>NW_026575146.1:45411037-48056037 GCF_905146905.1 Nyctereutes procyonoides
GGCATCTTCAGATCTGTCTTTCTGGATGGTGACTGAACCTTCCCACCTGGGACAAGCAGAGCCTCCCGTGACCCGTTCACTACCAGCCCTGCGATTCTATGAGCTCTCAGGTAGGGAAACCCACACATCACACAAGAATGCCCTGTGAGTGACGCAGGCTCTCATTTCTGCTGAAGGAAATGAATTCAGAAAGAAAATGATAATCTACAGGGAGTAACACCCACACAGTTATCACTCAAATGATCCCAAAAGGCTCTGAATCTGATTGGAGTGGTGCTTCATAAACTTCCTTTCAAGGGGTTTCTTTGTCATCTTAGTAATTATGAAAGACTTTTATAGTCTGATTAGATACGTTCAATCTCTATTCAATTTTATACTTATTTTAAAACTATACCCATTGTTTCTCGTTTTCTAATTTTCTTTTTTTAACCTGTGCATCTTTAATTTCATGGATTTTCTTTTTCTTTTCTTTCTTTTTTTTTTTTTTAATCTCCTCCCTACCTTCTCTTCAAATGTCAACAATAATATTCCAGGATCAATTCTAGGTGACCTCTTCTTCATTCATGGTGTATTTTTCTGGCTCTTCTCACAGAGTCTCAGATCAGTGTAGTGACTACAGGCTTTGCTAGTTTCCATGTTTATTGAATATTTCAGGGTACCTGGGTGGCTCAGTGGTTGAGTGTCTGCTTTGGCTCAGGTTGTGATCCCAGGGTCCTGGGATCGAGTCCCACATAAGTCTCCCCCTAGGGAATCTGCTTCTCTCTCTGCCTCTGTCTCTGTCTCTCTTTCTGTGTCTTTCATGAATAAATAAATAAAATCTTTTTAAAAAAAAAAGAATTAAAAAAAATGAATTAAAATATTCATTTATGCATTTATTGACTTGCTCTGTAAATAGTTACTGAGCATCTACTATGTGCATAGCAGTACTCTGGATGCTGAATATACAGCCGTGAACAGATTAGGCAACTTCCTTGCTTATGGAACTTACCTTCTGAATATATCATAAAGTAAGTGAAGGGAGTAATTTGTCACTGAGGCACTCTCCCTTCGCCCTTTCAACAACTGTTTTGCCCTGTGTTGCTCCCTTTACTCTGCTCACTAGCAAAATATTTCTTTACTTGGATTCCCCACAGCTGCCTGAACCTCCCTGAAGATCCCCTTCAAGCACACCTGTCCCATCTTGGACCCAACTTATCTCACTCAGATCAAGTCAATCTATCCCATATCCCAATGCTTTCCAAAGTAAGATATATGTACGGCAAACAAGAAGTTTGAAAAACCACAGGGAACAACCATTGCATCTTCTGAGGGCATAAAGTCCACTAGAAGATAAACTGGGATAGAGCAGAGCATGAGACATGAAATTAACATCAAAAATTTCAATATAACAAGGAGGGGGAAAAGACATTACATGGTTGGTTGCTTTAAACTATGCCCCAGAGTCCTCACAAGCAGTAAGAGAGAGACAAATAGGAACAGAAAGGGAAATCAAGACAGAGACAGAAGTGAGCTGGGAATCGGGGAGGTGCAGATACCCTCTCCAGAAGAATGTTATCAAGGAACCCTCGAGAATCATGTTAAATCCTGGTTCCAGAGGGCCTGGATTCCCAGCCTTATCCTCACACTGCTCTCCTGCTGAAAGCACTCCAAAGGCTTCCTATGGCGATCAGAAAAGCACTCCAGCCTGCACTGCACCAAATTCCCTTGCCCACTATCAAGAGCAGGGCTACCCTTCCCCCTACGTGTCTTTCTTCAGCCACTGGGGCTTTCTATCTTCCCCAATGTGACCACTTGTTCCCTCCTTTGACGTTTTTGCAAGAGCTGCTTCTGTCTTTGCTCACAATGCTCCCCACCCCTCCCCATTTTCACCCACATCTTGTCGCCAGCCCAGCCCGTTAGAATCTTTTTCCTTGTCATTCGCCTTTTGCATAAATGACACCTTCTCGGGGACATGTGATAACATTGATCCGAAGGCGCCTTCCAGTCAGTTGCTCCTATGTTTCCCTCTCTTATTTCTCTGTATAGCAATTATCACTATCTGAAAAGATGTTATTTGCATATTTGTCTAGTTGATGTTTATCTTAACCAACCTCGATTTCAAGTTCCCATGAAAGCAGGGACCTGGTTGGTCTTATTTCATGACACGTTCATTTCCCCCAAATGTCTGTGATAAAGTAGGCACCCCACTAATGTTTATTTCCTCATGAAAGATTAAGGGAACACATCACATAAGCCTTTCCTGAGAGAAAATGAGAGGAATGATATAAAAAAAAGAGAAGCAAAAGTTGGATAAATGAAGATTTGTCTCTCTTACTATACAGTTTGCCATAGAACTGCATAAATAGAACCATTTATGTGGTTAACTGATCATACCTACAAATTCCCAATAATAGTTCATTTTGTCAGTCAGCTTTTTAATTGAGATTTATTGTTGTAGACATTGTCAGGCACTGAAGACCTAGGGATGAATGATACATTTTTTATACCTTTGAGGAAGTGGGGAGAAAGTTGCTAACAGTCTGGAAAGTGCTTTGATGGAGTCGTGTACCAATTATTTTGAGCAGCAGAGGGACTGGCTAAGTCTTGCTGAGAAGAATTGCAGAAACAGCATTAACATATGTTTGGGGTTTGGGAATATAAGAAGAAATTTTATAAGCAGAGATGAAGGAGAAGTTCAGTTAGGTAGAGGGGCAAGCACGTGTGCAATGAGGGAAAATCA
This sequence comes from Nyctereutes procyonoides, assembly GCF_905146905.1. Classification (NCBI taxonomy): domain Eukaryota; kingdom Metazoa; phylum Chordata; class Mammalia; order Carnivora; family Canidae; genus Nyctereutes; species Nyctereutes procyonoides. Next base: position 45,413,757 of record NW_026575146.1, read on the forward strand.
TCAGAGGTGCTGCTCCTACAATCAGGGGAAACATGAATGTTCCTCACATGATTGGGAAGCCAGGGAATAGGAGACAGAGATGGTGGGAGGTGGATCTGTGAAGGGTCATCATCGCTGTCAAACTGCAAGATTTGGGCAATCCTTCAGCCACTAAGGAGTTATGGAGAGGTGTTAAGGGGAATGGTCACAAGATTAGACCCGTGTTTTAGAAAGGCAAGGGGTGGCCATGAGGAGAACGCTTGTCCCATAGCCATGGCAGGAGACCCAAGCCTACTGCATTGACACAGGCAGGAGATGACCAAGGCGGTGCCCCAGGTTAGAGGAAATCAACCCAGAGATAGAGATAACAACGCTCCCTTACTAACTAGATGTGTCTAGTGAGGAAGTGAGAGAAATCATGGATAAATAGGAAAATTGCCACAGTGGTCATGGCAGGAGCAGACGAGGAACACAGGAGAGAGACAGTTTAGAAGGGAATTCTCTCAAGTGCTAATATGGTTGAATGCATGACTCATTTCAGCAGCCCTGGTATTTTATTGGTTGTTAAAGACCTCTAAGCCTTAGCTGGTGGGTATTTAAAGACTGAGATAAAAAGCATCGTGACAGGCCAGCAGGGTAGGTATTTTTAAGACAGGGTGTCTGTCCCAGAATCCCCGCCAGTCACCCACAAAGACCGCTGCCTTCATTAACTGAGCAAGGGCCAAACCTGCTGCCAACCACCACTAACACCCCCCACATCCCCATTGTCATACATTATAGGTTGTTGCCATCCATCTAACATAATGAGACCACTTTGCAATTCCATTATGACTCACTCTCAAGTTTAAAAGCTGTAGTCAAACCGCTGATGAGAGAAAGGCATTAGGGAAGTGTGGTGACATCCCTTGGAGTTCCACAGGCTTCCCTGGCAGTCGAACTGACCTTCTGAGTATACCTCACAGAGGGTATTTGCCAGTCTCTTTCTCCAAGAGTATTAGTAAAAATCTATAGCTCCCAGTTGGATACCAAACGCAGCTGCCACATTCTGTGTGGTGCCAACAAAGTACTTCACGTGGACAGACAGCTTTCTGAGGCTGCTTTATTTCTTGTCAGCCATTCAAACCTCACTCCAACAGAAATCTTTTGTATTTAAGCTAGTGGCCACAAAACCAGAATGTGTCTTCTGGTCAAATGTGCCTTTTATATGTCATGCCACGTTTCTTTTCCTCCCTGATTTTTTTTTAAGATGGAAAAAACGCAGTTGGCTTTTCCTGATGCCACTTTCATTTCAGTCATAAACATCCTAACAGAAGCATATCTGTTCACATTGAGGCTTCTTGTGCCCAGAGAAATGCCATTCACAATTCAATAACTGTATTTGCCTTATTGCTTTGGAATAGAGGCTGCCTTAGTTTAAATTTTTCTGTGAGGTCACTGACACATTGTCAGAGTTTGATTAGTAAAATGAACCCATAAATCTCTCCTTTTTTTTTTTCAACAATGCTTTATATAGTCCAAAACTCAAGTCGTCTGGGTGATGTTTGTACAGTTTTGAAAGAAGAGCCTAGAGCATTCTTCTTTAGCCCAGCACCTTCTCCAGCCATCATACTGAAACTAAAGGTTATGGGTTTCCAGATCAAAGCTCTGAATTGGCATGAAGCCTAGCTAATTACTCTGCTGGCACTGAGCCTCTTGGGAGATCAGATAGGCCTTCCTCACCTTCAATACAGCTAAGAAATGGGGAATTATATACTGGATAAGGAACTGAGAGGAATCATTCACTGCAGACAGAGTTGAGAACAGAAGTATCTGTTGGAAGACAAGGCTCCTTGGCACCATATCTGAGGCTCACAATGACAAAGTAGATGTGAAACACTGTTGGGGGGCAAATGGATTGGGAAAGACCTGAGGGACCTTTCCCATACTGCTAACCCTCCCTAAGAGACTAGGACTCCTTAGTTCAGTGAAGGGAGAAAACTTCCTCCAACCAAAAGACAGGCAAGCCAAAATATGCAAAACTTTTGTGTTTGTGCTTTAATACTCCTTTAAAAGTGATTTTAATAGCAAATCTATAAGTCCCTTGGCTATCCCTTTAAGAAAAATTCTCCAATGGTTAATGAAACAAATATCTGTTCACAATCTTCAATCAATGAGTAACACATTTTGTTAAATGCTGTGAAATCGCAAAAAAACAAGTAAGGGTCTCTTCACATTAGAGCCTCAGAGTCTGAGACTGAGAGCCACATCATCATAAAAATGCAGACAGAGGTTGTTGAAGGAAGAGAGATGGTAACAATATGTGAAGACTGAATGGACTTAGTTGTCATGGGAAAGGGAAGGTGGTTTTGTTTTTTTTTTTTTTTTTTTTTTAGATTTATATACTTTAAAGAGAAAGAGAGAGCGTGTGTGTGCATGAGTGGGAGGAGGGGCAGAAGGAGCAGAAGGAGGAATCTTCAAGCAGACTCCTTGCCGAGCATGGAGCCCAACAATGGGGCTCAATCCCATGACCCTGAGATCATGACCTGAGGCAAAACCCAAAGTCAGACACTCAACTGATTGAGCCACCCAGCCACCCGAGAAAAAGGTAGATTTAATTTGAGCCCTGTTTGACCATTTGAACTTCAGCCAACAAGGTAGGAATGGAAGAAAATTATACATGGAAGGGATTCTAAAAGCAAATGGAAATATTTGAGAAAGTTCAGAGCATGTAAGAGTTATGAAGATAGCTGGTATACTGAATGCATGGTTGAATCCTGTGGAGGAGTAGAAAATGGAGAATGGCCAGAATGGCCAGCTTTCAAGTCTAAGAATTTGGGGATTTCTTCTGTATGTTTACATAAGGAGCCACTGAATGGCTTTGGGGAAGGGAAATGCGTGACCAGATCTAGCTTTAAGGTGATAATGGGAAGCAGTGCATATTATGGACTGAAGGAGTGAGGTGCTAGAGATAGTCTGGTTATAAGGCTATGATAAATTCCAGATACCAGGTAAGGCAAATCTGAGAGTAGCAAAAGAGAGACAATTGGTCAAGGATGTGTGCAGTGGACTAAACAATGGCTCTCCAGAGATATTCACATCCAAATCCCTATACCTTGAGTATATGTTACCTTACTGGGCAAATGGGACTTTGCAGATATGATTAAGGATCTCAGATTAGGAGATTACCCTGAATTGTAGGGATGGGTTCAATCTAATTAAAGAGTCCTGATGTGAGAGAGATGGAAGGATAAGAGTCAGAGAGAGAAAATGTAAGGATTTCTCCTCAGAGAGGAGAAAAGATGCTACCCTGTTAGTTCTGCAATTAGAGCAAAGGGCCATGAGCCATACAACTTAGGTATCCCCTAAAGCTAGAAAAGACAGAGGCAGATTCTCCTCTAGAACCTCCAAAAGGAGGCAGTCTTGCTGATGCCTTGATTTTAGCCCAAGAGACTATTTTGGACTTCTGACCTCTAGAACTGTAGGATAATAAATCTCTGTGGTTTTAAGCCACAAAGTTTGTGGCAATTTGTCATGGTGGCAATAGGAACCTAATACAATGTGAGACACATTTCCCAGGTAGTATCAATAGTATTATCAACTGCTCACATCTGGAAAAGAAGAAGAATAAAAAGCTGAAAATGGCTTAGTAAAATCATTGATAAAATTAGTTAACCATAGGGATCCCTGGGTGGCTCAGAGGTTTAGCATTTGCCTTTGGCTCTGGGTGTGATCCTGGAGTCCTGGGATCAAGTCCCACGTCAGGCTCCCTGTGAGGAGCCTGCTTCTCCCTCTGCCTATGTCTCTGCCTCTCTCTGTGTGTGTATCTCTCATGAATAAATAGATGAAAGCTTTTTTAAAAAATTCGTTAACCATTAACAGAAAGAAAAATTGGGCAGAGGAGAGTATGGTGAAAGAGAATTAGATTCAAAGGAAGAAGATAGAAAAAAGAGAGCTTAGAACAAAACTTTGGAGAACCTTACCTCAGTCCTTCAGCCTGAGAATGACTGAGGTTTCAAAGAAGGGGAGGGAAGGGAACTAACATCCTGAATCTCGCTCTATGCCTAATGCTATGCCAACAATTCACAATATTCATCTTATTAGAGAGCTTATAATTAATCATTCTGGATCTTAGGAAATGTATGTCAGGACAATTCATAGCTTAATTTTAGGTAGATTCCTCTATATTCCCTGTGTCCCCTTTTTGCAATGTCTGTTCTGATTTATATTATACCTGCTACGTGTGTGAGTGAGATGTCACTTTCCCTTTGTCATTCTCTTCAAGCTCACCAGAAAGAACCCACCACAAGCCACTGATTTAAACCCATCTGCTTCCAGATTCTTCACTAGGCTAGGCCACTTTGCAAGGTTCAGCTCTACTTGTACCTGTCCCTTCTTCTTTGGATGTTCCCATATGAACTTCCAATTTCCCACTATTCTGCTGGAAAGGAGGACCTCCTCCATCAGTGGGCACTCAGGTCCTGGAGTCTCTTCTAACTGGTTTTCCAAAGAATTATTCAAACAAAGACCTTCCCTTCCTCTAGTGACATAAGAGAATAACATTTTCTCCATAGTATTACATGTGTTATTGGTGATAGGCAACTTCAAATTTTTGTGAAACAAGATAGAATGCAAATAAATAAACACCTTCTTGCCTTGACAAGTCAATGCCCAGAATTTCCAAGCACCTCTTGGAAATCTGTATCCAGTAATCAAAAGATACCCATTCCTTTTCCTTCTGTTGGGAATGCAATTAAGTAAACCATAGAAACAACATACCTTTGTAAAACTGAAGATAAGACAACAAATAGGTCGTTTGTCTACATCTTCTAAGAATTTCCCTCGCAAATTGTACCCAACTGTCTAAACTGGCCTAGCAACTGTCTTCCTTGTGGTGGGCTCAGCTGGAAACAGCTGTCTTATCCAACTGTCACTCTAGGCATAGCGACAAGATTCTGTGAGCTATTCAGGACCCATGAAAATGTTAGAGTCCTGAAAAAAAAGTTATTGCCTCTTAAAAGAAGGCTGAACTTCAAAATTAATAAATGTTTAATTTAATGCCTATAAAATATTATACTCCTCAGATTTACCAATCATTAAATTTAACACTTGCAAAATTTCACAACTTGAAAATAATCAGTAGCATCTATTTTCTCACTTAGCAAGGACTTTGAATGCACAGAGATTTCAAAGAAATCACAGTCAATCATAAAGTAAATGAGCTATTTGATATCAGATAATTTTGAAAGTCAATTATAAAAATTTTGTTGCTTTATTTACAACAAAATTTGTATTTCATTTTGGATATGGGTATATGCAAATGTTGAATGTTCTGTAGTGTAGAAATTCCAAAAATAGGATTATTTTTTAGAGCTTATGCAGACTAAAATGGCCTTGGCTGAAAGTATTCTATGAAAGATGCCTCCTCCCTTCCTCTTCTGATGTTTTAAGTGTTGTTCCCATTCACTCTCTCACTCAGACTTGCCTATACCTTATGAAAACTCTTGAATCTTTTGCTTGCCCCTTTCCTGCTCTCAAGAACCTCTCTCTTTAGACAGCCATTCACCTTTGCTCTGATCTGACGCATGTTGAACTCTTGTTTAAAATCTGTCTGAGGTAGGTACCCAGTTATATTCAGCAACCTTCAAAAGCACCTGACAGGGCATAGTGGCTGCAGTGGAGTTCCAGAACCATCCTCGTGTTACTTCCTTTCTCAATCTAAAAGTGTAGCCTGTGCCTAGGAACACAACTAGAAAATGGGGTTGTGACCTGAACTCAGAACCTAGCATGCTCTGTTATTATCAGCAGAACTATTCATGGAAGAATTCATCTTTAGTCCTGAGCTTCCATTGGGTAGGTCTATGTTCAAATACCCTGGATAGGCTGTCCTTGGGGAGAAGGAGGAAGCCAAGAGTGGGGAAAGTACTTCACTTACCAAGCTTTCTTGGGTCTAAGATGGTCCAAGATTGCTAGGGCCAAAAATTCCTATGTCTGGCAGCCTTGTACACTCATGTAAAGAATTAGTTGAATGTTCCATAGGACACTGAGCAAGACATTATCTCTTATGCCATATAAGGACTTCTGTTTAATCAAGGATGGCCAACAGTACTGAGATTCATTGGATACAACAGTGACTCATTCCCTCTCTACCTACCCAGATCCCAGAGCATACCCCAAACTCTGTTCACAAAAGGTCAAGAGGACCACCTCTTCTGGGCAGTTAATTACTTTTTAAATATGGGAGATAACCTATCTCCCATATTTAAAATGTCTCCACTTGACATTCAAATTTAATATGTCATTTGCAACAGAGAATCTATTTTTATGAAATCTGAGAACTGAGTTAGGGGCCATAGAACTATTCTAGGAATTCTTTCCACCCTTGGGATACTTCTCAGTGGACTGAGAAGATACAATGTGGGCAGCACTCTGATAGTCCCCATAGAGGATTTCAGATGTGCCCTATACTAGGCCAAGGACCAATACAGTATATACAGGGACAGCACCAGGTAGTACAAGAGACCATCCACATGGGTGAATTCCTCTGGCTCACAGTTCAAGGTGCCTACATTGCTCATTCATATTAGAAGTTGGAGGGAAAAAAATGTATAACTATATGTCTAGTGAGTGATATTCATTGGATTCATTGCAGTGATCATCTTGCAATACATACAAATATTGGGTCATTACATTGAACACCTGAAACTATTATAATGTTATGTTAGTTAAACCTCATTTTTTTTTAAGAAAAAGAACAAAGAAGGGGAGACTGGGATTTGGAGCTCTTCAAATAGAGAAAGGTCAGCAACCCTGTCCTTGTGGATCTTGTGGCTTCAAATTCTCTATTCTGTCTGGTTTTCTCAATTTCTCCCTTGATCCAGGACCCAGGTGGCCCAAACCAAGGTGTGAAGCTGGAATATTTAATGAGGTGGAACTCAGTGTCAAGTGGAATTTGAACTAGCTGCCTCCAACTAGCTGCCACTAGGGAAAAGGCAGCCGCCATGATGAAAACCCATCTCCCCTAGATTAATCTCCCTGTAACCATGAAGACTAAAGAATTCCGCAGGAAACTGTGAGGAAACGTCTGCTCTTTACACACACATACACAGATGTGCCCGGGATTCAGAACATCTACACCCTCACTCTATCAGTCAGCTTTTGGAGACTATTGTCCCTCAATCATCCTAAGTATATTAAAACTTTCAATTGGCTAAGAATGCCCAGGAAACAGGAATGTATAGTTTGTAAATGGGCCAATGATTATTCCTGGTTTCAGACCTACTTGGACTTTCAAGCAAGACTTGAAGGACACAGAAATGTACAGTCTAGATTTTTGAACAGTCCTTTCTATATCCCAGAGTCTCCAAAAGTAAAGCACTAACTATCCCGTTTGCTTCCATTCGGGCATCCTGACACTCGGAAATGCATTTGATCTGGAGTTTATTGGTATACTTTGCAACTTTCCTGAACCAGTTTCAGGTTTTTTTGCTACTTTTATTGTACTGGCCCGCCTTCCTCAAGCACTGGGCAGAAGAAATGCTCCATCACAGCAGCCTGGGATCCTCCACCTGGACGTGTAGCTGTTAGTCAGCCTTCTGCACTGGCTGCTGGTATGAGACCCCTGCCCCCTTGCCACTTCTAACACCATCACCTTGCTCTTCCCTTCTAGATTATCTATTTCTCAACATAAAAAACAGCAGAGTCTTTTTCTCTTCTAAAGAGCTTCATTTTCATACCCCACTCTACATTCCTCAGGTTGTTAACAAAGGCCTGCTTTTATCAGAGGTTCAGGATCCCAGTCAAGATCTTGCCAGGCTCTTGAAATGTGGATTGTTCATTCACTAAGGCTAGGGAGGAACACCTACCTCCTGGGCAGAGGAGGGAGGTGCCTTCTGTCCTGGACTCTGTCTGCGGGAATTGAGTTAGCAACTGCATGGATGGTCATTCCCATGCAGAATTCCAGAGGAGAAACAGAGGCTCACCCATTCTGTGCTCTCCATCCCAGGTACCGCCGAAAGCCAAAGGGGTAAGGGAAGCGGCCTCGAGAGTCCTCTGGGACCTTCCAGTCCCAGGAGCAGAGCAGTGGTTATATTCCATCCCCTCACTCAACGGCAGGCTATTCATCACAAATATATGCATGAAGCAAAGGAGTGAAATGCTATTGGGCATTTTATCATAAATGAGGCAATTACCAGCCTTACCAGGAATGGGCTCAGCACTGTCCCTCCCAGACGGCTGCAGTGGCCACTGTTCCCGGCCCGAGCAATCTTGGTGAACCACAGGAGGTGGGAGCTACTTACAGGCCTTATTCTTCCAACACTATTGCCATTGAAGCTTGAGTAATGTTTTTGCGAGAATTCTATATCCTCTCTCCTCCATGCCTTTATAGTCTCATCTTTTCTTTAAATATTTGAAAGCTTATGAGCCTACTTTCTACAGGCAATCTATTCATCCCTATAGGGCTTTTCAGAAGTGAGATTAGTTTAAGTGAATGGATAATATAAAATATGCCACTAATTTTATGCAGTGTTATATTTAGAAATATAGGCGGCCTCTCCAAATTATACTAATTTGCATTAAAATGTGAAATGGGCCTTTGTTTAAAGAGTTTTTGTGCTCTTTCCACAGAAAATCTTTAGCACTTATTGAAATAGTTAAATTAGAAAAACCTTTAGAGACTCCTCCTAATATTACCAAAAGATTTTAACATCTTAAATAAAAGCATCCTAAAACCTTTCCCAAACCCTCCATGCAGTTCCCAAGGCTTAACCCAATATTGTGCTTTTTTGCTCATTTTATACATCCTGGTATTAGAAGCTAAAAAAAAAAAAATGCATTTAGGAATTGGATTACAGGGATCCCTGGGTGGCGCAGCGGTTTGGCGCCTGCCTTTGGCCCAGGGCGCGATCCTGGAGACCCGGGATCGAATCCCACATCAGGCTCCTGGTGCATGGAGCCTGCTTCTCCCTCTGCCTGTGTCTCTGCCTCTCTCTCTCTCTGTGTGTGACTATCATAAATAAATAAAAATTTAAAAAAAGGAATTGGATTACATCATGACACAATTGACGTTTTTAAGTTATGAATTCCATAATAAAGAAACTCTTCCTTTATGAGGGAATAAAAATACAACATCATGGCAGGTGTTGTGGAAGAAATTCTCGCTTTATACCCAAAGTTTGGAAATAACATCTTTCTAAAATCATAAGTGCGGAAATAACATGTTAGAAAGGAAGGGAACAAATAATAGGATTTATTTGCAATGTTTTACTGCCAGTGGTGGTGCAGAAACAAAATATCTACATTAAGAGTGGGCTGCTCTTAGGCAGCCCTGCTGCCAGCCTCAAAGGCCTTCAGGCTCAGTGATTCCAGAAGACCGGAGATTTTCCCCCTGGCTTGCTGAATCTGATGCGAGCAGGAGTATCCTTCAACTTGCTTAGCTCTGATTTAAATGCATATCCTATTACAATGAAACAGCAAGTTTCTAGATCTTGACCAGGCTGGCATTTTGTTCCTAAGAAAAACAGAACAAAATGGTTTACAAAAAGGGCCATTGATGTTCAACTGGGTCTAGCTAAAATCACAAGCAGTTTGTTAGGAGCAGATAATCAGCCTGGGGATCCTGAACATGCATCAACCCCAATCTGTAGAGGAAGTGGGGCTGGAGGGGAGAGGGTGACGAATGCCAGTCCCTTGTCATGACCCCCTCTACAAAAGAGGTGCCCTGTGACAACCCTGTGCTTTCCTTGAGAAAAATTAAACTACCCAGGGAGTTAAAAAAAAATAGTTTTCAAATTTTCAGCCTCATTGCTAACATCGAATAACGTTTTCTGTAGCATTTGTATTTTGCTGTTTGCCAAGCACCCGGGTTGAACTAGCATTTATTGAGCGCTGTGATGTGCTGGGCAGCTTCACAAACATTATCTTGTGTCATCAGCCAATAAAACTATAAAATAAGCACTCCTATTTCTGCTGCATGGATGAAATATAGAATTTCAAAAAGATTAAATGACCTGCCCAAAGTTCACCACTAGTACATGATGGGATCAGGGTGGAACCTGTGTCCTTAAAGCCAGGTCCCGTGTCCTTTCATCTATAGCCCAACTAACTAGCCCTCGAGGTCAGTGTACCGGAACGTATTAAGCTGTGTCAGCAATATTTGAGTGCCACCAGTCCTGCAGGTTGTAAACTGTCCAGAATTTTTATAAGAATTTTTCCCTAGAGCATCCATGGATCTCTTATTCTGTCACAGAACACACGAAAAAGCCTCAGAGTAGAATTCAAGCTGTGGCACAAACTGTCCCTGGGTTCTTGCGTAAGTATCTTCCACGCATGTCAGTTTTGTTACCTCCAAATTAGGGGTAATATTTGTGACTAGGTAGAGGTCTCCTCATCTCTCTGTCCTTTTCCATCCTCACACCTAGTGCAGAGTGGGCTTGCAACATACCTAGCCACACTGGGCTAGGAAAGGCAGCAAATATTGGCAAGACAGAAGTTTGTTTTGCTCTCAAGAGCATGAAGATCTTCCTGCTTATAAGAAACCAGCTGTGAAAATATTACAAGATAATACAGAGATTTGGACACTACCTTTACACTGAGTGATATTAAAGAATTATTGTTAAAAATTTTAGATGTTGGGGCACCTGGGTGGCTCAGTGATTCACCCTTTGGCTCAGGTTGTGATCCCAGGGTCCTGGAATCGAGTTCCACATCAAGCTCCCTGCAGGGAGCCTGCTTCTCCCTCTGCCTATGTCTCTGCCTCTCTCTGTGTGTCTCTCATGAGTAAGTAAGTAAAATCTTAAAAAAAAAATTACATGTACAGATGGACTGTATCAATGTAAATTTCCTGGTTGTCATATTGCATCATGATTATGTTACTACTGGAAAAAACTGGGTAAAGGAATTTCTTTGTGATATTTTTCACAATTACAGATGAATGTACAGTTCTCTCAAATTCAACTTTTTAAAGAAATTTAGATGTGATAATGCTATTTTGGTTATGCTAAAAATCTTTAACTTTTAGAGATAAATAATGAGATATTTATGAATGAAATAATTTAGAAATCCATATTTGTCAAAAAGAAATTTTTTAATGATATGCCAAAATAAGGTCAGATTTTTAAGAGAAGGGATTAAAGAATATTACTAGTATAAGCATCTATTGAACTACTTAAAGCTGTATAGTAATCTTAAAAATAATTCATACCTTTGATCTCAGTGTTCCTATTTTTGTGAATAAATTACAATCATACATTATATATATATAAATGTATTCATGATAAAGATACATAGCACAAATATGGAATCAACCTGTAATCACTTGTAAGTATGTCACAAGGAAAAGAAAAGGGATATGTGAACAAAAATAGCACACAATTTTTTATCAATAGGATTATTAAAAACGTTGAAAGACAGGCATTTAAAAATTTATTTCAACAAATTGAAAAAAGTGCTCACTTAGGCAGCACATATACAACAAATTGAAAAAACAGAATTCAAGGAAAATGAGATGAAGCTTACAGCTCAGCTAGAAAGTAGTGGTGACTTGCACTTTCTTCCGAGGGGAGAGAAAAAGAAAACAAAGGAAGCTAGTCTCAAAACTAAATGCTTTACATGAATTATTCTCACTTCATCTTTACAATAACCTCATATGGTAGAGGGTACTACTGTTATACCCACTTCACAGATGAACACAGTGAGACATCAGGAGGCGAAGTAGCTCACCCAATGTTATAAAGGTAATAAGTGACCAAAGGGGGATCCAAACCCAAGAAGTTTGGGTTCAGAGCCTCCCTCACCAGTCAAGACAGCTAATATCAGCAAAAGAAAGGCTCCGCTGTTCTGCAGAATCTTCTCTCAAGTATTTGAAAGACTTAAAGCCTCTTCCAACAATGCACATAAGGATATGGCATTGCAATTTATTTTTTTTTTATTTTTGTTTTTTTGTTTTTCATTTTTTGGGGGTTTTGTATGTTTTTTTTGGAGTTTGATTTGCCAACATATAACACCCAGTGCTCATCCTGTCAAGTGCCTCCCTCAGTGCCCGTCACCCAGTCACCCCAACCCCCCTGCCCACCTCCCCTTCAACTACCCCTTGTTTGTTTCCCAGAGTTAGGAGTCTCTCATGTTCTGTCACCATCTCTGATTTTTCCCCACTCATTTTAAATCAGATTCTATCTATCAGATGAAGTAGAAATTTCCAATGGAAAGATGAAGCACACATACAATTAAGAATCCTGAGTCTCCCAAATCAATAAGAATTGATTAAAAAATAAGCAATTGCCCTTTATCTGTTACAGTCAACTGCAATCCCTCTCTTACTAAATGAAAATGAGAAATGTAGATTGAGCTTGACGGTTTCTCAGAAAATAGACACATTTCCAATGGGGCCTGTGATGATGGAAACATAGGCAACCACTTGATTTGAGTGCTGACTGTGTCTGGCTAAATTTCCACTGCAGAAAAGGTCAGATAAAGTCTTTCCAGAAGGAAAGGAGGGCCAAGTACCTGATTCCCTACATTCAATCACTCCATTCCTCTACTTCAATCCTAAACAAAAGAGCGAAGTAGGTTAAAATTTGCAACCAAAAATTGGGCCTTGCACCATTTAAATGTTGTAAGAACATCTGTGCAGTTTTTTTTTTCATCTGTGCAGTTTGTTTAATTTCTTGTTTCAGCTGCCTCTTTTTCTTTATTTCATTGGGATACACACCTTATTCACATAAAAGCCCCAAGGTCCCCCATATTTGGATATTCTCTTCTCCTTGCCACCATTAAAAACCTGTTCATAGGAGATTTTCTGACCAAGTTATTTATCCTAAATTATAATCGATTGGTTAACTTTTTGTGTTTGAAAGTTTTAATAATAAAATTTGGGGAGAGAGACTTAAATATAAAAGAATTTCCAATTTAAAATATTATCCAAAATAAGACACAACTTGCAGGGGCTCCCAATCATCAAATCTGGGTCACTTTGATCTGAGTCACAAAATAATAATTGCAATGAACATCCACGAGTTCATACTGTATAAATAAAGAGTTGTATAAATAAATAAGTGGAGAAGAAGGTAAAGGTCTCACTATAGAATTCCAATTAAAAAGTATAGATGGAATTAGAAAGATCACTAAATCAGCAAACATCACAATAATTATTATTGTGGGCAAAAATAATCAGTAGCCATTAAAAGCGGCATCAGTATCATCATTGATGAATGCTAAAACTAGTAGGCAAAAGATAAGAAACAGGATATTTACATAGTCTTGAGGTATCTCCCCTCAAGACACTTAGTAATTACCAAGGGAAAAAATAGTCACATTAACATAGAGAAAGCTGGAAGACAGCATGTTAACCAAGCAGTCAAAGTTATTATGATCACCGATGATGAGATATATCAACAGCACGTCCCTCCTGCTTATGATGTGCTGAGAAGGATAGAGTATCACTTTCTCAATATTCTTGCCCCAAATTCTTAATTTAAATTTAATCATGAAGAAACATGAGACAAATCCAAATTGAGTACTGGCCAGTACTCTTCAAAAAGTGTCAAGGTCATGAAAGACCACAAGGCATAGGAAGCATCCCAATTAAGAGAGACTAAATGACTTAATAACTGGATGGTAGCGGTGATCCTATATCAAATTGTGATCTCAAAAAAGGACATTGGTCAAAGAACTCATATAGGAGGAAACTTGAATAAGGCCTATAGAGCAGTTCAATGTATTGTGGCAATGTTAATCTCTTGATTTTGATAATTACATTGTGATTGTGATTATGTAAGATGTTAATGTTTGGGAAAGGTCAGAAATGGAATAAAGGAATTCTTTGTTTTTGCAACCATTTCTAAGTCTGAAATCATTCTGGTTACCAAAGTGCCCCCCAAAAAAGGTGAAAATACAAGGAAAAGTAAGAAGACAAATGCCTCCAAAGATTGGTTTTGAAGACTGAACTTTCTGAGACATGTAAAGTGTTCACCTTAATTCCTGACCAGTAGGCGTAAAAAAAACCAGTAGCAGTGGTCATTATAATCAGAATAAAAGTAGCAATAGCTAACCTTGGCTGAGTGCTTACCATGCAACAAACACCAGGTGTAGATTATCATGTTTAGGGGCATCTGACTTTTAGTTTCAGCTCTGGTCATGATCTCAGGCTACTGAGATGGAGCCCCTGAGCATGGAGCCCACTTAAGATTCTCTGTCTCCCTCTGCCCTTCTCTACAATCAATCAATCAATCAATCAATCAATCAATCTTAAGACAAAAAAGGTTATCATGTTTAGTTCTGTTAACAACTCCATGGAGTAAGATACATTCAGCAAATGCTGACATTCAAAACTCCTAATGCATTCTCAGCAATTGAAAGAATATTTAATGAAGGCAGGAACCATGTCTTTCTTATTTAGGTGTATGTAACCAGAACCAAGCACAGTGCCTTACACATAACCATGGTCCAATATGCATATCTGTTGAATCAATGAATTAATTTTAAAAATATGCAATCTATCCACTTTTTGTATTATGAATAAACAATGCTGCCCATCCTTCTCCCCCAAAATATAGGGAGCCAACTTTTATTTCCCTACAATTGACAGGCAATCTTTACTGACCACCAAAAGAATTGAGATAGGCATCTCCGTGCTGTTAGTACTTAGCTTTTCCTCCTTGCCTCATCTTTCTATATTCACCCAGAAGCAACTGGTCTCAGAAAACAGAAACATGGAGATAATAACAGCATATTATTCTATGGTAAATACAGTCTCCCAAGGCAACTTACTGTGGATTGGGAGACAGGTATAGGAAGAAACCAGATGCAGCTCACATTAAGGAAGTCTACTTTTTATACACCATATTATTTTGAATCTCAAGCAACTGAGCACTGATGCAGAGCAGGAGGACATTTAACTTCATTCAGTGACCAACACTAGATGAAACCTTGCTCAGTTTTGGAAATAAGCTGGAAATTGACAGCTCTCTCTCTTTTTTTTTTTTTTTTTTTTTTTATTTACGATAGTCATACAGAGAGAGAGAGGCAGAGACACAGGCAGAGGGAGAAGCAGGCTCCATGCACCGGGAGCCCGACATGGGACTCGATCCCGGGTCTCCAGGATCGCGCCCTGGGCCAAAGGCAGGCGCCAAACCGCTGCGCCACCCAGGGATCCCGGAAATTGACAGTTCTCAAGCAGTGCAATGTGGAGTGGGGAAGGCAGCCCAAGGACCCTCATATGCCCCGATGCTTGGTAAACTGCACCCAGCACTCCCCACTTGGGGATATGTAATGAGATGAAGACAAAATTATGCCTACTGAAAATAGAAAGTACTGAAGAATAAGGTAAATATAATTTCATATGAGACAAACTTCTGAAGGAAGCAGAAGAAAACCCTACAAGGATTTTTGATGTTCTCAGAAGATATTTGAGTTGGAAATTCTCGAAACCAAAGCAGCTGATCTTGCAGCCTCACCTTTGTAGCTACATAGACTTATTTTTGCTTGTCTCGCTATGTCTTCTTTTTTTCCTTATGGCTTTCTGTTTTATGAAACAAGACCATGTAATGAAAGGGAGACAAGGGGCTAAGAATATTTATAATTAATATAATAAGTAATTATAGTAGATGAATGGCGTAGATTACAAACTAAGATAAAATGTTATATAAGAAAGCGGTGCACAAAAATCAAAATGAGACAACATTGATATCGCAGATAATCAAGTAATCATGGTGGAAGGCAAATTTGAGAAACACTGTCCAAATTTATCAGGGAGGGGAGAAGAAAATCTTTGAAGGAAGATGACACATAAGGAAATAAGACAATGGAGATCAAACCTATTAATTATATATGTTCCCCAGAGGCAAAATGTGAAGAATGATTGGGATAGAGGCAGAAATCACAGATGAAGAATGCATTCCATTGCTAGTTTTAAGAAATGATTGAATACACTTATCAAAAGTGTCAAGGTTATGAAACACTGTCACAGATTGGAGTATTCTAAGGAGGCATGACAACTAAATGCATTGAATCCTGGAAGAGAAAAAGCACAATAGTGGAAAAAATAGTGAAAACAAAATAAAGTCTGTAGTTCAGTAATATTATACTAATGTTATTTCTTTGATAAATATACCATGTTGTATAAGATATTAACATTAGGTAAATCTGGGAATATACAGGAATTCCGTGTACTATGTTTGTAACTCTCCTGTAAATCTAAAGTTATTTTACCATTAAAAACGACAAATACCCACCATTTGCTTCGACGTGGAAGGAACTGGAGGGTATTATGGTGAGTGAAATAAGTCAATCGGAGAAGGACAAACATTATATAGTATCATTCATTTGGGGAATATAAAAATTAGTGAAAGGGAATAAAGGGGAAAGGAGAGAAAATAAGTGAAAATATCAGTGAAGGTGACAAAACATGAGAGACACCTAACTCTGGGAAACAAACAAGGGGTTGTGGAAAGGGAGGTGGGCAGGGGGGTTGGGGTGACTGAGTGGTGGGCACTAAGGGGGGCACTTGACGGAATGAGCACAGGATGTTATGCTATATGTTGACAAGTTGAACTCCAATAAAAAATAAAAATAAAAAAATAAAAAATAAAGTTTTTTAAAGTAAAAAAGTTTTTTTAAATAATCAAACAGTCAAATCAAAGGAATTGATTATGTTCCTGGAAAAATTATTGAAAAGAACCCTACATCTGCAGAAGTTCAGGAAAATGTTTAATTATTTAATTAAAAAATAAAAGTAAAACCCTATAAACATCCAGAGAAAATAAGGTAGCTAGCTACAAAGACCTAATTAACTAGCAAAGCATCAAAATACTCCAGTGAACAAAATAGAAATTCCAGGAAAGGGATAGAAATAGGATTGTGAGGAACTATTTAACGTAGCTCTTTTTAAAATCTAAAGAAGACTTATTTAAAAGCAATGAAGATACAATTTGGGGGATCCCTGGATGGCTCAGCAGTTTAGTGCCTACCTTTGGTGCAGGGTGTGATCCTGGAGACCCGGGATCGAGTCCCACATCAGGCTCCCTGCATGGAGCCTGTTTCTCCCTCTGCCTGTGTCTCTGCCTCTTTCTCTCTCTGTGTCTTTCATGAATAAATAAATAAATAAAATCTTAAAAAAAAAAGATACAATTTGAATAACAGTTTTTAAAGGTAACTGATTTATATGCACACTACACATAAAATATGTGTAAACAATGTATTCACATATATATACACATATATGTATATACAACATGTGCATATATTTAAAGCTTAGACTTAACAAAAGACACACTTTTTCCAATTGTCCATGAAATATTTATAAAATTAGAACAGTAATTAAGTTGCCAAATAAAAGAAACTCAAAGAGTCTTAAAGGAAAATCACAAGTAAAATTACAGACCATTAGAAGAGTGGAATTGGGAGAACTATATATAAATTTATTTACTTAATGCTATCAAAAATCCTATCGAAGTTGTAGTCAGAAGCAAATTCTTAATCCCTAATGTTTTCATTATAGGTAAGAATATACTTGAAAAAGCATAGACTTAATAAGGCATTAAATAATTTTTTAAACTTATTACAAAAATCAGGCTAAAAAGAATAATTTTTAAAGGATTATAATACTGTAAAATAGCTAAATAAATCCAAGCATCGGTTCTATGAAAAAAAACCATAAAAATGTTTTAAAATGCTCATGAAACTTAATGAATAATGAATATAATAAATAATGAAGCATGTATTTGTATAATAAATATTAATATAGAGATTAAACAAATAGAAAATACTCTGTGATTCTAAAAATAAGAACATCTTGATAGAATACTTGAGTTTACCAGAAATAGTATATTACCTAAAATTATTCAATTAAAGATTTAAAAATACAAAAAGACTATCACAGGAAAATTATTTAAAAGTTTACCTGGAAACTACTTTTAAAAGTAATTTATCTACAAATTATATAGATTTTCAAAAAAAAAAAAAACAGATCATCTTATGCCATAGAAGCTACTCGTTTTTTAGACTCTAAGCCCAAAATTAGATACAAAAAGCATCAAAAAGAAATTTAAAAACACAAACTTATTAATATAAATACTTTAAACTGAATCCATTAGTACAAAAGAATTAGCCACTATGACTAAGTAGGGTTTATCCCAAGAATTCAGGCATAATATTGAGAAATCTCTTAATATAATTATTCAAAAAATAGGCCTAATAAGAAAAAAAGATATATCGTTTAATTTAACCATTCAGATGTTTTTGAGTCATTCAACAGCATTCACTATAGATTCCTTTTTTTTCTTAATTTAAAAATAGAAGAATATTTTTCAACATGACAAACTGGGATAGACAATTCAATAATACAAGAAGTAGACAAAAAGAGATGACTGTTGGAATGCAATCTTTTCAAATATCCTTAATAAAGGAAAATATATTTATTCAGAAAGCCCACTAAAATATGACTCTTAGGATTAATAAATACAATGAAATATAATACAATGCAATTAAAAATAAGATAAATATACCTGGCTCAATTGTTTTTAGACAAGAGATTGACAATAACATATGAATAAAACACACACAGGAACTATTTTGGAAACACCTTTAAGTAGAAACTTGGAATTTCAATGTCAATAAAATATTAAAATTTCCTGAGAGATATAAAAATTATTTGTGTAACCAGACCAGATGTTGCAAATATTTCACTCATTGTTTTGTTAACTGGGGTCTCCTCACACTGGTATGGTGATGCCAGTATAATGCACAGCAGTACATAGGACATACTTGAGGCAGGATCCTTAGTAAGGGAGGTACCACATGCCCAAGGCCATGGCAAGCCAGCTGCTGTCTGAGATTTGTAGTCCAACTACAAAATGGACTACCAATACTATTTTTCTCAAATTGGAGATCACAGAAACTCACCAAAGACCATGCAGAAAAATGTGAAAAATCATTGTGAAGTATGAAGTTTATTCTCATTGTTTCGAAACATTGATGGCGTAGTGGTCTACAGAGAGCTGTTTTTGTTTTAGAAAATATCATACTAGACCACTCTGATTTGACAATAGGTTGTTGAAGAAATGATATGGAGACAGATAGGAGGAAAAGGAGAGAGCCAAGCTGTTTCAAGACTCAACATACCTACTGACTCAAAAATGAGTCATTAAGAAAAGTTCAAAAAGGAATAGCATGATGTAGTGGGAGACTGGAGTGTATGGGAGGAAAATAAATGTCCTGTGAGGAATTCAATTCAACATGATAGGATCCTGACGCATTTTCCAAACACAGATATCTAGTATTCCATCCTGAATGCTCTGCTATGTGATGCTATCTTGTCATTCTCCATGTCACCTGCCCTCACAACCATCCCCCAACACTCCTCCTACTCCATCATCACCCTACAGTTTCAGTAAAAACCCAGTATAAGAAATGTTTTGGGTAAGTGATTTTGTTAGAAATTTTTAAAAGTTTATTTATTCCATATACAGGTCAGTGTGAAGCAGAAAGAACCCCTTGAAAAAAGGGAATAAATAAGAAATCATGGGGTGGGACACCTGGGTGGCTCAGTAGTTAAGCATCTGCCTTTGGCCCAGGGTATGATCCTGGGGTCCTGAGATCGAGTCCTGCATTGGGTTTCCTGTATGGAGCCTGCTTCTCTCTCTGCCTGTTTCTCTGCCTCTCTCTCTGTATCTCTCATGAATAAATAATTAAAATCTTAAAAAAAGAAAGCATGGGGCTCCTCATGACTCAGTCGGTTAAGTGTCTGCCTTCAGCTCAGGTCCTGATCTCAGGGTCCTAGGATCGAGGCCTACGTCAGGGTCCCTGCTTAGGGGGTAGTCTGCTTTTCCCTCTCTCTCTTGTTCACTCTCTCTCTCTCTCTCTCAAATGAATAAATCTTAAAAAAAAAAAATCAGAACCACTACTTGAGTAGAAAAACACAAGTCTCCAAGAATTGCAATTCTTGAGGAGGCCTTAGACTTCTGTGAGGTCCAAGGAAACTAACTCATTTTTATATCAGTCTGACTGGACAAAGGGACAAAAATTGATAGTTGAATGGCATTAATTTATAGAGAAAGGTCTAAGTTTTAGAACTAAGAATAAAAAAATAAATTTTTAAAATGTTGAACTTCCTACATATTCCTTTAGGTCTTCTCATATCCACAGGAAGTTCATTTCCTTTTACTATTAAATTTGGTAGACATTTTTGTGATATATTTACATAGATCAGGAGAGCTAGGTGTACAAAATTAGGAAACAGAATGACTCAATGTCCAGAGCAAGCCTTTCTTTCATCTTGTCTAAATATTAAAACATATTCTGAAAATCATCTGACCAGTTTGGCATATAAAAAAGCAAGCAAGGCAAGCACATTTTTGGAATGTATTTCCAGCATTGCTTAGAGAGCAAAGTGGATGCACCCTGATGAAAAGATTGGGAGCACTCATGTTCCTCAAAAGGCTCTCCTCAATGGGGGGAGACTGTATTGAACCAGCCTGTAACCAACATTCCTCAAATTCTTGATCCAGGGTCACACTCCCTAAGCAACCTTTAGATATAACTGGACAGTATTTTGGTTTTCATAATAACTTGTCTAGTGTAAAAGAGGTTATCTCCTCACATGAGAGTAATAGTTCTCTTACCTGTCGTAATTCTCATTGTGCATTCATACATTCCCATTCAAATTTATTTAATGGTCTCTGGTGAATGCCCCCCATCCCAGAAAGATTGATCTCCAATCAATGAAACAACAAAGTTTCTGGGCTTGGAAAACTAAAAGCCACAGCTAGATTAATCAAGATTAAGTGTTTGTTTTTTTACACATGAATGATACATCCTCCACCATATGCATTCATTCAAGCATTTAAAGGGACTCTACCAGCATGTCTGGGTTTGAAGAGTTAACAAGGGAAAATGGAACACCTGTGGACAAGATTGAGGATGCATTGGAAATGGCTTTCTTTCTTCTATCACAGCCTCAGAAAGTTCATCTTTAGCTAGGCAGCTCTGTTAGCATCTCTCACCGATTGTTTCCCTGTTTTGATCAAATTCCATCCTTAATATAGAGTAGCAGTTCTCAAAGTATGGTCACCAGACCTTCCACATCAGCATCACCTTGGAAGTTGCTAGAAATGTAAATTCTTGGGTCCCACCCCAGACCTGCAGAATTCAGAACTCTGGAGACAGCCCCTCTCGATTTGTGCTTTAGTGAACCCTCCAGATGATTCAAATGCACGCTGGAGTGTGTGACGTTGTGATAGCCTTTGGATTTTTCATTAACTTCACTAATCGCAGGTGGCAAGAGGACCACTCTCTCTCCAATATCACAGTGAACTTGCCCTCCCTGAGGTATTTTGCAAGTGTAGGGTCATTAATTTAAACTGATTTGTCTCTTAATGTCATTTGTCACCATTAGCTAACCACGTTGTGAGGCCCACTGGGAGGGGAAAAAATCAATCACCACTTCTTTGTCTTAAGCTGAGTAAGCATTGTAATAAACTGTCATCTAGACACCCAACCAGCCCCAACTGCATTGTCAAAATCCAGCTAGAAGACCAAAATGAAGAGTTTTGAGCTGCTGTGAAATGTACTGAAAACATCACTGAATGTAAGTACAGAGAGCTGGGTTCATTTTAACTTTATTTCTTTTAGCTTAACCACTTTTATATACTTAACATAATAAGCCGGGCAGTAAATTCACCTGAAAATAACAATTCTCTTTGAAAAATCGAGCATAAACTCCTGGCTTCTAAATACCTTTAACTTGTGATTTCTGTCAAAAGCACTTTAAATGAGTGGTTCAATGCCATAACTATTGTGTGGTGCTGGTGACTATCAGAAACCATGAAGAGGAATGAAGAAATACTGCACAGACAAGGAGAGATCCAGCTTTACTCTCTACACTCGAAAGTCATGTGACCAAGAGCAAGTGTCAATTCCCGTGGGCTTCACTACTTCATATTTATGAACAGTTACAAATAAACAGAAACCTGAGTTATGTACTGGCATGCAGGAAAAACCAAAGGATTTGTGTGTGTGTGTGTGTGTGTGTGTGTGTGTGTGTGTGTGTGTGAAGAGTTATTTACTGACTATGCACCTAAACATTCTAGAAGAAATCAGGTACTTAAACAATGCATTAGTAGATAGCCCTTCTCTGCCCTTAGTTCTGCTTCTTTCTACTATGACTCCATTCTTCTGTGGGCTTCTTCTCATGGTGGTCCAGCATTTCAAGGCTTCCATCCTCAATTCAAATTGCACCAGAGGGACTACTTTCCTAGGAATTCCAATAAAAATTCCAGAATAGAATCTCACTGGTTCTGTGCCACATGACATCCTTCCAATCAATCACCATGACCAGTGGGAAGAACGCTCTTTGACCAGACATGGGTCATTCCTAGAGACAGAGTTGGATCCGCACCACTGATCTAGGGCCAGAACTAGGATCTCGAGGCAAACAAGGTGTCTAGGGCACATTGTTTAAGAAGGTACTCTAACATTGCTGATCCTGTTCTTGTGTAACCCTGAGACTGAGTGCCTCCTTAAATTTCACACCCTAGGTACCTCACTGACCCCACCCTAGTTCTAGTGGCCCTGTTACTGAAAGGTAGGCAGAGATAGTTTCCCTAAAGAAAAATCAGTGTGCTGCAATGTATAGAAGGGGGAAAAATTGGTACATAGGTCAAATATAGCAGATGTCCACTCCAAGATTATTTACATGAGTGAAGGCAGGAGACTTGCCCAGATAAGCATGTAAGGTTCTTCCATGCTGTAAGGCACATAATCCCATAATCTGTTCTCCATCACCACTATCTAAATGCAAAAAAGAACCAAAGTCCAGTTTCTCCAAACAAGAAGGAAGACCAGTAAACAGTTAAAAATGAGACTCACTTAATCTCTGGGATACTTATAAAATATACTATCTTTGATCCTTTCTTTCTATTGTAAATGAGATAAAATTCACCAGTTGCCTTAACCAGAATTCACAAATGTAATAGGAATGGATTAGTCTGTCCATTGGATATACAAAGGTGAACCTTGGTCCAATGAGGACATAAATACACTTAAACATGAGACAGAAATATAAATAAGTGTTATAATTAACATGACCAATATAAGGAAATAATTAAGCTGAGACAACAAGCATAAAGAGACTGTCCAGGACAAACTAAGACATATGTCACCCTAACATGCAAGATATTTCCATGAAGTGTGAGGAACTCACAAAGGAAGGGGCTAGAACTCAGTAAAGGAAGTTTAAATCAAAGCTTCGAGCATTAAAGAGAGTACCTA
The DNA here is from genome assembly GCF_905146905.1 of Nyctereutes procyonoides. Classification (NCBI taxonomy): domain Eukaryota; kingdom Metazoa; phylum Chordata; class Mammalia; order Carnivora; family Canidae; genus Nyctereutes; species Nyctereutes procyonoides. The sequence goes on from NW_026575146.1 coordinate 45,436,974, forward strand.
CAAAGATGAGGAGAAGATGATATCAACAAAAGCACATGGGTGAGAAAGAATGAAAGAATAGGGCCTGTTTAAGAAAATATGAGTAGGTGAAATTGGCAAAAATCTGAGACGGATACAGAAAAAGATTATGGGCATAAACACAGGTTGGATCAGATCAAGGAAAGCATTAAATGCCAGAAGAATTTTCAATTTATTTTAAAAACAATGACGGCAAAAGAGGAGCGGCATGACTGTGGTGAGGGACACCATAATCTTCAGTAAGTTATTCTAGGACAAGCATAAGTTTTACCAGAGAAGAAAAAAAAAAAATAGAAGTCATAATTACCCAAAGAAGTAGTTGCAAAAGTACTGCCCTGAGTCTACAAACTTAGAGTAGCTGATGTGATGGATTAAAAACAATTAATAAATTAAAACTAAATTTGAATATTAGGCATGACATTCTGGCTCAACTCCAGACTCCAACATTCCCAATGGCCTCACCTTGAATGGATAAGCACATTTATCTGATGATCTTTGAAGGCATTTGTGTTTGAGAGAACACCTCAAAATGGATATTTTCTGTTTTATCCTCTGGCTATTTTCAAGTTTTTCCTAGGAATAAAATATATTTTCTTCTCATTGGGCACAGATTTTATGAATTCACACTGCCTTTTTCATAAGTAGGCTTATTAAATATGAGATTATGACAATCAAGAAATACACATCCGTAAAATTTATTTCTACTGATGTAGTCACTGTGCTCTACTGTCACTGATGCAGAGGAAAACATTTCAATGGAAGAGAAAGAAAAAAAGGTGAAGAAATGGGGAAAAAGAGATGGACAAAAGAAGGAAGAAATCTGAAATTAAGTTCAGTGCCTGAAGAATCTAAATTGGCTACATTGTATTTGCCAGTATAGAATCTCCACACAAATGGAGCTCAGATGGCCCCAAATACACAGTATCTATAAAACATATAAAAATAGATGCAAGTATGAACATAAATAAAGAGAAAGGTGGGGGTAGAAAGCAACCCTGTCTCCCAGATTGAAGAATAGAGTGAAAATAAGTCATTTATCTCATATTTTCAATCTAGGGGAAAAAAAGTCAACCCCACAGTGTGGTAGATGGATGCAGAGAGTAATTGGTCAAGGAAACAAACATATGTCATCAAAAAGACCCTGTGAGCTTGAGAAGCATATTTCTGCATACCAAGATTAATAGGAGGGCGGCTCTGTGCACTGGCAATATGGCTAGCAAGAGTTTCAGAAGGCTTCCCTGCTGGCCTGAGAGATCCGCAGAGATCCATCAGTAGCAGCTGGAATCCTGCCCTCACTGGTGGTGGTCCCACAGGCCTAAGCAGATGGCTGACCGAATGCACCCAGGCCGCTGGACCCCAGGCATTTGGGGTCAGGAAGGGGCAGATCCTCTGGTTCAGGCATGCACTGATGCTTCAGTAGAAATGTCCATAAAGGAAGCCTTCTACTGCCTTGAAAATAGCTATTGAGTTCTTGACCCCGCTCAACATTTATTTTTCTTTCCCCAGCCATCTGACAATTGTTTGGTTTGGGATGCTGGCTGCCTGCCATTTTCCTTGTCAAAGCACTGCTAAGAGAAAGCTCCACACTATAAATCTTCTTGGGTGGGCCCCAGGACTGCTGCCTACCCAGGCTGAGACATCTCACAAAGGAAGGCCATTCTTAAGTCCTGCAAGGAGACTCAATGGATGTGGAGCCTGGAAGGAAAGAGCCAGGGTTAGAAAGGAAACTTACAGCTGGGTCATTGAATGTTAAGGAGCAAAGAACCTTCAGAAATCTAATCTCTATGCAACTGGATAAAGTGATTTGCCCACTGCTGCATAATCAACCATCAATAGGCCTGATATTAAAACTGAAGCCCCTTGTCTCTAAATGTAGTGAAGCAGTGTGCTTCGGGAAAGGGCACAATTCTGGGCATCGTGGTGGGCCACTTGAAGCTATGGGAGTTTGGCCAAGTCACTCCCTGACCCCTGCAGTGTTTTAGTTTCCAGGTCTTAAAAACAGGAGTCTTCAGCTCTGATTTCCAAGGCTGCTTGTAGTCCCCAGATTCTACATCTTACTGGGTATACTGTGCTCCTCAACTTTTCTCTCAGCCTGCCCCACATATACACATACTTTCATCTGGGTATTTTCAAATAGAGTCCCCTGCTTGCTTTTTTGTTGGACTGTGAGTTGTATCAGAGGCATGTGACATTTGCTCAGCGGATCATGGGGAACCATGAACTTTGTACACTTTTAAAGGGAGGTCAACAGGGACCTACTTCCCGAGGATACAGCCTTCTGTGAGCCTCATCAGTTTATTCTAAAGCTAAAGGGCTTGAATTATCTCCAGCCTTTTGCGGGTTGGGTTGTTGTAGAGTTTGCCCAACGGCATTAAACTCCTCTATTATATTTCTGAGTAGGTAAACTCAGTGCCCTCCCTTATTGAAAAGATGAGAATGGGATATTTGCCCTTAATCCTAGGTTTACATTTGCTTGTTTTTGCTTCCTTTTCTCTACCATTTCTTCCTTATCTACTTGCCTCTGAAAATATTAGTAGTAGTTGTAATAGTAATGGGATAATAGTAATGCTATTGGTAATTAACATCTAATTCACTTAGTGGTTAAATGATAAAATAAATTCACACCTGTAAAGAGCTGAGAAGAGTGCCCTGTCTTTAGTAAGAGCTCAATCAATCTTAACTATCATATGTATTGTACCACAAGCCTACAGGACACTTATATTCTAAAAAGAAAGAAAATGGTATGTGTTGTTAAAGAGAAATGGGCTACATGATCACAGTGTGTGTCCTTGGCATTTAGGAAAGTTGATGGGGTTATGACCCTAAATCACGGGCTTCTATAGGAAAATGTGAATTACTTCTTTCTGTCAAGAAGGTGACAAAAGGGCACCTTTTTCACTGAAAGAGTTAAGTTTGCAGACAGATTAAATGAGCCAGAAAGAGAGGACTAAGACAGCCCAAGGAATGTACTCTGTCTCAGAAAGAGAAAACAGGGCCATGTCCTAGATTTAGTCAGATAGCTAACTCACAATGAATGAAAGCTAGAGGTCAAGAAGCCAACAGTTATCTTGGCTAAGACTCAGAAGCTAAGCTGGAATATTAGCAGAGCTGTCCCCTACAGATGTGCAGGTTGAGCACTGCACAATTCTGCAGGTCTTCATAAACCTTTCACACAATAGTCATCATGGATTTATTTATAATGGCAATTTTCTAGTAGATAGAAATAAAGTTCATAAGGAAAGGATACCTTTCTCCTTAAGACATAGTATGTACTCATGGCAGTCCTTGAAATCAGACAGGTAATGGGTACAGATTTCTATCCTCAATTATAGTTAGTACCCTTGTCTTAGTCAATAGCCAAACACTGTAGAAAAAAATATTCATCCTCACCAAAAAGAAAAGAAATGCAAAGCCATGCTGTGTCACAGGGCGAACTAAAGCCTAATAAGGAGGTGTAATTTTTATTTATCAACTGGTGAAGATATAAATGATTGTCAATACTTCAATGCTGGTGAGAATATCACAAAACAGGAAGTCTCATAAAGAGTAGTGGGAATATAAATTATCATAACCTTTTCGTAGGGCACTTCAGCAATGTATATTATAATCAGAAAAGTGCATGTCATTTGACCTATAACTCAGACTTGAGGATTTGCAAGAAATACTTGCACTGGTGTACTTAACACATACACATACACACATGCCAAGTATATACAAGGATGTTCATCACAGCATTATTTTAAGAGGCAAAAGAAAGGAAAGTCACACAAAGTTCAATCACCAAAGACTGGTCGAGTTCATGTGGGCATATCCATTCCATGAAACACATATGGTACCATGAAATGAAGAAGGAGGTTTCTCTGCCTATGTGCTAAAACGGAAGACATTAAAGAAATACTTAAAAGAAATTGTAAAAATTTTAAAACATTGCCAGGAAGTGTGTGCAGTATGGTTATTTTATTTTGAGTGGAGGGGAGAGGCTGGGGGAGAGGGAGAAAGAGAATCTTAAGCAGGCTCCACACCCAGCATGGAACCCGATACAGGGCTCTATCTCAGGACCCTGAGATCATGACCTGAACTGAAATCAAGAGTCAGATGCTTGAGCCCCCTAGGTGCTCCCACCCCCCACCCCACTCCATATGGTTATTTTTAAAGAAGGAGAGATGGATGGGAAAAAATGGGGAAAAGAAGAAGCAAGGAAGAGAAGGAAGGACAAAGCAAGGAAGGATATAGGGTTTCATGTATATAGGAAAACTTCTGGAAGGAGGCATAATAACTGCTGTGAGGGGTTATCCCTGAGGAATAAGAACAGAGAAGACTCTTACTTTAGTGCTTTCTATTTTCCTATTTCAATCTTTCACAACATGAGTGTGGTAATTTTCTTAACGTGTTACTTGTGTGCTTGCTATTTCGTTTGCAGGAAACATTCTCCCGCTCCAGATATTTGTACAGCTCCTGCTTCCCCTGCTTTGCCTCTCTCAGGTCCCTGCTCAAACGTCATTTGTCTTCGAAGATTGCCTGACCCCTAAATGAAACAATGCCTTTCATCGGCCCTAGCCCCTCATACGGCTTCAGTTTTCTTCATGGCATTTATCAATGCCTGCGATTATGGTATTATAACATATACTTATATTTGCTCTTTTGCTGTCTCTGTCTCCCCTTCCCACTGAAAGCTCCCTTTGTGAGGGCAGGGGCGGGGCCATGTGCCCCACTCTATTCTAAGACCTCAATGCCTCTAAGTTGCTTTAAGATCCTAGAGCCTATTGTGCATGACATGGCTATGACCCAGGGTGAGCCGGAGCCACAGAGCTAAGGAGGAATGCAGTAAGGGTGGCCAATCAGGAAGCCACCAACAGAGAGGTCAGATAGTACTGGGATGAGCAAAAGCCACCTCCCCAAAGGGACCACCGCAAGCCCAGCTGTAATCTATCACTGTCCCCAGCCAACGTCTTGTGTTTATTCAGAATGAAGGTCAGGATTAGGTGTTAATTGTGACATCAGTAGAGTGAACATGGGAAATAAGTCCTCATGGTATTCAAGATATGTGGATTAGCTAAAAAAAATACATTCTAAGCACTTCCTAACCTCTGGCACCATCCTAGGGAATGACATCCCAGCTTCAGACCTGGTCACTCTGGTATTTCTATTTCTGGTATTTCTATTGGTCTGACACCACCTAGAAGGTAGAGTCCTGCCCCTGGAATGCTGAGCCAGCCTAGAGAGGACTTTTCATGCAAGGAAAGCTCATGCTCCAGGCTCACCGAAGAGATTGTATAAAATCCTCTGGGGTGCTGTGCAGAACCATGTTGCAGCCAAATGCAAAAGAAAAACCCAGTAATATTGATCCCATCTTTATTTTAAACATTTGCTCTTTTTTCATCATGGCTATGTTGCATTAATTTTGATGTTGAAAAACAATATCTATTCAAATATTATTTATCTTGACTACTGAGTTTTTGACATCCTCTTAAATTGTATGCCCTAGGTATGGGTCTCACTCACCTCTTGTTAGTCCTGCCCTGGTTTCTGGTTCCTCTTTTGCTAGTAAATGTTTGTTTAATAGCTGTCAATGAATGTGACTAAATGTGGTATGAGACTTGCTTTCATGGTACCAGGTCGTGGTGGTGTGGGGGAATAGCTGAACCCATGCACCACTAACTTTTCAGGTGGCTTTTTAAACCTCATCTAACCTTATCTATTCTAATCAAAAGAATAATGAAATTTTGAATGACAAATTAGCTTAGATCAATCGAGCCTACCCACAGCTGGCAGACAGCAAATGTGCATGAAGAGTACAGACACATTTGCTGTAAAGTGATCCTAGAGTTCCTTCTTTCCCTTAAGATTTTATTTACTTATTTGAGAAAGAGAGAAAGCACATAAGCAGGGAGGAGGGACAGAGGGAGAGGGAGAAGCAGGTTCCCCACTGAGAAGGGAGCCTGATGTAGGGCTGGATCCCAGGATCTTGGGATCATGATCTGAGCTAAAGGCAGACACTTAAATGACTGAGCAACTCAGGTACCCTGAAACGTTCGAATCTATAAAGCAACTTGCATACTTGCATGGGCTCCTACCCATGGTCTGAAAGATAATTGAACAATTTTGAATTGTAATTCTATAATTTTTTAAAAGAACTCCCCCTTCCATTGTTTATAAATTCTAAATCCCTCAAAGCTTGGATCTGACTCCAAGCTGTGACATACCTATTATTGACCAAACTAAGAGTTGAACATTCAGGTTTGCAAACATAACAATTTGCAGAGATTATTTGCTTTACAATACAACACAAAATATCATTCTTTGGATATGGGGTTCCTATTAGAGTGTTTAAACTTTGATTCAACTTACATATACTTATTTTGTCCTAGTGTATCAATGTCATTTATTATATAGTCAGGCATACTCAGGAGTCTATGCTTAATTGATACAGAAATAACTAGTTGAGTGTTACAAATTTCTTAATTGAAGGTTTATGTGAAAAACAATTTTAAGCTATCTAGTTAGAGATTTTTCTCATTTATTATAAAAACTTTTAAAGGAGAGATGGCCAAATTGGTTATGTGAGCCGGTCTAGCTTAAGTATAAATCATCTAAGAGTATAAAATCCAATCACAGTGCCTGCACAAAATGCAGTAATCAATCAATACACAATTCATTCAACAAATATTTATCAAGTGCCTACAACACGTGAGCATTCTACTAGGCTCAGGCAATAAAATGCTATTTAAAATCACTTCTTATAGCTCATAGGTCATACTCTATGTATGCTACTTCTTCCTTGATAAAATGGAAATAATAATATTTACCCTGATAACTCACCATCTCAAACTGAGGATCAGCGGAAGTCACGGTCTCTATTCTTCTTCATTTTCCCCCACCCATATCTCTTCGGCACTTCTCTTCCCTACTGTGTGCTCCAGGCTCTACATCACTGTGGTTGTCTGCTTCCAGCTACCTTCTGATTCTTTTAGGTGAGTAGAGGGCACTGGCAAGAAATTGGAGAAAGAGAGAAGAGAGAGGCTGGGGTATTTCTTTCCGCTCTTCTTGCTTCTGGGCCATTCTCTATCAGCAGTCGTGTTTTATGATGACTACCCATGGGTGGCCACCTCTTCATGATGCCAAGTGTCATTGGATTCTGATAATATTCTCCCCACCCTTTGCCCTTCAAGCTTTAGAGGTCAAGGCTCTCTGGCTTCTAGCTGCTACTCTCTGAGTGCCTCAATATCCATTTTCAGTGTGTGTGCCAACCCCTTCCTACACCTCTGTAAGTAATCTCATTGTTTAAGTTCCCTTGTTTAAGCTGATTTGAGTGGAGTCTGTTTCCTGCTGGGACCCTGACTGATACATCATATATGATAAATTTCTTTTAAAAGCTTTAAACAAATAAAAAGTGAAAGGAATGGTTAAAATAATTAACAACCCCAAGGAGTCAGACTCCTAGAGAAAGTACTAAGCAAACATCTGTCACAACAGAGTACTGTGTGTGAGCTCACTCACTACCTGTTTCCTTTCAGAACTGGCATTCCACCCTTGGAATGTCACCATTCCAACTGTGTTTCCATTATGATTTTGAGCTTCATTGTGAACATTCAGTGTGGGCTGAAATCTGGCCACATTAAATCTACATTGTACCTCATTTAATTTACTCTTCAGAAAATATTAAAATGAATTACTTTAGGAAGTTTTAATATATATGTCAAACTAATAAGATGTCTTCCAATTTGTATGCCATTATGCCAGGTTTAACAGATATATTAAACACCCTGATAATCTTCTATCATGTATGGGAGGAGAAATATTTACAAATTATGAAACTTAATTAAATAGAATATTTAATATTTATAACTGAACCTTCTAAAAAATATTGACTAAATATCCTTGAAAATATTTTCCTTTCCTGATACTACTTATCTCACAGTATTGAGTAAGCTAACAAAAGAGCAAAGAAACAAGAAACCCTGTTTTCAATTGGACAAGGTAGAATTGACTGTGAATTCTTAAATCAAAAAAATAATAATAGCAATTTTCAGTAGCATACTTACTTTTGAGTCAGAATTTATTACTTGATAAGAATGTCATTCTTTGGGATATTAATATTTCTCTGAGTATTTTAATGAAGTCTATAGCATTGCCACAAACTTGCCTGCCAGGAGTTACGGAGTTTTTCCTCATCTCTGAGTATGAGCTATAAATAGTCTATACATATTATATGTCACAAATTATATAAATGAAATGATACAATTATTTTCCACTTGTCTGGCTTCTTGGTCTGGACAATCAAAAGGTACTACTGAGAGAATGAGTCAGTGCATGGAAGGTGGTTGCAACAGGGCCCCATCCAGCTTAGTGCCCAAAAGTACTATTTTGCTGTTGGCAAAATTCATTCAGTCACTGGGGTGCCTGGGTGGCTCAGTAGGTTAAGAGTCTGCCTCCAAGCCCAGGTGGCTCAGAGGTTTAGCGCCTGCCTTCCACCCAGGGCATGATCCTGGAGTCCCGGGATCGAGTCCCACGTGGGGCTCCCTGCATGGAGCCTGCTTCTCCCTCTGCCTGTGTCTCTGCCTCTCTGTGTGTGTCTCTCACGAATAAATAAATAAAATCTTTAAAAAAATAAAAGAGTCTGCCTCCATCTCAGATCATGATCTCAGGGTCCTGGGATCGAGCCCGTGTCAGGATCCCTGCTCAACAGAGAGCCTGCTTCTCCCTCTCCCTATCCCCCTCCACCCCAATAGTGCTCTCACTCTCTCTCTGTCTCTCAAATAAGTAAATAAAACCTTTAAAAAAAATCAATCACTTGACCAGAGGAAAATTTACACTAAGGTTAATGAATTTAAGCTTCAGGGCATTTCTTATGCTCAACTCTGAGAGTGTCACAAGCCACTGGGAGCTGTAGAATGTTCTAGGTGGCAGGGGAAGCCAGGTTATAAGAGGAAACATTTCTATGAAATCATTTCTGGCCAATTGCTTAAAAGGACATCAGAAGAAAAACACCTGAATCTGTTAGGCTCCAATAATTTGTCATGATTTCTTTTTTTCACTCTAAATACACATCCATTTTCTTACCTATTTTTATCTAGAATTTTGTATTATTTTCCTTACAGAAAACCCATCAAATTGTATAAACTTCAGATCAGGGATTGCCCAGATCATGTTTCCCAAATATAATCTGGTCCAGAAATTTAGGTCCTATAAATTACTTGTATGAACATGGAAAGAGTTTTGCTGCCAAGAAGTAATGACTTAAGACGCTATCATCATCCAACAAAGAAAACACATTTGACAGCAAAAGAAACATGACTCAAAAGGCTTCAGCTTTTCAGAAACCAGTGTTGGTAGTGAGAGGAACAATAACTAAAGCCATCAGTAGCGTGAGGAGCCCTGGAAGAAGATTCCAGAAGAAGTGGTGGGCAAATGCCATGGCCATGAAAAGAGAATGAGATTTTATTGCTAAGGTGTGTTGAACACATTAGTTTGAAGGAAGATAGCACTGCAGTGCCTGGATGGGTCAATTGGTTGAGCATCCAACTCTTGATTTCAGCTCAGGTCATGATCTCAAGGTGGTGAGATCAAGCCCAAGTTGGGCTCCATGCTCCGTGGGGAGTCCACTTGGGACTCTTTCCCTCTGCCCCTCCCCTCTTCCCTCCTTTCTCTCCTCCCACCCCCCAAAAAATAAATAAATGAATCTTTAAAGGAAGATAATGCCACCTGTGGGCAGCCTAAATGTGCTTTGAGCAGTATACGCTTGGTCATGCTAGTTGCCGAAAATATCCAAATGTTCCCAAGAAACATACTTCACCATTTATGATTTGCTTCATCACATTCAGATCATGATAGTGCTGAAAGTCAAGGCATTTTACAATTTCTAATCTCCCAGATGAATCTGAGCCAAGGCAAGGTAACATGATAATAGGAAGACCCAACAAATAAGGTAAGAAATTTAACTCATTTTCCTCCTTCACTTTGTTATTTCAGATACACATTAAATAAAGAAAGGCAACCATTCATCTTGTGAAATATTGTAAACCTGTCAAAACTTTCAGTTAGCCATTTATTCTGTGTGCATAATCTGCAATATTGATTTCTTTGTGTTACTTTAGCCTTAGCTTTTGAAAAATAATTGTGATGAAAATGATTTTGTTTATTTCCAAATAAATATTCAAGCATATGCATGTACTTCAAAAATAATGAACATATGTGTTTAAATTAAAACGGAATGTGTGTGTGGGGGGGCGGTCCATGAAAATACATGCAGCCATTGTAAGGTCTATCTCATTACATTTGCCAAACTGTGAAGTCTGGGCGAGCTTCCCATTTCTGTGCCCGCTGGAAATCCTGCAAGAAGCTGATTCGAGAGACAATGCCAAGTCATCCAAAAATGGAGGGATGAGATTAGGTTCTGTGTAACACAAATAGCGTGATCCTATCAATATGATCTAGCTGCAATCCCTTTGTTTGTGTGTCTAGCATATGATTAATACTGTATTTCAAATCTGAAGCAGGAGGGAGATAACAGTAATACACAAATAAAGAAGCCATTACAAAGGGGAGTCAGGAATCCAAGGTTTGTTAATTAATCATCTGGACAAAGAACGTTGTCTCCTCACATTTGAGCCAGTGTTACCATCCAGATATATGTTTTCAAACAACCATCTGCTGATGAGGCAGGGATAGACCCAGAAGATCCAGAGGTTATCCTCTCTGATGTTTTTAAAAGCATGGCTCCTGTCTTAATTTAGAAGAATGAGAAGGAAGAGACTGTCCTAAGTACACTGCAGTTAGAAGAAATACAAATAAAAGCATTTACAGTCATCTCTACTTTTCACAAAGAGACTGCAAGTACTATGGAAGTACATTTGTCTGTGTTTCATTTCTGACTTGCTGATCTGCAATGGGCTCTGGGGTTAGCACCACACTGTTCTGCCTTCCTTTGTCACCGACAGTGGTCACGAATTTGTTGCTCCAGGAGTCTGTTGTAGTCCATGCAATCAGCCCGCCTTGGCAGAAAGCAACAACCATTTCATTCTGCTCATGGATTTTGTGGGTCAACAATGTGGACCGGGCACAGTTGGATAATTCCTCTACTCCGTGATGTCTGGGGTCTCATCTGGTAAGATGAGTGGCTTCGAGTGACTGGAACAGCTGGATCCGGAATCATCTAGAGGCATCTTCACTTGCACATCTGGTGCCTGACATGGAATGATGCAAAAGCTGGGCTCAGATGGGGCTGTCAACTAAACTGCCTACATGTGCCTGTCTCTGAGGCATGGCCTTCTTCATAGTGTGGAAGCACCGCAGTGGTCACTTTTTACCTGGTGGCCAGGCCACCAAGAGTGATGGTTTCAGCAAATAAAACCTATCCTGATCTAGACTCGGAAATCACATGGCATCATTTCTTCTGTACTGTCTGGGCTGAAGCATCCCTGGCTTACCCAGGTTCAAAAAGAGGAGACCCAGACACCACCTCTTGATGCTGTCAAAGATTGTGCAGCCATGTTTAAAATTGCCACATCTTAAATGTAGATAAAGCAAGAGAAGAAACTAATATCGATTAATTGCCTATTATGTACTACACACTACTAGGAATTTTATTTACAACAGGTCTACGAAGAAACTATTATCATCTCCAGTTGATAAGTGTGGCATCAACAGCTCAGGAGCTAGCAGGCTTACCCAAAACACACAGCATTGTACAAAAACCCTGGTCCATTTGATGCCAAAGCTGGGTACTTTCTCACTACTCATCATGTCTGTGAGTACTTGTTATGTACTATAGACAAGGCTACGTCTACTTGTTTTTTTTTTAATAAAAATTCTTTTCCAAATGAAGGTGTCCTCTTTTTTTTTTTTTTTTTTTTTTTTTTTACTAATGTGTTTGGAAAGTGTAGTGTTTTAGCCATCAAGCTTTCATTCATATGACAACCAAAAAACTCATCAAACATCAAAAACTAAAAACTTTCAAAGTATTTAAGGTACTTATAAATAAAAGATTATTCATTTCCTATTACTTCTGTAATGAATTACCACCAATTTAGCCACTTAAAACAACACAGATTTATCATCTTATGGTTTGGGAGGTCCGGGTCCATAATGGATCTCACAGGGCTAAGTCAGCAGCCTGAATTCCCTCTAGAATCCCCAGGGAGCGGGGTCATCTGTGTCCTGGCTTTTTCCAGGTCCTATGGGCCACACTCATTCCTTGGCTGGAGGCCTCTCCCTGCATCTTCAAAGCAGTGATCTCATCACTTCAACCCTGCTTCTGCCATCACACTTCCTTCTCTGACTCCCAAGCCACCTGCCTCCCTCTTTCACTTGCCAGTCCTCTTGTGAGTACACTGGGTCCAGGTGGATAATCCAGAATATTCTCCCCATCTCAAGACTCTTAATCACACGTGCAATGTCCCTTTTGCCATGTAAGGTAACATATTCACAGATTCTGGGGGTTAGACTATGGACATCTTGGGGAAGGGGCATCATTGTGCCCACCACAAAGTCTATCAACAATGACAGCCTGAGTGCACGCGTCTATCTGTGCGCTCCAGTTAAACAGCCGCTATAGTCTGTCATAGTCACTCCCATGACTGTGTTATGTTTACCAATTATCGGGCCGTTAATTACAACATTTCCTCTCTTACATCCAAATTAACTATCTCATCAAGCTCACTAAAGACACGCATTCAGCGGTCCCAGAGGCTGCAGAAAGGCTCGCCCAGCTGCACCCTTCGAGCCCCACCGAGGGGAAGGGTGCACGGTGCTCCCCCAAGGGCGGCTGGCATTCCCTTGCAAATGCCTTAACAGACAGGCACACCTGTGTGTCCCAACATACTCACCCATGCCTGGAGCTCACCCCACATATCCGCAGGGGTACCCTAACACCTCCCTCCGTGGTGTGCAACATGTCTGATCATGCCCAAGAGGGGGTGAGGAGATGCGAGATTTCAAGCGGAATGTCATGTCTCAACATGACAGGTGAGTGTGTGCCCTTTCTCGACACCCTCCACCCCTTAGCCCCCTCCCCCAGCTCCAATAAGAAGAAAGCTGCTCAGTAGAAAGGCCTAAGGTTGAATCTTAAAGCCCCGATTTTCATGCAGACGTTCTCATTTGTTCAAGCTTCGCATTTAACCACAGGCCATGACTGGAATTTATTAACTTCGCTAAAACTGATGCTACGAGGTCTTCAGCCACTGTGTGGTGGCTGTTTGCTTAATTATCCATATCTAAAGAGTGGCTTTGGCTGATTTGTGATTCTTTCAGCTTTCTAGGTCTATGTAACCCTCCGTTCAGCAACAGCACACAGGTCATTGAGTACCTACTGAAAAGTGTCCTCCAGAAAAACCTGAAGGACTCACCAGCGGGAACCTGGTGCATCATCCTACACTCAAGGGGATGTGTGGCTGCTGGTGCGAAACCAAAAATCCTCTCTGGGTGGGCAGAGAAGGGCTCGGAAACACCAGCAAATGCCAGAGAGAAGCTGGGTAATTTTATTCCAATTATACTCTTCATGCCATGATGTCACAGCATAAATTTGTACTTTTGCATGCAGCTCATGCTGGTGTGATGACAGCTCTTAAAATATTGAGTGATTGTGGGCCCGTCAGCATAAAATTATTCTAACATGGTGCCTTTATTAGTGCTTCAATAAATGCCATTCTTCTTGTGTTCTGAGGTGGCATTTGCAAATGAGCTAATTTCTCTGCAGTAAAATAATTGTGTTGCATTTATTTTGCAGGGGCGAAAAAAAACAGTGCTATTACATAAAGGGGGCTTTTTTTCCCATCAAAACCACATACGCTGTGGTTAGTCAAGTTTAAAAAAGAATGCATTAACTAAATGACTAGGTAATTATTTAAATGAACATGCTGCTTTAAAAAGCTGTAGATGGGATAAACACCTGTAAAAAAAAAATCCCTTGTTATTACAAAAAGATGTGGCAAATTAGTCACAGGAGTATCCATGCTCCCAATCCGGGGGGAGAAGGTGTTTGCTGATTGGTGACAAGCATTTGAGGGGTTCAGTATGGGTTTCTTATCTTCATGCCGCACTGGATTTACTCTGCAGAAACAGTTGGATGGGACCAGGAGAGAATAGGTAGTGTTCACATTTCACCCTTCACATTTCACTGTCAGCATCCTCCAGCCTGGAACCCTGGCCTCTTGATGTCTCATTAGTGCGAGGACCCTTCCCTGTGTCACTCAAGGGCGCTGCCCATGAGAACCACGCAGGGAGCTGCACATTCAGGGCAGTCGGCTGTGAATCCTGCAGAAACCCCAGAACTGAGCAGACTGAGCCTCCAGATGAAGAAATTAACTCCTTGCCCAAATTTCTGATGCCACCCCTGCCTCTTGCAAAATAAAAAGAAGGGAGGGAAGGACATAAAAATAAGAGAGAAGAGGAGGTAAATGAGTAAGTGCAAGGACACGAGAGAGGCTTAGTCAGAAAAAAGAGAAAACTGGAGAAAAGAAGTACTGAAAAATCATCCTGAGAAAATTCTCTCAGAGAAACTGCCAGTTCTGAGAAATAAGAAGTAATGTTTTAAGATTTTATTTATTTATTCATGAAAGACATACAGAGAGAAGCAGAGACACAAGGAGAAGGAGAAGCAGGCTCCGTGCAGGGAGCCCTATGTGGGACTCGATCCTGGGTCTCCAGGATCACAACCTGAGCCAAAGGCAAATGCTCAACCGGTGAGCCACCTAGGTGCCCCTAGGAAGTTATGTTTTAAGATAAGCTAAACAAATCCCACTGTAAGGATAAACTGTGAAGTTTATTCAGGCCACTACTTCATTTTTTTTTTATTTATTTATGATAGTCACAGAGAGAGAGAGAGAGAGAGAGAGAGAGAGAGAGAGAGAGGCAGACACACAGGCAGAGGGAGAAGCAGGCTCCATGCACCGGGAGCCCGATGTGGGATTCGATCCCGGGTCTCCAGCATCGCGCCCTGGGCCAAAGGCAGGCGCTAAACCGCTGCGCCACCCAGGGATCCCTCAGGCCACTACTTCAGAAGTGAAATAATGAGTTTCCTTACTTCCACATTGCAGTGAAGACCTGAATTCTTACCTCCCATGGACAGTGTTCCCCTTCATGGCCTGTGAACTAGACAAAAGTAAAAGGGTGTTTAGCTTTAAGAAGAATTTAATTTGTTCAGAGGAAAGCAAGACATCATAAAAATGTTTTAAATGGGAAGTAACTAGGATTTATCTGCCATGCAGCAGGCACCACTTTGGCAATCTGTATTTATCCATTTATGCACTCAATTCCACCCTCCACAGGAGCTCTAGGTACTGCTGCTGAGAGCTGTAGAGCCGTGGAGAACATTTCCTTACAACTTGAATGTGGAACATTCAAAGGAAGAGCACAGGTTCAGACCAAAATGTCAGCTTTCCAACTGGATTGAGAAGTAGGGCTCCCGCGGGAGTCTTCAGCAGGTTTCCTAAAACTTTACCCTGAGTCATACCTGGCCACCAGCAGAAAAACCACAGGGGCAGATGGCATAGAGGCAGATGTGGAGAGAAAAGGTCTTGAGCCTGACTCACCCAGTTCCATCACCCAATTTGTCAACAGGCTCTTTCATCCCTGGGAAGGCGGAGGGAGGGCCAGGGAGAAGTCCAAAGTGTTCATTCCATCATCCGACAATTTCTCCCGTCTGGGAAGTAGAGTGGAAATCATACCCCTTTTATAGAAGCATGACAAGTGAAGAAGATGTTGTCCTATAACAAAGTCCCCTGTTGCAAATGGGAAAACTGAGATCCACAAAAACTAATCGCACCCAAGCTTATGTAGGCAGTTAATAGAGTTGAAATGTAATCTCTGATCTGTTTTCAGCACTGACTATGCTATTATCCACTGCACTGTGTTATGTTTTTAAAAGCAGAATAATATTTATAGGGAAGTAGGAATGAGAAGTCATGCCTCTTAACAAATGAGAAAAAAAATTTATTTACTTTTCAACATCTATGTTTCAGGCAGTCGTAGGCTTACCAAAGTATAGACACAGAGTCTGAAGTCTGTTACAAGTGAGTTCTGTTCTTAAGAGACAAAAAGCTGCTTATATCATCACTTTTAGCAGAACTTAACTTTTGTGAGGACTAGTGCCTTCAAACTGGGGTTGATTTTGTGTACCCAGCCCCAGGGGACATTTAGCAATGTCTAGAGACAGACTCCCTCACAGCAGGGAATTATCTGGTCAAAACTATCACTAGTGCCATAGTGGGGGAACCCTGATAAAGAGAAAGTAGGTAGACAACTCCAAAGTAGTATATAAAGGAAGGTCTTTAAGTCAATCTTCTCCAGTGAATGCCAAAAACCCAACTAGAGAATTTTGGGGTTGCACTCCTTTATCTTCAAATAGCTTTACATAAAATAAGAGTCTCCCTGCAAATAAATGGAAGCAGATATTGCTTTAAAAAAATAAAGACTCTCTATTTGAGAGAGAGAGAGAGAGCATGAGAGAGTGAGGGGCAGAGGCAGAGAGAAGCAGACTCCCCATTGAGCAGGAAGCCCGAAGCAGGCTGCATCCCAGGACCCTGCGATCATGACCTGAGCCAAAGGCAGACACCCAACCCACTGAGCCACCCAGACACCCCCCAGATATTACTTTGAATATGAGAGCTCGCTGAGAAAAAAATGAGGTACTGAAGATGTAAAAAAAAAAAAAAAAAAAAAAAAAAACAGAGGAAGGAAAGGGCTGTTGCTGGCCTTTGGAAAAACAGCACAGACTCTGGGTTTCCAGAGGACCTGGAAGAACAAGGGAAAGAGATGGGGGAAAGTTGCCTACTTTATTATTTTGTCCAGGGCCGATCTTAGGTCCAACAACAAAAACAACAACCTCAACCCACCTCGAAAAAATCTGTCCAGAGATTTCCAAAGGACTAATCTGCATTTGTCCAAGAATTACAAAGCTGTGTACAATGCTCTGAGATCTGGCTGATCTGAGTTTGAAGCTTGGCAATGCCATTTTCTTTACCGTTTGGCCCTGGGAATGTCACAAACTCCCTGGGCTCTAGTTTTCTCATCTTCATAGTTTTGAACTGAAGCAGATTAGTGTATGGATTCAAGGAGATACACTGAGAGGGATGCCGGGGTGGCTCAGTGGTTGAGTGTCTGCCTTCAGTTCAGGGCATGATTCCCGGGGTCCTGGGATTATGTCCAACATCGGGCTCCCTGAGGGGAGCCTGCTTCTCCCTCTGCCTGTGTCTCTGCCTTTCTCTGTTTCTCGTGAATAAATAAATTAAATCTTAAAAAGAAAAAGAGGAGAGACACTGAGACCCCAGCCCAAGTAGAGGCTCAGCAACTGGGAGAGCTTCTATTGCTCTGACAAGACAAATTCTAGGCCAACTAAGACCCCTGCTAATATTTAATTTTAAATGGCCTTAAATCCTCTATGACATCAGCGGTAGAAATCAGTAAATAGGTGAAATGAATCTTTCCATGGCAAGTGTCAGATGTCAAAACACAAAAACATCACGTGGCATCACATCAGTGGTGCTTTCCTCAAAGGTCCTTGGGACCAAGAGTAGCACTACAAATAGCCTCAATAAAAAAGATCATGTGACTTTCACAGCTGAAACTCTACTTAATGGTCTCTAAATTAAGTTGCTAAAATGGAGGGGAGAAGTTCTCAAAATAAAGGGCAATTTTAACAGGACCTAGAGACTGATGTGCCTGAATCTGTGTCTAGGACACACGTTAGTGCTGAGAGCACGGACGTCCCTAATTGTCTGATCTACAGTATGACACTTCTCAAGGGGGACTGTGATGCCAGGAGGGTTGAGATGAAGCTTACCTTACACTCCAAGTGTAGCACACTTTACTGAACAGGCTCAAATTAAGTCATTTTCCTTTTTCCTTGTGTTTCATCTTACTTTCTTATAAGAAGAAGAGAAAAAAACCCAGGAAGATGTTGTAAGGATTAAGGCTCCTTGTGAGTGACAGAAATGTTCGAGGTCTGTCTTGGGTGTGCTCTCTAACATACCTCACTCTAGGCATGAGGCCATAGGCAAGCTTCTGTACCTCCTAGCCCTCATTGTTTCCTTTTGTAAAATAAAGGCGTTGACACAAAGAACTCCAAGGCCTTGTGATCCAGGAACCTGAAACATCCCTTGGGAGCTTGTTAGCAGTGACTCTCATCCCACCCAGACCGAAAGAATCAGGATCTTTACCAAGTTACCAGAACAAACCATATGCACTTTCAGGTTTGAGAAGCATTGTACAAGGCCCATTCCAGCTTCATAATGGTATGAACCCATGAGTTGGTAAGGAAAATTAGCAAATGGGAGGCAAGACGTTGTCCCTTGTAGAAAAGGTAAAATATATTTCATTGCTCTCTTGGCTCTCACCCTAGGATTTCCTTCATGCCTTGTGTCTGATATGCTCCTTAGGGTTGAGGATCCAATAGTTGCTGAGTCAGCTGGGGCAAGCAAGTAAAGAAACATATTTAAGTTTTTCCTTTTACTCTTCTGTGCTCAAAGCTGTGTAAGTATGGTGGCAAAATATTCTGCTGTGACTTTAATTTGTACGTACTGGGAAAGGCATCATAGTGTAACACTGACCAGTCCTGGCCAAGAAGCCCAACAGACCATCTGAATTCAGTTCTGCAACTAACAAGGTGTGATTTGGAGTCCTTACAATATCTCAGTCTCCTCATCTGAAAAAAAAAATAATAATGGGAATAAAAAGAACCCATTTAATTAAACAATTATATATGCCAATATTTGCAAAAACCTCTGAACAGAGCCCGGCCCCATGGTAAGCACTACATAAACCCTTGGCTAAATAAAATCCACCAATATATAAATGTTTCCATTTATATGTTATGGTTATAACATAAATGTTATAAATAAATGTTTCTTTATTGTTAATGCTTCCATTTCCCTATTTTGCTTTCGACCATAGAGAAACCAGGCTTAGCCAACGCTCTCTTGTAGTAGCATCTTTGATCAAGCACAAGGCTTTTATAATTAGCATCCAGGCAATACACTTATTGTAATATTGCTAATTTTTCTTTTCAGATATTACATATATTATAGACATGAATCTATGATCTATATAAATAATACAAAGAGTTTGCTCTAATATATGCTATATACACCCTATTTGATAAGCACAACAGCCTTCTGAGACAGCTGGGCTCAGCATCTCCATGTTGCTGATCAGAAAACTAAAGTGTAAGTGACCTACCTAAGGTCAGGTTGCTGCATGGAATGTGAGGACTTGAAATCAGGCAGTCTAGCTTCAAAATCTGTGTTCTTAAATACTACACTGTGGCATCCTATACACTAACCACTGAAGGCCATGATACACCACCTCTGTCACAGGGGCTTCATCATTTCTAGTTTTATTTAGTGTTTATTATCAGTAGTCGTTGTCTTAAATTTATCTTAAACACGGCATCCCTTCAGAGACTGCTTCTCTACTTTTCTGTGTAAAGCCAACCGAAACAACTTGTGCAGTTAGCTAATCGCTTCCTAAATTCTTAGTAATAACAATGACATAACATATTACCAAACCCCAATGACATCACAGAAAAGAAACCGACCAACCCTGAAAACATCTTTTCCCTCTGAAGTTCCCCAGGATGTGACTGTTGCATTTAGGCTACTTTTTTTTTTTTTTACAAGCTGTTTATACAAAATATTTGAAAATCCACTTGGATAAATTATCCCGAAAGCCAGTAAATGACCCTTTTATGCCTCTTTGCAAAGACCGGAGCCAGTAGCCAATCTTTACAATCCAAGGGAGAAAAGGAAAGGCAACAAAATGACGCTGCAATGGCACACAGGGCCTCTAAAGTTATAATAGAGATGTTTCCGATCTTGTTATTCATACTCTGTCATAGGCAAACGGCTTAAAAACAGACAAGGGAGACTTCAGGTTTCTCGCAAACACAGGTGGGGGGAGCCTCCACCTGCGAGGGCGGCCAACGGGAACCTGGGGCGAAGGGAGGCCGCGGGCGCTCAGGGCGCATGCGCGGCGGGGCGCCAAGGTGCATCCCTAACGCAGCTGCACCGAGAGCCTGTGGCCTGGGAGGCCCGCGCACCGCCCCTGCCTGCAGGCCCCTGGCCTCGGCCGCGTCGCCTTGCCTGGGACCCATCGGCCCTCTGAACGTGCACGGTATTTAGGGCCTGAACCCCCACTTGGCCTAACCTTCAGGGGGAGGCCGCAGAGCTCAGCTAAAATGCAGCCTGGTGACAAACTTCGCCTGTTGAGATCCCAGACCCGCCGCTGGCCGTGTGCGTGACGCTGACGAGCTCCTTACCCCCCTTCCAGCCTCCGTTTCCCTATTGGTGGAAGAAGGAACATAGTAGTTTTCCAGATCCTGAGGTTACTGCGAGGATCATTCCAGCTAATGTGTGTAAAGTGCTAAGGGAAGTGCCTGGGGTGTGGTAAGCGCTGGGTAAATGTGAACTATTTCTGCCTAATTAGGTTGTACATTCCTCCCTTGTACTTCTCTCTATCCTACGCACAGTCAAAGCAGAGCAATTTGCATAAAGTAGGTGCTCGGAAAGTGTTAGAAAGGCACGTTGGCGCATTTTTTTTTTTCAGGCCTTGCTCTCAGGCTCGAGATTTGCAAATCACTGTCGGAGATCCAAGGGCCAGCTGCGTTGCAATCAGCTGGGAAACTTTAAAAATATAGATTTCAACCTACTCCCCTGGAGATTCTAACACTGAATGTCTAAGAGGAGACCCAGGAATAGTCCGAAAATAAAACCAAAGAACAGTCAAGCAAACTCCCCGTGTACCTACACTGTGCGCCCAGCTGCCCCTCTCAGCAGCCTTCTCCCTTCTGCTTTTATGTAAGGAGATGCTGACCGGAAGCCTAACTCCGAGGAGTGAAGGCTAGGAGGGTGGAAAAGAAAAAGAAGGCTGGGTAGTAGTTGGTAGGAAAATCAGAGAGGAAGATGAGGAGCAGGAAAGAGAAATCTACATCCTGTCAGTGAAGCCTAAAGACCCTCCAACTGAAGCCCATGCCATGCAGGGACCCTGCAGTGACACTCACCCTTGACCCCGGTGACCACACTTGGTAAAGAGTAGGGTAAAGAGATACCATTAAATCTAACAGAGTGTGGTTTTGCCAGACAAGAGCAGGGGCTCTGCCCCAGAAAAAAAATCCTGACTGCATGCCAAACACAAAATAGAAATTCTGGGCAAAGTTCCCAAGTATAACTGGCTCCAGCTCTGGCTCTGGCTTCTACTCTATCCCCATTCCCCCCAGGCTGAAGGATCTTTGAAGTGGCAAAATGAAACCAAATACTGTCCTTTACCCTTCATCTGGGCATAAAAATTTCAAACAATGCTTCGTGCCCATGTCTGGGAGAGCCCTTCTCATTTCCCAATTCCTGACAAGCCTAACTATTCCTTTGCGAAAGGAAACAACTAAGAAAAAAAGTACAAGACATAAAAAAGATATGAGTTTAAAAGAAAGGGATCACCATGAGAATTCAGAGCAAATGTCTTCGTATAAAATAATAAATTGACTACAAGGAACAAAGAAGGGCTTTAGAACATCTATATCATGTGTTTACAATAGAAGTCACCAGCATCTGTTTCTATCAAACCATATCAGACACGGAGGTAAAAAGCACAAATAAAAAACTTAATGAAATTAATAGAGGCTGCCTTACAAGTTAGTTATTTAAGGAATTCTAATTTGTAAGGTAGTAGACCAACTAGAAATTGCCCCCAACACAGGGAAAGCAGATAGTTTTAAATGGTTACTGAAAGCTGAGGACATGGAAGACAAACGTATGGGGATTTGATAAAGTTGTAAAGGGAATCTAAGAAGAGTAAAATAGACATCACCAAAGCAATAATTAAAGGAATAAGAGAAACTCTTTTTACCTGAAAATTTGATTTTGAAGATTGAAGTATTTTGCAAAAGAAGAAGAAGAAGAAAGAAAATATAACAAAAAGAAACTAACACCTAGACATATATCAACTTTTTCCTTTTAAAAGATCCCTCTGCTAACTAAACTTATTGTGGTAATCATTTCACAATTTAAGTCAAGCCATTATGCCACACACCTTAAACAGTGATGTATGTCAATTACATCTCAATAAAACTAGGGGGAAAAAGAAAACTATAGAGTGCTTACCAGAATGTGAGATGTTAGGCATTAAAAGCTGCCTATGTATGATAAAAAGAAAATTAAATAAAAATAAGTAAATAAAATCTCCCTCAAACATTCTGACAGGTGTGTGCACAGATACATAGGAACAGCTACAACACACGAACTCTCATACACATACAAAGAACAAAAATCAGGGATCCCTGGGTGGCTCAGTGGTTTAGCGCCTGCCTTTGGCCCAGAGCGCGATCCTGGAGACCCGGGATCTAATCCTACGTCGGGCTCCCGGTGCATGGATCCTGCTTCTCCCTCTGCCTGTGTCTCTGCCTCTCTCTCTCTCACTGTGTGTGCCTATCATGAATTAAAAGAAAAAAAAAAAAAGAACAAAAAAATCAGACAGACATTTGCTTTCTTTGTAATACTAAGTGAAACAACTATCACAAAGACAACCATATTTTGAAAAATAGTGACTTCAAGTTTTTGATCAAATCTAAAGGAAACCAAAGGAAAGATCATAAATATCCAAGAAATCAGACCATGATGTATCGTTAATGAAAGAATTACTTAAAAACATAGTCTAGCTGCCAATAGATGAATTAAAATAAGCCTATTTGACTCATAATTTCAGTACACTAAATCTAGTAATAGTTCCAGATATTTTGAGTTTTTCTGAGCACCAAATTCCCATGAACCCTGACCTCATTTCAAGACCCTCAAATATCTATGTCCTAAGAATAATGACAAAAATATATTAATTAAAGTAAGTGCTTAGTGGGGCACCTGGGTGGCTTAGTTGGTTAAGCATCTGACTCTTGATTTAGGCTTGAGTCATGATCTCTGGGTTGTGAGATCAAGCCCCACGCTGACTTAAGATTTTCTCTCTCCCTCTCCCTTGACCCCCCTCTAAAAAATAAGTTCTTACTATATGTAAGACATCTTATATTCATTATCCCAAATCTTTTCAATTACCCTGCAATAGACTCTATTTTCTACTCTTCAGAGATTTAAAAAAAATAAATAAACCTTAGGGAGATTACATGACTTTTCAAATACATCATTAATAAGTGACAGGGTTAGTGTTCAATTACAAACACTTGTTTCCAAAACTCAAGCACTTTCTATTGTCCTATTTTACCTCCCCAGGAACCACAAGTCTATCATTTGAGAGTGGGGATTCCTGGGTTTGGCTTTGGTTAGAGGAAAGAAATGCAAGTGACTGGGTGCCACTCCTCAGGACACATTCCCCTCCCGGTATTGATGCATGACAATATGCATGGAGCATTGCCAGACAAGGAAATGTGCCTGAGCACCAGTGATTAGATTTGAGGGGGGCGTTTTGTGATGCGGGCATGACTGTGTGTTTAAACTCTTTAAGTCATCTGAAACCCAGTCACCCAAAATCTCCACCCTAAGTCACATGGTTGGTCTTTCTGGTATGGCTAGTCCCACCTGAAAACTAGCAGGTGTAGTCCTCTCCATCTTAAGATCCAGTGTGGCCAGTTCTGGCCTAAGCAAAGATACTCTGTTAGGTATGACATAGAGTACATCCTGGAAACAGTTACATGACCTGAAACATGTCCTTACTGAGTTTGGTTTTCTGATACAGCTGAAAGTATCCCAACTTCTCATTGTCTTGTATTTTACTTTGTGCAATTATTCTCTAATTATTCTAATAACATTAAAGGCAAATTAATATGATTACAACAAGACACACTTTATTCTATTTGAAAATATTCTAGGGGCACCTGGGTGGCTCAGTCAGTTGAGCATCTGACACTTGATCTCAGTTCAGATCTTAATCTCAGAGTCATGAGTTCAAGTCTCGCATTGGACTCCACGCTGGCTGTGAAGCCTACTTAAAAAAAAAATTCCATGCTTTACATTTTTTCTGCAGTGTGGGGTATACTACTCAGAATCCCTCATGTACTTCCAAGGCACAGAAAGAATAGAGACCAAGAATAATTAGACTGTTAATACAAAGCAATACAGGAAGTGACCTACTTTTTGTTCATTTGGCAAATAAGATTGAGGCTCAGAGCAGGAAGTATCCAAGGTCACATGGCTATTGATTCACAAAACTTGAACTAGAACTGAATTCTATTGATGTGACCTCTCAGTAATGTCCCACTCTGTGTATATAACTTTCCTGTCATAATTTAATGTGTGTATAACTTGTTTCAGACCTTTGATAACTGCATTGATTAAGAATGTGGATTCTGCAAGGCTTCACCATGCATGAATCCTGGTTTCACTACTGAAACCAGTTATGCATACTGGAGATGGTCACTTAGCCTATGTCAATGTCCACATTTGTAAAATAATAATATGTATCTCACAGGGATGCAAGAGAGTTAAGTGAGCTTATATAAACAGAGAACCTAAAACAGTGCTAGTCATGTGTGAATGGGCTATGTTGTCACTATTGCTAATCTTAATCCAAGGGCTATGTTCAATAAAAATAAATATATATAATTGCAAACACTGTAAGGAAACTTTGTTACCTATCTCCCTCAGGAGAGAAATCTTGAAGTCTTCCACTTTCCAGAACCCCCAGGCATGTTGCAGGAGTCCTAAGAGCCATATTCTCCCTTGCACATACATCTTTGTTTTTTTTAATATTTTATTTATTTATTCATGAGAGACACAGAAAGAGGCAGAGACATAGGCAGAGAATGAAGCAGGCTCCATGCAGGGAGCCCAATGCAGGGCTTGATCCCAGGACCCCAGGATCACACCCTGAGCCGAAGGCAGACGTGCTTAAACGCTAAGCACCCAGGTGTCCCTTGCACACACATCTTTAAAAAGGGGGGGAGGGGAGACCGAAATATAAAATGATAAGAATAGGGAATGTGTACAGGGAAGTGATCAATAGAGTACCTGGCTCATTGTGGATCCTCACTAAATTAGTATCCCCTCGACTCCATCAAGATTTTCCTGCATGATGTTTGTCATGCATTCCAGAGAACCTTCTCTCTATTCATTTATGTCTCTTTTTTTTTAATTGAAGTGATTGAGTTTTCAAAGAGCATATCAGTCTTTTTTTTTTTTAAGATTTTATTTACTTATTCATGAGAGACACAGATGCAGAAACACAGGCAGAGGAAGAAGCAGGCTCTCCGCAGGGAGCCAGATGTGGGACTCAATCCCAGGACCCTGGGATCACGGCCTGACCTAAAGGCAGATGCTCAACCACTGACTACTCAGGCGTCACTCTATTCATTTACTTCTTATTAAGCCTGAAGCTACGTAAGCCATAAGCCAACCTCAGTCATGTGAAAATTAGGAATACATATGTTCTGGTAACAACAAGCCAGGGCTGTTCTCCATCAAAACATCCTTCATTTTGGTTAAGACAATAGGTCACAGGAAACAGGAATTTGCAGAAAACCCTGCCTGGCCAACAGATAAAGCCATTGTTGGCAGTAAACATTTTGCATGAATTAGTGTATTTTTCCTACACTAGTGCTTTATCTCTAATGCTTCTTCCTTAGCGTCCTTGGAGTGGGACAAAGAAGTTGCAAGAACACAAAGTGTCATAAATAGATTGAAAAACTCCAGCGTGTATACAAGCAGCTCCTGAGTAAGAGAGCGGGCAAGAGAGAAGGACTGAGGCAAGAGGACAGTGAATATAAAACTTAAAGTGGCAAAGGAAACATCAGGCATTTTGATTATCTTAATAAAACTGGAACTTCCTCAGATCCTTGGGGAAGGGCTACTCTTGCTCTTGCTCTTCAGTCTCATTTAAGGCAGCATGAAATAATTTCTCAAATGGTCCCTGAGTCCTGTCTGGGCCACGCCACTGCTCTCCAGATGCCCGACTCTAGCTCTCATCTTCCTTCTGGAGCCTTCTTGATTCACTTATTCTCTTCTCATTGCTCTTTGAGTCTTGTCCCCAGGGAACTCTGCTCCAGAACAGCAGGGCTTTCTTGCTCATCATCTCAGAATTTTGTTATGTATCAGCAGGCAGGCTTCACCTCTGGTGAGCTGACCTGATGGAGTGAAAAAATAAAAATGTGCTCCATGCACTTCACCCCTCTCTTCATGGGAGATCAGTAACATCTACTAAGCATGCTTCCTGCATTTAAAATGGTTTTCTAGGGACGCCTGGGTAGCCCAGTGATTGAGCATCTGCCTTTGGCTCAGGGCATGATCCTGGGGTCCTGGGATTGAGTCCTGCATCGGGCTCCCCACAGAGAACCTGCCTTTCCCTCTGCCTATGTCTCTGCCTCTGTGTGTCTATCATGAATAAATAAATTTTTTTAAAAAATGAAAATAAAACAAAATGTTTTTCTAACTAGTCCTTCCAATCAGTTTGCCCATGGAGAAAGGGCACCAGTATTGGAGATAGAGTCCTAAGCTCTATTACAAATCCAATACCAGCCCTCTCCTTTTGGGAAAGCCACAGACACTCAGACTCTCCATTTGTAAAATGGTGATAATTACACCTATATCTCAGGATAACTGTGAGAATTAAATAAGATAATGTTTGTAGTGTAATTTTGGAAATGTGTTGGCATTATATATATATATATAAACAATATATATGTATATAAAACAAAAACATTTTAGTCAACACAAAGGTCAGTTTTCCTGCCACTGGGAGCATCTTCTTAGACTGGCAACTCCTGTTGAGTAAACAACATCGTCCCCACCAACTGGTTGCAGCAGGGATGGTCTCTTGGCTCCAACTGGGCAAATCATATGGCAAATCATATTCTATCTCCCAGGAACTGAGAAACAGAGCACAGAAGCCAATTCATTTAGTCGTAGGAAGCTAAGCTGAAAGGCCATAACAATATGGGAACCGAGGTCACTATGGTGGATAGACAGTTGAGTGAGCGGAAAAGGCAGCAGGTAGAAAGAGAGATCAAAACAAAAAGAGAAGCATAAATGAGTGTTATATGTAAAGAGAGGAGGGAGAAATCATGGAGTCCATCTCTGTGACCTGAACTATAAAGAATATACATTAGGCTTCTTTAAGAGTTTCCAGTGTAATCAAACAAATCCCACAGTAGACACTGAAACAAAGTTTGAATCACACACACAGGGAGAAAGACTGAGCAGGAGATTCAACCACAGCCATATAAACATAGATGCAACCTCTAGTCCTCTAGCTTCCATCTGGGGCAGACTGGTACCACGACAGATAAACAGATCAGTGTTGCCGGAGGAGCCCCGAGAGGAGAAATCAAATTGGGTGAAGGAAAGTGGGCTATTTTGGGACTGCACCCAAAAAAGCAAAAAAAAAAAAAAAAAAAAAGGAACCTCAGTAAAGACCCACAGGCATTGCAATCTAAATGCATCACACATATTCCTCTCCTTGCAATCATCACTCTCCAAAGAGATGCCTTGGGCTCAAAGCCTCAGCCTCTCATACAGAGGCAGACAAGTCTCAAAAGCTTTAGGGGGAAATACATCAATCAAGGCATTCTTTGGTAAATGTGAAGAACGTTAAGATGTTGGCGAGGCTGGTGGCCTGTTATTACCATCAGTAGTAATATATGCTTCTACAGAAGTGCTCAGATGAGGGGAATTTTATAAAAACAGCACCGTGTTATTATATATTATAATGAGGAAGGAAGTGTGTGGGGGGAGCAATTTTTAGAAAGTAGGATAACAAAGAGATTAAATATTTTCCAGTGGGATGCCAGAAAGAACCAAACTGATCAGAAATTGGTGAAAGAGGGATGGCAATCAAATGAGGGTCCCACGGGTTCCTGGCTCTGCCATTTTCTAGCTGGTGACGGTGAGCAAACTACATTATTACTCTGTGCCTCGTTTTCCTCATGGGTAAAATAAGGATAATAATGATGAAATATTTACCTCCTAGGATTGTTTCAGCAATTAGATGATAATTGTGTAGCACCTGGCACCTAGCACACCCTCAGTACGTTCAGCTGTGATTGTTGGCTTTAGCTAGACTTTCACTGAAAATGGCAATGAGAGTAGCATTTGCATACAAGTGGTTTTTTTGGGAGGTGATCTCAGTAAGGACTGGTAGGGGATTGCAGAAGTTTGATAGAAAAGGTAAGAAAGCCAAAACAGGGAGCCTTAATGAGCAGTTATCATGGTGGGCAACTGCGATTCAATTTTAACAACAGGCCAAGTGCCTCTCTGTCATGGTGCTTCAGGCAATGGGAAGGAGAGACATGTGAGGGCACTGGAGCCATCTTGTTCATCCCAGAACCGTCACTACAATGGGGCACAGACCAACCTGCCTTTGACAGACTCTAGCCATCATTTTTATTAAAAGAACTGAAATATCTAAAACCATAGCTTTGAGGTTTGAAATTATGAGGAATAAAAATTCCAAGCAACCTAGTTGTTTCCATGAAGCATGTACATCTACTGGGAAATCACTGAATTCCCAGAGGGAAATGAATATCCTTTAACTTTCTAAACACATTCAAGCAAGGGCTTAGTGAATGAAACCTGAGGTTCCCCATGGCTTTTACCCAAGCTTGGAGGACCATGAGGCCGCTCTAATATTTAATAACCCATATTTCACCGGACCTTCATCTTCCCTTTCAAGGCTTCATTCTATCTTTTCATCCTATTATTTCTGGATGAGAATTCTCACATTTGTTTCTGAATCTCTCAGTTGACAACTCAAACCTACTACAGAGCACCTCCCTTCTGACAAGGTGGCTCTTTTCAACTGTAAAAACATTGATGTCTCTTCTAACGTAACTGTCTCCAGATGTTCCCAAATGTCTTTTCTCCAGTTTCCATACAGTACTGCATTCTCTGCACACTCTATGCTACAAAACCCTGTTGTGTGCTGGTAACTCTGCGGTGAACACCCTTCTCTCTGCTCTGTCACTATCCACTGCCTAATGCTAAAACAGAAAAGCCTGGGTCCTTAGGTGTCACAGAGTCTCCCTTTCTAAGCAGCTTCTTCAGCTTTCTACCACAAACAGTTTATCCGCAGGACTCCGGCACAAGCCAGCCAGGAACATAGACCCCTAAAGGGCCCACTGTAGGCTGTAGGACCCCACATGACTCATTTCCTCACTTACTCCCCAATAGCTCTCCTACTCTTCTCTCATTCATCTCCAGCCACATTGGCCTCCTGAATGTTTATAGAAAACACAGGAAGCTCCTTCCAGCATTAGTAACTTTGTACTCGCTTTTCGCTCCACCTGTAATGTTCTTCCCTAACATTCTCCAAAGTTGACTCCTTTAAGTCATCAGATTCCCTTAAATGTCATCCTTACCATTGGTGCTAAAATGTCTGCTGTCTGCTCTGGGTGGAATCACTATACTCACTGAAAGCTAAGCACTACATTTCCCAGGATCCTCTTTTCTGTGTGTTTCTGCTTTAGGTATCCCCATGGAAAAGAATTTGAGTAAGATTTAGAAGACAGAGATCATCATTCTTGCAAGTCTGGGCAAGTCAGCCTCACTGCACAGCCCAAGAAGTCTAGCTTCAAGAGTGGTCTTGTGCTACTTCTTGAGCTTTGCTTTGATCTATGGCTTTTCCAAATGGGCCAGTGACTGCTTCTGACTCCCAGTCTGAGGCTTTCCACACCTTCACTCTCCAGTTACTCCCACATTCACTTGACTCCTTATTCCTGCAGCACTTAAATTGCCTCTGTTTTCCCACGAGGAAACCAAGCTGATCCACCACCACTCTGAAGTAGCCCTCAGTCCTTTGCTATGTCACCTCTGCCCTTAATTCTCTCCCCAGCACATCTCATTGATATTTTTGACTTGTCCATCTATTTGTTTGCTCTCTGGCTCCATTGCTGTTGGACCCCTATGCCAAAAAGCACAAAAGGCACTATGGCTGTTTTATTCACCGCTGTATCTCCAGTACATGGCTTATAAGAAATTTGTTACTACAGCATAATCTAACCTGTCCTGACTGCTAAGAAAGTCCTACCTTTGAATAAGTTTTAATAGGTTCTTAGGATGCCCAGGTGACTCAGCGGTTGAGTGTCTGCCTTTGGCTCAGGGCGTGATCTCAGATTCCCAGGTTCGAGTCCCACATCGGATTCCTACATGGAGCCTGCTTCTCCCTTGGCCTATGTCTCTGCCTCTCTTTCTCTCTCTCTCTGTCTCTCATGAATAAATAAATAAAATCTTTTAAAAAAAGTTTTAATAGCTTCATAATTATAAAACTGGTAAGACAGAAGTACAGGAATAAGAAGGATATCATTACCTGAGAATCCCAACAAATATATTCATACATAGAGCAGAAACCAGTATGATTTTCACTTCCTTTGCAAAGGGAGGACAAGTGGAACAATTGAGCACCCACTATAGCCATGCCAGGAACTGAGCTAGGCACTTTTACATAAATTATCTCTTTTACCTGTTTATCAAATAGTTTCTGCAGCACATGTACTGAGATTAAGGCAGGATTTGATAAGCTGCTCAGCAAACTCAGACTAGATGTGTCTCTGTCTTAAATGTCAAGACCTTAACTTGTCCCTGATCCTGTTCTCTCTAGCCAAAATACAATAGCAGGCTCCTGGAAGGATAAATGGACTATTTAAGACTTCCCAATGGAAGCAGAGGATCATAGTTTGCTC
Organism: Nyctereutes procyonoides; assembly: GCF_905146905.1. Taxonomy (NCBI): domain Eukaryota; kingdom Metazoa; phylum Chordata; class Mammalia; order Carnivora; family Canidae; genus Nyctereutes; species Nyctereutes procyonoides. The sequence continues at coordinate 45,467,587 of NW_026575146.1, forward strand.
AAAGAGCAGCTCAGAGTCTTAACATTTAAGGTAAGAATTTGTACCTACACTGATGGCTCACCTTAACACCATGAAAATTTTTGGTTGGACATCCACCAAAGTAGGAGTGAAATACTAAAACACTACAGTGATTACGTACATGTGTTAAGTGATAACAGTCCACCTCATTTGTCAATGGTGTCCTTCTGATGAGCCCCACGCCATATTTCAATCACTGACTTCAAATGAACTATGGGTAAGACTGCAGGGTTCACCCCCTGTGGTTTTCTGCTCCTTCCCAGGCATATCGAAACTTTCTAGGCCTCATGAAGATAAATGCAGTCACATGATTAATAGCAAATGATTTGTGCCACTTTTGGTCAAGACACTGAAGAGGAGGTGTGAGTGCTCTATGCAATCTCTCTCACCCTCTCACAAAGATGCTGGAAACCGTGTGTGTGTGTGTGTGTGTGTGTGTGTGTGTGTTTAAGATTTTATTTATTTATTTAAGCATGAGCAAGGGGAGGAAAGAAAAATAGGGACAAGCAGACTTGCCACTGTGTGGGGAACCCAACTCCGAGCTCAATCCCAGGACCCTAACATCATGACCCCAGCTAAAGTCAGACACTTAACCAACTGAGCCACTCAGGTGCCCTGGAAACCATGTTTTTGAGGTGACAGCAACATAAGATGGTGGGCTTCTCGAGCCTGGATCTGAGTAACTGTTTGGAGCAAAGCCTTCTACTGTAGACCCATGTAGGATACTCATGGAAAATTAAATCCCTTCTGTTAAGCTACTAAGATGTGGGGACTGATTTGTTACTACAGCATAACCTAACGTGTCGGACTGCTAACAACTCCAAAATGCACTTCTCTTATAACAATTTCTACTGAGAAGTGAGTAACAGTGAGATTCCATGTAATGATTTGGAAGGACATTACGCTTTTTGTCAGGTATTCAAAAGTATTTTGTACAGATTGTCTCTTTTATGCATATAGCATTCTGTGATAAAAACTAGAATGATCATTTCCATGTGAAAACTAAGGCAAAAAGAAGTAAATTGATTATCCATGGATAACCACAATTCATTGGAAAGAGCTAAAAAGAAAAATCCATATGGACCTATTCCCAGCTTCAGGCCTTTTTCATTCACAAAACAATCTCTTGGGCTTTTCTGGGCTAGCATCCATTTCTTGCCTCTTATAAAGCCCCTTACCAGAATGCCACAGTGCTAAAAGAATGGGGGGGGGGGGAAGTATAATAGCTTTTTGGATATAAAACCTGAAGTAATTGTATTGTATGGCATGTCTGTGGCCTTAATGTAAATTTTTTTCTTTTGATTCCTTCCCATTCTGCTAATAGCATGCCCTCCAGAGTAATCAAGTTACCCAGCCAACTAAGCTCTTGCATTACTAAAAAGTATTACCCGAGAACAGCATGCAACCACTAAAGCTTTTTCCCCCATCCTGTGAAAAATGTAACACTGGCTAAAAAGGAAAGCCATTCTTGGAACCAGTTTGGAGTTTTGTTGGGCTTTTTCCTTCCTCTCAGCTCATACTAACAATTTAAAGGCTGAATAAGAGTCAAGGATTATATTCAATTCATTGTAAACAGTAACTATTTGACTTATTACCTTTCAGAATGTACTTAACAGCATATTCAGATATAGGAATAGTATAGGTATAGATGGATTTAAAATTTTCAATAGGAAGGCCTTTTAAAAATCAAATCAAATGGAATTTTTTAAAGTTTGAATAAAAGTAAATAAAGAGTAATAGGTGGGTTAAAGGAAATAAACTTATTTTTAATAATTATCCTATTCCACCCATGAGCTTTTTTGATTCTTGTTATATGGAATCAATTTATCCAAATAATAATAAAGATGACTGACATTTTAAGAAGTCATTACTATCTCCTCTTAGTATTTGTTCACAATCCAAATCAGGAAGCAACACAGGCAGGAGAACTCCCAGTGAAGAGAAGACTCTGTGAAATCTGAGATAGAATTGGTTTACCTGGTCTATGTTGGGTACATAGTCTATGTGGACCTCAGGAAAGTAGCCCATTTGATGCCATTGCTTCATTTTCTGTAATTAATGTAATGTAATTCTCTCACCTCACAGATGATTTCTGTTCCCTTCTGTATGTCTCATTTCTGTATCTTCCCATCTTCTGACTTAGGCTTCATCTTCTATTCCTTGACTGATGCTTAGCTTTTGAACTTGATTGTGTCAGGCAGTTTTTATGTATTTGTTTTGTTTGCTTTCTTGTTTTGTTTGTTTACTCTCACATACATTTCTTTTGTGTCCTCTGCTCTGCTGTATTTTCAAATTTCCTTGACAACTGGCTTTTACCTCTGTCCAGCAGGGTAGGCTCCAGTGGGAGATTAAAGGTGGGAGAAGCCAGGTAGTGTTTCTCTCTCTTCCCCTCACCTCTCCTTCCTTCTCTTCTCCTCCTCTCTCTTCTCTCCTTCCCTCTCCTCCCCTCCCTTCCCTTCTCATCATCTTCCCTCACCTCTCCTCCTATCATCCTCCCTCCCCCCGCCCAATCTCTTCTGTCTCTCTACCCTGCCACTCTGGACAGAATCTCTGGAAGGGTTGCATCTCTTTTGTGAGTTATAGATACCACTAAGAAGTTGTAGTCTCTACAATCTTTGTGTTATTTTCTAGAATTTTTATTGTTTCAATTTCCCTAGTTAGACTTAATCATTAATTCTAGAATTATTTTGCTTTTGCTTTTGTTTTTTTTTTTTGTCTACAATATAGTCTATGGTAGGAGTAATACTCTTTTTCTAAATATGTATATCTTGAGTCAACACTATTTATTGAAAAGGCCATTCGTTCTCCCACAGATCTCCAGTTTAATCTTTATCATAAATCAAGTGACCTTATAAGTCACTTTTGGACTCCATTGTTTCATTGATTAGGCTATCTTCATATCAATATTGTACTATCTTAATTATTACAATTTTATGATAAATCTTGGTATCTAGTATTGTAGCCATGCAACTTTGTTCCTCTTCTTCAAAATCATCTTAGCTAATTTTACCCCTTTATATTTTCATATACATTTTAGAATCAACATGGCACTTTCTAGGAGAGATAAATATGAGAGAGAGCAAGAGAGAGAGATGACTGTTAATAAATAAACCAACCAACTTGGAATAGTATTGTATCTATAAATCCATAGGGGAAGGGCTAATGTCTTTCTAATATTAAGCCTCCAAACATGTGACCGTGGTTTTGGCCCATATTTTGGCTTCTTTCACATCTTTCAATAGATTGGAATAGGGTTATTTAATTTTCAGTGTAGAGGATCCTCACAATTCCTTTGTATTTATGATCAAGTATTTGATGTTATTTGATGCTACTGTAGATAACATATTTTTAAAGTTTAATTTTCTAATTGTTTTGCTAATATATAGAAAAAATTGATATTTGTTTATTGACATTTATTAAGTGTTTCACTAAGTTCACTTTTTAACTCTTTGTAAATTGTTTTGTATTTTCTATATTTACATGTCACCATTTAATAATGAAATTTTATTTCATCATTTTCAACCCTTATATATTTTATTTCTTTTTCTTGCCTATTTTCAGGAGCTAGGATGCTGTGTCATTCCTGATATAAGAGGGAAAGCCTTCAGCATCTCATCATAAGTATGAGGCTGGCTATAGGTATTTTGTAGAATACCCATCTTAGTGTATTTGTGCTGCTATACCAAAACACCAAAGACTGGGTATCTTATAAAGATTTCAAAATACGAACTTGGGGGAGGCATACAAACATTCAATATGTAGCAATACTCTTCATCAGGCTGATAATGTTTTTCTTTATTATCGGTTTGCTAGTTGCTATTAAGTATTTCTATCATGAACCACTTTTTTATTTTTTCACATGCTTTTCCCACTATATTGAGATAACTATATAATTTTCTTCTTTATTTGGTTAATTTTTAATTTCAATTATTTTCTTTTTTTTAATTTTTTTTTAATTTTTATTTATTTTGTGATAGTCACAGAGAGAGAGAGAGAGAGAGAGAGAGGCAGAGACACAGGCAGAGGGAAAAGCAGGCTCCATGCACTGGGAGCCCGACGTGGGATTCGATCCGGGGTCTCCAGAATCGCCCCCTGGGCCAAAGGCAGGCGCCAAACAGCTGCGCCACCCAGGGATCCCTCAATTATTTTCAAATATTAAACTCACCTTTTGTTTTCTAAACAATTTGGTTGTTATATATTAGCTTTTCCATACATCACTGGACTTGCTATTTAAATATTTTTGTTTAGGGATTTTGCACCTACGTTCAAGACATTGACTTATAATTTTTATGTTTTGTTGTCTTTGTCCAATTAGTTATCAGTATTACATGTTGGATACAAAAAGTATAGGGAGTTGTTTCCTCTTTTATAACTTCTGGAAAAGTTTGCCTAAATATTGTTTATTTGTTTCTTCCTTAAATATTTGGAAGAATTTAGAAATGATGCCATCTAGGCCTAGAGAATTATTTGTGAAAACTGTTTATCTGTGGATTCAGTTTCCTTTATTGATATAAAACTTTTCAAATATTCTATCTTTTCTTGAATTTGCTTTGGTAAACTGTAGTTTTCTACAAATATATCTATTTAAACTGAATTTTTACATATATTGGGATAGACTTGTTTATAATACCCTGTTGTGAGTTTTAATGACTGTATGATCTGTAATAATGTCCCCTTTTTATTCCTAATATCAATAATTTGTATTTCTCTCTTTTTTATTTATCAGTTTTGCCATAGGATTATGAATTTTTAAAAATCTTTTGATGAGGGATCCCTGGGTGGCGCAGAGGTTTGGCGCCTGCCTTTGGCCCAGGGCGCGATCCTGGAGACCCGGGATCGAGTCCCACGTCGGGCTCCCGGTGCATGGAGCCTGCTTCTCCCTCTGCCTATGTCTCTGCCTTGTCTCTGCCTCTCTCTCTCTGTATGACTATCATAAATAAATAATTAAAAAAAATCTTTTGATGAGTCAAATGTTATTTTGTTGATATTTTCTATATACATATGTATTTTATTTCATTAATTTTCTCTTTTTAAAATTTTCTCCTTTTTACTATCTTTGGTCTTAATTTGCTGTTTGTATTCTAACACCTTTATATGCTCAGATCATTGACTTTCCAGCCTCTCTTCTTATCCAATGTACACAATGAAAACTCTAATTTCCCTTACAATCATGGCTTTAGCTGTATCCTTCATGTTTTAATATGTGATGCTCTTATTAACAGTCAGGTTGTGTTTTTTTTTTAAGATTTTATTTATTTATTCATGAGAGACACAGAGAAGAGAGACAGAGAGAGAGAGAGAGAGAGAGAGAAGCAGACTCCATGCAGGGAGCCTGACGTGGGACTCTATCCCAGGTCTCCAAGATCATGCCCTGGACTGAAGGCGGCGCTAAACCGCTGAGACACCCGGGCTGCCCAACAGTCACTTTTAAATATTTTCTAATTTCCATTATGATAACTTTTGGTTCATTTCAAAAGAAAACTGCTTCATTTCCAAATACTTGAGGACTTACAAGATACCTTTTTATTAGCGAGAACACACTTCTAATTTCAGTCATTTGTTATTGAGACTTACTTTCTACCCCATAAGGCTTTCTGTAGTCAGTTTTGGGTAATGTTCCATTTGCACCTGAAAAGAGGTATATCCTGAAGTGTAGTGTTCTATGTTTGCTAATTGGGCCAAATTAGACAATTATGCTGTTCATATTGTCTCTATTCTTATTGAATTTTTGTGTTCATATTGTGTCAGTTAAATTTTTTTTTAAGATTTTATTTATTCATGAGAGACACAGAGAGAGAGAGGCAGAGACATAGGCAGAGGGAGAAGTAGGGTCCCTGCAAGAAACCCCATGCTGGACTCTGGACTCGATCCCAGAATCCCAGGATCACACCCTTAACCAAAGGCAGATGCTCAACCACTGAGTCACCCAGGTGTCCCTAGTTAAAATCTTTTAACATGATAGTAGACTTGTTTTCACTCTAGTTTTGTCAATTTTGCTTCCTACATTTTCAGGTGTTGTTCTTTGATGCATACCAAATTGGAATTATTATAGCTTTCTGACGGACTGACTTTTTTACCACTATATCTTCCTCTTTTTTTCTAATGATACTTATTCTTTGAAGGACACTTTACCTGTTACTAAATGTGCTAGTACTAGTAGTACAGCCCACCAGGCTTTTGGTCAGTGTTTGCCCAGTGTGCTTCCTCTATATTTTCTCCTTTCTGTGTCATATATTACAATCATATAAAACATATTTTGATTTGTTTTTGACCCAATCTGACTGACAGTATTTTAACTGGTGTATTTTCTCCGTATCTGTTAAAGGTAATTATTGAACTATTTCTGCTTAAATTTCTCTTGCTTCTTATTTGTCCAAACTATTCTTCATTTTGTCTTCTCCTTGCTTTTTTTTTTTTTTTTTGGATTTATCAAGTAGCTTTTATTATTCAATTTTTCCCCTTTGTTAGCTTTTAGTAATGCCTCCTTTTATGATTCTTTTAATGATTACCCTAATTTTGTCTCCTGCTTTATCTAATCTCCTGTTAAATCAATCTATTGAGTTCTTCATTTCAGTTCATAAATTTTGCAGTTATAGAATTCCCTCTGTGTTATTTTTTATAGGTTGTAATTCTCTAGTGAAATTCTCCATTCACCTCTTTCTAAAGATATTAATGTCAGTACCTGGATTACCTACAGGTCTATATCTTTGATATTTTTCCTCTTGGTTTTTAGCAAGTAGTCCTCTTGGCATATCAGGTAATTTTTTTTGAATCTCAGACGTAATGTATTTTTTAAATGTAGAAGTTTTATTTTTTTAAAGTCTTTTTTTATTTTTTATTTTTATTTTTATTTATGATAGTCACAGAGAGAGAGAGAGAGAGAGAGGCAGAGACATAGGCAGAGGGAGAAGCAGGCCCCATGCACCGGGAGCCCGACATGGGACTCGATCCCGGGTCTCCAGGATTGCGCCCTGGGCCAAAGGCAGGCGCCAAACCGCTGCACCACCCAGAGATCCCAAATGTAGAAGTTTTAAATGCTGTTTTCTTTCCATAGAGATAATTTGCTATTTTTCAGACAAGCAGCTGGATGAGAGGCTGATCATCTTTACCCAATCAGAGATTGAGATGATTTGGGATTTGGTGTCAGTTTTTGGAAGATCTAGTCTATTTTCAGTTTATCTTTATTCCCAGGGCTTACCCCTCAGGAGACTCAATTTATTAAGCCTGGAGCATTTTTCAGAGTTCCTCATTTTGAAGAGCAATGAATTCCAATTCTTGTCTTCTGAGTACCATGAAACTGTCAAAAGCTCTGTGCCTCTTCTGCCTGAGTTTATGGTTTATTCATCCCTCCAGATAGAATTCATGTTTGTTTGTTTTCTAGATGGGCCTGGCAGTACTAACAACCTGGAATTTCTCTTACTGATGAGCTTTTCCAGTTAAAGTGGTGATTGTGCCTTTGTTTTTTTAACTTCTCTGAGAAGACTGCATTTTTCTCACCAAAGACAAAACAGGCAAGTCTCCTTATGAAAGACATATACTTTTCCAAGGTACCAAATGAAGGTGTTGACTTCAGCCATATGTGGAAGGTGCTGACCTGCCATCCCATTCTCCTTGGGTTACAGGTCTTATCTCCTATTCCCCACATGTGGAACTTCAGAACATAGGGCCTAGCTTATAGAGTTCAGCAGATGTCATCAAGGCAAATACCAGCTTCAGTTGTCTCCTATTTCTTTTCCTTCTCACTGACCTCGAACTCTGATTATTTCAGATACTATAACCCTAGCTCAGCCATACATCTTTTAAAAAAGAAAGGAAAAGAAGAAAGAAGAAAAGAAAGAAAGAAAGAAAGAAAGAAAGAAAGAAAGAAAGAAAAGAAAGAAAGAAAGAAAGAAAGAAAGAAAGAAAGAAAGAAAGAAAGAAGAAAGAAAGAAAGAAAGAAAGAAAGAAAGAAAGAAAGAAAGAAAGAAAGAAGAAAGAAAGAAAGAAGAGAAAGAAAAAGGTGGAGGCTGATTAAGCATCTGACTCTTGGTTTGGGCTCAGGTCGTGATCTCAGGGTTGTGAGATCAAGCCCTACATCAGGCTCGGCATTCAGTGTGTAGTCTGCTGGAGATTTTCTCTCCCTTTCCCTCTGTCCCTCCCATTTGTGCTTTTTCTCTCTCTGAAACCAGTAAGTAAATCTTTAAAAAAGAAAAGAAAAAAGATATTTTAAAGCATTGGATCTAGCATTTTTTGCATTGTTTATTGTGGAATGGACTAATACACATCAATTATGGATATACAGTTACAGGAAAGGAAAGAGAAGAAGAGGAGAGAGAAAGATTAATAAGCATTTATGTTGCTTTGTATTTTTATATATGTTTTATAAATTTGGGAGAGAAAGTTCATGAGACTTTTGCAAAGTAACTGTAATATAGAAAAAAAAGTCTTGAAAATATTTATATAATCCACTAACTTCTCTAGGTACTTGCATCCTTGAAGTAAGCTGAGCTACCAGAAAGTGATGTATTTGATACACATTAGCATATCCCTAAGAGAGTAATGTTTACCTTCAGCTTTTATCAAATGTCATCATATAATCAGGCCATATGAAATTTAGTGTTTTATAGGTTGTAAAAATGTAGTTGAGGTCAGTGTTTATTACATCCATTCACTGCCCTCAAGGAGCTACACAATGGCTTAAAGCCAAATTCTCACACCAGCTTTGGCAACAAGGGTTGAGCCTTATACTGTGTATAATTATGTTCTTCTTTTTATCTGATCCTGATATTTTATTTTGTTTTGGTTTGCTGTGTTAGAAACTGCCTCAAATCTTCAAGGAAAAAAAATCAAATAGATTTTGTCAAATGCACATTGGGCAGAAGAGAATTCCAGATTTCAAAGTTAAATTTTCTAAAATATTATCAAGCTGAGGAATGATTAAACCACCTGTCCTATGAGTCTCTAGGCTACGGAGAGGGACCAAAAAATTCAAGAAAAAGGTATTGATAATGTTTTTAATAATATCTAAAATTCTGTATAGTTGAGAATTCTGTATAGGTGAGGAAATGCTATGACTAAATCCATATTAATTACATTTGGATTTAGAGACAAAATTATAATTGACATCCTCTTTTATAATAAAGTGAACATAGTCTCAGATACAAAAAGTAGATCACCTGCACCATTGCATTTGTCTGACCTGTCATTCAATTTTGTATTAAAATTTTTATTTATTAAATAAGAAATTAAAAAGAAATTATAAAAATAAAAATTTAAATAGACCAGAATGAGCATTAATTGAATTCCTTGAAATTTTTCCTTTATTCTTAAAGAACTTTGAAATTGAACCTCAAGGAATGTCAAAATCATAAACATGTTGAGACATTATTGTCTCTTTTACCACAATTAATTGTATATTTCATATAAACAATTGGGATGTAAAATCAAGGCATTAAGTATTGTGAATTCTGATCACAACTCCTGGGTTTGAGAGACAGCTCCACCACCCACTATATATAGGTAATTTGGTGCTGTTTACTGAACCTTTCCATGCCTCTGTTTCTTTAGCTATAAAATGGAGATGCTGACAGTATCAATACCCTAGGATTTCTGCAAGAGGTTAAAAAGTTAAGGAGCACCTGGGTGGCTCAGTTGGGTAAGTATCCAACTATTGATTTTGGCTCAGGTCATGATCTCAGGGTCACAAGACTGAGCCCCTCTTCAGGCTCCAAGCTCAGTGAGGAGGCTACTGGTGATTCTCTCCTTTTGCCACTCCCCCATTCATCTGCATTCTCTCTCTCTCTCTCTAATAAAATTCAAAAAGTTAATATCTTTATAGCATTTAACACAGCTTCTGATACTTAGCAAGCCCAAAATAACTATCAGCTATAACTATTAAATTTTTTTCTATAAAAAGTATAGACCACTAAATATTGCATCAGCACTCTTTGAAACATTTTTCTTCCCCCTGTTAGGTTAACTTATAACTTTTAGCCCAATGACAAAGTTTGACTGAAATACTTAGGAGTAAGGTATTTATTATTTAATATGAACTTCCTTATAAGTTGGTGCAAAAAGTCACTAGATACAGAAATAGTATAAAGAAGAAAAGTTATAGACACCTGCCAATTTGGAATTAGATGCAAACTTGGACAAACCACATTCATTACTTTGACTGTGCCTGGATTTTTTTCATCTGAAAAATAGCAGTAATCAAAGACTGCTTTTTCTATCTCACAGGATCACAGTAAGCAATACACACATAGACACACACACATACACAATACCTTTTAAAAGATCACTCTGATTCCACTGTAAGGGGAAGAAATAGCACTTACTATTAATTCTGCTAGATATTTCATCTACATTATTTTATTTAAACTGCTCTGCAACCCTATGAGGTAAATACTATTATCCTCGATTTGCAGACCAGAAAACAGAGTCAGAAGGCTTAGGCGGTTTGTCCATTCTTACATGGTCATTGATCAGCAGTGCAGGATTTCAAACCGCCTCCATTACAAATGAGTAACACCGTCATCGTACCTGGTGAAGTCCTTTTTAGACGGAAGGTGCTCGGTAGATGTTTTGGGCTTTATTTATTGCTTAATACAGAAGCCAATCCATTAAGGTAATCAATTATTTTTGAGTTTCTACTCTGCAACAGCTTCTTGAAAACTCACATCCTTTAGAGGCTGTTTCTGAGACTAAAATTTTAATGAATAAGGACTTTAACTAGTTAATATAATAGTTTCTGGTTGTTGCCATACTGCAATGTAAGAGAAATAGAAACAAGCTTGTTGCTAATCAGGGCAGAGATTGGGTTATTTCTCTAACTGTCCCTCATGTAAACCTTCCTCATATAAGCCTTCCTAACCCTGAAATTTAGGAAGCCACATAAGGGTTTTAACATTGGACTACCACCATCATTTCCTATTTAGAAGCTGGCTTGTGAAAATCATAGAGAATCTCTTGTCAACCAGTTCCAATTCTGAGAAGACCCCTTTCTTCCACTTGCTTTTCCAAAGAGCAGGTGTGACAGACAATTAAAAACTCTGGGTGGGGAACATAAAAGAGAGTTTAATCATTATTGAGTGGTAGAAACATCAGCCATGAGATAGACAACATCCGTGGAGCCCTTTTGAAGCAAACCCATGATGAGAAAGGCCATTGGCACCAGCGGGAGGGTCCAGAGTTCCCATCTCAGTCCTCCATGGCATCTCTTTGCTATATCTTTCTAATAACATCAAGCCTGAGTGATTATTGCTCGTAGACAAGACCCTGAAATCAATTCACTGTCAGGCAACAAACAGTTGTGGTATTTGTCCCTTATGTCCCCAGGAAAATGGTTAATCCTTAAAGATGTTCATAACTCCTCTTTTTAATGGGAAGGTTTGATCAGCACAATTTTATGCACGTGGAAGAGGGAGGATGGTGAATTCCGAGGTAGGCCAGCCCTGTCAGGAGCAACATCGCTTCTAACCCTGCCCAGGCAAACAACACGATTGTATATCCTCATTAATGCTATAATTGGTATCTGGAATCTGTTCAGAAATGCCGATTTACTTTGTAACAGAGGATTATGGCTGAATTTGGAGTTCTTTATGGTCTGCAGATGCTTGAGAAATTCAAATATAAAAACTGTCAGTTAAACATCTCATGAAAAGCTGTACCTTATACTAATCCAAAGGGACATGAACAAGTGCTTGAGGGGATAGAAATCCACTGTTTCGGTAGCTAACCACTTACAGAAACATTAACATTCTTGGACAGGGTTGCTCACTGAGTTTCTAAAGTAATGTAGAAGCTATCAGGATTCAGTTCTTAACAGACTTCAACACAGTAGGGGGAAAATTGTCAGTCACCAGCCTCCAGTATTTATGAATTATTAATGTTGTCTTTCTGGGTGTTTTTTTTTTAAGTTTTGCTTTTGTGTGCGTGTTCAGCTGAGTAATTCAATAGGCTGATGGAGACATGAATAGATATGTTAACTAGCACCAGGGTTAACCTTTAAAGTTCGTTAAAGCTGTCAGCTTTCAATGAAATATTTTCACATTCCTTTTTTTTTTCCTGTGAACTGGAATATAAACATTATTTGTACACTGGGATCAGAGGTGCTTGGGAGAAGAGGAGACTCCACCCTGCCATCATTTTTTTTAACCCAGACAATACTACTGGATTCATCAAGAAAGGCATCTTTTAAAAAATTTCTCATTTACAAGCCATGCCACCAGAATATATTCATGGCCGAGCTTTACTATAGTATTTTCAATTGAAAAAAAGTGATGGCATGTCCTTACTACTACAAAAACACATGGGGGAGAAAAGAAATTGGGTCTAAAAGAGCATAAGGACAGGACTTTGGAGATGGAAAATGGAGACCAGGGTAGATCCAAAAATAACAAAAACCACATCTCACATTCATGGTAAAGATGGAATTTAAAGCTGGTAACAACCTTTAGACAAAACAGGGATTCTTTGTGGAAGAACAGAGAAATGAGGGGGCCCATAATTAAGCCAACTGTAAAGCTCTCAGAATCTTCAATGATTTTGGAGCCAGCTGTGTGTGCTTGCTGTACAAGCCTAAATAATAATAAATCCCCTCAAATGAAAGTCATCCTGCTCTGAAATTTTTCCTGTTACTCTCTAACTGTAGATGTCCTTGTTTTCCTTGCTGAGGTTTGGCTACTGTTTGGAATCATCTGCCACCTAATGTCACATGCTGGGTCTCTCCTCCTGCCCTGTCTACATGTCCAATGACCATGTATTTCTGTCTTCCTTTTATCTCAGTCTCCCTCAAAACAAGAAGTGAGGCATGTGAAATGAAATAGGAAGACTCACTTCTTTTCAAAGTTTTTAAAACTGCCCACCAGTTTGCCAGGGTTCCTTTATTCAGGATACAGAATAAAAAAGCTGCCCATTCCTGATGTGTAACAATAAATGACGTAATAAATTTAATATCTTGACCTTTTTCTAAAGGGATCTTTATTCTTCACTTTTTTTTCCTCCACCACATTCATTTGAGGTCAGCAAGAAAGATGAGAGAATGATTTTATCAAACTTTGTAAAAGTGAAGAGAAGAAATTGAAGCAAAGAAAATGCGGATTACTTGCCAGCATCCTACTACTCCTGGAAATATTGACCTCACTCCTTAAATCCTTAGTCAGGTCATAGCATAATCCACATCTAATTTTCAAAGTAGTTAAATGTCTATCAATAGATGTACCAAATTAGAGCACCAATATATGGCACTGACACTAACTATTCTTTCTTTTTATCTATGCCTTTAGGACTGCTTCTTGCAACCAGGGCTGAAGGAATCAGTTTTGATGACTTCGAGTTTATTATTTACTTTCTTCCCCACTTTCAAAGCCATTTTCTTTTTTTTCCTGGTATCTTTTATTATTATTTATAATAGAGTAGTACGTATTAGAGACAATTTTTAAATTATAAATGTGCTTTATTTGTTTTGCATTTCCAAGTACGTGTCTCAGAGCACCCATCTGCTTGGAGAGATGTGTTAGGGAGAGAAAAATAAAAATAAATACTGATATAATATTCAGCATCTGACATACAAAATAGGATTTAGCAGAAAGTCAATAAGCTTAAGAGCCATGCATTTCTTAGAAAGAAGGGATTTCCCAAATGCTTTTATTTCCTCCTTTAGTATATCAACAGGCAATGCAGGAGGACCCAGGCCCATTTACTTCTTCTTACTATTGAAAAAATTACATTTCCACCCATGAATGCAATGGCAGGAAATCTCTTGCTCCATTGTAGAAGGAGATCAAAATGTAGGTAAAGAAAAACAAAAACTATTTCCAGCTTGGGAATTTATAGGGAGCAGAGGAGGAAGGAAGAAATGAGAGTCAAATGTTCAGTCCTGTCTCGTGATGTCCCTCTCTCAGACTTTTACTCAGCAAGGGTGATTTGTCTTATTTAAGGAAAGAAACCTTAAAGAGAAGGGACTCTTGCCTCTTTTCTCCATCTAGGAGTCAAGGAGAAGGTGATGGTGCAGAGGACTCCACACCAACATACAACCATTCAGCCTAATTAAATAGAAAGTACACCACATGGTTAGAGGGAGTGTGATCTGGGTTGACACCTCTGATTCTCCCTCAAGACCTGGCATCTGAGTTGAGAGCCAGCCAGACTGATGTGGTAGCCGCTGTGCTGGGACAAAGTGGCACCACAGTAGAAGGTAGAACTGGGTGGCCTGGGCACGAGACTAGGTGGAAGGCATGGTAGAGAACCAGGGTCAAGGGTCTGAAACCAGTGGACACTCAAGAACCAGAAAAGCAAAGAGGCCCCTCCACCCACTCACTACCATAGACACTGAAGCCCCCGCATAAACCCATATGCTATCCTAGGAAGGAAAATAAGGGGAGATTGGACCAAAGCAATTTTATCTAAGAGGAGTTGAATATTACCTAAAGAAACAGTTTAAATTTTTTTGATCAGACTAAGCTTTATTCTAAAATGAATATTTTGTCACATTTCTTTATTCACTCAGTTTCAGAATTAGCTCCTCAGGTGATTCTTTTGTATATTAAGCTTAAGAACCATTATCCAACTTTCTAGCCATCCTTGAAAAAACTAAATACTAAGTTAATCTTTGGATTAATTGATTATGAGAAGAGCAGATATTCTTGGTACTTAGGTTAGTCAGAATTTCTCCTTAGGGATCTTTTAGCAACAATCCCATGCAATGTTTTCAGTAGCAACCTTTCCGTAGACACACAAATACATTTCTCGAAACCCTTTCTAGAATTTTCTTTGCTCTATGCTGATGACACCTTAAAAAAAAGTAATTTATTAAACACAATCTAATGCTGAACCAACGTTACACGGCAGAGTATAAACTTTATAGTTTGCTCCAGAGGTAAGCTTTAGAATATCTGGTGGAATTCATGAAATAAATGGCCTTTGAGCAAACTTCCTTTCATAAATATTATTTCAGCTTGATTTTTGCTAAATGGTAGGTGGGTACCAAGTTCAAGAGTATGCTTATTGTGGGACTAGCTTATGTCACTTGTTAAATAGAGATGTATATCTAAGCAGACAACAGAGATTGCTTTTTTAGAAACTGAGTCATTTAATAAGAACTAACAATGCTATTTTAGTTTTTTGGGACTGTTATAATAAAGCGCCACAGACCGGGTGGCATAAAGAACAGAAATTTATTTTCTCACCATCCTGGAGCCTAGAAATTCAAGCTCAAGGTATCAGCTACATTAGTTTCTTCTGAGGACTCTCTCCTTAGCTTGCAGCTTAGCTGCTCCCTGTGTCTTCACATGGCCTTCCTTCTATGAGTGTCTGCATCCTTTTTTTTTTTTAAGATTTTATTTATTTATTCATGAGAGACACAGAGAGAAAGGGGCAGAAACATAGGCAGAGGGAGAAGCAGGGTCCCTGTGAGGAGCCTGATGTGGACTTTATCCCCAGACTGGGATCATGCCCTTAGCCAAAAGCAGATGCTCAACTGCTGAGCCACCCAGGCTTCTCTGTGTGTCTGTGTCCTAATCTCTTCTTCCTACAAGGGCACCAGTCATATTGGATTAGGATCCCATCTATATACCTCATTTTCCCTTGTAATCAAGGTCCCTCATGAGCTTATTTCCAAATACAGTCACATTCTGAGATACTGCTGTTGGGGTAATCTGCAGGAAAAACTGTACTCTAACCACAGAGCCACATGGATACCTGGCCCAACTTTTGAAGAAGTTGAAGGAGCTGATCTGGTGGGAGCTGGGAGCAGGATGAGCCTGGGTGCTGCCCACAGCAGCGAGGTGACCGGCCAGACCAGCAACAATGTATGTCAGTGGCCCCGTGTATGGCATGCTAAACCAACCTGCCAAAAATAACTGGACTGCTATGACTTCATTTTGGTCTTCCAAATCTTGTAAGAATTTCCCTAATGGCCTATTTGAACCTGAAACCTACCAGGAAAGGGCATTCTGGGAAATGTAGTTCTGCTCAGCTACACTGACAATACAAGCCACAGGACTTCATAAATCTAAATGTGTTCCTTTGATTATAAAGCTGTGAGCACGTTTTCAACTGAACTATACATGAGTCCATATTAAGGCTCTTCCAAGGGGCATTAAGATGACTTAGTCAGTTAAGCATCCAACCCTTGATTTTGGCCATGATCATGAGGTCATGATCTCAGGGTCCTGGGATCCAGCCCAAGTCAGACTCAGCAGCGTCTGTACGTCCCTCTTCTTCCGCTCCTCTGCAACCCACCCCCCTTAAATAAATGAATAAATAAAATCTTTTTAAAAATGCTTTTCTAAGAAAGATACACTCAAAATAAAACTATATAAACCTTAACTAATGATTAAATATAGGCTAATATCTTAGGATGGAAAGAATGATGAACAGATCTATGTTGAAAGATAGTCATTTCTTAGCCTAAACAGGTCACATTTGTACACTTGATACAGTTTACACAATGACTTCACATGGATTGTTACTTAAGCATCTAGTCCTCCTACAAGGTCTATAGGACCCACACCCTTCTGACCCACTGTGTGATACTCAGAGGGCTTCTGACTCTATCCATGTGGGCTTTCCACAGGCTTTGTGTTTACCAACAGCTTTAGGAAATTTAAAAGGTCAGATCTAATCTGTTTCCATGTTGATATGTTGGTGGAGTCTTCTAATGTATAATGTGAATATCCAATCATGGGGATTTGGTTAAATACATTCTGATTCATCTTATGTAATGGAGAAGTATTTTTGCATTTACAACTGATATTATAGAGAAACATTTAATTACTCAGTATTGTGTTAATTGAAAGAAAGCAAGTTACTTAGGAAGATAGTCTCATTTTTGTAATCCATAGCACTTATGTGTGATAGAACTGTCCACGCGCAGATGAGTTGACTCTAGGTGCTTGGCTGTGGTATTCGCTGCTGGCAGCTGGGGATTCATATGAAGCAGAGACACTAAGTGTATGATATGAACTAACTTAAGAACTTGGTTTGTCTTTTATCCCTCCACTCTAGTTGGCTTTAAGAACTTCAAAAGCTGCAAGACGCGTAAAGTTTATCTGGATTATCTCGTCATTTGGAGCATTCAAGTGTCTGCTTCAATATGCCTTAGAATCACGATTGCCAAATGAGAGCGATACTTTGTGCTTCTCACATAGCTTCTTCCCAAGCATCCCAAAGCACTGGAGAAGTGTTACTTTTGCCTCCCTTCACTTCTCTGAAGAAACTCAGGATAAAATCCTGGACAATTTGACTCACAAAAATTATCAGTTAATCCAAAGATAAACTGTCAAGGGCCTGCTTCCTCAAATAGACATGTTCTTCTTCCTCATTCATTCTTCCAGAAGATATGAATTCCACAGACTACAAGAGGAATATGGAAATTAATAAAAACTCACTCTAAATAAAGAGCATATAGATGCAAAGAAGAACTTACTTGTATCTGAAAAAATTCCAGACTTCTTGGCCTCCTATGGAACATAGCATACTTTTTTTTCATATCTTTGTTGGCCTTTCAACTTTTAAAAGTAAACGATAGTCCCTTCCTATTTAAATTCATAACAGGAATGCAACCACAAATAAATGATTTCCTTAAATATATGTCTGTAGCTATGCTATGTGACACTAATTTATATCAGCTTTAGAGATTACTGGGTGGAAGCCATTCTTTTTAGCCCCCATCGTCTACTTACCAACATGAGGCATCCACATGGTATACATTCCACCCAAGATTATTTTGCAATCAGTGATAGTGACGAAGGGAAAGACTTTGGTCTCCTTACCCTCACCCTATACTGCTACATAACCCAGGCTATTTTTTGTTCATTACTTTCATTCCCAAATTATGATTTGGTCACACAAGTTTGCTGTACATACATTTACTTTATGTAAAAATTTTGGATATTTTGAAAGGCTGAATCATCTTCATTTATCGTCAATACCTTAAAGCCATTTTTTTGTTTCTTGCTGCAATATATCTTTTTGTAGTCGATCTTCGCTTCTTTGAAAAAATTTCCTTAGATGTTTGCTTATTTATATGCATAATTTTAAAAGCCTGGAGATCTAAAAAGCCAAGCATTACTAGCTGATATCTAGATATGTTTAAGAGACCTACTCACTCATTTATCAAGATAAATTACAATGAATTTTTATATATATGAATGAATATATGTTATATCTTAAAAACATGGATTTTTTTTTTCCTCCCTCAAATGTGGAACTTTTTGGTTTTATTTTTATCCCACACATTTAACTTTGAAATAAGTAGATTGCCACATACCATAGTAATTGTGGATGGACAGGGGTCACCAGGAAACAATAAAACTGTCAACACAAAGTAATGACAACTGAGCACAGGGTAGCAAATAGGACATGAGTGTTTTATGAGGAAAGGTCAGGAGGTTCAAGTCACAGGGAAGAAAGATGATTTCGCCATCCAAATTGAACACACTTTACAAGTTAATTAGGCTGCTAGAACTTGTTCCAGATGGTGGAGAAATCAAGTGTGAGACAGATAGATACCAGCAAGACAAGTCAGGGTGAAACACAAAGTAAAGTCTGATGTTGGGGAGATCCAGGAACAAGCAGGACATTGGGGAGAGGAAGCAACAGAGACACAGGACATGGAGCCATGGGAGACAAGGCCAACATGAGGGCCAAGGTCTGGGCTGAGAGGCCGCACAGAGGACCAGGACACGGAAGGAGCACAGTGCTCTCGAGGCAGCCTGCCGGCCACAACCACCGCTCACACAATTAACTCTTCATCACTAGCTCTTTGTGGCTGGCCAGTACAGATGTAGACAACGACTAACCTTCAGAACCGGATGTGATGCTATGCCTGGGGATTTCCCAGTTAAATTAAGAGACAATGATTCAAAAAAATGACATGCCTGGACACTCTATGTGTCTCAATCTGCTGACTCTGAATAATACCTACTTTACATTTTTAAGGATTCTATGAATTCAAATTAATGATATATATAATTATTATATATTATATTATATGATTATGATTATATCATTATATCCCCAATTATGTATATGAAAAGTACATATCACATAGTATACAAAATGTTTATTATAATAAATGAAATGATAGATATTATTAATTATTAAATGAACTAAATAAATAATAATAAAGACATATAAACTCAACTGTAAAAACAATACACTGCAAACATTTCTTAACAAAGTGCTATGACTTATCACTATATCACAAGGCAGAGCAGGAACAAGAGTGAGAAAAGTGAGGCCTTGACTTTGGGCACAAAATTTAAGGGGGCACCGAAAATCTCAGCAATCAAGAGAAATCAAATTTTAATGCAATGTTTTTAAACTATCAAAATGAATTTATCTGTGATAAATAAAATATCAAGATGTCCATGATAAACAAAATATCAAAATTTTAAGTAAAGCCAGGAAACCCACCTTGACCTTGCAAGGCTCACCTCACTCCCTCAAGGTCCTGTTGGATACTGATTGCGGAGGGTGTTTTTGGAATTTTCATCAGTTTTCCACCTGAGAGGTTAAGTGTCTCACTCATTCACCTCATCCTAATTCTGATCCTAGTTGGAAATCATCAGTAAAAGATAAGCCACCCTTGGTCCTCCTAAGTCTGTTGCCCTGTGATGCCCTCTAGCAAAGCTGGTCCTTCTGCAAAGCTGGACCAGCTAAAGGGGCAGCCTTTATATATCCTCTGATACCAGAGTCCCTTCCATACTCTAGTCCCTGGCTGATCTGGGCCCACAGAACTAGTGCCCTCGCTCCAGAGACAGAACGACCAATATTAGATTCTGCTGATTTAATATCACCTGAGTCCTGTGTTCTCCCAACAGCCCATAAATTCCAGGGGGACTGGACTCCTTTCTCTTTAGTCTCATTATATCACCAGCATCTCCTACAGTTCCTGGTCTACAGCATGCACCCAATAACCACTTGTCAAATAAACAAGGAAACTCCTCCTTTGATTATATGCAGAGGTAAATAAAATCAGAGACAAAACAACCTTCAAAATGAAAGAAAAAGTTAACAGCAGTTGAATAAATGATCTAGCAGTGTTGCCTAAATTGCAGTTTAAAGAATCTGGATTCAGAAAATCTAAATAGCTTAGAAAATAAATCAGTAAACATGCATTTGATATATCTGTCCAGAGCAAGAGTTCTTGGCCATGGGTCCAGTAGGCAAGTGGGCTTTGAAAGTAGAGAGCCCTCGAAATTGATTGCAAACTATATAAGCAGGTTGGTATTGGAGAGTAGAAGGGTCATGCATTTTTAAGGTCTTCTTCAGAGCTGGTTCATAATCACTATTCCAAAGATGGTTATAAATGGCAAAACCCATCATAGATTTGGCCCAATAAAACATTTCCTATTTAAAAAACAAAACACTAATTATGATGCATTCCACTTGAACCCAATGGGCTTTTCACCATCCTGGGTTTTGGTTTGGGTCTTTGTTTTTGTTTTAGGTAAAGCCAATGATATGGCTCCTTGAATTCTGCTATTACTATCAGGCCCAAGTATACCTCTGTCCATGAGAGTTCTAATGCCAGTTACTTTGCTTGTTTGACACCTTAGAGTCCTGCCAGAGATGGAGAGAAAAATTCCATCAAGTATCCCGACAGCAGTCCTTGTCTCTTTCCATCTGGCAGCTTCAGTGACTCCGAGAGGAAAAATACCTGCATGTGACCTCTGGTAGTCTTTTCTTTACCTTTCTTTACCTCTTGCCACATACACACTAGAGAAAGATCAGTGTTCTACATGATACTTAATTTGGGGAAAAAATATAGTTGCCATTTCAAGAATGTACTTATTTCACAGAAGAGGAGACAAAGCATTTAGCCATTATATTACTAAGGACTCAGTAGCAATGATAGAAATGTATACTAAACTGCCTTAAAGTAGAAGATAGAGTAGGGGCATTTACTGGCTTATTAATTGACAGGATTCTGGAAATCACTGGCTTCAGGCAAGGCTGAATCAGAGGCCCACACAGAGTCCTCAGTTCCATATTTCTATCTGTGGCCTAGCTCTCTCCATGTTGACTTCATCCTCTGTCTGGCCCTTTACTGTGGCTGCCAGTGTGGAAGCCTTGGGCACACCCCTATACCTCAGCAGCTCCAACAAATATATAGAGTTTAATTGCTCAATACTTCAAAATTAAGTTCTAAAATGGAATCTCATTGTCCAAATCTCTGTCACATGTCCATCCATGAAGGCATAGAACATACTGATTGGCCAGACCTGAGTAACATGCCCCTATCTAACGCTAAGGCATTAGATAAGCCTCACCCCAACTGTGGGGAGTGAGATCGAGGAGTTAGTATTTTCTCCACAGAAATTCAAAGTGCTCTTAGAAAATGAAAAGGCTGTGATATAAGGCAGCTTAAAATACACAAACATATGAAAACTATAATTACAAATGGAAAAATTAAGCAATATGCCCAAGGTCAAATGTAGGTCGAGAATCACAGACCAAAAGCCTAAATTTCATTACTTCCAATCTGGCTAGATATATTCAGACTAGGTGGCTGAAACAACAGAAATTTATTTCCCCATAGCTCTGGAGGCTGGAAGTTCAAGACCTAGATTGGTAAGGCTGGTGTCTTCTGAGGCCATACTCCTTGGCTCACAGATGGCCATCTTCCCCCTTATGTCCTCACATGGTCTCCTCTTTGTCCCCATCCTAATCTCTTCTTGCAAGGACACCACTTGGACTAGGACCCACTGTAATGACTTCATTTTAATTGAGTTACCTATTTAAAGACCTCATTTTCAAATATAGTCACATTCCCAAGTACTGGGGGTTGAGATTTCAACATATAAATTTAGGGGAAGGAAGCACACTTCAGCCCATCATGGTGGGTATCATTACAGCAAAGCATGTGGGATGTACTTTATATAAACGAATGAAGGTAAAACACACAGAAAGTGATCACATGCACAGATATGGCAAGATCTGCGCGGGGCGGGGACGTACATGTGCCTTCTGGATACCTTAGTAAGTGTGTAGGTATCAAAGATGACCTAGTGGTCATCAACTTCGCTCCATCACAAGTTTCACCCATTAAAGATTCCATAAACCATAACTAGAGCAAGTCTAACATTTTTTCCCCAACTAAACCACTTTAAAATGTAGCAAGTTCTCATGAAATTTTTTTTTATCAAATAAGATAAATCTTTTACACCATTTATACAAATGTCAGTTTCAACATTATCTTTTTCACACTCCTTATGCATTAGGGCAATAAGGAATGGAAAGTACAGAGATTAATTTAGGTAACAATTACCATAATTCACAATTGCATTAGCACCTATTAAGGTTCATTGTTCTGTGGAAATTTTAATGATACATTCCTGAGTGAATAAAAGCAGAAGATGATTGGAAATAAAATTGTTTCTATGTATGCTGACGGGACTGCTGAGTGTAATTATACATTTCAGAGGCGACCTGTTTTGGAGTTTACTCCATAATTTTATGTAAATGTTAAATAACTTCATGTGTTCTTCCTCCCGGGTTAAATGCTAATTTGTGTTATTTCAACACGGGAAGTACTGCAGGGTTATTAACAGACTTGCTCTGCCAGCAAAGCCTACTTTGGAAAAATGGCTCCACATACTTTAAAACGACAGAGGTATCTTTAGTTTTTTCTTCCTTTTACATCTCATAAGTGGGCTGCCAAACTTTTAGTTCTGAAAACAGCTATTCATTCTTAAAATTTGTAGCAAAAACCCAACAAGTGAGACATTTTCCCCCTAAAGGTAATTAAGTTCATTCATAACACCGGTTTGGATCAGCTTGTTTAAACCCAGAAGAAAATAAGTTAATAGCAACAAACCTTGAGATACTCCAAGGTACAATAATCTCAATATGTAGATACAAGGGAGTCTCTCTATGTCCAGATTTCTCCCAGTCCCTAGAGACTAAAATGGATCCAGCACATAGTAGGTGTTCTTCAGTAGGTGCTGACTGCAGGAAAATCCCCAGTCTTGACAAAGCCTCACAAAACAATCGAGACAAAAATCTGCTGAAGCACAGAGGGCCTGTTTTGCTTCTGCAGAAATGCTCACCCTCACTTGCCCACATATACATGCCCCCAAATCAGGAGAGAGCCAGGATGGGCACACGAAGAGAACAGAGGGGTTATAAGCCACACATCCATGTAAGAGGGTTGGAAAACAATAATACTGTCCCCTACAATTTCATTACCAGATCCCAAAGTCAGACAATCAAAATGTTCCACTTTACTCTTACAAGATACTTCGGAGATGAGGTCGGGAAAGAATCAAATTATTTGCTTTGGCCTCTGAGTGCCACACAGAGGAACTGTGGGATGTAAGCTTTTGAAGGAGCCTTTAAGGTCATCTGGGGAGAAAAGACACCCAGTGGTGTAAGAACCACAGCCAGGTTAAAAAAGCCAAGGCAAAGCCATCACTGGACGCCTGAGCTGCCTGACTCCCACACCCATCTCCTCCTTCTCCCACGCACAGCCCAACCCAAGGGTGACCAAGCTAGAATATCCTTCTTGCTTCCTCTTTGCACCATGGAACAGTGTTGTGGGCTAAAAGGAATACCGGTCTTTGGTTCAGATGAGTTATGATGGGTCTCAGCATTTCGGCCTATGCACGGTGCAATGTGGGCCAATTACTGACTTGTCTGAACTCTATTAGCTCTTTAGTGAGGACATGTGAACGATCGATAGGATTTCCTATTATAAGATAGCAGCAAGGAATTGAAAATGTGGGGCTAGAAGTCTGCAAAAAAAAAAAAAAAAATCCTATCTTTAGTTGCTGTGGATCTCCTGGGACTGGTTGATCTTTTGGTCACAAAGGAAACTGAGAATTGGAGATGGAGAATTATTAAAAGGCTTAACATTTATTTGTGTTCTTAAAACTAATGATTAACAAAGCATTATCGGAAATGCCCTGGCAGCTGTGCAACATTACACGTAAGCATAACTACATTGCTCACCATCATGACAATCTATACTAGGATTTTCTTTATTCATTTACACAAGTTTTAGCTTTACAAAACTCTGGAGATTAATATGCTATGCTTCACAATTACTCAGTCATATCAATCATTTCTCTCTTAGATATGTCAATACCTGAAGTGTCAGTCAGCGTGTTGATCTCTCTATCGGCATAAAACTTGGTCAAGTCCCATTTGGAGAGACATTCCTCACAGAAAATGTCATCATGAATATTGTCATCAAAATCACCATCAACAAACTGATTTCTTCTACTAAGGAAAAGCTTTCCTCCCGGGGGAGATGTTAATCTATTTGCTGGAGACCAAAAGCCATGATAAAAGTCTATAGTCGTCTGAACTCCCAAGGTTGTTGCCTGAATGGCATTTAAGCTCCTGCCTTGCATTTTACTTTCCCTCCTCCAATATCGCTTCGCTTCTCTGTTCTCTCTATTCCAAACGTGCTTATGCCTCCTGTTCTCCGAATGCAAAAACATGTTTCAGAGTTTCCTCCATCTCAAGTTTTGCCAACTTCATCCCAGTTTCACAAACACATATACAGAGATGTCACATGTAGTGATAACATGGCCTAGAGTAAGATAAAACATAAGCCAATAGTGGATAAATTTTAAAACAAGGCACTATTTTGGTGATTCAGACAGCAGATGTCAACTCAGAATATATAGTGACACATATCAGGAGGCAACTGCTGTTGAGAATTTAGGAACCACAAATAACTATTGAATCATTTCCCAAACAACTCACCATGCTAAGGAAAAAGTCAAAAATAGAAGTACATTCAGTACTTCGGTTTGTCTCCAAAGTTAGGGGCACTGGTTCTACTTACTTCTATTCTTAAATGCTCTCTTACCAACAGGAGCTAATGCCTGTTTGTTGCCCCCAGACCTGAATGTGTCCTCCCTGTCAGTATGTCTTCTTCCTCGTTTTATTTTCCAACCACGTACTTAAATGTTTGAAAGTTCAATAAAAATTTATTTGTAATGTAGCTATCTCTTTCAAGGTGGACAGCAGGAACTGTCCCTGACTTGTTCATTGCCCTATTTCTGGATCTAGAAGAGTCTCTGGCAGGCAGTGGATGCTTGATAATATTTTTGAAAGAATAGGGGGCATGTGCTTACTCTGTGGTGGTGGGAGTTACTCAAATAATCACCTGCAGGTGTCTGGAATCAACTGCTTAAGGACAGGCAGGAGCTTGGGTGACCAAGTAGTTGATGCTATAGAATATGTTAGTGGAAATAAGGAATATAATGGATTGTCTAGTAGCTTTTAAGTAAACTAGAGAACTTAGGAGGTAAAAATGATGAACTCAGGGCTTTGATTTTCCAGTTCAAAGTCTGGATACAGTATCAGAATGCTTCTGTGACCTTCCTACAAGTGATCTGTTTTTTTTTCCTATAGACACAGGACCAAAAGTTCTGAAAAACAAATTCAAGATTAAATCTTTCTGGTAGCTGAATTACAAGTCAAATCAAATTCACAACCCCAAAGGGTTTCTTATGCTAAAACTAGAACATTGATTAAGAAAAAGCAACATCGGGATCCCTGGCTGGCGCAGCGGTTTAGCACCTGCCTTTGGCCCAGGGTGCGATCCTGGAGACCCGGGATCGAATCCCACGTCGGGCTCCCGGTGCATGGAGCCTGCTTCTCCCTCTGCCTGTGTCTCTGCCACTCTCTCTCTCTCTCTCTCTGTGTGTGACTATCATAAATAAATAAATTTTAAAAAAGAAAAAGAAAAAGCAACATCCTAAAAATTGGACAAATCCAGTGAAGCTAGAGACTCTGAACCCCTAAGTTCCCCTGAGGTTCCTTTGCAAGTAGAAGCCCTTCCTCTCTGATTGAGTTAGTATTCTTTTGCCTAAAGATGCTGTCACAGCTTTCTTTGAGGTGCTTGCTTTGCAAGGGATTGTTGGTACTTCTGAAGACCCACATTGTCCTAGCTTCTAGACTTGCAACCAGGCTTGAGTCCTGTCAGACTCCAGAGCATGAATTACAAAGTATGAATCATGGGAAGATGAGAGTCACACCAAAATATACAGGATTTTGTCCATGTAAATAGACAGAAACCTGAGTGACATGTATGGAAATGGATGGTAAGTGTGTTGGAAGGAATATAATAATGTTGGACAAAATTGAAATCATGGATATGGGAGCTCTAAGCCAAGATCCTGAATTTGATGTGCCAGCTCGAGTTGCTCTAAGAATTGTCTTGGTTAATTCACCAAAACACAGTAGCCTACACTAAATGAAGACAAAATGTCTAAAGCCCCTTGGAATGTTGTACAAGACAATATCTAAGTCCCAGGGAAATTGGAATGCTAGGGTAGATTTGAGAATTGCTCATCCATCCCCGAAGTATACCCAAAGAAAGTCCAGAAGACCTTTCACCAAAGCAGAGAGAAATATCCTTGTGAAGAGAGTGATAACATTCTGGAAAAGCTCCCCAGTGGCTATTCTCTGTGGACCAGTACTGGCAGCGGGAACTGCTGCTACTGAACAGGGCTCCCTGAATTCAGTGCAGATGCTGGAATCCAGGGTGGCAAAGAAGAAGCTGGCCGTGGTCACTGTAATAGGCAGTGAGCTGAAGCAACCATCTGATGGTTTCAGGCCCAGAGATCTTTGTCTTGGCTAAATTATCGTATATCCTTAGAACAGATTTGATTAAGCAAAAAAGCTCATTATGTGGTGAATGGTCACAATAGACATTCAGAGCCCCTCAACCAATTTCCATCTTTCTTATTTGGCCTCTTTGAGTCCTGAGTCTGCTGTGGTTCTACGGGAAATTCTTAAAAATCATTTTATTTGAAAATAATCGCAAACAGAGTAAAACCACAGAAACAATAAAGAAGAGCCCTGCACCCTTTATTCAGATTTTTGTATTTTTAACATTTTGTCAGATTTGTGTACTCTGTGTGCATGTATATACACACATGTATATGTTTATATATATGTATACACACACATATATATACATATATATATAATTATTCTTTCTCCTTGACATTTGAGAATAAGCTGCATACAACATGGTCCTTTACTCCTAGTACTTCAGAGTATATTCCCAAGATAAAGCTTTCTTTACATAACCACTTCTTTATATACTAAAGTCATCAAGTTCAGTAAATGTAACATGAATATAAAAATTTCATTTTATCTGTTCTCTGTATTTCAGTTCTGTCGATTTGCCCTGTAATGCTCTCCACACGCAGTATTGTGCCTAGAGTACAGGATCTAGCACAAGATCACACACTGTATTTAAATATTATGTCTCTGTGGTGTCTTTTAATATTTAAAATTTCCCATCTCTGCATATGTTTCAATTTCCTCCTGCCCCCTTCTAAGGGCAGCACTAGACAGGGGTCACTTATTCTACTTTTGCTGAAGAAAACTCATGACAGGCAACCAGTGTGGCCTGCAGAAGTCTAAGATGGCCCCCAGTTCCCGCCCCCTGGTGTTCATTCTCTCTGCAAGCCCTGGGAAGCTGACATGATGGATTTCACTGCTGTGAAGCCTGCTGGCAGGGGTCAGAGCCTCCTGAGGCAGGGTGAGAGGGAGTCACAGAGGGTGGAGCAGAGGCGACAATGGAAGATTAGTCACTTACAGGGAGATTGGCCAAATAACCCATTTATTGAGAATAATGGGAGTCAGTTTCTCACTGTTGGAAAATAGTTATAAAAAGGGAATATAGAGTGGTCTCCATAGTGTTGAAATTGGAAACATCAATGTGAACTCATAGTTTTCTAGGTAGGTAGATAGGGGAATAAAGATGGACCTCATATGTGTGTGTGTATGTGCATATGTATGTTCCATAGCTCTGCCCAGTAAGAGGTCCTAGGAGCCGTGACACCCCAATTAGCAATAAGTACACCCAGTTCTTGGATCCTAGCTTCCGAGTAACATTCTCTGCCCACTCTGTTGGCATTGGGGGGCAGGAGGGCTTGAGCTAATCCACGTTCCAATGGGTCTCCTCCTTCAGGTTCTCTCTAATGCTTAGTTCAGACACATATACAAGTCTTTGGTAATGGTCACCAGCCTTTCTCCACAGGGCACCTGCATCATTGAAATTAGAGGTGGTGAGAGACAGATTCCAGTTCCTCTTTGGCATTCCAGGTCATGTTATAGTCCTCTGTTTCACCCCCAGCTTTTCTTCCTGTCTGCCAGCCACACTGACCCACATTGACTTCAGGATCACCACCAGAGGCTGGGCAGCAGCCTTCTACAGACTTCTTCCGCAGCTCCCATAATTGGCTTAATGGCAATGAAGATAATAAATCCTTGATTCCTAAATAAATAATATATATATTTTAAAAATAAACCCTTGATTCCATATCATTCATAATACTTCTTCTCTGATTTAGGTCATAAAATGCATCCTGAAAGGCAACTTAGATCCATATATTCACTGCTTCTAGACAGCGCCAGAACTTTAGAGCACATTTACTATCTTCCTATCTTCTGTGTTATTATTATAATCAGCATTTCAATTCCATATGTATTTCAAGTTCCAAAATGTCATTTTCATTATTTGCACACAATATTTATTTGGATTTATCCATAGATTTACCCTCTCTGTTGCTCTTCATTCCTTCCTATGTTTCTGTATTTCTATCTGGGATGGTTTTTCTTCCTGAAGAAAGCCCTTTCGGATTTCCTTTAGCACACATCAACTGAAGACAAATTTTCTGGTTTTGTTTATTTGAAAATTTCCTTATTTCACTTTTGCTTTATTCTCTTTTGAGGCATGATTCACATACAGAGAATGCTCAGGTCTTCAGAGCACCATTTGATCAGTTCTGATAAATGCATAGCATGATATAAAACTTTTCCATGACCCCTCAAAATTTCCTTTTGCCTCTTCCTAGTCAGTTCGTACCACCTTAGAAGCAACCACTGATATGATTTCTATCACCATAGATTTGATTTTCCCATTACTGTATAGTGTAAACATAACTTTCATATGCCCTAGGAAACCAAAAATATTCATGGTGCTCAATTTATTGTGATATTGGCTTTACTGTGGTGGTCTGGAACTGAACCCACAGTATCTCCAAGGTATGCCTGGAAATACAAGCTCAATCTAAGAAATATGGGGCTGTTAAGGTTTTCTACTTATTTCTTAGTCAAGTTTAGTAATTTGAAGAATTTCAACTGAAGAAAAATTTGGTTCATTTTACTCACATTGTAGAATTTATTGGCAGAAAGTTGTTCATAGTCTCTTCAATTATCTTTAATATCTGTGTAATAAATCGTAATGACCCCTCTTCTGTCTGTCATGTTAGCAACATGTTTCCTTTCATTTTTCTTATCAACTAAGGTTTTATCAATTTTATTCTTTTCAAAGAATAAACTTGTGTCTCACTGATTTTCTCCATTCTTTGTCTCTTTTCTATTTCATTGATTTCCATTCATTTCTATCCTATTCTTTCTTCTGCTTTAGGTTGTATTTGCATGTTTTTAATGTTTTTGCTTGCTTCTTAAGGTGGAAACAGTGCCATTGATTTATCCTGTTCTTCTTTTCTGATATATGAATTTAAAATTATAAATTACCTTTTAAAGATAGCATTAGCAGCATCCCATGTATTTTGATAAATTGCATTTTTGCTATTATTCAGTCTTAAATGTTTCCTATTTTCTTTGTTACTTCTTTCTCCCAGAAATTGTAAGTTACTGCATTACTTCATTTACAAATATTTGACGATGTCTTAAGTATCTTGTTTTCATTGGTCCTAATTTAATACCATTGTAGTCAGAAAACATACTCTGTAGAATTTCAATGATTTGAAACATTCTGAATCTTGGTTTAGGACCCAGCTTTTGGTCTGTCTCATTGAATGTTTCATGTGCATCAGAGAAAAATGTATTTTTCTCCTTTTGTTAGATATGGTATTCTATACATTTACATTAAATCAAACTGGCTGAAAACATTTTTCAAATTGTTGTATCCTTACAGTTTTTTGTCTACAAGTTCAGTTACTGAATCTCCACCTGTGATTGTGGATTTCTTCATAACTTTCTTTGTTATACCAATTTTTGCCTTCTGTCTTTAGGGGCTTTGCTTTGAGTACACATAATGACTTTCTGGTAATGTTTCCATCAGTTCTTTTTTATTGACTGCTTTACAGATTATACTGTGATTTTTAATTTATCAACATTTACATTCCTGTACACTACTTTCTTTCTCCATTTGTGCTAGCCTGTTGTTTAAACAAGTCCTTGAGAATATTTTTTATTTTGACAAATACATTTTTCATTTCTAAAAATACTACATGGTTTCTTTTCACATCTGCTTACCTGTGTTTATAATCATTTATTGTTTGTTTAAATTTGTGCTTACTTCTTTTATTTTTTAAATCAGATTTACTTTAATACCCTATATCTGAAATATTTTATATGAGAAGTCCTGGGCAGAGGAGGGATCTGTTTCTGCAGATTTTCAATTTTGTGGCTTATGTTGGTATATATTGGATGACTATCAGTTTTGAGTTTATATTTGCTTGGTTGACACTGGTCTGTAGTTTTACCTGTGTTTCTACTAAGAACCAGAAGCCACCTCCTACCCTGGACCTCTTCACACTTTCACAGATTCTGGGTTTAGGCAACTAGGGGTTGCTTGGGTTAGCCTGAGGCTTAAGTCACCTGATCTGATGTTGATATTAGTATTTGCCCTTTAAAAGATCTACCTTTCATTTGCTTGCCCCTCAGCTTTTCCAGCACACAGATTTTTGCCTCTGTTTATTTAGAGGTGCTTAAAGATGTCTTTTCTTTCTTGAAAGTCCAGCACTGAATCCAAGAGTGTATTTCATACAGAATCTGGTTGACTTCTAGCAGGAATGCCCTTGGAGGTACATGCTTCACTATACCTGATTTTAAAGTCCATTAATCTCATTACTAAATGTGACACTTGAGCCACATCTCTAGAGGCTCTGATGCCAAATCTCCTGGAGCTCCTCCTTTCAGTGTTTTAACACCCAAAAGTCCTCACCCTCTGTCTCCTCATCTCCAGCATTTAGTTGTCTTTCATTTTCTGGTCAACTAGGATGTCCTACAGCAGAATGATTAAGGCCCCTATTGAACCAGTCCAATTTGTTTAATCCAGAACCATCTGAAAAGAAAACCAACCTCACTAGAGAGGTTTCGTCCTCCAGTGCCACAGTTCTTTAATTCCTACCTACCAAATCTTCTTTTCGGCAAAGTGTTTAGACAGTCTAGGAGGAAAGAGTACAGAGTACATTCAGTCACAGTCTGACACTCTACCTCACATCATTGCTCCCTTCTCAAAATTAGTTCTTATTTCTGAATCAGCCCCAGTATACCTATTTTACCCATTTTATTCTGTACGGCTAGAGAATTTCTTCCACTATCATTCTCTGAAATCGAGCTTTCATCATGATCTTTCTGATCCATGTGAATGAAGTGTTGGTGTCTTCACCAAAAGGTGGCACCTAAGGGTTCTGAGGAAATAACTGTATAGACCCTATGTACAGACTTGTGTATAAACAACTTTTGTATATACATATAGGATAGCTTTTTTGAACTTATACAGCTATACATAAAAGTAGCTGATACTAGTTAAGCCTGTGTCAACATTTTTTTTTCCACTTGTACATTTGGGACTTTTCTTTTGGTTGATTAAAGTTGCATACTCTAAGTGTGTGAATGAAAAAAATTCAAAATCCCAATAATGATAGTGTCCAGGTTCTTTTCTTTGAGTGTTCTAGACCCCAATAAAATCGGTGAGCATGGCTTTTTAACTGGAAGCAATGGTCATATTTGTCCAATCACATGGAAGAAATTTAGAGGAGGTTATGGTGATCCATTAAGAGGTAAATCTAAGCCTCAATTATAAATTCAGCTAAAACTCCCTCATGCACATAATTTTTACACAGAGCCAAAAATTCCTTCCTGGTGGTGATTAAGTTCATAGAGACACAAAAGAATGTTTCAGAATTCTGGGATGCTAGCAATTTTGTGAATTGAGTCAAATATTTTAAAAGTATTTTATTGGGGCACCTGAGTGGCTCAGTTAGTTAAGTGTCCAACTCTTAATTTTAGCTCATGATCTCAGGGACCTGGGATCAAGCACCATGTCAGGCTTCACACTCAGAGGGGAGTCTGCTTGAGAGTCTTGTTCTCCTTCTCCCTCTGTGCCTCCCACCCCATGCTCTTTCTCTCTTTCAAATAAATAAATAAATAAATAAATAAATAAATAAATAAATAAATATTTTTAAAAATTATTATGTTTATTCCCCAGAATGACGTTGAAAGTGGGAAACACAAATGCCATATTATTTAAGTATTTATAATCTACATCGATTATTGGAGGGTATAGCAACACAGGGGTAATGATGAGACAGTACAGATACAGATTCATTATCAGTAACATATTTACTTCCCCCTCTTAGGACATCTTTAAATATCACAGTAAAATAAATTTTATATGAAAATGAAATACTTCAAATTGAAGTAATTTTCTTTTTTGTTTTTTTTTGAAGTAATTTTCTAAAATGAATAATTAACCCTTACAATTTCACTTACAAATGTTTCAGTATATTTTTGTAGTGAGCAAAAATCTAACATATTAATGTTCCCCTCTTCTCCTTAACAGTAAAAATTGGATACACAAAAATTCAATTTATTATATTTTTAAAAATTCATAAGCATTATTTAAATCTTTACAAGTTTCTTGCATTTTGCAAAGCCAGCATTTTTGTTAAAAAGGCATTATATATTAACTTGAGACTTTTACTGTAGCCTCGTACTGGTTAAAAAGCTTTTCAGAAGAGAATAGGACCTACAAATTTGGTAACTTTATAAGCAAGAATTAAAAAGGTTTCATTGTGATTATACTTCAATCCAAACATCTCTGTTGTCAGCAATGAAAACACAAAATGCAACTAAAAACTATAAAACCTATGATAAAAATGTTTTCCCTACACATTAAATTGACTTAGTAATATTCTCTTAGGAAGTTGTTTTCCTCCTTTTTGCTGTAATAAAACTCTTGATGTTAAATCAAAAAATTCAAAAGAATTTTTAAGTGTTCTTACGTTCCTATCAGTTAATAGGTAGGTAGAGGAAACATATGACAATCCTAGAGTCCAGTATTTTTTTTTAGTCCAGTATTTTTTTAAAGAGCCCTAAACTCAAGTAATTTTAATTTTTTAATAAAGAAAATTCATCAGGCACGATTTATGTTTTATCTTTGTAAGACTTCTTACATAAATATATTCACCATGCAGATGATCCTTTGACAGACCATGTTCGGTGGTTTACAAATTATGACTAACTTCCAAACAGGGCCAATTAGAGACACTAGTTATCACTCAGCAAATAGTTATTCATTCCCAGATTTTCCATAAAATGCCTCCATTATATTCATATGGAGCTTGACTTCTTTTTCCACAAGTTTATTTCTTTTTTTAGTAATCTCTACACCCAATGGGGGGCTCACATTCAAGACCCCGAGATCAAGAATCCCATGCTCTCCTGACTGAGCCAGACAGGCCGTCCTAAAGCTTGACTTTTAACAAAGATTCAAGGACATTTCTAAATTGATATGGGAAATCTTAGTTTAAACCATATTTTTGGTCCTCCATTGAACTGCATGGAGTTCTGGTACATGGCCCCATAGGAGTTCCAATATGGTCTTCCTTTGCCTTAGCTGTTTGCTTTGTATTGGTTTTAAACCTTGTTTCAAAACATCAGTTGCTGTTTCCACCTTTCCCAATTCCAATATGAATCTTAAAGGTTAATACACTGCACATAGTGTTACATTTTGTTCACTTTATAGTCACTTATTTGAAAACATACTGATCTTGGGAGCAAATAGTAAAGAATTATGCAAATCACAGGGCAAATTTTCAAAAATATCTCTTTATAATATATGAAAACATTTATGCATATGTCTGTACACACAAACACACACCAAACCATGACCTTCCATAACATCAAGTAATTGTTTACTTTAATTACCTTTTCTTAAACTAATTCCATCAGACATATGCATGCTCATGTAGATAGGTAGCAAAAACTCAAAAAGACCATTCATGGTTTCTTGCAGAAACTAACAATGGGACAGCCCATAACATTAAGTCAATGTCCCCCCCCAAGTGTGCTCCACACATTTGCTGTTAATAAGTGCTAAGTGGTCAAATGATGTTAGAAACACTGGATTATTAAAGTTAAACTATTTTCATTGCAGGATTTCTCAGAGCCTTTACTGGGCTAGTGAGCATTGTGAGTCTGTTGAAGTGCTTTGAAGATGCAATGTTTCCCTGTTGGTTTTACTTAAACCCATAGTATCTTGAGAATCTGAGCAAGGCTCACTTTGAGAATGGATGAATTGAATGGACTTTGTAGGGTTGCTATACGAATTAAATGAAGGGCACCTGGGTGGCTCAGTTAGTTAAGCCACCTACTCTTGATTTTGGCTCAGGTCATGATCCCAGGGCCCTGGGATAGATCCCCGAGTTGGGCTCCACACTCAGAGCAGAGTCTGCTTGGGGATTCTTCCACTTTCCCTCTGCCCTGCCCCCAGCTCATGCTTTCTTTCTCTCTCAAATAAATATATAAAAATCTTTTAAATAAATAAGAGTTAGATGAGATAAGGCATGTAAATGTTTGTCACTGAGTAATTGAGCCTGGCACAGAGTGAGCACTCAACAAATGGTTTTATGATCAGAACTTTAGACAGTATTATGAAAAGCTACACCATTTTGCATTCATACTAGTAATAGGTAAGGATTCCAATTTCCCCACATTCTCAGCAACACTTTATTTTACTTTATTTTTGTAACAATCCCAGTGGATATGGAGTGGTATCTCATTGTGGCTTTGATTTACATTTCCCTAAGGACTAGTGATGATGAGTATCTTTTCATGTGCTTATTGACCAATTGTACATCTTCTTTAGAGAAATATCTATTCAAATCCTTTGCCCATTTTAAAATTGAATTGTGTCTTTTTACTGTCAAGTTGTAGGAATTCTTTAAATGTTCTGACTGTCCCTTATCAGATATATGATCTGCAAATATTTTTTCCTATTTTATGAGTCATCTTTGCTACTTTCTTAATAGTGTCTTTTGATACACAAAGACTTCAATTTTATCGAAGTCCAATTGATCTATTTTTTTTTTCCTTTGGTTTCTTGTGCTTTTTAGAATCATCAGATTTTATAGTTCTTCCTCTCACACTATACTGCTGTTTCTAAATGGGATCAGCTATGCAAAGTTCCTGCCACAGCATCTGACACATCATAGAATTTCAATAAATTTTGGTTCCTTCTCTTTGCACTCAAGAAGCCAGGGAGAAAAGGAGCTTGAATGAGACAAATGACTCAACTCACATAAATTGGGAGAAATGTCCAAAACATAAAGTGAGAACCAAGGGAATAAGATGGTAGAATCAGCCAAATGTGACAATGGATGAGATGCAGAGTGAAGGGACATTCAAAATTTTTGCCAAGTTTTCTTGACTAGACACTTCGCAAGATGGAGTGATTATTAAGTCAGGACTTGAAGTAGAGGTTTGGACATTCAGGTATAGATATATAGAGGTCAATTAGAAAGAGAAGGCTTCATACAAAGAAATAAAAGGATTTATTAATGAATTTGAATTAGAACTTACATTTCAAATTTATAAGCTAGAAAGTGGTTTTAAAATCATGAAAGAATGTTTCATCATCTCTTTGCTTCAAAACCATCACTGTTTTCCCACTGTACTTAGAACACAACCAGGCATGTAGCCTTGGTTTTGCCAAACAGATACAATCAGGGAAAATTTGGAAGTGAGAAGGCATCAAATGAGATTATCCAGCACTCATGGGGCCAGGAGCAGGGACAGGTCTTCCTGGGGCAACTGTCAAAGGCTTCTGGCATCCAGGTTCTAACACCCCCAGTGCTCAGTGCAGACAGCCAGCAGTAGAGATGCTCTATTCCCAGACTGATATGGAGGTGCACTTGGGCATTTTTTTCTGGCTGCAATGTTTCTAGCTGTATTGCTCCTGGCAGTCTCCCACAGATCCCATAAGTTATCTACTATCTTAAATAGTTTAAGAACATCTATTATCCCTTTCTGTTGAAATAGTGAAAACTGATTCTGTCATTTGGAATTTAACTATCTTGACCAATATTAAACATCTTATACATCATGATGTAATTTTTATTCTGTTTATGTATCTGTCAGCTTTATAGACTTGAGAGTACTGATCCTCAAGTGGGGGTAGTTTTGCTCCATGCTCAAGGGGACATATGATACTTTGGACTGTTGTCACTGGGGTGGGAGAATTGCTACTGACATCCACAGGAGAGGGGTCAGGGACGGTGCTAAACATCCTGCAGTGTACAGGACAGCCCCTCAATCACAATGGATTATCTGAGCCAAGAAGTTAATAGTCCAACCCTGATCCAGAGTACTTGAAGGGGGAAATCAGGGCTTATTCCTCATTGTATCTCCAGATATGATGTCTGCACAATGTCTCTGTCTTGTCTGCACAATGTCTCTGTCTGGCACCAGAGAGCATTTGATAAATCCTTGGTGAAAGAAGGGAAGAGGACCAAAGGCACTTCTTCAATGGCAGGAAGAGCACACACTTCCTCTTCATCTGATTTTTCTGTTGTTAACAAGTTTCTTCTTCTATCCAATCCACCTAAATGTTAGGGTCCCTGAAGATTCTCTCCTTTGCCCCTTTCTCTTCTCCTGGTCTCTTTGAGGTTTTCTCCTGCTCATAGGCTTCCTAAATAATCTCTTCCTTGACCATAACTCTCTACTGATTATATATTCAAAGATCACAATATTTTTTTTTCAGCTCAGACATCTCTCCAGCCCTCCAGAATTGCCTGTTAACATGCAGGTGTTCATAGACACTGTCCCCATACCAGATTTATGACACACACACCCGCTGGGAGCAGAGGGCACACAAATTCTGTCTCTTTCCCAATCTGCTATTTCAGCAAATGAATGACTGAAAACCCTGTGGCTCAGATAAGGCACGTGGACCTTCGCTCTGGCTCTTACCCATGTGTTACGAAATCTACTTCTTGAGTATTCTAAATATATGGTGAATTTACACTCTGATCTCCAAATTTACCCCTAGAAACACATTTCTCACCTGGATCTTTTCCACTATATCTTATCTGGCCTTCTTGGCTCCAGTTTTGCCTCTTCCAGTGCTTTTATATAATCACCTGGTTGAGCTTTCTGTAACACATATCTTGACATATACTTCTCTATGTTAAAATCCCAAGACTTCCGGATGAAATTCAAATTTTCTTGCTCAGCAATGCAAGGGAACTTATGGTTTTGCCTCTGCCTATTTTTCAGTCCACTTGGTAACCTTTTCCTTCTTCACTCTAAGTGTCTTCCAATTTCTCTTTGCATATACTGTTCCCACTGTCTGAAATGCTGCTCCCTTCACATTCACCTGGCTATTGGAGAAGGATCGACATTCCTCCTCACTGTTTGTAATGATCATTTTTATGTGTTCAATTGGTTAGACTGTAGTACCTAGTTATTCAAACACTACTCTAGGTATTGCTATGAAAATATTTTGTAGATATGATTAACAAGATTAAAGTGAATCAGTTAACTTTTAGTAAAGATTATACTAGATAATTGGGGTGAGTCTGATCCAAGGAGTTGGAAGGCCTTAAGAGCATAACTGAAGTTTTCCTGAGGAAGAAAAATATTCACCCTGGAACTACATCATTCCTGCCCAGAGTTTCCAGCTGGTCCTTCCTGATGGCCCACGCTGTAGATTTCAGATTTGCCCCTCCAGTCCCTACAATCACACGAGCCAGCTCCTTGCAATAAATACCATGTTACACACACACACACACACACACACACACACACACACATCCTACTCATTCTGGTTCTCTGTTAGAACTCTGACTAATACACTAGCCATGTGTCTCAATCTGGCATTCTGCACAAAGGAGGAAGTATTATAGGAAACAGTGTCCCTCCTTCTGTCTCTCCTCTCTCCTCTCTCTCTCTAGCTTTCTCTTCCCCACAGGAGAAGTAGTGTCCAATCCAAATAGAGCCTGGTTTTCAATGGCTCATGTTTTATCAGTGGTGTATTACTCTATCTTATGATTTGAAAAAAGACCAACATCCTCTTTCAAATCCTGTACCCTGACATGCACACCCTAGTGGCCCCCACAACCTGCCTTTTACGGAGAGCTTCTAGTCCTTTCCTATGGAGTAGTTTGGGTCAGAGGGTCAAATATTCATTTTGCCACATTTAATAGTAGCCAGAATTGCCATGTTTTATAGTCTGAGTGTTTCTCTCCCCGAAATTGATATATTGAAATTCCAACACTCCAGGTGATGGTATCAGGGGGTGGGGCCTTTGGGAGGTGATTAGGTCATGAGGGTGGAGCCCTCACAATTGCCATGATGGCCCTTATAAAAGAGACTCAAGGAAACTAGCTCATCACTGCAATGTGAGGGGGCAGTGAGGGGACAACCACCAGTGAGGGAGCAGGCTCTCCCCAGACACATCAAATCTACTGGCACCTTCATCTTGGACTTCCAGCCTCCAGAACTGTGAGAAATACATGTGTGTTGTTTATATGCTTGTCTACAGTAATTCACTGTAGCAGACCCCAACAAACTAAAACGGAGTTGGTTCCAAGAGTGAGATACTACTATAACAAATACCAAAAAAATGTGGAAGTGACTTTGGAGCTAAGTAATGGGTAGAGCCTGGAAGATTTTGAGGTGCATGCTACAGAAAGCCTACACTGCTGTAAAGAGTGATTCTGTGAACTATGAAAAATGAATGTTTATTGTTTATAAGCCACAGCCTATCCTAAGTTGTTATAGCCCCGATGGACTAGGACGCCTTGCTTCTGAAGCAGAAAGTAGACCAAAAACTTCCTTTCTCACTCCTTATAGACTCAAGAGGTGCACTTTCTTGTTTCTAGTTCCATTCGTTATGGTGAATGGGATGCAAGCCATGCCTTTCTCCCTCGGTTCCAATCCCCCTATCTCCTTACAGGGTGGATGGCTAAGGCAGGTCTGGGATGGCAAGGCTTATAGAGTCTGGATTACAGGCCCTAGCAACTGAATATTATCTGCATCTGTGCCAGGTAGCCTCAGGTGGGCAATCATAGGAAGAAGTAGCAGGAAAAAAAGACACTCTGTTGATTTGGAACTTCAAAATGAATGACTAGGGATCTGATCAAGAAGAGAGATGGAGATTTCTCATCTGGTATCAGTACAATCTTTTTACTCCTCTAGGAGTTCAGGGTCTCACAGAGCCATTGACAGACCCAATGCCCTAGAAAGAGTAGGGTTTTTCAGAGATCTAAGGAGGATGTCCTCAAAAACATTTGGGGATGTGTACAAAGTTTTGAATGCATGACAGTTCTGGAGGGCTGAACATATGAGATACAAAGGATATTTACTTCATTTTTCCCAGTTGGTCCGCAGCTGTGATCTTAACGTACCAGGAAATGGTTGGTTAATGAGGGATTTTGTGCCTCCTCTTAAGCAGTTAAATTTATTCAAGGCTTGGGGAATTAGGGGAATAAATGAGAAAAGGAAAAGATTTGGGGTTGTTATATCTCAGGGACCACGGTGGCCCTGGTTTGGGGGATTCTGACAGCCACAAAGAGCTGAAAGAACCTACAGTGACTGCAAGTTTCGGGGCACAAGCATGCAGCAGACAGAGGTCTTTGCTTCTTCTCGGGATTCTGAGGAAGAAAGTTCCAACAGTAGCGGCTCAGACGAGAAGCTTTGGCCTTATGTAAGGCTCAGGGAGGAGCATATGGCAGTATGTTGAAGCTCATGATGGAACATTTTCCCAATTGAGTTTAAGTGAACATGTTGTATACTCCAGACAGCTGGCATAGAGTAACTGGCACCCTGGCAAATCTAAAGGCAAGATGAATTTTTTCCTTCATACTTTTTCTCCGTGTTACTTCCTCCACCAACTCTCAGCTTTGATCCATTGCTGGCTCAAGAAAGAGGAGAACATTGCCTCTCTTTGTGAAATGCTCTCACTGGGAATCAGCTATCTTTCATATGTGTATGGGCTCTGGTCAATCATCTCGTGAGTCGGGTTGACTTTTGACTCTTTGGGGCCATGGGATGTCTAAGACTTCTGAGGTTGGATGAATCTACTCTTAGGAGGGTGTAGGCACTGCCGCACCCCCAGGAAGATGGCACAGCCTGCAACTACTGGCTGAGACTCTCTGACTCTGAGCAGAATGGGAAATGCAGGAAGAAGGTATTTTAGAATTAAGTGTTTTGGTTTAGAGGGGGGAAAAAGGATTTGCATTCTTATTTCACTTTTAAACTCTAATTTCTCCTAGGACTTGAGCAGTGAAAGAAGTGATCCATTGTACATATTTGGGGAGTCAGTTTTGTGTTCATTTGAATCCATTCTATAATCCCCGGTGAGCTATTTTGGTTAATGTGCTCAGTACAGTTTGAGATAAGAATTGAGCCTAAAATTCAACTTGGCCTTTGAAATAACTTAATGTCCTTATATGACCGTCCTATATCCTCCTGGAGTAAAAGCTGAACTACCCAACTCTCTTGTGTCAAGAAACGATACTCTGAGGCTTGTTGGGTATTGGGAGTGGCACAAGAGGAGCAGGGCTGCTCTGACACTCTTCTGGCCCCTTCTCTCAGGGGACGGCCTCATCCACCCTTGGTCCAAAAGTTTAGGAAGGAACAGAACACTGA
Organism: Nyctereutes procyonoides; assembly: GCF_905146905.1. NCBI lineage: Eukaryota > Metazoa > Chordata > Mammalia > Carnivora > Canidae > Nyctereutes > Nyctereutes procyonoides. Next base: position 45,508,252 of record NW_026575146.1, read on the forward strand.
GGAGAATTTAGGAATACCTTGCCACCGCTCCCTATGTTTGCACCTCAGGCAAAGAGGAGGGACGTGCTCTGTCTCCTCATGGAGGAAAGTGCTGCCAAAGGAGATTCTAGCCTTCTGCACTCCTGCCTTTACCCAACTTACCCTTCAGGGAGGGAGATGGAAGTTGCCAGTCTTACGGAGGAGAACTTGAGATCCTTGGCTTTACTGCACTGGTGGGTGCAGTTTCGAGGCTACTGTTCCCAGCGTTGGCTCCAGCAGTGTGGCACCACGGTGGGTAGCAAGAGAAGGTAGGAGACTCCCATGCTCCCATGAGGAATGTTGTTTCACTAACACTGTTTACAATTGTCAGCACATCATGACCAGTGGTGGACACCAAGGGCTTTTGTTCAGGGTTATTATTATCTTGCAATTCTCTGCAGAGGATGCATCACGGATTGGATAGATCCCCAACATGGATCATGCCCAGCCCCCTGTCTTCAGATACCATTGGAGCAGGGTCCCCTAGGCTTCCCTCACTTACAGCAAACCATATCCCAAAGCTGCTCACCCCACTCTGCCTCCATCTCTACTTTCTAGCTGACACTGCCATCTGCCCTCCCTTCTGGATGCCTGGGAAAGCCTCCTCACGTCCTTCCTGCTTCCTCTCTGCCCATTCCATTCCATTTTCCTCAAGTGAGGAAGCAAAATTTTTAAATATCACCTCTCCCATAACTTCCCATCACTCTTAGAAAGAAACCCAGCCTCTTAACCCCAGCCCTCAAAGCCCTGTCCTCCAGACCCATGTCTCAAACTCTATGTCCTCCCTATTGCCTCCTGGTCACTAAGCTCCAGCCACACTGGATGTCTTAGCACGCAGGCAGCCATCACAAAATGCCATGGACTTGGTGGTGTAGACAACAAGCATTCATTTTCTCACAGTCCTGAAGACTGGAAGCCCAAGATCACAGTGGTAGCAGATTTCTCCCAAGGCCTCTCTCTCTGGTTTGTAGAGGGCTTCCTTCTTGCTGTGTCCTCACTTCCCCACATGACTTTCCCTCTGCGCATGCACGTGCCTGGTGTCTCCTCCTCTTCTTATAAGGACACAAGCCATTTTGGATCAGGGCCCTGCCCTGATGACCTCACTAATACTAATTACCTCTTTAAAGAAACAATCTCCAAACACAGTCACATTAGAGGTTAGGGCTTCAACATATGAACTGTGAGAGGACACAGTTCACTGCATAACACTGGTGCTCCTGCCTGCTCCAGGACCTTTGCCCATGCTGCGCTGCCTACATCAAGAACCCTTGCCAGTTCTTTGTGTAGCCATCTCTTTCTTGTCATTCACCATGCAGCTTAAATGTCTTCCCTTCAGAGAGACTCTCTGACATCCTATCCAAATAGCCCTCCAGTCACATGCTATCACTTCACCTGTTTTCATTCTACCACAGAACTCATCACCTCCTGCTAAACATCATACATCTGATTGTGTGTTTGCTTGTTGCCACCTTTGCCCATTAGAGTAAAAATTCTGTGAGATTAGAGGTCTTGCCTGTCATGTCCACCACTGGTCACCACCGTGTCCCCCACAGTGTTCCCAGTGGCACATAGTAGATGCCTAATAAACATTTATTGAATGAAACAAAGTACCTGCAGCGTTAAACCAGTAAATTAGTCCTTAATAAGGTAAGCCAGACAGCCTTCCAAACTGAAAAATAAACTATAATTAGTGCCTAAAGATCTTCCTCTAATCAAGTGAGCAGAGCAGAGCTCAAGGCCAAGTGGCAGGGTACTGAGAATTAAAACATTGGCAAAGCTATTGTTAAAGTTCCTTCCAAAACAAGTGCTCACACCATCATCAAAAGTGCATGTCCGTGCTGGGCTCCCATGCTTACACCAATGACATGTGGGATCAAACTGACAAGAACTTATCAAGGGGATCCCTGGGTGGCTCAGCAGCTGAGCATCTGCCTTTGGCTCAGGTAGTGATCCTGGGGTCCTGGGATCGAGTCCCACATTGGGTTCCCTGCATGGAGCCTGCTTCTCCTTCTGCCTGTGTCTCTGCCTCTCTCTGTGTGTCTCTCATGAATAAATAAATAAGATCTTTTTAAAAAAAATAAGAAGAACTTATCAATTTTACAGGTAACACACTATCTTGTTCTAAGCTTCATTTCTTAATGAGTGAGATTGAGTTTCTTTTCTTTTGCTTATTAGCCAACTGTATTTTTCTTCTGTCCTATAGGTTTTCCTTTACTTAGTTTTAGGGTTTTTTTTTACTCATCTTTTACTTATTGATGCATAAGAATACATGGAACCTAAAATAAAATGTCACTTATCAAGCTAAAAAATGCATGTATTCTCTGACCTAGGATTTATATTTCTAGGAATCCCACCCATAAAAAGACTTGCCTTAGTGTGCAAAAATAATGTTCAAGGATATTAGCTGCACTTTTATCATAGTAGTCTCAAATAAAAGCCATTTAAATATTAATAGGGATAGGTTATATAAATTATTCCTTAACGAAAAATAGAGCACTAAACAGCTGAACAAAAGAGTACAGTAAATTTTCAGGGCCAAAATACATTGAATTTGTAGCAAAATTGTGAAATAATACTTATAGTTTGATTCCATTTGAATCTTTTAAAATGACATTTTCTTTTTAAGATTTTATCTATTTATTTGAGAGAGAGAGAGAGAGCCAGAGAGCACAGGCAGGAAGAGGGGCAGAGGGAGAGGGAGATGCAGGTTCCCCTCTGAGCAGGGGCCCTGACACAGGGCTCGATCCCAGGACCTTGAGATCATGATCTGAGCTGAAGGCAGATGCTTGACTGAGCCACCCAGGCACCCCTGAAATGACATTTTCTAAAAATAGAAAATTTCTGGAAAAGAAATTGTTAACAGCAGTTAGTAGTAGTAATAAAAAAGGAAGTGGGTAAGAAGGGGATGATATTCCACTCTAACAGTAAGTCCTCCTCACACAGCTTCAAGGATTTCCAGTTGTCTTTCCATGTTTGCTTTTGTTTTCTTTCTTAGTACTGGCCTTGGAGAAGCAAATCTTTCTCCGGTCCCTGCAGCTCTCTGCAGATCCTCAAAGTTGCCTGTAGCTGTCCAGAGATGCCTCCATTCCTCACTTCCTTGAAAAGACCTCATTCTTCTTTAAATTCTTCTAGAACCAATCTTGATTCAGCAAGAGAAATTATTCTTGCCTTGGTCCCCTCCCTCGCTGTACATAAGCCTAGCTTGGAGGGGAGACTGCATTGGCTAATGGGGCTTGTCACTCTGCATGTCATATTATGCCACTTAAAGGCACATTACCAGAATTCTAAGTGAATTGGAGCATTTCTACACAAAGCAATGACTTACAGTGTGAAAACTGAGCGTCTACAGCCCAGAGACCCTGGAATTCTTGCCAGACTTGAAGAGGTTTCCCCTGGAGCTAGCTGTTCTGAAAGTATTTGGCATCCAAAACAACTGCTTTTTGGTAGTTTCCATGCCTGCATTCCAGGTGTGCATCCCCAGAAAAGTGCACATTATTGCATCCTAGGCACTCTGCTCACACCCAGGACCTGTGCTCAAGCCACCAATCCATGCTGCTTCCTAAGGGCATCTCCACTGGTGAACAAAAAAATGCCTCCTCATATGTGAGCATGCCAGGAGGAGTGAATGGGGCACCGGCATGAAATGAAGTGGTCTCTGTTGCGGGAAATTATAGCAATGAATACCCTGGAGGTGCAACCCCCAGATCTCACAAAACTGGAGGGATAAAAATATAAAAATTCAGATACTTTTCTGATCTTTTTTTCTTGTTCACTTCCTAGGCTTAAAGAAGACAAGAATAGATAAGTAGAACTTTTACTGACCCATCACTTTTGAACTGGGCACAGTTTAGGGCATTGAAAGTACAGTAGCCTTGACTCATCTACTCTTCACCATTTCCCAATAGCCACTTCCAAACGTTCTCCGATGGGAGAGCCATCCACACAGCCAGCCAGAGACCATGCTTCCCTAGATTTCCAGATACTGAGGGTGAGCCTTCTCATCTCTGACCTCATATCACCATTGGCAAGAGTAAAAAGAAGCCTCAGAATACTCCTGGCAAGACCCCCACTCACTACCCCGAAACATTCCCAACCTGGTCCTCACTATCTTCTTTGAGGACATGTAGGCAAACCTCACTTGGCCCTGTTCTCTGAGGGGTGTCAGGCCTCACGAGATGCTTAGAACTTTCAATCATCTCTCATCTCCCTGGACTTTTGTCCCCAACCATCTCTGTATTTTCCTATACTCTCTTTCACTCTATAACCCACCTCCAATCCCTGAAACCCTTTCACCACTGCCTTCTGGAATTTGGGCTTAACCACCAACTTCTCTTCAGTTCTCAGAACTTTTGTTTCCCTTTCTTGCTCTAAATGAACAGACTCTCCTCTCAGGAAACTATCTGCTTTTCACTCAGCCCTCTGAAGTGGTGGCCATTGTGCCCTGAAAGATTCTTGCCTGGCCTGGAGGTGGGGGTAGGTATCTTTCCTGTTTCACATCGCCTCCCCCCCCCCAACACAAGAACAACAGCAAATCATCATCTTTGAAGGTCATGTCATTAGACTTCAGCAATCGAGATTCCAGTCCTTTACAATCACCAACAGAACCCCTCCTAATTCCTTGAAGAGTTGAGCTCTTGGCTCACTGCCACTTCTCCAACATAGATGGTGACTTCAATACCCATATATGTGACCTTTCCAACTAGACTCTGAGTTTCCTGATGCCCTCTCTACTCACACAACTTTCACACCCTCCCATCGGCCTCAACCCCTCACTCCAAAGTTCATACTCAGACTTACAGGCAACAAATATAACCCCACCATAACTGCAATTTCAATCATTTTCTCTTTCCAGCTCCTTCTAAAACCCCAACTCTAGGAAACTTTGGTCTCAGTAGGAGCTATTAGCCATTGATCATACATTTTCATGGTCCCTTGGTTTTCCACTTACCTAGCTTGTGATGCTCTGTCATTATATTACACCTTTGCAAATATTCTTAACAGTCTTGTTTCACTGTCTTCGTCTGGAAAATTGTCAAGCCAGGTCAAATCTCAGCAGCTTGCTCTGTGCACCCATAGAGCTGGGCAGGACTGGAGAGAACTACATGAGCTCACTGACTTATCTCATTTCCAATTCCTGAATGCCATCTTCAAGGAGGTCCTTTGTTCTCCCCAGCTAATGTACATTTCCATAGTCCATCATTCTCCTGTTACCCTGAACCAGTGTTTCTCAAATTTGAGACTACCACAGAATTACCTAGAGGATACATGAAAACTTAGGTTGCTGGCCCCCTATTACCTAAATTTCTGAATCAGTCATTTTGGGGTGGGGCTTGAGGAACTGCATGTCTCAGGTGATGCTGATGCTGATGCTGTGGTCCAGACCACACTTACGGAATGACTGCCTTAGATGGCTTTTTTTTCATGATTTTTTCTTTCTCCTCAAACCTCCAATACATATTGCCTATCATCGTTCTCAGTCGATGACTTTACTTAACACACACACACACACACCCATATACACACACACACATACATACACACACTCTGAAGAGAACTTCTGAGACTCCCAACATCAAATCTCCCATGTGGTCTGGAGCAGTGTCCACACGCTCTCCTTCCTTCCTGCTACAGTGGGGGACCTGCTTAGGCTCCTCTCTCTAGCCAGCCCTCCACAAGTATAGTGGACTCCATTTCTGACCCCCTCACCCCCTGCTTACTCCATCCTAACCTATAGAACTATCTCTCTGCCAACCTTCTTCCTACATCATGAATTTCTCCCTTACCTCCCATGCCTGTCAGTGTCAAGCATACTGAGAAGAATCACCTCATGACCTCACATCTCCTTCTATCACCCTTTTACAGAAACATTCATGAAAATCTGATATCCTCAGTTTTCTTCAGATTCACCAGGCACATTACCTACCTACCGCACAGCTTATGACATGTTATTATCTCTACCTGGAAGTCTACGAGGCTAACTTGATCATCTCCTTCAAGGTCTTAAGCAAATGTCATCCTCTAATGATGTTCCTTCACCCCAACCTCCACCTCTCTGTCCCTCTCTGACTAGCTGTCCCTACCCTTCTCTCCTGTATTGCCTGGGATCTGAAATTCCATCTTGGTTGGATTCAGGTAATAATGGACATTAGGCAAAACTAACGTCTCTCACACAGGGACACTGAGAGCTCCCTTTTACCACATCTAAATTGTCAAAGCCTTCCTAAACAAAATATGTTTCTGCTATTTCTTCATCCTCTGTTTCTACTCTGTGTGATGAGTTTTAAGCACCAACTGTACAGTTTTGCCCTAAATATTTAAGTACCATTGGATTATGAGGACTGGTAGGCTTCTCCTGAGGTCATTTCAAATGTAGTTTAATTCTTACTATTCCATGTGGGCTATGGTTAATCTAAAACCCAGATATATGAGACCCGCCTCATCTTCCTTTCTGTTCACTCACTCATCCCTCTATTAGATCCTACTTGGGTAAGCCAGACAAGAAGAAAAAGAAAAGACTGTGGCATGCCTTACCCTAAGGGAATCACCATGTCAGTGGTGTTAGAGGAATTCCCACATCATTCAAGAGGTACTCCAGCATTCTTAGGGAACCCAGAGCTGGCTACAAGCAAGCTCCCTGGCACGTCATGTCACCTGCAACATAGTGAATCAGACGGGAATGAATCTAGCTGAATCCAGCAGAAAGCATATGCCGTGTGGTCCCCGGGAAGGAAACTAATCAGTCAAACTGACATGACTGATGGATTAACTTTGGGATTGAAGGACATGCAATTTCTCCTCTGCACAGGGCCCAAATAAAGGAGAGGTCATACCCAAACCCCAGTAATTAAAGAACGAAAGAATCACAATTTAAATATTTGTGGAATTTCCCTATAACTAAAACTCAACCACTTTGGCTTGTGGGGATAGTTTCTCCAGTAACAAGAGAAATGAGTTCTCTGTGTAAAGGCTTAAAAAGGAGGTAGATCTTAAATACCCTGGCTTCTCTACTTAAGAGACATAAATAAATAAATAAATAAATAAATAAATAAATAAATAAATAGGCCTCGCTGAGGCTTTAAGTGCTGTGTGTGCCCCGAGGCGGAAAGATCAGGCTTGGTTAAATCATTATATACTCCATCATTCATGTGTCATGTCATCGAAGGCATCATGGAAAGTAAAAGAAACGTGTCTCTTCCCTGGTGCTGGCCGAGGTGACATAAATCGGTGTTCAGAAGGGAAATGAACCCTTCAGGTTAGAATCCTGCAGGTCCTGAGCCTTTGCCCTTTTGATTCTCTTATGTTAAAGGAGAAGAAATAAGAAAAAAACATCCATTTTAAAGGAGAAGAAGAAAATGCGAAGGCAATTTGATGGGGAAGACAAAAATCGCACCCCTGGCCCTGCTTGGAAATATTCTGCTGGAGAGCTCTGCACCTGTCAGAGGGGTCTAGTTTCCCAGCCCCTTCTCTGAGGGGGGGCACGTGCCCCCCACAGACATGAGAATGACCCGATTCTCCCAAGGTGGCAGATATTCACCTACAGGTCTGTGTCTATCACCTCTGGGAAATTTCCTGTTCCATTACTGTACCAAATGAGCGCTGGGCTAATCAGAGCCTCTTGGGAAAGAATGAAAAATAAAGAGCACCCATCCCCTCGAGTGAGGCTCTGAGCTGCTTTCAACTGCATTTATTGCCTTAATACAACCCAGGAGATTTTGCAACCCACGTGGGAAACCAAACCCTTCTTCTAATGGAATATTTGCTGAGTTTATCATGGAGAAGAGGAGGACCATTTTTGATAAGGATATTCTTTTATCTATCATTAGAGGTGCCAGCGAGAGGTTTCAAAGTAATTTTTTTTATTGTTGCTCAGGATAAAACATATAATTTTCATCATAAGCAAGATGACCGTCAGTAGAACACAATTCCTGCCTGGTGCTGCCCAGGCATTTGGGGAAGAGGGAGAGAAACATGGGGCCCACGCCTCCTCTTGCATCTTAGAAAAGCCTGCCTCGGTGGCACAGCCAGTTAAGCGTCTGCTTTCGGCTCAGGTCATGATCCCAGGGTCCTGGGATGGAGCTCTGAGTCAGGCTCCCTGCTCCTCTCTCTCTCAAATAAATAAATTAAATCTTAAAAAAAAAAAAATGATGCACCTTCCCTTACCTCCAACACTTGGCAGGAGTCTTGCTCATTCTGCAGCTGAGGGAAGGATTTTGTTAGGCCAAAGTGAAATGACACAAGTGAAGAAACTGAGTTCCCAAAGCAAGTGACTAGCGAAACCTCAATGGCCCTTGGAGCCCTGAGAATGTAGGGAAGCAGAAGCCACACAGGGCATGGCCTCCAAAGACCAGAATCCTCGCTCCCCCAGGCCGTGGGAGGCAAATCTCAAACTCCACCCATTTCGTGGCCCCTCACTTTTACCTTTGTGTGTGCCTTCAACACGCACCTCGCCCTGAGAAAAAGTAACAGACTCATCATTTTCTCACAGGCAGATATTCTTACTCCTTCTTTTGTTTTGGCGAGAAGCTTGCTGCTACTGCACTGAGAATTCTTCAGCCTCCAACTGCCGTCTCTTCTCCCAAGGGATAGGAAAGCTGTTATCACTTCCATGCTAATAATAGCAAATTTAGCACAACTGCCTTCTGATCTTTCAAACCACTTCAATATTTTGAAAAACAAAAAAACAAAACCCCCTTGGCTCCTGAGGAAAAGGAAAAGAAAGATTTCAGTTGATCAGATCTGTTAGCAATTGTCTAATATTTCTATGTAGCAGAGAATCATGCCTTTTCCCCCCACTTTTGTAATTAATAGAAAAACTTTTGCCCTCTCACTAATTGTCCTCTCAATTATGGAGAAACTGAGGCATCAACTTTATGCCCCATAAGTCTTCTTGCATTGCTGGCTGTCCCACCAGGCTGCTATATGTAACATATTTCCTCCTTGGACATCAACTCTCACCTAGGAAACGCTGTAATAAATAAGAAGCCAGATTTACAGAAACGTCATGTAATGCCTCAGGAATGTGCTAAAAAAGAAGATGTAAATTTTAAGGGAGTCTACGGTTCACATTCCAAATAAGTGCAGCTCACTGGGTCATACGAGCTCTTTGTCCACCAGCATTAAAAATTTATATTGAAAAAAATAAAAATAAAAATAAAAAAATAAAAATTTATATTGTATGAAGATATAATCATGACACCATTTGGAATCTAGATAATGCTTTTCATCTTAAGAACTCAACATACCTGTAAATAGGTGACCTTATTTCAGCTTCGCTATATTAGAGGCTTGTAAGCTACAAGAGGTAGTATGCTAATATGATCCCTGTTTTATGAAGGGAAAAGAGGAATCTAAAAACTCAAGCAGCCCGCGGATTTAGAATGGAATTGGAGCCCATCGTTAAAGTGTTGCATGGGAAATTCATTGAACTACAACAACTCAATCATTTATTAAATTGGAGAGTCTGCAAAGACCCTCAAGTGGTGCTGGTGCTGGAAGCTTATACCTGCAAAATGTTCTCAACCCTCCAGAGGAGCACTTTTGCCACTGTGGTTTTCTGACCCAAAGAAGAGGCCACTGAACCAATTGTATGAGAGTCTCCGTGTTTAGATGAGCGGGCTGCAGGGCTGCTCCCATCAGCGCGTCCTGGGATGTCCCACTGCCTGTGGACCCTCCACCCCTCACCCACAGGGAAGATGAGGACAGGGAGAGGTAGACAGAACCATTAAACTGGGGGTGCCTGGGGAGATCAGTGGTTGAGCACCTGCCTTCAGCTCAGGTCATGATCCCAAGGTCCTGGAATCCAGTCCCAAATAGGGCTCCCTGCGGGGAGCCTCCTTCTCCCTCTCCTATGTCTCTGCCTCCCTCTGTGCGTCTCTTATGAATAAATAAATAAAATCTTAAAAAAAAAGAACCATTAAACTCTAAGGATAAAACTGAAGTGCTCTGAATATTCACTTTCCTTTCTTTCCCTTCTCAAATGTAAATGAAATTAAGTCAGAGCGCAGTGCTCATGAACCAAAATCCTTTTTTTTTTCCCTCTACAGTTCAGAGGAGCCAGATAGCTTTACCCAGGCTAGCTGTGGTTTTCCAACCCAGGTTTTAAGAAGCAATGGAGGTATGCAGTCATTTACGTTCAAGCTGCAAGTCCTTCTGGAAAAAAAAAAAAAGAAGAAGAAGAAGTCCTTTGCGAGAAGCATTTCTCTCCTGTCCTTATAAATCAAATAAATAAAAACAAAAATCTCTGCCAAGCCATATGCTTCTGTTCCTATCCTTCAACTGGCCTAAAATAAAAAAGATTACGCTCTCTGTTCTTTTTCCTATCCCTTTACTAAGGGGAGAAAAAAAAAAGAGCTAGAGAAAGAGAGAGAAATCAAACAACTGTCTAAACAAATCAATCCAACATTTCCAAAGGCTTCTGACCTGTGGCAATGTCAATCCCGTCTTTCCACCCCCCACCCTTCTTTCTTTGAATCAATATAACCTATGATTCTGATCACTCCAATATGTCAGTGCCTGCTGAGGGCACATTTTATTGTTCATAAAGCCCCCGACGATAATGAAAAATAAGCAGGAAAACGATAAATTCATCAAAGTTGCGAGAATATTCGAGGAAAAAAGGAATTTCCCGAGGTAACTGTCCTTGACCTGGCTCTTTAATCGAGTGAGATTTCATCACTTTATCTAATATCATGCTTCATGCTTCAGGCACCCAGCAATTCTATTTTAGTGTGGTCTAATGGGCAGCTGACACATCCACTCAGCCCCAGACTGCATAATATGTGCTGACATACTGTGTGGTGAGCAGCCTTGCCCGGGCTGTTGATTTGGACCTCACAAGGAAAAACGTCATTGAGAAAAGGTTCTTCCTAACAATTTCAGGCTTGCCTTTCTGGGTCTCAGTGGACTTCACAATTTAAGAGGTGTGGGGGCCCTTGCCGGAAGGTAGACTCTGATTTGGGCTGTGTGTATCTAACTCTGGGTGAGAGGTTGGAAAAGCCCGGTTATGGTTGTCTGAAGCCCGAATCTAGATAGGGTAATGAAGAGTGTCATTCTAACTGCTTTGCAGGCGGCTCTTCTCAGAACCCCTGATTCAATTTGATATTCTGAGGTTAACGTACTGTATTGGGCCCGAAAATAGGAATGCACATGAAAAGCTTTTATACTTATTCAGTTCAGTAAGCATGGCAAACTCATCAACAGCTATGTGTACACTCTAGGCATGGTGGGGCTTACTTTTATGTTCCGATTTATGCTTGCTCCCCCCCCCCCAGTAGTACTTTGGAGTAGAAACTTTTGACATAGTAGCCGAGGATATTTTCATAAGTGAAGCAATACACACACATACACACACACAGAGAGAGAAATGCCACAATCTTTGACTCTCTATTTCCAAAGCAGATGAACTTCAAACTTTTCTTAAAAATGTAAAGGAGACTAAAGAGACCTGGTAACTATATGAAATATGTAACCCTGGACTGAATTCAATCCTAGAGAATGAAAAATGCCACTGAGGATATTATTAGGACAACTGACAAAACATGCAGTGTAGATTAAAGTATTGTGTCAATGTTGAATTTTCTGAATTTAATAACTTGCTTTGGTTATGTAAGAGAATGTGTTTTCTTCCACAATTCACAGTGAATTAAAGGTATTAATGGGTATGATGGCATGATGCATGCAAATTATTCTCAAAGAGTTTTAGAAAAATTTAATTAGAGAAAGAGGGAATGATAAAGGATATGTGGCAAAATGTTTAAAATTAGCAAATCATCATGGTTAGGCAAAATAATTCTTGTCTAAAGGAATGTAAAGAAATTCTGTCAAGCGGAGGTTTATTTGGCTCCCTCCCTCACTGCGTAAGAAGCTGGTTTTGCAACCATTTGCAAATCCACTTCCATATTTCTAATCTATAAATGAACTTTTGAACTGGCTATAATATTCGCCTGTTTCTTTCATTAATAAAAAGTCAAGATCTTTAACATGTATTCATTCAAAACAAAATGTGTGCATCTGGGTAAAAGCTATATAATTTTCTTTTTTTTTTTAAGACTTTTTCTTTTTAAGTAATGTCTACACCTAACATGGGGCTCAAACTCACAACCCTGAGATAAAGAGTCACACACTCCACCGACTGAGCCAGCCAGGCACCGTACAGTTATACAGTTTTCTTAACCAATCTTGCAACATTTCTGTAAGTTTGAAATTCTTACAAAATAGGGACTCCTGGGGGGCTCAGTGGTTGAGGGTCTGCCTTTGGCTCAGGGCATGATCCTGAGGTACCGAGATTGAGTCCCACATCGGGCTCCACACAGGGAGCCTGTTTCTCCCTCAGCCTATGTCTCTGCCTCTCCCTGTGTGTCTCTCATGAATAAATAAATAAAATCATTTTTTTAAATCTTGCAAAATAAAGTTTCTTACATTGTCATAAACTGCAAATGACAGTAGGTGGGGACTAAAATAATGAACACTGTCTGTATATGCATATTAAACAGAAATGTTCTTTGCAGGAGACAGTGTGCTCAATCCAGAATCATGGCAACTATGAGGGGAGGCAAGCCATCATCAGTCTAATACCATCATGACTAATCATAGCAAAGCTCCATGATTTGTGGTTTCCTAATGTCTACTTAGATCTCCCTGTGTGCTGTGCCTTGTTTCATATCACATCTTTTACATTTCAGAAACTGGAAAATAACAGCTTTACATTTTCCAAAAAAGATTGAATGTAGCCTCAAATGGAATAAAATATTTCTATCTTGTGGAAGATGAAAAGTCATGCTGGGACTGACTTTGTGGTCCTCATGGTCCATCTAGAGAAGAAGGGTCTTTTGTCCAAAGTACTGGTAGTTGCAGTTAGAGAGGGGGTGTGAGAATAAATTGGTGGAGCCATAAGTCCACCAAGGATTGAAAGCAGGACATCTTACCAAAGATGAAATTAGGACATTGTTCTTCTGTCTTTTAAATGTCCTGCTTTCTATTCTAAGCAGGAGTACTTATAATACAACTGCTCAAAGATTCCTTTCCCAATGATTTCTAGTTTTGCTTCCTATCTAAAGCAATAGGTACCTATAGAAGCACAATAATAGCTATTGTCATAATAACCCTTATGCTGAGCCTTTAACAATGTTGCATATATTCCATACACAATATCACATTATCCCCTTTAATCTTCCCAATTCTCTGAGCCAGATATTATTAACCCCATTTTACAAATGAGAAAACTGAAATTCAGGAGCCAAGGACACCCAGAACTAATGAGTTAGATTTCGTATCAGGTGAAGTCTGGTTCCAAGTCCATATGCTTAACCCCTATACTAAACAACCTCTAGAACACATATTTGGTGAAAACAAGCTGAGAAATTGCTTTATTAAAAGCTCATTGAAGGAAAGAATACAAATAAAGTATTCATAATATGGTATTGTCCACGTCATGGCCAAGAGTGGTCAACTATCTTGCATAGCATCATGCTCATGAAATTACTAGTTTAAATAAAGCACTTAAAAGTATTTAGACTGAAAAAAATGCAAAGCAGGGTCATTTTCTTAGATTTATTTAAAGTTACTAAGGAAAGAAATGAGGAACTACTCTTTAATTTTCCATTTTGAAGACTTTAAAACTCTAGTTACCAAGGACTCATACTTTCTAAGAGTATAAAACAAAACTGCCAAATGGTGAGAAATTAAAAATGCAGGTTTTATGTGTCATTGTTTTAGTGATGGCAATAAATTCTACCATTTTTCTTTATAAAAGCAAGCATTTCCTAAGTTAAAAAAATGTTTAATTCAAATGGTTTTGCTAGCCAAATCATAACGTTCTGGGAATGCTAATCTTCCTTAATCACTGGAAAATATCAAGTCTTACTAATGAGGCTTTGAAAAAGTCAAAAACAAGGGCACTTGGGTAACCCATTTGGTTAAGCATCCAACTCTTGGTTTCAGCTCAGATCATGATCTCATGGTCATGAGATGGAGAACTTCATGGCCTCTGCTCAGTGTAGAGTTTGCTTGAGATTCTCTCTCCCTCCCCCTCTGTTCTACCCATCCCTCTTGAGCTCTCTCTTTCTCAAATAAATAAATCTTTTTTAAAAAAAGAAAAAGATCAAAAAGATCCTTAGCCCATTAAAATGATAACATGGGGTGCTATTTTGTCATCTGCCTGTAAGTCCTTCACTCAAATAACATTTATTGAATTCCACTAACATTTATTAAATATATGTAGACACATGCCCTCAGGAAGCTTAGAATCAAAAGAGTAAAATACACAGCAATGGTGAGCTATAATGGAGAGCAAAACAACAGAGCCCAATAGAATAAAAATCACCTTCCTCCCTCTTGGAAACCATTCCTTCCTCACTCTAGAGTATTCTAGTGTGCCTATCCATCATGTGTCCCACCTCCTTCACCACAGGAACCAGCATATGACCTATGCTGGCCAACCAGAGAAATCTAACTTCCCAGAAATAGTGATAGAGCCAGGGGTCCACCTGATCCAAATAGAGACAGTTGATATCCTATGGTGATTGAGGGGTAGGGTGGGGTGCTGGCTGTTGATATAAGTATTGTGGAAGAGGATCTCTCTCCTTTTTAGATGAAGAGCTAAAACCAGCATGTAAATCTGAGGCTTGTGAGAACTACTTCCCTATCATGCATGAGTAAAGGGTCTGCTTTACTGAAATCAACACGAAGGAAATCAGAGCCAAGAAATACAATAAAGGACAGATCCTTGAAAACATTACCTGAGCACCACATTTGGCCAGCTCAACTGCTAGATTTTCAGTGATGTGAACCAATAAATACATCTTTTCTTTACTCCAATTTGTTTGATATGTCTTTCATTGAAAACTAAACTTTCTCTTAACACCAAGATGATTCCTGAATGGAGTTTGATTGAACTGCAAAACTTTTTCCATCTCAATATATTAATTTACTCCGGGTACTATAGGAGGAGAAAGGAAAGAACAGTTACCTTCAGCTGGAGAAGGTACTCAAGGCTTCATGGAGGGGTGATATTTCAGTTGAGCTCTGGTTTCCATAACTATAAAAGCAGAGTGAGGACATTTGGGATGAGGAATTAGAGTGAACAAAGACAAGGAAATGTGAGAGCATCTGGTGCATTTGTAGAATTCACTGCTTCAAAGTCTAATAGATGTAGAGGGATGAAGGAGAAGTTCCGGCTGGGAGCTAGATGATAAAAGATCTTGAAGCAGTTCAGACTATGTTATGTAAGCAAATAAAAGCCACTGGAGGCTTTGGAAGAAAAAAAAAAAAAACCTTTACAATCTATCCTGTTCATTGGTAAATAATCCTGATAACAGCCTGAAGAAATAATTAAATTAGGAAAGACTGGAACAGAAGTCAACCCGAGACTCAGGAGCAGGCCCAGTAGAGAGGCGTTCATGACAAACGACAGTGCCAGGGGTGTGGATAAAAAAGGGATACATTCAAGAGACATTTCAGAAATAAAATTAATAGAGTAAGGTGACTAACGCTAAACCACTTGAATAGTGCTATCTGCTAATAGGGAGTTTTAAAAGAGAAATTGCGATCTGATAAAGTTTTGATGAAACAGTTTTCGATGGTTCAAACACCATCTTTCAGGCAAAGTGGAACTAACCTTTGAGAAATGCTTCGAAATGATCCAAAACAGGCAGATGTACTACGCTCACTCTAGTATCAGGAAGTGAAAGAATTTTACTTCTAAGTTTGACTTTATAACACATTTTAAACTGCAGACAAATGAGCTGGCATAATGATAGAGTAAAAAAATGAATTGCAAGTTGAATGTTAAATGATGCTTGCTTCCTTTGGGTTTTTGTGTGGTCGGGCCTAATCTCAGGACAGCAACCAAATGTAAATGCAGATAGTCTTCATTTCCTTCTGTCCTTCACTTGTCTTCCTCTTTCTCTTCTTTTTTCTCTTTCTCTTTTTTTTTTCAGTTTTCCCTTTTCTCTTACTCCCTCAATTTTTAGTGAGGCTTACAAGGAAAATTTTCTTTTTATAGTGGAAATAAATCAGCGTGCTATTTAGAAATGGCAAAAGAATCATTAGCGACACTTTCTATGGTTTTAGGAGGGGGCCAACTTTTAAATTTTAGGCAACCCATATTTATTGACCATTTGCCATATAGTGAGCACAGTGCCAAGTGTACTTTTCAACCCAAAATAAGACCTCTTTTCCAAAGATGTGCTGCTCTGAATCTTTGCTTGGAGAGATGTGACTCTTCTAAACTAATAATTAGAAATTTTCTCCTTCAGCAAGGTTGCACTTGTATTCATAATATAAAATTTTAGGGTGGTTTCCTTTTCTGGGTTCATTATATTATCGTTTGAATTCAAATAGGGAGTATGGAGATATTCTAGAACTGTCCATAATAATTTTTCCTAAGGGGATACAAATGCTGATTTCAAGTTATAAACTCCACAACTGGGGAGATGGGGAGTCCTCAGTGCATGTTTTAACTTTCAAATAGATAGTAATCATTCATATTTAGTGAGATGTTAAACTAATAACCGACTACAACATTCAATAATGAGTGTGAAATAGCGTGTGCTTGTGCCTGGGAAGGAGAAGCAGAGAGCGACTACAGCATGGTGGTCTTTGACAATGAAAGGAAGACAAAAGGAGGGAAAAAAAGAAAGAAAATTGAGTTGTCAATGCCAGAAATCAGTTGGCAACAATAGCACGAAGCACACCATCCATAGAAGACCCTCACAGACATTTTTCAAAACCCAAATCAGTACCATTAAAAAAGGAATCAGCATTATTTTTTTCTTAATTTAAAACACTTTTTCAGGTAAATAGTGCATGCTGTTATTATTACCCTAAATAATAATCTAGGAGTTTAAACTGTGCACAGATAATTTCTTTTTCATCTTCAAAATGCAAAGAGAGGGGAAAATGAATTCTTGTGACATCTCCCAATCCCCCTCACACAAAGCAAGTAAGAAGTTAAGATATAGGACAGGAGAAGAGAAAAATCTTATTCTATAAATTAAAGGTCAAAAATAAAGGCCAAGTGTAAATAAGGATGCCTAAGGAGACCTCAGTCTTAAAAATAAGTTCTGAGAAACTTGAACATGGTTTTCTTATATATAAAGTTGAGCTCAGGGATCCCTGGGTGGCGCAGTGGTTTAGCGCCTGCCTTTGGCCCAGGGCACGATCCTGGAGACCCAGGATCGAATCCCACGTCGGGCTCCCGGTGCATGGAGCCTGCTTCTCCCTCTGCCTATGTCTCTGCTTCTCTCTCTCTCTCTCTGTGACTATCATAAATAAATAAAAAAAATTTAAAAAAATTAAAAAAATAAAATAAAGTTGAGCTCATTAAGCCATCTGGGCTTAGCAAACAAGTTAAAACTATTAAAAACAATTTCTGGGGCACCGTGGTGGCTCAGTCAGGTTGAGTGTCCAACTCTTAGGACATGATTTCAGCTCAGATCATGATCTCAGGGTTCTGAGATTGAACCCTGGATTGAGCTCCCAGTTGAGCATACATTCTATTTAAGATTCTCTCTCTCTCCTTCTACCCCTTCCCCCTCACTCATATGCTCACCCTCTCAAAAAAAAAATTATAATTAAAAAAATACAAAAAAAACCTATTTCCTATCAATATAACACAACTTCTAAATTTCAATATCACATTAGATAAATGCATTAATTAAAAAAACAAAAGATACATTTCACCAAATCAAGGCTAGCTGCTAAAGAATATGTTCTCATAATTTCCTTTCTAAATATCATTAACATTTTAGCAAAAGGAAGAGGGAAAGAGAAATTTGTGACTTATATTAAGCTTTCACTTTTGTTAGCAAAAAAGAAAAAAAAAACCCACACACAAAACGAATGTGCTTTTACCACATCTGCTTAACCTTGGAGCCTCACTGTGATGTTCACTCCTGCTCTGGAAGTTCTAAATGGAAAAAACATTCCTGGTCTCATTTGCAGTCTGAATGAGTAATTCCATGATAACAGTGACATTTGAAATATTTGTGGTTTTGTGCAACATTTCCTCAGAATTATAAATAAGTCAAAAACATTGAATAATGCAAAGAGGATCCTCCTTAAGAGCCATAGAGGAAGACAAGATCCAGTGAAAAAGTCATGTTTCACAGCGTAGCCCCATTTCTAGCAGAACTTACATGGCTGACACTTGTCCTTTGGCCAATTAATTCATTAATAACAAATTTAATTAAATATCAATGAATTGGCACCTACGTTTCCACTTCTGAGCTAATAACAACATTTGTTCAGTAATGGTAAAATTGAGGGTTGTTGGGTTTTTCCTTTAGATTAGACTTATGTAAGTTCTACAGTATGGTTGTGGAATACAAAATGATTATCAAATAGATATTTATTTATATAATTTTTACTGCTCTGTTAACCAAAATTTAAGCATAAGAGTTGGGAGTAGTATGTAAAAACCATAAGATATGGAAGGTTTATGTTCTAGTACAAAGGATATTTTAGTAAACTGAGTCTAAATCTACTCATGCTATATGTAGGCATATTTTTAAGATGGGCACATGGTATTAGATGATTTCTCAAACTATATATTTTTAGATAGTGAGGATTTATAGTAACTATAAATATTTTATGAATGAGCCAGACCATCGGACACAATGTCAAAACACTTTAAAAGAAACTTCACAAAAATGAGTTGTCTCCTCTACTTCTGGCTAAAGGAAATAAAGAAAAAGTCGACGTCCTCCAAGCCAAAACACAGGCAGAAAGCAAAAGGCTTCAGAAATCCAAGAGGAATGACACACATTTTAAAAATAATCCTGGATTTTAAAGTCTTAACTAAAGTGGTTCTAAAAATCAATGCACTCTGCTTCAGGGCAAGAGAAAAGAATTCCAACACAGTTCTAAGTACACAGTAGGCACTCAATAAATCACTGCTGATTGATAGAAAATCAATGACAAAAATCTCATGTTTCTCTAGAAATAGAGAATGAATCAAGGTTTTCTCTTTGTCTGGAAGTCCACTTTTATCCTGCGTGATGAGGGTGATCCAGAGAGTGTGTCATTAGAAGGGCCAGTAAGTAAGCCGGAGACATTTGTGAAAGAGACTTCAAATTGGCAAAAAGACATGAACACCAGCTTCTCACTTCCATACTGCCTCAAAAAAGAAAAAAATTTTTTTCTAAACTAAAGGTATATTTTGCCTTTTCCCCGTGACATGGAGAATAATAAATCTGGGAATGGCCTACAAGCACTGTGACCTTATTGTTCTAGGAAGCAGGTGTGGAAGAAAGAGATGGCTTCCAGTTTGGGGTAATTATCAATCCCTTCACCTCTCTGATCCTCCTTAATATCCAAAAAGTAAACGAAACGAGGTGACAGTGGGACCATCTGGGAAATTCTCCACTGTTCTTTAATCTTCACTCAAATCACACCTTACAGTGCCCAGATAAATATTATTGCCCCAAGTGTGTGCTTTGGCTCTACGTATAGGAGGTGTAACCCTGAGGAAACTAAAATACAGAAGCAGCGAAACAATTACTGTTCTAGACAACACAGAAGATTACAGGTAGTGCTCCCATGGAAATTAAGGATTTTTTTTTTCCAAGCAGGTGGACGTTACCCACACATCCATTGGATCCTGTGAAAAATCACCAGCGCTTGCCTATCTGAGAGCATTACCATTAAAAGGGAATTATCCTACTTAGGAGAGAGGGCTGTGTGTACTTAACTTGAAAACAAGATTTGACAAGGTGACCATCTGTTTTCCCCTTCCCACTTAATTACAAAAGGAACAGTACTTGAAGCCAACCAAAATACCCAGAGAGGAATTGAGATTGTGACGTATTCATCTTTTCTGCAAAGTGTAAATCTAACACTTGCTCATCCGGCCACTTTGAAGACCAGCAGAATTAGTGCCCCAGCATTGGCTCTTCCATCACAGCCACTTGGCTTGGCTGGAAGCCAGTCAACCTGAAAACAGTGACATTACTTAAACCATAGTTAAAGGCTTCTCTTAGGAGAGATAAATGCTGCATTGAGTGGCACCTTGTTCCATCAGTTTGCATGAAATCATCTCCACCCAAGGCCATAGTTTCTACCAGCAGAGTTTGTTTGGTGTGTATTCGATTTTGAATAAAATATGCTTCAATGCGAAAGTAGAAACATAATTCTTTATAAAGGAAAGCACAACTGACCAGAAGTCCAAAGATCTATAACTCAAACTATGAATGAATTCACAGTACAACTATAATTCTTACATGAGGAATACCAGCCCCAGGGAAGTCACACCAGACCTGTGTGACCCTCACACAACCTCTCTGAGTCTCAATATCCTTATCTGTAAAATGGAACCAGTAATACCAATTCTCAACACCTAGAATGTTTGGGAAAGCTTCATAACTGGAAACTGATAGGTAAAATGTAAAGCAGTTTACAAAGGTAAAGTATTAATAACAACATCAACGAAAACATGTCATAATGAGCCTAAAAAGAATCTCATAAGGGACCTTTCTGCTTCATGAGTAAATCCCCATCATTGGTTAAGAAAGTTTTCCAGTTGCCCTTTTTTGTGTAAGCAGGAATTTGCTGAGCAGCTTTCAAATGACCGTGAGAATAGTCAGATTGTCTCAGAAAAGTAATTACTTCAGAACACTTGCACTTCTGTAGACATGACTTTTGCAAGAGCAAAAGTGAACTCTGTGTCCCTTCACTCTTTGGTATTTTCCTGCCAATATAGTGACCTTCATTCTAGTGGTGATTTCTCCAGCGTGAGAGCCACCAGCCGCGTGTGCCTATTTAAATTGAAATTAATTAAAATTAAACATTAAATCTTTAATTGCTCAGTCATACTAACTGCATTTTAAATACTCAGTAGCCCCAGGTGGCTAGTGGCTATGATATTGGTCAGCACAGATAGAGAACATTTGCATCACAGAAAGTTCTATTGGACAGTCCCATTAGAGCATTAAAAATATAAGGCTCGGGATCCCTGGGTGGCGCAGCGGTTTGGCGCCTGCCTTTGGCCCAGGGCGCGATCCTGGAGACCCGGGATCGAATCCCACATCGGGCTCCCAGTGCATGGAGCCTGCTTCTCCCTCTGCCTGTGTCTCTGCCTCTCTCTCTCTCTCTCTCTCTCTCTCTCTCTCTTTGTGTGACTATCATAAATAAATAAATTAAAGAAAAATGGGGACAATAATACTATGGTTTGATAGAGTAACTATAAAAATTAAGTGAAATAATATAGGTAAAGTATCTAGCATATTACACACACTCTACAAATGTTATTTATTACAGTATTTCATCAAGTCTAAGATGCAGAACTTTTCACATTTTAACATATCTCAAATTCGTATGTAATTTATAGTTGGTGCCAAAAGAAATTTGGCAGAGGCGTGAGTTGTGACATAGATGTCAATGCCTGCACATGTGCAAATTAGCATGTGTACAGGAGGTTATAGATTCATCTGAGTCTCACCTAAGCTGAGATATGAGCCTTGTTAGCATGTCACGTAGTTGAACCTCATCTTAAACTTGGATCACTAATTGTCATTTAAAACATCTTTTAAAAGAATAGATTAAAATTTAATAGAGAAACAAATAATAATTATCTTTGCAGAATATTGTCATGCTCTACACAATACAATTAAAGGCAATAAAAGTTGCCAAATCTCTCAGAATAGGCATGGCTTTCTCAAAACTATAAGTATTTGATGATGTCTATTCTTGAATCCCAAACAGCTCCCACTGTGGTACCAGTACCCATCTATCAGGAATCCCCCGTCAATTCTCAAGAACTGCTTAAGGGAAGGGAGAAGAAATGTGTGGGAGATATCAGAAAGGGACACAGAACATAAAGACTTCTAACTCTGGGAAATGAACTAGGGGTGGTGGAAGGGGAGGAGGGCGGGGGGTGGGGGTGAATGGGTGATGGGCACGGAGGGGGACACTTGACGGGATGAGCACTGGGTGTTATTCTGTATGTTGGTAAATTGAACACCAATAAAAATTAATTTATAAAAAAAAAAGAACTGCTTAATATCCAATATACAATTTGGTGAAGGGGGAAAATATAATGATGACTTTAACCACACAGTAACAGTTCATCAAGCGTGGAATACTGTGATATGCCTTGAAATTAGTCTTTTGTTCTGAAATGTGCTGGAGAGAGACATATTATAAAAGACAGGTCATGAGGTACAGTAGAGGAGGTCTCCATGACACTATGGGTGGTGTCCAAACTAGACTCAGGAGAATATTTGGATTTTGAACGTGAAAAAGCATAGGTTCAAATCGAACTTTCAACTTGAAGAATGTATATCAGAAAAAAAAAAGCTGTGTAAATTTATAGATGCTTCTTTTCCCTGAAAAGCTGTTATAAAATTCATAGTGCATCTAACAACCTATGGTGTCTGGTATCAAGGAAACATGGGATTACATGTTTCCCCCATCATCCAAAAATAAAGCATTTCTGTGAAACCTTTGGTAAACTGAAACGGCATAAAGCAAGAGCATCCCTCCCCTTTCCACATTTTACCACTTTGCTTGTCCAAAAGACTTGCATTGGTACTAATGGCTTTTCTCCTTAAAGCAAAGTCCTTTTCAAAAATTTTTCACTTAGTGAAAAATAGGTACTAATTAGGTCTTTCATAAAAATGAAGTGGTATATTGCAAACTTTCAAAAATGGGGGCATACCTGAATCAACAAGAAGAGCCATGCGAAGAGAGAAGAAAGAAAAGAAAATCCCTATATCTCTTGAATTAGCTCTAGAGGACAGTTTTTGGGTGTTTTTTTTCCTAGTTTCATTGTTAGTAATATATTTCACTAAACCTGATCATTTCATTGAGAGACATAATTATTTTAAAAGCCCCTAAGGAAAATAAAAAAAAAACTTGCCAATAAAACTGATAAAAGTCCCTTCGTATTATTTAGGATTTTAGGTGTAATGTTGGTACCACGGTGACATTTTTTTTAAAGAGCCCTTATCTTTTAGGGATACATGTTGAAATATTTACAGAAAAGATCATATGAAATCTGAGATTTGCTTCCAAATAATGTAGGAGCATAGAGGTGAAGGGTGGTGTGTATGTGTAATAGGCAGACTTCTAAAATAGTTCCCAATGACATTCACCTTGGTAGTTAGGCCTTTATGTAATTCCCTTCCTAGAATGTGGGCTGGACCTAGTGACTTATTCCTAAAGAATAAAATTTGGCAAGGATGGTGGGATGCCTCTTTTATGATTAGGTTACAGAACACTGTGACTTCCCTTCTTGCTCACAAGCTGCCATGTTGTGAGATGCTCTATAGGGATGGCCACGTGGGAAGGAACAGAGAGAGGGAGGCCTCCTCCCAACAGTTCATGAGTCCATGACTCCTGTCAACAACCACTTGAGTAAGCTAGGAAGTGGATCTTCCCAGGTGGGATCTGAGGTGACTGTAGCCTTGTGAGATTAGCCAGAGGATCCAAACAAGCCCTATCTGGGGACCTAATTCATAGAAACTATGAGATAATAAATACACCATATTTTGGGCCGCTAAATTTGGGGTCATTCATTTTAACCCAATGGATAATTAGCATAGTGTGCTACAAGACTGGCCACAGTTGGATGACTTTTGAGGTGAATGAAAAGTGTAAAGGGGTACATTTACCATTCTTTCTACTCTTGTATAAGTTTGAAATCTCCATGAAGATGAGTACTTCAAAAGTAATCAGTGAAATATAGTAATGACAATTCACCACCTTTCCTGTCTTCTGCCATGGCATTACAGATATTTTCCATATGGCTGGGATTTGTCCATATCTTCTGTTTTGATATGTTTCCTACTCTGATTTGTCTATTGGGCTCCATTAGACAGAAAATACTTAGTGTCTGCTAAGCACTAATGAAGAAATGTCCTAATGCACCAATTTAAAAAACCAAATAAAAACTAAAAGACTCTTCTTACATTTGTGATCAATTTGGAAAATAGCAACAGCATAAATGAAGGTAAGTCAAGATTAAAAGAATATATAAATAAAGAAGGGAGGAATGGAGCTCTGGCATCAGACTAAGAAGATGTAGATGAAGGCAAAAATGTTAGTTCATTTCCTAGGCTGTGCATTAATTGGTGTCTCTGCTTCGGTTTTGTTTTGTTTACTCTGCCTGACTTCTGACTGTTACATTTGTTCTTAAACCTCTACCAGCAGGGCAAAAGGAAAAAAAAATGCACTATTCGGATATTTCCCCTTGTCAACACAAGTAGAAAATGTTAGAGGTGATGGAAACAAATAACAAAACTTAAACATTAAATTAATTAACGCAAATTAAATATGGAGCAGGGATATGAATTCCTACTGAGCATGCATCTTGCCAATGCATTGGTCTTAAGTTTATAAGGTCACATCTCGATAAAATTTAACAAGTGTTTTAGAAGAGATATAAAATGTTTTTTATCAAACCCACGCGTAATTTTCTTATCTTCTTTTGACAGGGATAATTTTAAATTAGCTATTTGCCACTTTGTTCTCATAAAATGATTATAGGATGTGACTCACTGAGGCCTAAATTATGTGAATGTACTGGAAAGAAATCTGCTGAGCATCAGCGGTTGGGGACGAGTGACAGTTCAGCCCTTGGGAGCAGATTCCCTTCTATTGTGATCCAGTCCACACAGGGAGAAACTGTATATAAGTAGTTCAACATACAAATTCTTGGTGGGACCACCCGGATTTGAGTACAAGCTCTGTTACTTACAGAGGGTATAAGGGTGCGCAAATTCTTTAAACTTTTACTCATCCGATAAGTGTGCTTATCTGATAAGAGACTATGATGATGTCGTTAATTTCTATTTGTTATAAGGATCAAATGATATAGCACATATAAGTGACTTAGCACAGGGTGGGGCACCATAATTGTCCCTTGATAAATAAGAGCTATTATTGCTATTATTACCAAAACCAACCAAAGACAATCTTAGACCCTTGGCTACCCAAACCTATACTTTTGGAAGGCAAGGCTTGCTCAGTGGCCCATGTCTGCTGTCAGCCCCACTGCTCAGGGGGCTGCAACATCCAGTGGACACCTGTGTTGTCCTGGGAACCTGGAGGTGGCCAGGGATACAGGGGGCACCCAGATGCAGCCCCTGCCATCCAGCCATGGCCAGTGAAAAGCCAGAGGGGAGATGTGCCTAGAGACCCACCTGGAACCGAGTATGGGCTGGGGGAGGGAGGGTATGTATGAATGTGAATTATGGTACAGAGCTCAATAAACCTCCCGGTCCTTTTCAGTTGATATTTTGATGTTAAAACCAGGTGGCACAGGTAGGGGGAGGTAGGAGGATGGGTTTATGCACATAATTTGTTTCCTTATGTTATTACAATATAATATACTTCTAGGATCATAGTATACCCCTAATTCGGTGGTTTTCAACTGGGGGCAATTGTGCCCCTTAGTGGGTCCCATGGGACAACTGGCTAGTTGAAATCTCTGGAGGCCCTTTGTTATTGTCATCACTGGCAAGGTGCTATTGACACATCCAGTGAGTAGAGACCAGGGATGCGGCTAAACATTCTACAATGCAAAGGACATCTCCCCATCCACCACCGCCACGAAGAATATCCAATCCAAAATGTCAATAGTGCCAAGTTTGAGAAGCTCTACCCTAGCTAAAGCCAAGAATAGAATTGTTCTTTCAGTTGGCCTTTACAGGTTTGGAGCAAGTATTTAACAATAGCCAATATGGCCTTTTAGCTCTCTTACTTTCAACGAGTGGAAATACTCATGATTCTTTAATCTCACTGACCAAGATCTCAGAAAGCCTCCCTGATGCTGCTAGCTAAAACAGACTTTAATTTTTTAGATAAAGAAGAACAGGTAGGCCATGAATAAACAAAAATCTTATATTGTTCCTTGTTATTGTGACTCACAAAAACTGATACATATTATATTATATATGTTATAATTCTATGACACATAAATAATTAGGATGCATCATCTTCTACTTCCCCATACCAAGAGTTTGCGGCCTAACTGACCCAGCGCCACTGTATGCTAAGGGTGGGTGGGAGAAGGCATATATTGAGCACCTGTACGATTTCTTCAGGAGCTCTCATCTTCCAACGAACCCTCCTCCCCACTCCAATCAAAATACTTTAACAGTCTCTGTAGATATTTCTCTACCAACAAACCACAACAGACCCCCACCACAGCAACTACCATGGCATTTCACACAACCTATTATTACTTGAAGAGCTTGAAACCAGAAGCCCTATTTTTCCACACTGAAAATATTTGAATGGGCTGTCAAAAAGACAGAAATACGCCCCATCCAACAGCAACAAACCCTGTGCAAACAAATCAAGTGGTGCAGAAATCCTTTGCACAAGATGATAGGGAAGGCCTCCATGCTGACACTGTAGGCAAGCCAAGTTTTCATGTACTTGGATGGCTGACCTCCAACTTCTGACATATTCATTATATTCCAGCATGTCGGCTGCAGATTGCATTGAAGTGATGACAGCTACAAGACAGCCAACGAGGAATATGGCCATTCTGGCAACAGGTGGCCTTTCACTTGTACTGGGAAAGTTAATCTAGTTTATCATCAAAGAATATTATGTTCAAGGAGTGTCATGTTTTGAGAGCTCTAGTGACAGATCAAATAGAGAAAGCATTCTTCCGTGGAACGTGACATTTTGGGGAGACCAACCCTTTCAAACCACTTCATTGTTTATGCTTGATTCAGGTCTGTTAAGTTACTCCATTGTCTCAAGGTTTACATTACAGTTTCCAGCTTATGGTTTGTGTGTGTTGTCAAAGGCTAATGGAGGTGTCCACAATCTCACTTTAAATAACCAAATGCCTGTACTGTGAGGAATTTTTAATGGCCCTAATTTGTCAGTAGGAAAAAATATATTGAGGAAAAGGCCAGCAGCAAAGGGATATTCATATCCAGGCAAACTGGCCATCATATTTCCTGATGAATTTTCAAGTTATAGATATGCTCAAAAGTGGCTCCGTATACCCCCTTTCAGAATACAATTTTTAAAAATAATAATTGAAATAAAATCATATCCAAGGTTCATTGTGGGGAAACAATGGCCCCTGGAGGGTACTAACTTCTCTTTGGGTTTAACCTTGGATTTTGGCAGGAAATTCCTCTCCAACCTCTCTCCCATTCCCACTAGAGCCTGAGATAAATGATGCTAGATGGTAATATTTATTCAGTCATCCCATTCCATGGCTGCCTTCCAAGTTGGATGATTATGTTTTGCTGCACTTTGGACCTCATTTGAAAAACTCTTCGTACTTCTAAAACATAGGGAGGCAATCAAAATTCTCATTTGTCTTGTGGGAAACAATTTTGATTTGCTTGAAAGTCTTCTAGCCTTTTGGGCCATTCTTTATGAAGAGTCTTATGGAAGGAGGAACAGAGTAATACTGTCTATATATTTTTTTCATTCTACATGAACTCCTGCTTTGCCCAGGGATAGTCAAGATATTTAATCTCTAAAAGAAAAGCAAATTAGTCTCCCCAGTCCACAACTACTTTTCTGCATTTGAAATGACGGCAGTGGCCCCATAAACATAAATAGAGAAGGCTCTCTATTCATAATACTTCTCTCGTGTTCTTGGACCCTCCTGGAGAATCGGAAAATAGGCATCAATGGACTCATCTCAGATGTTGGTGATTCTGAAGCACCAACCTGCCATCCTAGCAATCTTTGGGAATTAGTAAAATTGAGCACACCTTGGACCAAGAATCTCAGAACATGTAATTCTTCTGGATACTGAACACTTCAGAAGAAAAAAAATACTGAGGAAACAAAAGTAACATGATTTAGTTTTCTTTTATAACCATTCCATCCACCTATTACTTAAAATATGGATTAAATGTTTTATTTAGTTCAGATAATCACTTATATAGCACTTACTATGTGCTAGACATTGTTCTCAGTACTTTCATATACGTTAAAGTATTTCATCCTCATAAAAATCCCATCAAGTAGGCATTATTATTACATCCTTACAGGTGAGAAAAGTGAGATACAAGAATGTAAGTGTGTTCTCAAGGCTACAGAACTAGTGACAGTTCAGGGTTGAACCTAATCAGCCTTACTCCAGAGCCCGCAATATTAACCACCATGTTATGCTATCTCCACCAGCAACATAATAACAGTGGGAATAACACCTAAAATGTAATGAGGCAGACTAGACACTGTATATGTTTTATTTAATCCTTACCACAATCCAATGAGAAATTATTGTCCCCATTTTACACATAAGAAAACTGACGATTAGGGAGGTTCAATCATTTGTCCAAAAACTCATAGCCAGACAGTGGTGGAGCTTCGGCTGGATATTGTGGATGTCGAGATGAAACAGAAAATAATTCTGTTTCTCCAGTTTCCAATAGTTTATAAAAGGAGATTACTCATTGGTTTGGAAGCATAGGGACATTTTTAGAAGTATAATCTTTACTTTTCCTAGAAATGGGTTCCATGAATCCAAAATTCTGGTTTGCCAGCCTTCCTCAGACATTACAAGTTGTATCCCTAAAGAATCTGCAGATTTAGTTGTTACTTCATTAGTTTAATAAAGTCCTAAATCTTTAAAAATACCCAAAGTTGTTTCACTTATAATAAGGAAATTACAAAAATTGAATCCTTTCACAGAGGTAGAATTATAACACCTTTGAGAATCTTAGCATTTGTAATTCTTCTCTTAAAAAAATAATAATTAAAAACATAAGATGTTGACTTTAGAAAATGTAATGATATCAAGAAATGATATCAAGAAATAAACCATTCTAGCAAATGTCTTTGTCATCAGGAAAAATACAAGGTTTTAGGGGATAAAGTAACACAAATTAAAAACAGAATAAAATATTAAGTTTAAAGACCACACAGATGCTAAAGTATTATGCATTTAAAATTGTGTTTATAAAGATTTTTATGGTCCTAGAATAATGTTTATTTATATCAAGGAATAAAGTAGCATAAAGTCTGAGTGTATAGGGTAATCCAATTCTTTTTTTTACATTTATTTGTTTAGTCATTTATATGCATATAAATTTCAGGTAGTCAATGCACCAAAATATGAACAAAGGATACTCCTAAACGGTAGAATTATGAGTGGTATCTTTTGTCTTTTTTATACTCTTTCTATTTTTTAAACTTTCTACAATCCAATATGTGTCATGTTCATAGTCAGGAAAAAATAACAATATTTAGAAAACTATGGGATAACTAAGTGTCTCATCTGCACAAGATCCACATCTCCAGCATCCATTATGAACATTGTATTTCCAAGGCCCAGGTCGCAGCAGGACTGGGGACAGGTTCTCAAACTGGATTGAAATATAGCAATCTGCTAAGTACCTCTTTGGGGATTAGTCAAATTGAGCACACTTTGGACCAAGAATCTCAGAACAGGGATCCCTGGGTGGCGCAGCGGTTTAGCGCCTGCCTTTGGACCAGGGCGCGATCCTGGAGACCCGGGATCAAATCCCACATCAGGCTCCCGGTGCATGGAGCCTGCTTCTCCTTCTGCCTATGTCTCTGCCTCCCTCTCTCTCTCTGTGACTATCATAAATAAATAAAAATTTAAAAAAAAAAGAATCTCAGAACATAGATTGAGGCCTGTATAACTGAGGAAACACACGATCTAAAGCAACAATGGAAATAATTGCCAAAAGAGCCAGAAAACCAAATGCAGTCAATTGATGGCTGTGACAAGATCATATGTGGGAACACAATGGTATTCACCCCATGGGATGTGTGGAGCGAAGCCTGTAGCTCAGAAGAGCAGAAGCAGAGAGGAGACCTCAAGCAGAGTGAAAATAAGTTCAGAAAGAGGATAAGCATTGCAGATACCTACAGAGCTTCCCTTTAGTAACTTGGGGCTTAGTCCTGAACTGGTCCAGGTAGCTTGAGGAAGGCAGTCGAGGTTGGACTGGCTCAATTCTGGTTTCCTAACACAGCCACGTGAGCCGGCCCCCAGTAGGGAAGTACAAGTCATGGACTCCTAGATCAGGATACCCGAGGAACTCCTTGTTTCCTGCCATAACATTAAATTCAGGGCAGTTCTAGCTTCCCAAGGACACCCCCATCCCGATTTAGGTATGACCAGAACAAACTTCGTGAACCCAACAGTCACAGCTCCTTTCAGGATGCTAAAATGACACAATTTTAGGACAACTGAAAAAAGAAAAGAATATTTGGAGATATAGACATTCCAAAGAAAGAGCCTTTAACAAATTTGCCTGGGTTACAAGGAATCCTGGGAAGTTGCTGCAGAGGCCCAAAATTAGCCTAGCTCAAGGAAACTTCTGACTAAGAATCAGGCAAGGTGTAAAGACTGTCCCACATGTGTAACCAAAGGCACTGGTTTGTCTGCATGTAGAAGTTGCAGCTTCTCAGAAATAATTACTTGGTGTTTCATTTTTTTCAAAATTCTTCCCTTTCCAGCCTGCTACCTTTCTTTTAGTTACCCTTCAGCCATCCTCAGGCCTGGACAGATTCCTTGATTGTGCTATGCTTAAAGCATGTGGAGTATAAGTGACCAATTCTTAAAAACTTTTTGAGATTTGTTTTACAGTCCAGTAAATGACAGTTTTTATGAAGGTTGCACAACATGCAGGAATCTATTTCCACAAAACAAAATTTTTTAACTGCATTGTAATCTTTTCTACACCATTTTTTTCTCTATTCAATCAACCCATTGATAGACTAGGGGAAGCACACTACTACCCCCACATAATAACTATTAAATTTCTCCTGCTCCTTGAAATTATTTCATTTCTTCTCTATTAGGTATTCACGTCCAACTTCAATTTCTCATACCTTCTGCTATGGTCTTCCTTGTCTCAGCAGCAGATAACACATATTTTTCCACTTTGTAAACTGGAATACATGGGGTCATTCTTGATTCCTCTTTGTCTCCTGCCTCAAATCCCACAGACTCTGTTATTGAAATTACACCAGGATCTGACTCATTCTCATCCTCTCTAGTAGTCCAAACCGCAATCACCTCTCATGTGGATTATTGCAACAGCGTACAAACCAGCCTTCCTGTTTGTTTCCTTGTCCTCCTACAGTCTAAACTCTGCACCACAGCCTCAGGGATCCTTTGAAAACAATAGTACATCATGCCACACCTCTGCTCAAAGGTATTCCATCTCACTCTGAAAAAAAAAAAAAAATCCAAAATCACTGCAATGGCCACCAAGGTCTGCATGATCTGACTCATTACTACCTTTCTGACATCATTTCCTGCCACTTTCTCCATTGGTCACTGCACCTTTATCACAACGGCCTCCTTGCTGTTCCATGGACTCATTAAGCATAGTCTTGCTCAATGTATGTATGTATGTATGTATTTATTTATTTATTTATTTACTAATTCCTTTGCTTTGAAACCTCTTTGCCTACATACCCATATTGATTATTCCTTCACTTCCTTTGGGTCTCACCTCCAATGTTGCTTTATTTAACACCCTCTATCAAAAATAGTACCCTCGTATTATTTCTCTTTCTCCCCTACACTATTTTCCATAGTAATATTACCTCCCCAAATTTGTTTCTTTGCTTTGTGCTTCATTATCTATCCTCCAGTCCCAAAGATTAGATTACATTGTAAATTTCATGAGTGCAGAAATTTTTGCCTGTTATGTTCACCAGTGTGTTGCCAGGAACCTAGAACGAGCCTAGCACAGAATGGCTTTCAACTAACAGTAAATAAATGGATGAGTGAAATTTTGGGAAGTTTATTAGAAGAGAATACAGTATAGAATTACAGAATTTCTGGTGAGTTAAAATGGAAGTGATCCCTTTATGCCTAAAGATCCTTTTGGCTTTAAATTTATTTTGTCTGAATTTATCAGCTATGCTGATGTTTGTTTGGTTAATAATTCCATGAGATAACTTCTCTCATTGCTTCATTCACCTTATAGGGGCTTTTTAAGCTTTTATTTGAACTTCAGCATAATATTAATTTCAAGTGATTCAACACTTCCTTACATCACCTGCCACTCACCATGACAGGTGTATGCCTTAATCTCCATCACCTCTTTCACCCATTCCCCCACCCACCTCCCTTCCTGTCCATCCACCTAATGTTTCAAAGATCATTTGTAAGCAACTCATACCTAATTTGATATTTTTAGTGCTATCAGAAAAGTTGTTGGCTTAATCACATTCAGACCACTTAATTTATTGTCATATTTGTATTTACTATTTTGTGCTATTTGCAACGTTTGTCCTGTATGTCTTCTACTGGTACTTTCAAGTTTACTGTCCTCGTGTCATTACTTTTTAAGTAATGTGTCCTTTCTTCCAGGCTGCTTTTAAGGCTTTTCCTTTAAAGTGAATGTTTTCTGTGTTTTACAATGTTTCACTACGAAGCATCCCAGTTGTGGATTAGATTTTAGTCATTCTAAAGTTACTTATTTTTATTTTTTTTTAAGATTTTATTTATTTATTCATGAGAAACACACAGAGAAGAGAGACACAGGCAGAAGGAGAAGCAGGCTCTCTGCAAGGAGCCCGGTACAGAACTCGATCCCAGGACCCCGGGATCATAACCTGAGCAAAGGCAGATACTCAACCACCAAGCCACCCAGGTGTCCCTAAGGTTACTTATTTTAAAGTCTCCCTCTGCTGATTCTATTCCCTCAGATTCTTCAGGACTTAATTTAGCTGTTTGTTGAATCTGCTGATTCTTGTTTTGGGGATGTTTTCTTCCTTTCATATTTCATAATTTTGGACCATAAATGCATGTTCACTCAGACACAGGTAGAACAGCTGAGGAGATTGGTTGGCTATATCCCTCTAGAAAAAAATCTGTGTTTCTACTGTCAGGCCACCCAGAGGAATTACCAGAAACAAACCAAATTTTGGAGGGGATGCAACCTTATCATAAATCTTTGGCTTACAGATTGCCAAATCATACAAGTAGTGTAACCTCTGTGTACATAGAATTAGAATTATGGTATCACCGGGGAGACTTTTTCTACTACCCAGAACCCAAGTCAAAAAAGACCTATAAACCTCCCTCCAATCCCTGTGGTAGTAAGTGGCTTCATGGTACAGGTTCATTTGCTTGTATCCCACACCCCCGATACTGCTCCCATTTAGGGTAATTTCATTTTTTTCTTTTTAGGGTAATTTCTTTTAGGATCCTACAAATGGGGGAGGGGGAGTAAAGCCATTTTCTTTTCTAAATCCTCTCATTACAAAGACCAGAGATTCCATTCTTATTATCTGCCTGATGACCATTGACATGAATGCCCATGGTCTTCAGAACAAGCATCCACCTCCATCACAAGACAGACTCAAGTTAACTCCCACATTCAGCTTAGCTTCTTGGTTTCCTCTCCATCTTTGGTCCTTAGGATCTCTTTAATTATCCTAAATGTTCAGCTTTGTTATATTTTACCAAGCCAATTCAGCTGTTTTGTTTTAGCCAAGATTTTGCTGTCCTATGTCAACTAGTCTGCCATGTATTGCCAGAAATTGGAATCCCAGTCATCTCTCTTTAAAATATAATATTCCCCGGAGTGCCTGGGTGGTTCAGTCGATTAAGTGTCCAACTCTGATTTCGGCTTAGGTCATGAACTCAGAGTCGTGGAATTGAGCCCCATGTTGGGGAGTCTGCTTGAGATTCTCTCTCTCCCTCTCCCTCTGCTCCTTCCCCACTCAAGCTATCTATAAATAAATAAATAAATAAATAAATAAATAAATAAATAAATAATAAAAATAACATATTTCCCCTTACTTTTATAATTTTTTGGTACTAAACATCCAAGTGCCCTTTCATGTATAATTTACTATCAATCTTACTGTGGCTGGAGTCCCCACCTGAGCCTTGCATTGATTCTGGGCCTACCTGAGATTTTCTCAGAAGTTCACTGCAGTTCACTGCACTCTTCCAAACCAATCTTCTTTCTCCATTTCTCTTTTCATAAGTGTCAAACCTTTATTATGTTCTGAAGGCTCTCTCCACCTAATCTGCTCCCTATTTGCAGACATTTCCCCCAACAGATCTCCAGGATGTCCAATTCTGCCTTGAGTCTGCTTCTCAGAGGATTCAAATCATCACACTCAGTGAAGATGAAGTCTGCCTTTTACTGATTACATTGCATATCTTTGTATCATAAATTTTGGTACTTTTGCCTAAATTTCTGCAAGCTCTTTGAGATTTCTGTATTTCTGTGAAGGTGACCTACCACTATTATTACCCACTGACTAGGACTCCTATGCTTCAAACTCTGATTTGAAGAAAACATTGATCTTTAAATACTTATGACTGGAGTGATATTTGTGGGATAATCTTCCTGAATACTTGTCAACCTCATTTCAGAATTGCCAGACTATAGCAACATTCTAGAACCATCTATGGCCTGGTAAAGTGAAAAGTGATTTGGGCAGAACACCTTTCACGTTCTGTCCATATAGAAGAGCTTTGTTCTGTGCATTCCTCCCAGAAATTCTCCACATAGCCACTGGTTGGGGAAATTTTGAAAGGATACAAATCTCTTTCCTTTCAGAATTTTCTCTGCCACACTCCTAAGCCTACTCTCAAAGCAGTGAGAGTATTTTTTCACAAATAATCCCTGGAATAATTTCTCTGTATGTATGATTTCTTTATCAAATTACATCCCATCACAGAAATTTGATTACAAATTTGGAATTTATGTAATATTACTCATGACACTCACATGGTCCAACTCTGCAGTTAAATTGGGGTTTAGATAAAAGCATCAACTTTTTGTATTAATGCCTTGCTTTTTTTCATTTAAATTGCTCTTTGAAAGCAGTGAAATTACTTTGTATCCCATACAACACAGATGGATCATTTCATATTACATGAGATGTCAAATTAAAACCTAAGAAGGATTTACTTTCTCAGTGAATTTGCACACCCTAGACTTATTCACAAGATTTCTCAAAAATTTAGCTAATTTTTAGAAAAGAAATATATGAGGATTAAAGCATTTTTACTTAAAATATTCATAGATATCAAAAAATTCTGAAGTACTACTAATTATTTTTGTTATATAGATGATTCAAAATAGAATCTTTCTTTTTAGTTTCATGTAAATTAGTTTATATTTGAAATTACTCATAGATGTGATGATCTTTTCCAAAAAAATGTAATTCAATATCTATTAGTTTGTTAAGCAGTTCAGAAATTATATTCAATAAACTGATCATGTAATTCAGTTTATTTCTTCAGGTTAAGGCATTTTGATATTATAGTGCCATGTTACCTAACTGACCAATTGTCAATTAAAAGAATGCATTTTTCATTGAATAAACAATAAATTCAGTTTTGCTAACATGCTCTATTAAATAGTAACACAATACACACAGGAAAACAAGGTGAAAGGAGTAAGTATGCATTAACCTTTGGTGTTAGAATGTAGCAAATATTAGTTGGATTATTTTTAATAGCATAACCCCAAAAAGGATTTATGTAGATTTTTTTTTTAATCAATGAAAAGGAAATGATAAAAGGACTATGTGTTGATAGAGGCTCTTTTTGTAGAAAACTCTTCTTCTGGGATACTACCTTAATCTAAAATTCAGAAAAACTATGTACCAAGATGTTCCTAGTGGTCTTACTTATAATAATTTAATTGCCTACAAACTAAATATTAGCTATGGTTTGAAATGTTTAGTAATTTATGTAGTGTGAATGGAATGTAATTTAATCAGAAAAATGTTAATTATATTCTAACCTATAAAATACAATCAGTGCTACATATGTGGGATGATCTTCCTAAAAACTCCCAAAACTTCTTTTCAGAATTACCAGGCTACAGCAGCATTCTAGAACCTTCTATGACTTGGTAAAAGGGGAAATACATTTAGACCAGGCATCCTTCATGGTCTGTCCATGTAGGAAAACTTTATTCTATAAACTCTCAGAGCAGAGAGAATGCAAATGCTCTCTTATCATAATAAGATCAAGGTCAGTTCACAATGAGTAAAGTAAAAATATTGAAAAAGAGGAAAGAAAATTTGTCAAGTAGACCCTAGGGAAGTTTTGAGAATTAAATAAATTCTAACCATAGTCCAAAAGTCGAAAGCTCTTCTTCCTTCTCATCACTGTACCCCTTGAGCCCACCACAGAGCTAGCAGAAAACAAGCAAAGATGGGGAATTTTTGACATTCATCGGGCAGGTGGAGGTTGTAAAGTTGGCAAAGTACAGGAGAGCTCTCTGAACATCACTCTCAAGGGATAGCCTGTTCTGGGAAACACAGGAGATGGGGAGAGAGGAGAATTGAGGACACCATAAAGGGACCAGCTATGGGTTCTGTGAAACAAAGGAGAGGATGCACAAACTCAGAAAAGGAAGGTATGGGGAACTGTGGTATGTTTATTAGTTGCAGCCTTGAGTTGACATTTGCCTTTGGCAAGTGTCAGTCTGGGTCATCTAGTCTTGCTGGTGACCCAGATTGAATAGAGACCAACTGTTTATTGATTCTTGGGTAACAAATGTAAGTCGGGAGGTCCTTTTGGATCTGAGCATAACAAAAGATCAATTTTTTGTGCAATTCACTCCTGGAATTTTCAGACTCTCTCCCTGCTGTCTGGGCTCCTCACCTAGTTCTTAGTATTAACTGAAGTCCTGGTGGTCTTATAGGGTAACTAGATTAGGGTATACTACTTGGTCTACCACCCACCTTCATCCTGCCCCACTCTGTCTCTACAGGACTTCCATAATCACTACCTACATCACTGTTTTCAGGGAAATGCTGGTGAAGAAATATCTGGCCCATGGAGAAGAATGGTCCCCTTTCTCCATGGAAATGGGTAGATTGTTAACCACACCCTTGGAGGGAGTTAAGGTGTCCATTACTGAAGACCCATGGTCCCCTGGCTGTTGAGAAGTCTCCATCCATGGTCAAAAGACAAACCCACAGCAAATGCGGGAAATTGAACATTTCTGAACTCCTTACCATGTCTTCATAGCTCAAGAGCTAGAAATAACCCTCAGGGACAAAAGGGGCAGGGGAATAAATGAGTTACAAATACCAACAAAACAAAATTCCTACCATTCAAAGATATCACGTTCAATCAAATAGCATAATATAGTTTACTTATAAGCATAGAATGTCTTCCCACGTAACAGAAGTATTTTCAGGCACACCCTTCTGTGCCAGTCCACGGTTCAGACTCTCTTCTTTTGGGTAATGTCAAGCTACTCAGCTTCATGGTCAGGGCTACTGAGGAGATTCAGGGGGAGAAGCCAGAACAGGGAAGACTTCAGATAATTTGTATATGTCTCTGTTGGCCTATATAACTAAATGGGTAGTTGTGCCATCACCCCTTAATTTCTTCTGGGTCTAAAGGTTGGTGAATAAAGGTATAGCAGCAGAATTGAATGTGGTTTTCCAGTGGGTGAACTGCCACCTTCTCTCCTTTCTTTACCACTTGAGACAGATCAGGAGCATAAGATAAATACAGCAGAATCACAGGGAGCTCCTTGTAATTTTATTTTATTATTATTTTCTTATTTTTTTACTTTTTAAACAAATGACTATGTTTAAGTGTGATTAAGAAATGAGCAAGAAGGTGCCTGGGTAGCTCAGTTGGTTAAGCATTTGCCTTGGGCTCAGGTGATGATCTCAGGGTCCTGGGATCGAGCCCAAGTTGGGCTCCCTGTTCAATGGGGAGTCTGCTTCTCCCTCCCCCTCTGTACCTCCACCTGTTCATGTTCAGGGCACACCCAAATCTTTCCTTTTTCTACTCTAAAGCATTCCCAAGGATCTCTCTCTCAAATAAAGAAATAAAATCTTTGGGGGAAAAAATGAGCAAGAAGACAAAAAACAAATCTTGGAAAAACAGTACAGCTATCTATACATGTAATTTTAAAATTCTTTAGGGGGAAAAAAACAGGAAGGAAATACATCCAGATAACATTTGTTTTCTTTGGGATTGTCTTTGTGTTTTAAGACTCTGAGTGACCTTTATGTCTTCTTTTCATTGTTCTGTTTCTTCTAAATTTCTTCTGATGTGCAAGTATTACTTAAAGCATTTACTATATTTAGTAAAATGTAACAAACACTTGTTTAAAAACTAGCCTATGTGGTGATTTCCATAGTCTTTTTAAATCGGTATTTTTAAAAATGCTTTTCTCTCTTATAAGCAATATAATTTTCATCACAATTTCATACATTTAGAAGAATTCTGCCTCTTGGAATGAACATCTTTGCAGATTAAACTGGGCACTTCTGAGTGGAATATACTGAATTTTTTTAGCACACTTGTCCTATGTCATACATATGTGCACAATATAGCAAAAGAGGAGTTGCTAGAATTACATGAGAAGGGTATTTTCTGAGAATCAAAGTGGAAATGAGATTTTAATGGCCTTGAAGACAAATAGTAGTGGTGATCCTACCCATGAGATGCCACAGCTTTACCATAGAGTGTTCTTAAGAATGAGACCACCAGGAGGTCCTGGTGGAGGACCAACCTATGTTGCTCAGGTATCACTGTTCAAGGGGACAAGTGAGCTGTTACCTCCAGAATGCTTTTTCACAGTTTGTTGTAGGCAGCATATTAAATACCCAAATTTCTAGAATTCAAATTTAATACTGTATTTGGCCCCAAGATTTTACATTGGCTTTAAATCTCTTTTTGTACTTCCTGATGTAGCTTTAATTCTTGGAGGTGTTAAGAGGATTCAATAAAGCAAACGATATTTTTTAAAAACAGAAAGATTTTTTAGAAAGATCCCAGAGATCCTTTGGAGCACAGCCTCTACCTTTTTAGAGGTTGTAGATCCACTTTCTTAAAGGCTAGAAAAAGCATACACCCAGAAGTATCCAGAGCAGTGATTTTAGCACTATTGTTTTTATTTTGCAACATTCAGGAGGCAGAATGGAAGGATTCTCTAATTATTTTAAGTCATTTTGTAGAATTTTCAGTAAGTTGTAAAATAGCAAGTATTAGTGCAATATCCCAGAGTGGACTTTTTTTTTAAGATTTTATTTATGTATTTGAGAGGGAACACAAGCAGGAGGAGGGGCAGAGGGAGAGGGAAAAGCAGACTCCCCACTGAGCAGGGAGCCTGACAACACCCTGAGATCATGACCTGAGTGGAAGTCAGAAGCTTAACCAATTGAGCCCCCCAGGCGCCCCCACCCCATAGTGTGTTTTTAAGAGGAGTGGTAAAAGGAACATCCTAAATGGCTGTTATAAGACTACCCCAAGCACTTATCTCCCAAACACAGCCCAGGAACTTGGCCTGCTATGAGACTTGCAGGAAGTCAGATTGCTGCTTCTAGTAACAATCCAGGATGCTAAGCAATATCTTCCATAACAATCATCCAAAACAGCCAGGAGTCAATTAACAACTGACAGTTTCCCTAATTGCTGTCCCTGCTTCCAATTAGGACCAACTAGAGAAAGCTATATATGCACCCCTAACCAGTCCCAGAGGATGCCCACCTTCTGATTC
The DNA here is from genome assembly GCF_905146905.1 of Nyctereutes procyonoides. NCBI lineage: Eukaryota > Metazoa > Chordata > Mammalia > Carnivora > Canidae > Nyctereutes > Nyctereutes procyonoides. Next base: position 45,547,680 of record NW_026575146.1, read on the forward strand.
TCCTTCCTCCCGCTCCCTCCTGCCAACAGCCTCCAAGCAGGGCACACCCAGAGCTTTCCTTTTTCTACTCTAAAGCATTCCCATTCCTCTGCCTGCCTTTGAGTCTCTGCCAAACACAAGTGATGGTGGTTGACTCCCTTCCTAAAACAGGCCCTAAATAAATAGCCTCTGTTCTTCTCATCTGATTGGTCTTCATTTATTTCCACACCATAAAAAAAAAAAAAAAAAAACAGGGAAAATGCTATGACTGGCTTGAAGAAGAATTCATAAAATAGCAAAGTAACTTAGTTACTGCAAAGTGTATGTCATGGAATTTATACCTAAATATGACAGGCGAGGTAATTCAAGCATTAGAAAGCACGGCCTTTGAGAATCTCTGCAGCATCTTTTTCTAATATACCTGCTCATTCACAGAAATCTCCAAGCATTCTTAATTCTATACACCATTAATACATTTTACCAAGCATTCCCAAAATATAGATATCTACTTATACATTTCATACATGTAGAAAATTAAACAATTTGAAACATGAGATAAAGTGAAATAAACTACTTTTAAACATTCTGTGAATCAAGATGCCTCCACACTGTCTGTAGCTAATCCCTATGCTGTGAGTGAAACTTCCATGTGAAAAAGCTTTCTGGATCATTTTCAAGCCTTAGGTCCACTAATTAGATGATTTACTTGCTATTATTTTTACTTCTTACATGGCTAATCACATACATTAGAAGTGGGTGAAATGTCAGCTCTGCCATGTTCTTGATGTTTGCCTCTGCTTGATCATTGATATTATTTTATCTGTAGTTGTAGTGTCTTTCCAGGAATCTTTATTAATTCACTTTCCATCAAAAGATTGAGATTCAAGCAAGATACTACCTTCCATAAAACCACATCAACTGACCCATAAGAGCTATAAAAAGTTTCTAGGAAGCTGAAAATAAGTGATCAACCATCTACCAACATCCCATCTTTTTGGGAGTGGAACACTCCAAAATAAGAATTCCAGTGTCAGTCAATAAATTGAATATTCATAAAGTTAAGTTATTTCTCACTTTAGATAATGTTTATAGAATTAGAGGATTAATAAATAAACAGAAGTGACAATATTTTCCTGCCACATCTCAATAGATACTTCTGTAGAAACATGCTTTGTACATTAGACATTCTACTACATCGTTTCCCTGCATTTCATCAATGAATGAACAATTATTTTTTTCTTTTCTGGGATTCTTTTTTTTTTTTTTTTGGCAAATAGAGGTGAGGAGGGAATGAGATGGCACATGTGCCTACATTTTGTTTGCTTAACGTCATATTACGTGAGGAATTGGACATAGCTTTCCCTGACTATTGGCCTTCTGAGCTAAGAGAGAGAGACGGTCAACATGAAGAATAAAATCATAGAAACCTCAAATTCTTGTCATTCCAGTTTCCATTCTTTCCTCCTTTGAAAAGTGGCAACTCTAGAGTTCAATGCATTTAGAGATTTAGTTCACATTAAATCAGCACAATTAGTTTATAAAAACTATGCATCAGAAGTGGTTTGGTAAGCACATTAGCTAATTCTCACATTACTCTAGAGAAGGCATGTCAACCAGATGTGCTGATATATCCACGTTCAAATTTTCCAAGTGCAAACAGTCACTTATCTGCATTTTTAGTAGCCATGTTTGCAATTTTCTTTATTATTCATTAGTGATCTAAACTAGTCTTCTTTGTCTCTCTTGGTAATGACAGAATTTAAACACCAATATCTCAACCATTATAGAGTCATTCACAGCCTATCTCTACTGATGACTGAACTTTTTAAAAACTTTTATCTGCTTCTTCCCTGATATATTTGTGAACGTACTATTATCATTATCCCCTCTGCCAACAAACTCCATTTGCTTTTTGGCTATTATCTTTTCCTTGTCAGTCATAACTAATGGGGCAGGATCTTGCTTAATTTTTTTCTCATCTATTCTATTCCTGTCATGCTTTTATTTCCCCTACATATAGATCTTAAAATAAGTCAAAGGAACCAGTTCATTAAAAAATTATTTGAATGCTTCTCACAGCACACAGCTCTCATTTGGGTGTCAGTTTAAATTCTTCATCTCATTCTTATTCTCCCAACTGGATCTTTCTCTCAGCACAGAATACAAGGAAACTCTTTAAAATAATCGTTCTTAAAGTCTGATACCCAATGTTATGATCTGTAAAACCAATTTGAATGATGGTCAGCCTTCAGTTAGCCATGGTAACAGGGGAAATATTGGCCTGTTTTAATTAACTGAAAGCCCTTGAAAGGAGTCAGAATTCACTGAGGCACAGCTATTTACCCTCCACCAAACCTGCTCCAAATGCTCTCTGCATTTGAGAGGAGGTATCTTAAACTTTTCCATCTATTTTCAGTAGGCATGCTAATTAATGCACATTATATTAATTGAAGGGAAAAGGTTGGAAACAATAGCCAAAAAAGCAGAAGAGAGTATTGACACCAGTTCTTACCAAGAAGTGATTATTTCTTGGAAGACATGCAGGTTGAGGGGGAGAGAAAAAAAGGGACAGTCAACGTCTACTGTAGCCCCTCTGTACCAACTTAATACTTTATAGCAAAGCATGTATTTTTATAGATTAAAATGGTGCATAAGAAAAGGAATCATATGAAAAGCAATTACCCGTTTAAGTTAACTACCTATGTAAACAACTGTACAAATTAATTGCCTATATGATTAGTTATTGCCAGTGAAAAAAGAAAGAAAGAAAGAAAGAAAGAAAGAAAGAAAGAAAGAAAGAAAGACATATACATATATATATTCTAAAGTTATGGTCAAAGCACTATTTGTTTCTCTGAATTAAATACAGCTATAATATATTTAAAATATATTAAATTTACATTTAAAACATATGAAGTAAAGAAAACCATATGAAGTACACTTAATATGTTAAAATGTATGTTTTTAAGTCAAATATATCTCTTACACATATTGCATATTATGTTTCAGGACCTTTAATGGTTGAAGTCTGAATAGGCAGTCATCAGATTTCCAGATGCTAGTTCTACCTCAGATGTCCAGTTCCCATCAGCTCCATTTGAGAAAGAATGAACAGGTTTACCTAGAACATGTAAACCAGAGGCTCTGGTCCCAGGCTGATCACTGGGATCATGCAGGAAACTGACAAGAGGGAGCTGACAGTGAAAACATACACACGAAACAGTGATCTTCTTGTCCCTTTTCTGGTCCTTTCAGAACACTGGCAGGCAGACTCCTAACCTGCCCCATTTTAGCAAAAAAATTGGAGAAATGTAGATGACTCAGCCAGAGTCACAGAGCCCATTGGCAAGGGCTACTCATTGACAAAATCCCATCACACCCACAGAGCTTCCACTGCCTTATTCTCAAATATGACCAGGTTAGCCAGAGATCACCAGCATTCACCAAGGACAAACGGGAAAGTCCAATATCAAACAAATAAGAAAAAAATTTTCTGACAAAAAATAAGGAACACTTAAATAATGATAATACATTTTCAGGACATTATAGAAATTCATATCCATGGAACAAGAACAGAAAACTATTTTTTAAAAAGAAATGGAGGAATTTTTTAATCTTACAAATTAAAAACATGACACAGAAAAAAATGAATGATCTAAAAAACTTAACCTCCTGTACTCATTTGCTCAGAAATCAACTGGATGATGTATTCCACCAAAATAAAGAAATAAACTAAAAATGAATAATATCAGATCATTCATTTTTGCCCTGACTTATGTCTATTTATCTATCATCTATCTATCTATCATCTATCTATTTATCTATCTATCTAGTATTTTAGTGCTCACTTTGGCAGCACATATACTTAAATATCTAGTATTTTATATACTACCTTGCAGGAATGATATCATACTTTCCATACTGTTTTAAAACTTATTTCTTGGGTTACTTGAGTGGCTCAGTTGGTTAAATATCCAACTCTTGATATCAGCTCAGGTCATGATCTCAGAGTCCTAGAATTGCACCCTGCATTGGCCTTCAGGCTCAGCAAGGAGTCTATTTGAGGATTTGCTCTCTCTGCCCCTCCCCCATTCACATTCTCTTTCTCTCTCTTTCAAATAAATAAATCTTTTAAAAAATAAATAATAATAATAATAATAATAATAAGTAAGTAAAACTCATTTCTCCCAGGGTATCAAGGTGGCTCAGTTGGTTAAGTGACCAACTCTTAATTTCAGCTCCAATCATGATCTCAGGGTCCTAAGATCAAACCCCACTTCAGGACCCACATTTGGCATGGAGCCTGCTTAAGACCCTCTCTCCCTCTCCCTCTGCCCCTCCCCCCACCTTACCCTCCTGACTCCTGCACATTCCCTCTCTCAGAAACAAAACAAAACAAAACTCATTTCTGTCACAAAATAACACACAAGCATCTCCTCCTGGCAACAAATACAGATTTACAGGCTTTCATCATTATGTTAAATAAACCCTGTCCAGTAAGGCTTATAAGCATCATTGCACTTTATTAATCCCAATTTCATGTACATACATGGAAAAATTATAGCAATATACATCATGAAGATGTTTTTAATTGGGCCTCCTGATGGATTTGAATGTTTGGGGACACGGGAATCAGAGCAGTACCTCTGCTCTATGACTTCTATGGCCAAACATTGCAAACCACAATCTTGCAGAGAAAAACAAGCCCATTAGCAATGGGGTAGGGATAAAAGTACGTTAGTCACATATGTCATTTATGTATTTATTAGATTCATTGAGGACCTACCACATGTCTGAGCACATAGTAGGGTCCGCAGGACAGGAGTGTACCATGAGCAACTTAGGACAGATGGAAGGGAAGGAGAAAGGGAAAAGGAAATAAAGGAATAACTAAAATGTACCTTGTCAAAATTCTGTGACTTAGGCATTTTATTAAGTGCTTGAGACTTGCCACATAGCTTCCGAAATAGACATGAGACTTCCTAGACTTCCTTTTTTCCTCAGAGGCAACAGGCAGATGTTTGGACCAAACCTGGTGGGAGACGTGCTACTGCTTATCGGAACAAGATCCTGCACGTACATGGACTCAAGGCAGGCAGGACATCTACAGTTCTTCAGTGAATGTTTCAAGGCAGCACGTATAATCACCAATATCCTAAAAGGATTTTTTAAAATATTTTATTTATTTATTCATGAGAGACACACAGAGAGGCAGAGACATAGGCAGAGGGAGAAGCAGGCTCCCTGTAGAGAGCCCAATGTGGGACTCGATCCCAGGACCCTGGGATCATATCCTGAGCCTAAGGGAGATACTCAACCACTGAGCCACCCAGGTTCCCCAAAAGGAATTTTTTTTAATGCTTCCCCAGATGTCACTCTTCCCTTCTTTGGAAAAATTTTACAAAGTAAATTCAAGTGGGGGAGACCATGGGGGTGGTGATAAGAAAAATCTCTCTTTTTGATGGTCGAGCTTTGGGGAAATGATCAGTCATATCTGATGACAGTCCCAGGACAAATGCTTTGCACACATACTTCTCAACAAGATAAAATAGCATGGGCAAAGCCTAAATCAGAAGCTACGTGAAGCAAAGAGGGAAGCACTCCTGCTTCACTCAAAGAAAGAAAGAAAGAAAGAAAGAAAGAAAGAAAGAAAGAAAGAAAAGAAAAGAAAAGAAAAGAAAAGAAAGAAAATAAGAAAAGAAAAAAAGAAAAGAAAAGAAAAGAAAATTAAGTTTTGGCAATTCTGTAAATTATACTGAAAATAACAATCTTATTTTGATGAGTGACAAATAACATCTTACAACTTAGGGCAGAAAGTTATGTATATGTGCCCAGGATTACATCGCTCAGGATAGAGCATTAGAGAATTAAGAAACTTGCATCTCAGCCTGAGGCTCCTTATGAATTAGGTTGCTAGGCTTGATGGCCAGTGTGCCTTAATGTTGTTCACTAGTGAAGGGGAAATTACACTGAGGGGCATCAGGAAAAGTGTTGGGCTACTCTGATGGATATAAAATAGAAATTAGAAAAATTCCATCCAAGCAGTAATCAAAAAAACAAAAACAAACAAACAAAAGCCCTATCTTTCCATTTGAGTTATCTGAGAAAAAGATGCTCTGATGATTAGAGTGGTATTTAAAGACTGATTTACTTGCAAGCTTTAGGAGCAGACAATGTTTGATGATAATCCTTTGAACTGAGATCATTCAAGGAGTGAAAATATCTGGCCAACAGAATCTGAGTTCCATGCCTGCGTGTCTCTTTTGGTTGATCAATCAGCTAGTCAACATACCCCACACTAAGCATTTCATTTAATCTTTACAAACAAACCTATAAATCGGGTTTAGTGTCCCTACTTTAAAAATTAGGAAAATAAAACCAGAGAAGTTAAATAAGTAATTTATAGAATGGGACAACGCAAGAAAGAGCCCTAAAATACTATCAACTTTTCCTTCCCTGGCCCTTGACCATACCTGAGGTAGATTCCATAGCTTTCCAGGCATTTGTAGTCATTAAAAGGATTTCTGTGTTAAGAAGTCTAGGGTGCCAGTCCAGGACATGTGGGTGACTCAGTCGGTTAAGTGCCCAACTCTTGGTCTCAGCTCAGGTCATGATCTTGGGGTCATGGGTTTGAGAGCCCCATGTGGAGTCCCACACTTATGGGGGTCTGGTTGAGATTCTCTCTCTCCCTCCCTCTGCTCCTCTTCTCTCTCTCTCTCTCTCTCTCTCTCTCTCTCTCTCTCAAAATAATTAAAATAAAATCTTTAAAAAAAAAAGTCCAGTGCAAATCAAAATGTCAGTATCTTAACTTCAAAATCCCAACTTTCAACCCCTCAGAAATTGTTTTTTCCCCCACAGAGATCATAGCAATGGGCATTTTACTTTAATGCATTTTAAGTAAAAATTCTAAAATTGTAAAGAAACCTGGCCGTGGTAGGGTGTTAGGAAAGGACCAAACTGCTTGGCAAACTCTCGGTGTGAATACGGAAATGACATGGGGAGATGTTGGAGACATTTAAGGACTTCTCACCTCCTGCACCACTAATCCTAACCCACGGTTTTACGGACATGAGTGAAGAGGAAAGATGGCTTGCTCTCTCCTCTTTTCCTCTGTTTTATCCAGCTCCTCACCTACTCCAGGTGACCTTACCTTCTCCGCTGTCAAGAGAAGCAAATGGAGTGGGGTAAGGAATAAAACTTCTTTTTTGTTGTTAGCTGATGCTTTTTATGGATATCTTTTATATCTAATGACTTTTGCAAAGCAGTCCTCAAATTCTGGCTCTTCTATGAGGTTTACTGTAAATTTTTCCAAATCCTCCCAGTGACCTCCCATTGGACCAATGCTCAGGGCAGGGGATGCAATTTCAGGCTGACCTCCTTAACTCCAGCTGAATTCCCACCCTAGGTCTGGACCCTACATCATGCAGTCTCTTTCCATCAGGGCCGCCTCATCCCAGTGAACACTCCTTCAGAACAGGGTCCTTCCAACAGATTTCACTCCCAGCTATCCTGCTCATGGTCCACTTGGTCTTTAGGAAACTGGGAATGCTTTTCCAGCAAACTGTGAAACTGTAGGTCTCTCTCCCTGTCTTAACCTACATTCTCAAAAAGTAGGGCCAGACCCAGAGGCTTGCATGTAGGTAGTATATGTATGAGTATGATCCCAGGGAACCAGAGAGCAGGAGAAGAAGAAAGAAACAGAAGGAGGCAAAGCCAATTCAGGTGTGTTTTATCAGCTTGGCCCCCATGAAGGACAAAGATGAACACCCTGTGAGGACAGACTATGAGCCTTTAAGAAATGCATCTCAGAGCTGGGCATGGGGGGAACTGAGCAGAGTAGAAAGCATTTAACCAATGTCTCTCATCCCCCATTGGCCAAGTATGACCCCACTGGTATTAATTCCCCAGTATTCCAAGCTGAGCACAATGAGATCAGCCCTGGGAGATCAGAGAAAGCCCCAAGGCAGGAAGGGTAGGCTATGAGGCCAGGACTTATCTCACTGCACCTACAGAAAACAGCAGATGCTGGAGCAAGAGGTTAAGTGGCCAAGAGAACTCAGAAGTAATACCTAAAAGGGGCTCCACACACTTCCTCTAATGCTCTCTCTCCCTTCCTGGATATTAAAGGACAAAATCACGGCTCATAAACAGGAAACCAATATTTGTCAAAAATGGTCCTTTAAAAAAAAAATGGTCCTTAACTCATTAGCTAATTAAGGAACAGTTATGATGTTCGAACCAGTTCCACGGAGAATCCAAAGCGCAGGTAAATATTTAAGCCATCAGGAATCTGGAATGAAAGGAATTTGCACAATTGATATAAAACTGGGGTTTGGGAGGAGAAGAGGGGAGAATGAATTGAATACCCATCAGGCAAAATTCATTTGCATCCCTAGGCAAAGAAATAATTTGTATTACCATCAATCAATTTTCTAGAATTTACAGAAACTATAGGATTAAATTATAAGTATATAATATAAATTAAATTATAAAGAGAGGTTACCTCTTTATAACTCAAAGAGAATGAAAGCTGCAGATCCTAGAGAATCACATAACCAAGGAGAGTATTGCAGATGATGCCTGGCTTTCATGTAAAAAGACCCACTTATGTTTTTTTGCCCATTTCGAGTCTTTCACAGCTTTTCTTGACAAGGCTGTTATGGGACACGCTGGTCTCTATTAACCTCATAATGCCCATTAGACACTCTTTGGGAATTCACTTGTGATCCAACCCAGAGGACTAATGGGTAGATCTCTAAGTCAGGGTCCAGACATTAGGACCCGCAGGCCAAACCTGATCTGTAGATTTTTAGAGGTAAGTTTTCATTGGAATACAGCCACATTTCCCTATTGTCTAGAAAGCCTGTCTATTAACGGCAGAGTTGAATGGCTACAAATAGGACCATGTGGCCCCTAATACTAAAATCGTTATTTGGTTCTTTGTAGAAAAACTTCACGCCTCTCTGTTCTAGGTCATCAAGCCAACAGCAGGATCATGACGTGTCAATTTTCTTTTCCCTCAGACAGCCGCTGCCTTTAACAATGATTTTCCAGGATTTGAGGTCAGGAAGGAAGCACAGGAGAAAAACCTAGCATTTTTTAATCCTGGTCAGATCTTTCAAAGAATTCTCTTGTGCCCTTACCCACATCATCGCATCTTCTCTTACATAGACTGGGAATGGGCAATGGGGACAGGGTTCCAAGATTAGTTTTACTACTTCCTAATAACGTCTACAAAGACACGTCTAGACCTTCCTTACAAAGCATGGGCACTTACTACCCGTTGTCTTCAACTGGTGAGCCTTATTTAAAATTCCAAGATCACAGGAAAGGTGGTGTTGTAGATCAAGTCCTGTCCCACAAGTATTGAAAGACAATACTGCTTATAAATCATCATAGCTGAGATTCAAATCCAGGTCTGACCTAGTCCCAAGCTTGTCCTGCTCTTGGGATAGGGGTGACCCACAAGCTTAGAGTCCCTGGTGACTCACCTTCCACCAACGCCATCTACTTCCAGAGCCATTTTGCTGCTATTTTAAAAGATCCTGGATGTGGCAAGAGCATTGGAATGAGAAAAATGTTTTAGGAAGAGTGTTTGATATCTCCTCGCTGCTTCCCCCGCCATTCAGAAGGGGAAGGAAACATGGGTCGGCTTCCACACCAGCCTGGCAGAGGAAATAGACATTTGTCTCAGGACGGGATTTCTTATTCTCAGTAGCAGCCAGGAGTGCTTTCTGATCCAAAAGAAAAAATGTGCCTCAGCTAAGAAATATGAGATTAAAATTCAAGCATATTGAAACTAAACTTTGAATTAAGTTTCTTCCTTTAAAAAGAAAAAAAAAAAAACCTGCCTAACAACAACAGAAAGAATCTTCACGTTGCTAAAGCACCAGGTAGGATGTTTCTAATTAGGTCTTGGAGGAAAAGCATTCAGAAGCCAATTAGTGGAAGGTGAGGGGCGAACCGCACCACCGGGATGCCGCAGCTTCACAAAACCCTTCACCTTATCCTTTCTTTTGCTCTGGCAGAAAAACCAGCATCACGCTTCTTGGTTTCTTTGGTTCTAACAGGAGAAGAAGAGACTCAAGCTTACAGCTGGCCCTTTGATGCCACAGATAAGGGTTGTCAATCTGAGTGTCAAGACTGTTTCCTGGGCTGCGTTTGGAGACTGTAAATGGTCTCCCTAAGTCTACGTGAAGTTCATCCCTCCCGTTGTCTTCACTTAGCAAGGTCAGATGTCACATTTCAAGCAACCGGGAGGACATCGTGGCCCACTCGTTCTTGATGCATCATGAAATAAAACAGTGGATGGATAGCTTCTATCATGCAGTGTTCATGGGCCATAAAAAATCAAAGCTTCTGGATTCAAATTCGGGTTCTAAGAACGGGCCGTGCCATTTATGAGCTGTGTGATCTGGTGCAAACTGCCTCACATCTTTGAACTTTCCCTTTCTCATCTGTGATTTGGGGATCATAATCCCACCCTAAGTTTTGGTGAGATTTAAATCAGAGAGGTTAGGAAAATCTTTGCACGGAGCCTGGCACGCACTAGGTATCTCGATGCGCTCCCTCCTTCCCACTCCACTCCGTCGTGCTCTCCTCAGCAGTTATCATGCCTCATGGAAATTTTATGAGTTTTGATATTGCTCCGACCCAAACATGCACTCCACTATGTTATTAATTTCTCCTGTCTGTTTCCTATCCCATCCTCATCACAGATGCATTTGTGCTTCTCCTCAGTGTAACTGGCATCTTCTTGACCCGGCAAAACAAAAGGACACTCCAAGTAGCTGCTTGCAACAAAACCCAACACTGGTTGGGTGTGACTTCATAATTGGCCTACAGGTCTGCGGTACTAAAATACCAGAGAGCACCTCCAGAGACACAGCTGAAGATGACTGGTACTGACTGGCACAAGGGAACAGAAGAACGTGTACATAAGAAGGGGGTGCTAGGCTTTGTAGAAGTTAAGCACTCTTTTTGTGTTTACCAGACCACCAGCTGCTTTGGTGGAAAATAGTTTCAAAACAAAGCCTTTTGGCGTCTTAGATTCAAAAGGAAGAGGAGTCCTAAACAGCAGGGCAATAAAAAAACAAAAAAATACCCAGAAAGTCTAGAAGCAAAGAGTCTAGGAAAAGAGGCTGGCTATTTGTTTTTACTTAGATGAACTTTTTTTTTTTTTAAGATGAACTGGGGTTTTTTTGTTTTTTGTTTTTTGTTTTTTGTTTTTTTAATAGCACTGGTGGGGTGTGGCTTCACGTAGATCTATAAGCTTCTCAATGGATTGAAAGTAAAAACTACATGACAATTTAAAATTTGCTTTTCTACATCTTTCCAAACCAAATAATTTTGCAAATTACATTAGGGTTAGAATTCTGGAAGCCAAGAATGTCTTTATACATAACCCAAAATAAGGCACAGGCTCTGCCCAATATAAATATCACCAAAGATGTCTGTTTTCAACTGCATGAATGGTTTTATGCTATTTTTCCTAGCTATTCCTCTGGAAAGTCCTTGTTAACATTACCAAAAAACTTCAGTCCAAGAAAGAAGTCAATCAAGATAATCTAAAGTCCAGAAACCTGGCTCACAGTGATCCAGTACAATCCACAATGTGTGAGAGCCAAGTAGACCAGAGTAAGATGACACTTCCTAGTTCTTTCCCTTCTGGCATCTGCCTCAAACAGGTTTCCTGCCATTAATAGCTGTCATCACAGGGGACTTCCCAACTGCATCCTACCCAGTGCAATATGTGTCAAAAAGGGAAAATTATTTTCTCATCAATCATGCTACCTTAATACCAAGGATAAACATACTCTTTCCAAGAGAAGAGGTAGGAAAAGTCTGCTGGCTCAAGCTGCTAACCAGTTTCTCTTTTCTTCTAAACATTCATCGTCTTCAGAAAACATATTTTATGTTAATGTAAATTTATACAATAATATTTGAATTTCTGTGATGATCACTGCCAATTGAAAATAAAATTCACAAGCATAAAACCACTAAAAATGTTAAGCTGTAACCATATCCCCGGTTCTTAGAAGAATGCCTGGCACACAGAAGGCACTCAATAAATGCATGCAGAGTTAATGAAAGTCCACAACAAATAGTAAGTAAGCCAGAAAAGAGGATAAGATCACCCTTGGAGAGTGTGGAGAGGGAGATAGGAAGGGAAAATATGGGAAGAAAAAAGAAGAAAGAGGAAAGGAGAGACGGCCTATGGAATAACCATGGAGACCAGCAATAAGTAAGGGATGGACAATGCAAAAAGTAGCAACCAAAAAACTGAGCAGGAAAAACCAAAGAGATAGAGAAAAACCTCAAAACACAAAGACATGGTGGAAGAGTGAACATTAGCCTGGTTTAGGATAGAGTACAACATTTCTCTTGTTCATCAGTCTTTTTCTAGAAGTACAGTCTTCTTAATAAACAAATGGATCCATTTTCAACTTCAACTTTTATTTCTGAGCCTGTGCACAAAGAAATTATACATATCCATAATCCAACCCCAAAAGTAAAAACCTGAATAGCAGCATAGAACTAATTGTAGTAGAAATATTTTCTCTCATAGTAAGAGATATATATCATGGGGAGGGGGGTGAGAGAGAAAAGACATTGAAATGGTTCATCTTTGAGATAATCAATTTTATTTTTATAGAAAGTAGCCTGAATAAAGCAAAAGTGTCCCAGCAAGCAATGCTGCTTCCCCTTTTGCAACCAGTCCTGGCAATCACACAGCATCCACTCTGTGTACTGTACTGGTCACATGGTCACCCAAATCCAAAGGAAGAAGAATTAGACTCAGCCTTTTGAGAGGGGAACAGAAGGTTACACTGTAAAGGAGTATGGGGAACACAAGACATTGCAGTGGCCCTCTCTGGAAAATACCATCTGCCACAATGCCTGTCCACTGCTCCAGGTGGGGGCAAAGATCTGGAGTCACCATCTCCCCGACAGGCTCTATCCCTGTTGCCAGTCACTGGGAGCGCTCCTGACACCCAGACTAAGAATTCTTCAGCTGCCACAGACTTTTTTGCTCAGCTGGTGTTGCTGTCTTCAATACCATCAATTCAGTTCCTTGATCAGCCAGTTTCCTGACCACAGGGGAAACAAAAACAAAAACAAAAACACTTCCTCTTTTATGGTCAGGTCTTGTGGAAGAGAAATACTGTCGAGGACTGAGACTCCTTCTTGTAACCACAAGAGCTTAACCTCCTTCCCACCCCCAGCCCCAGAATTAGGCCCTCCTTCCCTTACACCCTCAGCCTCTCCTTGCCCTTCCCAAACTGGGCTGTGAAGCACACTTTGACCTGCCTGTCTCTCAGTGAACCTCCCAGTAAGCTCTCGAAAATAGGAATGGCATCTTGTTCCACCCTTGTATGTCCAGGCCTGACCCTAACTAACCACTTCTGTCTTAAAAGCCATAATACTGTAACGTAAAAAGTCAGTACCCGAAGACAGAAAACCTGGATTCCCATCCTGGTTCTTCAACATACCAGGATGACACTGGCCAATTTAGACAACCTCTCTGAGCCTCGGTTTTCTTATCATTAACATGGCGATATGGCTACCTGACCGCCTATGTCACACAACAGTTAATTTGAGAATCAACTGAGATGATATGCTATAAAATTACAAGGCATTATTTTCCAATATTAGTTTCTAATGAATATAGATCTTTACCCTTTATGGCCAAAGCTTATAAAATTTCAGTACTTTGTACTAAATATTCTCTCTATTCCACCAACCATACCAGACTTGACATGCTGTTGACTTTAAGTGTTTAGAGCCATAAATCTAAGCTACACAAAAACTCTCAAAAATGAATGTTAATGAATGAATCAAGAGTTGAAAACAGATATATAAAGTGGTTGCTTTGCAGAGTATTTCCATTCAAAGCAGGAAAAAGGAATTCCTAAATAAATAAAGGATTTCTAAGCCACACAGAAGAAATGGAAAAGATACAGGAGATCGCTGTGAACTCACTAAAGAAATATACAGCTTCTCCCAAGATTTTGCCTGGCATTTTGTATTTAGAAAAAGTCTTCCCAAAAGTACTTGTCAAGAACACATCATCAGCCGTCACTCGTTGTATGCTACACTTTTCCAGAGAAATCAAATAATTCGTCCTCAAGTCAATGAATATTTACTACTTCAGAAGCAATAAAATTAAATCATGCTAATAGCTGCTTCCTCATCTTCCAGCCCTCAAATCATATTATTTTAACAAAATAAGTACTTAAATATCAGAAAAATTGTGAGGTTCCTGCATTTAACAAAAACAGAAACCAAATTCTGAATATTCCGCACTAGCACAGAACTGGTATGGTTTTTCTCTCAAAGAATGTGCTAGTCAAAAATGAAAGCAAAGAGACAAAGAGTCAAATACAATTTTTGTATTCATTATCTCCAATGCATAGAGATAGTGATCATAAAATTAAGATATAACTGAGAAAAATAGAGATTAACTAAGATTTATGTGCAATTAGTTTTCTCACAAGAAGGTTCCCAGCCAATCTTGATTCCCACTCACAATGACATGCATTTACTCCTGTAAGGAAATAAGTCAAGGAACTAGGTTTCTGTCTCTAAGGGTGATATGGACCAGGAGTCTCCAGTTTTCACAGAGAACTAAGAAATGTAGGAAATCTCCAGGTGATTCGGGTAGCTAAGCAGGCTCGGAAAACACAACCTGAGTGACTTGCATTCCCCTGGCCAGCTCCTTCCAGCCACTCCTTGGCTCTGTCTTCCAAAGTCTCTAGACCCCATTTGGCTCTATGCTCCTTTCTCCCTCATTTGTCATTCTTTCTCATAGGTGATTGTTGCCCCATAATACCCTGATATTCTCGGAGTTCACATATACGGTTATGACTCTTTGGGACCATAAAGGGCCAGAAGGTAATGAAATTCATCAAGATGCCAAAGCAGGAATCTGAATCCTCTGTTTGCAAAGCTTTGTGAGGGCAGGAGTCACTTTAGCAAAGGAGAATGGCCACATCTCAGTTTCTCCTCGAAGAGCAAACTAAAGTCCTGAAAATAGAGTCAATGCCTCCTGCTAGCAATGTAGGTGAAGAGACCCTGAGGGGGACCACTATAAATATGATAGTCCTTAGCCAGAAAAATATTTTATTTTTAAAAAGCCCATGGGGTAGGTTGATTGCATTGCTCTAACCATCCCCAGGTCCTCGTCCTTTGCCAGATAACTCGGCAAGGCTTTCCACTGTGGTCAGCATGATCTGCCCTGCCCCTCCATTCTGGGCTGGTCACAGGATTTCTTCAGGCCAGTAAAATGAGGTGTAGGGTTGCCAGACTTAGCAAATAAAAAAATGCAGGATGTCCAAGTTGAAAATAAGTGTGCCAGTTCCAAGCCTCGGGCTCAAGAGTTCTTGGATATTTCTACTCACTTTTGTGCCTTTATCTGCCTTAGCTAGCCTGTCAGAGGAGAAGATGTATGGGGACAGAGCCAGATCTCCCCTGTCACTCCAGCCGAGGTCATCCCACAGCAGCCAGCACTCACTCAACTTCCATTCAAGATGAGTGAGCCCTGCCAGGTCAACAGAACCGTCAGGTCATCCCCAAGGGCCCCCTTGAAGCATAAACAGCAGACATTGCTTCTTATAGGCCACTGAGCTTGTGGTCGTTTGTAGTGTAGCATGATTATGGTCACAGATAGCCTCAGTAGCCCCAAAAGTAGCTGTATGATGCTACAGCAGGATTTGTAACCTTGCTGGTTGGGTTATGATTGGTTACTAGAGCTGACTAGAGAGTTCCCTCTAAATGCCAAGGAATATGCATGTCCCCTTTCCCACCTCAGCCTATACACTGAAACACTAGAGGAAAAAAAATTAATTTCTATTCCTCCCCTCACAGAAATGAGCTGAAACCAGTGGAAACACTGGCATTGTCTACAGCAATATAAATATACATAAGAAGGACTGGTCCCAACAGGCTTATTCTTCTGTGGCTTTTGCCCAGATCGGGTACCTGATGCCCCCGGGCAGGGGCAGGTAAGAGGCACATATCTAGCTGACCAGAGCTGCTTCGGATAATCTGCACGGCAGCATGTTAGAATTGAATTCCTGCAGCCTCTGCTTTAGCAGGGCTGATAGAACGGATGCTGCATGTCAAGGGGCCTTGGGAGCAAAGCAAGACCTTCAGCTTCATATACCAGCATCCGGAAAGGCCTCAAAAACTTGTCCCGTGAATAGCAAAGTGTTTTTTCCTTCTTTTCATTTTCTCTCTCTCTCTCTCTTTTTTTTTTTTTTTTTTTTTTGCAAGAAATGCTATGGTCTTTTGAATGCCCATCCTCCTTTACCTGGGAGAATGATGGAGCACCACCTTCCACCCTCATGGGTATGGAGTAATAGGCTGGAAGAGAGAGTTTCAGAAACTATGGAGTGCAATTGATATACCCCAAGGACCAGTTTCCAACTCATGTCTAAGAATCCCAGGATGAAGCGTCATCTAAGGTCTGCCTTCTGCAGGACCAATGTGTCCAAGGAGGAAAGAGCTGCCTCACTCTTTTGGTGCCCTAGTCAGGACAGTACTCTGTGGCAGGGTCAGCCCATATTCTCAGGGCAGCAGGGCAAGGGATCCTAGGAGCTGAGGTGAGCCCTCCGGAGAGAGACCCAACCCATCTTGTCTACCCAGGGTGAGAACATCTCAGCAGAAGGAGCTCACTGGAGATCTACCATCTAAGGAAGGAGTTCCAGTGGCCAGCTCAAGTAGAGGTGAATCCATACGGGTAATGGGAGCAGCGAGAGGAAGAGCTCAGCAGAGTACTTCAAAGAGCCCAAAAAAGCAGCCATGGAGAAAAGTTCAGCAACCGAACTAGAGATGGGCTTCAGGCCCATCTCCCTCCATCTCCCCCCCCCCCCTTCACACTGACAAGGATCCAGCAGGCAAGGAAAAGTATACAGGGAGATAGAGGGGAGTCAGGAGGAGGTGAGCAGGGAGGAGGTGAAGAGGAAGGGAGATGAAGAGGGAAGAGGGGGAGTGCGGGGAGGACAGGGAGACCAGGAGCGTGTGAGTGAGGCAGGGGAGTGAGGAAAGAGTGGTGAGGAGGGAAATGAGTGAAGAGAGAGGGGAAGGAGGAGGGAGGGGTGAGGAGGGAAGGGCTGAAGGGGGGGTGAGAAGGAACTGGAGTGAGCAGGAAGGGGAGTGGGCAGGAGGGTGAGCAGGGTGGAGTGGTGAGGAGAGAGGGGTGCATAGGGACAGAAGAGGAGAGAGTGGAGGGAGGAGGGAGGGGAGAGAGAAGGAGGGGAGAGAAGGGAAGAGAAGAAGGAGAGAGGGGAGGGTGCATGGAGGGGGCGGAGGGAGGGCAGAGACTAGAGGACCAGGCCTGAAGTAGGTCAGAGCTGAAGGAAGTCAGATAGTCGGAGGCTGTCACGTTCAAAGTCTTGATTCACATCTGCACCATGACATTCTAATTACTGAATGGAGACTGTGTCTGCACCCTGAGGTGACCTTGGAGCAGCTTTTATGTAAGATGGGAGGCAAAAGCGGTGGAACCGCCACAGTCGACATCCCGACATCCTGGGGCAGGAGCCAATTAATCCCACTGAATCCAGCTCAAGGGGCTGTTGGGGGAGGACTGAACGCTGTGCTGTTCACGTCACAAGTGCTGCTTGTTAAACACCACAGCTCCGCATTGTCTGCCAGCTACACACGCTCTCCCGGTGTCTTGCCTGCACTTGGGAGTAGAGGGAATTCTTTTGTCTTCAATCACTGGGTCTGGGTTGTGATCAGAAAGGGCCTGTAGAAGACGGGAACTGTCGGAGTCCAGAAGGTCCACGGCGGACAGGAAGGCCTAGGGCTGCTCACGCCTCTGTCCTGGTTTCTGCTGACACGTGGACTCTATGAGCTGCGTCCGTGCTGGCCACCTACTTCCAAAGACCTCTCTTCATGTCTTCCACAGCCCACATGGCCCAGCGGGGCTGCCAGGAGCTGAGGAGAAATGCTTGGGCCAGGCCCTCAATTCATCTCCGTGTATTTTTTCAAGACTGACCTACTACAAGAATTCTGCTGAGTAGCCAAAAGCCAAGCTATCTTCTGAAAGTAGAGATGAAGATTAGTAGACTGTCATTTAGCTAGGAGCCTTGCAGATAGAGAACATCCCCTAGGTTTTAGAACAAAGGCTAATAAAAATAATAATAATAACATTAGGATAGAAAGAGAAGAATCACCATGTTCACTTATTTTTGAAGTATTGAGCCCTATCTTTTGACACACACAAAATGATCATAGGTTAGTATTTTAAAACAGCAATGGCAAGCTGTGCCTCGGGGCTGGTGAGGCTAATCCTTAATCAGTTGATACTGAAGGTCAACTATTGCTTGACATTCTCATCCCATCACCTCCCGGGGCTGCACAATTCCAAACCTGTGGACAGATCAGAGCCAGCCTGGTGCGGAGTTAGGTCCCCTCCACACTTAGACTAAGGCTAACAAGAGAGGAGAGGGTGAGCGACCCTGCTGGAACCCGGAGAGGCCCTCTCCTCTGCTACAAACTAAGCTCTCTGCAAAGCCAAAGAGATGCTAGTGAGGCCTTCAAAGCATGCCAGAAAAAAGAGGAGGAAGAGGAAGAAGAAGAAGAAAGAAGAAGAAGAAGAAGAAGAAGAAGAAGAAGAAGAAGAAGAAGAAGAAGAAGAAATGTAATTAATCTCTGAAAAGCAAGAAGGACAGAGACCCTCCAGGAGAAAACATGAGACTGGCTGATGGCTTCGAGAGGAAACAGCTCTGGACTCGCTCAGTGGAGAAACGTTCAGTCCTGCGAGCATCTCTTTCCCTTGGAGGCTCATCTCCTGCCGCCCGGATCCATTGTGAGAAACTGGTGATGTCCTCAGCACAGCCCTGAGGGGTGGGGGCGGGGATTTTAATCTACTCCAATTCCACAGGAAGTCATTAGGCATGTACTGGGTACAAGGAACTGTGTGCAAGGTGCTATGGAGGCAGCGATGACAAAGAAAGCATGAGTTCTACCCTCAGGGAACTTTCGATCAAGGTTAAGATGCGAACACAAACAATAAAGATAAAGACAAGATAGTTTTTCGTGCACGCTACAATACAGAACGCACCAAGAAGAGCAATATTCAACCCAGCTCCACACAACACTGGTGAGGGGGGAGAAGCTGGTAGAAAAAGCAGCCTCCGAGATGTGCATTGAGGGTGTGGAGGATTTCAGGAGGTGGGGAGAGAAGCAAGCAGGATGAGAGAGCCTGTCGGGTTGCCCAAGGACCACTAAAATGCCCAGCATTTCCAACCTGCATTGGACTAACCCATCCTAAGAGGCCAAAAGGACAGAACACCTGAAGATCATGGTGTTGGGGGTGGGGGGATTGGAAACACGCAGTGTGTTGTCACTAGAGTCACCAGATAAGAACCAAGCGGAGACTCCGGCCCTACTCCTCCTGCACCCTTATAAATGCTAAGCACTTTTTCAGCACATGATGAGCTAATCCCACACCATCCAGCCTTAGTTTCCCAGTGGCGCCTCACCTACCACGACAGCAGGTCCTAGCTTCTAGAAAAAACCCACTGTGGCAGCTCATGGGGTTAATGGCCTACGTTTGCAACCATCTGCCTCATCAATTTCTCCTGCCCTCCGCATTTTTTCTTCCATCCCTCCAGTTTTCCAGTAGCGCCTGCCAGCAATCTCCCCATGACCCCAGCTCATCATTCCACTGCTCTTTGCAGTGCTGCCGTTGTAGGTTGACCAGGGCCTGACTCTGGGCCTCCCATGCATAGTCACATTTCACACAAGATTCTTGGAGGTCAAAGGGCAGGAGTGGGGCCTAAAGGCAGAGGGAGAGCTGCCCCAAGGCCCCCTCAGTGCCAACAGGGTAGCCAAGGACATCCATCATCAGTCTCTCTCTGTGGTTTAAGGTGACCATTGTAGATGATACAATGCACAACTTGGAGTTTGCTCCCCAGAGGTATTCACACTGGATGGGCTACCAAACCTCCTGTAAACAGTCACCTCAGGAGGGGTGCATGTTGATGTCTTTGGTTTGGTAGGAAACGTGGGATGTTTTGGAAGACCACGGGCCTAAGGTCAGAGACCTACAGAATATCTGAAAACTACCAGTGTCCCCTGTAAGCATGATCACCTAGGCCACCTGCCCCGTGGCATGGAAGGGTCTAACATCAGTGATACCGCCCCCAAAATATACTCTCCCTCGTTCTGTCTGGGTTGTCTGTCACCATTGGAAACAAACACGTAAATTGCTTACTGAATGAGTGGTTCTGGCCAGATCGTTCAAGAAACATCCTCTGAAAATTGCCACCTTCAAGTCAGTAACAATAAACCGAAAACAATTCCTAGTAAAGAGGGCATGAAGAAAGCTTCACCTCAGTTCCCAGTGGGGAGGCAGAGATGCCTCAGTTTCTTCCTTTGTGCAACAGGGATAAAAGTGGTGCCCAGCTATAGAGGTGCTGTGAGAAATAAACACGGTAAGACCAGTAGAGTGCTAAGAAGATGTGTGGCACGTAATAAGCACTCAGTAAACAGCACACAGGATGAATGAATAACAGGCAAGCCAGGCATCTGTCTGTGGCAGCCTTCGATTCCAAATTAGTACCCAGCTCGCTGCAGAATGCCCTGCCTGGGGACACCTGGGTGGCTCAGTGGTTGAGCATCTGTTTTCAGCTCAGGGCATGATCCCAGGGTCCTGGGATTGAGTCCTACATCGGGCTCCCTGCTTCTCCTTCTGCCTATGTCTCTGCCTCTCTCTGTGTGTCTCCCATGAGTAAAATAAACAAAATCTTAAAATCATATATATATATATGTATATATATATATATATATATGAAGGCTGAGTCTGAGGGAAAACCTCTGGGGAAAGAGTTTCAGGCTCTTGCTGACTCAGCAGACGCATGTGGATGTCCACTTTACAGATGAAGAAATTGAGTCTCCATGAGGTTAAAGGAAGCTAGAGATCACACAGACACTAAGGTCTCCGGCCACAAGGATTAAAACTGCCATCTGACCTCAAATCAAGTTCAAAGCTCTGTCCATTCCACTCCACTCTCCTCCACTCCCAACAAGTGTCTATGGTTCAGGCAGGAAGTAAACAGAAGACAGAACAGAAAGTGGTTTACCAGAACTCGGGTGCAGGGGTCCGTGGGGCAGAAGGGTGCAGGCCGGAAGCACCTGGCCTGTGGTTAGGCGGAGTTAGCTGGTCATTTCTGAAGCAGAGAGAGGAATTGTTTGAATTTTTCTCAGGTCAGCTTCGTCCAGTGTAAGGAGACAGGAGATGGGCCCGCAACTCAAGGGCAGAAAAGCAAAGCATATGAGTGGGGGTTCTCCGAGGCCTTCCTCCGAGGGGAGCGCGCTGCAGTTCAGCAACCAGCATGGTGCACCCAGGATCCCCACTATGGTCCCCAAGCAACACCCCAACTACAGACCTCCAACCTCCACTGGAGTCTTGGAGAAGTCTCCAGGGGGCTCTGGCCAGGGTAGACCTGAAAGTGTAAGTCCCCAGATGAGGCAGCTGTGGATGGGGAGCCCTCGAAGGGGAGCCTCCTGCTTCCCAGAGGCAGAGTGAGGGGAACAGGCCGCAGGGCAGGTAGTCTGGGCAGCAAACAGCTTACAGGTGTAAGAGTCGTTTGCATATTCATACATCGTCAGCAGCTACATGTGGTTTTCTCTCTGCTAATTTAATTTCCTTCTATAAACTTGCATTTAGAATGCTGATAGACCTTCCCATCTCGGCCTATCTGGAGAAGATACTCCCTGGGAATGGAAGAGAGGATAATAAACCGGAGAGAGGTTCCGAACGGTTCACTTGTCCTGGCATAATCCAGTGGAGATGGTACTCAACACTCTGCAAACTTTGATTCCCTTGCTTGGTGTGTGGCCTTGGACACCTGCCAGGGCCCTTCCTCCCCACCAAGTGGCAGCTGGAGCCGCAAATGGAACCATGGCTACGAAGCTGATGAGCTCTATAATTGACTGCTCACAAAGAGCGGACTCCTCCATGGACTCGGGGGAACAAAGATGCCACATTCCAACCCAGAAAGTGTCCCTCCCCAAAAGCGACACAATAGATCTCAAAAGCAGGTTTTTTTTTATGTTTGTTTATTTGTTTTCTAAGGATTCATAACGAAAGACAGCCCAGATGAAAAGTGACACTTTTTCTACTTATTTCTCTGAGTTATTAGAGGTTAAAGCTGTTGGATACAAAGGCAGGCCTGCTTCATTTCCCTTTTTCTACCTTCCCTCTTTAATTTTTTAAATTTTATTTAAGTTCAGTTAATTAACATATAGCATATTATTGGTTTCAGAGGTAGGGTTCAGGGGTCCCTCAGTCTTTTTTTTTTTTTTTTTTTTTTAGATTTTATTTATCTATTCATGAGAGAAACAGAGAGAGAGGCAGATACACAGGCAGGCAGAGGGAGAAGCAGGCCCCATGCAGGAAGCCCGACGTGGGACCGGAAACCCGGTCTCCAGGATCACACCCTGGGCCGAAGGCAGCGCTAAACCACTGAGCCACCCAGGGATCCCCGATCCTTCAGTCTTATACAACACCCAGTGTTCATTACATCCTGTGCCCTCCTTAAAGTCCATCACCCACTTACCCTGTCCCCGTAACCCCCTTCCCTCCAGCGACCCTCTCAGTTTGTTTTCTATGATTAAGGGCCTGCTTCAGAAGCTGCAGGTCTTAACTTAAAGGATCATAATTAAGTTAGTCCCTCCCTTCTGTGGTATCATAGCTACAGTGTAAGAAGGGAAAATGCCTAGAGTTGAGACTTTTTAAATGACATTAAAAATATATGGAGTATGGGCACCTGGGTGGCTCAGTGGTTGAATGTCTGCCTTCGGCTCAGGGTGCGATCCCAGGGTGTCGAGATCAAGCCCCAACATCACGCTCCCTACATGGAGCCTGCTTCTCCCTCTGCCTATGTCTCTGTCTCTCTCTGTGTGTCTCTCATGAGTAAATAAATAAAATCTTTAAAAATAAATGCATACGAAGTATAAACTGTATAAAGTACACAAGATATGATCTATAAAATGTGGAGGTGGGGGGAAATGTTCAAACCATGATAAAATGTAATGGGAAGAAATGGGAAGGCTTGATCTTATACAGACTGGCCACGATTTTCATTCCTTTCCTACGCCTGCGGGTAACATTCCCTTACCATTCCTTTGTGTTATCCATACTTACTGTTTAATGTTAAAGCAGTAACATTGGACAACATGTTACATAGATGAATTTTCCTCCATTGAGACCCAACGTGGGCATTTGAGCTGCTTTTCTCATTTTGTGTAACAGAAGGATTATTTGAGCATTTGAGGTGATTCAAGCACAGTGTTATAAACGCGTAAGGAAATGTCCCTATTTATAGGTATTTAGATGTTCAGCAAATTAGATGGACCCACCTTACTCTGCTCATTTTATAAAAGGATCAATCTTTTTGTAGAGGCATTATCACTTTAACTAGATCTAAATTTTCACATACCGAGATTTCCTACAGCAAGGCAGGACTGTGTTTTATCATCTTATTACTTCTGATTGGCTTGATTTTTTTTTTAAGAGTCATACAATCTGTATTGCTAGTATAAAAAGTAAGTATACGGGGCCTGACCCTATAAGTGGGAAGAGAATAAATTGGAAGCCACTGGGGTACAATTTGGTATATTAACTCACCCCTGATCTAAATTTTAGCCTAATGGAATGAAGTCACAGCTGGGTGGAGAGAGGAATGGTCTCCTGCCAGTCAGTGTGTAGCTGCTGACTCAGGAGAGAGAGGGATCCCTGGGTGGTGCAGCGGTTTGGCGCCTGCCTTTGGCCCAGGGCGATCCTGGAGACCCGGGATCGAATCCCACATCGGGCTCCCGGTGCATGGAGACTGCTTCTCTCTCTGCTTCTCTCTCTGCCTCTCTCTGTGTGTGTGACTATCATAAATAAATAAAAATTAAAAAAAAAAAAAGAATCAGGAGAGAGAGGGACCACTCGCTCCCTGGTGGGTAATAACATAGGCAGAGGGTAAAAGTTTCTCCAGTTCACATGCAGACAGTCATGCACACCAGACCGATTGCATCACTTAGATGCAATATACACTAACTTGTAGGCAACAAAGATCCAAAATAATGGGCGTTTTAAGAAAACAATTTGTTTCTCATGTGTAAAAGGCTGGCAGCCCCTCATTTATCTGGGATTCAAGATGCTTCTAGACTCTCGCTCTTCCATCACTGACAAGTGGCTACCACACTCATGGTCCAGCACGGGGGACCAGAAATCATTCCATTTTCCAAAAAGTGTGCTGGAAGAATGCCTGTGGAAAGAACTGCAGATTGTTGCCTAATATCTAATCTTCAAGTTACGGAAGCCACATGGCCATCTGGAATAAAAAGCCCACCCTCAGTCTTACAGCAGCTGGGCCTTCAGGCTACCGGGAGGTGAGGAAAGGAGGTGTATGAGATGTCCTGGATGTGCCATGGAAAGCAGCAGCAAAGTACCACGTCCTACCCCCTTTCCTCCATCTTGGACAATGATGTCAGAGGCCACTAACAATGGCGCCATCCGTAAAATTCAGATTTTCACATGAGACAGATATAAACTACCTTTTAAGCCTCTGTCATTTGGATCTCTATGAAATGCTGACGACAGTAAAGTCTACCTAATATACCCATCTTTGGGGAAATTTTATGGGGGGATAAAAGTCAATATTTTAATTACTACTGTCCAATGATTAGCCCCAAAGCCTCACCACTGGCCCTTGGCATTTGCACATTTAAAACCGTTTATCCAGCATCCCTAGTCTTCCAGACAGTGCTCCAGGCCCTTAGGGCAAGGCAGAGTGGATGTGCCCTGCTCCTTCCCTCCAGGAACTTAATGTCCAATTGAGGAAAGAATGAAGAGAGCAAACATTTTCGGATGCTAGTGATACACCAGGCACCGCTGTGGTTGTTTGCAGGTGTAGTATATTCCCTCACTTGCCCCTCACAAAACGTCTGTGGCTTCCTCATGCTACAGATGCGGACACCGAAGCTGAGGATTGGGGACTGTGCCCAGAGCCACACTTAGAACGAGAGGTGGGATTGCGATTTAAGGTTTAGGTTTCTGATGCATGAGTCCACCGGTCACCAGGCTGCTTCAGGGACATGTATGGCAAGAATGCACGCCTCCGTGTGCCAAGGGCCAAGCCCTTCAGATGCTTCAGCTGATGTGTCACTGACTCTTCTTGGGAGGCCACCAGCCATTCCAGTTTTCCCATGGTCACTATGGGACTGAGTAAGCACAGGCTTATTTTTCCCCTTCTGAGTAAGGAAGAGTAAACCCAGCGCTGGCCACCACGCCTATATCATGGCCACAAAAGGGTCACCTTACAAGTCTTATCACTATGACTCCAATCTGCATTTTCATTTCTCATTGAAAAAAAAAAAAGGTGTTCACCGGACTACTCCCTTTCTGACCATCACTTTGCCTGCCTATCTACTTTGGACTCCAGCCTTTTCCACTCTGAGCCTTACCCTCTCCATTTCTACATACATAAAATAGCATTTGGAACCTGTATCCTCCTTCATTCAATGGGCTTATTATGCCTAAATGACCCTCCAGCATATAGAGTAGCCTGTCCAGACATTTATAGAATTATTATATCATCTCTTAAATCATGTCACACCTTCTGCTAAAAAACACTCAGCTCTTAAATCATTTGCAGAGGTAAGCCAAGGTTCAAAATCCCAGACAACCATAAAGTCTGAATGGTATGAAAATTTCAAAATCACTTGAACCATTTATATGTGCTCAAATTATAATATCAACTCTGAATGATCACCCTAACACATGGGTAAGGCCTGGCTTGCCTACCCATTTTGAGAGTAGTACAAAAAGATGACAAGTCTCTCTTACATCCCAGGAGAACTCATTCCAGAGAATTATCTGAATTCAACCCAGCAGAGATTTTTGCCAGCAGTAGCTTTGAAAAAAGGGGCAGTGGTCCCTTATATTACTTATAGTAAAGGAGCACTAGCTAATGAAACTAAAAAACCCCAGATCTTACTGGTTTCACAAAATAAAGGCTTATTTCTTTCTCACATCATCATCCCATTGGGTTTTCAGTGGCCAGCCTTCAGTGAGGTGATCTGGGGACCCAGGCTGCTATCAACAACTTGGCTCCTCAGAGTGGTTCTTCTGCATTTGGCCCAAAGACGAGGGAAGTGACAAAGTATGAGATATTGTTGCTGCTGTTTTATGGTCAGGTCTGGACATCACATCATGTCCCCCATAATCCATCATCCAGAATCCAGAGTCCATGATCCAACCTAATTGCAGGGGAAGTTGGAAAATGTAGTCTTCTAGTGAGTCCTGGACAAACCTTGGGACTGGAGAGTAAACAGCCAGGCTCTGCCTCCTCCCTGGGGCCAAGACATCAGCAGTTGGTTTCACCACCCATGTCAGATGGTTGGTATGTATTTTCTCACTCCCCTGATTGCCTGGATGCAGATATGTCTGATGCATGTGAGGCACTGGAACTCTGACACAAAGGGAGGGGCAGATCTTGGCCATGAATCGGCAACGTCCAGTTGCTGTGTTTTCAAATAAGCATGGATTTCTATGAGTATCCCTCCCACCCTCTGCTATCCGCCCTCATTGCCACCCCAACCTGCCTTTTCCCAGTTCTGGGAAGTGGAACACTGAATATCTTTGCCTTCCACCTCTGCAAATAGCAGAGAAGACCCACAAACCTTTACCCTGATAAGAGTCTTTTACTCAGAATACACAGCTTTTGTTTGGAATAAGAGCATCCTATCTCCAGAAGAGATTCTCTCCTAAGACCATCAAGGGCAAACCCTTCCCAATTCAGCACTTTGTGTCCTTATCCAAGATGGAATGGCAAGGAAGCCTAAATGTGTGTTCTAGAGCTTTAGATAGGAGAAGCAGCAACGAACTTGAAATTTGACTTCTCATATTTGGAAGTCATTACGGTCAGTGGGTCTGTTCACAAATATTTACATTCTCTTTTCAGACACATGGTGAGATTCCACTTTCCCAACAACTTTGACGGGTGTTAGCAAAGCCATAGGGCTTTACTTGATCAATAAAATGTGAGTAGAAGTAATGTATCATTACCAGACAGGAATTTGAAGAGCCAGTGCTTGACTTATTGTATTCCTTCCCCTGCTTCCTCTATCCCCTCTGTAGGTGATGATCTTGTGATCATTTTTCCCAAAGACAATACTCATAAGGCTCTTGCCCCTAGAAGGTCTGTCAGCCTGGGTCCCTGTTACCACGATAATCAGAGGCCCCTGATGACTCTCGTTAGACACATAGCCATGAGAGAAAAATAAACATTGCTTCACTAAGCCAGTGTGAATTAGAGACAGTTTGTAACCTAGAATAACCTGATGGGACCTAACAGATATAGGTCTCATGATGTCCTTTTGCCATTTGCTTTTATTTTGTTATAAAAAAATGTCATGCTTGCAAATTCCACGTACCAAATCTGTCTAATTTTTTAATTACCCCCCCTACTATGTAAACACAATCCAACTTCAGAAATCGAAAATGACCAGTTCCTTCACATTCCACCATGTGACTCTCTCCATTGATTACTCCCTTCTTTCCCCCAAAAGATGACAATTATCTTTTTTTTCTGTTAATAATTCACCTGAGTTTCTTGATCATTTTATCTCAGGTATGTTGCTTAGTTGTGTACATTATGGAACTTTATTCAAATGAAATCGTATTGTAGATACGCTTCTGGAGCTTGCTTTTTAACCTAACATTATATTTATAAGATTCCTCCATGCAGATGCATGTACCTATACTTTATTCACTTTTGCTGCAATTGTATGAATATAGCAATATGAATTTATCCCTCCTCCTAGCAGATGGCCATTTGAACTTCCTGTTGGGAATTTTTGCTATTAGAAACAACACTAATAAGAGTATTCTTGTGTATATTCTGCTGTGCATGTGCAAGAATCTCTGTAGGGTATACATCCAGGAAGGAAAATGTTCTACTTTACTCCATAAGACCAAGTTGTTTTCCAAAGTAGCTGTTCCAATTCCTACCGCCACCAGCTTCTGAGAGTTTCCTGCACCACATCCTCACCAACACTTGCTACTGATGGCCTTCATCTTTCTTCCACCACTGTGGTGGGTGTCAAATGGTGTCTTAACATGGTGTTAATCTTCTTTAAGACAGACTTCCACCACAGATGAATTCAAAAAGCCAAGATGAGAAACTGTTCAAAACAACTTGGCATAGGTATTCTTTAAAATCAGATAAACTTTGCAAACCAGGCCCCTTCTTATAGCAAAGGGCATAGTTGGAAAAGGCAGTTATTCATTTTTGGACATTAGAAAATACCAAAGGGTTTCTGCTACTGTTTGTATTGTAGGTTAAATAGCTATTTCTTAAACGGCTTCTTTTAGGGGGTTAACAGTATTATCTAAAGCCGCGGAAAAAGCAAATACATTTCAGGGAAATTATAAACATTTCTTTTATCTTACCAGATAAAGAGATTTAGTATAAAGCCTAATGCACCCACTTGGCTATACACAATTTACAGCAGATGAAGAGTTTGAAACACTTTTATGTAAACAATCATAATTTTTTTTGGAAGGCTGCTAAAACGCTGTTTGACACTCTTTGTAAGTGGGGACCGTCTCAGAATAAGAACCGGTTCTGGATAATATCAGAATTCATTTCCTATTAAGCATCTCCATTAAGCACTTTTTTCATCTCTGAAGCCTTTACTTTTATGTAATGTTTACATCATTGACACCTCCTCTTACTGAATCCCTAATATAAACAAAAGTTGTCATAAGCCCTAATGTATTTTAACAAGATTTTAAGAGATGTGGTTATGGGAAGGATAACCAAATGGGGTACAAAGTAAAGCAAAATTTTTATAGCACCTCAGGCTCATCTGACATTGACAACTCTGAAAGTCCGAGAAAGAAACATTGCCTCTGTGTTTATTCATCAATTAGAATTTGATGGACTCCATATGTTATCTGACCAGCCAAATTCTGTAATACAGTGTTTAAGCAGAAAATTAGAAACTCAGCCCTATTTGGAAGACAGACATGAAAATAAATTTACTTTGCTCCCTATCTATGTACTCATGGAAACTGAGTTTCATGAACCACAACAATAATACATGAAGAGCAGGCCTTCCTAATTCACCATCTTAATCCAGGAACATAAGGAGGCAATCCATCCAAGACTAAAATTTTTGCCTAATCTGTTTCAGCTGAAGAGGGTTATTTGAAAGTGAGCTTAGTAACTGTCTGACCAGCCTAGGTGGAAGGGCTGGTTTCCAGCTAGCTCCCATCTTCATGACTTTGTTCTCTGCGAGACTCAGAGGTATTCCGTGGCAAAGGTCGGTGAGGTCCAGGCAGCAACAGTGATCATTCAGGGCTGGGGAAGGCCAGTGGACTGGAGAAGTAGGCCTTAGCTGAGTGCTGCTCAAAGTGGGGTCTGCGGACTGGGGCCAGCCCACGCACCTCTTGTTCCCAGTCTCCAATAAGAAAGGTGGACAAGTTGAGAACAAGTATCTAGAACTTTTCTAGCCATGGATGCTGCTGCCACACAGCCCAGCAGGTGAAAGCTGGATTTGTCTGCTAAACAACATGTTATACAAAAGACTAGGCCAGTGACAAGTTTAAAAAAAAAAAAAAAAAAAAAAACGAAACACTTGCCCTTCACCACAGATAGTTGGAGAAGCACTGGACTAGTGGGATCGTTAAAACTCAGATTCTTGATCTCCAGTCCTAGGGATTCTGATTCAGTGATTTGAGTGAGGTCCTGAATCTGCATTTCTAACAAGGTTCTACGAGGTGATGCTGCTGGTCAGGACCGCGCCTGACATGGCAGTGATCTAGAGCAAACTAAATACAAGATGCTCCACACTGTTTGTCACCAATGACTCGCAAACCTGGACATTTTAATTTTGTGGTGCCAGAAGGTAACACCTTTTAGATATTTATATTTGGCACCTTCTGTGTTTTTTAGGAGAATGTGGGAGTTACCATTTGTCATGCTCAAAATGTTTCGCTCTTCAAGATTTTTCCATGTTATCCCCTTCTACCCTCTCAGAACTGGCATTATGGTGACATTCTCCTGAATTTTTAGAGCTTCCTCTTTTACTGTTTGAAAGCTTTGCCAATGTGTTAACAGCATACACATGCTGGGGCTCATAACCATAGCAGGCAATGCCTTCTGGAAATAGACAGGGATTATAACTGGCATCAGTACTGACCTGAATTTTAAGACATACTCCTAAAAGAAGGGAAAGGCTTGATCTCTGGTACTGGAAACTCACCGTGCCTACCATCCAAGCTGCTCAAGTAACCTTTGATGACTCACCTGAGTTTCTTTGTTGCAGCTTCTGGAACATCAGCCAATCCCAGTTCTCTTCAAAAATCAACCAAGCCTAGCACTTAGGAAATTAACTGCCTCTGAAGGCAGCAGTCACCTTCTCTCCTGCTGTAAATATCTCGGCCGAACAACCCCGAGCAGTTCCTGGGCCTCTTCAAGACTTCCATCAGCATCACTGCTATAGAAATGCAGGAGCTTTCTGCAAGGCAATTCCACTGCTAAGGCAATTATCACAGGGTGTGGCAGGCTTTTAGAGAGATTAAACTACCCTTTCTCCTGAAAGAAAACGATGAATTCTCAAATGGGACCCCTCTAATAATCCATTTGCTCAGCTACATTGTACTCCTACTGGCCAATTATCTAGTTCGATGCCCATTGTTTGAACAAATGTCTTAGAATTCTGGGAAAGATGTGCAAATTCGGAGAGCTGCTTGTACAGAAAAAGGGGTCAATGTCATCCTCAGAAGAAAATGTTCTCGAGAATCTGAGAGATTGAGAGCAACTCTGTAAAGAGAAAAGCTACTTAAAGTTCTGAAAGAGCATGCTTTAAATTCTGAGTATATCCCAATTGTGGCAAGTTTCTTTACTCTGATTTAGCTGCTACTAAGTGGCCATGTATGCACCTCTGTGCTTCCATCTCATCTGCAAAGTGGGGATAATGTTAGCACTACCCTAAAGGGTCGGGGTAAGGATTAAATGGATTAATAAATGTCAAGACTTAAAAATAGTTCCTGGGACATAGGCAACGCCACATAACATTTCTCAGGGTCTCGCCGTTAGAAAGGGCTTTGGTGACTTGGTGCACTCTCACCCCAGCCCACCCTAGTCCACACCCGCTCCTGCTAACTCACATCCCCTAGCCTGAGTACCGATACTATATCCAGGGTGGTATACACTGGCAAAAGCATAGACCAGCTTCATCCAATAGAAATATAATGGGAGTCACACATGCAATTAATATTTTTTAATAGTAAAAAGGGGTAGAACTAATTTTAATACTTAAAAATATAGCCCAGCACACCCAAAATATTATTTTTTCAACATCTCATCAATATAAAAATGACTAATGAGATAGCTGATGTTCTTTTTTTCACAATAAGCCTCCAAAATGTGTCTACTTTTACACTTACAGCATATTCCAGTTTGAATGCTACATTCCCATTGAGAGTATTTGCTAAGTATTTAGGTTTCATAAAATTTACAGTTGAAAAAGTAGCTTTACTTCCCCGGGTTGTGACAAACATACTTGAAACTGTTCCAGTAACTGAAGGGAGTTTTCCAATCACTGAATTAAATATCAGTTTTTAAAATAAAATTATAAATTCAGTTCCTCGGTCACACCAGCCGTATTTCAAATGTTTAAGAGCTACATGTGGCCAGTGGGTACCCTTTCAGATAGCACAGGTGTGGCTTGAAAACACACAGGCCTGCCATGTCATGATACTGGCCCGGACAAGTTACATGACTTTTCCTGGCCCTAGCTTCCTAACTTAGTCATGAGTAAATGTACAGATTTACTCATTTACAATAGAAGAGAATATTTTCTCTTACAATAGAAAGAGAATTTATTCTCTTTAGTATTTTTTTAAATTTTATTTATTTATTCCTGAGAGACACAGAGAGAGAGGCAGAGACATAGGCAGAGGGAGAAGCAGGCTCCCTGTGGGGAGCCCGATGTGGGACTCGATCCCAGGACCCCGGATCATGACCTGAGCCAAAGGCAGATGCTCAACCACTGAGCCACCCAGGTGCCCCTCTCTTTAGTATTAAAGATAATATATTTAAAACACATAGCACAGTGGTGAACAGATTGTCATAGATCTCCAGTGAATAGGGACTATTTTTTCCTTGACATTTTATTAAGAAAAAACCGAAGCATCAGAGAAGCTGTAAATTATACTGTGAATCCCCACATACCCACTACCGAGATTCAATCATTGTTAACATTTGGTGATGTTGCTTTGTCACGTGTCTATGAGAGAAGACATCCACTCTCTCCAGTTGACCTCAAACTTTCTAATTGATTAAGTTCCTTCCAGCTTATCTCTTAACTCAAGCAAAGGCCCCGCGGGCAAAGCATCCCAATATGAGAACCGAAACTACCCCCTCAAGCAACAGGACTGCCCGGATGCCCCCACGATCCCGCGTGATTGACCCCAAGGCAATGATCCACCTGACCTTCACTGCCCTGCTCCACTAATCACCAACCCCTGGCCCACGTTTTCCTTAAATAACCCAGGAAGTATTTTCATTACTTCGGAGACCATCTTTGAAGAACCACTAGTCTGCTATCTTCCTGGCCTTGGCCTCACTGAAACAAACCCCTCTCTTGCTTCACCACCGCTACTCTCTGCCTTGGATTCCGTCAGCAGCAAGTGGTTGAACCTGGTCGGCCTAGGGCCCCCGGAGCCAGGTGCTCATGAGCCCTGTGCCGGGGCTCCACCTACATGTCCATTCATCAGTCCATCTGACTTTTGATGTATTTCAAAGTAAATGCAGACATCAGTATACTCCACCCCTACAAATACAGTGTGAGTATCATTAACTAAAATTCAATATTTGTCTCTCCTTTCTCCCTTCCATCCCTCCTTCCTGCCTTCCTGCCTTCCTGTCTTATTTATTTCTAGGTAAAAATATACATAGTGAAATGCACAAATGTGAAACGAACCATAGGATGAATATTGACAATGCATATACCTGTGCAAACAAGTATACAAGATCCAGAACATGTTTGGGGCGCCTGGGTGGCTCAGTAGGTTGAGCATCTGCCTTTGGCTCAGGTCATGATCTCAGGGTCCTGGGATCGAGCCCCACATTGGGTTCCCCGCTCAGCAGGGAGTCTGCTTCTCCCTCTCTCTCTGTCCCTGCTCATGTGTGCTCCCTCTAACTCTGTCTCTCAAATAAATAAAGTCTTAAAAAAAAAAAAGAAGAAGGAGATGTTCATTATCCCAGAAAGTCCCCTTGCACCCCTTCCTCTCTGCTAATCCCAGCCCTGACTGTCCTGTTCCTCACCCCAGGCAGCCCTTGTTCTGGTCATCCCCAGCAGATTAGTTTTGCCTAATCTAGAATTTCAGTCACATGCTATATAGTAGTTGTGTGTAAGGCTTTGTTCATTTAGCATAATGTTTTTTTTTTTAGCATAATGTTTTTGAGATTCATCCATGTTGTTGTGTATTTACGCCTTTTTATTCTTGAGTACTAATTGTGGCTATTTTTAATCAAGAGAACTCTTGACATGACCCCCTCCTCCAAGCAAACCATTCCATTCCTTTATAACCCAAAAACAGTCTGCACCCTGTCAATCCAACATGGATTTCTCTAAGGCTTTCAGCTTTTGATGCTAGCTCAACCCCTTAGAATTAATGAAAGAAAGTCTTCTCATATGACATCCTTTAAAATTTATGGACAGTCGGAAATTTCTTCTGAGCTTTCTATGGAGAAGGGAAAGCCATTCCAATTCCTTCAACTCCTCATACAATGGTGTTTGAGGTTCTTTTGACATTCTGATCATTCTCCATGTTCACTGTCTTAGCACAATTTGTATTTTAGATGTATTGGTTTTCTTGTTTACTGAATCTCTCCTCTAATGAGCTGTAAGTTCCACTGGGCAGCATCATGTCTATTTTATGCACCTGGGTACACCCAGCACCTAGTTTAATGCCTGGTAATCAAAGGCCCTCAACAAATATTTTTGGAATGACTAAGTGAATACATAAAGAAAGAGCTCCCTTTTCAGCATGCTTAATTTTGTCTATGCATTAAGTATATACGGGACATAGGGCAGGTATCAGAGGGTGGTGTACACTGGAACTTGAGGAAAACACTAATTTCCAGAGACACACCTCAGAGAAGGTGACTGCCACATGCACGGACTCCACTCCTGGCCAGAAGTATGACCTTGCATGCCTGTCCCCAGCTCTTCTCCAGTGGGCTGACAGGAGAGCCTACACCAAAGTCTGAAACTTCCACTTGCAACCTAAAATCTGTCATTATTAGCCGGGCCCCTATTTTTATTTTCCCAGCGTCCTTAGGTCTCCAGAAATAAGCAGACACTGCACTCTTCCTCTCGTGGCCCCAGTCCAGATGTGTGAGATAATTTTTTAAAATATTGATTTGTTTGGCCATTCCAGTATTTTTCTTTCCCCCTTTCCAGCAGATAGACAGGACTTTGTGTTTAGTTCCTTGTTTTAGAGGAGTTTGTGATTCATAAAAGCAGAAATTTCCTTTAGACATCTTGACTCTTGGGCTGGGTTTTCCAGAAGCATTGGATTCCTGAAGGAATCATCCTGGGGGGTGGGAAGGAGGGGGAGTTGGAATGTTGCCAAGTGAAGCAGAGATAGTTTCCCCAGACTGGAAAGGGTTGGGGTTGGTAGACCCCTCAAAGAGTGTGACCCACACCCAGCCCTCTCAGCACCCTGGAGGGAGGCAGCACCGGAGGGAATGTACCCTGGAGAGCCTGCACTCCAACCATCTGGCTCCCAAGAGCAGTGCTGACACCGGATACCCAGGTTTGCAAGGAAGAAGCTGCAGAATTGCCCTCCTCGGGTGAGTCACCTAGCTTGGGACACCAGACGTCAGCGGTCAGTGTGATGTCTGAGTGAGAGAACCTTCTGACTGCTGTATAAACTTTCCGATTTGTTATAGGGCCCCAGAGAGAAAGAGAGAATTCCATCCTTACACCCTTCTCCACAATGACAAAGATTGGATTTCTTGCCATCGGGGAGCAATGGAGATTCAGGTACAGGATTTGCTTTTGAAAAAACAAAGAAAGACTGTACTTATTAAGCGCTTGACATTGTGCATAAGATTCAGAAGGACAAAGGAGAGAGAAGAGAGGAATAAGAGGGAGAAACTATGCTACATCAAAGAGAAGAGAAAGGAAAAGAAGAGAGAAAATGAGGGGAAAGAAGGAAAAATATAGCCAGGGTTCACATGGTAGTCCGTATGCCATAGATCTCAATAATTATAAGATACAAAGCAAGTTAACGAACTGTTAAATAATACATATTTTATCCTCTTCCTTGACAAATAAATATTCACAAGGATAGAATGAAAACTCTGTTTAAAGCTATGGGGTTTTATATGACTGAAAGTCGACAAACACAAAGATGACTGGATTTAATTATATTGTGCATGTCTGAGTGTTTCTTTGATGGGCTAGCGCTGTTTGATAAGTAATAAAATTACTCTCATTAATTCACAAATATATCCCATAAAATTTGCTTTTCTTGCCTTTGTTTCAGCAAAACACTAATTATGTTATAATCAACACTTGCATATATTTGTATTCTATTGACAGCAATGCTAAAATAGACACATTTCTTGAAATATTATAGTTATAAGGTAATTTTTTTTATTATTAATTTCTATTTTGAAAAACATTCACTTTGCTAAAGCAGTAGTACCTGGAGTTGTTAACGGAATTCCCTTATACATCATGCGTAAGCATATTTGAACTGTGTATAATAGATTAATATTACTATGAAAATTACAAAATATTTCAATTTCAATATATAAATTGTCATGTCATGATTTTCACCATCTTTTAAAGCAATATCTAGAACCATGCAATAAGGTAAAGAAACACACTTCTCACATTGTGTCTACATCTACATCACGTCAGATTTAGTAGTAATTTGGATTATTTAATTTTAGAAAATGCTCCTCAGATTCCATGTGCTAGTGCTCTGAATATTGTGCTAATTTGTAAATACCTCTGGAACCACAAAGAGGAATGAGAAAGTGTATGTTCCGCTCTAATGGGAAATGATATTTGATCACATGAGACTCTATCACACTCATTCTATCAGAGAACAATGATTTGACAAGTTAATTAATTTGTCTTTTCTCTTACCCAAATGCCTCTGCCATTCAAATCTTGTCACTAGCTCCAAAATAAAGTTTCTGATGTATCAGGAGCACAGTATTTGGATAGAGTCACCTTTATTAATTTAGGGACAAAGGGCAAGGTTGGAGAAGTATTGCCCTGGAGCCTGAACAATGTTAGTTCTGAAGGTGGATGTGTAGGGTTATATCATCCCACCACTGAACACTGGATCCCAAGTGACAGAGGCCCCCACATGATCTTTAATTCATTTTTCTCTTCGTGACAAGGAAGGCTCTCTAAAGTGTGAGACCCCTCTTGTCTGGTGTAAGCACAGTACTGAGAAGGAGAAGGAGGAATGAAGAGAGGGAAGGAAACAAGAGAAAGAAAGGAAAAGAGGTGGGAAAGAATCTAAGACTACCTCTCACATGCCCAAGAAATTAAAGCCTCTGACCCTTCACAGTCTCTTTCAAAAATACTCCTAAGTGCTAGAGCATCAATGAAAAATCTTTGGCTCAACCTACATTCAAAGAACCTCTATAAACAAATGTATATAAATATGTAAATATGTATTCTATGTAATTTTTACAAATTACATGTAATTTAAATATTATATATTTTTCTTGTTTTTCTATAGCAATAGGATTATCTTCTTTCCAATTTTTTCTGCTTTCCACTTCCTTCTAAGAATCTCTCCACTGGGCAGCCTGGGTGGCTCAGCAATTTAGTACTGCCTTTAGCCCGGGGCATGATCATGATCCTGGAGACCTGGGATCGAGTCCCGCATTGGGCTCCCTGCACGGAGCCTGCTTCTCCCTCTGCCTGTGTCTCTGCCTCTCTCTCTCTCTCTCTCTCTCTCTCTCTCTGTCTCTCATGAATAAATAAATAAAATCTTTTAAAAAAATCTCTCTGCTGATGGAGTTTGGGAGATGCAGATGTAGGATGATAGAGATAAAAAACATCATATATGGCATTATTGGTTGCCAGATTGAGGATTTCAGAGAACAGTAGGAATTTGTTTGGTAATTTTAGGGATTTATATGGAATTGACCATTTGCTGAGGAAGAAGGGTAAAATAGGCCATTGAAAATAAACATTGACCCTCTGTAATGTCCATTGATTCAAGAGAAACCCATTTTTAACACAGGTACACACAATCATGAACAGACACTTAGATAAAAGACTACTTCTTTAAATGGCTAGTTTTTTTTAAAAAAAAAAAAACTTGTTTATTCATCTGTTTGTTAAAGATCTGGTGAAAGTGGGGCACCTGGGTGGCTCAGTTGGTTAAGCATCTGACTCTTGGCTTCGGCTCAGGTTATGATGTCCTAGATCATGGGATGGAGCCGTGCACTGGGCTCCTCACACAGCAGGGAGTCTGCTTGAAGATTCTCTCCCTCTGCCCCTCCCCCAATTCACGCACATGCTCTCTCTCTCCCTGCCCCCAGAAGTGAATACATCTTTAAAAATCTTAAAAAAAAAAAAAAAAAAAAAGGTCTGGTGAAAGTTTCTTCAGGAATCTGATCTGGTCCTCGGACCAACTTCTGGGATCCAGCACCCGCATGTGTCCTTCCACCTTGAGTGAGTGAAGCTTTTGCAAGATCTCCATGGAAAGGTGCTGCAGAGATATGACACCGCAGGACACATTGTGCACAGGCTGGTGACAGATGTATTACCAAACTGATAGAAGTGTGGAAATCACTGAATAGTATTCATTGCATCAGCTTCAAATCATCCCTATGACAGGGGTCCTGAAACATCAAGGCATTAGGATGTTTGGGGCTTATTTAGACTTTAAGCATAAGAAAAACAGTAGTAAATCCACCTCAATTGAACCAGAGGCTAGGGAAGAAGAGAGACACACACATAGCGGCCGCTGTAAGAACTACGGCCAGGTGGGCAGCACAAACTCTGGTGCTCTCAAGGGCCAAGGTGACAGCAGGATGACAACAATCCCAGGAGAATAAATAAGCACTTTTTGCTCACCCTGAAAATTGAAGGGCTCACACAGTGTTGACAAATGGCTTTAATCTCCTCTGTAAAGCAGGCCTGGTACTGAACTAGAGTATGTGGCTCTCAACAGAACTGCCAGGGAGTGGCTGGCCACTGAGTCCACTGCTCCTCTGTATGATGCAAAGACATAAGCTGGACCTCAGGCTACACGCCAAAGGCTCACTGGTCTCCTAGGATAATCAGGCTCTCAGTGCAACCCACAGATGTGCTTTTCTCATGCGAGGAGAAGGTGAGGAAGCTGAACATGGGCTGTCAAGCTTGAGTTGTGTAGACTGATCACACCACTCCCTGGTTATAAACTATGGGCCTATCACTTCACTCCCCTGAAGCTCCATTTCCATTCGTTTAAGCTGGACTGATGCTGCCTATATAATTGTGTTACTAAGGAAAATTTTTTAAAATTTCAAAATACAGTAACCAGTTGAGCAGATACTGTGACTTCTTTTCTTTTTTTTTTAATTTAAATTCAATTTGCCAACATATAGTATAACACCCAATGCTCATCCCATCAAGTGCCCCCCTCAGTGCCAGTCACCCAGTCATCCCATCCCCCACCCTACCTCCCCT
Organism: Nyctereutes procyonoides; assembly: GCF_905146905.1. Taxonomy (NCBI): domain Eukaryota; kingdom Metazoa; phylum Chordata; class Mammalia; order Carnivora; family Canidae; genus Nyctereutes; species Nyctereutes procyonoides. Next base: position 45,586,395 of record NW_026575146.1, read on the forward strand.
TCTGCAACCCTTTGTTTCCCAGAGTTAGGAGCCTCTCATGGTTTGTCTCCCTCTCTGATTTTTCCCACTCAGTTCTCCTCTTTTCCTTATGGTCCCTTTCACTATTTCTTATATTCCCTGTATGAGTGACACCATATGATGATTGTCCTTCTCCGACTGACTTACTTCACTCAGCATAATACCCTCCAGTTCCATCCATGTCTAAGCAAATGATGGGTATTTGTCCTTTCTGATAGCTGAGTAATATTCCATTGTGTGTGTGTGTATATATATATATATATATATATATATATACCACATCTTCTTTATCTAGTCATCTGTCAAAGGACATCGTGGCTCCTTCCACAGTTTGGCTGTTGTAGACATTGCTGCTGAGAACATTGGGGTGCAGGTGTCCCAGCGTTTCACTACATCTGTATCTTTGTGACTGCTTTTCTAATGATATAATTTTCCTACCTGAATATGAGCATCCCATAATTCACCCCAAATTTCTGTAGGCCCATCATCTCACAAAATGGCTACTGTCATGGAAAAATACGGAGGAGGAAGAGAATGCCTGTCCTCTGGGACGATGAATTGGTCGCCAATTAGCTAGTGGGGACAGCTCTGTGACACTCCAGAACTCCCAGGAACTCCCAGAACTCCCAACCCCAAAATCCTAACCCAAGGCTGAGAATTGTTGCTACAGGGAGCATCCCAAGTCTTCGATGAGCATTTTCAGAGAATGGCTATTTTGCTGGGCCCTGATCCTCCTTCTGTCGCTAACATGCCAGCTCATGACAGCTGAGCTACCCCCTCAAATACACAGTAGCCGCCTTCACCCACATGCGAAAAATCAAATGGAAGCCCCCCACCCCCCCACAACCATGGCATGAACCAGATTCCTTCTATTTATAAGCAGCAGCCCAACAGGCAGGCTTCATTCTGTAACTTGCGGTTCTCAGCAAGCTGCACCAGAATAGAGATGTGTTCATACTTTCCAGTCACCCAGATTGCCACTTCAAAAAGAGAGTGATAGACAAATATGGTACAACCCGTTTATAACATTTTCCCATGTTTAACTTCCAAATCTGAGAGTCGTAAGCACAGTTGCCAAAAGCAATTTTTTCTAAATGCAATATTTTTTTTCTTGGTCTCTTAGTAAATGGTAAGTGAGGTTTTTTTTTTTTTCCCCCTACTGTTTCTTCTTAGAGGCCAAGAGTTTTTCACTCCCGGTCTGCAATACCCTGCCTGGGCTATCACCCAAATGGCTTTCACACTTAAAGTGAGAAAGAATTAAGTACTTCTGCAATTGAAAAAAATTGAAAATTGAAAAATGGTTCTGTCTGCCTTGGAGTCACAAAGCTCTCTTTACTGAACTATTGCTTTGAGGATCCAAAGCTAAGTGTTCCAGTGAGCCTACAATGGTGCCAAAAAAGTACCTAGAGAATGAAGAAAATCCCATCGTTGCTCCCTCCAGAGCACATCCAGGTGTATTCACCTCATTTTACCCCCAGATGTTTGGGGAAGGGTATTTGCACAGCTCTTCTTTGGTTTTCCTACGAATGAGTCTAGTACAACCTCCAAAGCTCGCATCCTGGTATCATTTCCACACAGTAAGACCCCAAGCAGGCTGCTGACCACATTTTCAGTGAGTTGGGTACAAGGAGATCTCATCTGTGCTTCTAACATGAGGCTGAACTTTAAAAAAAAAAAAAAAAAGATTTTGTCTTATTTATTCATAAGAGACAGACAGGTAGAGACACAGACAGAGGGAGAAGCACGCTCCCCGTGAGGAGCCTGAAGTAGGACTTGATCCCAGGACCCCGGGATCAGCCTCTGAACCACCCAGGTGCCCTGAGGCTGAACTTATTTTAACGACAGGAAAAAGCAGTTACACAGATCTCCAACAAGGATCATTCCCTTTGGAGAGCTAAACAAGCCTCTTTGTATTTTAAAAGTATATATTATCCTGTAACCAGTGTGTATCTTTCACAAAGCAAGCTCGCCAAGGGGAACAAACATTTGAATTAATTGGCTTTAAACATCTTTAACTATTTCAGGATGTGTTACTTATTGTAATGGTAACCTTATAAATTCTAGGCTTTATTTAGGGCCAACGGTAGGGCTGCAGAAGGTGGCCTACCAAATCTGCCAGTTTGTAAGAAACTCCAGATTGCACTTTGTGACCGTGTTTTCTTTTCTAAAAAATTAACCGTAAATATTCAAGTCATCATTTCCTTTAAGTGTTTCCCCTTACGTAAGGTCTAAGCAAGCCTAATGGTGTTTTTCAAAAGCAATTTAAAAAATTCAACAGAGATCAATGAGGCCATTGAACGGTAAAAACAGTAGAGATCGGAGCTGTATTTGAAACTGAGAGAGGGACAGCCCTGAAAATCACAGAGTAGTTAGTTTAGTGTTCATACCCAGAAAATACTAGAACAAGCCATCAAAAAATCAATTTGCAAACAACCATACGATCACAGAATACTAGGTAATAATCAACCTTGCTTTGTGAAGAACGGTCTTGTCAGGACCATCCAATTTCCTTCTAAAACAGTGACAGGCCCAGAAGATCGGAGGGATGAAATAGATGTAATAGAGCTTGAAGTTCACAAACCTCTGGACTCCGGCTTCCATGATGCACCCATCGACAGCCGACTTCAGACCAGACGGGATGGGCTGTGCAGGTTGACTGAAGAGCACAGCTCTGAAGTGTTTCCACATTAAATGGGTGGTGGGGGGTGGGGGGGTTGGGCTGGGGATGCTTGACACGGGGTTGAGGGGATCCGGACACTCCAGTAGGCTCGGCAGTCCCAAGCAGCCCTAGCACTTGTGCCATCGGCTCCTGCCTCCTGTGTGCGCCGGGGCGTGTCGGCTGCTGCTCGTGACTGGTCGCGACTGTCTCAGGAGCTGGTGGTCAGAGGCCAGCCTAGTGGAGGAGAGTATCTCCCTCTCCCTCTGAAGAGCCAGGTCCCCAAGGATGACATTAGGCAACAGACTGACACTGTTTGCAATTGATTCGGTTACAAATTACTTTGAAGATTTTATAAATAAGCCAAAGTAATGGTACACATTTTATTTAGGAGAAAATCAATCTACATAATAAACGCAAGCTTTAGGAAATGCAGAAAGGATGGTGTATGCAATGCAGGGGTAAATGAAAAATGTACCATATCCTTAAAATATCTTTGGGGTAAGATTTTGAGGCCATATAAGGAGACTGCACATGGTTAATCAGGGTTTGAAAACTGTCCTGACTGTATACTAGTTCTACAACTTTGGGTAAATTACTTAACCTTTCTCAGACATTCATGTCCTTGGACATGAAACAGGCCCCCTAAGTCTTCCAGAGTTGAGATCAGAAATGAATTTTTTTTTTAAAAAAAATTTTTTTTTTTTTTTTTTATTTACGATAGTCATACAGAGAGAGAGAGAGAGGCAGAGACACAGGCAGAGGGAGAAGCAGGCTCCATGCACCGGGAGCCTGACGTGGGATTCAATCCCGGGTCTCCAGGATCGCGCCCTGGGCCAGAGGCAGGCGCCAAACCGCTGCGCCACCCAGGGATCCCCAGAAATGAAATTTTTTTAAGCCCTTTAAACAAAAAAAGATTATTTATTTATTTATTTATTTATTTATTTATTTATTTGACAGAGTGACCAGGAGTGCACAAGCAAGGGGAGCAGCAGAGGGAGAGGGAGAAGCAGATGCCCCGCTGAGCAGGGAGCATGACGTGGGGCTTGATCCCAGGCCCCTAGGGGATCATGACCTGAGCCGAAGGGAGACGCTTAACAAACTGAGTCACCCAGGTGCCTCCCAGAAATGAAATTTTATCGTATCATATATATTTGTGTGTGTGTGTGTGTGTGTGTGTATACATACGTGTCTTCATATGTACAATGTGTTTAGATACTCAGGTACATAGGTACTTTCTCCGGAGTTAGGCATACCGGACACATGTAATAGATATTAGTCCCTCACTTCCATTCACATGCTGGGAAGTCCACCTGAAGACAGTAACTTATAGTAGGACATTCGGTGATGCACGTATCAACTTGTTGTCTTCTACCATCAACCTTGTCTTCTACCATCAGTCACCAATGGTTGTCTGATGTTTACCTCATCCTCCACCCCCAGCATCCATCCGTTAGATACCACGTTCCATCTAATGTGTGCCTTATCACATGGAAGGACCCCAAATCCCCAGTGGATATCTATGGAGGCGCCTGCCTGGTCACTATACCCCTCCCCTTTTTCCAAAGCTGCATGGCTATGACAGAAACTGCTGTGTGTTCTCATAATCTCACCATCTTGGCCACATCAACCCGTGTGAATTGGGTACCTGCATCCATGCAGGCCAATCCTCGGGGCGCCTGGGTGGCTTAGTTGTTTAAGCACCCAACTCTTGATTTCAGCTCAGGTCATGATGTCAGGGTCGGGGGATGGAGCTCCAGGTCAAGCTCTACACTCAGCAGGGAGTCTGCTTGTGATTCTGTTTCCTCTCTCTGCCCCTCCCCCTGCTCTCTCTCTCTCTCTCTCTCTAAAATAAACAAATATTTTTTAGAAGCATATAGGCCAATCCTCATCACTGCAATTGATGATTCCATGGGTGAGCTTCTGAATGGACCCTCAGAGTCTTTCTGTAGAATTGGATTTGCCCTAGAACTCAGAGAATTCGAGATTAATGAACCTCTCCTTTGTGTTAGTAACATTCATTGGACCAATGAAGATGTTCCCCACCCCAGGAAAAATCCAGTCGTCCTAAAAATAAGAGAAGGCTCAGAGGACAGGAAGGGATAGGACAAGACCTGTCAACATTCAAACTCTGATTTCAGGGCCATCTGGGTGGCTCAGTGGTTGAGCCTATGCCTTGGGCTCAGGGCATGATCCTGGGTCCTGGGATCCAGTCCCACATCAGGCTCCCAACAGGGAGCCTGCTTCTCCCTCTGCTTGTGTCTCTGCCTCTCTGTGTCTCTCATGAATAAATAACATCTTTAAAAGAAAAAAAAAAAAAACCTCGGATTCCAGTTGCTGCAGGCGCATCCCTGCCTTCTGTAACTCTCAGTTCTTCAAACTTGTGGATTCCCCTAGCCAATAGGTGCTCTGTTTTTGCTTATGCCTTTTCAAGTTGGGTTTCTGTCCCTCATAACTAAATTTCAAAAAATACTATAACTAAAATCCTTTTTTAAAAAAATCTTCTATTACACCCTCAGATGTTTACTTACACTGAAATCAGAGAAACTATATTTTTGAGTCAGGACTGATATACATTAGCAAGATGATGGAAGTACATTTCCAAAAAGTCTTTCAGTAAAGTTTTATATTAATTTCAACTCTCCTCCACAGTAGATGAGAATGTCTATTACCAACGCCTTCCTAACATTGGATTTAAAAAAAAATGTTTTGCCAGCTTGAAAGGTGACAAAGGGTATCTTTCCTTTTTATTTGTTCAGTTATAAATTGTAATAATAACTATTTCTCATCTTTGCTGAAAATCCATTTGTGTCACTTGCCCAATTTTCTATTAGTACATTTTTTAAAGATTTTTTTTAAAGATTTTATTTATTTATTCATGAGAGACACACACAGAGAGGCAGAGACACAAGCAGAGGGAGAAGCAGGCTCCATGCAGGGAGCCAAATGTGGGACTCCATCCCAGGACCACACCCTGGGCTGAAGGCAGGTGCTAAACTGCTGAGCCACCCAGGGATCCCCCATATTTTAAAAAATATTTTATTTATTTATTTGAAAGAGAGAGCGTGACACACAAGCAGAGGGGGAGAGGCAGAAGGAGAGGGAGAAGCAGACTCCCTGCTGAGCAGAGAGCTGGATGTGGGGCTGGATCCTGAGACCAAGATCATAACCTAAGCCAGAGGCAGATGCTTAACTGACTGAACCACCCAGGTGCCCCTATTAGTACATTTTCTAATTGATTTGTAAAAACATTATTTATATAGAAAAGTATTAAAACTTTGTCATATGTGTTGCAACTGTTTCATGCTATTTTGTTATTTGCATAGTTGCTTTTGCTCTTTTCTGTAAGAATGAGTTGAAAGTTAAATAAAGAACTACAATCCCCATTTCTTTGCTTTTTTTATTTTAAAGATTTTATTTATTTATTCATGAGAGACAGAGTGAGAGAGAGAGACAGAGAGAGGGGGGGGGCGGGCAGAGACACAGGCAGAGCGAGAAGCAGGCTCCATGCAGGGAGCCCAACGTGGGACTCGATCCCGGGTCTCCAGGATCAAGCCCGGGGCTGAAGGCGGTGCTAAAGCTGAGCCACCGGGGCTGCCCTACATTTTGTCTTTTAGAGAATTCTCCAAAGCAATGATACCAATTTTTTAATATCTTTAAATTATTTCAATATAATCAGAATATAACCAACCCCTTAAAGTCGTCATTAGCCACGTAAAATCTCTAGATTTCTTTTCTCTTCTGCCCTCCCAGGGAAAAATAATGCGGTTGCCCTTCAAGAGTTGACCATTTTTGCATGAAGGAAAAGCTCACATGCAATTAGCAGGCTCTGTCCCAGCTTGACATCTTTCCTTCTGGACAATTGTTCTTCCTTCTTCCTAGCAGATCAATTTCTTTGGTCCTCTGTTTTCTGCACTGTAACTAAAGAAAGTCTCCTTTGTATAGCTTACTCCTTAGATGTTAAAACATCCCTGTAACCAATAAAAATTCCAAGAAGTTACACTTATAGGACAATTAAGGTTACTGAGAAAAATAAATATATATGGCTAGAAATGAAAAAATGTCCCTGAAAGTCATTATTGGTTTAATAACAATTTGAAGGGAGATTAGAAATAAAATGTTATGCAAAGAAAACTGAATAATAGAACTAAATCATCAAAGGAAAAACATCGACAAGATCCAAGTTACCCACCACATGCCTGTCAGAATGGCTAAAATAAAAAACACAAGGAACAAGTGTTGATGAGGATGTAGAGAAAAACCCTTGTGCACTGTTGATGGGCATGCAAACTAGGGCAGCCACTGTGGAAAACAATATGGAGGTTCCACAAAAAATTAAAAATACGGTGCCTGGATGGCTTAGTGGGTTAAGCATCTTGCCTTATCAGGTCATGATCCCAGGGTCCTGCTCAGTGGATTCTGCTTCTCCTTCTACCCCTCACCCCTGCTCATGCTATCTCTCTCTCATATTCTCTCTCTCCCTCTCAAATAAATTAAAAAAATAAAAATAGAATTACCATGTTACACTACTGGGTATTTACACAAAGAATACAAAAACACAAATTCAGAAGGACCTATGCACCCCTTTGTCTATTGCAACATTATTTATAATAGCCAAATTATGGAAGTACCCAAAGTGTACATTGATAGATGAATGGATAAACAAGTTGTGGTTTGGTTTATATATACAATAGGATATTAACCATAAAAAGGAATGAAATTTTGTCATTTGCAACACCATGGATGGATCTAGAGAGTATGATGCTAAGCAAAAGTAGTCACTCAAAGAAAGACAAATACCATATGGTTTTGCTCATAAGTGGAATTATTTAAAATATTTATTTATTTATTTATTTATTTATTTATTTATTTATTTATTTATGAGAAAGAGAGAGTGTGTGTGCATGTGGAGGGAAAGGCAGAGAGAGAGAGAGAGAGAATGTTAAGCAGACTCCACACCTCGCACAGAGCACGACATGGGGCTCAATCCCACAACCCTGAGATTATGACCTGAGCCAAACCAAGAGCTGGATACTTAACCAATTACACCACCCAGGCTCCCCTCATATGTGGAATTTAGGAAACAAAACAAATGAACAAAGTTAAAAAAAAAAAAAAAAGAGCCAAACCAAAAAACAGATTCTTAACTCTAGAGAACAAACTGATGGTGACCAGAGGGAGTGGAGGGATGGGTGAAGTTGTGATGGGAATTTTTTTTTTTTATTTTATTTATTTATTCATGAGAGACCCAGAGAGAGAGGCAGAGACATAGGCAGAGGGAGAAGCAGGCTCCATGCAGAGAGCCCGGTGTGGGACTCAATACTTAGACTCCAGGATTACACCCTGAGCAGAAGGCAGATGCTCAACCACTGAGCCACCCAGGTGTCCCGATGATGGGGATTAAGAGGACACTCGTCATGATGAGCACTGAGTAATGTACAGAATTTCTGAATCACTGTATTGTACACCTGAAACTAATATAAAACTGTATGCTGACTGTGCTGGAATTATAATTTTAAAAACTCTAAGTTACAGAGAGCTTTGTGCTTAATATCTATTGCTGCATGACAGACTACCTCAAAACTTAGTGGTTCAAAACAGCAAAAAGTTATCATCTCACAATATCTGGGGTCAGAAATCTAGGAGCAGCTCAGCCCAGGTGATTATGGTTCAGGATCTGTCATGGGTCCACAATGTGTGACCTGGGGTTGTCGTCGCCTGTGCTTGCCCAGGGCTGGAGCATCTGCTTCCAGGCTCAGTCACGTGGAGGTTGACTGACCAAAGGCCTGAACTGCCCATCACCTGGGCCTCTCCATGGGGTGCTCACAACATGGCAACGGGCACAGTGAGAGATCCAAGAGGGAGAGAGAGGGCAAGACAAAAGCCGCAGCATCTTGTAACCTGAAATGCCATCACTCCTGCACATTCTGTTGTTTTTTTTTTTTTTAAGATTTTATTTATTCATAAATAAATGAGACACAGACACACACACACACACACACACACACAGATTGAGAGAGAGAGAGAGAGAGAGGCAGAGACACAGGCAGAGTGAGGAGCAGGCTCCATGCAGGGAGCCCAATGTGGGACTCGATCCTGATCCCGGGTCTCCAAGATCAGGCCCTGGGCCGAAGGCAGCACTAAACCGCTGAGCCACCTGGGCTGCCAATTCTGTTGGTTACAAACATCAAGTCCAGCCCAATGGGGGAGGGAGACTACACATGGGGGTGAAGACCAGGAGGCGGCCATCATCATTGGCCATCATCCCTGAGGCTGTGAGGACAGCCCAGGTCAAACTTTTTTTACCTCTATTCCTCTACAAAGGGGTGCATATGTTCCCTTCTAGATCCGCCCAGGTTAATTCTGAGGATTCTGTCCAAGCCTCTCTTCACCCCATACTACACACCATCCTTACACCCTCTCCTCCATTCCTATGGATTTTACAACCACAAGTGTGGATATTGTTCTCTTGACTCCAGCCTCATATTTTTGCTTTCCTGCAAGACCTCTTCGTATGTGTGTCCAATACTAAATGCCACTCCGCACTCCTCGCTTTGAACCTGCTCCTTTTCCCATCTCCAAGGATCATACCCGCACCGACCCAGCTGCCCAGGCTGGGGACCTGGGCCTAGAGTTTGACTGCTCTCCTGTCCCCCTCCATGTTGTTGGGACTCCTGCTCTGTTTGGCTTTGCTCCTCCTCCTTCCAGGTCACTTGTAACAGAACATACCAACCCTAGCTGCATGCGGTTGGGAGGTGGGGTCTAGGCTGGCCCCTTTAGATTTTCCCTCCTGAGACTTTGAATTCTGAGGGAATATACCTAATACATCAGAGACGACTGGACCCAATACATGTGATGGCAGCACTCTAGAAAAAAAATGGAAGACTGAAGAGTCAAAGCGCTGTTTCCTGGATCCCCAAGGAGCTTGCTCTTTGATTTTGTGATCCATCTTGATAGCCTTCTGAAAATTGCCATTTTTGCTCAAGTTGGTCAAAGACACTGTTTGTTACTTGCCCAGTATAACAGGAAAACAAACATGAAAACCTTCACCCAGCACACATGAAATCACCCAATCCTGGTCAATTCTATCAATGACATCTTCGAAGTCTCTAGAGCCCCTTCACATCTCCATTGTCAGTCTCTCTGTTCAGGTCACGATTATCTCTCACTTTGGTAGCTCCTATATCTTCTGAGGTAGTCCCTGACTGCAGTCCACTCTCTTTCTGGTCTGTTCTCTACGTGTGGTCCTTCCCAGATAAATACTTGGCAGTGCTACTCCTCTGTTGAAGATCTTTGTACCTTGAGTACAAAGTGGGGAATGCTTACATGACTCAAAAGAGTCTTCATGATCTAACTGCCCTTGGTTTTTAAGCTAGGCCCACTGCACTCCAACCATCAGCCATGCCAAAGGGATTCCAAGTTCCTTGAAGTCTCCGTGTGTCACCCCTGGACATTTCCACTTGTTTCTTCTGCATTGAGTGTTCATCCATATGCATGACCAGTCCCTACATATCCCTCAGGTTTGGGCTTATCTGTCACTTCTTCTGGAATCCTGTGCTGATACTATCTTCTGGAATCCTACCCTGACCTTCCAAGTCTGGGCTATGTTCCCTTCCATGTGGACCTAGAAGGTTCTGGACACCCCTAGCGTACTATCCATCCAACTATGTGGTAATCACATAGTGGCTTACATGAAGTCCTATTTCCTTCCTAAGCTCCTTGAAGTCAGGGACCACCTCTCTTCTGTTCACTTCTATATCTCCCATGCCCAGATCAGTGCCTTAAAACACAGAGGAGCTATGTAAGAAACATTTGTTAAATACATGAATGAATGAATATTTAAGTGTTCTCAAATTTGTTCCTAATCATCTACCAACTTATAGTAAAATCTAATCATCTTCCCAAGTCCCCATGAAGGCAAATACATATGCAATGGGATTTTTATGACTCAGCTTCAGTAAGCTTTATGTTTTAAAGACGTTAATTTGAGCCACAAATGTACTGCTAAAAAACAGAAGCATCTCTTGTAAAAAGATATGTGGCAAAGAGAGTGGCCTCTGAATGAAAGAGGCAAAATTTCCCATCAATATCCCTTTAGTATTGGGAGCCGCACACATATGATGGGGTGTGCATTTGCTTGGACATTAAGGTATGATCCTAGTGGAATAAAGCCCCAATTTTCTTTTTAAAAAGTTTCCTCCAGGGGGATCCCCAGGTGGCTCAGTGGTTTGGCACCTGCCTTTGGCCCAGGGCATGATCTTGGAGTCCCAGGACTGAGTCCCACGTCGGGCTCCCTGCATGGAGCCTGCTTCTCCAACTGCCTGTGTCTCTGCCTCTCTGTCTCTCTCTCTGACAGAGCCACCCAGGCTGCACTCACAGCAATTTCTATATATATGTTAGTTAAATAATAGTCCGGACAGCAAATATCCACTGGAAATGCTGTCTTATCTAACAGCATGAGGGAAGTTGGGTAAATGAGAGCGAGAGCTAACATATATCAGTGCACCAGCCCCTGGCATTGTATATGATCATTATCTCCAAAGAGAGAAGCGAGTAGGGCATCCGTGTCCAATTCCAGACATAGTGATACCTCCTTGGACTGTTGGACATTTCAGGAAAGATTTTTCAGGGACCGCAGATGAATAGGATTAGAGTTTTGCAACATCCCTAAAAGATGATCCTGAAAACACTTAAAACACTCCTAGCTGCCCCATTCTCCTCTAGGGAACCAATTATGCACTTGCCCAGATAGCTGTGCATCTCGCATTGACTCTTGCGGCCCTTGTTTTCACAGGAAAGTGATTCAGATAGTAACTTAACTGGTTCAGGTTCCATGATGAGATCTTAATTAAAACTCTACAAAATCATCTCTTTGAATTCCCCAAGAATCCCTTTCTTGATGGTTGAGAGAATTGACCTTTTTAATACAGGTGTGTGATATGAAGCACTCAGAGAACGTAATCAAACTATCTCCAGACTAGAACAATAGACCATAATGCCTATCTGGACCGAGAACAGCAGCTCCTAAGATTTCCAGCAACCCGTGTCCTTTGCCCCTCAGCTCAATCTATCCTGCAGCACAGCATCCCTGGAATCTCAGTATAATTTTAAAATGACTGTAAACAATTCTGCTTTAATCACCATTGTTGGGCCTTTATGGACTCAGGAATCAAAACACACACTGGTAATCAAAGAAAATCTTCCCACGTGGCCCATCCTTCAAAAGACTATTGTGTCTACCATAAAGTGCTTTTCAAAAAGAAAAGAAACAAGGCAAAGAAAAAAAAAAAGAAAGAAGAAAGAAAAGGAAAAACCCACAGTTTTATCGAGAGTAATACACAAGAGTGATATCAAAAGCAAAAAAAAAAAAAAAAAAAAAAAGGAAACCACATTTAAAATTTGGAAGGGATTAGGACACTTCTGATCAGAAAATCTGACACTCTTCTGATGCCACATGGTTTTTGCTGATGTTTTTGTTACTGCTAAAGTGTATTGCTTTTAACGATGCCCTCATCTAAAAATCAGACTTTTAGTCACAAAGAAAATAGCATTGAACCAAGAAGCTACTTCTCAGAGCTAAGGTCAGTCAGTGTAGCAAGCCCAGGCTTATTTTTTGTTTGTTTTTTGTTGTTTAAGAAAAAGTATGGGATTTTGCTTGGGCTTCATGAAAGTAATTAATTATCAGTAACTGATCTGAAGAAGGGATGCAGAGAGCACATAAGTGGCACCACCCATGGAACATTCTGGACAATCTTGATCCAGTCACTGACGTGCTGACAGTGGGCAGACATGAAGGACACTGGCTCTGGTGTCATTCAAGTCACTTAACCTCTGCGGACCTGATTTCTCATCCATAAAATGGGAATAACAGGTCCACAAATCTCTTATTTCCAATTCCAAGATGGAACATTTGAAGAATATACTGTTTCGGTTTTTCTGTCTTTTTGTTTTTTTGTGATGTGTTTGGGGACAAAACTGTCCTGAACTGAGCTGTGGATGTTTTTGTTTTGTTTTTTAAATATTTTATTTATTTATTCATGAGAAACAGAAAGAGGGGCAGAGACATAGACGGAGGGAGAAGCAGGCTCCTCACAGGGAGCCAGAGCAGGACTCAATCCCAGGACCTTGGGATCACGATCTGAGCCAAAGGCAGACATTCAACCACTGAGCCACCCAGGCATCCCAAGAGCTGTGGATGTTTATAGTCCTCACGGAACTCCATGTAGTATGGACACGCACATCTGGCCTAGAAATATGAACGTACTTGACTCTGGAGTGCTGCTGGGTGGGATGTTACATATGGTACATATAACATTTGACCTTATCAAAATCCAAAATCATGGGGATCCCTGGGTGGCTCAGCGGTTTAGCGCCTGCCTTTGGCCCAGGGCACGATCCTGGAGTCCCGGAATCGAGTCCCACATTGGGCTCCCGGCATGGAGCCTGCTTCTCCCTCCTCCTGTGTCTCTGCCTCTCTCCCTCTCTCTCTCTATGTCTATCATAAATACATAAATAAATAAATAAATAATAATAAATAAATAAATAAATAAATAAAATCTTTTAAAAAAAAAATCCAAAATCAATCTCTATTCTCAAATATATGCAAACCCAAGGATTTCAAATAAGTGTTAAGAATCCATCCCTTTACTTCATAGGGTTGTTATGCAGATGAAAATGAGGTTATGGGATGCCAGGGTGGCTCAGCGGTTGAGCACCTGCCCCTGGCTCAGGGCGTGATCCACAGTCTCAGGATTGAGTCCCACATCAGGCTTCCTGCCTGGAGCCTGCTTCTCCCTCTGCCTACATCTCTGCCACTCTCTGTGCATCTTTCATGAATAAATAAAATCTTAAAAAAAAATGAGGTTATGTGAGGCCCTTGGCTGGCTGGTAGAGCATATATCTTTTGATCTCAAGATTGTGAGTTTGAGTCACATGTTGGGTGTAGAGATTACTTAAATATAAAATATGTTAAAAAATAAATGTTTTAAAAAATGAGATTATGTGAGTAAACCATTTTGCATCATGGCTGGCATGTGGTAAGAGATACATCTCATTTGTTCTAGTTTTCAGTAATGAAAATACTAAGGAAAGCATTAGCTGTTATGCACAGCACAGCAAAATAATTGTTCTTTTGACTTCCTCCCATCAGGAAAGTTTATAGCATCTTTTGAAGGGAATTAAAGGCAACAGGGAGATTCAATATTTTTGGACATTTTTCTATCAGAAAGTTTCCTAAGTTTTGGCTCTTAAAGGAATAAACTTCAGTAATTTGGAAAATTAAACAACACGGACTTTTTTGTTTTCTGAAAACGCCGGCCGGCTGAGGTAAACCACGATACAATAAAATCATTCACGGCAAATGGGTGTTTTTTAAATTTTTAAAAAGATAAGCCTCGGTAGAGTGAGGTCAGTGAGGTGGAGGAAAAAGAAGTCTCTCGCTTGTATCCTACCGTCAATGACAATGGTGTCTATCCACGGACTTAAGTGCCTTTATGAGGGTTTGGGGGGCCAGGTAGGAGCCTGGGAAACCCCGGAGCAGCCCAAGACTGAAGAGAGCCTTTCTGAGAAGGCAGGCTCCCACCCAGGGGACTGCCTGGCCCACGGGGGTCCTCGCAGCAGAATCAGAAGCAGCCCTGAACCCCCAGGAACTCAGCTATAGCCTATCTGGCTTTGGTTCTATCACAGAACCACACCACGTGCTACCTCTCCTCGCTGTGGCAATCCTTATCCATACGCATGTGTCAAATCACCAAGTTGTAGATCTTCAACGTACACAATGTCATATGTCAATTATATCTCAATAAAGCAGGAGGGGGTAAGATAAACCTATATAAATAAGCTCAAACACCAACTTGCCTTATCTTATTGGCCCCTGGAGCTCTGTGGTCAGGTTACGAGCTCACATGAGTTCTACAAACCTAATAGTAGCCAGTATGGAGGACTCCGTGAGGCTGCTCTCTGAAACTCATATGAAAACGACCCTGCAGCAAGCAAGCACATATTCAAGCAGACACAGAATGCCAGGAGGTGGAAATGCTGTCCGCCGACAGTCTGAAGGAGTTGTGCCCAAATTCGTTTGGTACTCTTGGCTCCCAGGTGCCCACACAGGGGGATGTCGGCACAGCCACATGGGCCCAGACCACCCACCTCAGCCAAGCTCCTCCATGCAAAAGCACATTGGCCCGAGGGATTAACACCACATCCTTCAACCTTTAGTTAGCTTGAGTCACCGCTACAATTCTCAGTAGGGGCGCTTTATGCTTTATTTTTGAGGCCATAGTTCAGGAACAAGTGTCTGTGAACCAGAGCTTTTGTCCTCAGAGTAACCTACACAACCTGCTCATGCCCAGAAGGCTGTTATCGCTCCACAAGAACGTTGAGGCCTAAAGATGGATGTATGGTGCAGTTGACCAATCATCCGTGTAGAAACACTAATTTTGACTCCGTTATAAGACTCAAAATCACATTTCATTAAAAGTGATCATCTCCTCACAGAAAAACAAAAGGAGCTATCAATACCTGAAGGAGATTTAAGAACGAAGTTTAAACAATTGTTTCTTCAGCCACTCCAGATGCTTGTTTCTGTTCCCCTGGGAAAGACTAACAGGCTTCAGGGGAATGTGTTTTGTTCTCAGCAGCACCATGCTTTTCCGAGTTAGATGCATGATGCTGAAAGCTGACTTCATGGATGTTGAGGCAAATCTTTTTTTTTTTTTTTAATATTTATTTATTTATGTTAGTCACAGAGAGAGAGAGAGAGGCAGAGACATAGGCAGAGGGAGAAGTAGGCTCCATGCACCGGGAGCCTGATGTGGGATTCGATCCCGGGTTTCCAGGATCGCGCCCTGGGCCAAAGGCAGGCACCAAACCGCTGCGCCACCCAGGGATCCCCCTGTTGAGGCAAATCTTGAGGCAAAGAGGCATTTGACTGAAGTTCTTCAAGTAACAGTAAGTTGTCCTCAGGACAACTCTGCTTGATGTATGGCAGTCCAGGGGTCTCACTCCATCCCTACGATGGTTCCTGCCAGTGCCTCTTTCCTGTCCCTGTGCTGCTGGCCCTAGGAGGAGGAAGGGCAAAGCTCGGCCTGATGGTTTCGAGCCCTCATGACCCCAAGGCCAGCAGCATTCTCTAAGATCCCACCACAACTCTTTCTCCTGCTACTTCCCAGCCTCCTGGGAGAACAAAACATCTAGCCTAACTCATACTTCCTGCCACATGACACAAGGTACAGCCTACCTAAATACTACCTCTGGTAGTATTTTTTTGGAAGCAGCTGTGGAGGTAGCCAGTAGGTTGGGAAATGGCCTACTAGGCCTACCTATGAGGTCTCTGTGGAGAAATGCTGGACCACTAAACACTACTTGGGCATTAAACACCCAGAGTCTAAAAACTTACTGCCTAAATTCTCATAATCCAAATAGCTCGCAAATTCCTTCTGGTATGTGTTAACTTTGTGGGGCTCAAGTCAATTAAAGCATGACCTTTAGGTGATTTTAAGTTTTCTTCCAAAATAACATAAAGCTTGTTAGTTATGAATGTTCTCATCCAGTCAAGATGTCACTTTAATGGGGGAGGCAGTAAGATGCCCAGGATCACCAAGGTCATGGGGGGGGTCATGCTTGGGGAAGCCTACTTAGCCACAAGCGGGCTCTCACCTTCTATGTACATTCCACAGTAGGTGCACATATTATAGGGACTCAAAAGATGATTCATGATTAAAGTCTCAAGAGGTTCTGTGATGCTGAAATCCTGAGCTAGCTAGCTTTTCAGAAACTGAGGAGCAGAGAGCAGCAAGGTGGGTGTAACACCCCCAGATCTGCCACACTGGGCAGATGGCACAGAATCCCAACCCCCAAATCTGGAGCTTCGAGTTTCAGGTCAGCTTGTCCTCCTTGGGAGATCGATTGAGGACTTGGGTAAGGAATTTTCTTCTCTGATCTCGTGTGTGCTTTTGTGCAAATTCAGTATTCTGGCACCTAGCCTGACTGGACTGCTGTGAGACCAAACAGGACAATTCGTTGTGAAAACACTTTTACTCTTGATTTTCTTCTGGACTCGAGGCAGCCCTGCAGGCATTCTCCTTCCCTACAGGCCAAGCACCTAAGATCCCAGCACAGAATTTCCTTCCCTGGGAAGAGGTGAACCAGAGACCAGTTCCGCTGCTAATTCCAATCTGGGACCCAAAAGATTCTGTCACTTGCTGCCAAAAACCCAAACAAAACTAAAATAAGATGTTGACAGCAGCTTATGAATGAGAATTCCCACCATTATGATGATATCGTTGTTTAAAAAGTTAATGCTACATGAGAGCATGGTGCTCGTGTTACCAAAACAAGCCATTTCCACAGTCAGTTCTGAATCAGAGTTGGAATTGAAAGGCAAATAAATACAATTAGCTCAGAAGAAGAGGGATGGTTGTGAGCCGCTGCTGCTGCTGCTTCTACTGTCAAGGCGCGGCAGGACCCAAAGCTCACTGTTGAACGCCAGGCTCCAGGTTGCCCAGGAACTGGATAGCTACAGAAATGAGCCTCCAAGAATATCAAGGCATATCTCAGTATCTTTATAACTTTGTAACTTCTTAACGCTGGGCAAGGAATTTCTTAATGCTGGGCTTACAAATTTCCTTACAACTGCCAAAAATACCAAATGACAAATCCTCGAAGTCAGACATTTTGTTTCCGGGTTCTAGAGCTCTGCTGAGAGATCATCCAGATTGAGGATTCAGACTTCCCAGGGGACAGTTGAGGGGATCACTGCTGGTTTAGCCACTCATGTGGGCACGATGTCTCTGCCCAGAACGCTGCCTTCTAACCGGGGGGCATCAATTTGCCCTGCTTTCAGCTGTAAGGTCCTAGAATTTTGTGGCTATGTGAGATGGTTTTATACTGAGTTTCTCAGTATCTCATGGCTACGAAATTCCTACCCCGTGTAGGTGTTACAGGGCTACAGTCAGTTTCAGCATACACCATCCAGGACAAGGCTAGACCTTTGGCAGCTGGTTGGACATGAAACCACCTTGTGAAGTAGTGGCCCAAGCGAGGTGTGTATCTGTAAAAACTTGAAAGATTTTGGGAGTCTGTTGCTCTATATTTTATCTACCAATCTTAGGAAAGTCTTGATGGCTTCTTCAGTCTGAGTTTCTATTCCTTGTAGTTCCACGTGAGTCTGTCTTCCAGTCCCACACAACTATTCTTTCACTGGAGCCACGTTGTCTCTGGTGCCAGGTGATTCCTAGCTTTGTTGTTCTTCAGATTCTCAGAGACCATAGTTGGAGCAAAAGACTATGGTAAACCAAGTTATAATTCCAACATCAAGATTTTTGTGTAGATCTAGGTCTGAGATTTATATCAAAGACATACAAATTTAATCTGATAAAACCTCAGCAATGAGCAGAAACTGATACCCATTAATTAAAAAAATCTAGGTCTATACACATTCATCTCAACTTTTAAACCCTGTATCTAGGTCTTTACACGCATTCATCTCAACTTTTAAACCCAGTGTAATGGCCAATGTTGGATCTCCCTTAAGAGACTTGACCACCAGGCACCAAAGGGGAATTCTACTTCCTGAAGGTAGGCATATTCTCCTTCTGGAGGTGAACACACGGTACAGGAGTGTCATATTCTTCGTACCAAAACAACTTTTTTTTCTCTAAACCTCTATACTTTTAAGGACATTTCAGTAAGGATGCACAGAGTTAAGCATCCTTTAACATGGCACCTGAAGTAGTAGCATTCACAGTACTCACATCTGAAGTGCTGCTTCCACCCCACTGACGCACACGGATGAAACTTGGTCCGTAAATACTATTTCTTACGGCTGATCGCTGAGCACACTCCCGACCACTGTGGGACCCCCAACCCAACCCCACCCTTCTTTCTATCCAGTGGATCCTTAAAAATGACAGCTTTTCGAGTCTCAGGAACTTTAGTAAGCACCTCCTTATGCTCAATCTTCACACACCCTAGCAGCAGCAGCCCAATAGGCTTCATGCTTTCAACGGCTCCACAGTATTACACTGGACATGTTTCCTAAACCCAAGTGGCTAGAAACGGTTATGTGTGGGTTAATTCTAAAGCAGCACTGGTCCCATGGAAACTTCTGTGATGACGGAAGTGTTCTATATATTTAAGTAGTCCAATACGGTAGCCATTAGCCACATGCAGCTACTGAGTTAGTGTAACCAATAAACTTCTTCGTGACAACTTTTTGATAAGACAGCACTTATAAAAACCGAAGAGGCACTCAATAAATATTTGGTAGTAACCTATCCTCAAACCTCCATCTGCTCTCCCTTCTAGTTCTTGTCAAGTGAAAATAAAAACACAATGAAAGAGGCACTAATAATGAAGCCCATGTCATGACTTTAACACCAGTCTCCCTTGAATGAAACTAGTAGTTTTTAGTATATGGGAGCAGCATAGCCAAAGACAAAAAATAAACGAAAGCCAGCCAAAGAATTAGAAATAAGCATACTAGAAGTTATTTATGTTTAATGCTTAAAAGTCTGAATGCACAAACAATCTACCATTATAGAAGTACGGTGGTCAATACGATGCATTAGAACTATGTACAATGCACAGTTTAGTATCAAAATCTTTCTACACTGTAGAGTTTTACGAAACTGTTAATGACATCAAACACTAAGCACTTAAGACACCATTTTTTTCTGCTACCACATTAGGAACGTCAATGGACAGTCCATTTCAACTTGCAGCATCCATCCGTTTCTAGTATGAAATTAAGTAATTTTCTACTTATACAATAAAGTTTATCTACACAGTTCTCTTGATTTTGATCCATAGCAGCAAAGGCACTGTACATCAGCAGATCCACAGACTTAAAAGATTTTTAAAGCATTCAAACAAAAATAATAATAATAAAAAAAAAGGAGTCACATATCATAGTTGAACAGCAACAACAACAACATAAAAGATAACACAATGTTTCTGGCACAATGGCACAGCCTGTGTCCATTCTGGGGACATCCAACTAAGACAGGGAAAGAACCGGAGGTAAAGAAAGCAAGTTCTCATCTCAGGTGAGAGTCCATTCTTTCTGGTTTCAGAGGGAGGTCCTTGCAAATCTCCTCTGCTGTCCTTGTTTTGTAAAAGACTTGACTTGCACAGCAGGAGGAATCCTCCCCTGAATCTGTGCAGTTCCCAAAGAACATGCCAAAAAATAGCCCGTAATTTCTCGTAATGACAAAACTGCCCAAAGGTATACATCTCCCTTTGCAAAGAAACATGGCAAAAATATCCAGAAGGGATTAAGTTCTCTCTTTAGGCCAAATTTAATTTGTTCATCTGTCTATAATACAATAAAAAAAGGAATTAAAAACTTATTACAAAGACACTTGTCGACAAGTCAAAAAAGAAAAAAAGAAAAAAGTCCAATTACTTTTATCAAATAGAATCTAAAGCTACAGATATATTGGTTAAAGTTGTCCAAATAGACTCAAATGAATATGACGTGGCCTGTCATGTTCTAATTGTTCAAATCTTCAAACATTTAAAATAAGTAGAAAACAAAAAAATCTAACAACACAGCAACATATTGCTTTCATATGTAATTATACATTTCACATCTCTATACAGTCCTTAGTCTACATTTAATGACATTTTTCATCAATTATTTTAAACCTTCCTTTCCCCTCCTTTGCCAAAAAAAGGGGGGGAGGGGTATCAAATACAACGCATCTTCATTATCAATGCAGGAGCAGACAGCTTTATTCAGTCAAAGTTAGAAAGCCTTCTTTAAACAAAATAAATATATTACAGATATAATACATAATTAAAGAATTTGTCACTGTTAAGTATGGTTATTCCATGTTCTTCCAAGTAGAGAGCTGAAGATTTGGTATCACAGGTTCTTACCGAGTATTCACAATTCAACAGCAAGGAGGAAGTGGGGGTACTGAACTCTACAACTGCGATGAGCATTTGAAATCCTTGGTTTTAGATGCGGGGGAGTAAGAGAATGAGAGAACAAAGTGCTACAAGGAGAAGGGGTCCAGTTCACATGAAGATTTGTCCTTAATAAATAACTTCATAAACCGTGGCCTTCTTATCCCCAGAGCCAGTGACAATGTATTTGTCATCCACAGAGATGTCACAGCTAAGCACCGATGAGGATTCTTTGGACTAGGGAAGAAACAAACACAAATGTTAACTATGGCAAGAAAAACCCATGAGGCGGGGCTGGAAGACACAGAGTGGAAACAAGCATTAATGAGTCCCGCTGTCCAAACAGGAGCAGCAAACTGGGCAAGATGGTCCAGGCACTTCCTGAAAATGGTGGGGCCAAGGAAACTTCTAGGGACACCACACCATGCTGGGCCCTGGGCTCCTGCACTGGGGGCATCAGGTAGCAGGCAAGCCAGTTGTATGAGCACCTGTGCTTTGAAGAAGCAAGGCCCAGTTTAGAATCCGATTCTTCAGACAGTTAAGAGCAGAGTGTCCTTAGCATGAAAAACCTTCAGCTTTGGTCAGACAGCTTGGATGGAGGCAGAGTTGTGGAACACCAGACGAGTCACTTAACCTGCTGGAGCCTCCCGCGTTTCAAAGAGGCAAAGGCATCTTAGTTGCCTATCCCCTCAGAGAGCTGCCTCAGAGCTCCAGTGCAAAATGGCATCGAAAACACTCCATTTTTTGAAACTAGGAATGTAAAGAGATTTCTAATAGAAAGCCTAATTTCCTCCTGTGTGAAAAAAGAATGCAAATTTCCAAATGGGGAGGAATTCAAGGATTAGAAAGAGAAATGTACCATACTTAAGAGTTCTGGATTCCATATTCAACTATATTAACTCCAAGGGGTTCAATATCAACTTTGAACTAAACTGTGCCAAACAAACTCCCCCCACAGGCTGCTAACCAGAATTCTGAATGTTGAAAAAAAAAATAAATAAATGACAACACGCAGATGCTAACCCACTACCAGTGTGTCTCAACCTGTTTTGACTGTAACCTGTAGTTAATCCATTCTACTTCACAACCCAGTATAAATGTGATATAACATGTATATTTACTATAAAAGATTCACTCTAAGATTTTTTTTTTAAAGTCCTGGTTGGGACCATCTTGTGACCCATAATACAAAAAAAAAACCCACAAAAAACCAAAAAATATTGTATTCAATTATAAACTTCATGACAGCAAGAATCAGCTATTTTTGTCCTATTGATTATCTTACACAGTATTTTCACTCAATAATGTATTTTTGGATTCAAGGGCATTGATCTACTCCATGACGGCATACTACTACTCTGTCAAGAAAACTGCAAATCTGTGGTTATTCCTAAAAAAATAAACCACACACCTAAAAAAAAATAACTATCTTAAGTACAGGTTAAAAAAGAGGAGTCTTCTTTAACCTGCCTATGAAATTCTCACATTCCAGCCTGAGAGCACAGAGACTATGTGTGTGTGTTTATTGTATCTACCATTTGGTCCTCCTACAATTTTACACACAACACAAAGTACCACTGAGTCAATAAGAATAAACAGTTCTGAAATTAATCAAGAGTTACTAAACTTTTCCACAACACTCTTTGGAAAAAACAATGAAATAACAATACTAAGAGTATTGAAGCAAAATGCTCAGATTTTTTTTTTTTTAAATATTTATTTATGATAGGCACACAGTGAGAGAGAGAGAGGCAGAGACATAGGCAGAGGGAGAAGCAGGTTCCATGCACCAGGAGCCCGACATGGGATTCGATCCCGGATCTCCAGGATCGGCCCTGGGCCAAAGGCAGGCGCTAAACTGCTGCGCCACCCAGGGATCCCAGATTTTTAAAATAAAAGCATTTTAAGGACATAAGACACATCACAGAAGACAAAGTCTCTACCCTAACATACATATAGGACTGAGGCATGGAGAGCTGGCTCTTAGCTCTGGACTCAAAGAGAAATGGAGCCCACCCCAGGCTCCATGGCTCCATGGCTCCACGGCTCGTGGCTGTGACACTAGCCTCCCTAAGGCAAGGTATTCTCTGTGTAACAGGTAGGACACCAGCAGCCTTACTCATCTGACAGAATGAACAGAGAGTTTGGGCAAACCATCACCTCGCAGGGCACGCAATAAGTGGTAGCTAAATAAGTGAAGTGTTACCTGGAATATACTGGCCCCATAAGGTGTTCTCCAGGCATTCAGAAGGTTGTCCTTTCCAGTGCTTACGAACCATTTGCCTACAGAAAGAGAGTTTTGAAAAAGGTTTTGTTTGTGTTACTTTGTCAGACACCTGACATTTGCTTTAGAGCACGAACTATTCAGTATTCACGGAAAACTCTTCTAATTTGCAACAAAAGTTTCTTTTCACTGGAAAAATAAAGCTCCGTCTCCTAGATTTAGTGAGTCATTTATACTTATCACAACGGTAAGTGGATTGGTACGTGGCATTAGAGGTGTAGGCATGGACGTATGAGAACGAAATGTAATTCTGAAGAGGAACATATTACTAGACCAAAGGAGTAGAGTGAAAATGCATCAGCAGGAAGACTGAAGAAGCGATTCTAGCGGACAGGAAATGGACAGGAGGAGACTACTTACCACAATGGGCAAACTTGAGCGACAGTACACAGCTCTCATGGAGATGCAGCTGATATTTATCTGGCTTGGTGACATGTAGCACTTCCACGTTACTGTTCTCCATTCCCACTGCGAGCCACTCTCCCGTTGGGCAGTAGCCCAGAGAAAAGATCTAGGATGAAAATAGATGATAGTATGGTGCCTACAGAAGACATGCTTGCTTCCCTTAACTGGGAGGTACAATTTCTTCTGGGATACTACTCAAATTATGAAGGAAGTCAAAAGGATTTGAATTGTACAGGAAGAAATTACAGCCAAATAAGTGATCCCAAAGTAATGCAATGTACCTCCACAATATAATTTAATCACTTACGTAAAATTCGAATATATACAGAGTAATGGTCTTTGGAATAAAACCCTGCTAAAAGCTTGTAATAAAGGAGATTTTTTTAATCCTTTAAAAAGTATTACTGCAGTTTGACAGAAAGAAAATTCAATTTTCAGTTATCCAACCTAGAGTCAAAAGTGACTTCAGCACACGGCAAATGAACTATCCCTTAAGTATACCATATATTCCACAAAACTGTGTCTTCTAAAACGTCCAGGCACAAGACCGTACCTGTGAGGTGAAGTCATGCTGCTGCAGCTGGCGCCCCTCACGCAGGTCCCAGGACCTGACTGTATTGTCCAGGCCACCCGTCCAGAGCTTGGTGCCATCGTTAGAAATATCAATACAGCTGGCCCCATCTGTGTGGCCCTGGAATTGCCTAGAGATGTCAAATGGAGAGAAAGCCTTTGAAAAACTAGTTTTCCTATGAACTCAATTCAGAGTTCATCAGTGTGCCAATGTGGAAAAAAGTGTGGAACTTCCTCAAAAACTTAAAAAGTTGAATCATCACACAATCCGGTAATTCCACTACTGGTTTTCACCCAAAGAAAATGAAAACACTAACTTGAAAAGAGGTATGCACCTTTATGTTTACTGTAGCATTATTTATAATAACCAAGTGTCCATCGATAAATGGATAAAGAAGATATGGTGTATGTGTGTGTGTATACATATATGCACGTGTGCGCATACACATACAGTGGAATATTACTCAGCCATTGAAAAGAATGAGTCCTTGTCATTCGTAACAACATAGATGGAGCTAGAGAGCATAACGCTAACGGAAATAAGTCAAAGAAAGATAAATACAATTTCACTCAGCTGTAGAATTTAAGAAACAAATGAATAAACAAAGAAAAAAGACAAAAAACAGACTCATACAGAGAACAAACTGATCACCAGAGGGGAAGCAGGTGGGAGATGGGTGAAACAGATGAAGGGGATTAAGAGCACACTTATGATAAGCACTGAGTAATGCACAGAATTGTTGAATCATTTTGCACACTTGAAACTAATATAACACTGAATGTTAATTATACCTCAATTAAAAAAATTTAGAACTCCTCAGGGATCAATTTCATCAAACATCTTATTCATAGATTTTACTTGGGTTTACTATGTTTTCTAATGATTCAAATAACAAAACACACACATAATTCAGGTTTAACTGAGATGTCGAATTTTCTGCACTTTTTATTTTTGAACACTGAGGAAACACTTTTTGAACTACTCTTATACCAAAAAACGCCTGCTTTTAGCAATGGCAAAAAAAATCTCTAACTGAAATAATAAAACTCACATAGCTACATGTATATGACATAATCAAAAACACATTTAAGATCTATTTTATCATTGTCATATGAAAGAAAGGGTTTAAGAGGATGTAAGGCATACTCTCCCTTCTACTAATGCTATGGGGATGGACACGGGAACAGCAGAGCAAATTTTGCCAGTGCGCAACAATGCAACTATAGCAGGCTGTGCAAGACCAAAAGGCCTGCTCTCAAGTAAGGCCTATGTATGTCTCAGCTGCCCCAGGAGCTGGTAGACGAAAGACATGGGCAGGGTGGTAGAGAAGAGATTAGAAGTAGTTCTTTATAAGGAGCCTTATCCAAGATGAAAAACAAAATGATGTTTTTGGAATCATACATTGAGCTCAGTCCTGCAAAATATCTGACAGGTGGACAGCAGAGGCCTCTTCTTCTTATGTGTTCCCCTTGACTTGTGGCTAGGCTTGATTACAACCTTCTCACATCCTCCAGCAGGTCATACCTCTTGCTTCCTACTCTCTTGGGTGCTGACATCTGGAGACTCATTTCAGGGCATTACCTATCAACACCAATTCCATACAATTTCACTTCTAAACAGACAACTTAGTGCATCCACCCATCCTTAAAGGTGGGAATACAGATAATCTAGCCCATTTGAAAGTGAGCAGCACAATTCCGGGGCCCATGGCAGGTGTTTAGTGATGAACGTGTGGGATACATGTGGCATGGAGGATGCTGCCCTGCACCATGAATCTTCTCAGTGAGTGTCTATCAACAATGATGGTTGGTTAGCAAGCACAGATGGCAAATTACAGATGTCTAATGAGCTCATGAGGTCATGGGAACATTATGTACATTAATTATGTAAAAATGACCTCATTTTTAAAAAACTTAAATTGGTGATGCTTATTAGGACAATGTCCAAAAAAAGCAAAGAAAGAAAACAACTCATTTGGTAAGTTCAAAAGTGCAGAAAAGACTTTACACTAGAAACTTGTTTCTAGCATCTTTAAAAGGAGCCTGTCCCCTAACCCTTTTTAGTAGGATAATTATTTTTCATCGTCTTAGACACACAGGGCTCTTTGGCCCAGAATGGTAAAATCCATTCCTCTCATGCCCTGATAAGGGATCTTGCTGACCCACCTCACCAGCGTCTGGTTATGCAGGTCCCAGACTGCGATGTTACCATCACTGCAACACGAAAAGCAGACCTTGGAGTCAGGGCTGATGGCCAGGGCATAGCAGGCAGGGGCTGAGGACGTCAGCTCTGCCTTGATGCGTGGGGTGGGAGCTGCCAGGTCCCAGATGGACAGAGTACTGGCTTCCCCTCCCACTATGAGGGTGCGACCATCAGGGAGCAATCGGCAGGAACGGATGTAGTTATCCCTGTTCTGCAGAGACAAAAACCATCAAGAGATCACTCATGAGGAAAGGAAAACAGCATTAACATGAGAGCAGAAATCCATAAAAAGTATTGTGTTCCCTCCTGGTTTTAATGAGCCATTTTTACTTATGACAATGATAAAGTGGATTAATGCTAGAAAATTACATGAAATTAGGGAAGTACTTAAACTTGATCTACAAATTTAGTGGTGAGATATTTAATCTTAATTAGCATGAAAATGCAAAGATCTAGACCCAACTCCCACCACCACCAAATCACCCTGCTGCCTGAGTCATTTGCACACACAGAAACACACACACTAAGGCAGGAGCACATGCAGTCCTGGAGTAGCCATGCCTGGGAACGGTACTACTGCTGCCACCACGGTGCCAGAGGTTAGAGATCTGAAGTCTCTTTCTTTCTGCACAGAGGGCAGCAGCGGTTGGTCAAGTGGCATCAACTGGAGACAAAACTTGATCATGGACTATTAGGGGTAGAGGGGGGAAAAACTGTCCTCCCAGCTTGTGCAGTTCTGGGAATGTTGTATACATCAATTATGTTAAGCTGACCTAACATGGTGCTGCTGCAAAAATCCCACTGCTGGTCTAAGGAAGAATATCCAATGGAAGTTCCGTAAGCAGTGCAAGGACAACTGCCCAAGAGACAGCCAAGGGGGTATCCTAGTGTCTGCCCATGAAGCGTGACAGTACTCTGGTCTCATAATGTCACAGACTGAGCGTCAGGAGCACTCTCACGGAAAGCCTCCTGGGCTTTTGCTTTTCTTAAAACTCCTTTATCAGACAGGCAAGTGAGCCTGTGCCCACATGCTGGGCAGGGTTTACAAAAGCTGCACGAGACACGCGGCACATGCCATCAAGAACTGGATAATGCTGCCTTGAGGAACTGAAAGATAGGCCTCCTCAGCGCTGAGTCTCCACATGAAAGGCCGCAAACCACCGAAGACAAGTACCCAGTTGGGATCAACTCCATGTGCTAATTGTCCATCTAAGTCCCTCACTATCCCATCCTATTTTCCGGATGAAGGTGTAAACCCTGTTCATCCATGTTGACTCACCAGACAGTCGAGCTGAGAGACGGGGCTCTTGTTGCCAGGGTGGCTGATGTCCCAGACCTTGACACAGCCCTTCCCGCCCGTGTACACGTGCCTCGTGGGGTTGCTGATGGTCACGGCGCACACCACCTCCCCGTGGTTCAGGGTGTTGATCTGGCGCGCGTGGCGGGGGATGCCAGGTCCGATGAGGGCGTCGGGAGGGAAGGGGACAGGCTGCATCTGACCGTCTGCGGTCACATGAAAGGAGTATGCTCTAAGGTAGTGGGGGAAGACAAAAAAAATAGGTAAAGGGAAATGTAAAAAAACGTCAGTTAACTGACCAGTGTAAGGAGATAAAAAAAAATAAAACATTTTCAGTGCTACACATGATTTGCAAATAAGTCAAATTTACCTGGTACAGTAGAAATAACATAATTTTCAGAGTCTCAGAGCCTCTCTGTACCTCAGTTCTCATCTTTAAAAGGGAGAGAAGGCTACCTATACTTCACAGAGAATTAAGTAAGACAGCCAACATTAGGTATAGTACCTACTCCTTCAGGGCACTCTGCAGACTTGCAATGCTTTCTACTTTGGATGATTCAGAATCCTGTGATGAGATTTTTGCCTATATATGAATTCACTCCAATCAAGTGATTTACTAATGGAGATCAAGATCAAATTTACCAGCTTTAAGAAGCTAAGAGTCTCTAGGTCTACAAGGAGAAATGACAGTTGTGCCCCTCCCTCAAAACACATTAAAAAACAAATAAAGTCCTATCAGACTTGACAGTCACTAATTCAAGTCATTCCCAATAAAATTAGGACCTGAAAAGGCATCCGGTGTGACTACCCCAAAGGCCCACCTATGAGTATTTAGCAGCTCCATCTCAAACTCATCTCCAGGAAAAACTCTACAGCTATGAAAACATTTGGTTCTAAAATGCAACTTAAGTTAGAACATTTCTTTCAACAGGTCTCTATTCTTAGGACACTGAAGTTAGGCTACGTGATGGGAGGTGGGGTGGGGGGCGGGGGCTGGGCAGTCTTCTATCACAAGCAATAGCCCATTTTGGAAATTCTGTCATTTTGCTGTGGCATGAAGCTTTGGAATGTACTCTGTTTATAGGAAAAAGTTTATACAAAGGGAAAGCATCTGTGGGTACACAACAGATTGAAGCTTGGACCTATCAGGGGAGTTTTAGAACCAAAATAGTTTACGGTTCCTTAATGCAAAAATCTACAGGCTAGCCACGTTCATCAAAATTAAGCCTGTTACTGAGGGGCCCTCATCACTCCCTCAGTGTCCCCAGAAAGGATGATGCAAGCATGCAGCAGTGGAAGATGTGCTGCCAGATAGTGGAAGGCTTTTTCTTTCTCTGCAAACAATGGAGAAAGGCACAGAACTGGGCTGTAGAAGAGAAGTAGTATGCCAGATTGCTGAGGGGGAAGGAGGAGGGGAAGCTAGGAAAACAAGACAGAAGACATTTTGGTTCAAACAACAGGACTGGAAACACACTGGATGTGTGACCTGGGACAGAGGCGCAGAGGAGGGCTTTAAGGCTTGGAACCCAGGTGCCTCAGGTAGACCATGATACATTACTGAAGTGACAGGAAAGCATGACCGAAGGTACACATGCAAGGAAGTAAATGGTTTGGTTTAAATAGTTTGGTTTTCTTCAATTTGAGGGCAGTTGGGAACCCAAACGACTCAACAGGAAGTTGAGTGCTGTGATTCAGGAAGAGAGGTTAGGTTAGAAAGGTAGTGTGCGCCTATCAACTAAGAAGTGACAGTTGAAGCTAAGGGAGTAGAAACGATGATCCTGTAGCAGATCATGCAGTGAGTACACTAGATGCAGGGGCCTGCTTCCATCTAAGAACCTCCGGTGAGAGCAGTCAGAGACACAGACCATTGAGAGAGACAATCAAGTGGAGAGATGGTGGAAGATAGTCTACCATCTGACAGCTTAACAGATTCAACCATTCAACACTTCTGGGATACTGCCTGTGTGCCAAGCACCATGCTAGCAGGACCAAGGTTACAATGGGAAGAAAAATCTCCTATCTCCTAAGGTTACAGCCTGTGGGAGTGGGGAATGGGCAGCAGGTGAGTAGTGGGGCAGACTCATTAGTGAGATATTCACATAAATAAAAAGGTCAGATGGTCAATGCGATGGACAATGCACATGTCTGGTAGTGTGGGATTTGAGTGAGGACAATGGGGCTTCGATATAGAGAGGGAGATGGTGTGAGGGGGAGGGGTATAGCAAATATGGAGGGCAGAGCAAGACAAAATGTTTATTACCTATTTTTTCAGAAACTATTTACTAAATGCCTATTATGAGTCAGGTATTATCAGGTCCTGGACATTCAGGCGTGAACAAAGTAGACAAAGTCTCTATTCTCCTGAGCCAATATGTAGAAAGGAAAGAAGATACCACATAAAAGCAGATAAATAAGTATCCTCAGTTCCCCATCAGATTATCGTGCACGCGCGCGCGCGCGCGCGCACACACACACACACACACACACACACACACACACACACACGGTGTACAAGCCTGGGGGAGCATATGAGTGAAGACGGGAAGGAGGGATGCAGGCGCTTGCACACATTGAGGGGGGAGTGTGGAATGTGCCAGGAGGCGGAATGATGCAAAGTCCCCTGAAGCAGAAGCAAATGAGAAGACTAGTGTGCACTCTGTGAATGGGGCAGGCTGAGGACAGAGGGAGGGCAGCAGTAAAAGGGACCTGGCAAGCTGTGAGGAGGAGCGTAGATACTACCCTGGGTGGAATGGAAGTCACTGGAGACTTCTGGACAGAGAGTGATAGGATTCAGTTAAGTTTTAAAGTATCATTCTGACTGCTGGGTGAAGAATGGATTACAGGTGGCAGAATGGGAAAAGGAATACTAGATGGGAGGTCTGTGCAGTAACCTAGGGGAGAAGCCAGTGGCTGGGGATTGGGAGACAGTGAGACAGCTGGGAACAGATTTGCAGTTCAAAAGATCACTACTCTGGTTGGCTGGAGGCAGAGAAGGCTGTGCTGAATGGACATGTGAATTCTGGAAGTGACACAGTGAGGGGCATTCATGAGATCTTTTTTCTGAGCCTGTTAAGTAGGTAAGTGAAGTGAAAAAGGACAGCTACAGTCGACATGGTCCAAACCCCAAGACAAGGTTACTGGGGGCCAACCTTATGAACACTGTAGTCGCATGGAATGATGGCAGGCTCTGAGGGGAGGAAGACCCTAAGCTAGTGTCAAATCTTTAATAAACTGGGGAAATCCCTCAACAAGGCAGAAGAGTAGGTAGACTCCAATGGTACAAGCCTCAAAGGGTCAGAGTTTTCACAAAAATATGAGAGTTTGGTTCTAGAAAAGACTGGGTGGGGTGTGTGTGTGTGAGAGAGAGAGAGAGAGAGACATAGCTTTTATCACCCCATCACTGCTCCTAAGGATTTCAGGATATGAAACAAATGAAGGGGCACCCCCTCATAGAGCCGCATGTGGAAGGGTCCCCTTGGGAGAGTGCTAGGTGTCGATGAGGCAAAGCGGGGAAGCCAGTAATGCTTGCAGAGGAAGGCTGAGATTCTGAGGGATGATGATAGAGAAAAAGGCTAATTGATTTAGCAATTAAAGAGGTCATGAAGACTAAACCTTAAAGAGAAAGAAAGGTTATTCCAAGTGTAGATGGTGTTATATATTCTTAATGGTAATTTACTTGAAGAAAAACCATCCCTTCTCTCTAGTATCACTAAATGGTTTCTAAGGAGCTTTGAGAATTTAAATAGTTAAGAAACCAGACACACGATTTCTCTCGAGGTTTTTGATAGGACATTCTTCAACTCAACACAACCACTCTGTGAGCACCTACTATGTTCCTAGAACTCCTTTAACAAGAATGTCAAGAGCATTAAGGATATACGTGGCCCTGTTTGCTCTTATTACATGTCAGATACTCAAGACTGGAAAAAATAAAACTCCAGTACATTCTTATCAGATTTCAAGAAACTCTTTGATGAGTAGCTGGCAAAGTGTACTGGAATGTGTAATGAAAGCCAACCATTCTAGAAATCAGAGAAACCCAGGCTTGAACAATTATTCTTTTTCTATCCAATTAAATCCATTGATAAGGATCTCTTAGCCACATGCTTAGACACAGACATCATGCTAAGAATATAAAATCGGGTAAGACATTGGCCTAGCAGCTTCCAATCTAGGAAGTGTGAGGAGTAAAGCACAGAAGTGCCCACAGTACCAGGTGAAAAACATGAAGTATGAAGTTCTGCGGTGGTTCATAAAGAAGAGACAATGCTCATGTTTCAATAGGGACATGGTACTAGAGATGGGTTTTGCAGAATGGAGGGATCTTGCCAAAGAGAGAGGAGGATGGAAAAACAATTCTGGGGGGTGCAAATAGCAGAGAGCAAGGGCTCTAAAAGGATGGGGTGCAATGATGGAAATTCCTGGACTGGTTTTGATCCAAGGATTCATTTATTTAATAACGATCCCATGGTTAAGTGGTTGGAGAAGCTGGCCTGAGCACAGGCTGATCGGATCTATCAGGAACATATATATTCATACTCTAGGCGCGCTCGCGTGCACACGCGCACACACACACACACACACTGCTATCTATGTGCTAGAAAAGGGAGGGGCTACAAGGCCAGCCTGAGAGCTCCACACACAGAATTCACAACAGGGTTTTTTGGAGGGAGAACAGGTAGGACATTATTGGGGCAACTGACAGAATACATGTTATCGCAAGGAATACAATGGGTAGGAGGAGTAAGAGACAATTATTTCAATAATCTAGATGCATGGTAATGGGGGACCTGAACTAGGCTAGGTCAAGGAAGACACACTAGAAATAATAGTGGATATAAAATTCTATAGGACTTAACGAAGGAGCTGTGAGGAAGGAGCCAATAATATGAGAGTTTCTGAGCTTAGGAAATGAGAACCAGAATACCAATACTCCCGGTGGGCAATTTGTGAGGAAGACCTAGTCGGGGGACATTGTGATATGATAAATTTGAAGTGCAAGTAATACACACTCAAGTTGTCTGAGATGTCCAGCAAATAATTAGAAACGAAGGGCTGAAGGGGGAGGGTTCAGGGAACCAGAGAATAGTGACCTGCGCTCTTCCAAAACACACGCACAAGCACCTATGTGCACAGCAGGAGAAAGCACTGAGTAGCTAAGAATGGCCCCCTAAGGAAGCTGGCAAAAAGAACAGAAGCAGCTTGGACTTCCCGAAAGGACAATACTTCAAACATCAAGGCATTTGCAAATCACTCTTTTTAAAACATGTGCATTGAAGGTGCTATTTTATTTGAAGCCATCATGCTTCGATGAAAACTCAGCATATTTAGAGAAGGTCCTTGGCCGTCCCACCCTCATCACGTTTTCCATCTCTAAAAGGCTGAGTTCTGTAACGTTGCACTCATCTTTCCCATACTTTGCAACACCTCCAAAGTTTTCAATGTCTCACAAGATGGGACTAGACCTTGAATTCACAATAAAAGATCTGGCCAGGGTACTTTATAAAGTATGACAGAAAATCAGGTTCTTTTTTTTTTTTTTAATTTTTATTTATTTACGATAGTCACAGAGAGACAGAGAGAGAGGCAGAGACACAGGCAGAGGGAGAAGCAGGCTCCATGCACCGGGAGCCTGACGTGGGATTCGATCCTGGGTCTCCAGGATCGCGCCCTGGGCCAAAGGCAGGCGCTAAACCGCTGCGCCACCCAGGGATCCCAGAAAATCAGGTTCTAAGTCACATATGAACCCACTAGTAGGTCAGCCAACCAATAAATAATTGTTAAGGGCTTACTGTGTGTGTCTAACATCGTTCCCATTTTGAAAAATCCTGCTTTATAAAAACAAACAGAACAGGGAAAAATTTCTGAATTGTGAGCAGCCTAAAAGCAATAAACCTGAGATCTTCCTTCTGTCATGGCTGCGTCCATATGCCATGTCTCATAATATAATTAGTACTATGGTTTAACTGAATAGTTTTGCACTATTTATAGATGTCTCATTTAAGTAGCAGGTGAGGATAAAAAGTCCATTTTGGGCTTATGTTGAAATTAAACTATATTGTCATTCTAATTACAAATTGAGTGGAACTCTTGCTAATTCACCAGAATAGACAAGAGGACCCAATGTGATTCATTCTGTAAAAATAATTACAACAGAGATGCACAACTGCTTTAAGTCTTTCTGGAGAAAGGTGGTACTTTGTGTGCATGGTAGGGAAAGACTTTAGGTGATTTATTATATTTTACATTCTAGCACCAAAAAAAGAGTTTCTGTAGAAAAATACATACATGACCAAGTCTCACAATTCTGTATCTTAAGATCTCAGGAGCCACCTGTTATAATCATTTCTTCTGAGAAATCTAAAATAAAAATACAGTATCTCAAATGCATAAATGAATGTGAATTTACAGGTTTTGACACTTGTACAAAGACACACTAATGACAGGAACATGGAGTCTAATTTACTCAAACTAATTTTCTTGGGTCATTTCTACCCACTACAATATGTTCAATTATATAAGCAGTTGAAGAACTGATAATGTCCTGAGTCAACGCTAAACCAGAAATGATGCTCTGGTTGACTGAAAAGTCCCATGTACCAAACACGGTACCAAACATGTAACACATTACCTCGTCACCAGCTTGTCAGGGCGTGCCATCCCTGGTTTATAGATGAGCCAACTAAAGTTTACAAAGTTAAGAAACTGTTCAGTAGTTGTCAACTGGGAGAGTAAAAGTTCAAATTTAGATGTCACACTCTAGAACTCACTCTGTTGACCACACCATGCTCTCTTTGTGGGATTCGTAATGTCATTGGCCAATTGCATGAGATGTGGGTTCTATCAATCCCAGGAACAAAAATTTGCAACCATCTTCAAACCATCAATCTTCTCAAAAGGATCTCAATGATTCTATAATGCTAAGTATCAAGACTAGGAGAAGGAAGGGAATCTGGCTCGAGGCTCAGAAGAGCCTCCTGAATCAGACCAGCTCTAATTCAACAGTGGCTCAGACAGCCCAAACCTAAACCAAGACTGCCATTCTTCTTCATGGGCACCAAATACCCATTCACTCCTTGTGGCCCCTGGGCAGTAGCTGAGATGAGAAGCACCAGCTCTTCTGTTCTAGTGGTTATACTACAGCTCTGGTGCAACAGCTAGTTAACCAAGTGTTAACTATGCAGTACCTGAACACGGGATAATACCTTTTCCTTAAAAACAAAACAAGACAGAACAAAAAAGCCCTCTCCATCGTCACAGGTTCTTATGGAACTCCTAGGTATTTGAGTTATTTGATCAATCCTATGACCTTGTTATTTAGTCACTGTTTGAAATAGACCAAACTTTCACCTTCAAATACAACAGAGTTCTTGGTCAACAAGACTAATAAGTCAGTCAACAACTATTTGCGGAACACACACAAGTACACAGAATTTTACGCTGAGGGGTATTTATACCTTCAATTCTCAGGGAACTTAAAGTCTGATTTGCCTTCCTCTCTTATTATCAGTCAAATATTTATGAAGCAACTTGGCTATGGAGCCAGCATTGTGTTTGATACAACAGGGAAGCTTAGCATAGATCTGCACAGAAGTAAGCTACACAAGTTATTACACATGGGAAATAACGCGGTGACAGCTAAGTGCCTGAGTGTATAGTAGTGAATAAACAAGCAATGGGAGATCAGAGAAGAGAGGGACTGGCTGGCTCACTTACACACTCTCTCTCTCCCCACTTCTCTCACTCATTTAAAACATATATATTGTGAGCACCAATTATGAACCAGGTACCGTTCTAGGCACTGGAGCTACTTCTGCAAATGAAGAGCAAAGAGGTCTCTTCTGCTCTCATGGACCTTACATTCAAGCAGGGAGAGGCAGATAACGGAACGGGTACAGACAAGTACAAAAACATGCCGAAGGAAGAGAACAATGATGGAGAGAGGTAGGGAGAGAAGGATGCTATTTTAGATAGGGCTGTCAGGGCAGAATGCTCTAGTAAGTGACATTTCTCACTTGAAGTGAGAAATAAGCCATAGAAGTACTACCACAGGAAGGTCCAGTAAAGAGCAAATGCCCCGAGGCAGGCCAGCCACCAAGGAGGTCTCTGGGAGAGGGGAATTAACTGCAAGGGAGGGTAAAGTGTTGGTAGCAGAGGGTGGGGAGAAAGCACCAGCCTGGGGAAGCAGCAGGTGTCTGGCATGTGTAGTGACAGGACACCAGTAGAAAGAGCCATGAGAATATATACATACATGTGACGAATAAGGCAGGGAGGGTCTGCAGGGATATTTCCCAAAGACAGGAGAGAGGAAGCAAGCCGGGATTTTAAGGGAAGAGCCGGTGTTATTTTACAGTCAAGTCTCTGCATCTGGGAAGATGAAGCCAGAGACAAGCGTGCATAGGTAATAAAAAGGTGCGCTGGACTGAAATGAAGGATGTGCAATGAGATACGGTGAGAGATTAGAATGTACAAGAAGAGACTGGAAAAACTGATGTGTGCGTTCTGCTTTCATAACTCAAGGGGGCTGTGAATACAGCCTCTCCAAATATCCACCTCACAGGATGATAAACCAAATGAGCAAGCCACCTTTTCCGCAAACACAATTGAACATAAGACCACACTTCTTTCTCTTCACAGTCTTTGAAGTTTGGCACGTCTTTTCCCAACATGCTCAAATTTTGAGCATCCAGGTTTGCACATAAAACGTTTCTTTCAAGGCAACAAAAGAATTCAGTAACAGACGTAGAGAAGACCTGACTGCTGGAGATGCCTCAGTAATTTGCATTTCCATATTAGAAGCTCAAGATTTTAAATTGAAAATACAAAACCCCACCTCATTACCTCTTTCCTTGTGCAAAGAGAAAATGGAAATTCTTTGCGAAGGAAAAAAAACAAAAACAAAATATGAGCCTGGGCAGCTTCCCCCCACTGCCTAGCAGTGCACAGCTGAAAGGGCCAGCAAGGGCTCAGGGCCTGGCACATGGTGAGCACGAGGCTCAGAGGTACTCACGGTTTTCCTCCCGGAATGCCTGTCAGGTTTGGAGGTATTGCTGGCACACGCATGTGATGGTGTGGATCAAAT
Source organism: Nyctereutes procyonoides (assembly GCF_905146905.1). Taxonomy (NCBI): domain Eukaryota; kingdom Metazoa; phylum Chordata; class Mammalia; order Carnivora; family Canidae; genus Nyctereutes; species Nyctereutes procyonoides. The sequence continues at coordinate 45,622,820 of NW_026575146.1, forward strand.
CCAACCTAAAATTTTCCCAAGCAAAATAACAGAAACAAACACAATTACACTAACTTATCTCAGCCTACTCAATACCTCTCTAAATACTGGGAGAACACAGACTTTAAATTTAGAAATATACATAGGGAAGTATCAACCGATGAAAAAATAGGATGTTTACAATTTTAGTGGTAACATACTGGGGGGGGGGGGTGGAACATACATGAAAAGAATAACTTGTATAATTTTTTTTTTAAGTTTATGATGGAAACAGGGTTCACTACATTCATTACTATTTGCTCTACTCTTGTAGGTTTAAAGTTAAAAGGAAACCTAAAATATCAAGGACATTTCCTCACCTTAGAAAAGGCAATGGATCTCACAGTATAACTGCATGTAGTTTAATTTGCAGATATGATGGGTCCCTACGTTCAAATACACGTCTGAACATCCCAGAAGCCATGGAATGGTTTGATTTCGCGAAGACCCATGAACATACCACTGGTGATCTTCCGTAGGCGGCGGCAGCAGCAGCAGCAGCAGCGGCTGCACTCATCTGAGGGGAAATATTATGCAGTCCTGCATAGGCGGCGCCGGGGCTGGTCAGCTCACCATTCATCCCAGCATGGGGCACGATCCCAAACGGGGTTGGATATGGACAAGGGACTGCCATCGGGGTCCTCAGGCTTGAGGCTACAGAGCAAAACAGAAGGAGAGAAGAGAAAAAACAAGAACACAGGAAATAATAAGGAAGTAAGACATTAAAATATACCTTAAAAAAACAGGATCCAGTGCTCAAATTCGCTTATTTTAATATACTCAGGTGAAATAACTCTTAACAGACTTTTGATGCAGGTTATTACTACTCTTAAGGTATGGCACTATTTGCATTGCTTTGTTTAAAAAAGTGCAGAAAACTCTTCTTACTAACCCAAAGGGTCGACTCCTGCTGGCTTTCCAGGCACAGGCCGCAATCCGGGGGTGGAGGTACTGCCTGGGGTGGGTGCATCAGTTCGCGGAGTAGGGGTATTGGACTTTGAAACAGGAGTAGTAGATTTTTCATTCTAATAGAGATAGAAGAGAATACAGCAGCAATGAGAACACAGTTTTTACAATGATGTTAAACGTTTTTAAAAAGGCAAGTCAAAAGGGAAAGAGAAAGAAATGGAAAAAGTTCCTCAGGTTGGGCCTTTAGTTCTAAAATTAAAAAGAACCAACCAACAAACAAACAGATCCCTGAGAGCACAAAACCAACGGTTCAGTTCAGGAGGGTATAAACTAAAGTAGAATCTAGAGTAGAGAAGATGATTTCCAGGAAACTGGTATGAGTCAGACAGAGGCTGATAATCATGATGTCCTATGAAACAAACACTTGCTGGTTGCTTTGATTCAAGGCTGCTTGAGCTGGGTTCCTGATGGACTGTTCATGTCACAAGAGGTTTCCTGGTTAACAGGTCCCATTAGAACAGATCCACGCCTAAATCATCACAGAGATCAGTAGAGAGGAGATGCCAATACAAGACCAGAAGGCCAAAAGAGAACAGGAAAAAAAACTTAATGTACCTCTGTTCCAGACACATCCCCCTAATTTGCAGACAACCTAAGGAACTTTCTTTCCTTCAGTTGCAAATTCAGAAGACTATATGAAAACTGAATTTGTCTTTTTTTTTTAATGTTATGTTACAAGGAAATAACTGGTGAAGAAAAAGGAAGACATACACACAAAAATGCAATTAACTACACAGCCACAGAAGAAGGGGATATGGGGAGATTATCCTGACTTGCAAGCAGTTTCATTTTTGCATTTGTGATTTGTGGTGTGAGTCAAGGAAGACTTTTGTAAATGACAGATTACTTGTTAGACAGGAAGGGAAAATTATTGCAGTCATATATAGCTTGGTAATTCAAACAAAGCTAGCAACGAAATCACATCCCAGTCGAAAACTAAATTTACCATAAACCATAGGTGACAAAACCATCTCTGTAAGCCTGGTGTGTATTTCTTCATCTTTGCTGAGACACGTTTCACTCAATTTCCCCATATCCCTCCCCTATCCTTGCAAAAAGACTCATAAAACAAACATCTATCACCAGTAAGTCAGTAAACCCATTCTGTTCCCAAAGTACTTTTGTCAATTAAGCTCGAATATTGAAAATCTAAGTATATTTGGAATTAAGAGTCCTTGTAGAAAAATGTGAAAAATACCAAATTTACCAAATAATCAAAGCCAAGCATCTTGAAACAGGCCACGCTAAGAAAGAGGATGAAGAGCAGCTTACAAGGCTAAGTTCTTTGGATTTGGAGGAAGGGGTGCTGCTGGAGGACGCAATGGAGGCTGGGCTGATAGGGGCGTCTTTCTTGAGCAGGCGCGCCTTGTCCAGGCCGTTCTCTCTGGGGGAGTGTGCTGGACTCCCCCGAGGGGAAGATGGGTCCTACAGGGAAACAGCAAGGGCAGTAATGCAGCACAGCACACTCACAATGCTAGAATACTTGAGTGCGGAAAGCACAAAGCAGTGCAGAATGAATGCTCTGTAATCGATAATAAAAGATTCACCGAATTGCTAAAGAAAATATTTGGTAGAATGCAATATTTACAGCACAGCTAATCCTTGCAGGACATGGGTTAGATCTGTGCAGTTCCATTTATATGCAGATTTTTTTTATAAATATGCTACAGTACTGTAAATTGTATCTTCTCTGCCTTATGATCTTCCTAACAACATGTTCTTTTCTCTAGCTTTCTTTATTTTAAGAATACAGTAATACATATAACATACAAAATACCTGTTCCTGACTGTTAATGTTATCTGTAAGGCTTTAGGTCAAAAGTAGGCTGTTAGTAGTTAAGTTTTGGGGGGAGTCGAAAATTATATGTGGCAGCACAATGGGCATACTTGCTGAATCACTATGTTGTACACCTGAAACTAATGTAACATTGTGTGTCAATTATACTTAAAGAAGTGGGGGGGGGATTACATGAGGATTTTCAACTTTGTGGGAGGTTAGTACCCTAAAACTGCCCTCCCTACCATTGTTCAAGGGTCAGCTGTACTTATTCAAAAACAAAAATCAAAACCCTACAAATATACAGGTCGCTTGCCAATAAGATCTGAAGGCTGACCACATATATCTGGTGTGCATTCATGGTGATAGCAAAACACACTTGTATTTTTATAGAAAAGAATAGCAATATAAAAAGGATCAATAATAAATACATAAATTTCAGGTAAATAAAAAGTGGGTCCCTTTGGAAATGGAGCGCACACATTCTGAATACTGTGTGGACACTAGTCATTGTTACAGTGGTAAGAACAAGACGCTGAACAAGCCATAAAACGTACCTCATTAGAAACGTCAACCACCAAATTGTCATCACTCTTCTCTCCATCGCTGTCCTGCATCAACAATTGACAAGCATTACCTCCTCCCCTACCACATGCGTACACAATACAAAGGCCAGATTTACCCCAGATAAATTCAGGTTAATTCCTCACCTCTTACAAAAATGAACTGCACCCAAGAGTGCTAAACACTTTACAATGTACTCTGTTCTTTAATCCTCATGATGATTTTTAAGGTAAGTAATATGATGATTCCACTTTACAGTTTAAAAAACTGAAGCTTATGGCTTGCTACTCCAAAGCTAGTGGAAGCTGGCACAACCAGGCTAAATCCAGCCTACTGTCAGGTGTGATGTGCGTTCTCTCAGTTTAAAACACTGGGTAAGTAGCCAGCATTTTAAGATTGGGAGGTTTCACACGAAAATCCAAACTTTCTTTCTTTTTTTTTTTTTTCTTGAGGCCTGCAGTCCTGCAGGGCACCACCACAGGGAGCAGAGCAGGCCCTGGCTGCATCCACCCCAGTCCCACCCAGCTGGCTTCCTTCACTCTATGACTTGAAGGGTCAGTCACTGAAGGGAAATGAGCTTCAACTCATGCTAGGGACACATCTGGATGCCTCTGCAAGTTATACTCTACTTGCTTTACCCCTCAGCGCAAATTCCTTTTAGACATTTTAACAGGCTAGGATTTTACATTTTCCTTAACATTTCTAGTTGACTGCAGGAAATTCAAGCACCTTGAAATACAGAGGGAAGCAAATGCATCTCTAGAAACAGTACTATGAAAGCCCTACAATGTCTTCTATTGGCGGCCAGACAGTGCACTGTGCTCTGACTCATGTACACGTGTGTGCTGCCCTGCACACAGAGGCTGCAGCTAGCCAACTGACACACAGTTCTATACACGGTCACTATTTTTTTTCTCGTCTGGTCTAATTCTAGTTGGTAATAGTCATAAAATGGCTGTGGATAAAAAGCAGAGTAAACTGGTTTCCCCCAAAGCAAAGATGAATGAACTTACATAACGAGCTGCAATTTCCTTTTCTTCAGTTTTCTGCTTTTTGCTGTCAGAGGAGTAGTCTGTGGAGTTTCTGTGCTTCTCGGCACCTCGGAAACTGGCCGACGGGGATACCGAAGAGCTCTGTAATTCAAAAAGAAAGCAGGGTTGAGGAATGACCATCCACTTCACAGTGAGTTGTGCAGATCTAATGTCCCTTTTGTTCATTAGTGCGCACCTGTAAAATTGTTAGGAGGAGACAGGAGGGAACAGTGGAGGTGAACGGAAGAGGCAAAGGAGGCTCAGCAGGAAACCAAGGGGAAACCGGGACAAGGGGATGAAGGGGGGAAAAAGGAACCAATAGGAAAGAAGAAATGGAGACAGGACGGAGGGAGTCAAGGAATAAAAAAGGAGGCAAAGAACAGCAAATTCAGAAGACAGAATGGGTCTGGTCTCAAGGAGATGTAGATTACACTGGGGCGGTAGCTTGAAAGCAGTGAGAAAGGAAGCAGATAGAAGAGAAAATGGAAGGAAAGAAAAGGTGAGCCCCTGCCCCCCTGGGGGCCCCAGTTTGCTGGGTAATGGGAAACCAGTAACTTAAGCCTGTACAGAGACAAAGAATACATTAGAATCCATCTTGAGAAAAACTAGTAATTCTACAAAGAAAAAGGAAGAGAGGTACAACCCCAAAATGGTGATCATGTGACACAAAGGTCATATTTATGTAATTTTGCTAAGTCCCTTGTTTTAAGGTTATGAGTCGCAAATAAAAATAACAAAACAAAATGCCTGCAAAAATTCACTCTAGTCCTTTTCTGACTCCTACAGTTTTCATGAGCTGGCTCCTTTGTATCTCTGGAAACCCTAGAACTCCATTAGGACCAGGCAACTGAGAAAGACAGACACTCCCTTCTTGGGTCACAGCTGGGAACGAACCATACAGGCTCAGGAGAGGTCTGTCATCTCTGCTCTTCCAGAGAGTTCCCAACTGGAGGAGGCCTATACGCTGAAAATAAACACTGAAGTACAGAAAAGGAGTCTGTCTACCACAGAAGCCAAGGTGATTACTACTGGGCACATTCAGACAGTACAAGAGCTTAAAATCACATATAAAGAATCGTGAAGAAAAAAGCATCAACGAAACCTGGAAGCAACCTTATGAACTGGCCAATGACTCCGTTCCAGACAGACCAAAGAGGAGCCCGCCTGACAGTAAGGTGAGGTGTGGGGGAGGTACGAGGGCTGACCTGTGGAGGGTGGCTCATAAAGGCCAGAGAGGCCCAGTCCCTCTCAGCAGGGCACCAGCATGGGGCTCTGAGTGCTACATTAACCCAGGATGGGCAGTGGAAAGAACACCTGGGATATGGGAAAACAATTTCTAGGAAGAACAAACAATCACCACCAGGATATCTTTGCCTTGCATCTAAATCAATTCAGGAAACTGTTCCGTAAAGCTCTTCCTCACTGATAACTGTACTCTTCTCATAGAAAATTAAGCCCTTGTACTTTTTTTCCTTTATCTTAGTCTGATGGTAATAATTAACATTTATGAAGATACACAACATTTACAACGGCTTTTAAATTAACTATGGGAGGCAGAGTGATAGCCAGAACTTTTGGCTCTTTATCCCTTTTCACTTCCACTGAACCTTAATGCCACATTTTCTTTTGTGGCTAAACTTTCGAAGCCCATTGTTAGAGGAAAACCAATAAACTTTTCTTTTTCCATGCTGGGTCTACATCGCTACCAAGACACCACCCCCTAGTGGTCACCTGTGGTGATGGCAACCCCACCACCAGCTCCAAAGGATGGAAGGAGGGGGTAGGAGTTTGGTGGCAGGGGAAGATGGGAAGGACAAATGAGTTGGTTCCCAATGATAGGGCTGGGTACCTCCAAAGGCTTCCTTCCTGTACTATTCTCTCAGTCTTCAGTGAATACTCTAAGTCAGAGGCACCAAACCCTGTGGCTAACCCTACTCATTCGCCCTTAAGCTTAATGGCAGAAACGATGGCAGATGTCATTCAGTCAAGGCTAAAAAGACCGAAGCTGAACAATTTTTTAAATTGGACTGCTGCTTCATTTTCATGTACCCTAGTTGAGTTCCAATCCTCACTCCCAAGCCATCAGACATGGTTCAATGCTTCTGCTTTGCTTTCACACTGTGACCAGGTTTTTGTGACCATTACTGCATGGAAATCATCCTTGCAAACATCACCTGTGAGCCACTACCTACCATATTCGATGTCAGAACCCCATATCTAGTGTCCCCCTCTCCAGTCTCTCCGCCACATTTCTAGGGTTCGTATTTCCCAAAAGAGAGATTCGACCACTTCTCACTCTTCCTTAAAAACAACAAATGGTTTCTCACCATCCTTAAGGAAAAAATGTCCAAATTTCTGAGCGTGGCCTTCTCTGCGAAGCCCTTCACTCCCTATCCTCACCCAGGGCCCTGGCCTTAGAGCTCAGGGCTCTGTGCATTTTTCTTGCATCTGTAGCCTTTTTTCCTGGCCTAGAAGAATGCCCATTTCCCCTCAGTATCTTTGTGTTGAAACCCATATTCTAAAGGACTGGCTCTCATGTCACCTTTTAAAGCTCACGCAGATGCTGTCAGGCAGAATTAATCACTCAATTCCTCCTTGTTCCCTTAACACTTAGTTCACCCAGTGAGTAGAGCACTCACAATCGATATGTGGCTATTTGTTTACAAGGCCACTTCCCACTCCAGGCTGTGGGTTACCTGGGGTGGGGGCCCTCGGCACAGCGAGCAGCAGAGAACTGCCCAGTAATGTTTTTGAACATAAATGAGCAAACATCCCTTTGTACCAACCTTGACCAAAAATTCATATGATACATTCCCTTCCAGCAGACCACTAGGCTGAACAGCAACACAAGAAACCATTCGTTACGGTAAGATCTGAGTAGTGATGCCCTTCAGAAAGCACAGCCTGGGAGCTGTGCCTCTTTCTCACCTCTACTCTCTCACCTACTTCCACATGCCTTCATCCTACTCATTTGATATTTTACAAAAAGAAACCTGTATGTGTGTATCATTAACAACAATCTGAGCCCTGTGATTCTAAGATACTCTAATGAAAGTTATTTCCACTTTGTCCAAAAGGAAAAACTGATTTATGAACGACTGTAAGACACTTTCTCAAAAATTAACACTAAATGGTAATGCTTATTTATTTAGATCTTTATGCTTGCTTATTGATACACATGCACAAACAGCTTTACTTTTTTTAACTGGCTGTTTCTGGCTCTGTGGGCAGTATTTTATTTGTGAAATTTTATTGCAGACAGAGTTATATGTTAGAGTGTCCTGGGAGAATGATAAAGTAGTTAATTATCACTAGCATTTAAAGGTTAAGCTACACAATGGGCACTGGGGCAATCAGCAATGTTCTAATAACATAATTGCTCTGGAATCAAATTGGACTTGGCACAGACTCTCATCATGAATCTTACAAGTCCACCATTCTGCCACTGGAAGGCCACTTGGATTTTTTGCTGAGCATGTGAACAGGAGGAATTAAGTAAATCCTTTTAAAGACAAAGTCTGGTTTTACTAGAAAATATTTTTATTTCTGTCATTATTTTAAAAGCTTACCTACCTTAGGTATTTCCCTAGCTTACTCCATAGCAAACTTAACTGGAGCTGCATCATGACTCTGTATAAATCTACAAACTTAGAAATATTTTCTCATTACAGTCTGACCATGTGACTATATCGGCAAAGTCATTAAGAATGGAGGGCCATAACAATCAGAAGCGGTGACCAATCAAGAGAAGTCAAACGACCTCAAATGCAAATGTTTACTAAAAAGCTCTGTATCTTTAAAAATGAAACATATTATTGGGATAGTAGAAAGAACAAAGTAGATGTTTAATAAAAGAAAAGGATGAGGGCAAAAAAGGAAAGACTAGGGGACAGATAACAAAAATTTGAGTCTTACTATATGGAAATCCCAATTGCTTTGGAAGCAAAACATAAGCTTTAAAGGAGTTACTCCTAAACTGCAAATCATATTTTATCTCCAAATGAGAAAATTCTAGATCCTAGTTTGAAATCCAACCAAGACTCTACTAAGGTTATTGACCAAGTCAGATGGAAAATGGACACCTCCGGCAATTGAAATAGATGGCTCTGCCCTTCACCTTCACTCCTCTGCCACCTCAAGATCAAAGATGACCATTATGATGAAGAGTTCTGTAAAGTATACCCCGCCCCCTCAAAAAAACAAGAGGTAGTGTTGTTACAATTAGCTAATTTTAATAACAGGTAGCACAGATTTTACTAGCAGGCAACAGCATCTGTCTGGAGTCAGACTGCCTGTCTGGATTTGAGTCTAGAGTTTTCCACTTAATAGCTGTGTAGCCTTGGGGATATTGCTCAGTCTCAGTCTCTGTAGTCTGAGACAAGAACACCCCACCCACATCCTCCCTGAGCTGCTTTGAGGACCAGGTGAAAGAATCTCCATAAAGTAGAATAAGGCACAGTCGCAGACAGGTAACTGAGCCCCTCTGCAACAGCACTCAGCACTGCACGCTATTTACTACAGAGCTAGTGTGGATTGTCTATTTTCAGCCTCACATAAGGACCATTCTCAGCATCTGTGTAGCACTACCCCTCAGCTCCGATATACAGATGGTCCATAATGATAGGGTTTCAATAGGCTGCTATTAACCAAAACACATGTCCTTTCAACACAATAAGGTTTTGGTTCAATACTGCAGGCAGGACTATAAATACCACCTCCATATCGGACTTTTTAATTTGATTTCAAATGCACATCAAGCTAATTTTGCTTGCCATTCGTCTAAGTGCACTGTTCATATGTCCCCGCCCACTTAGCAGAGTCCAAAGGAAAGGTTGGACAACCATGATCAAAAACTCTAAAACTCATTTGTTATGGTCTGTTTGTTCATCAGCCTTCAAATACCCCATCTACTTGGTACCCAAGGGTAAATCCACTTTCAAACAGATAAAGGGGATAATGACAGGGCAAAAAGTACCATGAAAACTTGGCTAGGGTTTTGCCCCCACTTTACTACTGGTGTGCAGGCCTATTTTACTCTCAAAGCCAGCCCCGTTTTAGAAGATAAATTATACTGCTAGTTGAACTGTAGTTCATTCAGTATAGGAATTAGTTTGGGTCAAGGACAATTCAAAGGGAGTCTGTTAATGGCAGTGGGGGAAGGCAGGATGGAGAAGGCAGGCTCAAGGGGCCTGTTGACCCTTCACTGATGCCATAACTAAAGTCCTCAAGCATCATTTCCTCTGTAAAAACAACAACAGAGGACTAAAACAGAAATTAATACTTTTTGACTCTCTTGAATGCAGAAAGGCCAAAGTACTGCGGGAACTCAGCAGGTACTCAGCCCCTCCCCTTCGTATGCAGAAGGGACTTCAGTAGGAGGAGTCCTACATCATGAGTCACCCTAGGTCAATATGTTCACTAACCCTCAAAGCATTTTAGAGTTATGAAACACTTTCAATAAGTTCTGAAGTAAAGTAACATCCTGAATAAACCTATATATGCCAAACATAGTACCGTACCCCAGTGCATTTCTGATTGAAGTTTTATTGTACAGTATTACACAAAATGTTTGTATTTCCATACATACAGTTCTTCAGAGTTAATAAAACACTTTAACATTTGCTATTCCACCTATTTTAAAAACAACCAGCAGAGATGGGGAAAATAATCCTCAATTGGGAAAAGTTAAAAAATAAAAATTATTTGGCTAAAATATACACATCTTACATACAGACTCATAACACATGCAAATTTAGGTAAATTAGTTTAAAAATTATAGCATGGCTATGGTGAAAAACCTGAATATGGTAGGGCTCTGAGCCAGTCACTGGTGTCAGTTTACTGCTCATTACAATAAGACTTTTTTAAAATAACCTGCTTGATTAAGGAAGTCATTAAAAACACAATCTGTATATAACCCTCACAGAACTTGCTTTTTCCAAATTAACATAAATCAAAATTCACCTTCAAAAATGACTGGGACTTTCTGAAGATCTGTCCTTGTTAAAATATAATCTCCATGTAAAGTAACAAGTCTGTTCTTAATAAATGTTTTACCTTCTACAGCATGTCATGAACAATACGTTCTTCAAAATGTTCTATTGTTGTTTTTGTCTTTTTGCTTTTCTCCTGGTAAGAGATACCTGGACCAAGATAAATTTCTCCAGCAGATAATCAAAACAAGAGGAACTGACAGAGGAATGATGAAGTAGAGAGGCCATGTCCACAACGGTGGACTGTGTGACCTTGGACAAGTTAATGAACTTCTCTAAGCTTCCAGTTCCCCAGTGGACAAAACAAGGCTAACTGGAATACTTGCTGGGAAAACTGCTACAAAGATGAAGGAGAGAGCTGTGACTCCTATGCTCATGTGAAACCACCACACAATCTCAGTCTACTCACAGGCCCTTTCAACAGGTTTTTACTGAATACCCACTGAAGTACAGTAATACAAAGATGAATGAAATCTACACCTTGCCCTCCAGAAGTCTCCATGCGTTAAAAATACTTAGAATACAAAAGTCCTACATATTTTTTGCTTTGTGGAGTAAAATCTACAGCCCTTCAATATTCAGCCATTCATGTTTTGTTTCCATGGCCTCAGCATTATGTATTACTTGGTCAGGATAAAATGCTATAATAATTTATAAGGTATCAATAAAATTGATTTTAAATTAGAACATTATCTTAATGTCCTCCCGGGGTTTCTTGACTGTTATTTCCTCTTCCTGGAATAAAAGCTGTTGGCTCCACCCCAGAAATTTCATTAAATACAGTTACTTTAGCTGGCCAGCTGCTGGAACACAATGCTTTGACATCAAAGATAACACGTTTGATCCTTGTGCAGGCACCTTAGCTTCCCTCTCCTGATAGTCACTCTCTGCTTGTGGTGGGAACTGTGGGTCATGTGAGCAAGTAACTGGCAGAACAAGAAAGGACAGGTATATCCCCCCTTAGTACTGATGGAGAAGTGAGCCCTCAGAGAGTGCAGAGAAGTCCCATCTTTTAACCAAGCTAAGAACCCCAAAACCACTGCATGCCCTTCAAATCCAATGGACCTTCTCAAAGTTCACAAGACCTAACATTCCTACATGCATTTGTCCTCCACCAGGAATTCCCCTTCCCTCAGTAACAGAGACTCTATTAATCTTTTTTTTTTTTAAGATTTTATTTATTGATTCATGAGAGACACACAGTGAAAGAGAGAAGCAGTGACACAGGCAGAGGGAGAAGAAGCAGGCTCCATGCTGGGACCCCGATGTGGGACTCGATCCCGGGTCTCCAGGATCACAGCCTGGGCTGAAGGCAGCGCCAAACCGCTGAGCCACCCAGGCTGCCCCGAGACTCTATTAATCTTGTATGCACTTTGTAAAGTGAAGTCACATGCACCTGCCACCTTCTTCTGGGATTTTTTTTTTTTTTTGTATAGCACCCATATAATAAATCCTACATCATTCATTCACCAACTACCTTATAATCAATGTTACTAAGTTTCACTAACAAATAGGACATGTTTCGGGAGTTTGAACACCCTAAAAACAAAAGTGGGGAACTGGCCAAAATTTCCTTCACTAATTTTCTGGGAAGGTGAATTGACTTTTAGACTTATACTTGCACTGTGTTCTGTTGTTGAATCAAAATATCAACATTCTTCTAACAGCTGCTTTGAAAGAAGCTGAAGTAGAGTAGCTGCTTGGAGGAAATAAGTGACTCAGCTTGAAGACTTGGCAAGCTCTATCTTAATGGACCAGATTCCTCATTTTAGTAACTATTAAAATTTATTGGTAAAGAAAGGCTTTTCATGTTGCTATTTTTTCCAGTAAACTGTTTTCATCTATTTGAAAGGCTAAACATTTTTTTCTTCCAAAGAGTGTTAACTCCACAGAGCCTCATATATATTCTTATGTATTATGTATGCAAATATACTCTACAATATCGAGGGTAATTCAGCAGGAACACAGAAGGAAACAACAGTGTATCAATTTAAAGGTATGCTGCCTAACAGTTATGAGATGGCTAATTAGAAACTCCAGGTCTTCTTCATACCCCTTCAATATGGCAAAAACTGTTTTTCAGTGATCACCTGGCTGATTTGGTCTTAAAGTTCTTCATTAAAACACAAAAGTTTGTGCTCTAGAAAGAACTAACAGAAATCTAACATGAGCCACGTATGAACTTAAAATTTTTCTAGTTAGCCAGATTTTAAAATTGAAAAGAAACAGTACAATTAATTTTAGTCATATATTTATTTAAGCCACTGAATCTAAAAATATATCAACATACAATCAATATCAAAATTATTCGTGAGACATTTTACATGATTTTTTTTTTTAGTACTTGGTCTTTAAAATCTGGCACGTATTTTGCATTTGCAGCACATCTAGATTTGGCCTGGCCACATGTGGCTTGTGGCTACTACACTGGATGACAAAGGCCTCAAAGAAGCTAAGGGCACAACAGGAATCACGCCCCTTAATACAAGCATCTGGCACTTTACAGAAGTACAGGCCTGACCTGGCTGTTGTCTACTTTCTCCAATCTGAGTTCAGAGTCTCTTTGTCAGGATGCTGGACACCGCGTACTCTCTTTCATCCCTCAGAGTAAGCCTCTGCCAAGAACTTGTCCCCAGCCTCTGAGTGGCTAGCAGATTTCACCTTTTATGTCTGAGTTTAAATGCCACTTTCTCAGAAAGGTCTTGTCGGTGACATTATCCAAGAAGATCTCTCTTGGAAACACCTTATTTACTTCCTTCCTAGCATCTGTATCAAGGCCATTACTTTGATTATTTTCTTGTCTCTTCTACTTGACTAGAAGTTCCACAAAGGCAGAGACCATCCACTTGGTTTGGTGCTTCAATTACTGGCTGCTGAATATATGAGTGAATACAAAACTTGATCTGCTCACACATCAACACTTAAGCAAACATCTGACCTGCTCCCATGTTATTTTCATTATAGTGAGAGTAGAGGCTGTGCAATCCTAAAAGGCGTGAGCTTGCCTTATTTCTTTGTATTCTCAGCACTCAGTATTAATGACTGCCAGAGTCAGAAGAACAGCTGCGTTTGGGGAGTGTGCGTGGGGGCAGCAGCGAGTGCAGGCACACCAAAGGAAGAAGGCAGCCTTCAAAAGTCAAAAATTGTAATTTTGAAAGTGATACAGTGACAAGTCAATTTTCAGGACTATGCTGAAGAGACACTGAGCAGCAATAGTGCAAAAATTAAAACTGGAACATGGGTCAGAATGATGCCAGGTGGAAGCGAGGGTCAAAGGTGGTACCTTTGTTCTCCACTAGCAAAGGTACAGGCCCCCTCCCCCAAGGTCAGTGCCAGGATCTGACCTCTGGGTGGACACACAAGAAATATTTGTTGGTGCACAAATGTATCAAGGCCACCAATTTTTCTTATTCTAAAAGAGATAAATCTTCCACATAAGGGAGACATTTTTCAACTGGCTCTCCTTCATCTTTCATCATGTACTCATCACCTGTCTGTGACCAGGGAGAAACAAATCTTACTCAGGTCTGACCACTGGAAAGGCAGGATTTAAGTGAATGTTGCCTGACAAACCGACCACATGAAGAACGCAGGCATCAACAGCAGTTTTTCTGTAGTGGCTCATTTCGACAAGAATGATCCCTGGGGATCTCCTAGAAATGTTCATCTCCCAAGGAGGTATGTGGTAAAAAGGAGGAAAAAAATCCCTCACTACTCACATTTTTTTTTCCCCCTGGATAGTAAGTCACCACACACAGGTGAAGAAAGAAAAAGCCCAATGTAGAGCAGACAGAGATAATGTTTGTTTTGGTTTTAAGAAAAGAGCTCTACAATGGCTGATTGTTAAGTCACAGAGGACAATCTAGAGTTTTATGTAAATTTTTAGTATGTAAAGCAACATAAAGCATTAATATCAATCAATTTAACATAGTGACTTCAGTATACTGAGGAATGAAAACAAACAAGACGCAGATACTTAGAGACACAATTTTAAATCTTTCCAAAGAAATGATTTTGAGCAGCAGCTTTCATTTGACAAGTAGTTGTAAAGATGTAGGGTTGACAAAATATAGAAAACACCGGAAGAACAAGTTGACTCACCAAGTGTGTGCCAAGCAAGATCAGTCTGGTCTAACCAAGAAAGAGCATTTCCACTAACCAGCAGTGAGATGTTAAAAAGGGAGTCAGTTCACTAATTCCCCGCCCCCGCCCCCCTCCACCCCAGCCCTTCAATCATAGGTCAAAGAGCGAAATTATTAGGAACTACGAAACATGTCTCAGAGCTGTCTACTTGCCACCCCTAACAATTGTGAGTGCTGGTCTGTTGCTCTGCTTCTCTGGCCTTTCCTTTTTCCTTCTCTCTCACCCCTTACCTGGCCCCTGTCCTGCCAGCAACACCTCTGTCAATACTAAGCTTTGCTGGTGGCACTGTGGGCTAGAGAGGTTGCTGACCCTTATTCTAACATGTCCTTTCAGGTTAATTACTTTTGTATACTCAGTGTACCCAGTGACATTTAATCACTACAGTGCTACTCGGGTAAACAGGAATGAATGGAGCCAACTGCAATTTGGCATCCAGCTAAATGGGGCGGTGATAGCAGCATGCTGAAAATGGACTGGAAGAAAATACTCTCACTCACCACAGTGAGAAATGAGATGAATGCCATTTGATCAATCACTCTTTTATTAAAAAGGAAGAACACTAGTCTGGTGGTATGTTTTTGCTATTTAATACTAAATATGGCTTGAAGGAATCCTGCACTTTGTAATGTTTGGGCAGTCTAGTAAGTGCTTGTTGACTGAATGGATGAAGATGAAAGAAACTCAACGTGTACGTACAACTCTGTCTCACACACACACACACACACACACACACACACACACAGGCACACACACACAGGCACATGCATCCAGTCACAAGGCTGCCCTCTGCTAACAGCCATAACAGTATGTGTGCGCGCGCGCGCGCGCACACACACACACACACACACACAGGCACATGCATCCAGTCACAAGGCTGCCCTCTGCTAACAGCCAACAGCCTCTCCTCTTGCTAGTCTTTTGGTTGTAAGCATCCAGGGCACAGGAATTAGATGCAGAAGGTCCTACAACTTTGTATGTACACCAAAGCAACCAGTCCTGGATTAATCAAATGTCATGTCACAGACCTTGAGCCACTAAAAGTCTGCTAAAACATACAGCCAAGGACTTGCACTGGGAATGGAGAGTGGGTCAGAGAGGCCATTAGCATCCCTGAGAGAGTCAGCCAGACCCAAGGGATACAGGGTGATTTTGTAGAAGTGCTTTCAATACTAGCTGGTGGATGAAAAAACGAGGCTTTACGACTCTTTCTAAAGAACAACAAAAGACTTTGCAAGCACAGTCTCATGTAGTGATGCCAGTAAAATCCTACAACTTTTGCTGAATGCTACTTCTGTACTGGCGATGTTAGACACTGCGGACACAAAGCAAGTACGGCACCAGTTTTACAGCACCTCAGAGTTTGGAGGGAAGGGGATGGAATGAATAATCGCAAGCTCTACAGTAAGAGTACTCTGGTTTCAAATCTCAGCTCCAGCACTTATTAGCTGTACAAGTCTGGCAAGTTAACCCCCTGTGGCCTCAATTTTCATACCTGTAAAATAAAGGTATCTGTCCTATGAGATTATCAGGAAGATTTAAATAAGATAGCTACAGGAAGTGGCAGGCCCTTCTTTCATGCTTATTTCTGGAACATGCCCCAGAAGTCAAAGGCCAAGCCTTCGCCAGCAAGCCAATCAGGCAAGAGGACGCCCCAAGGGCTGCTGTAATGTCTCCTACTGGCCTGCCTTTGAAAGATGGTAATGGGCAGTTTCTCAGGTTCTAGGCAAAGGCCACTCTACTACATGTCCAGATTCAAGTGTTTCAGACAGCAGATTCTCCAATTTGGGCATCTTCCTGCCCTGCTGGCTTAGTGCTCTCTTCAGAAGTTCTGCTCTTTCTCCTTATTTGCAGAATTCACGTCAAGCATATCTTCTGACCTGATGTTCAGTCGGGGTAATGGAATGAAGTCTAAACTTGTAACCCCAATTTCACTAGAGCTTGACAAATGACTCTAAAGTAAGTGAGGCATCAGGATTAATGGAGTGGGGAGGGGGCACCCATGAATATCCTCGTGAATATGGAATATTGTCAGTTACTGAACTAAATACCAACTCTGTGTCAGCCCCTCTGCTGGGCTGTAAGGCACTGGCTCAGTACCAGTATAAAGGGCAGATGAACACCCTGCCCTCAGAAAGTACAAAAACAAATTATTATTAATAAATTAATGAAAAACTAATCAGAGCAAGTGACAATCTGTTATAAAGGACATAAACAGGATGCTAAAACTGAGCCTACTGACAGCACGGCCAGGGACGACGGCCTCTTTAAAGCAATGACATTCAGGCTGACAGCAGGACCAAAGCTGAAGCCAACTATGTGAACAGCCAGGAGAAGAATGCTGCAGACACAGGGAACAGCAAATGCACAGGCTCTGAAGGGGAGGAGCCCACAGTGACACTGGAGGTCCAGGAGGGCTAGGTGCATGGGTGGATAGTTTTGGGTGGAGGGAGGGGCCAGGCTGTGCAGGGCTCAGCAGGCCACAGTGAAGCCTGTTTTATTCTAAGCGCCACTGAAGGGAATGATGAGATGACACACGCTCTAAAAATCACTCAGGAGATCTTTGAAAAGTTGGGTTAGACGGGGCCACAGTTAGAGGTAAGCCTTAAGTTAAAGCACTTAAAAACGGAAAAGACTATACCTTAACTACCCTCCACCCTTGATAATTAAAAATAAAAACAAAAACCAAAAATAATAATCCTTTAATTAAAAAAAATAAAAATAAAAACAATACTCTAAGTGCACAATATAAACTTTGCATTATGCTAAAATTAGAACAAAATTTTCCTTCAGATCATCAAAGCCAAGCTTGCATCACATCTGGTATCCCTCCTTTACTAACACAGTTAGCAGGGCTTAACTGGGCCTGCAGCTAAGACAGCTACAGAAGGGAAGCAGGAGTCCAGGGGAGACACTGGTGGCTCAGACTGGAGGGGATGCTGGAGAAGAGAAGGGGATGGATTTGAGAGAGATGGAGAGATAGAAGCTGGTGACTTACTTCATACAATGGAGTGTGTATTCATGTAATTAGAATGGAATCAAGTTTGTCAACATACTTCATTCTTCACTATGATATAGGTTTCTACTGGAAAAATAAAGTGCTCCTGTTCTTTCCTTGTTATCAACAAGAATGCTCTTAACCTTAAGGTGCTCAGCGACACATGTGAATGGCATCCTCCTTCCAGATTTATGGGGAAGGGGGGAGGAGGGGAGTGCACACACACACACACACAAACTGATCTAATCAGCCAGAATTACATTTCCACAAAGTGGTATGCTACATACTTGAGACAGATGCTAAAGCATAAATGCTGATCCTTACTCAAAGAAACTCAGAAAGAAGGAAGGTAAGACCTCTATCTGTGATGAATAGGAAACTCGGTTCTAAGAGCACAGGGGTACATTTCAGGGGAGATGGGATCTACCTACAGAGACTTCCTGCAGGAGCGGGAGGCCAGGCACTGTATGGGAAGGACGAGTAAGCACTCACTGCCTGGGGTCCAAACCTGGACAGAGGGGATACTGAGCATGGGGGAAGGCTACTCTAAGTCTGGGAGGAAGAGGAGGAGAGTAAAACACAGAGTAGCAAGGACCAAAAGGGGTCCTTTCTCTGGGAGAGGGTCACAGGATGAGAATAAGCTGGTGGGGAACAAGTCAACAACTGCGTAGTGGTCCTCAACCCTGACTTCATGACAGATTCACCCAT
This sequence comes from Nyctereutes procyonoides, assembly GCF_905146905.1. Taxonomy (NCBI): domain Eukaryota; kingdom Metazoa; phylum Chordata; class Mammalia; order Carnivora; family Canidae; genus Nyctereutes; species Nyctereutes procyonoides. Next base: position 45,641,018 of record NW_026575146.1, read on the forward strand.
GGAGCTTTAAACAATGATGATGATGATAGTAACAACACCAACACCATGCCACCTGTGCCCTGTCTTAGCCATGGAGTCAGGCTGAAGAGTGACCCTGGGCAATTTTACAAGTCCCCTAGTGACTCTAAAGTTGAGAACCTTGGACTTAAGGTATATTCAAATAATCAGCAGCCACTGTGACTGCTGTTAATTAGAACTCCTAATCAACTAAACCCCCTACCTATTCGTACCAGGTCACCTCCAGCCCTTTCAGAAGGCACAATTTGCTCAGAGGCAGCAATAGCATCCCAGACTTGATCTCCCTGTGGCTGTTCTCACCAAGAGGACCCACATTTGACTGGTAAGAAATAACATATTTCAAAATCATAGTCTGGAGTTGGGAGAGAGAAAAAACTCCCATCACAATCATGTCATAAGGTGAGGATACATGCTCTTTACACATTTCTGAACGCGTGAATGTGGTGTTCCTATGCATGACTCTACGATGCTGACAAAGTGATGTATTTTGAGTGCCATAATTAAAACAATAATCTCAATAAAGTGGGCATTATGAGATAATTGGCCAATCCTCAGGTATTAAGTAAACTGTGGTAAAAGCCAAGGATACTCATCACCAAGGTCAATTACAATAATTGCTTATCTGAATTACATTATGCATTGCAAACCCCGCTGAATTAAAAAAAAAACAAAAAACAAAAAACAAAAACAAAAAGAATAAAAACTGATCTAACACATACAACAGAGAAATGACCTGAGGAGGAGTTCTTGTTCTCGTTGCTTGACTATTGGTCACTGAAGAATTCATACAATCAACTTTGTAGGGGCCCCACTTAACACCCTATCCCTTTAAACCATACCTGTTTCCTCAGTCTTGCAGTCTAAGTTCACTAAGGAAATATGTCTATCAGATGTTAGGTGGCTCAAAAGGGTAACATATAGGAAAATGGAGTGGCTTTAAATTAATAATTAAAATTAGACAGTATAAGAGAGAAAAAAAAAACATTACTCCTTGAGTAATTTTCCCCCATCAGCATGTTACAAGAAGTCTTCACCGCCTTTTGCAGAGACTGAGTCTCTAAGATATGCTGGGTTATAGCTTCTGGGATGGTATTTCACCCTCCACATGCCACTGTCAGCTTGCCTAGTAGATTAACACTCAGGCTCAAGTAACCAGTGATCAACTAGAAGAGTCAGGAAAAGCTTAGAAGACCAGAAGAGAGAAAACAAAATGCTGACCTTCCTTCGGCTAATTGGAATGTGTTTGGCAATCTAAGAGTATAAAACTTTTTTAAGCTGTGATTAAACATCAAGACTTTGATGTTTTATACGGCATTCTTCCTCACTAATTAACTTCATTAGTGCAGTTAATTACTGGGGAAGAATATGGTATAAAACATCAAAGTCTTGATGTTTAGTGTCACCATCAGTTCAACTAAACAGTAATAAAGAAATAATTTCTTAAAGCGCATTTATGCATGCTCAGCACTTCTGTTTACAAGCTCAAATTGTATGATAGGAACATTTTTCAAAATATCCAAAGATGCTATCCACCATGCAATCCAACTGCACTGACAGCAACAACATACCATATAATGTAGTGTAATTAAGTGGCCAAGAACGCCACATAAAGCAAAAGAACTGAGACATTTAATCATAGTTATGACGATGGTTATAAATCTACCATTACTGTAAGATGAAGGAATGGGGAAACCCAAGGCAAAGAGCCATACAAAGAACTATGTAACCTGAAGGCTGATGCTAATTATGCATTAGATAGTGGATTTAGCTTCAGTCTGAGAAAAGAAAATGGATCAAGCTATCAAACACAAAGTGCAGACAGTAGGTCCCCTCTAGCACTATCGGAGAGCACCGAGTATACTTTGCCCTTTCCGGTGGAAAACACTGAGCAGGAATGGTAAGAATACCGGAATGCCAAGACCAGCGTGGGCCTTCTCAACGTGAAGTGCACAACTACCAACCAGCTCTACCTAACAAAGCTGGAAACTGATCATCTTTACCTGGGAGGGACCAGGGAGATTAACTGGTCCCTCGCTACTCCTGACCACAGCCCACTGTCTAGCAGCGTTGAGACCGCCTCTAAGTGCTTGTTAGAAGTGCACCACCGAAGGCCCCACTCCATACCTACTGAATCCGAATCTGCAGTTAATCCATGTGTGCTTTTTTATGTTCATTAAATGTTTGACAAGCACCAGTCTACTTCAACCTCGTTCCTTTATATAGGAGAAACTCAAACCAACAGGGCAGCTATTGGAAGACTGGTCCTCTGATTTTAATAAGAGGCACAGGAAATGATGCCTGTGTGCTATCAAAAGAAACCAACCTGAATACAGAGCAACAAGGCATTATCGATAAAAGAGGACACAAAATGAGTCAAGAAAATGACAAAGGGGCCTGCTTCATGAGGTCTGACAGATCTGGGTTCAAATCTACTCTACTTAGGCTAAGAAATCTGAAACATGTATGAAGTAAAAACTTACAAATTCTATAAATACATAAGATGAAAAGAATGATAAAACATGTATTAAAAAAGAAACTCTCTAGAGAAGGAAAAGCTGTGAAGTCTCCACTTTGTTTTTTTGAAGGAAGATGGCAACACAAGAGAAAATGTGGCCTTGGTGGGGCCGCCACCCAGGACTGCCAACTCTGAGCACTATGCATCGGGCTCCTGCACTGCTATACATAGCCAGACTCACTCACAAGGGAATGACAAGCAGGAGCAGCTTGTTGCATCATCTGGGGCTACATCGAAAGGTCAATTAAGATTCTAGACAACAACAAAAAAAGGAACTTAGAACAAAAGGGCTACTTAGAAGCCACTAAGGCAATTTTGTCAGAATTCTCAGGTATGACGATTGTTTCTCTTTCCAGTGAAATGTGAGCTCCGTGAGGGCAGATATTTGTCTGTTTCACCACCATATCCCCACAGCCTAAGTAGAATGCTTGTATCTGGCTCACCGCTAAAGAGCAAAATTTTAAGAACATTTAACAAAGAACAGTTTTGTAGCTTATTATATGGAGATGCTCACCATATTTAGCATCACCCAGCAACTGCAATGCTGCCGTGATAGAACAAAACTGACAGTTAAACTTAACTCTTGGGAGTTACATTAGTTTCCTAGGGCTGTGGGACAAATTCCCAGCAACCAGGAGGCTTAAAGCACAGAAACATACTCCCTCAAGGCTTGGGAGGCTAGAAGTCGTGGTCAAGATGTCAGCAGGGCCATGCTCCTGCTGAAGTCTCTAAGGAAGAATCCTTCTTTGCCTCTCCATCTTCTGGTGGTTGCTGGCAAACCTCAGCCTGCTTGGTTTGTAGCAGTATAACTCCAATCTCTGCTTGTGTTCACGTGGCCCTCTCCCCCCTTCTCCCGGTACATGTACTTCCCTGGAATACTGACCACATCACTGAAATGTCTCGGGAACTATTCTATCTAGATTACTTTCTCACCATGTCAACATGGTCTCTGTGAAGGGAGAGGTGCTGGCTTTTTAAACAAATGTCGTCCCCCCTGCCCCCCCTTCCTTCTTTCAGGGTCTTGCTCATCTCTAACATCGAAAGTACTAAAGAATTCAACCTGTAGCACTTCTTCTAAAGAACAATATTTATATTGTACAACGATGAACTTGACCCTCTAAAACATTCCCTTACTCAAGACCTTGAATGAGTGAGGGCAGCAGCAGACAAGATGTGACAGACCCACAAAAACACTCTTCGTGCAAAGTATGGTCCTTTGAGATGTAGCTACCAGGCTAAAGGTAAACTAAGAATATACAAGCTTTTTCCTTTAAAAAAAAAAAACTTGGGGATCCCTGGGTGGCGCAGCGGTTTGGCGCCTGCCTTTGGCCCAGGGCGCGATCCTGGAGACCCGGGATCGAATCCCACATCGGGCTTCCGGTACATGGGGCCTGCTTCTCCCTCTGCCTGTGTCTCTGCCTCTCTCTCTCTCTCTGTGTGACTATCATAAATAAATTAAAAAAAAAAAACTTTAAAACCTTAATAATATGCTTAAGTAATGTGACTGATATATAAACTTCCTCATGACTTGGAAGCCAGTATTTCAAATCAATAAATTCTCAATCTCTCAGACACTTTGGGCTTGAAAATACTTTTTGGGTAAGTAATAAGCAAACTCATTTTTAATTCAAGCCAAAAAAGCTACAAAACAGAAATCATGCTCTCTTACATTCTAACACTCTGCCAAGTAGTTAGTGTGATAACTGACATTCAGACATATGACCTTCTGTTCAATTTAAATGAGTTATCTTTAGATATTTTGTGACAACAATTCTTGTGATTTAAGTACCTCATAATAAAATCCATCTTTCATTTTGCTTTTGTTTAGGAAAGACTTGAATAATACCCCTACAACAGTGTTCTGGCAAACATTCTTAAATTATGTAATTCGCCAGGTTCAACTCTGCTGCTACAATCGCTTTCAAAGAAGATGGTTATAATACATTATCATTACAGCTATACAATCCAAGTTGAATTTTCCTTGGCTGAATTCCTAACATTTTAATGCTGAAATTGATCTGTTTTAAAAACATCATGTGAAGGGTTTTTAAATACCATACATGCCCAAGTTCTTTATTTTAAATGCTTTAGAAATGAGCTTGCATAAACAGAAAAAAAAAATCTGTTCTCTAATCTAGCATTAAGCATATTTTAAAGAACAACAGGCATGTTTCCAAACAAACTACTGCAGTATACAAATTATCCAGCAGGGATGAGGATAACAATGCTTCTTAAGTGGGTTTAGAACCTAGAGAAAGCTGACATTTCATCAAAGTTGTCTTGGAAACAATATTCTTTGTATTATTTAAAACACACGAGGTGCATATTTGGGCGTGGGCTATTTCTTATGAAGCAGTCAGATCGTGAGGCTGCCATGGTTCTAGTACAGTGATGAGGAATGGGAGTGTGTAAGCACTGAAATTATGTAAGATGATCACAAGAACACAGGACTACCCTGACTCTCATGCCAGGCTATGCCCCAATTCCCACTTGGGAAGATCTTCCTTTACCCCTAAACCATTGTGTAGACTGACACAATAGTAGCCACAATTTTTCATACGTCCCTGTATCCACATTTGGTAGTGCTTTCTCATACTGATGCTCTGACCAAGAGGACAGTATTAAACTTGATGCAAAGAAAGACTCTCCTAAATCTGCTGCTGCCAAAAGAAGAAGAAGAAGAAGAAGAAAAGAAGAAGAAGAAGAAGAAGAAGAAGAAGAAGAAGAAGAAGAAGAAGAAGAAGAAAAGAAAGAAGAAGAGAAGAAGAAGAAGAAGAAGAAGAAGAAGAAGAAGAAGAAGAAGAAGAAGAGAAGAAGAAGAAAAGAAGAAGAACAACAACAACAACAACAACAACAAGCCTTGGCTAGCTTGCTGGATGGCTACAAGAGATACATGGGAGAAAGCCAGGTTATCTCAGCTGAAGATATTCTAGACCACCTAGCTAACTTCAGACAAGATCAGCCCAGCTCAGGAAGACTTTTCTCAAAGCTAACACAGAGAGACTAAAGAGATATAACAAATAGTTTTCATTTTATACCACTAAGTTTTAGAAAAGATTATCACACAGCAATTGCTGATATAACCATTTAATTAAGTATAAGCGCCATAAGAATATATGCCCCTTCCCCTCTTTAAGCTATAAAGAATAGATGAAAATAATAGAAGTTAAAAAGCAAGCCCATTCCTTTCTAATTCTCAGCCTTATCACTTCAAATATCTTAAGAAATGAATTAACATATGTATAAATGGTAAACTATCACAATCATTGCTTCACCAATACCAACTGACATTTGAAAATCAATATATAATTTTCAAATCATTTCCACATATATCGTATTTGCCCTCTCCAAAACTTTGCTAGGATAGTATTATCACCACCATGTTAGTGATGAGCAAACAGAAGTCTCAGGAGATTAAGGGACTGCTTGAGGTAGAGAGAAGTAAAGCTGGTATTGGAATATTAGGGCTTCTGACTCTAGACCTGAACTGATTTTCACTAATACTTTGACACAAAGTCAGAACACAACAAGGTCAGTGAGACTACTCACACTTGATCGATTCATGGAGTAAAAAGGCAAGATATAAAAAAAACTATATGTTGATGTATCTGAAATAATTTAGAAAAAATCAGAATGGCTCCCAGTATAAATCCTAAACTACACTGGTATTTCAGGATTACATAAGTTAAATATGTATTAAAACATCATTTCTTTAAAAAGCAATATTTTCCTAAGTTAATATTTTTAAAAATAATTTTCAGTATTCAAATTGTGTATACAATTTTGTGAATCAAAGGAATTTTGAAGATAAAGGGACCAGAGTAATGATATCTCCATAAAACTAGTCAGGACAGGCACTGTCAAAGCTCTATAATTGGTTCTCTCTGTATCTGAATATTAAAATATCTCTCAATTTCATGTTTATGTTCATCTTAGTTCTACACCTCATCGTCATTTAAATTTCCTCCAGAGGAGATTTTAAAAAGGGAATAAAAAGCATCTTTTAGAGTTATCATTACACACACACACACACACACACACACACACACACACACACACACAATCACCTAAGCCCTCAGAAGAATGACCATGGAGTCAGGGGGTTCCTGAAAACAAAAAAATACAGGCACAGAGAAGGAAAGGATTATCTGAAAGACAGGGAGTTAGGCTGGGAGTTAAATTAATGGTCAATATCAAAGATTGGTCAAGTTCTTCTGTAAAATGCTTGCTAGTAATCATTTTAGGCTTTGGGGACCATTTGAGGTCTCTGTCGCATATTCTTTATTTGGTCACAACTCTTTAAAAATATAAACTGATAAGGATGCCTGGGTGGCTCAGTAGGTTAAGCTTCTTTCTGCCTTTGGCTAGGGTCATGATCTCAGGGTCCTGGAATCAAGCCCCACATGGGGCTCCCTGCTCAGCAGGGAGTCTGTGTCTCTGTCTCTGCCTCTCCCCCCATCTGTGCATGCACTCTCTCTATCAAATAAATAGTCTTTAAAAATTTTTTAAAAATAAAAATATAAATTTATAGCCTACATTCTTAGTTCATGGGTCACAAAAAAAGGAGAGGAAAAAGAAAAACTAATTTGGCCATAGTTTGCCTACCTCTCATCTATACAATGCAAAAGAATACGATATATTCATATATTTTTTATAATCTAAAGAATATCCACAATAAACATATCGAGTTTCCAGTATTCTCTCCTCAGGTTCCAAGAGAGGAGAGATGGGATCTGCATGGTAGGACCCGCTGCTCCTCTTGGGTCATCTCACCACTCTGAGATACCAGGCCCAAGCATTTTGATTTTCATTATTTTAAATGCAAGGGAAAGGTTCTAAGTTGTCATCTTAAGAACTTTAGTTATCACTCAACTCAGTCTGATGGCTTAACTTACTATGCCAGTGGCACTGGACAAGACATTGTGGGCTGACTCATTTGAAGGAGAATGGGCTGAGTTGGCCAAACACTGTCCCTCCCCTCCGCTGGTTTATTCAAGAGTGTAACAAAGAAAGGACTGCTATGACAAAGGCACCCTGACAGCAATACAGGAATGTTCAAAGCCAGAAAGGACAAGGTCTTTGCCCTCAAAGCATTTTGTCCATGGAAAAGTTAGAGATAAGATAAGCATAAACTTCTGAGGCTGCACTTAGAGGCTGCATGTCAGGAAATCCTTTGGAGTAAGATGTGCTTTAAAATTCAGAATTTTGGGAGTATGATACACTGGGGTTAACAGCCCAGAACCAAACATTAATATTTCTACAGACACTTTGGTTTTGTTGCCAAATGAGATGTAAAAAAATACTTTGTTTTCAGAGAAATCTAGAGTACTACTAGATTTCAGGGTAGTGGATAAAGATAAGATTAGGCCTGCCTAATCTCAGATGAGTCTATAAACTTATCTTCCTCTTTCTTTGAAAATAAAGTTTTAATTTAAGAAAACCACAGAATATAGTCATTCCAGATCCAAACTCTAAACAATTGTCAACTTTCACTTCACAGAGTGGCCTTCTTTATGGTACCAGATCTTTACAAAGAATAACGGTTACCAGAGATGCAAGTGAGGTGAGTTCAAGCTAATCAGGACTTTACTCTTAGTAACAGTTTACGCATGCCCAAAAGTCATTAAAAAATCAGATTACAAAAATACATGAAATATTCCCTAGGAGATAGTTAAGGAAAGTATATAGCTTTCTCAATAAATTATCCATCTAATCACTAAATACCTGTGGCTATGTGGCTAGAAAAGTAATATGCTTTTAGAAGGGGGGGTCACGGTAGCATGGATATTTTATCTCCAATTTCCAAGAAACACACTCCCAACACCCAATAATATGAAAGCTAGAGATTTTACCCTCTTGGTATATGTGTCCCTGTCACTCTATGAGGAAAGAGCCCATGCCCAAATGACCTTTGCTTCTGCTATAGAACCCTGTAGGAAGCAAGCCCTTTGTCAAAACCTAAAAAAAATCTATGAAAGTTATTTTCATTTGTAATTTGTACACCTAAACATGGAAAACAAACTACAGTGTTCATTGAACTGGCAGATGGCAGACTTCTGTTCACTGCACTGGACAGAGTATATCCAAGACTTTTTCTAATGCATCAATACATTATCTTCCCCAGACTGAATCTGATTTTTTAAACATAGACAACAAACTTAGAGAACTCCTGGTCCAACCACGTTGGTTTTAATACTTAAGTAAAAGCAGGTGGTGGGACTTGTCTGAGGTCCTATAACTATAAGAGCGGAAGCTAGAATAGAATGAGGTCTGCATGTGGTTTCTGAGTCAATGGAATGCTGCTGATAAACCAGGAGGTTTACCCCAGACGATGCATATAGATGAAAGCCTACACATTAGTTCTGGCTGTATTACATTAAGCTCATAAATTCAAGATTACGAAGAAACAAAGTTTCTAATTATCAAAGACACAGAACTGGATGAAGCTCATCCTCCCTGAACCCAAGCATCCTGTATCCTTGGTAATGCAGTGCACAATTTTTCTGCCTTATATCGTGTATTTCAGAATACAGTTAATATTTCTTGCTAATTTCTCTAACAAACCTAAGGACTTTATATAATATAAAATATTCTCTGAACTGGGGCATCAATTGCATCCTACTCACTACTACTTGCTTGGCTAACAAGTTTCTGTTCTGATACTCACTTTCGTATACAAACAGGCATTCAAAAGAAAAGAAAAGTTTTATTAAGACTACCTGATAAAGGTAATGTTTCATTAATCCTCCTCCCCAAGTTTCTAAGTTTGGTAAATGTATAGATCCTCTTACACTGTCCACTTCTGATTCTATAGGCAAGACAGTGCCCACCACTGGACTACATTAATACAGATGTGAAATTAATGACAATCTACAAAATTCAGAAAGTTTCATTGAGAGGATACCACATCTTAAAAGCTGGGGGACAGTACAGGCTCAGTGTAAGTTTATTTCCAGGAAAGAAAATAAGAAGTTAAATCTGGCACTGGTTATATATAAAATTCAAAATACCCAAGTGTCTTACAAAAAGCTTAAGAAGAAATCAGGTTATCAGGACCTGTGATTATCAACTTAAAAATTGTTTTTGAAATTTCTACCATGTCATTCTTGTTCCTGCTGTTATGATAGTCTAGTACTTACAGGTAATTAAAATTAACATCCTGATGGAAAAAGAATGGATGACCTAAAATGAGATAAGGCACAAAAAACACATGTCCCACTAGTAAACTGGGGCTTTTGCACAATAAAGCACCGTTGTTAAATACTGAATAATCAAATTACTCCCAAATATTAAACAATATTTATAATACCTCATTATATTTATCATATAATACACCATAAATTCTAGGTTCTGAAGAACCCAAGCTGCCATGCAATCAGGTAGGAAAATAGGCTGAGAGAGAAGAGAGGGCACATCTAAGGTCAGGTAACAGGAGCTAATTCTCTGACTCCCAGTCCACTGCTTGCTCTCCTATATCACCAGTTGGCTTTTTAAAATTTTTATATATTTTATTTAATTTTTTAAAAAGATTTTACTTATTTATTTGAGAGAGAGAGAGAGAGAGAGCACGCACACACGCACAAGTAGAAGAAGGGACAGAGAGGTAGAATCAGGCTCCCTGCTAAGGACCCTGAGGGAGCCTGATACAAGGCTCTATACCAGGACCCTAAGATCATGACCTGAGCTGAAGGCAGATGCTTAACCGACTGAGCCACCCAGGAGCCCTTCTACATATTTCATTTTAAGAAATAAAGTATTCTCAATGAGTTAGACTAAAATAGTTTCAGTAGTAACAAAAGCAGTCATTTATTTATCTGTTGTGCCCTTTGCTGGGAAAGACCTTGGGGAGCAAAAACAGTAAGAATTTCATTAATTAGAGTCTCTAAAACAAACATCAGTGGCAATTAACAGGCCATCAAATATGGCAGTAGAATAAAATGAGCATAAAATAGCCTTTCTTTATTGCCACTTTACCAGGGCAATTCAGCTTTAAGCATCTTACTAGATGCCTGTGACCCAGTCAGATCAAAGTATCTGGTAGAGGATCCTAAGGCACATCTCTCTCTCCTCACTTCAGATCCCTAATGTAAAGCTGAGAGCTGTGTTTAAAACAGAAACAGAATGACTAATCAGGGTGACATGGACAGTGCTTAGTGAATGAAAGAGGGATCCTAAAAATGATTAAATCCCCCCAGTCATAAATAGCTGTTAATGAGTGTCCACTGTAGACTGACAGGATAACCTGATATTACACTTTACTTTCATTTTAAATAAATAAATGTAGAATGAATTGAGATTCCATTTCTATCTCTTAATTCTTTTCAAGTGGATTCACAAATTGGCACAAAAATGCTCCTGTCAAGCCAGAGGCCCCAGTTTGGAATTCTGAAAGTACATCACATGTAGCCCTCAACATAATTCTTCATATTACACTAAAAAAACTGATACAACACTGCAATTAAGCACTCATTCCCTTGTGACTCCTACCCAACTACTCCATTTGTTCTGTTCCAAGGTACCAAAGTCATCCCTTTTTTTTTTTTTTGGATGTAGGAGAGGTAGCAACAGAAGGAAGGAATGGACTGGAAAGGAAAACTCCGAATAATCCAAAGGGACCTCTAAAGTTATGAAATACAAGTGGTCCCTCCTTAATCTGTGTCTTAAGTCTCCAAAAGTCACTGATAAAAACAAACAACAGCTAGAACACTGAAAATATGAGCATGTGTTCATCAATTAAGGAAAAAAAAAGCATTAATGATTTTAAAATTACAAATTACTACAGACACTTACATTAGGATTTATCATCACTAAATGCAGCTAGTAGTTCTATTTAAAAAAAGAAAAAAAAAAAAGGCAAAACTACCTTTGCTTTTCCATGAAAGAAAAATGACAACAAACTACAAAACCCAAATTAGCAAATTCTATAAGACTATTCCTATTAACCTCCAAAAAGTGGATGAGCCTACGAGTAAAACTCTATCAGATTTTTCATCTGCATAAATTTCAGTTAATCAGATAACAGATTTTGAGCTGTAAAAGGAGGAGGATACATCTGCTGGATATGAGACATTTATCAGAAAAATATACACAGGACTGTGTGATAACATTCCAAAATGCTGAGAAACAAAAATGGCCTCAAATCACCATTATTAAAAGCACATACCTTTCCCTAGTGAAGAGTTTACACTCTTAAGGACCCATGATAGGTAAGCCGCGTAAAGTGAACACATCACAACAGTATTACAGGTACACAAAATCAGCATCTGTTTAGTTTGGATTTTTGCACACCTGACAGACAAGAAAGGAAGAAGCTCAGATACTATCATGGCTGTCTTCCTAAGTGGCAGGCACTTTGTTGCATCTCCTCATATATGTCTCTCTAATCCTCATACATAAAATCCTATACCAATATGAGGTAGACCTAGATGAAATTTAAATTGACCCTCGTGTAGAGATGGAGACGATGGGCTCTGGACACTAACCTGGTTCTCATCAGCTCATCAGACAGATTACATTCCAGGTGACCGTGGGCTAGTCTCTTGGTCTTTGTGTCGCACTTTCTTCAGTCTGTTAGGACTAAACCAAAGGCTGGCTGGCTGCAAGGTAAGGACCTAGCCAGCAAGAGTAGACACACCCTCAGTGCTGCTGCTTATTATTATCATTATTATTATTATTATCATCATCATCATCATCATCATCATCATCCAGGGTCACAAAGCTAGCAGGTGCAGAGCTGTCTCTAGAACCAATGAGAGTAGTTACAAAGCCTGTGCATTTCACTCTATACTAAGCAGGCTTCTGGAATTTTCATAAACATCGAGGAAAGCATCAGGCCACCTCCCACAACATGAAGGGAAGCCGGAGGCAGGAGTCATGTGAAGGGATGACAGAAGATGTGGGCAATTAAGAGGAAGATTCCAGAGCAATGGGCCCAGGGACAGCCAGAGGCAAGAGCCACCAATCAGAACTGTCTGGTCTACAAAGCCATCTTTCTGAGGAAGGCATACACAGCCAGGTTGGAAGCAACTGCCATTGGGACTCAGAGGCAAAAACTGCTCACATGTGACAATGACCATTCACTATAACTGTATTTTGAGCCTATGTTTTGTTTCAGATTTACTGCACTTGAGCGAGTTGCGACCTGTGGTTTTGGTGGCCGACAATGAGTAAAATAGGAATTATACTGCAACTTTAATTTTTTTTTTTAGGAGGAATTTGTAAAAAAAAAAAAAAAAAGGAGAAAGTTGTACATGAAAAATTTTCTAGATACAAAAATAAATAACTAAAATATGCAAAGTAGGGCATCAGACAGAAACACTGCATTTGGGGTGAAATCCTTCCACAAAAGCAAATGCTTTGATGTAGACCTGCACGGAATTATTTGAAAGGAAAACTACACTTTAAAAACTCATACAGTATATTCTTAAGGTAAACAGACATTTTTGAAATCACTTATTGCCAATTCACATATATGGATTCCAGGAGATATATCATGAAGGAAAAACCTCTAAGACGTAATCCACAATATTTTGCCCTAATGGAATTGGGTCATATTTGGTATTGTTTTAAGTAAGTGGACTATTGGTTGGGGTCTAGAAATTGTTTGGATATAGGGATATTTTTGTTGTAATGATATTTGTTATAATCAGGATTTGATTTGTACATCTCCAGAAACAAATGTTGTGATAACCATAAAAGAAAATTCAGGATCTCAGCCCAAACAAAACTAGCTCTTTAAAAATTTCATTCATCTTTGGATGCAAAGACTGTACAATTCTCTCTGATATTTATTCTGAATATTTCAGTGATGTATCCTGTGCATTTTTGAAAGCCAAAGGCACATAATTTATAGCAGGGTTTCTGAAATCGTGCCCTTTCACTGGTTGCTGGCATTTAAAGCATGTTTTCACACATCTCGCAATGTTCTAAGACTATCCAAATTGATCGGAATTACATTTTTAAAGCATTTTTAATTGAGTCCCTGGGCTGAGAGTGTTCTACTCCCCACCTGCCCTCACTTGTCTGTAACAGAAGTCTAATTGTGGCTGTAGAAAGTTTCCACTTACTCGAGTCCTTCTTCACAGGGTTTTCTGAGCTAGAGTGTATTCCTTTTCCTTATCTTTTAAATAAAATAAGTCTCTACAAAGAAACATAGTTGCGGGGTGCCTGGGTGGCTCAATCAGTTAAGCATCTGCCTTTGGCTCAAGTCATGATCTCCAGGGCCTGGGATTGGGCCCCACATCCCTGCATCGGGCTCCCTGTTCAGCAGGGAGCCTGCTTCTCTCTCCCTCTGTGCATGCTCTGTTTCTCAAATAAATAAATCTCACCAAAAAAAGAAACATAACTGCTGTTCAGTTTTGATAACCACAGAAATGTGAAATCTTAATCAAATTTCAAACCTGAGCTAATAAGCACTCAAATGTGGCATTTCAGGTAGGAGAAAGTAAAAAGACAGACTCAAGAATTCTCAAGCACAGTCGATCCAATGGATTCTTGAGCCTTTGTGAAGAGAAGACTTCCCTAAAATCAAGGTTTGTTGATTGGTAAGAAGGGGACTGCCCCAAATATGGCCTAATGGTTCCCAGGTCCTCTGTTTCACAGAAAACAGATTACCCAGGAAGATGGCTCTAACCATCCAGATGAGATACTCTCTTCCCAAAGAATCATCTGAAAGACACCTTCTAAAGCTTTATGAGACTGGCTGTGCCCATGTGGGGAAGCTGAAATCCTATCTGCTCAGGTGCCCCTCACTGCCCATCCGCTTGCTGAGGGAGACCAGTCTATGCCAAAACTCCCCTATCTCTAAGAGCAAGTCCCCCTCCCCCTCATGCCCAGGTGTTACACTGCTCTTCAGAATTCTGGCCCTTTTGTCATTCCTATTAAGTAAATATAGAATTTGGTTGAATCCTGGTATGACTCGAAGAGTACACTGAATTCACATTCTAGGTGCCTTCTCCCCACAGTGGGAAGGGTCTCTCATCTTTGTAAGCTCTGGAAGACAGCTATGTAGAGAGCACTCATCACTGAAAGGGTACACAACAAAAGATAAGCAAAGGAAGGTAAAATATTGTTTCTGTGGTCTAAAAAGCACAGGCCACATGCAATCTTCGAGACAGACATTCTCAAGAAACTGAACTTGGTGAATCTAATCTCTCTACTGAAGACACAGCAACCACATAGCACACTGAATCTTTCTCTTCTCGGCATTCACCTTTCGGAGAGCACTTCTCAAACAGTCCTGAGCCCCCCTGCTGCACCCAGGCCTGCCGTCATCCCCCAGCACTCCGGATGCTGCAAAACTCCTGTTTCCCCCTCAGGTGCACCCCTGCCAGGGCCCATACCAAGACTGACTCTTGTGGCCTCAGGAGATTGCTCTGTTAACTCAGCCTGAAGAATAGGAACTGCGAATAAATCAGTATTATAGTGCAGGGATGTGTGTTTCTTCCCCCAACAGCCAACCTTATTGACAGGGATTAGGTGTATGAGTAGTAAAATAACGAAAAGCAGCAAGAGTCTCTCCTGCTCGACAAGCATCTATTGGGTATACAGCCTCTCCCCACACAATTAGAGGAACGCAGGAATTGTTACAGTTTACAGCACTGGAGGGAAAAGTCCATTTCACAGATAATCTGACATGAAAATAAAAGAGGCTCTCTATAAACTGCCAGGTAAACTGCAGGACCAGGTCCTCAGGCCAGTCCTCCAAGGCCGGTGAGGCGGGCGGTCCCAGCAGCACACCGCCCTGCACAGCAGGCAGACAGCTTTTAAAAATGAGGATTCAAACTGACAGGAACCCACAAGGTTCTCCCCGTTCAGTCTCCAATTTCAGCTATTATGAGTGGCAAGTGGTTTTTGCTGGAAAATACATGAAAGTCACGCTCTCAGCTGAGGTTGAACTATCCCGAAACACGAAATCCCCTTTGGAATTAAATATGTGCTCAGATCAGCTAAAGTTAATTCTCAACCATCTGCACGTACGAGATCCATTTTGTAGATTTTTTGCAGCAAAATTTTAATCCCAGAATAATTTCCCCCACAGCCTAACACATTTCTAGTTTGCTGCTTTCTGCTGTCAGGCTGGTGTTTGCTTGTGGAATGCAAGTTGATTTAAATATTAAATCCCCAAAGAATAAATGAAACCAAGTTATTTTCAAATTATCTGTATTGTGCACTAAAAAAATATTAACAGTAAGATTCACTGGGCATTTACTAAGTGTTAGGCACCCCTGAAAATGTGCCTTTACTTCTCTGCCCCAACAACCCCCTCCTTGTCCCATTACAGTAACCAGAACGGAAAGAAGGAGGTTGCCCAAAGTCACAAGGTTGGTAAATGGAAGAAGGCAGTGTGTGAACCTAGGCCCTCTGACTCCAGACCTGAATGAAGTTTCTAACCAGTATCCCTAACATTGCTTTTCACCTGCAGGCTGGTTATAGAGTTCATGGTGTGTCACACGCACAGATGTGGTCAGTCTAACACACACCCGCTTCCCAGCATGAAGAAATGTAGTTCAAAGAGTGTACAAAGAGCCACCTTGAGTCACCCTTTATGAGGATGTTAATTTTAGCTTTGAGAACACAGCAGACATGAATGAGGGGTGGGAAAGGAGGAGGAGGGAAGAAAGGCAGAGCTGTCTGTAAAACAGAGTCTCTTCCCAAATATCTTTTTGCCCCCATTGCCCCGGCCACTGCCTGAGGGGTGCAGTGGATGCATCTATTTGTCTTGGTCTAAGTCAATTTCTTTTGAACTCCGTCCTTTCACTGGTGAGCCTTTGTCTTTTTGCCCAGGTCTCTTAAAATTCTGGAGTCATGTGGAGTCAAGTCTGTGGAGTCTAGGTCTCTCTCTTTTCTTCTTCCAGCTTGCTAAAGAGGACAAACTTCTTGCCTTATTGTCTTTTCGAGTTTTCCAACTTGCATGAAGCCCCAGCCTCCTCCCTTGAGGCCTAACCTCTGTGGACTAACCTGTGTCGGAGGCATCACCTGCTCCATCCCATGGATGCATTTATCCCCACTCAACACCAGTTCTTTCAGGGATTTGTTCCTTATGAATTTCACACCTAGGTCCCTGTGCTCAATCAGCTAGTATCGAAACTAGCAAAATATCACTTAGGAATTGCCACCTGGGGGGCATTCACTTTGCAGTTCTTTTTGGCAAACTGCAGAGCACTGTGACCGGATGCATACTATCAGTTCCCTTCACTCATAAAAGTTGCCTCCACTTCTCAAATGATTATTAGTTTCTAGGAGCAGAGGTGCTGCAAAGATTAAATCTAACATTCCCACATTTAGCATAAACTTAGTTTGAACTCAAAACTCAGTAGAACTCAAATTTCTATTCTTTTTCACTCTAATTCCTTAGGAGCAGGTCATGTGAGGTCCTGGAACCAAAGAACAACCTAATGAAGGTACAATCTATCCTTCTGGTCACTAGCTGGGGAAGGAAATCCAAAGGAGAACAGAACATGAAGAGGAAGCACCAGCCTCCTCGCCCCAACAGTGGGTGAAGCAGTACAACCAAAGATTTTAACTGAAGGTGCCCAAAGTGCTTTGGACCAAAATTAAAGACCAAACACACAAGGGCACCGCTTAATTTTTCTGAGCAGTCACATACATTTCTAGTCAACGTTTCAATTAATCATATCACTGAAATGCACTGCCCCCAGGGCATCAGAACTTCCTAAACAGAGTTTCTATCCTTGCTCTTGTTTTATTTTATTTTTTTCTTGCTCATGTTTTATAACATGAAGTGTTACTTCTCTGGCCACTTCTCTGGCCTTACTATGTATTTCAAAACCTTTACTCACCAGGGAAGGCAAATGCAGTGGCAGCCACCCACCAAACACGTGGTGGTCAGGTCTGCTGGTTGGTGCTTTCAAACAACCCTCATAACCCTATTCAGGTGCAGTCTTTAGAAAAACCTTTCTCCCAAGCACACCACCACCTCCACTGGCTGACCTCCTGGGCACGGAAAAACACTCTGCAGCTTCTGAGGCCATACTCTGAGGGAACTTGCACTTCCAGATATTTTAAAGGGAGAAATATGCATACAATCCTCAGCCCGGAAGACTTTATACTTCATATTTTGGTTTGGAAAATACATGCACAAATGAAGCCTGAGGAAGACCAAATGCAAGATGAAATCATCGAACAGAAGACAGTGGCTTCTCTAACACTCAATCATTCTCAGTCACACTATGTTGTCCAGTAACCTGCGTTGATAATTCCTCATGAATAAAATGCCAGCATTATCATCGGCAGCTATGTTGTTGACATGCTTTTGCTATTTCACTCAAAATACCATTAATTTTCTGGCTTCACAACAGCTGAGCTACTCCCCATTTGAATATACAAAAGAGTATTTTGTTTAAAACAAATTAAAAGCGTTCCAGTAAATGACTTCCATTTTGCTATACTATTTTAGCATATACTGTTTTTCTTAATCCTCCCTACCTCATCGTCACGTCCGTCATCTCTCCAATCCAAAATACTTCCAGTATTAAAAATGCACCACCCCCCCCGCCCCCGGCCAAGTTGGGAAGGGGGAAATCCAGAAACTGACAAACTGTGTTGCAGCATTCCTGACCAGCAAAACATCTGAAGGGCACAAGTCCAGTGTGGCTTTTTAAAGGTTGTAAAACATGGTGGCCTCCTCAAATCTCTCACCCATGAGCCAAGGTACATAAACAGCAAACTCTTTTCCAGTTTGGTATCTGGAAAGAAAACTATAAACACACACACATGCGCACAATACACCTTCCATTTCACATCTAGATAAGTTCCGACAGCCCCGACATCCTCCATTTAAGTGGGAATGAAAACCTCTACTCCTGCCAAGCCCTCCTGGCATCTCACCACTTTATTTGTTCCCATTTGTATCTAATGCTTTTGTCAACAGTTCAACAAAAGTCAAAGCAAACAACCCACTGCAAACACTGGGGGTAACAGCAACAAGCATGAATCCTTCACAATTATCCAGCCCAGCTGCTCCAAAGCTCTTCCGGGCTGCTTTCATTTACAACAGTGTCAACAAAAGGCTGAAACCCAATAACTAGATGGGTCAATATGGCCACTGTATACCCTCTGGAGGAAGAAACGCCGTGCTCCTCCCTTTGCTGCTTCAGCAAACATGTAGAATAATTCAGTTAGATGGACAAGTGCTTGTCTAATCATTTGTTATGTGAATTATTCAATGGCTTTCCACCCAAACTACTAAACAGGGCTCTTCAAACATTTCTGCGGCACTTCCAGCTGTCCGACTACAGAAGCACAGAAAGGAACAAAAGCAGATGAGAACAGAAATCATGACCCGTGTTAGTTCCCAGTGATAATCTCTAGTCTAAGAAAGCCAAGTCTTTACAACTAATCCTTTTGGGTCTAACCTTGCCTGGCATTGTCACTCCAGGCCTAAGCTTCGCTTTTTGACCCAGACTGGGGGTGGGGCTGAGAGACAGCCACTTACTCATTCAGGGCATCCTGCGACCTACCATGGCACTCCACCAGCTTTTACTTCATTCAACTTTCAAAGTCTCCCCCCTGCCTTTCATAACCACCACCAACGGGTACAATATGCATTTATGATTTTTAATGGAGTATGTTAAAAGCATAATTAGAAAGGTATTAACAAGCTACAAAGCGTAGTTTAAGAGTACCTGTTCCTAAAGACTGTATTTTAGAACATCAATGCTCTAACCTAATTTTGATAAAAATGTTGACGCTTATTTAACAAAGAGTTACTCTGAGATATAACCATCCCAAATCCCCACTTTCCTTTCTTTCCTCTTAAACATATGGCTTGTGAAATTAGGATTTCACATAAATCCAACAGCCTGGCAAGAGGTAACTTTGGGGTCTGGGCCCTCATCCAGCTGAACCCCTCCCATCCCTCAGGACTGAAAGGACATGGCCCCACATGCTCCCTGCCTCTAGGCCCTGAGCTGGGCACCAGATCCTGGCATTCTCAACCTTCGTGCAGGGTTTACCAAAGTCTTCTCTCTGGAGCTCGCCAAAGACAGACTAAGTCGTTGGTTTGAGCATACCTGGACCCGAGGCCAGCCAATGGGGTACAACAAAGCTTTGAAGTGAGAGCTAGGGAATCTACTACAAGAGCATGGGTGAGGGTCCACATGGTTCCAGCAATGAACTCCAAGGGGCCTGAGAATTTTAAATTCAATCCTGGTCTTTCAGATAATCATGACGGTTTATTTATTAACTGGATTTATAATGCTTAAATAATTAGATATATGGCATGAGGGCCTCCATTTGTACTCTTTACCAGGCCCCATGAATGTTAAGAGGTAGGCCCAACAGGAAGCTAGCATGTCGTTTTGGGAACCCCATCTTTTGAGGTCACTTCTACACCAAAACATTTGGTGTTTACAGATCCAGGTACAATCCACAACAGGATTGAAAGTATGGATTTCTATAAACACTTTTAAAACATAAAAAGTTAAACAGTTAAAAATAAAATTCAAGGATCATGTTGTTTGCTGGGCTAGTCCATATAAGTAAGGATAAAATACCTGAATGCTAGAGAGATCTTTCCCCTTCTAGATTATTTGTGTTCACTTTCCTTTTCCAGGCTTCAAACAGCCAGATTATAAAATTACTGTCTGCAACACACTTGGTCCAACACAGGTAAAGGAAATAGCAGATTCAAACTCATGTCTGCTCCCAATAGCCAGCGGGCTCACTGCCACTTATTACTTCACTGTAGAATTCTCACTTCTTACCAGTAAGAAATCTTTAGGTCTCGGCATAAAGAGGTGGGCTTTCAAAAAACAAATACTAGCCCAGGACATGAAAAACAACTCGAGAATTAATTCTATTTCCTCCTTAAAGTCTTTAATAACCCCTGTAACTTTTATTTTCTGAGGCTAGCTTCCAGTATCAACAAGAAAGTTGGTAACTTTAAAAAATATTCCTGAAAAAAAGAAGAAAAGATCCTTGAAAGAAGACAATTTTGTCTGAACTGAAACGGGGCTATTTACTGGCAGCAGCAACAAAGAACAATTTTTTCTACAGAGAAACCACCTGAAAAGCAAGTTGAGGGGGTTCGAACACCCACAAGTGCAATGATAGGACATTTTAGCCTAGTCCAGTTGGTTTGCTGATGCCTACCAAACACTACCTGAATACGAGTAAAAAGACACACACACAGCACCATCAAGGCTGGGTGTCTGCAGAATGTAGTCACTGGCACGGCTGTCAGTGTTTGCTGAAGGTTCCAGGTTTGCACGTCAGCCCTAGCAGCTTCCTGGGAAGACTGCCTCCAAAAAGCTGCCCTCCAATCATCAGAAACTAGTTTTATATGCACATTTTAAAAGAATTTAGGACGACCTGGAAGCTCAGAGAAATGAAGAGGAACCATTCATTAATATATGTTATTCTACTATGTCATGAGTAGGCAGCAGATCTCAGTTTCATACTTTAATATGAAAACAATTTGAGGGAAGGGGTGATGTCTAATGTTTACCATGCACCCCCAAAGACCCAGTTCTGACATATTTGTCCTCCAGCTGCTAAATCAATACCTACCAACTTTGAATATATTATTTAGGGTGCATTGCTCAATTCTCAAACTCCTGTATCAACACCAACAGGTTTCAAAGTCAGGGACCATCAAAATAATAACCTGGCGTTAGCTGTCTAAAGAAAATCAGGAAAACTGCTCAGCCTCAGGGGCTGAGCTGTGCCTTGTTAATATCCAAAGGAAAACATACACATTGACTGTCCTTCCTACTTCAATAACCCTCAATATTAAAGACAACCAAGCAAATCATATATGGGCTAGCATGTTCCACGGACTCGGGTCTTAATACAACTTATTAAAGCAATAATTCCTCACCCTATGTACTACATACACACAGACTACATCCAACATGGGACATCTCATGTGTAATATTCTTGCATTCCTCCCCAGGGACGAAAGAGGGTCGACCCATAAGGAAGAATGGAGGGAGACCAAAAAAGGGGAGAAGAAGAAAAAAGGAAGAGGAGAAAGGAATTGAAAATGACAAGGGTGAGCAAAACACTTCCCAAGTGAGCATCTGGCAGTGACAGGAGGAAGTGAGCAGAGTCTGCGGCATGGTGCTCCCATGGTCTGGAGGGAGGGCGTCAGCTTGAACACGGGAGGGACTGAAGACAATTCCGTCAGCAGCTGGGGAGTGACTTATCTAACCAAAGTATTCCTTGATGCCTCTTCTTTTTTATTTTTCTATTAGAGGTCACTCGATTTTCCCAAGAGCAAAAATGTCAGCAGCTTAGTTTAAAATTTCCTAAGTAAGGACAGACTAGGTTACTGCCAGATTTTATTAGGAAAACAGATTCCTTCCAGCCTAAGGATCCAATTCAGGAACCTCCCTCTGACTAGCCCAAATATGGTTTGGTTATAATCCCCAGGCCAAACCTGGGCCTGGGCCTGGGGTTAGGGCAGGGTATGGGATAACTCGGAGACCTTTCAAGTCCTGATCACTGTGGTATAAATACAAGTGATTAATTTTCTCCAAAGATTATTTTTTCAGGGCAGCCCGATAAGCCCAATAATGCCCAGATTTACTAGAAAATTTTTTATTCATTTCCCCATGCACCAGAAAGTAAGCTAATAACATCCCACCAAGAGTGCTGTCAGGCCAAATCCCTCCACTGCCGAATGCACTACCAGGATAAATCTCCCTTCACTTGCCATTCCACCATCCACTTTAGGGCAAGACCCTGGGGACTGCTCCAGATTACCCCTCCACACACAGTGTCACAGGCACAAGCCCGAGTGGCCCAATCAGTGCCAAGAAAAGAACAAACTAAAAAAGATTAATTCACAGATGTTCATGCATTTCACATACACTGTGCCCCATGGTCCGTTGCTAGGGCAACAGGAGACCACCAGTGCGAGCTTTATTGGCTTTATGAAGTGCGTCTCGGGGACTATAGTCCGAGAAATGCTGCATAATAATAGTGTGGCTTTTCTGAAGCCTTGTTTTGTGCTGATCCACATTTAACCTTCCGAGTATTATAAAGAGGCATCATTATGCACGGCCTTCAAACCCTCCCACCACCACCACCAAACTGCCTCAACTTTCTATCTAGAGACATTAAAATGCATCTCCTGGGGGTCCATTTTAGGAAGATCCATGTTAAGCTCCTCCACCAGGTTCCACTAGGGAAAAAAAAAAGACCTACAACCATTTAAAGATCACTGTATTAGTGCAGCTGACCACGTCAACAATTTGTGAGCAGTACAGAAGCTACTACAAAACCAAAACATGCACATGCCCTGTATTTTCTATGCATGGAGAGGAACCTTGTTTTTGAATATCACAGTCAGTTTTAACCAGAAGGAACAGCAGAACCAGCAAGCCTTATCAGGTCAAAGTCTCTTCCTATGTAACAGAACTTCCTGTGATGATGGGAATGCTCCTTACCTGCACTGGTAGGGCAGCTATGGTGCCATACTAGGCCACTCAGCACATGAAGTGTGGCTAGTCAACGGAGAAACTAGTTTTTAAATTTTTATTTCATCTTAACAAATTCAAATTTAAAATGTTTTACATGGCCAGCGGCTACTATATTCATGCAGTTTTAGAGGCTGACTACACCAAGACAACTAGGTAGGTTTTAAAAAGTTCACAAAACGCTGTCTCTTCATGCTTCTGGTCTCTGTTTAATTAACACAAATATAACTCCAAGGAAATATACACAGAACCAGTATTCAGGGCTGGCTGTCGCTCACTGTGCTGGCTCCCAACAGTCCCTGGCCTCGGCCTAATCAGCCTGGTTCTTTGTCCAACAGGTCCAGGGATGAAGACTGACTTCCCCCCTTCCCCTGACTTTCCCCTTCCCCCCTCCCCCCTAACCCAGGGTGGGAGGTTAAAATCACAAATGTCACAACTCTCAGAGCAGTAGCACAGATCAAGTGTTAATCTAAAGGGAAGGGGTGGGTGAGGGGGAGAATACAGGCTGGCTGGGCGAGGGAGGATCTGGAATGAAGAGGAGAAAAATAAAGCCAGTGAATAGATCAATAGAAGCAACAGCTTACATTCAGATTCACAGGAGAAAGAACACACCGAGACAATCATTTCCTGGGAAAAGCTCAAGCCTAATGAGAATTTACTCTGCTCCTTTATGTGACAACCAGCCCTTTTGTGGCACGGGCTTCCTGACTGACAGGAACCCAGGGCCCCTTAATAGGATTTCCATATTATTTCCAACACCTGCCCAGAAGTTATTTGTTTACATTGAAGGAGGCAAGATTCTCAAATCAGACATCTGCTTCTAGTTCAGGCATATCTTAGGAAACCATCTAGAAAGCAGCTTTGTTACCATGGTGACATTTTTATTTTCCGCCTTTAGTTGGCTCAAAACATTAGCATTTCCAATTTTATTTTGTTGTTCAAAAGGCCAAATGTCGCTCAAGAAAACACAAGTTTAAAGAAAGATAAATGAAGAGAATACTCAAAAATTTATAGAATTAAAATGACCATAATAAATAAATAAAAATGAGGTGGTGTTATATTGCCTACTGGCCTCTCTCATTGGGTGGCATCACTAACCTGTTTACCTCCCCTCTCCCTTTCTCTTCTTCCCCTAGATTCTGAATACTCAGCAACTTGAAAAGTACCAATTTTGAAAGACAGATTCAAGAATCCTTAGGGTGTGATACAATTAAATAATGAGTTCATTTCCATGAAAAAGAATTCCTCTTGCTCACCCTATCACATCACAGAAAGCTCACTTACAACAATAATACTTAAGACATTTTAACTTCCACCCCACTGCAAATCAGGACCAGGGCGGAGGGGAGTGCGAAGGATAGGAAAGCATAAGCTTTTCTCGAACATTTAGACGTTGAGGAGGAATGGAATATTCAACAGCGAGGGAAGAAAGGGAGATTATGTGGGAGTGGGTTCCATGTAAGTGTATGCCTGTTTTCTGCGGGGTTGAAGCTCAACTACAGGCATCAGGGATCCCAGGGGTGTGGGGAGGGAAGGTGCTTAACCACCAACTATAACTACCACAAATAAATAGGAATCTAAATTACAATACTAGTAAGGGAAGCTTGAAATGTTTTTTAAAGTACTGTAATTTACTACATGCAGAAATAATTGAATTGGTTCAGAGTAATGAATCTGATAAAGTTAAGGTAATAGTACTTTGGTTCGATTTTTAGATTCAAAGTAAATCAACTAAGTATTCAACTCTCAGATTTAAAGTTTTGCTTTGACAGATCCAAGCAGCATTTGATCTTGAAACAGGATTTTGTTACTTTCAATTAATGGTAAGCTTTATTTAAAAGAATCTAAAATTCTTGCAGAAGTACTACTCAACCCTCAGCACAATTCCTTTCTAGTACTCTTTCGTGAGACCTAAAGTGTGTTCAACCCTGTCCCAAGGTAGCTGCCATGGTAATAATTAGACAAGATTCCTCTTTACATTTGAAAGACAACCCTTGGGCAGCCCCGGTGGTGCAGTGGTTTAGCACCCACTGCAGCCTGGGGTGTGATCCCGGAGATCCAGGATCGAGTCCCACGTCAGTCCTGCATGGAGCCTGCTTCTCCCTCTGCCTGTGTCTCTGCGCCTGCCCCTCTCTCTCTCTCTCTCTCTGTGTGTGTGTGTGTCTCAATAAATAAATAAAATCTTAAAAAAAAAAAAAGACAACCCTTATTAGTGAGTGATGCCCCCCCCCCCCAGCATAGGGAGCCTATAACCTAAAAGATACATAAATTACTTTAAACCACCATAGAACAAGATATATAGAAGTTGGATGCAGGTAAATGAAATGATTACCAGCAGAAATGATTCAAGAAAGTGAGAAGTAGGAGTATGCAGCTACCCCGATGATCTTAGGATTTTGCCAGAGGAGGTTATGGGTAAGTGTTACTGGAAGAATACAAAAAAGATGGTGAACAATTCTTTAGAATAGTTCTTTTGAAAGAATTATCTACATTTTGAGAAACAAATGCCTTTGAAATTAAAGTGCCAGTTAAAATGTTTTGATAGAGGCACCTGAGTGGCTCAGTGGTTGAGTGTCTGCCTTTGGCTCAGGTCTTGATCCCAGGGTTCTGGGACCAAATCCTGCATCGGGCTCCCCACAGGGAGCCTGCTTCTCCTTCTGCCTATGTCTCTACCTCTTTGTGGGTCTCTCATGAATAAATAAATAAATAAAATCTTTAAAATAAATAAAACATTTTGATAAATCCTGGGCCCTTCTGAAAATTTTTGAAATGTTAGATATTAACTTTACTGTGCAATAGTTTTCAAGAGATGAAATGCATCCTAATTAAGAAAAGTAGATATATTAAACATGAGGAGGAAAATGTTTGTCTAATAACTCAGAGGACTGGTTCATGGAGGAAAAGAAAGCACCCTTGCCAAAAATCAATTGGGGAAGGCCAACCCCACCACCAACCCGCCCCTGTTAATTACTATTTGTTCTGCCTGGGTGATCAGTGGTGGAGGAGGGCACAGCAAACAAGCACGTCTGCCCTAGTCACATCATTAATCCATTCATGCTTGCCACCTGAGGACCAGCTATGCCCTAAAGATATTTATTCATCTGTTCGAAAAAACAAATAATTACAACATATTTTCTGGAATTAGGGCACCTGTTACATTTCGCACAGCTTACATGCCTAGAGGCAGGTATCAATTAATACTGAATGAATTACTGCATCATAAACACATAGAACAAAAGTTCCTAGTTGTCCTTTGATCAGGTACTCTGAATAGTAAAAATACACATTAGAAACAAATACTACAAAGAACAAACAAACAAAAAAAGCAACAATGATGCTGAAACATTTAATTTCAAATTACCATCTTATTTTGGAAAACTGAAAAAGAGTTAAACACTGAATGCTTGAGGGCATACTTTAAAACATTAAACTATCCCTTTCCCCCCAAACCCCCCATATGAAATACAATTACCAGTGTGTTTATTTAGCTAATAGTATGGCCAACTTTACTGATGAAACATACCCTGTGGTAGAAGATTCTTACTGTAAAATGCACTTATAGGATGGAACTGTATTACATAAGAAAACATCTAATTCCAAATGCTTGAAAAAATACCTAGCATTATACCCTTGCGATCCAGGGAAGTTAAAGTGACTTGCCGTTGACACAAAGCTCTTACTAGAGGGAGGGAGGATTCCTAGCAGCGTCTGGATTTTCCTAATTCAATTACAATTCTCTTCTTAACTAATCTTTGATTTGTCTACCTATATGGTTCCACAAAGAAGATTAAGATTCTTGCCTTCAAGGAGCTAAAAATTTAGTGGGAGAAAATTTTACTCTGTTGGGGCAAAGGGCATATTTAAGACACCACCCAAGGAAACAGATGTACTTAACATATTTTAAAAATCCTACTTAAAAATCTATTTTTAAAGGACTGTCTTAAGCAATATTTATGTTTGGAAAGTGAAGTTCGATTTCAAAGACATCATAGTCTGTGTTTGAAGGTTAAAAGATACTAAGAGAATTCTATTTGTCAATGATCAGCATCATTTCTAGATATTTTACTCCCTTATTAATAAATTTCATTAAACTGTTCATCACCGGGCAGCCCCGGTGGCGCAGCGGTTTAGCGCCGCCTGCAGCCCAGGGCGTGATCCTGGAGACCCTGGATCGAGTCCCACATCGGGCTCTCCGCATGGAGCCTGCTTCTCCCTCTGCCTATGTCTCTGCCTCTCTCTCTCTGTCTCTATGAATAAATAAATAAAATCTTAAAAAAAAAAAAAACCGTTCATCACCAACACTACGTGCAAAGAGGTCATTCTATCCATCTTCCCAGTGTAAGAAAAGACTTTTCCTCGTATGATTCAGCAGAAAGTATTTTTGTCATCACAAGGAAGCATAAAGAGACATCTAGAATATGGGCCAGTCTACAGAAGGACAGCCCAGGCTCTTCAACAAATGGCAGTGGCATAGGAAAAATTTTAAAAACGAAAGAGAACACTCAGATTAAAAGAGACTTGAGAGATATTATAACAAAATGAAATGGATCCTATTTGGGCCCCCATTTCAAGCAAATCAATTACTGGAAATCATCAAAGATGTTTGCTTATAGGCTGGATACTTAAGAAGCTATCAAGTAATTACTTTTATTGAGTGATTAAAGGCATTATAGTCACCAAAAAAAAAAAAGTCTCTTATTTAAAGAGATGTATTCATTTTACATCCTCAAGTACATAAAGGCAAACTGCATGCTATCTGGAGTTTGCTTTAAAATACTTTAGCAAAGAAATAAAGGAATAGATTAAAATGTGGCTAAAGGGAACCTGGGTGGCTCAGTGGTTGAGCATCTGTCTGCCTTTGGTTCAGGTCATGATGCTGGGATCCTGGGACCAGTGCCCCTTCAGGTTCCCTGCAGGGAACCTGCTTCTCCCTCTATGTCTCTGCCTCTCTCTGTGTGTCTCTCACAAATAAATATTAAAATAAAATGTGGCTAAAAATCGATAGCTCTTACACCTCAATGCTAAGTATAGGAATGATCTTTGCACTATGACTTCTAAGTAGGTTTTAAATTTTTATTAACAAAGGATAAGACTAAGTCACACAAAAAGCTCTGTGATGTGGACAGGGCGTTAACACCTCTAATCCTTTCCTAGAGTCTGAAGGAAGGCTAAAGGCAGGCTAAGCATATGGCACCCACCTTTGCAGCTGAAATCTCAACTATGAGTTACACATGCAGCAAATGGGGCGTGAGCAGGAGCCCACCTTATTTTTCCCCTAGCTCAGAATGGATAAGATGCAGTGTCCAAGTTACAGTCCTTAATTAGATAGCTTTTCTCAGGTTACTGATGACTGAGGGAAAAAATAGGACATAATGCAAGCCCTGATACAGTTTAGTTTGGTAGGGGAGTTTTTCTTTATTTTTTATTTTTTGTTTATACCCTTCTCTTTAATGTTGTATAGATTTCATCTTTTTAATCTAGTCTATTACTTTATGCCCTTTTCTTTCTATAACATGTCCTTCTAAAACTCTATGTAATGAAAATTAATCCCACCAAGCTTTCTCCCAAAAGGTAAAATTACATTCGTATCTTAAACAGGTGCATGGGGGTGGGGGGGGTGCTTAAAAACACAACTGCCTGGACCATTTGGTTATCCCCTCTTGTACTAGCCTTTCTTTCTCAAGTGGCTTCTTCTCCACTTTCTTCCACACAAGACACACCAAAGGGTTAAACATATAAAAGGCACATTCTTTTTGAACTGATACTCCTTTGAGACAGAAAAAACAAACAAAACCAACCCCACCAGTCACACAAGATACCGGAACTGAACCTTAACCATCAAGTCTTTTTTTTTTCTTTTAATTTTTTTTAATTAAAAAAAAATTTTTTTTTTTTAACCATCAAGTCTTGATGTACAAAGTGAAGTGGCAAACAGAAGTAATCATTCTGTTAATTCAAGCTAAAAACCCACTTTCACCTTAACACCCAACTAATGAGGTAAAAGTGCTTTCTTGGCCTGAATCACACACTTCAGTTTTTACTAAAAACCACCTTAGTCTAATTCTCCATTGATAAACCTCTTTGGCAACAGAAAATAATTGGAGACGAGAAGAAAAGCAATGTATGATGTTTCAGTCACCTGCACAGAATAAACACCAAAATACAGCTGAGGCAGAATGAACAGGCATTGCCTTAGATGTGACTAATGAACAGATCATTATGAAAACCCTTAAACAAAAACAAAGAATTCACATACGACAGGGAAGGGTGGATGACGTAGTATATACACTCATAGAAAAGCATTTAGCTTGAAAAGTAACTAAATGTAAGTTTAGAAAAATAAAGTGCACCATCCGTACTTACACTAGCAAAAATTACAAAAATTATAAAGTATTGTATTTTCCACTGGTGTGGAAACAAAAATGGCATTTTTTAGATGGTACACTGTTTCTGGAGATTAATCTGACAGTGTATGAGTCACTAAAAATGATCATACTCTGAGGATGAACACAGCATTTTGGGGAAGACGATCCAATGAAATAATAAAGTAAAAGTGCTACCACTATGTATGAAAAACGTACTTATTTTACAAATAAAATAGGCAAATCCTTCCCATGGCTGACACAAAGAGGTTATTGCATTTGGGATTTTAAAAAAAAAAAAAAAAAAAAAAAACAGGATACCTATTATACATTAAAAGGACAAAGTAATAAAGTTTGCATAATAATATCAATTTGGAAGGGGCCATGGAGCTTATCAATAGTTAGTGATGGTGAATTTTGCTATTTCTTTTGAAGCTGGTCTTTATTTGGGTATCCATTATTTGTTAGAAGGTATTAGAATTGTATAGACCTTTGGAAGTCATAATTTCTCAACCTCAAATTCCAGGGAAGTTTTGGGTAATTTGGCCTTCACAGTTCCAAATCATAATCCTCACATCAGCCACTCCGATGAGAATGACCAGTAATGTGAGGAATCTCATGACTTCTCTTCATGAACTGGTATGAGCGCAATGAGGCAGCTCCTGGTAGCATATGGAAATGACTGCTCTGTCCCCACTTTGGAACCAGCCAACCTACCTACTTCAGCACTGGAAGGTTCTACTACCCCAGAAAATGTTTCCTTGGTTTCATGAGAGAAATGGTACTAAATGCATCTACTGGTGAGAAGAGAAGGCCCCCAGTCAGGAGAGAGGGGTAAGAGCCTCATTTCAAGGAACCTCTTGAGACAGCTAAATTTGGCTCTTCCAACCTACCACTAAGGATAAGAGTGGATCATGGTCCATGTTTCTGGGGCTTAGTTTTGGACACATGGAGTTACCAGATAGCCAAATGACAAGCAAGTCCCCTGGATGTTTACCTCAACCGCCTAAAATACACACCATTCTAGTTTCTCATCCCCAAATAAATTGATTCTTGGGCTCCCAGAGTGCTTCCTCTTAGGTCCACATTTATATTCTCTACCCCTTGTTGAAAAACTTCAGATACAGGTCTGTAAATAAAAGGCTTAGGAATAAACTTGGCTACTGGAGTTATAGAAAACAAGATCAATAAAGCCAATAGCATGTGGGTTTAGTGGCCACAGAACTTCCAAGAAGAGAAAAGGAAGAAAAAGGCCCAGGGCTTTAACAAGTGAATTCCTCTCATTTTACTTGACACCTAAAAAGGTAAAGGCACCTTAATTACCTGAATCTTTACAGTACACTTAAATTACATTTTATGAGCTATTCTGAAATCTGCCCTGTTTAATAATCTGTAACGTCAAGAAAACATTTTAAAGTGTCTCTCACAATTAAACCCATCCACAACCCTGTATAAATCAAAATTTTGCTACCATATCAAAATGTTACACTGGGGCTGTATAACATTGCCCACATCCTCATTACATGCAACACTAATTACTACCAGCAGATTCAGAATTTTCTGCACATTAGAGGCTTTTAGAGGAGCTATAAAAAATTTCAGGCACCATTAATTTAAATTTGTATTGAAATTTCCTTTTGACAGATGGCCAAAAATTACTTATTATTTAGAGTACCAGAGCTGCCTGTTTGCACATTAGAAGAGGAAAGGGAAAAATTAAAAGCAAGAAGGAAATTTATGTCACGTTCATTACCTGTTAAATGTTAAGGAGCATTATCCTGCATGAATAAATTATTTCATACAAGCCTGACTCCAGCTGCAGGCAACTGGCATGCTCCGGCTGATAAAAACCATCTCAAGTCACACAGCAGACAATCATAAAAAGCCCCTCTTAACCAGGAGCCACTTAAGGGAGGATGAGGACGATCAATGGAACAAGCAACTAACTGCTTCTCTGAGCATCACAGAACACATTTACGAAAATTAGCAAACTTGTTTCACCTTGCAAAGCTACAGCACAGCCCCAAACCTGACACAACTTCAAATCTTGAGAACTATACCCAACAGAAACATCTATTTATAGCTACCATTCCATAATAAATCAAGGCTAAATCACCCACCTCTATTTCTTTTTTGTTTTCCCCCTGGCTTCTAGCTATATAGACACTCACTCCCAGACTCATACTGAATGATTATAGATGATTTCAAAATACACCCTGCTCTGGCATAAGGGAATATAAAATGTAATTGACACAAAAGTGTGCACTGGAGTATAAATATTTTCAGTCTTCTGAGAGTAGGGCAGGAGAGGGGAGGCTTTTGTTTAGTTCACTGGCCTGCCTAAAGGTATGTATTTATCATAAGAAGGCAGGGAATGTTTATATTATTGGCTCCAGAATAACTAGACAGGCTTTTCCAAGGGCTGCTATCAGTTAATCCTGGTCAGTGCATTTACTTACTACTTCCTAAGCACACCTGTGTGAAACACTTAGCTCAAAATTGCTTTTTTAAAAATCTGGGTATTGATATACACATTACACAACAAAATAAACAACTGTAAGAGCATAATTAAATAATTCAGTGTGTGCAGTTCCAATTGTAAATGTTGACATTTCTACGGGTGTACAGATGCCCTTTCAAACTACAAAGACTCTTGAAGGGTAAAATAGATACACTTAATTTTTATTTTCCATTATGTAAGGGTTTTGGAAAAAAGGACAAGGAATAAAGAGGCTTTCAAAGTGATAGCACAGGTGGTTTCAGGGAAAGATTTAAGTATTCATACACTTCATACACATAACTTTATTAAAAACTATAAGAAATGTAACTGCCTAAGTTCCAAGACAATTGTTGCTAAACACAAGGAAAGGAATCGACAGCATCTGTGCACTGGCCAATGCTTGAGAACTGCCTTGTCCTTCTAATCTTTACAAAATACAGCACATATAGACAGGCAATTATGCATAGCACAGTGGCATTTTACATTGTGCCTGGCTCAAAAGTGATCAAGCAGTTTTCATCCTTTTCTCATTTCCTGCCATGGTAGGCTGTTTTTCTTGTTTGCTTACTCTATAAATTCAGGCATCCTTAGCACATCCCATTCTGGTATCGCACAATCACATCCAAATCATTAGGCTCTAAATACTTTTCCTCTTTCCCTACAACTTGTCTATAAAGTGATACAGAGGCAGATAAGAGACATGCAAAACCTAAGAATAACTTGCTCTCCTGGAAAACAAGATGGTATTAAATAAATAAATAAATTTCCTTCTGGCAGAGAGGAATGCTTTTATACATTTTCTTAGGGAGTTTTGTAGGATGGAACTGTTTTCTAAGACGAGATTAATGTGTATTTCTTATAAATCAATTTATTTACTTTTCATTTTTATCTTACAGCCATAGGCTAACGGGGGGGGGGGGGGGTAGTTATTCTTCCTCACATAGCAAGACATAAAATACGCAATGTGAGCCAGATCTTCCGGAGTTCCATCTTGGTCTAAAAATCCAATTGTGACAGAAAAATGAGACCAGTATTTTCAAAAATCTCAACCACTTAACTGAAAGTAGTAAAAAATACAGTTAACCATTTGGTAAAACCCACCAAATCATTCTGTAAATCTCAAAGAATCTGTCACTAGATTTATTCAAATCATTTAGAGACGGTTAAGCCATTCAATTCCTTCATGTGTGAATTTGAGTCCTACCTTGATGGAGTCTCTGTCTATAGGCAAAACAGCAGCAATACAGGTGGTGGGAAGAAGGAAAAAGAAAAGTACCAGTTAGTTTACATAAAATCACATATTCATCAAACTTGATCTCTGCTAAATAATAAATGGCACAGATGTCATCTTTGCAGTAAAGTTAATTATTAATACTACTCAACCAGATCCACAAGGTGCCAATCTACCTTTGACACAATTTCAGAAACCAAAGCTGGAAATTCAGATTATTTATACTCCTTATCAACTTGTCCACTTATAAAAGTGTTCACAGTCATGCTTCAGCTCTGCGTCATAGCATTACTGTAACTGGATGGGAAATACTACAGTTTCCAACATCAGAGATGGGAAATTCATGTTTGTGTGATAAAATCATTTACACAAGGTTATTATTCATGGTAATGACACTGAAACAAGAGTAGATATGAGGTTTTAATTATAACCACACCCTCTAACCAATGAACCACCCATGTGCTAACTAAATTCCCACAAAAGAATGCGGGGAGAGACTTCTTCATTTGCTTTTCTGCCACTGGCTAATACAAATTATTAGTAAGCACCATATAAACATACGGTCACATCAAAATAACTCTGAACTCATCATATACTTTAAATGGAGGGAGGAAACCAATCTGGAGGGAGCACAACTGTCCTTCAAATCAATTACTTGCATAAACAATTGTGTTGTTCTTATAGGAAGAAATGAGTTGATTTCATGCTTCTAGACAGCCTGTGCGAGAGAGGTAGTTAAAGCCAACAGATTTCATTAATTTGGGCTGCACCTTCTCAATTACTAAGACTACTAAAATTGTTTTCTTACCTGAGAGATTTTTATTGCACCATATAGGCTGATCTGATTTATAACTAATAACTGACTCTGTCAAGTTATCAAGTGAGTCTTTATCAGTGAATCTTTCCCCAAAACAGAATAGGTCAAAATTAGCCACTAATGCCACTTGCTATTTCAAACACAGAGCACTGTGGGATTGTATTACTGATTTAGTCTTGGGGATCAAAGGCAATAACTAGGAAACCAGACCCCTTGCTGTTGGGGACTGCATTCACTGTTGCCAACCACTAGAGGATCATTTGGGGAAAAAAACTCTTCCAATAATTCATTTACCTTTCAGAGGAAATCCTTTGTGTAGTCACTGGTTAAATTAAATCCTGAGACAGAATAAACAATGGTTATCCAGAACCTACCCTCCTTGGCAGGTAGGTAACAGCGGATTGACATCTTGAAAGAATCACTCACCTCTTTGGTGATCATTGTCATGGTGCTTCTTCTCATCTTTAATTGGAAGGTGGGACTGGCCTCCCAGGGCACTGGACAGGGCCAGAAGGCC
Organism: Nyctereutes procyonoides; assembly: GCF_905146905.1. NCBI lineage: Eukaryota > Metazoa > Chordata > Mammalia > Carnivora > Canidae > Nyctereutes > Nyctereutes procyonoides. The sequence continues at coordinate 45,675,422 of NW_026575146.1, forward strand.
AGCGCTGCTCCCGATGGGTGGAATGGCAGGGGGCTGAAGCCCCGAAGGGTGTGGGGTCAGAGGAACTGGCAGACCATGTCCATGTGATAAATGCTGGGCCTGGAGTTGTTGCTGCTGTGAGGAATGAAACAAAGATATTGAACTTGTTCCTTGTATCCGTGCCCCATCCCCCAGCCACCAAAAAGAAAAGAGGTGCAAATGATCAAGGAAAACTCAGCACCCACAAAGGACAAGATTTATCCTTCTATATAGATTTTTTAGAAGGGGAGGGAGGGAGATGTAGAGGGGAAACATACTCTTTTTTACTTAGATTTGGGGGTTTTGCACCGTATTGTAAGGAACTTTAATTTTTACATAGTAAAGTTAGCTAAGTAACTTTTAATAGCTGAAACTCAGCTTTCTCCAACAAAATGTCTGTATTTTGTTCTCCAAAACATACGGCCTCGCTATCCTACATTTCTAATCAAAACATATACGTGGACTAACTGTTAAAGTAGTTATGTTGAACAAAAAAAAAGCTGAAAATTGAGAAAATTAGTGTTAAACAGTTCTCCCAGAACCGCTGCACAGCATGCGGCGGGAGTTAATTTGAAAGAGAAAACCTGAATTAACAACCCAGAAAAGGAAACCGGTTGCAGCCACCGTTTTAAGCCCTTTAAGTGTCCTCAGCGGTACTTGAGCAAATTACTAAAGAAAATCTAATGTAGCAAGGCTGGGGTCCTCCTGTAGGCTTGCTCAATAATGCTGAAATAATTGGGCACTCTGTGCACGTTTAGTGATGCTCGAATGGAAAGCTAGAGGCCTGCCCTTGCACTCTTCTCCAACGGCCGCCTCGCTGTTGTGACAGGTTTATCTGAGTGGGACTGTGATGCATGCACCAGTAACTGTGCTGACAAGAGTTTAAAGTCATTTTTACCAGCACACTGGCAACACATGGAGAAAGCCCTTGAGAGGCTGGAATGGGAGTGCTTGACCTCAGCAGAGGCCGCATCACGCTTGGCTACAGGAAAGGCTCTGGGCAGGCCCTGCGGCCTCCTCGGCCTCCTAGGAGTGGGGAGGTGGGTGGGGGAGGCAACAAGACGACGGGCAGTTTAATACCTCCGCCCACCGGAACCCCCTTCTGCCGGAGACTCTGTCTGCCTAACCCTGTTCTAGGGGAACAAGTGCTGAGGAATTCTCAAACTAACTTTTGCAGTGATTACATTTTAATTAATGCTTCCAAGTCAGTCACTTGTCAGGTCTACCCTATGACAGCCAAACAGTTTTCTAGACTCTTTCCAGGTAGGACTGCATATGCTGCTCCCTTCCACTGAGAAAAAGGATCCTGGAAGGCTTTTTTTTTCTTTTCAAGAAAATATTTCAAAGAAAAAAGTATTTTTTTCTTCTCCCCAAATGACTTTTATTTCCTTCCTCTTTTCACTCTATACGTCTTCCTGTGTCTGACTATAAAAGTCAAAGTATAGCATTAATTAGCTCTTTTCTCCAATTGACCTACAACTATTTTCTGGCTACATGCACTTAAAATATAGTCAATAAAGTACTAACACCTTTAAAGCATGTTTACATCAATAAAATGGACAAACTGGAGCAGTGATCCAGATATTGTACCAGCCCGTGCCCACCCTACAGTCCTGTGAAGCACTAACTGCAGGCTTCAAGATAGTGTATTGCTCCACCTGAGGAGCCAAAGTCATGCTCATAATTCTTTCTGTACTGTTACTTAGTGGTAACCAGGAAGTATGAGCACACCATCCTATTTCCTAAATGTGCAAAAAAAAAAAAAATGTCTAGGAAGAAAACAAGGCCTTTAGGTAAATACATGGCAAATTTATTTCAGAACCTTTTCAACTAAAATCACCAGAAACTGTTTGAATTCCTTTTCTCTTCTAAATCTCCTAATACTTGATGTCTATGGGTCAGGCACGTACCCACTTTGTACCTCAGATCAAAGTTCAATTGGCAAGCATTCATTAAGAGCCTGCAAATGTGTCTTCTTTTATCATCCTTCCCAGACTCTAAGCTCTGTGAGACTACATCTGACGCAAACCTGAGCTACCTGCAAGCACTGAGACTCAGAATACCTGGGCAATTCCAAAGTATGTGCATTTATTTTATTAGACATTAAAAAAAAAAAGCCTCAGCCAGAAGCATTTCCTTCAGTGATCCAGGTGTTTCTCTTCCATTTTTCTTTCTCAGGACAAAAAATAAGCACTCTCATCTTCATTTCTCTATGCAACCAGGAACATGTCAAAGGCAGGAAAAAAAAACCCTGAGTCTGTTGCATATGCCATTCACAGTAGAGACTTCTGGAGAGCCTCACTATTCCACCTCCAAGTAGCTCTGGCACTACTAGCTTCTCCCATTCTCCTCTCTGGCCATCTTTCTGAGGCCGAGATCCTGCCCCACCTACACAGGCTGTGTCAGCTTTCCATTCCCTCTTCCTTTCAGTGCTGTTGATTCTGCAGTGCTCTTCCTCACCTTCAACTGTTCTGCCACTGATTCTGTCCTTCTGCCAGCCAGCTGGATACCAGCATCCCTAGGATTTTGTTTAAGATGAATTGTCTAGTGAACGCCAAAAGAACTTAGGGGTAGCACTTTTTCAGGAGGGAAAAAACACTGTATTTTAATCACTTTGTGCATCCTCCACTGCCCCCAACACAGTGCCCTGTACATAATTGGCATTTGATAAATGTTTGTTAAATTTAATTAAAATAACCTTCTTTTGCCCTCTTCAGCTACTGGCCTGTGTGTTTGTGTGTGACCTTGACTTTGCACAGCCAAACTTCTCTAAAAACTAGTGCAAATCTGCTCTCTCCACTTCTTAGGAAGCCCCTTCTGTATACACATACACACACACACACACACTCCCTCCTTAACTCTCTAAATCTGGATTCTGGGGATCCCTGGGTGGCTCAGCAGTTTGGAGCCTGCCTTTGGCCCAGGGTATGATCCTGGAGTCCCGGGATTGAGTCCCACATCGGGCTCCCTGCATGGAGCCTGCTTCTCTCTCTGCCTGTGTCACTGCCTCTCTCTCTCTGTCTCTTGTGAATAAATAAATAAAATCTTTAAAAAAAAAAAAATCTAGATTCTGAGCCCCTTCTCCTGAAACTGGTGACCACACTGCAATTATTTCAAGACTTCACAGTTTTCTTCCTCTCTGACATACACACAGCCACAGACAATACACTCTCCTTGCTGAGACTTCACTCTGCCTGCTTCGGAAGAGGCCTCTCTTACTTGTCTGAATGCTCTGCTATTAGCTTTCCTTCTTGGTGTTTTCTTCTCCTGCTCACTAAAGAGGAACAGTCCTCAACCTTCTGCTCCCCTCAAATGCTCTGGTGGCCCTGGTCTAACTTCTTCAGTTAATAGAACTGGCAGTTCTACTTGGCATTCCAGCATTATTATTATGTGACAACAAAAATGTTTCATACAAATGTCCTAGGTAACTTCTGCTGGCCCAGGTTAATCGGCCACCATCGATTTGTCTTTCTTCTGTGCTCCCACATCCTGAATCACCAGAGTCTATCAGTTCCCAAATAATTCCTTATATTTCTAACACCACCATACCTATCAGACCCTTTAACATACATACGTTGATTAGAGTAAGCCTCCATTAGATCACTTGAATTCATCCTGCATCACCACTGGCATGTTGTTCCCCTAAAAATTCATGTCATCTCTTATAACAACCTCACCCTTACCTAAGTTGTAGTCATCCATCCCAGCTCACCTCATGTTCCACCTGTTCTGCAAAGGCCTCTCACACATCCCACACTTCTACGATTGCACAGGACTCCCTTGGTCTTTCACTGGCACTCCTGGCACCGAACTCACCACTATTTGATATGATCATACAATTAAAGATTCTGATAAATTAATTTCCACTCCCTATGTCTGCATGTATGTCAGAGAGAAAGAAATATGAGCAGAGTTCCTATATACCCTTTACCTGGCTTCCATTAAAGTTAGTATCTTACATAACCACAGAAATTACCAAAACTAAATACTAAGCTAGTGCATTATTATTTATCAAACTACAGACTTTATTCAGATTTCTTTAGTTTTTCCACTAATGCCATTTTTCTGTTCTAGGATGCCACCCTGAAGTTTTAATTTTTCACATGCTATTATACCAAAATTGAAAAGGCCCTTTCACGTATCTAAAGAATGGCGACACCCAAATAACAGTCAAGTTGGTGAGTGGAACATGCCTTGAACTTAGGAGAAAAAAGAATGAAAAAGGGCTTCCGTGAACCCATTTCATCAGACTATACATAGAAAATATCAAACAAAAAAAGCATACTAAGTAGAGAGCATCTGGTAGAAAGGGTAGTCTTTATCAAGTGTTTAAAATATAAGATTATAAAATAAAAAAGCAATTAATTGTCACCAAAAGATATATGACAAAAATGTGAGACATACAGGAATGATTTAGTACGTTTTAAAATGTTTACATCTACGAAATACACCACTTTCATTATTAGGTGGTCATTTTTAAGTTTCTTTATAAGTTCACACTTAGGAACGATCCTAGAAGTAAGTGGCAGGTGCACACTGATAATGACTCCTGATTAGTCAATAATACAAACGTGGAAGATGCCATCTTAATCTTCAAATAAAAGCAGTGAGTCACCATCAACTGAACTCCACCCTTTCCTCAATTAAAAATAAAATGGCTTCTATCAAATTTCAAATGACATTCAACAATTTGATACAAAGAAGCATTTCTGTCACGTCTTCTCATTAACAGAGGAAAGCTCAAAAAGCAGATTCCCAGGGAGAAGACTCCAGTTTCACCAGATTTTATTCCAGAAGTTGAGAGTAGCATACCCTAATGGACTACCCTGCAACACAAGCTGCTGAAGATGCCCCATGGCATCTTCCTCTCTCCTCTGGTTTCCACCCCATCCATGTTAATTACAGAGCAATTAACCTGCAAAGTTTACTACTTTATTACAGTCATGCCAAGAAATGTAAAACTTCTTGTTTCTTAAAGACAGAAGGAAAAAAAAATATGTTAAGAGTACATAATTCAACACTGACTTGTTACTGAAATAATTTAAGACAAATCACCATCTAATTACAAACAAGTTAAAAAATGACTTTATAAGAAAAAAAAAGCCAAAAATAAAAAAAGGGCACAGACCATAGTGCCAATTAAACATTAAAATAAAATACACTCTGTAACCATAACTAAGAAAAAAACCTATTGAGAAAGATACATATCTTGGAAAAACTCTTCTCACTGAGCTCCCTAGGCTATTACTATCTTTGATTGCTTATTTTAAAAGGTGGGGAAAAAAAGAAAAGAAAACCCAAAACACTCTCTTATCTCTAACCACAATACAAAATAAAAATCATTTTTTTGGTGGTTCCCTTGATGGGCCATTCAAGAGAATAAACATTAAAATGGAATGAACTTTAAACTTAGACAAGCATTCCATTAAGATAATTAATTTAATTTTGAAAAATAGCCAGTAATTACTTCTGAAAATATACAGCAATGAGGTGGTAGATATAGCCTCAATTCTGTTAATAGCTTTCTACTGGAGTTTCTGTAACAAAGAATTATTTCCCTGCAGTTTCTATTTTGGAACGAAGTGTAGAAAAGGACCCACAAGCAAATCAAGTTCACAGGAAATGTCTTGAAATGTTGTTCTTCTGCAAAAAGAGGAATTTTTTTTAATGATTTTATTTAATTGAGAGAAAAAAAGCAGGAGTGAGGAGGGGGGCAAAGGGAGAGGGAGGGAGCCTGATTCTGACTGGGGCTCAACCCCAGGACCCCAAGAGGACAACCGGAGCCCAAGCAGACACAACTAACTCAGTCACCTGGGTGCCCCAAAGAGGAATTGTTTTTAATCAAATGTCCCCAACTCTGCTTGATCAAACAGGACTTGAGAGGCCAATGATCAGCAGGAACAGAGTAAGTACAGTGCTTCAGTAAATACATATCCCTAGCAATTCTGGACAATTCCACCTGGAAACCAGGCAGAGATTTTCTTGACCACTATTCTCATTTCTACTATGCTACCAACCACAAAAAAATTCCTAAAAAGGAAAAAAAAAAAAGCATCATCTTTCTCAGAACAATGACAATCCCAGTAGCAACAAGCACACTTAGTGTCATATCATGGTTTCTTTAAAAAAAAAAAAAAAAAAAAGTGCATGGTGAGCCTGCTAGCTCTTGTGCCAGGGAGTAAGAAAGCTATCTAAACTAATGGGGAGGGGCAGCCCTAGTGGCTCAGCGGTTTAGCCCCGCCTCCAGCCCAGGGCCTGATCCTGGAGACCCAGGATCAAGTCCCACATCGGGCTCCCTGCATGGAGCCTGCTTCTCCCTCTGCCTGTGTCTCTGCGTGTCTGTGTGTCTCATGAATAAATAAATAAAATCTTTAAAAAAAAAAAATACGGCAGCCCGGGTGGCTCAGAGGTTTAGCACCACCTCTGGCCCAGGGCATGATCCTGAAGAATTGGGATCGAGTCCCACGTCAGGCTCCCTACATGGAGCCTGTTTCTCCCTCTGCCTGTGTCTCTGCCTCTCTCTCACGAATAAATAAATAAAATCTTTAAAATAAATAAATTAAATAAATAAATAAATAAACTAACAGGGAATCACAAGCAGGACACCAAGCCAACTAGAAGGGGTCATGACTGGCAGAACTTGAGACAATTTAAGCATCATAAAGAATAATAACTGTATTAGATTATAACACATTTTAAGAAAGAGTTTCCAGGAATGGGGTCCATGGTACCCCAAGAAAATAGGTGGGGCTGTGGGGCATTCTGAGGTCAGGGAATAGGGAATGACTCCCAAATTCACAACATTCTTGCACCCACTGGCCAACATGGGTGTATGGAGCATCTGTGACTACAGCCAACCAGAAGATACCATGCTGAGAGAAGTAATGGGGGACCCAGTGACCTTCATTGAGAACCCAGGAAAGAGGAGACAACAGACTCTGAAATGGGGTAATAACCCCAGCAGAGGGCCCAGGACTGGGCTGGTATCTATAATCTCTGAACTGTGAAGATGTCCTTCAGTAAAGACCCTGTCTGTGGGGGCTGGACTGAGTCTGAGAAAGGAGATACTGAATGGCACTCAGTGATGCACAATAATGAAGAGGCTATCAGAGACACCAAGCTGGAATTATTACCATCTATGTAAGTAAGAGCCAGTCACTTAACATTTCTGGGGCTCAGTTTCTTCAAATAAAAAGTGGGAATAGTTTTAAAATCTATCCCAATGGTGTTGGGAGAAATCTATGAGATTGTACTTATAAAACTCTTACCACAGTGCATGGTAAGTGACTGCTATCAATGGAAAAAGGTATCCAGAAGTCTGTCCATATAAACACACACACACACACACACACACACACACACACACACGGGTACAGGGAGAGTTCTTCTTTACAGAGTATTAATTTAAAAGGGAAAAGAATGCAAAATGTACCACTTCACCACTCCAAATGTATTAATAGCATCAACAGAGGCTAAAACCCATAGGTAAAAAGTTGTTGGGGATCAAGTGATTCATTGTCAAAGCATCACCCCACAGATTACTATGCTTCACCAACAATGGGATACAACTGTATACACAATAGCACCTCAGTACTATTCTTCCTAAAAATATTTAACCTGAATCTAAACATGAGGAAACAATCAGAAAAATCCAAGTGGTGAGACAAGCCACAAGACTGGTCTAGATTCTTCTCAAACACCAAAGTCATAAATAAAGTAATAGTATGGGGACTGTTCTACCCTAGAAAAGACTGCAGAGACATAGGCACAAAGATATCTGTGAATATGAGTTATCAATTGGGGGAAAACTGATAGAAAGAAAAAGTGCTATCATAGACATTTTGTGAACTGGAGTGGGAATGCAAACACTACACTGGATATGTGTTAACTGTATCATCCTTATATAAGAAAATACCCTGGTTCATAGAAGATGCATGCTGATGTATCATGAGGTACGCCGTCATCATGATGGCCTCTTGCTCTCAAAGATTTCAGCACACACACAGAAGACAAAATGTTAACTGGTGAGTCTAGGTGATGGGTACAGTGTTTATGTTACTATTCTTTCCACTGCTCTGTAGTTGTTGGGGTGGAGAAAATAGATATGCCCTTCTTTCTGGTCAGAAGACTAGGAGGTCTTGCTTTTTTTTTTTTTTTTTTTTAAAGATTTATTTATTTGAGAGAGCACATGTGTACAGGAGTGGAGGAGGGGCAGAAGGAGAAGCAGATGCCAGGCTCCACCTCAGGACCCTGAGACTGATCCGAGCAGAAGTCGGATGTTTAACTGACTGAGCCACCCAGGTGCCCTAGGAGTTCTTGCTTTTAACAAACACCTCTAGCAAAAGCAAGTGAATATATGGAAAGAAGTCAACAATTAAAAGAACACAAGAACAAACTTTCAACCTAGGTTTATCTGTAACACATTCCAATGACTTAAAACAAGAATGAGATTTCCTACAGTAGCAAGACCTGCATGTAGAAGAACCCAAAGAAAAAGATCACTGCAAGGACGTTTTTCATACTAACACCACAGATCTCTGTGCCCCTCAACGTCCCTAAGCTGTTCTTTAAGGGGAAGGTACATAACAAGCAAAAGAAGCAATCTAGTGACTCAATCCAGTGACTCCTGTGTCAAGAATTCAACTGTCTTAACTTACAGTTTAACTCACAAAGTGATAATGGCTAGAAAAGGAGAGGGAAAATGCCCCAAATCTGATTATTACATAGTTAACTTTCCCATCGGAGAAATTTTTCTGAATTGGTCCAAAGTTTACCAGGAAAAACAGAAATATAATTTCCTGGAAACTTGTTTAAGTTTTAAAAAAAATTTTTTTAGAGATTTTTAACAAATCTTACCAAAATCGATGCTTTTGTTTTAGTTAAGGTCACCAAGCTAGGGGATCTTGCTCAGAAAAGTTTTCTTCAGTTATTTCAGAGTACTTAAATCAAGCTGCATTTAAAAGGCCATTGACTTTAGGTTCTTCAGTAATCCTGCAACTGACCATCAAAAGTAGAATGAATCTCAGATGATACTAAGATGAGCTCCGTCCAACATTTTGAGCAAAACTCTTATGTGCTGTACATATGTGTATCTACAGAGAATACACACATAAATGAAACAAAATTTTAACACTACCAAATAGTATGTGTAGCTTACTGTAGTTATTTTCTATTCTCTTCTACTTAATAAAAAATGTTGACTATAACTCACTGAATTGATTTTACTGCACACTCATATGAGTCTGACTCACAATTCAAAAAACACTGAGCTAGTTGTGATATTGTGATTTATAAGAATTATACATTTGGTCTTTGTCCATTACTTCTAGCACAGAGAACCCATGAGATGTCCTAAGCAATAAGAGCAGCAAAGGTATCTTTTCTTATGCTAATGAGGTGACTTTAGGGGGGCTGGTTGCTAGGAGAACCAACTATGTAATTAAAGAGTTAGAACTTTCAGCCCACTGTCTGATCTCAGGGGAGAAGAGAGGGGTAGAGACAGAGTCCCATCATCATCAGTGGCCAATGATTTAATCAATCATGCCAAAAAGCCTCCATAAAAACTCAAAAGGATGGGATCGTGTAAGCTCCCTCACTGACAGAACACATGGGAAGAGCTGGAGAGAATGTGTACTAGGAGAGGGCAGGAAACTCCACACCCTTGCCCAATTCTTTGTCTTATGCCTCTCTTCTATCTTCTGGTTTCTGAACTATATCCTTTTATAATACACGGCTAATCTAGTAAGCAAAATGTTTCTCTGAGTTCTGTGAGCTGCTGTAAGCAAATTAATGGGACCAAAGAAGGAACTGTCGGAAGCACAGGTGACAACTTGGACTTGCAGCCGGCTTCTGAAGTGGAGGGTGGTGTGGTAGCGGTGGTAGGAAGGTGTCTGGAAGGGCTGAGGCAGGATGTTATCTCCATGGAGACAGCATCAGAATTTAGCTGAGTAATAAGACACCCAGCTGGTGTTGGAGAATTGCTTGTTGAGTGGGAACCCATCCCCCCGCCCCCAGCCTCCAGGAATGGGGTTCAGAATCTTCTAGGCTAACACTCCCACATGTGAGGCCCAAGGTTAGAGTCAGATTTTACCAGCATCAAGAATGAAGCACAAGCCCCCACCATCCAGTCCAGTGATGGTGCTCACTGTCCCATGGGAACCTTACTTAACTAGGGTGGTATAACTCTAAGAGATAAGCAATCCTTCATAAGAATCAAGAGAGACTGACAGCCCTTCTGGGGAAGTGAGTTTTAAACTAAAACCTGAAGGTTAAGAGTGTCAGCACCTTACAGAGTGGAGAGAAAGGAATGAGGAGCAGGCCCTGAAGTGACCAAGGAAGTTAAAGAAAATCTGGTGGGAGCCCAGTGAGCAAGAGAGTAGTAGGGTAAAACGTAAATATGGGGATCAGATTATGAACAGAAAGAACTTTATAGACTTTCACGCAAGAATAAGGAGAGCTTTAGGCTGTGGGGAGTGAGTTTTTTTGGTTTGGTTTTTGTCTTTCAAATTAAACTAAATTTTTACTTTGTCTTTGATGGGCATAAACTGGATTGTAATCATTTGCTGGCTATTATTTGTTGCCAGTATCTTTTCTCATTTATGGGGCTTGTCTTTCCATTTTCTTTAGGATATTTTTAATGAACAGATGTTTTTAATTTTAACTTGGTAATATTATCAATTTTTTTCTTATGGTTTGAGCTTCCTGTCACCCATTGAGAAATACTTTTCTACCCTAAGATAAAGATTCTTCTTGTTTTGTTTTTCTCTGAAAGTTTTAGTTCTGTCTTTAATACACTTTTTGGATCGACTTCCGCAAATGATAAGATAGGTAGAACCAATTTCATTTCTTCCAGAAGAATAACCAACTTCTCCCCCTCAGTAATACTTACTAATGGCCATCTCCCCCCTCCCCGCCCCACCACCCATTGATCTGCAATGCCCCTCTAATGTATATGAATGGATATATGTGTTTGAGTACTTACTAAATTGGTCTAAATAAAGACTAACCAATATTGTGGCCTAGAGTATTAAATAATTTTAAAATGTTTAAAGTGCAGAATGTTTATGTGAGACTGTGAGAGTGGCCACAAAGAAAGGAGAGAGACCAGCTGGGAGGTAACACGGGGTCCCCAGTCAAAAACTAATGATGACTTAGAGTTGTGGCAAAGAGTGTAAGGAGTTAGATAAGTTGAGGTGGCTCTGAAAAGGCATAGTTATGGAAGAAGGCCATGAGAATAATGAAGGAATCCAGGATACCTTGTTAACATTCAGGCCCCTAGTAACTGGGTAGATGATAGTACTATTTACTCGGATGGGGCAGAGGAGGAATGGGGCTATACATACAATTCTGCTAAATACCTTATTTTTATAGAGCAGTTTTAGGTTTACAGAAGTTTTAACACCTTTAGATTAGAAGAGTCATGTCTAATGAAGACAAGCAGAATATAAAGAAAGAGTCCCACAAAACCCTACCAGACAAAAAACAACTCCTGTAATGATTAGCCCTCCTAGCATTTTTTTCCAATGCATATATAAGCATTTTAAAACACCAATAACATCATGTTATCCTGTAGTTTAAAGTCCTTTTCCTATTTAGTGTGTTATCAAACATTTTCCCATATCCATAAGTAATGCTTTGACTATCACTTGTAATGGCTGGGTAGTATATGCCATCATATAGGTATAGGAGAGTTCGCTTAAGTGATCCTTTATTGTTTGGCTAAAATTTAGGTTGTTTCTAATTTTGATGTAAGTATGGCATCGTCATGGTATTACAATACAACAGTTAAGATAGTTCCTTGACAAGTTATGAATACCCATATTAAAGTGGTCTAAATAACAGGTTTTTATTTCTCACTTAACAAGTCCAGGGTTAGTCAGATGACCTGGCCATGTTGAAGTTTCACATCATCATCTCTCTGGCTCTCATGGCCCCTCTTATATCCCATTTCCACACCAAAATGGGTGCCACAGCTCCAAGCATGAACTCATCCTCACACAACCATGTTCAAATGCAGAAAGAGGGCAATTTTCTTTTTATGAGTCTTTCTGTTCAGGGAAAAAAAAAAAAAAAAAAGAGGGAGAGATCTCCTTATATCTCATGGATTTATGGATAGGCCCACAGCTTAGCTGTGAAGAACGCTGGACAGAGCACCTGGAGGGTTTAGCCTCCACAGCAGGAGGTAGGCTCAGCCTGCAAGAAACAACCAACAAAACCGGCCTTGACCATCTATCTTTGCTCACAGGCCAGACTGAGCTATTAGCTAAGAGACCCAAACTACCTCTGAGCTTTTAATACAAGTAGGCAGTAGCTTAAACTTCTCCTTGCAACAGTTCCTTCTCCCAGAGATACATTTATGCAGAGATGTAGCTACAAATTGCTTATGATCAACCCAGAAAGACCCAGGGGGTGGGGGGTGGAAATACATAACTGCCACTTTGCTTCAGAGCCACAGTGGCACCAGCTCTGCTGGTCACAGAAGATAAGCTAGGTATCTAGGTGCCTAAATAAATTATCCCCCTTTTTTTTTATAAATTTATCAAGGGAAAACAATTTATGAAAATCACAAGGGACAGAAGAACTGTGAAGTTGCCTTAAATGGGGTTTAAGAATATACCATTTTTGCCTCTGTGTCTCTCATGAATAAATAAAATCTAAAAACAAAACAAAAAAGAATATACCATTTTGGAGTTTTCCTTAAAAGGTTTATGTGTAGAGGTTAGTGTCAACATGATAATTTCCGTGTGCAATTATTACTACATTCCACGGAGTAATTATTATTCACAAGCAGAATGGACAAGATTTTCACCAGATGGAGAAATGAAAGCAGAAAAAAAAAAAAAGTACACAGTTTATCGTAAGACAATGAAATAATTTCAAAAAGGACTCCCCCAGATATACTGGCAATCCCCACAGATCCTTATTTATTTAGTGCCTTTTGACTGGCCACTGGCCCTCTAGTGTCCTCCTCTACCAGTATGCCCTTCCTCCACCACTGCTGCCTATAATTTTGCTTACCCTCACACCTCGCTTTCACTGGGTAACTGCTACCCTGGTGCTTGGATTGTGATTTAATATTAACATGATTTATCCATCTTTGGATCTACCACTCCCATGAAATCATGAGCACCAAAGAGGCAGGGACCAGTTTTTAATCGTCATTGTGCCCCAGAACTATAAAGGGTGCTTGTATAAATAGGAAACTAATAAAGTGGAAAATATTCTGAAGGAATATTTACTTTTTTTTTTTAATACAACTATACGAAGGCAGCTGCTGGCACCAGTTAATTCCTCTTAATATAAACAATATTCCAAGCAGCCATTACCATTAACTGTCAGTTAAAGCTTAATAGTTTAACATGGCTAACTTGTTTTCCATAGTACCTATGATAAGTGCAGCTCATCCAAGTGCAGCTTTGGTTTTTTTTTGTTTGTTTTTGTTTTTTAAACCATCGACAGTTGAAGGAACTCCCCCATCCCCTGGGCAATATTTAGAAACAAATTCAGCATAAACTCCTGGTCTCCAGTTTCTGAAACAACTATCTAGCAATGTCTCCTTTTAATGCTATAGATAACTGTTTTCTAGCTGCATGTACTCCACCAGGTATTTTACTATTTCACATCAGGATCTGGCACAGTTCTACTCCCATAAAACACAGGCTCAACATTCTTGAGTTATAGGAACTTTTGTGAAACTAGGTCCAAAATTTCTTCTCTAGAAAATGTACATAATCCCTTCCACCCACCCATAGTTTCATCAACATTTTGGGAAGCTAATGGACAGCCTAATACCCAAGCATGAAATCCAAGAAGATCCGAAGACGTAGGTTTAAAATACCAAGGACCCTACTAGGCTTAAAAGTGGTGTTTAGAACAACTTATGATTCTTACATATGAGAGTAACTTACAACAGACCAGGAGAAACACAGTATGAGTCAGGAGTAGCCAGATGATCTATGCAATAATAAGCTTCCGACCACTTAGGCAAACCAATTAGTATGTGCATCAGGCACACCCAATTTCCATTTCCCTCACTGAGCTCTGGGCACTAAACACTGGACACTCCTACAGTGGATCTTGGGATAAAGAGACTATTGATCCTCATATAAAAGAAGAAAGAACAGAGGGGAACAAATAAGGGACAAGTGTAATAAAATGGTTAAATGTGTGAGCTCTGAAGTTGGTCTAAGTCTGAACCCCAGTTCCACCACTTCCTCTGTGTGGCCTTTACCCCTTCAGAGCCCTGGTTTCACTTTCTGTAAAGTTGGGAGAATAATACTATCTTCCACACGGGGCTGATGTGAAGATTAAACGAGATAATGCATGTGAATTTTTAACACAGTGCTGACAAAACAAATAATAAACACTTGCTATTTTTACTTACCTGTTTAGGGAGAAGAATATAAGCCCAGGGATGTAAATCTAGAGAAATAACTGTAACACAAAGGCCCTCTAGTTTTAAAATAAAAAACCCACAGTTATCAAAACAAAGAGACTTAGTAATCATACTATGTTAGAAAAGTGATAGTACTTTATTGGCTATCTACCCAGCCATGCAGCCTACAAGGTGAGAACTGTTAAATAAAATTCATAAGATCATACTACAATTGCCACTCAGGATTGTGGATTTTTTTTTTAACACCAAACTTCCTCTCAAAATTCTGTGCTGGGGGGTGGGGGGGTGTCAAAATGCAAAAATAGCTCAAAATAAGAGTATTTGTTCATTTAACAGGTACTTATTAAATATAATAAATTACTATACGTTTACTGAACAAATAGTTACCAAGGACTTACTGTACAAATATTTATCGAACACGATGAGTCTAGGCACCATGGCAGGCAAGTGAACAAGATCTCACTTGCTAGTGAAGGGAGTGTGATGCATTCACAAGCAAATAAATGGTAAATGCTGTGAGAAAAGCAGAGCCGGTAAACTGGCCAGAGAATGAACTGGGTAAAAGAGCTACTAAAGCCTGCTGGTCAGGGAAGTCCTTTCCCCGGAGGTATCAGAGAGGGATTTTAAGGAGCATTAGGAAAACCATGTCAGGCCTTCAGAAGAGCTGATGCACAGTCAAGAAGCAGCTTCGGGTGACCCACAGACAGAAGAAAAAGGCCAATGTGTGACTGTGGGTGAAATACAGTCAAATAAAGAGAATGAGTGGTATGTGAAGTCAGAGAGGTGGGCAGTCAGCTCATGAAGAAATCTGTAGGCCACAGTAAGATATTTAGACTTCATTTTAAGCAAAACTGGCAGCCCTCAGAGACAGGTTTTATTTTAATTTTTTTAAAGATTTTATTTATTCATGAGAGACACAGAGAGAGAGAGGCAGAGACACAGGCAGAGGGAGAAGCAGGCTCCATGCAGGGAGCCCGATGTGGGACTCGATCCCAGGTCTCCAGGATCAGGCCCTGGGCTGAAGGCGGCACTAAACCACTGGGCCACCTGGGCTGCCCCAGAGACAGGTTTTAAAAGCGGGGAGCAAGAGGATCCAAGTTGTATTTCAGAAGATCACTCTGGCTGCTGCGGGTAGGATAAAGCATCGAGAGACAAATGTGTAAACAAGAAGCCCTATCAGGAGGAAGCTGGAGGAGACCAGGGGAGGGAATACCTGGGACCAGGGGAAGACAAAAAATGTAGTCACTCTCGACAGAACAGTCTGGAGGAAGAAGAAATACCATTTTTGATAGGAGAGAAGGTTTTTTTATTGAGCTTGGATTGTTTCCCTTCTTCTATCAACCAGTCTCTAGGACATAAACAATGAAGACCCAAGTTCTCAGGGTTACTGAAAAGAAGGCAAGCAAGAACGGCAAAGAATAAGCACAAAATGGAATGGGGAATATCGATAATGAAAGCTACAAATACCAAGACGGTGTCATTGGCAAAAGAACAGACACCCAGTTTAACAGGACAGAACAAAGTTGAGAAGAGGACCCATATGTATGTATGTATAGGTGTGTGTGTGTGTGTGTGTGTGTATTAGCAGATCTTCAACAATGGTGCAAAGGCAATTCAATGGAAAAAAGAGTTATTTTAACAAATGTGTTGGTAAATCGAATCAAAGATCCATATGAAGAAAGAGATAAAGAAACCAGACCTATATCTCCTACCATAAGCAAAATTAATTCCAATTTGATCACAAGCCTAAACATACAACTTCTAGATGAACATCTTTGTGGTCTTGGGTAAGACAAAGATTACTGAGAGACAACACCAAAAGTTAAGATTCATGAAGAAAAAAAATCATAAATTCGATTTCCTCAGTGTTAAATATTTCTGCTCTTCAAAAGATACTATTAGCACTGGGTGTTATTCTGTATGTTGGTAAATTGAACAATTGAACACCAATAAAAAATAAATTTATTATTTAAAAAAGATACTATTAAAAAAAGATTAAAGCACAATTACAGACTGGGACAAAATATTTGCAAAATACATAAAGAATTTACATCCAGAGTATTTTTTTAAAAAAATTCTCAGAACTTCATAATAAAATAACCACCTCAAGGAAAAAGAGAGGCAAAGATATGAGCAGAAACTTCTCAAAGAAGATAAATGGCAAGTAAGCACGGCACTCAACAAGTCATTCAGCTGTTAATAGAAATGCAGAAAAGCAGGAGTAACACCATCCAACTATCAGAAATGGCTAATAGACTCCAAAAGCCTACAATTCCACATGCAGCTGAAGATATGGAACAAAGTTTCTCCCACAGTGTGAGAGTAGAAAACTATGGAAAATATTAGGTCAGTTACATTCAAAATACACTAACCATGTAACTTAGCAAGCCCACTTCCAGGTAATTACCCAGAAGAAAGGAAATCTGACTTTCACTTATAAAAACTTACACAAATCTGTATGTTAATATTTACTGGGACCTTGTTCACAATCACAAAAAGCTATGGCTAACCTAAATGTCCTTGAAGGAGTAAACAGCTAACCCAACCAGTCCATCCACACAAGAGAATATTGTTCAGCCATATAAGGAACCAGGGATAGAGACAAGCACATGGGACAAATCTCCAATGCATTACAGTAAAGGAAGATGAAAACTCAAAAGGCTATACAATGCATAATTCTGTGTATAGGACATTCTCAAAAAAGGTTCTCTATCGGAGAAAAAACATCATGGGTAGGTGCCGAGGCTGGGGTAGGGAACAGAATTAATTACACACAACAAAGGAATTTAGGGAGGTGGGGCAAGAGAGAAATATTCTCTAACTCCACAGTGGTGATCGTTTACATGACTATACTCGGCTGTCCAACTCCTAGGACTGTATGCTAGGAAGGGTCCACTTCCGTTTATATAAATTATACGTCGATAAATCTTTTTGAAATACACAGAATATCAATAATGAATATATACTGCTAGAATCCTAATTCCAAATATAAAAAATATAAATCATAAGTGTATGTAGCCTCATTTTTATTATGTTTTCTACTGTTTCTCTTTATTCTGTTGTCCCTGGAAACTAAAGTTTTATTAAAATTAAAATGTGTTAAAAATTGATTATGTGTAGTAAAATGCAACACCAGAAAGCCTGCAACTACCAAAACTTTAATAAAGATGATTCAAATGTAATTTGAAGATCATCTCAGAATACACTTTAGAAAATGTTTAAAAATATCATTCAAAGAGAACATAAAATGTGCCCCTTTAATATGAGTTGGTGAAGGTATTCAAATATTTGCTGAACGAATGAAGGAGTAGATGTAATCATTATTATTACCATTCGATAAAAGGTTCTAACCTTTTCACAAAGGTCCTTAGGAAAACACTTAAGATTACAAATGCATTTTTAGGTAGCAGATTCCCAAATGGATTTTCTAGGGAGCTCTGAGGAGGACACACATCAACAGCCCTTTTTAGCCTAAATCCTTAAACCCCTGAACTGTCTGTTTGGGGTAAGCCTGCCTCCTCCCTCTCTCCCAGCTTTGAAGGGCACAGGCAGAGGTAGACGTGTCTGGCTACCCGGAAGCTGTTGCTGCTGCTGCCGCTGCCGCTGCCACCACCACCACCACCAACCATAGGGATGTTACTGGCAAGCCTTCAACAAAAGAATTAGAAAAAGGGATGCAAAACAGTAAAACAAAACAAACCACTAACCAATAAAAATGGATAACAAAGTGTAAGTTTGCAAGCTACCTTGCAAACTTCACTACCTTGAGTGAAACCTGCTCTTCTGTGTTAACTCTTCCACCCAGACCCCTGCGCCTCTACACAGGCTCAGCCTGCTGTGCTCTGGTATGAATGAAGTGTGGATTACAGATCTGGAAAATTCCCCATTCTCCTAAGTAGTGGAAGTGCAAAGCCCTGGGGCCTTTACCTAAATCAGATGCCTCCACCCAAACACATTCTGTAACTCTTGTCACAGGTTGTGCTGAGCTCTACCTTGAGTTATGGAAATATATGTATTAGCAGGAAGGAGGGAGAGAAGAGCTCCTTCCACAAGAGAAAGAAAGGGAGTAGTACTTCAGGGTGACAGCAACAAAAGGAAAGGAAAAAGAAAGGAAAGAAGCTGACTAGCTTCTAGAAATTTCTCCTAGGAAAACCAGGTAACAGAAATTAACAGAGTATACACCATAAACAAATTAGAAGTCCTCTCCTTTCTCCAGGTTTCTGAGGGAGTTGTGGAGACAGAGCTAAAAAAACAAACAAACAAAAAAAAAAACACCATTACTTAAATATATGAATAGAGTCTTTGCTATGAGAGAAGGGAAATTACTGCCTCTTAGAGCCTCATCAAATTGTAGCACAAAGATTAGATTATGACTGCATCACTCAATAATGTAGCCCCCTGATCCACAGTAAATGAATCAGTTAAAAACAAAACAAAAAAAGGGTGAGGGGCAGGCATACCAACATTAAGATACAGAGGAATACATAGACTTTTGATATAAAACTGCTTTGGCTTATGTGCAACCACGGGTTTATCATATTTGTGAGAGCAGATGAGCCAAGCCAAACAACTGCAGAAAACCAGCCTCCTTTCCCCCAAGCCTTCCCCCCACAAGCTGTGTCCCTCATGCAGCCAGTGGCCGGGGCGTTTCATAAAGCCTTTAAACTCCAGGCACACTGCCTGGTAAAGACAATAACAAAGGTGGACTGACAATCTGATGAAAGACAAATCCACTTCAGAGCTTGTTTTTAAATTCATTCCATATAACAAACATTTAGAAAATACCAACAGTAGTCAGTTGGGAGAAAAAAAAGAAAGGGAAGCTCGCCTATAAATTTATGGGAAAGCCATTTATTGAAAAAATAATGTAAAAGCTGAGCTGTTAAAGAAAAATGTTTTATGCACAGAACTCATGTCAGGAAAAAAAAAAAAAAACGATTCCAGCCTCCGAGTACTACTGCCTACCTATACCAGAAATCCCCCTGGAAGTGCTTGGGGCCAATGAAGTAAAATCTGGGCTTTCCTAGTTCCTCCAAAGGTAGATAAGACAGGGCCTTTGGCTACTGGTAATTTTAATAAATGATCCCAGGGCAGGAGTGAGACCTAAGGAAAGCAAATCAGGGAAGAACGGAAATTCAAAACAAGGATGTAACCTTGAGTTGATGACTACCGTGGACTGCTAGCTGAAACTCCCTCCGGCCGGGACCCTCTGTGGAGTGATGCAGAAAGCACCTCCAAAGCACCTCCGAATTGCCCACCAAAGGGGCCAGAGGGGGAGGTCATGTCACTGACCATTTGCCTGTGAGTCCAGGATTACCCCATGGGGTAAGTGTAAAAACCTCCCTCTTTGTAGTGCTCAAGTATTTAGTGAAGGGGGGATTCCCCACCAAAAGCATTGGGAAATGCAAGAGCTTCACAGTGTGGCTGAAGGGAGGAGGTATCAAGCCTGGAGAAACACCATAGTTGTACTGGCAATGGCCAGAGAGAAAGGGGGGCGAGGGGAATGAGGGAACTGTGAGAATGCAGGCGCCCAGGAGGGACACCGCTGCTTCAGCATCCTGGGGATACCTGTGCCCAAAGGAGGACAACAGGACAACTACTGCAAAATTCATAATACCTTCTCTAACAAGCCCTTTATTAGCAAATACAGAGGTAGGGTGAAAATGTGACTCTTGGATACTTAATATCTTTATGCTTTTGTTGAGAAAGTGAAGTATTTTTAATTGTATTTCAAATTTTGTGTTACTGGAAGCTGTGATATAACAGACAGGAAGGAACACACACACACACACACACACACGTTTTTTATAAATACCCACATATTTTTATCTTCCAGTTTTTCTGCCTAATGGCTAATTAGTTTAAAAAGACAACAAGAAAAATGACCACAGTGGCATATCTAAATCACTCTGGAACTTAAAATGGCAGTTATGAAATCTATAAGGGAAAAAGAGGGACATACGTTTTAAAACTGTCATACCGCAAGACCCTCTGCCAAAATGCCAATCTGAAATATGTGTGTGTGTGTGTGTGTGTGTGTATAATTTAAGGGCCAATCATATGACAAGGACAATAAAACAAAATGCTAAGAGTAAGAAAAAACCCCAAAGGTATTGTCTTCTCTTTTTTAAACTAACTCAAACACACAGGATGGTAAAGGCAAAGTCATTTAAATCATTTCCTTAGTAATACAAGTAATATTTAAATAGATTTAATAGTGCTGCTCCAAACCAATGAATTATGGGTTTAAAACCTATTAAAATGTAATGTTTTTTTCCTGAGCTGAGAGGAGAGAGATTTAAATCCACTGAATTTTAATATTTCAGCTTGAGCTGCAGGAGGTAGAGAAAGTCCAAATGAACTATTCCATCAGCACCATTCAAGCATGAACATTTTAATCAGTTTTACTTCCTTGGAGTTCTCTAACACAGTTTACGCTGTCATTCTGAAAGCACTTAACACAGAGAGTGTGAAAAACCACCAAGGCTTGTTATTGCCTTCACAATTGATGGCAAATAATTTTGCAGACTTCCTATCATTAAAATGTCACTGCTAAAAATTGAGGTTCAGCATTTCTTGTGCTAACCTGCATTTCCCACAAACACCACAGCATACCTGTTCTTAAAGAATTTCTTTAAGGGTGTGTGTGTGTGTGTGTGTGTGTGTGTGTGTCTGTGTGTGTTTTAATGCATATTTCTACCTTTTTTTCCCCCTCAAAGAGTTAGGTTAAAAGAAAAGAGTGCAGGGAAATCCAAAGGAACCCCACTTTCTATTTTTACAAGCCAAATATTTTCTTTCCCAATGTTCATACTAACAAAACTTTTTTTTCCCCAATGGTGGCTTCTTTAAGTGAAATTCTTCACTGAAATTCTTATGAGGTTCCAAGCCAGTCTCCTTTATTAAGCATAACCACATTCACACAGCATGTGCTGATTATATAGTGTAATGGATTTAAAAAGCATTTTAAGATAGTCAGATGACTCAATTTAATAATACAGGAAATGAAAACATCATTTCTAATTAGATCATATTACTGATTTAAAACTACAATTTGTGTGCTGTTCCAACAGTGTGATCTCGCAGAGATTCTAATTTAAAAACACAGTGGCTAGTAGGACACATGACAAGATCAAACTAGATACATAACATTCCCTCAGCCCATTTAGGGGAACTCCGGGAAAGCTTCAAGGAAATGTGAGATATGAACAATGCAAAACAACACACAAAATTGACTGTAGAATATAACACAGGAATTTCCTAGGTTTTTTTCCTTATAAATAAAAGATAAATGATATTTAACTTATTTCAATCTATCAACAATTTTAAACTGAACATGACCTGTGAAAGAAATCATTATAACTGTGTTTCATTTCATTAAACACAACTAGCTTATTGTCAAGAGAACAAGCCGCCTCTCCAGGTTTCGGGCTCACTTCAGCATTTTGCATTTAAACTGCATGGATCACTGGTTTGGCTCATTTACCAATGAAGGT
Source organism: Nyctereutes procyonoides (assembly GCF_905146905.1). Classification (NCBI taxonomy): domain Eukaryota; kingdom Metazoa; phylum Chordata; class Mammalia; order Carnivora; family Canidae; genus Nyctereutes; species Nyctereutes procyonoides. Next base: position 45,697,328 of record NW_026575146.1, read on the forward strand.
AGAATAATATTGCAGTTAAAAAGGTGCTTCATCAGATTTCATTAAATCTAGGAACATTTGCACTTGTCTGGATGGTATGCATACATATAAAACAGATACATATGTAGTGATAAACAAATGAAGGTCTGTCTGCAGGGGCTTTAGATGGATCTTTGCAGTCTTGGGAGGAAAATTTTCATTCCCTCCATGAAGAAAGTCATTGCTGACCACATTCCCAAATCCAAGTACAAAAATCTAAAATTGGCCCCTCATCACTTTTCGGTAGCAAGTCAAAATGGCACTGCCTCCCAACACAGCCATGCTCAAGGGGACACAGGACAGCAGGTGCACAGAAAATTCCACAATGTTCCAACTCTGAAAACTAGGGACAGAAGGCATCACAGGGGCTGAAGCAAACAAAGACCACACACCACAGAGAAGAGCAACAGCAGGAATGCATCAAGTGAGTTTGTAATGGGGCTCCTCCTTCTCACATGGCTTTTGGCTCCCTAAAACTGCTGGGTGTGTTTTTCTATTTCTTCAATCTTCTTTTCAGAATAGTCAGATTATGTGACTGTGACTCCATTTCTGGCTCCGACACAAATAATCTGGAATCCCCACCAGATCCACAAACAGCACGTGCTGCTTTGATAGCATGCAGCTCTGACTTCTTCAAGCTAGGTCACAAAATTAAATTTGCTATATTTGAATAATTAAATCCATATATACACAATATGTCTGTCAGTAACTCAACTACAGTCTAATAAATCATCCTTTCCCTGAAAAAAAGGCAATCTTGCCATCCCATTCATCCCATCCCATTCCCTGTTTTCAGCATTAAAAATATACTTGATGTGTGAAGGGAAGGGAACCTGTTCTGAGTTTTAGATCTTCCCTCATATTTTGAGGCAACATCCAACATAAAACAATGGGTTTTTTATTTAGATTAATCTCTCCACTGTACAGACACAACTAATAAGACTCAAAAAAGAAACAAAACAGCCTTCTGTTTCCCAGAGAAAGAGCTGCCAACCATTCCTGAGGTAGGATGGCTACTTGCATTTTAGCAGTTCATAGGAACAATGAACACTAATAAGCCAGAATGACCCAGCACGCTCCTCTATCAGTTCTCCTCCTGCACACATTCTCTCCTTTCACAGCAGACAGTTGTATAGTGGGTGAGAAATGCAGGTGACCTTGTGGGGGGGGGGGGGTCTGGTGGCCAAAATACATCCCAATGGGAACGCAACGGGTGCTTCAGGCAAAAACAAGAATATACATATATACCTAACTTTAAAATTAAAGCTTTTTCAACTTTTTTAAAAAAATGTAACATGCTATTTTCTGGAGTTTTATGAAATAAAAACTACTTGTGAAACGTATTCATCTCTCATCTCTCCTCCATGCCCAGAGCGTAGAAAGGATACTACAGATGAGTCTACACAGCTGATTCTGATGCTGCCTTTTTTCCAAGGGTGCACTTCTGAGGAAATGAAGGGTGCCCCTTCCCATTTATGATGTCTTCCAATTTACTACCAGTATTTTCTCGTGGTCAGAGGGCCACAAAATAGAGCTCAAAATAGCCCATTAAAAAACAAGCCACAATCAGACTACTGCTCCACCACCACCGCCAGTCATCCCAGAGTTGTGATTTCCTTGTTAAAAGACAGAGGCATAATTGAAGCAATATCTTCACTTCAGATTGATTATCAGGCGACCCTTATCCGCATCTTCACTCAGCAATTTGAATTTTAATGAAAGTAAATGGAATAATTAGCATTTCAAAGTGTGTTTGATACACTGAGGGAAAAAAAGAGAAAAGACTTTTGTGTATAATCTATACACAAAAGAAAGTATTTGGGAGGGGGCAGAGAAAGGGAAGTATAGTTGTATTGTCTTCATTAGAATAATCTAAGAAACTGCTTGTACCAGCTGCATAAATAGAGATGTGATATGATATTGTGCTCTTTTCAGCTAAGATTTCTCACCTTTATTATACCTCACCTTATCTTATTACTTGCTACCTCAATCTGGGAGAACAAAAATCTAAGTGGAGTCGGAGGGATTGCCCAAACCCATGAATTCCAGCAGGATTTCTATGCAATATTAACACTATGATCACCAGGAAGAATTTTCTAACTGGGCCACTGATTTTGCCAGAAGGTACACCTTTCATCTATTTATCCTACTAGAAATGGACACTAGCCCTTAAGAACTACTCCTCACAGGGGAGGAAGAGTAGCTGCAAGATACAAAAATGTACATTTTATTTTGCCAAAAAACGGCATTAAGGTACTCTGTAGTTGCGGTAAGATCAAAGAAATCAGGTCATTTTAACATCAGGGCAATCTCCATCTTTTTTTCAGGCCTAGGCCAGCAACAGGAGCTGATTGCAAAGAAAAGAAATATTACGAAAAAGAACTATCTAGTCTCTTTAGGGGTGGATTTCTGGAAACATGTCAACTGGAAGTGGCGAGAACGTGATCCAAAGTTTCTGACGTAGCCATCCAATTTCACAGGAGACAGAAGGCAAAGTGCTGAATTTCACTTTGTGGTCCTCTATTGCCTTTTGCCCCTTTGATGTAACAAAATTTAAAAAGAGAGAGCAAGCGAGCTGATGACACACACTAAGATCAGAGCTAAAATGGAAAGGCCACGTACCCCAATGATGGCGTTCAGTTCGGCCATGGTCACCTGCTTGGCCCGTTCCACAGCCTGCACCACTTGTTGCTGGTGCTATAAATGAAGATCAGAAACAGAATACAATTATTTGCTTTCTAGTCAGTCAAGAACAGCTTTTCCTAACACGTCCTCTAACTTCAATTACATGCAAAACAGGATTTAGGGGTCTCCATATTTCAAATAAAAGCCCTGAGTGGTGGCTAACTAAATGTCTAGGGTACATTTGGCTCTCTGCTGCAGAGAAGTAACTGGGCATCGAACTATAACCCCGTGAAGGATGCTCCCCTACAACTGGCAGAAGCAGCTTAAATTTTACTTGGATGTCAGTGGTGCCTGTGGCCCAGCATCTTCCACTAACAAACACAATCCATCCCCCACCTGCTTTCTCTGTACCCCCTTTTCCCTGCCATCTACATAAAAATTCTGAAAATATTTCCTAGAAGTACTTATTTTTAAACTTTCTCCTGCTAGTTGTTACAGTAAGCACTAGAAGGCCATTTAGACTTAAATGTTTATTTTCTTCTGAAAATGTGGCAAGTGTTCATGTTTTAATTCCTGTCATGAAGGAATTATGAAGGGCTGAGTATTTAAAAGAGATTAGAAATGCACAACTTTGACTAGCAGTAAAGTTTAAGGATGTTTCTTTTACACAATAGAAAACTAAAAGCTACAAGATTCATGTATTTTTCTTTTGGAAAAACTAAGATGGACAGTTTAGGAACATCCCTCCCTCTATCGAGGATGCATTTCTAAAGAGAATGACCAAGAAAGGAGTATAGGTAATTTGTGTAAATTTTTTAAAAAAATGAAGTAGAGGCACTCCTTCACTTCTGGACATATGTGAGAATGTACACAAGTACTCCCAAAATATAAATATTATTCTCAACTAAATACACTTGAACATTCTAGTTTCTACACCCTCGAAATTGGTCTAAAATAAGGTCTCCTTCGGACTTTTTTTCAACTAGGTTTGGTGCATGAAGAGCCAAAAAGACTGTACTATGAGACAGGTACTCCTCTGTGTGGCTAGGAAAAATCTTGTTTTGACTAATCCTAGTTGAGAAATGTAGCTTTCTCCACTGATTTGAAGTGAATATGAAACTTTAGCTAGCATATTGCTTAATACACACAAAAAGCTAAGCCATCAATTAGATATGAAATTCCCCCTTGAGCTACGTAGTACTAAACTACAAAACTTTCAAATACACACAGTTACTGTGATTAACTGGGGTGACCAATATTTCCACCTCCCGGATGTGTAGGGTTGGTGGGGGATGTGGAGGATGGAAAAGAAAACTGCTTTAGTTATCCACATGTGGTATTTTCACCCATGATATCCTAATAGAAATGTGTATTTTGTGCCTCTAATCCAATGTAAAGAAAAACATCAAATAGATCACTCCATTTTAAGCTTCTAATAAACTCTAGATATTAAACTAGATACCTTTGATTTTTTTTTAATTTTAAGAGTTTTCAAAACAAGGGCTTAAGAAACAATCCCAAAGTCTAGATATCTAGCAATCTCCCTCCATTCCCTTACTTTTTAATAAAATATTTGCCAAAGTGAAATAACTTATTTCCTTCTGTGTTTGAAGCAAGTCAAAGTCCTAAAGATTTATAAAGACACTAGAAGGAACAGAGAGGCATGCTCAATAAAAATGACCAGTAACAGCAATTTCTCCTTAAAGCTACCCTAGCCAGGATGCTAACCTACTAGCACACAGTTCATGTTTAGATTTAAAGCAATTTCACTGTCCAAGTAGTGAAAAGGGACAGTACTTGGACAGCGGAGAAAAAGACAACATGTAAGGATGACTCTGGGATTTTTCTACTACTCAAAGTGAGTATATGGACAGAAACTGTTAATGAGATTTTCCACCTTTTACTTTCCAACATTCAGCCATGGCTGCTCAAAACTTCAAGAAACTGAAAGCCTAAGGACCACATGAACACACATCCAACAATCGTATGATTCATTCCACTCATGCATCCATTCATTCAACAAAGGCCTTCTTAAGCTCTTACCGTGTCCAATTTCTGTATGTTACTGAAATATTACATACTGTGTTAGTGAAATATCATCTACTTTACATTAAGCATTCAAAGAATAGTTCCGTAAGACAGATATGCAGAAAATACACCTACCTAGGGCCTTTCTGCCATGAAGATTGTTCAACTCTTGCCTCATAAACTGGACTCCAACTGCCATGATGGGCAAAGACGCCTTAGGGCAGTGGGGATCTCTTTCTGGCTCAGCATTAAAATCAAGTGCATTTACTGAGAAACCAGAAACACAGCAGTGAACCAGAACACTGACATCTGATGTTCCTATAGAAACTCTTGCTAAAAAGCTAAAATGACAATAGAAGTCATGATTCAGCTCCTTCGTTTCCTCTCCTGGCAGTGGCCATAGGCTAATACCACATCTGAACTCTACCTGTAGTTCAGGATTTTACTTCCCTATTTCTGCTTACAACTGTGAATCATCTGCTGTTTAAGGACCTTTTGAACAGAAGCTCCCTAAGGCAAAGAATGCCTCCTCCCAGTGTGCTCTGAAGGCACCAGAAACACCCAGACATTGCTCACTCAGCCACATCGTAACACTGTAAGCAGCACATCTCAGGAAAGAAGGAGCAAACGATCACTAAAGAGAAAAAGGAACACTGGAGGAAGAACCCAAAATACTCATTAACTGACCCAAAGGTGGCATTTTTTTCCCATTTCCAATTTTAACAAATAAGCTGACTCAGAAAATACAGCAAGTTTTTCACATCTCCTTAGAACCCTGATGGTTTTCCCATTGCGTCTGCCATCTCTTCCCTTTTTCTTCCCCTTCCCCATCTGTTCCTCTCCTCCCACTCCACCCTGCATCTCATTTCCTCTCCCACTTCCTGTTTCTCCCCTCTGCCACCTCACCACATGTGGTGACAGCCACTCTAGACCCAATCTGCAGAAAGCAACAATCCTATAGCCCCTTATTACTCAAGCTGCTCCCTCATATAGGGGGCTTCCGCTGGAACTTTTTCTACCAGTACCACCAAATAAAATGTACTAAGATTATCATCAATAAGCCTTAGGTGGGAGAGAGGGCCTCTAACTGGGATTTGGAAGAGGGGAAAAAAAAAAAAAAAGCCCAATAATTTATTCTTTAAAATACCGTGAGTTATAATTTAAAAAAAATCCTTAAAATAAAAACCTGTAATATGATTATGGTTGCACAACTCTGTAAATTTATTAAATATCACTGAATTCCACACTTAAATGAATTTTATGATATGTAAGTTGTATCAATTAAATACTGTGATTTAAGGACTACAATAATGGATGAAGGGGGAAATGCCACTAAAGTAAAATTATATACAGTAAATCACTTGCCTACTTTCATCATAAAATTTGTTGCATTTGTTTAGGAAAAGTCTCGAGAATAACGTTCTCAACAAGAAAGAGACTGAAACAACAGAAGTCATCAGTCCAACAAAGCCTGCTAAGAAACAGACCGTTAACAAACCACAACACGTTGTACAACAGGTATTTAATGTATGTTTTGGGGAAGAGATGACAATGACCATACCTGCTGTGTCAATACTTTAGGGCATGGCAACAGACATAGTACTTCCAATGAAAAGAAAAAACCCCTACGTTACAACTTAGAATTTTTCTGTAATACCCACCTCCCCTTCCCTTACCTCCCTCATTGATAGGGGTTTGTAAAGGGGTAGTGGGGAGTTAAAGGCAGAGGTAGGAAAATGAAGTAGGATTTCTATAAACGAACAACATTAACATTCCTGACCTGTGAAATGAGAAAGCAAGCGCTTGGAATAATGGCCCCACTACTCCTCAGAGAACTCCCAGACACAGAGCATCATACACTCTACAGGAAAGCAGGATATAAAATGCTAGGGAGGTTCTAGGAAGGAGTGCCCAGCATACTTCCTGGACTATCAGGAAAGGTTTTGTTTTCTTATTCATTCATTCAGTTACATATTAAGAACCTACTGTGCGCGCCAGGCAACTGGGGCGAGAACTAAGACGGACTCATGAACAAGACACTCAGTGAATGAATAATCCTCCTCACGAGGTTCAAAGGCTCAGTAATTACAACCGGAGGATAATTTTATGGAGAAAATTACAAGCTGCCATGCAATCACTTATGGGGGAGACACCTCATGGAATCTGGGGGCTGAGGGAACATTCCCTCTGGAAGCCGGCCCAATGGAGACATGAAGGATGTCCAAGAGTTCTGTGGATGAAGCAAGGAGAAAATGCCAGGCAGAGAGAAAAGCTTGGGCAAGGTCCCTGGAGGAAAGGAGCTTGTCTGTCAAGGAAGAGAACAAACGTGTATAGCTGCAGGAGAAGAATAGGGGAAGGGGAAAAGCTGTGAGAGATGGAACAAGGTCGGATTAAAAGCCTCCTTAGGCATGACAAGACACACATGCAAAAACTTTAAAGGGGACGAAATATTCACAAAAAGGACAACATAGGCAAGTGCCTGAAGTCCTGTGGGTACAGCCAGGGCACACTCCATAGAACCATGTACTAGTGGAAGTGAAATCTGTAAGGCAGGAGGAGGCCAAATGCTGACAGGCTTTGCAAGACATGAAAACTTGGGACTTTATCCTGGTAAGACATTAAAAAAAAAAAAGAAAGAAAGAAAAAAAAATTTGACTGAGAAAGAGGGGAGAGAGAGAAAGAGAGAGAGCGAGCACGCGCACATGAGCAGGAGGAGCAGAGGGAGAGGGACAATCTCAGGCAGACTCGTGCTTAGCGTGGAGTCTGATGAGGGACTTGATCTTACAACCCAAGCTGAAATCAAGAGTCAGGTGCTAAACTGACTGCGCCACCCAGGTGCCCCCTGGTAAGGCATTTTTTTTTTTTTGGTCAAAAATTTGAAAGCAGCTGAGTGCTATCAGTTCTGCATTTTAGTAAGATAAGACCTAGGATGGTAAGAATACTAAAGAAGCTGGATGATAGGAAGGTGGACCAACAGGAGGGAGGACAGGTAGAAGGCTAATGCAATACTCTAGGGTGAAAGATAAACTTGAATTTGGACCAACTGCCCTTCCTGCTCACAGAACTCATGATCCACATGTACATAAAAAGCCACTCGCTCAGAACTGGTAAAGGCCTCTAGAAATCACGAGACCCCAATGGTAGTAGTGCCCAAGCACTGTAACAAACTGACCAACAAAAGACTCTCTACCTTTCCAAAAGCCTACTACAGATTTTTTTTTTAATTTACGATAGTCATACAGAGAGAGAGAGAGAGAGAGAGAGAGAGAGAGAGAGAGAGAGGCAGAGACACAGGCAGAGGGAGAAGCAGGCTCCATGCACCGGGAGCCCGACGTGGGACTCGATCCCGGGTCTCCAGGATCGTGCCCCGGGCCAAAGGCAGGCGCCAAACCACTGCGCCACCCAGGGATCCCCCTACTACAGATTTCTAAATGCTGCCCTGGCTGAGTGGATTGGGATGGTAGTGTTGCAAAAGCCATTATTATATCCAGCAGATAAGTTTCCTCTGTCACACCCTACCCAAGTAGTCCGTCAGTCTCTGCTTGATCATATCTTCTGGAAGGGAACTCACTACCTCATAACAAACTTTTTCTATGTGGGGATAATGGCTCTAATACTAGTTAGAAATCTACCTCTCATAACTTCTTCCCACTAGACCCAGGCTTGCCTCTACGTTCTTCCCCACTGGCACCCACTTCAATACATGAATATGGCATGTTTGTTTTTACTTTCTCAATTTCAGGTTAAACAATCCACAGGCCACTGGCTCTATGCCACTCATCCTCTGGCCACTCCTTGGTCATGCTCTAGGTGGCAAGACAGAATATTCTAGGGATGGCTAAGCAGGTCAAATCTGAGTGAAAGTGTCACTCCATGCCCAGTGAGTCAGGGTAAAATCCTACTGAGCGTTTTTTAGCAATTCTACCAGGGGTACTGGTACAAATAAGCTTTAAATTCAAATCAGCCTTTCCTAACAGTATCCCAAGAAATGGTCAGTCCCACAGGAAATTAGGTATCACTTAAAACAAAACAAAACAAAAACAAAACAAAAAAACCCCACTGGGCTTAATTTGGCTAACATCTGGTAAATGGCAGGTCTTCTCTGAGCTTCAAATCTCAGAGACTGAATATGTTTGCAGGGTTTTCCAAACAATTTTGGCTGTGGAACTTGGGATTAAAGCTTGGGAAGTGCTGCCTGAAGCTTTTTCCTACTGACCACTGAGCCTCACCTTCTTCTGTTTTCACCCACGAGGACAGAGCATTCTTGCCTGATCTATCCAATAAGCTCTCAAGTCCGTGCTTTCCAACAGAACTTTCTGCAGTGTTGGAAATGTTCTAAATCTTTGCTGACAATATGGCGACCACTAGCCACATACAGGTGGGCACTGAGCACTTGAAATGGGGCTAATGTGTCACTGAGAAATTTAATTTGCAATTTTATTTGAGTTTGATTAATTTTAATTTAAATAGCCACAAATGGCCATGGCTACCATTTTAGATATCACAAGCTCTACTTCATCAAAGTATTTCAAAGCTTAGCTCCAGTAATAATACAGTCGCCACCTAACAGAAAGTCAAAGAAAAAATACAGTTTCTCAAACGCACTTTAATTTTTTGACACATAAGGGTTGGCACTGCTGCCTCTGAAAGCCTATATTGAAATCTGCAGAGATGTTCTCCCTCCTGCGAATCATCTACTTGCTGAGGGCAAGGAGGCCATAATGCCACCATAAGGATCTCACCAAATCTGCAACTGTCACCAAAATGCACATCACACAGATCAAGTCAATTGGCCAAACCATGAATGTGGGACAGAATTATGCTCCCTGGTGCCTCATTCAGTATTGCAAGAAAAAAAACAGATTTTAAATGAAAGGTTGTCCAATGTGAGAATCAGAAAATGGACAAAATCCATTAAAGCCCCAAGGTAGGTGTATTAGTCATTCTAGGACATTCCTTATATATACAGCACTGTCATAACACATTACCAGCACTGACAAAATGGCCCTGACTGGAGTGCAGACGTGTCCTGTGAAGGCTGCTGGCATTTAATGAACAATCTCTGAAGATGGTCTTACGGGTGTCACTGCATCCTTATCAGGGGATCTCTGGTGATTTCAGCCAAGCTCACCTACATCAAACCATGTTATCACAAGCCATTGGTTCCTTACAAAGTTAACAAGCAATAAGACGAGTTAACCTGGTGCCATTATGAGGCGAGAACACTGCCACCAGTGCATGTAACCACTGTATTTTGTTCATTTCCTCCCTCAGGCACAATATGAAAGTGACTGATCACATTTTTCAACTTCCACTTTACAATTATTCTAAACATGCGAAATGTGGTTCAGAGCAATTCAGTTCCATATTAACCCAGGTACCAAAAATACAGCATTTAAGATACAATCATATCACAGAAGGAGTTTGTCTTCCATCAAATTAAAAGGACCAAATTTATGATATGCCCAAAATAGAAAGTCAGGTATCATAGCTACTCTTGGAATGGAAGTGGAATTTATAAATAAACACACATTATCACCATTATCTACTTGTGTATTCTTCTCTACTATTTAAATACAATGGAGAATATCCAAATAAATCTACAAAATTCTAGAGGAAAACTATTTGGTTCTACTCATTAGCTAGGTTAACAGGGTAATGAAAACCAAGTTTTGAGTTAAAATTAAATGTGCACCAGAAAATATTCAAGTTGGAATACTCTCTTTTCTCTATGTAAAATCAAGAATAAAAATAAAAGGTTTAGAAATTTCACTCTTAATTTCCCTTTTACAACCTAAAATTTCGAATGACCAGAGAACTATTGTTAAATGCAGTCAAAAGAAGCATTTAAATTCTTTATTTCATTTACTAAATCAGTATTTTCACATGCAATGAAAAAACAGCTACTGACTGGTAAGCCCAGGCCCCAAAGCAGGGGGCTCCGCCATCACTTGCCTTGGTTGTAAGAGGACAAGTCTATAGCGCTCCTCCACCAACCGTAAAGCAGTTCTGCTTCCACTTAAATAACTCAAAAAAGAAGTTTGTTTTTCTAGATAGCTTCATGGGCAAAACAGAGACCACATCTAGAACTGCTGCTCCTTCTGAGGTGAGCTCTACAGGTTGAACACCTTGAAGTGCTGTCACCATTTGGAGATTTGCTTTTTGGCTGGGGAGAGACAGGTGTTTGCTAAACTGGAAAATTAATTTTTGGAGCTAGAAGAGAATCACCCTTGGGGCTACCTAATATGCCTCACTGAGATTTTTAGCGGATTCACAGCCCTGACTTCAGTTTTAATTTACACTTTTTTCCTCTATAAGAAGGACATAGGAGAGGAAGATAACCAATTCATTCTTCCAAAGGCAAGGACTAAAAAGGGTGGGGAGGACTGGTCTCAGGTCTTCTCAAAAAAGAAACTCAAGAGCGTTGTGGCTACTGCTGCAGCAACCACTACCCCTACTTATATCAAGAGGAGCTTACTGTGTGCTACACTGCACATGTATAATCCCAAGTGATCCTCAAAGTAACTGTATGCATCCCATGCTATAACTAATGTACAGATGAGGAAACTGAGGCTTACAGAGACGAACCACTTGCTAAAATGTCACCCAGCTTTACTTGGCTAAAGTAAGCCATGTTATTTGTAGCAGGGAGGCCAGGGCTTGACCCAGATCCAACTGTCATTATTCTGGCATTTCTTGCTTATGGAACTGCCAATGGGGAGTTGATTATTTATAGCTCCTCCCCTGCAAAGGAGACCCAAAGCAGGAGATTTGATTGATACATTAAGATTTGCCTTAAAGAAGAAATCTGAGGGCAACAAATATAGATCAGTTTTACCCATTCCTAAAAGCCAAAAGAAAGTGGAAGAAAAAAACAGCTTAGACAGGTGAGGACTCACTCATGAGGTTTCTTTAAATTCTGGTATTAGAGATCCTATAAAAGTTTTAGAACTATATGTGAGGGATGCCTGGGTGGCTCAGTTGGTTAAGCGTTGGACTCATGATTTCAGGTCATGATCTCAGTCGTGAGATGGAGCCCTGCATCAGGCACCATACAGACTGTGGAGCCTGCTTAAGATTCTCTCTCCCCCTCTCCTTCCGCCCCTCCCTCTTCTACTTGTGCCAATGCGGCAAGCTCGCGTGCGCGCGCTTGCTTTCTCTCTCTCTCTAAACGAAACAAAACTATGTGATACTCACTTTAATGACAAAAGTTGGCAGTTATGTTTGTCTAATGCCTGGGACTTTGGAAGTAGTCATATAGGAGTGCAACAAGCACATCATTAAAATATAAATTGGCTATAACTCTAAAAAATGTTTTTGAGAAATCTACCAGGAATATATTTTTTCCTATGATTGTTTCCGGCAATATATAGTCACACTTCAAATGCTTCTGAACTACAATTATACAACTTATTTCTTTAAAAAAAAAAAAACCCTGGCAGTTCAAAATAAATTTATTTAATAATTTTCACTCAGTATATTTTTTAAATTTTAGAAAATGTGGTATACTACCCCCAAGCAGCATTAAGCAGGTCATTAATAAGCACACGGGGACTAAATTAACAACGGACCTCTCAAAGCATGTGAATTCAAAAAAATCCCTCCCAAAAAAATCCCTCCCACCACTATCCTATATCTTATGTACCAGTCTTCAGGGAATGTTTTTCTTTTTTCTAAATACAATCATTTAATTTTTAAATAAAACATTTTAAAATAAATTCTAATGCCACAGCTGCCGTTTTGGCAGTGAGACTGTCACACACAGAGCCGGTGTTAAAAGATCAGATTAAGAGCCTTCAGTCCTGGCACCGAGTGACGCTAGCAGCCATGCAAGAGTGATTTTCCATGCCTCTGAAGAGACAGGAAATAGAATTCATCTTCCTCTAATAACCTGCCTCCTCCCCTCCCTCCAGATTACGGTCCATCTGGCCTCAGGATAGAAGCGAAGAGTCTGATGCTCACAGAATGCCCAGAAGATGAAACGAGGTGGGCAATGCTCAGACAAAACATCAGAGAGGCCTGGATTGGACAGGAACAAACATGTCTATGGCCCACTCATTAAAAGATAGACACACACACATTAAAAAATTGAAAAAAAGAAGAGCCAATTAGATCCAAAGTAAGCAGAAGAAAAGATATATACAGAATTAGCATTTAGAAAACCACGACACAGGTCATTCATTACACACAAATCAAGGATTTCAACTAAAATGCCAACAAATGTACTGAAGGAATAAACAGTAAGGGATAAGATCACAGGCTCTCTTCCTAGCCTCAGGCAGAGAAAAGAGCATTTCCCCGTGGCCTTACTGTGCGGGGTACAACTTCCTTAGCTAATTCATTCCAGTCCAGTCTTGTTCGGCACCAGGACTATTACACATTCTCTTCCTACTGGGCTTGCTCATACAAACAATGTAACTCAGGTGGGAAAACAACCAATCTGTAAATCAGCTCTACCAACACCCCCAAGACCTCTTTCCACTTCTGCATATAACCCCACAGATCCTGCAAAAATGCCACGGGAGCTTTAAGCTACACCAGTGACTATAGACAGGGGTCTATGCCTGCAAATACCTGGTTATAGTTCAAATTCCTCCATCTACCTTGGGGTGTAACACCTCAGCATGGTTACAGCCCTGCGGGTTATGCGCACATTCTTCCCAAGCCTCTATCCCCATAAAGCAGAGCTGCTTCAACTAAGAAGAAACACACACTGGTCTGGATTGGCCAGGCTTCCTAAAAATGCAAACAGGCCTTTCTACTCTCCCTCATCACTCTGCCCAATCTAGTCACAAGCAAATCCTGAGCAGAAATAGGCAAATGGGGATATAGCGAGTAGTGGTTTTGTGGTCATAGCTAAAGGGGGAGAAAGACAACTCATCTATTGTTATTTGTGGTCCAGAAGACCATTTGAACTCAGGATGTTAACTTAGGTCCATGGTTTGTGAATATGAGCACCTCAGTGGGATATGTATCTGACGAAAGGTACCCATGGTTACCGAGGTCTAACTCAGTTCAAACCAAATAAGAAGTCACATAGGAATCCACACTATCTACGAGGCACACCCCTGCTCAAATACTCGTTGCAGGCTAACATCATCAGCACATACCTAGGGAGGGCCAGGCAGATGGACAGCTCTCCTGGAGAGCAGTGCCGTGGCACACCTAAAGAAGTGAAGGGGAGGAGGAAAGTAACTCAGTGCCTTCTAGCCTACGACACAATGCTCGATGGCTGAGACATGCAAACATTTCATTAGTTAGCTTCTTACCCTCTCATAGATGATCTTACCTAAGCAAGTGATGGATTCAGTAATTCAGAAGCAAAAATTATCTCTTTCTAGTGCTTTCACCTAAATTTTGTGACCGAAAGCAAGCGAGCAAACATAAGAAGGGGAAAAAGCCACGAGGAAGCCACCACGCACTAGAAATGCACTTTCTCATTCCAACATGAGTGTGTCTGCGGACAGCACACGCTTCCACTGCTGCTGAGCAAGCAGCAGCAGCAGGTGCACTACACAACAGGCCTCGGCAATGTGCGTGCAAAGTCAGTGGTACTCAGAGCCTGAGTCCAGAGTCCCTACTGCATATCGTTTTCCAAGTGCAAGCACAATGGTAAGACTTCATCAGGTAGTAAGTAACTTTTTTAAAGCAGCTAGCCAAAAGTTACATTAGTTTGTAGTTAACTATGTAAAGCACTTTCTATGGAGGTGTCTTCTGCCAACTCTTAATGTCCAGTGACAAAAGTGTAGAGCAAACCCTTCTGGCAGTATTTCAATCCACCGTATTAGATGCCATTGTGGAAAACAGTCATCATTCTGAGCAACACTACATTGTCCAAGGACAGCAAAATATTTAAACAATTGAATTTTGCTTCACACATTAGAAAATGTTCCGTTATATGAACACAATTCGATTCCACTGAATGTTAATAAGGTGTAGAAGTTGGAATGTGAACACCGTATCTTAGAAATGTGCCATACAAACACCAAGAGCCTGACAAGGCTAAAGAGTCAGTTCTACAATCCCTATTCTGCAAAACCACCAAAATGGCACCTTCTAGCCCAGCACCTCAAACCAACTGCCTTACCTCTTGGGACAGGAAAGGAATGACTTGTGCACAGATAGCATTCAGCCTCTTGACAATCTCTGCCTGCATAAAAAAAAAAAAAAAAAAAAAAAAAAAGGAAAGGAAAGCAATAAAGAGAACAGTCAGCTGGTTACAAATTCCCGAAATATTAACAGGATGATATTAAAACACACTTTATATTCTGGCTGGCGTATTTCCTAAGGAAGAGGAAAACTCTCATCAGCAAGCCCATTAAAAGGAGGCAGTGACAACAGTGCCACATTAATAGCACAATTGATTAACCAGCATTCATCTTAAAAAGTCAACCTGCAAGCACCAGGACAACATAAAAAGGAATTTAATTCTCATGACTGGAAATCAGTTTTCAAAAGCCTTCAACAGGACCCTTGTTCATTCTAATGTGGTTTTTCCTAAAACCTCAAGTTTTCAGGAGTTTTCATAGTAAAGATACGTTCTTCCCTCCGTCTCAAATTCTTTCAGTTAGTAACTCATTGGAGTCTACATTTGTGGCCTTTGCTTCATAGGAATCCACATTATCTATGAGGCACACCCCTGCTCCCCCAATCTCCCAAACGAATAGCACCCAACCAACCCCAAAAAAGTTGATTAACTCAGATCCTTAGTTCTACACTGTAGGGGAACAGAATACATTCTTCAATCCTGAAAATTTCCAAATGTGTCCCACCATCATAAAATTTTCCTGTACTTAGCGGAAAGGGACCTGTATTTGCATGGAAACTAATCTTAGGAACATAACTTATTCTTGAACACCACACATGTGCAAAGCCCCAGCAACCAGATAAGAGATGGTTTATTCTCTAATAATTTTTTTAAGTCTAGAAATTGCCTAATAGGATGCTATAATTAAGTTAAAAAAATTTAAAAAGAAAGAAATGCCACCACACTAACTTTTCTCTGAAAATCTACCCAGAGCTTCGCTGATGTTCATCTTAATTTGTATTATCAGATGGCTCCTTATATCTTTCAGGGTGGGACATGTAAAATGCATGGTTTTTCTATACACATACATGCAAAGTAGCTTAGATTGTAAATGATAGGATGGGGTGAAGGACAGGCAAGAAGTGTTGAGAGGCAGAAAATGTAAAGCAATTACTATTCCTGAGACATTCTTAAAATAAATTCCATCCAGGGTTAGTTTCTCATTTTATAAGAGGACAAAAATGCTCTTTTTCTTGCTAAGTCATTACCAGAATGACAGCGACATTCTCCTTGTGCAATCTAGGTTTCCTTCTTTCATCAGCAACCCTTTTGACTTTGCGGCTATGCAATCTTTTAAATGCCAACACCTTAAAAACTTTGCCAGCTAAGAGAAAACACAAATTCACCATAAAGGAAGTTTCAAACCTAAGCTTTCCCTCCTGGTCTGCATTCCTAACAGGAGGGACAAAAACCCAGCACCAATAACGCAGGCGATGAATAAGGCCCCAACTGTGCTGACCTGATTTAATTTACTGCACTGGCCCCATGGAGCATTTAGCCATCCTTTAAGAATGCTTAAACCACCATGAAAAGCTGCAATGGGAATCACCAAACCACTCTCCACCTGGACGGACATACCATAGTGGTTATGGGTGAAATTCCAGTGTGAGCTGAGAAAATAGAGTAGCAATCACCAGACCCAAAGCACTGCATCTCAAAGGCATTTGGTTGTTAAGCTTTTTGTAGGGAGAGGTGGAGGGGGAGAGAATAAAAGATAATGAGACACTTTGGGGCAGACCAAACTGATGATTCTAATGCTTAGAACCATCTGCCAAGCATATTTTCCTCATTATGTTGTTTACATAAATAAAATAGTCCCTTGCTAGGAGGGTTTAAAAATGTGTGGGCACATAAGAAAACTGAGTTCTTTAGTTTGCCTACATAATCTAGGCAATAAAAACTACTGTAAGGAAACTTACTCATCAGGCAAAATAAAGACCAAGAGGTATTTATTTGGCTACTTCAATTTTGGACCTAGGCTATTTTAAGTCTGAGCAACTATGGGGGGTGGGGAGGGGATCTGCATTTTCTTAAAAATAAATGTCGAAAAGTCAACAAGTCAATTTATTTATTCATGTATATTAACACACAATAACAGAAAAAAGGGGAGGATCTTGCAAACTTTTTCTTTATAGATCTTCTTTTGTTTAAAAGACTTCTTAATTTCTTTAAGTTGTCATGCCAATGGATTTTTCATGGTCAGGCTAATTGGCGGCAGGGGGGTAGGATGTGTGTGTGTGTGTGATTTCATAAAATTAAGCAGGTCATTCCTCACTTTGAAAGCTAAAGTTGCCTCGGAAACACTGCTGCTTCCATGGTCAACTAATTTTGCCTCTTTTGTCCCACAGGACCCAGCTTTAGGGAGGCATCATTTATTTACAGGCCTTTCCACTGGGCTTCAGTGATCAGCCAATAATACTGTGGACACACACTTCTAATGGCCTATGTTTTGAAACTGAGTCTAATCTAATGGCGTGGGGCCCAAACTCCTTTTCCAGCACAGCCATTAAAGGATGTAGGTTATTGCTGTTGTCACCATTGATATTTGTCATTGTAATGTAATTAGGGCCCTAAAATGATGCATTACAGCCCTTGGCACAGCTTCTATTAAAATCTTTTCTTCTGCTCACTGAACTGCGACCTGCTTTTTGATGAATAACAGACAGACAGCTTTAGGGTAAGGAGCAGATTCATCAAAGAAGTATTTTTCAGCTTTGGGGAAAGAGACGGGGGTAAAAAAGGCAACCTAGGAGTAAAAGCACTAGGGGAGGAAAAGCCACAATACACATTTGAATTTCATCTGACCACTTGAAATTCTGATTGCGTCTGATGAATCTTGCTTAGACAATATATTCCCAGTCTTTGAATCACATGGTTAATCAGGGCTCTAATCTGCTATCCATCAGCCTATGCCAATGCTGTAGCTTCCAATCAAATTTATAGGTGATGTGGCTCATGCATCCCTGAGCAAGTACATTCACAGCCCATTTACACAGGCAAGATTCTGAAATTCTGCTGGTAGGGCTGCTGGATGTTACCATGGGATTCCTAGGTTTTGCGGACACTGCTAGACTATTGTCTTCAGATGCCCATGATGTTCCAAAATAGCATTCACACTCCCAATAAAAGAACAACTGTTCATGCCAAAACATAACAAAATAATTTGTTTTTACAGCCACAGTTTGTCGAATCCATTAACAATTTTTGATACTTCTATTATGTCTTCCTTTATCCGTCAAGACAGTCATTTAAAAATAAGTTTCACACATATTTTCCTACCCTCAATTCATTACCACTCGATTTCCTCCTCCTGTAATTTCCCACCTTATGCCACTCTCCAATAAAAAGAACCAATAAATGACCATCCCTACACACACACAAACTGGGCAAATATTTTAGAAAAAGGCATTCTATGAAAACACGTTGGTTGTGCACTCAACACTTGGCATGTGAATGCTGACAGGCTAACTACCTCCAAAATGGAGACGGCCTGGCCTAGTGGCATGACCAGTTGGTAATGGAACAGAAAAAAACAGAAGGAAGAAGCTTTCATCCCTTTTTTTCTTCATACTCCAACTCAAGAACTGGTGGAAAATGTATTAACTACCTTGCATCACGGGAAAGCAACATCATGCATTGAAAAGAATGCCACAATTCAATCATTAGATTAAAAAAGTAACAAATAATGAAGAACACAATATCAAATACGTATTTTCTTTATCACTTATAACAAATTACATTAGTCATTTAAGACAAAAAAACTAGTTAAGCCTACACTTGAATTAAATTACATCCCCTCAAATAGTTGTAATATAAAAAAAATCTAATTTTTATTTAGATTACTTCCGCCTATATGATTTCCTTAAAAAATTAAACAAATTTTATTTTTATGACATAATAAACTTGAGAGAAATTACAGATAACTTTATTTTAGTAATCAAAGAGATGTATCAAAAGCAATTATTGGTTTAAAAAACATTTCTTGGGAGTTTTAGTCTCTCATCAAAATAGGAGCAACACTACTACACAGTATGGTTGAAATAAAACAGAATAACAAAACATTATTAGGAAACCATTTTAGCAGCCAACCAGAAAACAACAACAAAACACAATTAGTTTCAGAAAAACATTCTTGAAGAATAACATTTCACAATTAATTTGCTTTCTACAGCAGTTTCTTTGCCAAAAATGTTTTTAAGAGACTATCTTATTGTTTACCAAGAACATACACTCACCAATTATATAAAACACTTTTAAAAAGTGAAGAGAAATTTCTTCTTATGCTATCTGAAATCTTTTTTGAAGTACAAATAAATCCTGCAACCCTCTCCTTCACCCTTCTTTTACTTCTTAGGCCATCAAAGATTGTAATTTTTTATTTCAAACAGAAAATAAATTCTCTTCATTTGTTCATTGATCTGTTCCAAATTTTCTAAGAAATGGCCTAAATTAAATTCTGGAACCGATCTTGCTTGTCCCTAGATTAAAAACTCAGAGGACTAATGAGAAATTCTTTCCGACTTACTAAAAATCCAGGCTAAACCGAAGGAAAAAAGTAGTATTATTTCTCTGAAAACTCATTTTTTATCCTGTCATCAATTTCAACTTTACAAAAGAGATAAGAATATGTAAAATTATAATGGAAAAACTAATTTTTCTATTAAAAAAAAGCAAAATTGGAATAAGGCATACAGATTTAGATCAAAGGTACTGTCAGCACTGCTGACAAGCTGGTAAACCAGAGGCCTACGTTTCATTTTAGTTCAGGTACTGATTTTGCACAAAATATTTTATATTGCTTAATAAAGCAATAAATGAAGCAATAACATTGTGAGAATCAATTTAATAAAACATCTATCAGCTTCCGTAAAGGACTGATACAAACTAATAAGACTTTTTTTTTTTTTTTTTTTTTTTACAAGTATTAAGACTTTTAAAAGCTCTCATCGGGCAGCCTTGGGGGCTAGCGGTTTAGAGCTGCCTTCAGTCCAGGGCGTTATCCTGGAGATCAGGGATGAGTCCCACGTAGGGCTCCCTGCATGGAGCCTGCTCCCCCTCCGCCTGTGTCTCCGCCTCTATCTCTCTCCCTCTCTCTGTCTCTCATGAATAAATAAAATCTTTAAAAAAAAATTAAAAAGCTCTCATCATCCCACTTCCTCTAGCAACAGGTACTATCTAGTACTCAATTAGTCTTGAATGATATGAAAGTGCCAATATTCTACCAATTTTTAGTCCCCATCCAAACCCTGCCTCCCCTAGGGAGTTGAACTAAAGCAATGATTCTACAGGCAGTAATACCTCAAGGCAATGTCAATCTGCTTTGTGTTCTGAACTCAAATCTACGCTAATTTACTGAGTGCAAAGTATGCTATAAAGTACCTAGTATGCAATTCAGTTTATTGCATATACTAAAGTACACGATTTGTTTGTTCTAACGAGATATACAGGTGCTAGTGCAAGAATACACAGGGCAATGCCTTTCCTGAAGAGTATCATGGTACCTACATTTCATGAAACTATTCCAAACTGTCACCAAAGTAAAGCTGTGTTTTACTGAAGCATTTTTGCCATGATTAGAAAAAAGTGCCTTTTCTTCTCATCTCTTGAGCTTTCTAAGATCTTTAAGGGAAATCCCATATAGTTGCCTATTATCCTTACTACACCTTCTGGGCTCCGGTTATTGTGTTTAAATACTGCTCCAAATGTTGAGAGTGATATATTATCAAGGTTAAGAATGACAATCATTGTGCCAGACATCCAATTATTCCTACAAGGTCAAATCATTTCAGTTCTCAAGTCTGAAATACACTGTAACCAATGTTATCATGATTATATTCAGCTCCACCAGGAGAGGGACAGGGAAAATGGGGAAAAAAGATGAGAGGGAAAAGTGGGATGTTAGAAGTAGGGAAAGAAAATGACTTTCTCTGGTGAGCTTAACTTCAGCTTTCATGGAACAAAGTGGAGCTGGTCAGAGAACCTGATTACTCTTGAGTCCTAACACACCTAGGCAAATGCTCATTGCTTCAGGGCCAGTGTGTCACAGCAAGGCCTGCTAACTACTCTCTGGGCTCTGGTTATTGTGTTTAAATACTGCTCCAAATATGTGTTTAAATACTCTCTCTCTGGTCTCTGAATCAATCAATCAATCAATCAATCAATCTCTCAAGCTGTTTTCACCTTACTCTTTCCTACTGACATAAAGTGTACTTGTGCCTTGGGATGCTGATTTACAATTAAGCATTTCCATACTTCGCAAAAGTAGAGGGGGCAAATATTCCTTATAACCACAGAAGGTGAAGATCATCTACCTTAATTTTTCCCAACATGATCTATGTGATTAAATTTTATGTGAGAAATACTGAAAGACAGGAACTCTGGATACTAGAATAAAACCAGTAAGACAAATAAAAACACTAATGGTCCTTACACTCTCATCAAGGATACATAACTCTAAGAAAAGTAATAAACTGCCTTTTATAAACTAAGAGCTATGCTCTGTTTCTCAGTCTACCCTCTTACATTAGGCTACAGACTTCTTTGTCTGTTTTCTTCTCTCCGTTTTCCAGAAAATCTACCTCTACATCCACATTCCTCAGCATTTCCTTTTCTCTCATCTTTTCAATTCTAGTACAGGCCTCTACTGGTTTCCCCTTCCTCCCTCTCAATCATATAAAATTTCAAGTCTTTGAAGTCATCACTGTCAAGATACCCTTCCATCCCCACAGACTGTTTTCTCACTCTGAAAAATAGCCAGTTCCTATCAAAACCAAAGTTGTGTTCCTCTGCTGCTTGAACTCATACTGCTCTGGCAAACACTGCCACTACCAATCAGGTCCAGGCAGAGCAGGCAAGTGAGTTTGTGGATCCCCACCTGGCCGAGAGCAGAAAAGTGGAAAAGCATCCAAAATTGGGGGGAAATAAAGCATGCAAGGTTGAGGGAGAGCTCCTGTGCCTAATCTTCCCCGGTCTCGCTGCCTTATTCATCTCTTTGGTTTCAGCCCATGGACATCTCAGACATCTTCACTCCCCATCCTCTGACTCCTCCCAGTCATTCTCTAGCCTGTTAGTTCTTTCTCCAAAATCATCTCACAAGTTTTTGTTTACACGGATGAGAGTAGTGCTTCTCAAACTTCAATGTGCATACTGATCACCCAGGAGTCTTCTTAAAAATCTCAGCCTGGAGTGGGGCCTGACAATTTACACATCTACAAAACCCAGAGTGACAGAGGCACGATGGGTCTACAGATAGCACCCTAAATAGCATGGTTCTACAGAACGCAGGCTCAGGGAAGGCAGAGATCTGTCTACAGCCCCCCAGTACGGTTAAGAAGACACTCAGAAATATCTGCTGAATGAACAGAAGCAACCACAGTTCAGTTAGGTGGATGGAATCTTCTAAAATCTTTTGTAAGCACACTAAAATTGTTTGGGAATAGTCAGAGCACTTCAACCTGAAAGGAATATCCATCTGGAAGACCTACTTGTACTCTGATTTGGTTTACCTTCCCAAGGTACACCTTTTCTGGCATTTAGGAAGTCATGCTGCTCAAAAAGAATAAGTAATCACAGTGGGCAAAAAAAGGAAATGCAAAATTCACTCTGGACAATTCCTGACTGCTAAGTAAATGACTAAAACTTCTATTTTGAAACCTTGGCAGAAAATGTGTTTTAAAGGGCATTTTAGAAATAAATAAATAAATAAATAAATAAATAAATAAATAAATAAATGGTATTTTAGAATCATGATAAGGGCGGTATCATTCAACCTCCTTCCTGAGATTACTCACGCCAGACTGCTGACCAGGACCTCACCAGGTAAAATTGGGGGATCTGTTAGAGACACAATGAGGGAGTAGTACCTCATATGCTGAATCAAGGTAAATCTCCACAATAATTTCTCTGGGGTAAACCAGTGTGATAACTAAGAGCCCAAGGAAGGGCCTTGCCAGAGCCATGCACTAGCATCCATGTTCTCAGAGGAATTAAAAAGAGCAGTTCCTGGTAATTTTGAAGTACAGCAGGTCACACACAAACTACCACACATGCAGGGCAGTTGACCCATGCCAACCGCACTGAGAACTTGGGACAGTCAGAGCCAGACTTCGGGACCCACAGACACAGCTGCAGCATGAAGACTCCTACAGAGAACACGCCATTCCCTTCCAAACAAAGTCCAGAATTGCTGGGATCCATGTGTAGATTCAAATATGCAAATCCCCTTCCCATCTTTCCTGCCAAATCTGTTGGAATACTCTGTCAGGGAGGTTTTTCTGTAGCCTATACTAATTCCCAAGGGGTTTTGTTTTTGTCCTTGGTGCAGTGTATCCCACACAAGAGTCCAACCATCACTCAATGATTCCTCACCCAAACGCTCTTATTGACTCACACAGGCCAGGCCGGGAGAAGCCACCTGTGAGGCACTGGTTAAAAAATTAAAAAAGAAAAAAGAAGTCCCACAGTCCCACACCACAGACTGAGGCCTCTCTATCAGAAAAATTGCATGATCTCTACAGTTTGGCTCAGATCTACTTTTTGTTTTTTCTTTTTTTTAATACTTTATTAGATAGGTTGAGAAAGTTACAAGAGTAAGAGACTACCACCATCCCCTTTTGTTCCTGTATTTCTAGTTACTGTTTAAATGTATTTCAAGCTGCTTTTAATTAAATTGTACGCAGTTTAAATATTTAAACATGTACCTCAGAAACAGCCAAAACCACAAATGTATGGCTGCCTTTCTGTCCATTCAACAAATATTTATGAAGCACATACTATTTGTCAGGCTTACTTTAGGTGCTGATAGAGACAGAGGGGTGAACAAGACAAAGGAGTCCCTGCTTTCACAGAGTTCACACTGCAGGGGAGGGAGACAGAGATGAGCACATAAGTACAAGCAGAGGAATTTCAGGAAGTGCCAAAGAAGGTAAAATGGTGGCTGAGAGAAGCCTGAGGCAGGGTGTGGATCTGATGTGGATTAGATGATTAAAGAAAGGAAATAAAGAACGGACTTAAAAGCTGAGATATGGCTGGAAGCAGCATTGCCCAAAGCAGCTTCTACAGGCCCTCTGCAGATGTCATTAACAGGTATTACACACGGAAAGAGCTCCCTGACCAGATGGCCTCACCGAGCTTAAACAGAGTTAAACAGGTTCCTCTGGTGTTGGACACCTCAGACCTTTCATGGAATAGCCTCAGTTACAAGTATTTGGAAAGGAGTGCAGAGAGTGCAGAAAATGCAGTACCAATCACCCTTGCATGCAGAACTCTTTCTTCTCCAAGCCCTTAGAGCAGATCACACTTTGAGAGCAATGCTGAGCTGGTCAATGGTTTCCAGGCCTTGCTTTACACCGGTATCACCCATGGATCTTTCGCAAACACCAATGCCCAGGCCTCACCCCAGACCAAAGAACTCCCGCTCATGGAGGGCAGAACCCAGGCTTCAGTATATTATTTTAAAGATCCCCAGATGATTCTAATGGTAGATTTGAAAACCATTAAAGCTAGAGCAGGACGTGTGCAATTAAAAAAGGAGTGGAAAGTAAGGACAGAGAGGGCTCATGGGGTCAGCCTGTGAAAGGTCCTGAATGCTGCACAAAAGAGCTTGAACTTTATTTGCAAGGCAGCAAGGACCTATCAGGGACAATTCCTAGGAAAGCTATGATAAATCCCAGACAGGAGGTCAAGACATTCAAGTACATTTTGGCCCTCCACCCCGCCTTCTTGTCACTGAGTATATCTGAATGGCAGTGGGAGAGATTTATAACCACAAAACATACCACAAAAGGAAAGAATGGAGGATGAAAGATAACTTCAGAATAGGAACAATATGAAATCCCAGAGCACCACAAACTTAGGAAATTCAACAAGATGTTTTCAGATACCAGCTCATTCAGTCACTCCTACTCTAAGCTAGCAGCTATGGTGGGAACAGCAGTGAAGGCGGAACTGATCTGGACTCTCAAGTGTTTATAATCTAGCACAGGCAAAGACCAAATGGAAATGGAAATAAATACGTAATGCATGTGGTGCCTAGGTGGTAGACAGAAGAGCCCTAGAAATGAGGCTGAGGGTGGATGAAACCCCTTCTGGCTGAAGCCTTCACAGAGGTTTTGGGGAGAGAGCTACATGTGAGCCATATTAATTCCTCAGTTTTCAATAATGAGCTGTTATCGTGCCAGGCACTGTGTCATAGTCTGAGGAAAAGAGTAACGGAAAAAGACAGGATTTATAGAGCCCTTAATCTAGCAAATGAAACAGACACTGAAAAAATACAAAATGCATGGTATTTGAAAACACTTAACAGAGGACTCTGTTTCCCCGAGTAACTGAGGGGGAAGTGAGCCTTAGAGACAACAGAGATAGGGCAAGGAAAAGAGCAAGAAGATTCCAAAAAGGATCAGCCTGCGGCACCCACATGGGGCATTCATATCCAACCAAATAGGACAAATGAAAGACGGCAACAGCAGGCCAAGATGAGGCTGGAGAGGCAGACCCACAACAGCCCAGAGTACTGGGATTATCTCCACCCAAGTTAGACCATGGTGAAAGTTATCTCAAAAATAGGAGATGGCTAAATGTGCCAATCATGATCATCATCATCATCCTAACACACGTCAAGTTTCCCCTGCACCAGATATTTCACTGAAGTGAAGAATGGTTCTAGGACAATTGCTCTGTCCTCATTTTATAGACAAAGCCAAAGAAGAACCACCTGGGTAAGTAATCCACCATGCTCAGATAGTTGGAGAGAAGTAAACAGATGCAAGAGTAACCAGGAGTAGATTCCAAAAGACCAGATGACTGACTGGGTGTGGCTAATGAACAAGAAGGAAAGGCAATCATCACCTGCCTCCAGGTTTCTGGTTTTGGAAACTGGGTGGATGATTCTGCCATTTCCTGAGATAGAGATCACTGGACCATAAGCAGACTTATGGGGGATGATGTCATCTGGGGACACTAAAAGTTTAAGTACTTTTAAGACACTGATGGAAATGAAGACTCAGTTCCATACAACAATCTCAGAAGAGAGATCCAGGCTGTAGAAAAAAAACTGGGTATCTGTCTACTAAGCAGAGTAGACAAGGTCACCAAGGTAAAGGGTAAAATGAGCAGAGAAGAGGAAAGAGCCATGATGGGAATACTGGCTGGATTTCTCAGAGCAGCGGAGGGCACCTAAAGAATGAGCCAACACAGAGACAGAAGTGTTCCCTGAACTCCACCCAAGCCCACATAAGGCTTGGTGACAGTGAGGGCAAGCAAAGGGGACACACTGCACAGGGGAAACCAGTAGCATGCTGTGACATCCTCAGATCTGGAAAATGAGAAGTCAGGGATCCATGATCCCAACAGGTAAAGCCTGGCTATGGTGCTACCAATCATCAGGACAGAGAAGTCACAAGGTCAGTTTCAAGGTATGCTGTGGGCAACAAACGTATAAGGCAAAGAGAGAAGGCTGAACTCAGATGCCAAAACATTCCAGAAAGCATACCAGATACTGTGTGCTTGACATAACCGTGCAGTGCCTAATCCCACAATGACTCTAATTATTAGTCCAGCTGAACCATGACTTTAAGCAAACCCCTAAGTGATCTGGAACTCCATTTCTACACCCACAAAATGGGAAGAATACTAACTGACCCATATCTGCTTGGCAGAAATATTTATGAGGATACACTTATGAATAAAATCCCTTAGGAATGTAGTTCTGTTCTAAGACAGAACTGAGATTAGATAGTGCTACAAATTGAGTAGCTGTATTGTTAGGTATCGATTCAAGCTTAGGCTCTTCTGTCTCTCAATTAAGAAGGCAGCCCTCACTAATTTATACTACACCAGGGAAGGGCTGCAGATTTACAGGGGAGGGGAGGGCAGACTCACTGGCACAGTGATCACAGAGGACACTGCCTGCGAACTGATTGGGAAGAGGAGTGAGGTCACAAGCCCAGCCCCAGAAAATGTGCTGTCTCTCCACTTTCTTGCACTATGACCCAGAAAAGACATTCTAGTATTTATGTTTTGCTACTGGCAAAGGATCCCTCTTCCTCTTTTCTTGGTAAACAGATACTTGCCCTGGATGCAGTAAATTTTATATATAGTAGTAAAGAGTAAAGAAGAGCAGGCTGGGGGCAGAGGAGGAGAGGTGGAGGAGAAGTCAGGCTTAATTTCAAAGCTTCTTGTAATTTAAGACTACAGAAAACAGTTATGTGAGATTTATAGAAATGTGTTCTTTCCATGAGAGGTAGATGATGTAAAGGAAAAACAAAACTTCTAAGTTAAGAATTCAGAAGTACTCCAAAGAATTTAAACGAGTTTTGCGTTAACCAAAGTACAAACTGAAGTGACTCCGAACAGCTTCCCACTTGTGAATCTGTTGTCAACTACCTTGACTTAACTAATTTACACAGGTACCTACCACCCTTAACTTGATTTTACCTAGTTAACTAACCAGCCTCTAAATTTACTTTCTTTTTTACCTTTTTCTTTCAGGTTATACCTTCATTTTATGAACTTCTTTTTGTCTATTCTAATAAAACCATCCTGATAAACTCTCTGATTACATATTCTAAAGCAGTGCTACTGAAAAGAAGTCAATCCCCAAACTGTTATCCATAGACAAGAAGATAACCGTCTTGGGCCAGGATTTTTTTAAAGATCTTATTTATTTATTCATGAGAGATACAGAGAGAGAGGCAGAGACCCAGGCAGAGGGAGAAGCAGGCTCCCTGGGGGAGCCCGATGTGGGATTTGACCCCAGGACCTGGATCACGCCCTGAGCCAAAGGCAGATGCTCAACCGCTAAGCCATCCAGGCACCCCTCGGGCCAGAATTAAATCAACTACTGTTCAGTTTGGCAAAGTGGGGTTTTTTTGTTCTTCAGTTTTGGGTTTTAACAATGAAGACATTGCAGTGAGGAAAGCAGCGTGTTGATATGCAGTCTGGTAGAAGCTCCTAGTTGTTAACGCACGCCCACCTATGGAGAACTGTTCACAGACCTGCGCCCATCCACATACCACACCGAGTACCGCTACTGTACAGCAACACTCCCACACAGCACACTGTTAATTCTTATTGCCTGGGACTTTAGAAAAGGTGCTAAGTATATTCCTTCAAGGCAACAAAATTCTCCAACACAGCCCAATAAGTGGGGCATTCTCTGATCCCTGCCTGGTTTACATGGAGGGGCTAAGTGGCCGCAGTCATACTTAACTGCTTAAGGGCAGGTGACGGCCTGAAAATCAGTTCTGCAAACATGCCAGATCTCAGTGGGGCCTTCCCACTGGATCCCGCTGCCTGCCCATCTGATGCCATGCTACAACAAACTAAAATAAAGCACTACAATTATGAACAGTACTTTTTTATTTCCAAATGATAGGGTTAAAGAAGAGCCTGGCAAATGTTACTGCTCCAGGATGTTGGTGTTTCTTCCACAACCAAATACGCCTCAAAATTGGGAGTTCTGCTTGCTTAAACTTATGTTCAGTAATTTTTTTGCAGAGAATGTGTTCACATGAGAAGTGAAGTGAAAATAAAATGTACTAGTGATTTCTTTTGCTCATTTACCTAAAATACTGCTCAGGAATTAAGAGGTCAATATGGGCAGGGTAGCCAGTAGAGGATAAGAAAGGAGACGGAAGTGTAAGCACCTATTCTAGTGGGCTCTCAGTGAGGAAGAAGTGGAAAGTGCCCCCTTGCCTGTAACAGTGCACTCACCCTACCAGCCATCAGTTGGCCTCCAGCCAGGCTATCCGAAACAAGGTGCTATTAAAACTACTTCACTTTGCTGAACTGTTCCAGAGATTCATGTCTGGAATCTTAAGCAAAGGCAGGCTGTGGAGATACCTCACTACCTATCAATCTTAACATCCTACACATCAGGGGTGTCATTCCAGCAGCACATGGACTCCCTCATATACTATATAAACTACATCATAGAAATAAGTAATAACAAAGGAACACAAGAAATTTTCAAGATTCTCTGGCTCCTTGCTACTCAACAAATGGCGAGCAGTCCAGTAGCATCGGGCATTATGTTGCAGGCACCACTCTAACCCTGATGAAACGGAATGTGATTTTAACATGATCCCCAGTGATTTGTATCTACACTGCAGTTTGAGAAGCATTGCTTTAGTTCATGGGTTCCTCACCCCGCTGCACTTCTGAATCACCCTGGAGCATTTAGGAAAATGCTGATGCCCAAGTCCCCAGATTCTAGAGCCTGGAAACTAGTAATTTATAAAACATATTGATCCAGACCTATCCCCTCATTTTCTAGATATGCATCAGAACTGAGACTCAGGAAAGGAATAATTTGCCAAGATCACAGGGAGTTATTAGCTATCTTAAGAGCAGATACTAAAAAAATATGTAGGATTGTCTTGCCCACCTGAGTATGTTTTTACATAAAGAAACCTAGAGTTACCAAGAAATCAAAATTAATTTTAGAGATCTAAGGTTTCATTTTACTGTATATACACTCTTTTATGCTTTAAAAAGAAATAAAACATACACGTCTATTTTACGTATTAACCTTTGAACCCTGACCAGTACTTTCAATGAAGCGTTAGGTAGACCTAATTTTCCATCAGCCACAGCACAACTGGTGCAGACAGGGAGGCTTCAGCATTGGGCCTCTGCCTAGGTCACCAGTCAGCTCAGAGTGACAGGAGCATAGGTGATTCTCTTATTTTTAGAAAAAAAAAAAAAACACAAAGCACTTCATTTTTTTAAAAGATTTGTTTTATTCATAAGACACAGAGAGCGAGAGAGGCAGAAACACACAGGCAGAGGGAGAAGCAGGCTCCATGCAGGGAGCCCGATGTGGGACTCGATCTCAGGACCTCAGGATCACACCCTGGGCAGAAGGCAGGTGCTAAACCGCTAAGCCACCCAGGGATCCCCCACAAAGCACTTCAAATCCAATTTAACTTAAATTGAGAAGTCCAAAGACAAGGACAATCACTGTGCTCTGATCATAAAGGTTTCCAAAAGCACAGAACCGGTACTGAGCACATCTGAGACAAAAAACTTCTGCCACAACTGCTGATCTTTCTGCTGGTGGATGATTATGTCATTACATTTAAATCACCCATAAATTAGCACTAGATACGTGGAGGTGTGGTGCGAGGTGTGGGTGGAGTGAAGGAAATTAAAAGCTGTGGTCAGACTTGAAAAAAAAAAAAAACCCAGAAAGCAACGTATGTTTCTGACAGTTGAAAACAGACTGCATGACAGACAGCAAAACCACATTTCCGCATTTTTTTTTTTTTTGGAATGGATCTGTGGTTTTATGCCACCGAGCAATATTTTGGTTTACCAAAATGTACTCTATGGCCTTTTTAATTTCATGTTTACTCAACTTTCCTTACTTAACTATCATTGCTGTTCTCACTCCACTACAGCTGTTTAAGACAAGTGTCTAAAAGAAGGGTAAGGTTAAAATATAAAATAGGTCACATTAGGAAAAAAAAAAATTAACCATATATAATTTGCACTGACTAAAGCATCCACTGTAATTTCAGTATTTAGCTCATCCATTATGAACAATGTGGTTAATTATTTCTCTTGAAATATAGTAGTTCCTTAAGACAATTACAGACACAGACTCATGTTCACACAGAATTTCTCAACACAAAAACGATATGGAATCATGACCTATCCACAGCTGTTGGCCAAATGATATAAAAATTAAAAAGAAACGGGAAAAAAGAATGACTCAAACAAAGTTTCCATAGCTGATGAATAATTGAGAAGATTCTGCACCTATTTTTAATGTTAAAAAAAACTTTAAGAAGGAAAAAGTCAAAAATCAGATAATTTGCAAACTCCCACTATTGTATCTATATAAAGGTAATGGCAGTAATCAAGCAAAAAACGATGAAAAGAAACACTCTCTTCCATACACTAACACAAAGGTCAAACACCTTCTTTAAAATGGTAAATTCCTAAATCCACTGTCTGCTAAGAGCTGCCTGGCAAAGTCCATTGTGGCCTGGATAAAGAATAAAGACACAAATACAGGTCTTATGAAAAAGAATCCTCGAGGTTCTTGGCAGAAGTATAGATTTGGCAGGAGATGAAGGGAAGATAGGGAAATGAAGGAATGAAGGCAAGAGAAGCAAAAAACTCACTTTTCTTTCCTCCTCTTCCTTTTACCACTTATTCCTCCCTATGTGTCTCAGGCCCAGCATCATCAAGAGAAAGGTCCCCCTTCCGAGGTTTCCTTTTCTATCAGGTTTCCTTTTCTATCAGTGGTACCATAGTTCTGGCAGACTGCAGGGGTCAATGTCTTAGGAATTCTCTCCTATGCATTTACACATCCCCTCATCCAATTGACTGCTAGGTCACTTGGGTTCCTCCTTTTGAGTCCCACATCCCTCCTCAATCCTGTCCCTCTCCAGCCCTGTCCCTCTCCACTCAAGCGATTTCTGCCAACATTCACTGAACAGCTTCTATCAGGGCCCATGCTAGGTGCTGAGAATAAGGCAATTAGCAAAACAGACATGTCCTTACCCTGCCGTCTTCTTGCTTTCCTTCAATAGCCCACATTCTGTACTAGCATTCAAGGCCTTCTATAAATGATCCCAAACCTGCATTCTCCACCATTCTTTCCCCTATCCCAACCAAGCTGGGAATGCTAACCAGAGCCTGAATACTCACAGCCCTTTCCCATCTGTATGGTTTCCACTTGGAACCCAGTCCTTACTTCCTAAGTGACCCCCTCCTCTGGGGTCCTACTAACAGGTCTCCGCATCTATCTCAGGAATAGCATCCTCCAGCACTGACCCCCCCCTCCACCGCCCGCTCTTCTATCTATGTCACAGTGTCATCCACACACGATGCCTTGTTTTGTTCATATTGCTCCAAAGGCCATAAAAAGACTAGAATCTCCACAGAGGCAAGCCTATTGCCTCTTCTAACTCCCTAGACCTCAAAGTGTGCCCTACACAGAGTGAGAGATCAGTCAGCATTTGCCTTCCATCTAAGGTCTCCAGCACTACCTTCTCTTAACCAAGTAACTCTCAATGTAAGAAAAATAAAACCACCTCAGGAGGATTAAGCTCCTGTTTGAGTTTAAGTCTTCAGGTTATAATCTTCTTAACCTTTGCAGGTCCAGTTCTAGATATTTCGATTAGAGAAGCTAAATATTTCCATTTTAAATTTTTTTTTTTTTTTTTTTAGGGAACCGTCCTTTTTTTTTAAATATTTTTTTTCTTTATTTATTTATGATAGTCACAGAGAGAGAGAGAGAGAGAGAGAGAGGCAGAGACACAGGCAGAGGGAGAAGCAGGCTCCATGCACCGGGAGCCCGACGTGGGATTCGATCCAGGGTCTCCAGGATCGCGCCCTGGGGCAAAGGCAGGCGCCAAACCACTGCGCCACCCAGGGATCCCTAAATTTTTTTTTTTTTAATTTATTTATGATAGTCACAGAGAGAGAGAGAGAGAGGCAGAGACACAGGCAGAGGGAGAAGCAGGTTCCACGCACCGGGAGCCCGACGTGGGACTCGATCCCGGGTCCCCAGGATCGCGCCCTGGGCCAAAGGCAGGCGCCAAACCGCTGCGCCACCCAGGGATCCCAATATTTCCATTTTAGATAATTTTGGGGGTGAGCCTCAATCAAATATGGCAAAAGCATGCCCCAAACTGGAAAATCAAATACAGGCCTACCTTGTTTTACTGCACTTCACTTTATTGTGCTTTGCAGCTCCTGCATTTTTTACAAGTTGAAAGTTGTGGCAATTGCCCCATTTTCCAACAGCATTTGCTCCTTTACCTCTCTGTGTCACATTTTGGGCATTCTCCTAATATCTAAAACGTCTTCATTATTATTTTATTTCTTATGGTGATCTATGATCAGTGATTATGACACGCTGAAAGCTCAGATGATGGCCAGCATTTCTTAGCAAGTGTTTTTCAATGTACGTGCATTGTTTTTCTTAGACATAATGCTACTATACACACTTAACAGACATTAGTGTAAACATAATTTTTATATGCACTGGGAAACCAAAAAAATTCATCATCTGACTTGGCTTATTTCAGTATTTGCTTTATTGTGGTCTGGGACTGAACCCACCAATACCTCCCAAGATATTCCTGAATCAAGGGAAAATATGGGATGTATAAATCTAAGCTGAGAAACTTGAATGAACACTATCTCACAACCCAAATGCAACAAATATCTTACCAGAATTTTTTCTGTATGCATCCAAAATTGATCCAAAATATCCTGAAATCTTGCTTAGCTTATAACAAAATCCTATCAGTTCTGCTTAGATCTGGTTAAAATAGTTCCAAATTATGAGCCATCTTCCTCGGCCAACCGTATCAAGCATTTGGAAACAAGTAGCCACTTTAAAAAACCAGGTTTTTGTACATAAATGCACCATACCTAACCCAGCCTCTCCTAAATCTGCCACCTCATAAATGTAAGGAAAGACTCACAAGGAAGTAGAGCTGCCAAACTGTCACCTCCACATTCCTGGAACCTACATAAAGGTAAAAGCTTAAGGGCATTCTAGAATTTTGCAGGACACAATTTCTCTATTAAGAAGCCCAAATAAGCATTTTGTCCTCCTCAGGTTAGCCAAAAATTTTTCAAGGAAGTAACTGTGGAATTGCCACCATGTTTTTTATTGGCCACTTTAGGTTAACTGTAATATTTTTTGAGGTTAATCAACATAGATGTACTTAGAGGTAATAAGCCACACTCCAAAAACAATTCTATGTCCCCCAAAAAATCAAGCCTTTAAAATAGTCACCCACATTCATAGCGCAGCTCAACAGAATATTTGGAGGTTGTGGGGAGTAAGCCCAAGTTAAGACTTAGGTTCATGGATCGGTGCCCATGCCTTCAAAACTAAAATAAACCCATGTTCTAGACCCACAGGGTACTGAGAAAACTCAGGGTTCCATTTTTTTTTTAATTTTTTTTTATTTTTTTATTTATGATAGTCACACACACACACAGAGAGAGAGAGAGAGGCAGAGACACAGGCAGAGGGAGAAGCAGGCTCCATGCACCAGGAGCCCGACGTGGGATTCGATCCCGGGTCTCCAGGATCGCGCCCTGGGCCAAAGGCAGGCGCCAAACCGCTGCGCCACCCAGGGATCCCCCATTTTGTTTATTACAATGTGACCAGGACTAGACAAAGACAAGTACAATGATGCACTCTGATCTCACCAAGAGACCAAGTGAAAAGACTAAAGGACTATTTTACAGCAAGATCTGCCCTGATCCCTCAAGTGGGGCAGATCAGGCCAAGGTGTCATGTTCAGATCTCAAGTGGTCCAATCTATCGTATACATCGTGGTACTAGCCAGACAAGTGTCCAAGAGAATGGCTGAAATGACCAACAATGTTCAGCATGGACAAAGAATGATGAAGGACAAAACCATACCCTACAAAAGCACTAAGACTAATTCTGGGACCCTCAATGGGGCCAGGACAAATAGGCCTCACTTAAAGCCAAGAAATTTCCACTAGTCCTGTAGTCCCAATGAAAAAAAATCTCCCTTCTGAAAGAAGAAGAAAAGAAAAGAAAAGAAAAGAAAAGAAAAGAAAAGAAAAGAAAAGAAAAGAAAAGAAAAGAAAAGAAAAGAAAAGAAAAAAAAATAGATTACAATGACCAGGTAACATCCCCATTCAGAACTTGAAATAACCCACTACCAACGCTCCTCTGCTTATCATCACAAGAAACTCTGAAAAGACAAGCATGGCATGACATAGTCCCTCAAACTGAATGAATTAACGAGAGAATCCAGGTATGAATAATTTGGCCTCTACACATTCCACACCAGTTGCATCTCTAAATTGTGGCAGAAATACCCAGACACTTCCAAAAATGTCCTTGGGAGAAAGAAACTGCCCAGTTTGAGACCTGCTCTAGAGAAGTAGTTCTCAAACTCTTTGATTTGGGTCTCGGTTTCCTCACTGGATCAATGCTTATGGACTCCTCTCCCACAGAAAAAGGCATAATTTTGCAAAGAATTTCAAGTGGATCCTTTAAATCCTAGTCAAGGACCCCCATCCTATTCTTAGTCCCAAGGAGGGCAGTTTTTCAGTTCTCGGGATACTTCCATGTGGCTATAAAAGGTACTGTGCCAATTCTAGAGATTTCAAGATCAGAAGTACAAAAATATCCCCATAGGCCTGTGACCATCAGGCCAGGAGCCAGCAATGAAAATCTGCAATAAGGTGAACTGACTGGTTCACTAACCCAGTGCACCTGTTCATTCAAAAAAAAAAAAAAAAATTGTTTTTTTTTTTTTCAACCTGAGTAGCTAAACCAATTCAATGGTCTTATGCATGGCCCGTAGCTTTGCTGAAAAACTACACCCAATCCATATTTCTACTCAATAGTTACACCAGTAAAAAGTCCTGAAGCAAACAAAAACAATAACGGAATTGTTTTGTATATTAAAAACTGAATCTAGAGACCACAGGTATTTCTACTTTTTTTGTTTTGTTTGTTTGTTTGTTTAAAAAAAGCAAGAAAAGTGTTCTTTTCACTGCATATGGTTGAAGAAGTAGAGCCACAGCCCATGGAGCAGATGGTACCTGGCAGAAAAAGTGGCTTCCGTTAATAAGAAGATTGCTCCCCATCAACAGTTTTCAACAAGGCTAGGGAGCAAAGAGCTTGCTGATCTGAGAATTCAAAAGGCACTTTTCTGATACCAATACATACCCAAATGGACACCCACTATTATTTGTAACACTTAAGCTCCCTGTGTACAGAACACAGCAGCAGACTAATAACTAGGTACATCTTAAAAATAACAAAACAAAAAGAGCTTACCATATTAAAATGGTCACTTAGGAGGCAGGTATTGCCACTGGTTCAAGAACATGGACTCAGAAGCCTGACTGCCCAGGCTTGAATCCCCACTCGGCAACTTACTAGCTATAAAACCCTGGGCAAATTTCTTAGCTGTTCTTTATGTTAGTTTCCTCATACACAATGAGGACAACAAGATCCTCTCCTCAAGGGCTACCAGTTAAATGAATACATCTGAAGCACTTACTGTATCACGTGGTACACAGTAGGTACTTAATAAATACTAACTTATTACCAGCAAAATTTGTCAGACACACATATGGAAAACCCGTAACTCCACTTAGTCACTGATGAGCTCTTAGCCTAGAGAAGAACTTGTAAGATGTGGCCACAGCTGTGAAAGAAGCAAAAGAGCACACGGTTCCAGGTTGTAAAACACTGGCAACACTAGGATTTTTTTTTTTTTTAGCTGTCTCCAATAGCTTAATACTGCTACCAGTAAGATTCATACACACACACACACACACACACACACAGGAAATTTCCTCGAACATAAAATTGATTCTAAACCTTAACTTAAATGGCATGTCTCTAGTGTCAAGCAATGAAATTAAAAATGAACCTTTTGCTAATGCTGGTAATTTTTAAATCATATGATGTTAGAGCTAAAAGATAGCTTAAAAATAAATCATCTGGAGATGAATCCAATCTTAAATTTTAAAATA
The DNA here is from genome assembly GCF_905146905.1 of Nyctereutes procyonoides. Taxonomy (NCBI): domain Eukaryota; kingdom Metazoa; phylum Chordata; class Mammalia; order Carnivora; family Canidae; genus Nyctereutes; species Nyctereutes procyonoides. Next base: position 45,733,587 of record NW_026575146.1, read on the forward strand.
GCCTATCACCCACCAACTCAAAGACCTATGGCAGAACTACAAAGAGACACCTAACCTCTCACTGCCTATATGGGTCTTACCTGCTCATCAGAAAGCCGAGAGTCCTAAGAGGTCAAAAATAAAACTTATACATAGGTTGACACTCAAATATAGGAAAGGCAATGAAATGGAAAATGACATCTTTCCTTTAATTATTCCAGCATTCATGCATTTGTTTCTTCTACTGTGTTCCAGAAATTGTTTTAGACACTAGGAATGCAGAAGTAACAAAACACATTCTTCTTTTTTGGAGCTTATGCCTTAGAGTAAAGGAAACTGATCTCTACCATGTCCTTGATTCATCAACTCAAAACAGCCAAGATTAAACATTCCCTGCTTCTATTATTTGTTTATGATTAACTTATAAACTACGCCAGGAAGCTCAAACCTTCTCCCAAATAAAGGATCTCTGACGGGACAATGCAAGAAATCGAAGGACTGGAGATCTCAAACTCATCAAAAGGGAGTTTTACAGGCATGCTTTACACCGAGTGCCCTGAGGTAAACCTCAGCTAAAGAAACTAACATCTACTATGGATTCCAGAGGGGTAATTAATCCCAGGAGCGAATTACATAACAGGTAACAAACTATTACATATACCCCTTAACACGAATATAGAAAATTATTGGATCACAATTGTACGATTCAGTTTTCTAGTATATGCCAAAATAAAGGCGTAAAAACAGATTACCTTAAAGAAGCCCTGATATTATACATTTTTATATTACGTGTAATAGTAACATCATACAAATTAGTAAATTCTGAACCATCCACTAATTAACTGTGGAACTTAATCACTTAACATCTGCATCTTATTTTATTCCTCCACCATGATAGGGAAAATGCCTTAGCAACAATAACAGATGAGAAAGCACCTTGTAAAATATAAGGTACTATATAAACTTAAATACCCATTTGTACTCCTGGCTTCATTAGATTAGTTTTGGACTGAGAGCAAGCAAACATGCAAGCAAAAAACTTCTGAGAAGAGTTGTTTAAAGAGACTTTGCAAGAATAAAAAGAAGTGATAGTCTCAATTTCTAGTCAGTGGGTCAGAGAAAATAACAAAGCAAAACCAAAGGGTCATCTGAGACCAAAGGAGCTAAAAGGGATCTCGATGTTCATTTATACTCTAATTGAAGCTGAGAAAAGAATAGTCCTGAGAAGCTAAGGTACTTAGAAGTATCACACAGCTGGTCACTGGCAAGGCCAGAACTGGAATTGGAATCTCTAGATAGTCAAGTATTTGGGGGGAGAGAGTAGGGTATGTTGGTAATAGAGTATTTCAAACACAGCATTTGGAATGTGACATAAATATCTATGACACCAATGACCCAAAAACTGAGTCAAACCCAGGATCGATCTCATGAAGTTGATTTCTGTATCTCAGTCTCCTCATATAGAAAATGGAATAATATACTATAATCTCATAAGGTTATTGTGAGATTAAGTGAAATATTACCTGCATGATAAGCTCTCTAAAATCACCAACTGTTATGATTACTCTTTCGATAACACTATACCATCTCCACTAGAAAACACTAGGATATCTTTAAAGTTCCTTGTCCCGGAAAAGTACCAGACACTGGCATTTTTACTCATCTGGAAGGTAGTCAGCTAAGCGCACCACAGTGTAGTTAAGATCAGGCTCTCCCCACCCTCATTCAAACCACACATGCGCAGACTTATTAATAGTAAAAGAATTCTTCAGATAAACACTGACTACTGAGATAGTGATGTTCAAACTGAATTTTCAATTCAGTTAGGACGCATTCATCTTTAAAAAGGCAGATTCAGGCAGCCTGGGTGGCTCAGTGGTTTAGCGCCGCCTTCTGCCCAGGGCCTGATCTTGGAGACCCAGGATCAAGTCCCATGTCAGGCTCACTGCATGGAGTCTGCTTCTCCCTCTGCCTGTGTCCCTGTGTCTCTGTGTCTCTGTCTCTCATGAATAAATAAAATCTTTAAAAAATAATATAAATAAATAGATAGGGAGATTCCACATACTCAGATCCATATATTCTACTTTATCCTAACTTGCTCCCAAAAGGCACACCAAGCTCAGTCATTTTTGTTTCCATCTGTCACTTTTTCCCTACTTTTCCCTTAACAAAGTAGGCACCATAGGCCTAACTAGGCTGGAGAACTTCATTTTCGTTATCCTGCAATCTAAATACTGGCCCTTAAAAATAATAAATCACACATATTCTTGGTTAGCTTGATCTGCATGTGAGTAGTCCCTCCTCACCACCTATTTCCTAGGCACCTCCCATGTGAGAGGCACAGCTCTCAGTACCAGAGATCCCACAGGGAACAAACCCCCTTGTCCCCATTAAGCTTTCACTCTAGTGACACGGGGGAGACTGGCACGAAACGACGTTGAATCTAGTCTAGTGTGCTTGCAGAGCATGCTTTAGGAGCTCAGGAAAAGCCAGTTTTATTAAGTACCTGGCTAAAAGTGGATCTAGGCCTCAGACTTTTGTCTATGGAGACTGAGCCTCCCTTCGGGCAGGGTAGAAGGGAAAAGGAAGAAGACTCTGTACTCACATACAAGCACCCAGATCAGATCTCTAGCTCCAGAGGACACCGTAACACCCCCTGGACGGCCAACAGCATCCCCACGCTCCTCACGTTGCAGACAGCCAGGAACACCACAGGAACAAGCACACTCTTTGCTGTTTGGAAACAGCACGATCAGTGAAGGGAGCCCTGGAAGGGAAGTCGAGAAACCGACTTCCTTTTCTGCCAGTGACTCTTGCTATGCGACCTCGGGCACGTTCGCCGACCTGCATGAACCCTAGGCTCCCCGCCCGCACGCTGTTCCTCCTGCACAGGGACACTGGGCTAGTCTCTTTAAGCCCTTAAGCCTCAGTGTCATCTGTTCAAGGAGGCCAGTGGAATGACACTGCTTGGCAAACTGTCGAGTACTCCAGTGACAGAAGCTATTTAAATAAATACACGGATCCAAAGCTCGCTACTTGCTTTACAGGAACAGCAGGAAGATTAAGGAGAACATATAAAATGCCTTAAGCTCTCTGTAAAGAGAGGGTGTTACAGGGTACTAGTGCTCATAATTTTCACAATTACTATGCTTTCCAGTTGTGTTTTCTTGTATCTTCAAATTCCTTTAACGAAAATAATCCACAAACCTGGAGAAGCAAAAGACATAGTCAGAAAATAACAGTATCCTAATTAGAATCCTAGTAAGTGGAATAAGCTTGCTAAGCAATCAGGACCCAAGTATCCCTCTCTCCCTCACTGCTCGCTGCCTGAGCTACTGCAAGTGCCAGGCCACACTGCAGGGACCTGAGGGGTACCCCGCCAGCCAGGCTATGGACAGAGCCCGACCTGAGCCAGGAGGGCAGCCACCCTTTCGTTCCATGGAACACAGAAGCTCCCTTCACAAATCCTGAAGGACCTCAAAAATAATGACAAAGTAACACAACTAACCAGAAAACCCAATACCTAAGTGGTGTCTAGGAATATTTCTCTTCTGCTTCTCTGACAATCCAGTTAAGAAAATCCACACCTTGACCCTCATCCACATGCTGGCTAGAGCACAGGATACACAATGAAACTCTGAGGAAAGTTTTGGCCCAGTGGTAGAGAAATAGCAAGAGCTTGGCACAAACACTGAGTCAATCCCAATGAGAATAGAGAGGGTATATAGATTTGTGTTGACAAACGCTGGCTAAATCCCGCTTTTTAGATGCACAGCAACTACCACTGACAGCCGTTACTAAGACAAAGTCAAAACAACCCTGACTTTTGCTTTTGACTAAAACTTCTGAAGCCCTTCCCGCTTAAAGTAGAGCAATATTAATTTCATGAATTCTGTTTGCAGTACACTTAGCTTGGAACAAGTCAAGTCCTGAGCCTCAAAACTGGCATTATCAGTGCAAACAGCTGCCCACCCCCTTCTCCCCAAATATATGCTGTCTCCTGCTTTTCTCCAAAAGCCCAGCTCAAAAAAATGATAGATAACCGAGCCACAAGATCACTAGATGCACCACCCTTGCTGGAGTTCTAAGGTTTTTATAAGGGCAGGTAGGTGTGAAAGGGAATCAAGAGAAGGTACCTTCTAAAAAATCACATCCCCTTCACTTGCCCCGATAGCATCAGATATATTACTGCTGTCCTGAAGTGATAAACCAGACTATCCAGTCACATCAAAGGGAGTAAAAATGTCCTCATTAAATACACATGCACAAATAATTTCTAAGTGCACATTTTAAACATTTAATTCCCAATGGACTTTACCTATTCTATAACACAAAAAGAAAAAAAAAGTAAAATTCAAGAAGAGGAAAGGTGAAATGAAGAATGTTGAGAACAAAGGCCGCTGACAGCACTGTCTCCACTTCACTAGGGCTCCACCAGTGCCTGAAGACACAAGATAGTCCAACGGAGCCTCAAAGGTATTCTTATTCAGGATACAAAGAACTTTGCCCAGAAAAACAAAAAAATAAAAACAATATCCAGTAGGGATTAAGGGGCAGTGAGAAGGAAATATCCCTTGTCTGAAAGCTGCACAGATGATCTTCTACTAGTAAAAGCAAAATATTTGCCTTCATTTAAAAGTTTGCGTTGTGTGTGATTTCCTGCATCTAAGACCTCTTTCTGAACTACAAAGAGGCCACAAAACATCACATTTTCCCCTCCCTGTTTTCCCCTTCAAAAACCCACAATATGGTGATTAACAAACAGCCCCTTGTCTTCAGGCATAGTTTTAGAAGCCACAAGGAAAAGATAAAAGTTAAATGGAAGAGCAAGTCTGTAAACAAACGAGAAATGGGTTGCCCAGGGAGGAAGCAAACTCAGTCTCGATAAGCAGGCAGCTCTCCTCACCCCTTCTGTGAGAGACTCCAAGAAAGCGACCCTCATCCCGTCACACCCACTGAAAGCAAACTGAAGGACACTCGAGGGATTCTGGGTACAAGCCCAAAGTTCAGTGACTTCAGGACAAACCCTCAGCCTATCCCAGCCTCTCAATGGCTCTCCATTTCTGGAAGGAATAATCCAGGACAGACCTATCTCCCAAAGGACATCTTCCCAGGTAAATTCATCTGAAGTCCTGAATCCACTACCTAATAACTATATCACCTTGTGCAGATCTGATCCTGTTTAATCACCCTTTGATTGGACTTAATCCCTTTCTTAGGATCATTGTGAGAATTAAAGAATTTTGGCAGTGTGCCCAGAGAAGTGGTAAGCACATGCAGAAACATAATAAACATTCACTTCCACTGAGAGGAATTTCTAATTCCACTCAACCATCACTGCTTTAGGTGAACAATCTTCAGATACTCTATGAGACCTCAAGAAACAGAAAATTCAGAACTCGACGTGTGAGAAGAGAAAAAGGAGAAACCCACGCCATCCAGAAAACACTCCTACTTATGCACATTTCCTGACAGGTTAAATTTCCTCCTCACAGATCTGCTTCTCTTGACAGCATTTTACTGTGACAAGTAAAATGACAGCTCACTGGGTCCTGCCCAAGGCTCTGCCAACTTGGTATCAACTGTCCTAATGCTAGATCCTCTCAGAGTTTTGGAAAAAAAGCCATATACATCTAGATTTACTAAATAGGACTACAGCTGGGTCCCTACCCCAAAATGTCCAGATCAGACAGGCTGGGATAAAGAACCACTACCAACTACCTCCATTCGGTTAATATTAATTGTGAAGTACTACTGAAGGCCAAGTAATCCTACGTTAGAAGAGGTGGCTTTAAGCTTCAGTGAAAAACACACACAAAAGCACAGCAGCCCCCAGCCCCTCCCCTACCCAAGTACATGCTGGTCTTCTAATTGCATCTTGAGGGTTTTTGCCCAGTCATCAAAATTTCACTTGTAATCTCTTTGAGATATTCCAGTCCAGTGGTGACCACCCACTGTTCCCCCACCCTCTAGACTACTGCCTAGCATTTATACAGCAAAAGAAAGTTCTGTCAGTGACATTTTCATTGGTTTATTCCTTTCAGCGAGAACATCCCTTTGGTAATCGTTCACTTTCACTGCCATACAAGAGTTCAATCATTCATTTCTGAAAAATATAGTCACTGTGTGAGAATACCAGAGACATTCTCAAACACCTACTCCTGCACCTAATCCTCCAAAGCCAAGCACCTATAATCTAAGACGGGAAATGTGCAAGAAACTAGCAGTAGCTTTAAAAAATAAGTTTTCTTATGGGAAATCTGGTCAAAACGGAACTTTAAACAAATGGATTTCCAGTGCAAGCACTGTCCCCAAATAAATTTACAGCACCCTCAAACCAAGCCCACTCAAGGCTGAGTGTCATGCCAGTCATATATTACTTCAACCTCAATAAATCTCTTTTTACTCTTCAAATCCTAGGCTACTTTCTAAAATATTTGCTAAAAAGCACCAACCTAATTAACGACAGCTTCCTCCGCAACAGTGGACTTGATTTCACTTATTTACACATTAACTGCAGCCTCCTTTTGGCCAATCCAGTCTATTCTCTGTACCATGCCGAGCCTTTTATCTGCCCTGGACAGCATTTTCTCCAGCAGATGAAGTAGATGCCGATTGATTTGCTGTCGAGCATGGTAAATTAATAGCAACAAATTGCTGAGGGCCCGTCTCGCTGCTCCACCATGCTTCGGCAGTTTTGCTTTATTTGCTCCATGATGGGCAGCAGTCGGCCTCTTCAAGTCAATTTCTTCTTAACAACCTGCAATACTTTTCAATGGTGAAAATAGAGCTGTTCCTTGTAAGTCAGAAATCAATATCCTATTGCCCTTAGAAAATGCTAAACAAGCAGTATTGGCAATCCACTTGGTACTAGAGGGTATCAGATATAATGCAAATCCATACTGCTTCCCTCCTTGTAGTTATTACAGTTTGCTAAAAGGTTCCTAATGTCATTTATCATCATTTACCATCGACCAGAGAGGCAATGATTATGATATCCTATCAGCTGGCAAGGCCCTTTCATTTCTATTCAATTAATATTTTAGCAGCACTCAAATGGTTGTGGCCCAAGTCTTGTGATAAAATTTACATGGCTTAGAGTGAAACAGGAGTTCTCCTCTGATTAAAAAATAGTAATTATATATCTATACACATACACATACATACACATATATACACGTGCATAAACACAGAGACGTGTATATAAATGTGCAGTATTCACTTCACTTAGGTGAATTCTAAGTGAAGGTAGGTTCTAAGTGTTGTAGTTTCCAAAATTTTCTAATTTTAAAATTCAAATTCTAAGCTAAATTTTTTTCAGAAGCAAAAAAGACCTTCAGATTACAGAATACGGACTACGAGAAAGTCATGAGATGTTCTCAAAATGTGTAATATTCATCTCCATTTAGAGTTCCTATAGGTGGAATTCACACACCCACTGTTCCTAATCTACATCCGATATTCACTTTTTATAGTGTTAACTGCTGCTGTCAGATTAAATCAGGGGGGTCTTCTTTAATTACAGCATTACAGGTGAAGGATGGGAAGGAGCAGCATTTAGTAATGTTATCAACTGCATGCATCACCCTGTTCTGCCCATGGTCACTGACCCATTTAGAAGCCATGCTGTATTTATAAAGAGGAATGATCAGAAAAAAAAAAAAAAGGTAACAACCATGTCCAACTGTCCCATCTGGAAGAAAACAAAAAAACAAAAACAGAAACCCCACACTTAGGGAAACCCTTAGGGAATAAAGGCCAACTTCTTTCATTTAAAAAAACTCCATTATGAAGACATCACAATAAAACACGTGTCATTTCTAACCATGTTCCATTTGTCATCTTCATGTTCATGCTGGAACGTTAAGACAGTAGTGAAGCATTAATTCACATTATGGCCTAGAACACTCCATTCTAACTTTTTTGGGGTTTTTTCCAGCTTCTGCTCAGCTCTATCGATCCTACTAAAGAGTACTGGAAATTAGATTCATATTTTATGCTCTAATTCCATGTCATGTCACCCAGTTCCCCTTTAAAAAAAAAAAAATCAACTAATTCTACCAGACTAATGCTATTTACTCAGTTACCAAAATTTAAATTAATTATGTTCTCAAACATAATTGTTAAAAATTGGCAACATTATGCAGGCTTAATTAAGATTAAATCCAATTTACTAAATGTACTTTAATTGGTACTAATTACATTAGCTTTCATTTCAGAATGACAAATTCCCCATAGATTTCACTCTATAGTCCTCTATCAGAATCAACACAGGGTGACTGATGATGAACATCATACAGAAAGGGGGAGGGGCCATCGTACCAGGCCCCAGCCCTGTTTTGTCACTGCTCTGTGCTTTTATCCTTTTATCAATTTGCTCAGTCACAGAGTCATGACTCCATCACAGCCATCATTTTCTGTTCCAATGAAAAATTTCTCTAAAAATAAATACTCTGTGGCTGGCAGCAGCCAAGAAGAACAGGAGCGTTAACCAAAAAATACACAAAGGTTTCAAATATCAGGGCCACCAATTACTAGGGTACTTCCAAGGACTCCGGGGACTCCTCCTCTTGAACCCTTCAGAGACACAAATCTAATAAGTGAATAAGCCTAACCCGATCTCGAGAACTAGGCCCAATTATGCCGCAGGGCAACTTCCCTGCATTATTGCCGCTTTCCATTACGAGGGTATCCAGCAAGTGCATCTGGAACAGAGGCCAAGAAGAACCAAGGCTGTCTGCCTAGGAAAACAAATAAAGACAGATATGCCTCTGTGCTTAAGGGGGGAAAGAAAGAAAATATAATAAGTAGGTGGTTTGCAGGGCTGTCTGTATTTCATAATGTGATAAACTGCCCTCAGGATTCTTGATATGATTGAATTTAAAAGCAGAGGGAAAAAAAAAAAGGGAAAATGTACTCCATTCTCAATTTTAAATGGATGGCATCTGAGGCCACCTGGAGAAGAGGATGACAGAATTACAGAGGTATAAAATGTGTAAAATTAAGGGATCTCACACACTACCCACCCCACCCCAAAAGAAATGCATACAATCAAATACAAGTTCTGTGCCTCTCAGACCTGCAAATGGTATAAAAGAGATCTGGAAACTAAGTGTTGTGGTAAATAAGATACAGGAGGAGAAATAAAAGAACATTAATCAACTGGTTCAATCTTTAAAAAAGACATCCAAGATAATTAACCTTGGATGGTGGGGTGAGGACAAAAAAAAAAAAAAAGACAACCTGTACAAGATCCGGACCAAAAATGACATGTAATGAGCATAATTAACAAACAATATCTCTCATGTAATTTATTCCTGTAAGGTAGAGCTAAGGGAGTCCATACATAAGCTTGACAGATTTTGTTTAAGCAGTAGATATTTACATTACAAATCTACACAGCAGTGGCAAAGCTGCCAAAACAAGAACTTAATTTTAACATACAGCAAGCTATTAGTATATTGACATAATTAGTGAATGAAGTTAAAAAAAAAAGGTAGCTGAAATAAAAAGTGCTCATAATTAAGTAGTGAATGAAGTTAAAAAAATAAAAAAATAAAAAAGGTAGCTGAAAAACATTCTGTTTTCAAATATGGTTTATCCGATGGCTTTTACTGTCCCAGTCATCTCTGAAAGATCTATTATCTGTAAGCATTAAGTATATGCAGAAAGGAATCCCTAAGTAGTAAAAGCTTAATAATATGTGATCATTTTATACATTTTAAACTTAGTAATGATATCTACCATGAGTATAAATAAGAAATGAAAAGCATTAGGTTTTCCCTCATCTTTCTGAGCAGGTAAATACATACACACCTACCCTGAAATAGCTGAGGAGATAGACCTGAAGCACTTTCACTAGGAGATCACTAAAAATGAAATATTATTGCCAAGTAGTATTTTTTATATATACGCTACTTTTCTATGTAGGAAAATATAAACCAAACCATTTTATTCAGTTTCCTGAAGAAGAAAAAAAGGCTGTTTGAGTCATACCTTTCAACACTTTCTGACTTATCATAATCTTTCTTGTTTTGTTTTGTCTTTTTCTTTTTTTGGCTGAACTAGTTACTAGGTTTGAAGACCCAGTGTTAAATCTTATCATACCCTCCGATCAGGCTCAATTTACCCTGCACGAATTGTGGAAGCACAGTTAAGAGTTCCTGGTAAGACCCAACTAAGTAGCCTCGGGGACTGGTACCAGGATTTTATTTTACATCAATTTCTTTTGTAGCTTCACAGATGTCGTGATCCTCCCAGCGCACCCTCTATCCATTCTTTCACACCAAGCCAAGGAAGGTTCCAGGCAATTTACAGTTCTTCTTTTTAATATTTTTTAAGAAAAGCACTCTCCTAGGACAAGTTTGCAATGCCCAAAATAGATCAAATAACCCTTTCGAAAAAAAAACAAGACATTTTAAAAAAATTTAGCATCCTGCTTTTGAAAGTAGACAAAGTTTAATATGCATTCAGACATTTTAAGTCATATTTTTAAATTATTAAAATTAGAATAAAATGCAAAAAGGATGGGGAACCACATATGAAAAGATAGTATTCTCTCCAGTAATCTTTTAAAATACAGAAAGTCACAAAAACATGCAGAATAAAATTGCAAAACATACAACTTTCTAAAGTGCACAGTATTACTGTCATTTCAAACGGTTATAAAGAAATAACTTACCTGCTTGTGCATTTCTATATTCAACCCATAGGACATCTCATAATACTGTCAAAGAAGGGAAAGCAATTAATTACGTGCCTTTCATCAGTCTCCCTAGTTTGTTCCAAATGCCCCAAAAGTATGTTTAAAGCTAACATAAAAGCCTCACCTGAAGCAAAATATCCATAATACCTATGCTGCTAAGGAGGAACACTTAGCTTAATAAACCAGCAGCTACCCTAAGACACAGACTCTAAGAGAATAACTCACAAAACTAAGAAAATCAAGTTCACATGTAGCATTCTTAACATCTCCAGTTGTCTTTATACATCACAAGCAGATGAATCAAAAAGATCTGATGAAAATTTAGTACCATATGGATTCTAATTCCTAGGCACAGTGGGCAAGCTTAATGACAAGCATCTTATACAAATACTGACGCTCTGAAAGATCTGTTCAGAAAGGTGGTGCTACTTCAGAGTTCCGCTTCTCATTTTTAGTGTAGCGCTCGTGTTCATACATTCAAAGGAAAAAGTCTTGATAGGAAATGAATGAGTTACTCTGGAGCCTTTATGAACAAGCATAAAAACATGCTTTGTAAGACTTCTGAAAAAGCAGATCTGATTTTTTTTTTTTTTTTTGGATATGTAGTGTAACTGTCATTACAGAAATTCTGGCAGAACAAATCAGTTATACAGAAGACCGACAACACTCCTCAAACCAATGAAACACCACAGAAACTGAAAACACACAAAACACATGCAAATACACACACACACACACACACAGAACATAAAAAGCAGAAAAATTTGAAACAGTGTCTGGTGTCTTTTGATAGCCATCATTCTCTAAAAGAAATGAAACACTACAATTTTCACTGTATACAGAAAAATTGGTTAAGATTGTTTGGAAAAAGGGCAATGAAACAACAAAGAAAACCACTAACGCAAAAACATTTTGCTTGTGACTAAACAAAACATAAATGAGGTTCGTCTCTTCCCCCCCCCCAATCTCTAAAAACAAACCACAGAGGATTATACCCCACGCAGCTGAACTTTTTGAAAATTCAAATCAAAGCTGGTTGTCAGAGGCAAGTTATAACATCCTAGAATTACAAGGCTGCTAATGATCACATTCCCACAACCTCAACTACACTGGCACTGTGACTGCGATCTATCCTGCACCCTCCAGCAATCTGAACATATTCCTGGCTTTTGGTATCCTAAACTAATAGGCACTTTGAATCTGTGACACAGTTTTCTTACCATGACATAATGCCGCTGCATCTCGGTCTTCTCACTGGCGAGTTTCTCACATTCCAGCTTCAGGCTGTTCAAGACATAATGAAATCTAAGTATATAATGCAGACCTTGACTTACATTCTTCAAATGTAAATACACATTCCCTCCTCTAAATCAGCACCTACGAAACGACCAAATCAACTGTCTTAAATAGCACCCTCATTATTGAAGGAGAGGTGGGACAGAAAGGGGTGACTGGAACCAGCCTGGACTTGCCCTTTCAATGAGGATCAAACGTGGGGTTTTTGTTTAAGGGAAAAAAAACCTCTAGCCAATTTAATTCTGGAACCACATCCAGAAATGAACATTTGCTAAATTCATTTAATGAAACCGGGGGAAAAAAAAAACAAGCAAACATCAATAATGTCTACATACCTAAGCACAAATTCAAGTCCCCCAAAATGTGACAATGAGTTTTTTTTCCTTAACGTTCGGGGAAGACATTAACGAAAATATGAATCAAGCGTGTCTTATGAATGATGTCTTATTTGTTCCCTCCAAAACGGAGACAAGTTGAATACCACCACCCAGGGGCAAAGTGTGGATCGGGTTCAGTGGCTCGTTTTGGTTCTTGAATGTAAGAGATAAAAATTACACGTCATTAAAAAGCCAGCAAAGAAAAATATTTCGAAGGCACTCTAACGATCGCCTCTAAGAAGAAAACATTTTTTTTCTTTTTTTTTTTTCAGCATAAAAGTAATGAAATCTCTCGCTGGCGACTTCCCAGGGCTCTCTGTTCAAGGTAGTTCAGTGGAATGGCAGAAAAAAAGTGAGACGGAATCAAGCCCGGAGTAATAAAGAACCAAGGAAGTCAAAAGGCCCCAGAATCTTCCCGACCTTCCATTCTCCTGGTCCCAATAAATCAATATCGAAAGTTTGGCCTCAGCATTTTCTAAGTCTCCCCACTTTCGATTGTTCTGCCTCCTTTTTATTTATTTACAGGAGAAGGGAAGAATGCTTAATTTCTTTACACCTGCCTGAGGAAAAGAGGCCTTGACTTGCCCTTTCTGCCCACAAGTAAAAATAATGTCACCTTCGCGGCGGCCTAAAAAACTGGGGGTGGGGGGTGGGGGGTGGGGGGGTGGCGGGGTGGGGGTGGGGGTGGGGGGAGGAGACGAGAGCTAAGCAAACAGGAGGATCAGCTAAAGTCAATATCGTTACCTGTGGTACTGAGCCTGTAAAAACTGAAACTCTTCCTTAATCCGATCACAGGACTCGGAAATCGTAAATTTAAAGGGTTGAGCAGGCTGATGCGGTGCCTAAAGAACAACAATAAAATATTTAATTAGCCCACATCACAGGCGAGGCCGGGAGAGGGAGAAAACACACCACGCGGCGCCGGCCGCGCCGGGGGGGGGGGGGGGGGGGTCACCGCGCAGGCAGGCAAAGAGCGATTACAACTCTCCTGTAGCGCCCCCCCCCCCCGCCTCGCCGCACAGCCCGGCAGCGGCTGGCCCCGGGCCCCCGCGTCCTGCGGCCCAGCCCCGGACCCCGCGGGTTCGAGACCCCGCTCCGCTCCCTGGGCCGCCGCGCCGCGCCCACTCCCTCCCCACCCGGAATCGAAACTGGCCCGTCGGGGGGACTCGCGCCATGGCGTCCGGCCGCCGTCAGGTCGGGGACGCGCGGCCGCCACCCTGCGCGGCCGGCGGGCGGGCTCGCTCGCTCGCGCGTCCCCGGGGCCCGCGGCGCGAGGGGCCGGCGCCCCGCACTCCCGGAGCCGCGGCCGGACCAGCCGCGCCGCCGCCGAGGGCGCCCTCCCCGCCCCGGCGCGGAGTCGCGCCTCCTCCATCGCTCGCCCCCCCGCCCCCCGGCCCCCGCCCCCCGCCCCCCGCTCGGGGAGTCGCGGCGCGGGGCCGGCGGACGGCCCGGCGCGGCTTCCAGGGGCTTCAAAGACAACAATAAGAAAATGGCTACAACTCAATTGCCTCTCGACACCCCCCCGCGAGTGCCGCCGCGCCGGGGGTGCGGGGGACGGCGGGCGGCTCCCCGGGCGGGCCGCGGGGGCGCGAGCCGCCCTCCCCGCGCCCGGGGCCGCAGGCACAACTCGGCGCGCGGGGGGCGACGCGGGGAATCGCCCCGCGCCCGGCGGGCTCGCGCCCCGCCGCCCGCACTCACCGGGTGTCTGGTCTGCGGGTACATCTTGCTCAGGTCGCGAATCATCCAAACCGATTTAGTTGGCTGCGCTGGGCAGAGGCGCGCGGCTCATTGGCTTTAACGGCCCCGAGGAGGCGGCGGCGGCGGCGGCGGCGGCGGAGGAGGCGGAGGAGGCGGAGGAGGCGGCCGGCCGGGTCCGAGGGGCGGCTCGGGCGGTCCCGGCCCCCGCCGGGTCTCGCGTGACGCGGGCGGCAGGAACGCGCGGCGGCGGCGGCGGCGGCGGCGGCTGGGTGCGGGCGGCCGGGCCGCTCGGCATTCCTCGCGGGCGTCACTGGCCCGCCGCGGGCATTGTCCGGCGCGCCTCTCCCGCGGCAACGCTCCGCCGTTCGCTCCGCCGAGGCGCGCCCGCCGAGCCCAGCGCCGCCGCCGCCGCCGCCGCCGCCGCCGCCGCCGCCGCCGCCGCCGCCGCGCCGCTCCCCCGGGCCGGGAAAGTGCGAGCTCCGCGCACCAGCGCCCGCCGGCAGCGCCGCCCGCCCGCTCGCTCGTCCCACTCCAAACTTTTTTTTTTTGTCTTTTAATTGGTTGTTATTCCTCCGAATGAATGATCTCTCTCTTCTTTCCTAAAAGCAAACACAAACTCTTTGGTTCGGAAGAGGTCTCGGCGGTGCTTTTTGGTTTCTCTGGAGATTTTTTCACTTCACAGCAACGATCTTTTAAAAGGCACCTTTTAGCTTCTTTTACCACATCTCATTTCCTTATTTTTCTTCCTTCCTGTTTTCTTGTCTTTTTTTTTTTTTGACCCCAAATTGAAGGGGATTATAAAAATAAAAGAGTGAAACGCTTGCGGCTTTTTTTTTTTTTTAATTCTCTCTCCTTTCAAACTCTGCGAACACCACCTCAAAATAATATACAAGTGTGTGAGAGAGGGGGAAGAAGGCAGCCAACAGCCCAAACACCCGCTCGGAACAGCTCTAACAACACGCTCTGTGTAGGTGACTTCTTTGACCAAATTTAGCAGCAGCTAATCATTAACATTCTGATACATATTCACAACCGTCCGTGGAGGGGCCGCGGAGCATCCCGGGAGATGTAGTCCACCCCAAGCGACCGCGGTCCAGGATTCGGCCAGATTGACTACAATCACCGGCCCGCCACGCGACCGCTCTGGGGCGCTCGCCAAGCGCCCCGCCCACCCCCGCCGCGGGAGGCGTCTCCGGCAACCAATCAGAGGTGGCTGAACATTAATCGCCGTTCTGTGTTACTGCCCATCATTTCACTGCTGACAAATGGCGAGCCAGGGGGGCGGAGCCGGCCGGGCTGGAGCCCACGTGGGGGCCGGGCGTCGTCCGTGGTTCGGACCAATGAACGGAACGGGATGGGGTTAGCGGAGGCGGAGCGGAGATGGCCCGCCCAAGGCGGAGCTTCGTCTTGGCTGACGTTCCTTAGCGCGAGCGTTCGAACCGGGGAAACATTTGTTCAGCTGTCAATCAAAGTAACGTGGGCCTGGGAGCAGCGGCGGCGGCGGCTGGTGGTGGTGGTGGTGCTGCTGCTGCTGCCGCCGCTGCCGCTGCCGCCGCCGCCGCCGCCGCCGCCGCCGCTGCCCTGGCTGCATCCTCAGAACTGGGTGTTGGTGGCGGTCGGTGGTGGCGGCAAAATAAAGAGGGTGGAGGGGTTGGTAAGACTCGACGCTGGTCAGAAGATCCTCTTCCGAGTCTCGTCTTCCCAGCCGCCCCCCGCTCCAACCCAGACACCCTCAGCCCGTTGCTCCTCGGCCGCGCCAGGAATGCGGACTAATTAGGGTCCAATGTCTCCTTAAAGAGACAAGCTCGGCCTTGTGTAACGCGCCGAAACCCCTGTTGAGACAAGAGAGGGAGGATCACGCCGATCCCACTTCGTTCGGTTCACATCAATTTTACGCGCCGCTGGAGCCGGCATAATTTTCCGTGTGAACGCAGACTCGGGCCCCTGTTCTTGTTTAGAGCAGGAGGCTGAGCTGCGAGACGCTCACCCGGGCAGGGAGCCCGGGCGCGGGCGGGAGGGCGCCCCTCCGAACCCCGAGGGGGCTCTGATTGCCGTTTAACCCGGACGTGGGGCCGGTTTCCCCGAGCAGCTATGCGGGGAAGCACCCCAAGTCGCTCGGCTCGCGGGCCCCGGGGGCGGAACCGCCGAGTCTCGAGGTGGGGCTGGAGGCCCGGGGGCAAGGGTCGCCCCCTTCCCAAAGAAACTTGGTGGAGGGGGTGCCCGCACGGCGCCCTAGGGCAGCGTCCACGAGGTACCAGTCGCAGACTCGGGACAGGAAACGCCCACGCTCCCCTGGGATGCTCCTTCTCCCCGGACCAGAAGGGAGAAGGCTGCCCCCTCTTTTTCCTGTTCTTTCAAGTCAGTCTGAACCGGGCCGGGCCTCGCGGATCACGAGAGAGGGCGGGTCGGCGACAGTGGGGATAAGCCCCGGAAGAGCGGGGGCGGGGGGTGGGGGTGGATGCGGGGGCAGAGGCAGGGGGAGGGGGCGTTTTTAGGAAAGGGGCTAAAGAGGCGAGGACCGACTCGGTGGCGAGAAGGGACGGCCCGAGGCCGACAGCGTCTTCATCCTTAGTCCTCCTCCAGCGAGCTAGGGGTAGCTCCCTGGTTTAAGGGGAGACGGGACGCGGCTGGTAGCCTTTCCTAGAGAGGCCCTAACCTTTGGGGGCGTGGAGGAATTCAGGAAAAGTCCAGTTGAGGATTGGCTAATATAAGGGTCCGTTTTAGATGTTCGTTTCTCGGTGTCGTTTGCCTACTCTAACTTGAGACATTGGCAAGAGATGCTTCACCGTGAGCGCAAAACCGATCTTCTTAGTGACATCCCGAGCCTCAGCGGACAAACACATTCCATGCGCTTCTCCCTGTGCGGGGCACCGTGCAGGGCCCGTGCAAAGGAAGGCTGTGACCGATGCTCTTCACAATGTAAAAACTCCATCCCCAGATACTTTCAGCGGTTTAATTCAGCAAATACTTTCTCCACCCTCAAAACAAGAGGTTGGAGAACTCTGTGGACAGTTTTCTGATCCTCCTCGGTCCCATGTGCCCCGTCCAAAATGAGATGTGCGGTAAGAACACATACACACTGATTTTGAAAAGCTAATACCCCCCCCCCCAAAAAAAAAGGAACATGAAATAGCTCAATAATTTATCATGATTACATGTTGAGATTCTAACGTTTTGAATGTAATTGTTTAAACAAAATATGTTGCTAAAATTAATTTTTGTCTCTTTTTACTTTCTTAACCCAGATATTAGGAAGGTTTAAATTACTTGATGTAACTCACATATTTTCATTGCACAGCACTGTTTTTGAAACATTCCTAAGAACCAAAAATTAGAAGACTCGAGTGATACAGTTTCTACACTAGGATGGCTTATTTTCTAAGAACACCAGCAACAATCACGTTTTATTCTAGGGTTGGTTATTTGCTCCCAGTGGAGCTTTTCAATAGTTGGTTAAATCACCCACGGTGCCTCTGTAGGAAGTTCCATATTATCTGTTCTTGCCAGAATGTTAGCAAGTTCCATAAGAATAGGAACTTGGTTATGTTCAGAATAGCCACACTCCAGATGCTTAGAATGATAACTGGCACATAGTTGGTGCTCAATAAATATGGCATTGATGGCATTAATGAGCAAACACTACGTTGTGTCCATGTAGAAAGCTTCTATACTCATTTGGGCCATATTTATTGAGATTCTATGCAGTTATTTCCCAGCACAGGGGATGAGAATCCTAATAATAGAACCTGAGCTATTCAGAGGGTCAGTAGACAAAGAGGAAACTGCTGTGTTAGGAAATATCAAATAACTCCTGGCAGGGGCCTCTCTCCTAAAATCTTTGAATAGTTAGTGTCAACAGAAGAATGACAAGAAATCAGGATGTTTCTTTACTTTTTATTAAGTGCAGTTTTGAATACTGCCCTTGACTGTGTTGCGCATTTTGCTCATTTGGCAGATCTACATGACAAAGAGAAAAATCTCCCCGAAAGATGCCAAACGAAGCAACCCCTCTCCGAGAAGAACACAGAAAGTGGGTGGGGCAAATAGCTGCTTTTGTCTCTTCTGATCTCTGCTAGCGCTTCTCTCTCTCTTTTTAAATTTATTTAATTGTTTGTTTGTTTGTTTGTTTGTTTTTGTGATTTCTACACCCAGCTTGGGGCCTGAACTCACCACCCAGAGGTCAAGGGTCACATGTTCTCCCAGCTGAGCCAGCCAGGCACCCCTGTGCTTCTCTGTTTGCACTTTTCACAAACTGCTGAGCCAAGCTGTGAAGTCACCTTGGGACTTGTCTTATCCCTACCACACAGTGGGGAGTTCCAGAATTTTTATGTGAGTGGGGCTCAGCAACAGCAGTCCTAGTGGAAGCTAGGCCTGGGGTTTCAATCTTAATGTGATATATGCAAAGCAAGCACATTATTTTTTCTTATATGTTATAAATTATGTATTCTTCCACCAGGTATTTATTGAAAAAAAATGTTTTGACCTAACATGTGCCAAGATAAGGGAATTTAGCAATAAATTACTGTTTTTGATTTATTGTCTCTGAGCTTCAAATTCATCCTCTTTGCTTGCTCTACAGAAATAGATCTGGGCCCTTTAAATAGTCTCCTTTGTCAACTGGTACCAAAGTTTTGTCAATAGAGGGAGCTGGGGAGACTTTACAAAAGGGGAGGGTTTTGCTTCCTGGTTCTGGTGTGCAAGCCAGGCAGATTACTACAGCACAAGTGGTAATCACTTGCACCCAGCAGCCAGTAGCTTCCTCCAGGACCCCCCCCCCCCCCCGCCTTATGTAGTTTCAGAGCAGAGTGCCTCTGATGAGGCACTCCTCATACCCCCAGAGGATCGATTTCCAGTAAGTTCTGGAATGTGACTTTCTGGCAGGCTCCAGAATGCAGATTTCCATCAGGGTCCACCTGTTCCAGCTGTGCCCTCTGGAGCAAGGTCTAGATTTCAACCATAGGGTATGTGTGGGTCACAGGGAAGCTCTTTCTTGTGTCCTCTATGTCAGCCCTAGAGGTAATAGCTGTTCCTTATATCTGCCATTTCTATATTCTTTAGGGTTCTCTTTATCCCTTACTTACCAATCCCTCTTTACTCCAATTTTCCTCTCATAATTAATAAGTCTTTATATTGAGCATCTCTTGCTCAAGTACTGTTGTCATTGGACTCAGACTGATGCAGTAAACCACATATGCAGAGTCTCTTCCCTTTGGGAGCTTGTATTCTGTAGGAAGAGGAGGACAAACAGTTTAATAAGTAACAGCATAATATGAAAGTGGTGGTATGTGCTAGGAAGAGAAATGAAGCAAGTTGGGCAGATAGGAGTGACTGGAGTGGTAGAACTAGTTCAGATGGCAGTAGGCTCCCAGAGGAGACAGGTATGCAGACTGCCAAGAAAGAGCCAGCCATGGCAGAGATCACTAAGCAGCAAATTTCAGGTGGATACAAAGGACCCATCTGGGGAAGTATTGGTGAATGTGAGGATTTTGAAAACACTGGTGTGCGTGCCAAGGTGAAAATAGTGTAAGATCAGGTCACAGCCTCATCCATGGTTCAAATCACAAGGATCTTTTGACATCTGATAAAAACATTTATTTGTCTTCTATTCTGAGTGTAATGGAAAGACATGTGGGAAGAAGAAGGATTTTACTAAGGAGGGAGTGACAGGACTGTTAAAAATATGAAACTGGGGATCCCTGGGTGGCGCAGCGGTTTGGCGCCTGCCTTTGGCCCAGGGCACGATCCTGGAGACCCGGGATCGAGTCCCACGTCAGGCTCCTGGTGCATGGAGCCTGCTTCTCCCTCTGCCTGTGTCTCTGCCTCTCTCTCTCTCTCTCTGTATGACTATCATAAATTTAGGAAAAAAAAGAATATTTAAAAAAATATGTATGAAACTGGTCTGGAAGTGCCCTTATTCATACTTGGCCTAAGATTGAAAAACTATCCTTTTCCATATTTTTTTTTTTTAGATGTTATTTATTTTTTCGTGAGAGACAGAGAGAAAGAGAGAGAGAGGCAGAGACACAGGCAGAGGGAGAAGCAGGCTCCATGCAGGGAGCCCGACGTGGGACTCCATCCCAGGTCTCCAAGATCACACCCTGGGCCGAAGGCGGCGCTAAACCGCTGAGCCACCCGGGCTGCCCTCCTTTTCCATATTAAAGAATGCCTATTACTTTTATTTGGGGCAGCTAATCTAGAATCACGCATCCCCTCGGCATTAGCACTGCCCACCCCTACTACTGAGTGATAGGTGAATTTTAATTTGAATAGAGGCCATTTAGGCAATTCAGAAATGTCAAGCTCTGCTTTGAATGTACAACTAGAACAGCAATAATCATAGAGAATCAAGGACATGTAGATTCATATCTACATGATGTGCGCCATAACTGACTCCTCACCAGCCTCCCATCTATGATAAGATGAGCATAACTGTATAGTATTCTCCTTCGTGGAAAAGATTTAGTATATCAATGTCAAAGAGAATGCCAAATTTCTGAACTTGCCTGGTGACACCGAGCCTTACCTTTGCCAGCTGCTCTATGTTTAGTGGTAGGGATTGCCAAGCTATCTTTGTGTTGGGATGTCCCTTCTTAACTTTGTGGGTAAAAGGCAAATTGGCACCCATTGCTTTTTTGGGGAAGGGTGGCACTTGGCTTGGGAGTAGGGTAGACAAATGTGTCTAGGGACCAAGGAGGTTGTTGGGAGAGAAGAAGTCTTCTTATTGAAATGCTACATTGTTTGAACCCCTTCAGATGGTCCCTAATTAACTCTCCTGGCAAGAAAGAACTCTGAAACCTTTCTCTTCCCTCCCGTGGGTTGGAGCACAGACACGATGGGATGTGGGGGGTTGTCTAAAACTCACCATGAAGTCAACAGGAGAATGGACCAGTGACCTAGGTTCAGTATCAGTAGCTATGGATGCAGGGAGTATGTGTCTTTCTCATTCTGAAAGAAGTCTGGGCTAAAGATAGGAATCCCCTTTAGCTTACTCATGATAGCACTAATGGAGTGCTTTGGGGTGAATGGCTGTATGAGGATGATAAAGGTCTACAGAGGACCCCCTGTCTTCAATAGTTACACCTTATGTCAGCAATAGTTCCAACAGTCTGAGAGAGATCCTGAACGTCTAGTGAGCTTGAACAATTAACAATTGACAATTTGTCTTGAATATGTAAAAGTATCTGTGAATTTATACTCCAAGCTGATAGAGCAAACTATATTTAAGAAATACACTATTAAAAAGGACTCTCTTGGGGTGCGTGGGTGGCTCAGTTGGTTAAGCATCTGACTGTGACTCAGGTCATGATCTCAGGGTACTGAGATCAAGTCCCGCGTCACGTCAGACTCCTGCCTCAGTGGGGAGTCTGCTTGTCCCTCTGCCCCTATCTCTGTTCGTACACTCTCTCACTCTCTCTGTCTCTCAAATAAATAAATAAAATATTTTTTAAAAATGACCCTCTTGGGGCACCTGGGTGGCTCAGCGGTTGAGTGTCTGCCTTTGGCTCAGGGCTTGATCCCAGATCCCAGGCCCAGGGATGGAGTCCCGCATCAGGCTCCCTGCAGGGAGCCTGCTTCTCCCTCTGCCTGTGTCTCTGCCTCTCTCTGTGTGTCTCTCATGAGTAAATGAATAAAACCTTTAAATAGAATGACCCTCTTCCTCAAGAAAAATTCACTTGATATTTACCTTCCTTGTATCTAGAAGGAAACTTTAAGAGATATTTCTATTTCATTCCCCAGCCTTAAAGCAGACAAGGTATCCCCCACTTTAAAGATTAATCAACTGAGGCTCAGAAAGAAGTTACTTGCCCCCAAATTATACAGTTTTTAAGTACAGAGCAGAGATCAAAACTTCTGTCTCCTGCCTCCTTAGTTCATACCTGTCCAAACTCTGTTTTCCAAAGGTGTGTATTGAATTAAACTATGTGATTTAAGCATACCCCGACTCACCTGCCTGGTTTACTTCTTTTCAAGCAGAGATTTTATTGCCAAAATGGAGGTGGAGGATGAACCAGGGAGATGGCTGTGTTGCAGCTGCCAGTGAACCAAACTTGAACCTGAGGCTTCCCATGGATGCATGAAGCAAATCTCATTCCTGCCTTTACTCCAGGCCCCAACCTCAGATCCTCTTCGGGTTTGATAAATACAATTCAAGAATGATGAACGATGTTCAGGCACGAGTCCTTTCACACCAACTCGGCTGCTCCCACCATGCCTTCCCACAGGCCCCCACTCATGCTATCACAACCACCTGCAAGGCAGATATTCCAGGAGAAAAATTGGATTCACTTTCTCAAGTGGGTGGCATCAGAATGGGGTAGGTGTAGGAAAGTATAACTAGATACCATACTGCTTTATATGAGAAAATCATTTGTGAAAATCCAGTATTCTTTTCATAGGAATCGGAGCTGGGTTCACAATCTACCACGATCTGGTCAACTTTCGTTAGTCCCTTTAACCTTTCTCACTTCAACCATATGGTGTCTCCTCTACAGAGAAGATAAATCTCTCTCCCACTGAATGCAAACATTTGCAGCCCCATAGAATGTTTTATTGTATAATTAGGGAGTTGTATGGATCATATGGAATGGAGTTTGATTTGGGATGGCCTGCTAAGCATGATCACTTTTTTCGCCCTCTTCTTTAATATTTCCAAAGAAATGAACATCTGGAGTGAATATTATTTGGAGGAAGTGGAAGCAGACATGTTTTGTTGAGCATTGATTAGTTGTCTTATAAAGTGATCGAAACTCTAAGGGTCTGTAATCTTAATGCTGGTTTGTTGGCTCCCACTGCTATAATTTAATTCAGGACTTGTCCTCAATATTATGGAACCCGGAACAATTCTGGTAAGTCACGTGACTTCCTTTAATAGAAAACCTTGTAAAATAGTGTGGAGGAGCCATCATTCATAGTGTAATATCTAGTCCGGCGCACTACTACTTTTAGAAAAGACTATAATTCTGGGAAATTTTCATTCATGGAGACACCCTACACGTACACCTCCACTGCTTGCCTTTATATGGAACAAGATTTAAATGCTTTTATTATGGGTTTTTATTAAATATGTCCACAAGAGAGACCAGAGGATACTTTGGTCTTCGAGTGTTTACATAGTGTGTCACATATTATGGTATCTGGTAATATGTAAATACACGGAAATAAAGTATGGGAAGAATGGGTATTAAAACCCCCGTTTTACAGACTAGGAAACTGATGTTCAGAGAAACCAATGGCCTCTTGAAGATTATACAACTAGTAAGCAAATGAAAATCAAACTCGAGCTTTCAATTCCACTTCCTCCCACTCCACTAGAGCTGCCTTTTAATACCATAGTTTAATTATAAGGCATCATGCTCTACAAAGTGATTGCACATGCCTCTTCCTTACAAAACCCTGTTAGGTAAGGGGAGCAGGTACCATGAGCACCTTACAAATGTGAAAACTGTAACTCCAAGAAAAGTGACTGGCCTGACTCACGTGTGTTAATATAGATGCATGCCAATTCCACCACCTAAATTGATGTGTGTAGCCATATATAATAGTTAATATCCTAAAAGGTATACACTTAGAAAATATATAGAAAGGGGTTATCCGTATAACCTGTGTATCAGCTCACTGGATGTCCTCGTCTGCCAACCTGCTGGATACATTGCTCTTATAGCTTTCAACAGGAATGATTCACCACCAACCCACGTACAGTAGGAAGTCCAGTATCCTCTGTAGCTCAGGGATTCTGGAGGGTCTCTATTTCTCTTTACCATCACTGGCTGTGATCTCTTGTTTCTGATGAAAGCTTGATCTCTACTTCAGGCCTCCTGCTCATCTGTCCTTTCGGACATCCTCTTGTCTTCTGAAGTACCCTTGACAAGAGCTGTCTGTGATGAACACTTTTAGTGAAGGTTTGGGTGACAGAGGGAGTTAACAACTCAGTAGGGCAAACAAATGAAAGTAGAGTATTAACTATCCCTGCACCTTGGTTATCTCTACCCCCTTGACCTGCTCAATTGCATATACCACCCAACTATTGTTCAGTGTAGCAATCCTCCTTCACTCTTCCTTGCCTCATTTCATAGGACAGGCACCATGATAGCCTGATGGGTATACCTTCCCCCAGTACCACTGTCACTGTGTAGCATTTTCATTGCAGAGGGTTGATTTCTGCATTTAATTTTTGCAACAGCTATGTAAGAGAGACATGCAGAAATAACTCATTCTCCATTCTCGATTTGTAACCCAAATGGAGGCACATTTTAGAATACATCTAGTGAGAATTTAAAGAGAAATTAAGGCTTTTTGAAAGGGAAGCCTTGCCGGAAATAATCTTTTAATCTCTAGGAATGACGTTCATCAAGGATTTAAACAGCAGCATAGACTATTTTTCCTTTATAGGCTTATGAAATTTGGTACTCATGCTTTCTTGAAAGGAAACAGTTTGTTTTTAATTCACTGAAGGATGTTATATTCTTTGAAAATTTTAAGATATGTAATTAATCATGTGGAAAATGATTTATTATGATGGTAATTGTCACACATAAGTTTGGTTTAATAAGATATTGAAAATGTAAAATAAAGAATTGTCAAATATTTATTACAAATTGTATTTAGAAGCATTTCTATAACATTTAGATTGCTATGCAGCAATATTCTCCAACAATTTGCTCCAAAAACACTAAACATGTGAATCACGTTGTAAAAATTAGTCACCTTCAGAAATCAACTCTAAGCTATAAAAACTCCGGATAGTAATAACTGTACCGGCAAAAGGTATGCTAACTGTACATTTTCTATCAGTTCTAGAGCAAAATGTTTACGATAGCCTAACACCACCATATTATGTAGCATGTAGCTTTTGAAAATTTGCTTTCTGTTGCATGAAGTATGTTAGTCACATATATTTTTGAATTATTTATGCAATGCTTAGGAAAATTTATAATCAAAGTTGCATCAAAGTAAGTTTAATTAAATTTTTATTATCTGTAAAGCTACTGCATGCACAACTAGGACTTGACTAATTATTAAAACCAAATATATACAAAATCATAGCTTAGAGAGGAAGAATTGCCAAATAAAATACTAAAACTAGTCACTTCAATGGGATCCCTGGGTGGCGCAGCGGTTTAGCGCCTGCCTTTGGCCCAGGGCGCGATCCTGGAGACCCGGGATCGAATCCCACGTCGGGCTCCCGGTGCATGGAGCCTGCTTCTCCCTCTGCCTGTGTCTCTGCCTCTCTCTCTCTCACTGTGTGCCTATCATAAATAAATAAAAATTTTAAAAAAAAATAAAATAAAACTGGTCACTTCAATTGAAAACTTAAATAGTGACAAAAAAGGGATGTTTAATTCTGTTTTTAACATTATCAGTAACGAGATTTCTGGTGCTGGAAAGCTGCTGATTTCTCTTATGAACCTTGCCTCGTGGCCTTCTGTATATCTTAGGAAGGCCCTGTATTCATTTCACAGATGGGTTACATGTAACCAACCACTGGTTAGCATATTGTTTGAGAAGTCCCACCAAGTGTGCCAGACAATGTCACTTAAATGATCTAATACAATACCTTAAACTGCATCTCATCTTGATTTTAAAGGTGAGTCCATGGACTCTTGAGCAAATGCCTTGACTTGCATAAATTCACCCAACCTGCATATTGCACAGAAAGATTTAAACTCAGGACTGTTTCTCTAGAAGGTTTTTTTCAGGTTTTTCAGTTGGTTTGTTTTTTTGCTACTTCTGAACCACCCTTTTCTAGGTCAGGAAGGATTAAGACATTTTGATACAAAGTATCTTTTGTTTTCAGGGGATAAGTTGTGGCTAATAATGCATTTTATATGTGCTCTCCATCCTGAGTGCTCTTCCTTAGAATTTTGACTTGAACTCATGAGTCAACAAATGTTTGCTAAATTTATATTTCCTCCATTGAACAAGAGTTAATCCCTAATTCATTTCAATTGTTTTAATGTTCCAATGAAGAATCAAATGACCCATTCTCTAAGCCCATCTTTTTTACTTCATTTTTTTTTATTCTCAGCACAGGAATAATCACTAAAATTAGTGTTTAAAATAAAGACCTAGGGATCCCTGGGTGGCGCAGCGGTTTGGCGCCTGCCTTTGGCCCAGGGCGCGATCCTGGAGACCCGGGATCGAATCCCACGTCGGGCTCCCGGTGCATGGAGCCTGCTTCTCCCTCTGCCTGTGTCCTTACCTCTCTCTCTCTCTGTGACTATCATAACTAAATAAAAAAAAAAAATTAAAATAAAGACCTAGGAACTATGCTTAACTAACTATCCAAAGCCTGTTGTCAACATGTTACCCTGGGAATTTGGAAATATTTTAAGTTTCAGGCATGATAACATGCAAAAAAAATCCAGTCATAAAGGAAGTTATTATGAATAGCAGATACACACACACACACACACACACACACACGTCCATATGAGTATCAACAGTTGATTTCATACATAATTTCCTGCCTGTTAATGATGGTACTCAAATCTTCCTTTAATTTTAGAGGAAAACTGGTCACACTTAATATAGTTTAATTAGCTATATTTCTTATATTTAGACTAATAATCAGTGTCCTAATGTACTTGTTTTGATTAGATTAAAAATAAGT
Source organism: Nyctereutes procyonoides (assembly GCF_905146905.1). Lineage (NCBI taxonomy): Eukaryota > Metazoa > Chordata > Mammalia > Carnivora > Canidae > Nyctereutes > Nyctereutes procyonoides. The sequence goes on from NW_026575146.1 coordinate 45,760,252, forward strand.
AAAGAAAGAACAAGGCATAGTACTGTTTGAGAAGATCTTTGACACATTTTATGTTAACTGTTTAATAAAGATCCTTTATTCATTTGAGTCTACTAAAAAAAAGAAAGAAAAAAGAAAAATAGAATATCATATTCATAACTTTTTTGCTAACACACCCAAATTTATGAGAGATGTAAATGTCAGAAAAATCAAAATTTCATATCAAAGTCGAGGACAGAAATAGCCAAATTCGAGTGTTTGTTTTCTGAAGCGCTGCTGAATACATTGTCCAGATTGTACCACGGAAGGCTGAAAGCAAAACACGGGTGGGTCTATCAAACAATCCCTGACTGTGTTTATAACAACTGAAGCTGTGCCTTTCATATCAGAGTCCCATCAGAAAGGGGAGGGGGAGGAAGAGATAAGCCCCTGAGTGAAATAGTAGCCTTTAACAACAACCAGTCGCTTCCTGCAATCAAAACCATGCTAGCATGTGGCTTGTTCAAATAAAAATTACTGGACTGGGGCCAAACAAGGAAAAAGTAATTGATAATGTGGTTGGGTTTTTTTTTCTTTTTTTTTTTCCAGAAACTATCCATCCATCAAATGTGTCAGTCCTTCATAATACTTTATTTCCCTTCTGAACAAAGATCTTTAAAATTCATTGTGTGCACTTAAAAACAAAGTGTCCTTGTGCTGGTTTATAAAGATTCTCTTTTAGTTTGGGTTTGTTTTGTTATTTGATTACATTCCCTCCCATCCTGCTTTTTTTTTTTTTTTTTTTTTTTTCCAGATAGTTGCTGGAAATTTCTGCCATTCTTAAACAAAGCATCTTTGTGCTGTATCAGCTTGCGTTTTCCTTGGATCTTATTTGGATGATGCCTTTTCACTGACTTCAGCACTGGAGTATTGTAGCCATAGCTTCAGTAAGTAGACTGTAACAAACAGATTCATGGGCCCTTTTTGTGTGTTGCATCCTATTAACCTGCTGGTGGGAAATGTTACACAGAGTTAGGTATAGGAGCTGTTACAAAGAGAATAAAAACCTGATGAGGAAATACTGGGTCATACTTGCAGCAAGAGAAAGCCATTAACCATTAGTGACTATTTAAAAACTTTTTTTTTTCCCCACTTGAAGGATCCCTCCAATATATGGGAAGATTTTTTTTTTTTTAAGATTTTATTTAGTTGAGAGAGCAAGACAGAGATGGAGAGAGAGGGAGAGAGCGCCAGCTAAGCAGGGAGCCGATGTGGGGCCCAATCCCAGGACCTCGGTATCATAACAGGAGCTGAAGGCAGAAGCTTAAGGCCTGAGCCACCCAAGGGCCCCATGGGAAGACCTTTTAACTAATATGTTTCATTTATGTTTTGGATCCTCAAGATCAATTTGCGAAAGTAATAATAGCTTAGCTCACCATCAGTATCCCAAAGAAATGTCTGTAATGTGGATTTCAGTGACATTCACTCACTTCTATTTTTTTTAATTTTTTTAAATTTTTATTTATTTATGATAGTCACACACACACACACAGAGAGAGAGAGAGAGAGAGGCAGAGACACAGGCAGAGGGAGAAGCAGGCTCCATGCACCGGGAGCCCGACATGGGATTCGATCCCGGGTCTCCAGGATCGCACCCTGGGCCAAAGGCAGGCGCTAAACCGCTGCGCCACCCAGGGATCCCTCACTCACTTCTATTCTTGATGACTTTAATATTAAAGTGAAGTTTAGGGAGATTTAATGCTACACACACATACACACAGACACACACACACAGAATTTTGCCTCAGTGGTAAAGGTCTCACTTTGAAACCCACATTTAAAGAAATATGACAGTTCCCCTTAAATCATGTTTTAAATGGCAGTTATGTGATTAAAACATTGCAACCGGGGTGCCTGGGTGGCTCAGTCAGTTAAGCGTCTGCCTTCGGCACAGGTCTTGATTCCCAGGTCCTTGGATAGAGCCTTGCATCCCTGCATCGGGCTCCCTGCTCAGCAGGGAGCCCGCTTCCCACCCCCCTTCTCCCTCTCTTCCTGATTGTGTAGGAGCTCTCTCTCATTCATTATCTCAAATAAATAAGTAAATCTTTAAAAAATAAAAATAAAACATTGCACCTGAAAATAGGAAAAATACAAGGAAAAAGTCTGTGTGATTCTGTAAGTTTTTACTTCATTCAGCTACCTGTTTACAAGTTAGTGCAATCATAGCATGATCTCTTTTGTATACTTCTAGTACTATCAACCGTTGGCCTGCCAATTACTTTAGGTTTATATTTAGATTTTGTCACCACTGTTTTGGGGCAGGCTAGCCAGGAGAAAGGCCCTTCCAGATAGTTGTTCCTTGTGCAGCCAGCTAAGTCCTGGCCAGAGAAGCCACTCCCATTACCTCACCAGGCTTCTCTATAAAGTTTCTTTTTAAAGAATGCCAGGAAGAAAAAACTTCAGTAGCTGCACAAAGCCCTATATTACAACAAGTCCTGGCCCTGGAATTTTGCTTTCTGCCTTCTCCAAAATAATAGTAAAAAAAAAAAGTTGTATTTATACAATATGACAATAACAGTTTTTTTTTAAGAGTTACATATGATTTGTAACTTTTCTTTTTAAAAATTTATTTATTTGAGAGAGAGAGAGAAAGAGAGCCAACAGAAGGAGAATCCTGAAGCCCACTGTCCTGCTTGGGTGGGAGGGGGGAGACCTACTCAGGGCTCGATCCCACAACCCTGAGATCATGACCTGAGCCAAAACCAAGAGTTGGCTGCTTAACCAACTGTGCCACCCAGACACCCCAATAATTTCCATGTGTAAACTCTATTCCACCTATGAGATACCAATACTAGAATAGCAAAAAAAGAAGCAAATATTCACTCCTCATCCAAAGATTGCAACATGAAGAAACACAAAAGTGTCTAAGGCCTGGATTATTTTTTGTGGGAGAGATATTATCAATTTGGAAATGACAAGGAAGTTAACTACTAAGTAAACATCCACCGTGGGGCCCCTGAAAACCAGGTCTCAGTTAGTTTTCTGTGGGAAATTGCCAAGAAAGTCAATGATACAAATTCTTCCTTCAAAGGTACTGCTATAAAGAAGGTTTGGGAATGAGTGCAAATATTTTCATTTTTTGTTTTTCTGCTATAATTAACTGTGTGTCAATTTTGCATTGCTCCATACTAGGATTAATGGGGAGATAAAAATGAAATAGCATAATTTTTTGGTAATATTTTAATGTCCTTTGATTTTCCCCTGATCTTGTTTGTTTTGTTTTCCTTAACTGAACTCCTCCTCATCCTGCCACAGGCGTTTGAAAAACTCACTTCCCAGAAGTTTTAGATTGTTAAAAAAGTCATTCATGATGAAAAAAAAAAAAAAGCTAATATTCTGTTTCTGATATCGAAAAGAAGATTTTGTCACAAGTCAATGTAGGCTTGAAAGCCAGGCTTTGTTGAAACAGAAAGGACTTTCTAAATTCTTCATACCATTGTCTCAAGAGCTAAGCATGGCTGAATAGGTGAGTCCCTTCCATGGGACGGGAATGGAAGCTAGGCAGTGAAGCTTACTGCCGTGAGGTAATGGAGAATGCAATGAGGCAAAACAAAAAGCCCCAAACTTATTCCTGTGGGCCTGAGGGATTGTGGAGAGAAGAAATGAGAGAGGAGGTTAGTAGTGGTCAAGTCATGACGCCATCTTTGTTGTTGGGCCAGTGTTCTATGGACAGGAGCATAGGTTACACACATAAATTATTCACTGATCATTCACATATTGTCATTGCATCTCTGAAATCAGGACATATCAGGATGTGTCACATCTTCCAAAGCACTGTTATTTCCTTTTTCAGCGGTATATAGAACTTTGGTATATCTTGAAGTCAATGCATTGCATATTCAAAGAAATGTTCTAAGTTGAAGGAAAAGGTGAAGAGAGGTGTTTCTGTCCTCCTTTTCACTCGTGGCCCTGTGAGGACAGAACCTGATAACCCACCCTCAGCAGCCGAGGCAGGCCACAGTGAAGTAAGCTCACAGATGCCTTGAAGTGAGGCAGAGGGCAGACCTCTTGAACTGGTGTTTGCTTCTCTGCAGCATGAATAAGACCCAAAGGAACCAGGGAGGAGCAGCCTGGGTGGCCTAGCGGTTTAGTGCTCAGCTTTCAGCCAAGGGTGTGATCCTGGATACCGGGGATCAAGTCCCACATTGGGCTCCCTGCATGGAGCCTGCTTCTCCCTCTGCCTGTGTCTCTGCCTCTCTCTCTCTGTGTCTCGCATGAATAAATAAATAAAATCTCTAAAAAAAAAAAAAAGAAAGAAAGAAAGAAAGAAAAAGAAAAAAGGAACCAGGGAGAGAAAGTCTGAGAAGTGAAGGAAGAGTTGGCCGGAAACTATCTAGAAGGAGGCCTGTCACTGTGTTAGAGGTAGCTATTGAGGACTGCCGGCAGACTTGGCTGGGACGGATTTTTTGGGAGTCCTCAGCTCCAACAAAGTAAATGTGGGACTAAGTCACCAGGGAAGTGGCCAGCTCCAGATCAAGATAGAGAAAACTATCTGCTGCTCCAGCTCACTGCTCCAGGGTGGGTTCACAGTGGAACTCCTGGAAGGAAAGCCAGAACCCTCTGTGGTCATGGATTCCCTGGAGAATTCCTTGCTAGCCCCTCTGTACAGATGTCATGAGGATCCAGGGTAGACTGCTGACCTGAGGACCTTGTCACCCCACTACCTCCGCAAAGCCAAAGAAGCCCCAGGACTTCCACCCATGTACACAGACACCGTCTTGGGGAAAACAGGGAGAAGGAGCAGAAATCTGAAAGGTGGACCATTTCTTCCAAAATAGGCTGATTGGTTAGGTAGACTAAATATAAAAATGAGTGAAGAAGGGGGATCCCTGGGTGGCGCAGTGGTTTGGCGCCTGCCTTTGGCCCAGGGCATGGTCCTGGAGACCCGGGATCGAGTTCCACGTCGGGCTCCCGGTGCTTGGAGCCTGCTTCTCCCTCTGCCTATGTCTCTGCCTCTCTCTCTGTGTGTGTGTGTGTGTGTGTGGCTATCATAAATAAATAAAAATTTAAAAAAAATTAGTGAAGAAGTTGAAATTTTCTGGGTTGTTAAATTTGTTTTTTTGGGTGTTTTTCCTTTTTCCTTGCTGACCAGTTAGGCATTTATAAAAGATCAGTTAATGGAAAAATGAAAGAGGCTGTACTTCCCATCAATGTCTGATTTGTACTATGAGTGAACATGTGACTCCAGGACCCCAGAGGAATGAAGTCACTCCCCTCAAGAAGTCTAAAACCTAAAGAGTCATAATATGGGAACCTACATAAACATAACATGAGGGACCCAGTAACATAAGTGTTTATGAGAGATGGACCATCTTTCAATTATGCATAAATTAGCAAATTGTGATTCCAGGACCTGTACTATAATATTAATAGAGTTTTAATTGAACCAAAGGATACTGTCATCATTAACATTGTTTATACATCTTATTGTTACTGATCTTGATGAAGAAGCAAATCCTAGATTATAAGGGTGGATTATAAGGGTTTTAATAATAACGGTCAAATACACATGAAAACAGAAGGATCAGCTTTGGAGCAGATTACTGTCTGCTTGTTGCTGGGCATTTTCCAGTAACAATACAAACTAGTTTAAGAAAAAATCTAGCAGATGTCTGGGACACACAGACAAGTGGGTCTGAGGCCCTGACAATAGCACAAAATGACTTTAAGGTGAACAGAACCGGGGGGAGGTGGTTCCTTCTGGGAGTGTCAGCTCATTGACCCACCCCAGGCATCTGAAGTCGCCACTTGTGTCCCAGCTCACAGCCGTGCTTCTGGGAGAGGCAGGCAGGGGCACCACGGTCACCCCTCTGGACCTGGAGTTGGCTATCAGGGCCTCTCTGTCCTCAGTGGGCTCTTACCAGCTGCTGGGAAATGCTTCCTGGGGCACCTGCGTTGTTCTTCCCTCAGCCCAGGACTCAGGAGTTCCATAGCTCTCCCACCACCCCAAAATGTGAGGGTGCTGGGTGAAGGGAGCAGCTACCCAGTGGATGGACCATTCTGTCACACTGAGCATCCTTTATAATGCAAATGAACCCCCCCCTTTAGAAAGCCAGGCCTATTGACTAAAGACCATTATCACGGTGAGAACAAATGAGAGGAAGCCGTTAAACATGCTCTTTCCCCCCTTTTGTGTTTATAGCTGCCCAGAAATGAACATCAATATTTAAATGTCTGAATTATCTCAGGCTTGTAAAAAACCAATTAGCTACTCCACAGGCCCAGTGTTTGGGGCCTCCGCAGGATGGAGGATGGGGCTGTTTAGTTCTTGCGGTCAGAGGCGGGGGAGCTCGAGGAGAGGTCAGAGTGGCAAGGGTCATTGCTGGGTTAGTAGGGTCTCCTGAGACCATCTGTCCGAAAGGGGCAGTTCAGGGTGGGGTCAGGAGTCCGCAGCAGCCCTTGTAAGGCTGTCAGGAAGGTTCCAGCAGGAATGTTGACAGCACGCGGCACTTGACCAGAATAGCTGTATTCCGAGAAACACGTCACAGATGGGTGCTTTGATTCTGGGCATTTTAGGGCCATCTCTGCCTCCAGGTAGAAACTCTTCTAGTTCCTCTGAAGAAATGCGTCCCCTTCTCTAACCAGAGCTTCCATGTTTGTGTGTGAAAGTAAGGCCACATCTTTAGACTTAGGACCTCCTCTGCAAGGACATCCCGCCTGGCCTGGCGCAGAGGGAATGGGCCAGGGGGACTGAGACCTATGTGTATTAGACTTTTTGTTTTTTTGGCAGACATTGCTGGTTGCCTACCCAATATCTATTCACCCATGTCTTCTTTACTCACAGAACCTTTATCTGTTTGTGGCAACAAAAGGTCCAGAATCACATGGCATATATGATTTCCCAACCCCCAGGACCACAGGAGGACAGTGGTGAAAGAGGTATAAGCAGATTTTGGGACAATGGCTTCTGGGAGAGATTACCCCCCTCATCAAAGAGGACAGACACTGCAGGCATGGCTCTTTCAGCTTTGAACTCAGACTGTCTGGAGCTGCACTGGGATCAGCATGTGGCTGATTACAGCACAGAGGTCAGAGGTCAGTTGGATTCCATACTTGCATTTCCTCAACAATTACTTATTTGAGCACCTGCTACATTTCAGGCTCAATGCACAAGGCACTGACACGTGTCTGTAGTCCACATTCATTACTCTATCAGGTACGGCAACACCCACGGCTTGTTTGCAATAGATTTATTGCTACAAAAACATTAGACTATAAGATAAAATGGGGGAGGGGATTCATAGATGATACTAGATAATGAGAGTTTCACTGGGAAACTGGAAACCGTGACTGGGAAAATGGACAGAAGACAAGGAGGGAAGCCGGGCATCAAGGGGTACAGCCATGGCCTTCCCCAGGAATGGTCAAGTCACAATCAAGCCATGGCCACCTTCAGAGCCTCCGCTAAGACCGTGACCCCATCTACCAGCGCTGCTGACTTCTGCCTATATCCGAGAGCCACTTTCTCAGGAGCAAGTGTCAGATTCTGCTGAGCTTCCTCCCCTGCACACCGGCAATTTCAGAAATGAGTGGAAGCAGGATCCAATGCCCCCACTCTTGCCCTATTGTTTGTGGATAATTAGTGCTGGAATCACCCTCCCACAGAGGCCACACCCACAGTGCCTGAGGGCAACTCCCCAAAGAGACTGGGACACTCTGGGAAGAAGGATCCATGTTAAGTAGCCAAAATAAAGAAGTATGTGACAGTAAAAATAATTTACATAGATTATTACACTTTCCAAAGTGGAAAACAGTAAACATAGCTTTCATACACCATTTTAAGGTTTTCAAAGTACATCTGATCTTCACAAGACTGAGAAGTAGGCAGAAGCAGCCTGAGCCGCGAAAAGATGAGATTGTTTTCATAGAATGTAAGGTGTTCGGTTATTATCTGACTTTTTTATTTTAAAAGGAAAGAGATGCATAACTTTAAGTATGTGACAGTTTCAACGGGGGAATGACTTCAGCATATTTAGAGTGCAAACAAAATCCGTCGACAATGTTGATTTATATATACAAATGAACTCGTTTTCCGAAAAGTGAAGGTATTCTGTTTGGGAGTTAAGGTGATTATTTTTCATATGAAACTCCTCTCACATTTTATCTCAAATGCTTATCAAGTTCTTGAATTCTTATCTTGTAAAGGCAAAGCCACATAGCAGACCTAATCTTACACTTAATTGGTGTACAACAAGGATGGCAACAACATGACATCTGTCCTGTTACTCTCCTATCACTTGACCTTCGCAGACATAGCTAATTAATCATGGCATTCTTTCTCATAGAGTCAAGGCATGGTCTCAGAATTCCTCTCAATGTAGCACTGAAAGCAGCCCCTACCAATCAATCAGAGCTGACAACCCTAGAAGAGCAGGATTCAAATTGGAGTTGTAATAGTCCGAGATTTCTTTTGCTTGCCCAGAATAGTGATGTTCTGAGAAGAGCACACTTCTTCCTCTAGATAAGTCTTCCAAACATGAGGTTCAAATCCTGGGCTTTTACACAGATTTGAAGCTTTTGGTTAAACTACAGCGTGTAGTCTCTTGGAATTCAACACCCGTCTCCATCAAGACTCAAGTTTTAGAGGATGTGGTAGAAAATGTCATGATAGTGGAGCGTGGGGCTTCCTCTTCTGGTGCTCAGCATGGTGCCGCAAGAGAAAGACACGCTCTGACCATATTAAAGACAGAGCAGCAGGAGAATGAAATGGTTTTGCTAAGCGAATCCCTTTCTGTCCTCAGCAGTGGTCCTGTAACAGCCGAAAGTCTGGGATTCATGCACTGGCAAATCGCAAAAGTCTATTTCTCAGCCTATGCTAAAGTGGGAGACTGGTGAAAACCCAGGGGATTCGGGGAGTCTGATCACCCAGGCCACTCCCCAACTTAGCCGAAGTTAGGGGAGAAAATAGTTTTGCCTCCCTTCTCTACCCACCTTTCCCAACCACAAGGCAGAGGCAGAGATCTAATTCTTTAAACTAAGATCTAGGCAGATAGAGGCTAGGAGTTAAAAGTGATGGTGATGTTTAGGTCAAATATCAGGCTGGACCACAGTTCTGGCACTGGTGACTGGGCAAATAGGATGTTGCCAGACAAATCTCAAATCTGGACATGGAAGCCAATGATTGCTTAAGCACCAAGGAAATCCTTACACTCCTAAGTGTATACCAATTGTAGGTGAGCTGGATGCTTGAGGTGTTCAAGTTCCCTAAACCTGTCTCCCTTCTTTTGGGGTTCCTGCTGATGAAAATGGAGGAGGGAAATCACCCAGCTGGCAGACCCTGAGCTACCAGATTGGCCAATTAAAGAACTCAATATACTGCCAGGGAAATGATTCAACACGTAGATGCCAATGAGAACTACTAAAGTCATCATTTATCTTGTTATGCCTAACCAGCAAGATATTTTTTTGGTGGAGAGCGGGTGCTGGAAACGTTCTCCTGCCAAGGCCACACACATGCAATGCCCAAGCGCAATTCCCAAAGGAAACTGGGAGGATCCGTGCAAGGATCAATAGTGTGATTCAATGCCAGGTAGCATTTGCCCCTGCATGTGGTTCCTCTATCCCCTATTTCTAAGTGGAAAGGTTTGATTAGCATTATCTTAATTTTCTGCCACCATTAAATATTAATATCAGAAAAGTCACATTTATACTTAATGATTAGGAACAGACATTACCCTGTGATATGGACATTCAGCTATTTGTGCTAAGGTGGGCTGAATACATCTGTGTTTGTATGTGAGATTATTGCATTTGTAAACTGATGGCTTTATGGTTATCTATCACCGTAAAAAAAATCTGTTAACAGGCAACCACAAAATTCAGTGGCTCAAAACAACAGCCATTTTATTTAGCTCATGAGTGGGTTGGTTGGGCAGTTCTTCAGTCTTGGCAAATCTCGACTGATTTTGGCTGAGCATACTCATGTGTCTGCGACTCAGCTGGTGGGTTGGCTAGGGGATGCCTGGTCTAAAATGTCCTCACCTACAATGATCTGGCTCTGCCTCCAAAGTCCGTCATCTTCCTTGCTATACTTGCTATAATGGCCTGGCTTGCTATAATGTTGGTGGCAGGTTCTAACATAGAGAACAAAAGCAAACAGGGCCTTTTTAAGCCTAGGATCAGAACTAACCCGCTGTCACTTCTGTCCTACTTTATTGGCTATAGCAAGTCATAGGCCAGTCTGGGTTGAAAGGATGGGGGGAATCCGCCTATTGATGAAAGTTGCCACAAAGTTACATTGCAAAGAGTGCGGATAGAGGGCAAAGTGGAAAATTGGAGCCATTTTTGCAATCAATCAAACACAGAGGCTGTGGGGGAAATTATTTAAATAGAAGGAAGAAGGGATATGACAGAGCTAGGTGCCCAAGAGATGGACAGTGGTTAGTGATTCATCTCTAAGATCTGGCCAGAAAGCAACCTTTTATTCTTTTACAAGCTTACTTCCTAGCTTCTAAGAAATGCTTATTTTAACCACAGGGCTTACTTAAGAGAACGCTGATATCTTTCTATTAACTCTGTTTCCTTGGGTATAGCAAGTAAGCAGAGGTGGACACCTGACCCAACCTAGGTTAATCAGAATACTCTCTACCCTGCCTTAGTGCTTGACTTAGTTGTGGACAAGACCTAACTCAGGCTACTCAAAATGCTTCCACGGGTGTAAGAGTTGGGCACCCCTGAATCTAGGAACCTGTGACATCAGCCATGGCAACATGGACAAAGCAAGCCTGTGGTAGTGCAATTGATGTTTAGGGAGAAGCAGAGAAAAAAGGAGGAGACAAACTTGTTTGGGATATTCCAATTCCTGGTACATTTACCCCTGATCCCTATCACACTCATCCTTCCTATGAGTTAGTTGGTTTGGGAAGGCAACTATTTCTATTTTCAAAAAAAAAAAGAAACATTATTTCCAATGTGTAAATAAATCACATTGGAAGCTGGTCTATTACAACCAAAGTAATCTACCATAGGTATAACTTGGGAAATAGTTCTCTTGCCTGAAAACATCCTCTTACCCTCTTATGACTAAGAATGAGACAGAGTTGCCGTTTTCTTTGCTAGCAGTTCATTTTTGGGGTTAGGAAAGTGTATGAACTAGAATGAGCCGTGCACTTTGACACCTCCATACGTGGCCCAAAAGGGTTTACCTTGCAAACCTGTTTTTATATTTCAATACTCAGCTCAATGTCACCCACATTTTAAGAAAGATTTTATTTATTTATTTGAGAGAGAGAGAAAGAGAGAATATGAGTATGGGGGGAGGGACAAGAAAGAGGGAGAGAGAGAATCTCAAGCAGGCTCCATACTCAGTGCAGAACCCAACATGGAGCTTACTCTCACAACCCCGAGATCGCAACCTAAGCTGAAAACAAGAGTTGACGCCTAACTGATTGAGCCACCCAGATGCCCCCAATGTCACCCACATTTTAAAGCTTCTTTTCTGCCACTCCAAATTAGTGGTTGTTTCCCATTTGGGCTCCCCAAATACTTCAGATATATTTCTAGGATATCATTTGTATATCATATTCTATGCTTATAACTCTATATGTATCTCCCTAGTTAAATTTTGATTACATTCTTTAAATGTCATTCAAAAATCTTATTTACTTTTGCATTTTTGCATTGCTTTTAATAAAAATGCAAGTCTTCTAAAGGTTAGTCTATTAAAACTTTAAGCCATTAATATCTTAGCTTGAATTCATTGATAAACATTATTTAAGAACACACTCATTCAACCATCAGTTCTAAATCTTGGCTGTACATTAGAATCACCTAGGGAGCTTTTTAAACATATTGATGTTTGAGCCTCACCCCAGTCCAATTAAATCAGAATTTCTGGGATAGGGGCCCAGGCATCAATATTTTTAATAGATTTCCAAGTGGTTTTAATACACAGCCAGGATTAAGAACTACTGCCCTATATGTGGTTTCTATCTGTTACAAAAAAGCTAAAGCCAAAGGAAAGATTCCATCTAGTTGGAAGGAAGCCTTCCTGAAAGTGATGACTTTTGAGTTAAATCTTAATGGATCAGTAGAATTTCAGTAGAGAAACTTAAGGGAAGAAAATGGAAAGTGTGAAGATGAGGAGCACCAGTTAGGTATAGGAAAATGGTACGTGGTACCTCCAAGTTTATCAGCTGTATAGGAGTATAATGAGAGTATTCATTGACTATTTACTCTTGTGCTACACATTTTATATACCTTTCTCGATGAATCCTCCTGACTACCTTCTGAGGGAAGAATTATTTTGTGGATGAGCAGACTGAGGCATAGATAATTTAAACACTTGCCTAAGGTCACACCAGTAGCTGGTTGTGGATCTGGGACTTAAGCCCAGGTCTAGGTTGGTCTCCATGCCAATGCTTATAGCCCCGCTTTGGCACTGAAATCTGTTGGTTGCACTTGCACGTATTGGCAGCCACCTTGGTCCCCTGCCTCTGTTTTCTCCAGCTGAATCTAGTAATGTGCTTATGCACAGTTTCAGGACCATGGGACTTCTTGAATCAACAGGGTTAGTGCATTTGGTAGTGACCTGTGTGTCCCCTGCCAGGTGAGGTTTAACGTTGCCGCTCTCCAGGGTAAGTGCGGGTGGCCCAACCAAATGGCTGGTTGTCTGCCTGCAACCAGACAGAACCAACAGACTGTGGGGAAACTAGCCTCACCCTTCAGCTATAGTGTCACTGTTACTCCTTTGACGACCCAGATTTCCCAGAACGATGTCTCTGAAATATTTGTATTATGTCTCCAATTGTCCATATTTATTTCACTTGGGATTTTAAAAATGACCACAGGACACTGCTCCCAGACACCACACTGTCATCTCTGGAGCAGGCTCTCTGACCATTTCCCATCAAGTCCTATTTGTTCTTTCTCCTAGCTGTCCTCATGCTGCTAAGCCACATGCCTGAGCCAACCAACGTAAGGCAGAGACCAGATTATGCCTGGTAGGCTAAGCAATGAAAAGTCATTGTCAAATGTTATTTAATGGGAGAGCACTAGATCAAAAAGAAGATCAATAGCAAGATTCTTCTAGAACTAGAGGATGAGAATAAATGTGGATAAGAGATATATTATTTAGAACTCTCTTGTTGCATGTGACATGAAATCCAATTTAAACTCATTTAAGCAAAAAGGAAAGATAAATTAACTAATATTACTGAGAGATCAACACTCATATTTTTAAGCATGGTTTGATCTGGGGGCTCAAACACTATCAAGTATTGGTTTCTTGGTTTTTTCTCCAATACATTCATGGAATTCATTCTCTAATTCCATAGAGATGCCCTATAGCTCTAGGATTATATCATTGTTAGTGCTAGTCATCCAAGCAGAGAAGACTTTTGGTGGGGGGTGTACCTTCTCAAGACTCTGAATTAATTATAAATGGATCAGCTTGGGTTTATGCCTATCTCTAAACTAATCCATGCACCCAGAGGGATGGAATTTTGATGATAGGGCAGGTCTGGTTCATGAGCCTACCTCTAAACCAATCAGGATAGCTAAGAAAATTGAGCGCTGGGTCGGGCAATCCATCTCAAACTACATGATCTGAGATTAGGGATGGAGTAGCTTCTCAAAGGAAATTTGAAGTACTGTAACCTGGAGAAGAGGAAGTAGATACCAAAGAGGCAAAGACAACAAATGGCCATGACAGGAAACTATTTCAGAAGTCCACGTCTGGTCCAGATAAAGTCTTCTCTAGCACAAACTTTGGTCTGGGGGACTTCTTTACGTTCTTTTTTTTTTTTTTTTCTTTTCATTTTTGTACAGAGAAATATTCTTTTCAAAAGCGTCTTTTGACTGAAGTAACTTTTCTGGTGCTGTTGTTAACTTGTTCCTTTTTTAAATTTATTTCCCCACCTGAGTCTCCCCTCTTGGCTCCTACTCACCCTTTCTTCCCTCCACCCCTCCCCACCCAGCCCCATCCCATCTGACCCATTTTGTTTCTTTTCTTTCTGTCCGTTTTTTGGACAAATGATCCTCTCCTCCCTGCCCCCTCCACCCGTCCTCCCCTCAATTTAAATAGTCACTGCTACAAGTAACAAATGCACTGTGAAGATTCCAGTATTAATAAAGTTGTACTGTAATTTAAAAAAAAGTGGCAGAGACACGAGCTATTACGGGACCATCTTCCACAGCCTTCAAGTCACACATCTGCAGTAGCACAGACTGGCACACAGCCACCAGGCAAATCCGATCAGTATGGAGCCAGTAACTTCCTTTTCATCTCTATTGCTAAATATGCTTGAAGCTATGGGGTAGTTCAAGCTTTGGGAAATATACAGCAACTCCTTAGCCTTCCATCCTAATGGATATCATGGATAACTGAATCCCACCATTAGCCTCCATATGCCATCTTCCATAACTATTTTAATTTCATCACCAACTTTTTTGGTCAAAGCTGTTGACAAGTCATTAAATTAACTTACTGAAGGGTTCCATTTTTACATATTTTTCAGGACTATCATCCGATAAATAGAAAAATGAACCAAGCAGTGCTGAGATAGAGAAGTATCAAGTCTCAATAATCTATACTTGTCTATTTATCCCTTGACATTCCAAAGTAGAGTTAGAATGTTGTTTATTTCTTTATAATGTTTTCACGTTTTGAGTATTGAAGCCTGTGGAGTAATATGAATAACCTTTGGATAACCCTTGGTTGTCCATATTTGGTTATCCATATTTGCTTTGGTCCATCAGAATGTTTTACAAAAGCAGCTTCACATATTAGTAAAGCTGTTCACATGGACAGATGCAATGTGGCCATATGCACATTTTACAATTTCATCACATTTCTCAGCATTTCTTTGAACAAAGCTGATACAAGATAAGTTGGCAAAAACCATCCTATTACAATTTTGTACATTGGACTTTCATACAGATTCAACAAAATGATCGAACTCAGCTCCAAAGCGTTCACAGCAATCACTTAGGAAAGGGAGGGACATTCCAGTTTAGATGGAAAAGTGTAGAACAGAACACTTGCGAATGGCAGGAGCCAGCAAATAGACCCACATCAGTGTAGAACCTTCCTCAGCTGACTTTGCCCCACTGCTCAGCCTGCCTCTGAGGTCTTGTCTTCTGTTTTTCCTCTACCTTTAGCAGTCTTGTGTTTGATTAGATTAGCTCTCAAGCAAGAGTTTTAAAGAACACCAATCATCTTTTCCAATATTAAAAAAAAAGTGTATAATGCAATGTTTCTGAGAGAGAGAGTCTGGCCGCCTTTAAAATCCTAGTCATTTATTTCTGCTGATGTGGCTGGAAGAACTTAAATGTTCTTCCTTTAGCCTCAATTCTTCACTCATACAGTGTTAAAATAGAGATAATAAGAGCACCTACCTCATAGGTGCTGGGCACATAGTAAACATTCAGTAAGTGATAGCCATCATCGTCATCACCATCACCATCATCCCATCACCACTAATTTGCATCTCTAACAAAAAAGGTATTGTTTTTTGGGGGGTAGAGTGGAGTTTGGAAGTCAAGAGAGCCTCAACGAGGAAATTATGGTGATTTATCAATTTTATATCATATATATATTATCTACATAATATATATAAAAGCTGATTAGGAGAGATTTTTAAACAAAGGTCTGATGGAGAGTCTTCTTGTTTTAAGACCCATTAGCTGTTGCTATTAATGCAAAGGAGAGCACAAGATGTCTTGGAACATTTTATTTTAGCCAAGCAAACACAGCGTGGGCACTCTCGCACATAAGGAGAAATAAACATGTTTATGCAATGCTCCAGGTTTTCAGAAATGCCTTTGGCCATATTTTTCTTCATTAGCATTAGCCTGAAGCACTTAGCATGAGCCCTCATGTGCCCCCTTGTGTAAATGCACAGCTCTCTTTCTGCACTGCTGCAGAGCCCCTGGTTCCACTTCTCTTCCACTTCTTCTCCAGATCCGACTTCCACACTTCTCTAGCCCGCCTCGGGCCTGGGAAGCTGCCGTGCACCCACTGTCTCCCTTATCCTCTGGCTTTGGTTGGGGTGGATGATTAGGAGGCATCCACGGGAGCTGAGGAGGGCAGGAAGAATGGGAGGTTCGGGTGTCTATTTCCTGAGCCTCCCTGCTCCCTTCACAGCATCCTGCGCATTCGCTGTCTCCCTCCTTCAGAAGCTACTTCTAATTGGTAGCCCAAACTGGGGCCCTGTGACTACTTTATCCTTGTTCCTTCAGGCCCAGGGGTGATGACAGCTCTCTCTCTCTACTACCGCACCCCCCCACCCCCGGACTGCCATAAGCCTTGCCTTCACCTTTGTAAATAGTCTATTAAACTTTCCTCAACTGTTCACTTTGGGTTTGCTATCTGTTTCCTGCTGAGTGTCTCCCCTGTTTCCCACATATAGCTTAGATGTAGATGGACAGAAAGTTCTGATCAAGCAACATTTCTCCCACCAACATGTTAAACAATTAACAAAACGAATATTGTATTCTCCTCTCATTGACGTGACTACTACTGCTTCCACAGACCCATCAGCATGAACTGTTTATTTTAAATCCCATAATGTCTACTGATAGTGGCAAAAATACAATATTAAGAGACATCAAAATAAAGAAAAATGCACTCATGATTTTATCATCCCACCTGCTGAAATTCTTTTATTTTCTTACTGTCTAATCTATAGGAGAGATATACTTTCTTTTATTCTTATTGCCCATGAAGTTATATCATGAGTTTCTCTCAGATTCTTACAGTGTTAAATGTTGCTTTTTAAATTATTTTTCCATTGAGAGCATGTGGTGTGCCTTCTTTGACATTTTTCCTCTCACTAGCGTGAAGGTTGCAAATTATTTTTATTTAGGCATTGCTATGAGATTTTATTATAGAACCAAATATGTTACTTTGGAAACAGGTTCAAAGAATTCATTATTAGACTCAGATCTCATAATTGGAAACAAATTCACACATATCAAATTCCTTAATTAGCACATGCCAAACTTTCTCTCGTTTTCATTGTTGGAAGTAACTTCAGTGATATTAAGTTTTTCTGCTCCTGTAAGCTCATCCCCTCATAACCTTTCTACCTGAGCTCACATGCCTTTATGTTTTGTTGAAAAAAATTCTGCTTGGACCTGTTAGAGTAGAACAGTAGACGAATTCCTGAAAAATAGGTCAGGGAAGTTCAAATTTGAGTTGGGAGGAAACAAAAGAAAGAAAGACATTCTTTTCTGGAGAGAAAAAAGTTTAGCCATCTTTAATCCAGAGCAGATAGATAACAACCTGGGATGATGAATCCCTTCTGCTCCATTGAATCACGAACTATTTGTCGGTGTCTGTACTGAAGATCCCAACTCTGTGTTCAAACTTCTCAATTGGGAATATGCTGAAAAAAAATAGAAATTAAAAAATAAAAAATAAAAAAATAAATTGGGAAGAGGCTGAAAAAAATAAAAATTAAAGATTAAAAATTTTAAAAATAAGTAAATAAATTGGGAAGAGGCTATATGGTAAGATAGGCCCCTCAAACTGATATCCATCCATGTGTCTGGTTAGTAAAAAATCTGTTCAAAATTCATCAGGTAATACTTAGAAATTCTGAAATCACCTCTAAGTTGTCCAATATGAAGTTTGGACCATTTTTTCCCTAAATGTTAATAAAAACTCATTTGCAGTAACATATCCTTGACTACCGATTTCCTATATGTCTTAACACAATCATCGTGTGACTTTTCACTTTCCAGATCCTGTATTATCTAGATCCTTGGTACTCAAACATCAATCTGATATCACGTGGCATCTCAATAGACATACAGGGTATCAGGTCCTACACCAACATTCGGAGTCAAAACCTTACACATTTTACAAGATTCCCAGGTGTGCAATAAAGTTTAAGAAGCACCAACTACACTCACATTAGTCTAATAAATGAATAAATATGTTTCTTATTTATTTTCAGATGTTTGAATCATAGGTGCATAAAGGGATGTTAGAAACGATCTAGCCCTGCATTTCCCCTTGTGTATTCCATGGAACATTCATTTCCTAGAATGTCAATAGAGGTTACGCTGAAAAAAATGTAGGAAATACTGCGGGTTAAATAACGCAAATAATTTTCTTTACTGCAGGATTTCTCGGATTCTTTAATAAACTTATGTGCCTTGTGACTCTACAGGGAAGGAGGGGGGATAAGATTTAAACAGTGAGTGGATTGCAAACATATTTGAATACAGAGCATTATTTTCGCCAGATATAGCCACAGTGTGTACCCTGATACACTTTGAAAATACTTATCTAATCCAATCCCCTCATTTAACAGACTCCTATCTTTTATTTTTGTCATCTTATTTGGCAAAGATAAGGTCACTGACTCTAATTTCTTCCTGATTTTTCAACGGGGATGGGACTTCTGCTGTTATCAGTTAAGGCTATTAAAAAAAAAAAAAAAGACCTAAAACGTCATTTCTCACTCACATAAAAGTCCAGGGTTTTTGTGTGGTGGGAAAGTGGGTGGGTATCAAGAACCATGAATGTCTGAGATCTTACCCCACTCGTGAGCTTATGATTTAGCTAGCTTACCACAGAAGACAGAAGACACAGATTCTGGGTTGGGCACAAATGACTTGATATTCATGCCACAGGAAGCAGCATGAGCTTCACGTTTGTGCCATTTCTGCATGTCCAAGTCCCACAAGAAGACACAGAGTGTCCAGTGTGAACACTGCACATAAAGTGAGTTTGAGTCAAAGCTAAGGATCCTTGAGCTTAGGGAACCTGCATCTTTTATAGTAATCTACAAGCAAAACTGCCCTTTATTACCCACAGGAAGATACTACCTTTATCATGCTGGACAACAAAGAAAGCTGCCCTTTGCTTCTCTGGAAGACACTATCTCTATCTTCCAAGGCTATATTCACTCTACCGACATCCTTGAAAAGAGTCTGAAACAAAGAGTGCCAGTGCCTCTGCTCACAGGACATTCAGAAACATGAGAGACCCAAGGAGAATTGCCACCCAACATTTCTCAGGCGAGGGAGGGAGTAGGTGTTGTACTGCACGAAACTATTCAGAGATCCAGAGTGATGGTGACTCACCTGTTCAAAATGTGGTCTCCAAGGTTACTCTAGGGGATGGGAGGGGCCAGTCACCATCCCAGACAGCTGGAAGGACAAGGGTTTGGAGGAGAGAGCATGGGAGGTTTTAGGAGGCAAGCTTGAAAGCGGTGCACACCACTTCCTAATGTTTCATCTCTAGGACTTGGACACAGGGTTGCACTTCACTGGAGCAGAAGCCGAGATATGTAGCCTATCTCTGAGCCCAGGAAGAAGGGGAGAGCAGGTTTTGGAGGACACCCAGAAGTCTCTTCCACATTGTCCATTTTGACAGGGATTTAGCTACAAGTTTCTCTGTTTTTATCTCCAGTGAAAACGAGCAAGCGTACACATACATCCCTGAGGGTGGGACTTTGTATTTCCAGCATCATAGAATTTTAGAATTGGAAGGGCCCTTAGAATCATTCAATCCCAGCTACCCTTCCCTCTTCATTTTTAGGGGTGAAGAAACTAAAAAATGGAAAGTAAATGGTTTAGCCATATGACTTATTAAAATATAGCTAGCGAGCTAAGATTTTCAGATTTCTGTTCCACTGTCCTTTGACTTGTACCAAAATTTCAAGCTCGTAGCACCCTTTTGTATTTTAAATGATCATTCTCCAATTACCTAATTTTTATATTCAGAATTTTGATTATTGGGATTTCTAAAATCGTGGAATTTCTACATGAACTGTTCATGCATTTATTCAAGAAATATTCATTGAGAAACTAATAATACACTATATGCTAATTAATTGAATTTAATTTTTTTTTAAAAGGAAATATTTATTGAGCCCTATTGTGGGCAGACATTGTATTAGATACTGGGAATACAATTGTGTTGAGCCAGGCAGGGTCTCATTCTCACAGAGCTATTCTTGAAGTGCTATTCCATGATTTAGAATATGGGTGACTTTTTGGTATGAGACACATTACTACTAGTGTATGATATAAGCTGTTATGTACGGATTCCAAACAGCGTATACTTCTTATTGCCAGTTTAAATCAGAAAGCACAGACTTTATAGCTTTTAAGTTTCTTTACAATTAGTTTAGAGCAAGATTTCCTTTTGTATTTTATATAACAACTAACCTTTTAAAATAAGTCTTTTGCATTACTCCTATAGCAAGTTATTATTACTTTGTTGTTGTTGCCTTTGGGTTAACAGTTTTTATTATGTTAAAGACAGAGCTCTATTTCAATTCTCAAAACAGATTGGAACATTTTTAACAGAAACTTCATTCACATGTTTTGATTTATCAAAGCATTTTATGTTTACTTAAAAAAAATTTCTTTCTGTTCCCTAGAGAAGTCCATAATGTACTCGGTGCAAATTGAACGTCAGACATATAATGTAGTCAAATGACAGAATAAAATTCAAGAGAAACTGCTGAAGCTTTGCTCTTTAAAAGAAAAATCTATGTTTCTATGTTACATCATGTGTATGCATTATGGAAATATCTGAAAGATAAACAGCACCCCATGCACACAACTATTGTTTATGAACAAGTGTATATAATGCAGTTTATTGAAAAAGGGTTCAACTTAAAGTAATAGTGCATGAAATAAGCATAATGTGGCACGTTGCAAAGAGGTCTAGATTGTGAGCCTCAAGAAGCAGAAACTGATCATGATGGTGCTTAAAAGAAACTAATGATACAAGTATTTGCATAGCATTTTATGGTTGATAAAACTTTTTTTTTTCCATTTACCAGTAGCTAACATTTATTGAGCCCTTACCACGTGCCAGATGCGGTGATTTCATTTAATTCTTGTAACACCTCGTAAGGTAAGTATTTTCTTCCTCTTCAACACCCTACTTTGCAAACTCACTTTTTGGGTATTGATAAGGTCAGAATGACCTGATCAACTGATTGGCTGGGTCTGTAGGGTGAGCCTCTGCTCCTGCCTGTACACGACTCTCTCGTTCTGGGACTTGGACCCAGTATTGATTAGTTAGTGGGATGGATGAGGCAACCTAGACACACAATCATATTATTTTTCAATTTCTGTATCTTACCAGGGTCAATGGGACAATTTTTTTAAATTTATTTTTCATTGGAGTTCAATTTGCCAACATAGAGCATAACACCCAGTGCTCATCCCATCAAATGCCCCCCTCAGTGCTCGACACCCAGTCACCCCCATCCCGTGCCCACCTCCCTTTCCACCATCCCTTGTTCGTTTCCCAGAGTTAGGAATCTCTCATGTTCTGCCTCCCTCTCTGATATTTCCCACTCATTTCCTCTCCTTTCCCCTTTATTCCCTTTCACTATTTTTTATATTCCCCAAATGAATGAGATCATATAATGTTTGTCCTTCTCTGATTGACTTACTTCACTCAGCATAAGAACCTCCAGTTCCATCCATGTTGAAGCAAATAGTGGGTATTTGTCATTTTTAATGGCTGAGGAATATTCCATTGTATACATAGACCACATCTTCTTTATCCGTTCATCTTTCGATGGACACTGAGGCTCCTTCCACAGTTTGGCTATTGTGGACATGGCTGCTAGAAACATCGGGGTGCAGGTGTCTCGGCATTTCACTGCATCTGTATCTTTGGGGTAAATTCCCAGCAGTGCAATTGCTGCTGGGTTGTAGGGCAGGTCTATTTTTAACTCTTTGAGGAACCTCCACACAGTTTTCCAGAGTGGCTGCACCAGTTCACATTCCCACCAACAGTGCAAGAGGGTTCCCCTTTCTCCGCATCCTCTCCAACATTTGTTGTTTCCTGTCTTGTTAATTTTCCCCATTCTCACTGGTGTGAGGTGGTATCTCATTGTGGTTTTGATTTGTATTTCCCTGATGGCAAGTGATGCAGAGCATTTTCTCATGTGCTTGTTGGCCATGTCTGTGTCTTCCTCTGTGAGATTTCTGTTAACGTCTTTTGCCCATTTCATGATTGGATTGTTTGTTTCTTTGCTGTTGAGTTTAATAAGTTCTTTATAGATTTTGGAAACTAGCCCTTTATCTGATACGTCATGTGCAAATATCTTCTCCCATTCTGTAGGTTGTCTTTTAGTTTTGTTGACTGTTTCTTTTGCTGTGCAGAAACTTCTTATCTTGATGAAGTCCCAATAATTCACTTTTGCTTTTGTTTCTCTTGCTTTTGTGGATGTATCTTGCAAGAAGTTACTGTGGCCGAGTTCAAAAAGGGTGTTGCCTGTGTTCTCCTCTAGGATTTTGATGGAATCTTGTCTCACATTTAGATCTTTCATCCATTTTGAGTTTATCTTTGTGTATGGTGTAAGAGAATGGTCCAGTTTCATTCTTCTGCATGTGGATGTCCAATTTTCTCAATGGGACAATTAAATAGGGCCACCATTCTTCCAAAGTTCTCAGGCATTCATGCTTAGATTTATTTTACAGATCTCACAAGATTGCTTTCTTAGTTTGTAGCTCCTTTGGACTTCACCCAGGTGCTGGTCCAGAGTCAGTATGTACCCCTACCCAGCCTGGTGCTCCTCCGGGCTGCCTATCTCCATGCCCAAGTCACAGCCACACACCTGCCACCTCCTGTTAACATGTCATTTTAAAACAGAGGGTAGGTTTTAGCTCTTGGCCAAATTACTTGACAGCAGAGCCTGTCTTCTGGAAAGTGACTCTAGTTCTATTTTGTTTATTTTTTGTGTGCGCTATGTTTACTTCCAAGTGTGTACACACTGTCTGTTTTCTTGATTAGAATTATATAAAGATTGAGGTATTTAGTTTCCATTACATCTTTACTTTGTTTCTCCCCGCCCCCACCCCATCCTCATAATATATTTTTTAATTTTTTTATTTATTTATGATAGTCACAGAGAGAGAGAGAGAGGCAGAGACATAGGCAGAGGGAGAAGCAGGCTCCACGCACCGGGAGCCCGACGTGGGATTCGATCCCGGGTCTCCAGGATCACGCCCTGGGCCAAAGGCAGGCGCCAAACTGCTGCGCCACCCAGGGATCCCCCTCATAATATTTTTAAATGCCGGCCTGATTTTCTTCACTTACATCCATTTATTTCTCAATTACCACCGGACCACCACTTATAAGTCTTTTTCCTTTGGTAAATACTATCATATTACATTGATACTAAGATGCATTTTTTTTCATGTTTTCACATTTTGAAATTGGCATGCATCTCACAATGGTTGGCATCTTACAATTAATTGCAGCACTTTTAAAATTTCTTAGTGGAACATAGAATAATGGTGCATTTTAAACAATCTAAGTCTTAGGTTTGATAAAGTAAAGCTAATACAATCATAGCAAATGAAGATTCTGCAGTTTAACAAGGCCAGTTGACTTGCCCAAGTTCATGCACTGTGACAGGTGAAGCTGAGCAGGACTTGTCCTGAGCAAGCTAACCTTGAGCTTTTGCTTTGTGCTCTGTACTATGGGGGCGGAGAGGTGAGAGGTGAGTGTCTTGCCCAAGGGCACCGTGCTGCCATGGCGTAGAACAGGAGTTCATCCAGAGCTCTTCCTTTCCAATGTAATACACTACTTGGTCCTCTGACCTTGAAGATCACTTAAAATCTCTAGTCTTCTGTTATAACATCTTGTATTCAGGAATGTAGCCTAGAAAAATCTTTAAGGTCCCTGCTACTTCTAATACTCTGATTTGAAATAAAACTAATTCTATTTTTTAATTAAAAAAATATCGTCTAAGTGCAGGTAATGTGAGCATGTGGCACAAAATATAAAAAGTAGCAAAGGAAATATAAGGAGAAATCACTTTTCCCTTCAATGCCCCAACCACTCAGTTCTATTCCTTAGAGGTAGACACCATTATGACTCTCTTGTGCATATTCCATATGCATGTGAAGTAAATATATATGCCATTTGCACATTATCAACCATGTGTTCACACTGATAACTCCAATCCTAACTTGACAAAACAGGACTCATTCTAGTTTTTTCTTTTTCCAAATTTTCACTCCCATCTCCCACATTATCTTCAATATATTTCCCATTTGATCAATTACCTTGTAAATAAATGGTCTCTTGGGCCATCATCCCTCTGCTTTAGGGATGTCCTTGTCATCTTGCTTAACTCTGACACCCTGTGTTAATCTGTTGCTTCTTCCCCATGTGGATGCCCTTCTCATCTAGACTGTTTTGACATCCCACACTGATAGTGTTGGCGGATAAAATATAGGACATCCAGTTATATTTGAATTTCAGATAAACAATATTTTTTTAAGTATGAGTATATCCCAAATATTGCAAGGGATATATTGATATTAAAAGAAAACCATTCAGTATTTCACTGAAATTCAAACCCAACTAAGCTTCCTGTATTTTTATTTGCTAAATTTGGTAGCCTCACATAAGGGGCCACCCAGCATGACCATCCTCCACTGTAGAACCCTCCTCACCTCACTGGAGTTGTGACATCTCTCCCTGGTCTGTCTCCCACTACCTGATACCTCTGAGGCTGATCTGTTGGGAAAGGAAGGGAGAAGAAATAAAGGGAAGAGAAAGGAGGAAAAAGAGTGAGGCAAGAGAAAAAGAGACAAAAGAGAAGAAAAAGAATATATTAGACATTGAAAATTTAAATTTATGAAAATAAAATTTTCAGTTTCCTACAGTGTGTAGTCTCATGATTTAAAAAGTAAAACTCACATTGATAAAAGTGCGCCCAGCATCAAGGAATACTAAGCTGTATTAATCTTTGTTTTAAAGATTTATTTATTTATTTATTCATGAGAGAGAGAGAGAGAGAGAGAGAGAGAGGCAGAGACATAGGCAGAGGGAGAAGCAGACTCCATGCAGGGAGCCCGACATGGGACTTGATCCTGGGTCTCCAGATCACACCCTGGGATGAAGGCAGATGCTCAACCACTGAGCCACCCAGGCATCCCTAAGCTGTATTTTTTTTTAAATTTTTTTTAATTTATTTACGATAGTCATATAGAGAGAGAGAGAGAGGCAGAGACACAGGCAGAGGGAGAAGCAGGCTCCATGCACCGGGAGCCTGATGTGGGATTCGATCCTGGGTCTTCAGGATCGCGCCCTGGGCCAAAGGCAGGCGCCAAACCGCTGCGCCACCCAGGGATCCCCATAAGCTGTATTAATCTTAAATCAATTAATACTAAATTACTGAGGTCAACAAGAACTATACCAATGAATTAGATTTGGAAGTTCAAGGATTATCATGTTCTGCTTTGTGCAAAATTAGGGGGGCAAAATTTATTTTTGGTGTTTACTATCTCTCTATTCAGGAGGAAAAAAAATCTCATGCAGAAAAAAAAATCTCAGGGCAATTAGCCTTCTTCTGATTACTGCAGTAAGGGAACATATGCATTGTAAATAACAGAGAGGAAAAGAATTTATAAAATTCCTCAAGTAAGCCTTACTACTTTATAGGTTGAATAGTACCTTTAAAAACAGCAGCAAGGAAATATCAGGTTATACTGTCTCTTTTGGCCAAAAGCAGGCATCTTGGCTTTTTATGTATTACCTATAGACAAAATAATGAAATTCAAAGCACAGGTATATTCAAAGTCAATGCTTTCCCTGGGGGCTTGCTTTTTCTTTCTTTTTAGCTGGAAGTGGACTACGAGCAAGTGAAGATGCTCAAACAAACAATCTGAAGTCAGAAACAGGATTTGGCAGGACATCCATAGCATGCGGAAATATTTAAAAAGAAAGACTGGGCAAGACCTGCCTGCAGAGAGCACAGGGGGCAATTCCATATAAAACCACCCGGTTGCGGCTGTGCTAAGGGGTAATCATGCAAGCATAGGGAAGGCCCAAACTTACTGGAAAAGGCATGAAAGGCAAGATGTATGTGGGCAGATTGCAGACTTCCAGGCATTATGTTGTGTGTGGAACAGTTGGATGTTCATTTTGTACCTCTCTCAAAGAAAACGTTCCATGAGTAGTGGCAGCGGCAATAATTTGCTATCACCTCTTGGGCTAGAGTGGGGAACCACTACTTAAGGAGTTAAAACGATTTTTGGAGAAAAGGAAGTGCTCAGACCTACAATATGTTCCTTTGCACACCACCCTCACACTTAAGAACTGTGTGCAATTAGGACCCTGATGGGAAAGAAATAGCTGGGAGCTCCATCTGTCCTGCTTAAGGCCTTGAGACAGCTGTGGGGGAAAAGGGAGGAGAGGTGGGAAAAACATGGGCTTTTAAAAAAATTATTTATTTATTCATGAGAGACACAGAGACATAGGCAGAGGGAGAAGCAGGCTCCCGACACAGAACCTTGGGATCATGCCCTGAGCCGAAGGCAGATGCTCAATCACAGAGCCACCCACATGTCCCAATAGATGGGCTTTTGAACCAAGCACAACCTGGCTCCAAAATTTTGTTTTCTACTTACTAGCTGACTTAGAGCAGAGGACAGGTTGCAAAGTCCTCCAGCAGTGGTTTCGTCTTCTGTTGAAACAATACCGCCGTGCCAGGTTATAGAGAGGAACGAGTGAAACAAAATAGGATGAGTGGGTCATCAAGTATGGTCCTGGACCAACAGCATCAGCCTCACATGGGATCTTGTCAGAATTGCAAATTATTGGCCCTACCCCAGACCTGGAGAATCAGAATGGCTGATTTTATGGTTTAATGAGCCCTCTAGGTGATTATAATGGTTTGAGAGCCACTGAAGAGGAAAAGCACCTGGTGTCCGTGTGCAAAAGTGGTAACAACGTTTAGAAGCATGCTCATTTTTCCTTTGCTGTCTACTCCTGCCTCCCGAACTCCCTCTACGGTTTCATCAGCAGAAGAAATTCATGTTGCCTCTATCTTCTCTGTTATTAGGAGAGGAGGGCTGAGAACAAAATGTGGGGAGGGCTTGGGGCTGCCACAGTAAGACTCACCCCTTGGGGACCCCGATATTCACCCCCTGATGCTTTGGAAGTCTCCAGGGCTCTGATCAAATGCCAACCCTTCTGGGTCCACATACCAACCAACCAACTCCTGTGAAAATCCAAAGGAGAGGAAAAAGAAGCCTGCAGGGAGACCTGTTCTCATCATTCAGTGGACCCTATCTGGATTTGTGACATTTCCTCCACCTCCAATCTATCCTTGTCACTGTAGCTAGATCATTTTCCTAAATAAAAAAATATCTGAGGCACCTGTGTGGCTCAGTTGGTTAAGCATATGCCTTTGGCTCCAGTCATGATCCCAGGGTCCTGGGATGGAGCCCCACATTGGGCTGCTGCTCAGCAGGGGGTCTGTTCTTTCTCTCCTGCCCCCCCCCTTGTGCTCTCTCTCTCTCTCTCTCTCCTTTTGTCAAATAAATAAAATATTTTTAAAAAACATATGAGGGACACCTGGATGGCTCAGTGGTTGAGTGTCTGCCTTCGGCTCAGGTTGTGATCCTGGGTCTTGGGATGGAGTCCTGCTTCGGGCTCCCCACAGGGAGCCTGCTTCTCCCTCTGCCTATGTCTTTCTTTCTGTGTCTCTCCTGAATAACTAAGTAAAATCTTAAAAAATATATATCTGGGGCAGCCCCAGTGGCCCAGTGGTTTAGTGCCACCTTCAGCCCAGGGCGTGATCTGGAGACCCAGGATTGAGTCCCACGTCGGGCTCCCTGCATGGATCCTGCTTCTCCCTCTGCCTGGGTCTCTGCCTCTCTCTGTTTCTTGCTCTGTGTCTCTCATGAATAAATAAATAACATCTCAAAAACATATATATCTATATATCTATATATATCTGATCGTGTCACTCCTCTAGTAAAACCCTCCTGTAGCCTCTGTAAGATTTTGCTCTTAAGTTTAGACCAAACTCACTCATGTAACATGTAAGTCCCTTCCTAATCTGGCCCCAAAGGACCTCCTCAGCCTCTTGTGTCTCCGGCTTCCTGTACACTCTCCTCTCTCTGTCCCTCCCCAAGTCTCCACAACATGTACAGGCACATGTGCACATGCTGGCCTTGACCAAGTGGGAGAGTCAGTGTGGAGATGAGGCTTCCTGATGAATATTACCCTTGAACTGCTCGTGAGAAACAGAAAATACTCCAGGTTAGGAGAATAGACAGGTGAAGCAGCGTAGGAACTGCATGGCATCATTGGGGTTATTTCCAAAGTATAATTTATGAGAGTTGGTGTGCAGACAGGTGAGGCTGGAAAAGCAGGCTCAGAGCAGTTCTTTAATGATGCATTAAGACGCCCTACAAAGATCAATTTGCATACTCATCTGCAAATTTCAACTCATGGCAGACCGGCTACTATTTAGATTAGATTACTTTTATTTAGGTCTTGGGTAAAAGTTGGCATTATTATCTCATGAAACAGCTGAAGAAACTGAGACTCAGAGAAGGTAAATCCTTGACCCACTGATTGTTCACACTATAAAATACTGAGATAGGCATCCTGAGCCTTTAGGCTCCCAACCACTGCACCATTTTGCATCCAGGACTTTGCCTGGCCCTTTCAAAACCAGAGACTGACTTCACATTTGGACAAGTCTCTCTAGACCCACCTCCAAACCTTTTCACGGAGGTCCTTCTTGATTTAGAGGAATTACTTTTTTTGACCTTGAGAGATTTATATCCTTGTAATTGGAGTCCTAATTGTGTGTTACTATTTATTCCTTAATCAGACTGCCTAGGAATATTCTGGAATTTGCAGTATTATTTATTTTGGGGAATCTCCTTGATAAATTCTTGTTGGAGAGGCTCCTCTTCACAGCTGGTTGACATATCCATAAAAGGCCATTTATGCAATTTGTTGGTTCTGTAAGTGTCAATTTACTAGAGTGGAAGTCTTTGGTGGCCTCCACTTATATTTGAAAAATTTTTATGAATGTATTTACTTCTGAATTCTTTCCCTTAAATATATGGTAAAAAACAACCTTGAAAATAATATTTCATTCTTGTAGAGATGGGCCATTGTTCTCCATCATTCAGGAGACTGCTGACATCCAAGGAAGTGCAACGAAATCTTAAAACGGGGAAAAACCAGAGGAATCAGTGTGTCAAACTGACAACTGGACTTAATTGAAATCACCACGACACAGACAGTATTAATAGAAACAGTATTAATAGCCACACTGAGGCTGATATATGATTTTAGTATAATATATAAAACTTTTAAGGGTTTCCGTTCTGTGTTGAGAAAAGTTTTATATGTAACTTAAGAGAAGGGTTTTAATTATTTTATGCCTCCATTTAAAATTTGTCAATATTAAGATATATTTTACATAGGAAAAGAACTTAAATTAATTAATTTCAGCCTGCTAAATCTCTCAAATGTTTATATCCTTTGGAGGCAAAGACTATGGTTGTATTCTAGGACTAATGCAGAGCTTACTCTGTAGGAGCAAACCAAAAAGCATTTGTTGAAACAATGAGTGAAAATATTATTAAACCAGATCAGAGGTGCCTGGGTGCTCCAGTCAGTTTAAGCATCCGACCCTTGATTTCAGCTCAGATAATGATCTCAGAGTTGTGAGATCAAGCCCCATGTTGCTCTGCACTGGGTGTGGAGCCTGCTTAAGATCCTCTCCTCTTTCCCTCTGCCCCTGCCCTCACTTGAACACACATGCTTCTTCTCTCTGTGTCTCTCTCTAAACAAAACCAGATCAGTCAACCTTAAAATAGTTTTAGTACATATTTCATCATTGTGCACTATGTGTACTATGTATCCTGGAACATGCCTTCCATTTAAAATCAGTTAAAACAATTTCTACTTCTAGATAAAGTGGCACATATGAAAAATACTAAGTACTAAAATATTCACTGCAGCATAGGGCATAATAGCTTAAGATTGAAGCAATCTAAACGTCCATCAATAGAAAACTAGTTACTTTGCTGCACTGGAATACTATGCAGCCATTTCAAAGAACCAGTATCTCTTTATATCATTAAGGGAAAACTGCAGAAGAGTGTTTTTATTTTGAAGCAGAATCAAAGTTGTGGAAAGCTGGCAGAGATAATACAAAAAAAACTTTTGTTCCCTGAAACTTTTGTAAGTTGCTGACATAATGCTCCATCACCTCTAAATATTTTAAGTATGTATTTTCAACAGAAGGGGACATTCTTCTCCATACTATTTATACAAACATCAAAACCAGGACTTACCATCAGTATGTTCCCAACATCTAATCCTCAACCGCCTTCCCATTTTTGTTAATGGTCCTAATATTGTCCTTTGTTGCAAAAGGATCCAGTCCACAATCATGTGTTGCATTTGGCTGTCATGAAGTCACTGTTCTCATTCTGGAACAATTCTTCTCCGTTTCTTCTTAATTTCTTGACCTTGATGCTTTTGATGATTCCAGACTGGTCCATTTGTAGAATATCCCTGATTTGGGCTTGCCTGATGTTTCCTCATGATTAGGTATAGGTTACACACGTTGGGCAAGTTTGTTATTGCATTCTATCAGGTGGCACACGGTTTTAATTCATCTCACTACTGGTGATGTTCAGTTTCATTCCTTGATTTAGGTGATGCCTGACAGACTTCTCTACTGCAAAGTTATTTCTCCCTTCGTAATTAGTAAACACTCATAAGGACAGAGCTAGGATTTGTATATATGTATTTACATCTATATGTATCGTGTAGTTTGGCATAGCCTAAACAAAGCACAGGGTTTTTTTTTTATACTAAGAAAACCTCCATTTACCCAAGAATGGAGACCCTGTTCTCTTTTCCTCTCCTTATATCAAGTATCTCAGAAATTAGTCCCCTCATCCTCATTCTTTCATTTTCTTGCCCTTGAACGAATATATCAAAGCAAGGGTACACAGTGAAACAATGGGTGAGCTGTGAGGTGTAATATACTCTCAACAGCTAAGAGAACCCTCACACTTGTCAGAATATACAATTTCCCAATATCCCACACATTTGTCACTACCCCTCCTGCTTCAAGCATATATTAGCTGTTAACCAAGTAACAATCATTCCTAGTGCCCCTCTTTCTTGCTAAAAGAACCCTGTTTTGTTCAGGTAGAGCATGCAAATCCCAGGATCTCTGGGAGCCTAGACTCCTAACCTGGGCCCTAGGGCTGATTGGTTTATACTAGCCAGGTAACCTTATTCCTCTTGGCCTGTGATTGGTCTGGGAATGGGCCTGGGGTGTAATGGGAGGACCGGCAGGGAGGATTTTCCTTCCTGAATAATAATACAAAGCTGCTTGAGAGACAGGCTTTAGATAATACCTGGAAGCGCAATAGCCTTTTACAATGGCTAGGCGACAGCATGAGGATAAAAGCCAGCTTTCAAGAATGGAAGCATGAAAAAACAAGATCCAGGTCCCTGATTCATTGTTGAACTGCTGACTCAATGCCAGCAACCACCTACCTTGGGGGTTCTTGTTATAAGAGAAGAATAAAATGCCTATTTGTTTGAGTCTCTGTAAATCAGGTTTCTGTTATCTGCCAACTGTAGCCTTTCTAACTGAAACCCTGATTAAAGAACTCTGTTCTATAGTCCCAATCTCTGCTAAGAAAAGATCACTGCTAGTATTATATCCTTTGGTGCAAGATAGGAATGGGAGAATTTAGGGGAATGGGTAAGGGATCTCTTTAAAAAAGCAATGAAGTCAATGAAAGTACAGAGCAGTGTCTGTTACTTTTGTGTTTAAAAGAGGGTAAACCCCGTATTCATATTTTTTTTTTTTGTACTTACATAAAGAAGCACCTGAAGGATACAGGTACACACAGCTGCATAACTAAGGGGCAAGGTAGGGAGGAACCAGGTGGGTTAGGGAATGATGTGGGAATTAGACAGTTAAACAAGAAGTAGAAGAATAAACTTACATTATGGAAAATTTGAAAATTGTGTTTACAAAAATTACTTTTTTTGATGAAATTCTATGAAATTCTACGTTGGTTCTCTTTATACCATTTACTGACTGCGCAATGGTGGGCAAATCATTTACGGTGGGCAAATCACTTACACTCTCAGGGTCTAGTTTTTTTTGCTATCTGTGGGATGCGAAGTCAACAGTTTTCTAATTAGACCTTTTTTTATTTCTAAAACCATACAACTCTATCAATTACATCATCATACACAAAGTTAAATTGCTACTTTAAGAATTTAAGTTCTTCTAGTTAAATTATTCCAACTGGGCATTCTCATCTTTGCAATCACTGGCAGCGCATCTGGAGGCAGCCTGGGAATGGGTCAGAGTAAACAGTTCTGACCTTTTCTGATTGCTAAACGTTAAAATTATTCATACTACTTAATACTGCAAACTCCCTTCCCTTCTGCTGTCTGCCATTCCTGATCCTTTTATTTTGCTCTACTTTTCTTCTCCATAGCACTTATGTTTTCTAACATTTCCAATAATTAACCTATTAACTGCACACTGTGTTAATGATCTCTCTCCCCACTCTATAAACTTGCTCACTGTATCTATTAACTACTTGGTACAGAGTGAGCACTCAACAGGTGTCTGCAGAAGAAGCAAATGCATGAAGTCATGGCAGTGTAGCAGATCCACCTACATGTCTGAACAAGCTTTTACTTATATTTGGGAAGAGCAGCATGAAAGATAGCAAATCATCAGTTTTCACATTTGGATGGCTAGACAGTTTGTTAGGAAAATACACAGAATCTTAATTTGTTCCTATTTCCTCTTTTATAATAGAAAGTTATGAAGTAAAAGTAAAGATTTTAAGAAATCAGTAATAGGAAGCGGATCTAGGGGTGCCTGGTTGGCTCAGTCAGTGAAGTGTCTGCCTTCGGCTCAGGTGTGGATCCCAGGACCCTGAGAATCCCTGCTCAGCGGGGAGCCTGCTTCTCCCTCTCCTTCTGCCACTCCCCCTGCTTGTGCCCTCTTGCTCTCTCTTGCTCTCTCTCTCAAATAAATAAATAATATCCTAAAAAAAAAAAAAAAAGCAAGCAGATCTAATAGAGTGGTCTCTTCAGTGTTAGTGTCAACTCAAATGTCCTCAGCTGCCAAGAGTGTGTACCTCTGAGGATGAATCACTTGAAGACTTTACTCCTAAGTAACAGAATTCAAGAGCTCCTGCCCCTCAAAGACCAAAACTCAGTCCTTCTGTCTTCTTGGGTCTCTATTCAGGCGTCCAAGAAGGATTGCCTCATGGGAAATGCGCATCATCACCTGCCTGCTTCTCTACTCTGCTTGGTTGTACTTTGTACTCAGCCTGTCCTTGGTGGCTGAGTGCTGGACTTTGATGCCATTTGGCTGCCGATGTCACCTTAGGCTGCCCAGCAGTGGTGCTGACCCATCCACTGCCTCGAGCATAATTACGGTCACTGCTCTCCCCACCATCCTCAGGTAGTGCCTGTCCCCTGTAGGGTCCCCCTCTTCAACTGCAATGGACATGGGAGAGAGCCACCCAGCAGAGTTGCACCAACCTTCAATTGCCTTTCTTTTGGTTTTGCATTTTAATCCTGTCTTTCTAGAGCAAAGAGACCTGTCTCACTGACTCTAGGTTAGGGTGGATTCCATAACAATGTCTCCCTTATGTCTTGAACTACTGCTCCCTTTATTTCAGGCAGTTACTGAGGCTGTCTTCACTTATGAATCTCAATCAGTCTCTCTCTCTCAGACACATATACACACACTACAAATGGATGTGTGTTTGTTTGTGTAAACAAAGGGATTGGCAAATGCAAAGACTTTGAGTCTAGTATATGCTTAATGTCTTCATGGAACATTGAGGAGGGCAGTGTGGTGGGAGTGGAGTAAGTAATGAAGACAGTGTCAGGAATGGTGTCAGAAAGGTAATAGTAGGGCAGCCCGGGTGGCTCAGCGGTTTAGTGCCGCCTCCAGCCCGGGGCCTGATCCTGGAGACCTGGGAGCTTCTCCCTCTGCCTGTGTCTCTGCCTCTTTCTCTCTGTCTCTCTCTGTCTCTCTCAAATAAATAAATAAATAAATAAATAAATAAATAAATAAAATCTTAAAAAAAAAAAAGAAAGAAAGGTAATAGTGAGTCAAATCACGCAGACACTGATGGCCATTGTACTGATTTCTGTGTGTGTGTGAAGCTTCTTCATTGGTATCTACAATCTAACTACCATCATCCTTCTGCCCCATGAGTGGGTCAGATGTTCTGTTTATATTTGAACTATAGCAGCAGACAGAATTAAAATTCTTTCCCATTCAACTTCTCGGTTCTAAGAAATTTAGAGAATATAGTAAGTACATGCTGGTAAGGAGGCCGGGAAGGGGAAGGCAACTCTTAATTCAACATGTTAGGGTGGAAGAGATATATGGACCTAGGTTTGGAGTGTGGATCCACATTTTATTGATTTTGTGACTTCTGGAAATTTATCTGTCTTTCAGGAAGTCAGCTTCTTCTTTTGTAAATGGGCATAATTTTTGATAGGATTATTTTAAATTTTTTTTATTTATGATAGTCATACAGAGAGAGAGAGAGAGAGAGAGAGGGAGAGAGAGAGGCAGAGACATAGGCAGAGGGAGAAGCAGGCTCCATGCACTGGGAGCCTGATGTGGGATTCGATCCCGGGTCTCCAGGATGCGCTCCGGGCCAAAGGTAGGCGCCAAACCACTGGACCACCCAGGGGATCCCCTGATAGGATTATTTTAAAGATTAAATATGTCAACGTCATGGGAGACCCTTAAAGGAGGGTCTAAAAAACTTCTCAATGTTAGCACTTATAATCATCATCATTTTATCTCCCTCATTCTCTTTCACTCTCATCATTGCCATCACTACCACTACCACCATCACCATCACCTTTATCAATAGCACCACCACCACGACCACCACCATTTCATCATCACCACCATTGTCACCACCACTAACCACCACCTGCCTCTCCAGCACCATCAGCATCAGCACCATCACCATCACTCCACTGTCATCATCACCATCATCATCCACCACTCTCACCTTCATTATCATCATCATCATCATCATCACTACCACTACTACCATCATCATCTCATCATCACCACCATTATCACCATTGTAATGTTCTTCACCACCATTATTACCACCATTATCACCATCATCACTACCAATATCATCACTATCACCACAACCCATCATCATCATTCTCATCTCATCATCGCCATCATCATCATCATCACAACCACTATCATTATCACCATCATCATCATCATCACTACCACTATCATTATCATCACCACCAACACTGCCACCACCACCATCATCATCATCACCATTTTGAATCTAGCTGGACCTCAGTAACCCTAGATTTCTACCCAAACTCAATTACTTTATCTTTCCAACACAGCAAACACCTTAGTTAGCTTCTTCTGAGGGAGAAGTTTTTAATTTTAAACACAATTACTAATTGATCAAGAATTTGAAAACTTATAATATGACACTGAGAAAGTATTGCTTATGGTAGTTTATAACAAATAAATATTGAGACTTACCAAGATTCCCTCTTTAAAAAAATCATCATACCTAAAAGATATTCATAAGCTTTAATCATAAAACTCAATACCTAGAATTAGAGAAATCATAGAAAAAACATGAAACTGGCTGTATTATGAAACTCCTAAGCTGAAAAGAATTACCTCAGATAATATTTCTCTCTTCTGCCTACCATCTAAAGAGTCCTTTTTTAAGTCCAAACTCTAGGGGAAAGAAGATAATTTTTTAGGTGCCATGCCTCAAATTAAAATATGAGGTATTAACTAGGAATTTAAAAATCTCTGTTTTCCTAGAGGGGAAAGATATGATATGTGGTCATACTGATAACATTTATAAAACTTTAGATGCGTATTTGGAAAGTAGCCTCACAGAGAAATATTGGAAAAGAATATCATCTACCAAAATGATTCTCTGAGAAACTAGAAATCAATAAATTGATTGAGAAAAGGACATAA
The DNA here is from genome assembly GCF_905146905.1 of Nyctereutes procyonoides. Taxonomy (NCBI): domain Eukaryota; kingdom Metazoa; phylum Chordata; class Mammalia; order Carnivora; family Canidae; genus Nyctereutes; species Nyctereutes procyonoides. Next base: position 45,796,035 of record NW_026575146.1, read on the forward strand.
ATTTGGAACCCACATTTTGACACCCATCTTCTAGGAGACAGAACTGGGTAAAATATACAACTCGTTTTCCTTGTTAAATTTTGATAGTTTAATACAACCCTAAATTATTTTTTGTAGATATTCCAGACCATCTTTTTTTTTTTTCCATGCCCAGCATGGACCCCAAGCCCAACCCAGGCTTGAACTCACAACCCTGAGATCAGACCTGAGTTGAAATCAGTTGGCATAACCATCTGAGCCACCCAGGTGTCCCTGGACTATTGCTTCTTGCATTTATGCATGTGGATGTTTTGCTTTGTTTTTTAAAATCACAGTTTTATGCCCTTTTATTGGGAAATGAGGAGAATTAAGGTTTTTTCCTTAACTTTTCATTTTGAAGTGATTTTAAAATTACAGAAAAGGTGCATTATAGTACAAAAATCTCTGGTATACCTTTCAACCAGGTTCTCAGTGACATTTTAGTAAATGTATTTTTTCTGACACACACACTATACATATATGTGCACATTACAACATATTTTTCTGAAATATTTGAGATTAAGTTTCAGACATGTTACCCCACTACCCTTTAATACTTCAATGATATTTTCTAAAAATGAAGACACTCTCCTACATCATTGCAGGCAGACTTTTAAAATAAGGGAATTGACATTGTTAAAATACTACCTTCTAGTCCACAGATCCATTCAAATTTTGCCAATTCTTGAAACAACTTTCTTTATAAATCACAAGACCTAATCTAAGATCACATGTTGTATTTATATTTCTTCCGTCTTCTTCAATCTGCAACAGTTCCTCTGTCTTTCCTTATCTTTCGTGACCTCGAAAAGTTTGAAGAGTACAAATCAATTTTTGTAGAATGTCCCACAATCATGATTTATCAGGTGTTTTCTTGTGATTGGTTTTTTTTTTTTTTTTTTTTTGCGGAAGCATCATAGAAGTGAAGGGTGTTCTCAGTGCATCATTTCTGGAGACACATGATTTCCATTTGTCCTATTCTTGGTGCTATTAACTCTTATCATTTGTTTATTTGCTTTAGATAGTATTCTCTAGGTTTCTCCATTGTAAGATTACTTACTATGTGTTTTGTACCTATTAATCGATAAATAAGTAATTTGTGGAGAAAATTTTGAGACTATGTAAATATCTTGCTCCTCATGAAATCTTCACTCACCAGTTTTAGCATCCTTTGATAAATCTTGCTGAATCGATTATTTCTACAATGGTTGGCAAATGGTTATCTTATAAATTCAACTTTTTTTTTAAAGATTATATTTATTTATTTGAGAGAGAGAACACAAGTGGGGAGGATTGGCAGTGAGCCTTACGTGGGGCTCCATTCCAGGACTCTGGAATCATGACCTCAGCTGAAGACAGATGCTCAACCAAGTCACCGAGGCACCCCCTCGATTTTATATATATATAAAATATATATAATCATATATATATATATATGCCATTCTAGTGTAAGATAGATTTTCCTTTCACCATAAAAGTTAGATCAACCAATTTATATCTATCTATCTATCATCATCTATCTATCTATCTATCTATCTATCTATCTATCACCTATCTTCCTGTCTACCGTCTATATCAGGTTTGACTCAGATTCTTGTTTTATTCAATGTCTTACAACCCACTATTATTATTACATATCTCAATGATTAAATTGTCCCAGGCTTAGCCAGTGGAAGCCCCTTCAAGTTGGTTTCTATGTCCTTATGAGATAATTTTTTTGCACAATTTTTAATTTCCAGCAAAAAATAGTCCAGACTCATCTTATTTCCTTCTCCTAGCCCTACATTCAGCCTTTCCCCTAGAACCCTTGGTTTCTTTTAAATCAGCAGAAGCTACTACTTAGGAGTCAAGATCTGAGTCCCTTGAATAGTGTTACCAGTGTGTCATTGCATCTAGGCTCTTTTTGCAGACACAGAACTAAGGAATGTGTGCCTGTATATACACAACTACACATGCCCACATGCAGCTATACCTATTTCTATTTACATATATTGAAAAACCATGATTGCACACCAACACTTCTAATTCCAGTTTAGTACTACAGTGTTACTTCCAGCATTCCCTCTTTCTATATTTATAACTTCCTTCTTCAACATGAGAAATCTGCTTCCCATTATCCTCAGTTCATTTATTTATATATTTGTTTAATATCCCTAAATAGTCAATATTATGATCTGATAGTCTTTCCCCCAGCCCTTACCCTGATAACCAACTCTGCCTCCCCTGAATGCACCAACTGATTGCTCAGCTCCAACCAAAGGGAATGGGGGGAGGGTTGGATACTTTATACTTTCTGTATTATTAAAACATTCCTAGAAAGAGAATAAAGGAAGAAAAGGCTGAAATGCCAATAAAAAAATGTTCAGATGCATCAAATATTAAACAAAATATGCTGCTTGATTTATGCTAGGCATATTTTCCTTGTTATATACGCTTTGGTGCCAGTCCACACTTATATCTCCATGAGCATATAAATGGCATTTACACACATTTAAATTCATTCTAATAATTTTATAATCCAATTTTTCAGGTATGAGTGATAGATGGGCTTGTTAGGGGCAAAACCTATGATTTCAGTGTTGTGATGGTGGGCAATGTAGGGCATCTCACTGCCTTCCAGAAATATGTAAGGACTGTCAACGTTGCCCACTTTTCCCTTCTTCTCTGAAGCAAATATTTTTATACCGTAAAGCTGAAACTTGAAATTCTACTCTTGAATTTTTTTTCTCATTATAAAGCTGTCTTTCCTTCTAAGCATGTGATGCCCTTAAGAATAGGAGGCATCTCCTTAGGACATTTCAAAATATCCTCCATGCGTCTCTCTTATAATTGGCGTTGAGGTTCTCACTTAATAACAGTGTTTGCTGAGGATAGTAGAAGACTTAAGAAGAAAAAGCACTTTCACCTCTTTCCCTTCCCCTTTCTTCATTTTAGAGCGATGTTAACAGGGAAACAAAGATAGGATATAGAGACTTTGATGAATATAGGATTATATCACACAGAAACAAATCTGCGAGGTAAATATTTTCTGGAGAACGTCTTCTTCCAAATCATTGTCCTAGTATGCCAAAAAGCTAAAGAACATTCAATGATATAATGACTGACAGCCTCTTAGTAAATGATCACTTTATGGAAGGTTTTATAAAATCCTGTTGACAAAATTTGTATTCATGTGTTCTTAGTCCTCAGCAGCAGAATAATTACATGGAAGTGGTTTCATGTTACAGTGTCATGATGTCTGTTTAACTATTATTAAGGATTTCAAGGAAATACAACAATGATCCTACACCCTCACATTCATTGAGTATTATTTTTCTAGTCAAGTCTTTTCAAATAAATTGAGTCCTCACAACAGGAATGACAGTTATTATGAGTTTGTTATTCTAAAAGTTTGATTTTTTGCATTATTTTTCACCTAATATTCTGAGAACCTCTTATTTCTCTGAATTGGAAAATCTAGCTCTTGAGAATATATCAACGTGGTCAAAGAAATTTGTATAGGTAAGTATAAAGATAATGGTATAGTTTGGTCCTTGTCTGTTATGACATCTACAAATCATTATTTTGTTTCGATATTCAGGTACATGGAGAAATGCATATTGTAGAACTTTGCTAATTGAGAATCTCTCCAGAATAGATTAATTAATATCCAAGAAAGACTTGGAGATCTTAAAACAGAGAGGCCTCCAGATTACAGATTGATTACTTGATGGCATATATACTTGAAAGAGTCAGTCTAGAAATGTTCAATTAGTCAAGAAACAAGACATTATAGATTCACAAAGACACTCTTAAGAATCAATGGAGGGGATTATATAGAAATAGTGTCAATAACTTTTATTTCACTTTCTTAACTTGCAATAATAATCCAATACATAAATATATATATCTTTATAGTGTAACACACTTTTCACATACATTATTATATATAAGTCTGCAAGAGCATATTTATAACATGAAAAGTCAGAACCTAAGAAAGGTTAAATTCAAACAGAAGGATTCTCAGAGTAATATGATAATTTCCACTTGTAAATCTGGTGCAAATATAAATGTTTCCTGGGGTATAGCACATTGATCAAGGCTATAAGAATAGAAAAAAAAACCCAAACAAACCCAAAATAAACCCCCCAAAACCCCAACAACAAAAAACCCAACCCCCCAAAACCCTACCAATTTAATATAGTCTATAATTTTCTTCCTTCCATCCCTCCTTCCTCTCTCTCTCTTTCTCTCTCTCAGTGGGGCACTTTTGTTGACTTCTAGTTTAGTTTCAAATACAGTGTGATGTAAGACTTTTACAAAGGGAAATAATTTTTCTTAGTAATGACAGAGGACTGAAGTTAGTTTTTTTGGGGGGCGGGTGTTTTTTGCCTGCTTATTTTGTTTTCTAATGGAGAAATGTTTCTTCCATAACTTATCTCTTATGCTCAGCAGTTTCATTACTTTTCTTTACCAATGAAAGTGAAAATCAGATTAAAATACAACGGAGATACTGTGCCATGATGCCCAGGGAGCAGGTGGAGACATGGAGTGATTGAATATTTTATGGAATCAGGCCACTGACTCCATATCAAATATAATTATCTGGACAGTGGCTGAGTACTCCTGGTCCAGTTTACTGGGTGGGAGAGACCTGGAGGCCACATTTCAAGGAAAAGTTTGCAGAAGTTTAAAAGTGAGGAGTTGGTTCTATTTTTATTTCACTAAGGATACCTGGTGTTCTATTCCTTGTGCTATAAACAAGAGACTACAGAATTTCCCAATTAAATAGAAAATGCTCAGGCTGGGTTTATGAGGTCCCAAATAATTGAGTGAGAACACTCTTTACCATGGATCCCGGCTCACAGTCACTCAAATATCCAGAATATTTTGTCCATAACCTGCTAAACACTGGGCTTTTAGGAATATTGGAGATGTTTGAATGGGCAGATCTTTCATTTTGTGTCTAAAATTGAAGGCTAGTGGGGACCATTTTATCTATATCCTCTTAGGTAGCTTCATTTCATCTACAAATCATATTTCTTTTACTGATGTTAATTTAACTAAACCAGTGGTTCTCAAACACTTTGGTCTCTGGATCTCTTTATACTCCTAAAAGTGTTTGAAAACTCGAAAGAGCTCTTGCTTATGTGGGTTTTAACTATCGATACTAGAAATTAAAATTTGCAAGCTTAAATTTCTTTTTAAATTTTGTTTATTTATTCATGAGAGACACACAGAGAGAGGCAGAGACATAGGCAGAGAAAGAAGCAGGTCCCATGCAGGGAGCCCGACGTGGGACTCCATCCCAGGACTCCAGTATCACACCCTGGGCCAAAGGCAGGAGCTTAACTGCTAAGTCACCCAGACATCCCAAAACTTGCAAGTTTTAAAAGCACTTCTTAAGTGATCACAAAGCTGTAATAATAAACCCATTACAGATGAAGGTAAATAACACATATTTTTATCAACATACTAATATTGTCCAAAATAAAAATGTTTAGTGAGGAAAGTGGCATTGTTATATGCTTTTTGTTGTTGTTGTTGTTCTTTGCAAATCTCTGCAACATCTGGTTTAATAAAAGGCAACCTCTTCATTCAGCCTATTATGACATCACATGTCAGGTAGCCTCCGGAAATCTCCACGTAATCTCATGAAATACTAACAGTGATAGAGGCAAGATAATCTAAGTATTATGATCTTAGTATTACAGTATTGACCTTATGGCACCTCTGAAAGGGAGGAGCCTATCGGTCTCCAGACAACCCTTTGAGAACTGCTGAGATAAACAAACCTGAATAAAATTATGATCCAGTTAAGTGCCCTGGGTCAGAACTGAAGAAGGGTAGACACCGCTTCTCATTCTCCAGAAGTTAGTTTCACCACCTGAGATATTTTCCCTGACATTCTCTCTGAGTGTCCCCTACTGTCAATGTTCTGGAGCTTAGTATCCTGTTTATTTCATTTGTTTGTTTTTCTTTATAGAACTGATTCCAATTTGTAATCCTAAAATTTGCCTTTTTTCCCTTTATATTAACCTGTCTATTTTCCTCCCTAGACTATAAATTTCTTGAGTTTTCCTGTCTTACCTACAGCTGTATTCCTCATGTCCAGTATTGTGCCTAACCCAGAGCCGGTACTGAATAATTATGCGCTGACTTAATCAAGGAGTAAATTAGTGGTAGTTTTGTTTTTCTCATTTTCCTTTTGGCTCTCAGTTCTTACACCGAGATGATCAGTGGACATAGGAGAATTGTAGTAAATACATTCTCATTCATTCAAACAATGTTTCTAGAGTGTCTCTTATGTGCTGGATAGAATAAAAAGAAGAGCAAAACACAGTACCTATCCCCAGCCATATCCCTGTATAATGGGGTATACTGGAGAGGAAACTTAAGTTGAACCCTTAATAGAAAATATAGTTTCTGGGATGCCTGAGTGGCTCAGTGATTGAGCATCTGCCTCTGGCTTAGGTCGTGATCCCAGGGTCCTGGGATTGAGTCCTGCATCAGGCTCCCCACAGGGCGCCTGCTTCTCTCTCTGCCTATGTCTCTGCCTCTCTCTCTGTGTGTGTCTCTCATGCAAAAATACATACAATTTTTTTAAAAAAAGGAAAATGTAGTTTCTGTCAGAAGAGAAGCAAGTCATAGCCTCAGAGGTGAATGGAAGCCTGGCATATTGAAGAAACTGCAAGGAAGTCAGTATGTTAGAGTCGTTCAAATTCAGGAAGGTTGCAGAGAGGAACTGGGGAGAAGAGTAAGATGTGAGGCCACCGAGGTACATAGAACCCAGGACCTCACAGGCCTTGGGTTCTGTATTAAGGAGTTTGGGCTTTATGCCAAAGGCAGACCATTGCATGGCTTCATCACAGCTATCAACAGGAGAGAGTCGCAGGCTCGCAGACATATCCTCAAATTACTGAGCCAGTGCCTCCAATCTATCCCCTACTGTGCAGATCCATAGCTGAGGAGGACTCAGAAAACTCTTAGCTGTATTTGCTCCGTTGTCTAAGCCTTAGTATTTTATAAGAGATACAGAACTGACTGCTAGTTTTCTAACTGAAAGAAGTTATTCTGCTTGACAAAATATCTATAGAATGTCACAATGCTACCGATTCAGAAGTAGGTACTGATTATTTTGCCAACGTATATTTATTACTAACCTAGAATTCTAAACAGAATTCTTGTAAATTAATTCCAGAAACATATAAATAATGGAAAGCAAATTAGAATTTTCCAGTAATACAAAATTGGCTTAACGTTTGAAACATCAATCGGTGAAATTCACTTCATTCATAGAATAAAGGAGAAAAAGAGCATGATCATCTCAATAGATGTGTTAATAACATTTGATAAAAATCCAACATTGATTCATAAAAAAGCTCCATAAATTTGAAGTAGAAAAGAGCTTCCTTGGCCTGATAATAGGTATCTTAAAAAACATGCAACCAATAAACACTTAAGGTTAAAATATTAAAAGCTTTAATCCTGAGTTTAGGAAAAGCATAGATGTCCATTGTCCATTATCATCTCTTTCATTCAACATTGCATGAGGAGTCCTAGTCAGTGAAAAAAACAGAAAGTAGAAGGATTGAGAAGAGGAGGAAACCATCTTATTTGCAGATAATGTGATTGTGTACATAGAGAATCTAAAAAATCACGGTCAATAAGAAATTATTATACACCTATAGATTAGCAATAAATTGTTAGTTATTATCATTCTAAAGGTACATGTATAATATCATGAAAAAATAAAATACCTAGGGATATATGTAACAAAGATGTACATAATTTCTGCAGATCACTAAAAAAATTCGTTGAGACCAAAATTTAAATACCTAACTAATGAAAGTACATACCATTTTTAAAGATTATAAGATTCATTATCATTAAAATGTGAATTTTCTCCAAATTACTTATTATTTCAATGAAATCACAATCAAAACCCCAGATATTTTTTTGTGGAAATTGACAACCTGATTCTAAAATTTATATGAAGTGCAAATGGCCAAAATTAGCAAAGATATTTTTGAAGAAGGATTAAGATGTCTTATATAGGGACACCTGGGTGGCTCAGAGGTTTGGCGCCTGCCTTCGGCCCAGGGTGTGATCCTGGAGACCCAGGATTGAGTCCCAAGTCAGGCTCCCTGCATGGAGCCTGCTTCTCTCTCTCTGCCTCTCTCTCTGCATCTCTCATGAATAAATAAATAAAATCTTTTTTAAAAAGAAGAGGTCTTATATAGGTATTTACTAAGACTACATTAACTAAAATAGTATTGGCACAAAGATGAACAAAGAAAATCACTGGAAAGGATAGAGTCCAAACACAAATTCACATAAGTAGGATTTACAATGAATATGCCACTTCAATGCAACGTAAAACAAAGTTTTTTCAAAAAACAGTACTAAATCAATCTGATATCCCTATTAAAAGAGTAGATGAATCTTGATCCTTTACTCACACCATATACAAAAGCCAATTCCACAAGCATCACAGAAACTAAAGGAACAAATTAAAATTGTATAGCTTCCTAAAAGACACAGAGGAGCTTTTTTTGTTTTAATCCCTTGAGTTAGGCAGTTTTCTTCAATAGAATGCAAAGAATACTAGCCATAAAAGGAAAGACTGATTAATTGGACTGCATTACAACTCAGGCTCTCAATTCACTAAGTGACATCATTCAGACAGTGAAAAGACTACAGAGAGGGTAGACAGAGATAATTGCTATTAATATATTTCCAAAACAACCTCTCCTGTCTCCTCTCTCTATCTCTATATGTTTGTATACGTATACACATATGTTATTATTGAGCATACACATTGTACATATGCATTATATATGTATAAATTTATATATGCATATATATGTGTTTACATATATAAAACTGTGTACATCAATAAGAAAAATAGATATCACTTTATAAATGGGCAATAACTTGAAAAAGCATTTTATCAGAAAGGATCTCTAAATGATCAACGAACATATGGAAAGATGTTCAACACTGTTAGGTATTTGGGAAATGCAAAGAGAGCCACACTGAGGAAACACTACACGTTTGCGAGGAGGACTAAAATAAACCCAAACCAAAACCACTCCAGAATGTATCAAGTGTCTTATGTGTGTAGAGTAATGGGAACTCTCATACACTTGGGGAAAGTGTATGGCAATGCCTTCTAAAAATTAAAAATGTGCTTCTCCTGTAACCCGAGAATTTCCCTCCTAGTTATATGCTCAACAGAAATGTTATATATATGTGCACCAAGACATGTACAAGAATGTTCATAACAGCCCCAAGTTGGGAAGAAATCCAAATGTCCATTAAAAATGAATGGATAAATACACTGTGATGTACTAGTACTATTTAGCAATGAGAATGAATGAATCACATCTACCTGCAACGAAGTGGATGCATCCCACAGATAAAAGATTGAGTGAAAGAAGGCAGACACAGAGGAATCTACACTATATAATGCATCTATAGGAAGTAAAACATAGGCAAACAGATCTTTGGTAATAGTTCCCAGATGTAGAGTCAGGAATGGGTAAGTAATGGGTAGAAGAAAGTTATGAGGGAGACTTCTGATTTGCTGGTAATGATTTGTATCAAGGTTGTGGGGTGGTTGTGTTTTTTTTGGTAAAGTTCATTACAATGCATATTTTAGATTCGTACACTTTATAGTATGTGTGCTACACTGCAGTAAAACAAAACAAAACAAATCTGTTGTTTCCTAACTAGAATGGAAGCATCCATTTGGGATTCCTGTTGTACTACCGACTTGCTAGTTTACTCTTTGTCCCAGAAATACTTTTACTAAATATGTAGATTATAATGTAATTAAAAGCTACTTTTCTTGTGACAGGGTAACTGGTACAGAAGAGAGCACTGGGATTCCAGGCTCTGTCAAAGACCGGTGGCAGACCATGAGATACTTGGCTCAGTTTGAACGATGTTTGTCAGGCAATTTGTTGATTCCCTCAAGTATCTAATTCTGCTGTTGCTTCTTGTTTAGCTGAACAACTTGGACTCATAATAGCTAATAATAAATATATTTGTAAAGGTGCCATAGGAGGGGAAACAGTGCAAGCAAGACTTTAGGAGGATTTTTAATATTCGTGGTTAATAATGGCTTGAGGTGCCTTCGAAGGATGGGCTTGTAGGATGAGGAAACAGGGGGTAAGGAGCAGCCCCTGACCAGGATGGTCAGGCCCTCAGACAGATAAAAACATTCCGCAGACAGGGAGACAGACTACAGTGGTGTTGAAAGGTATGTGGTAACTTCAGAGAAGCTGAAGTGAATGGATAATCCATTCATTCATTCAACAAATATTTATTGAGTGTCTGCTCTGGAACAAGGACTATTTTAAGCATTGTTAATGATTAAGCAATCATTAGAGACCACATCCTCACAAGGAATATGGCATCATGAGCATGAAGGTACAGATGGACTTATTCCTATTTCCAGGAATGCAGTTTCTGTGCTGATGAGAATATGCCTACATTTACTTTTTCTTTTTAAGTGTAGTCTTTTATTTGTAAACGTGATCTATTACCTGCTTGTACAGAACATATGGTAAGAGAGTCTTGATGGAGTCATCCACATTCTTACCTTGTCCCTTTACAGGCAACATGACACATTTGGAAGACATTTGGACAATAATAGTGACTATGAGTTATAGTAAAACACATCAGCTTATATGTGACCTGTACTAATGCCAGCAGGGTACAGGACTTGCCTAGATAGCACAGAATGAATTATTTAAGAATTCCATGTTTTTGGACTCAAATCTGTACATTTGTATTTGTTTTTAAAATTTTTTTTTATTTTTATTTATTTATGATAGTCACACAGAGAGAGAGAGAGAGGCAGAGAGACAGGCAGAGGGAGAAGCAGGCTCCATGCAGCGGGAGCCCGATGTGGGATTCGATCCCAGGTCTCCAGGATCGTGCCCTGGGCCAAAGGCAGGCGCTAAACCACTGCACCACCCAGGGATCCCCTGTACATTTGAATTTGTTGTATTTTAAGCAGTAGACTTAATATCATTTATCCTGAAATTATAAGTGTCACTCTGACAGGCTGCCTCTAGCAAAGGATATACACTCATGTATGGAAAATATATTTTAGAATAAATATATTTTAGACTTTTAAACACACACATGTACACACATCATACTTAGTCGTTACCATATAAGCATATTGTGACAATATTGAGCGCACTACATACTCTGAAATATTTTCATTATGTCCGAGGTTCCAGAGATTTTAGAAGTAAAGCACAGGCTATGGATTTTCTTCCCCCCTCACAATATTAAAAAAAAAAAAAAGTGTGTGTGTAATAGATGTGCAGAAGCAACTCCCAACCAAAAGAATCAAAAACTAGCAATGACTAGTTCACTAGCTATACAGTCTTGACCAAGTGACTGGACCGTGCTCAATTGGGCTCAGAAAGACACCTCAGTTTCCTTTTAGATAAAATGGGGGTTTTGATAGCACTCAACTCACAGGGTTATTGGGAAATTTAAATGAGATAAGGTAGACAGAATTCCTGTCTCTTAATATGCATTAAAAAAACTACTTTTATGAGAAACTTATCTGCCAAATCGAATTATTTTAACACTGCCTGCTGATTTTATGTGTTTCTTCTTGTTTAAGGCACTATTATGATAACATATTTCTAAAATGCTCTAGGACATTTTCACATTTTTTTCCAGGAGATGAAAGTTCCTGTTGTCACATAGGCACTCCTAGCCTGTATCATCTTGGGTGTGTCTGTGAGGTTTAAATGAAAAGAGGGGATATTTTGTGCTATGATATGATTTATTTAATCACCAGATGAACTGATAAAATAGATTGAAGGATGTGGAGACATTGTGAACTATAGTCAATCCAAATAGACAGCCCACTGGTGTCTTTAGGGGTCAATCTCCTAGAAATTTTTAGGAGTCAGCTTTTTATTTTGAAAAAATTAACTATATGTTTCTGACTTAAGGTTCATAGCTGAGCATGTATGTAAAATTTAATCAGATCCTTTTTTTCTGAGGCTGAATTGTGTATCCCTAGTATTCCATCCCATCCCATGCTCTTCATCTGTTTTGCATAAATCATCTGAATTATTGTATCTAAGATGAATATAATGAATGGGGTAGTAGAAGTCTATTTTTAAAATGAATTCTCCTAGAGCACCTGGGTGGTGCAGTCGGTTGAGTGTCTGATTTTTGGTTTTAGCTTAGGGTTTTTTTTTTTTTTAAGATTTTATTTATTTATTCATGAGAGACACACAGAGAGAGAAAGAAGCAGAGACACAGGCAGAGGGAGAAGCAGGTTCCATGCAGGGCGTCAGACATGGGACTCGATCCTGGGTCTCCAGGATCACACCCTGGGCTGAAGGCAGTGCTAAACTGCTGAGCCACCCAGGCTGCCCTAGCTTAGGGTTTTGATCTCGGGGTCATGATGTCAAGGTCTTGAGATCCAGCTCATGTCAGGCTCCACTGTCAGCACAGAGTCTGTTAGAGATTCTGTCTCCCTCTGCCCCTCCTGCTTGTGTTCTCTCTAAAATAAATGAATATGTCTTAAAAAAATAAAATGAATTCTCCTGAATTTATGCAAATACTTCTTTGTATGTATTTTCTGTTCAATCTTTTCAATTTAATTTCTCTGCTTTCCTTGGTTGTTGGTTGAAATATGGAAACATTACAGAATCTCTTATCCACTCAAAAGAAGAAGGTGGGGGTTGGGCAATCTAATAACTTACTCCTGGCTCCTCTGAGAGTATTTCTATGCCAGTAAAAATACTGCCATTAGGTACTGTCTTAGTCAATTCAGGTTGCTATAACAAAAATACCAGAGACTGGGTAGTTTCAAGGACGAATATATATTTCTCATGGTTCTGTAGACTTACAGTCTAAGATCAAGGTGAAGTAGATCTGATGTCTCCTGAGGACCACTTCCTGGCTTGTAGACAGCCACCTTCTTGCTGTGTCTTCACAAGGGAGAGGATGTAGGGGAGGGGTAGAGGTGAGAGGGGGGAGGGGAAGAAAGGGAAGACTCTTCTTATAAGGACACTAATGCCATCACGAGGGCCCTATCCTTCTGACCTAATTATCTCCCCAAGGTCCAATCTCCAAAAAGATCATATTAGGTACTTAAGCTTCAACATGTGAATTGTGGTGGGACACAAACATGCAGTCTGTAATAGGACTATTCTCATCCTCATTGCTTTCCTCAAGTTCCCACTTCCCTATAGCAAAATAAAAAATTGGAGCCACCCCACCACAAATACCACACAAAGTGCGACAAAAAATGATAACACCGTTCTTAGCCATACCTGCTTGTTCTCTACTGTTCAATTCATTGGCAAGTAGGGAAAATTGGAGACACAGATAAATAAAAAAAATAATAAATAAATAAATAAATAAATAAATAAATAAATAAATAAAACTGGCTTCCGTCTAGCTAAGGTTTGTCAGATTTGGTATATTCTTTCTCTTGCTCTTACTCGAGAGTTTTCTTTGCAGTCTGAAGATTACCATTTGAAATGCTCTCTGAGTGACGTAAAGTCGTCCCCCCTGGGATCCAAAGCAGCTTTGATGTTTGTTGGGGAAATGCTGGTGTGCTGGAGTTCTAGTACACGACGGCTGCCACAAAACGTGGACAACTCCAACTCCAGGTCACCTCAGCAAAAAACTCAGAGAGGCATTAAATACAAAGCAAACGCCTTTGATAAGACAAAAAAGCATTAGTATCTAAAAGGCTCCCCCGCAAGATTTTTGGACCCTTCTTCTTTAAGAAATATATAGGCATTAAATTCAGTTCTTATTTCAAACAAAACATTTATATGTCAATTGCAAGAAATATGTAGAGAAGTGCAGCTGAGCTTAATATCTTATTGAACAATGTGACAAGAATTTTTAAATGTACAAACTAACCATGGGATGACCTTTCAAAACTGAAATGCATAGGTGTGGATGACATTTTCTCACTCAGTTGCTTATTTTGAAATCTAAATTAAAGCACACACAGCACCAAATTAAATATCTCCTCCCCAGAGTGAATATCCCAATTATTTATAACTAAGCAACTTAAACATCCAGTAATCAACAAACATTAACATGTAAATACTTTGTTTTAATAAGCCATAAACACTAATAAGCACATGGCTGAAATTACTTCTGCTGAAATTATTCATCTGCAACCCAAAATATCACATAAGGGCTGGAGAGAAATAAAAACTGTTAAATTTGATTCTGAAAACATTCATGTGAGTTTGCAAAAATCCTCTTTATTTTCCGGTGGATTTTTTTTTCAAGGTTTTTTTTTTTTTTTTTTTCTCCCTCCCCCTGCTAGGAGACTTATAAAACTGAAATGTCAAGTGAGGGTTGCTTTATATCATGTTCTGTCAATCAAAGGAAGGGAGGCTTTATGCATCTGTTGCTAGTATATTGGCACTTTTTGAAGAGTGTTTCGGTGGGAGCGAGAATAAATAAAGATCCTTCAGGCACTTTCTCATTTATGGATGAGGAATCAAAGCAGTCTGAAACTTCATTTTCAGCCTGATACCCTGAAGATTGTTGGCTGATAATTCTGGATGGAACAGCTTATCTTGGCGGATTAGGGGGAACATGGCCTTCCTATTACTTCTGGCTTCAGCCTATTCAGCTGGGTAGACTTTGTCACACAGTATCTGGGCCTTTACATATGTCACTAATCTTATCTATATCTTTTCAGCTCCTTCTGTTGGAGCTGTGGTTGCCCGGCCTAAACCTCCCATTTCTTCATTACACCATCTGTATAGGCATTAGCCCTCACTAGCGGCCTTCCTACACCAATGCATTCAGTAATGGCAAGTTTTGCAGACGTGCCGTTTTCCTGAGCACTTTGGAGCAGGATTTTAACCCAAATCTTGAGATGCTTGCATCAGTTATATTAAAAAGCTCCCTGCCTGTGGTCTCCAAACAAACTCATTTTTCCTCTTTTATCAGATCCCGTTAACTAAATGAAATAATCTGCACAATGTATTATCTTTGCCATCATGAAAGATAATGTGGACATTTCCCTCCTGTGCCTGCGTCCCTGTGCCAGGCTGGCACTTCCTTCCCACAAGCGTGAGACAGTCCTTCCTCCATGAAACCAACAGGTGAATTCCTTGTTTGTGCAACACATCAAGACACCACAGGGATTTCGTAATTGCCTCTGTCCTCAAGACGTCTCCAGTCTACTGGGGAAATGTGAATTTACCAAAATAACTAGAAAGCAAGGCAAAAACCATGCGTACCCCAGGAAGGTACATAAAGTGTCTGGGTAGTTCATAAAGGGATAAGGGAGAGGAAGAAGCTAAGAAGGCTGAGTGGAGGAGGTGGCATTTTTAAAAAAGGTGTGAACTGTTGCTATGGGGACCGGGGATTCTTCTAGTGTCTGTTTTTTCTGAATTTCTTTCAGAATGAGGAATAGCAGTCAAAAGTGGTAATGGAATTTGTGTCTCAGGCCAGAAGAGATCTATCTGTATCAAAGACTGCTCCTTGCTCATCAAATATCCAACCATTCTTCACTTTGCTCTCAAATTAGCCTCACATTCAGCTGAGCACACTTCTCCCCTGAATATAGACCATATTTGTCAGTCTCCCTCGCATCTGTGTGTGACCATATGCTTGAGTTCTCGTCAATGAGATGCAAGTGGAGGAAACGGTCTTTAAAGGCAGAGGGTGAGCCCTTTCTCTGCCCTCTTGCCCTTCTGGTTCTTGGAATGTGGATACGAGGGTTGGCTCTCCAGCAGCCATTCAGAATGTGGAGGTAAAGGCCAGACTTTAAGTATAATAGAGTGAAAAACTGAACGAAGCCTGGGTCTCTGACAGTGGAGACACCACACCAATCTTGCCTTGCTGATCTCCAGCCTGCTTTTATGCAGGAGAGAAGTAAACTTGCATCTTGTTTTAGGGATAATTTTTGTTTATTTTGGTGAATCCTAACAGCCAAGTGAATCCTAACCAATATAGTCTATATTCTTTGCTGAAATCCTATCTTATGAGCATATATGATGTAATGATACCTGAAAAAGTTTTTAGTTTCCCAACATAGCATGGAAATGTCATGATGCAATAGCCACAAAATATTTATTGAGTTCCTGCAATATTCAGGGCACTTTTCCAGACAACAAGGACAAAACGATGATGGGTCCTGATCCCAGCCTTATAAAACTTAGATTCTACTTAGGGGGCTTAAAACATTCTTGCTAAAGGAGAATTACTCATATACAGTTATTAAACACAAGTTCCGAAGGAGGGGTACAACCCACAGCCTCATAAGAGTTGAAAGGAGACAGAAAACACTTAAAGCTGGGGTGAGTCGGGCTGTCAGATAAAATTTAGGATACCCAATTCAAATGTAATTTCAGGTTAAAAAAAAGTAAATTTTTCTCAGTATAAACATATCCCAAATATCACATGGGACACGTTTATATTTTTTAAAAAATTATTTCTTCTTTATCTGAAATTCTTCTTTATCTGAAATCCCAAATTGAAGCTAGAATTCTAAATTTCAACTGTCCAAACTACTTCATGGTCTATGCTTACACTACAAAATAATTTTTCTGAAATTCAGATTTAACCAGGCATCCCATATTGTTACTTGCCTAATCTGACACCCTTTAGTTACAAGCTTCTGTCTTCACAGGAGAGGTGGAATGTAAGCTGAAGGATGACTACAATCATGGTGCACATAGTTCAGAGCCCAGGTCAGAGCATCAGAAAAACATGACCCCATTTTCTTTCAGTGTCAATTTTACTCAGAAAAATTAAAAAACAAAAACCACCAAACACACAAAATGTTAAATTTTATTCTCAATATTGAATACAATGCAAAATTTGCATGAATTTTAATACAAAGCAGGATTTCTCAACCTTGGCACTCTGGATATTTTGGAGTGCATAATTTTTTGTTGTGGGGGACTGGCCTGTACACCATAGGGCATCTAGCAGTATCCCCAGCCTCTCACCGCTAGAAGCATGCTATTCCCAGTTGCAACAACCAAAAATATTTCCAGACATTGCCAAATGTCTTCTGGGGGAGGAGGCTAAAGACACTTGGTTGAAGATCACTGGTATATGGCATGACACTTCCAAAACATTTTTGTGGCTGTGATGGATTATTTGGGGCTTTGTCCTCCTGACATCAATCACATGTATTCATTCACCTCATCACTGAGGTTCTCTTATGGACCAGTTTCAGATGGTGAGCGAGATAAGCATCTGACAGCTAGTTGGAGCCAGGATGTTACTTCTCTCTCTAATTTGTTAGCTTTTTTCCCTCTAATTTTCCAGACTGTAAACTCTGTGAGGCAAGCACAAATCATCTAATGCCTATCACACAACAGGTGGTCTAGCCATGTGAACAGAATCATAGAATAAAAGTTTTTAGCCTATGTTTTGAGAATCCCAGGAATCCATGCGAGGGCGATGAGGGCGGAGAGGGGAGCGAGAGGCCTTTGACCTCCGGTAATCGGCTAAGCGGGGCAACATTGTCAATATCAGGGACACAAAGCGTTAATTTCAGCAGGAGGGCTTCAGCCTCAATCACCAAACACTGAGCACTTGCTGCTGGGCAGCAGCATCACCCACCCCCTTCTGCACTTCCATTTCTGCAAGATGATTTCTAGGGAGCACTGCTCCCTCTAAGCTGTAGGCCATGAAGCTGCACCGGCCCCAGTTACCACTGCTGGAGGCCTTTATCTGCAATCTGCCGCCCACTTGGCTTTCCTGGCAACACAGTCCCTAAAATGAAAGTAAGCTTCTAGGCCAGTACAGCATGCTGGTAAGAAAACAGCCAAGTTTTCCTCCAGGGCTGTGTAACCAATTCCTCCACGAAGAATCCAAGAGAAAGGTGATGTTTCTAAGAAGTGTGAAAATCCATGAGGGTCTCAGGAGGTTAAGTGTGTGCCTTTGGCTCAGGTCATGATCCCAGGGTCCTGGGATAGAGTCTCCAAAGGGAGGAGGTGTCCTTGCTCAGCAGAGAGTCTGCTTCTCCCTCTCCCTCTGCTCCCTCCATCCTGCTTGCTCTTTCTCAGATAAATAAATGAAATCTTAAAAAGAAAAGAAAAGAAAATCCATGAGAACTGTTGAAAAAAGATAAAACTGTGTGTGTGTGTGTGTATACTTACATATACTTACATGTAGGACTGTTCACACACACACGAAGATAAGGTGCAGTCCTAGAGATTTTTCCTTAGACCTAGTTTGTCTAAGAGCTATTGCCATGAAGATGATGGACCTAGAGAGTGGAGTTTGCAGGCAGGAGATGTGAGTGAAAACAGTTCCTCTTGCTCAGGTGCTCTTCTTAACTCTTTCCTCTTCTGCTTCATTGTCAACTTTGTTCTTTCTGTGTCTATTCCTGCTGCGCATCCTCGCCCACAGCCCACATTTGCCCAGCATCTCTCTCTTTCTTAGTGTAGACTCGGAGGATATTCTTGCTGGTCTGGGCCACTGCCGTCTTATATGCCTTAGCGCTTGCTGTCTTATATTCTCCAGCTGTGACACTGAGGCGGTTCCTCTATAGGTCTGGGTAGACCAAGCAGTATCTTTTTTTTTTTTTTTTAAAGATTATTTATTTATTTGAGAAAGACACACAGAGAGAGAGAACATGAGTGGGGGGACAGGCACAGGGAGAGGGAGAAGCAGAATCCCTGCCAAGCAAG
The DNA here is from genome assembly GCF_905146905.1 of Nyctereutes procyonoides. Classification (NCBI taxonomy): domain Eukaryota; kingdom Metazoa; phylum Chordata; class Mammalia; order Carnivora; family Canidae; genus Nyctereutes; species Nyctereutes procyonoides. The sequence continues at coordinate 45,814,715 of NW_026575146.1, forward strand.
GAGCCCAACCTTAATCTCAGAACCCTGGGACCATGACTTGAACCAAAGGCAGACTCTCAACTGACAGAGGCATGCAGGCACTCTAAGCAGCACCTTCTAAGAACCACTGAGACTAGGCAAGTCAAGAACCTGGCTCTCTTTACGTCCTAGGCCCTCAGTAGGCATTGCTCTCAATTTTTCTAAACAGACCTCCTCTAGCAACCTGTACAATTCAGCTGGAGTTGGCACTCTAGATAAAAGTCCTTTGTCATCCCTGCCTGAGGTAACAGGAAGTGGGATGGAGTGGGAAGGGTGGAAGAAATAACCAGGAATGGGAGGGGTGGGTGGAACAAGGGGGCTCAGCCCAGAGGCTAAGAGAGTGAAGCACATTGAAGACTCTAGCTGTAGAGGAAGCTGATTTCAGAAATGTGTCTGTAAGTGAGCGTGTGTGACTCTTGCTATGAACTGTGCTGTGTGAGTACATGTGTCCTTACGTGTGGTGGAGATAAAACTATAAAAGGTTAGCAAAAGTAACATATATCGACATTGTTATAGATGCTGGCTAATTAATGAAGACAAATTGTGGAACGTTGGCTTTGCCACAAAAGATGAATAACAGTTATAGCCATGCATGTGACCTGCTTACTATCTCTGTCTTCCTCCCCATGCAGCATGACAAATACTGAGCATATTATTGATGGTGTAATAGATTAACTTTGTTGTACATTTTATTTGACGACAACACTGAACTCATACAATACAAAAATTAGGGGAAAAAAGGCATTTATAATTCTCTTTAGTTTGCTTAGTGACAAAACTTTGCTTCCCTTATTCACTGGGGTATTGCCATCTGTTCAGAGAACATGACCACTAATTCACAAGTTAGAGGAGAGTGTAACACTTTATGATAGATCTCTCATAGAACAAAGGAACAGAAGATGGAAACTTAATTTTCTGCAGTTGGACTCTAGCCTCTAATTGTTGCTGGTGAAGTACCACCCATATTGTGAGCCCACCTCCACATTTTTACTGAAATTTCTTTCGAGTTTATTCAGATTTTCCCTGGCCCTTTCTCAGGGGGGCACGGATAACTTTCCTGGCTAACTCCCAGTGATGCAAAAAGACTGGATCTAGTCTTCCATTCCACTGAGTATGAAAAAAGATAAACAGGACCAGAAACAGAGAGGAGCAGGCATAGCTGCCAGGATGGCTTCAGTGCTTCCCCCAGGGAAGAGAAAGAGTTAAGATTGCACAACTCCGATTTAAGAACATTCCTTAAAAAAAAAAAAAAAAAAAAAAAAAAAAAAAAAAAGGACATTCCTTTCTTATGTCCATTTCTTCTTCTCCCTAATTCAGACTCGTCTTCCTTTACTGGAGGATATCAGAGTTAGGACTCTGTCTGCAGGCTCTGACATTTCCATTTGATGAGTATTGTCAAAACCTACTGAGGTGCAGGCATGTGCTAAGCAGTGAGAGCACCCTAGTGAATAAGGTATGGTCCTGGCCCTCAGCAATCTGATGGTCGATTTAGAAAATAGATTTATTGATAGTTTCCACTGTACATGGTAAGTGGTAAGATAGAGGGCCATGTGGGGATACAGAAAGTTCATCCTACTTTAGCTTGGCTTCTAGCTCAATTTCCCATAAGCTGCTGCTTCTTTCATTGAGGTAGATCTTGTTAATGGCATTTCCAAGAGTCATCGTTGTACTTCCTCCTTGCTAATGGAATCCTAGTTTTATGCGAACCAATGTGATAGATGATTGCTAGGGACTGAATGTTTGTGTCTCACCTAAATTCATATGTCCAAGTTTAAATCCCCAATGTGATGAGTGGAGCCTTTGGGGGATTGGTTAGGTCATGAGAGTGGAGCCCACATAAATTGAATTAGGGTCCTTATAAGAAGAGACACAGGAGAGATGATTGCTCTCTGCTCTCCATTATGTGAGGACACAGTCTGTACATGAACAGTCTGTAAATGAACACTGTCTGTAAACCAAGAAAAGGGTTCTCAACAACATTGGATCAGTTGACCCCTTGATCTTGGACTTCCCTTGAACTGGGACAAATAAATTCCCACTTTTAAGCCCCCCAGTCTACAGTATTCTGTTAGAGCAGCCTGATGGCAAATGATGATTGACATAGGCCAACAAGGACAATTGCATTTTCCTTTTCAATGCAAAGATGTGGCCATGTGGCCCAATTTTAGCCACCGGGTAGTCTGCCGAAGGGCTTCTATGAAAGCATTTGCTTTCAGACAAAGGAGATTGAAATGGGAGAGTTCTTGGTGAACAATCTTCCCCTTCTTTCATGCTGAGGCTGTGAGGACATGATGCTTGGGGCCATAGAAGCAATCTTAGGACTGTGAAGCATCAAGAATAAATGTAGAAATTCGACATGCTACGAACAGAGGAACGAAAGAATGGAAAGATGCTGGGTACCTGATGACATTGTTAAACTTCTGAGCAGACCCTGGAATCCCTCCATTCAGATTGCTTGTTAACTGTACCATAAAACTGCTTGCTTTCCAACCCGATGTTAACTTTTTTGGTTTCCTTGCAGCCCCAAAGCACTCCAAACGGACGTAGTCTTGTAATCAATCCTCTTGCTAATAAACCTTAGTGACATTGTGTTGCCTAGCTGACGTTATCAGGCTCAGTGAGTCAGCCACTCCACGATTGTTCACTCAAGGCTCTGCAAAGGATATGCCCCATGGGTCCACTGCTTGTTTTTAGATGGCCTGTGAGTTAAACACAGTTTTTGCATTTTTAAAGGATTGAAATAAAAATCAAAACAAGAATAATTTTTGTGATATGCAACAATGATATAAACTTCAGCTGTCAGTGTCCATAAGTAAAGTTTTATGGGAATTCAGCCATGCTCATTATTTACATGTTGACCATGGCCGCTCGCATGCAGAGATATTTAAGAACAAACAGATGCGCTGAGAAGCCTAAGATATTTACTCACCGACCTTTGGCACAAGAAGTCTGTAGACCCCTGCTCTACGTCCTGAGTCCCACTCAAGTCAGTGTGACCTAGACTGTATTTTAGGGATGTCACTCTCTCCCCTCTTCTTGCCCTTGACCATGTGGTTTCCTCCACTGAAAATTGCCCTTCCTCTGTTCTCTTGGAAACCTTCACATTGATTTATTGCTCCATTGAGTTGATAAAAACACTCTTACAAATATTAGTTTGATTGTTACAAAAGGTTCTTTGAGATGATAAGGCAGAGACTGTTATTATTTTATGGAGAGGGGACAGATGTCGGGGTGCAGTCTGATATCAAGGATGTTGGAGCTAGACTGACACCAATTGAACGTTCAAAACTCCACTCGGTAGCTGCGTGGCTTCAGCTAAGTCACTTAATTTTTCAGAGCCTCAGATTTTCATTTATTGAATGTGGGCAAAAGACTTCACTCACTCTGTATTAAATTATTACATGGCCGGCCCAGGTTCCCAGCAGTAGAAAGAGCCAAGGCTAGAAGCTAGAAGTTTGGAATCTGGTTGATAATCTCGAGCTATGTACAAATTCCCGGTTGGCTTTGAGAAACAGCAGCAGGAAGATAAATACCTGCTCAAAGATGAATAGGAATATACCTCAGAATTTCAGTTTCTTAGACTGGCACTGATAGAGCAGTTAGGAGGCTACTTGCTTGCCTGGAAAAGTAGCCCCTTAAGAGAAAGAGAGAAAGGGAGAGAGGGGAGAGAATCGTGTTCTCTTCCAACTGAAGTATCCATGCCCCAACCAAACATCAGTGGTCCTTAGTGGTTTTCAAAATGGTGTGCATACAAAACCCTCCAAGGCTTCCAACATTCCTTCTTATGTGGTTGTTCTACTTAAAAATACAGCAAAATAAAAAAGCTCACTCTTTTGCTGAACTCCTTGGCCCCGAGACCTCTTTCTTCTTGCCTAAACTACTTCTCTGTCAGCCGCTGGGTGTCTTCTAGCTCCTACAGCATATTTTGAAATTGCATATTTCAATCACCTATATGAGCTAACCGAAGCTGAGTAATGAGTGTCTGGAAGGTTTGCACAAGGTTATTAAAAGTTTCTTAATCTGCCACCAACTTCTCTTTTAATATTGTTTGTGGATTTCCTAAAGCACAGGAATAAATTCCCTTGACCCTCTTACTCATTAACTTGGAGAGTATGGCAGAAAATCAAAGGTACAAAGCTGTTAGGGTATTTGGTCCCTTTTAATAACCTCATGACTGTAGCACTGAACCGATAAGGCTATCGTGGCTGTTGATCAAAAAGGCAAGAAAAGGCAGTGAGAGCAGCAGACACATCATTATGCAAACAGTGGTTTTAAAACCATTGCATCTCTATTCATTTCCCTAATAGTATCCTTTAATTAGGGGTCATTTTAATAAAAAAAAAATAAGATAGAGAAAATGGCAGCTTTGAAATGTCTTTATCCTAGGGTCTTTGAGTTGACAACCTATTAGGTTGACAAGGGAGTTTTTACTTAAATTGTTGGTATCGGGAGGAAAACAGGAAGAGGTGAATTTTAAGGCAAAAGAATAGGGTTCATTTGTACCACTTGTAAGCTGTGACCATTTGAACAGGTCATTTCGTTTCCTTGGGATTTGATTTTCTCATTTGTGAATGAAAACAACACCAAAATTACAAGTAGTATCCACCTTTCTTTGAACACCAACCCTGTGCTTTACATCATTCAGTCATTTCAATGAGACTAAGCCACTGTCCCCATTTTACAGGTGAGGAAAGTGACACTCAGGGAGGTTAGCTGTGGTGTCTGAGTTTCTACCGCCAGTTAAGTGCTGGAGTCAAGATAAAAACCCCTGGGTCAGTCAGCCAGGGCTTTGGTGAGAATCTGGTGAGGAAAAAAAAAGTGTGTCTTTTCAAACCAAAATTACCAGCGCATCCATGCTCTTTCAGAAGCACCCTCCAGAGGGGTTTGCCTAGAACGTTCAAAGGGAAAGTGGTTCAAAATTACATTTTAAACGCATTCACATTTTGGGGAAGTGAGAGAAGGGAGGTTTGTGTGTTCTTTTAAATGTGTAAGTAATAAAGAATAAATAGAACATGTCCTTTTGGTTTGTTTAGTTTTCAAATCATTCCAGCGCAATTTGCAGTAAAAAACTGCTTTCATTTTGATGTGATCAAAGCAGTGCGTGATCCAATCAGGTCAACACTGCAACAAGCCAGAGCAATGCAAACATGCCTAAGCTCCCTGTTTACTAAAGATGTCCGTAGCAGATAATAACATGCTTGTCCCAGGATATTTAAATAAAAATAAATACAAACCAAGGATACCAGCTTGAGGATGACTCTGAGGCAGGCACGCATCTGAAATGAGCAATTGTCATTTACCATCCTCCTTGTTTTCAATTATAGTTGAGAGTAGGGGCTGAAATTGAGTCTTCTTTTTTTCCCCTTCCCTCCTCTGGAATTTCTCTGCCTTTTCCCCCAAAGGGCAGTTTACTGCAGAGGAACCTAATTTTCTTTGAGTCGTGGAGGCCTTTTGTGGCCTTTGGAGAACACTCCTGCATATTAACAAAATGCTCTGGCTTCTCACGTGTCCATTTGGGTGTCAGCAGGGCAATAGGGCTCAGCCAAAAGGTTAAGCAGGCCACCAAGAGCTCAGCTGTAAGCATTTCATTTCTTATTCACACCAAATCCATTGGTTGCTGCCCTGGAATAGGGATAATGGTTGTAGTGTGTATGCTTGCCAAGGACAAACAATGCTGCCCTGTCAAGAATAAAAGTAAAAATTGACTTTTGGGAGACTGCATTATTTGGATATTTTAATCCAACTCTTGCAAGCCATGGCATTTTTGTTTTCTCACACAACCCTTTCAAAAACATTTTAATTCATAGACAGCCTGTAATCACGGGAGGTTTAGATCTAAAAAAGGCATGAATGATTGCTTAGAGCCAATGGATGGAAAAGACCAGGATAACGTCTAGCACGTAGTAGGTCCTCAATCAATGATCATTATTGTCATTACCCTTAAATCACCCTCTTCTATTTGCAGTGGAGGAAACAGACTGAGAGGTAAATAATTGACCAAGGCTAGAGAGTGACAATGGCAAAAGCCATTCGGATCTGTGTCTTTCATGTGGCCATCTCATTTCCTGCTTTATTTTTTACCTGTCAATCTTTTATTGTAAAATCGTTCATGGTAGACACCAAAAAAGAATCACTTTATGAATGAATTCCCTGGGAAAAATGAGTAAGAAGGCCTATCATTGATTCACATGTTTGATCACTGTAAATCCTTGCTATAAAGATACTCACCAGTGAGTACTTTTGAGATGTAAGAGAAAACAGTGGTTAAGGGCCCCAGGGTCTGGAGTCTGGTCTGATTTGCAATACCAATTCCTGCTAACTTTGTGACCTTTGGTATAGTTGTTGAACCTCTCTCTGTCCCTGGTTTCTCTTCTGGAGAGTAGAAAAATCAAGACTATATTATGGAGTTGGGGAGAGCATTAAATGAGATACTACAAAAAGCAATTAACATAGCATCTGAAAAGTGGTAAAGTGCTAATCAACTGTAGGTGCTAATAATATCAGTTTGGTTGTTATTTTAGTCATTATTGTAGAATAACGTTCGGTGGGTTTTTCTCAGGATTTAGTCAGATAAGTGCCAAGAAATGGTGTGTCTCACCTATAACCTGGTTCAAGGCATCAGTTTACCCATGGCTATCAGAGTGTCTAGTGATCAGTAGGAAATATTTTCAAATGTGACCAAAGCAGTTGAACAAATGAAATTGAGGGGAATCAAGAGTATGTAATTTGCGAAGATAATGGGCGATGTGTATGCATTTAGAATTAGGAGGAGTTATCTTATTTCGGGACATTGAGATAGTGAGTACACAAATGATGTCTCTGTTACTTAAGACTCTATATAGTAAGGTTGTTTTTCTGTTTTTTTTTCTTTTTTTAAAGGCAGTGTGGTGGAATTTACTGGTTCATGTACATGAGGAATCCAAGATTTAGGAACAACTGGATTTCAGTAATCAAATGATAGCATGAGGTTCTAGATTCTTTCTCTTCATTTCTCAGTTCATTATATTTTGTATGATGGTTTTTATTTCATGCATACTATTTATGGCAGCTTAGGCTCACAAACTCATAGCTCCAAGTCCAGCAGAAAAAAAGTGTCATCTCCAGTTTCTTCCAGTAAAAATGTGGCATTGGTTTTGCTCTGATTGGGGCATGTGCCTATTGCTGATCCATTTATTGAGGCCTAGGGGAACCGAGGTTTTCATGGGCCAGGTTTGGTGTTAGCCCACATGGACCAAAAGTGGAAGAATGGTTGTACTCTGAGGACAATGTAGGTTCTGTCCTGAAAAGATGTATTCTGGAGAGAGAAATAATATATATCCATTCTAGTTTGGGACAGATAGACATATTAATGGGCATGTCTCAAAGGGTACCATGTCTACATATTTTATCTCCATTCAAAGCCATTCTTTTATCTTTAAATAAACGAACTCTTCAATTTCTCTGCCTTGGGAATTTTATCTTCTCAACTGTCACACTTTTAGTATCTACTGCTAAAACCACCATCATTTCAACTGTTTGTTAGCAGAGCTAGTGTGAGGAGAGAAGAGCCACAGCTAGTTACTAATCCCAGCTGGCCAGTAAGCATCTCTATCTCATGTTGTTGGGAGTTTGAGGAAGCCCCCCAAAATGTAATCTTTCCTGTGCAAGTTTAGAATGGACTAAGAGAGAGAGATTCAGGACTCAACCAGAAGGAGATTAAAATTTCTTCCTTTTAAAACTGGTTTTAGAGAGTGCAGATATATGGGTTTGCTATTACTCCCCTGAATTAAACATACATCCCCAAACTGCAGGTCTACACTGTGGACCCTATGAAATAGTGTAAACAGACGGAAATGTGTGTTCTTTGTAAGTACAAACAGAAAAAAAGAAACAGGGGCAGGGACTAGTTTAAGAATCCTCAACTACTAGGCAGTCCCGGTGGCTCAGCGGTTTAGCACCAACTTCAGCTCAGGGCATGATCCTGGAGACCTGAGATCAAGTCCCACGTTGGGCTCCCTGCATGGAGCCTGCTTCTCCCTCTGCCTGTGTCTCTGCCTCTCTGTGTGTGTGTCTCTCATAAATAAAAAATCTTAAAAAAGAAAAGAATCCTCGACTACTAAACTTCACATTACTTTAACTCACCCTAGATCAGGGTTTCTCATACTTGATATGACTGACATTTTGGGCCAGAAAATTTTTTGCTGTAAGGATCTGTCCTGCATATCATAAGATGTTTAGGAGCATCGCTGGCTTCTGCCCATTAGATGCCGGTTGCATCCTTCCTACCCCATTGGTGACAAATGTCTCTAGACATTGCCATGCAAGGCAGTCACCCCTCGTGCAAACCACCACCCTAGAGTAAAAGGGAAACGTCAAAGGGTGTTATTCCATTAGAACTTCCATGTGGAGAAAAAAGTCCGGGGTAGGAGTGCATACGGTAATCTCACGAAATGAGTAAAACAAAGCAAAGCAAACCAAACCAACTCGCTTTGTTTCTCTGTGCAAAAATTAGCCTCACCAAAAAGCTAACTTGGTGCTGACAAAGAAGTGAACAAATATAGGGAAGTGTTAAGCAAATATTTGTTGACTACACTTAGTATATATGTCTGGTACTCTTAACAGATCTCAGGTTGTAGTGATTAAAAATAAGAGAGAAAAGAAGGAAGGAAAGAAAGAAGGGAGAGAAAGGGAAAGAAGAAAAGAAAGAAGAAGAAAAAAGAAGCAATTAAAAAGAAAGAAAAGGAAAAATGGGTTCTTGTATACAATTAGGAGTTTTAGGTAAACGAGTAAGAGCAGTATTTATTTGGCAGTGACATATGTAAATAAGATAAACAAGACTATCATAAACTCTATACGGAAACCAAGAAATTAGATTCATGAAACTGTTCAGAAAAAATGTGCCAGCCGCTGCCAGAATTACTAACTGAGCAAGATCTAAACTTCAAAGTTTGAAATAATGGTTAATTTGATTTGAGTATATGCCTGAGAAATGTATAACTCTCAAGAATGCCTGTATTAATATTTCTGAATTCACAAATTTTGGGATTCCAAAGGTCTCAGTCCGTATCCCTCATGAATGTCAAGTGTCTAATTATATATAATTACCACTGCCTTTTCATTAATTTATTATTTAGGTCTGCAAGACTGCTATTTCTCCTTCACCTTTATTCATGTTGCTTTTTAATCAAGTTTCAAAGCATTTCACAAGATCACGTCTCATTAAAACCCAATAAAACTAGAAATCAGGAAAAAGACTAGGATAAAAGAGATACAATGTAATCCCAGTTGTCAACAATGCATTTTTTTTAAAGTCAGCAAATTACTCTGAGGTTTGCTCCTCCTAGCAACTTCTGAAGAAACTGGAAACACCAGTAAGAGGGAAGACTTTTGTTCTTTTAGGGAAAACATTGGTGTTGTCTTTCGACCTGCCACCTGAAGGAAAATGAATAACCAGGGCTTCCATTAGTTTTTCTCTTTAATTTACAAGCTCTTAACCCTCCGTTTTCTAGATCTTTTCACTCTTTGGGATGGATACTGTAGAGTTGGTAAAAATAATAATTATACCTCATATTTTCAATGTGGTATTAACTTTTCAAAGTACTTTTGTATCTATTTGAGCTTCTAGACACCCAGGGAAAGGTATTATTAACTTTCTTTTGTATATGAGGAAATTGAAGCTCAGAGAGGTCTAAGAGCTGCTGAAGAGGTCACACAGCCAGCAAATGGCTCGTAGCTCCCCAGGCCTGCTGCTTGCATCCATCATTTTTTCAGTAAGCATTTGCAAGCACCTCAACCACTTTTGGTCTGCCATATTTAGGTTCTGTGGCAAGCCTCCATCATCCATGGCTTTGAGCTTTGGCTAAGTGATGTATGGTAAAGGCCATGCTGAGAGGGCAATAGGTGAAATTAGGGGCTCTCTAGAGATAGTTGATCAGAAGGAAACCTTTAGTGTGTATGCATTCATGCATTGAATCATTCCTTCCGTCAGTAAATATTTACTAAGCATACCTCGTGCATCAGCAACTTTCTAGGGATCTCAAATATTCTAGGGATCTTTAGCCTCTTTATAAACACCAGAAAATTAGCTCTGCATACAAATCTAAGTGTGTGATAGTCAGAAGTAGGTAGCTCACTTTGCAGCTCATAAACTCAACAAGTCTCATAAGGCAGGAGATTAACCATATGCACACACCCAGCACAGTCTGGAACTATATTGCTGATTATACAGTGATACAATTAATTGATTGTTTTTTTTTTCAGCCATACTCAAATCCAAGAGCAGCGATCGTCCAAAGTATCACAACAGACTCTATGGAACAGTTTCTATTTGAAAAAAAAAAAAATTTAATATACCAGTGAAGCAACTGGCAAGTAAAGTTGGTAATATGTATTAAGGACCTTAAAAATATACCAACTTTTCCATTTATTTTATTTTGTTTTAGCTTCTGGGAATTTAACCTCAAAAAAATCTAAATACTGAAAAATCTATTTGCATATGATGTTAAATTCTTATTTAGTTATTATAGTGAATAGTCTTACAACTTCGTAATCCAACAATAAGGTAATGATTAAAGCCATTGTTTTCCAAAGTGTGCTCTAGGGAACACCAATGTTGTGCAATGCTCCATGGTGAAAATGGTTCCATGTTAATTAAGTTTGAAAAATGAGCACACTAGGCTCTTCTCCTGATGCTTCACAGTTCATAATAGTATACAGGAGATGTTATAAGGTAATATCTTTAACTTTTTCTTTTTTTAAAAAAAGATTTATTTATGTATTTAAGAGAGAGAGAGAGCAGGGGGAGGGTCAAAGGGAGGGGGACTTAAGCAGACTCTCTGACTAGCAGCAGAGCCCGTGACAGGGCTGGATCCCTGACCTGAACTGAAATCAAGAGTCAGACCCTTAACCAACTGAGCCACCCAGGTCTATACTTACTTTTTTCAAGTACGCATATTCCAATCTATTTACTTCTGGATCTCAGTTTTTGAAATACGTATCTTAATATGGACTTAACGCCAAGTTAAGTAAATTATAATCCATTTGCAAATAATATGCAGCCATTAAATTGTATTTTTAAAAGAATAATAGAATGAGGAAAATATTTTATGGAGAAAAGATAGGGCAGAAAATTTGTATGTATATAACATTTGTATCTCTATGAAATTTATATATGAATATGTGAGATTTCTATGAATGATTATAGTATAATGTAAAAATGCAAAGAATTAAAGAACCAGAGGGCAAAGAGCCACACATCAACATTCTTAAGGTGGTCATGGGGTTATGTCTTAGGGACTTTTTGGTTCTCATTTTCCTCACTGTACAAATTTTTAGTAACATGGTTATGTTACTTTAATGATAAAAATTTTTTTAGACTCAGGAGTAAAGGAAAATATGCAGGTACAATAAATACCTTGGTCAATGTCAAAAATAGATTTTAGTGAAGTTATTATCTTCCAGGATGTGTGGAGAATAAGCAAGTCAGTAAACTAAAACTTTAATGCCCTTATAGGTATGATACATAATCTTGCTAATCCCTGAATTGTCAGCTGATTTCAACACATGAAATTTAGTATGACACATACATAAAGTATAACCTACAAGTTCTAAGTTGAGCTTAATAGTAGTGTTTTATTTAATCCCACTTAAGGAGCTAATGTCCTGTTTATTTTATTCCCTCTTTTTCTCACCACCCCCAACCCCTTCTTGATTCAGCCCTCCTCCACTTCTTACAGAACCAACAGGCATTTGTAACCAAATGCCTACACCTCGGCACTTCCATTAGGATCCACTTGACTGTACTTAACCCAGTTCCTTGGAAATGTGCAGTCTTTGTTTTAACTTTGCACATGCTAGGTACTTATAATAGAAAGAGACAGGAACCAAGATGTTTGCTTTTTCTAGTGAGAGAAAATAAAACAAGAAGACAATCCAAAGGAAGCCATAGTGAGATCACCAGTAGATAAACATTTCACAAGAGAAATTATAACCACTATTATGAGAAGCAAATGCAGCCTTTTTTTTCTTGGCCATAGAACTTTAAAACAGTCTCTGAAAACATCCCGTTATCCCTCAGCTAGCAGACACACATCTTCCAATATTTGACAAATACCATCTTGAATCTTTTTTAGTGCAGGTGGTTCTAACTATGTCATGCTGTTACTCTCTTCCCAGTTAAAGTCGCATTTCTTTTTCAAATTCCTTCTGCACAGCAGAAGAGAACCTTAGCAGATGGATTAGGGTAAAGGAAACGGTACATAATGAATCACATTTGAAACCACAGCATGCAGATCAATATATAAATATATAGAGTCCTCCTCCTCTCTGCTTTCAGTGAATTTGAGTGTTTCATAGACTTAAGAGGCCAGAATCCTGCTTTGTGCTGAGAAAACTCACTGCAGCTGTAGGTCTCTCCTTCAGATTGACTTCATTACCCTTGCCCCCCACTATTGTGCCGGGGACAGAGCAGTATTGCCCAAGACCGGCCTTCAGAGCACTCACAGACACCAAGGCCAGAATTATCATCTGCTGGAACACCAGGGAAATTTTCCAATGACGCATTTGCTATATAGACTGAATATGTTAATCACATCCACTCCCCACACTCATACGTTGAAACCTAATCTCCAGTGTGATGGTGTTGGGAGGTGGGGCCTTTGGGAGGTGATTAGGTTATTGAGGGTGGAGCCCTCATGAATGGGATTCATGCCTTTATGAAAATAGAGACTCCAGAAACCCCTTCTACCATGTGAGGATGTAGCAAAAAGATGGCCATCTGTGAACTAGGAAGCAGGTCCTCTCCAAAATCTGGTCTTGGACTTTCAGCCCCTAGAACAATAAGAAATAAATCCCCGCTGTTTATAAGTCACCTTGGTACTTTGTCACATATGTGGTCACATATGGCATTTTGTTCTAGAAACCCAAATAGACTAAGACAGTCTTACTTTCCCCTTTCACAAAAGGTATGACCGTGGGTGAGTTAAAGTGACTTGGCCCGAGCTGCAGAACATACTAGCAGTCTAAAGCCGAACTCCAGAATAGAAATTGCTCATTTGACAAAAATGAATTGCACTAAAGCATGTGGTCAGGGTTTTCTTCCCCTAAAGTTTTACTGTATGAAATCAATGCTTTTTTCTTTTCAGTTCAACCTTAAGTTAGCTGGCAGCTTTCCTTAATAACATAGCATGGAAGAGCATAGAAGGCCAACCATCAGGCATCTCACCACCTATGTTCTCAGCATCTTGTTACCTGATTAGAATTTTGACATATAGGATTTGAACACTAGGTGAGAGCACCATTACCGAGGCTTTGTGAGGTCTAATCTTGCATTTTAGTGTTAATAGGAGTAACTTTTAGGTGGGAGCAGCTGCTTAATGGGTCAATTTGTAGAATCCCACAGCTTTTGAAGTCAGCCAGTGGACTAGTGTTTTGGGGCAACTACCGTTTGCAAAATACTTTATTCTTAGTCCAACTGAAGAGGAAGATGTATGCATACATAGGAAAAAAACAAGGCTCCAGTGCATTTTTAATGAAAGAATAAAAGGAATCCCAACAATTAACAATAATTTTGTGATAAGCTCTCTTCAGTTTTTAATTTTTAGGCTTTATAGTTAAATGGGTTCTGTTGTCTTCTTTCCTTGATATCTTTGCATAGAAGTTTTATAACAACCTAAGAAGTTTTGCTTTCCTTTCCTTTTCTTTTTTTTTCTTTTCTTTTCTTTTCTTTCTCTTTTTTTGCATTTGGGAACAAAGCTTCTTTAGAAAGTTAGAGTGTGATTTATGTCTAATTGCAACACACCAGACAATTTCCATTATGAGCTCTCGAGGACCTCTTTAAGTCAGGAATGAGGCAGAAACTTCTCAGTTTCTTTCCATCAAAAGTTACCAAACAGGCAAGGATGTTGAAGATGGTACACATGAGGAAAGTATTCCCTGTGACTAATAGTTTTGAAGAAACAATTTCTATGCCACAGTGGATAAAGTTGTGAGAAAGGCATGACTTCCAGGGTCAGTGGTAAACCTGAAGGTAATTCTTGCTGCATATGGTACCAATAACGAACAGAAAGACTGAAATGTGTCAGAGGTCAGGTTTTTGGATCACCATTTAAAGAGCTGTGGGATGGGGGTGGGGTTAAGATATCCCATTAGAGAAGCTCCACCAATAGAGCATGTGCACATTGCAGCCTTACTCCCACACATAATGTCAAGACTAGACACAGAGTGACTTAGTACTTCTTTTGTGAGCGTGCTCACAAATAATGCTAAGAAAATCTGAAACAGAAGTGGGTGGGCCCCCTATAATTTTATCAGACTTGTAGTCTCTGGCTCCCAGCTACCCCGCCATTCAATTCCTTTATCTTACATTGTCAAGGGAGTAAAGACCATCAAACTCAGCGTTTCTTTGCATGTCTGTATAACGGCCTCCTTTTATCATTTCTATCACCTTCACATTGCTTCCTTGTTGAAACCAGATGGGAGCATCTTGGCTAATCATCACTACCACAAAATTGGTGGTAGTGATGGTGAGTCCTGAAAAAGGCCAGCAAGAGTTTTGACAATGGGTAAATTCTAGTAATTGGGATTATTTTTTAGGAACAGAAAAAAAAAAAAACCTAGTTATTTCTAGAAATCATTTTCAGTGTTTTCTGGGGTGAAGAGATGGTATGGAAGAGAGGCAATGAGAATGTAAAAGTCAAGTGACAGGATTGCTGTAGCAGAGCCTGGTCATTTGTGGGGGGTAGATTCCTGCTTAAATTGGACCTCCAATTCTGGAGAGTAATATATTGGTAAATGGCTCTCTGATTGAGAAAAAAAAAAAGTTTAAACTTAAATGTACTTAAGTTGTACCTAACTCAAGGACCACAACAAATACACCAACCAAACACTAGTTAATGCCACTAATAGTTTTTAGGAGTGTACAGGTACAGTGGCATGTTAAAGTTTCACTAGGGGGGAAGTATAGAATACAAGACTTAACAGAATGGATTTTGAAGTCAGAAAATATCTGCAGTGGAATCCTATGGCCAGATTATTCACTGAACTTTTCTGAGACTGACTTAGTAGAGTGTTCTGGTAGGCAAAAGAAAGTAGTACCTACTTCACACATGAGGAAGAGGCAAAATGGCAAGTCAAGTCCCAGTTTATAGCATTTGTGATTTTCATGATGTAAATATTCTTACCATGGCTTATTTCAGACTACGGATAGGACATCACTGAATGTGAAGTTGGGAAGAGATGTGCAGTATTATGCTATTACAACCTGTTTCCATCATACAGTTGCACTAGACACAGTTGACCTCAAGGGCATAGAGACTAGTACAATTTAGTAAAATATACAGGAAGCAATGAGTTTTGAGTATTTGTTACCTTTCAAAATACATAATTGAGGGGCATCTAGGTGGCTCAGTTGGTTAGGCATCTGCCTTTAGCTCAGGTCATAATCTCAGAGTCCTGGGATTGAGCCCCGCATTGGGCTTCCTGCTCAGTGGGAGTCTGCTTGTACTTCTGCTCCTCGCTCACACTCTATCTCTCTCAAATAAATAAAATCTTTTAAAAAGTCAAATACATAATTGATCTACTTAAAAGTTTAAATACTTTGATTTTTAATAACAGCTGCGCTTGACAACAAGTTTATGAAAATTCTTGAAAAACTGACAACTGACTTCATGAGCCTGGAGTAAACTCCCATCTTCCCCCTGTTCTGGTTAAAAATGAATCTGCCTTTTTTTTTTTTTTTTTTTTTTTAATGTGGTGGGATAGGGTGTCAAGGGGAGTATCACTGGACTTGACTTGTTAGACACAGACACTAGACATGTCAGACCCAGGTCACACGTGTTAATACTTGACACAATTAGCTTCATCTGTTTAAAAACAACAATCCCTTGGGCAGCCCAGGTGGCTCAGTGGTTTAGCACCGCCTTCAGCCCAGGGTGTGATCCTGGAGAGCCGGGATCGAGTCCCATGTCGGGCTCCTTGCAAGGAGCCTGCTTCTCCCTCTGCCTGTGTCTGCCTCTCTCTCTCTCTCTCTCTCTCTCTCTCATGAATGGATAAATAAAATCTTTAAACAAAACAACAATCCCAGTAATTCTCTCAAGCTGTCCTCAAATCTGACATCTGCCAAACCCTCCCCAGATGCCAGGAGTCAATAATTTATGAGGGATTAGGGTAAGGGTGAAGAAAGATTTGCTTGTTAATTATGATCGTGAAGACCACACACACCATGAACAGAAACATTATGTCCAAACGAGAGGATTTCCAGGTAGCCCTACTTGGAGATGAGTCAAGTCAACCAGAATTTCCTCTGTTCTACGTAGCTCTGCCTGGGGGCTTCCTATTTGCTTTAAAAAAAAAAAATTTATTTATTTATTCATGAGAGACACAGGGAGAGGCAGAGACACAGGCAGAGGGAGAAGGAGGCTCCCTGCAGGGACCCCAATGCAGGACTCCATCCCAGGACCCCGGGATCATGCCCTGGGCTAAAGGCAGACACTCAACCACTGAGCCACCCAGGCGTCCCCCTATTTGCTTTTTTCTAAGCGAAAGCCCATCATTGAAATGTCTTAACAAAAAAGCCCTAGCTACTGTGACGTTCTCGGGAACCAGCAGTTGACAAAGGCATTACAGTACTGTGTCATGCAGGCTGTTAAAGAAATCCAGCCCTGGTGATAATGTGTATATTCATTCTGTGTAAATGATTAAGTTCAAAAAACCATACAATGAATCATGGTAGCAAGGCCAGACTTGCTTTGATTAACTACACTGGTATAATGAAACCCAACAGAGCAATCACTGAAACATTTAGCTCCAAATGTAAATCTTCTTGAACTCCGGGGTGGGGGGGACATGTTAGGCAATGAGAGACCGTGTAGAATACAGCCATGTTTCGTATAATCAAAGTAGAGGTAGTTGTAAAGAAAAGGGAATGTTTAAAAGTTGTTATGCTGTGTTTGGCGAGAATGAGTCATTTTAAAAGTGTCAATCACGATAATCCAACATATTTTAATCTAAAGGTCAATAGAAGCAGTTTCTAAGGTGGTACAATAGTTATGCCAAATATGAAAGCAAGCACTTTTAAGATGATTTCAAGTGTTAATACTGTACCATAATGTGTCTTGGAGAATTAATCTCAGCTCTAAATTGAAGAGCATGGCTTGATCAGGGTAGAAGAATTCTTATTAAAAAAAAATCTACCGAAGTAGCTGGTGACACAGTCATTCTGACCCAAGTGCCCTGCAGAGTTCTGATAATTCAAACGTAGCTCAGTGGAGGCAATGTGGTGTCTTCTACGGAGGAGTAGTTATCTTTTTCTCTTGGGGGTAAATCATCCACCGGTTCCAGTGTCTACAGAATGAAAACTCTTTCCTTCCAATAGCCGACAAGTCATTTTCTCAAAGGCAAGAGAAATGTCTGCCTATGAGGCATGAAGCCAGTGCTCTCCGATGGAATGGCCAGAACCATTGGTTCCCTGACTATTTTCAGTTTTGTTCTTGAACCTTGTCCCAATGCACCTTATAGGTGCTTGGGTCATGTTGTACACTTAAGCATTAGAAATATTTCACGAAAGAAAACTCAAGTTATGTTCTATCTTTAAGGTTTATGGGAACGTGTGGTCTTCCTTATAGAGAAAGCGATTGCTACCCCGGCAAGATGGGGCTTTCATCTGGTGAGTTTCATATGTACAGGTTAAACATATGAGAGGTTTTATAAGGCTATAGAAATTATGTCAGAGAAACAATCTATAAGAGGTCTGAGCCATATAAAAACCACTGGATACATTGAGTTTCATGATAAAGCTCTTTCCAAAGTTATTAGACCACATAACTCCATCTATGTTATCACAGGGGAACTTGGAACTGACCATTGCTGTAGATTATAGTAATAATTCTACATGCACACACTCAGGCTACCCCAAAGTGCTTCCAGAATTGGTTGTAAACCTAGCACTAGGATAGTCTCTCAAATCTATTCTCATAAATCTAACCAATAATTGGTTTCTGTGACCACATGAATTAAAACCACCTTCATATTTAAAAATACCTGGCACAGGCACATGTACACAGATGTTAGTTACTTTTTCTTGTCACCTCTCAAGAGCAAATTTTGGATAATTTGTTCCCAGTTCATAGTTGTTAATAGAGCTTAAGTTGCATTTTCAGAATGCTTTTTGGTGGTTTGGTTAAAGGAAACAAAAGAATTCAAAGATGAAGAAACCATTCTATCACATTCTTTTTCCCAGAAACTTCTATGGAAGAAAATGACCATATTAAGATTATTATAATAAATGCCTTAGGAGATAGACATTTCGACCTTCTGGTACTTCTTGTTACTCCTCCTTTCCCCTTACTTCTTTCCTCCTTAGATTCTTTTATTTTTTAAATTTTTAAAAAAGATTTTATTTATTTATTCATGAGAGACACACACACACAGAGAGAGAGAGAGAGAGAGAGAGGCAGACACAGACAAAGGGAGAACCAGGCTCTATGCAAGGAGCCCAATGCAGGACTCAATCCTGGGACTCCAAGATCATGCCCTGGGCCAAAGGCAGGCGCTAAACCACTGAGCCACCCAGGCATCCCCACGTCCTTAGATTCTTAAAATGTGTCATTTATCTTCAAAGTGTGAGACTCCCAACCATGATTCCAAGTAGTTGCATGCAAAATTCATCTAACAGTACTTGCATTATATGGTTGATGTGTAAACACACAGCTTATTCTGTCCTTTTTTTTATTTTTAATTTTTTCTCCACTCAAAAGTAGCACATGCTAATACAAATATTGAACAATCAGAAACAGAGAAGAAAATTGATATATAACCTCACCTCGCAGAGAAAACTGATGTTAAAATTGGGTTGTATCTTTTTCTGGTGTTTCAAACATGTGCACACATTAAAAAAATTGGGATCACATTGTACAGTGTGTCCATAAAGTCTGAAATATAAGTGAAAAACATATCTATGCTAATATCATTATTAATATTATGAGATTTGCTGACATTAGCAAAGACACGTTAATATATTTTTTAAAGATTTTATTTATTTTTTCATAAAAGACAGAGAGAGAGAGCGCGAGAGAGAGAGAGACAGGCTGAGGGAGAAGCAGGCTCCAATGCAGGGAGCCCCACGTGGGACTCGATCCCGGGTCTCCAGGATCAGGTCCTGGGCTGAAGGCAGCGCTAAACCGCTGAGCCACCCAGGCTGCCCAAGACACGTTAATATTATTCCATTTTATTTTATTGCTCTTATAGATTAGAAATATCTTTGATGGCATTACATGTGTTTACTTAAGTTTCTATATTTTTACAGACATCCTATATATGAATGGTGTATATATTGATATTTTTTTCCTGTGTCATAGCAAGTTCCAATCTTGGCATGACATTAAAGGTCCTCAGATTGATAATGGTGGTAAATGTAGAACTATTTATACCTGCCATGTGAGAAAGGGAACATAGATTGTTTATATATATATATATATATATATATATATATATATATATATTTAATTGAAGTTCGATTTGCCAACATATAGTATAACACCCAGTGCTCATCCCATCAAGTGCCCCCCTCAGTGCCCGTCACCCAGTCACCCCAACCCCCTGCCCACCTCCCTTTCCACTACATTTTGTTCATTTCCCAGAGTTAGAAGTCTCTCATGTTCCTTCACCCTCTCTAATTTTTCCCACTCATTTTCTCTCCTTTCCCCTATAATCCCTTTCACTATTTCTTATATTTCCCATATGAGTGAAACCATATAATGATTGTCCTTCTCTGATTGACTTACTTCACTCAGCTTAATACCCTCCAGTTCCATCCACGTCGAAGCAAATGGTGGGTATTTGTCGTTTCTAATGGCTGAGGAATATTCCATTGTATACATAAACCACATCTTCTTTATCCATTCATCTTTTGATGGGCACCGAGGCTCCTTCTGAAGTTTGGCTATTGTGGACATGGCTGCTAGAAACATCGGGGTGCAGGTGTCCCGGTGTTTCATTGCATCTGTATCTTTGAGGTAAATCCCCAGCAGTGCAATTGCTGGGTCGTAGGGCAGGTCTATTTTTAACTCTTTGAGGAACCTCCACACAGTTTTCCAGAGTGGCTGCACCAGTTCACATTCCCACCAACAGTGCAAGAGCGTTCTCCTTTCTCCATAGATTGTTTTTCTAAATAGCCAATTCACAAACTCTCTGTAGATTTGTTTTTCCATTTTGGGCTTACTGACCACAGTATAGAAATATATTTGGGGAAAATCCAAGGACTGGAGACATTTAAAAGTAGCATATTTCCTTAAATCCTTTACCTTTCCCAAATACTGCTGATTGTAGACAATTCCACAGGACAGGGAAGAAGGTAGGGAAACAAGTGTTTGCCTTGGCCTTGGCAGTCTGATAGTCAGACGTGGCTATCGAGGAGAGCAAAAGGGAAGCGGCCACACAACCAATCTTGACACAGGGCCTCCCTCAGTTATATTGACTTTCACAAAACGTGCCTGCCCTGTCATGTGAATGAAGTTATTAAAATCAAAATTAATTCCAGGCTCTCCTAAAACAGCTGTAAGACAAGGCCAGCCTGCATCACTTTCTGAGTAAAGCCTTCATTTTTCCGAAGAAAGCTTCACAAACTCCAATGATTAGAGCGATTACTAACTTACAGCATGTGTGCTGCAGAGCTGTATCGGTCCCGATGTTCCTCTCGTCTAGATATTTCTCTCTCAGAAAAATGTTCTGATTCTCTTAGAGGCTGCAGTGGCAATTACCATCTTCGTGCACGGTTTCCATTTGGCCTGGCTTGTAAGCGTTGCAAAACCGGTATTGGGGAAAGTCTTTAGCATGAAATGGATTCAAATGTTTGGCGCCATCCTAATTGGGTGAAGTGTCAATTTTATATAGCCTTCCCATCATTGCCGAAGAGAAAGCTAGGTTTCTATATAATATGAGCCCTTTCCCATCTATTGTTCAAGAGCCCAAAGGCTAAGACAGAAGTTTTTACGGTTTTAACAGGCTGAAAGTAGAAGGTTCTTGTCTACAAGCTGATCATCTGAAATGTGAACAAGTACAAACTTGACCCTGGCCCCTTGGTAGCATGGAAAGAGGGAATTTTTACAAGTGTTTTGAAGTCACACATATAAGAACATATAAGAACTTTCTGTTTTATTTGCATGATTTGAAACAGATATGGTATTTTTGAATTATATCTCAATTTATATACTGTGGCGGGTAAGTGTCTGTCACTTCAGCTCAGGAACCTGTGTACCTTCAGGGAGCATGGAGGGCAGATGTCACCCTGCAACCGCTGACCTGAGAGGGGAGGGAGGGACGTAGGGCAGGTGCACAGACAGGGTCCCACTGTGCCTGGGCCATCTAGCTTTATTAGTCCTGTGTGCCCTTGGAGAGGAAGGAGACGCTGGATCAAAAAGTCAGGGGCTTCTGTGCTCGAGCAAAGGAATCCTCCATGAGAGGTCAGGGATGGACAGAATCAGGGGAAAGACAAGCATTCTGGAAGACTGACCAGCTATCCCAAAGAGGCTGAGTCAAAATCTGCAGTATTTTGGACCAGATTTTAAACAGCTTGTCTTTCTTCCCCTTACTACCCATGAAGATCATAGCAGCTTTAGGGAATAAAAGATCTCTGTTTTCTCTGCACATCTGTGTTTAGCATGAATATTCTCACAATTTCAGGACACTTTCTTTTAAGTGACGTATGGGGAAGCTTTTCGGCTTCCTCCAAAAAAGTTTGTCTTTCTCTCTTCTCATTATTCCTGGCACTTAAGATCACCCTCCTCCTCCCTCACCTACTGTCCAGCTACTTTTCCTTTTATCAGTTGAGTCCCACCTGTTACATTAGCTCTATTTAGGGCCTTTCTCTGACCCACATTCCCCTCACTAGTTTGAGCGTGCGGAATCTCCTTATTCAGGTTCGCTTAATGCTGTAAATTCTAATTTATCCATTAGCATTGGAGGTATTCATTTGAAGGTGTTCCTTTCCAGAGATTCAAGGATCCCCTGGCAGGAGGAACCAGGATGTGAGCCTCACTTCCCCACCAGCAGGGGGTCAAGCATAAAGGAGATTCCCAATGGGTACACCAATGAGCAGGTGATGAATGCATGGATGTTAGAGAAGTTAATCATGCTTTCTTCTGGCATGTTATATTTGTTGGTGCGAATGACATTCTTCCTCTATCACAGTTTAATAGGTAAGAAGACATAGCTTGATTAATAGCTGTCAAGTCAAAGAGGATATGAATAATCTGACACTTTTTTAAAGAAAAGATTGTATTTCTTTATTTGAGAGTGAAAGAGAGAGTGTGTGGGTGAGAAGGAGAGGGAGAGAAAATCTGAAGCAGATTCTGCACTGAGCACAGAGCCCAATGTGGGGCTCTATCTCACAACTGCGAGATCATGACCTGAGCTGAGACTAAGAGTCGGACACTTAACTGACTGAGTCACCCAGGCGCCCCAGAATAGTCTGACACAATCTGTGCTGTTCTTCGGACTCTGAACACCTGTCCTGTGTTCAAAGGAATAAAGAGGGTTTTATGAGCACAGTAAATAAAAGTCTGTGCTATGCTCAAATAATCCCAAAGTTTCATTTTACCTACTAAATCCCCTCATCAATTTTTTTTTTAAAGTATCCTTAGACTTCCTATTGATCAGACCAATGAGAAAAGAAGGAGGGGGAAAAGGATAAACAGCAACTGAGTATGATTCAGGACAAGTCTATGTCTCATTCATGCCTTGGGACAATCCTGAGAAAGGAGAATTTTTAAACTTCTTTCAATAAGCTTGTTTTCCTTTGATCTTATTATCATCCCTATGTCACCAAGAACTAAATAGGATCAGAGAGGTTAAGTAACTCGACATCACCAGAGAATGAAAAAAGGGACCCAGGTCTCCTAATGCCCAGTGCAGTTCTCTTTCCACCAGACAGTGTTTCCTGAGACTAGAAGCATCATAGTAACTGAGACTTGGTTATACAATCTTTAAAATATAAAAGTCCTCAGCTCCTCCGCTGTTGTGCTGGTAGATACTTGAACAAACTGCTTTGCTGGGTTGCAAAGCCACTGAAGTACCTCAAACAAAAATGAGTTGGTCGCGAGCACTCTGCTTTGGAGAACACATCTATACAACTTCCTTCTTGCCTTGGTGACAGTTTTCATCTCCAGCAATTTCACAGGTTCGATCAGTTACTTGAATCTGTTGCATAAGTAACCAAAAAAAAAAAAAAAAAAAAGTCTCTCAATTCTCAACGCTCATAAATTTGTGCTGGTGAAAGTGCTCCTTGCAAAGCAGATGGTCTCTGAGCAGACAGTGAGGTGAGGGTTAGTTTCAGTTCCCTGGAGAAGGAAGATTGCACAGGGAATGTATTTTAGGTGGGGGGCTGTCATGGGAGAAAACCCTCTACCAGGGGAAAGAGTGGGCCCTCTCACTTCACTGGCTGATCTAAATAGAAATTGTGTTGTGACGTTGACAGCCTAAACTAGAGCACAAGGACAACCAGTGCCAGATTTCCTTTATAGATTTTTAAAATTTTTGGACAAAAATACACATTGCAAGCAGGCAACACTCATCCTGAGAGGGCTAGCACCCTCCAGGGGGCACGAATACTTCATCATTATGAGTCTAATAGAGACATCTACTGGCTGAGTCCTATGCTTTTGGACCAGGCTCTTTGGGACCCTGTGAATGACTGACCCCTCACCTCTGACAGCTCATGAATGATAATCATGATCGTTGTATTTGTTCATAGAGAATTACTAGTTGGATATATGGCGTACATGCAAAGGTTGAAAAACTCACGGAGACCTGGATGGCTGGGGTTGGTAAAGGCTCAGTCATGTGAAGGCTGACTTAGACAATTTTTTACCACATCTGACCAAGGAATGGTAAAGGTGTTTCAGCTCCCCTATCTGCACAAATAGAATCACAAGTTCGAATCTGAGCATAAAGCATCATGAACAATTGTTTTCCTGCCTTAGAGGACCCATCTTCTGCCTCCGAGGTCTAGCAGAGTGCAAGAAGAGAAGGTATGTAAAACATGAAGTCCAAAGACATAATGCTGCATAGTTCCTGGTGCCTCAGTGGCGATCTATTTCCATATTAAGCACCAATTTATGGGGCAAATTTAAGATGCTGAAGAATCTGCACTGGGGGAGAAACAGTTCCCATGAGCAGAACTCCCCAGACAACGTTGACACTGCTCTGCTGTGTGTCTGACTGCTCCTGCACAGCCTCTGGTGAGATCAGGCCAATATCTGCACTGCTAGGCCCGGACCCCTATTAATCAGCATGAACGAGTCTCCTGATCTTTACTGGGAGGGAGGGATCCTGAATGGGAGGACTAAACACAGGCAAACAAATTCAATAACTAAACCCTCACAGCCAAAACATAAGCAAATATAAATCCCACTTGTGTTATTATAATGCCTACCAACCTAATTGAGAACACATTTATTTTAAGCTAAATAAATTACTGCTACAATTATATAACCTTGAGGTCACCTCCTTTAGGAGATGGCCAGCACTTGTATTAACTATTCCACACTTTACTGTAAGTGGCCTGAGCCAATCAATGCCAGATAAATGCTGTTAAAATATGCATTTAATTAACTCAGTCCTTCATTTATTTGCTATTTTAGCCTAGGGATGAAGAAGAACAGGAAGTTAAATTGTGTGTGTTCTCAAACAAGACTTCAGAATGAAGAGTTTTTTTCCTTCCCAGTCAAAGCACTCTCTTCCTTGTTAATCTGGCCAAGAGAGCATTCCTCAGACTTTAACAGAATGTTGTACATTCATCTGATGAGTGGGGCTTTGCCTGTGCCAGTGATAACCCCACACTAAAGGAAGTAACCCCTTCCATTGGGTGTACCAAATGTCTTTTTTTAGCTGATGGTTTGATCCCTCTTGGACTGTGAGTGATTATTATAGAATGTTTCCGATCACAGGGATGCAAGGGCAATGACATCACTAACTTAGGGATTCAGGCATTACTTAATCATTTTCAAGATACAGAGATGTTTACAGTTGGGTTTTGGAATGTTCGGCCCCTGCCCTCATCCCAGGTGTTATGCAGAAAACTCATAGCAGAACTTATCTAGTAGGCAATAGGCTTTTTACTGATGTCTTCTTTGGGTTTTGCTTCTGCTGTTTTAGGCACATTATTATTCACAGAATACTCATCTGCTTCCCCCTGCACAGCCCAGATGTGCTAGTCAAAACCATGTGGTGTTGGGCTGTGAACAGCCGTGATGTGTGTTACCTCAGGCTGAAGCACTTAAGAGCTGATGAACAACCTTCTACCTCTTTCTTTCTGTTCCATGATGATCCCAAAAGTTGTGAAATGGCAGAGATTGAAAATAAAAGGCTCACAGTTCGCTGAGTCACTGTGGGGAGGAGAGCTGCTTTGAGGGGGACTCTGACTTACAGCACATTCTGAGTGAGCAAGAAAGAAGCCTTGTCTTATTAAACCACTGAGATTTCCAGGTTTGTTTATCACAGCATAATCTAGCCTATGCTGACAAATATAATTGGCTTCTATGGTGATAAACAAATCCATAATCTGTAGTACTAAGTAACCACCTAAACTGTAGTCATTTGGATCTAATTTGCATGAATATTAATTCTCTTAAACAAGAAAGGAAAATAATGATATGCCACAGACTTTATACCTTCAGAATAAGCCACTTGTTCATTAATTTTTAATGAGAAACATTCATTATTATGAATTCCTTGACAAGACTTTGATTTTTTGGGGTAAATGATGACCATAATTAAGCTCCTCATAATGAACACAGCAATTTTTAAACAGTACAATTTATATAATGTTTCTCCTCTGGGAGGCTCAGTTTTCTTAATAAAAAGCAACAGTGGATATATGGGTAAGTTTTCATAATGCATGAGGGTTTGGAGTCATTATTATGTTCTTCACTACTCTCATTGGTTCATTCATTGTTAGGATACATATCCTCCCCTGCACTTTTTGTGCAGAACTTCAAGACTGAATTTCAAAATAGGAAAATTTAACTAATAAAATGCTGGGTTACTGCAACATAATTTTTCCCCCCTCCAGGGCCTTCTTGTTATCATGGGCATAACGGCTTCATTTATCTATATAGTTTAAAATCTTTTATTCTGTCATTCAGTTAGACAACACACAAATGTATTTGCGCCTACCCTAAAGCCAATCATTAATTAAAATACTAAAACTATTTTTCAATAGCATTTGATATCAGGGGAAGAAAAGGATAAGAACAGAAATCTGTTTGCTCCATTAGGAAATCCCTAATGGTTTACATATTACTCTAGATTGCAGCAGAAAAAGTTTGCTAGATGATGCTTGTCTACATAAAATAAACTTTCTGTAGTTCCTTACCATGATATTCTGGAAACTATTAACACCACTGCTTTGCTCATCTCATCTGTAGCAAAAACAAATAGGAACAGACAAGTTTAAAGGTAAAGAGGCCCAAATTGGGCAGATCCAGGCTGACCTCTAACTCAATGTCCCCCTTTTGTCCTACCCTACAGGTCAGATGTCAACTAGCACTGGAATCCCAATGCATTTTTGCAAAATTATTGTTTTCTTTGCTGTTTCTTCTAGGTAAAGCATGGTCCCCTTTGAGAACTTTTACTAGCTGACTCCTTCCCTGATCTGCAACTACCCCCATCTACCCTAACTTGCATCCTGATGCTCCTCAGCCTATTCTGTTTTTTCCCATAGCACTTTTCACTTTCTAAAATACTATATACTTACTATATTTGCCAGCTATTGTCACTACCACACTAGAAATCCTGAAAGAGCAATGATTTTTGTATACCTCTGATTTATTGATATAAAGATCGGCACATAGAAGGTATTCAGTAAATATCTCCAAGTAAATCAATGAGTAAATGAATAAATTAAAGTTTCCCTGGTCCAGTAAAAATAAAACACTCTAAGCCTTATTTTCTTAATACCTTTTTCCCTTTCCAAATCCCATTTTGCCTCTGGCTTGTCCAGGAGTTTCATTCATTCTTGAACTTGTCAGCTATCAAACATGGCTGACCTGCTCCACAATTCTCAATCTCTTAGACCCTGATCAATGTCTTCCTTTCTTGGCATGGTATCTCTCTGGGTAGAATACCAAGGCAATTTCCTTTTTCTATTCTTTTTTTTTTTTAAAGATTTTATTTATTTATTCATGAGAGACACAGAGAGAGAAAGAGAGAGAGAGGGAGGGAGCCCAATGTGGGACTTGATCCCAGGACCCCAGGATCATGACCTGAGCTGAAGGCAGATACTCAACCACTGAACCACCCAGGTGCCCCGACCAAGGTAATTTTCTATTCATATTCCCTGTCGAGAAACGGTGAGGTCTTATGGATGGATTTTGGTGAACGTTATAAATTTTAGCTGGGATTATTTAAAACCTAATCTTAAAGTTACTTTAAAAAGATTTTGTTTTGTAAAAGTAGCACATGCACAGGGTGATTTAGCAAAGAAGAAAATGGAATCACCCATAACTCTGCTATGGGATATATCCACAGGTAATAGTTTAAATTACATTACCTATCATTTTTCTTATAACTGAACTGACTGCTTAAGTTAAAACCAACCAGTTAATTCACAAAAACAGAGTTCAAGTGACCACATTTTATAAAGTCCTCCAAAGCTTACAAGGGGATACAATAAGAAAAGGAATAAAAATAGAATGCTGGGAATTAGGAAAAAGAGTGTTTCATAAACGAGGGGCAGACTTGCTGAGTTCTCTGACCCCAAGTCACTGTGACACAATTTGAACTTGTTCATATACAGAGCTGGTATCCACAAAAAGAGCTTTGTAGGGAAATGATTTTCGAGAAAGTAAGGAGGATCTAAATATAGGGTAAATTAATTACACTATTCAGTGGTGCTAGAATGACGGACTACATTCATCCCCCTTTATCTGTAGGGGATATGTTCCCAGAGCCTCAGTAGATGCCAGTGGAGACCATGGATGGTATGAAACCCCATATATATTTTGTTTTTCCCTTACATAATACCCACACTAAAATTTAATTCATAAACTAGGCACCGTAAGAGATTAACAACAATAACTAAAAATAAAGTAGAACAATTGTAACAATATATTGCACTAAACAATATGTGAATGTGGCCTCTTTCTCAAGATATCTTATTGTAGTATTCTTACCCTTCTTCTTGTGATGATGTGAGAGGAAAAAAATTGCCTACATATTGAGTGTGGTTAGAAGAAGTCAGGTGAATGTGACATAGAGTTAGGCTACTACTTACCCTCCGAAGATGTCAGAAGGAGGCTCATCTGTTTTCCGACTCCAGTTGACCACAGGAATTTGAAGCTGTAGAAAGCAAAACCAAAAATAAGAGAAGGGGTGCACTGCTGTATTCTAGTTTCCCAGGGACTTAGGAGTTTTTTGGGAGGATGGTCCTTCAGTGCTAAAATTGAGACAGCCCCAAGTAAACTGGAACAAGTTGGTTACGTGAGGGGGCATCTGAGGAAAATATATATGTTTGTATGAAAGGCCTGCCTTATGTAATTACTTAGTATTTGGTCAGTAGAAGTGTAATTAGGAAGTCCTTTTTGATTGCAACTTAAATAAGCTTCAATGAAATGAAAACAAAACAAAAAAAAAACCTAAATCAAAAGTCAGATGGGCTGAAGCTGATGTCAAGAGAGTGGAAGCATCTTCATTTCACTCAACTGTAGGAAATCAGTGCTTATCAATGTCTTTGCATCTGCCAGGCAGAGTCTGCAATAAGGAAAAATGCAATTCAAGTGATTTGGGTTAACTGAGAAGTAGAAAAAAGACCCCTTTCCTACAGACCCTGACTGGAACATAATGGTCAGCTGTGCCATGCAAAACAGGCTTCAGATGGAGTCAATCTTAAGTCTACTAGAAAAAAGAAAGAAAGATGGTATATTTGCTCCTCAAATTACTGAAATGACTATGTTGTCTCTGAGCGATGTGTAATAAGGAGAGCAAAAAGGTAAAATTGTGAGCACTCAGAATGCCCCATTTGTGTTTGTTTACTAATTTTCATCAGGAAAGTGGCTGTCAGAATGTTCTACCCATGAAAACAAATTAAGAACAATTTAGAGGAGTGCTGGTGTGCCTCAGTTGGTTAAGCGTCTGCCTTTGGCTCAGATCATGAACTCAGGGACCTAGGATTGAGACCCACTTTGGGCTCTATGCTCAGTGAGGAGTCTGCTTCTCCCTCTCTCTCTGAGTTCTCGCTCTTAAATAAATAAGTAAGTAAATAAATAAATTTTAAAAAGAACAACTTAGAAATCCTCTGGCTCTTGAGAGAATGATAGAATTAAAAATTGGAATTTAAATTAAGAGATTTTTCGAAAGTCAAAATTCAAGGGTTAAAAGAAAAGAATGTTATGGAGTTATAACACTGTCTTTACCAAAGTCTTTATAAAATAGATGAGGTTTTTGAAATAATCTAAACATTAGTTTTATGTTAGATATTCCCAAGGTGCTAAATAGATTCCTTTTTAAGGAAATAGGTACTTGTGTTAAGGAAGTGGTAAAACAAGATGAGCTTTAACAGAAGCACATATCTACTGTAGGAATTCTCTAGAGCTATCACAGTTATACTAATAACTCACTATCAGTAAAATACAAATGAGGGGGCACCTGGTGGTTCAGTCTGTTAAGCATCTGCCTCCAGCTCAGGCCATAATCCTGGGGTCTTGGGATCAAGCCTCATGTGGGGCTCACTGCTCAGTGGGGAGTCTGCTTTGCCTTCTCCCTTTACCCCTCCCTCCTGCTTGCTCTCTTTCTCTCTCTCTCAAATAAATTAATAAAACCGTTTTATAAATACAAATAAGAACTTATACATAACAAATAGACTAAAATCAGAGATTCCTTAACCTTACTTGAATTCAAAATACCAGTTTCCCTCTTAAGTAATTATAACTCATATTTGAGTATCACTTTCAAATTTATTTTCTGGGATCCCTGGGTGGTGCAGTGGTTTGGCATCTGCCTTTGGCCCAGGGTGCGATCCTGGAGACCCGGGATAGAATCCCATGTCGGGCTCCCGGTGCATGGAGCCTGCTTCTCCCTCTGCCTGTGTCTCTGCCTCTCTCTCTCTCTCACTGTGTGCCTATCATAAATAAATAAAAATTAAAATAAAATAAAATCTTAAAAAAAAACAAATTTATTTTCCCAACCACAGTGATTTAGGTGTTAAGATTATTCCCATTTCACACACAAGGACTGAGGCTGAAGATATTTGTGGCTTATTCAAACTTTCACCTAGCTCAGGGACGAGGATTGCACTCAGGTCCTTTGGCTGTAGATGTTATCCTATAAATGTAAAACAAACTCTCAGTGTAATCTAATGATCTTCTGACTATTAAAGAGACAGCACCCTTTCCAAGATGCCCTTTGCTTTACATTAGTAGGTGTAGAAAGTCTACATCACTCATGTCAGCAATTGCAATGGCCAGAGACTTATAACCACTTTCATCTTAAGACTCATGAAACCTTAGGGGTTGAGGCTGAAAAATCAGTGCCAGATGGCTTTAGGATAAATATTCCTGAAAATTCTGCTACTGTCAAGTCACCCCAATGGAAATGTCCTTGATGCTGATAAAGATGGAGATAACATAGGCAGGCCATCTGTCCTAGCCACATGGCTTTTAATAAGGAAAATCTCTGAGGGTACAATGAAAGAAGACTAGATACAGGCGGGGGAGCATCTAGGAGACATTCTTGTGTGTCTGCTGGTCATTAGCTAATTATGAATGCAGAAAATTAAGACAAGTCTCCAAAAGTCCCATTTGGAGAGATTAGCTACTATCACTGAACATGGAGAAAAATGGTTGATTAAAAAATCACTTTTGTTGACAAATCTGCTTCAAAGAAGTTCAGTAAGCATCATCATAATTCTTTTACCAGCATGTATTACTTCACTTTTTCCCCAAATCTATTTGAGGTGGCTTTTAGCAAAAGACATAAATGAGAAAAATTGGACTAGAAAGACAAAACCTGAACATCGTCAGAAATGATCATTGAAGGCAGCTGGTATATTGCAACCAACTGGCACAGAATTGTGATTATGACAGCAAATTTTTAAATCAGATTAGGGGCATTTCAAACATTTCAGACTTTCTTTTTTTTAATATTTTATTTATTTTTTCATGAGAGACACAGAGAGAGAGGCAGAGACACAGGAAGAGGGAGAAGCAGGCTCCATGCAGGGAGCCCAATGTGGGACTCGATCCTGGGACTCCAGGATCACACCCTGAGCCAAAGGCAGACACTCAACTGTTGAGCCACCCAGGCATCCCCATTTCAGACTTTCTTATAATCAAGAAAATGCCTAATAATGTGATATTAGGAAATTTAAAATCATTTGTTTTCTCTTTGATAGTTACATGAAATCCACACATGACTTCTTTCTGTGGGCTTCATCATGGCATTGTAATCGCACTTTGGCAGCCTGGAAACCAGATTTTCAGGAAAACATGAAAGGTAATGAACATTCTTAGCCGGTGGAATCTTCCTGGAAGCACACATCAGTGAGAGATGATTGTCATAGGTACCCCAATGATGTGCATTCACTGATGCATTTTGGCAGGGTCAGAAATGTCAAGGCTAAAGGAAAATTTGTTTAGGGCTCTTGTACTTTTTTGCTTTAAAACAGAATGACAGTTTCTTGATATGTGATTCCAAGAAGCAGAGCCACTGATAGCCGCCTCTTCTATATGCTTTAGAACCATCATTTCAATGAAGAATCTAAGTTTCAGGTTGGAATTTATGTTCAAATGCTTAGTGGTGGTATTTCTGAGTAGCTGTTCAATCCCTGTTGTTGTCCAGCCTTTTGGTAATAGAATACCTCCATGTCATCATCGTCAGAAGGTGTGTTGGGGCATCAATAATCAACCACAGTGTCAACTCCAAGACTTCCTACAGCAGCAGATGTTCAACTTTGTCAGTTCATGGTGACCTTAGTGTTGTGGTACTTTTTTCATGGTATCTCTATGCCAAAAGAAATACTTAGGTAATAGTTGTTTATTAGGTCCTTAGGTCCAAACAATATGTATTTGTGTCCTAATAAACCAATAACCATCTGAAACAAATAGTACACATATATTGAATGATAAAAAATACTACTTTCATTTTATTCTTAGGTAACCACAATTATTTACTAAGAAGACAGGTGCACCTACTGTACACCTCACAGCTTCTTAAACTTGGAATCACATACTGTCATGCTCAAAATTTCTTGGTCCACATGATTTTGGCATAGTAATTGCTTTATACCATAGTACCTGCTAAATATCCAGCTACATAAAGATATGGTGTCATCAAAGAAATGTAGTGGAATTTCACATTGACAAAATATCAACTCCCTGGAACTACTAGTCTGCATGGTTCCAAATTTCTTGTGACCAAATATTGTCATGCCCCCTCAACAATTTAAATTTTCCGTGGTGCCCTCTGAGTGCAACATGCTCAGTCGCCCTGGTGGGGAAGTGGGGAGCTGCGGTTCCACAGAGTTGTTGTGACAAGATGTGTGAGCAAAATGATAATATTACTGAGCCATTGCACTCAAGAGACTGATCAAATTAAAAGCAGAAGCCATGGTGAGCATCTTCTCGGAAGTCGGAGCTTGAATGGATTAAAGAGGGAACATGGGCATTGTGGACAGCTCGGCTTGTAAACCAGGGGAATGGTTTTTGTTCTCAACAAAAAGAAATGAAACTATAAAAAATATTGTGTTTGCTGCTGGCCTGGCTTTCTGGAGGGCTAGGTGGGGAATACTTATTTTTATTTTTATTTTTAATTTATTTGTTTATGATAGTCACAGAGAGAGAGAGGTAGAGACACAGGCAGAGGGAGAAGCAGGCTCCATGCACCGGGAGCCTGATGTGGGATTCGATCCCGGGTCTCCAGGATCGCGTCCTGGGCCAAAGGCAGGCGCCAAACCGCTGCGCCACCCAGGGATCCCGGTGGGGAATATTTTTGAGGTGGATTAGACACTTTAAGATCTAAATGCGGGATCCCTGGGTGGCGCAGCGGTTTGGCGCCTGCCTTTGGCCCAGGGCGCGATCCTGGAGACCCGGAATCGAATCCCACATCAGGCTCCCGGTGCATGGAGCCTGCTTCTCCCTCTGCCTGTGTCTCTGCCTCTCTCTCTCTCTCTCTCTGTGTGACTATCATAAATAAATAAAAATTTAAAAAAATAGCATTAAGAAAATTATAATCAGATAGTAGATGTTACTGTACAGCACATGAAATTAAAAAAAAAGATCTAAATGCATCATCTGAACTTTCTAAATCGCTCATTGGGAAGCTCGAATCATACATTCTCCTTCTCTTTATATTTTTCTTTGCATTTTATCTCAATCTCTTCAGGTGGGTATTCTGTACAAATCATGATAGTTGGTTGCAACTCTTTAAAACTTTGGCCTTCTAAACATGCCAGTCAAATGAGACTTACCTTAGGCTGTGCCACAGTTTAAGTGCTTTCTGAACGAAAGATTCAGCAGAAAAGAAACATTTCAGCAGCAATCCGCACTAGTGTTGAAGAAGATCAAAACAAAAAATTGAATTACTGAAGTCTAGACATTCAGGGAAATCATATACTAATGAGACCTCATCATTTCTACATTTCACTCTGTTCAAATTTGCTAAAGAGCTTTGGGGCAAGCAATCAATTGAGGAAAACAAGACCTTAGCAATGATTAACACCTGAGCTGGTTTTTCATTAAAAAAATTCATGATAACATGTTATTCACGAAGGTCTGCTGGGCCACAGATATGTGTTGGAACACAGAGTATTGTGTTCTGATGGAATTTAATTTTTGCCCTGGCCAAGCTGCCATTAACCTCATGGTTGTAGGTCAAAGCCATCTTGCTTCCCTGGACCTTGCTCCCAGGACTGACATGTACAAGGGTGGATGTGGGTTTGAGTTTCAGCACTGAATATTCGAAGAACTTCCCTGCAAAAGAATATTTTGATGACTTTTGAAGAGCAAAACATAAATTTCATTGACCCAGCCAGTCAAATAGGTGAATTAAAGAAAGAGAGCATTGCTGCTGAGTTTTTTTTTTTTAATTTGTGGTAAAAATACAAACAAACCATAAACAAAATTTACCGTCTTAACCACTGATAAGCGTAGAGCTCAATAGTGTTAAGTATATTCACATGGTTGTGTAACCAGTCTCCAGAACTCCTCCATTTTGCAAAACTGAAACCCTATATCCATTAAACAATAACTCCCCTCCCACCAACCCTGGCAACTACCTTTCTACTTTGTGTCTCTATGATTTCAACCACTCTTAATACCTTGGATAAACAGAATCATACAGTATTTGTCTTTTTGTGATTGGCTAATATCACTTAGCATGTCTTTGAGTTTCATCCAAGTTGTTGCATATTGCAGGATTTACTTCCCTTTAAAGGCTAAATAACATTTTATTGCATGTATATGCCACATTTTGTTTATTCACTCATCTGTCTGTGGACACTTTGGTTGCTTCTACCTTTTGGCTATTATGAATAGTGCTGTTACGAATGTAGTTGTAACCACTCCTGAGTTATAAAGGAGAGGAATGCATATTTATTTTCCCAGAGCCCCAAGGAAATGACAGTACTGTCAATACCCTTCTGATTTCATCTAGAGAGTTTCCAGAGGTAAGGGAAGTAGGTCACCAGGGTGCTTAAACTTCATTCTGGGGGACCGAAGGGAGGATTATTTGAAATATCATTTCCAGATGTGTCTTGGGGCTAAAATGTATTTCCTTCTGTTTTATTACCAGTCATTACAGGA
Organism: Nyctereutes procyonoides; assembly: GCF_905146905.1. NCBI lineage: Eukaryota > Metazoa > Chordata > Mammalia > Carnivora > Canidae > Nyctereutes > Nyctereutes procyonoides. Next base: position 45,849,496 of record NW_026575146.1, read on the forward strand.
GACAACAGAGAAAGAGAAAAACAACATTATGTCTTCCGAAATGTGAAAGGTCTTTGCCATTGGACAGTTTTAATGTGAACTTGAATCTCCATACACAAGTCTCATTTTTAATTAGTTACAGATCCAAACCTTTGTGAAAAGATATTTTCTCAGGGATTTCAAAATTTTAGCCCCTCATTATCATTACATCTGTCCCACTTCAAAAGTGTTACACCAAAGGATATTAATATCTGTGAAAATTTATATCTGAGTCAAGTCTGACCTTTTTTAAGTGATAGGCTCAGAACTTTTCAAGGAAGGCTTTTTTTTCCTTTTTTTGTGAAAGGAAGTCACCCTTTAAACCAGATTAAGGCTCCTCCTGAGTCTAGGTGTTCAATCACTAATTAAATACATAGTGTATATTTTTGACTTAGAAGCAGCAAAGTATTGCCTGATAGCTCAAGCTACTTCTGTACTTCCCATATTTGCATTTAGTTTGTTTGTTTTTATACATTCTGCTACCTCAAGCACTTTTTCTGTGCGAGTTATATAAAGCTCTGTTGAGTGCATCTAGAAAATCTTTTAATGAAGAAAGGCTTTCAACATCACTGACAATTTTTTTTTATTATATTCACATATAAAATTTTTGGAGAAATGTCATCAGGGGGATCCATTCCAAATTAGATGTGCACTTTGAAATAGGAGAAACAAGTTCTGCTAGAATAAGAAAATAAATCACTCAGAATTATAATTTCCATTTTCCTGTATCTGATAAATATAGGTGTAGAAGGCCCATGTATGCATTACCCCAGGTAAAATGCCATACTTAAGGCTGTTAGATAAGCACTTTCCATAGGAATGCCATGTGAGCCATACACATCATTTCAATTTTTCTAGTAGCCACATTAAAAAGTAAAAAGAAATAGGTGAAATTTATTTTTGAAATGTATTTTCTTTAACCAATATATCCAAAATTATCATTTCCAGAAGTAATCAGAATAAAAGTTGCTTAAGGGGAATATCATCCTTTTGGTGTTACAGGTTTGGTTATATATCTCAATTTGGACTGTCCGTATTTCGAGGCTCAATAGTCACATGTGACTAGCGGCCAACATACTGGACAGCACCCATTATATTAGATGGCTATTTTCATTTGAACTTTCTACCTTTCGTAATAGCTTATGGACATTTATATTTACATTTGCATTCTTAATGTTCTAAACTTAAAAAAAGCCCAATCTTCAGACATTGATGAGTATCTCTATCCCACCCACAATATCCTTACAAAGCAATTCTTAGAGATTTCCTATGAGTGAGAGCATCTGGTTTATTTCAAACGATTGAATTAATGGAAATGTAATTCTCAAACAACTTTAAAAGAGCAACACAAACCCCACGTAAGCCAAAAAACACCTGTATATCCTTACGGTAAAGGGATCTGATTGGAATTCAAACCTCAGTCCTCCTGGGTAATAAAATAGAGAAGAGGTGAAAAGTGAGTCAGGATAACATACCATCTGGAATACCTATACTCAGATATTTTAACACGGCACTTATTTTATTTAGATCACATTTAGAGATTTTCTGATGTCCAACATGTAAAAGATATACCACTATCTTCCCTCGGATTCCAGGATTAAACACACACACACACACACACACACACACACACACATTCACTAGATTAAAGCTGAACAACATAACTGTGAACTTGCATGTAATAATTACTTTTGGGCTTTTTGTACAGAGGAGGATTGAATGGTAAAAGCTGGATCTCATACATTTTCTATTTAGGCTTCCTTGACTTTACAAATGAAGAAAGAGCAGGAAATACTGACTCGCTTGCAGATGACTGCATACCTAGTTAACACCTAGGCTCCAATCTTTTCGTTTTAATAGAGCTAGTGCTTCCTCTTCCCTGCCTTATGCTTCCATCACCTATCTTTTTCTAGTTCTGGCTTTCTTTGGGTGTCATAGTAAGTGCCAAACCCACTGGATAGTGATCACAACAACCTGGATGATTTTAGGCTTGGTGATTTTCCCAGTTTGTCTCAAACAACTAAGCATTTGTCTAGTCACACCTGGCAAGTCTTGATGTCTTTGAAGACATCCCAAATATGTTCTAATTTGTCTACTCCTATTTCTACCAGACATACTCTAGGGATGGTAAGTAATCAACAAACCCTGCTGTGGGACTTTGGGAGAAAAAAAACCACAAGAAGAGAATTACTAAATGAGATAAACATAGAGTTGTAAAAATGCTTGGTACACTGAAGAAAAGACAGAGTTCAGTGCCTTTGGACCATTGAGTCTGTCAAGGAGTGGTGACAAAATGGCCAGGGGAGGTAGAAGGGTCAATTTTCGAATGGTCTTGACTGCTGGGCTGGCTACTGAGTTTGCTCTGTAGACAATGGGAAACCAACCATTGATCTGTGTGTGTGTGTGTGCACCTGCACATATGCATGTGCATGAACAAGTGTATGTTTTAAGCAGTATGGTGGCATGTTTGGTCTGTGTTCTAGAAAGACAGTTGAGTTAACAATATAGCAGAGGGATTTAAAATAGAAAGGCCAGATGAGAAATGGTTTCAGTGGACTGTGGGAGAGCTAATTCAGATATTAATTGGTTATAATAATATCTAACATTCATTGAGACTTGTATGCATTGTCTCATTTAAATCTCATCACAGCCATGCAAGGAAAATTGTGCTACTATTCCCATTTTACAGTTAGGAATTAGAGACGTTAAGTAACTTGTTCAAGGATAGGTGACTCATCTATATTAGTTGTGTCTAATCATTCCTTTAAAATCATGTATCAAGGGCAGCCTGGGTGGCTCAGCGGTTTAGTGCCTCCTTCAGCCCAGGGTGTGATCCTGGAGTCCCGGGATCGAGTCCCACGTCAGGCTCCCTGCATGGAGCCTGCTCCTCCCTCTGCCTGTGTCTCTGCCTCTCTCTCTTTCTCTGTGTCTCTCATGAGTATATAAATAAAATCTTTAAAAAAATTTAAAAAAAAACAAAATCATGTATCAAATAACTGAAGAAGCTTTGAGCATTCCTTCCCAAGATATGTATTTTAAATTATACATTTACATATGCATTACTGTCTATCCATGTATTAAATATAAATAAAGCATATTATTTTTATTACAGCCAAGTGGACTATTTGGTATACATGCTGGGTTGTAGTCACCCCACTCTGGAGACGATTGTTCTTTATAATTGAATTTGAATGTCATTAGACATTGTATAAGCCTTAAGTCGATGACAGATCTCCTACTTCTCAGACCGGCTGCTTCACAAATTGATGCTAACTTTTTGGTTCCTGAAGGCATCTGAGTTTGAGACCCTATATTAAATCTCCCCATCAAGCTAAACAGGACTACTGTGCATCCCACCACATATAATCCTTGATTTCTTTGTTCATTTTTTACTTATTCTTACAGAAATATCTTTAAATGATTGAGTTTAAAATTTCTTCTAGACATAATTTAGTTCACCCAACTTACACCAATGAAAAAAATAAGGCACAGAGGAATATAACAAAATAACTACTGAAGTTAGAGGTAGAGCTTGTTAGAGACTGAAGATTAGACCTCAAATTTTTAATGCTCAGTATTTTCCTTTTAGATACATAGGCTACCTTGCTGTTGGCTTAGTATGTAAATTTCTTGAGTGTCCAGATAGCATTTTACTTACTTGTTAATGTGACTGGCTGTAAAAATGTTTAGTAAATTTTATATGAATATGATAGTAATTTAGGATAATAGTTTTGACTCTGGTTTCATTAGAATCACTTGGGGGAAACGTTTAAAACAGAGTAAAGCCCAGGCTCTTGCTTGCAGAGGTTCTTTTTAAATCATTCTGTGATGGCTCATCAGACATTCGTATTTTTAAAAAGCTACTTAGGTGATTCTAATGTGTAGCTAAGGTTCAGATCTCTGATTAAGAACTATCCTGATTTAATGCCTGTCTTAGAGCAATTAGGAGACATATATGGTTGTTAATATTAAGCCTGAAATTGTTATGAAATTGTTTTTAAGCTATAAGCTATATCATAGATATATAAGATAGATAAGATAGATAATTTGAGAAATCCAATTCAAAGGATTGATTTAATAGACGTATATTTAATCTTCCACTTTGTAAACAAAGAACACAAATGTAGTTTTGAAATGACTGAGGAATATATAAAAATTATCATATTCTAGTCTTTGAAAACAATAAAAATATAAATCACTTGGTATAAATCCAAGAAACACTATGTGGCACCTGCAATGAAGACAACCAAAAAACTTTCCTGATGAATATTAAAAAGGAGTCTGATAAAAGAAACATCTCCTGCTCCTGGGTGGAAATGTTCAGTATTTCGCATTATCAATAGTCTCCAATTTAATAATGGAATTCTAATCAAAATGACTTTTTTGGACTTTTTTGATGTTTCCCTAATTGGGAATTGATTTTAAGGTTAATATAGGGAAGTAAATAAGAACACCAAAGATATTTGCATATAGAAGACAAGAATTGCAGTTGTTAAAAAGCACTTACATCATTAATTCAAAGAGTAGGTACTATGTAAGAACAAACAGATCCATGGTACTGAAAATATATAGAAACAAAATTTAAATGTAAGAATTTAGTATATTTAAACGGTACCATTTCAAGTCTGGAGAGAAATGAAACTTATTTAATACCAATTTTTAAGAGATTAATTTAACAATTTGGAAAGCAATTATATCTCTATTTGGCAAGTTACACCAAAATAAGTTCCATGGAGCTATTAGACAATCAGAGAAAGTAGCAGTGACAATCTAATACTGGTAAGAATATAGGCATTTCTAAGCACAAAAGGAAAAGTAGAAAATAATTTTGGGTGTGTAAAATAGAAAAAGTTCCATAAATACCAAACACACCATAAATGAAATTAAGAACTATAGGCAAACTATGAAAAACTTTTGCAACCAGATGTCAGAGGATATAGAAAGAGTTTTTATGAATCAGTGGGTAGAAGACACACATTTCAACAAGCAGATGGGAAAAAGACAATCAATCTGCAATTCTCAAAGGAAACATTCTAGTGGGTGAGTTAAAATTCAAAACATGTAAAGGATATATACCTCATTGGTAATCAATATAGTAATCAAAACTGAAAAATCAATAACAACTAAACACTATGTGTATCACATGCCCAATTATTTAAAATAAATTAAAATGTTTATTGTAGAGAGAATTGAAGTTAAAAAGGGCACTCTTGTAATTCCTGTGATTGAGAGGATTCATTTGTATAATCCTCATGAAGAGCAATTCAGCAATATGAATAAAAAATTTAACAGTATTCTTTGATCTAGAAATTCTACTTCTAGCAATCTATGTCAAAGAAAAATCAGAGATGAGTCAAAATTATATTTTTTACAAGTAAAAATTATACTCATTACAATGCTATTCCTAATAGCAAGTGTGAGAAAAACTTAATGTCAACAAATCAGGGAATAATTACATAAATTATGGTAAGCCCTAGTAAAGAATAATTTTTAGGAATGTAAAATCAAGATTCTTATCCAAATATAAAATGAACACATGTAAAAGATTTTATTCTACTCATTAATTAATGAGGAAACCAGTAAAAGTTTAAGACTGGCTCAAAGATCTTTTGAGGAATTAATATTTACTAACAATTTAATAAATGAATATAGTACAATATGCTGATTTAGTTATAAAACTAGTTAATATCCTACAAGGAAATATATCCTAAATTATGGAGCTGTATTTCCTCTTGAAAAGAAAATATTTGTTTTGCAATTGGAAAAAAAAGTCTATAGGTTAACATGTGACTTCAGTAAATTTAAACTCTTTATTAAATAGTACAGTTTATTCTTACAGTCTTTGGGAGGATTTGCCTTATTTAACACTGAAAGTATGTGCCATATTTTTGCAGTATTTCCAATTTTTTGTATTTTTTTAACCAGCCACATATAGAAGACTAGAAACCATTAAAATTTGTCGACAAATATTTAGGCACATGGAAAAGTACTGATGCTATTTTGGTAAAAGGGAAAAAAAGAGAAAGTTAGTAAAGGATCATGGAGAGTTTAATCCCAGATTTAAAAAACAATAGGCAAAAAATTTGTAAAATATGCACAGAGAAAAACATGAACCAAGTTATTCAGAATGTTAATAGTGGGCCTTCTGGATTCAGCTCTGATATGTAAAGAGCTTAGAAGTCATCACTCCCCTTCTTAGAACAAGAAAAAGCTGACAAACTGGCCCAGCCAAGAGCTTGTATTGCAGGTCAAATCACTACCCTGAAATCTGGAGAGAAAGGCAAATCCAGAGTCACAGTTGACCTTTGCTTGCCTGGAACAGGTGCCTCTGGAGCTCTAAACTGGTAATTTTGACAAACTGCTGGAGGCTGAGTGTGAACTAATTTAAGAAAGAGAAACTCCTGTGGGAGCCATGGTCTTGGGGGCTCCCCACACTTTAGAGTTTTGCTTGCAGAAAATCCACCAGATTCTCGCAGTGAATGGAAAAATGATCTACCTTGTGGCTCTGGTGAGAGTGGGGGGAAGACTGTGAAATAGTCTGTGAAATATACCCACCGAGTTCTCCATGTGAAAGGCCTCTTCTCCTGGGCAAAGGGTTTTACCAGAGCTCTATTCCAGCTGGGAGAAGAAATTTCCTGCCATTGTATCCCCTCTAGACTTCCAACCTAATCTAAACTAGGATGAAACAAAAAAGCTACTCCACTGGAAAAGTACTTGTAAAGGTCACGGACCAGAGACGGGGACTCACTAAGAAACAGATTGAATCATAAGATTATAGGACCTGTCCCCTCTCTCACACTTTACCATGACACCTTTGGCCTCCAGAATAGTAACAGTGGGTTGTAGCTCAAAGACCCTTGAGTGGACTCATGTGTTAAGGACTCTACTGCAAAAAGCAGTAGAGAAAATGAAAAGGAAAATATGAATAGAGACTTTAGTTAATAATCATATAGTTTCTTAATTACAACAAATACATTATAGTAATGTAAGATTATATAATGAGAAAGACGGAGTGTAGGGTATGTGGGAACTCTCAATATCATCTTTTTATGATTTTTCTGTAAAACTAAACTATTTTAAAATAATGAATTTATTTTAAAATATTAAAATTGGTTTTCTTTGGGTGGTGGCATTTCTTTGGGAGGTAGTAATTTGTTTTATTTTTATTTTTTATTTTTTTAAAGCTTTTATTCATTCATTCATTCATTCATTCATTCCTGAGAGACACACAGAGAGAGGCAGAGACATAGGCAGAAGGAGAAGCAGGCTCCCTGTGTGGAGCCTGATGTAGAACTCGATCAAGACCTGAGCCAAAGGCAGGTGCTCAACCACTGTTCCATCCAGGTGCCCCCTGGGTAGTAGGATTTAAAATTTTTTTTTCTCTCTGTATTTTTGAGTGTTCTGCTTGTTTATAAGGAATGTGTATTACTTCTGAAGTAAAAGAAAATGTATTCTATTATTTTAAATTACATACTTTGCATACTTTGTCAAAAAATAAACTATTTTCAGATTGTTTCATATATACATTTTCTTTTTCTCCAGTTACATGGTAGGCTTCCTGAGGGTAAGAATAATAGTCCTTTCTCTCTCTTCTTCCAGCATCCCACCTCCATAATATCTATGTTAGTGCTTTACTCATAGTCCTAGATCAATACATATTTGTTAAATGACACTAGCCGTACTGATTTGAATTTTTGTTAGGCTGAAAAATTACCAGTTTGATATTTTTATTCAGTTTTATTTTTTATTTTTAAATATTTTATTTATTTAACACAGAATGAGAGAGAGAGAGCACAAGCAGGAGGAATAGCAGGCAGAGGGAGAAGGAGAAGCAGGCTCCCGGCAAGAGCAGGGAGCCCGATGTGTGGCTCAAACCCAAGACTCTGGGATCATGACCTGAGCTGAAGGCAGATGCTTAACTGACTGAGCCATCCAGATGCCTCTTTTGTTCAGTTTTAATGTGATCAACTGTATGATCAAAATAGGCATGAAGAAATGAGTCAATTAAACACTAAATTAAGAAGGTCAACATGGCTAATTACTGGATGACTTAGACCTTTATTTGTTTGAAGATTGGTGTCTAATTGTTGGAGGGTTTGTATCAATGCCAATTGAGTTTGGCCAAGTTGAACTGTATAGGGAGTTATGTCAAAATTGTAAAGGAAGTCCCCAAATAAAACTACTGGTTTAGGAAAAGCTAGCTTTATAGCCTTTGGAGAAGCCAATCCGATAGTGGGCACTGAAAGGATTAATTCAGTATAAATCAACTTTTCACCAAGAGCATAATTTTCAGGAACTTGCCTTTGGGGCTGAGTCCTTTTTACCCCAGTCTCAGCGCTAACTTCTTTGTCCCCTTTGTGATGACAGAAAGTTTGTACAAAACACTTCTGGCCATGTTTCTGTTAAGTGAGCATGCCAAACCAAACTTGAGTCACAGTTGTCTTTATTTTATGAAGATTTAAAGCCAGCATTGCCCTCACACCCTTCATCCATATATTCAAGAAAGATGGCAGCCAACAGCAGGAGGCCCCAACAGAGCAAGGCCACCCAAATTTCTGCCTGCTGCTAAGGAGTGGTGAGAACACACTTAAAAAAAATCCTTCAAGATTTACTTCACACCCAGGAGCATAATGGGAAATGGCTCAGGGTTCAGGATTGAGCTTTGTGTGTGGATATGTAAAGTAGCATGCAGCCTTTCTGCCCCAGAAATGACCCTTCTGGACCATCCCTTTATTGGTAGAAAAAAAACGCAGGGAGAGCTGTGTTATAGGCACATGTTGGTGAGGCTTGGATAATTGCTTGCACCTGCCTAACAAAGACATTCTTAAATATTCCCTAGGTGTTCTAGAGAGTTCGAACTGCGTTTCCTCGGTTGCCTTTGCACTCTGAAACTTGGCATTTGAAAAATAATAGTTGCTAATGTTTTGAGTGTCTTTTTCTTTATTGTAGGGGTTTTAGTTTTAGTAGAACTAAAATTCAGTTGGTTGAGATAAAACTCCCTCATCTCCACTCGTCTCAACTGATGACCAAAGGAAACTGACCAATGTCTTTCCTTTTATATTATATATACTGATATAATCTGAGCATACAAGGCAATTTGCTGTCAGAAAACAGTATAAATAATGTGTGCCATACTTGAATCACTCCTTACACAAAACCCTTTGTCGCCACACCCCTGTGTTCAGCTCGCTACAATATTCTTGGCTTTGACTGCCACACAACTGGGCTCATTTTGAGTAGTACGCCTTACTGTTAATTTCCTCCCCCATTCTGTTTTGGAATTAACTTGTTAAATTAATCTCATCTTCATTTATTTTACAGTGTCTTCATGTTTAAATGCTGATTTTATGAACATCTGTTTCCACCACTGTTGCAAACCCATTACTTTTATGAGCTATACATATTTTAAAGAGATTTACTGCTGACCTTTGTTGGTGAATTGAATGTTTTTGTTGTCAGTAACATATCTGTAATTGATGCCATTGTTACTGCCACCCAGATAGTGGTTTCAAATGAGAGATGTTTGGGGGAATCTTTTTACTTAAACACATTAAATCAGACAGGCATCACTTTAAAATTGTGTGGCTTCGGAAAAGTAGAAGCGTGTTAAATCTTGCAGCACAAGGGAAAGGTAAACAGCCACTCAATTTTCCTCTACTTTGAAACAGTTTTAAAGTTGTGTATTTGCTAAAAGTGATTTTTTTTTTCTTCCCAGGACTTGTCATTTAATACTACAATTGGGGAAACTGCATTACTACTTATATAATCGCTATGTGACTATCATTTAATAATACAATTGGGGAAACTGCATTACTACTTATATAACTGCTGTGTGACTGTCGATAAATCCATCAATCAAAGTACGATGAATTGTTCATTCAGCTTTCCATCCCTTAGAAAAAAATATTGTTTTTCAGAGTCCAAGAGTAGGGTGAAACACTACCTAAGCATTCAACCTCCAGTCTCTGGGGAGACCTTTTGAATTCTCTCTGTGTGTCAGGGATCTAGTAAAAAATGAAAGAAATTTTGTCTCTAACAGCAAGCTGACAAAAGTGGGAGGATGTTCAAAATCACTCCCAAGTATGTAGGCTGAGTCTCGCCTTCATCCTGGAGAAGGTAATCAGAATTGGATAGCCTACTGGAACCGGATGGAAAAGCCATACCCGTAAAGATGACAAGTTTATTCTCAAATCCCTTCTATAGAAAATTTGCTTCTGTTTGTTTATGACTATTTCTGTTCTGTTCACAGTGATGTATTCCCAATTCTGGTATCAGAAGAATTTGGTTTACCTAACAAATTATCTACAATTGTGTGTCATACTGTCTCTGTGAATCAGAAATAAATATCTAAACTCTGATGGATAATGAATTTTTTTTGTTTCTATTTGGTGCTTCTTTAAGTCTTAGATAATGAAAGAGTGATTAGCATATGATAGGCTGCTAATTGTCTTTTCAAGACATTACATTATGAAATAATGTTATTAAAGTTCAAAAGGACACAATAGCGATGTAAAATTGTACAAATTATATATTTAAATTAATTTTTTTCATTGTAATAAAATACTGTCTTTTTACTTTTCCTAATTCAAAACATAAAATGATATTTTTATACTTTCAAGCACAGGAAATATTGTAAATCACAGTTATTATGATATCTATGTTATATGTCTTTTACCATTTGCATTATCTGATAAGAAAAAAAAAGAATGCATTGCTCTTGCCTTTTTATCATCAAATTGCTCTCCTTTTTATCCACTTCCTTGTTATAAAAATAGTACATACCTATTGTAGAAATCTTGGAAGATACAGAAAAATAGCAGAAATAAATCAAAATTTTCTGCCATAAAGTGTAATTACTTCAAACATTCAAAAATAATACCTTTTGAATACGGTTTTGTATCTCAATTTTATCACTAACCAGTATAACATCTCCTACATTATCGTAAACTTTACAAAAAAACATGTTTTTATGCTTGTACATTTTCCATCAGAGACTTTTGTAATACCATATTTAATTATTCATTAAAAATTATTTGTCTAATTTTGCACATATAGGTTGTTTCTGATTTTTAAAAACATCACAAATAATATTGTAATAAATATTTTTGCATGTAAATCTCTTGGCACATAGCTAAAATTTCCTTCTGGATAAATTTGTGAAATAATTTATGGGGTGATATGTTAATTTTGCCATAAGTGATGTATATATTTGAAAGTCTCAAAGTCTCCCATGACTCCTGATTTACAGTCCTGTAGCAGAGTATGAGAATCATTTTACATGCTCATTTGTGCTGACTGGCTATTGGGTCTTCAAAAAAACAAAACAAAACAAAACAAAATCCAAACTTTGATAGATGAAACATATTTCATTATTATCTTAATTTGCATTTTAAAAATTCTTGAGACTTAGATTTTTAAAAATTGATATTTACCATTACTATGCTTCTTTTGAGATTTGCTGTTTATTTCTTCAGTCCATTTTTCTATGAGTTGTTTATTTCTTGAATTATAAGAGCTCTTTGTATATGAAGGATACCAGCCAATAATATTTATGTGGCAAGCATTTTTTCTATTTGTTGCTTGTCTTTCTGTGTATAAAATTCTTCTATATATAGAAGTTAATTTTTATGTCACCAAATCTATTTCTTTTTTCTCTAATCTGCTTTTGCAGCCTTCTGGCATTCAGAGATGATTTAATTATTTTATGATTTTTTTTTCTTCTTATATAAATGTTTATCAGAAATTTACTTTGGGGTATGGGTGAAGTGAAGATTTTACTTAATTTTTTTCCATACAGTGAACTAATTTTTCCTGGTCAATTTGTCCAGTACTCTGCCCTCATTATTTCATCTTTACCAAGTACATTATTCATACACATCCCAGGGTCTTTTGGGGCTTCTCCCTGCTGCTTTATTGACTATTCTTATTGCCTTTTAATAGTCATCACATTATAATATAATACATTTGTTAGAATAGGTTGAATAATTCCCCCCCATCCTTGGGATGCTCCCAAAGTACCTAATATGACAGTATTATCCAACATGAAAAATATCACATTCTTTCATGAAAAATTTTCTTTCTTTAGCAGTAAGATGTACTCATTTTGAATTTCACTTCTGAAATGGAGATCTGTCTTTCAATCAGTGTTAGCAAAAAGCAGTCATACAATAGTCACTAATACATGCACTTACTTGGTCTTTGCTATTCATATTGCTCTCACTTCAATTACATTTTGTGCATTGCTGATATTAACACATGTTGAATTTATACAATTTAAGATGTCCTCAAGATTATACCGTGTTCATTAAAAAGAAGTTATTGTATATGCAGAAGACATGAAAACTAATCAAAAGGCAGATTTGTTGTTGGAAGAGAGACTTAAATTTCATTTTATTTAGCAAGAGAAACACCTATGTACTTTATCTGACCTAAGCAAAGCAGATACCTTTCAGTAGATGAAGCAATTACTAAGATCCAAGAAAAGGATTGCTTATTATGCACTCAATACAACTAAAGACAGGAAAAGTTGCCAAATCCTTTGGAATAGATGAAAGAAAATTCAAAGCAATGAGGAACATAGGTGACTGGGTCATGCATTGTGTGGAACTACTTTTTAAGGCATCACACATTATCAGAATCTTCTTCCTGACTTTGAACAGAAGCTACTTACCTTCAGCACCATATCTGATTGAGTAAAATAGCATTGGTATCAAAACTTGCATAGTAGGTAGAAGTGACTTGGAAGAAAATATTAGAAATAACAGCGCAGCACTTTTGAAAAATTCTGAGTCATCAATTCTCTTTAAGTCACCGGGGATGATATGACAAAATTTCTGTCTAAATTGTATTAAAATGTAATTGCCAGCATTGATTGGTACAACATAAAATAATGGTGCATCTTATGATGAACACATGGTGTTTTAGATTAGATGTAAAACAGTAGCTGCCATAATTTTCTTCTTTGGCAATTTATTGCACACACAGGGGAACCTGCCTTTGCCTATGAACAGAGTTGAAGTCCCAACAAATATAGTATTAATAAAGTTTGAAGGACATACACTCAACTTCTACATAGAAAACCACTATCTTTCTTAGTAAGCCTGAGAACGTGAAAGTGGTTCTTCTAAATCTAACTCATATCTAGGGCTTGACTTGCCAAGTAACTTTCACTTACAGTAATTTTTTAGACAGCCCCCAGGTCGTTTGGGACAATTTGTGTGTCCACCTTTGCATGACTCCTATTTATACTTTCTAACAGGACCTTCAGTCTCCTGGTTCTCAAAATGACTTCTCTTCTGTAAAGCCTTCTCAGAATTATCAGAAAATGGATGGCTTCTACTCTCTTACCCTGAGATGAGTTTGAATTTGAGAGTCTACTTCCTCATTTGTGTACTTAATGTAGATTCCAAAAACAAATTTTATCTTACTTGTTCTACCTTTACCAATCTCTCTCGTGCTTGTTCCTAAGAGCTTTGGACAAGTGTCCCCTGTCTTTGGTGGTTGGTATTCTCTTGTTGCCAGGGACCTCCTCCATGTGACTGTCTTCCTAGATCTTTCTGGGTTTTCTTTTATTCCCTTTTCTGTATTATCTGGTACTTTTGGCATTCTTAAGAAAGTGTCAAATGGCTCCTTTACCTTTTGCCTTTTTCCACCCCATCTTCCTTTGTACTAAATTTGCAATCTCTGGAACATGGTCATTACCCGAATGCCAAATGTAGGTCAATTGATGTTGCTGTGAAAAGCACTATAAAAGGGAAGTGTATAGCTTCTTTGTGCTTATTACAGAGAAAAGACAAGATATACAATGCTGCTTGAGAAAAAAAAAGGTGGCTATGTGCTTTAGCTCTTACTAGGTAGTATCACTCCAAAAATTGTTAAGAAAATAAAAGTTTAATAAATTGTACACACAGTGTGTTCAACATACTATAACATAATTTAAAATAATCCTCTTTTTCTACTACCTTGTGATACCAGTTTTACCTTATATGTGATTCTTATACCTGTCATGCTGTCATGTATTCTATATTATAATTTTATCTCTTCTGAAATCCTAAACCCTGTGTTATAAGGCACAGAATCAGGAATTACTTTAGGGTAGGAAGAGTCTTGCTTCTTTAGAGGTTTGGTCGTTTAAAAATATATCCATAATGCTTTTGACAATTCTCCCAATGTAATGTGGAGCCTGCTTCTTTCTCCCTGGAGTGAAGGCTGGGCATAGGCATATTTCCCTATCATTTGCTTCTAGCAAATAGAATGTGGCAGAAATAATGGTACATGACTTCTGAGAATACGTCATAAAAGGCGCCGCATCTTTCACCTTGGCTTTTTTGTGAGTGCCCAAGCAGCCTAGGAAGAAGTTCAGGTGAGAAGGAACTAAAGAGTCTTACCAATCACCGGGGTGGAACTGAGGCTTCTTGCCAATGGCCTTGTGGGTGACCATAGTAAAGGAGATCTCCCAGCCTTGGTTAAGCTTTCACATGATTTCATCCCCAGCTGACATCTGCAACCTCAAAAAGATCCCTGCTAAGAATGCACAGCTAAACCTTTTACAAATTCCTGACCCACAGAAACTGTGACATAATCAACATTTGTTGTTTTAAATTGTTAAGTTTTAGAGTAATTGCAGTGGAGAATTCAGTGGAAACAGCCAAGGTACATCATACCTCCACCCCATTTGCTGGGGGAAATAGCTTCAGAAATAGCTTCAGCCCCAGAGGGAAGTCCTCTGGAATGACATTAGCTACAGTCTACCCTGGCCCCACTACTTTATTGGTCCTATTGGTCCTATTTCCAACGTCTTCCCTTTATCATTTGGTGATGGTGGTGATGGTGGTGGTGGTGGGGTAGCCTCATGCTCCCTAGTCACCATATGGAAGAAGTAAGATTTTTCTGTTCTATTCCAAGAGTCACACTCTAAAGGTTCTGGGTAGCGATTATCCATACTGAAAGATGAAGATTTCAAGACACAGAGTACATGAGACTAATATAAACTGTTATGCAACACTGGTAGAACTATAGTTAGATTTTTGGGATTTGTCATTTGAACTATCTACTTTGAGCTAGGGACCCAAATTGATGGATACACACTATCAGTAACAATATTTAGGTGTAGAAATAAATCCATGATAAGAAATAGAAAGGAAAAATGAACTAGCAGTTATTTAGGACCCACTATATTCCAGGTATTGGGCTAGGCAAAGTTAATACCGAAAAGGAAGGTTGCCATAGTTACTATAATTGCTCTACCTTTTAATGCAGGGCTCGATCCCAGGACTCTCAGATCATGACCTGAGCTGAAGGCAGACATTTAACGGAATGAGCCACTCAGGCGCCCCTAACATATTTTACTTTTGTTTTGTTTTGTTTTGTTTTCATATTTTACTTTTATGGGCAGCTCCTACTCGCATTTATCATGACCCCGGATTCTATTCCACCTATCTGTTTTAGCCCTCAAGGTCTTTTTTAAAAAATTTATTTATTATTTTTTTCCTCAAGGCCTTGTTAACTGACACCATGTGAGGTTTTCTGGTCACTGATGGAAAGCGACATACTTTAAAAAAGGGATATTGCAATGAAGAAGAAATAGATCACTGGTAAAAATACAAAATAAATGGCCCCTGTGCAAGTTTATTAATTTTCAGATATGCTTATCACACTCCTGCAAATATTCTCTCTGATTTTGGGATGGCTTATCACTCAAGTGACTATAGTTCTTTCTTTACCTGCAATTACAATGTTCAGTGGGTAGTCAGATTCAGTTAGGAATCTGTGGTCCAAACAGCCATATTTTAGGTACAGGAAACATAAATGAGTATTTTTTCTCACTTGATAATAGTTAATTCAAATCAAAATATTTTACCACAAAAGACAAAATTGTTAATGTAAAAGAGCACGTTCCTAAAAGAAATACGAATATTCAGATCTGCTCTGAGTTACTGCAAAGCGTAACCCTGGCTTATCCCTGAGCTTGACTTGACTGTTTTTTCAACTTGTGTTTATATAAAGTGGAATTCCATGTCCCTTTGGTGTATGTATATGGTCAAGGATTTGGGGCTTTGCTGTCTTTCAAATGAAAGCTATGCCTGCATTCTGTAAATCAAAGGCAAAGCCTTAGTTTTCTTTTTCAACCTTGCTACTTAACAAACTTACTTTAAAGCAAAGGCTATACATGTTATTAGTGAGACAGAATAAAAGAAACAAGTTGCCAAGTGTTTTCAACATCTCCCTGCCTTCCACAAACCATCTTGGAAAGCAGGGAGAGGAATTTTTTTGCTTGGTCTGTAAGTTCTTAGGCGTTCTTTCACTCTACAGATGTTTGTAAAGGAGGAAAAGGGGACTTGCAAAATGTCAGAGTGGTTAAAATGAGCCACATATTAATGAGGCTGCACCAGACACAGATCAGTCAGGATGCAAGAGATGCTTGCCCAGCTAGACTGACAGGGATCTGGGGGAGGAGCAGGGACTTTGGAGCAGCTGCCACGTGTGGAAGGAGTCCATAGGATTAGAAAGAGAATATTTCCAAAGTTCTTCTGGATGTTCTCCCTTAGGCGCTTTGAATGAATGGCGGCAGTAAGAATTTACATTGTTTTTCAATTATTTTGAAATCTGGACTAATGCTCCCTTAACATGAAATTATGCACACAAGGGGTCATGAGATGGCTAGGCTTTGTATGGATGATACATTTGTGTGTGTGTGTGTGTGTGAAGGAAGGAGAGAATGGACTCTTCTTCTTTAAATATCTTAGACCTATTTCTGATGTTTTCCTTAGCAACAACAAGCTATATAATACACAGTAGGCTCTTCAAATTTGTTAAGATAAAAACTCAAGAAGTAGCCAATGAAACATAATGTGTACGTGTAAGGGAATGGCAAACGTCACCCTTCTGAAGTGACTCCATTTGACTCTTCTCTTCTACCGCGTTCCGGGACCCCTACTTCATCCCCATCGGCCTCTAATGGTTAGTCCAGGGCTTCGTGTTTGATAGTGTTATTCTGTTTTCCCTATCAGTGGCATTTCTAACTACCTCTTAATTCTGATATACTTTGGTTTGGAGACATGTTACTGAGTTCTAGCTTCCTCACAGCTGATCTTAGCCAGTTTTTTCTGTTCCATCACTGTGTGGTAGGCCTCATGGACTCCCTTGGAATATATCTCTGTTCTATTTCTAAGCAGCCTTTCAAAAATGCTTGTGGTAAAATGCAGCAAAGACAGTACTTATTTTTACTAGAAATGCAATCTAGTAAGATTTACTCAGAATGTTTTATGTGGAAACAACAAATAAGCAGGGCTTTACAGGACCTAAAATAGAGATGCACAGTGTTGTCATTGAATCTTTTTTTAAAAGTCAAAATATCAATGAACAAAGAATCTGATATATAGTTGAATATTAAGTGAAGATCTAATGCCTGTCATTTCTCAGAAGGCTTAGTTGACTATTGGCTTAGGACCAAACCTCCCATTGTAATCATATAAATTTGGTACTTGCACAATAAATATGGGCAAGTGACTAAGTTATGACAAAAAGATCAGAGAAATAATTTATTTTGTTAACATAAGGTATCTATGAAGCTAAGATAAATACCTAGTAAAAAGCACTATTCATTGATAAGAATTCAATTGTGAGAGCTCAATCTTTCATTAAGAGGCAGACTGAAATAATAGTTGAGCTTTTCTTAAGAAAATTTCTACCAAAAATTGAGAAGGAATGCACACACGTATATTTCATAACTGTTTTTTTTATGGAATTTCATTAAGTTTATGAGAAACATCACAATATATGATTAAAAATGTCATGGAAACAAGCATCAGTTATATAATTTCAGAAACTCTTGTCAGGATATTTCATGTGTGGGGTGGAGATTGCTGATGGAAGATATTTTCCTGATATTTTGACTGCATTTATGGGAAAGATGATTGTTCAAACTTCCTCTTTAACTTCTTCATTATAAATAACTTCCTACTTGGTTTTTAAAGATTTTAAGTTGGAGTAATTAAAATATAATAAATGAGCCCCTGATGAATACATGCACAAATGTAATTTAATTCATTAAGACCCACAAAAATTCCAGCAGAAACAAAATTTCATTGACCCCCCCCTTCTCTCTCTGCATCCCCAAGTCACTATAAGAAGAGTTTTCAAGTAGTTCCTGGCTAGAAGGAAAATTTAGAATATCTCATACTTTCAGATGAAAGAGATAGAGTGTGAGAGATTGTGTGAGTGTGAGAGAGGGCAAGGTTGAGTTGGGGGAGCGGTGAGAGAGAGAGAGAGAAAAGAGAGGGAAACGGAATAATGGAGTCAACTTTCAATTACCTGGGCTAATGGAGTGTGGATAAAACAAAATGGCATACAATCAGCCAATCAGCCTGAGGGTTTTTTTTTTTTTTTTTTCTCACCAGCACAAAAATTTCTTTCTTTCACAGATAGAAAACACAGATTAGAAGAGAGGTAGGCCCAAGAAGTAATCTGGAGAAAAGATTTCTAGGCTGGTGGTCAAAACTCAGATGTGTCCCTTGGTTTTGTTTTATTTTTATTTGACCCCTTTAAACATTGCTACATAAACTTTCTTCCTTTAGCAAAAAAGAAAATACCAAGTTCTCCTTCAACCTTATTCCCATGATACATTCATGCATCTTCCCCATCTCCACCAACTATAATATGAAAGGGGGAGTGGGGTTGCTAGTTATATCTCCCTCAATAACAATTGAAAAGAGAATTCTGTCACTATTGTCAGATTGCTTTATTAAGATATTTGGAAGAATATATAGGAAAACACATATAAGAGATGCTGGGAGCTGAGCCTAAAAATGCAATTCTAACTGCATAATGCTGAATACACAATGAGGAAGGAAAGGGGGAAGAAATTACAGAAATCAATATGGGAGTATAAGAACTTCTCTAGAGGGGTGCCCGGGTGGCTCATTTGGTTAAGTGTTTGGCTCTTGGTTTTGGCTCAGGTCATGGTCTCAGGGTCATAAGATTGAATCCCAGGTTGAATCCTGCCTTGGGCTCCACACTCAGTGGGGATTCTGCTGGAGATTCTCTCTCTCCCTCCCTCTCCAACTCGGTTCCTTCTCACCATGCTGGTGTGCAGTCCTTCTCTCTCAAATAAATAAATAAATAAATAAATAAATAAATAAATAAATAAACAACATCTTAAAAATAAAAGAAATTCTCTAGTAGATTCATCTTTTAAAACAAAGTAGTAAAAAAAATAAAACAAAGCAGTAGACATGAGATTAGGAGAAATATAGGAGAATAGGAACTTACAAGAAAGGCATTACAGGGGCTGACACTAGATAGAGTCAAAAAGTACTTTAACCATTTTTTTGAAAGCAAAAATGAATCCATGTCGTTGACATTTATTCATTGTCTCTCTAGCATTTTTTCCTATGTCTTTTGCCAAAAGTACCCCAATTGTCCTTCAATGAATTCACTCTCATACTTGAGGTTTGTGTGGGAATGATTCCATTTTCAGTTCCAGCAATGGATCTTGATTTACTTAATCCAATTAATTTATCCTCTCCCTAATTTAGTTCAGGGATGGGTATCTGACCCAGTGAAAAACTATGAATCCCACAACAAATGTATAAGCTATCAGACACTCCTTCTTTCAGATAATTTGGTATGAAGACAATGTAAAGGCTTGCACCATTGTAGCCATTTTGTTTTTTATTGTAGTGGGAAGAGTCTTGAAATGAGATGGAAAACCATTAAAGACAAAGGGGAAAGAGAAGAGAAAACATGGATCCACAGTGACTTCCTAGATCATTTCTCTCTTAAAGCCAGAATTGTCTGTGGAATTTTAAATTTTGTGAGATAATAAGTACTTTTTCTTATTAGAGACTTTTTTTATTTTTTACTATTTTATTTATTTATTCGTTAGAGACACAGGCAGAGGGAGAAGCAGGCTCCACACAGGGAGCCCAACATGTGACTTGATCTGGGGTCTCCAGGATCACACCCCTAGCTGCAGGCAGCGCTAAACCACTGTGCCACCGGGGCTGCCCTTATTAGAGACTGTTTGAATTGAGTTGAATGTGGCTGTCACTTGCAACCCAAATATTCTTAACTGACCAGAAAACAGGGAATATAGTGTAAGTTAACTGGGTACTACATTTGTTTTGAGTAACTTATATTTTCCTAATATTTCAAAATTTTAATCCTCTCAGCATCCCCAAGAATAGAAAATATAGTAATAAATTCAGCAAACCCAAAGTCTTAACCTGCAAGGAGATGCTCCCTTGGGAAATCGACCTTGAGAGGCAGAACTCCCTTAGACTTATTCTTGCAGGAATGTTTTGGGGGTGTTACCAGTTACTTGCATCTAGTGGATAGGAAGACATTCAGAAGCTAGACAAAGCAAAAGAAAAGAGAAGTAAAACTGGGCCATCATGGCAAAGGAAACTTCTTTAAGAACTTGAAAGTATCTTCACAATGTTCAGGATGTATCTTGATGGTAGGACGTCTTCATTTTAGGATTTTAAGGATCAGGGAAGCTTGTCTTTCGAAGGAAGATTGATGCTGCCTCCTCTGATCTCTGAAGTCATATGTGTGAAGTCAGTTGTGTTTTTATTCTCTATCAATGTTAAAAGAACTTGTCTGTTGTTGTCTTTCTATAATCACAATATTATTCTGATTAAACATTGTGCTGCTGATTATTATTGAATATCACTTGATGGTGGGAAAGCTGCATGTTGGCTGCATAAATAACTTGCTGAAGATCATACAATGAGTTAATGGGAGTTCTACGGCCTGACATTTTGACTCTCTATCTTCCAAGCCCATGTGTTTTCCAAAACATGGTTTTGCTTCTGTCTTCTCCTCAGGGGGAATAGTTTTCAAACTGGGGAGGATAGATAAAGCATTTCAAAGAGGAAATTAAAGTATTAAATAGAAGAGTAGTCTAAGGAAGCACCTGGGCATGCTAATTGAATCTCAGACTTCCAAGCCCAGTTGAATTATATATTATGGGGCAGACAAACTTGTAGATGACTTCAGCATTCAAGAATCTGTGGGACAGGGATGGGAAACATTGTTCTCTAAGGGAAGTAAAAGTGGGTTCTAGAATTATAGACTGGTGTTTTATAATATCTGACCTGGACTACTTCTCTGATTTTTAGAGCTATATGTCATATATCTGTGACATTAAAATTAAGGTTCAGTTGGATGTGGTTAAACAAATGTTTTCCAAAAGAGTTCAGTTTTGAGTGGCTAGTATTTGTACCATGCCACATTTTTTTTAAATTAATAACTAGTTGTATTAGAATTCTCTGAAAACCAGTTAGTAGGAATTGGCTTCTCTGATTTTTAGAGCTATACATCCTGTATCTGTGACATTAAAATTAACGTTCATTTGGATGTGGTTAAACAAATATTTGCCAAGAGTTCAGTTTTGAGTGGCTACTATTTGTGCTATGTCATGTTTTTATTATTATTATTATTAATACTAGTTGTATTAGTTAGAGTTCTCTGAAAAACAATCAGTAGGAATTGGTTCAAGCAGTTATGGAGGTTGACAAGTCCCAAGATCAGCAGTTGCCCAGCCAGCCAGAGCTCCAGGCAAACTGATGGTATAGTTATAGTCTGAGAACCAGCAGGCTTCAGACCCAGAAGGTGCCAATGTTTCAGCTCATATCAGAAGGCAGGAAAAACTGACATCCTAGTTCCAAGGCAGTCAGGCAGGAAGTTCCACCTTACTCAGCCTTTTTATTCTATTCAGGCTTTCAACTGATTGGGTGAGGCTCACATTAAGGAAGACAATCTGCTTTACTCATTCTACTGATTCAAATGTTAATCTCATCCAGAAACACGTTCCCAGACACACCTATAAAAATGTTTGATGAAATATCTAGGTGTTCCATGGTGCAGTCAGGTTGAGACATAAAATTAACTATCACAGGAATGTTTATCACATTCGAGGAAGCTATAATGGTGGAAGGCAAAGTTAATATATTAGATGAAACAATTACCATTCAAAGTGATTTTGAGAAAATTGTCAGTAAAGACTTCTGAGGCAGTAGGATTATAAAATTAATTTCTTCTAACACTGACCACTGGGTCATGGCATAAGCAGTAGGGTTATGAGAGCATGACACATTTCAGAAAACTGATGAATTAGGGCAAGGAGATTATGGAAATGGAACATGTCCTTAGTGGCTAGTGAGGGTTCTAATATAGGTACTCTAATGAGATTTCTAGCTAGCCCATTTTCCTCCTGTGTTCACCATCCACCATCTCTCAGGATCACCATACTGGATATAGAAAAAAAATTTTTTCCCAAAGATTTATTTATTTATTTTAGAAGGGCATATAGAAAGATAGAGAAAGAAAGAATCTCAAGCAGACTTCCTGCTGAGCACAGAGCCCAAGGTGGGGCTTAATCCCAGGATCCTGAGATCATGACCTGAGATGAAATCAAGAGTTGGATGCTTAACTGACTGAGCCACCAAGGTGCCCCTGGATATAGAAAATTAAAGAGCAACACTACATTCAGAGAAGAATATCAGGTGCCTGATAGAGTTTGATTCACTTGCTCTATATCAGAGCCAACAAAAAGTCTGAAGAGAGTGGCTAATGTTAAATATGGGATATAGTATAGCTAAAAAAGTTGAAAGGAGGAAATATAGCATACAAAATCCAATAAAAATACAAATTGGGAGAAAATATAATCTAGGAACTAGAAGAAAACTCTTTATGGATATTTTACACTATGAATTTACAAAATGAATTTTAATTAGAAGGTGAATTCAATAAAACAAAACAAAAATAAAGAAAGTAATAAAACAAGCCCAATAGTACGAAAAGGGAATTTATGGAGGTAAGAAAAGAAACTGAGATAAAACTAAGTGGGTGATGAGCATTAAGGAGGCATGTGATGTGATGAGCACTGGGTGTTATATGCAACTGATGAATTATTGAACTCTACATCTGAAACTAATAATGTACTATATGTTGGGTAATTGAATTTAAATTAAAAAACCCTACATGGTTATTTATGGAAATGGAAAATGAATAAGATTGGAAGCAGCAAGAAACAGGATAGACACAGCTGAAAACAAAAAGATGTCAGGGAGAGAGAACTTGAGGTCATTCTGGTAAAGTCACAGGAAAAAGCCTATAACAATGATATATAGTGAGGACAATGATACATAGCAACGACAAAGAACATCCAACATACACATAATTGCCACCATTGAGGTACAGAACAAAAAAGAGAAAAGCAAAATTTTTTCAGACAGATACAGAAGAAAATGAAGAAACAACTGAATATTAACATCAAGAGAATCTCTGCATATCATAAAATACTTTATACTGAATGATTAATGTTGAAGCACGTTCTTGCAGAGCTATTGACATCTAACATTTAAAAAGTTATGCATCCAGAGTGAAAAATGAGATACATATAGAAAAAAATCAGACTGGCTTTCATGTTCTCCACAGTGGTTCAGTAGCAAAAATACTGTAGAATTCTGAGTAAAGGGGGTGGGTGACCTGAGAATGTCAAACTCAGCCAAATTGTAGTCCTTGCAAGAAAGCAGTCACAGAAAAATATTTTCAAGCATAAAAGAACTTGGGAATACAACATTATGAGTCATCTTTGAAAAAAAAAGAAACTTCATAATGATGTTACCATCCCACTGAATGAAGACTCAAAATAGTGGAATTGAGAATGCAGTACAATTATGTGGTGAAATTACTCTGTGGTAAAATCAGTAAGTGATAAAATTATGAGAGAACTACTGAAAATCAGGTGGTAAGAAGAGGTTAGGAAATAAGTATAAGAGCTTATTTTTCATGGTATAGAACCAACTAATACCAAAAAAGCATAAAGATTCTAACTTTGTAGTGTTTTCCCACAATTTGTTTTTTAAGAAATAGACTTTATTTTTTTTAAGAGGAGTTGTTCATGGCCAAAGTGGGTAGAAAGTACACCCACCTCCACCTTCATATGCTCCCCCCCATCATCATCCCTCACCACAGTAATACATTCGTTACAATCAACCTACCCTCACACATCATTATTACTCAAACCACATAGTTTACATTAGAGTTCACTCACTGTTCACTCATTTATTTTCTACTCTTTTGTCAAATGTATAATGACATGTACCCACTATTTTAGTATCACAGGGAATAGTTTCACTGCCCTAGAAATCTATGCTCTGCCTATTTCTCCCTTCCACTGATCTTTTTACTGTCTCCATAGTTTTGCCTTTTCCAGGATATGATATAGTTGGAATCATACAATATATAGACTTTATAAAGTCTACAACACATTTTTTCTATTAGAAAGACTAAAATAGAAAAAATAGAAAGACCTTTTTTCTTCTATATAGTGTCTTAGCCTGTTAAGACTACTGTAATAAAAATACCATAAAAGGGGGGGATTGTAAATAAAAATATTTATTTCTTGAAGTTCTGGAGGCTGGGAAGTCCAAGATCAAGGTGTCCACAGGTTTGGTGTCTGATGAGGACACAGTTCTTGTCCATAGACTGTCTTTTCCCTGCAATCTCACCCGATGGCCCTGCTTGGACCTCTTTTATAAGGTCACTAATCCCATTCATGATGGCTCCACCATCTTAAAAATCTCACTTCCTCATACCATCTCCTTGGGAGTTAGGATTTCAATGTATGATTTTTGAGGGCACACAAATATTAAATCCATAACATTTGGTAATATGCATTTATGATTCTTCCCCATCTTTTCGTGGTGTGGTGGCTCATTTCTTTCTAGTGATGAATAATATTCTATTGACTGGATACGCCTTCATTTACCCATTTACCTGCTGAGGGGCATCTTGGTCACTTGTAAGGTTTGACAATTACTAATAAAGCTGCTATAAACTTTAACATGCAAACTTTTGTGTGGATGTGGTTTTCAACTCATTTGGGTAAACACCAAGGAGTGTGATTACTGAATCCTATAAGTGTGTTTACTTTTGTAAGAAACTGCCAAACTGTTTCTCAAAGGGTCTCTACTGTTTTGCATTCCTACTAGCAATGAATGAGAGTTCCTTTTACTCTATATATCCACACCAGCATTTGGTATCTGAGTTTTAGATTTTGGGCACTTTAATAGGTATAGCTCATTGTTTTAATTTGCAATTCCTTAATGACAAATTCCTTAATGACAAATTATGTGGAGTATCTTTAAATAAATTTATTTGCCATATGTATATCTTTTTTTGGTGAGGCATCTCTCCAGGTCTTTTGCCCATTTTTTTTTTTTTTTTTTTTTTTTAAGGAGGCTCCACAAGTGTGGAGCCCAACACAGGGCTTGAACTCATGACCCTGAGATCAGGACCTGAACCAAGATCAAGAGTCAGATGCTTAACTGAGCCATCCAGTTGCCCCCTTTTGCCCATTTTTAAATCAGGTCATTCAGATTTTTTACTTTTGAATTCTGAGTTCTATGTATGTTTTGGATATGTCTTTTGCAAATATTTTATTTCAATCTGTGGCTTGTCTTCTCCTTCTGTAGACATTGTCTTTGACAGAGCAGAAGTTTTGAATTATAACGAAGTCCAGATTATCGATTCTTCTTTCACAGATCATGCCTTTAGCATTGTATCTAAAAACCACCTTCATATCCAAAGTCATCTAGGTTTTTCCTATGTTATCTTCTAGGAATTTTATAGTTTTGCATTTTACATTTAGGTCTAAGATCTGCTTTGAGGTATTTTTTTTTTTTAAGTTTGTGAGATCTGTATCTAGATTTTTTCTTTCTTTCTTTTCTTTTCTTTCTTTCTTTCTTTCTTTCTTTCTTTCTTTCTTTCTTTCTTTCTTTCTTTCTTTCTTTCTTTCTTCTTTTCCATTAGAGTCCTTAGCATATCAATCATAGTTGTTTTATATTCATGATCTGATAATCCCAACATCCCTGCCACATCTTGGTCTGGTTCTGATGTTTTCTGTCTCTTCACAGTGTAGTTTTTGCCTTCTAGTGTGCTTGCTAATTTTTTGTTGATAGTGGACATGATGAGAAAAGAAATTGAGGGAAGTAGGCCTCAGTGATGTGATGATGGCCAGGTGTGATGGGAAAGGAGGGAAGTGTTCCACAGGCCTACGTTTAGGTCTCACTGTTTGAGTAGGTCTGTGTCCTTGGGCTGCAAACTTCACAAGTGCTTTTCAGTTCTTACCCTGCTATGTGGGGCGGGATGGTTAGAGGAGTCTGGAGTTGGGTATTTTCTTCCTCCCAGGTTGGTTGGGCTCTGATAAACTCCAATATGTTAGGCTCTGATTAAATAGTTCCCTTGTGGTCAGGCCTTGATAATTAACAAAATGCTCAGATGTTTTTCAAAATGGTCAGTTTCCTCCCTCCATCTGAGAGAAGCCAGAGGGGATTTTTCTCTGTTCTTTACTGTCAGAACCTAGAGGAGCTCCCAGAAATAAAACTCACAAAAGTGCGAGATTTGGGGTCCCCCTGGAGGTTTTCTCTCTGAGACTTGTTCACACTGAGCCTCCAGAAATTTGTCAGTTACAGTTCAGGTCTTTCTACTCTAATACTGTTTCCCACAGAAATTTCTGATCTCTGGGTTTTTGCTCCTATACGCTGTGATTCTTTATATCTGTTTCTCTGTCTCTTCATTTTGGGGGCTGTGATTTGCTCTGTGACTCACTTCTATGACAAATCTAAAAAGGGTTGCTGGTTTTTCAGTTTGTTCAGTTTCTTACTTGTTAGGATGGAGTGATGGTCATTTCTAAGTTCCTTACATGCCAGACCAGAATCCAGAAGTCCACAATCTGCATTTTGAGCTAGTATAATAGCATAGAATTAATATCTCTTGTGGAAAAGTCTCATTTATCTGAAGTTCAGTGATTTCTTTAGTCTTTTTTTCTGTTAAGATAATATTAAATTTAATATATTTTAAAATTGAAAATGTGTTAACTATAAAATTTTTCTTATCCACTTGAACATTCATTTATTTTTGTTTTAATTTGTGAATGCAAGGGTGTATGAATAATGTTTCTATTTTTGAAGTGTGGCATTTTCAGTGATTTATTGCTTTCTTTTTTTCTGTATTGCTTATTTAAAAAAATTGTATGTGCATCAATTTTATAAAAATAACAAATGCTTTTAGGAGAAATACCTCAAGGAGAGAGGTACCAGATAGCAGTATTGAAGGGTCCTAAACTCACCTCCTCCCATATACATAGCTACATAAGAAACACTTCCCTCTAAAAGGGACCTGAAAGCTAGCTGAGCAGCACCTCCACAACAAAGGATAGGAAGGCCACATCCAGACTGGTAGGAAAGGTGGAGACAGGGTTTCACAGCCCCAACCCAAGTGTCACAACCCAGGGATCTCCTAATATGGAGTTTGTCTTTTAGGAGTGAGGGATTCATGCCTCATATCAGACACCCCAACCCTTGAAGCTTATACCAGAGAGATGAACTTCCAAACTATCTTGCTTTAAAAACCATTAAGGCTTACTTTCAGGACAACCACAGGACTATAGGAACAGAAAATCTACTCTTAAGGGGTTCACACACAGACCCACTTGTTCAGGGACCCAGCACAAGAGCAACAGCAGAAGAAGCATCTAAGACCATATGCAAAGAAGACTTATTTGTTAGTCTTAAAGCATTTGCTGGGGAGGCAGGAAGCTGTTGGGACTCTCCCTAGAGATGGAAGCACTGGAGTTTGCCATTTTTTGTTTTCTCCTTCTGCTTTATTTGTGCTGGTGTTGGCAAGCACCATTTTCACCCCCCCTCCCCTCCCAGCCTGCTAGCTCTGACAAGAGTGCTTGTCCCTGTGTGCTACAGCCAAGGCTGCCCTACTATAGCCAGCAGGCACACACAACCAACACAGGGGATATCCCTGGAGTGCTCCCTTTTGTGGTCAGGGGAAGGGGCTTTTCTGGACCCCATGAGTCTGAAATAATAGGAGAGACAGTCCTTGGTAGGCTACCAAACAGCAGACTAAAACACACCCCCAGTCTTCACATGAAAAATACCTATTTTCTTGTCCCAGAGCTTTAGACTATGAGGCAGATTTCAGGTTTGCCACATATCCAGAGGCTACAGAGTCACCCCCAGGGAACATGAGCAAGAATATATATATTAGTGCCTTCCCTCCTTCCTCCGAGATCACTAATACCACTCAGAAAGGAGCTCAAACATCCAAAGCTGCAATTTTTACAACTGTCACCCAAGGGACACCTGCAGATCTCCTGGACTGGAATTCACTAGGGTTTATAACTTGGACCCATAAGACTACATATATTTACATATCTTAAAGGCTTTTCCTGCCTGAGGATCTGACTTACTTACAGCTCTTGGCACATCTTCAACTGGAACCTATCAGGAACAAATCAGTTTTCTCAGATAATCACAAAATCTTGAGAAACAATTAAAAGCTAAGGCAAGGTTGAACAATAAGATTGATCTCCTACATAAGAACACTCTCTTAAGACTGAATTAGTAGCTGTGTCACCTAATACATACTTAGAAAGTCAAGCAAAATGAGAAGAGGAATATATTCCAAACAAAAGAACAAGGCAACTCCCCCCCCCCGAAAAAGAGCCCTTAATAAAATGCAGATAAGTGATCTACCTGATAAAGAGTTCAATGTCCAGTCATAAAGGTGCTCACTGAGCTTGGAAGAAGAATGGATGAACACAGTGAGAGCTTCAACAGAGATAGAAAACACAAGGAAATGCCAAACAGGACACAGAGCTGAAGAACACAATAGCTGAACTGAAAATACACTAGAGGGATTCAACAGCAGACTAGATAAAGTAGAAGAGATTAGTGACATGGAAGGGCAGTGAAAATTACCCAATCAGAACAGTAAAAGAAAAAGAAAAACCCTTTTTAAGTAAAGATAGACTAAGAGACCTTTGGTACAATATCAAGTAGATTAACATTCACACTATAAGGGTCCCAGAGGAAGAGGGGAGAGAAAAAGGTGGCAAAATTACTGCAAGAAATAATGGGTAAAAACTTCCCTAACTTGGGTAGGGAAATACATGTCTAAAACCAGGAAGCACAGAGAGTTCTAAATAAGACCAACTCAAAGAGATCCATACCAAGGTACATTATAATTAAAATGTCAAATTGTTAAAAAAAAATTCAAAAGTTAAAGATACAGAGAGAATACTAAAAGTAGTAAGAGAAAAACAATGTGTCACACATAAGAGAAACTCCCAAAAGTTTATCAGATGATTTTTCAGCAGAAATTTTACAGGCCAAAGGAGAGTGGTATGATATATTCAAAGCGCTGAAAGGAAAATAACTCCCAACTAAGAATATTTAACCTGGCAAGCTTATCATTCAGAATTGGAGGCTAGATGAAGAGTTTTTGAGACAAGTAAAAAGTAAAGGAGTCCATCATCATTAAATCAGCATCATAAGAAATGTGCTTAAAGGACTTCTTTAAGCTGAAGAGAAAAGGCACTAACTAGTAACAAGAAAACACACGAAAGTAAAGGTTATATTGTTAAATGTAAATATTTACTAAGGGTAGTGGACTAATCACTTATATAGCCAATATGAAGGTTGAAAAACAACTGTAGTAAAATTGAGTATAACTATTATAATTTGTTAGATACAAAAAAGATGCAAAATATGACATTAAAAATAGAACACCTGGCAAGAGGAATGTGGAGTTTTTAGAATGCACTCAAACTTAAGATGCTACCAACTTAGAACAGATTGTTACAGGTTTAGGATATTGTATGTGAACTTCATGATAACCAGAAAGCAAAAATCTATAGTCAATACACAAAAGACAATAAGAAAATGGGTGACGGGCACTGAGGGGGACACTTGACGGGATGAGCACTGGGTGTTGTTCTGTATGTTGGTAAATTGAACACCAATAAAAATTAATTTATTAAAAAAAAAGACAATAAGAAAATAGTCTAAACAACACTAACCATAAGAGAAGAGAGCAAGATAAGAAGAAAGGAAAAGAGGATCTACAAAACAGCCAGAAAACAATCAACAAAATGTCAGTAAGTACAGACCTATGAATAATTACTTGGAATATAAATGGACTAAATTCTCCAATTAAAAGATATATAGTGGCTCAATGGGTTAAGAAAAAAAAAAATAAGACCTACCTATATGTGGCCTATAGAAGACTCATTTCAGATCTAAGGGCAGAGACAGGTTGAAATTGAAGGGATGGAAAAAGATATTACATGCAAATGAAATTGAATAGAAAGCTGCTGTAGCTACACTTATATCAGACAGTAAGATGTTAAAACAAAGACTATAATAAAGACAAAGAAGGGCATTACATAATGATAAAAGCATCATTCCAATAAGAGGATATTAACATTTGTAAATATTTATGCACCCAACATAAACCCCTAAATACATAAAGAAAATATTAATAAATCTAAAGGGATAAATGGATAGCATATAGACAATAATTCTAGGGGACTTTAATATCCTACTTATATCAATGGATAGATAATCTAGACAGAAAATCAATAAGGAAGCACTGGCCCTAAACAATACATTACACCACATGGACTTTATACATATACACAGAACATCCCTCCTAAAGCAGCAGAGTACACATTCTTGTCTTGTGCATGTGGAACCTTCTTCAGGATAGATCATATGTTGGGTCACAAAAAGCCTCAACAAATTTAAAAAGCTGAGATCATATCAAGCATCTCTTTGGACCACAATGGTTATAAAAATAGAAATCAATTATAGGAAGAAACCTGGAAAAATTATCAATATATGAGATTAAACAACATGCTACTGAACAATCAATGTGTCAATGAAGGAATCAAAGGAGAAAAAAAAGTACCTGGAGACAAATGAAAATGGAAATAAAACAGTCCAAAATCTATGGAATGCTGCAAAACACCCTTAAACTTTCCCCTTAAGAGGAAAGTTTATAGCAGTACAGACATATCTTAAGAAATAAGAAAAAATCTCAAGTAAGCAATCTAACCCTATATATAAAGGAACTAGAAAAAGAAAAATAAGTCCAGCTCAAAGTTAGTAGAAGAAAGGAAATAATAAAGATCAGAGTGAGAATAAATTAAAATAGAGACTAAAAAGACAAAAAATCAATGAAACTCAGAGCTGGTTCTTTAAAAATATATTTAAAAAAATGACAAACTCTAGCTAGACTTACCAAGAAAAAAAGGGCTCAGATAAACAAAATCAGAAATGAAAAAGGACAAGTTATAACTGATACCACAGAAATACAAAGGAACATAAGAGACTGCTACAAACAATTATATGCCAACAAATGGGACAACCTGGGAGAAATTGATAGGTTATTAGAAACATACAATTTTCCAAGGTGCCTGGGTGGCTCAATTGGTGAAGGATCTGACTTCAGCTCAGGTCATGATCCCACAATCCTGAGATACAGCCCCACATCGGGCTCACTGCTCAGTGGGGAGCCTACTTCTCTATCCCTCTGCTATCCCCCCTGCTTGTGCTCGCTGGCTCTATCTCTCTGTCAAATAAATGAATAAAATCTTTAAAAAAGGTGCACACAATTTTCCAAGGATAAATCATGAAGAAATAGAAAATCTGAATAGACCAATTACTAGCAAGGTGATTAAAATCAGTAATTAAAACCTCCCAACAAACAAATTCCAGAACCAGATGGCTTTATGGGTGAATTCTGCCAAATATTCAAAGAAGATTTAATACTTATCATTCTCAAACTTTCAAAAAAACTGAAGAGGAGAGAAAGTTTCCACTCATTTTGGGAGGCCAGCCTTACCTTGACACCAAATCAGATAAGGATGCCACAAAAGGAAGAAGAAGACAAAGAAGAAGAAAAATTACAGACCAATATCCCTAATGAACATTGATGCAAAAATCTCCAACAAAATATTAGCAAATCAAATTCAACAATGCATTAAAATTCTCATATACCATGATCAAGTGTGATTTATTTCAGTGATGCAAGGATAGTTTAACATCTGTAAATCAATCAATCTAGTATACCATGTAAGCAAAATGAAGGATAAAAATCATATGATCACCTCAACAAATGCAGAAAAAGCATTTGACAAAATTAGCATCCATTTCTGATAAAAAAAAATTCTCAATAAAGTGAGTATAGAGAGACCCTACCTCAATATAATAAAGGTCATATATGAAAAACCCATATTTAATGGTGAAACACTAAGAGCTTTTCCTTTAAGATCAGGAACATAACAAGGATGTCCACTCTTGTCACTTTGATTCAACATCGTGGTGGAAATCTTAGCTAGAGCAATTAGGCAAGAAAAAAAATTAAAAGGCATCCAAATCAGAAAAGAAGTACAACTTTCACTAGTTGCAAATGACATGATACTATATACAAAAAACCCTAAAGACACCTATCCAACAGACGTTAGAACTAATAAATAAATTTAGTAAAGTTGAGGGATACAAAAATCAATGGACAAAATTGAATCAAAAAGAATAAGGTATATAGGAATACATTTAATCAAGGAAGTGAAAAACCTGTATACTGAAGACAAGATACTGATAAGAAATTGAAGAAGAGGGCAGCCCAGGTGGCTCAGTGGTTTAGTGCCACCTTCAGCCCAGGGCCTGATCTTGGAGTCCCGGGATTGAATCCCATGTTAGGCTCCCTGCATGGAGCCTGCTTCTCCCTCTGCCTGTGTCTCTGCCTCTCTCTCTTTCTCTCTGTGTGTCTCTCATAAATAAATAAATAAAATCTTAAAAAAAAGAAATTGAAGAAGATACATAATAAATAAAGATATTCCATGCTCATGGATTGGAAAAATTAACATTATTAGAATGTCCATACTTCCCAAACCATCTACAGATTCAGGGCAATCTCTATCAAAATCCTAATAACCCTTTTTAAAGAACTAAGACAAGTAATTCTAAAATTTGTATGGAACTACCAAGGACCCTGAATAGCCAAAGCAATCTTGAAGAACAAAATTAGAAGTATTACATTCTCTGATTTCTAACTATACCACCAAGCTACAGTAAGCAGCTGTAGTATTGGTATAAAACAGACAGTATAGTATAGTATAGTATTGTTATAAAAAACAGACATATATCAGTGAAACATAATGGAGAGCTCAGAAATAAACTCACGCCTTTATGGTCAAGTAATTTATGACAAAGGAGCCCAGGATATACAATGAGGAAAAGACCATCTCTTCAGTAAATGGTGTTGGGAAAACTGGATAGTCACATGCAAAAGAATGAAACTAGACCTCTATCTTATACCATACAGAAAAATCAATTCACAGTGGGTTAAAGATTTGAATGTAGGCCTGAAACCAAAAAAACTGCTAGAAGAAAACAGATGATAAGCTCATTGTCAGCATTTTAGCAGTGTTTTTGCTTGTTTGATTTTGGATTTGACTCCAAATGCAAGGGAAACACAAACAAAAATAAACAAGTGGAACAACAGCAAAATACAAAGCTTCTACTTGGTGAAGGAAGATATCAACAAACAAAAGGCAGCCTACTGAATAGGAAAAGATATTTGCAAATCACAGATCCAATAAGGGGTTAACATACAAAATGTATAGAGAACTTATGCAACTGAGAAAAAAAAACAAACTAAAAAATGGATAGAGGATCTGAATACACATTTTTTTTCCAAGAAGACATACATAGCCAACAGACTCGTGAAAAGATGTTCAACATTACTAATTATCAGGGAAATACAAATTAAAACCATAATCAGATATCATCTCAAACCTGTTAGCTATTATCAAAAAGTCCAGAAATAACAAG
This sequence comes from Nyctereutes procyonoides, assembly GCF_905146905.1. NCBI lineage: Eukaryota > Metazoa > Chordata > Mammalia > Carnivora > Canidae > Nyctereutes > Nyctereutes procyonoides. The sequence continues at coordinate 45,883,212 of NW_026575146.1, forward strand.
TGTTGGAGGGGAAACCTCATAGATTGTTGGTAGGAATGAAAATTGGTGCAACCAATTTGTATAATGTAAAACAGTATGTATAGTGTGTGTGTGTGTGTTCCATATAATGGAATACCACTCAGCCATAAAATGAAGGAAATCTTGCTATTTGCAACAGCATGGATGATACTAGAGGATATTATGCTGAGTGGAATAAGTCAGGCAAAGGAAAACAAATACTGTACGATTTCTCTTATATGTGGAACCTAAAAACAAAACAAACAAACAAAACAAAACTCTCAGGTTCAGAGAACAGACTGGTGACTACCAGAGGAGCAGGGAGTTGTGGGGGTGGCTGAAATGAGTGATGGATCTCAGTTGTAATGATGGTAACTAGATGTATGGTGGTGATCACTTTGTAGTGCATACAAATATCAAATTTAAATGTTGTACACCTAAGACTTACATAATGTTATGTCCAATTTTACTTCAATAAAAAAAATACCTCAATAGGTGAGATTTGTGGGCCCATAATAAGAAGTATAACAAGGACAAATGCGAATTTCTGCTTTTAGTTATCGATAATTATAGAGCTAGCTCCTGAATGGCACTCTTAAAACCAAACTAAGGTTTTTGCTTTCATGTTCGGTGTCAGCTTTTCACCCATAAATGCTACCAGCAAAGAAAGCTTACAAGGTCCTTGAAGCTTTCCTAAGGTGGAAGCCAATTTATATGTATATTCTATTCTTTTTCAGAATTACAAGTTTTGTAAGTAGTACTGTTATTGCAAAACTATATTTTTATTTTAAACACAGACAAGAATAGAAATAATACAACAAATAGCCATGCATTTGCCACTTATAAAATCTTAGCATTTTGCCTTGTTTGCTCTGATCTTTTCTTTAAAAACTTAAATATTATGGATACAAGCGTACAATCTTGCAAGCCCCTCCTCAAACCCATTCACCTATTCTGCTTCCCAGAATTTAGATCATATTTGTTGTGTCCCAACTAAATTTTGGTAGAAATCATGTCCAAATGGTATCTTACTGATTTTTGGGGAAGCTTCTAGGTCATACTGAAAATGTTTCATCCCTTCTCACTCCCAGTAAAAGTGTTTTGTCTATGTATTCAATATAGTTGTGGTTTGTGACATATGGCAGCATCTGTTGTAAACACTGAAAATACCAAAGAGATTAATACTTGAGTCCAACCTTGAAAAATCCCATTGTTGATTTTCATTAAAATTCAAAATTCCTCATTAAGTATTAATAACATTCATTCCTGTTTTGCACTTAGCAAGAAAACAATGCATTTCATTTGAGCAGCAACAGGAACTGGAAACTGTTCACATGTATTAGCTGTTCTATGAGACTATATCGCTCTTAGTTTTATACATAGAATTCTGACCCACAGAAAGAAAGCAGGTGACATCTGTCTTGCTTGAAGTGACAATCCTAAAACATTAGGCTGCAAGTCACCTGAAAAAGTTAGAAATTGGTCTTCAGTTAGAAGGGCACTGTCTCAATCCTAATGACTTATCAATCACTTTTAAACCGGGGGCCTCTAAAAGATTTAGAGTCATGCATACACAATAGGGCCAAATAACCAATAATCTACCTTACCTTGACTGGAATCCCACTGATGCCCATTAAAATTTAAAGTTGAAAGTTCAAGAGAGTGCTAAGGCAGATCAAGCTGTCTCTGTGGTCTGAAGCATCTTCTGACCAAAGTACATGAGGTGAGGAAGGAAATCCATCAGAAGATGTAATAAATGAGTGAACAGGGGGAAGCTGAGTGAAATTCAAAGCACCAGACATCCATAGATAAAGGAAAAGTATAAGAGCCTACCTCTTCCTGTAAGAAATATCAGGAATATCTGACAAGAAAATGCCAAGGTTCTGAGTTACAGGGGACTTGTAGATAAATCAAGAGACGGAAGATGAATAATAAGAGCTCCATAACTTGTATTTATATGCTGCCTTCCTCTAAGAAGTTCATAGTACTTTATGGATAACATCTAATTAAACTTTACAACATGCCTGGAAGTGAGGAATCAAGTGTTACTGCCCCTATATTACAGAGGGGAAACCACGTTACTCTGGACCTTGGTTCACACTGTTCGCAGCACATTAGAGAGAGGGTTTTAAATCTTTTCCTTTGTTCATTGTCTTTTCTTACTGAGAAATTTGAATAGTGTTGTACAACATTAAAAATAGTGCAAGAAATATGAATGAATCATTATTTCTATTTACCAAATGTTCCTCCCCAAAAGGATGGCTTCCCTTTCCATGTGCAAATCATTCTAATTCTAAAAATAACCATGCAATATAGGAATAGAATTCCTATTTCACAAAATGAAAAACTGAGGCTCCAAGTGTTCGAGGCATCATCCACCTTCACCCAAGACATGGCAAAGCCAGGATGGAAACCAGTTCTGCTCAACAGTAGCATTCAAGCTGTGTTAACAAAATAGATGATGGGATTTTGACCCTCCGGATTCGTGTAACAGCACTGGGGTGGGTTGAAATGCATAGATGATTATCCTCTTTAACATCTTTAGAAAGCTCTTCTTTATCTGGCCCTTGGGTATCTCTCCTGTCACATTTCTGAATATACCCCACTCTAGTAGAAGCTGGGTAACTTCCAGTTCTCCATCGTTCCACAGTGCAGTCTCCACATCCTAAACCCTGACATTTCCTTTCTCTTCAGCATTCCACTCACCCTTTTATCTGCAGAAGAGTTCATTATTCCTATGTTCCAGGGTAGGTGTCACTTCTTGGAAACACTCTTTAACTCCCAAGATTAGACTAGCAGCCCTTCTTGTGTTTCCACCCAACCTTGGACTACTATGCTGGTAGCACTTCTCATTCTGTATCAGTAACTGCTTTTCATCTGTCAACTCCACATCAGAATGACCTTTTCTGTCTTGTCCACAGCCAAAGCCTCCACACAGGGCCCAATAGTAGGAAATAGTAGGTGTCCAATAAATTCATACTAAATGAATGAATCCTGAACCTTCAGTTATTTATATTATCCAGCTGCCAATCTGCCCCAGACCTTCACCTCTCTTCCTGGAACCAACTGGGGACTGCTGGCAGCATACATCCTTGATTATCTTTTTTCTCTGAGCCTGAGATGTTTGGGGACAATCTTAGTTTCTCCAAGCTAAGAAACAGGAGCACCAGATATCCCCACAGAGTTACTACAGCCTCATAGGAAGTCCAGGCCTTCTGAGTGGTCCCTTGTGCCTGCATTTCTTTGATGCCCAGTTAGATAACTTACACTCCCTTCTCTGGTTCATTGGTACCCTGGATACCGAGCCTGCCCAGTGCCACCCAGGTGGGCTGAATGACTCCCAGTCAGTCTAGTGCTCATTTTCCTTAATTTGTTTTTAGACATCCACTTCATTGGGAATCAGACTCACTCTACTGTATGGGTCTTTATAGTCCTCCTCCTCATTATGTTACCTGAAATATTTATAATTGATCTCCAGTTGTTGCTTCCACCACTTCCGTCACTCCTACTGCCAGGCCTTGCCCTAATTTCACTCTATCTTCTGGCTGACTTCTTGATAAAGACTCTTCCTATGAAATCACCATGTTATTAGAGATCTCAGCTGCCACCAGCCACTCCTCACCCTCGCAAATACACCCCATTTCGGCGGGTTCTTCTCTGCTATCTGTATCCACCAGTGGGGGGTTAATCCAACCTCAACTTGGCAGTCAAGGCTGACTGCCTCGTTTGGATAAATAGCCTGAACGGAATGTACAGCAGACATTGTTACCACAGCTGGTTTTACATTCTTTCTTTCTTTGGTGAGATACTGAGTGAAGAGACAGACAGACAGAACAATGGATCATGGTCCCCTTTCTTGCCTCCGTTGATTGTCATTTCAGAACAGCCAAAGTTAACTTTTTTAGGGAAGAGAAAATCCACAAGAACTCAGTAGTAACAGTCTCAATAAAGTATACTTAACAACATGTTTCTTACTCAATGTATTAGCATTATTCATAAGGGGGAAAAGGCTGCAAAAGCTGTGGTGAAAGAAAATGAATATCTTAAAATAAGCTTTTCCCAACATGTAAAGTAAATCATGAATGTTAAAGCATTTCTCTGCCTATCTTTAAAAAAAAATTTTAGAGATGGCATTATCCCCTTTTAGTAACTGTATTAATCCATTCTTTCAACAGTAATTTACTGAATGTAACTTACTATGTGTTTGGAATATCTTTAATACCACATAAATATCAAACTCTATAAAGTGAGTGAATCTAACATTTCTAAGGCTTTCCTTGGCAGAGCAAAATTTTTATCTCAATGGTCAAACAGCTATAAGTTATATTGCGCTTATATTTCTATCCAACCCATCCATGCATTCTCTGTTGTCCAAGTGGCCACATCCTTCATAATCATCTTTAAAATTCTTTTTTTTTCTTTTATTATTTATCAACCACTGCAGGACACTAACATGTCTCCAAGGATCTTTGATGTCAGAAATCATTTTCTTCTGAGGTGGAATGGAGGGGAGAAACATGTCCTCTTTCAGTGTGTGGGGGAGGGAATTCTTACACAGTCCAGAATCAGGGAATAATCAAGAGCTCTTAAGAGAAGCACTGACCAGCTTTAAAGCTGTCCCATGCAAAAATAACAGCATCTTGAAAACAGAAGATGAGTTTTGTGTTGCAAACTATGAACTATTGAGAAAGGACTGAGAATGAGGTCTTCTCTGCTGAACTCAGAGACAGACAAGATGGCTTTTGCTTTACATTTGATTTGTTAGAAAACAAATCCAAGGAGATTTTATAGACTTTTGGTATTTGTAAGCCCTTTTGTCCCTGTTTCATAGCCCTCTTTGCTGAACCCATAATGTACAGGGGAGATCTGCCAAGACACCTGACCTCATCTATCCTGTGTGCCTGTTGATGGGAATCCATTTGGTTGTCAGTTGTCATTTCTTCATGGAGGAGTTTGTGAATTCAGAGTATCAGACATCATGACATGATGAGATGAGACAGACTTCAGAGCCCAAAAGATCTAGGACCAAATCTATGTGACCTTTACCTGTCACCAATTTATGTCATTTTTATGAGACTCAGTTTCTTCTTACATAAAATGGAGAAACAATAACATGCATCTCACAGATTGCTATGGGGGTTGAGTGAAGTGGTGCATACTCTGAATCTTGCCAGCTGTGCACTTCTATGTTTGTTTCTATAAAACGGAGTTAATAATAGCATCTACTTCAGAGGACTATTGTGAGCTTAAATGCATTATTACAAGTAAAGTGCTTTGAATAACACTGGGAACATAAAGGCACCCCCCCCCAATATTATCCTACCTGTGAGTAGTGGCAGGAGATGTAGTCTCTGACACAGGGTCTGCCACTAGCAGATGTCAGCATATATTAGCATCATCATACTCCTCCTCTCATTTGGGTAAGGACTTTTATTTTAGGTGAGATTTTAAAAAAATTATATGGTGCTTAGCATTTGGAGACATTATGCTGCAACTCCATTGAGAGATGAAAGTTTGGTCCATGGTAACTGCCTCTCACTGAAAAAGCTCATCTGAGTCAGGACATTCATTAACTCCCAGATCACTCAAGCATCTCGTTTTGTTTTGAATCAGTAGCTGTGGGTTTTTGCTGTTTATGGGCTGTTGACAGCAGCTTAAACTTCCATGGAAACTATAAAGTTGGTCACTTCCATAGTGGGGCTACAAGGTACATACTGAATGTCTAAAAGTATCTCCCCATGCTCTGTTAAAATGACCAAAATTCTCAGCATTAGAGCCACAGGATTGGGTTAATAAGACAGCACATTAGTTGGAATAGGAGCTCACAAGCATCTCAGCAATCTTTGGCAAAATTTCTTTCTTAGAGAGGATGCCTGTCACTTGGTCCCTAGGGAATAGAACACAGGAGAGATAAATTTTGATAGGAAAAAGAAGCTCATGGATTAGCCAGGAGGGGAGGTTTGGATGGAATGTGAAATTGGTAGAGGCCAGGGGGGGCAGGAAGAGCCCACCACTAATAAGGAACATAAAAAATGAGTGGGAAAGCACCGCAAAAGCCAACTTTTGAAGACTCACTGTGCCTCAGGTTAGCCCTCACTGTACATCACTATGGATGAGCTGACGTGAAATTCTGCCACTTAGTTCTAGCAGGTGAACATAGAAACCTTAACCAAGGAGAGCCTGGGTGGCTCAGCCATTTAGTGCCGTCTTCAGCCCAGGGTGTGATCCTGGAGTCCCCGGATCGAGTCCCACCTCGGGCTCCCTGCATGGAGCCTGCTTCTCCCTCTGCCTGTGTCTCTGTCTCTCTGTCACTCTCTCTCTCTCTTCTCTCTCTCTCTCTCTCTCTGTGTGTGTGTCTCATGAATAAATAAATAAAATCTTAAAAAAAAAGAAACCTTAACCAATCTTGACAAATGCAGATCTGCTCTCTCTCGATTTCATACCATGAGCTTCTCTTCTGACTCTTCAATGGTTTTTGCAAATCCTCAGTCCACTCATCTTGGAAAGAGGCCAATAAAAGCAAAAGAGAGACAGCAAACTCAGGTAACCTGAGTTGATCCAACTTGTTGGTTCTCATCACCACCTTCTATCCCTCTGTCTCTGTGAGGGGAGAGTCTGAATGTCAGAAACTCTGGTTGGGCCAGACGTAAGCAAACACAGTGTAGGTGGCTGTCTAAAATTCAATTTTTGGGTTCTACTCACTTTGACACTTCAAGGCACTGGATGATGTCCTTTCATAAAACTTGTTTTTTATTTCCTCACAGTAGCCCAAGGCTTTCAGGAAACAGACTAACTTCCCCAAGGTGAGAGAGCTACCAGGTGGAGGTCCCAGATCTGCCTGAGCACAAAGGCTCTGATTTTCCCTTTGAAGGTGCAGGTGTGGCCATTTCCTAGGTATGGGGAGTGAATCTTGGGGAAGGGCTGAGGTTTGGAGAATGTGAAAATGGAAATAGTGTGGGATCTGTGATACGCCAAGATGAGACCTTAAACAATGAAGGCTTAGTTGCATTTAGAAATCATAGTTTCCTGCCTTCTTCAATTCTGCTCAATAGTGGAAGTGGAACAAATAGGTGGAGAGTGGCTAAACATTGAGGATTTATAGAGAGATCTGAGGTCAAGATGAGATTCATAAGAAAGAAAACTGGTAATTTCCAAGGAACTGCACATGCTTTAAGTATGAGAGAATAAGCAGGACAGAAGTTAAGGAGGTGGTAGATAGAGAGGTAGAGCGAATTTTGAGAGAATTGGCTGGATTTCAGGCGTGGCTTCATCAGTGAGTAACTTAGCTGCATAGACATCCCAGTCCTGAGTTGAGGAGGATGACTGCGAGGCTAGGATGTCTGGGGAATTGTCAGTGCAGGTGTGTTGAAATTGCTGAGAATTATAACAAGAAAGGAAGACAAGTCAGAAACTAAAGATATTGCCCTATATTTCCATCACCTATTTTACTAGTTCTAAGAAATGTATCACCTCTCATTTTCTTCAGGAAAAGCAGGAAACTTACAGCAACTTATTTAGTTAGGGGATTCTACACTGCTGATTATTTAGCAGTGTATGTGATAACCCCAACCAGACTCATTTCTGTCACGTTCTATGTGCCTGAGGTGAATGCAAAATGGCATTATTTGGACCCCTTTTATCTAACTTACTATCTTTGTTGGGTGGACCTACTGTCTTAGTTGCCTCTTAAAAACTAAAGACTTAATACTTATCTATTAAAAACTTCTCACTCATATCCTGTAATTTTAAGACTTGGAGTTTATGAATAGGATATTTTCTTTTTCCTTTTCCTTTTTCCCCATAGTAGGAACCAGTGGCCCTTGTCTCCTTCATCACAATTAACTATAGATTTAAAGCCACTCACTTAAAAAAGCATACAGATTTGTATTTATGGTTTGTTCATAATTATTTTCAAATGTATGCATAAAGGGTAGAAGGAGCTATATAAAATACTAGTAAGGTGAATGAGGATGGTGGGCTATAATGTTTTATTTTTCTTAAACAATTTTCAGAATTTATTATTTTTTTTTACATTTTCCATAATGCCAAACTGCTATTTTTGTAAAAAGGACAAACCAACAACATTGATACATGACATATAATAAACAAAATAATACTTTTCTTTCCATCCAGATTCATTATGCCTTGCAAGCGACACTGTCAAGACTTAACATATTGTTCAAAGAAGAGGAATTGGAACCTATGTACAACATGTGCTGGATGAACAAGTGCCTATTAATTTGGGGCAAGATTGCATATGTGAAGAATGGCTAATAAATCTGTCATTCAGTGTATCGTATCTGACTTGGAAACAGAGATGTTTGAGAAGGACACCATCCCCCGCCAAGGAGATTCTACTTGAGATACACCTTTCACAAGAAGGTGGTGCATTATCTCCCTGAATTCGGAACTGGCTCAAACCTGGTAACTTAGATAATTGGCACTGTATCTGATATTTAAACTGTATTAACTGGTGTTCTGGCTTAAATGGTGTCCTCCCAGAATGTATGTTAAAGTCCTAACCACTGGTACCTATGAAAGTGACCCTATTATCTTTGCAGATGTAATCAAGTGAAGATGAGGACATTAGGATGAGCCCTAAAACAATGTATACTGCTGTCCTCATTAGAAGAGGAGAAGAAACAAAGAGACACAGTCACAGGAGAGGAAAATGCCATGTGATGACAGAGACTGAGATTGAAGTGTTGCAGCCACAAGCCAGGGAACCCCCAAGGACTGCTGGCAAATCACCAGAAGCTAGGAAAAAGCCAGGAAGGATCCTCTGCAGGTTTTAGTGGGAATATTGCCCTGCCAACATCTTGATTTCAGACTTGTCCCCTCTGGAACTGTGAGATAATAAATTTCTGTTGTTTTAAGCCACCTACTCCACGGTACTTTGTTATGGCAGCCCTAGGAAATTAATACACCATGAAATTGCAGTTGCTTATTTAGAACCCCAGACATTTACTTAATAAAAATTATTTTCTATCTGTGCTAAAAAATTTGATGCTTGCAAAGGTGTAGAAAGGGAAAGTACTTCAGTTTGCTGAGAGTCCATTATATAGTCTGCTATAGTACTAATGTTGTTGCAAATTTCTATGTAGACTTAAGTATTCAAAATAAAATACGGTAACCAAAACTCTTGGCACAGAGGGCAGGCAACCAAAGAGAAATATTGAATGGAAGAAACCTTATTAAATCAAAATCAAAATCAAAGTGATAGGTAAATCGTGTTGCCAAGCTATGGAAAAGACTGAGTTCTTGGCAAAAGTAAAATAAGTAAATTTTTTAAAATGAAGGGCATTGGACTAATGTTAATAATTGTTGGCATTTAACAGCTATGTTTCTTTTTGTTTGTTTGTTTGTTTTTGAGAACAATCACATAGAATGGAAGAGGTCACTAAATCCTTTTTGATGTAGATAACTATGAATATAGGAAGTTGATTATTTGGAATATAAGACTGTGGTTTGCTCACCAACATAGCAGTGTGTCAACATTTTGATTATGATATTGAGGAGGAAAGAAAACAGTCTGTTGACTGAGGCCTTGTCAATCAAAGCCCCAACATGGAAGATTGGAGTGAGAATGAATTCCACAACATCAACCCAGTAGGGATTAAGGAAGAGGCGTACAGATTGTAGCTTTGCATGAGCTGTGTGAAGGCATGTTTGTGCTGGGGTCTGGTGGAAGCTTGGTGGTTATGCTCTTGGGGTAGGACCCTTCCCAAATCCTGTCTACTCTATTGCTCTCCTTTTTATGGAACAGGCTTGAGAGCATATTTGTTAGTAGGGGATTAAAGAGACTATTTGGATGCCCAAAACACTTAGCTTATGAGTCAAATGTTTATAGTAAAGGATGCAAAAGCCTGTTACCCAGTCCATGGAGACCATAAGAGATGTGTAAAGTTTCAGCATCTCCTACTGCAGGGAAGGCATCCCTACTCCTAAATAGCCATTGCCAGGCAGCCCAGAAAGCTCTTGGGAACATTTCTAGATAGTTTTTGGTAGATTTTATTTCTGTTAAAAGACACAGGGCCCCAAAAAAAAAAAAAGAAAAAAAAGACACAGGGCCCTTTTCTATCAGGTTTGTCTCTGTGAAAGGATGATAATTTCTACTCCATTGGTGTGTGTGACTTGGCATTGTGACTTGCTTTGGTCAATGGTACCTGTGTGGGGGTGACGTGTGCCAATTTTGAGCTGAGGCTCCAAGAGCCATCATTTATCCTGTTACCTCTTTTCCCCCTGTCTTGAGGCTGGCACATTCAGATAAGGGCTTCTCCTTCACACATTGTTCCCAGATAAAGAGAGCATGGAATAGAACTACAGTCAACACGTAACCTGAGTGAAAAAATTAACCTTTATAGTAGTAAACTGTTGAACTTTTGATTTATTTGTTACTGCAGCACAGCCTAGCAAAAGCTAACTACAACATAAACTCCAGGAAGGCACACTCTAATTAAAGTAGTTATGTGCTCTGCCTAAGAGCACAAGGCAATATCAGGACCTGGGGTAGAACAAAAGGACTAGGGCAGCCTGGGTGTCTCAGTGGTTTAGCGCTGTCTTCAGCCCAGGGCCTGATCCTGGAGACCCAGGATCAAGTCCCATGTCAGGCTCCCTACGTGGAGCCTGCTTCTCCCTCTGCCTGTGTGTGTCTCTGCCTCTCTCTCTGTCTCTCATGAATAAATAAATAAAATCTTAAAAAAAAAAAAAAGGACTAGAAGTCTACAAATGGTAATTAGATCCCAAATTAGTGATTCAAGGGATGAACACACAGGACAATAATCTGAAGGCTGATCTCAAACTAGGAAAGAAGTCAATGAGGGAAAAATGACAAGTGACACATAATTGATAATACAATTAATAATAGATCAATATTAGATGTATCTATAGCGTGTGTGTGTGTGAAACAGAGAGAGACAGAGGAGAGGAAGAGAGATAGTTTGTGTAATTTACGACTGCCTAGCTTAGCAAGTGGCTTGTCTTCCAAAGAGACTGGGGTTCAATCATCTCATCATTAAATTGAGTGATAAATGGGGTAGCGATTCCACTTGAATAATGCAGAAACCCAGTTTGGGGAATGCTATACATGGAAAGAGGACCAAGAAATAAACACAATAGGAAGGAAATATGAGAAGGGAACTGATTCATGGGGGTCAAACCAAGTATTCAGCCAGTGAGAAAGAAGGACACAGTTATGAGGACTAGATAGTAACTCCATGTCTAAAAAACTGGGATACCAAGGTTAGAGCAGAACTGGGGGTAAACTGAATCAAGAGCAAAGCAGGGTGGTGTCAACTTAATATTTCCCTCTAGGAAACTGTGTGGAGTCTGAACATGGCATGGGATAGTCTCAACGCACCTTATTTCTTTCTTCTCCTTCTCCATTCTAGAAGTGGACAGCATTGCTTTTGCCACTCCCAGCTCATGAGGTCTATCGCAATTAATAGGATGGCCTGATTTGACCTCTTGCAAATGAGTTTTTGAAAGGTGACAACTTCCTCCATCCTGGGTCTTCTGTGCAGACAGCAGTGCGTGGCCTATAAATGCGGGGCTGATGGAGACACAGATAGATCCAAATCTCACCGGAATCTTCAGGTCTCCCATAGACAACACCCCCTCCCCCATCAACAGTTAGTGCAAGGAATTATTATGCAGGCCTGAACCTTGATTCACACAATTGGGGGCCATTCTAACATCCATAACTAAGTAAACAACAGATTTTTATGGTGCATTTAGACAAAATTCCTCTTTTCTATTTTTTTATTGCTTCTTCTTCCATCCTGCCCTCACCCTAGTCCACATGCTTTTCTCTTTAAACGGAAACATAAGTCTGCCATTTAATAAAATCCCAATAACAATCCTTCTTGAAAGGACAAGGGCTAATAATCACTCCCCCGTTTAACATTCCAGTCACATGATGGGGAAGGAGAATAAATCAGTTAAGCAGCAAGATACAGCACAACTAATTTTCATGTAAAAGGGGGGTGATTGCTTTTTTTTTTTTATAAAACCATTGTGATTTTTTTAAGCTGTTAAAGCCCAAACATCCTTGTCTATCAGTTTATGAATTATTAATAAAAAAAAAAGAAGAAGAAGAAAAAGAGGCTTTCTTGTCCTAAATATCATCTGCTAAGCCACCACGGCCTGAAGAGGCTCACACTGATTCCTGATTTACATAGCCCCAGTTGGAAGTTAATGAAGACTGCTGAGCCACCTTTCAACATGCAGATAAACCTTCATGTATTTAAAAGCAGGGAATCTGTGCTTGTTCCTGGCAAATTATTCATCTAAGATCTGAAGTTTCTGACACCGCCTGCGTCAGATAAACTGTCACCCAAATTGCAAACTAATTAGTGATTCAAACATTTTCGAGCTGATTGATGACAGAATAATTTACGCTTGTTTCTCAGTTTCCAGCTGGCACGGGCTGCTGACTGGAGCCCTAATTAACGCGAGTACATCAGTCATGTTCTGCCAAGGCAGCACGTACAATTAAAAGGCAGTTTAAATGGAATATCACATTAAAAAGGCTGGGAGATGCAAATGTGAAGAAACAGCGCTTTAGGAAGAAATGACAACAAAAACCCACAAACCAAAACAGAACGGAAAAAAAAAATTTTTTTTTTAATGGAGAAGTAAATTGTACTCTGCATTGAGTATTTAACAAAATAAATAAATAAATAATAAATAAATAACCAAGAGGAGCCAGACTGGGCATACTAAATATTTTTGTATTTAAGGAGTTTTATTGAGATGAGTGTTTATTGCTCTTTTTAATGCAAACAGTTTGGATAATAGCTTTTTAAATTTCTTCTTGGGAAAAGGGGGTCTCCTTTTCCTCCTCCTCAGCAGGGTTTAGATGGGTGGGATTCCTTGTCAGCCTCAGGGATTTTTCCTGGGTTCCTGGGCCCAGCCCAGTTCTGTCTTCTTATTATCTTTCCTTGATGGCCCTGTTCTATGGATCTTTAGCATTTTGGCTTACCCACACCTTTGGAACTTAGGACTGTATTATTTCTTCTTTTTCTTCCTCCCCCCAAGACTTCATTTTTGAAAATGATTTTATTTATTAATCTGAGAGAGAGAGAGTGAACATGAGTGGAGAGGAGAGGCAGAGGGAGAGACTCTTTGCTCTTTGCTCCTTGCTGAGCAGGGAGCCTGATGTGGGCTCAATCCCAGGACCCTGAGATCATGACCTGAGTGAAGGCAGCTGCTTAATCGACTGAGCCACCCTGGGGTCCCCTAAGACTTCATTTTTTAGAATAATCTTATTTCATAGCAAAATTGAGCAGAAAACACAGAGATACCTCATATATCCCTACTCCTATAAATGCACAGCCTCCCCCACTATCAACAGCCAGTAGCAGAATGGTTCATTTGGTAAAATCTATTAACTTTCATTGACACATCATTATCACCCAAAGTCCACAGTTTACATTAGGGTTCACTCTTGGTGTTGTCTATGGGGTCTGATGTATATGATGTATATGATGTATAATGATGTGTATTATCATTGTAATATCATACAGAATAGTTTCACTGTCCTAAAAGTCCTCTCTGCTCTCCTTATTCATCCCTCCCTTCCTCCTAACCCTTGGCAATCTCTGAGTTTTTACTGTCTACAGAGTTTTGCCTTTTCCAGAATGACATAGAGTTCGAATTGTATAGCATGTAGCCTTTTCAGATCGGCTTCTTTTACTTAGTAATACACATTTGTGCTTCCTCCATGTCTTTTCATGCCTTGATAGTCCATCTCTTTTAGTTCTGAATAACATTCTATTATCTGAATGTACCACATTCTTCCATTGACCTACTGAAGGACATCTTGGTTTCTTCCAAGTTTGGCAATTATTAATAATGATGCTTTAAATATCATTAACGCTTTAAATATCATTATTGATGCTTTAAATATCATTTAATGCTTTAAATATTTAATATGTGCAGGTTTTGATGTGGACATTAGTTTTCGGCTCATTTGGGTAAATGTCAAGGAGCACGACTGTTGGATCATTTGTTCATTTTTAACATGTACACATATTACTCTCTGAGACTGCAAGCTGCTTGAGGGCAAAGAGCACATGCTATATCTGAATTTCCAGCAGATCATGGTATACTCTTTTGCACAGAACAAGAATACCATATTTTCCATTTTATAAGCTTTTCTATAGCTTCTCTCTCTCCTCCTTATTTGTTATACTTCTTGATTACTTTAACAGTTCAAGATCACTCAGTGTCTTCACACGCATACAATTATGCCCATAATAACAACACTCATAAGTTTTGTCAGCCAAGTGGCACCTATTCCACTCTGCTCTTGTGGTATGTAAAAGGAGCCACGGACAGTATGTGAACAATGAATATGGCTTCGTTCCAATAAAACTTTATCTATAAAGATAGGCAGTGGGCTGGATTTGCAGTAGAGGCGCTGCTTTAAAGTCACATATTACTTTTGACTCATAAAAATTAATTGCTTAAATTTTTTAACAGGTTTTTAAAGTTTGTTTAATCTTTATTTACAAAATTTGGTATCAAGTGTCATTTGTTGTTGCCAATATTCAAATTCATTCTGAACAATGAAGAGCTGCCTCAACTGAGAACATGAACATTTGAAATAAAGTGAGGTTGAGGTGCAAAGGGAATAAGAAAATCAAACAGCTAGGAACGTTTGAGCCATGATACATCATCTTCTAATGGAATCACTTTTGAATCTTTAGAGCTGAATAAATGCTGGAAAACAACCCTAAGTCTCAGAGACTTAGCAAGGTAAGCCATTTTGATCTTTTCTAGCAATCCAATGATGGTCAGTAGAGGTGAGAGGGAAGTGCTCTGCCCCAGGCTCTTGTGACTAGGGACCAAGTTTTTTTCCTTTCAGTGAGTCAGTCACCTTCTGCATGGTCTTGAGGATCACCAGCAGTTTTTGGTATGTGGCCAACAGATGAGGAAAGAGAGGCACTATGGATGATTGTGCTGAAGGGTTTATTGGCAGGCCTGGAGGAGTGTGGTTCCCTCTGCCCACATTTCTTTGGCCAGAACTCAGTCACATGACCACACCTAACTGCAATGGAAGCTGGGAAATGTAGTCTAGTCCTTGGGTCAGGAAGCAGAGGAAATGGTCAAAGTGAACGTCTTGCCAGTTTCTAATAGGGCCTTTGAGGGCTAAGAGTTACAGTGTGTTTTCGGTTTTATAAAATTGAACATATTATACTATTATACTATCTATCTATACTATACTATGTATTGTACAGTGTTATATAACATACAACATACTATAACATATAACATATAAGCATATACTCCATAACCACATTTTGTAACAATTAAGTGGGTCAAGAGTCTGACTACTAAAGTTCAGTTAACATGTAAGCCTGTATTTTGAATGAAGAGAAATGCTTCTTTAGTTTTACCAAGTGCACATCTAATGTATAATAAGAGTATTACAATCAGATTTTTACCTCATGCCCTCCTGCATGGGAATCAACATTTCTAAATGTTCATCTTGACAAATTCAATTTTAGGAAAAATGGCATATGGTAGCTGAAAGGATGACCAATATTATTTTAGAAAGTTTACTGAATCTATGTCAAGGGTAAGGTAGCATGTGTGGTGGTTTAAGAAAAACCACAGTTTTTCTGGGCAATACATGGCTTTGAAGCTGAATATCTTCTTTTTTGGAACTAGGCAAATAGTGTACCCTAGAGTAATAAAAGGATTTCTACTGAAGGTCTCCAGAAGATTATAAAGTTGAGGAATCAGAGGATTTAGGACTTAAGTTTCAGTTTATGGCTTTTTCTTTTTTTTTTTTTTTAAGATTTTATTTATTTATGAGAGACACAGAAAGAGAGGCAGAGACACAGGCAGAGGAAGGAGAAGCAGGCTCCATGCAAGGAGCCTGATGTGGGACTCAATCCTGGGAATCCAGGATCAGGCCCTGAGCCAAAGGCAGACACTCAACCACTGAGCCACCCAGGTGTCCCCAGTTTGTAGCTTCTGTAAAAGGTATCTGTGAGAATTTGGATATGTTTTTTTACTTTCTCTGTCTTTACATTTTTGTTTTTATAGAATGGAGATAATATTGGTTTTGCAGGATTATTTTGAGAGTTAAATTAGAAAATGTATGTGAAAGCAGGTATTCCACAAATTGTAGATCCATCCTTGCTCCATGGCTAGCTCAGTAACTGACCAGTTGTTTGAACTTGGAAAATCCTCTTTACTTTTCTGGGCTCAGTTTTCTCATCTGTAGAATAATGGTGTTGGATTAAATAAAGTCTAAATTCCTTTGAGCTCTAAAATTCATGGGCAACCGATGAGAGTCTCATCTACTTAACTTGGGCTCAACTGGTATATTTGGGGGACTTAATAAAAAGAGAGTTTTTTTAAATTTTTTTTTTTATTATTATTTATGATAGTCACACAGAGAGAGAGAGAGGCAGAGACACACAGGCAGAGAGAGAAGCAGGCTCCATGCACCGGGAGCCTGACATGGGATTCGATCCCGGGTCTCCAGGATCACGCCCTGGGCCAAAGGCAGGCGCCAAACCGCTGCGCCACCCAGGGATCCCAAAAAGAGAGTTTTGAAAATAAAGTCATGCTTGAAAAATAGTTTTTACGATCTTACATGTGTCTGTGTGTGCATCTGTGTGTGAGGCCGAGTAAAGAATGATGAAAGAGGCCCAGTGTGCACTAACCCTGATTTTCAGTTACTTATAAACCAGGATAGAAGAAAAAGCCTAAGTCATCATATCCATGTCCTTTTATATTTTCCTCTCCTTTGAATAGTCACTGAGCTATAACATCCCTTATGACACTGTTCTTGCTTAATCTGTTCTTAAGATAAGTGTATGCATCCTATTCCTCTCCTAGATTGTAGTTTCCGGGAGAGCAGAGTCTGTTCTATCTTGATCACATTAATAGAATCTTCCATAGCAACTGGAATAGCAGGGTTTGACAAAAATTTTTGTAAAGGGTCAGGTAGTAAATATCTTTGGCTTTGTGAGCCGTACAATCTCTGTCACAACTACTATCTCTGCTGTTGTAGCTCAAGGCCACAGATAGTCCATAAACAAATGAGGGTGGCTATATTTCAGAAAAAAAAAAAAAAAAAACCCTTTATTTGTGGACATTGAACTTTGAATTTCACATAATTCTCATGAAATAGGCTTCTTAAATAGTCTTCTTATTTTGATTTATTTTTTACCATTCAAAAATGCAAAAAACATTTTTAGCTCATGGGTTGTACAAAGGCAGGTAGCAGGCTGGATATGGTCCATGATGAGATAGTTTACTGACCTCTGTTGAATGCTATAAATTCTTATTAGTTTTCTGCTGAATTCAATCAAGTAGGGATTCATTTATAAATTTTTATTTTCAAAACTGGCATGTAAGATGACATTCTCTCCCTATCCTGTTAGAACTACAATTCCTTATGAATGACTCAGATATCTGCAGATTTCCATTCTAAGCAGAAGTAGAAAGGATATTCATATAATATTTTTTTCAAACAATAAGAACAATTATATATTACTGTAATAATCTTTTCTCATGCGTATATCAAAAGTGGGTGTTGGGGTTACCTTTTACTTAGCTTATGAAATGAAAAATATTAAGTATTAATGTTATGATAAAAGGGCAAGAGAGTAGGCAGTCATGCTTGGAGTAGAATCCTAGCTCTAATTCTTGCCAACTAATTTTTCTGAGTCTTTCCTCCTCTGCCGTGAGGAAACAATAATACCTTTCTTGCAGGAGAATGAGATACTAAAATTGGCTCAGACCAAACAAGACTCACTTGGAGGGTGGAGCTAAAGTATGTGAACACCTAGCACAGTTCCTAAAGCATGATCCACTGTTACTAGGTGTTACTGAACATCATTCTTCCTCTTCTGTTCCTTCTGAAGAGTGCACAACTTGGGATCCCTGTAGTTTAAAACATCTTTGTAAAATAAGAACAAGTATTGAAAATTCCCTGTGGATATTTGAACCTGGAATGCAAACATGGGAAAGCTTCATGACTTTGTTTGTCTAATTTATAGCCAGATGCCACTCCAACGGAGCAGAGCTTGGCACTTAGGTAAGCTGAAGAGAAACACTGCGGCCATACTGGGGAAAAGTTAATTTGGAGAACAAAAGCAGACAATCTTCTCCATCTTTGTTCTTTTTTTTTTTTTTTAATTTTTATTTATTTATGATAGTCACACAGAGAGAGAGAGAGGCAGAGACACAGGCAGAGGGAGAAGCAGGCTCCATGCACCGGGAGCCCGACGTGGGATTCGATCCCGGGTCTCCAGGATCGCGCCCTGGGCCAAAGGCAGGCGCCAAACCGCTGCGCCACCCAGGGATCCCTCCATCTTTGTTCTTACCTACTGTCAGTTATTAGAAAATCTCTGGAACCCAAGATCTTTATGCTTTTGTATTTCTGGGGGAACAAAAGGAAATAAAAAGGATTCATGGTTGACACAGGACAATGTACTAAATCTGTCTGTAATAGTTAATAGTGAGGGCTGTGAAAATTTTTAGCTCAAAGTATATTTCATTGATTGGGGTTATTAATCAATTCTTTAAACTTAAATAACTTATTAAAGACAAACTTGCATTGGATTGTGACACAAGTGCCATTCATTCAGCTCCAATGAACTCTCTATTTAGCTATAATCCCAGCAGCTGGGGCTTACAGGATAGGAGTAATTCTGAGAACTAATAGCTGTTTTAGCAGCAGGTTGTGGGAAATGCCACCACAGAAGGGTCAACGTACATGACTCATCTAAGTCAAAACAGAAATCAGAAAAAAAATGCAAGTTGACATAAAATGAGTCTATTACTCATTAGAATATACAGATTGACTACAGTTTTAAAATATCAGTGACCAAAATATTTGATTATTAACTATCTAGTTACAGCAACTATCTTTCTGAACCCACTCAAAGAATCTGGTGAATGCAGTGTTTGCTGTCTACACTTACTATGCCCTCTTTTGGACAGCAGGGACATGTATTGCTTTTTCTGTAAGCACATAGTGCATAGGTTTGGGTGGAGGTTTGCAATTTTTAAAGCACAGTTAATTTCAACTCAATAGCATCTCTTATGGTTGAATTTGTCTTCCAAAAAGAATGATGAAGTCCTAATGTTTACTACCTGTGAGTGTGACCTTACTTATAACTAGAGTCTTTGTAAATGATCAAGTTAAGATGAGGTCATTAGGGTGGGCCTTAATCCAACCTGACTGGTGCTTTGTTTTGTTTTGTTTTAAAAGGGAAATTTGGACATAGAGGTATATGTGCACACAGGGAAAAATGCAATGTGAACATGATGTAGAGATTGGGGTACAAGCCAAGGAATGCCAGAGATTGCCAGCAAACCTTCCAAAGGAAGAAGGGAGCCATGGAATAGATTCTCCTCAATGCCCTTAGGAGGAACCAATCCTACCAACACCTTGATCTAGGACTTCTACCCTCTGAAATGTAAGACAATAAATTGCTGTTGTTTAAGCTACTCACTTGTGATACTTTGTCATGGCAACCCCAGTAAACCAACACAGCATCTATGTGACAATACTTAACAATATTCCTGTGAGGTGTCATCACCATTCCAGTGAAAATGAGGATCCCAAACTCCATGCTTTCTGCCTTGTGTTCATAGCAAGTCAGGGTCTTGTGTCTCAGGGACACAACTTTCAACTGTGAGACTGCCATAGTCCAAGTGGTCTCTCCAGGTAATGATGGATGAGGCAGCGTGTCAAGATTTTTTAGCTCTAAGTAACAGAAAACTCCACTTACAATGTCTTAAACAATTAGGGAGACTTCCTATTCTACAGAGAAAGAATTTCTGAAATAGATCAACTCGAGAATTGTAAATGAAGTCAATATATTGGTTAATGACATCATTTAGGACTAAGTTTTCTTCACATTTCAGTTCTTCAATTTTTAGCATTTGGATTTTGTCCTCAGACTAGTTCAATGCTGTCCAATGGAAATATAAAGCAAGCCATGTATGAGATTAAAACTTTTCTAGTAGCCACACTTAAAAGGGTAGAGAAATTGGTAAAATTAGTTTTAATAATATGTTGTCTTTAACTCAATATATAAAAAGTGTTTATCATTTCAACATATATATCAATATATTTAGTAGGGAGATGTTTGGTACAGCAACATCTCAAATGCTCAATAGCAACCTAAGGCTGATGAACAGAGTGGGTCTAGTCCACTTTACTGTTCTAAGATTGCTTCAGGAATTCAGGCATCAGATCCAGTCCTAAAAATGTCCAGAGGTAATCTCTTCTCTCTTTTTCAATGTAAAGAAAAATTATCCACAGCTCCCCTTTGCATTCTTCCTTGTGTCTCTTTGGTCAGAATCACTTCTTGTACCCGTGCCTCCTCTGATTACAAGCAAGGAGAATGAGACGCTAAAATTGACTCAGACCAAACAAGATTCACTGTGTTCCCAGTCACACATCTATGTGTGAGATGATTGATATCTGTTTGCTTCTGAAAGAGAGGAGGCAGATGAGGGATGGATGTTGGGAATGGAACAAAAATGTCTTCTAAAGCATGGAGAGCAAGGTAAGATGTGATGGGCAGATTGGAACAAAGTAAGTCCTGATAGACAAAGGCAAAGAGTTGTGCTTTTAAGTTGTAGTGGGCATGAGTGTTTTATTTGTTCTTTTTCTTTTTAAAAAGATTTTATTTATTTATTTATTTGAGAGAGACTGAGAGCATGAGCATGAACTGGGGGGAGAGGCAGAGTGAGAAGCAGACTCCCTGCTGAATATGGAGCCGGATGCAGGGCTTCATGCCAGGACCCTGAGATTGTGACCTGAACCAAAGGAAGACACTTAACCAACTGGATCCCTGGGCATGGGTGATTTAAAGATTATACCTGGTCAGGAGCCGTGGGTGGCTCAATGGACTGAGCATCTGACTCTTGATTTTGGTTCAGGTCAAGGTCTCAGTTCATGGGGCTGCCCCATGTCAGCTCTGTGCTCAGTGTAGAGTATGCTTGTTCCTCTCCCTCTGCTCCTTGCACACTTGCATGCTCCTCTCTCTCGAATAATTAAAACATAAATAAAATCTTAAAAAAAAATGACTATACTTGGTCAGTCTACAGAAAAGCATTGAAGCTGAGGATCCAATTGGTAAGACTTCTTAGAAGTTTAAAATTAGGTATTTATAACCCAATTTTGATCAGGTCATATTCATATGATAGAGATGGAAGGAATAGTTGGTTTTCAATCTCAATAAAGAATAGCGGAAGTTTTTTTTACAGCTGTAATCATGATAAGGTAGGCACAGTTCATGATATGTGGTTGAATTTTTATTCCATTAGAAATTGCAATAAATAGTACCAGAAATATTTTCATAACCAAAAAGATACTTTAAAAAATCCACTTTAGTTAAAGTGTGCTTTTCTCCATCATAGCTTATCAAGCCCATTACATGTATGAACTGACTCATCAGAAAGCAGATTCTTGATGCATAAACATGAGATTGTGACTTTTTTCCCCCCACAGAAGCAGCTTGTATTTCAAATCCTCAACACAATTTTGAAGAAGCTAACATTTCTGGGACCAAAAATGGAGTTAGGGTGAAAAGCTGCAGTCAGCTGGCCCTCACCAGCATAAAAAGGTGAGAGGCATAGGGGCTGGACTTGGGCAACTTGTTCATTTTATGGTGCTCATGCTTACCAAAGGAGATGAGGACCAGTCCAAATTTCGATGAGTTCATAGAGTAGGATGCCCGGGGACCAGACATTCTGTTCTATCACAGCCACAGGAGATAAAGCAGGGAGGAGAAATGGGAGGATGGCACTAACTGTCCTTTGGTTCAATCTCAGCTTGTACTCTTGCAACTTCATTGACTGGCACGTCTAATCTGCTTGAGTTTCTGCATTTTTGTTTTGAAGATTTTCTTTCAGAGACTACATTGAAACAGCAACAGAGAGGGCGCCTACTCAGAAAAGGGAAAAAAAAATCACTTGTGATTCTCAAGAGGCTTGTTCATCTAAGTCTACAAGGCTGATGAGGTGTTTGCCTCTGAAACACTCTGTGGTAGCCAAGGGGTGTGAAATGTGACTCATAACAGCACTTGAACTCTGGCTCACCAGAGCACACACAGCCAACATGTTCATGGAAAGAGGAAAGCGTGTGGAGCTGTTGCAGCCAGGCCCTCCAATTCCAGAGCCCCATTCTGCTGCCTTACAAATGATTTTGGTGTTACGGGCTGCTCATCTGGGCAACTCCATTTCTACTGAGCATGCTTTAGGAATGTGGTCTTTTTGGGAAACATAATGGAAAAAGATTTAAGTCAGGTAGTGAGGGCTGTAAGTAATAATCGTGAACCAGCATAACCTGCAAACAGAGAGAAATCTCTCTTCCTAAAGCCTCATGTATTAGGGAATGGAACTTAAGTAGGTGAGCTCTTTTTTTAGGCAATTACCTGCCCCCCACCTTGGTGTCCTCACCTTCTTTTCAGTCTTTCCTGGGCTGATTGTTTGCTGCCAGAGGCAATTTTAATAATGCTTGTTAAGCCACTTAGCTCAAAGCCTATCCCAGTGATAGCTGATTATCTCCTCTGCATATGTCTGTAGTGCTCTGTCAGCATAGAAGTCCCTTCCCACCCTCCCAACTCAGGGATATTCTGTGTTACGTGTTAGGACTCCAAGAACTGCTAACTCACAGGAGCTGTTATCCTGAAATATAATTCACAGGGAGTGATGGTATTTGTATGCCCACCATAGGATGTTACAAGTGTTTTAAGACATGTTTTCTAAATGTTTTACAAATAATAAACACGCACACCATTTTGAAAGTGGTAGCTTCAATCCATGGTATTTTCTTGGGATATATCCAGTAGAGTTACAGCTTTTCTTTTTGACTTAAAGCATCTCTTGTAACTCTCAATGAGCACTGGAGGAAAAAGTGTATATGAAATTGGCAGGTTCCGCAAATAATTCTTAAGGGAGGAAAAGCATTGGACACTTCATTGAACAAAAATGGGATGCGACATCAAAACTGGAGGCTTTTATCCTTTCACTAATTCGAAAGAGGGAATGGTACATGTGGGGGGAGAAATAAGTGAATGAATGAGTTATTTTAAAGGAGCCAGTTTGACCTAATGCGTAGCTTGATTTAAGCTACTACTTTTGAAGTTGCTTTATATCTTTCTGGTAATTCCAGGAGCCTGGGTGATGGTATGAAGTACTGAAGTATTTTGGTAGTCCTTCAGCACTAGTGTGATTTCTAGACTACTAAGCTGTTATAAGGAGAGGAGTTTATATAATAGGAGTAACTTCTCTGCTATCTCCTGGTGGGGGCTGAGCTTACTAGCTGATAACACTAGGGACCACAGGACATTGAAGTCCTTATGTACTTCTCACAAATATAAAAGGCTGCATCAATGAACAACGGCTGGCTTGAAGGTGCAAAAACCACGCAAACAAATCATATTCGGCCAAATTATTTTGAAAATAAATTTAGAAGATCATACAGTTTTTGAGCAGTCATTTGCAGATAAACAGTTTCTTACTTTGTTTCCCCTCTACTCCTGGTATATGTTTGTAGACATGACTAAAGTGCCTGCATTTATGGTTCTCAGAGAAGGGAGTCAATGGCCAATGTTGAAAGGGCTTCCTCATTTATTGCTGTAATGATAGACAAGCACACTTGAGGAAGTGGTTTACAGAAGAGACCCTAGTGGCTGGAAAGAGTGGCTGAACATGTTGTGTCAGGGAGAGCTGACCCATTCCCTCTGAGCAGGTTCGCAACCTATAAAGACTCACCTGGCCAAGTTGTCTGGAGGCGCCGGCAGCTATTTTGGAATGGGAAAATGATGGAAGCATCCACTGTGTAGAGATTCAGTCTCATGTCTTTTTCTCCCTTTTGCCTCTCTCTTTGTCTCTGCCTGTCCCTTTCTCACACATACACACACACACACACACACACACACACACACACACACACAAATGTATTAGGTGTATAGCAGACACCTAAGAAATTATTTAAGTCTTTACAGGCTAAGACTAGTGATTTTTCAAGTTAATTTTAGCAGCAGAAAAATTACTTCTAGGTAGATTTTCAGTCAGGAGTCCGAAATATCAAAGAGAGACAAGTAGAGCTCCAGTTGTCAGGTATACATGTTAGCCTGCTCAACCTCCTCCTTCTGTCTTGCCCTGTCCCTCCTCCCCATTTCCAGGCCTCTGGAGCGTCTCCTGGAGCTCGAATCCCAGAGAACACTTCTATTTAGCTTTAAAAGGAAATGACCACAGATGATCTGTAGCCAACAACTTCACACTCACATGGTTAAACATTTTCATGAATATACCTGGAAGTTTTGTTTTTTGTGGAAAGCAGGTGGGATTTTACCCCTTTGTAGCATGGACCTTAGGTATATTTTTACAATAGTACTAACTTTATTTCGTGTCTTTTTTTTGTTTTTTTTTAAATATATTTTAAAATATTTTATTTATTTATTCATGAAGGACACAGAGAAAGAGAGAGGCAGAGACACAGGCAGAGGGAGAAGCAGGCTCCATGCAGGGAGCCCGATGTGGGACTGGTTCCCCGGTCTCCAGGTTCAGGCCCTGGACCGAAGGCGGCGCTAAACCGCTGAGCCACCCGGGCTGCCCCATTCCTCCTTTTTTGAAGATTTATTGATCTCTTCTATTAAGAGATCGAAAGACAGTGTGTGAGCAGAGGGAAAGAATCTCAAGCAGATTCTCTGCTGAGCACAGAGCCCAATGCAGGGCTGGATTCCATAAACTGAAACTGAGGGCCAGATGCTCAACTGGGTGAGCCACCAGTCTTCCCTATTTCATGTCTTTTTGAAACACATAAAGCCATCAATTATGAACAAAGATCTCAAATCACATTGTCAATTTAAAACATTCGTGTGTGTGTGTGTCTGTGTGTGTGTGTATCTGTATATCTATATATGTGTATATAATTCTCAAATACAAAATCTTTTTTGCCTGGTTTAGGGGAATCAACAAGCAACAAGGACTTTGAATCATGAATGTACAAGTCCCATGAAAGTGGGCAACCAGGTAATCATCTCTGATTTCTAGTGTCCTCATCTATAAAATGGGAATAATACCATCTGTGGTAGGCTACATAGTGCCCTCTAAAGAAGTCTGCATCCTAATCTCAGAACCTATGAATATATTGTTATCTAATAAGGCAAAAGGGATTTTTCAGATATGGTTATGTCAAGGACCTTGAGGTGGAAAGGGTCTTTGTGGACCATAAATTTGATTCCATGTATCCTTGTAAGAGAAAAGCAGAGGGAGAAACCTGTTGAAGAGGAGAATGCAATGTGATTCAAGCAATGCACCCACAAGCCAAGGAATGCCAGCAACCACCAGAAGGGATTTCCCTCTGGAGCCTCGAGAAGGAACTGCCCTGCTGTCACCTTGTTTCTTAGCCCTATAAAACTCATCTGGCCTCCACAACAGAAAGAGAATGGGTTTCTGTTGTTTTAAGCCACTAAACTGGTAACCTACAGCAGCAGCAGTAGAAAACTAATACAACATCTGTCCTGCATGATTTTTGTGATCACATGAGCACCATGCCAGTGTACACAGATTTTAACAAAGAGTGTCACTGTCATTCTTCCTTTTGCATGAAACATGTAATTGAAAAAAAAAAATGTTTGTAAATTAAATCACTGAGTGGCTATGGAAAGGCAGACTTACCTACTCAGTGGCTTGTCAGAAGATGACAAAGTACTAATGAATAGACAAATCTGTAGATTTCCAGCGGTAAGATCCTTATTATGGATCTCTGGTTTTGTTGAGTACATGTGCCATGAGCTCTTTTCCTCATTGGCATTTTGGTGCTTATTTTCTTGAAGGCCAAATACTAACCTCTTGGATTATGGAGGGTTTACTGCATGTCTTTTTTTCCAGTGGATTAGTCTCCTGATTATGTTAGGCTGAGGCTATTTTAAAGTGAATTTGAATTTTTGATGGATGATGGCAGGGCAGGGGAAAGCCAGCCCATTTTCCCATGATCCATGTAGCAACAGGTGGTACTTTAAGAACTGACTGCCTATATTTTGAGTTTGAAATTGAAAGGCTGTTTACAAATATGTGTGTCTGTGTGTGTGTGTGTGGGGGGGTAATGCACGTGAGTCCTTGGTGTGCATTTTTTAATTTGGAATCATATGAGAGAGGACTAACATTTGAAGGATATTAATGTTCTGTTTGGCAAAGGAAAAATATTGTGGGAGAAAATTAGCTGCTGGAATAAATTACGATATTCTCCATTATCGAGTGGGTGGCATATAATCATCTCTCTTGATTCCCTGAGATTGTTTAACCTTTGGGATATTTGTTTATGATTATATGCTTTTCTGGTCACCTTGATTGAAACCCTGTAAGATGGAGGTATAGAATTATTGTGTAAAAGGAGATTTCAAAATGGAGCAAGCAAGCCTAGTGAAGAAAGTCTCTTTTAAAATAGAGCTCAGAGGCCATAAAGGAGGAGGGATTTATGCATATCCTCATTGCCCTCATCTGAGAAACTATGAACTTTTTTTTTTAACTGCAAGCCCTCAGTTTTCAGAACTTAACTCCCTCCTCACCAGGACACCCAAATGTTCATATTTTTCACTTCTTAAGGAGCCAATCGGATTTGACAAGTTTTAAACTGCCATTTGCGTATTAACACAACCAATTCCAGTTAACCTAGTTTCAGTCCCTGTATTGCATAGAGGACCTAAATGAGAACTGCACTTGTGACCTCTCATCTTCGGAACTCTGCCTCTTCTTTGTCTTTCTTGGGAATGAGTCCTGTTTCTACCAGAATCTGCTTTCTGGATTTTGCAATTTGAATTGCCCAATGCCCATTTGCTTAAATTTTCAGTGAATTTTTTCTTGGTTGACAACTGGTTCTTAATAGGTAAGCTTATTCCTTGATCAGGTATTTTGCAATAGTGATCACATCATTCCTTACCAAGATATAACTTCAGTCTTCACTTTATGGATAGATCTGTTTTCCTACATTTATAAATACAGCAAAGGGGGCATTCTTTCCAATGCTGATGATGTCTTATTCAGTTTAAGGGGCACTGTGACATATAACACTACCAAAGAGAGCAAAGTGTGGATGATAAACATTTTTCATTCATTCCACAAAATTTAATAGCCTGTTGTTTGTTTAAACCAACTTAAAAAGTCATTTCTTCCAAAACTAGACGGAACAGTGTCGAACTTTCTGTCTTGCTTCAGTATGTGAGCATAATGAAGGCAGAGAAAAGCATTAAGAAAGATTACAGGTGGTTGTTGTGTTTTCCTTGGTGAAGGCACTTTTCTTTGTTGAGACTCCCAAAGAGAGCTCTCTTTACCCTTCAAATGTAGATTCTTTTGTAAAGAGAAATGGTCAGTTAAAATCTAGCCATTGTTTTGTTCTCAAGCAAGTCAGGAGGTGAGGGTATAGGTTGAGGGAAACATGAATACAAGGTCTTTTAGGATGGTTTGAAAGGAGACCACACAGCTTACCTCTATTTAAGTCTTAAATAACTAACTAAATAAATGTTGGGGGAAGAGTTCTTTGAAAAAATGTTTTTGTTTTTTAAAGTAGAGGTCTAATCCCTTTAACGTCTTTGGGAATTATAAAATCACAATTCTCATAGTAAATTTAAGACGTGAATTTTGAAGTACCAATTGCAAGACCAATTTTTTTCATTCTGTTTTCCAAAATTTCAAAAGCAGTTTTTAACAATACCTCACTCCCAGTCCCAGGAGAACTCCTGAGTGCATGTCCAAGGACCACAACCCTGTCATTCACATCTTTTCTTTCATTACATAGCTTTAGGGAATCACATGACACCCACCAAATAAAGAACAATATTTCAAGCTTTACAATGTTCTCCTTGAAGCTCTATAGTAGAATTAAATTAAAAGCAAAATCATTGAGGTTTTGTGTAGTTAATATTTTATATTTTTTGTGCTTTATTTTAAAATTAATTTTTATTTTAAATTATTCATTTGTTTTTGAGTAGCTGACACATATCCATGAAACACAATTTGAAAGGAACTGGAAAGTGAATATACACCTCTTATTCCTGTCTGTGGCCACATTGGTTCCCAGAAGTAAATTTATCTGTTTTTAGCATAGACTTGCAAAGACATTCTATGCACATACAACATATACTCTCATAAATGACAATATATTTTAAAGTCTATAGAAGTTTATTTCACTTAAAAATATGTATCTTATAGATCATTCTAATCAGTCTGTATAGAGCTACCTCATTCTTTTTAAAGTCGTATAACATTTCATTGCAAAGAAATAGAAATTTATTTAACAAGTCTGCTGTAGGTGCACTTCTAGTTATTTATAATCTTTGATATTGTAAACAATTTGGCAATAACTTTGCAAAATTGTTCCGAAAACCATAACATGCCTAGGGAAAAAAACTTAACCAAAGAGGTAAAGGATTTGCACTCTGAAAATTATAGATCACTTATGAAAGAGATTGAGGAAGACACAAAGAAATGGAAAAACATTCCATGCTCATGGATTAGAAGAACAAATATTGTTCAAGTGTCTGTGTTACCCATAGCAATCTATACATTCAATGCAATCCCTATAAAAAATACCATCAACATTTTTCACAAAGCTGAACCAATAGTCCTAAAATTTGTATGAAATCAAAAAAGACCCCAAATAGCCAAAGGAATGTTGAAAAAGAAAACCAAAGCTGGAGGCATCACAATTCTGAACTTTAAGCTGTATTACAAAGCTGTGATCATCAAGACAGTATAGCAGTGGCACAAAAACAGACACATGGATCAATGGAACAGAATAGTGAACCAAGAAATAGACTCTCTATTCTACGGCCAACTCATCTTCGACAAAGCAGGAAAGAATATCCAATGGAAAAAAGACAATATCTTCAACAAATGGTGTTGGGAAAATTGGACAGCCACTTGAATGACACTGGACCATTTTCTTATACCACACACAAAAATAAACTCAAAATGGATGAAAGACCTAAAGGTGAGACAGGACTGTATCAAAATCCTAGAGAAGAACACAAGCAGCAACCTCTTTGAAACTTTGGCTGCAGCAACTTCTTGCTAGATACATCTTCAAAGGCAAGGGAAACAGAAGCAAAAATGGAACTACTGGGACGTCATCAAGATAAAAAACTTTTGCACAGCAAAGGAAACAGTCAACAAAACTAAATGACAACCTACAGAATGGGAGAAGATATTTGCAAATGTCTTATCAGATAAAGGTCTAATATCCAAAATCTATAAAGAACTTATCAAACTCAACACCCAAAAAACAAATAATCCAGTCAAGAAATGGGCAGAAGACATGAATAGACATTTCTCCAAAGAAGACATACAAGATATGAAAAAAATGCTCAACATCACCTGGCACTAGGGAAATACAAATCAAAACCACAATGAGATACCACCTCACACCAGTCAGAATGGCTAAAATTAACAACACAGGAAACAACAGATGTTGGTGAGGATGCAGAGAAAGGAGAAAAGGAGAACTCTCTGGCACTGGTGGGGATACAATATGAAACAGCCACTCTGGAAAACAGTGTAGAGGTTCCTCAAAAAGTTGAAAATAGAGCTACCCTAAGACCCAGCAATTACACTACTTAGATATTTATTCAAAGAATGTAAACACTAATTTAAAGGGGCACAGGCACCCCAATGTTTATAGCAGCAATGCCCATAATAGCCCAAATATGATAAAGGCCTAGATGTCCATTGACAGATGAATGGATAAAGAAGATATGGTGTGTCTGTCTATTATCTATCTATCATCTATCTATCTATCTATCTATCTATCTATCATCTATTATCTATCTACATATGGTATATATATGGATATATTCATATATATGTATATATGTGTATATAATACACACACACACACACACACACACACAAACACTGGAATGTTACTCAGCCATCAAAAACAGGAAATCTTGCCATTTGCAATGGTGTGGATGGAACTAGAGGGTATTAAGCTAAGCAAAATAAATCAGTCAGAGAAAGACAAATATCATATGATTTCACTCATATGTGGAATTTAAGAAACAAAACAAATGAACATAGGGAAGGGAAGGAAAAATAAAGCAAGACAAAATCAAAGAGGGAGATAAACCATAGGAGACTCTTAACTATAGGAAACAAACTGAGGGTCGCTGGAGGGGAGGTGGGTGGTGGGATGGGTAACTGGGTGATTGAGCATTATGGGGGGCATTTGATATAACGAACAGTGAGTGTTATACACAACTCATGAATCACTAGACTCTACCTCTGAAACTAATAATACCCTATATGTTAGTCAATTGACTTTAAATAAAAAAAAAAAAACAACCTTGCAAATACATCATTTTAGCCATGTTACAATACACTAATAGGAGAAACACCTAGATGTGTATTTGCATTTTATTTGTATTTTAAATTTGTATTTTAATTCTGGATTTGTAAATTATATTTGTATGTTAAATTCTGATAGATATTGAAAAATTGCTCTTCACAGAGATTGTAATAACTTTTGATGTATGAGAATACCTGTTTCTCAAACTCTCATCAACACAATGTTTTAACCAAACTGTTGTCATTTGTATTTCACTTTTTATTACCTGCCCTTTTGTATCCTTTTCCCATTTTTCTATTGTGTTGTTAGTCCTATTGATTTGTAAATATTCTTTACATATTAAGGATAGTAGATCTTTGTGATATGAGTTGAAAGATTTTCCTCTGTTTTCATTTGTCTTTTTTAAACTTTTGACTTTTTAATTTGATTTTATTTTCCTAAAGATTTATTTATTTGAAAGAGAGAGAGCATGTGCACACATGTGGAGGGCAGAGGGAAAGAATCTCAAGCAGACTTCCCTCTGAGTGCTGAGTGTATCTTGGGGCTCAATCTCACACCTTGAGATCATGACTTGAGCTGAAACCAAGAATTAGATACTTAAGCAACTGAGCCACCAGGCACCTTTAATTTTTGACTTTTTAATAATATTTGTCATATTTTGGAATTTCTAAAATATGTTTTTGTCACACAGAAACTTTTGAATTTTACATAGCTAATTTTTATACCTCATTTTATCATTTTATCATTTTTTTCTTTTATAGGTTCAGTTTTGTGAATACTCAGAAATGCTCACATTTTGATATTTAAAATGGTTTTCCATGTGTATTTCTAGGACTTCTTTCTTAGACCCCATATTTCTTAATATAGTTTCAGAACTGTCTATTCTTGGGGCACCTGGGTTGCTCAGTGGTTGAGTATCTGCCTTTGGCTCAGGTCATGATCCTGGGGTCCTGGGATCAAGTCCCACATCGGGCTCCCCGCAGGGAACCCGCTTTTCCCTCTGCCTGTGTCTCTGCCTCTCTATGTCTCTCATGAATAAAAAAATAAAATGAAAAAAAAATAGAACTATTTGTTCTCATTTATGCTCCTTCTAACTTGGCTTTCTTTAATGTGGTTATTTTGCTTTTCTTACTTCTTGAGCTCGGCATATTCATGTTTTATTCTTTTGTGTCTTTTTTTTAATTCTTTTGTGTCTTATCTGATTTTTAGTACATGTGCTTTATGCTCTTGCATTTTATATAGTTTTAAAACTTTCCTGTTCATTTAAAATTTTCATGTATTTACAGCAGCATCTCCATAGTGTGTTTTATTCATTTGCTCTTTGTTATTCTCATTGCTATCTTCATATTCTTCTCATAGTATCTTCATATAATTCCTGTGCTTGCTCATTTTTTAAATTTTTATTTATTTATGATAGTCACACACACAGAGAGAGAGAGAGAGAGAGAGAGAGAGAGAGAGAGGCAGAGACACAGGCAGAGGGAGAAGCAGGCTCCGTGCACCGGGAGCCCGATGTGGGATTCGATCCCGGGTCTCCAGGACCACGCCCTGGGCCAAAGGCAGGCGCCAAACCGCTGCGCCACCCAGGGATCCCTCATTTTTGATTATTATTTATGTTTGCATTAAGGTGTGCTTATTGGAGGTTCATGTGGTAGAAAGAATAAAGATCATGTTTCAGGCTGCAAGAAAACCATTTAAATAATGAGGGTGTTGTGTGAGTAAGCAATTTCTCTTAGCTTTTACTTTTCCTAATTAAGTTTGACCCTATAGAACTACTCATAGTGCCAACTTTTCCTTCTCTACCTTCACAAATAATTTGCCTTGCAAATATGACTGCCCAGTACATTTCTTGAGACTCAGTACTACCTTTGCTTCAGGAAAATTGTCACCTCAATGTTCCAGGCAGGGGACTTTTGGTTTTACCTCTAGATTTGGAGCAGTGACATTTTTAAAAAAGATTTTATTTATTTATTTATTTATTTATTTATTTATTTATTTGAAAGAGAAGAAAGAGTGAGAGAAACAGTGCATAAGCAGGGTCGGGGGGAGGGCAGGGCAGAGAGAGAGAGAGAGAGAGAGAGAGGGAGAAGCAGGCTCTCTGCTGAGCAGAAAACCTGATGTGGGGCTCTATCCCATAACCGTGGGATCATGACCTGTGATGAAAGCAGACACTTAAAGAACTGAGCCACCCAGCCCCCTCAAGCAATGATTCTGAACTATTTCTTGAGGTTGTCTCTGAGACCTGCAACTATAGGCATCTTTTTCCTCTGGAACTCGTCTTGGACCTTCAATGCCTTCATTAGCTTTCCTTGAGTTTGTAATTTTAGATTATAGACGCCTCCAAAATTTGGCAAGAATGAGTTTGAACTCTTGTTTTTTTAAAGATTTATTTTTATTTTTATTTTTTAAGTAATCCTTATACCCAACATGAGGCTGGAACTCACAACCCTGAGGTCAAGAGTCACATACTACATAGACTGAGCCAGCCAGGCACCACTGAACTCTTGTTTTTTAATCTTCTTGTTGCTATTAGGTGATTATGAAAAGGAGAAAGGTAAAACAACCATGTTTACTCCACTAAACGCTGGAATCAAAGATCATGTTCTGGACTGCAAGAAATATTTTTTTTAAGATATATTTTTTTTTAATTTTTTAATTTATTTATGATAGTCACAGAGAGAGAGAGAGAGAGAGAGAGGCAGAGACACAGGCAGAAGGAGAAGCAGGCTCCATGCACCGGGAGCCCGATGTGGGATTCGATCCGGGGTCTCCAGGATCGTGCCCTGGGCCAAAGGCAGGTGCCAAACCGCTGTGCCACCCAGGGATCCCAGATGTATTTATTTATTTTAGATAGAGGGAGGGTTGGGAAAGGGCAGAAGGAGAGGGAGAAAGAAACTCAAGAAGACTCCACAGAGAGCAGAGCCTGGCATGGGCCTTAATCCCACAGCCCTGAGATTATGACCAGAGATAAAACCAAGAGTCACTCAACCTACTGCACCATCCAGGTGCTCCAACCTTTGTTGGTAAAGGAAGAGAGGGAATGTTAAGCAGGGATCATGCTTAGTATGGAGACCAACAACAGGGCTTGATTTCACAACCCTGAGACCATGACCTGAGCTGAAATCAAGTCAGACACCCAAATGACTGAGCCAACCAAACACCCCTTCTGCAAGAAACTCTTTTAAAGATACATGGTTGTGAGTGTAATTTTTTTTTTTTTATCTCATGGGTCTTCAAGGACTATATATATGCACCATATTGGTCAGGGTTTCAGGTCAGAAACAGAATCAAGAGGAGATCTAGATGGATGGATAGATAGAGATATAAAGTTGGCTCATGTGATAATGGAACTTGAGAAGTTCCATGATCTGCCATCTACAAGCTGCAGACCCAGAGGAGCCAATGGTTTGGTTCTAGTCCAAATCTAAAGGCCTGAGAACAAGCACAGCAGATGGTATGTATTCCAGTCTGAGTGTAGAAGAACACTAACAATCCACCTCAAAAGTAGCAAGTCAGAGACAGTGAATTCTCCCTTTTACAGCCTTTTTGTTTTATTGAGACCGTCAACAGATTGGACAATGTCCACCCACATTGGGGAAGGCAATTTGTTTTATTCAGTCTGTTGATTCAAATAAAAATGTCATCCAGAAACACCCCATCAGACTCACCCAGAAATAATGTTTAATCAAATATCTGGGTATCCTGTGGTTCTGTCAAGTTGACACATAAGATTAACAATCTCATGCCCCAATTTACATGTTATAGCCTAAGGATTATATATATTGAACTTGCATCAAAGATGACCTGAAAGTCACTGCTACCAAATCAAGTTCTTTTGACACTTGAGAGATTTATCCTAATAACTCATTAGAATAACCACCCGCCAATACTATTCTTACAAGCCAACACAGAGTCTTTATTCTTGTTCATATAACATAAATATCCACTCCTTATCTTTTTTTTTTAAATTTTTATTTATTTATGATAGTCACAGAGAGAGAAAGAGAGAGAGGCAGAGACATAGGCAGAGAGAGAAGCAGGCTCCATGCACTGGGAGCCCGATGTGGGATTCGATCCCAGGTCTCCAGGATCGCGCCCTGGGCCAAAGGCAGGCGCCAAACCGCTGCGCCACCCAGGGATCCCTCCACTCCTTATCTTAATCATTATCTCTTCACTCTGCAAGGGAAGGGGAATCTGCTATTTACAGATCACCTATTACATTTTGCCTTACATTATTTTGGAGTGAGTTAGTGTTTGGTCACCAAGCCACTAGTATTATCTTCAGAGTTCTGGTATGCTAAAAAAAAATAGTGGGACCAGTTACGCCATTTTTGTCCAGATTGCCAAACTTTACTTTATTTAGTAGTAAAAATCTACATGCATCATAGAAAAAAGAAAGGTGCTTTCATAACCGTAGTACTGCAGGATGATAAGAGTAGGTGTAAGTAATTGAATATAAATTCTTGATACTTGTGTATACTGAAGACAGTCTAGAAGTAAGCTAACAAAACTTGTTTGTCCTTCATGTACTGGAAGATTCTTTAGATACAACAGTATGATGGCAGTTTTGTCAGGAGGAGGAGGAAATGGATGACTACAGATTCCTCGCCAAGTGTCTAAAAAGAGTGTTTCAAAATTCCACCCATCAACCTGAGGAGATGAATAACTGAAATCACATTATACCTATATTTTCTGAAGTGAAAACTGTCAACATTACTGTCACAGACAATGTTCTGACTGAGCTGGAGGGAGATTTTTGGCAGTTCACAATCTGTTAGCTCATATTTCCCCAGTTCTGAGGAAATGGCCTCAATACTTCAAGACCCAATACCTGGATTGTCAGGGAAAAATCAGGGTCAGAAAGCAGAGTCATTGATCCAGTACTTTCAAAGTTCTAGAAGAAAGACACATTACATGGTGTCAACAGATCTGATTAAGGTAAAGAACAGATGTAATAGAAATAAACCTATAAGTCACGTTATATACAGAGATTATGCTTTTTACATGGATGTTTATTTATTTAATGTCTATTTATTAAATACAATTCCATGCACTGTTCCAGGTGCTGCAAATATAACAGTGAACAAGCAAACCCCCTACTCTTTAGGAATCCACATTCACATTTTATATATTTGTAGGGATGAGGGTTATATGGACATATAAAATAATAAATAAAAATAATAATAAATAAAAAATAAGTAAGATATTTCAGATTGACAGCAAACAAATTTGGCACAGAGAGTGATTAGAGGGATGGTAGTTCTTTAGAATGGGTAATAGTAAAGTCTCCTCTGAAGAGTTGGCATCTGACCTTTGACATATGTCACTGTGTTGGTGCTCTGTACGTGCTGTACGTATAGAAGCCTTTAGAGACTGTTGTCAATCTTATTGTAGTGAATCAGCCAGTGATAAGCTCGATGAGCCAGGGAGCTGAAGCAGGATATTTTATTTGAGGAGTCGAGGGCTAACCCAGTCATTTATTTGCTCTTGCTTTTGTTTTTATGCATATTTCATGCGTGTATAGAGAATTATTAAATGACCATGTTTTAAATATGAACATAGAACATTTTGTGACCATGTTTCTCTTTTTTTTCTTTACATATAGGGATTTTTTTTTCCCCCCACGGAGAATTTAGTGGCCAAATTTTATACTTATACATAGAAATGTGTGATTTTTTTTAAAAGTAGTCTCCACACCCAGAGTGGAGCCCAATGTGGAAGTTGAACTCATGACCCAGAGATTAAGACTTGAGCTGAGATCAAGAGTCAGATGCTCAACTGACTGAGTCACCCAGGTACTCTGCTATGATTTTTGTATGTGTCTCCACATAATGAGGTATAAGACACTCATAAAACAAAAAATACAGAGTACGGAGTTTACAAAGTACAGTCATATGCATGGTGTCAGTTAATAGCCACAGTACAATACCTCACAGTGCCCATGGGTAGGTAGTATAGTTGTTTCATAGAAAGGCAAGTGAAGCACAGATTCCATTAAACCCACTCCAAAGGTAGGGGGAGAATGCATACAAACCCTTCCTTCCACCAAACCACCAAACATGCTACTTTGTATGGAGACCACTTGAGTGTTTTAGGAGAAGAACTCTGTGTGGAATAATATTTAGGCTGATATATAAAGAGTTATATGATACAGACATATAATACCAAGGTAGCAAAAAAATCTAAACGTCAGAAATGTTTTTATTCTGATTTAGCAGGAACTTTATTTTGTAGTGTAATGAGTCTTGAGCTCAGAGAGATAATGCCTTTATCTGATAAACTTTAGGAGAAGAACATTGCTGAGATTTTCACGGCAAGGTGTGCAATCTAAATGAATAAACAATCTGCCCGATACTAATACTGTGCAAAATATTAGTAAGTTGTAGTACATTCAAAATACAGTCTATTTTTAAAATGGGAAACCTCTATCAATTATTTTTCTTTCTCCAGTGCCTCAAAATGCCTCAGGAACTTTTCCTCAGCTATTTTCAAAATGATACACCTTGAGGCTGAGATTAAGCATGGCACATTTGTTAAAAAATGTTGAATCTCTTTCCTCTAAGTAGGCCTGCTGCT
Organism: Nyctereutes procyonoides; assembly: GCF_905146905.1. Taxonomy (NCBI): domain Eukaryota; kingdom Metazoa; phylum Chordata; class Mammalia; order Carnivora; family Canidae; genus Nyctereutes; species Nyctereutes procyonoides. The sequence goes on from NW_026575146.1 coordinate 45,920,119, forward strand.
AGGTGTATGATGAAGCATGTGGTGTGAATGTTCACCACACTCTGTCTCCTGGATTAGAATCTCTCCCCCCTCGGTAGCTTTCTGTCTTCATAGTTTAGGGAATTTGATGACCTGGTGCTTCCTATCCTCTACCTGACTTATCAAAACATGCTCAGGACAGACTCTGACATTCATTAATCCTCAGCTACAAATGACCAATCACAGCCTGAAGTGTTTACTCCCCAGGGGACATTTATGCTTAAAAAGGATCAAAACCAAGCTCCAACAATAACATTTTAGATACAGTGAAGGGAGAATAGTAGGAAACTCTGTGAAATTACAGCAGGCAGTTGTAGAATCTACTTATCTCTAATGTCAGTGCTTCTGAGCCATTGAAAACAGGACTCTCCGTAAATGGTCAGAGAAACTTAACTACCTTATTTTTCACTGATGAACCAAATAAAATGTATGTCTGCTAGATTTTCTCACGTTATGAGCTCTCTTCTCTACCTCATGACCATGCAAGTTCTGACATGCACCGAAGTAATTAAATGCCATGAAGCATCCTTAAATTTTGTTCATGCTCAGCCAAATTCCTATCTTCTTCTACACCTCTTAGTAGGTGTGGAACCAGAGCCAGAAGGAAGATTGCACACATTGGTCCCTTCAAATACGACGAGCTGGGCAGCATCGATATAAAGTTCCTTCCTACATGGGCAACCTCGGCAGCCACAGTCTTATGTGGGGCATTCTTCCTGCTGATTTTATCCTTTGGTTAAAATACACATGAAAGGAAACCTTAGGAAAATAGGAAGAATAACATGAATGAGAACAACAGGAGACACAGTGACAAACATTATTTACCACTATTTCATAGAATCCTCACAATGCACCTGTCAGGTGGATATTGTTATACATATCATTGATTTACAGATGCAGAAATGGAGGCAGGTAGGTATTCGACTTGTTCCAGATCACAGAGATAGGCAGCAGATAGGATTAATGAAGGCTTCTGGAGGAGGTGACATTTTCTAAGTTTTGAGATAATGTAAAAACTAGCCAGGTGAAGGAGGAGAAATGGAGGTGGGAAATATGTACCAGGCTTTGAAAGAAGGTTGTCATTTATGTGAGAAACTGAGGAACAGAGATAGTGTATCATAGATTCAAGTTTCCATGAATAATAAGGAGCAGAGCTGGGAATTGAAGATAGGTAGTTCTCTGTGAGGGCCTTCATGTTTAGCTGCCACACTGCACTGCACTAGAATCTGTAACTAATGGAACAACATCCCCGAGGGGAAATGCTTGGGATCCAGGGCACAGATCAGAAGGTTAGTTTTACATAAGAGGAGGGGAATGCCTGAGAGTTTCAGGGGAAGAATGAAAGCAAGTGCCGGTGAGTTCATGGAGGAATACAGATAGGAATCTGAGAGAAGTCCCACTTGAGCATTTCTTTTACCTTTAGGCAAACGAGAAGCAAAGTTCTCTTTGGGAGTGAAGAGATGGTAAGAATTTGAGAAGAACAGAGAAAGCTTTAAATAGAAAGTTTGGGAGATGGAATACTGACCAACCAGAAAAAAAATGGAAGGATTCTCAGGCATATGTGAATTTTAATTTTGAGATTGGAGATCACAAATCTACTGTGGCACCAATCTTTGTGCATATGGAATTAACTCCAGCAGAGGTCAATATTCTGCCCTTGGCCCCAAGAGGACAGTTTTAATGACTGGTTGGATTTTTTGTTTGTTTGTTTCATACATGTTGGAAGGACATGAAGATAGGGGGGTTTGGACTATTTGGAAATGAATCCTGGAGGCAACCATGAAGTTGAGCCAGACATGGGTAGAAGAGCAGACAGGAAGCAGTGATGAGACAAAGAGGAGAGATCCAAAGATCACACACCTCAATAAGATCTAAATGAGATCTAAATATCTGTGGTGAGTGGAGTAAGGAAGCTGGACAGATAGGAGGTGGTCAGGGGTAGGATATTTGAAATGGTAATTTCCATTGTAGAACAGTCTTGATAATGATAAGATCCAAGATGTGGCCATGGATGCTGACTGAAATGCGGGTGAATGGGTAGAGAGCAAGCTCAATGGAATTGAGGAAGTAAAGGAAGAACTAAGATATTAGGTTGTTAAAAAAATGGGTCATCCAGGGGCACTTGGGTGGCTCAGTTGGTTAAACGTTGGACTCTTGATTTCAGCTCTGGTCATGATCACACGGTTATAGGATTGAGCCCTGTGTTAGGCTTCATGCTCAATGCAGAGTCTGCTTGAGATTCTTTCTCTCTCCCTCTGCCTCTCCCCCTGCTTGTGATAGAAAGAAAAAAAGATGAAAGAAGAAAGAAAGAAAGAAAGAAAGAAAGAAGAAAGAAAGAGAAAGAAAAGAAAGAAAAGAAATAAAGAAGAAAGAAAGAAAGAAAGAAAGAAAGAAAGAAAGAAGAAGAAAGAAGAAAGAAAGAAAGAAAGAAAGAAAGAAAGAAAGAAAGAAAGAAAGAAAGAAAGAAAGAAAAGAAAGGGTCACCTATAGGGAACTAAAGACACACTTGATATTGAGAAGAGCTGAGAAGAGTAGAAAGACTATAAATTCAAATCTTAACTAAATGTGGGTAGTGGCTATGAATTTTGTAGATGACTTTGAAGGGAGAAGAGAATAGAAGAAAGAAGAGAAGTGGGTATACCGCAGAATGACACAGAATGCAAGGGAACAAGATTTTTACGTGAGGGTGGAAGAATAAAGTTCCAGATGTCGTCTTTGTTTGAACTTATTTAGCACAATTTCTGGCATATAGGAAGTTACTGAGAAATGTTTATAGAAGTGAACTAAGAAGAAGGAGTATAAAGGCCTGGTCTCAAGTGATCTGAGAAGAAAGAAAATGCAGGCAAGAGCAGAATCAGTGGCAGACTAATTTAGAGGACAGATAAAAGGGCAGACCATTTGTTAATAATTTCCTCCTGATTCTGCTTTATTGCCTTTTAGTGCGTTTTAAACAGAGATTAGAGAGTGCAAAGGTATTCCTTTCTCATTCCAGCAAATCTTGAAGAAATAAGTCTTATCAGCGTCTTTCAAGCTTGGGACCCAATCTCACTCAGGACACGACAGTTGCCACTGATGCATGTGGCATCAGGCACTGTTCTGGGCGTGTTCCACTTTTTTAACCCATTTGAAATCTCCTTGGGGGTGAAGCCATTCAGTTCAGGAAGTGATGTGGTAAAATCAAGGGAAACACATTTTCTTATTGACCAGAGGTCCTCAGCTCTTTTCAACCATGACATAGGACATGTTTATAGGCGTAATACACTCTCATACTAAGATTTTGACAGAAAGTTCAGAGAAGTCAGTCAGAAGTCTCTGGCGCTATCTTTCTGAAAGCTTCCCCAAAAGGTTCTTGTGTGGCTAAGAGTAGAGGTGGGGCACATTTTCAATGACTTCCTGGTTACCTATATGGTGACCTAGTTCACTCAACTCTAGAAAGCTGAAATATGGATGAGGAAAACTGATGTTACTATGGGAGTGACTGAATTTTGTTGAATGCAGAAAAGCAAATGAACTATTTAGACATTCGGGGGCATTAGCTCTCATTAGGAATATCACTCTACACACTTCCCTCCCCTTCCCCTAACCAACAGCAGCTCATCCACGTGTCCCTCACGCGTTAGGGTCGTGGTAAGAACATCTGCCTTAAATCATCAATACACAATGCTTCTGTTTGCACATACCTCTTCTGACCTTTTTTCTCAAAAGGATAGGGACAGAGTAGGCATATGAAAACACTCTCCTCCTGGCCTCTGCGGCATTCAGCGACAGCACTCTTACTCTTATTCTCTCCCCACAGAAGTAATTAAGTACATGGCAGATGGAGGTAATAGGTGGAAGCCTTCCTAGCAACCGAGACCTTTTTGTTCATTTTCCTGTGAAAATAAATTACTTTTTTCCCAACCCCATCCCCATCAGACGCCAAAACCTATCCTGTTCTCAGTGCTCTGTGTTTCTTTCTCAGACCTCTTTGCACTGGCTGAGAAGGTTTATCAGTTTCTTTCTTAACTATCCGGTTATAATGGTGGGATCATAGGGGGCACTGGAGTCGCGGGGCAGGGCAGAGACAAGTGGGGATTTGGAGCACAAAATGCCTGCTTTACTCTCTGTCTCTGATGGGGACTGTGTATACAGCTTCCCTTCGTGTTATGTCTTCTCCAATCAGGACGCTGGGCAGGTTGATTCTTCCCTCTCTTCCGTCTTAATCAAACAGTGAATCAAATGGGGATGTTAATGTAAACATGGTCTTCTTATTTCATTTCAGCGCTGGAGGTGTCTCTTGGCAACGCAGGGTCCTGGCGCCCTGATGGACTGAAAAACCAATGTTTATAAACCATTCTTTTCTCTAGACTTGCATAATGGAGCAGAGGCTTTCTGTTATCGGCTCACAAAGTAGACAACCCTCTCCCTTCTCTAGCCTTTCAAATGATTTGCATTTAGAAATGGAAATTTCCTCCAGGGTCAGGACCTGAAACCAATGAAGCTTTGTTTTGTTTTGCTTGCTTTCTTTCCTTTTCTTTTTTCTTTCCTTTTCTTTCTTTCTTTCTTTCTTTCTTTCTTTCTTTCTTTCTTTCTTTCTCTCTCTCTCTCTCTCTCTCTCTTTCTTTCTTTCTTTCTTTCTTCCTTCAGGCCTTCCATCCTTCCTTTATTTCTCTGTCAGCAAAAGAATCCTTTCTTCAAGTGGGCACATTCCTAGTGGGTACGTCAAATATATATTTTTTTAATATATATATATTTAATTGAGATGTCAATATATTTAATTGATCCACAGTGAACTGCTCTAATTGAAGTTCAGATGAGGGACCTGGAAGCTACGTACTAGGAATACCCTTCCCTTTGCCTTTTCAATGTTCTCTGATACATCAACATGGAACCCATGACTCAGTGGAATGTGGCTTGAGACCCACTCTTCTTATCTCTTCTGGCTATTTTTACAATGTGGACCACATTCTGTTAGCAGCAGAGATGTCTTTGCAGATTTTCCCTGCTCCTGTCTTCCTCTTGGTAGCCCCTGCGGACTCCTGCTCACCTTTAAAATGCAAACACCATGACTGTCAGTAGATTTGGGAACAAGATGACTCAGATGTCTACTAAAGCCTGAGAACTGCTGAAAATGTGTCAGTACCTTAAGGAAATTTGACTGAACAACTCCTGGAGATGATGGCCCAAACAAAATAAATAGGTATTTTTGTCCAGCACCATATTTACTATGTGCCAACTCTGTGTTTGTCACTGCACCAGAGATCCTTGAGACTACAGAGTTATAGGCTCAGTTACTCAAAAGAATCATTTTAAAAAATACCTTTGTATTACAGTGTGATTAAAATAGGGGATCTGAAAAAATTAAGAAAAATGTATAAAGAAAAAAATAAGTCACACATACTCTCACCAATCAGTAAGAATTATTGATCAGCTCCTTCTAGGCTTACAAGATGACTTTCTAGTGGTAGAATTTCAGGTCAGGTGGCACTTGAAGGAGGCAATTAGGGGTAGTGGTTTTTCCTGGTACCTTTTAAATCCTGTTACTGAGGAGGCTACTTTCAACATGCAGGCAGTAATAGCAATTAACATCTATGAATCCTTCAAGCCCATTCTTTGGGCTTCTCTACAGATTTGGTGTGTTCCATTCAAATAATTTTTATGGCAGCCTTCTTTGGGTGTTTAATTAACAATCAGACAGCAGTGAGCTCTCTCTTTAGGTTATATTTTCTATCAAAATGGCAAGAAGTCTATATGTGCTATAAATAGTGTCTATATATGCATTTTTATGCATAAACACAGAACACCAGCAATAAGTCCACTTACATGATTTCTCAGCCAATGCATTATAGAATCAATCATATTTCCTCAATGAGTTTCTTTCTGGTGCTCAAGAAGAAAAGTAGGAAAAAAATGCATATATATATATATACATATATATACACATTGATTAATACTCCTTGCACATCTTATGTATGGAATCAATAAATTCTTTAAGGTGAATGCCAATATTCTATCAGAAAAATGAATCTGTTTCTTCAGCTACTGATTCTCTATTAATTTTCAGAAACTCACCTTATCCTTCTGTATCTCAGTTTCCATTCCTAGTTTCAAATGCATTCTGACTACACTGATATTTTTTCTGCTTTATTGAAGTATAATTAACAAATAAAATGGTAAACATTTAAAGTGTAAATTGTGACAAATTGATACACATATACATTGTGAAAGTGTTCCCCTCATTTAATTAATAAATTCATCACTTTATTTATTTATTTATTTATTTATTTATTTATTTATTTATTTATTTATTTATTTATTTTGGTGAGAACATTTAAGTTCTACTCTCTCAGCAAATTTCAATTATGTAATACAGTGTTATCAGCTATAGTCACCGTGTTTTACCTCAGACCGTCTGACCTTATTCACCTCATAGCTGAAAGTTTGTACCTTTACCAACCTCTCCCTATTTCTCCCACCCCCTCCAAGCCCCTGTCAACCACTTTTATTAGATTCCACATACAAGTGATGCCATCTGGTATTTATTTTTCTCTGGTTTATTTTACTTAGCATAATGCCCTCAAGCTCTACCCATGTTGTCACAAATGCAGGATTTCTTTTCTATAGCTGAATAATATTTCATTGTATGTATACATGTGTGTGTGTGTGTGTGTGTGTGTGTGTGTGTATGGTTGGATAGATAAATGATAGATAGGCAGATAATATCTCACATTTTTTAAAACCATTCATCCACTGACAAACATTTGGGTTGTTTCCATGTCCTGGCTATTGTGAATAATGCTACAATGAACACAGGAGTGCACATATCCCTTTGATACCCTGTTTTCATTTCCATTGAATGTATACCCAGAAGTAGGATTGCTAGATCATATGGTCTAACTACACTGATAATACTAAGAAGAGCCCAGATTCTCCTCATTGAGTACGAAGCTCCAGGGTGGAATGGACTGTTTCCATTATATGTAATTGAGTCTCTGGTTTGGCAAGAATATTTGTAAGAGAGTCTGCTACATCATGGACACAACATATCCAGCTCACAGGTGTGTGATGTGTATTTGCAATACAGCTACAGAAACTGATGTAACAGAGGCAGATGAAGAACAGTATTAAAATTTAGCTCTTGGGATGCCTGGGTGGCTCAGTGGTTTAGTGCCTGGCTTCGGCCCAGGACATGGTCCTGGAGTCCTAGGATTGAGTTCTGTATCCGGCTCCTTGTAAGGAGCCTGCTTCTCCCTCTGCCTGTGTCTCTGCCTCTCTCTCTCTCTCTCTCTCTCTCTGTCTCTCATGAATAAAGAAATAAAAAATCTTTTAAAAATTTAGTTTTCCCCCATTTCCACACTGGTTTCTGAAACTCTAGGTTAAGGGATGCACATACCCACCATCAGTATAACTGTATTCGACTACCTATTATGGTTTTTCTGCATAACTGCTAATATTATTCCTCCTCCCCCAAGCTCCTCCTTCTCCTCTTCTTCCTCCTCTGCCTCTTGCGGGCCTGGGATTGTGGTGAGCTCCCTGAACTGTTCCCTAGGTTTCCTCCTGATATTGGCCATAAGGATATCTAAATGGTGTCTCAATCATTACACTAAAGATAGATATCATGTTTCTTAGTAGGTCTTTTCTCCTATTTTTAAGTTGCATTTCTATACAACAGCCATTGTCAAGTTAACCCTGACCTTTGTTTTTTTTTAACTGGTCTCCATAGAGTATGTTTTTGTGACCATTCTCTCTGAGGACTTTTGTCCCTTCCTTTGTTTATATAAATGTATTCGGGTTCTGCAATTTCTCCCTCTTTCATATTTTTAATAGCAAATTATCAATCTACAGTCAACTATTGCCCTTCAGGTGCATATGAAGACCCACATCTGTGCAGCATGAAGAGTAATTTAGTTTTACAGGTATTTCTTACTTATTGAATCCATCATAAACATTTTTCATCTCCATATCTTTATTGCCTAAGATTAAACCTTATTCACCACTCTGGAAATAGATAAATAATGAAACATTTTAAAAAATCTTCAAAATTCTTTAACACAATATGGATTGGAAAAATTTGGAGAAGCAGAGATAAGAAGTGAGATAATCTATCTATTACCCAATAGATAATATTTGTGGCTTTTTCAGATTGACAGAATGCATCATTTATGTATAGAACACCACTCTATTTGCCATAATATACTAGATACTAGGGATCCCTGGGTGGCGCAACGGTTTGGCGCCTGCCTTTGGCCCAGGGCGCGATCCTGGAGACCCGGGATCGAATCCCACGTCGGGCTCCCGGTGCATAGAGCCTGATCTCCCTCTGCCTGTGTCTCTGCCTCTCTCTCTCTCTCTGTGTGACTATCATAAATAAATAAAAATTAAAAAAAAACATTTAAAAAAATAAAATATTAAAAAAAAAGATACTATCATGAGGTGGGCCTTAAAAATGTATAGACAGAATGTAAGTTCACAAGGAAAATGCACATGTGAAAATGCATTATTGGGTTGAAAGATAGCTTAATTATGATATACTACATTTTATTAACACCTCTATGTGGAGATATGGATGTGGACTTTCTTTCCTGAGTTTTCTACTCATTTTGGTTGGCTAAATGGAAAGTGTGGGATGTAACCTTTTGTGTCTTCCTTCTATAGTTACTGGACTTACTCTTCTGCTTTGCCAAAGAAGAACTAGAGGCATATCATTACAGTAATAACGTAGGGGCTATAGGACTCTGTCAGGGATGGCCACAGCCTGGTTCATTTAAGTCCCTTAACTGTTTCTGAGTTTACAGGCAATTCCACCACCATGCTCACTGAGGCCTGCCCTGAGTAGTGGCTAGAATTGGCTAGAGCTGCAGAGGAATGAAGGCAAAATAAGATTGGATCCTCCATATCAAGGAAGTCATAAACACACAAAGTAATAACGCAAGTCAACATGCATCTCGGTGAATGGATAAAGAAGATGTGGTATATATATATTATGGAATATTACTCAGCTTTGACATGATGGAACTGGACAGTATTGTGCTGAATGAAATAAGTCAGCCAGAGAAGGACAATTATCATATGGTTTCACTCTTATGTGGAATATAAGAAATAATGAAAGGGATTATAAGGGAAAGGAGGGAAACTGAGTGGGGAAAAATTAGAGAGGAAGACAAATCATGAGACTGCTAACTCTGGGAAACAAAGGGTTGTGGAAGGGGAGGTGGGTGGGGGATAGGGTAACTGGATGAGGGGAATTAAGGAGGGCACTTGATGGGATGAGCATTGGGTGTTATACTGTATATTGGCAAATTGAATTTAAACAAAAAATTAAAAAAACAAAACACACATCTTGGACTTAGTAATAGAAATATCAAAAAAGTACAATGTAAATACCAGGGAGGGGAGTGTACAGATGAGGAAAACAGTTTTTTGGTTGATCTGAGGTTTCATTTTTTTTTTTTAAGTAGTTTCCACTTCCTTCATGGAGCCCAGTGTAGACTTGAACTCACGACCTTGAGATTGAGATGCGAACCAAGATCAAGAGTCAGACACTTAACCAACTGAGCCACTCGGGCATCCCTGAAGTATCACTAATAATGCTTGTTTTTCTTCTCTAATTTAAAGTTCTGAGAAAAACTGGGTTAACTATATAGCTTAATATAATCATGGCATTTTCTTTTGAAGGCAGAAAATGCCACTGATTTTGACTTCAGAGGAAAAGAGGCTGGAGTTAAAAAAAAAAAAAAAAGGAATCTTTAACTACAGGTCTTTTTGTTGGCTCAAGGAGATTTTTTAGTTCCTTTTCAGTCTTCAGGAAAAAATGCTTCTGAACAGGGTAACTAGATCTGTGGCTGGCCTGTGCAATGCAGGGCAGTTGGATGGGTCCTGTCATCTGTGCCACCCTGGCTACTTGTCCATCCCTGATCTGTCAGCAGGAGGCCAGGAGCAGCTTCAGAAGCACGACCAAACCCTCATATTTCCAGCAGACCAGCTTTCATTTTCATAGCACAACTCATTTGGAAAATCTGACAATTAACCAAACTGTATTTTCAACAGAGGCTGAGATGAAGACCGTGTATGTATCTTAACGGAACTGCAACTGCATTTCAAATTCTACCTTGTGTGGAGACTCTTTCAATACACCACCTAAACAAATAAAGGGACTGGGAGGTTTTTGGTTTCCTTTTTTTCCCCCCTTTTCTTTTGATATCCTCCACCAAGGCCTTTTCTTGTTAATTTTGTCAGCTAGTTGCTACTTAAAGCCGACTTCCACAGAGATGTATTTGCAGGTCGGCTTCATCAAACATTCATTGTTCAATACTGTGACAGCTGGTAGCAGGCATACATACTCTTTCCTTGTTTGGTTTTCTGATAAAGCCTGTCAAGTACTGGTTGACTATAACTGAATTTGTCACCCTCTCAGGGAGGTTATACCTCTTCTTACTATGAAATAAGACAATAAAACAACATTTCTAACCCCTCTTTGCTACCCCCTTCCAATTGGACAAACAAATACATGAAGAGCAGGTTTCAACCAGACTCCCACCAACAGGGTTCATCATTGATGCAAAATTCTCACACATCCAAAAACCTAAGGATCACTCTTATGAGAGCACTTCCTCAGAAGACAATAGCATGTAGAGAAGGTCATAGAATGAGAGTCCTGAGCTTGTGTGCCGTTGAAATTGAACATCTGAAATCTGTCCATGGGGGCAAAAAATCATACCAACTGGATACTTGGTGGCTGTAGGCCTTCTCTGTGAACCTTTTCTCAATATTTTCAACGTTGTTTTTTGGTGTGGTGAGGGCAAGTGCCCCAAAGGAAACTGAGAAAAGTGAACTCCTACAGGGTCTGCAGCTTTTAAGGATATGAGGCTATGATGAAGTTGGAGTTTGAATTTCAGTTTTCTTTTCTTTTTTTTTTTTTTAAAGATTTTATTTATTTATTCATGAGACACACACACACACACTGAGGGAGAGAGAGAGAGACAGAGAGAGGCAGAGACACAGGTAGAGACACAGGCAGAGGGAGAAGCAGGTTCCATGCAGGGATCCTGACGTGGGACTCGATCCCAGGACTCCAGGATCAGGCCCTGGGCTGAAGGTGGCGCTAAATCCCTGAGCCACCAGGGCTGCCCTGAATTTCACTTTTCAGTGGAATAAGAGGATGAACTGTTTCAGTGGGGGAGTCATCTTTTAGCAGCTACCCAGCCACTGTAGAAGAGAATTTTGTTGGCCTCATACAGAAGCTCTATCATCAACTGTGTCATTGTTAGCTGGGCTTCTCCAAATTTTTGATGGGGAACTCACCTTATACAGGTCTCCTCTTCCAAGTGTTGACTTCCTTCTTAAGCTATACACTTGTTCACTTTTCAGTCCTTTCAGGTAGTTGAATCTCATGGTTTGGCTGGAGTCAGCCCAGAGGGAACTTAGTCCAGAAGTGGAATTCCATATTGCCATTCTTACTACTCACTCTGACATATTTATTATGCTGAGGGCTTCAGAGGTTAACCTGATATTCACCTGAATTGTCAAACTATGTTTACACAGTGAATTTTTTCCAGGTGCTTAAATACCCCCTTTTATTTTGGCTACTCAGTGTTTTATTCCAACAATGTAATAGAAATGGTTGAAAACATAAATAATACCCTATAAATTGTTTCACAGAGGTCTTTCTTACAAACTGTGATTTTCTCCACATAAAATATGAGTTTAGAGATTATGTGAGAAAAAAAAGTTGAAAACATCTGTCTTCTCTTGTAGCAAATTCTCTCTGGTTGTTGATTCAACAGCCATTCTGCAAATTGAAGAATTTTGTTCCTTTCATTTTATTTAAATTGTTTATACGTAAAAGGATGTGTTTAGTGGTCCCTTAAAAGAACAGATTAAGGATATATCATTTTTCAATTTAAAAGAAGTTTTCTTAGCTTTATACAGAGTTTTAACAGACACAGATTTTTTCTTTTTATTTGTACTTTTAAATGTTAAATGTTGTACTTTTAATTATCTGAAGTTATAATTAACTTCAGATAAACATTACTTTGTGAACACTAAAGAATAATATGCATTTGGAAACCACTTTCCTCCAGTGAGTCCGCTAATACGTCAAGTGAGGTGAGAGGCTCAAAATCTACAAAAAAGAAAATGTGTCAATATCATTGTGTTCTTTTAGAACCATCTTATAAGCCACTGATGGAGTCACCCTTCCAGGGCTGGTTGCTCCATACGAAGGCTAAATTTTTTTTTTTAACCAAAGTTTATTGCCAACCTTGCATATAGAGCTATCAAGGGGGGATATTTATTTTCATTTATTTATTTTTAAAGATTTTATTTATTTATTCATGAGAGACACACAGAGAGAGGCAGAGACACAAGCAGAGAGAGAAGCAGGGTCCATGTGGGGAGCCCGATGCGGAACTCGAATCCAGGTCTTCAGGATCGTGCCCTGGGCTGAAGGCAGATGCTCAACCACTGAGCCACCCAGGCGACCCAAGTAGGGATATTTATTAAAGCTCAAAGTGCCCACTTTCTTCTGGCTCCTTTCTCAAATTAGGTAGAATATACTTATATTGGAATCAGTTTAATTTTTGTATCATTGATTTGGTTGGGGGAAAGGGTAGGTCTTTTTTTTTTTTTAAACCCTTAAGAAGCCTTCTGTTTTGTAGGCTCTCTCCTTCAAACTTGCTAGATTTACTCCTTTAACACTCTGGCCGCTTCAAATCACTAAACTCTTACTCTTCACTCCACTGCAAATTTTCTTCCTCCTTTCCTATGATCTAAGAACTACAAATTCACCAGGGCTCCTTAGAGCATGTCTGACTATAGCAGCTCCTCATTATTGGAAGATTCTGTATTTTCCCTGGTCGCTAAAACATACTTGTAGCTCCCAAATCATAGTTGTAGCCATTTCTCAGTCATTCGTGGATATGCACAGAGTGATTAAAAATTTGAGGTGCTTGATGTGTATGTTCCTAGCTGGGGTTGTACAAAGACAATGCTTGGTTTTCTTTTTCAGTTCTCATACTGAAAACAAGTGTCCTTGTCACAGTCAATTTAGTGCCTTTTTTTTTTTTTTGCATTTTTGTGCTTCTTATCAGTGATTGTCTCTGTTTAAGATGGCCTTAAAGCATATTGCTGAAGTGCTAACATCTACAGGCAAGAAAACCGTGATGTGCCTTATGAAAAAAATGTGTTCTTTCAGGCATAAGGTATAGTGCTGTTGGCCATGAATTCAATGCTAATAAATCAGTAATATGTATTAATTAAGATACCTTTGTATAGAAACCCATAAAACGATATGTGCTTATCGACTGATGAAAATATGACCAGAGGCTTGCAGGAACCAATCTTGTACTTCCCCTAGGAGCAAAGGCTCAGTGCTCTTTAATTCAATGTCTGTGGTAACCTAACAGACTATGACTACAGTGAATAACCAGAATCAACTATACCTCATTTCTTTCTCTTTTGCAGGCATCTCTTCCTTAATCTACCCTTTAAACTTACAACTATTTAGTTATTGTAAGCTTAGAGGACAGAGAATAATTGTGGGTCAAGCAGAAATCTGATAATGTAGGTAGGGCTTGAGGTATGAACTGAAGAAAGGACAGGATTTGGACATGCAGAGAAGGAGGAGATGGAGGCATGTCCTGAGAAAGGAGGCCAAGGTGGAAATGTACAGGCATATATGTGAGAATACATGAGGAAAAAAATTAGGATGCCATTGGGTCCTCCAAACAAAGCCCATGGTGAGGATCACTAGTAAATAATATGCTTGTAGAGGAAGGGAGGTTCATATTAAATGAATAACACTGAAGGATGGTTTAACAAAGAAAAAAAATCCTCAAGAAAATAGAAAAAAAAGTATCTCCAGGGAACGTCTCTTATTGCCTGGATCACACACACACACACACACACACACACACACACACAAGTATAATGAAAAAGCATTACAACAAATTAGCATATATCAAATTTGTTGAACATTTTTATTTCCTGAATACAATAGCAATTTTCCAAGGAATTGGGCATTCATGAAGTCTGTACTTTAAGCTTGTCTATTATTTGCTTAAGTTAAAAAAAGTTCTCTTGAAATGAGAATGAAATAAAAGTAATTATTATAATTCACATGTGTTAAGATGATTTTAAATCATACTAATGGGAGGTGAGAAACAGAATTAAAACAAAAGCAACAAACACCACTTGTTAGCTGACATCAGCCCCTGACAATTCATCTCAGGAGTTTTAGATTTGTGAAAATGGGGGAGGGTAACACTGGAAGTGTTTTTACCAGCTGACTAAAGCAGCACTTACTTCCGTAAATACCATATAATATAATCTGCACAGTCTCCAAAGAATTTAAAGCACTCAGAAATGGCTTGCACATTCCATGCTTTTGTCACATGAGACAGGTGATGTGCTATGAATGCGGCACCATTTTGGTATGAAAACTGCCACTTACTGGGAGTATATTTGTAATAAAAAGGGCTTTTCCCACATGAAAGCACATCTTTAAAGTTCCATTTCTCCCCAAATGTAGATGCACTGGGGGTCTCATATGTGCTCTTCACAGTTGAATTACTCTATATTGTATTTACTCAAGAAAATCCCAGTTGCTCTCCTTCCCCTTCCTTTTTCAATTCCTGATATAATATTGCCCTCTGGCAATTGGTTCTGAAACTCTGAACTGCTACCTGACTTATATTCCACAATCATCAAAATCGTTACATCCTCAGAGGAAGAATTTGGGGATTGATCATAAGACTAAGATTAATGAAGATCAGTGAGGTGGGTAATTTCCTCTTAGTAAGTACTTTTTAAATTAAAAGATATTTTCTGGGTCTAAATTATTTGGATAATTGCATACTTCAAATGATTCCAAAATAGCCATATCTGACTTCATACTCCTTCCCCACTTAAAGGCTATGTCTCCAATGGCTTGCTGAATATCTCCACAAATTTTGGCTGACCACCCACTGTTTGCAGAGTGCTACACTAGAATTCACAGTTGATAACACATAATAAATTATGATTCATGACTGCAAACATCTTGCAATCTATTTTGTAGCATTAAAACAAATGCACAGCAGGATAAGTGTAATGTTGGAGCAGCAACCAATTATTGTTGGAGCTTAGACAATCAACCATTAAGTCAGTAGGTAGTATTTTATGTGCTGCACATGCAATGGGAGAAAAATGCAGCAGAACAAGAGAGAAAGTGGAAACACTGGTAGTCAGAGAAGTTCCCTCTGATGAGGTGATATCTGAGCAAGATTTGTGAGAAGTATACAATGTGGCTATCTGTGGGAAGAGCATTCCATGCACAAGGAGCTACCAGGACTGCTGGATGTGCATATGCTGTACATATAAATAAGGTATATATTTTAAAAAATTTAACCAATACTTATTAAGTACTTAATACATACTATGTACTGTTCTAAACGATTAACAAATATTGAGTTGTTTAATCATTATAACATAATCCAAGTTTTCTCAATCATTGCACTATGAATGTTTTGAGCCAGATAATTTTTTTGGAAAGCTAGCCTATGTGTTGCAGGATGTTTAGAAGTACCTTTGAACTCTATCCACTAGATACTAGTAGCACCTCCAAGTTGTGGAAAACAGAAATGTCCCCAAAATTGCCAAATGTCTTCCGGGGGTAAAATCATCCCCCACTGAGAACCACTGATGTAATTCTATGGTTATCATTTCTAATTATAGAAAGAAACAGAGAGAGTAAGTAACCTAGCCAAGATCATACATCTAGTAGGTTGAGTTGGAATTCAACAAGTAGAGGATCCCTGAGTGGCTCAGCAGTTTAGCGTCTGTCTTCCCACCCAGGGCATGATCCTGGAGACCGGGAATCAAGTCCCACATCAGGCTCCCTGGATGGAGCCTGCTTCTACCTCTGCCTGTGTCTCTGCCTCTCTCTCTCTCTCTCTCTTTCTCTCTCTCTGTCTCTCATGAATAAATAAATCTTTTTTTTTAAAAAAAGGAATTCAACAAGTAATAATAGCCCTGGCAATTATACTGTTAACTGCCATAGGGTACCCATTTTCTAGGAACAAAAATAAACCTTGAAGTGATTAGAGGAGGATTAGCAATGTGAGAAGTAGTCAGAAGATGAGGCCAGAGAGGACCATGGGTAGGGTAGTATTTTAAGGATTTTACTTTTCACTCTAACTTACAAAGGGAAGCTATTGGAAGGTTTGAGCAGAGAAGTGATAAGATCTGACTTATATCTTAAAATGATCACTTTGTAGCATTAGTGGAGAGAGTGTTAGGAGTGGGCAAGGACAGAAGACCAGTGGAAGATTCCTGCAGCAGTCCAGAAGATGGATGAAGGTGGCATGGAGCAGTGTGGTAGAGATGGAGATGGCTGGAAATAGAATGGTTCCAGAAATATTTTGAAGGTAGATCTGATACGATTTGCTAACAGAGTCAATGTTATATGAGCTGAAAAAGAGGAGTCAAGAAAGCTGAGGATTTTAGTCTGAGCCACAGAAAGAATGGACTTGCCACTAACTGAGCAGGGAAGATTGTTAGGTGCTCAGGTTTAAGGTTGGAGAGGAGTTGGGAATCATGGGTTCTGTCAGGACATAATAAATTTGAGATGACTATCAGACATTCAGACAGAAATATTGAGTAGATAGCTGCTCTATGAGGCTAGTGTTGCGAGATAAAACTTTTTGGAGTCATCAGCATATAGATGACCTTTATATCCATTATCCTTCATGAGACCATCAAGAGAATTACCAAAGATATATAAGAGAAGAAGTTTAAGGACTGAAGCCTGGGACATTCCAATGCTCACAGGTCAGGAAAATGAGGAAAGGAGGAAGAAAAGAGGACTACATTGGATTTCCACCATCATGGAAAGAGAATGAGAGTGGAACTTAACAAGCCAAGTGAAGAAAGCATTTCAGGGAGGAGAGAGTAATCAACTCTTCAAATATCATAACTAAATCCTATAAGATGAAGTAAAAAAAAATCATCCACTAGACTTGACAATGTATAGATGAATGGTGAACTTGACAAAAGCTATTTGTAGAGAGGTAGGGATGAAAGACTGATTAGCAGAGGTTCAAGACATCAGGGAAAGAAGGAAGTAGGAAAGCTATGTAGCTGGAGTTATAACTCTTTCAAGAGGTATAGCTATGAAGAAGAGCAGAGAAATGGAGTGTTGAGGGGAATGTTGGGACAAGGTGAGTTTTTTTAAATATTGGAGGAATTATAGCTTTTTCATGCTTATGAGAATGAATCTATATATAGAGAAAATGGGTGATATAGAAGAAGGAGGAAAGAATTGAGGGAGGGGTGATTTGAGTAGGTGAGTGGGAATAGGATCAGAGCAGAATGGGGGAAATTACATATAAATAGGAGCAAAGATGGTTTATCTATAGTAAAGAGGGAGCAGTAGATGGCAGAGAAAGTGGGTGCAGATGCAGGAAGACTGGTTAGTATAATGAAGGGAATGTGTACAAGTTCTCTTCTAATTGCTTGTATGTATGTATGTATGTATGTATTTATTTATTTATTTATTGCTTCCTAGCAAGAATATTAACTGATTGAAGAGGGAGAAGGACATGATGGAAGTGAAAGGAAATATAATAAATAAAATAAAATAATGTTCTAAAATTTTGGAAGAGAGGATAAAGAAACTAGTTTCATTGGTGGGTGGCAATAAGGGTCTTTTGAAGGTTTAAGTCATAAATTAAAAGAGAAACCCTTCAGCAGTTTGTGGGCTTCTCTCCAGCTATATTCACCCATCTTGGCACAAGTCCAGAGTAGACAAAGCAAGGAGATCAAGTAAAATTTTGGTTCAGCTAGAAGAGTATTGAGCAAGGAAGAGATAATGACAGATTTAGTACTTGAGGTAGGAGTCAGAGGACATGGAGCGACATGCAGTCAGAGCAGTGGTAAAGTTCGAATTGTGGCTTTCTTTGTGGCTGAGGAATTGTTTGAATTGAGGTATAAGATGGAACAAACTGGGTAGTTAGGTGGTAGAAGCCAGTGGTCATGGAGCGAATGACATCTAGGTAGTGATTACTGAAGAGAACCCATGACTAGAATGATTGTCTACATGCATATTGAAGTGATGAGCAACTACGGTAAGAATGTTAGAGATAGTGGCAGCCAGCTATGTCTTAGAATGTTTAGAAGCATAAATCAAGAGGATGAAACTGTGTTTGAAATCTGTCGCTCTTAGATTTTAAATCCATACTGCTATTTATACATACATGCTATTTAATTCCATACTGTTATTTATACATACATACTGCTATTTATACATACAATTTAATTATTAAATCATACTGAAAATCACATCTGAAACTAATGATGTACTATATGTTGGCTAATGGAATTTAAATTAAAAAAATACAGAGAGGGATAGACAAAAATCAAAGTAGAAAATATCAAAAATATTTGCTCTACAAACAAATCTGGAAAATGTGAACATTTTGCTTTAGCCCATTTTCATTTTGCAAAGGAACACATTTTAAATATAGTTGAATCCAGGGATCCCTGGGTGGCTCAGCGGTTTGGCGCCTGCTTTCCGCCCGGGGTGTGATCCTGGAGTCCTGGGATCGAGTCTGCATCGGGCTCTCCGCATGGAGCCTACTTCTCCCTCTGCCTGTGTCTCTGTGTCTCTCTCTCCCTGTCTCTCTCATGAATAAATAAATAAAATCTTTAAAAAAAAATAAAAATAAATAAATATAGTTGAATCCCCTGAACTTTCTAACTCCTTCTCCCTTCTCAAACCTTTCTCTTCCCTTCTTTCCTTGAAGGTGACATGCATCCAAATCTTCACAAGTTGCTAATATGTACATAACAAAAGATAATACTGACTAAAATAAATAAATAAAAGGCATCATACTGCAAGTATACTCAACATCTATCCATTTTAATATAGTTATATTGCTTTCATTAATTTCAACTGCTGTGTAATTAATTTTTAATTTAACATTATATTAATATAGTAGTTTGTTTATCCATCTCAGTGTACATTTAGGTGGTTCCACATTTTTGCAATTACCAATAATGTTGCTATGGATGCCCACATTTCCTTGTGAATGTACGTGAGTATCTATGTGTATATACTTAGAAGTGGAATTGCTACATCGTGGGAATGAACATTTTCAACTTTGTTAAATAATTCCAAACTGCTCTTTAAAGCAATTTGCCCATTTATATTCTCCTCTGAGATATATGAACTTTCCAATTTTCCACATGTAATGCTAATACTTGGTATTTCCAAACTTTAAATTTTTGTCAATCAAAGCATATGATGAGGGAGAGGCAATATCAAATGAGTTTTTGATAATGGAGAAAGATCGAAATCCTTAGCTTTAGTATTCATAATGAAGCCTAGGTGGGATTTAAAAAAGTCTCTAAAAAAAAAAAAAGTCTCTAGGTGTTAAAATTTGAAGGATAACCACTAAAATAATAGAAAAACATTGTGTAACTTACCATCAATATATAGAAAAACATTGTAAATGCATAATTATTTACCCTGCAAGGTATTCAATAATAGATGTGAAATAAACACATTTTTGGCAAAGCAAAACTGAGAGGGCTTACCAGCAACCAAATGATATTAACAGACATTTTTAAAGATTATGTAAAAAAGAAGGAAAGTTATCCTGGCAAAGGTTTGAGATCTAAGGAAGAGTGGAGAGGAAGGAATTGTCAAAAACATGGGTAAATATTTAACTGAATAAAAACAGTAACTATATTATCAAATTTGAGGATTATAAATACAAGATGTGATTAAATATTGGACAACAGTAATAGGTAAGAGACAGCGTATGAGATTGGTATTCTAAAGGTCTTGTATTATTCCAGAGGTATCGATTAACTTGAGACTCTAAGACAATAGAAATAGCTTGTATAATATCTAGAACAATAAAGGGAAGATAATAGGATAGCAATGATATTAATCCCAAATAAAGGAGGGGAAAAAAGCATAGAAAAAAGTAGGACAAATAGCACAAATAAGGTGGTAGAGTTTCAAATATTTTATTGATCAAATATAAATGTAGTAAATTATCACTTGTAAGAAAAAATTCTGAGGTTGGATTAAAACAAGCAAAATTCAACTGTATGTTATTTATATGAGGCACCAAAAATACAGGATCAGGAAGATCAAAAGTAAAAGGATGGAAAAATATATATCAGGCAAATACTTAAAAAAAATTAAAAAGCTATTGTAAGTACCCCCCCAAAATAAAGCTTAGGTAAAATAAGTAAAACATCATTTTGATTAAAGAAGGGTAAATTAATTGAAATAGGGGTATAATAGGCAGTTATAACATATTCAGTATGAATCCATCTTTATTTTTAAACCCCAGTGTGTGTATTGTAGTCATCTCATCATCATCATTGTCAATGCTGATTTATATTGCCAAAGTACCTATCAATTCCTCTGCTTCTCATTGCTTATTTATCCTGATTTTTCCTTCTGTAATTATTATCATTATCATATTATTAATATCATTAGTTTGCAAAGTATATTCCTTAATACGTTTTTGGTGAGGATCCACGTGTATACTAAACTTTGTTTTACCATTATTATTGAATGATAGTTGGAAGAATATAAAAGTCTAAGTTGATTTTTATCTTTTCTCAGTCATTTGAAGACATTCCATTACTTTCTTCTGCTTTGACAATTCTCTATTAATTAAATATGACTCAGGCTTAGGTTTTGTTTCCCTCTGTGTGTTTCTCCTCATCCACCACCTTTAACAGATGAAAGTTTAATTGCCATTTCTCTGGGACAATGAGCAAAAATGTTCTTGATTCCTTTTTAATAGAGAGGTCAGTCTTTCAACAGAGGTTTTAAGCATAGTTATTAGTACCAGTCCCTTGCCCTGCAGGCCTAGGAACCATGATATCTCTCTTCCCATGAACATTTATAATCCTGGCCCTCAGCTTTGTAGGCTTCTGAGTCTGCTTCCCAAACGGGTCAGGTTAACATCAGTTTCTGCTTACCTTTTTTCACTTTATGTTCCCTACTGTTGCTCCCTGGAGATTTACTTTATTCCTTTTGAACATGGATATAGATTTATAAAAATATTTTTTATGTGTTCCATTTTGCCTCTTGTCCTCCCTCTTTACCCAATTATGACATGACGTAGTTACTTCACTTTCTATGTTCCTTGATAGTTTGTATTTTCTTCTTTGTGGTATATAATTATGCTTAGTAGATTATCTGTTAATTCTCTCTTCTGTATATGTGAGTTGTTTGATGCCGTATCTTACTCACCCTACTCTCTAGCACATGGATTAACACATACTAAGCATTCAATAAATGTTTGTTGATCAAATAAATGAAACTCTTTCCACTTTTTATTTAAATATTAAATAATAAGATATGATCCATCATGTCTTCCTATTCTCAAAGAGCAACAATGAGTTTGTTCGTGGCATAGAATTTGAAAGAAGCCTTTTCTCATATTGGTTCAGGCAGCTTTCATTTTATTCTCTAAGGGAGATTATAAGTGAGCTGTGTCATTTCTACCAATCTATAAATTGTAGGTTCTCTTGAACATCTTAGCTGTTTTAATTCCATGGAGCAAAGCAATGAAGAGTTAAAAAAAAATCCAGTTGCCAAATGTAGATATAATTTCATAAATTAGTGAATTTCACTGGAAAATTTGGCTTCTCTCTGAGAGCCAGCAAGGGCTTTAGATCCCCATCAAGGTAATAAAAACTGCACATTAAAATCAAAGCATTTTTGTCATTTCTAAGTTCTCCCATTTAAAAGAGAGTGAAAGAGTTCTTTGGCTCCTGGTATCTATTACAAGTGAACAATCAAATCAGTTCTGATTTGAACACTGTCACTTGGATTACGTTTATCTATTGCTTGGTAGTGCCAAGTCAGCAGGCCTCAGAGATGAAACCCAACACTGATTGTCAACTTGACAACCTGGAAAATGAGGAGCATTACTTTATTCCTTTCTTCCCCACAGCATGTGTCAGGATTTTTGAACTGTTACATGCTTCAAAATTTCCTATCCCTTGAACAAGTGTGAATAAGTGATAGTGTCAAGCATTTGGTCCCTAGCAAATTCTCCTGGCCCCCAAAGGGCCTTTGTGATTTTCCAGGAGCTTAATAGTGAGCTTATAATTGACTAAAATATTGATTTAAAAAAATCACAATCACTGCTTCAAGCTAAAAGGCAAAGAAATAAATATATTGCATAATACTATATAATGACATGTAGAATTTTTCTATATGTTTTATAGCATGGAGTAGAGGAAACAGCACTTACACTAGGAGACAGAAACCCAGTTCATAACTCCTAGCTAGATGTGGTTGACTTGTCCAAGGTCAACCATACCCTTTGGGCCTGAATGCCCTCATCTCTAAAATCTTAAATTTGGACTAAATGATTTTTATGATCCACTGAAATCAAATGTTCTGTTTTAAAGCAATGCAATGACTTCAAAACCTATTACGACAAATTAGATTGTATAAAGTAATGCCTGCGAGAGAGACTTACTCTGTTTTCAGATAGTTAAAATAAAGCATTTATATTTTCTTATCAACCTAGACATGGTCTTAGCATAACTCTTGGGGCCTTGGGTAAATCTGTGTCCTCCCATACTTTCAATCAGCCTGTCCATAGTAACATGTGGCTCAGAGACTTTAAATATGGCATTAATTCTCTATTTGTAGCAGTGATAGCTACCCAGAATTACATTTGTAGTGATTAAGTTGCTCTCCTGAGAAACTGTTATGGAGTAAAAAGGCGGCATAGGAATTTAATAATGTCACATGGGAGGCATCTGGGCCCTGGGCCATTTAAGTAAGTCACACAGGAAGTGTCCCTGCACTGAACAACTGGGGAATTCATTCACTGAGTCTCTAAGAGGAGCTAAGTTTACACATTAGGTGTTTAAGAATCACTTTGAAATATAATCTCCAGTGAAGGTAAATTTAAGTCAGATAATCTGAGATATACTACTTATTACTAGGTTTAACATGTACAGAACAGAAATGCTATGATCTCTAATCAGGATCATGAATGAAGCAAGGTGCAAACATCCCATTGTAGACCACACTGTATGGGATAAAAGCAATATGGGCCAGATAGGACCAGGCCAGACACTAATCTCATTGCTTCATTATAAATCCATAGTTGAGCTCAGAAGAAAGTAAAACTCACATATCAGAGAGCCAAAGCCAAAGCTCTAAGCAGAAACTGGTATCAGCATGATCCATTTGAGACCTGAACTCACTATGAGTCCAAAAGGTTGGAGTTTGGGATTTAAATATTTATCATATTTTTTAATTAATTGGATACTGCATTAGATACAGAAGAAAACAACCTCAGAAATTTAGAGCACAAACTAGTTATTCTCTGAAGAACTCAGAGGAAAGAAAAAAGAGATTTAAAAGATGAGGAAAAGTATTGATTAGGGAAAGGATATTCTGTGTATCAGGAATCCCAGAACAAGAGGAGACATTGAAGAGAAGAAATATCTGAAAGTAGAACAAAAGAAAATTTTCCTATTAAGAACTCATAAATTTAAAATAAAAGGACACACTGAGTGACAATTGAAATTGGTAACTAAGATGCACAACTAGATGAATTTTCATGAATTTTTTTGACTGCCAGTATTAAAGAAAAATCTGATGGGCATCCACACAGAGAAAGGTGGTTATCAAAGAAGGAAAAAATATAAGATTGGCAACAGACTTTTGTGCGACCCAAAATGCCAGGAAAAGTACAGAAATAGCTATGGAGTTTCAATATTAAAATATTGTTGCAAAAAAATTTCTGTATCCAGTATATTCACCATATATGTGTGAGGGCAACCAAAAAAAATTTCTCAGATTCTGTAAAAGGTAAAAAATAATGAAACACGAGTAACATTCCGAATAAATGTTGAACAGTTATAAGCAATTGAAAAATAAATTCATAAAAACCTAAGTGATGTGGAAAATGTGGCCTTAAATATTACATAATAATATAATAAAACATAGAGAAGTCATATTAACACAATTATGAAACATGTAGCATTAATAGAAATTTTTGAAAAAGAATATGTGTGTATGTAACACCCACCCCCCCCACACACACATATATATATATATATACACAAGAAAAAGGTAATACCAATAATTTTGGCTTAAAATTCCAGGTCATTTCAACCACAAAGCAATGGTAGGTAGGAAGGTAGGGAGACCATAAATCTGACTAGTGCTTCTGGTTCCCTCAGGACAGGAGATCAGAGGTGAACATATAGTAGCCCTTTTGAATTCAAGGTGTGGAGAAATTAAGTTAGTTTCACCTCAAGGCTTGTATCATCTCATCCTGACTATGAGGGACTAATAATCAGCATAAAGAAACAAATACCCAAGTATTACACCCGCTGGAAAGTTAGTGAGTTCTAGCTACCTGTAGGACCTTAATCATAGCAAATCTAAACTCTGATTAAACTGAATGTTAACTGGACAAACTGGACAATAAAATGTCACTGGAGTTTTGGTTTGCTAGTGACTTGGGGTTATCTGTGATCCTATAGCTTACATTATCCTTATTAATTTTGAGTTCATTCATCGTATACCATTCACAAGAGTTGTAACAAAGGTAAAAACAAACAGGAAGGCTCAAAATAAAGTGTGTTAGTTTCTCAGGTGCTGTAACATAGCCCACTAGCTGGGTGGCTCAAGCCACAGCAATCTGTTGTCTCTTGAGGTTATAAGTCCAAAATCAAGGTGTTGACAGAGTTGGTTTCTTCTGAGGGTTGAGAGGAAGTATGTGATATGCCTCTCACCTAGCTGCTGGGGTTTGCTGGAAATCTTTGGCATGGCATTCTGTAGCTTGTAGACTCACCGCATTGATATCTGCCTTCATCTTCACATGGCTTTCTTCCTGTGTGCATGTCCACGTCCAAATTTCCCCTTTTTATAAGGATACCAGTCATGTTGGATAAGGGGACCATTCTACTCCATTATAACCTAATCTCAACTACCTGCATCTGTAACAATCCAATTTTTAATAAGGTCATATTTGAGATGCTGAGGTTATTAACACATTAATTGGAGGGAGGCATAATTCAACCCATAACATAAAGGAATGAGCAAAATTGTATTGGGGAAATGGAAAAACAATTGGCAATTGGAATATTGGCTATTGGCAATAGGAATATTAGGCAAAGTGGAGTATAAGGAAAAGAAGGATTAATCTTGAAGTTAGAGCCATACAATATAATTCAAAGTGAAACTCTTGCAGTTATGAGTATATCTGTACTAAGTAATATAAAACAAAAATATTATAAATATATAAGAAATCATAACAGAATAAACAACTTTATTTATTTTTTTTAAATTTTTATTTATTATTTATGATAGTCACAGAGAGAGAGAGAGAGAGAGAGAGAGAGAGGCAGAGACACAGGCAGAGGGAGAAGCAGGCTCCATGCACCAGGAGCCCGACGTGGGATTCGATCCCGGGTCTCCAGGATCGCGCCCTGGGCCAAAGGCAGGCACCAAACCGCTGCACCACCCAGGGATCCCCAGAATAAACAACTTTAATGCACATTTCTTAGTCTTTGATAAATCACGTGGGCAAAATTAATAAGCTTGACTTAATAGACTTATGCTGAACTTTCTCCCTTTCAGAAAATGTGCATTTTTAAATTGGTTATAAAATATTTATAAAAACTGATAGCAATCTAGGTCAAAAAAGGTATAAATTCCCCAAATTATAAAATTGTATAGACCTTTCTGTCTGACACAGAAGAGTAGCACTAGAAATTAATAGTAACACGACTTTTTAATTTTGAGATTTAATCAATAACTCCTAGACAAAAATAGAAATAAGTATGTACTTACTAATTATTTAGAATATAATTTTAATGAGAGTTTTGATTAGCCATAATTATGAGATGGGGCCAGAAGTCTACACAGAGGAAATAATTAAAATAAATAAGCTTATAAGAGAAGAATAATGACTTAAACCTAAGAAAATGGGAATCAGGTCAGCCCGGGTGGCTCAGCGGTTTAGCGCCGCCTTCAGCCCAGGGCATGATCCTGGAGACCCGGGATTGAGTCCTGCAAGGAGCCCTGCTTCTCCCTCTGCCTGTCTCTCTCTCTCTCTCTCTCTCTGTTTCTCTCATGAATAAATAAATAAAATCTTAAAAAAAAAAGAAAATGGGAATCAGTAATTTATATATTAAATAAAAAATAGATAAGAAAGCCCAAATGTAAAATTGATTTTTAAAAATAAATAAGTTCCAATTATTTAAAATGATTAAATAAACAGCAAGATTCTGGAAATTGAATGAAAAAAGAGAAAACTTTAATGCAGAACATTTGGAATAAAAAAGAAGATATAATCTCAGATAGATGGAAGTAAATATTAGAATACCATGGGATATTTCTATTAATTAATTAGAAAATTAGTATAAGTGGAATACTTTCCCAGGAAACCATTAAGACATGGAAGCAGCCTGAGTGTTCACTGATCGATGAGTGGATAAGGAAGATGTAGTATGTATATATATTGTAATAGTACTCAGGCTATTAAATCTTTTTTTAAAAATGTGAATTAAGACTATTCTGAAGTGCACACACATGAAATCATCTTAATTTATTTCATACAAATAACATAAGGCTGATACCAAATTCTGAAAGCTGTAGTATATTAAAAGGCAAAAAACAGACCCAAGTTTCACTTATATTTTAAAAATTCAAAAATCACAAATTATTTAAAAATCTAACGGTAAATTTGAGAACAGCATAGCATGAGCAACTATTGTTAATTCTTAAAGAGAAAGGATAGTTCAGTGCAAGGAGCTGCACTTGTATAATTCACCAGATGATCGAGGCCGAAGGAGGAAAACATATTACTCATAAATGCTGCAGTAGCACTTGATAAAATTGAAATTCTTTCTGAATAAAAGCTCTCAGAAAATCAAAAATAACAGGAAACTTCCTTAACTTAGTAAAGAATATCTCTTACATCAACAGTCGACATTTTACTTAATGAAAACTTCCAAATTTTCCACTAAAAAAAGCCAAACAGGATTCACTATTGCTCTGGAAGATTTACTCCATTTTGTAAGATAAGGGGAAAATATACAAATATGCATAAAGAAAGATTCTAAATTGTTACCAATTGAAGATAATTTGATTGTTAGAAATGTAAATAATTGGTTAAAAACATTAGGACTAATAAAACAGTTCAGAAAAGTGGTTGATTATAAAATAAATACACAAGAATTAATGGCTTTCTAATGTTTCAGAAAAATCGTTTAAAAATGTAATGAAAAACATGGTTCCATTTACATCACCATATATGTCATGTATTCTCCACTATATGGCGTTTACATGGCACAGGCTCTAAGATTATTTGAATACATGGAGAATCATATCACGCTATTCCATGGAGACATTTAGTGTAAAGATATCGATTCTCTTCAAGGAGGTCTCCAGAGTAATACTTTTGCAAGTTAACAAAATTATTGTAATGTTCATCTGGAAGACTAATTGCTTGGGAATAGCTATGGAATTTTTGAGAAAAAAAAGAGCACTGAGAGAAAACTTAGTCTCTGGATAAAAAAGTATATAATTGAACTTGAACTGACCCTAAGTAGGGAAAAGAAAAATAGGAGAGAATTAAAATTCTATGAATCAATCCAAAGACATAAAATTTTGAAGCATGTTTGTTATGCTATTTGAAATTGGTGAGGAAAAGGATGATTCACCAGATGCTATTGGAACAATTGGTTGATTTTTGGAGAAAAAAGGAAGTTAAAGCGTTGCTTTACAGAGCAAGCCAAAGTAATTTAGGTATATACATAAATAATGAAGCCATTGAAGTAGATGAAAAACCAGGTGAATATTTATATAACCTTAGGGAGTAGAAGTCTGTTCTAATTAGGATACCAATTACCAGATAGCATAAAGGAAAATATTTCTAGGTTTTGCATATATATATATATATATATATATATATATAGGAATGTAGGAATGTAGGAATATATATATATATATATAACCAGATAAAACAATGTTCTTATATGTCAAAACTGCTATAAACATAATTTATAGATGAAAGATAAACTAGAAAAATATTTGCAAGTCATACATAAATTTATCTCAATAATTAAGGAAAAGATTTATGAAATATGACAGGCAACCTATAAAAATATGAATAAACTTGAAAAAATCCAATTTCACTCTAAATAAAGAAATCATAAATGAAAACAAGCAACCATGTTGTGGCTATCAAACTGGACAAGAATTTTAAAAATGTATATTACCTTACATTGGAGAACACTGAAACGTATGTACACTTAGGGTTCTGTTGGAAGACTAAGTAGGGAAAATTTTCCAAATGGTTATCTGGCTAATTCTAATTATATCATGAACAAAACATTCATTTTCAAATTACATATCCCAACAAAAATATTTATAGAAACGAACAAATGTAGAATCAAGAGACTCCTTTAATTTGGTTTGTAAGACTAAAGAATTAGAGACAGACTAACTGTCCCCAACTTGGAAAATGGCTAAATATATTGTAGAATAGCTGCAGAAGAAAGGATTCACAGAAGCCATTAAAAATTATAGAGGTACAAGACGGTAGGAAATCATCAAAATCTATCATTAATTTAAAAAGCAGTTTCCAAAAGATTACTATCCATGAATTTCTAGAAAAATATGTGTAACATATTAAAGTAGTATACCTGTGTGCATAATCTTTCCTTTGTTTATGATAAAAGTATTACTGTTAGAATGAAAATAAAAAAGGAGTCATAGTTACATGTAAATAAGAATGAGAGACAGTTGACTAGATGAGAAAGATGCACTGGCCTACAGTGTTTGGGCACAGCTGAAGGAGTGTAGAAACTTACATCGGAAGGATCCATCTTCAAGTTCTAGATCTACACCATTAGTAGTGGGTGATCTTGGGCAAGTCATTTAACATTCCTTCACTTTAGTTTCTTCCTATTGTGAATTGCAGACTGGAAGGGTATTTACCTCTCAGGGTGACTGAGGATCAAATGAGATGTACACAAATCACCATCCCAATAATATTCTTAGTATGAAACTATTTTAGACAGTGCCAAGTAAGGAGAAAGACAAGGCTCTAAGAAATCAGACCTATAGAAATATTGGAAATGTAGGACCTTTTTCTTACTTATTTTTAATTCCACATAAAAATGAAGAAAGCACAAATAATGCCTAAAAGGCCATAGCTATAAGTATAAATTAAAAAATTTAAAGGGAAAAATCTGACTGCGAATAAGAAAATCTAGCACAGTTCTAGAAAAAGGAGGTTCCTTTAGCATGGAGACACTGCTCAGGTAGATGGAGTGTTTCCTCTCCATATAAGTTCATCTTTGGCAGAGTGTACATAGTGTGACATGGGAAAAAGTAGAAACAGTCCATGAGAGATTATTGCCTGTTCTTTAAAAAAGATAAGTGGAAGGCACTGGAGATTGAGAGTACCTGATGCTATTGAATTCAGATAACATATCAATAGGAATTTTATTTTTAAGATTTGTAGTGGTAATGATCAAAAAGATGCAAATGAATGGGATAGATTTAGTCACTCAGTCCAAGATCTGGGAAAACATGGTAAAGTAGGCACTGGGTAACTGCTTAGTGAAGTAGTCTGTCAGTGAGGATTAGCTTTGCATCCACTATACCAGCTACAATTTTAGCAGAAATTGAAATCCTATAGGTCTGGCACCTAGTGTTGGCATAGGTAAAAATTATCTCAGGAAAAAGAATTGACTTTAAGAAAAGTTCAGAGGCAAGAGGGAAAAATGGCTATCAAAGATGAAAAAGCAAATGTGTACCTGTCTTTTTAGTGACATCTCTGTTACCTGACTACCTGATTTAGGACTGTGGTTGATTATTTTGAAAATTGGTTGGCCATATGAGATCTAAAGTCTGAAAATCTTTCAATACATAAAAGAAAGCACTGTTCATTGTGAAATACATTTTTGAGTAATAGCCACTTAAATTATCTGATACAGGTATTTTCTTAAAAGCCTGACCAAATGTTATACTCTTTTTATGTTATCCTTCCACTCAGCCCATATCAGATATCAGGCTAATTATGTCAAAAGACAACAATAATTAACTCTCAAAAGGTCATTTTTGACCTGGTTAATCCAGCAATGCTTAGAATAAATCGGAGAAATTTTATATCCATTTGATTGATGGCCTTTTCACAGCAGCTAAAAATTCTTATTTGATTCTACACTGGTCAACTCAAACTAGTAGCTCATCATTTTAGCAGATTTTGCACCAAATTCCCATTCATTCAATAAATCTTTACAGGATGTTTTCTCATCCATTCAATAAATATTTATTGAATAGAACAAATTTAACTGAGAATAGTAGACCCTGTGCTAAGTCCTAGACATTTGGCACAGAAAAAGATCCACAAGACTGTTACACTTGCTTTTTTCCTCTTCCTTGAGCAGACAGTCCTTAACAGGCACTTTGGCCTTTTCTAGATCTTTTGCATGGCTTTCTCCCTTACTTCATTCAGTCTCTGCTCAAAAGTCACCTCTTCGAAAATGCCTTCCTTATCTACCCACTCCTTCTACACCTTCCATCTTTGTCTAACTTCTCAAACTGCTTTAATTTTTATTTACAGCTCTTGCTATTGAAATTTTATGCCATTTATTTTTCTTTTTCCCCCTAGATGGATGTAAGCTCAAGGACACATACTTTGTCAAGTTCCAAGTCTAGAAGAGTGCTTGACAAATAGTGGGAGATTAAAATATATGTGGAATGAATAAATGAATGAATGAGTGAGGTAAATTATCATTGTTTATGGAATTCACATTTTAGTGAACAGAGAAAGACAAATAAGCAATTACTAATGGAAAGTGGGCTGGAGAGTAATCTCAAAGGCTACCTGGAATAGTAGTTAAGGACAGTTTCTCTGAGAGATGATGTTTGAGCTCATCATTGATAGGAAGGTGCTAGCCTGTGAACCTTCCAGAAAGAGAACATTAAAAGCAAAGTCTCTCAGGGTTGGGAAGGAGACTAATACTGCTGAAGACCAAAGGGCAGAAGAAGGGGAGAGAAGTGTGAGATGCAACTGAAAAAGTGGGAAGCTACCAGATTGTGTGGATTCTTATGGGGCAAATTGAGCATAAATTACATAGGTAAACTGTGGGGTTATCAATCACAAGAGTCAATAACTCTGTTGAGAGAATGGATTGTGGGGGAGGGGACTCAGGAAGCCCACATATTGCCACGGAACAGATGAGAAATGATGGCCATGGAAAAGGAGAGAAGTGGCCAACAATGAATGTAATTTTGAAGTGACGCCATTAAGACTCGCTGGTAGATTGGAGATGAAGATTTGAGAATTGAGAGCAACGGAAGCCTCTGGATGATTTTTGGGGTTTTGGTTGAACTTTTCGCAGAAGGTGGAAACACCTACTGATAGGTAAATTGTCTGGACTCTGCATTAGGTGATAATTATACTGGCTTATAATGCTTCCAATTTCACTGTGGGATTATTTTGCTCTTTAACAATTTAGAACTTGGATCTGTTTCCATTGTCACAGCAAAATCACTAAAACTTGAGATAGTTGTTTCAAAAATGTTGCTCTTCTTCCTTCTGATGCTTAATTTTGGGTAAAGATCAATGTGATTTATGGAAATGAAAATAGAAAATATCTTTTGTTAATTCTTCTTTTCTTTGGCATGGCATTTTCTACTAAATGTTGATGCTATTGACCAAACTTATATTTAGAGTGATAGATTGGCTTTAATTTCACACCTTCTCCCAACTAAACATAACTAGTAATGATCTAGTTTTAGTCCACATTGTCTTCTGAAAATTGGTCAACCACAGAGAGAATTCTATTATTGTAATCAATAATACAACCACACAATTTTAATTAAAATAATTATTTAAACAGGACCCTGAAGCCCTAAGGACACTGATTTTGTAATTGTTAAAATGAAGAAATTGTTTTTTGCAAGCAGTTGAGTTTTAAGGATCTCTTGTTCTAGAATAAATAGTATTGTTTGGAACTGTTTGTGGCTTTTTATCAGTTTGTTTGTCTAATAGCTGCTCTAGCAGAGAGTGTGCTCTTTCTTGCCCTCTTCATCTAAAAATAATATTATAATAAACTTCTCCTGAGGTTGTGTCTTAAGGTTTACAAAATATAATTCTATATCTCCTTATGATTGGCAATATTTATTTTCTTCATAAAAGTGTTGCTCAATAACAAGAGGTCGTTCTAATGACAATTTAATGATAGACCCTCCAATGACAGTTTATATTGTCAAATTATTCATTTTAGCATTACCCTCATCCCTTAGATCATTTACCATGAGTACTTAGTTATTCTTTTGGGTAGTATATGTGAATTTTTCATCCCTTCCCTCATCTCTCTATAAGGAAATATTGGAGGCTAATTAGTTCATCGATCATAATTTCATTTTTGGAAGCAGTAATTCAATTCTACTCTTTCTCTTAGAGGAAGTATTTAATCATTTCTTTCTTTTGAAGTGAATTCACATACAATCCCTCCATGGCTAGATCAAATGTCATGGTATTTCCTACCTAAAAGGGCATTGTTACTGAGGCTATTGGGTTGAAGCTAAAGATAAATTGATTGTTTCAGAAACCAACTTTGATAAGTTACCTTTCTGGTAAGAAGATGTCACCTCAATGATTCTGTCATTTTTGAAAATGTGCATGACATTTACTACAATATGACAAGTGTAAATAGGTGATCTTAGGCTATATCTCAAAATCTGGTTATAGGACTCTGCTGAAATGAAAATGATTACACCTGAATCTTCCTGCTGAACCAGCCAGCAATGAGTCAACATGAGGGGAGGGACTGATTCTTCTGTTTCTATATTTGCAGCTGCTTTTTTTAAGACAAAAGTTAAGAGTCAGAATACATCTTCCATTTAGAATGTAAGCTCCCTTTGAATATTTTGATTAGGCTTACAAATTTCATAATTTATACTTTTCAAGTATAAAATAGCAGTACATTTATATGGTATAATCGTGTTCTTACTTACATTAATGACAAAGTCTAAGGATTACTGTAAATTTAATCTGTGTCCTTGCACTTGTGGAAAGCATTGGCTGGTATAGCTGGTAGCTCAGGTGACCATACTAACCACATGATGGACCATTTGTTTAGGACAGAGACAGACCAAATGCCATGACAAGATATAGGAAAAGTAGAAATAAGGCAGTGATGAGGATATTTATGAAGATAAGAAATGGGAAAAAAAATGATACTGTTCCCTCCTCACCCCCACAAAGTTCAAGCTGCCTTCTAGACTCTGACTGAAATAGAAGAGCAAACATAGTTGATCCCTAAGCAAGAATCTGCTGCTGGTCCTGTATTCTCATATTTCCTTCATGGACTTGTACACTCATTGTTCTTACTCAGTCTCACTTCCTTTAACTCCTTCCACCCCAACTTTGGTATTAAAAGGTTTATGAAAATTAGAATTCACTTTTCATAAAGGAAATCTGAGTAGCTTAACTCAAATGAACCCACTGGCATAGCAGGAATGTAGCAAGCAGAATAGAAGGTGTGTTCCCCTTGAAAGGTTAAGTCACTCCCAGAAGTCGCAGCCCAAGTTGGCGGGAAGGGTGAAGATTGAAACCAGTATCCCCATCTTTAAACTCTCAATCATCCCACCCCAGTAAATGTATTCCTATTAGATCTCTCAGAGAACTCGGGAAAAGTTTTAAAACCGATTAATGGATGCAAGAAGTAGTATAGCAAATTGCAGTAAAATAGAATTGTACAGGAGAAATGGACATATTTTGGCCTCTACAGGGAATGCATTCTTCAGGTTTAGTTTTATAATTCTGCACTGCTGGCACTAAGATTTTTGTGGGACAGAAAAAATTTTTTATTCCAAATGCCAGTGCTTGCCATAGTTGGAGATGGCTGAGGGGTATAGTGAGAATTAATTTTACTGTCTCCATTCAGAGTTAATTTAGTGTGCTGCCATCAAACTGAAACAGCTGAACTAAAATCACCACCACCACCAGCAGCAGCAGCAGAAGCAGCAGCAGCATTGAAAGCTGTCTCTTAAATGATGTGGGACATATCTGAATGTAAGGGAAGAAATTAAGATGAGGGTTCAGGGCTGTTTAATCCAGGTTGAATACCTGATACACTAATATCCTCAAAGGATAATATGACATGTTCTTCATAAAATGTCCTTCAAACACAATATCACAAAGCTAGAGAAAGGAAGATTTCTTCTTAGGAAAGGAGATTGGGTTTGGATAAAATTGTTAACACAACTTTGTTGGGAATTAAATTCATTTTTTTTCTTTTTTGGTGTTAAGGAAGTTACATTTGCTGTAGGCAGTATTTGTGGGTAACCTTTACTAGAACAAAGCTAATCACCTATTCTTATTATTGTTTTAGGATAAAAGTAAATTTTTAAAAAGATTTTATTTATTTATTCATGAGAGAGAGAGAGAGAGAGAGAGAGAGAGAGAGAGAGAGAGAGAGAGGCAGAAACACAGGCAGAGGGAGAAGCAGGCCATGTAGGGAGCCCAATGCAGGACTCGATCTCGGGTCTCCAGGATCAGGTCCTGGGCTGAAGGTGGTGCTAAACTGCTGAGCCACCTGGGCTGGCCAATAAAAACAATTATTAATTAGGATTTTAAAGATTTAAGCAAGATTTACAGGCCAATGAAATACAGGCCAATAAATTTGCTAAGGTACCATTATTTTGAGTCAGTAGTGTAATAGTCAAAATCGGTACTGCGTAAATTTAATCTGTGGAGATGCTTTCAGATTTTACCTACACCCTGTTCACACCAAAACAGAACACTTTAAGTATGTTCTACAAATAATAATGCTCAATTTACATGACATTAAATGGATCAAATTTACAAAACAAGAAAAATTTATTCTGAAATATGTACTTTGCTGACTCCTTTTTAATTAGTTTATAATTTCTTTGTAAACTCAAGTTAGTCATAATGCATACATCAATTGCTTTTTCTGGCAGAATTCTGGCAACTTTCATATATTATGTTTATAAATATTAATCATTTTCTTTTCTATTTAAAAAATTATTTATTTGAGAGAATGAGGAAGCGGGAGAGCATGAGCTGAGGGGGAGGGGCAAAGGGAGAGGGAGAAGCAGACTCTCCGCTGAGCAGGGAACCCAATGTGGGGTGGGATCCTGGGACTCCAGGATCATGACCTGAGCCAAAGGCAGATGCTTAACTGACTGAGCTACCCGGGCACCCCTAATCACTTTTTCATTTAGTTAGATCAAAATTATTCTCTCTGGTCCAAATGTAAGTTTTTAGTACCTTTCATAAGTCAAAGTGCCATAAATATTTCCCCTGCATCATTTTCATTCATCCTCTCAGAGGGTAGCATAACAGACAAGTTCTTTTCACAAATCTAGTAAAAATGTCATTGTGAGTTCCAGCTTTAAGTGCTCACTCATCTTCAGTTAAAAAATGATCAAGCAGGGATTAAAATACATGATGGAAATCTTGTGGAAAAGAAATGGATCAGGAACATATGGCAGCTAAAGCTGAGGGTTATTGGGGTGTGGAATCCCACACAGACAGAAATGGCCACAGATTAAACCATTGCAGGGCAAGTAGGTTAAAAAGTGTCATTCACATTTGGCTAGAGTAAAAAAGTGGGTCCCTAAGCACAAAACTGATAAAGGCGAATGATAAAAACAGTGAATGCTTCAGTGAATGCTTCCTAGGGATGTAGGTTTTATTCAGTTACAAAACAAATGTGGTCAAAGGAAGCAAAGTGATGACATAATGAGGAAGTGTGCTAAACTGCCTGTTGGCTTGATGACTGGATTTTCTGTAATCCCAGTACAGAACAAAACTCCTAGAAAGCCAATGTAAGACACAAATTATCGCCTGAGGGCTTCAGGAGTAAGGGTAAGGGCTTCTTTAAAACTACCAGACAAGGAAGGATAAGAGATAATGTTCACTGAAAATTACTCATAAAAATAAAATTCCAAATGAATGAGCAAAATTAACCCTAGCAATAAAAACACTAATAAATACAATAATGCAAAGAATATATTCAGTAAAAAATCTAAATAATAGAGCAATCTGATAGAAATTTTAAAATCTGGAAGTTTAAGCTTCTCAAAAAGATAAAATGATAATAACCCACAAAACAGAACAAAATGAAATATTATTAATCCAGAATTCGAAAAAAATATTGAAATTGCAGATATAAGAAATAATATAGACTTGAAATCAAAGAAAGAGTTAATGGATTGCTATACAAAAATGAAGAAAACATCTAGAACAAATTGCACAGACATCAGAGAATAAAAAATATAAATGGAATGGAGGATGAGACAAGATGTTCCAACATATTTGTAATGGGAGGTCTAGAAATAGAGAACAAGGAGTCAAAGTAAAATAATATTCCAAAAGAATGATTGAAAATTTTCAATTATTGAAGAAAGATGAGTCCTCAGATTGTAAGTTTTTACTAAGTGCTGAACTAGATAAATAACAATAAATCTATATAGATACCTAGAAATGTAGACATTTAGAATTAATGCAGTTTTGATAAAAGACCTGTGAAGTACAGACAGATACGTAGAGGACTTCACATTAACTAGACATCAGAAGCCAATGAATTTATATTTCTAAAAGTATTGAAAGGAAAGAACACGCAACTTAGAATTCTATACCCAGATAAACTATCATGAAGTTAAATAGTTGAATAATATTGTAATAATTGTTCTGTTGGATGTATTTTTCACATAACTGTATGTCTTGGAGAATATTCCATGTCAGTACAGAGTGAGAAAATTATTCTTTCCAATTTTTGAATAGTAGTCTATAGAATATATGTAGCATAATTTAATACTTGATTGGTAGTCACCTTACATCCTCTTTTTTGCTATCAATTAACAGTGCTGTAAGAAGCAGCTGTATACATGTTTTTTCCCCTATTTTTGTGAAAATTTATTGGGGAACATCAAGGAATCACAGATGCTTCAAATTGACTTTGAAGTAACTAAACCAATACATATGCTCATCAATGGTAGAAAGTATACTTCTGTACCTATGCCCCTAATGAGCATTTGATACTACCAATCGTTTTATTTTTTGCCAGCAAAGCTATCACTTTAGTTGCTGCATGGTTATTACAATTATTATAGTATGATGCCATTTAGCATCGTAATACTCTTAAACAGTAACTTAATATAATGATTTAAAAATGTTAACTGTTTTATTTTGTAATTTATTGACTCCTAATGAGATTAAACATATTTTCATGTATTTAAAAGCTTTTTTTCTTTTCTATGAAGTGAATGCTCTTGTACTTGTCCAAATTCATGCTGATTTTTCTTTGTGTTGATTATCGATTTGTAGGTTTTAAAATATATTTTTTTCATAATATATTCTTCATTGAAGGTGTGTAATACAAATATATTTTTCTAGTCTGCCACTTGAGTTTTAATTTTCTTTCTTCTTCTTTTTTTTTGTAATCTCATTGCTCCAGAAATCCAAACTAACCTCAACTTTAAGTTAGTGAAAATATTTATAATATTGAAGAGTATATGATATAAACCAATCATTTGAAATTACACATAGCTATTTGTATCACCAATACTAGAAGAATGTAAACAATTTGAAAAGCACATACTAGAAGCAATATTACAAAAACAATTGGTATAACTCAGATCAAATATCTCTAAGAAATTCTCACTGTAATTTATTTCATCTTATCATACATGTTTGTGAAAATAACCTAAAATAAATAAATTTTTAAAATATAAATATGACTGTATTTATAAATTTTGATTTTGTCTCATTGTAAGAAGTGCCTTTACTCAATTATATAATTTTAAACAAAATCACCCATATGATAAATTAGGTAAATTGATTTTAAATTTAAATTAGCTATTGTTAAGAATTTTTGGATTTCAAGAACAAAACTTAATTGAGACTTGCTTACACTAAAATAGGAATACATTGGCTCACATAATAAAACTGCAAGAAGGGCAAGGTTGTACATAGGCCTCACTATAGGGAATTATATTCTCTCAAAAGTATCTATCTCCTTTTTTCATCACTGCTTCTTCAGATGTTCAAACTTTATTCACTTAGTCTAGAATTTTCCATATCAGTAAAAACGTAGCCACTAATAACTATAAGGCTATGTCTTCTAGCCTTCTATAGAAGGACTGAGACTCCTTATCTCTGATATGATGTTCCTAGTCCTTGACCAATCCCTGTGGTTAGTGAAATCAAGGTTGTTAATATCAGCCCAGAATACCTAGGCAGGAAAATTAATGTGTCCCAAAGGAAGAGGTGCATTTCTCAAAGGAATTTTGGGACAGATAAAGCAACTGGTGTCCACTACCATGATCATTATAAAGCTGGAGATATAAAATGATGGGGAAAAAATCCTCAAAATATTTTATTTAAAAAATTGTAGGGGAATGAATTAGGAAAGTTTATTTCTGTACAAGATGTGGATTATGAGTTGAATAGAAATAATTTACCTGCTAGTTATTGCCCTTCTGGTATTCATACCTCCTTATTTTGGGCATTATCTATATTTTTGCCCCTTTCAGCAGTTGCTATTATTTTTAAAATCTCAATTCTATTATGATAATCTATTAATTTTATTAATAGATTAAAAATCAATAAATTAATTTTAATTTAATCTATTAAAATCTTTTATGGGATTTAGATCCCATTTTTAACTATACAAATTTACATCCCAACTACTAAGTTTCTATTGCTCTACATCCTCACCAAAATTTGATATCATCAGTCTTTTAAATCTTTGCCAAACGGAATGTCTGTAAATTGATATCTTATCTATTTGCATCTCCATGACTGCTTCTGAGGGTGCACATCTTTTCATACACTGGTGGCCATTCTCTGCTACCTAGCCTATAAATTGCCTATTCCTATCCCTTTAGCCACTTTTTTTCTAATAAGGGTTGGTTTTAGGAGTTCTTTTATTAACTCTTTTCTTCATTTTAGGAGTACTTTATAGAATCTAGAAATTAATTCTTTGTCAACTATATGTGTTGCAAACATCTTTCTACAGGTTGTGGATTTTCTTTTAAAAATGGTGTCTTCTGGGATGCCTGGGTGGCTCAGCAGTTAAGCGTCTGCCTTCAGCTTAGGGCATGATCCCAGGATCCTGGGATCAAGTCCCATATTGGGCTCCCTATGAGGAGCTTGCTTCTCCCTCTGCCTGTGTCTCTGCCTCCTCTCATGAGTAAATAAATAAAATATTTTTTAAAGGTATCTTCCGATGAACAGCATTTTTCAATTTAATATAGATTAATATTTCAAAAAAATTTTTTCTACTATGGCTTATGCTTTTAAATGTCTTATTCAAGGAATCTTTTCCTGGCTTGGTGACATAAAGATTCTCCTATAGGTTTTTTCCTAAAAACTTTAAAGTTTTTCTATTTACATTTTATTCTTATCCATTTGGCATTAATTCCTATATATTGAATGAGGTATAGATTCAATTCTATATTATGTTATTAGATACCCAACTACCCTATGGCTGTTTATCAAGAGCCTTTCCTTTCCCACTGATCTGCCATGCCAGGTCTTTTACTACTTTAAGATATCCTTGTTATTGTTGTCCAAGTAAACTTTCAAGTTTACTTGTTAATTTCCCATTGGGATTTTAACTCAAATCTGAATGCATAAATCAGCTTGGGGAATGCTGACATCTCTATAATAGTGAATCTTACCATATATGAACTAGGTCTATCATTACCTTTTAGGTTCTCTTTAATGTATTCCTAATACATTTTATAATTTAATTTTCTCCTCAAAGTTCTTACACATATTTTTATAAGATTTTTTCCTCTGTATACTATTTTTATTGTTATTGCAAATGGTATCTTTTGAAATTACCTTTTCTACATATTTATTATCTGAAAATGAAAATGCTTTTGGTATTTGTATGTTGATTTCATATCCAAGAATCTTGCTAAACTCTCTTTTTAATTAGTAAAAATAACTTCCTGGATTAATTTTGATTTTCAATGTAACTCTGAACAGTAGAAACACTATTTTTCTTGACTTCGTTTGCTGACTAAATTTCCATTTACTTGTCTTTTTCCTCTAAATATTGCATCATGACCCCTTCTAAGATGTACCTTTTCATTATTTTAAATACTTTATTTATTTGAGAGAGATAGAGAGAGAGCACGCGCGAGAGAGACAAACAGAGAGAGCACAAGCAGGGAGAGAGGTAGAGGGAGAGGGATAAGCAGACTCCCCACGGAGCAGGGATCCTGACACCAGGCAGGACCCTGGGATCACAGCCTGAGCTGAGGGCAGATGCTTAACCAACTGAGCCACATTTTCAAAGAGTACCTCAGCCTGATAGTATACCAGAATTTATTGAACTATTTTCCTGTTGGGAAAAATCTATATTATTGTGATTTTAATTTTTTTTACTAGTATAAAAAAGTTGGATTTTTTTTGTACATAAATCACTGCCCAAATTTCTCAACAATTTCTTACATCTTAATAATACATCTTAATAATAAAATTGTAGTATTGAGAGTAGTGTCAGTTTAAGATCCTCAATATGTATTGCAAAATTACTTTTTAGAAAGGTCATTACAATTTACTGACAACCGGCAGTGCATGAAAACATCTGTCTCACCACATCCTCATCAGTATATGAAATTATCCTTTATTTTCTTTTGCTAATTTGATAGACAAAAATATTACTTCATTTTAATTTGCATTTATTTGATTACCAGTGAAGCTGACCTTTTCCATACAGTATTTTTCAAGCTTTTGGTGTTTTCTGTCTCTTGACTCTAGCAGGATCTCATCAGTATGAAAGTGTTTATCATCAATATGAAGAGTTGGTAATAGATATTAACCCTTTAAAATCTATTTGTATTTATATTGTATTGTATTTTTATTTATGATCTCTTTTTTATAACTCAGCAAGTTTTTTATAACTCAGCAAGTTAATCTTGTATCATTAAATATGCCAGTTATTTCCCTGATCAATTTCTTTCATTGTTTGTATTCATTGTTAGAAAGTTAGCCTATACTTTTTTCTTGAGTATTTATAAAATGCAATTGATCTTGGTTATACCATAAGTTTACGCATCATCAACTTGCACTAATTCAAATCTATAAACTTTTTCTTCTAGAATGAATATTCTGGATCTTCGATTATGTTGTTTTTACTTTGTATTCTTAGCACTTGGCATAGTTCCTGGTGCAACATAGCTACCCAAGAAATATTTGTTGAATAATTTAGTGGCATGTGTTTCAACTTGAAATTTTCCTATGATCTTAGTTTTAAAGAAAAATAGAATAAGGCATCTCCTGATTTATTAATTTGGTAACTTCCAAGTATTGTAGAAAGATAATACTTGTGATCTTCAGCATTTTTGATAATCCTAAACTCTCCATGGGCTTAACCTACACTATTAG
The DNA here is from genome assembly GCF_905146905.1 of Nyctereutes procyonoides. Classification (NCBI taxonomy): domain Eukaryota; kingdom Metazoa; phylum Chordata; class Mammalia; order Carnivora; family Canidae; genus Nyctereutes; species Nyctereutes procyonoides. The sequence continues at coordinate 45,961,557 of NW_026575146.1, forward strand.
CCTCAAACAGCCCACTGATCATCAATATCCAATAAGTAGGGCTTGGGGGCATGACCTGAGGTCACAGAATAATAATTTTCTCTTTGTGTGACGTGACATTCCTACTTTAGGTACAGAAGCTCTAATTTTTACTCTGATTTTGACCTCTGATCTCCATGCTCTAACCAAGGGAAAAGAACTACTTGCCTTAGTTAGTTGAGTTGAACTGATGTATTCATGCTCTTAAGATCATCCCTTCTAGCAGGCAAATTATATTCATATTTTAAAACATAGCTCAGATATTAAACCTCCTTATTCCAGCTTTCCTTCTCCTACAGAATTAAATGCTTCCTCATCTCTAGCCATGACTCTTTACACATTATATTGTAGCCCATAAAAATGAGTATTTTATTGAATGCTTACTGTATGCTTCCTCCCACTTATTCTGTAGTACTGCCACTATTATCACCCCCAGTTTTTCAGAAGAGGATACAGGCTTAGTAAGGATGACTTGCCCAAATTTGCACTGCTGATGTGTCTCTATTATGATTTGAAACAAGTTATTTGACCCCTAAACTCAATTGTCTCTTTTATTTCACTGCTCTTAATAAATTATCATTATGGACAAAAACAACAACATAATGAAATTTGACACTTCTAGAACCCAATTTAGTTCCTGGAACTTAGTAGGCCTTCAATGACAATTTAGTAAGTTGGAAAATGGGATAGGCTCTGGGAAGGTGTTTGGCTATGTGCTTGTTCAGTTTCTATGGAACATGGCACAGAAATGGCTTGGTTGTTTTTATCTTATCCAAACTAACCACATGGATGCATAAAACCTGTACTTAAACAGAGACTTGTTTTGCCTGATGTGACCGGGGTTAATTTTAATTCTTTAAAAGATATTCTCCTGACATACGCTGCTGGAAGGCACAGACTAATGGATTCACTATGTCATTAAAGACACACCAACAAATTGTGAGTCCCATTATCCAGATAGTGTGTGTGGCAGGGTATCTTCAGATTTAGTTTCCCCTCTGTGTCTTGTTCTTCATTTTTTCTGTTGTGCTCTGCCTAAGAATCTGACAGGCAAACAGAAACAGTGTATCATTTTCTCACTGAGAAATAGGTAAAACCAAAAGGCAGCATTTTCTACCCTTGTTCCTCTTTCAGGGGCAAGATTAACACACATATACAATAAAACTATTGAGCTATTTTAATACTTTTCCTGTCATGCATTCAGGACCCTCTAAAGTTGTCATCAGCTACTGTTTCATTTAATTCTCTGGCCTTCAGGGTAATGTAAGAAAATTGAAGAGATTAGGAGCTATCTCTTTCCTGTTCAATGCATTTGTGTTGCTGTAAATTGGCACCAACCTTCAATCTCACGGTCAGGCTCTCTAGGGTCCTCCCACTGATATGACAGCCCAGTCAGCATGATAAATGGTGCACACCCTCCAGCAGGACAGATGATTCTTCCCTTTCTGACTCCACAGTTCTCTTTCCCGCACTAGCAAAGAGGCAACACCTCACCATCTTATTGCACCTAGTGGCTGTCCCATTACATGGATGTTCCTCAAGTTAATTAGAGGATACAGTTTCTCTGATTAATTATTTTAGGTCCACTGACAAAAATTACTTCGACCCTAGTTAACTGGGATAAAAGAAACCTCCCATCCAGAAAACTGCACTTTAATATTCTATTTTTCCTCCTGCACCTGTTCTCCTAGTGGAAAATTTTCTCATTCGAGGGTAGAGGCAATTCCACTGAGTGAAAACACAAAGTCTGCAATAAGCCCAATGACCCTAGCTGCTGGATTTGCAGTTTGCAGTCTTTTTGCATGTGTATATATATGACAGGAAAAGAAACAGTGACACTTACACAAGCAGAGAGGGAAGAAAAATATTTACACATACAGAAATACTCCCTCTTAAAATGAAAGAATGTCATTTTTGCAAGGTCGGTGCATGAGTTCATATTTATATACATATGTATATGTATATAATACATATAAATGACTGACCATGGATACAAGGAATAAGTGAATTGATATTGTTCAGAATCATGTATTATTTTTCTATAAGAACAGAATTTCTGGGGAATTTGAAGATACATGGGATGTATGACCTTAAAAAGTCTTTTATTTTGTTTGCTTTGGGGTAACTTCTATCACAGAGATGACAGTACTAATACAAAGTTTGGTGTTACGATTTCCCCTGACATGATATCCTTTAACCCTTTCAATGAAAAAATATCAGAATCCTTCAGCAAACTGCCCAGTTCTCTGTCCTTCCACTCCTACCTCCCTGAGGACTAGGCCTGGAGCTTCTCTGTGAGGCTCTGACTATTCCTTACCTGCCCTTCTGCCCAGGACCCCTCATGTGAGGAATACATGGAGAGCACATGCTATCATTCCCAACTCCTCATCCAACTATCATGGCCTATCACAAAGTTCTGACTGCCAAAGTGAATGAACCTGGAGAAACCATTTGTTAGGACACTTTGGATGGCATGTCCAGAGGTGACAGCCAGTATACATATTTATCACACTTAAACAGGGCCTGGACATGTTATTTGTTAGCAAAACATTTTTTATGATTCCCCAATAATGAAAGAATGAAAACTCTTTCATATGGCATGAGGGGCTCTCTACAATGTGAACTCAGTCTTCCCTTCCTAATCTTATAAACCTGTATATGCTCTTCCCTCTCCCCCAGAACCAAATGCTTTAGCCACACAGGAGCAAGAACTTGGCCTGATCTTTTTGCCTCATCTCCTGAGTTTTTCCTTCTATTCCTGCCTATTGTGCCCTCCTTCCTTTCCCATGTTCTACCTCTTGAACTATTGCCTTTCAGGCTCCAAGTTTATTCTTCAATACTTTGTTGTGCTCAATGATGTTTTAGTCAGGTCTACAAATTATTTTCCCTAGATGCACTTGACAGCTGGCTTCTGATTAGGTTCTGCCAATGAAGGTAAAAGAGGGAGATCAGGAGGCAGGAAAAGGGAAGAAGTGGCTTCCTTTTTGTTTCTAAGTTCTTGCTAGCATCACTCTAGTATCAGAGGACAGGGACAGGGCCAGTGTTCAGCATCCAGCTGCCCAGCTCTGCACACTCAATGAGGTTTGGTAATACGTGTCTCCTGTTTGCATGGGGACCCATCTTCCAAACTCCTCCTCTTTCCTTTTACTTCTTTTTAACAAAAACATAACAGAATTGAAGATTTATTGTGTGTGTTACCTGCTCAGACACAGGTAATAGAATCAATCCAGAGATTTACATGTCCAGAGTATGAGAGGAGAGCTGATTGCTTTGGTCTTATATCAGATGAGTTCTGGACAAGGTATAAGCAAATGGTAGGGATGGGGGAATTATGGACAAGAAAGGGGAGATGAGAAAATGCTAGATATTCATTGACTGTCCATGAACTTTTACCAGCATCCCCCAACCCCTGATATTGGATAACCCTGCGTCTTTAGATATCTGCTTCAAAGTGTTTTCTCTTTCACTTCAGCCTGGCTTTCAGTTCTTCTCCCACTTGTCTCAGCGAAGAGATGTGTTGGCATTTGGGCCTACAGCACCCTCATCTCTACTCATTTTATTATTTCCTAATAAAATAAAATGCAGCCCTTAACCAGTGCCACGCTGAACCATATGGGAGCCTGAGGCAAAAGAAAATGTCAGTTCTATTAATGCTGAAAGTTTTTAGATTTGAATTTAATTTCTTACTCTTATGTTTCCAGCTAATTTAAATATTTACTCCCAGGCACTTATAACAGGATGAACTTCTTTCTCATTAGACTTCTCCTAAGTTTTGGAAATTGTACTAAGTCCCCGATAGAAACTTCAGACTTTCTGGACCAGGCATCATCTCCCTAGTGCTTCCTGAGTGGGTTTATTTGAGAGAAACAGTCTCCATCATCACAATCTCCTCTCCTCATTTTTCCTTGCTGTAAGAGGAGGCCTGATGAGGGAGGTTGGCTCTTGAGAGGGGTGCCATTTGGAAAAAGGTTCTCTCTCCACCTCTCCATAACTGTTTCTAGTGCCTGATCTGTCTTTCTCTTCCTCTGAGTTGGGGACTGGTGATTATTTCTTGCTTGAAAATTGCCAAGTTAGTGAACCAGTAGAGCCCCTAATGATTCTAGAATAAGGAGAATCTGGAGAGAGATGGTGGAATATTGAGGGGGTACTGGTAGGATAACCTGCATAGCACCACAGCATTTCCTGTGGGTTCAGCCTGAAGGGTTAAAGCTACCTGGGATCAGGCTTGCTGGTTGGTATGAATTCTATCCCCTTCCCCCAGTGCCACTGTGCCCCAGTGGGCTGTAAAAAAAAAATCCCCAACAGCCAAAGGGAACAGAATGTGCCATTTACAGAGTTGTGAGGGACACGAGAAAGTCACCGTGAAGTTGCAAACCCACTCGAGGGGCTATGCAGTGGGAGGTCTGCATGGGCCCTTCAAAGAATGAGTAATGACCTATGGGGTGGATCCAGAAATTAAACCTCCTTCAATGGAGGAAACTTTGGCTGATCAAGGAGAGAGAAGAAGCAATGGCAACCAAGACACAGGGAGAACAGCTTTCCTGAAGACAGTCAAGGAAGGGAATTGGTGCAGACTAGCAGGCTCAGTAGAAGGGAGGGAATGTGAGAGAGCACCCTCATCTGCCTGGGCCTGGGAGATGTCTAGGATGTCCAGCCTGTCCTTGTTAGAACAGGAGGGCAGGCATGAATCAAGTGTGATGTTTAAGAAGATTGAATCCTGAACAACCAGGAAAAATAATTCTAATACTGAAGAGAGATTAAAAATACAGTTGACCTTTGAACAACATGGGGGTTGGGGTGCAGATTCTCCCACCTGGTCGAAAATCTCTGTATAACTTTTGACTCCCCAAAACTTAACTATTAATAGCTTACCATTGACCAATAACATAAAGTCAGTTAACATATTCTGTATGTTATATATATTATACATAATATTCTTACAATAATATCTTTTTCTTTTTGGGGGAGTATTTCTAGGCTATGCTGTTCATCTTCAAGTTTTCTTTTTTCAAATTGTCACAAATATCCCCAAATTTTCCAATTTTCTATACCCCAAGAAGTAGAGGCTCTTAACAATTTTATCACATGCATTTTCATTAGAAGGTTAGAACAGAGGGTTGCTCATCTCTCTATTTCCAAGTCTCTAAAGCAGTGCACTGTGTATCATAGGCAGGTATAGCAGTCTAGGACAATCCCTGGATGAAAAGCAGGAAGAGTGTCACTGGAGTTCTTCCCCATGGTGGATAAGTGAACTATAATGTATCTTTTCCTTTCTTCACTGCTGATCTTGATCTTTTATTTTAATTTCCAGTAGTCCTAATATGTGTTTATTTACCTATTTCTTTTCTATTGTAAGATAAAAAAAAAAGAAGGCTATTGTAAAGCTATTGTAAGATGTTGGACAATAATTTTCTCTAAATTATCACAAGTCCCTCACAGATGGAGCAGATTATGAACACATGAGCCAACAACAACAACAGCAATAACAAAGACAAAATCCTATCCTGTGCCCTTTTACAAGTCACCTAAATCCTTTGCACTCCAGTTTTCTCAGCTGTCAAAGATGAGTGGTGATTACATATTGGGTTCACAAATTGTTATGAGGTTTGAGTAAGATGAAGGCAAAAGTTTTAAAAACTGTCAAATGCCCTTCAAACATATCATTATTCTTATAATAAGTATTTGTTGAGTTATATTGTGCAGGGATCAAGAGATAGAGTTAGTAAGAACAGAAATCATGAGACACTGTCATGGTGTAGTCACCATGGTAAACATTAAAGTCAAGGAAATCATTTACACATAATGTTTTGGAATGCAAGTCACAGCCAATATGACCAAAGACACTTTGAGAGAGCAGAGATCTTTGAGGTGATCTGGGAAAGTTTCAGATGACATCCTGAGGTCTGGTGAAGTGGAAATAGACTGAGTGCACAGGATTGAGATCCCGGCCATACTGCCAAAGCAGCCTTAATTAGTGTTAATTATTGGGCAGAAGTCTTGGTAATATTTCATTTGAAATAATGTCCAGCCACTGCTCTTTCCAACAAGGTTCAGAGGGTGCTGAGACATGCCCAGAGTCATGAACTTAATCAGGGGTAGAAGGTCAGACATTGAACCAGGTCTCCTGCCCATTGACCACTCTTCACATTATATGACACTGCTGTCCTGAGGCTCAGATTTGGACAAGATAGGCACAAACTTTGGCAAAAATAGAACATTTTTAGAGGAAGATGACTACCTTTTTAATAGAACATGGACACAAAGGACAGAATTCAAAGTAGTATTTAGTGGGAAGACTGCCTTAGGAACCTAAGTTCACAAGCAGAATTATATTAATTTCGTGCATACAAGGGATTTTTCAGGGACTTGGTTCTAGATGGCTGCCACTCACAACCAAGACAAATTAGATTTGCCAAAATTAATAGAAAGTAACACGAATTATTCGATTCAGTCACATTAGCTGCCACATATTTCTTTACGGTCTTGGATTAACATAAAAAGTAGAGAAGCTTGTAGAGAGGGATGAATAAGAAAGAAATGGCCAAGAAGTGGCCTTTATGCATGAGAGGAGTAAGAACACAATTCAACAGTTGTGTCCAAGAAATACTTTTAGTTATTGTTAAGAATGAACTTGCTTTTTTGTAAGTGAATCAAATAGTTTCCTGGCAGATGGCAGGCAGTAAGTATCTTGAAAAAGGGACACTTCCATCTGACTCTCAAAAAGACCTCTATGGGTTACAGTAGTGCTATTAGCCACAAGATGTAGGAACAAGAGCTACTCTGAAGGATTACCCAGAAATTCCCTAATAGAGTGGGGGATGGGTCATGGCCTTCATTCTCCACTGACACTTCTCTCTTGCCCTGCTACCTGATGGCCTCTGGGTGGGTTCTTCTCCCATGTGAGTCTGATCCTTTCCCTGATCTGCATTCGTAATGATCTTCCAGTAAAGCAAATCCCATACTGTTAGTATCAGTCCTAACAAGTTCAATGGCTTCTTCCCCCTACCTTTGAGATAATATCAAAATATCACTTTCAGATTACAAAATTATAAGATTTGGCTCCAGACTTCTGACCCCACACCACCATTGTGGTCTCACTCCAACCTTTGTTCTGACCTTATGGTACAAACTGAGCTCCATTTTCAGAACTCTGGAGCACACTATGCTCTCACTTCTTGGGCTTTCCACACACATTGCTTCTTTGGCTTGGAAATCTCCTTTCTTTATCCTGCAATTCCTATTCATTTTCCAAGTCTCAGATAACCATCACTTCTTTGGAGAAGAATTCCTTGATGATTTCTAATCCAGGATATTTTGTGTTCTTCCTATCACCCCATGTATATCTAGTCTCATGATATTAATATTTTATTGTTGTAACTTGTGTGACCAGAAAACTGAGTGCTTTTTATAACCATGGATGCCTTCTAAGGGACTGGATCTTATTCAGATGAGCAGCCCCCTGGTTCTGTGGAGTGTCTTGGGTTTGTATAATGAAAATTGGGTTTGGGGCTGAGTTATATTTGGGCATAGAAAGATTTTAATTCTTCTGCCTAAAAAAATAAGAGAGGTTTTGACTGACTTATTTCCCCTATTTATTGGGTACTTACAATGTAAAGACCAGGCCTGGTCTAAGGGTCTTCCATGTATTAATTCATTTTATTTCTTTTTCTTTTTTTTTTTAAGATTTTATTTATTCATGAGAGAGAGAGAGAGAGAGAGAGAGAGAGAGAGAGAGAGAGAGGCAGAGACACAAGCAGAAGGAGAAGCAGGCTCCATTCAGATAGCCTGACGTGGGACTCGATCCCGGGCCTCCAGGATCAGGCCCTGGGCCAAAGGCAGTGCTAAACCACTGAGCCACCCGGGCTGCCCCTCACTTAATTTCACAACATCATTCTCAAAGAGGTCCATTCTTATCCTTATTTTATAAAGAAGCAAAATCTTTCCTAAGGCTTCACTGGGAATATGTTATATGGCTGGAATATGGTCCTAAGAGAGTAGGGATGTGGAAGACAGAAGTGACCAAGAAGACAGGCAGAGGGGAAGTGATGCTTGAAAGCCATACCACACAGGGGAGACTGAGATGAAGCTGTGGAGGTGCCAAAGGTCTATATTTTAAGAAGTGGGATTTCTAAGTATTTGACTTTGAGCTCATTTATTCATTCTTCCACAATTTTTATTGAGCATCTACTACATGCTAGACATCATTCTCAGATCTGGTGCTCGGAGACAGGGGGAGGCAGCTTTGCTCATAGCTCACTATGAGCTATGAGCTCACTGATAATTAATTAGACACCTGGAGAAATCAAGTGGCAATGTCATGCATGCATATATATAGGGAAGGTGATTCAAAGGGAGTGGGAGATGCAAAGACCCTGAGTGGGGGGTGTGTTTGTTGTTTCTGAGGAAACTTCTGGTACTGTTGTGTCTATAGCAGGATAGGGAGGGTGAGAATGCTGGAGATGAGGTCAGCAAGGAAGTGAAGGTTATAAACAGGTAGCCTCCATGGGTTTTTATGCTAAGATAGGAAAGTGGAGGATCTTGAGCAGACTAGGACTTCATCTTATTCATATTTTATTTATTTTTTCAAGATTTATTTATTTATTTATTTGAGAGAGAGACAGAGAAAGTGAGTGTGAATGGGAGGGGCAGAGGGTGAGGGAGAGAGAATCTCAAGGAGACTCTGTGTTGAGCATGGAATCTTATGTGGGGCTAGATCTCACAACCCTGAGATCATGACCTGAGCCAAAACCAAGATTCAGATGCACAACCAACTGCACCACTCAGGCTCCCCGATCTGATTTGTAATTTAAAAGGATCACTCTGGATGCTGCCTAAAAGTGGGTTTTAGAAGCAAATGGGGGACCAATTAGGAAGTTGTGGCAATAATCCAAGTGAGAGATGATATCAATTTGGAGGTGGTGAGAAGTGGTCAAATTCTAGCTGTATTTGGAAGATGGGGTTGTCAGGGTTGCTGAGATGTATTTCTCCATTTCTCAAAACTTCCATTAAGTCTCACTCACTCACTACAGTAGTGCTATGAATGGTGCATACGTGTGTATGCGTGTGTGTAAATTAGGGAAGAGAGCTGAATCTCATGTCTGGTGAAAATGTAGGACAGAATAGCACTAACGCATACTGACAGTGAAAAGCTTCCTAAACCCAACTAATTCAGCAGAAGGGGATGCTCAGAGCCAGACACAGAATGAATATGTGAGGCCTTGGGGATCTCATACTCCTCGAGAGGACATTGGACTTTCCAAAATACAGGAAATGGGATTCAATAAATTATTAAATGGCATAAGGATCCCAACCAAAGTCTAGACTATTTCTGTCTCTATCTTGCTCATTAGACTGTGAGTTTCCTGAAAACTGGCACTGGGTTGTGCTTCTCTTATTTGTCATTGTGTAGGTAGTGGTTGGAACATAGTAAGTAGATAATCAAGAAATGTTCCTTGGAGAAAGAAAATGAATAGCTTCCATGACCAAGAAAGGCTAATATTCAATGGTTCCTGTTTATACTAGAGGTCTAGAATTGGGAAGAAGAATTAAAATTCAAAACCTTGCTTCTTCCTTAAGAAATGTGAACCAGGGGATCCCTGGGTGGCTCGGTGGTTTGGCACCTGCCTTTGGCCCAGGGCATGATCCTGGAGTCCCGGGATCGAGTCCCGCATCGAGCTCCCGGCATGGAGCCTGCTTCTCCCTCTGCCTGTGTCTTTACCTTTCTCTCTCTCTCTATCATGAATAAATAAATAAAATCTTAAAAAAAAAAAAAGAAAGAAACGTGAACCAGGTCTCAGTGGGCCAAATGTAGAAGACAGTATTCAGGTGAGCATTTTTCAAGCATCATGCTCAACATCGTCATCATCAAACACTTTGTTTACATTATGTGAGAAGCATCTGTGGGGAAGAGGGAGGCAAACAGAAAGTTTAAACAGGGGACGCCTGGGTGTCTTAGTGATTGAGTGTCTGCCTTTGGCTTAGGTAGTGGTCCAGGGGTGGTATCGACTTCCACATTGGGCTTCCTGGAGCCTATGTCTCTACCTCTCTCTCTCTGTCTCTTATGAATAAATAAATAAATAAAATCTTTAAAAAAAAGTTTAAATAGGTGATGGGGAGAAACTTTGGCCATGTTGCAGCAAGACCTCGGGGGCAGTTCCCAGTTTTTCCACTTATTAGCTGGGTGCACTTGAGCAACTATTTTACTCTCCAAGTTGAAACATGAACAGGCAGGTGATTATAAAAATCGGGCCTTACTAGAACAACACCTCATGAAGACCCTGTGAATTAAGTGAGACCAGGTTTGTGAATATGCTTTGAAAACTTCAAAGCACATATTATAATTGAGCTTATAACATCTTTGGTGAAGATATAGAGAACCAAAGAAGGTAACTGATTGTGCCAGATGCTAGCATAAAGAATTCCTGCTTTAGCAGAGGCATAAAAGTGCTACTGTACTGGTCCTTGTCATGATGCACTATGTTCTTCGGTATGTGATAACTGCAGGTAGGTTCCAGGCAGTACCAGAGAATTTGCTGTTCATTCTTAGCTTTTGCTCCCTTCTGGACTTAAGGCATATTATGGAATTACTGTAAGCCAACGAGTCTCCATCTGTAAATGAGGGATAAAATTTGCCAGCTGTATCCTAACCTCCCTGGGAGGAACTGGGGTTTAATAAGATAATGAACATTATTCTCTCCATATGCACTCTACACCCTTGGCTCCCATGGTCTTCAAAAGGCTCTTGATAGGCATACATGCAGATTCTAAAATCAAATTCAGACGGTCATACGGCAAACTGCGGAGACTCATGCCAATGACTATTCATCACAAATTAATATTAATATCCATTAGTTAATGTTTTCTATTAGCGATTGTACAATTAATCAAGAACAATATGTCACATGGCAGAGTCAGCTGTAGGTGGATAATTGGGATGGAGTTGGCTTGCTTTCAGTGGCATCACCTTTGCTTTTCTTTTTAAAACTTCCCATCACTTCTGTTGTTTATTTCTCTGGCCATTAAACCTAATCATGAAATCCACATGAAAGTACTTGGAAAGCACAGAAATATTTTCAAGGCATGAAGATAAGTTGCATTTTGAAGGAGGATTGCAGGAAGAAGACAAGGCGTGAAATAAAATCAATCAGTAATTAATGATAATGAAAAAGATTAGTAACAATTAATAGCTCTCACTTGTTACTTATTGGGTGCCAAATATGTAAGGCACTGTGAGGATTCTCAGAAATGGCCCATGATTTCAGAAGCTGACATATTCCTTGAGCTTACCAAAAATAAGTGCACAAAAGTGAAATGACAATGCTATAAATAACAAGACAACATTCACACAGCCTCAGAAGGAGATTTCACAAGGGTAAGTACAGACTCCTAGTTTATATTGGCTGGGTTTGAATTACAGTCCCGCCACTTGTGACCCTTGTGATTTCAGCCAAGTTACTTAGCCTCTGTGTGCTATAGTTTCCTCATCTGTAAAATGTAGGGAGCAATTATTCCTATCTCACAGGGCTGGCTTTGAGGATTTTATGAAATAATATAGGCCATGTGCTTAAACTGCCCCTGTGTGCATAACAACACAACCGATTATGACGTGTTATGACTTGTAAATCCTATCATGGAGATGCTCAGGCAATGGTAGTTTGGAAGAGCGAGTCAACACCATCTGATGGACAAAGGAGAATCTGAGCAGGACATGACCGATGAATGACTCTTAGCAAAGAGGGGAACATTCTAGATGTGGCATTGGGTATGATGTGAGAAGCCATACAAGGGTCCAGAGCATCACACCCAGAAACTAGACTAAAAGGGCCTTGAGCCCTTGGTGACAGATTATTAGGGCCTTAGGAATATGAAACTGGTAATGTATATGTGGAGGACTGGAATGAGGAGAAATTGGTAGGAGCCAAGTTACAAAGAGAAATTTTAGGCATCAATGAGAAAGAAATTTGGGGTCCCAAGGAACCCCTTAAGTCTGCTTATGCATAAAGCGGGTCCTTTTGGTAGGCTTCCTTCCTATCCTGAGAGCTAAATGTGAAGGGAAATGCTAATGACCTCTCCAGAATTCAGAGCTAATGGTGTGCAGAGTTATAGGTAGAATTACTTAGTGGAAGTGCTGGAAGAATTTCTAAGGGAAAAGTTGCATAGCTGGTGCACATGCTTGATGATAGTAAAAATGGGACGTGCGTTACTTAAAATCAGATATGTCCTTTGTGAGCCACGGAGCTTTTTCCTTCACATTAAGTGGCACATTTGCAACTTGTCAGGACTTGCCTGCTATCTTTTGAATATTCAGCCATCAACCTTTAGAGTGGAATTAGTAGTACGTTAATTTCCTGATAACACCTAAATTAAGGTAAGAGTTCTAAATACTTTATTAATAATGTACACTCTAATTAATAGAAATTACTTTTCCAGCATGTATTATTAAAGGATGTGTTCCAACATGCCTTTTTATGTTTTCCAATTTACTTGCTTAGAACACTGGTTGCTGTTCCCGCATCTTACTTGAAACTAGTTTTGATCAATTCTGTACAATATGGAAGGAGAACTCTCCACCCTGGATTTGAGAAGAAAGCTTTCTTCTGTTCTCTCTGGCTCTCTGTCAAAATGATTTTTCATCGAAATAAGTTATTTCATAAATATGCTTAAAGTTGGACTCTCTGGACCTAAAATTTTACTCCTCAAATGACGAGTTCTTTATGCATTTAACAGTGGCTCTACAATTCCAAATATGAGGAGGAAAATGGGAACTTTCAGCTGAGATTCAAACTTGAACTTTTTTCTTGAATCGACAAGACACCTATTGTTTTTTCTTTTTCCAAGTAGAAAGTCTGAGAGTTCAACATTCCTGACACAGATTTGTTGCTGTTTAGTGTGGAATTAGCTCCAGTTCTAACGTGGTGGGAAGGTAAACTGAGAAACGAAGTGATGTTTACTTTCAGGGAGACACTGGAATGGTTTAAGAGCCTGGGCTCTGTGGTCAGTCAGCTAAGTTCAAATTCGGATCTTGACACTTCCTCAGTGTGAGGCAGTGGCCATGGTACTTCTCCTCTGTCTCTTCATTTCCTCATCTGTAAAATAGGGATGGCTGTACCTGTGCACAGAGCTGTTGCAAAGATAGAAAGAACTGATACATATGGAGGACTTAGAGCAAACTTAGATTTGCTCAACAGACCCTATCAAAGTTATTTAAGCACCCATTTTCCCACCTCTATCCCCAGCTTGGAGGACCTGTGTGTCCTGGCTCACATTGAGGCCAGGTAGATACTCCTGATCTTTTTTCCAATTAACTTTCCTCTTAATACATGCTGAATACCTGTGCAGAGCCTGCTGGGCTGTTGTGAACTGGTGGGACAGGACTCAGGTTTCTGAGGGAGCTGGGCAAGAAGTGAGCCTCTTACATGACAAGGCTTAGAGAGTCCTCACTGAACCAACTTCTGTTTTATTTATAGGCAATCTAGCTTTAAAAAAATATATTTTACTTATTTATTCATGAGAGACACACAGAGAGAGGCAGAGACACAGGCGGAAGGAGAAGCAGACTCCCTGTGGGAAGCCTGATGTGAAACTCTATCCTGGGACCCCCAGGATCACAACCTGAGCCAAAGGCAGACGCCCAACCACCGAGCCACCCAGGTAGGCAATCTGGCTTTCAAAAGTAATGAACCCTAACCTCTAGAGAGTCTGTACTGTCACAAGATTCCACAGACCTCACTTTGGTCCACTAAGATGTGACTCCTTAATGCCTTTCTCTTCCCTGCCCTATATCCAGGCATTCAGCAGGTTCTACCTCCAGTAACTATCCAGTCATTCTTGCCCAGTGAAGGGAGGGGAACTGTAAGAGAGATTAGATTTGGTTCATATTGTTATTTTTTCCTCTAATAATTAACAGAGGACTTCTTCCTTCTCTTTTCTTTTTTTCCCAGAAGAATGTTTTGAATTCCAAGGCTAAGGCTTGCCAAGAGCTCCTGCTATCATGGGACCAAGGATGGATTTCTCTCACGGGACCCGAGGAGGCCATCAGTGCAATTTATTTCTGTCTCAATGCTCAGTAATAGATGTGACCTTGTGTCTCACGAGGCTCTCCTAGCACCCGTGGCCCTGGATATGAAGAGTTAAACATTCCACTCCTCTGTAGAGAGATGTAGATACCTTGACATTCAGAGGCACAGTTCCCAACCTAATCCTTTCTAAATCAGATTAGTCCATCCCATCACTGACAGTTCACTGACGAGTGCATTCCTCAAAGAGAATCTCATCTGAGATGCAGAGCACTCACTGCAGTTTTATAGTATCAGGGTGGTAATTCATGCCCTGAGTAATAAAGAAACTCATTAAATGTAGAATCTCGGCTCTTGCTTTGTACTTAGACCTCCCAGCAGTTTAACTTATGCATGAGTCCAAATACTTTAAGGGATAATATAAAAATTATCTACTATTCTTTCATATCTAAAATTGTGCATTTGTTTCCCTTCACTACATTGCTAACATAACTAGGAAACAATATATTACCCTAATTACATGTTATTTATTAGAAAGGAAGCAAATAAGTCATTTGGAGACAAATCCCTATAGTTATTCATGGAATTGCTTTAGATGACAAAGATAGAGTAAAGCCGGCAGTCTTTCATTATATTTATTACACACTCTTTGTGCTAATGAACAATCACAGGCTTCACTGAAATAATGGTCTCAGCTCCAAGTTGTATGGGATGCTATATGGGCCATATTTATCAAGAATAAGTCAGGGCTTTGCTTGTCCTTTGTGTCTTTGCTTTCCATTGAAGGAAGAGGGTGGGAGACAAACAGAAGTAGCTTGGGGGATTTTAATAAGTACAATGGAAACCAGTTAGCAGATTAAAAAAAAAAAGTCTCCATGCAACCTCCAGTAGCAGTTCCCTCTTGGAAAAAATGATCCCTTATAGTCCCATAGGAATCCTGAGTACAGTCACTCCTTATCTTTGAGGCAACAGGAATATATATATATATATATATATATATATATATATATATATATATACACATATACCTATGAGTTTGAAATTTTGATGAAACAGTTTCTAAGATTTTACTAAGATTCTTTAAATACCTATTTGCTTATCCCATAAATGAGAACAAAAAAATTAATACAGCTCTTTGTTTTAAAGTGGAAAACAAAAAGTTTTCGAAAACCTAACCTGAAAAAGGATGGGAACTTTCTTTTAGTTCTTAAGATACTTTTAACTCCTCCTTGCTGGGGGAGTTGGAATAAGGAGAGAAAATTCTCTAGAGAAAAACTTTCAAAAAAGATATGAACAAATGAAAAAAAAATATATATGTATATCCTGCAGCCTCTTTAGGAAAAGGAAATCTTGAGGATGATGGCAAGGGGTGAACCATTTTGTACATGTGTGTTTTCAAGTAAGCTGTCCAGAGTTGTGGGAGCTTCAAGAGGAAAAACATTTTTAGTTCCCTTCTTTTGGAATAATTGAGCCAATATGTTAGCACTTACAAATGCTGCCTCATGGATAGTACCAGAACTGTATTTGAGGATTAAACCACAGATAACAAAAGAGCACAGGAAAATCTAGGAAGGAACGGAGCCAAGAAAGTCAGCTGGGACCATCTCTTCTTTTGAATTACCAGTTACCCTTCAGTTGCTTTTTATTCAAACATTTGTCTAGTTCCTCTTCAGAGCTGTTTAGTGTACTCTCTCCTGCACAGGAATCTACAGTAGGATTTCCCATCCCAGATCAGACCATTGGTGCATGTAGCTGGTATGCTAACATTGGCAACCTTCCAGTAATGAGGCATCAGCAAGGCAAACCAACAACAAAGCCTGTTGCCAATTATGCGAGGCTGTGAACAGGGATATGCTAGAGGGTGGTGCTGGTGGGGTAGGGGTGGGGGTAGGGGTGCCAGGAAGGAAACAAGGGGAGGAGGGCGAATGAACAGTTTAGGGCTAGGCATAAAAGCCTCCTGCCGAAGAAGTGCCTCACCCATTACTCCCCTAAATCCCTCTAAGTTTTTTGCAGAGATCAAAGAAAGTTAGTTTATTAAGCATATATTTGGGAAAATTTGTCCCTGACTCTGAGCAGGGAGAGTGAGCAAATCTAGGTTAGCTCTGTAAATGCTGCTAGAAGGGTAAATCCTGCTAAATCTTTTCCATGTCTTTGCTCTTCTGGTCCCCAGACAACATGGTCTGTAGTCTTACCAGATGAATGGCATGTAACTAAGGTGACCATGCCACCTGGTTTGCTGGCAAGTCCTGTTCACACCTGTTGTCCTGGAATGACCTTTAATAGCGATACTTCCTTATTCTCAAAGGTGTCCTAGTTTAGACAATAAATCATAAGGTCACTGTAATTATAATCTAGAACTCAGCTTCAGGCAACTGGGTATACTTCCTAATTATGTTTTGTGGAACTTCTTAATTATGTTTTAGGCTCCTAGAACATTTCTACACTCTAAGTGTTATGGAGTATTTTAAAGAAGTCTCCCAAATATGACCTGTTCTGATGAAGTATTTTATTGGGAAAAATTCTAAGAATGCAACTTCCAAAGAGATTAGGAACCTACTGCATTGCAGAGTAAGTAGGCCAGAACCAGAAGATTGATCCACGCGTGATGTACTGTCAGGCATAACTTGATCTTGGTCACTTTCCCTTTGCTTTATTATCTTTTTAACTTTTGAGCATGCCAAAGATACACTTGAAGTCCCAGGTCCATGACAGAGCAAATGGATGCAACTCCTGCTGTGTCCTTTGCTTCTCCTAGGGGCACATTCAAAGTGTGCTGGTCTTGACAGCTAGTGCAGCGTGAGGGATCCACCAGGACAAAGGATCCCAGAACTGTGGGCTTGCCCAGTCCTACACCGGTAGTTCTAGTCCAAGATTTAAGGCTGGCGTGATGGCAGGAGGTTGGAGGGAAATGCACAGAGGGCTATATCTACTCTTCGGAACACCCATATGTTAGGCAAATACTTTCTTTTTGAGCTGCAACTAGGTTACCTTATTATTTCTGAGTTTCATTTCTTATTGTGCTGTCAAGCCTAATTGGGTTTTCAAAGCCATAGGATTATCACATAAGAGAAACTCTAATTTCTGGTCTATGGAAAATAACTTCTGGCAGATTTTAATTGGGATAAATTCATCAGACAGATTTAGAGCAGGAGTCTCATGATCAAATGCCTACTAGGGTCAGGCAGATAATACAAAAAAGAGAAGGCTAAGTTAAATATATAGTCTTCTTGGTCTAACATTTTTTTCCCCTGTTCTTTCTTGATCCCTTCTTTAATAAAAATAGTAATGTAGTAAAACATTATGGATGGTTTAGATCTATTTTTAGATAACACACCTCATAGTAAGTAGGAGTTGACCCAGGATCCCTGTTCCAATGGGAAGAGAGGATGTGTTGAAACTAGGGGAGAATGGAAATTACATGACCCATCAAAAGGGGGCAGCCCGGAGGCACCTGAGTGGCCTCAGTTAGTTAAGACTCTTGATTTCTGGCTCAGGTCATGAGCCCCAGAGCCCAGCACGGAGTCTGCTTAAGATTCTCAATCTCTCTCTAAAATAAGGGAGAGGGCAGCCAGGCTCAGTTTCAGCTATATGTTAACCTGTGGAAATAAGGTCCCTTGTGATGGAATTTCTAGTTTCCTTTTCAAGAGAAATAAAAATCTGGATTTTCATATAAAAATCACCTGCATACTGCTGGGACTGTAGCTGTCTTTTGCATTCCTCAGGGTCTCTTTAGGACCACCATTTATCCATATTCCCTTACCATTACTCCCTTCCAAATATCTTCTTTTGAAGCACAAGCCAGAGGACTATCTTATCCATTCCTCCGTCATCTCCCTGGTTATTCCTTTCATTCTCCTAAAGGAAGACACTGGCTCATGGCCTTGTAGCTATCCCACTAGCACACTCATGTGGCATTCTGGAAAGTTAAACACTGATGTAGACAGTACATCCAACACCCTAGTTTCTCAGTTCCTTGTCCTACTCAAACTCCATGATACTTCTTTCACTCCATCTTATTCACACAGTTCCATGGTCATTTCCTATACCTTGTCAAGGTTACTCCTTCAATTTTATACATCTCACTCTCTGGCCACCACTTCCTATTTTCCAGTTTATTTCATGTACTAATCAGACTACAGTTCTTCAAAATGATCAGAACTACCGATCCACTGATATATGTCCCTGCTAAGCTTATATATAACAGCCCATCATCATAATCACCCTGTTGCATAATCCTCATGTCCTTGACTCATTCACTCCATCGTACTCTACTAGTCAAAAAAAAAAAAAATCAACACTGAAAGATCCAATTTTACACCTACTCTGCACCTGAACCAAGCAGCCCATGTGGCTAAAGAAAAACACATAATCATATAGAACGGTCTCACTTGATATTTGTCACTTTAAACCTGAAGTGCATTCTTAGTGTTACCATTTTTCTTTCAGTTCACTTCCCACTATCCTCAAAAAAAAGTTGGTATCTTCTCCTTTCTCCTCAAACCTCCAACGCTGCCATCTCCTTCTTCAGTCTCAGATACTGACCTTGATTTTATATTACTGGGTAAATATAATGAATAAGAAAGAACTTCTACATTCTCCACCAAAGATTAACTTCCTTGCATTTATACCTGTGTATCATCCTTTTCCTATTACAACAGAAAAGCTATGGTTGTTCCAACCTAATACTTTGGATCCCATACCCGCTCATCTATTTGAGGATGGCTTCCTACAATCTGATTCTTTCATTTTGTTATCTCATTCTCTTTGGATCACCACTTTGAATATGTAAATGTGCCATAATATCCCTGACCTTACTTGCCTCCATCTTCTTTGTCTCAGTGTACTCTTACCGTGACTGGTCTATTTTTCTGCTCCTTTCACAAAATGAACTCCTAAAAGTGTCATCTATACTGCCTATCTCCATTTTCTTACCTCCCATTCTGTTTGAACCCAACCCAACTGGACTTTCTTCAAGATATATTTATGAGGCCCTATGACCTGCAGTTATATTTTCTGACTTGAAGAGTATGAGATAATGTGTCTCCATAGTACTTTATAAAAATCTTGCTGTCCTAATTGCATTTGAGTTTAACATTACCCCAGGAGGTAAACAGAGGAGGAGTTAATCTTTCATTATGCAAATGAGAAGAATGGGATTTAGGGAGATTGAGTAACTTCTTCAAATAAACATAGATGATAAAGTGGTAGCCACAACACTAGGAGTCAGAATTCTCCAATGCCTTCAAAAAGGTGGAATAAAGAAAGCACAGATTGGTCACTGTAACTAGGGCTCATTATATCTAAATCTTTTAAGCTGAAAAGACCCTTGAAAATTATTTATGTCAATGGAATACTGGAGAGGCTAACTGATTGGCTTAAGGTCATACAGTTGTTTAGTGATAGAACTTGGACTCAGGTTTCCTGACTCCTGGCAAATGCTTTGTCCCAGACACCCTTTCTGTGATTTGAATTTCACCACTACCACCACCACCACCACCACCAGTAAATAGTGAGTAAACAACTGATGAGTACATGTGAAGGGAATGCTGCTACAAATACCAATACAGCAGCAACAACAAGAACAATGGCCAAATACTAATGTTCTCACAGGGCAGTCCAATAATCACTTGCATCAGAATCTTACCTGCTATGCTTAATGGGGATGCCAGTCATGGGTTCACCCCAGTTGTATGGTGTCAGGTTCTTAGGACTCGAGGCCCAGGAATTCAATTTTGTTAGGTGATCCTTAAATACTCTTAAAGACCACTGTATGAATAAGATGGACACATCACAAATTTCCATTTGTAACTTCATCTTTAAAAGAAGCCTATCAAGGAGGATCTGGGTGGCTCACTTGGTGAAGTGTCTGCCTTTGGCTCAGGTCATGATCCCAGGGTCCTAAGCCCTGCTCAGTGAGGAATCTGTTTCTCCCTCTCTCTCTGCCCCTCCTCCCCTCTGTGCTTTCTTCTCTCTCTCAAATAAAATCTTTAAAAAAAAATAAAATAAAAAATAAAAGAAAAATGTCAAGTGTTTTGATTTTTAATTAATGAAACAAAAAAGGGCAAGAGACATCAAGCTCTCTCTCCCCATAAACTTTGAGCCCCTTTTTTGGTAAGATTTTATTTATTTATTCATGAGAGACACACAGAGAGAGGCAGAGACACAGGCAGAGGGAGAAACAGGCTCCCCGTGTGAGTCCGATGAGGGACTCGATCCCAGGACTCCAAGATCACACCCTGAGTCAAAGGCTCACCCAATGAGCTACCCAGGTGCCCCAACTTTCAGAGTCCTATTCATTTTTATTTATTTATTTATTTTTGTAGTTGAACATTGCCTTAGTGTTAGGTGCTATAGTGGTTCAAACTTCAAAACAAGCTGCCCTGTGAAGTTGGAGGAAGGAGCATAACTCATTGGTCAGGGAAAGGACTCACATTCTGGAAACACTAGGGATGAAGGAGGTTCACTCACCTCTGCCTCTCAGCAAAGGTGGTACCTCTAGGTCAGGGTGAGACTATCAGAGGTGCCAACAGCAGGTATGCCTGGTGATGAATGGGATGCAGCAGAGGCCATGCAGAGATCCATCTCTGCAAGTGATTTATATTTGTGGACACATATAGAGGCTGCTGGCTCTAGAAATATTATGGGGGCTGGATACCTCAATGCCTCAACAAATTTACTGATGCATGGAGTAGTGTTGATATGATATTTCTGGAGGTCAAACCCTCTTGTTCCTAGCTCCCTCTCCCTTTGGCTTAACTTTATAAATACTTAGAAAGCACTCTTGCCTAGGGCTCACATCACAGACTGGTTTCACAGTTTTAGCTTGGATGAAACTTTGATGTAGAAAAAATATTTAGGGCCATGAAATTTTCTTAGATACTAAAAAAAGTGGTGAAAGGAGAGCTATATATTTTATAAGGTTAGAGGATAAATATTTACAAATAAATTGCAGAATATTCAAACAAATGTCACTGTCACATTCCTTGCCAGCTGGGGTAAATAATGCTTATGGGCCAAATCATCCTATTTCCTGTGCATCAATAACATTTCCCTAGCTAGGTGGCTAAAATCTCCAGGGTTTTATTTCTTATGAGACTTTTATATTCCCTAGTTTAGAATCAGATGTATCATATGAACTAATTAACTATTTGATGATTAAAATTAATTGGCAAAACTAATTGGTTGTTTAAGTTATTACTGTATTTTCATTATTTAGATGATGTGTTCATAATATAAAAAAGGAAGAAAGGAGGAAAGAAGGAAAGGAAAGGAAAGGAAAGGAAAGGAAAGGAAAGGAAAGGAAAGGAAAGAAAAGGAAAGGAAAGGAAAGGAAAGAAAGGAAAGGAAAGGAGAAAGAAGAAAGAAAGAAAGAAAGAAAGAAAGAAAGAAAGAAAGAAAGAAAGAAAGAAAGAAAGAAAGAAAAAGAAAAAAGAAAGAAGAAAGACAGACAGACAGACATTTAGATAAGGTCAAGTTAAAGAGATTCAATTCTACCCTAATCCATTCTAGCAAACATTACCTGGATGCCTAGGCTACTGGGAGTTTTTCTCTCTCTGCATATATGAGCTCTCACTCCCATAAGTCATGGAGAAAGAGCCTATGAATTCAGGAGAGAACTATACATGTCTGCACTTTCCTGTAGCATTTTCTAAATAGGCTGATTGTGTGTCTTTGCATTCATGCATGATTTTTGCCAGAGTCATTGTGAACAAATGGTTGTAGAGACTGGTTCCTTTGCAAGGGTACTAAATGAGTGAGTGGGTGGGACTATGCTCCTTTCAGCAGGCCATGTTTCCTATTGTAGCCCTACATCCACCTGGAGCATGGGATGCCCATTTCTAATAACCACAAAGGCACTCTATGGGCTAGTTGTAGTCCTGACCTTAGTGGCTTTAATATTTAGCTTTGACTATGTATCTATGCTCTTTTGGGTAGGTTGTCTACCATCTGTAGACATTGTTTATATAACAGGCTTACTGGGCTTTCTGCTTCTCTCTTACCAAGGTAAAAACTTGATGGTTTGCATTAATGCACATAGCTTCTGCTGCAGGCAGGCCTAGAGGTTTGAATGGAATCTAGAATCTCATTGCTACGGGTCTGATGAAGTGAGGATAATGTTTTGGTTATAGGAAAGTTTTTTTACCTTCTTTTATTAGTTTCAGGTATACAATATAGTGATTCAACAATTCCGTACCTCATCCAGTGCTCATCACAACAAGTGCACTCCTTGATTTAATCTCCATCACCTATTTACCCATCCCCCCACCCACTTTCCTTCTGGTAACCAGCAGTTTGTTCTCTATAGTTAAAAATCTGTTTCTTGGTTTGCCTCTCTCTTTTCTTTCTTTCCTTCCTTCCTTCCTTTCTTTCTCTTTCTTTCTTTCTTCTTTCTCTTTTTTTCCTTTTGCTCATTTGCTTTGTTTCTTAAATTCCACATATGAATGAAATCATATGGTATTTGTATTTCTCTGACTGACTTATTTCACTCAGCATTACACTCTCTAGCTTCATCCATGTTGTTGCAAATGGCATGATTTCATTCTTTTTTATGGCTGAGTAATACTCCAGTGTGTGTGTGTGTGTGTGTGTGTGTGTGTGTGTGTGTGTACACATATATCACATCTTCTATATCCATTCAATATTAATCAATGGACACTTGAGCTGTTCCCATAATTTGTCTATTGTAAATAATGCTGCTGTACGGTTATACAAACTGAAACATTTTTTTCACTAGCTGGGATAAACTGAATTGGTTTTTAACATCAGACTTATACATCAACCTTTTAAGACTTTGGGAATTTTTTTTTATTTTTTTTTTAGACTTTGGGAATATTATATGGAATGGATATAGTTCTTAAATTTGCCCCACCTATATCTGAAAAACAGGTACAACATCTGGTAAACTTCCTTGAAGAAGAAGAAGAAACACAGAAGAAACACAATAAATATTTGGGCATGTTGCTCTCAGTTTTACATGAGGCCATCAATTTTGTGTGAGTTCCAGAGCAAGAGAAGGCTCTGTAGTGGCTTGATGCTTCCACTCAAGCTACTTGGCTTCTATATGATCCAGTATGAACCATGTTTGTGGTACCTTGTTATGAACTGAATTGTGTCCCCCAAATTCATATGTTAAAGGCTTAAACCCAAGTACCTCAAAATGTTCCTGTTTTAGAGACAGGGCCTTTAAAGAGGTGAACCCGAATCCTATCTGACTAGAGTCCTTTTAAGAAGAGGAAATTTGGACGCAAAAAGAGACACCAGAGATGCCCGTACACAGAGAAAAGGCTGTTTGAAGACACAGTGGGAATGCAGCCATTTGAATACAAGCAAAGGAGAGAGACCTCAGAAGAAACCAAACCTGCAGATACCTTGGATCTTGAACTTTAAGCTTCTAAAACTGTAAGAATATAAATTTCTATTATCCCTCCACACAGTCTGTGGGATTTTGTTATGGCAGCCCTAGCACACGAATATCTACCTCCTCTTGCTTAATTTCCCTCTCTCTTTCAGCTCATACCTCTGGTCTCTAGGGAGTCCCCAGTGATCAACTGACCGAGAAATAAACATACACGCAAACACAAATCATGATATTCTGGTTACCAGCTAGAGTGGGATAACTGCAGAAGTCTATCCCCATTCAGGACTTATATTAGTTTTCTACTGTCTAACAAACTATCCACAAATTTAGTGCTTAAAAACAATACCTTTCTATTATTGCACAGTTCTCTTTATTTATCTATTTTTTATTTATGATAGTCACACACAGAGAGAGAGAGAGGCAGAGACATAGGCAGAGGGAGAAGCAGGCTCCATGCACCGGGAGCCCGACGTGGGATTCAATCCCGGGTGTCCAGGATCGCGCCCTGGGCCAAAGGCAGGCGCCAAACCGCTGCGCCACCCAGGGATCCCTATTGCACAGTTCTCTATCTCAGAAGTTCGGGTGGGCTCTACTGGGTTCTCTGCTTAGGATCTCAGAAGGTGAAAGTTGGGTTGCTAGCTGGGCTAAGTTCTTATCTGAAGGCTCTGGGGAAGAATCCACTCGGAAGCCCATTCAGTTGGTTGACAGAATCCAGCCCTCACTGTAGGTCTCAAGTTCGCATTTCTTTCCTGCCTATCAGCAAGGAGGTCTCTGCGTTCCTAGATGCCACTCGCATTCCTCCTCACACAGCCCCTTCCCTCTTCAAAGCCAGCAAAGGCTCAACATCTTGGAGTCTCTCTGACTTCAGTCCACCAGCTACAGGGAATGCTCTGCTTTTAAAGGGCTCACCTGGAAATCTTCCTCTTGCCATATAAGGTAACATGACCATGAGAGTGATATCCTACCATATTCTCAAGTTCCACCCACACTCAAAAGGGAGGGGATTCTATGAGGGTGCAAGTCATTGGAGCTCACACTTATAATGTCTGCCAGAGAAGTGGCTCTGAAGCACATTGGGAAGGCAAGTCCATTGAATTTCTCATAGTCGTTTGCTTCTTCCCTCATGGTAGGGAAGAATGTAGGGAAGTACGGATCTCTCCTCATTCATGGATGGAGTCTCATGGTTTGGCTAGACGGTCAAGGATTTGGAAGAAAAAAGGAAGTCTGGGGAAGAAGTTTACAGACAGGGCTCTTGTAATAAGCACAAAGTTTGAGGATTTTTTGTGTCCCACATCAATGTTTAACAAAGGAAAACTACTACAGAGGACAGCCTCAATAATCAAGAGGACAAGATGACCTATTGTGTGGATATCAGTTGGTCTCCTTCTCTAGCAACCACAATTCTTGCTCAGTGGGATCATGGATGAATGAATTGGCCACAGCAGTAGAGATTTCCATCATGGTAAGTGCTTTGATTTCTCTGGAATACACTGGATTTGCCTACCTGCCTGTAGATACATGGACTTTATTTACTTTATTCCACACTACATTGTTTCTGACCAGGGGCTCATTTTATTGTGAAGTACTGCAACAATCACTTCAGCCCATGGACTTCACTGTTTTACTTTATACTCTGTCATCCAAAGCAGTTGACCTTGTGAAATGTTGGAGTAGTCTATTGAAGACTTAGGTATAGCACTAATTGAGTGCTTTTCATGCGACTGAGTACAATTCTGTAAAAGTACAGTATATGCTATGATCTAGTGACCAATATATGGTGCATTTCTCTTAAAACCTGATATACAGACCAGAGTACCAAGAGGCAGGGATGGGAGTGACTCATCTCTACATACTAGAAAAAGTTTTACTTCTCTTTACTATAACTTTGAGCTTTGCTGGTTGAAAAGTCTTATGCGCAAAGGATGAATGCCTCAGCCAGGGGATACAAAGGTCCCATTGAGCTGGAAGCTGGGACTGCCATCTGGCCATTTTGTCGTAAGGCTTCTTATGCCTTGAACCAAGAAGTGCTACTCTACTGGCTGTGGTGGTTTTTCCTGAAAATCAATGGGAAATTTAGATTGCTTCCATACAGTAGAAGAATGAGTCTCAATCCAGAATATTCTCCACAGAGTCTCCTTAATCCCATGTCCAGTGGAATATATTAATGGAAAACTATAGAACTTTTAACTATAGAGACAACTAATGATTTGCATTTTGGAATGAAGGTTTGATCCACCAGCCAGGTAAAGAGTGAAAGCAAAGAATGAAAAAATGGATCAATATGTTGCAGAAATCAGGCTCTTTCCTGTATATGACATTTAGACATAAAAGACCATGGATAGTGCTAGCACCAATCTATATGTTAGGTATTAGGAAAGTTTAATTTTGTTCTTACTTTTTAACATAAATATAAACAAAGGGCCCAATATTTTCTCCCTACCCCTTGGTGGATGCTCGATACAAGCCCCCAGGTAACACACACCTGAAGATCATTTTGAAGGTCACTGACCTAGACTATGGGTGATTTTGCTCACCAACTAGATAGAGGAATGATTTTAGGGATGTCATTAAGGTCTCCCTGTCCAAAATAATGTCGACTTTCCAGGTATCTGATTCTGAAATTATCCGATTTCAGCCCCAGACCTTTGTAAAAATGAAAATCATTGAGCATCAGTGACAACTCAGAATGGATTTAGTTCACCAGACTTATAGATTTTGTTAAGTAGGAGAAAAATAAGATGGCATATCAAGTGCCATATTGGAGAGGGCCCTAGGGATAAAAATGGAAAAGCGGATCTATTTGACAACTCTTTGTTGTGCTAGGAAATTTCACATATTTATCTCATTAACTTTTCTGAATAACCTGTGAATTGGTATTAGCCACATTTTTGCAGATTAGAAATCTGAGTTTCAAGAAGTTACTTGCTCAAACCCATGCAGTTTGTAAATGGCAAAGCTGCTTTAAACCCAGATTGGGGGCAGCCCCGGTGGCTCAGCGGTTTAGTGCTGCCTGCAGCCCAGGGTGTGATCCTGGAGACCCAGGATCGAGTCCCACGTCAGACTCCCTGCATGGAGCCTGCTTCTCCCTCTGTCTGTGTCTCTGCCTCTCTCTCTCTCCTCTCTGTGTATTCTCATGAATAAATAAATAAAATCTTAAAATAAAATAAATCCAGATTGGTCAGATCCTAAAGCAGATGCTCTTCATACTACAGTATTTGCAAACAAAGACAAACTCTACTAATTTCATTGACTTTGTTTCTGATCATTAACATTTTTTTCTGTCCAAAGAGTCTGGATTCACAAAAATAAGTATACAAACAGGAGCAGAATTTTTGTTGTTTTACTTTTTGTAAATAGCTTTTCAATCTCAGAAGAAGCTTTAATTAAATTGCTAAAGAAGTTTGGAATAGGAATAGTTAGGCATTTCTGTCTCAAAGCTGAATCACCCACCGATTCAAGATTTGAGAGAGCCAAACCTGGCCTTCTGTCTCACTCAGCCAGACTACTTCTGCTCTGACATGGAAGGCAGCTTTCTCCTTTTTACCCAACGCAGTCATGACTGCTTCTGACTTTCTTTCTTCCCACTGGAAAGGTGGGGAGAGTGGCAATGGTCCAGTGAGGATTCCTCCAGGGAAGAGGTGGTACAGGCCCACTTTGCAGGCTAGAGGGCAGTTCCCTCTTCCCTTTTTAGTAGCCTCACCACTTGGATGGTAGCCAGGAGCCTGGGGATGAGCTATCACCTCAATCATGGTGCAGTCTGTCATCCCCTCGGTAGCTGTAACTCCAAGCATGGTTGGACACTGTCACCATATGATCCTTTTAACCTTGGCTCTCCTTTCCCAACAAATGCCTGCCCTTCTAATCATAAATAAAAATGGCAGGATGGGAATACTCCAAACTATCCCCAAAAAGTTTGAAATCATCCACAATATAGATGGATTGTGATGTGTTCCCAAATAATTGTGCAGTGACTTATATCTGGGCACAGGGCAATCCTGGTTTTTAATAAGAAAAACCAGGTGTAGGTAGGGGTGCTTGGGTGGTTCAGTAGGTTAAGCATCCGACTCTTGATTTTGGCTCAGGTCATGATATCAGGGTTGTAAGATCGAGCCCTACATTGGGCCCCATGCTCAGTGTGGAGTCTGTTTTTTCCTCTCCTTTTGCTCCTCTACTCTCTCTCTCTCAAATAAATACATACATAAAATCATTTAAAAACAAGGTCACATGTTCACCTACTTAGCTGATATGTATGGGCCTATATTAAAAAAAAGAAAAAAGAAAAAGAACAATGTGGATTTTTTTTAATATTCTCAAGCAATAGCATACATATCAGAATATTTATTTATTTATCTATTTATCTATCTATTTATTTATTTATTTAGAACAAATCAGGAGGGAGGTGGAGGGAGAGAGAGAATTGCAAGCAGACTCCACACCCAGCATGGAGCCCAGTGTGTGTCTGGATCTCATGACCTTGATATCATGACCTGAGCTAAAATCAAGGATCGGATACCTAACTGACTGAGCCACCCAGATGCCCCTATATGTATTTAAATATTTGTGAAATATATCAGGACAGCTTTATTCTGAGGTCTGTGCAATAAAATGCACACGAACACCCTAAAATAACATGGTAATGGGGTTCTCTAATATGTTAAATGTTGGAATGTAGCATATTATGGGTATATGGATTTTTATTATAGTCTTTTAAATAGGGAAATATAAGAAAACTCTTCTAATCAAATATTTGTAGAACTTCTGATATCTACATGCAGGAGCCTTGCCTTTGGACAATCCAGCTAAGAAAGCTCCAGGTGTGACAGCACAGGGCAAGCTGTAGCTTTACAATTTGCTGGCTGTGTTACTTTGGGCAATTTATTTAAGCTTCTGGGACTTCAGTGTCCTCACCTATAAGTCAACACTAATCAAGGCTTCTTACAGTGATGTTGTGAGATTGTAACAAAAAGAGCAGAGACATAGAATATGCCAGTCAAATAATGGGCATCGGATAAGTGCTAGCTCTCCCCACCACTTGCAAGGGGCGTACAAAAACACATCCATATGCACACACGCCCACACACTCAAGCATGGGAATCTGCTGCTTCTCAATACAGTCTACTGCCTCTGGAGCATCTCAGTTTTTCAGCCCCAAAGATAAGAAACAGTGCTTTTCTATGTTAATAAAATTACTTCATATTCAGAGCACACCACTTTCCCCTTTACAGGAGAATTACCATAAAAGGAACAGGTGGGATTTTATCGACTGTCCACCCAACAGGCTTTTCCTTCCCCAGGACCAGAAACGGGTCAGCTGGGCTGGAGATCCTGGTGAAGAGAAACCTCTTACACATGCCAGAAGCCCTGGGCATTCCCAGCCACATGTGGTTGGAGGCCACCGGGGCTGGTGAGATTCAGAGTAAGTACATCTCAAGTAATTGACGCTGGAGGAAAGAACATTCAGAAATTCTCTGCATAACACCCCCTCCAACCCCGTTTTAAAATTTCTTTTTTTCTCTTCCTTTTAAGGTGATTTTTGTCATTTTGAAAACTATCCGCCACATGAGGAGCTTTTTGCTATGTAACAACCTCAATATTTAGTGGCTTAAAATAACAAACACTTATTTGGCTTATGAGTCTGGGGTTGGCCGTTTGGGCTGGGCTTCCTTCTTGTCTCAGCGGGGCTCACTTATGTGTCTGGAGTTAGCTGGTGGGCGAGCCAGGGGCTGGTCAGTCCAGGACAGCCTCAACTGGGATGGTTCATCTTTGTTCCACGTGGTCTTTTGTCATCCAACAGGCCAGCTTGGGCTTGATAACACGGAAAATGGGCAGGGCTGGGGAGAGAGAGGAGAGAGAGAGAGAGAGAGAGAGAGAGAGAGAGAGAGAGAAAGCAGAAGTATTTCTTGAGGCCAAGAGTTGGGAAATGTCACACTGTCATGTCTGCAGCCTTCTACTTCTGGCCAAAGTGAACCAGGGCAAGTCCCAATTCAAGGGCAGAGGAAAGAGACACTTTCTCTTGAGCCGACCTATAAAGTCACAGCACACAGAGATCTGACATAGGGAGAGACGAGGGGATTATATTATAGGCATCTGCACGATGTGCGCATCCCGAGAGATCCAAACTGCAGCCTGCGTGGGGGTGGCTGAAGGGACTAATAGGAGAGGCCTGAGCTTCAGCCCCACAAGCAAATGTACCAGGCAATTGACAGGCTGACGAAGGACCCAGCATTCAGAGGACATTTTGACACACTCTTTCCTCTCTTTCCCTTCAGGTGATTTTGTCATTTTGGAAAACCTCAGAGTGGTGTTTGCCTGAGAGCTGCTTTGAGGGAGGGACGCGTCCTGGCCTGGCGGGACCGCCCGGCTGGTGGCCCCGAGCGCCCGGGGCCTTCCCGGCCACCTGGAGCGGGCCCCGCAGCCACAGCAATGCCAGCCCATCACCGTGAAGGGTGGCTCGCGGGGCTTGGCTGGGGTGCGGCACAGCTGGCCTCAATCACGGCTTCTCGAACGTCTCCTCTCAAGCTTTTAAGGGCTGCCGAGAACTGAGCGCGCAGGAATCCAAACAAGCCTGAAGCCGGCCTGGTCGAAATTGGCTCAGGGTCGCGAGGACAGGAAGCAAAAGACGGAGTGAGGATAATGACGCGCTGGAAGTGGCATTCAGGGGACATTTCCTCTTAAGGGCAGAGGGCTCAGGCTCCCAAGGGCTCTGTTCGTTGTGCCTCTCTTGGTGGGGAGCTCGGACCCCAGCCTGCTCTGTGGCTGTGTGAGCTGGAAGGCACAGACTATGACAGGGACAGCTGCTCTCATTGGAGAAGGATTTTATCCATCATTTTTTTTTTTTTAATCTGTGGTCAGTCAAGGAGAGAAGAGACTTTGAATTTTATCCATAGGACCCAAGGAAAGGACACTAACACCACCATCTTGCTGAATGCCTCCTCTTCTTTAAAGGTTTGTTTGTTTGTTTTGTTTTGTTTTTCCCATTTTCTGGCCCAGACCAAGAGTATATTGTGGCTGCAACAATTGTGGCATTTCCCCTCCCTCAGCACCTTACTTCCTCCTTCCCTTCCCTTCCCCCACCCAACATATGATCAGATGCAGCTAATCTAGGGATATGCTAGAGGGAGTAAGGCCAACAGCTGGATCCCACACGCTGGTGTTAAATAAGAACACTGACTCCTTTGAACATTTATTTTTTTCTACTTGACAACAGTCAGAGAGGCACCGGGACAAACTGCAGGATGGTATTGCCCTCTGCTTTCTGAGCCCAAGGTGGAGGACTATTATAGTGGGTCCTGGATGGTGCTACAGAGCTTAAAGGAATGCCATTGAACTACTCTCAGGCAATCGATTAGGGTGTTAGGGTTTTCAGTTTTCCAATATTTGGCTCTTTATAATCCAGTTCTATAAAGATTTATGTAGCATTGGGGATGGTCAAAGTTGCAGCATCTAGGTTTTAAAGCTGTCAGTCAAGAAATGAAGCCAAATGATGCCTTGGAAGTGCTGGTCCCTCTCTGCTAGAGTTTTTCTAGGCAGACGGCTTCTGTCATTGTTCTAAGACTGGCACACAACACTGGACTGTAGTTCACAAGTGCTCACCTGGCACTTAGAATGTGCCAGGCACTAATCATTTTACAAATATGGATTTGTTTAATCTTCATACCTTAGGTCTTATTCTTTTTATTCTACAAATGAGGAGACTGAGCCCAGAGCTGAGCTAGCTTGTGAAAGACAGTGTATGGCTTGTAATGGTCAGCGTCAGGATTTGAGCCCTAGAAATCTGGCCCCAGAGTCCATATTCTTGATCACTCTGCTCTGCTGCGTGTCATGTTACTGCAAGTTTGTTTTTGTTTTTTGCCGAATCAGACCCCATTATCCCCTGGGTTATGACTTTTTGAGGTGGGGAGCAGGAAGAGAAGAGAGAAAAGAGGGTTGATAATGCCATGTTAAATGCTGTGCCTGGCTCTCTACGGTTACCTCATTTAATTGCTAGAACAGTGCTATGAGGTATTCTTACCCACAATTTAGATTACAACACTGAGAGGCTCAGAAAGTTTAAGTGACTCGATGGACAACACATAGCTATCAAACTTCTGGCTCTTGGACTGTCAGTAGGGCTGTTCATGGATTTGTCTCTTAGGTGGGAATGCAGTCCTCTCCAAGCTCGCTCCTTTTTATGATGCCAAGATTGAAAAATGGAGATTTCAGCATGCATGCCAGGTCTCAGCTATGCCTGCATGTGTCAGAGTGGCTCAGACCAATCTGCCTCCCTGTGTTCTCTGGAGTTTCACCAGGAACCCAACCCTCAATGCGCATCTTGCCGATTCCTTGACCAGAGGGCTTGCTGTGCTCATGGAGACTCCATCATTGCTACTAGAAAGCATGTCCAGAGAGGCCAGTGGCTGCACTGTCTCAAGCAAAGGAGACCATAAAAAGCTCCAGTGGTCCTCCAGCGACCAGCAGGTCCTTTAGTGTGCTTTTCTTGATAGAGTAAGCCTCCCAGGATTGAAATTAATGTCTTAAATTGATGTTTTAAATCCCTCATAAAAAAAAAAAGCACAACAGCAGAGGAAAAATGACAAAAGCTTTTATCCACATTGCACTTTGCAGCTTCTGAGTGCTTTGGGGGATCTTATTCTAATTTTGCACCCCGCCTGGAAGGTGGAGAGGTCCGGCTCTGTTATCCATTTTATAGACAATGGAGCTCTCAAGCACAGAGGGGTTAGTGACTTGCTCAAGATCAAACAGCCAGCAAGAGATGGAGCCATGGCCTGGGTCCAGGTCTTCTTCTTCCAAATTTGGCAATCTCTGCAAGATAGCTTACTTTGCTTTTATATGACCTATCGAGTAATGATAGCAGTAGGAATTATAGTGAAATTAGTTTGACTGTCAAATAGCTTGGGGTTATTATAAAACACAAAAGCAATAATAATTGCTAACATTTTTTTTTGCTCTCTTTCTTTGTGCTAAATACTCTATGCATATATTTCTCCGTTCATTCTCTTGACTAGCACAGGTGTCTACTGTGATCCAGATGTTTTGCAGGGAGGCAGGGATTATTTGTTCCATTTTACAATTGTATAACCTGACACTGAACAGGAAATGAGATAGCAACCCCAAAGTCACAATGCCAGGAAGCATTGTGGAGTCAGGACCAAAACTCTGGTCTCATGATGCTAAAATGCATGATCTCAACCATTTCACAAATATACTAATCACCTAAAAGTACCAAATATTTTAAATGAGGAGATGATAATTTGGCTTTGAATCATCATATCTTGTACCTAAGGCTGCTTAGTTCCAGGTGAAAACCAGGAGGGAAATATACATTTTGCACCCACACAACCTGCTGCTCATTGGCTACTGCATATCCTTCCTGTTACAGTGCTTTTGGATCTGTTTCAAGAAATAAATTCTGGTAATTGCATTTTTACAACGTTAATGATTAAAAAAAAAAAACATTTTCTATGTGAACCCTGTCAGTGCTTAATAAATAATTGTAATAGTAGTTATCATGACCTATTTGACATCTATGGAAATGAGGGGCTGTTACCCCAGCTCAGATCCAGGCAGGGTGCCCGTATGGAGACACAGTGAGCTAGGTTGATGCCTGAGGGACTCTGCCATTTTTCTTGGGTCTAACTCACAGTCTGCTTACAACCTCAGGCATGTGTAAATTTCCACAGAAATGCAGAGAAGTTAGGAGATCTGGTTGTGGAAGCCCGGTACAGAGAAAGGACTCATTGCTGTCACCCATATGCACTTGGCCCACCCTGGAGGTACCTTGCAGCTTTTGTGGACAGTCTCTTAGTGGCTTCTTTCCCCAAGGTCCTGTATGTCACTACTGGAGATTTTCCTCTGGCCTGGGAAAAGCCAGGGAATGAATCTAATAGAGGCACATGCTAGTATATAAAAAGCCCAGTTTCCTAGATGCCCTCTTCATACTCAGTTGCCCATAGCAGAGGCTTGATTATGAACATACCATTCCTTGGTGCTATCCCCTTCCTTTTGTCTCTTCCCTAACCTCATCATATTTCAGGGCCCACCCCCACCCTCCCCCCAAATAAACCACTTGCAAGCAAATCCTTATCTCAAGTTGTGCATGGGGACAGGGGAGATGGGTTTCAGAATAAGAACTCCTCCTTAATCATGGGTGATTCTATTTTATTACATTATTCCTATTGCTAGTTCAGGCCTCCTGAGCTTTTCTCCACCCAGCATGACAGCGATCCTTCTCAAATGTGAATCTGCTCTTGGTGTTGGCAGACTTCGAGACATTCATTGGCTCTTACCTGTTCCCAGGGAAGAGTCCCAATGCCTTGGACTTAGCTGGGTATCAAAGGCCCTCCACGGTCTGTCTATGGTCTTCCCTAGGCTCCTCGGTCAACACTAGCCTTCTGGTCCTTGGCTCTAGCTGCACTGAACCACCAGCCCTGCTCTCCTCCTTCTGCACCTGTGCATAGAACATGCCTTCTATTCAAAGTGTCTTTCTGGCTTCTGGTCCTTCTGTCCCACTTGGCTGTGTAACCTTCACTTGTCTCAGATCTCAATTGGATGTCACTCCAATGGCAAATGAAGTTCTTCTGGACCTCCCAAATTCGAGTCAGGGATCCTATGACACCTTGTAGGACATGTCAACCTATCTCTTATGCTTTATGGTTTTGTGCTAGTCCCATCTATGAATTTGTTTCTCGTCAACCAGAGGGTGAGCCATTTCAGGGCTGGACCTGCCTTTTCATCTTTGAATTCTTAGGACTTAACACCTGGCATGGGGTAGGTGGGTGCTTATGAAATGTTTGTTGGAAAACCACTGCTACTAGGAATTTGTTTTCTTGGTTACAAGGTTGGTTGAATCCTTTCTCCTATTTGTTTTCCAGGTGTATGCATGTCTTTGTTTGGTTTTTCCCCATAAATGGTCTGTCAGGCCATTTTATTATTTATTTTCCTGTGGTGACAAGACTCCGTGCAGTAGGAGAGCTCCCCAGAGGACATGTTACAGTCCTCACAGGTGGAACCCATCTGAATCCTTTGGGTACAAAACTGCTCCTTGAAATACTTCTCTGTAAACCATGAAAGGCAGGCCCACCTCAGCCACCAACTAAGTGAACCAGAAGAGTCTTTTGCCTAGAAAGTACTCCTGGCAGGAATATCCTAGGGGTGTTTCGTAGTTTCGTTAAGACTCTGACCCACTCTGCCAGTTGCCTGTTCTTGTGTTCCAGCTCTTTGACTTTGGCTTCTTGCTCTAAAATTCATTACTGACTCTTGAATGAAGCACCAATTTGATGTGCAAGTTTGGCCAAAACAGAAGTCTTTGGAGGAGAAGCGAACAGCCATTCTCCCCATCAGGCAAGATTCCCTAATTCTCAGAGCTTTCAAGTGGGTCTGGCTCATAGGCTCAGGACAAATGCTCCAGAAGGTGTTACTGCACATTGTCCATGCATTGTCCTTCCCTTCCTGTCATCGTAAGTGCTCTCTGAAGAGTTCTCACCAGCCTTTGCGGCAGAAAGTCAAAAGCCATCCCAGGCAGCCTCTACATAGCAGCAATCTCCCAGCTCCCAGGATTTCAGATTTGAAGTTTCAGGAACATTCTTTGGGTTTCTTTCACTTTTCAGAGAACTGGCTGCGGGAGGCACCTTAGGGCATGTTCTAGCTGGCCCTAGTTCTTGTGAGTATTAAATGGTGAAAATATATGTGAAGTCCCAGCATTGTAGCAGTGACACTTAGTAGGTTCTCCATGAATGTTGACTTTTCCCACTGAAATCCCACTGTCATGCGACAATCACTCTCCATTAGAATGCTGCCGAAGTTATGCCCACAAAATTCAAAGATGAGTCCTTCTAGAAACTTCTATCTACCAGGAGTTTCAGTGCCATTCTGGAAAGGATGGGTGGGTAAAGAGAACTAAAATGAAGCTCTGTATTGTGCATGGAATTTCAATAATAATGTTCTTCATAACAACCACAGGAACTATAATAACTACCTCACTAGATGCATGGAACATGCTAGAAATGTTACTTGCATTATCCCTATTCTTCAGAACATTTTTTCCAAATGTTTCCTTTTTATTGGAGATGAGGAAATTGAAGGTCAGAAAAGTTAATATCAACCGAATGATGTGAACCAAAGGGGGTAAAGGGGGTACAGTCAATAAACAGTGCTAGTGGAGTCCTGCCCACCACTGCTATTCAAACTCCCTCCATCAACTTCCCTTTCTTTTTTTTTTTTTTTAAAGATTTTATTTATTTATTCATGAGAGACAGAGAGAGAGAGAGGCAGAGACATAGGCAGAGGGAAAAGTTCCCCTGCGGGGAGCCCCATATGGGACTCCATTCCAGGACTTCAGGATCACAACCTGAGCCAAAGGCAGATGCTCAACCACTGAGCCACCCAGATGTCCCTGTCAACTTCCCTTTCTCAGTCCCTGAGACTATTTTGGCTGATCCCATAGCTTTCCAAGCTTGTTTCAGATATTCAAAAAGTCTCCTCTTCAGGTTTTTAAAAAGTCCCATGAAACCTAAATCAGGCTTCACTCTCTCATCTGAAGAGAAGCTCCTCCTTGACCCAAGCCCAGGCTGAACCCAGTCTCTGGGAAGTACAATGTGGAATGAATGCTGGTTGTACTTTGGGCACTTATCCTCCTCTTGCTCTAGGGTCAAGGCAAGGAAAGGAAGGAGAATAGACCATGTGTGCATTTTACAGGGCTGTGTTTGTGATTCTCTCTTGGCGCTTCAATTCCCTCTGTGAAGGCACATGTCCATATTCTCACTATATATGAAAGCTTTGAACAGTTCTTTATGGTTCCCTCCATGACTCTTTAACCTCTTTATTCCTCTTTCACCTCCTCTCACATTCCCTCAAACTTCTCCCATCCCTCCCCTTGGCACCAGGGACTTCTGACCTGTGCTCTTTGACTTTGACTTCCTTTTGTCCACTTATGAATCTCCTTCTTGGCCTGTTTCTATGGGGGTTGACTCACCTGGCAGGCAGCCCTTAAGGATAGAGTCCCTCCTGATATTTGTGGGGCCCCAGGCAAGAGTACTAACAGAAGCCCACAACTTTTAAATACTTAGGTATATCTTAAAATTGTAATTCAAGCTAAAAATTATTTAATAAAATGTGTTCCAACCTCACCCCTAACAATCACACCTTCATAATAACTCAGAGAGCCAGGCAGACTTATGTCTAGAATTCTTATACTCCTTGGAATTTCATACTAGAAGCTGGCTCCAAATTTGAGCCCTCAGCCCACTGTTGACTTCTCCTCTCTCATCCTTGGCTATCCCAAGGGGTCTTGTGTATATGTGTATAGATACCCTTGTCCTCACATCCACTGGCAAAAAGCTAGCTCTTGAACAGCCCTCGGGCCAAGGCATGTACGCACAATGGTGAGGTCGACCCTTAGAAGTAAGCTTGACTTGGGGGTATTGGGGAGAGAATTCTGCAGTCCCAGTGACCCAAGTCATGTTCTAGAAGAAGGCAGAGTCTCTGGGTGAGCATGTCCATTCAGTGGGCATGGCTCCTTGGCCCCATGAGCCAATTTCTCTGAAAAACAGGAGTTTGGCTGGAGGAAGGCCAGAGGAGTTCATTAAAGTGCAGGGGCCAGGGCACATTCCCTCTTTCCTCAGTGTAAGGGTGCTTGAGCATGGGCCTTTAAGACAATTCACATCCATCTATCCTCCACAGAATTCACTCAGCCTCCAGAGAAACTCAAACATTGCATTCCTGCTGGTTGCCCCCAAAAAGATTTTTGGTCCTGTATTCTCACATTATATAGCTGAGCCTACAGATGGACCCTCATTCTTTCCTCTCCCTAACAACCAGATCTTCTCAAGTGCAGCTCATGGGGCCATCACCAGGCTTGAAAGTAAGCAATTTCTCTTCACCACTATATCCCCAGGGCCTTGAACTCCGCTTAGAGCCCTCTATGGACTCAGTTCAAATTTGTTAAATGATTGGAGGAGTGGAAAGCAATCCCTTTGCTACTTCTCCTGGGGAACTTCCTACCTGGACACAACATTCTCCAAAAACTCCTCTCTGATCAGTCTCCTCAATGTATCCCTTTTTGGGGTGACTTATTTTGGGATGATGAGCTATGAGTCATCTCTTGATCCTGCATCAATCTGATAGTGGGGGAGACTGGTCTCCTCTTTGGGCTTTAGCTGGAATCCTAAGGCAACAGAAAAGAAAATCCATTTAGCAAGTTCCACAAGGCTTGCTTAGTTTACACGGCTCTAGTAGCAGGGAACAATTTGAACCAGCGCTAGTTCCACGGGACATCAACTTTCATTGTGCCAGGCTGCATCCAGCACCCCATTCTAACAAGATGGGGTACAGCTTGGGAGCCTGCCTTAGCCCGCTGCCAATCACGTGTGTCCGAGGGCAGCTTGACTTCTGACTGCCCCAAATCAAATCTCTGTTCGCTTATGACACACAACTGTTCCCGCATCTCATTTGGCGGCTGCTTCCTGTCCATCGTCAGTCACTGGCCTCCCGGGAGGAGGGGAAGCGCCCCTAGCTAGGTTGAAAGTTCGGTCACATGGTTGCACAGATTATTTGGGATGGTTCCTGGGATTCAGCTACGCTGTGATTTGTACAATTAGAACAGCTTTCTCGCCTGAGGCCTTTGAAGAACAATTACAAAAACAAACAGCAGCGTCAGTAGCAGCAGGCGTAGCTGCAGATAAAACAGAACAGAACAAAACAAAACAAAAAACAAGAAAGAAAAGGCACCAAGCAAGATAAGACAAAGGCCTCCCCTTGTTCACATCATTCAGGGGAAGGCAGATGCAGTGTTTCATCCAAGGGCTCAGAGAGTCAGCTTCCCCAAGAAAAATAGCAGTTAGCCTCTTGCGTAATTTACTACGGCAGACACTAACGCATTATTTCATAGTTCTTCAGAAGGGGATGTGCCAGGAAGACTCTGTCACCCAGAAATTTCCCCGATTAGTGGTGGGATGAGCATCCCAAGCCAGCAACTCTGGGGCTGCTGGAAGTCAGGCTGTTGGCTGGGCTGATTGGAACGGGGTGTCTGGGCTCCTCCCGGATCCACCTCAGCTGACTGATGGCTCTCTTCCGCACTGACTTCTTCCCGGTGGTATCCTTTCTAGAATTCACACCTTCCATGCCTTTTAATATTCAGAGCATGTTTCCTTGCTGTCCCACTACGCCTGAATGAAGATCATCCCCAGAGAGTTTGATAATCCTCCAAACTAGAGTCAAATATTATAATTTACCGAGTGGGACATCTTGTTGCCCTCATCTCGTAGATAAAAGATGGAAAGGGTCAAGAGACCAAGATATAAAGGTAACAAATTGCAGAACCAAGTCAGGGACTCAGGTTCTCTTAATACTAAACTCTTCTGGGCAGCCCAGGTGGCTCAGCGGTTTAGCACTGCCTTCAGCCCAGGGCATGATCCTGGAGACCCGGGATGGAGTCTGGCATCGGGCTCCCTGCACGGAGCCTGCTTCTCCCTCTGCCTGTGCCTCTGCCTCTCTCTCTCTCTCTGTGTGTGTGTGTCTCTCATGAATAAATAAAATCTTAAAAAAACAAAAACAAAAACTAAAGTCTTCTGTACTATTGCTAGCAGGATGGGGAGAATATCCCCCAATTTCTCATGCTGCCATATTTTACCAAAATCTTAAATCTTGTTTAAGAGAATGAGAGAGAGAGAATATATGTTTGTGAATATATGTTTGATACAGAAAAATTAGAAGCACAGAAAGAGAAAATAAAACAAAAGTCATCCAAAGTCTCAGCAGGCAGTGATAACCTCTGCTGGCATTTAAAAATTTTTTATTTAAATTCAATTTGCCAGCATATAGTATAACACCCAGTGCTCATCTTGTCATGAGGCCTCCTAATGCCCGTCACCCAATTACACCACCACCCCACCCACCTCCCCTTCTGTTAGCATTTTGATTTATATGTCTGACACCCTT
The DNA here is from genome assembly GCF_905146905.1 of Nyctereutes procyonoides. NCBI lineage: Eukaryota > Metazoa > Chordata > Mammalia > Carnivora > Canidae > Nyctereutes > Nyctereutes procyonoides. The sequence goes on from NW_026575146.1 coordinate 46,000,881, forward strand.
TCTGTCTGCGTATGCTTAATTTCAAAATTGGTATCCTACCAAAAAGGCTGTTTTTAACTTGTGTTTCACTTAGGTTGTTTTATGCACATCTTCTTCATGTCCACAAATACAGAAAATTTTCTGTGATAAATTTTTGATTTACAAAGTTCAAAGAGTGAAAGAAAGCTAAGCTTTGGAGCTAAAAGCATACCAATTCTGCCTGCCACAAATAGAAGGCATTAGGAGTCACTTTTATAGGAGACACTTTTATAGGGTTTGTAAACAAGTAAATCTCCAAACAGGTTTTTGGAAACCAATTGGTTCGTACATGGAGGAGTATCTCCAGAGTGTTCCCCCAGCCCCTTATAGGCTGCATTTTATTCCACTGTCTGGGTATACTGCAGTTGGAGCTGTCCCTCGTTGCTAGATATTCTGTTGCCATAAAGAGTTCTGCGCTGGACATCCTACTTCATATAACTTTACTCAATATTCTGATTATCCAAGATCAGCATCACTGGACCATAGTTCAGTGCAGGGGTCAGAGGCTTTTTATTCCAAATGTGAGTGCCTGGGGGAAGTGCTATTCCCCTCAGAGTCATTACCCATGCTGAGCGTTCGCTGCTGAAGGTCCTCCAGTCCCTCCAAGCTCTGTCATTGTCGCCAGGGCTGGTGGTTCCATTATTAGACACATATTCCTTTGGCTTATGTCTTTGTCCTCTACAAAATGCAATTACCTCCAGAAAGAAAGCATCTCTTGAGAGTATATTCTGATGCAAGGATATCCCTTTATGTTGTCTCATATTGGTCTTTTTAATTGTTCATGAGTCATAGAGAGAAGCAATGGAGAAAAGCTGTTAGAAACGCGGGCTCCGGAGCCAGCCTGTCTGGATGAGTACTACAATTACCACTTGCTACCTGGGGCAAACTTGGTCTAGTTATTTAATGCCTCCATGCCTCAGTTTCTTAATCCACATAATGAATGTAGTAATATGACCTAACATCATACACTTGTGCAGGTCAAATGGAAAATGCCTAATATGGCACCTTAAACACAGACATTTGTTCAATAAATGGACTCATTATTATCTTCCCAATAAGACTATAATCAGTTTAGTCAGTGACCACGTATTATAGTGGAGGTTATGGGTGTCCTGACCAGATCCCCTCAGCACTCACTGCTCCCCTACATGTTGGCAGCTTCTGAGGGCAAACATCAGCCACCCTCTGCCTGAGGGCTTCCTCTGGTCTCTGGGGTGTGCCCAGACCATATGCAGGGCAGGTTGGGAGTTAATGCCCTGGGAGGAGCTCTCACCAAATGACAGTGGGAAGTGATGTATATGTGTCTTATCTTCCTTGCCTTTCAGGTAGGACAAGTCTGAGGCATGTTTTACACTGTGCCCCAGAGGTCTGCAGCAGATTGAGCCCTAGTTGCCCTGGTAACGTGCTTAGGACACCCACTGCATTGGCATCCTCCATTCATGGTTGCACTCACTTCTCCCTCACCAATGGGATAGCCAGTGGAATGTGTCCCAAGGGAGCTAGGGGAAGCCAACCTAACCCATCTATCAGAATTCTTTGAATACACCATAGTGAAACAAAGTACCGTATTATTTACCTCATACTTAACCAGTAAATATCTGTTGAATAAATTAAGTGCCTCTAAGAAAGTGCCACTTGGGCATATGGCTTTCTTCTTGTTTATGGGAATTCATTAGTGAGTGCTCTCTTCTCTTGACTCTGTAACCTGGAAAGCACAGGGTCATCCCAGGGATGGCTACTCAGGTGCTACTGCTCGCTGTCATTGTTCTCAGATCTTCTTAATGTATACTTTTGTGGCAGAACTTTGTTTTAAATTATTAACAATGAATTCTATTATTATTATTATTATTATTATTATTATTATTATTTTTGTAAGCATCTCACCCATGGGCACAAACTCTGCTACCAGGGACCTTCTGGCATGTTATCTCAGCTCTAAGCAATTACCCAAGTTTACCTTGGTAGCCACAAGAACTAATTTAAATGATAAAAGTAGACCACAGCACCTGTCCCTGGTTTCCATAAGGCTCAGAGAAGGTGTGTTCTAAGAGGGGATCATCCCTTGTTTTCAAACCTGAATTTCCTTCACATTATGTGTGGCTGAGTTCATTTGCCTCCCCAAGCGGACACTGATCTAGAATTGTGCAAGCAGATCTCATTTCCAGACCTCATGGAAAATTAATTTTCATAATTCTCTCAGTTCCTGCCTGCCCATACATATCTTTCTTCATTAACCACTTTATTTCCATCCAAAATGCCTCTGTCCCACATCTGGGAGGCGAAGATTGCAGGTAACTTTTAGCTATGTGTCAGCTACATGCGTTCTGGAGTCCTGAGCTACCGGTCTTGGAGTCTACCTTGCAGTGCCCTTTAAAATATTAGTGTAGTACCCAAAAAAGCATTAAGTCACATTATGAATAATTAAATCAAATAAAATCTTAGGGAATATTGCTCTAGTGAGAGATGCTTAGGTGTCTTTGAATCCACAGTGGTTCTTTGCTCAAGTTTAATAAGTTTTTTGATTGTATAAAGGATGCTGTAAGCTTACACGAAAGGCTTCTCAGGGGCCCCCTGCTCCGAAGAGATCCTTCTGTAGGAACAGTTCTGTTCTACTTTGATTTTGAAACATTCCCTAATTAAGCTGGGCCACATCCACATATAGCCTACATCTCACCAGTGGCAGCCTCCTGAAATTGGCCCAGGGTACTAGCCTACCAAACATCTGTTTTTTTCCTGTTTACATAGGTCAGGTGGAAGGTTCTAGAAATGAAAAGCATCATTTAGTTGGGGTCTACAGGGCCATCCCCCTAGGATGGCTTTTCTTTTGTTGTTCTATGTTGGGAGAGAGGTCTGTTTTCCATTTTCTTTTTTAATTAAACTACAGATTTGGCATTGCTGCCACAGAGTTCACACAACCTATGTCAGAAAGCAGGTGATGAGGCACTAGATGCTTGGGCTGGATCGGTGTCCTCAGCCAACCAGCGGAAGGAACATCAGTGTATGGCAGTATTGTGTGGAGGTATTTTCATTCTCCTGCAAAATTGTTTTCATACTGGTGTGCCTTTTTTAATGCTGTGGCTTTCCTTTTTATTTTTATTTTTTTAAAGCAGTGGAATTTGCAAACAAATTCTCATGTGGTATTTCTGTATCAATAAAGATAGCTGCTTCTGTTGAGAAAGGTGGGGAAGGAAGAGGGAGAGCTCTCTTGTGGTCCTGTTCCAAGTCTGATGGGAAACCTCTGAGCTCTGGGCCCTACTACCCAGGATGGGGTCTCTGGGCCACCTGGAGTCACCTTGGAGCTTGTTAGAGATGCAGAATTCTGGGCCCCACCTCTGCCCACTAGCATCACAGGCTGTAGTTTGACAAGATCCCCAGGTGATTCCAATGCACATTAAGATTTGCAAAGCACTGTTTGAACCCTTGTCAGGACTTCCCTCAGTGGTCTAATAAAGACCATTCCAATCACTAGCCTCAGATGTTGCTTATGGGTTTCTCCAAAACTAGTTGCAGATTGTGATACTGTATGTGTCTACTTTAAAGTTAATGAAATTTCATTTTTTCCTTGGTATTCTTTGAGATAATGGAAAATAAGGTTGAATCCAACCTTGGGCATTGGTGGCCATGACCAGGAATATAAGAGAGATTCTTCATGGCTGTTTCAGAGCAGCATCTGTCTCCCAATGGGCCCTGGGCCCTCTGGGTATACTTGGCCATGCTTCTTGCAGTCACTCTCAAGTGATGGAATGACATACCTTCTTGGGTGGTCTTTGGCTCCAGAATGACTTCTAGAAAAGGGCCCATTATACCTCATAGTGCCATGACTTGCTCAAGTGAATATACATTTAACGTCTGGATTGAAATCCAGAAATTACTCTATCACCAAGTGATGTGACTAAGAAATCACTGAGCTTCACAATGTTTCAGGTCATGTGACCAACTAGTCCCAGCTTTCCCTGGCCTTTCCTGGTTTTAGCACTAAAATTCCCTCATCCCAGGAAGTCCTGCAGTCCTGGGCAAACTCAGACACTTGGTCAGACTTGCTTGTAGAAGCAAGGACAGGCATGTTTAATTGCCCAAAACTCTGAGCATTATATTGGTGGAAATGATGGAACAACAAGCTCTGAATTTTGTATTTTCTTCAATGCCAAAGTATATGAATTTTTAAAAGTGCCTTAATGATATTGTTTCAACAGTTATTTCTTAGAGAGCAGTTGCAAATGATTCCAAGATATGAAACAGGTGTTTCTGCATGGTCCACTGGACAGAATGAAGAAAAATGTCCTCCCAGATTACCCTACAGATGACGTACCCATTGGTTTCTACTTTCAAATGAAAAATACGCTCAATCATATAGACGACAGGATTCCATCTGGCCTGTCTGTAATATCCAGAGCCGAAATGGACGCCTCTGTGTCATTTCTAGATTCAGGCAAAAACCTCACAATGCTTCATGAAGCAATTAAAGGAGGTGTGTATCATCCACACTTGCTGCTTCTGCAAACAGCACACATCCTCATGGGCTGAAAAATTACTTTTGCTGTGGGTCTGGGCAAGAGCAAACACATACTTTGGAGAGGCATGCTTTCATGGCCACCAGCCTCTTCAAGCTGGGAATTCCAGTTTCCCTTTAGAGAACTGTCACCTTGTGTATTGTCAGGAAGGAATTTCATAACCAGAGATCCTCTAACTTCTTCTCTTTGGGTCTGGTTCTCATCATCTTCCAGCTTTAATATAGTCCTGGGTTCCAGCTACATAGTGATGTTAGAACCTCCTGTCTTATATAGACCAGAGTGACTGCCAGAAGATGTGAGGCCAGGCCTTCACAAACACCAAAAGGCTAAAAAAAAAAAAAAAAGCATCATTTATAACTCTACCTATAAAAAATACTATTAATGGAAGTGTAAAGCCTTTTAGGCCAATGGATATCAAACTTGGTTAGTACCTGAGAAATACCAGGGAAGTTTCAAAAAATATTGATGCCTCAGTCCTATGACACAGATTCTGATTTAATTAATCTGGAGTGAGGCCTTTGCGTGAATTTTTAAAAATATTTCCAGTTGATTCTAATGTTCTATAGGCTCTCATATAAGAAAATTAGTCTTCTATATTCTCTTAGTCTTATTTATTTGTTCCTTCTTTGTTCATGCATATCTGCTTATTGCCTTCCTATAAATTAATTGATTCATTGATCCATTCATTCATTTATCCCTTTTGCTTACTTCAGCATTGCACAATATTACCTCCGATGAAAGGAGGGAGAACCCTGGACAAGAGTTTTTGTTTGTTTTGTTTTGTTTTGTTTTCAAAACCTTGGATTCTTTTAAAGTTATCAGATCCAGTGATATGGTTCCAGAGTAGATCATGATTAGAAATTCTCCCTGAGTCTAAGCATCAGTTCAGATAAAATATTTCACTTCTTTATCTTCTACCTCAGATGTACCTAAGGGGTATACAATTTTTAAAAATGCGCAAGTTGTTTCTAAACAATTTTAAAACTAATTGGTTAAGGTCAACTTTGACTTCTGAATAAAGGCTTGTGTTAATTCTCTACTCATATTCATTAAATGTGCAGTTCAATTACTAACACTTAAAGATGTCATCAAACACGGGGTAATTCATGCTATTTGTAATCATAAAGATGATTCTGAATGCAGTGGGAGAAAATTTATTCCTCATTAACAACTCTGTCATTTTGAAATCTCAGAATATTCTTGGATCTAAAATACTGTACTTGGAGATCTGTGAATAATTTTTTGGGTTGTCACAGAAGGAACACTGGACTGAAGGTCCAGTGAATCTTACCAGAGTCATCCTTCTACAAAGAAAATCTGATTATTATCTGATTTATTTCTATAAAGAAAATCTGGTTATTATTGTAGTTTGGTGATAGATTTCAGTGCAACTTTTCAGCATCACCTGGAGGGCTTGTGAAAACACAGAGTGTTGGGCCTTCCAGAGAGTTTTTCATTTAGTAGGTTGGTGTGGGAGGTTAAAAATGTGGGGTGCACATTTTGAGAACCACTGCCTTATATATATATACCTATGCAGGCTGTCTGGTTCCTTGTGCTTGTTCTCTTAAGGTGAGGTCTGAGCCCAGGAGCACTGATGTCACGTGGAAGCTTGTTAGAAGCTCAGAATTTCTAGACATATTGTGTCTGAATCTGCATTTTTAGCAAGACCCCTGGGTCAATTTTACACTCAGTAAAGTTTGAGGATCACTGGTCCAAGCCCAAATCCTTAATACAATAGACAGGACTACTCAATTTCTTTTCTTTCTTACTTTTTTTTTTTTTTTAAAGATTTTATTTACTTATTCATGAGAGTCACAGAGAGGCAGAAACTCAGGCAGAGGAAGAAGCAGGTTCCCCATGGGGAGCCCCATGCAGGACTTGATCCCAGGACCCTGGGATCACAACCTGAGCTGAAGGCAGATGCTCAACCATTGAGCCACCCAGGCATCCCAACTCCTCAATTTCTAACTCTACACCTCCTTCACTTAAGCCACCTGCTGCCAGTTACCTTATGTCTCTATCGCACTAGTCCTCTTTTCCTTGGTCCTTCTATGTATGCTCTTATGGTTTCAAGGTTTTATAATCCTGTTCCCTCTACCTGGACTGACTTTCCCTTTTCTTTGACTGACAGGCTCAATGCATCCTTCAAGACATAGCTCAGACTTCCTTCTCTGGGAAGCTTGTCCTGACTTCTCTGTGTAGACTATTTCTTGCCTCTCTGCCCTGTCATTTACATCATTGTATTATAATTACCTGCTTAATTGCATATGCTTCCCTTTACACTATAAGATCTCCAATAGCAGTGATATGTGTCATAATGGTCTCTATAACCACAATCCTATTCATCAAGCATAGAGTACGTGCTCAATAAACATGTCATGAATGAATGGGTCAAGAAATTGTGACACTTTGGTTAAGTCACAATGTCTTCAAGTCTGTTTACTCATTTTAAAAAGAGGGGGGTAGATTATGGAATCTCTAGCTGACTCGCTGCCATAAAATTTACTGCTCTCTCTATAATTCCACATTATTTAAAATTTCCCAAAGATATTTATCGAGCAAATATTGAATGCTGAGAATGTGGCTGTAGACAGGACAATGATCATGGCCTCTGCCCTTGTGGCCTTTCCAATCTGATGAGAGAGACAGACATAAACAAGACCTAACAAAACCAACTAATTTTCACTTGGTTCTGTGCTTGGGGCACCTGGGTGGCTGGCTCAGTAGGTTAAATGTCTGCCTTCAGCTCAGGGTCCTGGGATTGAGCCCTGCATTGGGCTTCCTACAGAGGAAGAAGCCTGCTTTTTCCTCTCCTACCTGCTGTTCCTCCTGCTTGTGCTCTCTCTCTCAAATAAAATTTTAAAATAAAAATTAAAAAAAAATTTGGTTCAGTACTTATCAGAGGATATGAAGGACACTATGGCTTATGTAAGAGGGGACATTAACCCAGTCAGAGAACCTAAGCTCTCCTTATGTTATTTGCACTAATATTTCATGAACCCAAATCAAAGAAGAAAATGTATTAACTTTCTGTGTATGGTTCTTGGAAAACATCTTGATAGGTCCAGGAAAATTATAAGCTAAGAAAATCAACTAACCTAATGAAATGGGCCAGACTAGCATCTGCTCTAGTTCCTAACTGCTATATGCCTTTCTAAGTGAAAAGAGCTTGGAATGCAGCAATGTAGAAACTATAAAGAACAAGTGGGGTAGTAGCAGAGCTATTGTGCACAGTTCTATCAGGTGAGGATGTGGCTGAGTGGAGGCGACTGAATCAGGCAGAAGTTGCCGAGGGTTCTAGTCCTGAGTTTACTGTGAAAAACTATGAAGACTGAGCCCTCAATTGTGGAATAATGAGGATGAACTGATGCTTTTTAAGATCAGATATCTTCCCAGGGACTCAGAAAGCTGCCAGCCCCTGTGTCAGACAGTGATGATTTTCAGAGGACGCAACTGGGTGTTTCCTTGGCAGCACAACTATTCATTTCTGAGCCACTTGAGTAAATTAAATTGTCTCTTCCCATTCCCCCACAACTGTCCCTTCCGGCTGATGGTGTTGGAACAGTCTGAACATATGCGATGGGAGTTCAGCCTTGCAGACAGCTATACCGGGACAGACTGTGGCAAAACAGAGCGCATCCTCCCTCTGATGTGTTCTTCGTTTTCAGTACAAGTTCGGCTAAGCTGCCATTCAGCAGTTGCAGGAAGAGATATATCATCTGAAGAAGCCGAGCCAAATATTTGATTTGGATGATTATGCTGCAGGTGTCTCATCAGACCTGCAGTGCCTGGATTACTAATTATTTTTCTCAACCTAGTGCGTCTTGCAGGGAACACAGAGCATGGCAGGAATCATGAGGGATGGCTTTAATAAATGAGGCCCTGGACTGCTGATGACAGGGGCTGGCTGGAGAAGCAGAAGCAGTAAAGACAATGCAATCAGTGGGCAGAGAAGAGGGTGGGCCTTGTCAAACAGTCAGACTGGGAGAAGTGGAAATAGGAGCTACCTATGGCCACCTCGCTCGGTTCAAGGAAAACAGCCATCATTTATTGAGTTGAGCCATAAATGGCTGCTCTTGACCACAGAATCCTGAGGTAGGCACTCATATGCCATTCAGAATACTTTAGTTTTCATATACCTGTTAGTGTCTGGTGGCACGGAAGAGTTAACATAGCCTTCCAAGCTGCCCAAATCTATTATGGCCATAAGATAATTTCACACCTATTGTCATTTTGCTCAATATAAAGGATATGTATATTCGCTATTTTTGTTTCATCCTCCCAACAAAGGAAGAGATGTTTAATTATCTTGATTTTGACAAAGGACAATGACAAGGGCTTAGCACTTAGAGACTAAGTGATTTCTACAAGGTCACACAGATGGGAAATGTCAGGACCTTGGCTGGGTCCTTCTGAACCCAAGAACAGGACTTTTTCATATGCCATCTAGCCTCACTTACACTGTAAGTGTCTTTTAGCTCATTTGGTGTGAGAGAGGTCAGAGTGAGGAGATTCATTCCTATGACAGCCAGTGGGCTTCTAGATCCATAGACTACTTTAGCTGTTTCAGATCTCTGTCTTTATGAAATGGCCATGTATATGTGGACAAGCATAGATCTGTCCCTGCATCAGGATAAATGATTAAGTACAATCTATACATTGATAATGTCCAGTTTTATGTCTTTAGCCCAGATTCCCCACCTCCTTTTTTTAGATTCAAGTGCATATATCTAGCTACCTACTGGACTTATCTCTTATATAGTCAATGGATCCATGGCCACAATCCCCAGAGCCCCAAACCTGTTCCTCTCCTTTTCTCTGTGTTAATGGGACTGCCAATAATCCAGCTTTGTCAAGACAGAAAATTGGTATCATCCTTATTCTTTCCTGTCACTCAGCACACTCTTTGCTTCTCACTGGAAGAGTCAGCTTCATGGGTATGTGTGACCCATTCAGTCACACAGAGCCCTGTGCTCAGAAGGCCCTCATACTTGGGGTTTAATGCTTTGCCACTGCCGTCCTGAAACTGTTCATATTTTTCCTTTGAACCTGTGTTTTGTAAGTGAAGTTTGATAGGCCAGTAGAGTAGGATGGGTGGGGTCATGGTATGAGCATATCCACCCATCCACCAAGCAGTGGGACCAGGCTCTGGGTGCCAGAGAGGATTCCCCACATGCTCTGTGAATATTCCCATGTCCAAGGAAGAACTACATTCAAGAGCAAATAAAAGACATTTGCCAGGTTGAGAGAGACTGCAGAGAAAAGGGAAAAGCTTTTTCCTGCTTTTGAACAAGGAACCCATCATTTTCATGTTCTTGCCTTGCTAACCAGTTGTAACTGGACAACTGAATCTATTGCATATCTTGAATCTATTTCCTTCTGTTCTTATTGACATTCTCTAGTTCAGGAAATGATTCTTTTTACTGAAGTTATTACGATAGCCTCCTCTCTACTCTTCTGGTCTCCAGGCTCAGCCCCTCCTCCAGTGTTCTCTTCTGCATGATGTGGGCAGGGTCACTTTCCTAAATAGCAGCTCTTACTCTCTCACCACTGTGAAATGACCCCAACCCCATCCCAGATGGCTCTGTATTGCTCTTGGGATCAATGTCAAACTCCTTAATAAGGTTTAACAAGGCCCTTTATAAGTTGTGTTCTACCTGTGATGGTCATTCTATGTGTTGCCTTGGCTTGGTATCCAGACATTTGGTCACACACCACTTTAGATGGCACTGTGAAGGTATTTATTAGATGAAATTAATACCAAGATCAGTAGACTTCAAGGATAGCATAGAATAGGTAGGCCTCATCAAATCAGTTGAAGGTCTTGAAAAAGACAGAGGTCCCTGAGGAAGAAGGAATTCTGATCCAGATTGCCTTCAGACTTGAGTTACAACATTAAGTCTTCCCTGGATTTCCTGCCTACAGGCCAACCCTGAGTTTGGACTTGCCAGCCTCCACAATCATGTAAGCCAATTCCTTAAAATTTTTCTCCCTCTCTCAAATTCCTTTAAAATACCATGTTTCTCTCACCTCCAGACATTTGCCTTTTTTTTTTTATTAAAGGCATATTCTTTCCTGTTATTCCAAATTATTAGCACTTACCTCCAATTCTGGGCTATAGGTCCCTCCTCTTGGGAGAATTTAAATTCTCCCCATCACCAAATATCGACTATCTTCTCAACTGTCCCCTTCACCGGGCTATACACTCTATAAGAATAGGGACCATGTATATTTTGTTAAGACGTTTATCCTCAATATAGTAAGTATCTGGCTTATAGAAGGAACTCTTGGATAAATAAACAAATCGAATAAATGAATCAATTAAAAGGGGCAATAATTTTGTATTGTTAGAAAGAATGACAAATTCATACAACATGTGGCACATACAACATGTGGCCCTTTTATGCCAAGATGTCACTCACTCTCCTTTACAAGGTTTGTTTTAAGGGGGTATTGGCAGTCTTGATGATGCTACTTAAAATTTCAACCTGATAAAGAAAAAAAAAATGGATCCTTCACTAATTGCCTTATCTCTTTTAAAGCCTGAGGGTAGACGTGAAGAAACATTAAAGGATTAGATTATATTTGATGGTCTGTGAGGGATATCATTACTGATTAAGAGTCAAATCTCCAGTGCTTTCTTTGTGCCTGGAGAACTCCATTATGGATCAAAGAAAATGCACAAATACAAACAGATAACCATATTTTGGGGGGAGGAGAAAGAGGTCTATAAACAGAGTAGGAAAAGGAGAATCTGAAGTACTAGGTTTAGTTCCTGAGGTTCAACCTTGACAAGTATCGGGCCCCTTTAAGTCCTGGACCCATTTTCCTAAGAATTATTGACACATGGAACCAGGTCATGGACGAATGTCCATAGTCTCACCAGACATAGGATTTCCTTCTAGAATCTATTCTTTCAACCTGAAAAGGTGGGTTCTAGACCTCTTGGGGCATGCCCCGGTCTTGGGTCTGAGTCTAGGTAGAGCGTGAAACCGTGCAGTTGGTGGCTGGTGGGACACAAGGTTACTCTCAGTTCCACAGCGACACCTTTCCTTCTGCCATCTGCTGCTGTTCTGTGACTGCCTGCTTCTCACTCTGTAATAAATAGGTTTGCTACTTCTGCCGATGCAGCCGCCAAGGCAATTGCCCCCTCTCTGAGATGCGAGCCTCCCTCCCCACCCATACTTCACCCCACAGGCTGCCTGGCAGAGGCAGGGGGCAAGATGCACAGTGTAATAAATTCCATCCACTGCTGAGTTGAGGGATAACAGATGGATAGGTTTCCTCATGCAATTTCCACTTCACTTGGTTTGGGTATAAAATAGCAGAAGGGTGGTTTCTTCTTGTGCAATTTCCAAACGGATGAAACCAGAGCAGGGTGGGGGTGGGGGGTTGGTCTGTGAGGCTGCGAGGAACGTGAGGGACCGGAAGGTCCTTTCGAGAAAGCCAAATAAATGGGATGCCCCCGAAAGCCGGGTGAAGGACCCAGACTTGTTTTTGCTGCTAGATAGGAGTCAGTTCTTTCTTCCAAAGCCGCCTGCTCATCCCTACCAGGCATGGCAAAGGAAATGATCCTGGGAGGCCAGACAGTCTGTTGTTCATGTTGTTATAGTGTTATGGTGATTGCAGTACAAATTCTCAGGGTGGAAAAAAAGGTATAATGACAGATTGTGTGATTATACCCATACTTATAATTAAGCTGTTACAATACAGACAAGCGCCTGCTCTCTCATGTCACCAACAGAAACCTCTTTGCTTGGAAAGGAAAGTGACTCACTCTGGCAATTAGGAGGAGTTCCCTACAGGACTTCATTTTCAAACCTTATGAACACTCCAGTAGGAAGATGTGTTGCTTGCTTGAATTACAGGAAAAAGTACAGAGATCCAGGAGCGACCACCTGATCTCCAGGTACAGGATATGGTACCGGTTAGAGGAGGAATTTTTACCATCACAAATAACCTCATTGCAATGCGTAAAGGACTTGGCTCCCGCAAAGCACTTTATCACTGTGCTTGTATCCAGCTCTGTGGGGCAAGTTGAATCTGTGGTTTCCATTTTAGGCCTGAGAGAGAGAGAGTGAGAGTAGGGGAAAGAGAGAGAGAGAGAGAGAGAGAGAGAGAGAGAGAGAGAACACCCAGCAGGCAACAGAGTGAGTTGGTGTCCAGCTGGGCCTCCTGGCCCCCTGCCAACATGGTGACTTCCAGTGGCTGTCACTTGCCTGTGGTAAAGTGGGTGGTTTCTGCCTGAATAGTCTGCAAACCCCCAGACGGATTGTGTTCAGTTTTTCCAGTAAGTCGGAACTTTTTTCAATTCCAAGGGAGTCAAAGGAGCTTATCTTTCTTCTTTTTTTTTCTTCCCCACCCCCCTTTGATTACTAAGTCTCATTTCCTTTCCTCTGCAGCCATCTTTCCTGCTAGATGCAGCTACCAAGGAGCTGACCACTGTTACCCACAAATATGTGTGCGGGGCTCTATTCGGGTAATCCATAATACAACTGATGTAAAAACCCCTCAGTGATGAATGCATTCCTCTGTGCCACAGGCAGCTGTTGTGAGATTCGCACATGGAACCCCTCCTTCCCTGCTGTGGTGTGAACTTGGGGTTTCACTCAGAAAGGACTTTCCTTTGAGGCAATTATTTGAGTTCATTGGTGGCTTTCTTGGAAGCTGTGTACCATCTCTGCATACGGTTTTCTTATCTGCAACTCCAGGTAATGCTTATCCACATCCAGAGAGGTGCCTTCAAGACTCATTAGTTAATGATGTTTGTGACATGTCCTGAAGATGACAGGTATGCCACAAGCAGTAAGAATTATTTGTATCATAGTCACGTAAAAACCATTCTTAGGTGCCTATGCTTGAGGAACTCACCTTGAATTAGTTCCATAAACAGAGAGAACACATGATTAATACCAAGTCTTTCTAAAATGTTTAAAGAACAACCACTTGGTTGAAATGTTGAGGGGGAATTGGTGGAAGAATTAGACAACAGGACAGAGACTTGATGGGGAAAATATCAAAGTGAGAGCGAACAAACAGGAGTCTTCCAGGTGGGCATTCCACAAGTTACTGGAGAGAACATTTGTAGATTTTCCTGCCCCAACTCCCTTCTGTGTCTGACGGTACCTGCACCTCCTTTTGGAGGATTGACCTCTCCTGCTCCTCTCAGTCTGTTTTGAATGGGGATGGCCTCTCATTCACACCTAAACCAGTCAGTAAATTCTGCCTCCTTGGCCAAAGTGATGATTTGTTCATGGACTGCCCTGTGACACAAGTAGCCCCCAGCACTTGTGTCAAAGCTGTTGGTAATAGAACGTCACATGTAGGGGGAAGTACAAGGGTAAATGTACCCAGCCAACCCATACCGAGTTCCAGTATAAACTCATCTGAGCCCTGTATTCAGCCTTACCCGGGCCTTCCATCCCATGAAACAGGGGTTTCCTTTCTCCCAAACAAAATTCAAACTAGTGTTGAGTTTGGGTTTTGGTTGCTGGCAGCTTAAAGAGTCTAAACTAATGTAATCCTTATCAACCTTGTACTTGGGAGTTTAGTTCCAAATTAAACATGGCTGAAGCTGTTTGATCCACTGAGCTGCCTTTCTTCTACTGGTGTCCTTCCCATGAGAGCTTGATCACATTTAAGGAGAACATCTTCCCTGCTCATCCACCATATGCAAGGTTCTGGGAAAGATACAAAGATAAAGATTAGTGCCTATTTTCAGAATTATGGGCTAATTTGGGGCATATGACATGTATTCAAGGCAAGACCATGTATATTAAAAGGAATCTCAATCACCTATTTTAGGATTTGCAGAGGTGAAATGACAATAGGTATCTGGGAGGAGGATTATGGAGCAATGGAATATGAGCAGAGGCATAATTACTCTTGAGTGAGCAGTTGAACCCAAGATTGGGTAGAAGCCTTCCAACCAGGAGGAACAGTGCAAGCAAGAAAGGGGCAGATGAATCTCGGGCAGGGAACAGTGTGATGGCAGATGTACCTTAAGTCTCCTGAAAGCCAAGAAGGAGAAATATGGTTGGAAAAATTTACTTAGCCCAGATTGTGGAGGACCTTTGTACCAGCCCTGGGAGTTTGATTTTATCCTTCAACAGTGGGCATCTATGGAATCTTACCGTCAAAGAAGAAAGACTATTATAGCCACACACAGATGGATGGGGAAGAGAGAAGGCAGAGTCAGAGTTCTCTTTGCAGATGATCACCATTATTGCCATTGTCCATAGGTGAGAGATAATGAATGCCTCAACTAGTGACCAAGATGGTACAAATTGAAAGAGAGACTGGGATGAATGGAAAAGATATCAGAATATCTTTATTGAGTAGAGGGGACTGGTTTTAGCAGCTGATTGGATGTGGAAACAAGAGGACATCAGGGTTTTTAATCTGGATCACGGGAAGAAGCCTTGCCATGAACAAAATTAGGAAATAGGTCATTCTACCGGTAAGGTAGCTCTGTCTTCTTAACTCTCCCAGAATTCCCTTCCCTGTGTGGTTTTAGAGCACTGGCTACAAGATGCATGTCCCATGAGCCCTGAAAGAGGAAGTGAAGCAGAGCATACACTTTATGCTCTGAATTTTGGTGCAAGGTGCCAAAACTGCAGCAGCTCATGGGTGTTGCCACTGATCTGCCTGTTCACCTTGTGAATGTGTGTACCTGGGTATACACCTCTTCCTCCTCCTCCTCCTCCTGCCAGATCTCCAGCAGCCTCTTCAAGACCTAGGTCAAGTGCAAATACACTCAGAGGGGAAGGGCCCTGGATTTTGTTGCAAATGACCCATGGCAGCACTTGGAGGTGGTAAGAGATTGATGTGTGAGTTCTAGTTCATCCTCGTGGTTATCCTCGTCCTTGACCACACCCAGCTCTCCTTTTCCAACTGCCAATCTGGCTGACCCCTAGGACCACCTCAGGCTCAATGCCAGGCACAGAAACAAGAGCACTGCAGACACTCCTCTAGCAGCTCTCATGATTGTGGAAAGTCTAAAGCCCACACTGTGTCCTGTATTCCACAGAACATAGGGGTTCTGCCTCTGTGATTCCATGGGATCAGGAAATCGAAATCCAAATCCATTCTCTTTACACCTGTGGCACTTGAGATGTTAGTGGTGCATTCCGGTTAGAAATGCTCTCAAAGACAGTGGATTTGGGAAGGCAGTCAGGATGAGAGAGAGAAACCACACAGAGATGGTAATCAAAGCAGAACAGTGGATGAAGCAGGGGAGGCAGAGACTATAAGTAGAGGAGAAGGCCAAGGGCAGGGCTTTGAACAGTGCCCACCCTGCCAGCCAGAAGGAGCAAAAAGAGACAGGGAAGTAACCTGAAGTTAACAAAGAGGCCAAATGAAACCAAGGAGAGTGCGTTTATAAAACTGCGAAGAAAAGGTCTCAAGAAGGTGGTTGTGCAAAGTTATAGCACAAAGGACAGGCACTCTCTTTTCTCTATTGTTGAACTTAGCATTACAGAGGAAACCTTGGGTATTATTTAGTTCAACTCTCTCATTTTATAGGAGGAAGGACGGAGGCCCTTGAGAGCTTTCTGGAGGTCGTGGAGCTATTTTGGAGCAGAACTGGAAAGAAAAATCCAGTTCTCTGGCTCATGTTTTAATGATCTTGCTACTATACTGTTTTTCCTCCTCTTGTTTCTGATGCTGCTAGAATCAATGAGACAATATTGAAAAATATGGAGTCCCCGGAAGGAAAGATTTAATGATAATGCTGACATAAATTTCAAAATTACCTTGTCTCTAAGGTACACAAAGCACTTTATGTATGTAGACTATTCTTTCTCAAAAGAGTTGTCTACCACAGGAAAGTGGCAAATGCTTTTGTGAATCTTTTACAAACAGAGAAACTGAGTCACGCTGAGGTAACTGTCTTTGTACAACAACTGCAATGCCTATTGAAGGCAAGGGCACCTTTAGAGCTCCTGACAATGAGGTTATCTGGGCATCACTGATGTTTCCACGTCCCACCGTTATTTTTTGAAAGAACGTACTCCCCACCTCACCTCCCTACAGTCATAGCAATAACTGGGTGGCTCGTGAAACCCATTTCCTTTCCTTATACTTACAAATTCATGTGCGGTCTTCAAATTTTTATATTATGACATGCCCTGGGAGCCTAGTAGGTATGCAAACAATATTCTTGACTCAAGTATTCTCAAGGGTGTTCTCTCGCTTCTGTGATCTACGGAAATGGGGAATAGGAATGAATCCTCAAAACAGTTTTTTTGCATCCTTTTATCAGTAGCTTCAGCACGCCCTGATGCAAATGTAGGGGAATGTTGGCAAAGCAGCAGTTGACTAAATTGAGTTTCATCTCCTGGACAGTGGTTTGGATACTGAGTTAAAATGTGCTCACTCACCAATGGTGGTGGGTCAGATGGTATGAAATGAAACAGAATGAGCACTGGAATCACAAAGCGGGGAGCAGAGAGCCTAGTGGACACCAGCCTGGGAATGACAATGGACTGCAAGGGTTACCATGTGCCCTGGGGGCCACATCCTTCTCCTGATTGGCTCTTACACTTATCAGGCTGTACAAGAGCTTAGGAGAAAGAACACGTCTCCAGTTCTTAACTGTGTGCCAGACCCTTGGTCATGCTTCCCAGGCACTACAGACAAGGTACTTAGGGTCGCCTTCCCTTGTTTCTCTCTGTGGGTCTGCTATCTAATCACCTATCTACTTAGTTAACTTATGAGTATAGGAGGCAGCTGGCAAAAATGATACATCTACTAGCAGTCAGTCAGAAGGCAGAGGTGTGGAGAGAAAGGCCAAGAAGGGCTGTCTCAAGAAGGGCTCCCTCTCAGCTGGCACAAACTGGAAGCCCATGGACAAAGGCGGGCCACCCCTTCGTGGCCGTATGGATTTCCTCTCTCGCACGCAGGAGGTTTACTGCTGTTCCATGTACGGGTCCCCGCGGTGTGTTGTCGGGAGGGGAGGATCGTAATCACCCCTGACTGGTCCCATCCCTTTCTCTCTCTCCCATCCTTTGTGTCTGCAGTTCAGACTGCCTTTTGTCATTCTTGCCAGTGGAGTTTTCAAAAGCAAGAATCTCGCTTCCTTTGGCCACTCGGAGAGCATACAGTATATTTGATGTCTGGAACATCAAACAAATGCTTGCGCTCACAGTGCAGAAATAATCCCAGACAAAAGAAGACTGCGGCCATGTGGAGAATACGAAAGAAATGGGGACGGGAAATTACCAGTCAAGTCAATGAAGAGGCTGTTTCATCAACCTGGTTCACCCGTGAGAAATAGGAAGCGTGAGGCTGTCAAGAACTCGCTCAGAGCCCTGTGCCCCCAGCCACTGTGGCTGGTGACCGAGCCAAGGGAGGCCGCCCCTTGTCAGAACCACTAGCCCACCCCTTTATCTTCCCTGCACGCAGGATCTTAAGTAGTGTCCTACATGTTCCTAAACCTGGGCATGACCATTCAGTTGTGAGCATATAAATGCTCCCTGCCACCCCCTTCCCCAACTACCCCAGGGAGAAACTGATCCCAGAGCAGAGTTCAATGTCCTTCATTGCTTCTCCCCTTTTCTGGGCTCTTGCCTTTTCTGCTCTCTTCTCCCTCTTTGCCGGGCTCGCAGACAGGCCCAAGAGTTGACAGGAATCCGTGCATCTGGCTCCTGGCCAGTCTCCCCCCACCCCACCTGCTGGTCCCTGTCCCTTCTCGGGTGCCGCCAGCTGGTTCGGTGATGCAGAGTTAAGGGGTGAATTAATTGGAAGAGGAGGGCAGAAAAGCCAGGGCAGGGAAAACTGTGCAAATCAAAGGGTTTAGCTCCCCAGAGGGCTGCTCCTGGGACCGAGGCATGCTCACAATAGCAGTTCAAGTTCACCTTGTGTGAAGGAAAAGAGGTGTTTTAATGGCTCTGTAGCAAGAGGGGAGGAGAGAGAAAGAGGGATAGAAAATCAAAAGAGAGAGAGAGAGAGAAAAGGGGAGATAGAGAGAGGTGCAAATCCAAATGTCGATGTGTAGACATAGTGAGGAGAGCCTGCTGGCTGACAGGGTGATTTATTGGATTCTTCCAGTTAATCACTGCCGGCCTGTGGCCAAACGGATCTCCAGCAAAGCTGAAAGGCAGCCGAGGGAAACAGGCTTATAAGCATAAAGCCGCATAATGGTGTTCAATGAAGTGTGAGACTTTTAGTTCACTCTCGCTGAGCCGGCCGCTCCGCCGGAATGTCAAAGAGGGATTGTGGGTGGAAAAATTATGGATTTAAACTGCTAGCTGTAAATGAGGTCAATATGTCTGGTTCATAAACAGTCCGAGCCTATTCCAAGAATGCAGTGAGGGGGAAAATTAGCGTGAAGCCAACACTGTAGACAAACCTCATTGAGATATAATTGCAGCTATAAATACAAGCGAAAAGCTTACCGAGTGCAATAAAATACAGACACGCTTTTTTATTCCCCCTTCTTCTTCCTTCTTTGAATCTATGCATTTGTTAAGGGTTGTGCATCCCTAATGCCCCCCTCCATCTCTCCCTCCCTCTCCTAGTGACACCCAGTGTTGCAATTAATTGAGTGTTCTTGATCTCCCATTCCATTTTATTCAGGCAAGATTGGAAAAAATCAAAAGAGCACATCTAAAGCATTTTCTTCCCTTTTGCTTTTCTATTTGAATCAGGTTGAAATGTGTGGAAAAAAAAGCAGTGCTTATTTTTTATGAAGGGGGAGAAATCCAAGTAAAAAGCCTTTTTAAACTAATACATCTGTTAGATCATTTGAATCTCCATTTAATGAAGACACATCAAAGGCATCTGCAGGATCCTATGGTGGGGATTCTTTCAAGGGCTACCTGGTCTTGGCTCATGAAACACTGACTCAAAATTAATATATATTTTTTTCCTACTTCTTCTTCCCTTTTCTTAAACTCCAAAGACTCTCATTACTGTATTTTGTGCTCGAGCTCAAAGGACAGAGGACAGACATTAGCAAACTTGCTTTGCCCAGTTTAAAAGCCGATACAGTAATAAATTGAAGTCTAATAGCTCTGGTCAGGCTGTCTTTCCCCCTCAACCAATTGATTTAAATGGCAGTAATTTGGCCAGTGAGGCTAGTCCTGTTTAAATTAAACCCATTAATATAATAGCACAAGTCCTGAATGAAATCCATCTGCAGAAAAGGCTCCACTGGTCAGTAGTTTCATAACTGCCAGGGGATGTCCTGAAACACCCACAGTCGTATAAACAGGAATTACAGCTTGCAGGCAGGACCCTGACCAGAGAGAGAGACACAGAGAGACAGAGACAGTGAATGTGGGGGTAGCAACAAAATTGAGGGTGTGCATGCATTCAAAACAAGTGAGAAGCTGGCCTGAAGTTTTCATGGGAAACGACCTTGGTTATTAGTAACAGCGAAAGTTTAATTGTATTAATAACAGCAAGCAGCGTTCCTGTGGGGAAAAGTCTGGAGCATCCTTCTTCTCTTCTTCCCTCCCGTCTCACTAGGGAGGTGTTTTTCCTCTTGAACTGTTCTGCTTGGACCTCATGGCCCAAGAGGCCAGAAATAATTTCTTCAATGCAGCAACATGGCCCAAAAAGACAAAAATGATTTCTTCTAAGCAGAGGATGCAATCTTCTCCGCTGCAGGTACATGTGTTGCATGTTTCACGACATTGGCCTTCGGGACAGCGTCCCTGCCACGTCCCTGTTTGGCTCCGAGTCAGTTTACATTGAGGTGGTCCAGGGAGTGGGATCTGATTCGGGAATCAGGAATGCAGCTGCCACTTTCACCGCTCTCAGTCCGTGTTGAAACCCGACCAGACTATCTGCCATCTGTTCAAAGGGAAAAGATGCTTCCTAAGCAGAGTAAGAAGAGCTTGAGCTCACGGAGACTCCGTCGTGCGTGCGTGCATGTTTGAAGGTGACAATAAAATAACGCTGTGCGTGTTCACAGGGGGCCGATGCAAGTTTAATTGCTTTATGAGCACATGTGGAATCCAACACTTCAGAAGCCAATAGGAGGTGGCATGGGTCTGACAGCAGGGCTAGGGGTTGGGGACCTGGGGTTCCAGGTTCTAGTCTGTCTGTCATTTATTAGGGGTGCAATTGTAGGCAAAGCCTCAATCTGAGTTTGTTTCCTCATTAAAAAAAAAAAAAGTGTGCTTGCGGGGGAGGAATACTTGTCTTCATTCCTTATCGATTATTGCTGGATTCAAATGAGGGTGTGCATGGGAAAGTATTTGGTAATCTGTAAAACCTGAAATCATGTAAGACAGTAGCAGTAGTCATAGTGTCATTATTAGGCACTAACCGTTGAGAATATTAAATTATAAGGGAATCATGCGATCTTCATTGGATGCTCACCTTGAATGGAACACAGTGATAGGGTCTCCCATATGCGCGATCTCACTCCTCACGCGGTCATGTGAGGTAAAGATTATTATCCTTCATTTTACAGGGGGAGGGCATCTATGTTTGGAGAATTTGGGTCACTGCTCACTGCTGTTTCAACAATAAATTGTGGAAGTAGAATTTGAATCTAATTCTTCTACACTGAATTGGAAGGTTCTATGAGGACAGATGGTGTTCCCATTTATCAGAATTACCACCCTACTATTTTTTTAATCAATTATTTGTGCTTCAGTTAGCCCAGTGGATAATGATCCAGAATGCACCTTAAAATCACAAATATACTTACTTGTTTGTTTGTTTGTTTGTTTTAATAATAATATTCAGGGCCTACCCCAGAGTTTCTGATTCAATAGCTGGATTAGACCCTGGGTGTGAAATACTGGCTTAGCCTATCAAGAAAGGAAGAATCAGAATGAATATCTCACTGCCCCTTCCAAGCTGTCTTGTGCTGTTCTGCATGACCAAAACACATACATACACACATCCACGCACACTCACACACAAGCACTCAGAGTTTACAAACAGGGGGAAAAATACAGATTGCTGTGATTGCTTCCGTATCTCAGTCTCTGAATAGCAAAACAACCGGGGAACTGTGGACCTGTCCTAAAAATGCCTTCCTTCCCTTCGGCGCTGCTCAGCTAAGAAGACAATCTTGCTTACCCTCTCAATGTGGATAACATGAGGCTCTACCACAGAGCAGAAAGGTCTGCCCTCTGGGCGACAGACCTTCACAACTGCCACACTCAGGTGTGCTGTACAAGCAGTGGTGGGCAGACTCTCAACAGGTGAGGGGCCAGCAGCAAGTGCAGAGGGCACACCAGGCTCCACGTTAGACTGATTTGGGGGGGGGGGGTGGATTTTCTTTTCCTGCCTCCTCTTTCATGGAGTGATAAACACAGATCCTATCTTACCTGGTTAGCACTAGACACCTCCCAGTAATATTATGCCAGAATTGGTCCTTCCCTAAGGAGGATCAAAGAACACCAGAAATCTGCAGGGTTGATCTCTCAGATTTGTAGGAGATGGCAAACAGATTCCAGGATGTGGGCAGAATGCAAAGTTTTAATCCATATTTCACTTGTAATAAAATAGGAGATAGGTGATGTGCTCACAGTCATTGAGCTAAACTACATTTCAGTTGGGGCGTGTTCATTCTTCAACAAGACTTAACTGAGTGCCTTCTATACCCCCCAAGCAATGCCCCTAGTCCTGAGAAGTCTGCTCTCACCTTATTTTTGTTGGGGAAAGACAGACAACAAGGCAATGATAAACAAATGTATAATATGCAAAGGATGCAAAGTGCCATGAAGAAAATTAGCAGAGCTTGGGGACACAGGATGATGATGGTTGATGGCAGGGATGTCCTTTCTGCTGAGGTAGTGTTTGAATAGACCTGAATGAAGTGAGGGAGGCAGCTTGGGGACTAGCCTTTTAGGCAAAGGATCAGCAAGTCACAAACTCCCTGAGGCACGGCTGTGCTTGTCCATGTAGGGGGTTCAAATTTTGTTTCTTAATCCAAGTCCTGTATTCTTCCAATTATTCAGTATAGTCAGAGGGACGCCATATATTCTTGTGCGTGGTGTCTCCTCATTTTCTCAATCTGTGTCCATAATCCGGGTATATAAGCAGATCTTCCAAGGGGAAAGACAGGAGTGCACAACCCTCTCACTACCTATGGAGGTTTCTTGGGAAAGAAAAAGGATGTGGGAAAATAACTCACATGGCCTGGAACGGCCATGGATCAGTGGGGCAAAGAACCATTTTGTTCTTCCCGGCCTTTCTACTCTGCCCCCAGTTATATGCAGCTCATTATAAAACCAGAAGATTTTGCTTCCTTTTATGAGAGTTTCTCATGAGTAGATTGGTTTGCTATGGAGCCAGTACAGAGGTTCAAAAGCCACAGAAAGCCTTACTTCACGGCCAAGCCTTGCTCACTGCCAACTGGGCTCTGCCACTTGAGGAGTCATGCAAATGCCATCTAAATAGCAGTGGAAATATAGAAAGTTTCACAATGCTTTTGGGTCAGTTCCCACTGCCAGCAGATGCCCATCTCCATCAAAGAAGCCTTCTTGTTTTGGGCACTGTTGCCCTATTCCATTTTTTTCACTCCCCGACCACAACCACCATTTAAGCCAAAATGCTAGGAAATGCAGACTATTTGGGATGAGTGTAAAATAGCAAAGGTGTAGTTGGATTGTAGGTCAACTTTCCCTTTCCAATGAACAGAGGTATCAAGGCATGCTTTCTTTAAATGTTCCTCATGCCCCACCTGGAATATCTAACATCAAGGTTAAAATCAATATTTGTAAATATTTGTTTGGAAAACCAAGCTCACCAATAGAGGTGAGTCTATATATGCCTACCAATAAGCGGTAGCTTAAGACTCTCACTCCGTCAACTATTACATGGGAATTTTGAAATATAAGGTGTAGGTTTGGTCTTGGAGAACACAGGGATACACTGTCCCAGCACCCAGATACTTGGCTTGCAGAAGCTTGCAACATTGTTGGTCACACAGTATCCAGTATTCAAGGATGCCATCTGTTGAAAGAAATCATCCTAAAAATCTAGATAGACTGTAACTAGTTTCACAGGCTTTTTGTGTTTAAAACTCTACATCTCCCCACATGAATCACAGGCTTCATGAGAAATTGACCAGGAAGAAATCGATGGGGAAAGAGCATTCCTAGATTTGCAAATGTCGGTGGGGCCTATTAAGCTCTGCAACTTCAGCCACCGGGTAGCCTGTCCTATAGCCCACACACCCTACGCCTTTCTCTCTTCTTTAGGTGACCCTCTGGTTAGTTAAACACACATCATTTTGCTTGAGTGTATTTCTCTAAAAGATGTATCGATTTCTGCACAGTTTACCAAATGCAAATAATATCTGGCATATCACAACGTATTTCCTTTTTTTCAGCTCCGCACCATTTTTTAAAATTAATATTGTAAACAATTATTTTAGAATTACTATTTTTTAGAGCAGCCCTAGGTTGCAGAAAAACTGAAGGGCAAGGGATCCCTGGGTGGCGCAGCGGTTTGGCCCCTGCCTTTGGCCCAGGGCGTGATCCTGGAGACCCGGGATCGAATCCCACATCGGGCTTCTGGTGCATGGAGCCTGCTTCTCCCTCTGCCTGTGTCTCTGCCCCTCTCTCTCTCTGTGACTATCATAAATGAATAAAAATTAAAAAAAATTTAAAAACTGAAGGGCAAGAACAGAGTTCCCATATAGTCCTCTCTCCATCCTTCCTCTACTTGCACTTACAAGATTCTCTCATTATTAACAACTGGCATTAGTGTGGCACGTTTTTTATAACCGATAAGCTGATATCGATATATTATTATTAACGAAAACCAGTAGTTTACAGTAGGGTTGACTCTGGCTGTTGTACATTCTGTGGGTTTTGACAAATGTATAATGATATGTATCCATCATTATAATATACAGAGTAGTTTCACTGCCTTAAAAATCTGTGCTCGGCCTGTCATCCCTCCATGACCCTTAACCCCTGACAGCCACTGATGTTTTTATTGTCTCCATGGTTTTACCATTTCCAGAATGGCGTATACCTGGAATCATACAGTACATGGGCTTTCAAACTGGCTTCTTTTTTTTTTCCTAAAGATTTAATTTATTTATTCATGCAAGACACACACACACACACACACACACACACACACACACACACAGGCAGAGACATAGGTAGAGGGAGAAGCAGGCTCCCTGCAGGGAGCCCGATGTGGGACTCGATCCTGGGACTCCAGGACGACACCCTGAGCTGAAGGCAGGCGCTCAACCACTGAGCCACCCAGGCGTCCCTCAAATTGGCCTCTTTCACTTAGCATGTGCATTTCGGTTTCCCCTATGTCTTCTCATGGTCCAATAGCTCATTTAGCACCAAGTAATACTTCTTGTCTGCATACACCACAGTTTATCTGTTCTCCTACTGGAAGACATTTGTTACTTCCAAGTTTTGGCACTTTTGAATAAAGCTGTTATGAACATTCATGTGCAGGCTTTTATGTGAACCTTGTATTTTTAAGACTCGTCCATGTTATTATTTGTATAGTCAATGTACAAACATGAATGTGGCTATCCCATTCTTGATGGTACCATGTGTACTCTGTTGTATGTGCCCACAACATTCATTATCCTCTCTTCCAATGACGGGCATCCACAGTGCTTCTAAGTCTCTGTTACCATGACTCAGTTGCCACGATCACTCCCATGTCTTCTATATGTCTGTGTAAAAATGTCTGTGTCATATATATTTGGGAAAAGAATATGTACCTGAATACGTATAGATTTAATTTGAGTACGTAGTATCAGATTGCTCTCCAGAATAGGGGAAACAGACCATTTTCCCCTATCTGGGCATGAAAATCCCAACATCCATACATCTTCACAAATACTTGCATTGGCCAGCTGAACCGTATCATTCTGATGGGCATAAAGATATCTCATTGCTCTCGTAATTTGCATTTCTCTGATTACTGGTTTGAGCTCATTAACCTTTGAAGTCTCTCTTCTTGAAACTGCACATTTATGTCCCTTTAAAGTCTATCTTCTCTCTGCACAAAATGTCCTTATGGTCATTAGATAAGTCCATGCTCTCTGGCATGTCTCCCTCTCTGGGGTGGGGTAACAGGCTCTCAACAATTGCTTTTCTTCCATCACACACAGTGGATCTTTTCACATTTTACCAATGCCCAGTTGTTCCGTGCCAAGAAGTTGAATGCTAAGTGTGCTTTGACATGCCAGAGCCAAGTTACTCCAGTCCTGTTGTGGGAAAAACGCACAGAAAGGGCACACAGAATTTTGTACATTATACCATCCATTTTATAGAAAGAGGGTTTTACATAGTTACAGGAGAATATATACAGAATTCTCATTAATTAGAAATGACAAGCTCAGCAAGAGTTTCCAAAAGAAACTAATTTGCCAATGGATTATGTATAGGTGCCTTGTTGAATGAAAACTGAAGTCTATTACATTGCACACCATCATGTGTAATATTTATGCCTTGTTCGAGGGTCTTGTTTGCAGTGTAAATACACTTTTAGTTTTACCTAGCTGCTTAGTTATTAATATGGTAGAAGAAATGAGAAGAATTATTGTCAGCTGTTTTTTACTACTCACAATTCTGTTAAAAACTTTATTAATTTAGTGAGATTATACATGTCATTTACTGATACCATCATTTTTGTTGTATGAACTTTTTACTACAGGATTTTTTTTTCCCCGAAGACCTTCTTTTTTTGAAAATGGGAATTCAAGTATTCTCAACTCAGTGCTTTTGTCTCCCTTTTAACAATGTCTTCTATTACTTTTCTTCTCCTTAGTAGTTAACTTCTGAGACGTTTCTGGCATGAACTAGTGGAAGATCTCTCCCCATTTTAAAAGTGAGGGAAGGATTTTGTTTTTTGTTTTTATGTTTAGATAGAGACAGTCCCAGGTAATTACCTGGGGGCAGAGATGTGATCTTATGGTATAAAAGACTCTTCTTGTGTAAAAGAAATCTTTGAGTCATTTTTTATGATTCCAGAGAATAAATGTCTCCTCAGTGTAGTTGGGATGTGTATTTTTTAATTTTATTTTATTTGTTTACTTGAGAGAGAGTGAGTGAGAGCACTAGGGGTGGGAGGAGCAGAGAGAGATGGAGAAGTGCACTTCTGGCTGAGTTAGAAGCCTGACATGGAGCTCGATCTCAGGACTCTAGGATCATGATCTGAGCAGAAGGCAGCTGCCTAACTGACTGAGCCATTCAGGCACCCTGGGATGTGTATTTCAATATCTCCTTTGAATTTCCTCTTCCTGTTTCTGGCATGTTCCTGAGGTGCTGTTTATATCTTGCTGAAGTTTGTTCCTTGTCAAAAATCTAAGCAAGCTGTGGAGTCCCCTAGCAGGGGATCTAAAATGCATGTTGATTAAGTAAATGAGTGAATTTGGCAAAGATTTAAGGCTTGATTTCCTTTCCCCGGGAAGATCTGCTTTTTAATAGGGGTATCTTGAAAAAAAATGAAACAAAGAAACTTGGAAAACCCAAAGCCATTAACTCTGAAAGAGGGTTCTGGGATGACCAGAGGTTAATGGGGGATATTTCAAGTAGAGGGATTTAGCCAGACACCATCAAATGACATCTCATAGGCAGCTACCAAAGTTACTCCTCACAGTTCCATTTTATTCCACTCAGAAGAGTCATCAAGACCTCCGTGTCCAGGATTGGCCTGAGAGGGTTACATAAATACCCATTTTCACAGTTTAATAAGGAAAATGGAAACACTGACATAGTATGATACAGTTATAAGAGGTTTTGTTCATGAGGTGTGTATACCGAAGTCAGAAGTAGGAAATAACTCGTCCTGGGAAAATCCAGGAGGCTTTCTAGAGGAAGTGGCATTTGAATCCTACTCTCTAGATCTTAGAGAATGAGGAGTTCAACAGTGACTAGTAATGAAGAGGATGGGAGTCTAAAATTACCACAGACCAATCTTAATATTATAGATTACCCATTGAGACACAAGTGACCTGTCAAATCCCCCAAAGCCACATACTTTGGGACATTTTGCTAAAATAGGTCATTACGATGGGAATATACCATTCGACCATACCTATTCTTCTTACTTTTGTGTCACCTTTTTCAAGGGCACAGTCTTTTCTCTTTTAATTCTTAGGTTGCCTTGGTACATGTCTGTGTTGTGACAATCAAGGTTGATTGTCTTGGATTAGTTATACTGTTGAGTTTAATTTTCCTTTTGAGCTGTTAACCATTCCAAATGTGCTTGAGTCTGTGATTAGTTTTGCTGCGGAGATTTTCTGTTTGGGGACGTGGGTAGCTTTTCAACCCTGCTTTTCTGGCAGCATTATGCAGATTTAATAAGAACTCTGGTCATAGGAAATTTGGGGAGACAAAGAGATGTTAAACCAATATGATGTTTGTATTTATTACCTCCGAGCATATTCTGAGCAATGAAGGAGGAATGGCTGCTACCTGAGAGGTCAGAGTTAACAAAGAAATGACCAAGTAGGCTTCATAATAAAGCCTGGCTTTTCTTTTCCCCTTATGCCCTCCCATGCTGCTTAATCTTCTCCAAGGAACGGTGGCAGCTAATAGGGACAGGCCAGTCCCTGCCTTCTGTGACTTATCTGAGATGGCTTTACCATTTAATCATTCTCTCTCTCTCTCTCTTTTTTTTTTTTTTAGATTTTATTTATTTGAGAGAACGAGAGTGAGTGAGAGAGGGAGCATGAGCTGGGGAAGAGGCAGAGGGAGAGGACGAAGGAGACTCCCTGCTGAACAGAGACCCCAACGTGGGGTTTGATCCCAGGACATGGGGATCATGACCTGAGTTGAAGGCAGCCACTTAATCAATGGAGCCACCCAGGCGCCCTCATTTCATCATTCTCCTGAATAAATACATACTGCATGCTAAGTACTTGTTGCTATTTCCATAGCAAAGGTGAGTTTCAATTACTGGGTCCTAAAAAAAGGGATTTGGACTCAATGGCTTTCTGTATATTTTTTGCAAGAGGAGTGATGTGCACCTAAGAATCATAAGAAAATATTAAGACAGAAGGGGAGACATTTAAGCATGGTAGCCAGGAAAGCAAGCTTCCAGTTTCGGGTAGATGATGGGCTTTTGAGAGTGAACCTCCCAACACGTCGGCTTTCTTGCCTATAAAATAAAGGCGGACTAGATGACTTCTCAGACTTTTCCCTTTTCTGAAACCTCACATGACAGTTCGATGTAAACTGTATTGTGCAGTCTGAGTTTCTCAGAATGGGGGTGGAATTCTTATCTGTGGTAGTATTGTTTACCCCATATATCTCCACCCCCCCTTTTTTTTCTCTTTAAAAGATTTTATTTATTTATTCATGAGAGCCACAGAGAGGAAGAGGCAGAGACATAGGAAGAGGGAGAATCAGGCTCTCTGCAGGGAGCCCGATGCAGGATTGATCCCAGGACCCCAGGATCATGACCTGAGCTGAAGGCTGAGGCTCAACCACTGAGCCACCCAGGTGCCCCTCCATCCCCTTCTTTCTTGCTAACAAAAAGCTAATGTTTAGTTTTTGGAGGAAGTGGGGGTAGCGTCACATCCAGTGTTAAGAAAGATTATCACTTTTCCAATATCTTTTGCAGGTAGATTTGAGCACATGACACACTTCTGGCCAAAGGTTCCTAAGAGGACTTTTGCTGGAAACTCTAAGGAGACTTTTGCTTCTCCTGATAAAATCAATGACCATTCTCCTTCCTACCTTGAATGAGGATGGGAACTGTATTAGTTGTCTTGTGACTATGAGGTAAAATCATGTTTTACTGGACATCACCGAGCAGCACGTAGCTCCAGAATTATTATATGACATTAAGTAAATTCCTCTCTGCTTGTTTAAGCTATTATAGGGTTACTTGCAACACTGTCCCTTCCCTCTGGGCCTTGAAGACCAATGAATGAATCCTAGTCAGGTGAGATTGGCCCCTTCAGGGTGGAGATGTTCATTTAAAACGCTAAATGTTTAGATTTTAATCCTGCTCTATAATCTCAAAAGTAGCTGTTATTTTCAATGTGTACAGAAAAAGAATATTTCAACGTATCTATGCCATTGACCTACAGGTTGTATGACCAAGATAACTTAAAGCAGAGGCTGGTGTAGGGATGTCTGGGGCAAAATGTGATATAGAAAAGTTATCTTGATAAAATTCCACTTCTCTCTTTCCTACCATCACTCTTTGGAGTTCTGATTTTTTCCACAGAAAGACAATATACTCCATTATAATAAGATACTAGATAATCAATAATTATACCAGAGATGATGCTTAACCCATAGGAACATATAGATAATAACGAAATCATAGACAACTGTATAGTGAGGTCCTTTTTTTATGGCTAAGGAAGAGTTTTCCTTAAGATCTCTTTAAATAATATCCTAGAGGTAAAAATCTACCATACATCTATACAAGGCTGGCCTGGCATCTACAAGTCTTAGCTGATAAAGAGCTATTTATAGGCTTTATTCTCACTAATAGAGGAAAAATCGGGAATGCAGAATTATAGATAACCCCAAATTGTTTATACCTGTTTCTTTGGATGCAGTTAAGAACAAGTATTTTGATACATACCTACATGTTATAGATATATGCACATATTCTGTACTCATTTGCCCATAAATCTCTTCTCAGTTTATTTTTATCACAGAGACACTGATGTGTTGAAGGTGGCACCAGAGAGCCCAGATAACTACTACTTCACTATAATGAAAATTTGACAGTAAATAGTACATGTCAATGAGGTGTGTATGCAAGACTTCACCCACATAGGAGGCTATGGTTCCTAGCACTTGCTAGGTTGACAGAAAAGCACACCCTGGGTCTCTGGTCGTGCAGCATGAGTGAAATACTGTATTCTGCTTAGAAGCATGCCATGCCTTAAATGTGCAACTCAGCTCTCCCAAGCACACAGCCACTTACATGGAATCCCTTGATGTATAGGCCGTCAATACTCAATGTGTTTACAGAGAGATCCCCAACTGGGATCTCCTGCTGCAGGAAATAGTAGATATGATACAGAAGACAGTACATTTCAATTAAAGCAGAAAGAAGTTGCTCCTTCATAAAGTGCAATACGAAGCTAGAAGATGTATCTCGAATGTAAAATTTGATGACAAAAGTCTCAGTAATGTTAGACAGTAGCTTTCCAGGTTACACAATAACTTGGGACAGATCACACTGCCTTCTCCTACTCACCTTCAACATTTTATTCCAAATCTAGGTGATACCAGATTTAAGTAATTGGTTGCTTTGTCAGGACAAAAGAAAGAAGGACTCAGCTGTAGCAGACAGTGTGTACAGAGTGCGAAAGTTGGAGAGAGAATAGCTCAGCTGTTTTGCTTTGGTGATATCCCAAGCAGAGTGGTGGTTGTTATGAACAAATGTGGGGGAATTTTAAGTGCATGACTTCTCTTGAGCAACATAGTTCAAAATCACCTGTAGATTTGAAACAAGGAAGGAGACTCTCCAAGTAAGGAATGGGGACATAATCCTTGTCTTTCCCTCCTGCCTCTAAGTTGCAACTGTCCCTTTGGGAGTTTTTAAAGCTGTCATCAGGATGGCCAACTATGTGGGGTCTTGGGTTCCCCGCTCGCTCATTGTTCTCCCCTCAGCCAAACCCAAACTGTTCTCTGGTTTTCCCTCAAATGTGGTTGGCATTTTCAAGGGAAACTTCACCAAAGGAGACAAAAGCAATAATGTAATCAAAGACAACATCAACAGAAAACCCCATCAAAATTGAAAAAAAAAAAAAAAAAACAACTTACGAAGTGCAAGTGTTAATTTGTCTTATAATCATTATATCATGACCTCCAAAGAGCTAGAACTACTTTATTGGCCTTGGTTTCTTATCTCCTGATTCCTGATCTTCACTGGTGTGTAAATCTTTACTTTCCATTTACTGGAACAATTATTATTTATTTTTGGACGATTTTCTAGACCATTGGCCCCTATTCTAGTTGTAGGGGAGGAAAAAAAATGGTTTCCTCTACCTATTTTGGGTTCTCCTGCTGGAGCCCTATAAATTAGGTGCAAAAGTCAGATTAACAAGAGAAAAATAAACAGATTTATTAATACGTACATCGTGCAGCGGCACCTGGGTGGTGCAGTTGATTAAGGGAGGGCGTGGTGCCATGTCCACACAACCGGATTTTTTTTTTTAGACAAAATATCTTTTATTCTCAATAAACAAAATCAAAACTCCAAACAAGTAGTGCTTAAAATATCCACTGACTTTATACTTTAAATTGTGTGAAAGTTTTCTCTAAACCAGAATTACCTCAAATATGTCAGTATATCTTCTTTTAGAAATCTTTTTTTTTTTTTTTTTTAGAAATCTTTACTAAGACCAGTTACAACCACAATAGCACTTGATAGAATAGTGATGTCTGAGAATCCCTGCACAATGGACAGCATCCAGTTAAAATATCAGTGTAGCTTTCATTCATCAAAAAAAATATTTTATTCAAGCTCACAAAACAAATTTGAGGAGTTAAGTTGGGTCTGATTTTGTTTCAGCTTAGGTCATGATCTCACGGTCATGAGTTTGTGCCCCGAGTCAGCACAGAGTCTGCTTGAGATTTTGTCTCCCTTTCCCTCTACCCCTCCTGCTCATGTGTGCTCTCTCTCTCAAATAAATAAATACATCTTAAAAAAAAAAAGTACATTGAGCATACACATGGAAGCATCCAGCAATGAGCAACCCAAAGAGGTGGTCAGAATTTGGGCTATATACCATCTTAAACTAAACAAAAAAGGGTGTTGGTGGATTTTAGGGAGAGGGGATAGTTTTGAAAAGATGATCAGGAAAAGTATGGTAAACAAGGGTTGCATAGTAGGAGACTTACATTGTGCTTTCTCCATTGCTAAGAGTTATTAAAGTCTTCTTTTTCTTGGTAAGGGAGAGGAAGACATCTTTACACATGGAAATGTCCTTTATAAATGTAAATTTCTTTTACAAAAGGAAAACTCTTGCTCCATTTTTAGAGCTTTTCCTGCACTTGCCATTTCTCAATGGCTTTTAGCTCAAAATAATCCATATGCCAAAGAGGCATATTTTGGGGTGACATATTCTGGTCCCCTTCACACTGAAAACCAAAAAAGACCTTGTTTCAATGTTTTAGCCCTCTTTGAGTGTCCTCATTAAACTCCTTATCATGGCTCTTTCATCAGTAATGGTTGCACTGTCTACTTGGTTACCCTAATGCTGTGATGTCCACTTCATGGGAAATAAATGACAATATTTTGACCATATCATACACGTGATCTTATTGGATTCTGGCCCACAGTCTTGAAACATGTTTCATCTACTAAACTCAGAACATCAAAGAAAAAGAAATTTAAAATTAATTTAGGTATTTCCCTTGTATTTCTTGAAAACAGTGAAGGAATTCATAGTTCATAGCATAACATTTCTACCTTCTTTTCTCTCCTAACAACTTTGTACCACTCTTGACTGATTTACCTGCAAACTCCTTAAAAAAAAAAAAAAAAAAAAGGTCCTGTCCTCCTCCCCCTCAGAAAAGCGTTTCCCTAACTCCAGCCAATGCATTCCTTCTTTTTCTACCTCACTCTTTTCTTTTATTCTACCCTTCTCTCTTTTACTCAGCATTACAAAGGCCTGAATTACTACCTTGCTGATGCTGGCAATGAAGTAGCAGAAGCCAACTTAACAAGTTAGGGAATAAGGGGAAGAAACTGAGAAACTGAAACCAGGATCTTTTTTTAGTGGATAGAGGAAGGGGCAAGTTTGCAAACTCTTGTGTCAGTACTTTTTGTTCCTCTATAGTTTGAATAAGCTTGTATATAATTGCCCTGGGAAGGTCATTTTGTCTAGTCTTCATTAAAGGGTGAATTGGACAGATCTTCTACTTTATTCAATCCCCTCCTACTTACTCAACCTGTTTCTACCTATGTTCTTCATCCAGAACATTGTGTCCAGGTTCATCTCTGATTCCGGGATGACATACTTTTAATTATTTGAATTGCTGGTATAGCAAAACTGTGGCCCTGACATTTGGAGTCCTATCAATGAACAACTTTAAAAGTATCAAAGGTAATCTCAATTCTTTCAAATTCATCAAATCTCTCTTTCTCCATTACAAAAGAAAAAATTCTTGTTGCCAAAATTTTTTGAGATGTTATGTCTATTCCCCTAGGCATATTTACTGTTGACCTTAGATATGTGAATTTAACTTTAATATGGCTTTTAAGAAAGGAACTTGAAGCTCAGAATAGTAAGAGCACATTTGAAATAGTTGCAGGGATTGAGAACATAGATACTGGGAATGTTGGAAGTAAATTCTTTTTTTGAAATTTTCAATACACTTTCTGGATCAGCAGTCCCCCTTCCCCCCCTTGACAAGAAATTCTATGGTTCATAGGAACACACTGGTTTAATAAAATTGGCCTTCTTCCTTCTACTAAAAGTTTACCTGCGAGAGCCCCGAACATAATAAAATCAGATTATGAAGGCAATCATATTTACTTGTAATAAATCAAATCTTGCAGACATCAGTTAAGTCTCCCTACTGCACTGGGACAATATCGTGCGTGCATACATCAATACCTGAGGTGTCAGAAATATATTTCATAAGTTCAGAAAAATTGCACATACACTTGCAGCACCATTATGAGCAGTGAATTTGTAATGTGAACATTATGATGTATAAAGTGGCTTTGTTCCTACATTTAATAAGCACCACATGTCAAGCCCACAAACATAATGGAATTTGCTGGTGATTTCTTACCATTAAATGTAGGTTATTGTTTTCGGGGGAAAAAAAGAACTTTTCCATGCTTTGCTAACATTATCCATTTCTAAGCTATACAACCTCTTTCCATATAGTAGCAGCCTCTTTAAATTAGTAAATAAATAAATAAAACCAGACCCACCACTGTGACATTAAATTAGGTTGAACTAAAATAACTGTTGGCCCCAGCCTTTGTCTAGAATTAGCTGCTATGAAAATCTATGCCTTTCCTTTTTAAAACCATCTTCAAAAATTATAGCAGTCCAAAAATGTACTGTCTTCTGTAGGAAGGTCCCAGTACAACAGTGCATTTTCAGGACGGATTCATTGAAATTTTATGGTTTTTTCCTCCGACCCAATACTTCAAATTGCTAGCTTATTTATAAAGGGTTATAAAATGGAGTTTGAATTTAAAGAGTTAGTAAATTTTACAGAGGTGATTTGGGAGGGTTGGCATTTGTGTTATTTGTTTTAAGTATTGTTTAATAATTTGGTAAGTTTATTATAAGAATGGGTCTATGCCCCTCTTTTGAGGATCTCTGAGAAAGTGGTAATAAAAAATAAATAGAATATCCTTTCTTTCATTTGTTTTCCAAAAAATATTTCCTCAGCAACCTCTGTCTGTGAGATCTTACTGCATTAGTATATTAGCTTGTGTTCTCTTAAACACAAGTGGAGGGGGTAGTGGCTAGAGAAGTTTTGAAAGACTAGAAAGGGCAGCAGTAAAAGTGATAAATGTGTGTGGAACTGATATCCGATGCAGGAGACAAGTGCATTTCAGACACACCTGATGACACTGGAAATGTGGGTTCTACTGGGCAATAGTAACATCGATCAGCCAAGGTCATTGCTTTATACTCTCTCAAGTGCTGGCATCTGGAAAGATTTCACACTCCCCATGAGCTTCTTTTTCATTCTTTTCCACTCTTGTTCCACATCTTTCCATCTGTTCTCTCCTTTTCCAGTCTTTTCTTTTCCATTCCACATCATTTTTATTAGAGTACATCCTAGGTGCCTTGACTATTTTAAGCATTTGGTACATGAAATGTTTGATTAAGTCTCTACTGTCATGGGGCTTACAAGAGAAGGAGAGAGGACAGAGACATCACACCAAGGGGTCAGTGATGATAGAAGATTCTAACACTTCAGGATACCCAGGTGGCTCAGTCAGTTAAGCATCCAACTCTTGAATCCAGATCAGTTCATAATCTCAGAGTACTGAGATTGAGCCCCATGTGGGGCTAGGCACTCAGTGGGGAGTCTGCTTGGTATTCTATCTCTCCCTCTGCCTCTCCTCCCTCCCCCTCACTCTTGCATGCACTCTCTCTAGAATAAATAAATAAATCTTTTAAGAAAAAGATTCTAGTACATGCTCACACTAGTGGTTACTGACAACAGTTGTGATTTATGAGAGGAGAGAGAGCACTGAACTGAGTGGTGGGCTTGAGTGGGGACTGTGAAGAAGGGGAGGTTTTGTTTTGGAGAACACAGACAGAAGGAAGAAAGGCCTGAGAACTTACTTTCCACTTTCTGGGAGGAAGGAAATTCGTTACTATTTAATTTTGCTCTTTACATTCTGCCCAAAGAAATTTCAAGGACCTCTCTAGAAAAAGTTCACCTTCACCATGTTTACTTATCACACAGTATTTTCAAATGGAACATTTTCTCCCTTTTGTTGTCTTAGAAATAAGCATTTCCATTCCCAACTGCTCTCAAAGATGCTACTTCAAAAACCACCCACTCTAGGTCTCCAAAATAGGTTGGTATTTAAAGACTCCCATGTCTTATTGTTCATAAGACTTAGGTTGGACACATACAGTAGAAAAGCAAAGTTCAGTGCTGTGAGGAACTGAAAACACCCATTCTGTTGCTCTTAAAGTTAAGGAAAAAAATAGAAAACAAGAAAGAGGAGAAGCAGACAGAAGAAAAGAAGGAGGGGGAGATAAGCCAACATTGCTTTAACACTACATGTCCAGCTTTGTGCCAAGTTCCTCACATCTATTTTCTCTTTTCAACCATACAGTGACCCTTTAAGGGAAGTTATTAAGGTTATCCCTATACTTATGGTCTGGGAATACAAAGAGAGAGAGATTAAGAAAATTTCCCAAAGTTCCACACTGCTAACGGGCAGAACTGTGAAACTTGAGTCCACTTGTTCCAAAGCCTGTGTGATTATCTATTATGTTCCCCCCCCCACCGTTACCAAGACTATCAAGAAAGGCAACTGTCTAACTTTCTGTTCATTTCCTGATTTACCTGATTCAACTGAACACAATCCCAAGATCTCAAGGCTTGGGCTTGGTGAGCTTCAAGTCCTTTCCTTATAGTTGATGGCACAAAGGCAAATTAAACTGGTGGACCTAATGTTCTGTTATCCAACTATAACTTTTTGGGTGATTGATATAATTGTTTTTGGTTAGTGGTAAAAATTTATACATCATTAGCAGGTAAAATGTCTTTCCCATATCTGAGTTGGGAGACTATGGCATATAGCTTGGGAACAACTTGTTGTTGTTGTTGTTGTTGTTTTTAAGATTTTGTTATTTACTTGAGAGAGAGAGCAGAAAGAGAGAGAAAGCACTCGAACAGGAGGCGATAGGGGCAGAGGGAGAGGGAAAAGCTGACTCCCTGCTGAGCAGGGAGCCTGATGTGGGACTCAGTCCCAGGACCCCGGCCAGGATCACAACCTGAGCTAAACGCAAATGCTTAGCCAACTGAGCCACCCAGGTGCCCCAACAACTTGGTTTTTAATTATCTTCATTCATATATCAAATATTCAATAGTGAGTATGTAAAGTCTGTAGTGTGTGGCTTTATTATGTCTCAACTAGGCTAGACTGAATTACAACTCCCAGAATTCCCTTTCCTGTATGTTTCTGGCTCAAGTGGGCCACTAGAGAGATTCTTGAGTGAGATATTGGGGTCAGAAGAAATGCAGTGGCCATATTGTAGCCTGTGCCCTTTATCTGCTGGTTCAATTCGTTGGTGTAGGGCAGGAGACAGGCTGGCAACTGCTCTACCTTTCCCAGATCCTCCTTCAGCTCCTCTGACTCCTGTATCAGGTGAGTGGTTAGCTCCATCATGAAGCATATCTTCTTCCCCTGCCAGATTCCCAAGCATTGAAGTCAGAGGCAGTGAGAAACCAACATGGTTTCAGTCCAACTCTGTGTGTTTCAGTTCATATTTGTGTGTCCCAGCTTGTTCTTGTTCTCCCCAGCTGTTATGGGTTGAACTGTGTCTTTCCTCCACAAGAAAGATACATTCAAGTCCTTGTCCACAGTACCCCAGAATGTGATTTTGTTTGGACATGGAGTCTCTACAGAGATAATCAAGTTAAAATGAGGTCATTAGGGTGGCCCCAATCCAATATAACTGATGTCCTTCTACAAAGGGGAAATTTGGACAGAAACCCACATAGAGGCAAGAGTTTAGGGAGACACACAGGAAGACTGTCATGTGGAGGTACAGAATTGATGCAATGCATCCAGCCAAGGGAGGTTGAAAATTCCTGGCAGATCACCAGAAGCTCCGAATAAGGAACCGACCATGCTGACACCTTGATTTCAGACTTCTAGCCTCTACAACTATGAGACAATATTTTTCTGTTATTTTAAGCCAACAAAATATGTAATACTTTGTGGAGGCAGTCTTGTGGACTTGAAGCTTCAGTGTCAGAAGCAAGGACAGCTGTCCTACAAAGATGACTTAATCAGCTTCCCTGATGGTGCAAGACCTAGCTCAGCAACAACAAATCTCCATTGGTTCTGCTTCTCTGATTGGACCCTAGCTGATGGGCAGTAAAGAAATTCATTTAAAAAGGATCACAAAGCTCCATGCACAGTTGCACAGTAGTCAAAGGTAACAAGGAGAGGAATACCCCTATAATGTTAACAGAATAAATCTGAATCTCAACCAGCAAACAAAGCAAATGGCTTATAACAAAAGTTCTTCATTTCCTCTAGCACTAGCTGTTATTAACTTGGTTAGTTTGTTGATGCTGCCACTGTTAGTGAAACACATTACTGACCACTGCCTGCATTTTCACTGCTTATTCATTTAGTTTTTATTATTTTATTTATTTATACATGAGAGATACACAGAGAGGGAGGCAGAGACATAGGCAGAGGGAGAAGAAGGCTCTCTGCAGGGAGCCCAATGCGGAACTTGATCCCAGGACCCCGGGATCACAACCTGAGCCAAAGGCAGACGCTCAACCACTGAGCCACTGAGGTGCCACCATTTTCACTGTTTAAAAGCAATAATTTTTATTTTTACCAAGTCACCAAACAAGCCCTGAATAACTGATGCTTTTTCAACAAAGTTGAATATAAATTCAGGTACTACCATTCCATATGTTACTATATACAACACAATTATTATTTATTAACATTGTAACTTTCTTTGGAAAAAAATAAAACTGAATATTTGCCAGTATTGCTTCATTAAAACCCTACCAGAGTCCTTGTGAGTTAAGAGCACAATTAATTATCACTACTTTCAACCCAATCTGGGTCCAGCAGCTGGTCAGCAGGAAAGCTAGGAATAGCACCCTTGTGGCTGTTCAAATCCCCATGATAATGTGTTATTTCCTCATGGAAATGGCAAATTTCCATTGAAGTTGTGGAGTTCCTGGGATTTTTTATTAAAATTACTAAAATAAGATTCCAAATTGTTTTGGATCTCAGCAGAGGAAAATGTATTCATTATGAAACCATACAACCTAACCAAAAGGAAATGTGCTCGAGTTAATTTTCTCCATGAATGACAGCATTTACGTATCTCACAATTTGCCTCTAAATTATCAGCATGATATTTTTATTCAGCAAGGTAACATCCTGTAAATTATCATTTACTTTTGTTTAATTTTCTCTTTTGAAGACTTTAATCAGATACTGAGAAAACAACCTGAGACTGAGCCATTTGAAATGAATTTTATAAGTAGGCTTGGTAAAGCAAAGATTTAGTGGTCATCCTTTAAACACTGCTTTTTTGTCTTTAATCAGGTCATCAGTTCAGCAATAAACTCTTAGAAGTATCCCAGCCCATCCCCAAGCAGATTCTGTGATTTAATATCTTTTCCAAGGTAGAACACAAGAACAAATCTAATTAGCACAAGTTCACGGTGTCTAATGGTTTTAAGCTTGGTGCTGGTGTTGCTTTTTCACTGATACCATATAACTTACTTATATAGTATGGAGAACTATGCTATAGAATATTTATCATTTTGTCAAATTTCACTTCCCCTCTTTATCCTGTTCTGCAACCTACAACCAATATAATTACCTCGTACGTCCATTTAAGCATACGGCAAGTCTCTTGTCCTTAAAGAGGATCCTATGTAAAAGGTGATTTTATAAAAAATAGCCTATGTCTCAGCTCTCTGAACATTAAGATGGAGGAAGGGAGGGGGAAGTAATAGAAGCTATGTGTTCCAGAGATGTTTGACAGAGTAACAATTAGTTACTGGATTATTTTAAGTTCTTTATGAAAATGGACTTGTTTGGATAGTCAAAATAGTGAGTTTAAAGCTGCCACGGTTGGGGGGCAGGTGACATAATTATGGTTGTGAAGAACAAAATATTTCTAGTTTACAGAATCAGACATTTTTGCAGAGAAAGTAAGTGGGAAACGATCTCATGTCCTTTTGTTGTGTTGCTCTATCCATAAAAGGAGGAACTGTGGATACATCAATCAGAGAGCTGCTGGGAACAAAACCAGTCCCTTACCTCTGGAGGGGAGAAAAAGAGGAGGTGGACAGAGAATAGAAGAAGCAATCCAAGAAGGATTCATGTACCAATAAACCAACAAATCCTAAAAAGACAATGCTTTACTTGTATGAATCTTCAAGCTGTAGTGCTTGCAACCAAGTCATTAGTTACTTTATTCAACAAAGCAACTCACAGAGTAGATGGAACAGACAAAACTACCCATACGGCATAAGGCAGAGTAAGACCTACTAGTAAAAAAGAATTTAAAGCCAAAGCTGGACGTGGCATACTATTTGAAGAGAGTTAAATTTGGGATGCTGATATTTCTTTTCATTATGTCCTGCACTGTATATTTTTTAAGACTTGTTATACAAATAGTAACTAACATATCATTTAGTAAAATATATTTACTTTAACAGAAGGGCAGCACCACCAGGATCATTGGGGTGGGAGAAAACAAGTTAATTAGCTTTCAGGAAGCCTGGCTCCTCGTTCTAACTCTGCCATCAGATTTTTATTTTTGTTTTCCTTTGGGTGATTATGTAAAAGGCTCTTATTTCTAGATCTGTAAAATGGAGAATATGGGGTTCCTGAGTGGCTCAGTCGGTTGAGCACCTGACTCTTGACTCTTGATTCCAGCTCAGGTCATGATCTCAGGGTTTTGAGATCAAGCTCCACATGCTCAGTGGAGAGTCTGCTTGAGATTCTCTCTCTCCCTATACCCTCCCCTGCTCTCTCTCTCTCTAAAATAAATAAATAAATCCTTAAAAAATAAAACGATGAATTTGGGGTAGATCAGTGTTTTTCAGACTT
Source organism: Nyctereutes procyonoides (assembly GCF_905146905.1). Classification (NCBI taxonomy): domain Eukaryota; kingdom Metazoa; phylum Chordata; class Mammalia; order Carnivora; family Canidae; genus Nyctereutes; species Nyctereutes procyonoides. Next base: position 46,041,608 of record NW_026575146.1, read on the forward strand.
GTTTTCAGCCATAAAACAATTTGCTCGAACAGAACCCTTAAATGCAGTGTCCAAACCTGCAGCAGCTCTGCTTGAAGCGGAGATGGCATGATAGCCTTCCATGTTCCCACTGTACCCTAATGTCAGGCAGCCTGGGGCAGCCTCTACTAGAACTGCAATCTTAGGAAGTTAACCACCTTCCAGAGGCTGTTTTTTGAATGATCAAACCTGGTGGAGTCCTTGGTGGTCTTATTTCTCCTCCCATATCAGTCTGAAATGACTGATTTAAGGTGACCTGATTTGGGGACCTGCCATATATAATTATCCTGGCTTTCTTCTCTGGTTTTTCACTTCACTCATGTTTTGAATTTCTCTTGTCATTGACTTTCTCCAATTATTATTAAAACTGTCTCCTATGTCAAAGTAACAGCAGCTCCCCTTTGCTAATCTGTTTTCTCAGGCAATTCTGTGATTTTGGATTATGATTCCACAACCTGGAAGAACTCTTCTCTCACCAAAGTATATCAACTTGCTGCTACTCATTAATACCCTAAAATGTTCGGATTACCCTCCATTCTGAGCATATGCTGATGTTTTACAATGAAAAAAATGCTTTTATATATAACTGTGCTAAAGCTTTGTTTATGAAATAAAATAATTAATGATGACTTCATTTACTCATGGTGATTTTACTTTATGCTTCAACTAGAACAACCTATTTGTTTCTCTTGATATTGCCATTATTTCATTCACTACCAGTTGGGGATTAAGTAGAATTATAATAGTATTTTGCAAGTATATATGAATCACAGATTTGTGTGTTTATTTTTTGAATCAGAGATTACATGACCATGGTTTTCTTTATTTAATTTTTAAAAGATTTTATTTATTTATTCATGAGATACACACACACACACACACACACACACAGAAAGAGAGAGAGAGAGAGAGAGAAGCAGGCTCCATGCAGGGAGCCTGACGTGGGACTCGATCCTGGGTTTCCAGGATCACACCCTGAGCTGAAGGCGGCTAAACTGCTGAGCCACCTGGGCTGCCCATGAGCATGATTTTAAATGTCTTGTAGCTTTACAAGGCTTATAACAAAAATCAGCATTTTTAATTCGATTTCTCCCTATTCCTGATTCTTATCTTTGAGAGGTAACCATTAATCCCTTAACATTTTCTTCTAGCATTTGCCACCGTATTTCTAAATATTTTTTTTATTTTTTATTTTTAGATATCCTCTACCAACCATTGACCCACTCCTCTAAGTCTACCACCTAGACAGAACATATCCATTCCTACCAAACTCCTAACTCAGTTACATCAAAATTTACATAAGTCAGCAGTCCATGCTTATACTGTTATATCTCTGTGAGTGTTATTTATAGTTGAACTATATAAAGCACAATGGTTATTTTTCTTGTTGCACTTTTTGTTTTTCCTAGAGTTAGTAATTGCCTTGCTCTTTCATTTTTTCTGTCAGCTAAGTACTTTTTATTTACAAGTTCTGTTTAGAAGTGTAATTATATACTTACTATATCCCCTAATTTACTATACCCCCCAAACAATAGGCAATTTTGTTAGTTTTATTTTTTCATTTGGAATATATTCATATACTTGCTCCAGTTTGATCTTTTTGCTCTCTTACAAGCCATAGTTCTAGAATTTTATGCCTTTGTCTTGTGTTTCGGGTTTTACCTCATTGTCTTGCATTGTATCTTCTTTCCCTGAATCCAATGCTTTCCTATTTTTTGATTTATTACCACATTTTGGTGTAGCACATTCTCTAGTGGATTTCTAATAAATGGTGCATAGGAACTACATTTCTTAATAATTTGCATATCTGAAAAATATTGTTTGTACCCTTACACTTGGTTGATAGTTTGACTCCACAAGGATTCTAGGCCTAAAACCATTTTCCCTCAGCATTTCAAAGGCATTTAATCATTGTCTTCCAGTTTTCAATTTTGCTTTTGAGAAATCTAATGTCATATTGATTCCTAATCTTTTGTGACATGTTTTATTTTTCTCCTCTTTGAACATATTCAGTATCTTCTCTTGAGCCATGGTATTCTAAAAATTTACAATAATATATGGATTGAATTGCCACTTTCAATCTGAGAACTTATAGGCTTTGATTTTGGAATATTTGAGTACGAGTATTTTTTATTTAATCATTTCTTCCCATCTGCTTTTTTGTTTGTTTTCTTCTTCTGAAAATTCTGTTATTTAGATTTTGAACCTGCTGCACATCCTTTCATTAACTTGTATTTTATCTCTCCTCTCCCATCTCTTTTGTTTGTTTGTTTTATTTTGTTTTGCTTTCTGGTTGAAGAAGTAACCCAGGAATCACCTTATCTTCCATAAGTCTTAATGAATTTTTTATTTATCCTATCTATATTTAATTTCAATAGTTCTTTTTTTTCTGAGTTTCTTTAAAAAAAACTAGTATTCTTTTTTATTACCATAATAGCTTCTCTTATCTCTCTAAAGATAATAATAACATTTTATAACATAATTTTCTCTTCTACTATTAGTGTCATGAATCCTTAGAGTTCCCATTTAGTCTTTGTTTTAATCCTGTGTTTCTGATAGAGGCTTTCCTCAAATCTCTGATGATCCTTAGCTCTCCCATTTATATTTGAGACACTAAAGGGTTGATTAGAAGCTCTATGTCTGTGATTAGGACTTGTCAGGTGATTCAACAGAAACTATTTGTTTAATTGAAAGATTTCCAACTGTTCTTTCAGTTTCCTCTGAGAAGAATCTGACAATCTTTTGCCTGGAGTTTTAAGCTTGGTTGCCAGTATTTTCTGTGCCTGGTGGAGGAAAGGGGATGGTAATGTCACTGTTCTCTATGTAACATTCACTTAGTCTCCTGTTTTAAGCTGCACTTGATATCCTGAAATATCCAATCATTCAGCCTTTTGCTGGGGCGGAGGAGGGATAGAAGCCTGGCTGTGTGAGGTTAGGGGAGGGTGATTTAAACTGGCTTGGCTATATAATTTGCAGGGCCCAATTCAAAAAAATGAAAATGTCGAGTCACTTATTCAAAACTTATTAAGTATTTCACAATGGCAATAGCAGAGCACTAAATGACGTAGGAGACTTTTTTTTTTTTTTTTTTTTTTATTTTTTTATTTTTTTTTATAAATTAATTTTTATTGGTGTTCAATTTACCAACATACAGAATAACACCCAGTGCTCATCCCGTCAAGTGTACCCCTCAGTGCCCGTCACCCATTCACCCCCACCCCCCACCCTCCTCCCCCTCCACCACCCCTAGTTCATTTCCCAGAGTTAGAAGTCTTTATGTTCTGTCTCCCTTTCTGATATTTCTCACACATTTCTTCTCCCTTCCCTTATATTCCCTTTCACTATTATTCATATTCCCCAAATGAATGAGAACATACACTGTTTGTCCTTCTCCGGTTACTGTGGCCAAGTTCAAAAAGGGTGTTGCCTGAGTTCTCCTCTGGGATTTTGATGGAATCTTGTCTCACATTTAGATCTTTCATCTATTTTGAGTTTATCTTTGTGTATGGTGCAAGAGAGTGGTCCAGTTTCATTCTTCTGCATGTGGATGTCCAATTTTCCCAGCACCATTTATTGAAGAGAGTGTCTTTCTTCCAGTGGATCATCTTTCCTCCTTTATCGTATATTAGTTGAGCATAAAGTTCAGGGTCCACTTCTGGGTTCTCTGTTCTGTTCCATTGATCTATATGTCTGTTTTTGTGCCAGTACCACACTGTCTTGATGAACACAGCTTTGAGGTATAACCTGAAATCTGGCATTGTGATGCCCCCAGATATGGTTTTCTTTTTTTAAAATTCCCCTGGCTGTTTGGGGTCTTTTCTGATTCCCCACAAATCTTAAAATAATTTGTTCTAAGTCTCTGAAGAAAGTCCATGGTATTTTGATAGGGATTGCATTATACGTGTAAATTGCCCTGGGTAACATTGACATTTTCACAATATTAATTCTGCCAATCCATGAGCATGCAATATTTTTCCATCTCTTTGTGTCTTCCTCAATTTCTTTCAGAAGTGTTCTGTAGTTTTTAGGGTATATTTTGAGAACCATTTGAATGGTAAATGGTTCTCCAACCTTTTATTTTCAGGTTGTAGGTGTCCTTCTGTCTAAAATGAGTCTCTTGTAGACAGCAAATAGATGGGTCCTGCTTTTTTATCCAGTCTGAAACTCTGCGCCTTTTGATGGGGTCATTAAGCCCATTCACGTTCAGAGTTACTATTGACAGATATGAGTTTAGTGTCATCATGATATCTATTTAGTCCTTGTTTTTGTGGATTGTTCCACTGAACTTCTTCTTAAAGGGGAGTTTTAAGAGTCCCCCTTAAAATTTCTTGCAGAGCTGGTTTGGAGGTCACATATTCTTTCAGTTCCTGCCTGTCTTGGAAGCTCTTTATCTCTCCTTCCATTTTGAATGAGAGCCTTGCTGGATAAAGTATTCTTGGTTGCATGTTCTTCTCATTTAGGACCCTGAATATATCCTGCCAGCCCTTTCTGGCCTGCCAGGTCTCTGTGGAGAGGTCTGCTGTTACCCTAATATTCCTCCCCATGAAAGTCAGGGACTTCTTGTCTCTTGCTGCTTTAAGGATCTTCTCTTTATCTTTGGAATTTGCAAGCTTCACTATTAGATGTCGAGGTGTTGAACGGTTTTTATTGATTTTAGGGGGGGATCTCTCTATTTCCTGGATCTGAATGCCTGTTTCCCTTCCCAGATTGGGAAAGTTTTCAGCTAGGATTTGTTCAAATACATATTCTGGCCCTCTGTCCCTTTCGGCGCCCTCGGGAACCCCAATTAAACGTAGGTTTTTCTTCCTCAGATTGTCATTTATTTGCCTTAATCTGTCTTCATGGTCCCTTAATTGTTTGTCTCTTTTTTCCTCAGTTTCCCTCTTTGCCATTAACTTGTCTTCTATGTCACTCACTCGTTCTTCCACCTCGTTAACCCTCGTCGTTAGGACTTCTAGTTTGGATTGCATCTCATTCAATTGATTTTTAATTTCTGCCTGATTGGATCTAAATTCTGCAGTCATGAAGTCTCGTGAGTCCTTAATGCTTTTTTCTAGAGCCACCAGTAGCTGTATAATGGTGCTTCTGAATTGGCTTTCTGACATTGAAGTGTAATCCAGATTTTGTAACTCTGTGGGAGAGAGGGCTGTTTCTGATTCTTTCTTTTGAGGTGAGGTTTTCCTTCTAGTCATTTTGCTCAGTGCAGAGTGGCCAAAAACAAGTTGTATTGGAACACGGGGGAGTATCACTGGTGCGTCTAGCTGGTCTTCTGGGGGAGGGGCCTGCTGTGCTGATTTTCAGGTGTTAGCACTTGGGGGAGCTGCTCTGCCCCTGCCTGCTGCAGGGCTCAGCGGGGGTTGTTTACCCCGTGAGGTCTCAGGAGGAACAGCAGCAGTGGCTATGGCAACTCTGGAAGCCTGGATTCAGCCTCCACAGGAACTACGGGCTCGGGGCTCTCGGTTCTCCGTCTGCAGGGCCTGGAGGCTCCGGGGCGGGGCCGCTGATCTGCTCAGCTCGGGGCAGGAGCGTCCTTGCTGTCCTGGGCCCTCCCGGCCTCTGCCTGTCCCAGGGGGAGGCCGGATACTGGGCTGTGTCCCGGCGCCCTGTGCTCCGGGGCCTGCGCTGGTGGATTCGCGCTCCCGCCCCGCAGCCCCCTCCCTGGAGCCGCCGCCCGAGCCCCTCCGAGCTGCTCCGGTCGGTCCCTCCGTGCGCGCTGCAGCCCTTAGGGAGCTCGGAGCACTCTCCCGGGGCGCAGGTGTCTGTTAGTGTCCCCGGGAGCCCGAGGGCATCCCCGCTCTCCTGGGTCCTGCTCCACCTCCCTGCGAGCCCCTTTCCGCCCGCCCGGGAAGGTTGGTGCAGCTCCTGCTCCTCCGGGACGGGGCTCTCCTGTCCTGGGGACACTCGCCCCGGCCTCAGCCCGGCTCCTCGCGGGGCCCCTCCCCCTCGGAGGCCTTTTGTTCCTTTATTTCTTTTTCCCCGTCTTCCTACCTGGATAGAAGCGCGGACTCTTCTCACTGTAGCATTCCAGCTGGTCTCTCTTTACATCTCAGGCCGAATTCGTAGATTTTCAGGATGGTTTGAAGGTTATCTAGGTAATTTGGTGGGGACAGGTGATGTGAGGACCCTGCTCTTCCGCCATCTTGCCCCTCCCCCCGACGTGGGAGACTTCTAAGTGTGGGACCCTGTGCAAGTGCACAGGTTGCATGCCCATTAAACCATTCTTGTGTTTAGGTGCTTCACTGCTTCTTACATAAACCTCAAACTAATTTTGCTATTTATGGCCTCACCTGTATCCCCATTCTTCAGAGGCACTTACTGCCTCCAATGCCTGGATTTCCCAGGCTCCCATGGCACAAAAGAGCTTGCTTCTTGGGTTTCCTCTCCTCTCCTAAGTCTCCCTCTCCGTGGCCCTTGATGTCTGTGTTGCTTTGAACTTACAAAATTGTGTTGATGTTGTCCTCTCTACTTGTTCTGTTTGTCCTTACAGCTTTTTGTGTTCTTTTCACAAATCTATTTTCTGTCACTGGAACTACTCAGTAAATATTATTTGGGGAAAAAGTTGAAATAAATGCTTGTCTTGTATCTGCCATGTTTAATAGAAAATCCGAATTTTAGTTTCATATTTCTCAAGAAACCATTTCCCCTCTATTCCGTTGATTTTTTTGGATAGATTTATACTTTCTGTAAAAACCAAAGTCTTTATTAGATTAATGAATTATTTTTTAAAAAATAATCTTAATAGAAAAGTCAATCTTAACAAACAGCAATGAATAAAGTAATAAATTGAATAATAATTTCTCACGTATTTTGATCATTAAGCTAAGTTAGCTTTTAGGATGTATCTTATATATTAATGTATTTATATTAATTAATCAAACAACATTTAATGAATATTTACTGAGTACTTCCTATGGGCCAGGTACTGCTCTGAATGTTTGATTATATTACATAGCTATAAAATGTTGTAGTCTTAGCCCTGAGAGGGGTCTTGAAGAAAATCAAGTTCAATTTCCTTATTTTAAATAGGAAGACAATGAAACCTAGAGAGATGACTAGATTATGAGCGGGCTTTAAGAAGTTGTTAGTTGCCTTGCATCAGTAAATTGACGATATATAGGACTGGTTTCTCAAGTGTTTTGAAAGATAAAGTGCAACTTAAAACATTAAAGTGTAGATGGCATACATCTTATGTGTTATAAATACTCTGGTATGGTGAAGTATATGAAAATGTACAGAGTTCTCAGACATTTAGAATGTTTAAAAAAGCAAATAATTTTAAAAGACTAAGATTTAGGAAGAAAATTGTAATTCACCCTCTACAAATGAACTAAATAAAAGCTGTTCACTAAAAATCCAAGAATATTTGTCTTAGGGAAAGGTATACCACTGGCAGCATCTCCTAATGTAACTTGCTTGGGGTAGCAGGAGTAATGCCTAAATACCACGTTGGTCAGGAGGTCTGGGAAAGACGTAAGCAGGAGAAAGACCAGGAAGGAATGAGAGCCAATTCACTACTAATGAGGGGTAGAAGCTTTCAGAACAGCACCACCAGTTTCACAAGATCTGTGAAATTTGTGGTGACCCCAGTCACTGGAGTTCAGCTGTAGCACCTTTCAATGGGGGTGGCCTCAAGAGGAAGGCTGGAAGCAAACTTTCAGTTTGACTTTCCTCACTGCCTTCTTCCTAATAGGTAAAATGGTTCTAAAAGGCAAAAATTAGGAACCATAAAGTATCCTGAAAGCAAAAAGCAAGTAATAATGTTCAGAATCATTTGCTATGTTTCTGAACTTGTTGCCTGTTCAACACTGACAATCAAGTGGCCAGAATTTATTTAATATCTCTGATGCACTAGGAACTGTATTAAATGCTTTTCCTACATTGTTCTACTCATATTTTACAGTAACAATTCTCTGATGTAAGTGTTTATAGATGTAGGAATCAAGGCTCAGATTTTAAAAAGACATCCAAAATCGAAGTGTGAGCAAGAGAGTCAGATTTTGAGTCCACTTTTCTCTTACTCCAAAGTCCTTATTCCAACCAAATACATAGAGACCATGGTCAACATACAACCAACTAGGTTATTTTGGTGTGTATTTGCTTGTGATTTCTTTTTGTTAGTTATGTCAATGACTAGTTGATTACCCAATTATGGAAAAGAGGGGGCTGAGGAAACTAATATTGTCAAGAAAGGTGGTTATAGCAAACAGTGCTGTATGAAGACTACTGCAAAGTCTATGAAAAGCCATTCACAGAGCCCTTTGGTTCCACTGGCTTCCATCTGACTTCTGACAGCAGATCATCAAATATGATATGATGAAGCCTTAAGGTAAATACAGCATATAATGAGACCCAAATAACAGATCACTCTTTATTTTCTGTTCTTGTTAGTTTGTCCTCCCAAAACTAAATTAAACTAAGATAAACACTGGATTCTTATTAGAGTAAGTAGCATTATCCCCAGAAAAGCCTCATGTTCAATAAAACATACCTACTAAAATACTGAATATGCATTTGAAGACTATGTTTATTCAAATGCATATAAAAATCTTAGAAGATTAAAAACATCTTGCTTCTCAGTGGAAACCACTGACAAGAAAACTGTGCCTTTTGAACAAGCAGAAGTTGTAAAATACATAAGAAAACTACTAAAACATCTAAAACTACCATAAGATGGTCACTGATGGAGTGTAAGGAGAAAATGGAGTATGAATTGGTTTTTCTTTACTTTATTTTTTCTTTAATTCTCCAAAAGGATAGTCCTTTGTTTAGAAAAATTTAAATGTGAGTCATGAGAGAAACTAATTTGTTAGAGTGCTCTATATGTGTGTGTGTGTGTATATATATAGTGTATGTCTACATTTCTGATTCAGTGATTTATCTTTCTCCACTTAACAATAAGGAATGATGACTTGGATTTAGAACAAAGAAAAAGTACATGGACTATGGACAATGTTTTACCTGGAAGGAGAAGAAGGAGAAGTGGAAGAAGGAGGAGGAAGAGTAGAGGAATAGGGAGAGGAGGAGAGGAAAGAAAGATGGAAGGAAGGAAGGAAAGAGAAGGAAGGAAGGAGGGAGGGTAGGGAGGAAGGAAGGGAGGAAGTAGAGAAGGGGACATGAAGAAAAGGACTCCCTGGCATCAGACAGATATAAGCATAACTAAGTCTGCAGCTAAGTGAACTTCAGGAAAGCCAGAGCACTTAGTGCTGGCAGAGGAAAAATACTTGATAAGCCTTAAGACTAGTTACCCAGCTGCCAGAGTTACAAATTGTTTAAGGCTTGGTAAATATGTTCTTTAACTCAGGTAGAGTTCAAGTTTTTAAAAAGATAGTTTGTAAAAAAAAATTGTCAAAATCTCTGGCAGGCTAAACTTGTTATCTTGCAAAGAGAGTAAAATCTCCAACTCTTCATAATCTTGGCATGATGGCAGAAGACATAAAAGTCCTGGGTCGGAGACAAGGACTTAATTACTCAGTGCATAGTGAGCATGATTGCGCTGTCTCCCAAGTCCCACCAAGGTGACATGAAGGGTCTGAGTAGATACAACGAAGGAACTCTGAGCTTAGGGGAAGCTGAATCTTTTATAATATGCAGTGACCTTTGCTCCTGCAAGGTCCATTATATTTATTATCCAGGGAACTATGCAAATTGGCCTCTGTTCCAGAGTGAGACTCTATCTCTTGTCTTCCAAGGTTTTTCACTATACAGTCTCCTTAGAAAGATAGTCTAGAACAAAAAGACATGCAGAAAGACAACAGATCCATGTAAAATCGTCTCCTGATAAACACACAGGGATGCTATACAAAATATTATGAGCTTGGATCAGAAATGAATTTCTAAGAAAAGCCCAGGTCAGAAATTTGGCAATCTGTTAGCTGGGTTGATTTAAACATTCTGTCATGTGTAAGTGATGGGAAGATGATGACTAGAATGGAAAAGACTCCCCCTTGCCCTGCCTCTAGATATTGATCTGCCTCATATGGCTTCATAATTAGTAATCCAATTAGGAACAAGATTCCTGATTATAAATTAGATTAATTATTTTGTTCAAATTTCATTCTTCAAGGCTGGCTGAAGTCTATTTCCCTATATTTCAGGTAATATATATATATATATATATATATATATATATATATATATATATATATATAAAATGAGGTATTTGACTGGAAGCTTCTGAGCATCCTTTCTGGTTATGTATGTTATATATCTATCTATATGTTATACATATTTGGTTATCCAGGAATTACAAAGCCAAATGTCTACAGGAACAGATAGGCAACAAAATATGAAGTGGGCCAAGTATGGAAAGTGGAAGGGTTTCTGAGATTTGGCACCATTGGCATTTGGGAATGGATAATTCTATATTGTTGGAGGCTATCACATGCATCGTAGGATGTTTAATGGTATCCCTGGCCTCAATGCACTAGTGCCAGTAGCATACTCATCCTCAGTGGTAACTATCAAAAACATCTATAGACACTGCCATATGTCCCCCAAAGGTTAAAATCACCCTAGATTGAGAACCACGGGCTACAGAAAATCAAAAATCTCAGTTTAAAATGCACAGGCTCCACTCCTCTCCAGGGGATTATTGCAAGGTGGGAATACTGGCCCAGTACCGCCAAACCTGAAAAATTTTCAACAGAAGCCAGAATTCCAGATATTTTTAAATCTCAAAGCACTCAGTTTTTAAAATACTGGTATATAACTGCTTTTCTCACATTATTTCTAGGGTATGACTGTGAGGATGAGACATTTGAGGGTTTGCAGTCACTTCTGAGCTGGACCATCTCCAACCAAGGAACACAAATTTTCATGGAAGTGCATGTCTGGCATAGGTCATTCTTGAGTACTGGCCGATAGGAAAGAGAGTGCTATAGAGCACTGGAGGTATGCAAAGTAGTTTGAAATTATGGGGAAAAGAGGTTACCCAGGGAAGGAATGTGGTGAAAAACTTGTTCCTTTTAGATTGAATTGTGTATCTGTCCTGGGCTGTCCCCAGTCTCCTTTTACTGATCTTGTCTGAACCAGAGCTGTATCTGTCACAAGTTGTTGGAATTTTTACAATGGCATTGCCAGGGAGTGTCTCTACATGTCCTGGCTCTCCAAGAGAAAATTAGACTCATAGGAGGAAGATGTGTTATCACTGCTCATCCATCAACCATATGCATCGTTCGCTGGTTTATCTACCTGAGATATTAGGTGTGCAATCTAATGGAAACAAGCATCTTTATAAAACCAGCAATTTCAAAGCATTTAATTCATTTGTACCAAGACTTCTGCTCTCTCTCCTATTATGCACTACAAAATAAATGTCTCTGAGTCTTTTCTGCACAAATAATATTTTTTATCAAAAAACCTTTCATAGTAATACTGCGTTTATGGAAAATGGGGCAATATAAAAGCAATTGTTTGGCGAGCATTGCATAATGTACACACTTGTCAAATCACTAAGTTGTACACCTGAAACTAATGTAACAATGTGTGTCAACTCTATTCAAATAAAAATAAAAATAAAAGCAATTCTTAAGATGACAGTTGCTCTTTTTACTTGAAAATCATGGTGAATGTGTCAGATCTACTAGGAATATAGGAATTAAGAATTACAGTTTTATTTTCACTCTGTATTAATAGGAATTAATTACACTACATAGTGGTGAAGAATAACAACTTTATTCTCATTATAGGAGAAAAAATTTCAGAACGATTCAAAGGAAGCAATACCATGCTGCAATTAAGAACTGGTCAGAGGGGGGATCCCTGGGTGGCGCAGCGGTTTGGCGCCTGCCTTTGGCCCAGGGCCCGATCCTGGAGACTCGGGATTGAGTCCCACATCGGGCTCCCGGTGCATGGAGCCTGCTTCTCCCTCTGCCTGTGTCTCTGCCTCTCTCTCTCTCTCTGTGTGACTATCATAAAAAAAAAAGAACTGGTCAGAGGAAACGGAATGCTTTGGATTTCAAACCTCCACCAGTCTTTCATACCTGCCCTTTAATTTCCAGAAATCATTTCACTGGCTTGGAATCCCTGAAGTCCAGTTTTGACAAGACTAACTCTCTAAAGCGTGAGAAGATAGTGATAGCAGAGTCTAGCAGTTTAAAAGTTCTGCGCTCGGGAAATATTTCAAAGGGTGTTAGACTGAATAAAGAAGTCTACCGTCTTTCTGATGCCAAAGAATCTAAACTTCACAACACGATATCTTTGGTTGCCAAGGTGTGTACTTTGTAATTCAGTGACCAAAAATGGTTTCTGCAATCTACCCTCCCAATTCTCCTGAGAAACAGAGAGCTCCGTGCATAAGTGTGCATTAGAGGAAGCTTTGCTCAGTGCCCCAGGCCACGATTTCTCTTTATGTCACTGAACTCCTGGTTACACTTTTGATTATCCAGGTTCACTACCAAATCCATTCTCAGGAAATGATCTGCTATTAACAATTTAGTGTGCGTTGAGTCAACATGTTGATGTACCAAGTAAGCCTTAACTCCTATGGAGTAAGTGACTGTTTCTTGATACAGAAATTGCAAGCAACAGGCTCTGAGATGGAGAAATAACCTGTCATGTAAGAAATCCTGCTTTTGACCCTTGTAATCACACAATATGCGGACGGCATGGAGAAGTTCTTAATGTTAAAGAAACAATGGTACCTATTATGATTGTATCTGTGTCAAACTCTTACGTAGCTTGGCTCAGCCTAGGAAGCATTCTGGACTTATCAGTAATATGGTTTAACCTGAAACTTTGGATCTGAATGAAAGGAGGTGCATACATGAAAGCAAGACAGTGTTGGGGCACCCTAGAAGGTGTTTAGGCATGTGGCCAATGACTCATGGAAACTTTGAGCCCTATTGGCTAGCTACTATGCTTCATTTGTTCCTCTTTCTCACCCTTATCTACAGTTTTCAAAGACTTCATGGAAAATTTCACCAGTGCTAACAGTCCTCCCAAAGCTGTGCAGGAAAAGGGGTAGGGTGTGATCTCCTTGCTAATTCTGAGGAAACTGGACACATTCATTTCCCTCCAAAGCTGATGCAGACCCTCTCATGGTGTATAGTAAATGAAACAAAACATTGTATGTCACCTTGACCTTAAGTATGGTGCAGCCCATGTGGTGTAACCCTTTATTTTCACTCCCACTGTTTCCCTAATGGCTGCGTTGGGCTAGTTCTTCTTGTTCCTGGGTAAAAACTCCAGACAGTCCTCATTTGGTCACTCTGGGGTACTACAGAGTTTTCCAATCACTTTCTGCCTTACAACACAGTCTTAACTGAGTAATTGTCTTGGTCAGTTGGGCTGCTATGACAAAGATACTGGCGATTAGGTGGCTTAAACAACAAACATTTAATTCTCATAGTTCAGAGGCTGAGAAGTCTAGGATCAAGGTGCTGGCAAATCCAATGTCTGGTGAGGTCAGTGCAGAGAGAGAGAGAGGAAGCAAGCTGTCTTCTGTCTCTTTTCATAAGGGCACTAATCCCATCATAAAGCCTGAATACTAACAACCTAATTACCTTCCAAGGCCCGCCTCCAGATACGATCACATTGGGGATTACAATAGCAGTAATCATAATGTCCATCTTGATTTAAAGTTAACATTTCAGCCATGATTTGAAATGAAGCCTCTTGTCCTCAAAGAACATAGCTAACTTCTCTCCTTCCAACCTAGTGTATCAACTTTTTCCTTTTTATGTTACCAACCAAGATTGGCTCATTGGATGGGAAAAGATGTTAAGAAGTCAAGAATGTCACTTCATGGGAAATGTCATTTTAATCCAGGGTTGCTACTTTCTGGGCTCAACAGATATTAATTACAATATGACTTTCTTTAATGGGAGATTTTGTGAGTTTCTCATAGACTGCACCACTTATTTTCATTGCTGAGGATATCTTATCTAAAATTCACTTAATGAGGACAAATATATCTCTAGCTTGGCTTCCTTCTTCCTCAGCTGCTAAGAATAGAGTGATCCATCCAGCACCCTCTGGTGAGGCCCAGTGGCCCTTTAAGACAGGCTCTAAGATGCTCCAATGCCAGCCCTCTCTCTTGCATGGCCCAGGTCTGGTACAAAGGGAACAATCCTCCACTTCTTGCCCTGAGAAACTCTAGGCATGCGAGTTCTCCATAGTAGTCCTGTTCCTTTGCTCAACTTCAGGTGCTAAGACCATGACTAATATTCCTGCAATGCCCATGATATGTCATATTTCACTACTTCATCTACTTCTATCCTTCTTAATCCACCAAAGAGACAACTGCTGGGAGTTATGAGGCTAGGAAGAACGCTGCAGTCCTCAAATGATTACCGTGAGCTGCAATTCATATGACCCCTCTTTGTATGCCCTATAAATTGGGGAGTTTGCAGAAATAAGGTACATGGTCACTTGAGATTTTGTGAGGGTGAACAGGACAGATTTTAACGCCTTTGTTTTATAGTCGCTCCTCCCCAAAAGGAGAAGAGTTGCTGCATGGTTCTTTTATCCAAGCATCAATCTCTGGGCGGAACTCTCCCTAATCTTTTCTAATAAAATAACTTTTTAGTGATCTAGTATCAGATTTTTCTCAGTCTAGGGCTAGGTTGTATTCCGAAGAGCCTATCTGTAAGATTTAAGGCTATTCCTGTTGAGTACAAGGGCAACTTTTTATGTAACATAGGGCATGAATAAAATACATTTCAATTTTCATTTTTCATTGGTTATTCCCTGAAGAGCATCTGTCCCAGAGACCTCTGACATTAAGGCCAAAAATTAGCTAGAAAGAAGAGTCTTCCTTTTATGTATAATTTATGGTCATCAAATCGGACAACTCTAAGGCCACAATTCATATCATAATCAATGTACATGGCCTATGTGGCAGCCCTGTAGGTGATCCTTGTGCTTTTTCTGTCAAGAAATTCTTTTTTTTTTATAAAGTCGCTAAGTACGTGTGTATGTGTGTGTGTGTGTGTGTTTGTATGTGTGTGTTGCATTGACTGGAGATGGGCTTTGAAGAAGCTCAAAGAGAAAACATCTCATCACTTTCTACAATATAAGCTCCATGTTGGCAAGAGTGTTTTCCATTCATTGTATTTTGTACTCACTGGTGAATCCTAAGCACTTGGACTGATTCCTGGCATATAACAGACCCTCAACAAATATTTCTGAAACAAATCATTTTATGTTTCATTCTTCTTCATAATAGAGAATTGAAATGATATTCTCCAGTTCTCAGGTGAGTTTTGAAATTTTTTAAATTTGCTTTATCTCAACAATAAAAGACATTCTAGAAGAATAAATTTATTTTTGATAATTTATGAGGCTTCTAATATGTGCTAGTTATAGTCCTAGATGCTTTCACATAAGTAATTTGATTTTCCCTAACTGCAAAGAAAGTATGGATATGCATTGTTCCCAGATAAGTAAACAATTCTAAAGAGATTTAGTTGCTTGTTTAACATAATGCATAGTAAATAGCAAAATAAAGATCTAAATATTGGTCCGTTGACTTGAAGTCCCATGGCTTATTCACTCTACTGAGACATGTGTTTTAATTTTTATGTAGGCATTAATTTTATTCTATAACAAGCTTCATTACATTATATATTGCAAATGCAGTTCCTATATTGTAGTAAGAAAAACTCTTTAAGCCAGAGGAGAGGAGATAATTTAGAATACCTTTAGTATTGCCCCTAAATTTTTCTATCTACTCTTTCACTTGATTGAAATACATTTTTACTAAATGTGAGACAAGAATTGACCAAAATCCTAGAGGAGAACACAGGCAACACCCTTTCTGAACTTGGCCACAACAACTTCTTGCAGGGTACATCTATGAAGGCAAGGGAAACAAAAGCAAAAATGAACTATTGGGACTTAATCAAAATAAAAAGCTTCTGCACAGCAAAAGAAACAGTCAACAAAACTAAAAGACAACCTGCAGAATGGGAGAAGATATTTACAAATGACATACCAGATAAAGGGCTAGTATCCAAGATCTATAAAGAACTTAGTAAACTCAACAGCAAAGAAACAAACAATCCAATCATGAAATGGGCAAAAGACATGAACAGAAATCTCACAGAGGAAGACATAGACATGGCCAACAAGCACATGAGAAAATGCTTCGCATCACTTGCCATCAGGGAAATACACATCAAAACCACAATGAGATGTCACCTCACACCAGTGAGAATGGTGAAAATCAACAAGACAGGAAACAACAAATGTTGGAGAGGATGTGGAGAAAGGGGAACCCTCTTGCACTGTTGGTGGGAATGTGAACTGGTGCAGCCACTCTGGAAAACTGTGTGGAGGTTCCTCAAAGAGTTAAAAATAGATCTGCCCTACGACCCAGCAATTGCACTGCTGGGGATTTACCCCAAAGATACAGATGCAGTGAAACGCCAGGACACCTGCACCCAATGTTTATAGCAGCAATGTCCACAATAGCCAAACGGTGGAAGGAGCCTCGGTGCCCATCGAAAGATGAGTGGATAAAGAAGATGTGGTTTATGTATACAATGGAATATTACTCAGCCATTAGAAATGACAAATACCCATCATTTGCTTCAACGTAAATGGAACTGGAGGGTATTATGCTGAGTGAAGTAAGTCAACCAGAGAAGGACAATCATTATATGGTTTTACTCATATGGGGAATATAAAAAATAGTGAAAGGGATTATAGGGGAAAGGAGAGAAAATGAGTGGGAAAAATTAGAGAGGGTGAAGGAACATGAGAGACTTTCAACTCTGGGAAATGAACAAAATGTAGTGGAAAGGGAGGTGGGTGGGGGATGTGGTGACTGGGTGACGGGCACTAGGGGCACTTGGTGGGATGAGCACTGGGTGTTAAACTATATGTTGACAAATCAAACTCCAGTAAAAATATATACATAAAAAGAAAAAAAGAAATGTGTTTTTAGGCTAGACAGGTTCTGGTCCATATCTGCAGTTCCTATGCATATATCAGAAATGTGGGGCCAGGGGTTGGGTGATAGAGCAGTATGGGGTTGTATGGTATTGATAGGGGCATTATATTTTTTTAGTAGGCTCCAAGCCCAACACAGGGCTTGAATTCATGACACTGAGGTCAAGACTTGAACTGAGATCAAGAGTCAGACACACAACCAACTGAGCCACACAATTGCCCTGATAGGGGCATTGTATTAACTAATAAATGTGTCTGGTAGTCAAAGCCCTTCTCAGATCTAAGACTGCTTTGAAACAAATCTGTTTTACTAACAGGTGGGTGTTAAGGATTCCTTTACGATCATAAACGTTGAAGCTCAGTTTCTTCACCACAACAAATTCATACTTGGCTTGGCTCCTGATTGCATTAAAAAATAAAAAAAGAAAATGACCAATCATGGGGAGTAGCTCAATTTGAGATGGAAAGTAGAAAAGTAACATTGATTTTGAAATAATGACTGTGTGCTTCCAATTTAAGATTTCAAAGGTTTTTGAGTCATTTGATGAAGTCCAATGGTTTGTACAAAACACAATTAAAATAAGAAGTGCTAGGTTTTATTTCTGATAACTCTATCATGATAGTTTAGATAAGGAATAGACATACACTTTGAATTTTCTAATTCTGGTCAAGTTACAAAGAAAATTTGAGCACTGGGCTTCAACTCAAATGTTCCTTCACTATGAAAGTTTTCTTGAAATACAGAGGCAAGCTTAGATGGTTTATCACCCACACTGGCTCTATTTCTTTTTCTCACTTATCATAGTCCTATAATTATTGGTTTATTTCCCTGTCTTCCATCATTAAGTGTATATTAAATGAATCAGTGAATAAGCACAAGGCAATGATGTATCCAGAGTATATTGTTTTCTTAGAGAACTCAGCTTTAATATTTGCATAAGTCATGCTATATCAAGTGTCTATATTACAAATATGTCTCAAAATTTCTCATAAAAACTTTTCTCTAGATTTCTTCCAATTTTTGAGTGTTAACAGTGGTGATATTCTTTTCCCAGACCCAACCAAAGGGTGACAAATGTATTTTGTAACAGTAACAAGGAGAGGACAAGCAAAAGCTCTTCTTCCAGACTAGTGGTTCTCAAACTTCAAAATATCTCAGCATCACCTGGAGAGGAAATAACAAAGAATATAGGATAGCAGTCTGGTTGAAGAAGGTGGGCTGGTCTACTTATTTTTACCAAATTTCCAGGTGATTCTGATAACCAGCCAAAGTTTAGAACAATATTTCTGGTGGGACAATGATTGAATTATTATGCAACTTCTCTTCCCACTCCTAATATCCTGAGCAGAGGAAGCCACAAAAGAATAAAAGGGATCCCTGTAAAGGAATAAATAGTACTAATAAACACCAGTGTTCCCTAACACACGTATCAAGAGTTTTCTATAGGTTCTGGACCATCAATAGCCAATCAAAATCCTTTTGAGTTTGAAGGGAAATACAGATTGTTTAGAGGGCTTTGATATTAAGTTCAGTGTGTGTATGTATGTGTGTGTGTGTGTGTGTGTGTCCATAGAATCTTTTCTCAAATGAAATCTTATGTGGGTTCTAAATATGCAAAACACAATAATACTGGAGTTTTTATATTTGAAATGCATGTGGTCAAGGGTGAGATGGGGCCTGGCCCCTTGCCCCTTTTAATGGCTTTTAAGACTTTCCATGGAATATCTTGGGCTTGCAGGATCACGGTTTGAAAACCACCAATATAGTTTAGCACCATTTTCCCCATCACATTCTTCTGGATTCTTTTTGGGGGATGCAGTCATCATTGCTAAAATGATAAATCATGAAAATCCAACTTATACCTGGTTCTCACATTTAGGAAGGCACCTATAAGCCAGGAAACTCATGCCAGATCTACTGAAAGAAAAGGCAAGATGAAATTCTTGGCTTACGTTTGCCCCTGGACAGAAAGAAAAGCGTAAAGAACAACAACACTGAACATGCCAGGCAGACGAGTTTTCATCCCTCAGTTGCCAGTTTGGCTTCCTAGCTCCTTCTTCCCCTTTTAGGAGACATTTGTCTTTTTCAAGGAGAAAAGGATAGAGAAAAAAATTCTTTCTGCTATTCCATGTAGGGTCATTTTCCCCCTACCCTCAGCAAATGATAGCATGACTTCTTGATGGCTCTGATCAGCTGATTATTGCCTTATTTAATGCAATCATATAAGCCAAAAGTTAATTTAATTTTATTTTTTTACATATGGATCTTGAGGAAACTTTTTTCCTTTAACTTTTATTTAATAGTTTAAATTCCTTAACAAACTGACTTGTGACTCTTAGAGGAACAAGGGAATATCTGATATTATTACTCAGACTAGGAATCTCTGAAGACAGGAAACAAACACACATTTCATAGAGCCCTATCTACATTATTTCAGAAGTAACCTGTCTGGCATGAAAAATGGAGAGATAATAAAATTTTCTACTTTTAATGTAAAAACTAAAATTCACTCATATTGCAAAGAAACCAGGATGAGAAGTATAAGCATAATAACAAGACGGAATGCTCCTTCAGGAAACCTGCAAACACTTCTTTCATATCTAACATGACAATCTTCCCTTTTACAATTATCTCATAGGATTAAGTCACTAGAGGATAAGCTCTTTAAATCTACTTTCCAGGAAACAATTGTTAGAAGGTTCTAAAAGTGATCCTTAATTCTTTTACTAGGGAGGCAGGAAGAAATTTTGTTTCCTTTATCAGAAAAAAAAATCTTAGAATCCTCCCGGGAACAAGACATTTGGGTGATGTATTGGGATTTTTACTCTATGCTCTATACTGCTTTATTGTCAGTCTTAAAGAAAAAATTTGTTCAACTGGCTGAATTTAGAGAGATTTATGGGAGAAAATTCTCCCTAGTCCCAAGAAGAACAGAGAATGAGAAAGAAGCAAATTCCTTATTTGTATTAAAATATGCATCTATAACAGGAGAGCGAAATCCAGTATTTGTGTATTTAGAAATTGGTGGGAACAGGCAACAAGATGTGCAGTTAGCTCTTCCCTGCTTCCTCTAGCTGTATTCATGCACGTGGACTGGGAGCCTGCATGTGTGTGCTCATTGCAGTGTGTAGCTTAGTGTCCATGTGCAGGCACAGATTTTATGCTAGCAAGTGTATGTATCAGCCAATGTCAAGTTTTCACTTTCAGAGCAGCACCAAAATTTTTGTCTTTAAATTCCTAAGTGTCGTATACTTTCCAAAATTTCATTTTCTCTGGTTGCTATACCTAGGCTCACACATTTAAGAGGGGCTTAGTATTGAAATCATTTTTTTTTTCCATCATGCCACAAGTCTTGTCCCATTTTGATTTTTGCCCTATCAAAAGGCAGGGCAGGGATCCCTGGGTGGCGCAGCGGTTTGGCACCTGCCTTTGGCCCGGGGCGCGATCCTGGAGACCCGGGATTGAATCCCACATTGGGCTCCTGGTGCGTGGAGCCTGCTTCTCCCTCTGCCTGTGTCTCTGCCTCTCTCTCTCTCTCTGTGTGTGACTATCATAAATAAATAAAAATTAAAAAAAAAAAAGGCAGGGCAAAATGTAAATACAGAAAGCAGTAAGAAAGATATGCAAAATAAATGTCATTCAGTTTGATATTAGACCAAATGGTCTTTTATGTAAAATATATGAAAATAAAAAATGAACTCAACTAAGTCAAAAATTTTACTTCCAGCATGAGTATACTGATGAGGAAAAATTTCACTTCCAGCATGAAGAAATAAAAAAAGATCAAATGGCCCTTTCTTTGATACAATTCTGAGCTTCTAATGATCTGGACACACTTTGTGCAAAAGAAAACCTCATGGTTCATTATAGGTTGAATTTTGATCAATCTGGGATGTTAAATATAACGGAGTACCTTGGCAGTGATAAGAAAAGAAGATATCCTGTCTAAAATTCTTGGAATATGGCCTAAAAAGCCAGCCGAGAACACTAAAACCTCATCCACAGTTGTCGATGCTTACTACCTTCTGATGTGGAAGAAAAGGAAGTTAATTCTATTAGAGACTCCGTGTTTGTATCAATGTCTCTTCAAGGTGAGAATGTTAAACTATTACTTATTGCCCTGCTACAGGGCCTTAGGAATCTGAAAATATTTTCACTTCTACTGGAATAAGTTATAGGCTTTCCCTGAATGCCAATTTCTCTGTTTGAAGCAGCATTAAGAAAGAATACTATGTTCTGATGAAAATCACTGATTCCTAAGGGGAGCAGAGGAAGGCCTCTTTAGAGAGAGCTAACATGAATCTCCTGGTCTGGAACATTAGGTACCTTGATTCTGGCTCAGTCCTTCTTTGTAGCTGGGTCACTCCTGTGGTTGTGACTCAGCTCAAATCCCAAATGATAAGTACATAGAGTCTCTCCCCACCACCTCCTTCCTTATGGCAAAAATGAGTTTGGGGTGGGGGTAGGGGAGTGATGGTTAATTTTATGAGTCAAGGCCACAGGGTGCCCAGATATTTAGTCAAATGTTTTGCTGGGTGTTCCTGTGAGGGTGTTTTAGGATGAGGCTAACATTGAAATTCATGGACTCTGAGTAAAGCAGATGGACTTTACTCATCTCCATAAAAATACAAGAACCTCATTCAATGACTTGAAGGCCTGAATAGAGCAAAACAAACACACTCTCCCTTGAGCAAGAGAGAATTCTCCTGCAGACAGCCTCAGCCTTCTTCCGGCTGCACTGGCTCTCCTCCAGTCATGGTCATCAGGATAGGCCACAAGCCCTCCTTTCCACATTAATCTCTTTGGTCAGAGACTCATCAGACTCTATAGTCTCCACAGAGTGTCGCCTTGACTTTGGCAAACGTAGTTAGAATTATTCTCCAATAGCACTGTCTACAAATCACTCAGAAACTCCTCAAGATAGCTAGGCTTCTTCCGTCCTTCGCTGAACGCACTCCACATCTTATAATCATTATATTATTTTCATCACCTGATCTGAATCAGATTTCTTGCAAGGTATTTAGATTTGATTGCTAGAGTAAAATGAAGAAATAAACAAACAAACGAATAAAAAGACATTTAAAATCATGAGCTGCCTGTAGTAAGAAGAGGGCTGGAAACTGCCCCCCACCCCACCCCATCCCCACTACCCACAAATGCAAGACCCTGAGTAGTTCCCTGAGACAATGCCCCACGCTAAGCATAACGGTAGACCGTGATGGAAAAGTCACTTCTTTCTTTCATCTGTTTAAAAGAACCAGGTCCCTGCTAAAACTTCTTCAGCCAGCACTCAACACCCTCTTAATATAGAGCTAATACTAGACATTATCATTTCCAATGACATAATATTCTAAAAGTCATAAAGAACCCTATAAATATCGTTGCTGTTATGACATAAGATCATTGATCTTCGGGTTGGAAGATATTGCTGAGAGGAATATTTTTCATGTGTTCAAGTATAACAAAAAAGACCAATAAGGACCACAGCCATGTTAGACCTTTTTCTTTCATTGCAGCTCTACTTCCTTAGACTTGTTGCTAACTTTTCTCTTTTTTACTTCCTGGGCTTTTCAAGCTCACTCTCTCAGCCAATCCCAGAATAGCTGGGGTGTCCAGCACTAAGCATTGTGCTGGGGTAGCATTTTCCTTTTCAGTCATGATGGAGTCGTGGGTTGGATGAATCATTCTTTGCCATTTAAGACTCATGGATGATGAGGAGAAAGAAAGCACAGAAGGGAGCCTGTCCAGAATAGGAACCCCAAATCCCAAAGACAAAATACTCATCACCATCATAAGATGAAATTCTAGTTGCTTAGAATTACCTTTTCATTTTTAAAACAGGCCTATTCTCTAGTCTTCTCTCAGGTAGAAGAGATGACAAAAAAAAAAAAAAAAAAAGAGACACAACTTTTCTTAGAGTGATTGTTTTACTTCATAAAGAATTGGGTGGTGTCTACTTTAGGAGAGATTTGGCAGCTGATGGTCTCAAACCTTATCTGAGAGTGGAAATGACCGCAGGCTCCAGTCCTCAGCCTTCAGTCCTCAGCTTCTTTCAAAACCTTCTCAGGTTTTTCGAAAAACCTGAGGAGGTTTTGAAAGATACCTGTCCATACCGGAGGGGAAACATTTTCCAGAAATGAAAGCGTGCCACTTTCTGAAACTCCTGCATTTCTAGCAAGACTGCAAGTGCATCTTACTCTTTGTTAACCCTCCTTGACCACATTAAGAAGGATTTCATGTTACTATTAAACATTTTTTAAAGGAAGAAAAAAACCAACCACCACCCCCTGGTTTGTTAGTGTCCATATCCCCTGGTAGGATGATGAGCCAGAAAATACGTATAAAATGTTTAACCATAAAATATCTTCCTCTCTGAAATTTCCTTTAGGAAAAGCTACGTTTGCTGACTCCATAAAATAGCTTAATATCATATTACCTTCCTCTCTTTCTTCCTTTTTTAATTTTTAATTTTTTTTCCTTTGCAGGAAGAAAAGGCTCTTTTCTCTGAATGGGACAAAGAAGGTTGTCTTGTGTCTCCTGCTTGATGTTTTCCCACGTTTTAATGAAACCCCCGTAAGTGAATGCACAGTCTGCCAATTATTTGAGTCTGGCCCTTACATAAAAATATAGATAAAATATAAGGTATTAGTTACACAAAAGGGAATTTGTCAGATTTCTTTAATAAAAAAGCCCCCGATGTCATAAAAATATCCTTTCCCTAATCAAAATATCACCTGAATGAAGTCATCATGGTTAGCCTGATTGCATTTCCCTCATATATGTGCAGCTGCATTTGCTTCTCCATAAATGTCATTTGATTATGAGAAAATAAACAGGAAGGGACTCAAAGGGAGTGAGTACGGGGCCTGCTTGTTTACCTGCGGCAGCTTTCTTAGCTGCAGAACAAATGTCATGCAAATGGTGCACCAGCAATGAGCTGCCAATCACCCTGGCTTGGCATTCATGATGATTTGCTAAATCATTTAAAGAGACATGCTTTACTAAATGAAAAAATATCAGCAGCAAGGGCTTGTGTTTAAACACGGGGCTGAGTTATTATCCCAGTAGGCCGGAATGAAATGAAGACATCTTCCAATTAAAGCTTGCAGATGAACCCAGACAAACCCCCCTTTTTTCATAAAGACAGGCAGATTATGACGGGAAAGAACAGGGACAGAGGCTTTCATTACACGCTGATTATGGTGATAAAATTCCCAGCGCTGTGTGTCTGCGGGCCCAACTTCACATTTGAAGGTTTTTAATATAATTTCCTTAGGGTGAAATGCTGAAGATTTATTAAACTTTATGAAGGGCTTACAGATCCAATTTAAGAGGACATATCATAGGGCAAAACTGACAGACGATAAAATACATTCCAACTATAAGAGAAAAAAAAATAAAAAGCAAGGAGAAAGTTGAGCCGTGAAACTGTTTTTAAACATTTTTTGTTGTTGTTGGTGTTCAAGTGAAATCAATCATTTCTCCCAGCGTTACAGCCTGGATGCTCCACTGAAGTTTCCTTCATGCTTCTTACAGAAAGTAGACATTCAGGCTGCAGAGGGGATGCTTGGAGAGCTTGCCTAATTTTATTTAAAAAAATAAAATCACAAAAATAATTTTGAGGTCATTGATTCATAAAATCTCTCGACATTTACAGTTTTTCTGCAATGCAGCTTGCACTCTGTTCTTTTTTCCCAACATACAACCATTAAGACGTTATGCTGATATGAATGCAGACCTGTTTCCTCTAACCATTTCATACAGACTCCTGTCAGAAAGATAAATTTAGCAACTTCTATTGGCTCTTTTTTTGTTGTTTGTTTCTGAAGTTTCAAAACATCGGGGAGACCGCTTCTCTTTAATTTTTATCATGGTTTCATGAGCCTGTGCTCAAGCAAGAGATAATGCAGGACTTTTTAAAAATTGAGGTATAATTGACATATAACACTAGTTTCAAGTGTACAACGTAATGACTAGGTATTTGTGTATAATGCGAAATGATCACCAAAATACATCCAGTCATCTTGGGTAAGATTTTTACATAGGGAAACAAACGGTACAGGATCTGCCTACCACTTGCCAGTGAAGAAATGTTTTTTCGGTACCTGTACAGTTTAGATAACTCACAAGCGTTGTTCATCACTCAAAACAGGCTGTAGGTAGGCAAGCAGCCACAGGAAACTGATCTCTTCTGTCACCTGTACCTGGGAGGCTGAGTTCTTGAAATTTGCCTAAATTGCTCTATAGATGAGATTTCTCTCCAGATTTTTCTATGTGTTCTCTCTCCCTCTCTCCTTCCTTCCTCTCTCCTACCCTTCCTCCCTTCCTTCCAATAATAGCTTTCTGAGGTATCATTTACATAGCATCAAATTTATCTGTTTTAATTTTATAATTCAGTGATTTTTAGTAAATTGACAGAGGTTCACAACCTTCATCACAATACATTTTTATCACCCCGAAAGATTCCCCATGCCTGTTTAAAAACGGGGTAGGTATCAGTTCCCACCCCACTGCCACAGGCAACCTCTAATCTGCTTTTTTGTCTCCGTAGGTCTGCCATTTCTAGACTCTGCATATAGATGTAATCAGACAACACGTAGTTGTACCCTGATCTTTCAGCCTTCTCAGGACTAGGCCCAGTTCCCACACTGGCACTTAGGAGGGGCTCAATTTATATTCAAGTCGTGCTAGAAAACAGGTCAAGTCAAAGCAGGATCAGCCCTGTGGCTTTTTCATGCTAAAAAAAAAAAAAAAAAAAAAAAATTCTGTTAAGTAGCCTTGGTAGAAGTAGCTAGAGAGGTGGGAATAAATAAATCCCTTCAGATTCTTTTTGGGAGAGAGGGGTAGAATGAAAGAAAACTAATATGGCTTATGAAGAATTTATTGTTTTTCCTAAAAGATATCTTGCTCCTCATTAGAAAAAATTCTTGTCTTCACTGATTTTGCCTTGCCCTCTCTTGCAGCTCCTAGGACAAGGAGCTAAACTCCTACATAGGAGGTGAAATGAAACAGGTAACTAAATATGACACATGAACCTAGCTTGAATATTGAATCGGGGAAAATAAATACTATACTTAGGGATAATTGGTGAAATTTTGATACAGTCAGTATATAGAAAATAGCATTATATTGATCTTGGATTTCATCATTGTACTTAGGATGTCTTTGTTTTTAAGAAAAATACACCAAAGAATGTGGGGGTAAAGGAGTGTGAGATGCCTATGTGTATATAGAGAGGGTGGGAAGGAGAAAGAGAGAAACAGAAAGAGTGAGAGAGGTGAAAGGTTAATTATGGATGGAATCTGGGTGAAGGGACTATCAGAATATTCTTGGCACTATTCCAGCAGCTCTTCTGTAAATTTTCAATTACTTCCAGAAAAAAGGTAAAAATACAGTAACAGTGTATTTGTGGCAATCATAGTTATAAATTAAGAAAATAAAGCCTACGTATTTCTGCATCTGCTCTTTGCTCAGGCTTGTGCGTTTTATTTTTTTTTTTATTTTTATTTTTTTTATTTTTATTTTTTTTTTTTAATTTTTATTTATTTATGATAGTCACAGAGAGAGAGAGAGGCAGAGACACAGACAGAGGGAGAAGCAGGCTCCATGCACCGGAAGCCCGATGTGGGATTCGATCCCGGGTCTCCAGGATCGCGCCCTGGGCCAAAGGCAGGCGCCAAACCGCTGCGCCACCCAGGGATCCCAGGCTTGTGCGTTTTAGATCATAGGCCATCCAAGTCCACAATGATAACATTTATTGAGCGCTCATTCCATGCCAGGCATTGCTAAAGTGTTTTGATTTTCTTTTTCCTTCAAAACGGAAGGTGAAAAAAAAATGGCCTGATTGCTAAATGGTTTGTATTTAAGTATAGTGGCAAGAGCAAGGGGGTCCCATAGCTTTCTTTACAACATCTTGACTGCAACACAAACACACCAACAGGTCACAAAAGGCTGAGGATAGATTGTGCTCCAACTTTCTGTGGCAGGCTAGAAGGTACTGGAGCCCAGAAGTTGGCTCCAGACATCTAGAAGGATATACTAGACAATATGGTTGCATCACTGAAAAACCAAGAAAAATCATTTAATAATAATAAAGTAGTAGCTGCATTCAAGGAATATTTACCCAAGGATGTGCACTGTGTGTGTGTGTGTGTGCACCCGCTCATTAATTCCTCACAACAACCTTTTCAGAGAGATGCTAAGTATCTATTTCAGTACAGAGTGAAGAAATATAAACTTGTTCAGTGTCTCACAGCTAGTTGTATGAATGGAAGATTTCAACCCAAGTTGGTCTGATGTCACAGATGGCTTTCCACCTCGAATCTGTAGGGCCTCCATTAGCCAGTCTAAGTCTGAGAAATAAAAATGTGCCCCCTATTTTGTTTGTAAGAATGGTAAGAAGATTTATGAAACAAATACATTATGGTATACTTAATAGAAAAAAGAAAATAAAGTTCCTCTTGCAGAGTAACTGAAATATTGAGCAATGACTGTATATCAAAGAGAACCCGGTTTCTAGTCTTCTAGCTGTGTCTCTCTCATGTACACTAATTGCATATCCCACAGATTAATAATGAGACAGAAGCACGAAGAAAGGAGATATTGCTTGTTACCCACACACTGCTAAGAGATTTATTTACCAATGTGACTATTCATGACTCATAGCGGATTCCTGAAAGCAGGTTAATTTGACTAATATAATATAATATAAATATGTATTTTATCATGTAACATAATAATATTTGTAATTATATGACACATAATAATGATTGATAGCAACAGAGGTATCTTCTATTATTTCTTCAACCATATATGTTCATCATTTCGCAAATATTCCACATGTGCATTTTCATTTTTTATTTTGTTGTTTTTATTTCCTTTTTTTTTTTTTTTTTTTTTTACCCGAGTTGCTGCCACATATTTTCTGTGGAGGAATGTGACTAGAATCCCTGTTGCTCCTTTCATTTCCTCATTCATTTTTTTTCCTTAAGATTTTATTTATTTATTTATTCATGAGAGACACAGAGAGAGAGGCAGAGACATAGGCAGAAGGAGAAGTAGGCAGTGGAGGGGAACCTGATGCAGGTCTCCATCCCAGGAACCCGGGGGTCATGACCTGAGCCAGAGCCAGATGTTCAACCACTGAGCCACCCAGGTGTCCCTCCTCATTCACTTCTAATTATAGCTGGAAAGTGCTTCAAGACATCTCCTTGAGAATCAGGGGTTTTCTGCCCCCTTCACACACTTTCCCTATTTCTCTGTCATCTTCCAGAACTGAAGACTAGGCAAAAGTTAAATTTTACAATACACAGTTCTTTCAAAATTAAATTCCATTTAATCATATTCCTGGGACATTACACTGATACACATTCCTTTAAGGTACCTTGAGAACTGGCAATATTGTTGTTGCACAATTTGATAAACCTATAGAACATCCCCCAAAGGCATGCTAGGAACAAGAAAGCAGGGCAGCATGGCTTCTTTGAGCATCCAGACAATGGGGTTTTCCAGTCTGCAGCTTTGTCATGCAACTAGAAATACACCTGATCTCCACGCTTGGCTTGGATCCCTTTCCAGGTTGAAGGCTTCATTGGCTGGTGAATTCCAGCACTCTCCCTTCCCAGGGTCCCGGAAACCTCTCCACTGCTTTCTTATTATAATGGAGTTGGAAATAAGGAAAACTAATGGGTACACAAGCGTTAAGTTTATAATAACTTGGATTCCCAGGTTATGTAACTTGTTAAACTACTGGCTAACGGAACTGAGAGGAATCTTTGAGATCATCTGAACTGATGCCCAGTGTTCGAGAGTGATGCACTGGTTTGCTCAGAGCTGTGGATAAAACAGAAGGGAAGAGGGAAAGAGGAGTGAAAGAAAAATTTAAAGTGACAGAGAAAGGAGGTAAAGACAAGAGAGGAAAGGAACTAAAAAAATGGAAGTAGTTCTTTTCTTTGGGGAATTGATGTTTGAATTCTGAGAGTGAGAAATAAAGTGGAATTAAAAGATGATACTGAGAATCAAAGAAATGCCAAATAGAATCTTTTGCCCTTTATGGATAAGTAGCAGTGAGTTTTAGGAGACTCAAAGACTTCAAACAAACATTTATTAAAACTTACTATGGGCAAGGCATTCTGCCAAGTGGTAGAGGCTGTACTGAGATGAATCAACATGATTCCTGATTAGAAGGTAATTCAAATGATGGAGAGACGGAGAAATCCCCAACAAGGGGGAATTCATGTCATTTAGGGGTGGAGAGAAAAGTAAGAAAAGGTTTAATGGAAGATTGTATCTTTGAGCTGGGGCTAAAGAGACAAGTAAAATGACAATAGTTGCAAGTGGCGGTCTACAGGTGTGGCCATTCTAGGTAGACTGAACAGTATGAGCAAAAGGATGTGGATAGTAGGGACTAGAAATCTTCCAGAACCATTGAAAAGTCCAATCAGGCTAGCGTATAGGTTTTATGTCAGCTACTACTGGGAAATAACGTTACCATATGTTGGAAGAGTTTGTAATATGGTGGGAATGAAGAATGGTGGACGTTGACTTTGTATGTATTTGCTTTGTACATATATGTATATATTTTTAATTTTACACAGAACACTATACACAAAGAAGAGCTAAAGCAGTGGACAGAAGGGCAGGGGTAGAGGGCAAGTGGGTCAAAAGAGACCAGAAGCAGAAAGCCATCCCAGGCAAACCAAAGTGAGAGTTTAAACTAGGTCAGTGGCAGAGAAAGGACAACGATTCAAGAAACATTAGAAAGGAAGACTGGAAATTGCAAACTGATTGGATAAGGGAAGAGAAGATTAGGAAAAGTTTCAGTTGACAGATTTCCCTGTGGGGAAACATAGATTGGGGTATCAAAATTTCCTTTGATTCATTC
This sequence comes from Nyctereutes procyonoides, assembly GCF_905146905.1. Lineage (NCBI taxonomy): Eukaryota > Metazoa > Chordata > Mammalia > Carnivora > Canidae > Nyctereutes > Nyctereutes procyonoides. The sequence goes on from NW_026575146.1 coordinate 46,071,403, forward strand.
AACAAATAGACATTTAGCTTCTCCTGTGGACCAGACCCTCTGTTAAGTGTTCTGTGGGTAAAATAGATGAATTATGCAGATTGGCCCCCAGGGAAACTACAGCCTGTGGTCGAGACAAAACAAGACACAAATAAGCAAGTGCTACACAAAATGGAATATGGTAGGTTGTGTTACAAAGGTAAAAATCAAGTTGCTTTGGGTTTTAGGAAGAGAAGGAATCATTTCCAAAGTAAGAGGGAGGTACTGAGAAAGAATTTAGGAAGGAAAGAGCCCTTGGGCAGGCCCAGGGAAGAAGGAAACCATTTTGACAAACTAGAATATTGAAGTGAGGGGCAGGAGGAAGAGGAGGAGATAAAGATTTACATGGAAAAATCTCAGCAAGGGTTTAGACTGGTGGGAAAGCTCTCTCTCTTTTACCCCTCCCTCCCTCCCTCCCTCTTTTCCCCCTCATCTTAATCTTTATCCACATATTTCATACAGATAGTATTAAGATTAGCTAAAATATGTAAAGGCCTTCCATAAATTCATAACAAAAGCTCCAGAGAAATATGTATAAAATATAAATATAAATGAATAAGGCTGCTTTCATTATCAGTTTCCCAATATTTTGAATGTAGCTACACAGCTGATTGCTCAAGATAGTCCCTATCAGAAGACGTCCCTTAGGCTCTCAAAAGGGAGAGGGAGAGAGATTTTATGCGAGTTTTTTAAAAACAAAACTTCCCTGAGCTCATTCAGCTACAGAGATTGTTTTATTACCTGGGATCTCTAGAAAAGTTGGAAAATCTGGTAGGTAAAAGCTGGATGCTTAGCCTCTGAAACAAAACAAAACAAAATAAAACCTCATAGTGGGCTTTTGTAAGTAATGTCTGCTCCCGGGGTCATGAATTGAAAAGCCACAATTCTGAGTTCAAATCAGAACCAGCTCAGGTTTAAGGCCAAGCCGGTGTTATAATGAATCTGAGTCATCTGGAAAAGTAAATTATCAAGAAGCTACTTTCAGCCCTGGGCAAAGAATTCAGAACTAAATAAAACAATATCACGTACATCTTATAACAAAGAGTATTATGAGGTTTGTGTGCTGTTTCTGACCTGGTTTCTCAATGAATCAACTCAAAGGGAGGAAAAATCACCACTGCGGAGGAAGGACTGGAATTAAACAATGTATCTGTAGTCGTCTTCAAAGGAGTTTGAATGGCCCTTTGTGAAGCATGGGGAAGCCTCAGAAGAGAGTGGGCATTGATGTACCTGTACTGGTAACCACTCAAGGTCGGACTCTTGGGGGGGTGGCCTTCGGAAGGCCGAGTGCTCCGGGTTAAACTGCATTATCCAGGAGTGATTTCTGTGATCTGGTTCTCTCTCTGGTTTTCTGTTCAGCCATGAAGATGCTAGCTTCTTATGTTTTCCCCTCTCAAAGACTGAGTAGTGTCTTCATTTGCAATGTGGGTGAAGAAACAGAATATATAGCAATCATGTTCCTAGTGCAGAGGTTTATTAAGGGAACAGAGGTCGGGAGAAGAGACTCTCCAAGGTTATTTTCTAAGCCTGCCATTAACCTGTGGCCTCCCTCAGCTGCTCATGGATCCCTACACATCAGGCCGGAGAACTTGGTCACCGGCCTGGGTCCACGGGGGCTCACCTGAGTTGTGCCACTTGCTAGAGAGAAGAAAATGTTTTAGCTCTATGAACAGGGGTGGACTGTCAGCAGGTGGTATGAATAAATGATATCCTTCCTTATTTTTATTCTATTATTTTATTTTTATTTATTTTTTAAGATTTTATTTTATTTTATTTTGAGAGAAACACAGAGGCAGAGACATAGGCAGAGGGAGAAGCAGGCTCCTTGTGGGGAGCCTGATGTGGAACTCGATCCCAGGACCCCGGGATCATGTCCTGAGCCAAGGGCAGATGCTCAACCACTGAGCCACCTAGGTGCCCCTATTTTTATTCTAAGTAGTTGGAGAGGTTCCTGATTATGGAATTTAAAAATTTATGTAGTACCCATTCACAAAAGGGTGGGTCAATTATTTGGATGATCAAGGTAATAAATCCTTTATAATATATTGTCCAATACCATCCTGACATATATGCAACACACAATAGAATCAACAGTAAAGAGTATCATTTTTGATCATCACAAATAGGTAGTTTCTGTTAGCAAATTCACTAGGCATTCCCTAGTACATAATTCCAATTGATAGTCCCTATAGCTGCTGCAGGGGGATGCAGGAGAAACCAGACCCAAACAAACCACACAACTCTGTTTATACAACACAGTTCAGAAGCCTTGGCCCTGGCTGGGCCTCTTGATGGACCAAATCTATTTTACTTAGATATTGAGTATTGTAACTATACTCAGGGCCTAGGGAGCAATATGCCAAGTTCTAGTTAACAGCTAACAGTAACAGACAAACCTGTAAACATTCCAAACAAGAAAAACTAAGAGTTGGCACGATTTGTAAATTAGTTCCTGCTTCCATGAGCAGCTATTCCAAAAGGGAGACTTATTTTGATACCACCCCCTAGCCCTCCCTCTAATTTCCTCATTTTTCCTTCAGTCTTTGGCCTTGGCCAAGAAGTCTGCCACGCATTAGCCCTTGATTGACTGCTCTCTGCACTTTCCATCTCCTGTACTATGTCCTTGCGTATTGATTCTCAATATTGGATCTCTCCCTCCGTGTCCCACACCAGGCACTATTAAGTCTGTAATGTATTCCTTCTGCAATGCAACACTTTCAGTTGCTTGAGTCTAAGTAGAAGCACAGCCACAGAATCTCAGAGCTAAAAGGTACCTTTCGAATTTATGCAGTTCAACCCCATCACTTTTCAAATGATGAATCTGAAGCTTAGGGAGGCTAAGAGCCTTGCATAAGCTCAAGATCAATCACGTACTCAAAGTGAAGGATCAAGGACCCAAACCCATGGGCTCTGTTTGCAATTCCAGCCCTGTACTTTCCTACCTACATGGTGCTCATCACCTAGAACTCTGAGGCTTACTAATGGACTGGACCTGTCACCCTATGGGCTTAGCTGTAACAAAGGGACGTATTAAGGAGGGGATCCAGAATAGAGCATTACATATTAGAGGAAATTCAATTATTTAAGAATTCTAAATGCCAGCAAATTAGAAAAGATTTAAAATACTATTACTATTACCCAAAAGACTTCCTTGAGGCACCCTGGGAGAAGGTAGAAAATTAAAAAGAGATGCCTGCAAAATTTCAAGCCAGTAGGTTTCTTATGGCTGGCCTCATTCTGCACTTGTCTGATGGCTTAGTGAATTCAACTGCTTCTTAATTTGGTTCTTATACTGGAGGAGAATAGAAGCAGAAGAGAGTCAGAAGTATATGATTGGTGGATATGGGAGGCAGGAGGGACATGGACAAATGGTTCATATTGTGGCTCACCCACTTGTGATTTTCCATCACCCCACTCTCTTCCCTCATTCTCCACCTTCTCTGCGTTGATATTTGCCTGGGCTGGGGAGACAGGGAAGGCCTTTATGACCTCTACCAACTGCATCTGTCACATTCCCTTGACCTCTGTCTTTTGGTTGGAATCAGTTAATAGAAGCCCTGGCAGGAGATCAAAGGGTAGGAGAAGGGAGAAGATAGGGTCCCCCTCTCCCCCTGCCACTATTTTCTCCCTGCTTGATGCTGCAGTTCTGGCAATGCCTCCATCCCTCAATTATAGCCCCTATGAGTTGGCTTTTCTCTCTGGCTCCAGCTCTCACTGGAATCCTCTAGGACTATTCCATTGCCTGTCTCTTCAAGTCTTGGGATGGTAACAGCTTCTCTTGTTGCTAGTCTCTGGGCACCTCAGTGTCCTCTGGAGGTCCCCTTAATGCCACTCTGTCAAGAGCCTCTTCACACTCTCTAAATTGTCTCCTTACACTTTCATCTGAGGGGGCTTTCTTGGCGTGCCTGGGCACTGACTGAAACAGTTCATTTGGGGTTAATCATAGTCTGAAGTCACCATTTATCTTCTTTGTTGCAGCAGCAAAGCCATCATCATAAAGGATAGGATCAATTCTTGTTCATTTCATATCTCACGGATCCACTAATCCATGCGAAATGCAGCTAAACTGAGCAGAGGACTGCCCCTCACTTCCACCTGCACTTTTGCTTTGTGTTTGGTTGATACCAAATGTGAAAATAATCCTTAGTAGACAGGTGGATACAGGAGCAAGGCTTATGTCCATATATCCTAACACTTCCTCCAGAATTATGGAAACCAATGTAAGAGTTTTGTTGTTGTTTTTGTTTTTAATACAGAACCTGGTAATATTCAGTGGACAAAAACTGGCTGAGCAACTATACCTGAAAAAAAAAAAAACACAGAAAACCACCAACTTGATTTATACAAGGACATGATTACTGGGTAGGTATGAAACTGCCCTCTATTTTCCTCTAGAACAGAATTATTCTTGACTTAATTTTAATTTTTTTCTCTTTTCTCAGTCTTTGTAGAGCTATCCAGTGTTGATTAATGAGAATTCATTTACTAATGTTTCTAAATATTGCTAACTTCTCTTTGGACTATATGTACCATTTCTGCCACTGGAAGAAAAAAATGTTTACTTTTTTTTTTATTTTGGGGTTTTTTGCTTTGTTTTGTTTTGATTCAGGGAAAAGAGGTTGTGTATTTACTCTTTTCCATTAATCTCTGTGAGTTCAGGGATATCTGCAGGATGACAAAGATGCCATTTCAATAAATAAGAAATGGGACAAGAGGCAGAAAGTGTGGATCTTCTATGTTTTTGTCCTAGATGTTGATTGGACTTCATTGTAAGTCATTCATTCTTCTAATCCACTAACATTTATTATTTATTAGGTTAATATTTATTTATTCCTATTAAGAGCTAGGAGCTGAGGGCAGAAAGATGACTTGATCATGCCTATGTCATGAAGGGCTCACAATAGAGAAGGAGGCATCCTGCGGAAGTAACTGTTCCTTCACTAAGTAGGGAGATGGTGCCAACTGTTACTCGTTCCTACTCACCTACTTAGTTTGGTTTGAGAGGAGGATTTGTGTCCTGACTCCTTGGCATCATCTTTTTGAGAGTTTCTGGCTCTAGTCTGGGGAGCAGTGTGTGGCAGGAGGGTCTTAAAGGGGGAATTCCAGTTCCCCAGTTAAAATTTATTGAAGGAAAGTTTCAATTGCTAAAAGAAAGAAGGAATAAGGGAACATGTAAGGAATGAAGGAAATCCATTGGGTTGGCAAACAATTCCTCTAATGGCCAGATAATAAATATTTCTGCCTTTGTGGGCCATCTGGTCTCTGTTACAACTACTCCCATCTGCTTTGTAGCACCAGAGACAATAAGTAAATAAATGGATAAGCAGGAGTGTGTTCCCATAAAACTTTACTTATGGCACACTGAAATTTGAATTTCATATAGTATTCACATGTTGTGAAATTTTACTCTTCTTTTGATTTTTTCCCAACCATTTAAAAATTTTTTTAAAAAAATCATTTTAAACTAAAAAAAAAAAAAAAAAAAAAAAAAAAAGCATCAGTTCAGTCCAGATCTATGGGCCATGGTTTGCCAATTCCTGGCCTAGAGTAAGAAGCAGGAGAAGTGCTGAATACCATCGGGCTGCTAGCATACCTAATAATTGTGTTTCTCACCCCCTTTATGGACATTCATTATATTCACTGATGAGGATAAGTGGTTAACTAGGTACGGAATGTTCCCTACAACCATTGGTCTGTCATTCAACCTTTGTGAGCCTCTCTTTCTTGATGTAAAATAGACAATTTTCCCTGGCCTTTAAAACTCACAGGTTTTTGAGAAAGATAAATGAAATAAAATCCATGGAAAGTACTTCATGCTCTTAGGAAGAAAAGCATTATACAAACCCGATGTATTATGAAAGAAAAAAAAAAGCAAATCTGTCAGAAGGAATTGCAAAGCCTCAAGCATAATGCAACATGACTTAAAAATGCTGCCCAAGATGGACTTCTTCCCCCTAAGAGAAATGATGTGGCTTTCCCTCCTTAACATGGTCTTTCCCTATTTCATCATCTGCAAAATGGGATGACTTGACTGCCTGGTCTTTTTCTTTCTTTCTTTCTTTCTTTCTTTCTTTCTTTCTTTCTTTCTTTCTTTCTTTCTTTCTTTCTTCTTTCTTTCTCTTTTCTTCCTTTCTTTCTTTCTTTCTCTTTCTTTTCTTTCTTTTCTTTTCTTTCTTTCTTTCTTTCTTTCTTTCTTTCTTTCTTTCTTTCTTTCCTTCTTTCCTTCTTTCCTTCTTTCCTTCTTTCCTCATTGATATGTTGAGAGAACCAGCTGTTCCTCAAATGGCTTGTTCTGTGGCACTTTACTGGCTCTCACATCAGAAGCAGTTTAGAGGGCAGTACTGATCCCACCAAGGCCTCTGCTTGTCTCTCACGATTAATAATAATTTGATAGATTACCCCTGTGTATAGCATGGTTTCAAAAGCTTTCTTCTAAAGTCCAGGTAAAATAGACCCATGGTCTTCCTGGAGTCGACTCTTGTAGACATTTTAATCAAATTGACTTTTCAAAGATAGTAGAACGTGGTTATTATTGTGAATTAGACCTTCGTTATTAGTGGGAATGTGAGGCATTTCTTAGTATTTTATCTATCTTTTCTTCAGGATGAATTCTTCTGGCATCTTCCTCTATAAAAATAATTCTAGAAGCCTGTGCTTTTCTGATTTTCTTCATCTTATTTTTCCCAGGTAGACTGGACCAGTTGTATTAGACTATGTTTTGTCCACAACAGCTTGGTCCACATTTTTGCCTGAAAGTTTTGAGTTTCCTGTGTTCAAATGTTATGATTTCCAGATTTTGCTCTATGGAGTGCAGCTGTAATCTCTAAAAGCAACTAAAACAGGATTCCATTAATATCTTCTTTGTTATGAGGGGATTTCTTTTTTTCCAATGGAGGTTGTCTTGGCCTCCAGTTGTTGATATATTTGTCTCCAAAATATTTAATTTTCTGTACATCATGTCACTTTTTTTAAACCTTGAAAGCTTATTCTTCAGAATATAATTAAGCACAGAAATGCTCAAGTGGAAGACCTTGAAGAGAACTTTGCATAGTAAAAGAGGAGCTACCCTTGACTTTGGTCAAGGTTAAAATGTAGTCACTTAGCTTTTAGAGGTGGTATTATTAAACTCATCTTTTATGTAATATCACTTATGTGACATACCTTTTCCTCCTAAGCTTTAAGTTTATTTTCCTTGTCGTGGATTTATTTCTTTGTGTTCTTGTTATTATTCTGCCAACAATATTTCCATATTGTATAGGTGACACGAATTAGCCTCATGTTATTCTATAGCTCTGCTCTTCCATTTGCTTCTTCCTAACTTTCCTTTGTGCGATGCAACTCTAATCTTCTGTAACGACGATTCTCATCATAGTTGATGCAAACTTGTCATGTCAGTGCAGGCAGAGTAAAAGATATCTTTCCAGAGCCTTGTTTCGTGAAACTCGAACCATAATTTATATCAGATGGAGAAAGATCGCTCCTAGTAGAGGGGTAGAAAAGAAAAGCACTTCTTTCCTTTAAAAGGAATTTTGAGTAGTTTTAATAACACACCATTCTGGGCCATTGCTATTGTGTCTAAGAGGTACCAATGTCCCTCACTTCTGCAGTTTGTGCTTAAAACAGTGTCACTTGAATTCAATCAAGTACAGTTCTCTGATTACTTTTATTTCTGGGACAGATTTTCAAGAGCAACTTCTAATTTTAGTTATTGTAGCTGAGATTCTTCCCATTCTCTGTACTCCACTGATGTTCTCTGTGCATTAGCGTCCCTCTAAAGGCGACAATCATAAGCACTCGATAGACAAGCAGAAAGCTTGCATGGGTGGCGGTGAAGGAGGGCAGAGAGGGAGGTAGATACCTCTTTGTGTGTATGTGTCTGCGTGTTTAATTTTACATGGCCATTTTACGAATAAACAACTTTTCAAAACCTTTTAATTGTTGTAATCTCAGAGACTAGAAGACAGTGAAGCTAATTCAAATGATCTAGAGTAAAGTACAACATCTCTTTTCTTTTGTGAATAAATCTCAGTTTGCATTCTTGTTCTTGTGATACCTGTAACACATACTGCATCTTCCTGGATGTTTTAAATGTGTATCTTTCTCTTGATAAAATTTCCTCTCTGCTATTTTTTTTAAAGATTTTATTTATTTACTTACGAGAGACACACAGAGAGAGGCAGACACATAGGCAAAAGGAGAAGCAGGCTCCCTGCTCAGTGGAGCCTGATGTGGGATTCGGTCCTAGGACCCCAGGATCATGACCTGAGCCAAAATCAGATGCTCAATCACTGAGCCACCCGGGTGGCCGTCCTCTCTGCTATTAATGCAAAAAGCAGAACAGATGAGCCGAAGGGGAGTCTGTATAGGTGTATCAGTTAGGAAGTTCTGAAGTTGAATGCTGAAGTATGTGTACCCCCTTGATTGTGGTGCTTGCCCAGCTAAAGATAACTGTCCTGAAATGAAGTTCTTTCAAGCTGATTTCCTCATTGTTCTGAACTAATCAGAGCTTTCGTTCTTGACCATCTGAATGCAAAGGGTGGGCTGGGATTAGGTTCGAGGCACGCACACCAGAGACATTGGTCAGAAGGAATAAGAGCGTCATAAGGACTGAAGAATAATGCAAGTGCAGAAAGGTGAAGGAATCCATTATTTTCCTGTTTTAGAAATACGGAGACACCATTTCCGTCTCCTGCTTCAGAGCTGGACTCTCCACTAGGTAAACTCAGCAGGGTGGTACCCATTAAGCCCTTGGTCATTCTCCTTGAAGCTGAATAGGGATCTTGCAATGAATGCCCCGCTGGGGTCAGGATCTCAGGCATTTCCCTGCGAATTTAGTGAGTGAATACTTAGAGGGTGTGGGTGTGAATTGGGGGAAACAAATAAGGTGAGCAAGAGTTAAAAAGACCTGATCAACCACAGGCCTGGGAGGGCAAGAGCAGTGGGGCCCAGGGTCATGGCTGTCAGCAGGAGGCCCTGCAGGCAGGAGCTGGGGAAGAAATAAACCTCTGATTTCCTCCCAGGGGCTCCCATTGGGTGCAACCAAGCGGATGCACAGGGTCCTCGGGGTCCAGCCTCCTGGCAGAGGGGGAGGGCAGGGGAGCCTGCGCAGCCCTGGAGGGCCCAGGGGAGAGGGCCCGCACATTCTCCTCACGTAACCCTGCTTCTTCATTTTCCTGAAGTTCTTGGCTTTCCTTCTCGATTTTCTCCTCCCGTCCTTATGCTCTCAGTTTCCCTGCTTAGCAGTGTTTCCTCACTGTCTGTGCCATCTCATCGTGCGATTGGCACCAAAGGCCTCCTCCATCTGCCTGCTGCGGCGCCTCCCACCCGCCCTGCACAGCTTCCCTTCAACATCCAGTGGGCCCGCAGCTCTCCTGTCACGCTGTCGCCCTCACCTGCGGGGCTCCGCCTGGTGTGTCTCAACTGCCTTCCGGAACTGGAAATCTTTCCGGCACCAATATTTTGAAGTCACGCTTTGAGGTTGCAAATCTGTCACTTGCATATCCTTTAACATAGCACCATTTGTATTTTGAGTGTTGCGTAGTAAATCGTAACCGCCACCAACTAAAATAGATATAGGAAATAGGAAGTGTGGGCATTTCTTATAATTTACCATTCACGTTGAATCTTCTCCTCGATGTGACTGCAATAACAGCTCTTGCATAAAACACCCAGTAACATGTTGGCCTGAACGGAACAAAACTGCTTCTTCTCTCCAAATTGCATCAAGCTTAGAGTTTCAGGCCCCGTAGGTTTCTTTCCCCAGGAATTCTGAAGATGCCCGTTGATAATATGGCCCCTGGCAAAAGCCCAGTTGAGTCACTGAAGTTGTTGGTCCTGTGGCCACTGGAAGTGCAGGGACCTGAGAAGCGATGATTCTCACAGCGCAGGTACCCTCGTTGTGGGAACCCAGGGGAAAAGCAGATCTCAACACTAAGCACTGCTGTGCTGCTTCTGACACAGGTGGTTATCAGTATCCCCCGGACGCTGTAAATCTTGCCTTTGGGAATTGTCCTTCTCTCTTGGCTTCAGCGGGTCAAGATCTCCGTGAAATTTGGGAATCGCCCCTAGCGTTCATTTTGTGAACTACATCAGCCCGGTCGTTATTTTATTTTTTAACCTTCGTTGCCTTACATGCAATCTATGAAAAGGCTGTTGATTCTACTTCCAAAATACACTCGAATCCATCTACTCTATCTCCAACCTTAGTCTTAATGTCCACTGAAATAGCCATGGGAAAGCCACTAGCGGTTCTCTCATGGACAGGGGCCCTCCCCCTCCGTGCCCGCTTGCATATCCTTTAGCATCTAGCATTACTCTGAGTAATAGAATTGAATACAGAAAAGTAAAAGAAGAAAAGTGAAAGGCAAGTTGTGATTACTGAAGGTTCACTGCCATATTACTATTTTTGGCAGTGTTCTGCTCTCCAGATTCCTCAAGTCATACAGAGTATGATTAGGCCTTCACGTAGGAGACTCGGAAGAGACTTTTACTCTAGAGTTGAAAGAAAGACCACCCTTGTCTTTGGAAAAGGGAAAAATGCAGTCACTTAGTTTTTAGAGATGGCATGATTAAACCTCATCATTTCTGAGATCCTACACCTGCTGCCAAACTAATCTAGGGGAAATTCCAGTATGATTTAAGAGACAATCCATCAAATCCTTTTTTTTTTTTTTTTTGTTGCCTCTGGTGAATTTTGTTTGTTGTGGGTAGCATTACTAATGGAACAACAATCTATCTAGTAATTATTTATTATCAAAGCAGTAAGTAAAAGGATTCACTGAATTTTAGAGATGAAGGAGATCTTAAGTTTATTTCATAGTGGGCCCAGAACATGTAAGCTCTTGCCTTTGAGACTGTGATAGAGAGTTTGTACTGGCCAAGCTGCCCTCGAACACTAGGGCTCCTGGCCACAGTAGTTAGGCACCTACTGGATCCAAGGCTTTATGGCATCAGACTGTGGCTCCATGCTTCTGAGGTACTTCATTTCCAATAGGAAAAATGGGTGGTGCATTTACAATTATGTATTAAAAATGTGTACAATTCTACTGTAAGTTAATGTGCCTTTTCTAAACAAACATAACCCAAACACATTCAAATACTTGTGAATCCTTAAAGGTTATATGTGTATGTATTTTAGTGAGAGTGTCATTATTCACAGCAGTTTTTAAATTTATATTTAGAAATATCCTTAGGAGCTCACCTTGGTTTCTTTTTACCCTTGATTACAAAAATAATTGTATATACTTTGGAAATTAAAGGAAGAAGAAGAAAATTAAAACCATCCATAATTTGATCACTCAGAAGTAAACATTCTAAACATTGGAAAGTAATTTCTTTTTTATAAATGTGTATGGGAGTATTTTTTTTTGATGTGTGTGTATAGCCTATATAATACTGCATGAATGGCTTTGTACTTAAAGTTTAATCATGTATATTTGCCAATAAAATTAATTTCTTAATTTTAGCTATCATATTGAGTTAAAGAACGTATATAGATTTTTGTTCAATATGCCATCCATTGCAAGTTACTGGGTAAAAGTTTAAAGGTTGTCGATCTTTAAGTGAGTGCATTCTTTTGAGTGTTGGTAAACATTCAGACTTTGAGTTGTCACTTGAAAACAAGCAAAAGATACTGGAGCTAAATCTGTCAATGAGATAAATGACAAATGCAAGAAATGCATTTTGAGTCAAATAGAGGGTGGTTAAAATGTAGTGAGACACTACGAAAATGTCACAGAAAGCAGATTTAAAAGAGTTTCAAAATATTTTAAATAATTGGAGGCATTTTCTAAATAAATACATATGATCCTATGATGGCTACTTTGAAGAAATACAGTCATATCAATGTTTAAGGTCTGGTGCAGCTGTCAAAACATCAGTCCCATGACTTCATAGGGGTTTCTGGACATTTGCACACACCTTCACATAAAGGTAGGGAACAAGTAATCAGAATCCACCATCATACATCAGCAAAGGAGAAAGCAGAATCACATGGTTTCATATATCCTTGTCCAATTACAAGGAAAGAGGGAAAGAAGACAGGAAAAAAAGGAAGGAAAGAAAACAGGAAGAAAAAAAAAGAAATGAAAACAGAAAAGGAAAGAGGAAAAGAAGAAGGAAGGGAGAAAGAAAAGAAAGAAGACAAGTTGAAGGGCATAAAGAAAGAAAGAAATTGAAGGAAGGGAGAAAAGCAGAAAGGCAGACTGCGATCCTGATATTTCTATAAAATAGTTTTTCAATAGTAGTTTTATCGCTGCTTAAAGATAACTTTATGAAACCAGTTTTAAACTTAGTGCCAACTGATAGTTTCTGAACTTTTAGGGATAATAATACTCTTGCATAACTTTTCCAAATGGTGGACATTCCAATTACAAGAGCTTGAGAAGGAGCAGGAAATGATGGAAATAACACTCTGATTCATGCTAAACACTACCTTCAGTCACATAGGTTCCAGAAAACAACTCTGGAACACCAGTTTTAGGCTGAAGAAGCCCATCAGTGTATTCAGCCTATATACCCAGAGCTACAGAAGAAGGAAGCTCACAAATGCCAGAGGTAGGTAACTGCCCTAAGTTTTCAGAAGTACTTGGAGCTGAAGCACCCTGAGCAGAAATGGAATGTTGGTACCTTTATGATCACATTGTCCTGAAGTGTACCACTATGCAGAAGGTGTCTGTGAAAACCTACCACCTTCAAGGATAAAATAGCCACCAGTATTATAACCTACATTTAATTCCATTTTAATATAAAGCTCAAAAGAAAACTTCACTCTCAAGACGCATTTTTTTCAGATCCAGAAAATCCAGTCACTGCTTTCAATTTAAATTTACTACCACTTGAGTGAATGAATGTCTTTTTTAAAAATTATGCACTCAAATACACACATGGTTCAGAAATAAAAATTGCTTTTCTGTCTCCATATGACTATACTACATATTTCTGAAACTAAGCTCTCATGTGTAGCATCCTTACAACAGTGATTGGATGGTTATATAATAAACCCTACTCATAACCAATTAGAAAGATAGGTATTGGAAGGATTGCTTGCCTCTTATTTCTCCATTTTATGTAGTGAAATATTTGTCAGTAATATCAAAATATAGAAATGACAGATTAGATACTAGATTAAAAAATATTACAAATGTGCTATTTTTCCAATTATGCCCATCAATAAAAATTCTGGGAAAGAAAGTAAATAATATAATTATTAAAGAGAATTTGTTCTGTGAATATTCATGGGGCTGGGCAAACTCTTTTATAAAATGACATAATAATCAAGGTTTCCTTTTTGGGAGCTCACGTTCTGAGAGCAACTAAGACACAAACAGACCAAAACAAAATAAGTACAGGAGTTAAACATCATCTATAAACTGGAAAGGACATACAGGTCACAAGATGGGATACAGTATCAAAAGAGCCATTTTTATTGCATTTTTACCTTAAAAAATCAGAACGATTATCTACCTACCCAGATTTCAGTAACTTAAAATATTATTAATAGGGTAAGTAAAAGATATAGAAATAGTGAATGAAAAATGGATTTTTCATTCAAAGTTGTGGTAGAGTATAACCTTCAGAATCAAATCGTTTTCTAAGCTTATAAGCTAATAAGCCATGGTGGGCACAGTAACAGTCTCCCAAAGATGTACACATCCTAATCCCCAGAACCTGTGTACCTGTTACTTTACATGGCAAGGGAGACTTTGCTATAGTTGAATTTAAGGATTCTAACACAGGGAAATTATTGTAGCTTATCTGGGTGGGCCCAGTATAGTCACAAAGGCCCTTATAAGGAAAAAAGGGAGGCAGAGGAGTCAGAGAAGGAGATGTGACCATTGAAACAGAAGCGGAAGTGATGGGGGCCATTATGTAAGGAAGGTGGGCAGCCTCTAGACAATGGACAAGACAAGGAAACAGACTTGCCCCTAGAGCCTCCAGGAGGAATGCAACTCTACAAAACGTTTTGGACTTTGGACCTACAGAACTGTAAGATAATAAATCTGTGTTGTTTTAAGCCACTAAAGTGTGGGAATTTGTTATAGCAGCAATAGAAAATAAATGCATTTTACTTGGCATGAGGGGATTACTTTTTAAAGAAAATTCATAGACTCTGACTCAATTGCTCTCCAAACAGATGATTTCTCATTTCAGAAAGGGTCATGACATAGGAATCAGTAAATTGATTATTTTTTATTCTAATAACTTTTTAGCCCAGTGCCACCTTCACAGTAAGAGAAGTGGAAAATAATGTCCTTTCTTATACTTCTACTAGGTACCAGAGTGATGATTTTTTTAAATTAGTATTTAATTTAATCCTTATAACAACTTTAAATTGGAAGTATCAGATCCTATTTACAAATAAAGTAACTGCTTCTCAGAGAAAATAAACAGCTCAACACATTCCAAGTTGATGACAGAACTAAAAAAATTTAATAATGAGGCAGAGATTAGAATGTAGGTAATTCATATATCCTTTAGAGAGCAAATATACAAGAGATAGATGGAAGATAGAGATATAGAGATAGACAGGTAGATAAAGAGTATTGAATAAAATCACACATAATTTTACAGATAGAATTTAGTGCAGCCAAAAGTTTGCAGAGCAAAGTCTGACCTAGATAGCTATTAGGGAAAAAAAAAATGAAAGAAAGAAAACTTTGGACACTCCACCTAACCTCCTGGTTTCCTCTTCTATAAAGGAAATGTAACAATAGATGTCTCTCCCATAAAGAGTCCCAAGGAATAGAACTGAGTACTGTGACACTGAAGAGCTCTTTAAATGTTGATTCAACACTCTATGGTCCGCTTAGGATCCCCAAACCAATTTGTGACTCATTCAACACTAAGAGGTTACCAGTTCTGAAGAAGAAAAAAGAGACATTATAAATCAGGTGGCAATCAGTGATTCCAAAGGGAATTGAACAGATTCTTTGTCCAAATGAACAGAAGATGTTGGTATGAGTTGTGTGCTCTCCGTGAGAAGTAGATACAGCTGAAGCTGGTTACCAGCGGGTGAGCACAATGCAAGACAATCTTGAAGAAATAGCAGCTCCCAAGACATCTTGGATAAGTGTCTTGAGTTAGGTCATCAAGATGAATGAGGTCACCTAGATTTAGTTTAGACAACTGCAAAGCAGAACAATATGACCCAAGACCGGCTTAAGACCTCAATGCAACTATAGAGCCAATGGCAGCTGGAAACTCTTAAGGACTAAATGCAAAGGAGAAAGTAATTTTGACATCAAAGGGATCAGTTTGACAAATGAAAATCAAATTGGATGGACTTTAATGCAAACAGCTGGGTGTGATGCAACCAAAAGTGGCAGATTTCCTGCAGTCAGCCAAACAGATTTATTAGAATCCTCCATACCTCCCAAGGAGAATGTAAATACAGAGTTTTTAATTTTCAAGTTTTGCCATTCCAAACAATAGAGGGGAGAGTGTGGTAAGATAAATAATCTGTACTACTACCCCTTGGAAGGAGTTGGTGCCTATGCTTGCTCTCTCTGCGCCAAGGCGTTTTTCTCTGTTCTGTCCACATTTTCCTCCCTTCCTTTCTGTCATCTTTCTTTCTAGTGTGTAGTCAGTCTTGTCTTCAGATAATATATCTGAATGTGAGGTGATGGATTCAAAGAGTCAATATTCTCCTGCTAAAGGATTTCCGATATTGAAACTCCTTTGAATGAATCGGCCAGGACTCCATGACATGAGTGGGAATGATAGATAAATTTACTTCCTAACACATACTAAGTTAGGTCTTCCTATGCAAGGCACCAAATGTAACATGAGTATACATCAGCTGATTTAGACCAAAAGGTAGGTAGCTCATTTGCCGATGGAGAAATCAGGCTCAAGGTTAAGTGGAAAAAAGAATAGAAGTTTATCATCAGCCAGCAAGGCACTTTACTGAGGGGCTGTAGGGACATCTGTTTGTTCTGTTTTGTAATAGTGATGCACCCTTATTCTGTTATCAGTAGCAATTCATTTGAGTAGAAATGCAAATATCCAGGATGAAGGATTAGAGCTGCTGGAAAGGGCAATACTATTTCAAGTCCTATTTCCCTAATTCCTCTGTTACAATATAACAGAAACTCTTAAAGACAGAAACACTCATCCAAGAAGCACAGAAGCTGCTTGATTTTGCTCCTGATTGTATCCCAAGAAGTTTAGCAAACCATAGGGTATCTAGTAGGCACACAACACGTATTTAATATGTTAATGAGTAACATGAGCCAGACATCTGTAAATGGGTCTTGATGTGATTAAGTGTAAAGGGAGGGATATCTTCTGTTTTAGTAAGTCATCATTATCCATACGTCGCAGGACCTGTAGAGCAAATTCAAAGGCATAAAAACTAAATTCAGGATTACTTTGGGAATTCAAACAAGACAAAGCAGAAAAAAAATCCTCTAGTTTTTGGTATCATTTCGTAGGGTTTGTTTGCCTCATTTCAGAAGCTGTGCTGTGATGTCTAAGCAGCATGTAGGAGATTTTAAGCTAATACACCACTTATCCGCTTTGCTGGTGGATCAGTGAATGATTTCATTGACCTGAAGCTTTGTTCTTGTTCCTGTGCCCTCCTAGATTATTCTATTGATATGCTGAAGAAAGACTATGCGCAGGTGAGAGCTAATGGGCCCAGCAGATATTAAGCCTGTTTTCTTTCTGTTTACTACCTGCACGTCCTGCTGGTTTCAAGTGTTTGGTTTTTTCATTTGAAGGTATGTTGTGTTGACATAATAAGCTAGTTAGGGCTAGACCTAAATTGAAGTGAAGGTTTCTCTGCAAACTTCTGCTTGTAAATCAGCAAAATGAAAAATGGAGTAAATGAACAGCTATTTGTGCCCAGAAAGTCCTGTGTGCAATCTGCTGATGCATCAAAGCCTTGGGAACTCAACTCAAACAGAGATGCATTTTACTGACCATGTGGGTTAACAGCCAGTAGGTTGTCCTAGATTTAGCAATCTTCTAAAGAGTTTAAGACCTTAGGAATGACTAAAAAATGAACCACTAGAGATTTAATTTTTCAAACATGATTTTGCAACCTAGATGATATCTTTATTTTTTAGAATAGAGCAGAAAAGACAATGTTAGTGTTTTTTGTATGTTTGCAAGTGTGTGTTATGTACACATTAGGTATAGAGTCTAAACACCAAATTATGACGCAGTAGCTTACAAAAGCCAACATGGCTGGTTTAGCTGGATGAAATTAACATTCTTGAAACAATAAATGAGCTAACCATGTAATGTTGAGCAAGACTTGGTGGGTCTACATCTAATTTTAGGATAGTTTCCAGAATACTTGGATCCATTAAATTTATTTTCTGTTCACAAAAGGTGCCTTTTCTCCTATTTTATGAAAACCCTCTCTTTTTTCTGCTCACCTTTTACTGCTAAGAAAACAGAAGAGAGAAATTCAACAGAATTCACTACTATGAACCCATCACATGTCTAAGACTGATCTCATTTAAGCAAATCCTACATGTTTGAGGTGGACTAGTCCTGCTCCATTTTCAGGCCCCATGAATATTTCTACTTTTGTCTTTCAACCATTAGGAAATGGGCCTATTCTTCGACATGATGAGGCTTTTAGGAAACTGATTCACCCTAGAACAAAATAGTCGTGAGCCAAAATAGTTTTGAGAATAACACTAGACTTTAGACTGTGTGGACCAAAGGAAAAAAAAAAGATTACATAAAAAAAGTGATTTCACAATAGCAGGAAAAAACGTAGAGAGGAGCTCAAAATCAGTGTCAGTCATTTGTGGGTCGTTCTGACTTTGCAGAAAGGGTTATCTCAGCAGTTAGGAGTTTCCTACGTAGTTAGCAATGGGAGCCAGAGAGGTTAAAACAGCTCATCACTTTATCAGGATTACTGAGGGTTTGAGGGAGGCCTTAATGGTCTGGCAGTCCTTTTTGTCACAATTTAATGGCATATCGATCTTGCAGAGTGAACAATCATGACCTTCAACTGTTTACAGATGCTTTGGAGGGAAAAGGCTTGAGGAGCTTTATTCCGGGGAAGCTGAGAAGGTTCAGCCCTTCCAAGCCAAGTTAGGGAAGTCAAACAGCAATCAAAACATCCCAGTTTGGGGCAACTTTCCACTGGGGGTGGCACTTACAACTGGGAAGATCACAAGTACTTCGAGAAAAGCCAGTGGTGTTACAGGCAATCAATAAATCAACCAGGAGTGTCATTAACAGAGGAGGAGTGTGGGGAGTGTGTGTGTGTATGTGTGTGAGAGGGGCTCTTAGATCCAGTTGTGCATTTCCGTTGGAACAAGTTTTCAAGAGAAGGTTTCTTTTAGGTGCCTGCAAGTTTCAGCACCTTTACATCAGCAGGCTAGTGACCCTAAGAAGAAGTAATCACATTTCATAAGACAAATCTGAGCAAAGAATGACATGAAGCAGTGTTTTTCTACATAACATAATTAATCTGAGGGTCATGGAAGGCACTTTCTTGAATTCACATGAAACTGTCTGCCAACATGTGAAGAACTGCTTTTTTGAGAGAAGATGAAATTAAACTGAAATTAAACTCTCAGAAGAGGTAGGAGCTGGGATGTTTATCTGCACCATCTATTTCAATGAATTCAGTCTATACTACTGTTGAATCCAGAAGTAAAGGTTTCAGCCTTGAATTTGTTGAACCTCTACTATGTGATATGCAAGATCCTGGCTCTAGACAAGGCATACAACAAAATTTCTGCCCTTGAAGAGTTTAGATGTACCCTAGGTAGTCATGAATTCACATATTGTGAGGTTCTAACTCTTTGAATTCTGTAGTGGGTTGAATAGTGACCCCCTCAAAAAATATGTCCACATCCTACTCTCTAAGCCTGTGAACATGACCTTATTTGGAAAAAGAGTCTTTGCATACGTAATGAAGTTAAGGATCTTGAGATGTGATCATGCTGGATATCCTGGTGGGCCCTAAATCCAGTGACAAATGTCCTTGTAAGAGACCCACAGAGAAGTGAAAACAAAGACAGATTAGAGTCATGTGGCCTCAAGTCAAGGAACACCAAATACTGCTGGCAACCACTAGAAGCTAGGAAGAATAGAAAGGAGTGCCTCCTAGAGCCTCCAGAAAGAATGTTGACCTGCCAATACCTTGATTTTAGACTTTGGCTTCCAGAACTGAACAATAAATTTCTGTTGTTTTAAGACATCAAATTGGGGATCCCTGGGTGGCGCAGCGGTTTGGCGCCTGCCTTTGGCCCAGGGCGCGATCCTGGAGACCCGGGATCGAATCCCACGTCGGGCTCCCGGTGCATGGAGCCTGCTTCTCCCTCTGCCTCTCTCTCTGTGACTATCATAAATAAATAAAAAAAAATTTAAAAAAATAAAAAAAATACATTTAACAACAACAACAAAAAAAGACATCAAATTGGTGGTGGTTTGTTACAGCCATCCTAGGAAACTAATACTTTTATCTAGGTTAACTTTAACCAGGGGAGCATGCATTTAACTTTACAGTAATATACAGTGAAAGCCATTAAGTATGATATCTACAGTGACTATACTGTAACTATAAAATGCACCTTTATTGTTCACTAATAATTCATTTGTTTCCCCTCAAATTTATATATACAGAATTTAAGAGGACTGTGCAGAATGAGAAGGGCCTTGTAATCTGCTGAACAGTAAGAGGGAAGGAAGCAAGATGGTAAATCTTTATAGCACTGGCATTAGTAAATGGGAAGAAGCCTTGCTGGTAATGCTGAGTATTAGTATTGGGACATTCAAAGTGAACAGCTGCAAACAAGCCAATGTTTAATTGCCCTCAAAAATATGTTAACATTTTGTAAAACATGTGCCCAGTGTGCTAGACATAGCTTTAAAACTGCCTCAAATTTTAGGTGTAGGAAAAACAGCTCAAGATCATCTCCAGTCATTTGTGGGTTGTCCTGACTCTGTAGGAGGGACTACCTGAGCAGTTAGGTGTTTTCTAGGTAAGTAGCAATGGGGAAAGGAATCAAAGTTGGTATATGCCATGAATCTAATAGTGTCCATTTGGTTTCCCAAGATACACGGTTGGTGGCACAGTACCAAGTTGACTGAAGCCATATGGTGCTTTTGCTGCAATGGATGCTCTGGGAAATGCCCAGAGGGCTGATACCTGCCCCTCTCATCCAGCTCTTGACTTGCAGGACATGGGCTGAAGCTGTGAAGCACCTTATATTGGCCCAGCCTCCAGCCTCCTTTCCCCCAACCATTCCTCACTCTGACAAAGACATCTCTCTCTATCATGCCAAAATCACCATAGTTCACTTCTACCTAAAGCCCATTTAAAAAACAGTAGTCTGGCCTTCTGAAGCCTTCATGATCTGTCCCCATCTAACTCTACTTCCTGCCTCAGTTCTCCTCCATGGAGCTGCACTTCCACCGTCTAAGTTACATAGCATCTGCAAAGGTGCCATGATTCTTGCCTGTGTTAGTATCTCTTCTAAAATGGTTTTCCTGGGAAGCCTCAGTGGTTGAGCAAGCGTCTGCCTTTGGCTCAGGGTATGATCCTGGAGTCCTGGGATCAAGTCCCACATCGGGCTTCCTGCATGGAGTCTGCTTTTCCCTCTGCCTGTGTCTGTGCCTCTCTCTCTGTGTCTCTCATGAATAAATAAATAAAATCTTAAATAAATAAACTAATTAATTAATTAATTTAAAAAATGTTTGCCCTGCTTATCCATTTGGCTAATACATTTTTTCTTCAAAATCTAGCTGAATAGACTCCTCTCATGAGATCCCCCTGACTACTAAAACTGTTAATTATTCTCTTTTCTAGGTTCTCACTAGCCTATGCTGTTACAGTCACTCTACTGTGCTACAATTTGTTCATATAACCATCTCTCAAAATAGACTATGAATGGAGAGTCTAAAAACTTTGCCTTCTTTGTGAAGGGGAAGGCATATTTCCTGTGTCATCGTATCTCTAGTGCCTGGCCTAGAGTTGGACAAATAATTGGTATTTAATAAATGATGAATAAAGGAAAGAATGACTAGTCTTTTCTGTGATTAGTAAGCTCTTAAAAGCTCTTAAGATATGTACGTTTCCTCACACGTCATTAATGTACAAGGAGCTTGTCTCTGCACTTCTAAGATCTTTGAGAAAGGAGATTGCTTTTCCCCTGTTTAAAAATTAAATAAGCATAATATTTTCTGATAATAAAAGTAATGCAAGTTCCTTATGGAAAATAAGAGTACATCTAAAAACAGAATTCCTCTCATATCCTGTCACCCAGAGATAAACATAATTAATTTTTATTTGCATATAATTAAAAGTACATTCAGAGGGTTATGGGAGCAAAAAATTAAGACAAAGTATGATATGTATGAAAACACAACCATATACTGAATCTTCCCCCACACAAATTATGATCATTGTCTGTATTAAATTAGTAATCCAAGCTCCTGTAAAACCTAGCCTCAAAAGGAATAATGGGTTAAACAGCATGGAAATTTAGGTTTCACTTGCATTATGTCTACAATAGGTGTTTGCGATGAGCAAGATGAGGGACCCAGACTACTTCCATATTGTGGCTCTGCAATCTTTATAACAAGAGCTCCCAAGGTGTTGATGTTTCTATAGAAGAACAAAAAGCATAGGTGATTGCAGGTGGGCAGGTTTCAGGGACAGGCGGAGAAGTGGCATGGTTTGATTCCACTCATTGGCTAGAACTCAACCTACATGGCCTCATCCAGGAGCAAGGGAGGCTGGAGAATATCATTTATTTGTGTGCCCAGGAAGAAAGAAAATGAGTACGCTGAACCATTAATCAGTCTCCATTAATTCAGCCACATACTGAATATATTCTTTTGTAACTTGATATTTTTATTTAAATAACATTTCATTGGAATGATGTAATAACATTACCCTACTAGAATTATTGAAGCAAAGAATAGTTTTGCTGAACTGTCAACTTTTAAAAATATTTAATACCAACTGTTTTGTACATTGTGATCATATGTAGTTAGCCACATACAAATCCATGGCACATATCTTCATTGGGGATTTTACTTTTTATCAGCATAACATGACAATTCTCAGCAGTGCCTTTTGCCTTGGGTTCTATTTTGCTTTAAATAAATGTCATCACTCATGCTTCCTGTTTGTTTGCATTTGCCTAGCCATCCTCCTAACATTTCTCAATTGCTTTGTTCTATGTGTCTCTTACAGACTGTATACAGTTGGATTTTTGACCCAATCCTAGAGTTGTTGTTCTTAAATGGAGATCTTTAACCTTTCTAATATTTACTTGTCAGTTAACCTGTTAGTTATACATCTGTTATTATGGTTTGATTTCTGACAGTCGTCGTCTTTACATACAGACTTGGGAACACATTTTATATTAATGTTGTCAATCAACATGCTAATTTGTACTCCTATTAGTATATCCTAGATCTACTTTCTATGTTATTTTTATCTAGTAAGTTGGAAAATATTCATTTTGTTTTCTAGTCTATGACTTATTTTTTTAAATGATGCTTTCATAGAGAGCTCAGTTTTCCAAAGTTCTTGTTTAAATCAATGAATGAGTAAATGAAATAAAGGACATATTATTTCTCTTAATATGAGTAGAAAATTTTTATGCTTTTGTGTTCTCCTACTCACTCCCACTCACTGCTGAGTTTTTTTTATTACTTTTAAAAATTGAGATGTAATTCATTTTCACCCTTTTAACATATATAATTCAGAGGCTTTTAGTATATTCTAATGCTATACTTCACCATTAATTACAGAATATTTTCATCACCTCAGCAAGAAACACTGTACCCATTAGTAGTCATTTCTCTCTTACCCCTTCTTCCAGCCATTGGCAATTGCTGGACTACTTTCCATCTCTATGGATTTGTGTATTTAAGACATCTTATGTAAATGGAAACACACAGTATGTGCCCTTTGGTGTGGCTTCTTTCACTTAGCATAATGTTTCCAAGGTTCATCCATGATGTAGCATGTATCAATAAATTTATTCCAATTTGAGGCTGAATAATAGTCCACTGTATAGAGATAACACATTGTGCTCATTCATTCATCAGTTGATGGATTTTCTCAATGTTTCTACTTCTTGGCTATTCTAAATAATATTGCTATCAACATTCATGTACATGTTTTTGTGTAAACACTTCTTTTCAATTCTCTTAGTTATATACCTGGGAGTAGAATTAGTAGATCAGATGGTAACTTTATGTTGAACTATTTGAGGAAGTGCCAGACTCTTCCAAAGCAGCTGCACATTGTGCACTATTACCAGAAATCTGTGAGGGTTCTACTTTCTTCACATCTTCATCAACACTTGTTATTGTTGTTTTCTCTTATTATAGCCTGAGAGTGGTTGTAGTTGGTATCTCCTTGTGGTTTTGATTCGTGTTTCCCAAATATCTCTTGATACCGAGACTCTTTCCATGTGCTTAATAGACATTTGTATTTCTTCTTTGGGGAAATGTCTATTCAAATTCTTTGCTTGGTTTTTAATTGGGTTATATGTTTTTTTTATTGTTGAATTATAAGTTCTTTATATATTCTGGATCCTAGATCTTCATCAGATTAAGGTTTGCAAATATTTTCTCCCATGATGTAGGTTGTTTTCTTGCTTTCCTGATGGTTTCCTTTAGTGAACAAAATTTTTAAATTTTGATGAAGATTAATTTATCTATAATTTTCTTTGGTTGCTTGTGTTGTCACTACTGTCTAATCCAAGATCACAAAGATTTCTCTGTGTTTTCTCTCCTTTTTTTAAAAAAATGAAGTAGAATTGGCATATAGCATTATATTAGTTTCAAGCACACAATTACAATAATGCATTATTTGTATACACTACAATTAAGTTTAGTTATCATGAACCATCATATACTTGATCCCCTTCACCTTTTTCTCTCATCTACCCGCCCCTTCCTGTCTGATAACCACTAATCTATTATCTATGAGTTTTGTTGCATTTATTTGTCTAGATTCCACGTATAAATGAAATCATATGCTATCTGTTTCTCTCTATCTGACTTATTTCACTTAGCATAATCTCCTTAAGGTCCATCACTGTTGTCACAAATAGCAAAATTTCCTTTTTATAGCTGAGTAGTCCATTTTGTGTGTGTGTGTGTGTGTGTGACATATTCTTTATGCATTCATCCATTGATGGACACTTAGGTCATTTTCACATCTTGTATATAATGTAATAAACATAGCAGTTTATATATCTTTTTGAATTAGTTTTTTTGCTCTTTTTATATAAATACCCGCTGAAAACTATAAGATGAAAGAAAATGAGGATGACATAAATGAATGGAAAGATATTCTGTGTTCATAAGTTTAGGGGAATTAATATTAAAGTATACACACTACCTAAGCAATCTACAGATTCAGTGTGATCCTTATCAAAATTCCAATGGCCATTTTTACAGAACTAGAAAAAATAATTCTAAAATTTGTATGGAACCACAAAAGACCCTGAGTAGGCAAAACAATCTTAAGAAAGAAAGACAAGGCTAGAGGTATCAGATTACCAGATTTCAAACTATATTACAGAACATAGGAATCAAAACATTATGGTATTGGCAAAAACAAACAAAACAAAACAAAAAGCAAAACAAAAAAACACCCAACAAAGAAAACAACCAAACACATAGATTAATGTAACAGGAAAATGAGCCCAGAAGTAAACCCACACATAAATTATCAAATAATTTATGACAAAGGAGCCAAGAATATACAATGGAAAAGGAGAATCTCTTCAATAAATGGTACCGGGAAAGCCAGACAGTCACATGCAAAAGCATGAAATTATATTACTATCTCATACCATAAAAAACCACCTCAAAATGGATTAAAGTCTTGGAATGTAAGACTTAAAACCATAAAAACCCTAGAAGACAATATAGGCAGCAAGTTCCTGACATGAGTCTTAATGTTGAATTTTTGGATCTGAGTCCAACAGCAAAGGAAACTAAAGCAAAGATAAACAAATGGGACTAGATCAATCAAGTTGAAAAACTTCTGTACCAAAAAAAGAAACCACCTGTAAAATAAAAAGGCAAACTATTGAATGGGAGAAAATATTTTCAAATCATATATCCAAAACAAAAAACAAAAAAACCCAAATCATATATCCAATAAGGGGTTAATAATTAACATATCACTAGTTATCAGGGGAATGCAAATCAAAACCACAATGAAATAGCTCCTCATGTCTGTTAGAATGGCCAGTATCAAAAAGGCAAGAAACAGCAAGTGCTGGAGAGGCTGTGGAGAAAGGGGAACCCTCGTGCACTGTTGGTGGGAATGTAAATTGGTGCAGCCATTATGGAAAATTGTATAAAAGTTCCTCAAAAAATTTAAAATCGACCTACCATTGATCCAGCTATTCCACCTCTGGGTATTTATCTGAAAAAAGAAAAAAAGAAAACACTGCTTAGTTTTAGTGAATAATATGAGCTATTATACTCATTATACATATTTTATAATATAAGCTATTATACTCAATTTTAACATTAGTCATATTTTCATTATATGTCTCTTTCACATATATAAAGCAAATTTCCTAGCTATATAGAATTGTTGGGTCTTATTACCACAACACTTTTGTTTCTGTAATAATCCCAGTCATATTTAAGTGGAGTCAAAACTCCTTTCTCAAATCGTCAGTATACCTCAATTCTAAAGTAAGAGATGATTTATTCGGATAATTTCACAACAGAGATAGTTTACTGTGATAATAAAGCTTGGACGAACATAATCCACATGAGACTCCATGCCATCCACCCAATCTTATTTTCATTGTACAAAGTATAATTCCATTAGGAGGCTATGCCTCTTCCTGGCAGTTCACCCTCTTCTGACTTCCTATAACTTTCATGGTTTATATTTCATAATTAAACCATTAATTATAATCCAGTTTATATTATCTCTCACTGTTGTTTTCTTGCTTCTCTTATCTTACCAACTAAATTGTAATTTCCTTGATGGCAGGGGCCATGTTCTATTTTCTCTGTAGAGCCAGTGATCCAGAATGGCAAAGAACACTGTGGGCACTGGCTATATTTCTTGCTTGTTTGATCACTTTAAAGGTAAATTTCAGTCGTGAGTTTCAAATTTCTTCTTTCATCTAAGTTTGCAAAAGTGAACTTGAATATAGCAGCCTACTTCAGACCCATCATTTACTTTTGATCCTTACATTATGAACAAAATGAGAAAAAAAATGAAATGGTTGAAAGGTAGGCAACTAACTGAAATGAGGAAGGCAACAAATTCTATGAGAGACAAGAACACTGACTTCATTTACAACGACAAGAATAAGAAATAACTATGACTTAATGAATGCCAGAGACAATGCTAAACGCTCACATCAATTACAATCCTCACCTTGAACCCATATGAGTAGCTACAGTTCTCCCTTTTTATAACATGAGCAATCTGAAGATTTAGAGAGAGGGATTTGTTTCTGGTTTATTCTTAGAACTATGGCACTCGTTTGTGATCCATTGTCAAAGTACCTGACAACAAATTTTGCTTTTAGATGCAGCATCCTACACTGAAAGCAGTACAGGATTACATTAAACAGAAATGGCTTAGAATTTTGACTCTTCTGCTTGTTGTTTGGTGAACTTGGATTTATTATTTAATATCCTTGTCCCTGATTTTATCATCTATAAAAGAGGAATCATATTTACATTGCAAAGCTATTAGGATAAAGAGTGTTAATGTATAGAATGTGTTAGCACATGGTAGTTGTTCAATTGGTAGCTATTATTACTGTTGAAATAATTATCACTCATTATCGCTATGCCCTCTCCTATCTCAGGCTATCAAAATCTAATTTTCTGTTCAAGGTTCATCTTAAATGACATCTCTTTCTTTTCTGATATCCATAATCAGCACATGACCAACATCCCTTGTCTTTGAATCCCAGTATCTTCTTGTGTTACATAGATGTTATATTTTCTCTTTTATTACTTATTTCTATATTTGATTTCCCTCTGTCTCTCTCTTAGCTTGTTAAAAACTGCCTGTTCTGTCCTTAAAACCCTCTTATGTCTTATGTAGTAACTCAGGGTAGATCTGTGACAGTATTTATCAACTTTGATGGCACAGTGCTGTGCATGGTTAATTTCCACATTTACTGAATGATTTAGGAAAAAAAATACAACTTTATTTCCTTTTTACCATTGACCTCAACATTTTGCTAATTCATCCCATTGCAGAATTGTATCTGTAGGTACACAGTTGAATCAAATGAGTGAATGGGCAGCATGTTTTTAAATGCCTTTACAAGGAAAGGCTAATTTTTTATTATTATTATTCTTATACTATGATTATGGTTCTCAGTCTTGGTTGATTGGGTTGACACTTGACATGGTTTTTAATAATTGCCATTGCTTTGAGTGAAAATGAGTTCAAGTGAGCCAAGGAGAACTTTAATGACCTTTATGATATTATATTAAATAAAATACAGGGAAATTGGCATGGTAAGCCAACACTGAAAGTATCTTATAAGGGGGGGGGGGGAGAAAGACTGTGCAGGAATCCCGTAAATAGCCAATAAAAATTCACCTTGTCTGTGTATTGTCCTAGGAGACACAATCTCATTTACATTTATTAGAAGTAATGATGTAGTGTCCTACAGATAATTAACACAATAAAATGCTGCTAATTTCACAGTGTCATTATAAAATTTGCCAGTTCAAATTAGAAAGTGATTAACCCTCTGAGTGAGGCAATGACATTTCCATTCCCAGTTTGTGAATTAAATTTAAAAGGATGTTTTCCCTAGTTTGAAAGTTCAGCTCTTTCACTATTCTTGTGTCTCCTTTTTTCTTTCTTCTTTTCCATGCCTTTCTAAGAATGAGACCTCTGGACTGAAGCCAGAGAATTATGACAATTTTGTATCACAGAATGTTCAGGTTCCTGACAAAAGCATGAATGTGTTTCAAAACAGGAGTGAAGCCAATTTTATTTATTTAAAAGGAGGAATAGAAGGAAAGAAGGAAGGAAGGAAGGAAGGAAGGAAGGAAGGAAGGCAGGCGGGAGGGAGGGAGGGAGGGAGGGAGGGAAAGAAGCAGTAATCTCAGATGAGTGTAAGTTCTTTGAGTAATGAACTTCTTGTTGGTACATATAGGTATGAAAATTCTTCGTTAACAAGTTGCCTTCAGAATGTGCTTCATTTCATTTAACGACAGCTATTCTTTAACCTTTGCCTGGACACTACTTTATTCATTTACTGCATATCTCCCTTCTACAACTGATTTTAATTAATTCCTTAAAAAGGAATAAATTCATTAAAGAGAAAAGATTTATGGTGCCTGCCTCATTTTAAATACTCAACTGAAATCCTCTTAGAGAATATTTAATGAGGGAATGGTATTATAAATGAATGAAACCTTGACTTAATGATAAAATTGTCCAACCTGTTAAGACAACTATTAATTGAATAAATCTAATACATACATTTATAAACCTGCTAAAAATATGATGCCATGCCCTTTTCCCCTTCTTCATTCCTTTTCTTTCTCTAATGGTTCAGGGCAAAAGAATATACATTTGATATAAGGAGACTCTTTTGAAAAGTAGGTCTTCTCTTCCAAAGTACTCAAGCTTGCTACAGTGTCTTCAAGGAATAAATATAAAAAATGTTCAGGGAACTCTTGGGGCACCTGGGTGGCTCAGTCAGTTAAGTGTCTGCCTTTGGCTCAGGTCATGATCCCAGAATCCTGAAATCTAGCCCCACATCAGGCTCCCTGCTCAGCAGAAAGCCTCCTTCTCCCTCTCTCTCTGCTGCTCCCCTGATTGTACACATGCTCTCTCTCTCTCAAATAAATAAATAAAAACTTTTAAAAAAATGTTCAGAAAACTCTTAAAGATACTATTCTCGAAAAAGTTTATTTCATAATTTCCTCTGTATTTCTAAGTGCATCTCTTATTGTTGATACCTTCTTCACATAGCTATGCAATTTTAGTGCTGAGATGCTCTAAGGACTTGTCTCAGAATGGTTAAAGTTGTGAGTGACCAAAATCTAACCCAAACTGCTTAAGCAGAAAGAGGAATCTCTTGGCTAATAATATTGGATTCACAGCCTCAGATGATGGCATTAAAGCTCTGTGTCTCCATCCTGCAGGTCTTCTTTCTTTTATGTGGATTAATTTTTAGGCAGATTTTCTTCACAAGCCTCTCATCAGCTGTAAGCCCAATTCCTCCCAGATAAACCACCCCCATAGAGAGAAGGCAAAATCCCAATCTGGATTCATTGATGGAGACTAGATCAAGCAGACTGCTCTGATGATCCATTGTGACACTAAGTGGTCAAGCCTGGACTCATGCCCACTCTCAGCATATGGGTCAGTCCCTCCCATGCCAAGTGTCTGAGATTGAGGCAGAGAAGGTTCTTGAATGGTTAAGGGGATACTATTACCAAAAAGAGTTGACATTACTTAGTTAAAATTCACTGATACCCAGAATAATTACCTAGTGTAACCTAAAGAGCCTACATTCACATAGCTAGATAGTGCCAGAATTCTAGAATCAAGCTGAGATGCTTGATTCTGTGCTTTAGAATACTGATGGACTAAATGGATGCTAATATCCCTTATCACTCTGACATCCTGTGACTCTGTGACTCTGTTTGAAAGAGTAGGGGCTGGTAATTCTGAACACTGAGTCAAATACCAGCAGCCTTAGCACTAGTTCCAATGTCTAAAAGCCGTGTGACAATCTAATCATGAAATGGGCAGAAAACATGAACAGAAATTTCACAGAGGGAGACACACACATGGCCAACAAACACATGAGAAAATGCTCCGCATCACTCACCATCAGGGAAATACACATCAAAACCACAATGAGATACCACCTCACACCAGTGAGAATGGTGAAAATTAACAAGACAGGAAACAACAAATGTTGGAGAGGATGTGGAGAAAAGGGAACCCTCTTACACTGTTGGTGGGAATGTGAACTGGTGCAGCCACTCTAGAAAACTGTGTGGAGGTTCCTCAAAGAGTTAAAAATAGACCTGCCCTACGACCCAGCAATTGCACTGCTGGGGATCTACCCCAAAGATACAGATGCAGTGAAACGCTGGGACACCTGGACCCCAAAGTTTATAGCAGCAATGTCCACAGTAGCCAAACTGTGGAAGGAGCCTCGGTGTCCATCGAAAGATGAATGGATAAAGAAGATGTGGTCTATGTGTACAATGGAATATTACTCAGCCATTAGAAACGACAAATACCCACCATTTGCTTCGACATAGATGGAACTGGAGGGTATTATGCTGAGTGAAATAAGTGAATCAGAGAAGGACAAACATTATATGGTTTCATTCATTTGGGGAATATAAAAAATAATGAAAGGGAATAAAGGGGAAAGGAGAGAAAAATGAATCAGAAATATCAGTGAGGGTGACAGATTATGAGAGACTCCTAACTCTGGGAAACGAACAAGAGGTAGTGGAATGGGAGGTGGGTGGGGGATGCGGTGACTGGGTGACGGGCACTGAGGGGGGCATTTGATGGGATGAGCACTGCGTGTTATGCTGTATGTTGGCAAATTGAACTCCAATAAAAAAAATGTAAAAAAATTAAAATAAAAAAATAAAAGCTGTGTGACTGAAAAATTCACTTCAGCTCCTTGGCCTTTAGTTTCCTTACCCATAAGAAGAAATGATTAGTATTAATCAGTATCTTTTAGAATATTTAGTAGTGAAGCGTTTTTCATAAACTAAATATTAATAACCCTCAAATAAGCAGTTCTTCGTTCATGTATATTTAACTGATATATGCTTAGATACTTTATTAACAACACATCCTTGTTCAGAAAACCTTATTCATCAATGAGGATGAAGGCTACCATAAATTGTCACAACAATATACAATGGGACGGTGAATACATACAGTGAATGGCCCCACAGGTACTCCATCATCTCTCCTGTTTAGGAGATGGAGTTTGTACACTTGCTCTGAGAAATTACTTGTGTTAGGGTGTCACTTATGTGTTAGGTCAACAATTTGTGATTATCAGAAAAGGTCAGGCAGTGGTTCAGAGGGAAGCCCTGGTGGTAGAATTTACAAAAGACCTTCCTGGGGAGAACAGGACTTAGATAGTGATATAAGTGAGAATATGGGGAGCCTGACCAAGGAGTGGACTGGAGCTGAGCGTTAGGAGAGAGGAGCCATGTTGATTCCTATTTTTATTGGCTGCAAATAAGCAGTGCTC
This sequence comes from Nyctereutes procyonoides, assembly GCF_905146905.1. Taxonomy (NCBI): domain Eukaryota; kingdom Metazoa; phylum Chordata; class Mammalia; order Carnivora; family Canidae; genus Nyctereutes; species Nyctereutes procyonoides. The sequence goes on from NW_026575146.1 coordinate 46,102,623, forward strand.
ATGTGAGTTCTCTGGTAGCATGGACTACCTAGAACTGGCACACTTGACTCTTTTCATCACATTGGCCTAGAAGTCACTTTTGTGACTTTTCAAAGTCACAAGTGCTTTCCAAGATGCATCCTTCTTGTTTGTTAGTGAGTCAGCCTACAACACAAATTAAATGTGTGTTTGTGCATAGTACAGGGGTGTGGGTTAACTTGCTAACTCCTTCTGTGAAACATTTGGGCTCAGCAGAAAGTGGTTGGAAAACCAGTAAACTAGATAATCCTTCTAAAGTGAGAAACATAATAAAAAGTCAGCTTTCTCAAATTCTAAATGTCCACCGGTGGCCAAGCTAAGAATTATCTTATTCCTAAATTTTTATTTATTTTAAGCATACATACAACACACAAGCACATGCACGCAGAGTCTTCTAATAATAGTCCTTATCTACAACGAAGAGGCACCATTCTATGTTTGCTATGACTAGTTTCTTCCCTTGTCAACTTTGTAAAAAAACTCTTTTTTTTTTCCTTTTGCTATATATTCTGTTGAAAAGCAGATTGGAGGAAAGTACATATTTAAATTGAATTTGACCACAGCTCCCACAAATCCACATGGAGATTATGTCCTGTTGGTATGTTCTATTGCAACATAAGGTAGTAAAGAACATATTTAAAGCTACTCCCTGATTTATGGGAGAGATCTTAAGGGTGGGAGTGCCTTGGAGCAAAGGGTGTAATTGTTGAGTGTGCTGATTGGAAAGATAAGGGTAGAAAGAAGACAAACCTCTGGTTACACAATAGTTTTTAGGGCATTTAGACAGAATATTTCATCCACTGTCAAGGAAACAAATTGCTTAACTTTAATCTGTGCAATAATTTCTCCCACACATAAATGCCCTTTCGCTATTAAATCAGGTCCCTCCTTTTCTGCAAATTTCAGCCCACAGCCCATTGTGTCTTGTCTGAGAGGCTTTGCCTGTTTATCTCCTTCCACCTCCAGCATGCCTTTTCCCTGATGAACATACTCTCTGTATTACTGGGCACTCGTTTTATGAGATTCTGTTAATCGTATTATTCATAGTATAATTATCACTTAGAATGTGTGTATTTTATTAACTAAAACACCATAAAATTTCCTTAAGTTGTGGTTACATGGATGAGTCATACTGGTTTTTGGGTGATCCTTGGGAGTAAGGTGGCTACCTCCCTAATTTCTATTTTGTACCAGTGAAAATCTAAAGGAAGAGAAGATTAAATGATCTGCTTATATCTTTACTTTTTTTGAGTACACCTTAAAGCCAAGAGTTGTGAGCTTAATTTCTTGCCTCTTAAAGTTCATACAAAACTAGTGAATCTGTTAATATATCATATTATTATTTCTTTCTTCCACTTTTCTGAGTAAAAAGCAAAAAAGCCTATGCTATGCACAATGTTAACATTTTACATACATTCTTTTTTTTTTACTTAACCTTCATAAAAATTCCATGAGATAGTTAATTTTATATCTATTTTACATATGGAAAAATTGAGCCTCTAATGGAACTAACATGCCTGAGCTAGAAGCAGACAGCTACCATTTGAACTTTGTTGGTCTGATGCTAATATCCGTGCGCATCCATTGCATCTTGGTGCTTTTTGTGCGAATCAATTTTATTTTTGTTTGCCAAACTTACAGGAGTTGGAAATGTCACTGACTTAAGAGAGAAATCAACACAAGTATTATTTGTTAATTGACATCTACCCATCATGTGACCACAGACCCATTGTATTCCTACTCATTTTACTCAATGAGTTGAATGATCTGTAAGATTTCTTCTAGTAGTAACAATCTAAGATTGTGTACTATTTCACTGAATTTACTCTTGTGACTGTATAGGGATCAAAACTGGGGTGGAGGGGAGAGATAAGGGAAGTGAATTCAAATCCCCATGAGTTTATAAATCCAATTTACTTTAAGATAATGAAAGGACTCCATTTAGGGAAAGGCAGAAGAAAAGGGTGGGGCTCTGTGCCTACCTGACGCTGCTACTTTGCTACAGAATTCCACACCTTCCTCCCCCACCCCCAGGGGCAAGTTTTGAGAGTGAAGCACAAGGAGATAGTATCATGGGTGTTTGGCTTGAACAAAGAGCCAGAGATTTTTCATTTATTATTTCACCTGGAGATAATTTTGTGCTACCACCAGCTTAACTGTACATATTTCTGCTTATTGTCTTCCTTTTGGATTGTATTAAAGGCTAGATAACAGGCATCTCAAACAAGTCAAGAACAAAGGCTCTTTAAAAAATGTAACCATTTTAACTGGAGAACATGGTTGAGTCAGTGCAGCCAGCTGCCAAGACCCAGGGGGCCAAAGTAGTTACTGCTGCTTGAGCACTTGGCTGAACTGGCTATTCTTGCCAAATCCTCCAACCTTGATGAGGTTTTAGGGAGGTGGTTGATATAAAACCAGACAAGCTATGCAGGTTGACATGGAACAAGATAAGGTACAGATTTGATAGCCTGCAAGAGAAGAAAACAGTTTAAATATAAGGAAAAGAAGACTTCTCAGGTGGGAAGAATAGAACAGACTACCATGAGTAATAGGTTGAATGGAGAAATGCTAGGAAATAATCTAAGTGGTTAAAGTAGTAAATTCTTGAGTGAGACAGAAAGGACCAAGAATGGACAATGACAATGAGAACTGAAAGAAAAATTGGCAGACAAGTTCTTGTTCTTAAAATCTCTAGATATGGAGGTCAATGTAAAGAGAGTGATTGAGGAAGAAAGGCTCAAAGATGTCTCTGAGGCTCTTGGCCTGGACAACTGAATAGATGGTGGAGCCATTGAGTAAGATAGGGGAGAAACACGTACCAAAGAGCATGCAATGAATTCATTTGGGGGATATGTTGAATTTACAGTAACTGCAGGTTATCAAGGCAGTAATAGCATATAAGAGAGAAGTCGGAACTAGGAGTACCAAACTTGGGTGTGATTGATATATAGGTGGTAGTGGAAGCTACAGGTATGAAAGATATCCTCCAGGAATATTGAGTACAATGAGGGAAGAGAAGAGTTTAGGGCAGAACTCCGAGGAACCAGCATGTTAGGTATGGGTGGGCAGAGGAAGAGTATCTATGAAGGTGAATAGGAATACTTAAGAGGTAGCCAGAAGCGTGTAATGGAAGACAAGGGTCACGAGAGCTTGAAGAAGGTGAAAAGTATAAAGATAAAAAATAGGAAGCTGAGTCAAATAAGGCAATCTTTACCAATTTTGCAACTTTGCCTGTGGCAAATGCCTATTCGAATGCATAAAAAATAACATGATACTGTGTAGTGGAAAGATGACTGATTTTCCTCATTCTATGGCCTTGGGTTGGTCTCTTAACTACTTGGAGCTTCATATTCACATCTCTGCAAGAGGAGACCGATGAACTTTTTTGTGTTTAGAGGACTGATATTATGAGCATGTATACCAAACTTAGGGCATTTTCTTTGTGAGATTAATCTTATGTATAGAAGATATGAGTTCTCTGAAAATAGGGATTATTTTTTGTGTAACATGTATATTGTCCAATAGGCTCTAAATAATTAATAAAACCTTTCCATGATGATAACCATTATTACAATGAAGATCCCAAACTCTCTTCTAAAGCAAAAGATTAATTGCCAGGCTGTATGAAAGAAAAAGTTAAATCTGGCTTTTCACCTCTTAAGCAGGTATTTGGCAGCAAACATTTCCATTCAGAAAAAGAATAACATACACTGTGAAGACTTCTGGAAAAGGAGTGCTCTTCCATTCAAAAAGTGTAAAAATGTTTTGCAGCTGTTTTTAGATTCCAGTCCAATTAAAGCTCTGCTCATTTAAATTGCTCTCTTTTAATCCTCAATTGGTATGGAACACAATGATACCTGGCAACTGTCCATAGTAGGCATTACAGGTAATGAATTTCTTAGACTCCTATTTCTTACCTATAATGAAAATATCATCCACCTATCTCATATAAGCAAGATGCTAAATTAGCCATGAAGATCTTGGCAGCATTTGCCGAAGTGGGTGAAACCCATGTTGGAAGCTGTAGCTCGCTAATTACTTTGTATTCTTTGTTATAGGTGAGCACTGAATATACACATATTCCATAAATACTGATTCTTGTACCTAAAAAAGATATAGCATCTTTCTTAGATTCCATATCTTTACTAACAAAGTCATTAAGTTTAAACTTGGAAACTTGGAATGTCATTTTTCTACCATCACTGGAGTTTTTTCTATTCAAACTACCTGGTAAAAATTAATAACTCTGTACCATTGTTTATGCCAAAAGCTGACAAGTATCTTAAATGTCCATAGTATCAGAGCATGATGTTCGATTTGGGGTCTTCATTCTGGTCCCTTGTTATAATGATCTTTCCTTGTTTGAGCTGAGTAATACCAGAAATGATCCCAAAAGGTAGTAATAGCTCACAAGAAAGAGCAAAGGGTGAGATAAATAGCAACTGGAATTCTGCATCCAGACTATGCTCATCTAGAGAGTGAGAGTGACAGTAAGAGTGAGGGACAGAGGAAAGGAGGAATAAGGAAAGGAAGGAAGGAAGGAAGGAAGGAAGGAAGGAAGGAAGGAAGGAAGGAAGAAAAAGAAAGGAAGAGATTAATTTGCAAACTCAATATAACACACCAATCCACCGTTGTGTATTTTGCAGCACAATGAATACTCACAGAGACTTTAATGTGCTGGAAATTAGTCCTTCACATCCTATAATTATTTCTTAAGGAAATACAATTGTTGTGTCTCATGTTTATAAGAGTTACAGAGGAATTTGTCATGTACTGTGGATACAGAAATCAACCAGGCATTTGCTCCAGTCTCTCCCCACTTAAATAAATCTAGGATATGCAGAAGGAGGGAAAGGTAAATTAGGGACATGGAGGTCCCTGTGATGTGTAACTGATTGCATTCTAGATGGATTGGTGTATGCCATGCAAAGGAAACTTTACTGAAGTTTACGTGACTGGTACTTTTCAAAGTAATAAAATAAATTTTAAGTAAAGAAAGGCAGATAAGTTTACATATGCCATTTCATCCTCTGAAAAATCCTGAAAAGTACATGCCTGCTTTTCCCACATGCAAATGAACAAACTGATGCAGGGATTTAAAGTAACCTGTTCAAGTTCCCCCAGTTGTATTATGGCTGTATCAACTATGACTCCCTTGACTGAGTAAGTGATAGAAATTTGGCTTGAAATATATTAGGTAGGAAAAAGATTTGTTTTGTTTAACCAAACCAAGGGAATGAGGAATTACAGGCAGTCCTCAAGGATGACTGGAATCAAGTTTAAAATGCTGCCAGAGTCACTCCTACTTTCGATTTCCATTATTTCTGGCTTCATTCTTTCATACAGCTCTCTCCTTGGAATTAAGTACATGGCTGTATAATGGCCACACGTTTGCAACTCCAAGAAACTTTTGGGTTTTAGGTTAAAAATTTTTTGAAGAAATGCATTGATTGGTTCCACCTGGATTTAGAACTCATTTTTGGACCAATCAATGATCCCACGTATTGAGTTATAATAACTGGACCACTGGAGTTAGGAACCCAGATAATGGTGGCCACGAATCTTTAAGAAAGTAGAAGCTTCTTTCCAAACAACTGTTTTGGGCTGATAAAGACCAGATAGATGCCAATTGTAACCTTTTTATTAACTATAGTTGCTTTTAAAGAAAAGGACCACATCTGTGTCAGTCTAGAGATTTAAAATTTCATTAGAATGATAAGAAAGCTAGCTGTCTGTGTTCAAATTCTGGATCCTTTCACTTACTGACTTATGTGACCTGGGACAAGTGACTTGCTGCCTCATGTCTAAGTTCTTCATCTGTAAAACTGTAATAATAATGTTATTTATATCATACAAAATTTAAAATTCAATAGCTCCAGAATTAATTTAGTTTCTTTCCCCCAAACTGACATTTGCTCACAGCTTTCCATTTTCAGTCAACAGTACCTTCAATGCCTCAAGTTCCCAGGTCCAAAATCTCAGAGTTATCATTAAGACTTCTGTTTCGTCCATGCCCTATTTTCAAATGTTCTCCCAAACTTGTTATTTCTGCTTTCAAAATGTCGTTCATAGCAATTGCCATTTCTTCCTTCCAACTGCCATGTCACGAGAGGCCCAAACAGCACTCACTGATCTGGATTACAGTTATAACCTCTTAACTGGTCTCCTTTCTCAGAAAGCTTAAACTTTTCAATCCATTTTTGACAGCATTTCCAAGTGAGTCTTCCAGTCTCTTTGAAATAGTCTGCAACTCAATAGTCTGAGTAAGAAAAAGACAAAATCATGTTTCTGCTATCCTAAACTATTTGATTTTTGGTTTTTTGAAATTCTTGACTCTAGAAAAAGAGTGAATGTTGGATTAATGAGAAAAAGTATAAAAATATATGCATAAATAGTCTAAACTTAATGAATAAATTTCTTTTTATAAATAATGCATGTACCATATTAAGACATTATTTCATAAATGTAAATGTTGATTATATATAATTAACAGATTATATTAAGACCATTATTTAAAATTATAATTTTTCATTTGTGAATTAATACAAATAAATATGGTATTAACCTAGTTTATTATAAGTCATTTATTTAAAGGCCACATTGTAAATTATTTTCCTTTTATTTAGTTGCAGATAATTTTGTATCAGTTAAATTTTGTTCTGGTTAAGTGGGATTTGAAATCTTGGATTTGGGAAAAGGAGTTATGGAATTTTTAAAGCAGAGCAGTTGTATCGAATTGTTAATGTACTTGTTAAGAAGCTGATTCTATTGTATTGGTATATTGGATGGGATAGAATATTTGGATGAAGACAGCAGGTCAGGTGAATCACAAAATGGAAAGAGATCACACTAATTTTAGCTTTGTTTTATTTTATCGTCAGATTAAATCAGGATTCTGAGGTCAAGAGTCACATGCTCTTCAGACTGAGCCAGCCAGCTGCCCCTTTTGTTAGATTTTTAAAATAATTACATCTGCTAAAACTCTAGTTCTTCTTTTAATTGTTGGAAAATGAGGGGAAAAAAGAAAATGGAGAACTTGGAGTTTTGAATTTTGAAGGGCAGTAAAATGAGAAATTCTACCTGAGTAGAATTTTTGAAGGGTAATAGGATGTGTCATTCTTGAGTAATTACAAAGGAACGAAGACAATTATATTTTGAGGCTGTGATATTTCAAAATGTGGTTAGAAATAGATTGCACAGGTATTTAAAAATCCCTAGCACAAATCTAGAAAATATAGCATGAGTGTTTATTTATTCTACAAAGTGGTTAAAATGACTTTAGTATGGGTCATAAACACAAACCCTTCTTACCACTTAGAAGTTACAAAAATACTTACTGATTGCTCTAAGATGTTTTATTTCTTTAAGCTTTGCTGTAAGTTGCAAAACATCCTCTTAAATACGTGAAGTAATCCAGTAAATATTTGTGTTATCTTGTGTTTTTTAAGATTTCTTCTTTTATAGCAAATAGGTAACTGAATTTAAGCCTGGTTAATATTAAACAATGTGGAGTAAATAACATGGAGTAAATAAAAGGAAGTGCTGAGAAAGATGCCGTGTTCTGTTTGGTGTAAGGTATGTAGCAAGCTGCATACCTTGTATTTGTGTATGAGTAATTAGCTTTGTGAATATCATTTAAACCTCCACTTTGCAAAGTGATGGCACATGATGGAGCTGCTTTTCTTGCAAGAACCACTTTGTTGATTTTATTTCTTATCAACCAGGTAACGAAACCCAAACTAACCTATTTTCTATCATAAAGATACACATGTATGTATACCTCATATCACAGCATACCAATAATGTAAATAATAGATGAACAGAAGTTAGGAATCTTGGTAATTCTTAATGATTTTCATGACCACGTTTCCCAATCTTCATTTTCTAAATAGATTTACATATCATCATGTCCCTTTCTGGTACGAAGTCAGTGTTTAATGGTTTCCCATAATAGCACATGCATATCTTTGGATTCTGAAGGGCATTATTTTATGAGAAGATAATTGATATTTGCAAAAACTTCATGCTGACCATGCTTTCCTATTTTGCATGGTTATTTTATCCATTGTATGGTGGTATGTGAATGGCTGAATTAAAAATTAAAAAACGAATGGGTATAGCATACTTGTGTGTTTTGTCCCTTCCATTAATATTAACCTATAAAGCATAGGGAGGCAATGGGATTTGCAGTGGGCTTTAATTATATTTGTAAAGTTTTATTTCTTTTAAAAATTCTATAACAAATATTAAGATTGGCAACTGGTGATGAACACTTCAGTGCTCTTATATTACACCCTATACTCTTTATTATTATTCTTTCATATTCCTTGAAAATAGTTTATTCAAGAAGTTAATAAAATTTTCTGTCTCAGCAAATGGTTTCTAGGTACCCAAAAAGTAAAATCCAAGCTTCTTAGCATGGTAAATAGGCTTGCCATTAGCTACTTTCTACCCATCACTCTACCCTTATTTCCCTCTCTGTGATCTCTCCAGAATTTCTAAATTATTCACAGTTCCTAAAGATAAATCTATCCCTCTATATGCCCCCCAAAGTGATATAACTTCTGCCTGAAAGCTCCACCCCAGCCTCATTCTGATCTGTTTGTTAAAGTTCTATGGCCTCTTAAGAACCCTGTTCAGTCCTCACCTCCTATAGGAAGGTCCATGTATGTGACTTTTCCAGACAGAATTAAGCACCCCTCTTCTCTAACATTATCTCTGCATTTTCAATAAACATATTATTACATTTGTTTATGCATTTTTATCTACTTTAGCCAATGAATACCTTAAAGCCAGTGATATAATATCCAAGCCTAGGATTGTTTGGCACAAGGTAGATTTTTAAATTTTTTCATTAGTTGTCATGCTCCACTTTTTAAGTGAACAAGTCCCATTTAAAAAATCCCAACAATTTAGAAATATATAAGGTAAAAATATGTCTTCTTTCTCCTTCCCAACTCCCTGTTACCATGCCCATGGTCAACAATATCTTATTTATATTTCTAAATAACATAAAGAAATAAATATTCTTTGCATGTACAAAGATATACAAACTAACATGATTATATAAAAGTTCAAAATCACTTTTATATACAAATGGGATATTATTATACACAACATTCTGCATCTTGATTTTTTTAATGTAGCAACTTATCTTACATTCTATTCACATTAGTATACAAATTCACATTACTCTTTTTACTACCTGCATCGTATCTCATATTATGTATAGAATATAGGGTGAGAAGCAAGCAATGTACAACCTGGCTGAACACATAAAGCGGATGTAGAAGCTCATTAGTTAGGAAGAACATAGGTGGGGTTACCTCAGGGTTGGTTTGAATTAAGGGATCAATAATATCATCAAAGACTCAGTGTCTTTTCATTGTTCTGCTTGGCATTTCCTGTATCAGCTTCATCCCTGAATAGCTTCCCTTGGTGATGGGAACAAATTGATAGAGCAGATCTAGTTTTCACATCTAAAACCACACTGTAAAAACAATAAAGTATGCGAATGCATGCTTCTCTCCATCCTCACCAATGCCAGGTTTTAATATTGAATTACAAAGTATACTTTTACTACATATTATTGATCAGAACTCTTGAGCAGTTTGGTAGCTTAGAATACAAGTCAGAAATCGGTGTGAAAGAAATTAAGTTGATGTTTGGCTGGGTGAATGTTTTGATAATGGAGATGAGGATATCAGACCAAAGGAGATGTTCTGTCAATATGTGTTGAAAGTAGCAGGAAGATCATATTTATGTGAATGTGGGCTGGTAGCCTAAACAGGAGAGGCATTTTTTTCAGATAGAAAAAAAAAAAAAATTCTTCCTTCTTTGCTGGCTAATGTTTAAAGCATGACCATAAGAGATTTGGCCCTGTATCTGATGTATCATATATCTGATTTTTGTTACCAAGTCGATGTATTTTAGAAAAACAACATGTTGTATCATTGTGAGCCAAGTGTGGCCTGTTTGGATGGATGAAGCATCAGACAACAGAGAGAGAAAAATGATACCCTGAGGACAACTGTGCAAGTGGGGATGGGTGGGGAATGTGAGAGGTAAGAAGAAGCCCACCAGGGAAGGAAGTGTTTTTACTCACAACTACCTTTTTTTTATTTCACCCAAAGCTAGAGTTGGAACATCTGGTCTATGAAGTCTTCAAGATAGACTCCTTAGTTCAGGTCTATCCAAAGAAAAAGTATTGTTCAAGATAACTGAAAGAGGGTGACATGGGCTACATGCTGAGGAGATTGAGAGGCTCGAACTCAGCACTCTATGATTGAACTCAGAAAATAAAAATCATTCCCCTTCAAGGAAAAATCCACATTAGTTACACACAGATGCATACACAGACAAATGTAGGCCATTATATTTAGATCAATTACACACACACAGGTGAATTTAGGACCCTAAGTCATACCTATATAATAATGTCAGTAATAATAAACAGACTTAAATTGTAGCTGAGGGACTCCAGAGAGGATAAAAGGCATTAGAACCCACAATTAAACCAGGTAGATCTCACTTTCCTAGTATGCACTGGGTGTGGTCCTGCCCCAAGGCAATGAAACAGACTCAAGTACCTACCTGTGAGCTTAGGTTCAATGCTTTCCTCTACGATGCAGGTATGTTTGTAGAATTAATAAGATGGTATCTATAAGGAATTTGAACTGTTAAAAGAGGCCAAAAACAACCTCTGTACTCTGTTATTATCACTCTGTGAATCACTCAACAGAACTATGACCAATCCTGTTATGGTGAGATTCTGGAACCTCAACCACAACAAGAATTGAAATTCTGGACTTGACTTTGGTTGACTGAAGTTACTCTTTCATTATAGCTCTTGATCGTTTTCCCAGAGATTCTGTCAAAGGCGAATGTTTCACCAAAGGCAAAACTTCATCATCTTTGCTCTCTGCCTTCCACAACTGGCCCCCAAAGCAGAAAAGACTTAGGCACAGACAGAGAAAACCCTCTATCTCTGCAGAAGAGGGAATCCTCTGAATATAATCAACCATAACTTAGCAGCCAAATGGCTGAAAGCACCAAAAAAATTACAGGTAAGCACACAGGACACAGATCAACTGGTAAACATGCTCGGTAGACATAGTTTTGCAATCAGCTAAAAAAAAAAAAAATGAAGCTCTCCATTTCAACTAAGTATTTCTTTCTTTTTTTAAAAATTGTTATTTGTTTATGATAGTTACAGAGAGAGAGAGAGAGAGGCAGAGACACAGGCAGAGGGAGAAGCAGGCTCCATGCACCGGGAGCCCGACGTGGGATTCGATCCCGGGTCTCCAGGATCGCGCCCTGGGCCAAAGGCAGGCGCCAGACTTCTGCGCCACCCAGGGATCCCTCAACTAAGTATTTCTGAGACTCCCACTTCTGTTACTCACCCAATGGGACTGGGAGATAGCTCCATATTTCTTAAGACTCTCACTCTCCATTCCCCTTTAAAAAATGGATGTTCTCATAAAAATTAAACTGATTATATGTTGTATATGATCAAAATGTGAGAATTCAACATTCATTCATGCATACATGTTTTTCTTCATTCAGTCCCACGTTGTTGTGTACCTATTTTATGCCAAACTCTGAATTAGATGTCGGGAATGAAGAAAATGTATAAAAATCCTACCCTCTGATGTTCACAGTCTAATAGGAGAAATGCTTAAGTAGACAGATAAATACAATGCAGAATGGTCATGGCAATGGCATGGTATGTCAGGAAGTTACCAGAAGACAAAAGAAGGGCATTCAGGTCCCCCTGCAGCTGTGTGGCATATATGTATGTGTGTATGTGTTTGTGTGCATGCACTCACATTGTGGGAGTGGCAGGGTGGAGAGAGGCAATTTGAGACCTGCTGATTCTTCCACTGTGCTAGGGAAAATAAATAGGAGTTAGCCAATTAGAGTGGGGCCTGCCAAACATACAAGGCTGAGGAGTTACAGTGGTATAAGAAAGTAGCTTCAGGACCCTGCAAGTGGTTCCAGAGGACTAGAGTCTTCAATGCACGTGGAGCTGATTGAGAGATGAAAGCAAAGAAGAAGGTAAAGAACATAAAGTTTCTCACACATGAAGTTAAATAGCTTGGATTTTTGTCATGGCCGTGACAAGGAGCCAGAGGAGGGCTTTTCAATCATTCAGATATCATTCTGGTGACACTAAGGCAAGTTGGAAGTTGTTGCCACTGGAGACAATAACCAGTTAGGAGTCTACAATGTTATTCTAGATTGGAAAAGATACCAAATTTGGAGCCATTGCAGAATTGGAAGGGAGAAGGAAGAATTGAGAAATATATAAAATGACATAGAGAGACAAGTTTTGACCATTTTTCCTGTTGGAAAGGGGTGTTCTATCATATTTCTGCTTTGGACAACAGATTTACAGTGTTGTCTTTATCTGAGATGCTGAAGATGGTAAAGAGCGAGATTTGTGGGGTGACAGAATAAAGTGGAAATGAGGAGTTCATAGATGCATAAAATACATGAAACTTAGAGAGATTTCTGTGTTGGGGATGCCTGTCTGGAGATCATCAGTATCGAGGGTATGGGTATGAGCATACATAAGGCTGCTGAAGGAAAATAAATGGAGTGAACAGGGAAGAGGACTAAGAAGGATACCATAGAGGATAGCAAAATTTAGTTAAGTAGAGACAGAAAAAGTATATGATGATCATTAAGAGGCAAAATCAGAGAGGTAGGAGGAAAACCAGAATAGAAAAATACTCTCAGAAGCCAAGAGAGTTGTTTCATGGTGGGAGTGGTTCACAATGCTCATGTTGCCAAAGGGTCTACTAAGATCTTGTAAGTATGAGTTGAGGGCACCTGGATGGCTCAGTGGTTGAGCATCTGCCTTTGGCTCAGATCATGATCCCGGGGTCCTGGGATTGAGTCCTGCATCAGGCTCCCCACAGGGAGCCTGCTTCTCCCTCTGCCTATGTCTCTTCTTCTATCTCTGTGTCTCTCATGAATAAATAAATAAATCTTAGAAAATAAAAAAAAGTATGAGTCGAGATGCTAACTTGAGTTCCTACTAGATATTGGTGGAGGGATAAAGAGAATAAATTGTAGATCCTCACAAGAAGTTCCTTAATCTTGTCACTACATACTTGCCATACATACACACTTGCTGTCCATAGACAGTCAGCTATAATGCTAAAGAGAGCTAGTTAGGAACTGCAAAAGAACTCTTTTTTATTAGTATATCAATATTCCTCTCTTGACCCATGAATATTTGATAGAATGTAGGAGATTACCTCTAACATTGCCCTCGATGATCCTCATCTTCTCATCTTCATGCCTTTGTATAATCCTGCCTCCTTGAGTGGCTAAAATAGGTGACTTGCTTCTAGATAATAGAATGCAACAGAGGTGAGGGGATTTTGCTTCTGAGATTAGGTAACAAAAAGATTGTGCCCTCCATCTTCGAGCTCTCTCTCCTTTGGTCTCCCTCCCCACCCGCTGCCCTCTTGGACCTCTTGCTTTCTGAGGAAGGCAAGCTTTCACATCATGGAAAGCCCTGTGGACAAGCCTGGATGGCAAGAAACTGACATATCTAGACAACCAGTCGTTGAGGACCTGAGGTCTCCAATAGCCACATGACTGAACTCAGGAATGGATCCGATGGGCTGTCAACAGTCACGTGAATGAACTTGGTAGCAGATCCTTCCCAATTTGAGCCTTGACATGACTGGAATCCCATCCAACATCTTCCTTGGAGCTTTGTGAGAGACCCTGACCCAGAGGCACCCAGCAAAACCACATCCAGATTCCTGATGCACAGAAACTATGAGATTAAAAAATGTGTGTTGTTTTAAGCCACTAAATTTTGGTGTGATTTGTTACACAGCAATAAGAAACTGATACAGAAGATAAATGTCAGATACTCATGTTCGTCAAAATTAATTTCTCTATCTTAAAATATGCCTTCAGGTATTATCTCAACAATGAGTGATAACATTGAAATACCAGGGTTTTTAAAAAAGTATTTTTATTTATTTATTCATGAAAGACACACACACACACAGAGGCAGGGACACAGGCAGAGGGAGAAGCAGGCTCTATGCAGGGAGCCTGATGTGGGACTTGATCCCAGGACTCTAGGATCATGCCCCGGGCCAAAGGCAGGCGCTAAACTGCTGAGCCACCCAGGGATCCCAATAGCAGGGTTTTTAAAGGGACACAGTATGCCCATAATTTTTAAATTATACAAAGTAGCCACTCTCCTACTGAACCAAAACTCAACAATTACAGAATTGTCAGAATTTCTTAATACTGGAGTCACACACACCCTCTACTCATAATGGAAGATTAGAGATCCAAGAGAGGTCATCTTGGTAAATTCATTCCCTGCCAGCCAGGAACAGAACTGGGCCATTATCTCCCTGCTCTCTTAGTGATTAATTCATCACATCTGTCTTTCCTAACCTATACCTTCCTCAGCTGGCATCTTGTGCTTTCTGTTTACTAGACTCAGAAATGCCATGTCTCCTAATCCTCCAATCCTCGTGTATAATCCTGTGCTCAACTCAAATGTTTCTTGATTGTATTGGATGTTATCACATCCTATTGACTGTCTGGAGTTTGCTGTTATCTCCAGAGGGTGTTCATCCTTTTGTAATTAACAGCTTATTTGATTCAATGGTAACCGAGGTCAGGCTGTGTGTATTTTACCATTCTGAGTTTGCAGGGGTATTTGCCCTCCCCTTTGATATCTTTATTTTAATTACTTCTGAGATTTGTGTCTGTATCAGTAGGATGTGGAGGAGTGAGTTATTTTAAATATTATTCTCCTTTTTAATATAGTTTGTGAGTACTTCATTCACTTCTGAAAGACACTGTGCCAGATTTATCAAGCATTTGGTTCCTTTACATTTATTTGTTTGTTTATTTAGGCACAGCTTCCTTTTCCTTCAACCTTAAATCTAATTTTCAGTTTGCATCTTTTGACGCAGACATCACAAAGGGCTAGTTGAATCTCTACCAGGTGGAAATTAGAATAAATATCTGATGATAAACAAAATTTTATGTGCAATATACATTTATTTCTACATTTTCTGAAACACAAAATGTAAGATGAATAAATTTGATTGGTTTTCATAATGTTTACCAAAACTTTCTGCAATTACCCCAAGACTTTTGTAGGCCAATGAACACGAAAGTCTTCCTTTTAGATACAAATGATGAAACAAAAAAAAAAAAGAGAGAGAGAGAAATAGTTCCATGTCACCTGCTGTTAGTATCAGTCATTTAGTTTAAGAAAATATCCTTTATTAGAGGCTTGCAATAAAGACTTGGTGCAGTCTATAACATGGGAATATCTGTCGCATCCAAAGCATAAAACAAGGGTCTTTGTTTTTTCCTGAGGTTAGCAAGATTAAATATGCTTCCAGTTTGTGCAATAAGTAGAACAATATTTTGTCTGCAATGAATTTGGCTTTTGCATTTGGTTAGTGTTAACCTGGTTATTTAAACCTGGGCACACAGATTTGCAAATGGACATATATAATTTTTTAATCAATTCATGTTATCATTAATCAATTCCTAGATCATTAAGCAAGATTTATAAATGGCTGGGACACAGGTATTTAAAAATGGTGATGGGGAAAACCAAGCAGATAGACAGTCTGAAAGCAAGGACAATGATTAAATTTTCAAAGCCAGAGAAGGCCATACTCATGATTCCTAGTAGTCAAGCAAGTAACAAAAAGTTGGCTACATAGTCCAGAAGGCTGATAAAAATACTGAGTACTGACTTAGCTTCCCCACTATAACTGAGATGAGAACAGTGCAATGAAACATGCACTGATTTATTTGTATTTAGTCATTTTCTGGGCACCTGTGGAATTCTACAGAGGGCCACCCAACTGACCCACCTATCCTTCTGGAACATCAACTAGATAATAGCAAGCACATTTTTTTTTTAAGATTTTATTTATTTATCCATGAGAGACAGAGAAAGAAGGCAGAGACAGGCAAAGGGAGAAGCCCAATGTGGGACTTGATCCTAGGACCCAACCACTGTGCTACCCAGGTGTTACAATAGCAGACACATTTTTAATTTACAAATTATGCCCTAAGTAATAGAAGTGAACTGTAGTTCCTATTTTCATTAGTTACCTGGATGTTGCTAGCATTTTAAAGTAGTCAAATTACATGCAAAACCCATTAAAATGTCTCTAATTAGTGTGGCACTGCAGCATCAAAAACAATGGAACAAACTAGAAAGTCTAGAAAGAGACCAAAGTTTATAAGGGAATTTAATATAGGGTTGCCTGGGTGGGATAGCCAGTTAAGCATCTGACTCTTGGTTTTGGCTCAGGTTGTGACCTCAGGGTCGTGAGATCGAGCCCTGCATTGGGCTCCACACTCAGCATAGGGTCTGCTTGAGGTTCTCTCTCTCTCAGCCCCTTCCACTCATGTTGTCCTTCTCTCTAAGATAATTAAACAAATATTTTTAAAAAATAAGATAATTTAATATAGAAAAAGGAAACATCTCAAAACAAGTAAGATGAAATACTTGTAAAAATGAGTTTGGAAAATTGGGTAGAATGATAAGTCTATGTAGAATATTTTCAGATGTTATGTTAAATGGGGAAATCTCAGATCCACCTTCAAAGGACTTGGAATTTCAGAGGCTTTAAAAGAAAAATCTTTGAGAGCAGCTAGGTCAAGGCTTTTCTTTATTGACTAGAAAATAGAGATAAAGTGGCTTGCCCAAGGTAATGCAGTGGCACTGATTGATCTAGAATCTAACTCTAGATTCTTGTTGCTGGATGAGTGGATTCTAAGCTTGGTGGGCCTCCCTTTGCACCACATGATTTTTAACAGCCAGCATATATATAGCAAGAATTTCAAGGCCCTCTGATTTAATCTACACAAAAAACAAAGAGAAAATATCTAGATTAGCATTTCCCCCAAAAAAGTTCCTTGAAGTATCAGTTTGGCAAGACATTTTACTAAAACAAAACAAAACAAAAACCAAGGAAACAAAACAAGACTTTCACAGGCAAATAGGTTTGGGCAATGCTACATTCCTTTCTTAAAGGGTAAGCCCACATCAAAACTTTCAGAAGTCTTGTAATAATGAAGCCTGTTAATTTTATTTAAGGCAATATTTCCAAAGAACCCATTTTCCGTATAACATCTGTTAACACTCCAAAGTAGAACACTTAAGAAACTGCTCTAGATTCAGGCTAAAGAAAAGTCATTGCCCAAAGCAAGCAGACAAAGGAAGAAAGTAAGGGATTAAGATCTTGTTCTTCCCCAAATCCTTGGGTAAGTGTTTCAATTCTCCAATTTACTTTGTAGTTCCAGACCTATAATTAGGTATGTTCCCATGCCTCTCCTGACGGCAGGCGGTTGAGTCACTGATGTCTGTCACCTGCAGCCTGGGACCTGCCCAGCTTCCGAACCGAGCCTGCAAACCACGGGGAGTGTGTCCACAGCCGCAGCCCTCCAGATATGGGATGTGGAGTTAGTCACGTTAACACTGCTCTCACTGAGTCATAGGTCGCTACACTCCCTTGCTATGTTGCCTAAAGCCACTAGAGGCTTTTTACCTCCTTTTGGTGTCTGGTATGAATTTCAGCCAGAATTCCAGATCACACGTTAGGTACTTCTTTTTCCAGGACTGTAACCTCACACCAGTATTCTTTTCACATTCTTGAATTTCCTGCCAAGTGTTGGTTGTGGTCTGAACATGAAACAACAATTATTACCATCCTCTCTACCTAGCTCTACACATTCTATCACCCCTAAAGGATATCCCATACCCATAAAGAAGAGGCTTCCCATTTTCCCAGCTTTCTGGCACCTGGCAACCACCAACCAACCCACCTTCTGTTTCTATGGATTTGCCTGTTTTGGACATTTCCTACAAATGGAACTACATAACATGTGACCTTTTGTGTCCAGCTTTTATTTTTTTAGCGTTATGTTTTAATATTCATCCGTGTTGTAAAATATATCATTTTTATGGCTAAATGATATTCCATCGCATGGCTATACCACATTTTGTTTAATCATTCATCAACTGATAGACATTTGGGTTATTTCCACATACTGTCTATTGCAAATAATGATTCTAGGAACATTAGTGTATAAGTTTTTGTTTGAATATCTATTTTCAGTTCTTTTTGATATATACCTAGGTGTGAATTGCTGAGTCATACAATAATCCCATGTTTAACTTTTTGAGGAACTACCATGCCATTTTCTACATAGGCTATACCATTTTACCTCCCCGCCAGCACCACAAGGTTCCAAGTTCTCCACATCCTCACTAGCACATATTATTTTCTGGTTTTCTTTTTAAAAATTATTATTATTATAGCTACCTTAGTGGGTGAGTGGTATGTCACTGTGGTTGTAATTTGCAATTCCCTAATGATTAATGAGACTGAGCATCTTTTCATGTGAATGTATATCTTTTTTGAAGAAATATTTATTCAAGGTCTTTGCTCATTTTTTAAATTGGGTTGTCTTTTTGTTGCTGAGATTTAGGAGTTTTAATAGAACCTGGATACTACATCATTATCAAATATATGATTTGCAAGAACTTTGCTCAATTATATAATTTTGTCTTTCCACATTCTTGATAGTATCCTTTGATGCATAGAAGTTTTTAATTTGATAAGGTTCAATTTATCTTTTTCCGTGTTGCTTCTAGTTTTGGTACCATATCTAAGAATCCAAACTTGCCAAACTCAAGGCCATGAGCATTTACTCCTATGTTTCATTCTAAGAGGAGTCTAGTTTTAGTTCTCTCATTTACGTAAGTCTTTGAACCATTCTATGTTAATTTTTTTAGATGGTATAAGATAGAAGAGCAAGGTCTTTTTTTGTTGTTTTTTGCATGTGGATATCCAGTTGTTCCAATGTCCTTTGTTGAAGAGAAAATTCTTTCCCTACTGAATAGTCCTGGCACTCTTGTGGAAAATTAAGTTTTGAATTCAAGTTTGTGTTTTTACTCTTAATTTATTACATGCATCTATATGTCAATTCTTATGCCCTTACAACTTTGTTTGTTTTTTAAGATCTGTCCAATTATTTCAGAGAGAGAAAAAGACAGACAGAGAGAGAGAGAGAGAGAGAGAGAGAGAGAAAGAGGGGCAGAGGGAAAGGGAGATAGAGAATCCCAAGCAGACTCCCTGCTGAGAATGGAGTTGGACACAGGGCTTGATCCCAAAACGCTGAGATCATGATCCAAGCTGAAATCAAGAGTCAGAAGCTTAATCCACTGAGCCTCCCAGGCTCCCCTTACAACTCTGTTTTGATTACTGTAGCTTTGTAGTAAGTTTTCAAATTGGGAATTGCAATTGCAGCTTTCTTCCTCCATTTTAAAGATTGTTTTGGCTATTTGAAATCCTCTACAATTCCATATGAATTTTAGGATCAATATTTCCATTTCTGCACAACACAACATTTGATAGGGATTGCAGTGACTCCACAGATTGCTTTGAATAATAGTGTTTCAATAATAGTAAGTCTTTCAATCCATGAACATGGGACATCTTTTCATTTATTTATATCTTCTTTCATTTCTTTCACCAATATTTTAGTAGTTTCAATGTACAAGCCTAAAACCTCCTTTGTTAAACTTATTCTTAAGGATTTTATTTTTTAGATGTTATTGTACAGGAAATTGTTTTCTTAATTTAATTGTTCATTGCTTGTGTGTAGAAATATCACTACTTTTTAAAAAGATTTTATTTATTTATTCATGACACACACACACACACACACACACACAGGCAGAGACATAGGCAGAGTGAGA
Organism: Nyctereutes procyonoides; assembly: GCF_905146905.1. Lineage (NCBI taxonomy): Eukaryota > Metazoa > Chordata > Mammalia > Carnivora > Canidae > Nyctereutes > Nyctereutes procyonoides. The sequence goes on from NW_026575146.1 coordinate 46,122,427, forward strand.
AGCAGGCTCCATGCAGGGAGCCTGATGTGGGACTCGATCCCAGGACTCCAGGATCATGCCCTGGGCTGAAGGCAGGCGCTAAACCGCTGAACCACCCAGGCTGCCCAATATCACTGAATTTTGCTCTTAATCTTATTATATTCTACAACTTTGCTGAATTCGTTTATTATATTTAATAGCTTTTATATAATCTGTAAATAGAAATAATTTTACTTTTGTCTTTCCAATTTGGATGCCTTATTATTTTTTTTATTGCCTAATTTCTTGGGGATAATTTCCAATACAGTTTTGAATATAAGTAGAGAAAACAGTCCTTATCTTAATTCTCATTTTAAGGAGAAGCTTTAAGTCCTTCACCATTAAGTGAAATGTTAGCTGTGGGTTTTTTCCAACTACTCTTTATCGTGGAGGAAGTTCCTTTCTATTTACAATTTGTTGATTTTTTAAATCATAAAAGGGTGTTCTCTTTTCTTTTTCCTTTATTTCTTTTCTTTCTTTTTTCTTTTCTTTTCTTTTTTTTTTGTCAAATGCTTCCTTTGCATCAATTGATGAATCATACATAGTATTGCTGTCATGATACAATAAGAAAGTGTTCCCTTCTTTTCTATTTTTTTGTAAGAGTTTAAAAAGGATTGTTCTTAATTATTCTTTAAATGTTTGGTAGAAATAACAGTGATACGATCTGGTTCTGGGCTTTTCTTTCCTGGCAGATTTTTGATTACTGATTCAGTCTCATTTTTATTTTTCTGATGAGATTTTCTATTTCTTCATGATTTAATCTTGGTAGGTTGTATATTTCCAGGAACTTATCCACCTCTTATAGTTAATCCGTCTCATCAAATACGAAATAAAAATGGTAAATATGGAGGAAACTTAAATGCATATTACTAAGTGAAAGAAGCCAATCTGAAAAGGGTGAATTTTGTATGATTCCAACTATATGATATTCTGGAAAAGGCAAAATTATGGAAACTGTGAAAAGATAATTGATAGCAGGGGTTATAGCAAATGGAAGGATAAGTAGGCAGAGTCAGAGGATTTTCAATAACATCCCTGCTCTCTCTTACTGCATTACAGAAGTTTCTTTCTCCTTCATTTTCCTTGGTTGTTGTGATTATGACTAGACTTCAGAGTTCTGCAAAAGTTGATTCTGACAGTTTTTTGCCAGCATACTGGTTGCTTTTGTGGAGGGATGGAGACCTGGGGTTCTGCACTTCACCACTTTTGGTGAACTATAATGGCCTTTTAGTTTGAGTGAAATGGAAAACCACTGATAGTTTTGATCAGAGGAGTAATTTGATCTGACATTTTAAAAGGTCCACTCAAGCTTCTATATCTAGGCTAGACAATATCAGGACATGGGTAGACACAGGAAGACCAGTTGGGAGGATATTACATAATCCAGGAAAGAGACGCTGATAGCTTGCAGGTGACTGAACTCTCTTTATAAATGTATAGAGGCCACAGCAACTTCTTGCAAGATACATCCATGAAGACAAGAGAAACAAAAGCAAAAATGAATTATTGGGACTTCATTAAGACAAGAAGCTCTTGCACAGCAAAAGAAACAGTCCACAAAACTAAAAGACAACCTACAGAATGGGAGAAGATATTTGCAAATGACATATCAGATAAAGGGCTAGTATCCAAGATCTATAAAGAACTTATTAAACTCAACGGAAAAGAAACAAACAATCCAGTCAAGAAATGGGCAAAAGACATGAACAGATATCTCACAGAGGAAGACATAGACAGCCAATAAGCACATGAGAAAATGCTCCGCATCACTGGGCATCAGGGAAATACACATCAAAACCACAATGAGATATCACCTCACACCAGTGAGAATGGGGAAAATTAACAAGGCAGGAAACCACAAATGTTGGAGAGGATGTGGAGAAAGGGGAACCCTCTTGCACTGTTGATGGGAATGTGAACTGGTACAGCCACTCTGGAAAATTGTGCGGAGGTTCCTCAAAGAGTTAAAAATAGATCTGCACTAGGACCCAGCAATTGCACTGCTGGGGATTTACCCCAAAGATACAGATGCAGTGAAATGCTGGGACACCTGCACCCGATATTTATAGCAGCAATGTCCACAATAGCCAAACTGTGGAAGGAGCCTCGGTGTCCATCGAAAGATGAATGGATAAAGAAGATGTGGTCTATGTATACAATGGAATATTACTCAGCCATTAGAAATGACAAATATCCACCATTTGTTTTGACGTGGATGGAACTGGAGGGTATTATGCTGAGTGAAATAAGTCAATCAGAGAAGGACAAACATTTTATGGTTTCATTCATTTGGGGAATATAAAAAATAATGAAAGGGAATAAAGGGAAAAGGAGAGAAAATTAGTGGGAAATATCAGAGAGGGAGACAGAACATGAGAGACTCCTAACTCTGGGAAACGAACAAGGGGTGGTGGAAAGGGAGGTGGGCAGGGGGTGGGGGTGACTGGGTGATGGGCACTGAGGGGGGCACCTGATGGGATGAGCACTGGGTGTTATGCTATATGTTGGCAAATTGAACTCCAATAAAAAAATAAATGTATAGATATAGGGGTGTTGGAGTGTGGCTCAGTCAGTTAAGTCTTTGCCTTCAGCTTAGGTCATGATCCCAGGGGGCTGGGATTGAGCCTGTGCCAGGCTCCTTGCTGAGCAGGCAGCCTGCTTCTCCCTCTCCTCCTGCTTGTTCTCTCTCTCTCTCTCTCTCTCTCTCTCTCTCTCTAATAAATAAATGGATAAATAAATGAAATCTTTAACTATATAATGTGTGTATATATATATGTAGCCTAAAGCTTTGAATGTGAGGTATGAAAGAAAGAGAGACCTCATGGAGGATATATCATTCAACCATAATGTTACCTGTACAAGTCCCAGTGATCTACCTAACATGGTATAGAGCACCAAGTTTCCATATGTGTATCAAACAAGGTAGTAATGTAATGCATCTAACTTTGTGCCTATATTACAGTAAGAAATGGGTAAGAGTTAAATTCTTTTTACCTTTTATCCTTTTCTAAATCTGTTAATGGTAGTAGGCCCATTTTGGAGAATCTTTGTAATTAAATCAAACATCTATCCAGTTTCTGGACTTCCAATTCTGTAAGTTTTCCTAGTTGAAATTTTCAGTTTTCTCTCTTCAAAAGAACATATGTAGAGAGAGACCAAGAATCCACTTCCCCTAGGATGTGAAGTGGACATCAGGGTCTAACTCCTAGAACTACAGTCTATTATAAATTTGAATGATTTTATTTCATTCTAATAGCACCGCAGGGGATAAGGGATTACATTGTGGATTCCTTCCTTCCTTCCTTTTTCTTTTTCTTGTTTTCTTTTTTTCTTTCTTTTCTTTTTTTCTTTCTTTCTTTCTTTCTTTCTTTCTTTCTTTCTTTCTTTCTTTCTCTTTCTTCTTTCTTTCTTTCTTTCTTTCTCTTTTTCTTTCTTTCTTTTCTTTCTTTCTTTCTCTTTCTTTCTTTCTTTCTTTCTTTCTTTTTCTATCTTCTTTCTTTCTTGATTTTATTTATTCATGAGAGAGAGAGAGCAAGCAAGTGAAGGGGCAAAGGGAGAGGGAGGATCCTGAAGTAGACTCCCTGCTGAGCATAGAGCCTGACATGGGGCTGGATCCGAGGACACTGAGATCCTGACCAGAACTGAAATAAAAAGTCAGCTGCATAACCAACTGACCCATCCAGGTGCACCCTCCCTCACTTTCTTATCAAAGGGGCCTTGGGAAAACTTTCATATTTTTCTAGCTCTTTTCCAATCATTAATGTGGAAAGGACAATTTTGTAAACTGAGGTTCTTGGGCATTGTCACAATGATTACAAAGATCTGACTGATGGAAAGAAAAAAAAAAGAGAAAAAACACATTTGTTCCATTAATGTAAGTCAAAGATATGAGGACATACATAAATGATTATGTTACATTGATCAGGGACAGGACAGCACCCTCAATGAAAGAAGACATCGTCAAGATCCCATGGTGATGCACAGCTACTCTTGATTGACACAAAGATTCACACTTGTTCTTCAAGGAACTCCTGTTTACCAATAACAGGGGTGGTCTTAAGCTCTTCTACACTTTGCAGATTGTTCTGGGTACTTCAGGCATGTATGTATCTTTCTACTAACCAGGTGCAAGTAACAAGTAAGACCACAGGAAATTCCTCAGTGTTTCCTGGGAGACTGACTGGATCAAGGCTTGTTTTTCTAAGCATTCCAACATTCTGGCCAGCTTCAAGCGTAACTTAATGTAAGCTCCATGTCAACCCAGATATACTGACTAAATGATAATAATCATCCTGGGAGACATTTACTAAATACAACATATAGAAAATTCACAGTGCTTCTTTCTTAATTTTTCTCACTGCTTTCCCATGACATGTCTTCTACCCATCTGCACAGATTAGGACAAGAAATGCAACCATAGGGCCATGCCTGAGATTTGATTTGTTCTACAGGACTTCTCTCTGCAGCTGGCACAGATTTGGATTATCTCTGGTGTGTGTAGGAGATGCACTCTCTGGTCGGGGAGGTCACCTACTCTGTAAGTGGGAGACAGATGGCCCAGAAGCTAGGAAAGCCTATAAGAATTTTGCCCACAGGGGGAACACAGAGCTCCTTGGAAATTGATGGGATTAAAGGAAGACCTAAAAAGGCAAAGGGAGGAACATTTTCTGGCCCCCAGGGAGAACTTATTCTGCTTAACATGTGTGGTGGCATTCCTGGAATGGATTTTTAATCAACAACAGTTCTCATTTAGTCCAAGAGTGAGCCAATGAATAGACTAATACTACTGACTGACATTATGGCCCATTCGTCTGTTTAAGTTGTTTGAAATTTTCAGCTGCCAGCAAAGGATTAATATTGATTTTCATGCTGTCTTCGTTAAATACCTGCTATAGAGTACCACTCTCTTATTCTCCTTGCCAACTCTTCCCCCAGTTGTCACTAGCATTAAAATGAAACCTGCCTATTATTAAATCAATCATGCCTGGCAAAACTATTCAAAAAGCAAAGAACATCCATCATCTTTACCATCAACATGAAGCCTGTATTTTTTTTTTTATTCTTGTTGGTAAACCTGGAATTGCTGGAACAATCAATTAAAATTTCTTTACAGAACTAATGTAAGAAGTTGAAAATGTCTGTGGAGGGACAGTGAATGAAAGGGAAGGCAAATTCTAACATTTTGATGGATGCTTGAGTATGTCTCTCCCTTGAGCTGTTACCAGTTCATACCATAAGGCTAGGCTAGCATGTTTGACTCTAGGAGACCCAGTTTTTAAAATCTAGGCTCCACAAACAGCATGTGTGAGCTTGAGCACAATGCCTTTGGTAAACATATGACCCTTTTCTGCCCACTTTTTGTGTTTTTGCAGTTCCAATTTCAATTTGTCCGAACATGTCAGCCTTGATATTTCTCATCTTTGCATCTCTCCATAGGCTGTTCTTCTGCCTAGAATACTCCCAGTCCTGTGCCCCTGGTAACTCCTGCTCATCCTCCAAGAAAATCCCTCTACAAAGCAATCTCAAACCAACCTGGGACAACTGAGGACCCCTTGAAGGTGACCTCACTCTTCCATGTTCAAACCTGCAGCATAGTCCTCACTATGTCATATCATCTCCTAAAACACACTGAAGGCAGGAGTGGTCCCTCTTTTAAGCTTTGAAACTCCAGCAAGGGTTTGTTGAAAAAATGGACAGATTGGGCGCATGATGAAGATTTACTAATTGAATGAATGAGTGGGCTTTGATGTGTATGATTCCCACCTGGTTTGCTTGTATAGAATGTGCATTTTTGGAGTCTATTTAAAAGGCAGTAGAGCAAAATGGCTACTAAGACTTCAGGCTCTAATGTCAGACTTCCCTATTGTAACATCAAGGTCACTTATTAGCTGTGACTTTGGGCAAATACCAAAAAACAGCTACAGTATTATTCAACTGTACCGCAACTTATTTGAAAACTGAAATTAATAATAGTCCTCAGTAGGGTAGATGTGTGGAATCAACAAGATAATCCAAGTAGAGCCTTTAGCGTAGTATCTGATACATGTAGTGAACACCCAGTGATTTCTACTGGGAAACTTTACAGTAACTTCACTTCATGTTTTAGGAATTTTAGGATATGCATTCTTCACATGGCCATAGAACTTATAGGTTCACCTAGTCAATATCCTAAATGAGATCACACATTACTTGGGGATAATTAGCACAAATTAATTCCTTAAAGGAACAAAATGGATTCATTTGGGAAGTTCCTTTTGACAATTGTTTGTTGACTACTTATTATATACCTACCATACATAGCTCAGTGCATTCAGAAATGAATGATAAATGGTGCCAGCCCTAAGGGAGCACACAGTTTCTAAAGAGATTGATACACCCCTACACTGAATGGTTTAGAAAGTTAGGAGATTGGGATATAGGTTGCCTGATATCTTCTCTCTTTTATATGTGAGCACAGGCAATGTTTATAATAAGGATTTACATCTTGTGAGCTTTACACTGCAGTACCACTAATATAGGAACAGTAAGACATTATAAGAACCACTGAAATGGTCCATAACAAACTACTAGAACTCCCTAGTAGTTTAACCATCACAATATATACATCATAAGAATGGTTATAAAGAATGGCATGAAGGGGTGCTTGGGTGGCTGAGTTAGTTAAGCATCCGATTCTTGATTGTGGCTCAGGTCATCATCTCTGGGTCGTGAGATTGAGCCCTGCATCTGGTTTGAGCTAAGGGTGGAGCCTGCTTAGGATTCTCTCTCTCTCTCTCTGTCCCTATTCCTGCTCTCTCTCTTAAAAAAACAAAACAAAACAAAAAACGAATGGCATGAAAACAAATATTCCCTGTTACTCTCTCAGTACCAAACATATAGCATGTTTTCCTTAGAATATAGATTTAGAGAATCCAAGGATGTTGTAAGGAGGCTTTACTACTAATGATTTAACTCAATGGAGTTTAATCTATATTTTTAAGATTAATATTTCAAATAATGACTAAAACATAACATGTTTTTTCTTCTCATCCTCTTACTTCTTCCTTGAGCTCCATTCCCAGTGGTGTTCTAACAATTGCTCGAGGGCATATAAGTTCTAAGGCAGGCCTGTTTACCCCTTCTTCTGCTAAGAGTAATCATAAATGAGGGTAGAGAGAAAACAAAGACCTCAGGAATATAGTGGTAGCTTTCTACCCTTCTAGACAATAATCTGACAGAAAGAGAATGCATCTACAAAGAAGATAAGCAAAAATTCTGTTTTATAACCCATTTACCAATAATTTTTATGATCAAATTAAAGATACATTCTTCTTGGACAAAATCAGGTGTATATGTTAAAAACAATCAGAAGTTTGAAAACTTTTAATCCCTAATCATATATAGAAAGATAATTCTTATGTTCATATAGGATTCATATTTAACACCTATCAGTATGTTTTAGATAACAGTGAAGACAATATTTAATATTGGTTTCCAAGTATAAATTGAAAGGAGCAAGGCCAATTTTAGTCTAGTGCAACAGACTGAAATCTGAAAGGAGACCAGCCATGCTGGCTTAACTAGACTTGGCCTCTGTCAGGAGGCAGCATCTGAACTTCACATACTTCCCCAGTACTAGGGTTTCCTATGAATCTTCTTGGTTGGCAACCTCCATCCTATCTTTTCTCCACCGGACTTAGTGGAATCTGTTAGGCTTTAGATTGCCTAAAATTTTACTATTAAAAAAAAAAAAGAAAGAAGTTTAGGAAGTGACTGCCTTAGGGATAGGAAAAATGGAAGCTACCTCAAAAGTTATCTCCAATGTCATAACCAGGTCTGTCCTCCCTGATGTCCCCTAAAGGTAAATTTCTCATTTGTCCTCATATCACAGTCATGGTTCTTATCCAATTACTTTTAACCCCCCTAATAAAATTAACTATTTTGAGGATAGATGCAAAAGTCAAAATTAATTCACTCTGTTTCATCCATTTACCAAAAAAATAAAATAAAATAAAGAGAAAAAAAAGTCATGGAACATTTGCCATTCATATGTAAATATGGTGGCTAGGCAGATGAAACAACAGATCCTTAACTGCAAGGAACTTACAAACTAAGAAAAATAACTCTTGTAAATAAGTACACTGTAAAGATCTTGTAAATAAGTACACTGTAAAGATCTATAGGACAAACTGATACCAAAATCATAAGCCTAATAACTCATTTAATCCTAAACACACCTTTGTTGAAACTATTGTTTTCCCCATTTAGCAGACAAAGACATCAAAGCTCAGAAAGGATAGGTGATTTGCTTAAATGACCCAACAGTACAGCTAGGATTTCAACCCAGACTCTAGCTTGTAAACTGTCCTGTATTGTGTTTGTTTTAGTGATAGAGGAGTCATTTCCTACATAGGCAGTCAAAGGAAGCATCATGGAAAGGTGAGACATAAATTGGTCCTTAAGCGATGGACTGCATCTTTCTTTTCTTTATCCAGGTATACTGTGATATAACTGACATATTGTATAAATTGAAGCGGTACAAGAGGTTGATTTCATATATATGTATATTGTAAAAGGATTAGCACAATAAGATTGGTGATCTTATCTATCACCTCACATAGCTACCTGTGTATGTGGGGGGGAGGGGACAAGAACATTAGAAATCTATTCTGTTAGCAATTTTCAAGTATACGATACAATATTATTAATTATAGTCATCATTCCACTAAGTGAAATAAATCAGCCAGAGAAAGACAAGTGCTGTGTGATCTTACACTTGGAATCTACAAAAGTTGAACTCATAAAATCAGAAAGTAGACTGATGGTTCCCAGAGGCTGAGGGCTGAATCTTAATGATTTCTTTTTTTTCTTTTTTTTTTTTTTTGATTTCTAAGAAAAGGGAATAGTATGAGCAAAGGCCAGCACATCCACCTGGTGCTCTAGGAAGAGTGAGTTTTCCTGTTTGACTGGTATATAAGGTGTGTGTGGAAGGTAGCAGAAATATAGTATCATAAAGGTAGCTTGGATTCTGATATAATAGGATTTAATAACTAACAAGCCATATTATTTTAACTGTGAGACATTATTACATTTATTTTCTTCTTCACAGCTGTCCCAAAGGCATTCTTTCTGATTTAAGAATTCATGTGTATAGAAGAGGATAAAATGGGTGAGTAAAACACTGTAGGAAAGAGTGTATAATCCCACCACTGATAAAGCCCACCACTAGCTCCAATAATTGATTTGCAACTCTAGTTCTTAAAATGACTTGCTTGGCAGATACAGCCACTTTTGTATTTACTTTTTATTTTTCTTCTAATTGCTATAGTTACCAATCATCCAAAGGAAGTGATGAAGTCTCATTCCAAATTTAGCAAGTAAAAAAAGGAAGTAAATAAATTAATTGAGGATAAATACAGAGGCAATTATAAAGAATGTTAGGCCTAATTTGAAATATTTACATATCAGTTTTTAAATATCCATTCAATATCCATTTAAATATTCATTTAAATATTATAAATTCTTTCTGACATCCTGAGTACTGATAAAAATTGGAAAGTATTAAAATTTTTTTTTCTGTCAAAGACCTTAACGATTATAGGATTCAACATTCAGGATCTTTTTGCAATGGTTACTAGCTTAGGGTTTCGCTTATGTCCCATATTAGCTGGGATACAGGAAGTCTAATTGCATAGTCACTACATAATGTAGTATAGCTAATAATAACTTAGCTATGAGATTTTTCCCGACCTCTCAATTTTTCTTACCTGGTAATGCTCGAGTGTAACTACTTATATTAAACTAAACCATTGGGTAGACCTCAATTTCTCCTACATCATAGTTCCAACAGAGGTCAAACAATTACTATGCTTAAAGTTGCTTTCTTCTTTTATATGGCAAGAAATAGCATTGTTGAGGTAATTTGGAGAGGAAGGAAAACCTTCCCCGCTTTCATCGTTGCTTTGGAGGCAGGAGTGGAAAGGGAAAGAAGAGGTGAATGATAGCTCTACGATTACACAGAATTAAATGCAGTAGACAGTTACCTACAGAGTGCGGGCTGTGGGGCTCAACAAATGTGACCCCCAAATATTTCCTTGACCAGGCACTGAAATTCCCACAATTAAAAGTTTTCCTTAGGTGTCTTTAGGAATCCTTTGAATCTTTACTGTTTGAAGGATTATATTAACAGGAAGATACAGCGAATAATAGAATACCAAAAGAGGACGTTTTATCTAAAGAGTATACTACCATTCATTGTCATTCACCAGAGAGCAAGAAACCATAAGAACGACACTCAGAAGAGAGCCATTCTGATGACCAGGAAGAAGTTAATTTGAGGAAAGCATGAGCAATCTGTGTATGTGTGTGTGTTGGAGTGAATAGAACATAAAATGAGTAGTACTTTCAATGAAGCATAGATCCAAATTGCCAAGAAACATGTCAGGATGAGATTAGATTAGCAGGAGATTTAATAGGCAAGAGAATAAGGGAAGATGGGGAAAGGGAGCAAGAGGAGGCAGAAAGAGCCTTCAGTTGGATCAGGATGCAGGTCTGATACCTGCGGAAGGAGAGACTGAAGAAAGACTGTGTATAAAGCATTATGGACTATGTTGCTGTTCTAAGAAAGATTCGGCCAGGCCAGTGGGAAGCCCTCAAGCCAAAGTCCCTATATCAGGAGTTCTGCATGGCACTGGAATGGGGCCATCTTATTATCCACTCTGTGCTCAGACATTGGCTGGCATAGCCTGCCAGAAGTGTGGCTTTGGTGTGTGGTTGATCCAGAGGGGTAGCAAATAAGGCCATTACTCAATTACATTCTCTGATCTGAGTGGTACATTTTCATGGTCACCAAAAGTAGCAATTTAAAAAATTAGCAATTTGTATACTTATTTGCCCCTCGAAATTATCGTGTTGCCTATAGCTGGAAAAAAAAAAGCTTATGATATCTATTAACCATTTCTATTATATAAGAAATTTGTTTAGGTTTTATGTTGTACATGATTATATCATTTTATAATATAAAAATAAATTATATGTTTAATGCCATTTTTAAAATTCAAACCACTTGTTATCAGGGGCATCACAAAATCCAAGGGGTAACAACTATTCTCAACATTTTCATATTTCAACACACTTCTGGGAAAGGAAATACCCCATCACTACCAGTGACTTCCAAGGCAGTGATTCTCAGTCCTTTTGGCAGAGATACTCCTTGGGTATTGTGTTGTTATTTCCAAGTTGGCATGTGGTCGGATACTTTGAATTCTGCTATCCATCACCATCACTGTCATACCTAACATACGAGTTGCTGATTCTATAGTGGCTACACCTGAATTTTTGAGAAGCTTCTCAGATTTGTGCCTATCCTTAATGAGGATCATTGCTCCAGGGAAGGGGTTCTCAAATTTGAATATGCATAGAAATGGGAAAGTGGGAGGCTTGTTAAAAACAGATCTGTTTCAGTTGGTCTGGGGTATGTCCTATTAATGAACATTTTTAGTGAGCATCCTAGATGATCCTATGTATTCCAGGTGGGCCACAGGAACATATTTCCAGAAACATTAAATCAGGGCCATAAATGGCTATCCCTAATCTATAATGAGCCAAAGTAATTTAGACCAATGGAACTATGTGGCAGAATGTAGGTGGGGGTAGGTAGGTAGGGCACAGAGTGAGGGCGCCATTAGATGGAGAAGTAGCAAGATGGCAAGACAGAAGGGATGGGGAAAACCAAGTGGTGGAGATATATATGTGATGTATCTATATCTATCTATATCTATATCTATATCTATATCTATATCTATATCTATATCTATATCTATATCTATATCTATATCTATGTCTATCTCCACCAATCTATTTATATATTTTATCATCAACTTCATTAGGAAAACCTACTTCAGTTTAGAGAACTGAAACGATGCATTCCAAAAAAGATAGTTTTTATTGTTTTATAGCTTAGTGTTCTATTTCCCTCTGGACTATAATCATGAGATATATACATATATATTATATAATTTTGTATATAATTTTTGTATGTGTACACATACAGTTTTCTTAGGTCTTATTAGCTTTACTTTTGATATGAAGGGATGGTACTTACCTTGCACATATATCACATATTTTAATACACTATATTATTCATCTGATCATTTGTAATCCTGTAAAGTAGAAGGCAAGCACCACGATTATGGTGCAGTTATCTGCACAATTACAATACTGGCTCAAATGCAGCGTTTTCCTTGTTTTATGGTTTTCAAACTATAAATCAAATATGAATGCCTGATGAAAAGTTGATGCTAGCAAGTAGAGGATGATTAACCATTTTACCAGGGGGGCAAACATTTATTTTTATTTCTTACTTTCTATGTTATTTCCAAACATCTTTTTGAATATTGATACAGAAAATAATGCCATCTACATGCTGCATGGCAAAAGTGTTATGTTTCTGTAGCCCTTGGCTTGCATCCCTGTTGTCATCACCCAGCTGATAATATTGTGACATTTTGACACTGCATTGTGACACAGTGACCTGGTGCCTCCAGCATCCTAGAAGGACAAGTTGACGAGGGCACATGGTGCATTAGGAAGCAGTGAAGCAGTTCATTACTGCTACAGAGAGAAAGTCTGCTCTGGAGACAAGAATTCTTATCTAAGGCACAAGACACTCTTGATTCTGTTTCCTGCTCTGCAACTGATTTACTATGAGATCTGTGAGACAAACAATTTTAATTCATTGGTGACTCGGTTTTTCTGTCTATATAATGAAAACAACCCAACACTTAAGAATTTTTTTTAAATCCTAATAGAGTGATTGCATTTGCAGCCCATTCTTAGTAAATAGAAATTTTGGAAAGACACATTTTGAGGGACTAAATTGAATGACAACAGGTGATTGACTTTAGTATTGTCATAGGTTGAGAAGAACTATTTATCTCCCTGACTTGCTCTCACCTGGGCCTTGTCTTACATAAAGGTCTCCCATGATAGTCTAGCTATGAAATCCCTCTTTGCTAATGTTGACATTTGCACCTTACGTCTTAATAGTAGCAAGTCGTACCTCCCTCTATATGGTATTACACATTTCACCCTGCTCAAAATTCCATTCAATAGACATTCTCTGATAACATGTAACTTCTTTAATTATCCCTAAACAATTATCAGTTGGTGCTGACAAGCAGGGCTTGTCTTGGAGATCATGTCACAAACTCAAATGGAAAAGTTACCTTCCTAAGTCATGGCTTTTCTTAAATGCCTGTTGATCCAGCTCATGACCTACTTTGCAGACTTGCTTCTGGGCTTGAAGTCCAGGCCTTTTCAGGTCATCTTTGAGTAGGAGCATTTTGGAATCCACAGTTCCTTAAGAAACAAATGCTTTCTGTAAGATAAAGCTCAGTCACTAATAAAATGTTAACCTATTCTGCAGCAAGTGGCTGACCTGAATCTTAGACCAGAATTTCAGAGACAGGGTAATGAGCCATGGGGGTAACCACAGCAGGAATTCTGTAATCAAGCCACAAGGGGGCAGGAAAACATCCTCACTTGCCACCTCGGCCAGGGAACTTGGTGTAAGCTGTATTTTCATACCCTAGTTTGTTTTCTTAGCTATCCTAAGAGCATACTAATAAGCGTAGTCACAGAAGAAAGGAAAGATGGGATTAAATACCAGGGAAAGTCATTAAAGTTAAAGAATGGGATAAGCCTCACAACTATTTCCAAAGCTTAGTTATTTCCTGTCCAAAGCCAAGTTCTCTTTATTTTGTAAAATATGAGTAAAATAAAGGCAAAAGCATGCTTTTTCCCTCGGCACCCTGTATTAGCCAAGTTCTGCTAACAGCAGAGTTTGATGAGATGAATTGCTAGATGCTTCATAACTCTTTTCTCTTTAACATACAAACAACATCTAGTTATTTTAAAGGGGCTCTGGTACATGTTTCTTAGCTCTCAAAACTCACTACTTCCAACCACAACAGCAAAAAAACGAAAACAGAGGGAAAAACAAAAATCAAAAAAGACAATTGGATTCTTACAGGAAGACATTGCAGAATCCAGTTGTCATTGACGAAGGGGTGACAATTATCAGGAGAAAGCCTGACTCTTGACTTTATATTCAGGATTACTAGGATATGTCACAAGTACCTTACATTGGTCATGAAAAAAAGTTCATTATTTATGGAAGATTCAAGAGGACAAATTCAGCACCATTGATAATGATTTATACATTGCAGGATAAAACTCTCCATTTATCTTTTTACGTATTTCTTTTTATATTTATTTTTCTTTTTAATTATAAAATAATTTAAAATATAGAGAATACTTAATACAAGAAATACTCATTAATTCATTACCCAGAATAGACAGATATTAACAATTTGCTAGTTGTATTGCTCCAGTGTGCTATTTTTTTCTTAAAAAAAAAAAAAATACAGCTACAGCTAAAACGCCTTACCTGCTTCCTTTTTACCTCTCTCTTCTCTCCCAAAGGAAATCATTCCCTGGCTTGGTAATGAATAGGTAATTCCTATTCAAGGTAATGCTTGTACCTGCACATGGCAAAAAACATGGGAACACCCTAACTGTCCCTGGACACCAGAATGGATAAATAGACTGCTTTGTTCATGAAATATAATACTATCTAGTAAACAATGAATAAATCTAAAAAACAACACTACTAAATAGGAAAAAAACAAGTCACAAAAGGATACAAAAAAGTATATTGTCCATGTAAATTTTAAAAGCATATGTCAATAATATAAATCATTTATGAATACATATATATAGCAATCATATGACACATACGAATGTGTTTATTTTTCACTGTAATGTGTAATATTCTTTTATTTGAGGCATAGGCTTCTCAAAGATGTTATGTACTGTGTAGGGGCCAAGGGCAGGCTGCCCCAGGATGAGCCACTTTGGCATGAACATTATTTTGAGTTAAAAGCAAATAAACCCCAGCAGATTCAGGAAAAGCTCTTTACCTCCCCCTCAACTGTTTGCTTGTACCAGGGAGAAAGCTATTAAGAGATTCTGCTTTACCTAAAACATTTATCTGCATAATAAGGCAAACTTTGTTTTCCAAACATCTCTTACTTTCCTGCTAATGGTCTTTCTCCTCTCCTATACTCATACCTCTATCCTTCTTACCTCACTTAATCATCCTGTTGCCTCACCATCTTTGGAATTTCCCTGTCTGTGTGGATTCCCCATAAGTAGGCTATTAAATTTGATTTTCTTCTGTTAATCTGTCTCATGTCAATTTGATTCATAGTCCAGCTAGAAGGACTCTGAAGGGCAGAGGAAATTCTTCCTCCTCCGCAACTGCTATAGACTGAATGTGTCTTCCCCAAATTCATATGTTGAAGCCTAACTTCCCAATGTGATGGTATTTGAAGGTGGGGCCTCTGAGAGGTGATTATTCAGAGGCTTTACCAATGGGATTTAGTGTCCTTATAAAAGAGGCCCCAGAGAAAACCCTCCTCACCCTTTTTAAGGATTGAGCAAGATGACAGTCTGTGAGTCAGGAAATGGGCCCCCACCACATATGGATGGCTACTAGCATCTTGCTCTTGGACTTCCAGCCTCCAAGACTGTGAGAAACAAATTTTTGCTGTTTATAAGCCACTCAGTCTACGGCATTTTGCTGTAGCAGCCTGGATAGAGTAAGATATGCACTCTGACAGGCATTGTGGAGGATAAAACATGTGTGATTTAGGAAATCAACCCTCTAAGATTAAATAGAAAGTGATGACGTGAGGGTAGGGTAGCACCTCATGGTGATTTAAACAAGTCTCAGCAGGCAATGTGGTATTCAGTAACTATTGCTGAGTGATGTTAGTCCACTTAACATATAAGAAAACTGAGGCTTAACTAAGTTAAAGAATATAGCCCAAACCAGTGTGAGCAAAGAGGCAGAGTCAAGATTAAATTTATCTGCATTTATGAATCCAGAGCTGCTCCTTTAACTACATCTTAGTGTGCGGATTGCACCTATTTTTTTAATTATTGTGAGGAAAGAGGGGTTTTGCTTTCAAAATTAAATAAATCTTTCAGAACTAAAGGCAATGCTGTAGGACAGAAAAGAGATCAATAATTTCCAAGGACTGGTGGGGAGGGGTTGACTATAAAGGGGTCCAAGAGATGATAGGGGTAATGAAAATGTTCTTTATCTTGACTGTGGTTTCATTTGTCAAAATTCAGATTTGTACACTAAAAGGGATGGGTTTTACTCCATGTAAATCACACTTGAATAAACCTGATATAAAAAGAGAACAGGAAACAAAAATCTCCAACAAATAAAAATTTCCAACGGTGTTTATCATGGATAAACACCTCTTCTGGGGGCAGAGGCATTTTTATCTTCAGCACCGTGGGCAATTTATTCCTACTAAACTATTGGAGGAGAATTTCAGGGGAAGAGTCCTAGGTCCATGCCCACAAAGTCAAAATCAGCCTGTTTCCACTGCAGCTTCTACTTGAAAAAGCAAGAAAGCTGGGCCTGTTTAACTAAGACTTTTTCTTTTGTTGAAGGTGGAAGAGCGAGGTGATCTGAGAAGCCCTGCGGTGTTATCCAGGGAGACCATCCAATTGGGCCTCCTGGTGTTCAGAGGGTTATTGCTGCTGAGGAGGGAGGCTCCCCACACCCCCAGGAGCCACAGCATACCTGAGCTGCCGTGGGTGGCCCAGGTTCCCCTCTCAGGTGGTCCCTGCAGATGGAACAGGGGAAAGCACATGCATCTTGTGGGAGGAGGGAAGGAAGCCTCTCTAATCTGCAGCCTGAATATCTCTCGGTACAGCCCTTGTATCCTGGCAGTTTACATCCTCCCATGATTGCTGGGACAGAGGCAGAAAGACAATGCAGGAAGCAGTTTAATCAAAGCGGCTCGAGCTATTGCCGCAGAATAAAGCCATCCACTGTGCAGCCTGGGACTTTTGGTCTTCCTCTCTGAAAGCTGCATTTCTTTGTAATGCTGGTTGAGGAGTCGCCGCTATTCTTTGAGTCAGCTGTAGAACCCAGCAGGAGAAGATATTAACAAGCTTAAAAGGTATTACCTGCCTCGCCATACCAGGAGGCTTGCTCCACTGACTGTCGGGGCTTCACATGTTTCTTGTACTTTCCTGAGGGAATTAGTTAAAATTACCAAGGTGGAAAGTATTTGATTTAGATTAATCTCACTTTGCCAAGCAGGAGAGCCTCATTACTCTGATTGGCTGACCTAGCCACACCGCCCTCCTTGCTTGAGGAAGGGGGAAGAAGCTTCTGGTTCATAGCTCTTGATGGATAAGTAAAATAGATTATCACCCTTTCATGATACTCATAAAAAGCAGAGAAGAACTGGAAAGACAAGTCTATGGGAGGGGTGGTGAACCTTCGACATTTCACCACCTTTGGCAGGACCGGAGACGCTAAAACGCAATCTACAGTGGCCATGGCCTCCTTGCACATTCATTCCCTTGGGGTTCCCAGTTGGGACCAGGGATGTATTAGGCCTGGTTAAAATCAGCTGGGATGAATACCTACCAACATGGATGGAACTGGAGGGTATTATGCTGAGTGAAAAGTCAATCAGAGAAAGACAATTATATGGTTTCACTCCTATGTGGAATAGTGAAAGGGACCATAAGGGAAGAGGGGGAATGAAGTGGCAAAAAATCAGAGAGGAAGACAAACCATGAGAGACTCATAACTCTAGGAAACAAGCAAAAGGTTGCAGAAGGGGAGGTGGGTGGAGGGATGGGGTGACTGGGTGATGGGCATTAAGTAGGGCATGTGATGAGATGAGCACTGGGTGTGATACTACATGTTGGCAAATTGAATTTAAATAAAATTTTTAAAAATCAGCTGGGAAAAAGCCTCCATGAGAGATTTCAGGAGGCTCTATTTGTCGCAAAGAGGAAAACAACTGCAAGCATGAAAACTTGTCTTAATTGATTCTAAGTGAGAGTTTCCTGTTCTGGGCTTTATGTACTGTCTCTCTACCAAAGCAGAGGGGACTCCTTTTTCAGAGAAAGCAAATTACTGGAGAGAAGACCTTAAACTGTTTCTCAGACTGGAGCTTGCAATCCTACCTTCTGCACACTTATGCTGATTTGGAATTAGAAGGTGGAGATTCTGCATTTCTAAACAAGTCCCCAGGTGATGCTGCTGGCCTAAGGAACATACTGTTAAGGACCTCAGGGAGAACCAAATGAAAAACTGTTCTCAAATGGAAGGCTCTGGCCATGCAAATCAATCAAGTCATTCACTGTAACACAGACATTCAGTGTCATTTTGTATTCGTATTTTTTGTTAAACCCTAGTATTAAATTTCTTTCCCTGATCACCTACCCACAGCTACTAGGCTGTACGGCACAGTGTGAAGAACACAAAATAATTTTGGCCAGTCACAGACTCCTCACATACCTTGAGCTATCTGTTTTTTATTTCCTTGTCATGAGGATAAATTCACAGGGACCTCATCTTTCACAGTACATATGCACCTGTATGCAATCATTGCTCCTTTTCCCTCCCTTATCAGAAAAAGCTGTTCTCTGAATCTACATCTTTGAGTGTTTTCTTTTCTTTCTTTCTTTCTTTTTTAAACAAAGTGCCATATAAAGAATGTGGTCATCTTGTCTCAATCTGCTCAGACTCAGCTCTACGTGGCTTGAACAGGGGTGACTCAGATTTTATAAAGACATTGATGTGGACAATTGAAAAAAAAATCCAAAGACCCAAAAATCTAAACCAACACCACCAATCTTTTGTTTATTTATGTAGAAAGGGCCGGCTATCCAAACAGACAATTCCAAAGATTTTTTTTTTAATTATATAAAGTCATTAGTAAGTATTATTTCCAGGCATGACTTATTTTAAAACCAAGAAGAGGGAGGTGTTTCTAAAATCTTGAGCAACAACTGGTCCCATTTTTAGTGGTTTATACACATATAATTAGCAGTTTAATTTCCTCTGTGGCTGAGTTAGCCTTAAGATTTCATTTAATAATAAGCACAATTTTATAGCCAGAAGCAAGTTTCCAGCACCAGCTTCAGCTCAGCACTGCCCTCTGCTGTTCTCCAAGCCGTTCAGGCCTCCCTGCTTGGAAAAGTATCCGGATCAAAAATTGCAATTGGGCTGCACAAAAAATAATGGTGAGAGAAATGGAGAAATAGAATTCATTTAAAACTCTCTTTAATGAGACTTTTATTTTTAGCTGAACAACAAAAAGTATAGAAAACTATATTATTGCCTTTCCTCTAGTTTCCCAGAAATATTCATTATTACCCTTGAAGTAGGTTTCCTTTTTACACTACTTACCACAATTGTGTCGAGTACCTCCATTCAAAGGATGGCCAAAAACAACTGTTGCCCCAAAAACACTTTTTATCTTTTGAGTAACCAAACTCATGGTCCATTTTAGGGCTGGCAAGCCCAATTTTGGCTAAATAACCCAGTCTCTGCATTATTTTTTCAGTGGGACAATGAAGTTACTTCTGTGCCCACAGGGCCAGTTACTATGTGTTAACACTGAACGTGACTGAGCACCAGGAGTTGGAGATGTGTCTTGAAGATTCCTGCTAGTGAGGTGACAAATGTCCAAGAGTCTATCCTCTCAGTTTTTGCTTTTCATCAGAATGGGGAGATTTGGCAATTATGTCAGTCTTTCTATTCAAAATTCAAAAGGGCTATATGCCATGTGCAGAAATGTGATCACTGTGTTAAGTATTCCTATTCTGTCTGAAATAGGAATCAGAAGAATTCACTAGGAGCTGGAGAAAACAAATGAGTATTCCTACCAGTAATGTAGGTAGACTGGAAGTCTAAGAAGCATTAGTGCCCTTGTGCGTGGAGGCTACATGAGGTTGTATCCTCACATGTATACCACCAGCTACTTCCAACCGGTATTTGCTGGGGTGAGATGCTATGGGTAAAGAATCCTTGTCACCAAAGACTATTACTTAACAGAATTTATAAAATTTGGACTCAGGTTAAGACTGAGCTTCATATGTCAATTCTGATGCTTTATTAGCTGAGTGGTTTGACCTCAAGTGTATTACTCTCATTCCTTAAGTCTCAGTTTGCTTATCTACACAATTGAGATGATAATACGACTCTTGCAACACGGTTGTTTTGGGCATCTTAAATATTCATGGATTCCAAACTGAAGATACAAGAATGTTGGTAGAGGTGCAGAAAGAAGAGACTAGTATCTCAGACAGTAGCTAGGAGCCTGGGCTTTCTACATCTGGGCATAGATTTAAATCCTAACTCCACCACTTCTGTTGACCTTGGGGAAGTTGCTCTAACTTCTGAAAACCTCAGTGTCCTCAGCTGTAAAAGATGGATAGTGTTAATTCCAACTCTGAGAGTTACTGTGAATGATACAAGAGTCATCACGATAGGGCTTTCTACACAGTAAGTGTTTCTACCAGTAGTAGGTGTTAGTATGGGACTAGGCTGCTTTGGGAGACTTTTCTTCAAATTCCAGAGTCAACATTTTGGTTGGCTTTCTGTCCTTGCATATTACATAGCTAAACATTGTGATCATGATTGTTCTCTTTCAGTTCATAATATGGTCAGCTATTTTTGTCCCCAAAGGTTAATAGTACCAAAGAGGAAAGAGCTGCTCAGGGGAAAGGTTTAATCTGAAGATCTAGAAAGTCAGTCAGTGTCTGTCTATAGAGCTGTGTTAGGTTCTATGCTGGGGAGCTAAAGAAGAATCTTTACAGCTGGTTTACAGATTTCACTGGGTGCACAACGATGACCTTGACTATTATCACTTCATATTTTCCTCCTCTTTATTTTATTTTATTTTTTAAATTATTATTTTTAAAGATTTATTTACTTATTTATTCATTATATATATATATATATATATATATATATATATTGAGAGAGAGAGAGAGAGAGAGAGAGAGAGAGAGAGGCAGAGACACAGGCAGAGGGAGAAGCAGGCTCCACGCTGGGAGCCCGACACGGGACCCGATCCCAGGACCCCAGGATCGTGCTCTGGGCCAAAGGCAGGCGACAAACCCCTAAGCCACCCAGGGATCCCCTTTCCTCCTCTTTTAAAGGGCAATGCCCCAACTACTTTATAACTGATTCTAGGACAACCAAGGAGGAAGTACATGGCTGCAGCTTCTGTCTGGCATCTGATACCAACGCCGCTAAGGAACAATTAAGAAACCCCTTGGGTGAAGATGGGGCTGCCTGATTTCCTGCACTGTCTTCTTTGCATTACTATATTCTCAGAAGAAAAATAAAAGAACAAGATAGGCATACAGACTGGTGAAGTTTTAGAAGCCCAGTGAATGATGCTTTTCTTCCCTGCCTGAGTTTGGAACCAATTAATAAATGGATATGAGACAGACAGCTGGACATCAAAGTATTAGCTTTGTGAGTGGTAAAAGCTGGATTGGAGCATGGCGCATTACACTAGTTCTGTGTCCATGTGGGCCTTGTGGTACTTCAGCTTTGAATGAGACAAACATGTTCACCAGCCAGAGGCAGAACTGGACCACTGTTCACAAGCCCTGACTGCATGGCAGAGAGCATGTGAGTTCTCCACCCAGGATGATACAGTGAGAGGAAGGGGGAAGAGGCTTTTTCTGTAGCTTCTGCATCTCTCACCACTCAAATCATAACCCTTGGTCCTGCTGGGAACACTGAGGTTGTGGTACAGCAGGAGACACCAGTGTTACCCACAAGTCAGGGGTTTACAATATTCATACCATGCTCCTCCTCAGTGGTCCAGTGAAGCCTCTTGTCCTTTTACTATGATTATTGTTTAAACATATAAAATAAAATATGTAGACTTCCAACAGAAACCAATTATATTAAGACACAGTTTTCAAAGTATTTTTTAAATTTTGAGATACAATAATAGTTGTATTTCTTTATTAATATATTTAGATTTCATAGCAGTCTTAAAAATTACAATAATTTCAAAGTTGCCATGAGTGTTAGTGATATTTTGAGGTATCTGCAACCACAGGAATGTGATATAACAGCATCTCCGATTTCTACTGGTGATGTGTACCATGGTATACAATATGGTTTGTTGCCCAGTTTCATAAGGAGATAAATGCTGTATTTTGGTTAGAGATTAGTGAAAATAAAAATGAAATTCTTTCCCCCCCCCCCCCATCCAAGTTCATGAACACCCAGTTAAGGGCACTTTAAGAACCTCTCAAGATCAGTGGTTAGGGCTTGTTTAAATACACATTGTTTGGCCCCAACCCCAGAGTTTCTAAGTCAGTAGATGTGGGATGGGGCCTGAATGTTTGCATTTCTTACATGCCCTGGATGATGATGATGATGATGATGATAACGATGCAGGCCCAGAAACCCCATTTTGAGAACATGGTTCTAGATGAAGGGCCTCCATGCAGAAACATTTAGAATGGAGAATATGTTCTCCCCTGTTTGAAATTGTCAAACCCATGCATCTCAGAGGTTCCTACCTGGTTTTCTGAGAAGTAGAAAGAATCCAGATGGATATTGATTGGTACCATTATTGTCACACCGTTTCTATTTTAAGAGCTGGCTCAAATCTCCCCTCTTCTCTAAAGCTTTCTTAATAACCCCATATCAAACAGACCCTCCCTACCTCCAAACTCCCTTAAACTATAGCTTTTGTTCTATACCACATCCTTGGGAATATGTTGTATTGGCTGGCCCATTTTCCTTTAGTTTATCTCAGTAGTTTATTCCCTGTCTCTCTAACTAGATCTTGTGCGTTATGGAGAACTAATCCCTGTACTAACACTAACACTCTCCACTTTGCTATGTGCACGGATGCCTTTGAGATGTTCTTATTGATTACGCCATCTTGTGAACCTGCAGTTAGGTTCGACCAGTCAACCATACTGTGGGGTAATTTTTGCTGATACAACGAGAACAAAAAGCATAGCTAGCTTTTGTTGGGGTGTTTATGTTACAAGTGACACAAAACTTAATACGCATTGGCTTAAATTTAAGATGGGACTTAATGGCAAAGTACATGAGTAACTTCTGGTATAATCTGATACCAAGATCCCTGCCACCATCAGGCCTCTCCTCTATGCTTCATTTTTATCTTTTTTGCTATTTTGCTCTTCTGTGTTCATTCAGTTTGTCTTCAAGCTGGAATTCCATTATGGTAAAAGAAATGGCCATGCTAGTTTGAGAATTCACACACCATCCTGAGGAAGAATGACAGTCTCTTCTTGTAGTTCTGTCTAAAGTATGTGGAAACTTCTCTCTCTGGGACCTCTGGTAAATACCTCTTCATATCTCATTTTTGTAAATTGGATCACATCCTCACAAGTAAAAATAACAGCTAGGATCAGAGGAATCTTCTTGTGACCAAAGTTGTCTATTCTATGAGTGGGGAGGGGGCAATGCCCAAATGAAATCAATCTGCTGCTAACCAAGGAAAAGGGGAGAATGAATGGATTTGGAAAATCAAAACCAACAAATATGCTCTATAATACCTTTCCAGTTTCTAGTTTTAGTTTATATTTTAAGCTAGCAAATAATCCATGAACGAAAAGAGCTAAACGATCCCAAATGAAAAGTACTTTTACCAAACCCATGGTTTCAGACAGATGTGAACCTAAACTGTAAAAAAAATGTATAGTCCCTAGGAGTGAAGACTTGCTCATTGCAGTCAGAAGACTCAGGACTGAGTATGCATTTATCCATAAATAGCTGAGGGACTCTGCATATAGAAATTCATCACATCAGACCAGTGAGTGAACATGTGACAATAAGGTTAGCTTGGGTGAAGGCTGCTATTAATCTATTCTGCATGAGTATGTGTGCTGTGTGTGAAGTCTAGGGTGTTGTGTTTATGAGTATATGTGTAGAAGTGTATATTGGGTAGGGGACTCTTTGAGCTTTTCCTGATTACTGGAATTTGCACCAATTTCTATCATTCTATCTTTTATGAGGAATCATAGGTGCTTAGCCAAGACACGTGTTTAAGGAGTTTGTCTTCACTGTTGTCAGTTTCCTATATTGTGTCTTATCTTACATTTGGAGATACACTCTCCCATTCTTCCAGTTGTTTGGCTCTCACCTTCTTTATAATAGCCCTTTCCTGATCTAGGTACTGAGGTGATTCTGAAAATTATTCACAATAAAGTGAATTAGTCCAGCTAAGTGAATTAGCTGGAATGCCAGCTTTCCCAAGGGTATGAGAAAACAATAACCAAAACACTGGACTTTTAATGTGGTATAACAGAAACAACACAGATTCTGAAGCTGACAACCCCAGCTTCAAGTACTGACTCTACTGCTGATGAACTGTGTGACTATAAATAAGTGACTTGGCTTCTCTGAGCCAGAGAGTTCCTGCACTGTGTGATAAAGAAGATAGTGCCTCCATGAAGGGTACTTTAAGAAGTTGTATGTGATAAGCCATGCAGAGTGTTTGACTCAGAGAAGTGATTCAGTCCATTTTAGCTCCCTTTTATAATGGTGGAAATTCAGGTATCATTCAGCAGTTAGGGCTGGTGCTTTTTAGGATAGCTCTCTTAGTGAGTCCCCTTAGAATCATTCAAGTGAGTTACTTAACATATGTACACATTGAGTGAATCCTACATCCAGGAGCCAATTCCTATTCCTACCATTCTTCTACTTATATATATGAAGAAGGAAAATTTCTTAACTAATTTTTCCTCATATGCAAGTACTACTAAGTAACTCAAATGGAGTTGCCTCAAATATTTTAAGCCTACTTTAAACTTTGACATGAAGTCTTATGAAGGTGGTAGAAGATGTTTCTGATTTTATTTTGGAAATTCAGCTAACTTCCACACATATGTGAGTGATAACCTCTGCTGTTTACTTACTTGCAGGGCCTCATCTGCTTCTCTCCATCTTGTATCTTTCCCTTCTTATATCTTGTAGGTCCCTGCCCTTTACTATTTCCAACACTTTAAGGAGCAAAAACATTTCCCTCACTCATTATCATCAATTTGAAATTATATTAGCAACTCCTTCCAAACAAAGAAGCAAAGCATTCTCCTCAATGGCTCCTAGCAAAGATATTAACCAGACTGACCACAGTGGAATTCCTCTAATTTTTTTTTCCTTTCAGTTTGGTCCCCTGTAGCCCTCTTTTGAGTACAATCTTGGAGCTAGCCTATATCTCTTTGACTTGTTAATAAGAATGTCATGTAAAATGAAATAGGAATCAAAAGTCTAGCTGAAATCCAGGTAGATCACAACTATTGTTTTCTCCTTATCACTCTGGGGTGTCATTGCAGCATGGAAGGAAATGAGATTGATCCGGACAATCTGATTTTCCTGAGTTGCTGTGGTTGCAACTCAGGATCTTGTTTTCTCATAGAAAGTTGCAAATTGATAGTTTGATTATTTCTTCAAGTATCTTTCCAGGTCTTGAAGCAAGATACAGAGCTTGGAGTCACCAAATAGAATTCTTTTTCTCTTCATTAAATTATGACAATTCATTTGTATTTGCCAGCCTTCAGAGTTTTTTCTCCATACTTTACAATTTTTTTTATAACAAGCTGGAAAACTCAGATATCCTCAGCTACTCCCTGTCTTGAATGCACAAACACCAAGGAGCTGCAAGTTGTCAGTTGTACCTTTCAAATGTCTTTCAGAGTGTTCTCCACCTTGTCTTTCTAATTTTTATGTCTTAGCTTAACCCTTTGTCACCTCTTACCATCATGTTTTATTGCTGATAATTGATCTTCCTCCTATAAAATTTCTTTCAATTCAATCCATCTTGCATGCTCCGGGCACAAACCAAAAAGAAACAAAAAATAGTATCTCCAAACCAAAACACCAAAAATCAAAACCTGAGAAGAGCAAGAAGCCACCATACCTGGTCACATCATGACCATGCTGAAAGGTTTCCATTGCCTCCTTACTGGTACAAGGAGCACAAGGTACAAATTTCCTGGCATGACATATAATATCCCTTCAATACCTATTTCTGTGGCCTCATTTTTTACCATCCCTCCTGGCACCATACATTTGAGTCAGGCCAATTTTCTTCCTATTCACAAAGATATGATAATACCATAAATATTTTTTCAAGTTTCTTAAAAAGAAAAATGGTAGGGGCTGTGTAGTTTACCTGTTCCCTCATAACTTTCTCCAGTACCTGGGGAGTAAAGACACCATGATAACTGATAATAACTCAAGCTGGATAACTTACGTTGTGAAGTCCAAGTCAATGAATATATTGATTCAGTTCTTTAAGGCATACTCAAGTAGTGTGGGTATGGTTAAAGATCGACTTTCTGTCTCTCATAACTGTAATTATTTGATTTACTTTGACTTGGTAGGACTGGGAGATGGTGGAGAAGAAGGGAGAAATGGTTGCCTAGGATTAAGTGGGAAGGTAAGAAATAAATTTCATTGGCTTCACAACTGGCCTTCACATCTGAGGACATAGGAGTCACCATTTTGATCTATAGAAATAATATTTAATGAAGAAAAATCTAGGAAAGTGAGAATCTGGTCGAAGGTTGTTTCTTTCTGTCCACCAGTTTAGGAAGAGGCCAGAATGAGATCTGCTGGAGCTGCAAGGGTATGAGCCTGTCCCATGTTACCACCACCAAGGGAAACTCTTGCTGCAGATTGCTAGATTGCTGTGGTCAGCTCAGGATAGAGAGAGATTGTGCCACAACCTGACTCTGAGAATTCTAACCACTGAACAATTCTGGCTTCTACAAACACAGATAAAAATTAATAAAGCAGGTGCATGTCAAAGTTGGTATTAAAGCAGCTTAGCCCTATTATCTAATGATTGTGTGGCCTCATTTTATATTATCTCATTAATCCTTGCAGATTTAAACATGGATCTACTTTGGATGTGATAAAGACAAAGGTTGTTGTGAAGGTGATAAAAATGGAATCCCTTTCAGGGGTGGGAGAAGAGAGCTTTGGAGATTTCTGTGGGCCACCTCTTCATTGACCCTCATCATCTACCATCTCTCAGAGGCCAAGTGAGGAGAAATCTTTTGCTCTCCCCACCACCACTTTTCTGTCAACAGACAACTTAGCAGCAAGCATGTTGGGAAGTGAATGCACAATGGGCTGTGAACCCAAAAGGATGGCTTTGGGCTTCTCTGTCTGGAGTTTAGTCCCTCTTACTCTATTCTCCTTAGAGACAGCACATAACTGCATTTTATTCTCTGTGGGATCCCACTGGGTGTACTTGAAGACTTTTGTTCAACTGCCCTCAGCTTTTCCTGACTGCCTAATTAACCCTCTTTTGAGTCTTTTCTCCTGGGTTCTAGCCCAACGCTTTAGTCACTCTGTAGTTGGTACTTTCCTGGATCCTATTCTAAGAGCTCAGGCACAAGATGGCTCACAAAACAAGGGATTCCCCCAAGGGGCGCAGGCAGCCTGAAATCTCAGTAAGAAAGAAAAAAAAAAAAAGAAAGAAAAAACAAGAAAAAGCAAACAAAGGCACATAGGCTGCCATTCAGGGCAACAGCTTCCTGGTGAGGACCTGATCCCTCATGACACTCCCTTGGCATGGCTCTGCTATATTAGGCCAACTGGGATTTTGTCCAAAGCTCTCTCCAGGTGAAAAAGCAAGCCCTGCTTCAGGCTGAGGAGGTACCATTAAGTCATTTTCTTATTGCCTTTCAGGCCAGCTTTGAACTATAAATAAACCAAGGGCCTAGGAGCAGCCACAATGCTTGCTGTACGGTTATTTGCATCCCTGTCTCTATCTGAATTCCAACTCTTCCTTTTAGAAACCCCACAAGGTTGGCAGGTCCACCACTCCTGCTGCCAATGTCAGTGCATTAGCACTTAGCTTAAGTGAACACATATGCCAGGCAGGCTCATGGCTCTCCCCCGACCCTTTCCTAATGGAAACACTTCAGATAAAGAATGATACCACTAATATATTGCGTATACTTATTGTATTGATCCTATCTGAGAGTACTAGCCCTTAAAAAATACTGACTATATTTGCTAAGATGCTCTAGAGTAACCAGCACAGACATATAATGATGGTGATAACAATGAAGACAATGATGATGGAATGACAATATGAGTGGCAGTGGCAGTAGCTATGGTTGCAATAATAACTTAGTGTTTATTGAGTGCCTACTACTGTTGGTCAGGCATCAGGGCAGTGCCTTTGTATTAGATGTTCCATGTGTCATTTCTCTCTTCACAATAATCCCAAGAATGTTTTATAATTTTCAGATGGAGAAAGGGAGGACTAGGGTAGTGAAATGATTCATCCAAAGGCCCATGGTGGGCAGGCAGGACACCATGTGTGATACCAACATCTGTGTGATACCAATGTCAAGTGGCCTTCTAGTTTTCCCAAGTTTCCTCTATACTGAATTTCATGTGACAAGGCAACCCGAATGGGTTTAATTTTTAAATTCATTCAAAAAACCTTAAGGCATTCTTAAATTTTATTGGAAAGCCACAGAAACAATAAATTTCAAAACATAAGATAGCATGCTGAATGCTAAGGCCACTTTTCAGGAGATTAAGGTGGGTTTTTCACATAACAGGCTACAAATAGAACGTTTAATGTTCTCTCAGTAACATTGTCAAAGGTATTTACTTTCTACTCATCTCTTTTCTTGTAAGCTCTAGAGGTGTCACTGGTAATATAAAGAAGGCAACGTTCCAAAGGCTCACATGAGTTTAAAACTCTGCTTCCTTCTTCGTAGTTTTTTTTTTTCCATTTTGGAAAAAGCTAAGTTAGTTGCTTAGTTTCTGTAACTTCATGGAACTAGAGAATCTGTTTGGCTTGTTTTTTTTATGTGGGGTTTGTGTGTGTGTGTGTGTGTGTGTGTGTGTGTGTGTGTGGTAAAACCAAAAGAGAAAGAAGAGCTTATAGACATTTATATGATCTGTGTGAACTTGAGCAAAATTATCATCTATGTCTTGACTATAGGTGGAATGAACTTGAATATGACGGGAGCAGACTATTAACCCAGTTACCTATCCAAGATTTTCTAGTCAATATACTATCCAGTGAACCATTTTGCATTTTGTCACCTTGGGCTCACCAGTAAAATAATAGACCTGCAATTGCCAAGTCTTCACAAGATGCCCAGCTTCTAGAAAGATCAGGGAACCTAAACAATATAATATCTAAAGAAAAAGTGTTGACGGGAAGAGAAATTCTCTAAATGTTGTCTTATAAATATATTGAATCCTGACGATAACCCACTGAATAGGTATATCATCATTCCAATGAAACTGAGTCACAGAAGAGTTAAACCACTCATCCAAAGTTATGCTAGTTGAGAAAAGGTCAAGCTGAGGTGTGAACACGGGTAATTAGAGTGTGAGTTTAGGTTATTGCAGAAGTTTTTGGTCTAGCGAAGTGCAGGTGTTGAGCGAACTCTGTCTCTGTCCTTGTGTGGCAGGAAAGTGTGCGGTTTCAGAACACCCTGAATCCACAGCTCTAAGCCTTGGCCCCATGATGATTTCATCAGCCTCTTCCCGTGGGATCATTTGCCTGTCTATTGGGCAGAGCCATTCTAACCCAACTAGGAATCCGGGATGATGGGCCATCTCTGAGATCCATAGTTTTCTTAAATCTCCTTTTCAAATCTCCTTTTCAAGGCTTTAATGAGATTAAAGGTCACTGATTTACTTAAGCCTGACTGAGAGGAAACTGAATCCTGAGCTTGCATTTGTTGGCAATGGACTGCCCGGGAGCACTGGGCAGTTTTTGGAAGAACTGGCTATCCTTAAAGCCCTTTTCCTTTATATAATCACACTAGATGGTGACAAATCCTGGTGACAGTACTACCCTTTAGATCTGAGGTGACAAAATCCTACCACATTAGCTTCCCTCCCCCAAGTCATGTTCTCTGTCATGACTAAGTCACCAGCAACGCCCATTTCAAAAAGAGCTATTTTCCCCCACTAACCAAAAAGAAACCATCTGATGATTTCTGCATATTTTAACCTTTGACAATTTTCTTAACTACCTTTTAAAAACTTATGTACACTATTTTCTTTAAACAGCTATCTAGGGATGCCTGGGTGGCTCAGTGGTTGAGCGTCTGCTTTCAGCTCAGAGCATGATTCCAGAGTTCCGGGATCCCGTCCCACATTGGGCTCCCTGCAGGGAGCCTGCTTCTCTCTCTGCCTATGTCTCTGCCTCTCTCTGTGTCTCTCATGCATAAATAAGTAAAATCATAAAAAAATAAACAGCATCTAACATTGATGGACTCATGTCACTATTGAATAAGGAAGACTAACCATGACCTACTCACAACCAAAGCATGTTGCAATGAGAACCTGTAAAGAAACTGCAAGATGGCTTAACCAAGTCTGTGGTGCCTTTATAGCAATGGATGAAAAGGGCCAGGGAAGCTCAGACTATCATTTATAATTTAGCAGCATTATTTTATTATGATCACCTCTGCTCTTCTAGATTTGTCTCACATTCTCCTTGGCATTTTAAACAAAAAGATGCTTTCCTCCAATTCTTCTGTTTTCACCAGGTCATGTTATGTCTTGTCATATCAAGTCATGTTTGATGTGACATGACATGGGGTGGTATGTAACTCAGCCCAATCAATAGAGGAACCAAGAACAGCCTTGGTGGATCTTTGATACAAAGCTGGGGTCCCTGGCTGCTGAGTGCTTTTTGAACATCCCATCGTTCTTTTGGTAACCAGCATGGACAGAGGCAGGAATAGCCTCACAAAATGTGACAATGTTCTATTTGTTGTTTGCATTTTTCTCTTCGACTGATTACCTAGTCAGGGAAACTATGGAAGAAATATCTTTTCAATTGGGCATTCTCTAACTAGATGGCAATATACTGTCCATCTAGGACTGGCTACATAATTCATGGGGTCCAGGGTAAAATAAAAATGTGCAACCTCTTATTAAAAAATCAAGACTTTCAATTTCAAGATGGTGACATCAGAGCATGTAATCAAGTGTGGGGCCTTTCTGAGCACTGAACTCCTCATGAAACGAGGTATATGCCTCACATACATAGAAGGCTCTTGGTCTTGGGATCATATGCAGGGGTCTTCCTATCTTTAAAAAGTGTACCTTGCATGATGGTGCACATTTCTGATGATGGCCTATCGTGCCAGACACAAGAGGGAGAAGAGAAATGTCATTATAACTGCATTCAGGGATATTTCAATCGGTGCTGATTGCTACTTCTCTTTAAAGCACAGCAATTTGCTGCACAGATTCTGTAGTGGTGGGAATGGCACCCACTGCTATTTCCTATCTCCGCCTACCTCCCTCTCCTCCTTGCAAGACTTCCTTTATTCCCTTTCTTCTGTTTTGGTTTGGTTCATAATACTTTGGGCAAAGATTACTTCCTTTATGTTTTTACATTGAGGCTTTTCTTCCAAATGAAATCTGCCTTGCTTCATTTTATTTCATCAATCCTCTGCAAAATGGCAACAGTGTATTGTACAATTAATTGGTGTAATTTATGGACTCGAAGGACTGACCTTTTTCCTTTGAGCTTTAAGGTGTCTGTGTGTGTGTGTGTGTGTGTGTGTGTTTGCACTTACAATTGGAACACAGTTTGCAAACTGCAAATGAACTAATATAAATTTACTTGGTATGTAAACACATAGTTTTAAAGTTTGTTAAAATCTCTAAGACCACAGTGTGTACCAAACAGGAGGGAAAAAAAGAGAAAGTGGGAATAAAAGAGACCTTCTGATATCCTCCTCTTCAAATAGGCTGACATGATAGATGCACATCTCTGTTTTAAAACAAGTAAAACGGTTTTAAGATCCTAAAAGATTCAGTCCATGAATGAGGTCCTGGGTCCTCTTAGAATTGTCAACATTTTAACACCTGCTGCCACCAGAGACCCTGCCCTGATGCCTTTGATACAAAGACCTGCCTTTGGAAATCTGAATATGAAATTACCCAATTAAGATGTAATGGCCCTCCAAGTCTTCCCAGGCATATTGTAAGGAATGAAAGGAGGCATATTTACAATCACAGTGCACTATAAAATTTTATCCAGTTGTATCAAATTGGCAGGGCTAAGTTAGCCAGCACCATCCTAATGCAGAGTAATGTATATATGACCGTGGCAGGGCCTATGATCAGATGAGGTTACCCTGTCAGAAGGATGGAGGAGGATGTTCTCTAGACATGGAGTTGGGAACCAGGTATTGGGATGTAATGGTGATGGAGAGTTTACTCGACATGGTTAGTATGTCCCCAAACAGATTCAACTCATGGAAAACTAGATTTTTTTTTTAAGCATCATGTAGGAGGCATAGGTTTTTTTTACACATTTTCTGGTGAAATTAACACATATGGATTTTTAAAGACTCATAACATTTTAAGTAGTTCTTGGTGACTTGGTTTATTTAATTGCCTTTTAATTTTACCATGCTTACTAGAAAATTTCATTTTTTTCAAAACATGAACATTATTTGTATTTAGGAGGGTTGAAGAAGGTTTACCTCTGGAAACAGAGTCTTCAGTGCCTCCAAGGTCAAGACTGATGTGGGAAGATGGTCTCTTCTTTGGTTTCTTTTTCTTATTCTTTTTCTCTCCCTTCCTCTTTTGCCCTAACAGGATCAGGTAAAGAGCAAATAAAAACAACCTTGGGCCTATAAAAAGGTGATGCCATTTAGTCTTGTTTTGCAGAGGACCGGAGCACAACTTAGCGTGAGTGCAGTGCATTCAATAATCCAAGGCTGCATCATCAGTTCTGGAGGCAGTGCAGAAGGACAGAGGAGCCTTGCGCCACTGAGACAAAGTAACAGCACTGGGTTCAGGAAGGAACATCTTTTATGTTCAGCCAGGTGGTTGTGTTCCACAGGGGCATGGTGAGTTTGTGTGTGTGTGTGTGTGTGTGTGTGTGTGTGTGTGTGGTGCAAGGGTGAGAGTATGTGTGCGTGTATGTGCATGTGAGCATAAGAGTGTGTGTGTGAGAGTGTGGTATACATGTGAGAGTGTGTGTGAGTGTATGTGCATGCGAGCATGAGAGAGAGACAGAGAAAGAGAGAGAGAGAGAGAGAAACAGTGTGTGTGCATGCTCATTAGGGCAGGGGAAGAGGAGAAGAAGAACAAAGTGGGAGGGAAAGAAGGGCACCCAAACAGCAGGAGTGCCTGCTGAAACACACGCTGAAGGGGCTTCAACTTTTCTGTAAGACTGTTTATGTTTTACCAGTCTGCATATTAAAATGAAGATTCTCTACAGTTCTGTTTGTCCAATACTGTAGCCACACTCACCACATGTGGCTACTGAGCACTTGAAATGTGGCTAGTCTGAATGGAGAGGTGCTCTTCTCTACAGAATACACACCTCAGATCTCAGACTGAGTATGCTAAAGAGAATCTAAACAATTTCATTAATGTCTACATTGATCAATATGAAAATGATATTTCAGATATATTAAGAAAATACATTCTTAAAATTAATTTCACCTGTATTTTAATACTTTTCAACGTGGCTATGAAGAGAATTTAAATCACATATAGGGCTTACATTATTTTCTATTGGACAGTGCTTCTCTAAATCTTTTAGTCCCTGATGGGTATATGTGGATGGGGGAGGGAGGTGTTTTGGAGGGAAGGCTTGTGAACTCCAGCCACACATGTATAATTCTTTGATCTTAGCATCCTAATCACCCCAAAACTTCTCACTCAATTACCCCCAGCCTGGGAAGATATGACACTTTTCAAAAAGGACTATCTATGGTTGTCAGTTTTTCCATGTCCTGTAATCCTGCAAAGGAAATATATTTACAAGGCACTTATGCCTGGCAGCTCTCTTATCTTTCTTAAAATATGGGTGAGGGACTGGTTTTGTGATTGAACACAAAATGAGAGCTGCTCTTTCACGCCATCTTCCAAGCAGGTGGTATTATGTGCCACGCTATTTATACAGTGAATCTGGGAGCCCAAACAGAAAGAAAGAAGAAGAAAGAAAGAAGAAAGAAGAAGAAGAAAGAAAAAGAAAAACTCTTTACCAAAAAATCTCTAATTTCCCCAGCAATTCTCCAGGAGCAAACAGAGCAGAAACAGACATTTGGTGTCAGCAGTAGTTCATTATCTAAATCCTCTGTAATTACTCTAAAGCTATCGTTAAAGATAAAAAGTGATTTTATTATTAATAGTATCTTCTTGTATTTGTGTAGCTCTTTATAATTTAAAAAGCATATCCTCTGCTATCATCTTGATCTCTTATGATGACTCCATGACTTAGACCATTTTATTCCCATTTGCAAATGAGGAGACAGGCTGCATAAGCCACAGAAAGAGTTAGCAGCAAGCCATGAGTAGAACTCCAGTCTCAAAACTGATTCTGATAGTGTTTTTCCATCAGTTCTTCTTACACTCAAGGTTTGGGTAGTCTTATGCACAGATACTTTAAAATCTTCTTCCCTCTAAACTCTGTAAGATTCCTAAGATAAGAACAAATAAACTCTGGGGATGGGGGAGTAATGAATAGCAGATCACCAAAGCCACTTGTCATACCTGTGTCGCTTAAAATTAGTTGGTTTCACCCATGATTGTGGATGTGATACAGATTTGATCACCAGAATTGGCTACTTGAGGCTCAGAACAGTGGTCTCCAAATAGTGAGTATTAGAATCACCTGAAGGACTTGTTATAACACTGAAGGCTAGGCTCCAGCTTCAGAATTTTTGGTTCCACCACTCTGGAGAGGGCCTGATCATTTGCATTTCTAACTAGTTCCCAAGTGATGCTGACACTGCTGGTCCAGAGACCACACTTGGAGAACCAAGGCTGTTAGGGTACTAACTACACAGCAGAAATTCACAGGGAGAGAGGACATGCGATTGTAGTGACAGGGAGATGTCAATGCAAATGAATGTTTACAAGCTGAGCTGGGTTTTCTTGGAGGAACTTTTGGGACCAGAGCACCTCACATTAGTGAATTTCTGGGATATAGGGCCTTTAGGAATTTGGGTCAAGAAGACAGAGGACAACAAGAGAGAAAAGGAGAGAGAGAGAGAGGGAAATGAGACAGGGAGAAACAGAAACAGATTGATTTAAAACAAAGAACCTTTGATAGCCACAGAGAGCAATCAATACCACAGTTTCCTGTTGTACACATATTAAGAATAATTAAACAATAAAAAGGTCATTAGTTAGTTATTTAAATGTTTGCAATGTTTCCCGTATGAAGAGAAATGATCATTTATCATCGTGGCTGAAGTCACTTAAAAAATCTAAATACACAGTTACCCAAAGTGGCCATGTGAAGAGAATCTCTTGCCTCTCCAAATGGCGATCAAGCAGTTGGACTTCAAAAACAGTCATTTTTTCTAAAATGTTGAAAGGGAATTATTGTCCAAGGAATGTGGTTAATGAGGGGTCATTTTCCTATGTCACGTTAAGTAGGTTAGACAGATAATCCCACCATTCCCACCCACCACCCTTCCCATCCCCATCCCCAGAGCAGGGAGGGTGGGATTTCCCATTCTTTCTAAACATCCTCTCCCATCTTCACTTTTCTCCTTATGCTCTCTCATTTGTTTTGTGCATGCAATTCTCAGTAAAACCAAACCAAACAAAAACACGTAGCGGGATGACAAGTATTATATAGCAATGGCCAAAAATTAAATTAACCCAAAGTACATTAACAAAAACCCTCGCTTCAAGAAAATCACTCCCTTTATTTCAACTCTGCAACAAAAGAAATTTTCAGCCAAATGGTTTTTAGGCATTAAGTTGTTTGTGGTGACAGACTGAAACAGTTGGGTAATTATAAAGCAGTGTGTCACTTCTAAGAGTAAGTGTCCATTTAAAAGAGAGCAAGAAGCTGGTTTCACAGGAAGTGTTTTCTGATTCGGTGGTTTGGGGTAAGGAAGGAAAGTGGTACCTGGCTCCTGGTTGTCATGAATACATACCTGAATACACATTACCCACACTTGCACGGTCTCAGCATGATTTGGGAATGGGACTCCTTTTTGCCCTGCTCAGTAAAAAGTTGGAAGGAGGTGCAGCGGTAGAAAGCTATGGCTAGCACATTTTTTTTTATGGGTAAAATTTATAGAGTAATGTATCTACTTTTAGCATGACTATTGTTAAACCCGGAGATCAAGCAAAGTGACACTGAGTATATTGCTTTATCAATTGGATTCGTTCGAGTGAAAAATGCTGATCAGGCCATGTCTATCCCTTGGGTGCAGAAACCCTACTTCAACTCTTGAATGGTCGATACATAAAAGTCAAATTCATTATAATTTGTAGCTTTTTTTTTTTCTTGAAGAAGCATACAGTTCTCAGTACATCAATATCAACTCTTAAATCCACATTGGATGGAGAGGGTACAGCACAGTAATTCAATCTCTTTACACTTAATATGGTCAGGAAGGGAGAATGAAAACAGCCTCTTGTAAAATGATGGAAAAAACAGGATGCAATCACTCTGATGGAGCAGTGCAAAGGAGTCATTTTACACCATCCGTTACCAGGGCAACAAAATACAGTGAGCCCTATACATCTAACAGGTGACATTTTAGCTAAAAAATTGCTTCTTTGGTATTTTTTCTGTCTATGAAAAACAATGTTACCAGCGTTTTCACTTGTCATGTACTATAGGGCAACATATTCCTGCTGACAGACCCATAATGGAAAAATCGAGCAGTTAAATAGTATTACAGTCTAACTTTTTGGATACATGTTAATATGCTCTTTAAAGAGATTTCAGACATTTTCAAACACCCTGGAGATTCAAGGGATTGTAAATCTATGCATACATCTATGCATTCAACTTGGTTTTCAGGGAAGGAAAAAGTATTTAACTGTGTTTCCAGAATATGGCATAAAGTCTTAGATACGCTTTCAAGACAAGTAATTAACATAATTGCCTCATGTCGTGAAACCCATAACCTTGGCAAACATAACATTATGTTATGTCCACAGCCCTTCAGGAAAAAGAAAAGAGAGAACATGGTATTTTCACAACAGAATAGTCCTTTTAGTTTATCCCAAAGGGAACCTGGTGCTGAAAAAGTAGAAATTGGGGAACTTAATTTTTTCGAGTAAAACCATGATCAATTTTATAGGATGTGATGTAATTCTTTTCTTAACTATTTAGAGGAGATGATCATTTCCCCTTTTCCCCAAATTCATGCAGTGTGATCATTAGAAAAGATGCAATAGTCCTATCTTGGATTTTGTCTTATTGCCTATGTAAGAATTTTGTTACTGCCCCAAAGTTACTCTAGTTCTTCTGGGCTTAGATTCCAAAGGGAACTATTCAAATTTGTGGCTGGGTCATTATTTGCCTTCTCATGATTTTTTTTTTCAAAACCACTGATGTAGAAAAAGGAAATCCTAAAGAATACAGTCCAAACTTTCCTCTTTACAGACCAATAAACCAATGACTACAGAGGGTGGAGTGGTAGAAATGGGACTAGAACCCAGATCCCTAATGTTGGGGCCAGTTTCAGTTGTGTTGCAAGGCCTTTTAGTGTTGACCTCAGCTCTGACACACAGGCTGCCATGAGAATTGGCCATTCAGCCACAAGTTTCCTTACTCTGAATTTTAATTATTTATCTGACATTGTCTATGTGTGTTATAGAAAGCTTTAATAAATGCCTCTGCTTCTAAAAAAATAGAAAAAGATAAAACCATAATTGGAAAAATACATGTAATTTTATTTATCCTAAATTTAAATCAGAGTACTATTTTCTCAAAGCCATTGCTTGGACATTTTATGTCACTTACCTATAACCCCTTACACACACACACACACACACACACACACACACACACACATTCCTCTCCTTTTCCTCTTTTTTCCCCCCAAGTTTCTCCTTGCTGGGCCTGGCCTTTCTCCTTGTTAAGATATTTCTAACCCCTTTACACATACATGAGCATATCAGAACTATTCACAATAGTCAAAAGGGGCAAGCAACCTAAATATCTATTAGCAGAATGGATAAACAAAATATGATATATACATGATAAACATGCATGAATAATAGAATATTATTCAGTATTAAAAAGGAAGAAAATCCTGTCACATGCTATGACATGGATGAATCTTAAGAACATTGTCTTGAGGGAAATAAGCCAATCACAAAAGACAAATACTGCATGATTCCATTCATATGTGGTATCTAAAGTAGTCAAATTCATAGGATTAGAAAGTAGCATGGTGGTTGCTGGGGCTGGGATGAGAGAAAAAGGGAGTAGTTTAATGGCTATGCAGTTTGAGAGGTGCAAAATGAAAAAGTCTAGAGATCTGTTTCACAGCAATGTGAATGCATTTCACTCTACTGAACTCTACATTTATAAATGGTTAAGATGGTGCTTTAGACTTAGTTCCTTCAAAATTCATGTTAAAATCTGACCCCTATGATGTGATAGCCTAGAAGGTGGAATATTTGGGAGGTAGTCTGGTTATGAGTGTGGAGCCCCCACACATGAGATTAATCTCCTTATAAAAGAGATTCTAGAGAGCTCTTTCACCCCTTCTGCCATGAGAAGACAGAGTGGGAAGTTGGCAGCCTGCAACTCAGAAGGGGCCTTCACCAAATTCAGACTTCTGGCCTCCAATTTCAAGACTGAGAAATAATTGTCTACTATTTATAAGCTACCCATTCTATGGTAATTTTTTTTATAGCAGCCAGAATGGACTAAGAAAGATAGTAAATTTTATGTTATGTTTTTTTTTATCACAATGGAAAAAAAAAAGAAAAGAAGGTATTCTGATTCCTTGACACAAATATGCTGGCTTATATGTTACTTCCCATTTGAGCTCTATAATTGGGCAATGTAGTTATGATAGCTGACAAATTGTCACAATTATCATAAAGCCTTTGCTTTAAAAGGAAGCTTTCCTACCTCTGTCTCCAAGCAGTGCTTTGGTCATACCTTCATTTGAGCACTCAGTCTGTTGTATTTATAACTACTGGTGACCCTTCCTGCCCCATGATTGTGAACTCCCAATTTTGTATCACAGAAGTCTGGGCATGTAGCAGATGCTCAATAAAATTTTGAGTGAGACATTGCAGTCATTGAAAAAAAATTAGAAATAATGTACAAAGGTAAGAAGGAATATATAATATTTTTGTGATTTTCCACGCTGTGTTTCTATCACTGTGTGGCATATCTTTTTTGTTTCATGTGCATTTGTTTGAAGT
This sequence comes from Nyctereutes procyonoides, assembly GCF_905146905.1. Taxonomy (NCBI): domain Eukaryota; kingdom Metazoa; phylum Chordata; class Mammalia; order Carnivora; family Canidae; genus Nyctereutes; species Nyctereutes procyonoides. The sequence goes on from NW_026575146.1 coordinate 46,161,491, forward strand.
GGCTGACCTAATATGGAAATCTAAGTCTTCTCTGGCACACTACTCTGATAAATCCCCGTGCTATAGGATTAAAGAGGTTTTCAGTGTTGATGGCATCCATAGGGTTAATGATTTCTGCTCCTTGGGTTCTAAGATCTCCCTGGAGGTGGTGGCTCCTGGGTCAGTATCTTTCCTGTTTAGAATCACACATTATTTCAGGAGACAGAATTGACAAGCTCCAGAACAATATGCTGAGTTAAAAGAAAGACATAATAAGGTATGGCAAATAAATGCCAAGTGGTTTGCCCCCAGGTATATAACCAAGCATCCAGGAGACAAGAATTTGTGTTCCCTGAATTTTAAAGCATGGCATCCATTTAACCTTTTGTATTTAATACCTGATTTAGAAGGTTTAAGTGGTCTCAAATTCCAATTAAAAATGAATGATTTCATAAAAACAAACAAAAATAGGCAAAGTAATCTAAACCAACAAAAAGATTTTGAGGAGAGACTCTCCTTCAATGGGTCTTGAGAGAGAAAAATGAAAAAGCTAAAATGGTTACTATCATGTAATATGCATATTAACATATATATTAACTTTTAAAAACTAAAAATATCAGAACTAATTTTACATATTTATATTCTTTTGGTATATACAGGTTTTTAAAAATCCATTGTTTTTCATATTAAAACATATGGCCAGGGCACCTGGGTGGCTCAGATGGTTAAGCATCTGCCTTTGACACAGGTAGGTCATGACCTTCAGGTCCTGGGATTCAGCCCTATATCAGGTCCCTGCTTGGCGAGGAGTCTGCTTCTCCCTCTCCCTCTTCCCTGCTTGTGCTCTCTGTCTCTTTCTCTGTCAAATGAATTAAAAAAAAATACGGCCTTCATGTGCCGTTATGAATTCTTTATATACATCACTTGTCATATCTATCATATTCTATTAATGGGTAGGTTATAATTTCTTTAATCCACCCTCTACTATTGCCTGTTTAGGTTTATTTTACTTTTTCTCCTATTAAAAATAATGCTGTGGCTACGTATGAGTTTATTGTCTCATTCTGATTTTTTTTTCATTCTGATTTTTTGATAGCAAATAGAAGCTGTCTATTGCATATAGTTAAATCTTTTAACACTTTCCCTGGGATGACTTTCACTGATTCTCAACTTGGAAAGTTCTCTACAATTCTAGAAGTATAAGAATGCACTGCCTTTTCACTATAGTTTCTTTTTAATAATTGGAGTTATATATTTTTTCTTTTACTCCCTAAACTGTCTGTAACTTTTTTAAGTATTCTGTGAATTATGTGCTTAAATAATCCTTTTTTACCTAAATACATCACAAATTTTTAAATAATTGCTTATTGAATAATCATTTTCCCCTAGTGATTTGTAATGTCATCTTCTACATATAGGAGATGCCAGCACACCCTAGGGGTATGGTTCTGAGCAAAGCTGCTGTACTTTGGATAGCCTAAATTTGTATACTCTACTGATAAGCTGTACCTTGTAGCTCAGGTCTGCACTTTTTGATATATTTTTTTTGAGGTATAATTCACTCACAATCCTCTCAGGGTTTTTGTGAGTAATTAGAGGTAAAATATGCATTGCAGAGTCTGAATGTAAAAGGTGCTACATGAAAATGTGATCTATAAAATAGCAACAGTAAAATCTGTGATGAATGTAGGTAAATATGACCACAGTTAATGTGAACACCAGATTGCCAATACAGTTGGGAGGGAGGGCTATGATTTAATCTATTATTTTTTTTGAAGTTTTTTTAGGTTTCTCAATTGAGAGGCAAGGCGGAGGTAAAAAGTGCTGTAGCCAGAAAGGGAAATAATACAAAAAAAGGGAGTAACTCATAGAATACAAATCAATTCCTCTAAAAGTCTGATAAGTGATTTCCTGCCTTTTCCATTTGAGAGGAAGGAAAGATAACAATATTAATGGAGAAAAAAAAATAGAATAAAAGGCTACAATCTTTACATTCTATGTCAATAAGAATACTAAAATTTTGTCAGTAAGTCAAAAAATATTTTCATGTTGACATTAAAAATTTTATTATTATTAGTATCACTATTATTATTCTACTTTTTAAAGCAATCTCTATACCCAATATGGAGCTCAAACTCATGACCCTGAGATTAAGAGTCATATACTTTAGTGCCTGAGCCAGCCAGGCACCCCTTCATGCAGACATTTTAATTTTAGTAAAATGGTTGAAGGACACAACTTTTACTTATAACTTTCATGAAAATATATAACTTCAGTTAGTCATGTCAATGATCATAAAGAATGATAATTATTTAGAATTAGACAAACATTTCTTTCCTTTCCTGTACCACTTCCTTTTCTATCCAATTTCAAATACTTAAAAAAAAAAATCCCTGCCACATTAGAATAAAACTAATGATGGATCACTACCTAGTGATTTCTTTATGCTCCTAACATTATAGTGCCAATTGTCTCCTAATCCACCCCCTATTCCACTGAACAGAGTAATCTCACAATTCACAGATCAGTCACTATTGCATTTATTCAATGGAATAAAGTCTAAACACCTTGTCATTATGTGTAGCCTGACCATTGGCTTCTTTTCCACCTTGATCTCCAGTTCCTCACAGGCTTCTGCTCTACCCACTCTCAAAACCTCATGTTCTGTGGACAGGTCTTTTCAAATCCTGTGCTTATTATCTTTCTACCTGGACTGCTATCCTGCAAATTTGTGTTCCTGGAGAATTGCTGATGGGATATAATTTTTTTAAGCCTTCTAATAGTACATTAGAAATAGACATAAGCAAAGAAAAATCAGCCTTGCCAAATAAGCTGAACCCAAAGCACAAGGACAATGAAAAAAAAAAAAGTCAAGTCAGCTTAACCCCAACTGGCATTTACAAGATTAACAATATGGTTTGCAGTGCACTTGGAAGGAAACCAACCAGCTTTAAAATAATTAAGTGCTGCCATCAAAGAAGGACTATGCAGGTGCCAAATAAGGTTGTCTGGGACACCAAATCCCTCTCTATCTTACAATGCCATAAAAATAGAAAGAACTTGAAGAGTGGAGCAGAACAGTGTTCATGATACTCTAATGCTGACAGAAGGAAAACAGATAGAAATCTATATGGAGAAAAGAGAGCAAACAAAATGGGATACAGGTAATATTTTTAAATTTTCATATTTAAATCCAAGAAGTTCCTCAGTACTTAAGACCATTTTATTCTCCCTTAGACTCTGATCAAGTTAGTATGGGCAAAAAATCCTGTAGCTAACCATCCACATTGCCTTACCACAATGCAAAAAAGCCAGTATAGACAGGAAGGGAAAAGCTTGCTCTGCTGGTATGAGAAATGACGGCAGCTTGTTGGTGTGCCCGTACCAAACATACCCAAGAGGGTTGGGTCCACCCAGCAGCATAAGGATAATAGAATCAACTGCTGCTACCTCAGTCTTTTTGGCCAGGTTGAGAATCATTTGTTTTTTGGAATTTTAAAAATTTTCTCTGACTCTTCAGACAGGTTTAATTGCTTCTTACACTTGTCTGCAGCACTTTATATAAACCTACAATGTAATATTTTGCATTATATATTTTAAAAAACTATCTGAATTCCTTAAGGAGGTGTCTGGAGCCTCATCTTTTATAATTACAATGCCTTGACTATAGTCTGCATTAGAAAAATGGTTTTTTTTAATTGAATCATCAAATGAAGCTGTGAATCCTTAAGTTGCTAAATCGTGCTCAATGCTCTTTATTCTTCAAGTTTATTTCAATGGTTTCATGAAGCTCTTCTTTGCCTACAGCCTGTGACCAATGACCTTCTTTCTCTGAACTCCCATTGAATTTATTCTTAGTATCTTATAGTTTGGAGCTTAATTATTTCTCACATAGTTATTCTCACTTCTTTGGTAGATAATTGGATTCTTGAAGGCAGTAATCACATTTTATACTAAGAAATGTCTAGCACAATAGTGACATCTGAGAAGTATTCAGTAAATATTTGTTGATTGGTGCATTCAGGTCAATATCCTAGTTTTCACCCAATATATTAATATCTGATAATATGAACTTTAAAAATAATGGTAACAACAAACATCCTATACATCAAAGTCAGATATCATAGAATTCTGAATTTCTTTCTCTCCTGGCACCATAGTTAATAGCAATAATCTGAATAAGAATGACATTGATATCATAGCTCTGCCCCTTGGTACTTATATGACCTTGATGTTGATCTCTTTAAATACTAGTTTTCTCAGGTATAAAATAAGGATAGTAAAAGTAACTACAGCATAGAATTATTACATGGATTAATAAGGACAATGTATAGAAAACACATAAGCAATGCCTAGTATATAATAATTGCTTCAGGGCAGATATTATTATTATTATTATTATATTACAATTTTAAGAAAAATAATTCATCAACCCAGGGAACTTTGAGCAGACCTTTAGATTGCTTACAATATTTTTCATTTAAAATCATTTTCCCCCTAGAAAAACACATGTTAGTGAATTAGGTAAGGCAACTGGAAATAGAGGGATATTTTGATTTTTAAAAACTGCAAAAAGGAGGTAACATCAAAGAAAATAGTGATATAAGGAATTCCAAAAGTCTACCTCTTCATAAAAGCAATTTAAAAAAACAAACAAACAACAACAAAAAAACACCTGGCAAGGGATGCCTGGGTAGCTCAGCGATTGAGCACCCGCCTTTGGCTCAGGGTGTGATCCCAGGATCCAGGATCAAGTCCCACATCGGGCTCCCCGCAGGGAGCCTGCTTGTCCCTCTGCCTATGTCTCTGCCTCTCTCTGTCTCTCATGAATAAATAAATAAAATTTTTAAAAATCCTGGCAAACATTTTAATATCAACTTTTCCAGAAATCTGGAAACTAAAACCTCCAAGGGCAGAGTAGCTGAATCTTGGGATGCCTGAGTGGCTCATTGATTGAATGTCTGCCTTTGGCCAGGGCCTTGATTGAGTCCCACATCGGGCCCCTGGGGTCGAGTCCCTCATTGGGCTCCCCTCAGGGAGTCTGCTCCTCCTCAGCTTATGTCTCGGCCTCTCTTTCTCTGTCTCTCATGAGTAAATACATTTTAAAAATATTTAAATAAAGAAAGAATTATGGCCAAATCTCATTCAGAAATGCAAACTTTGTCCCAGTTTCACTTACCCTAGTCCTAGCACCCCTTGCCAGTTCTGGTAGTCTAAAGTTTACAACCCATATTACTGATACCTGCTTCTGAAGCAGTAAAAGGACCTCATTTACAAAAACTTACTTAGATTAGATGTGTCTGCTGACTCCGGAGAAGACCTTCTCAAATGGTTTGTCTTTATCTTGGCTAATTCAGAACTTGCCCAGCTAAGTCACTGCACTTTGGACACTTGTCAAAACTATAGGCAAACATCAGTGGTTGTTTCTTGAGGCAGTGAATAGCAGTTCAAGCTTACAACAGACTAGCCAAGAAACCTGGGGGAAAAGGCTGGGGGAATGAGATATCTTGGATAGGATGGGTGGGGCCTCTAAACAATTCTAACATGTCTCTAGGAGTCTAGAAGACTGTGTACATGCCCAGGCCTGTTCACATGCTCAGAAAATACCTTAAAGGGTCCTTAGCTCTCACTTCTAGCTGACTTTGAGGCTCTGCCCAAGCAGAAGTAAACCTACTAAAGAGTTACAAACCACCAGATTGAGTGTTGAATACATACCCTTTTAAACTCAGAGGACCTATGTGGAAACACTGGGATGTTTTTCTTGTTTGCTTGTTTGAGTTACAGGCATTTAAGGAAACGTCTGTCTAAAAATTAGCTGACAATTAATCCATGGCCACAACAAAGAACAAAAGCTTCACAAAAGTGGTTTAGAGGGGGATCCCTGGGTGGCTCAGCAGTTTAGCGCCTGCCTTTGGCCCAGAGCATGATCCTGGAGTCCTGGGATTGAGTCCCACATTGGGCTCCCTGCATGGAGCCTGCTTTTCCCTCTGCCTGTGTCTCTGCTTCTCTCTCTCTCTATCTCTGTGTCTCTCATGAATAAATAAATAAAATCTTTAAAAAAAAGTGGTTTAGAGAAGTCACCAAGCAAATAAACAAAAATAACTACAACAGCAGCAACAAACCCTAAATAGAGGGAGAATCTGATTTACAGACTCACCACACTAACATTAAAAATGTCTAGTTTTAAACAATAGAGACATTAAAAGGAGCAAGAAAATAAGAGCCATAGACAGTAAAAAAGCAATCTATAGGAACTGCTCTTCAGAAAGTTCACATATTGGATTTACTGGACAAAGATTTTAAATCAGCTCTTTTAAATGTATTCAAAGAACTAAAGGAAATCATGTATAAAGAATTAGAGAAAAGCATCCAGAATAATGTCTCATGAATAATGAACCATGAGTAATGAGATAGAAATCACAAAATGGAACCAAATAAATATCCTAGAGTTGGAAAGTACAATAATTGAAATGAAAAATATACTAGTGTGGCTAAGCAGCAGATTTAAATAGGTAGAAGAGTCAGTTAGCTTGAAGATAGGTCAAGTGACATTACCCAGTATGAGAAACAGAAAAGAAAAAATAAGAGAAATGAACAGATTAAAAAGCTGGTGGGACACCATCAAATATACCAAGATAAGCAAACTGGAAGCCTAGAAGGAAAGGAGAGGGAAAAAAAGGCAGAAAGAATATTTGAGAAATTAATAGCTGAGAACCTCCGAAATTTGATGAAAAAGTATTTATACACTCACAAAGCTCTAAATACTCCAAATAGTATAAACTCAGAAACCCACACTCAGACATAAAGCCCAACAATCAAAAGCCAAACACAAAGAGAATCTTGAAAGCAGTGCAACAGAGAAAAGTGACATACCATGAACAAAGGACCTTCGATAAAAATAAGTTTACTTCTCATCAGAAACTTCTCACCGAAGAAAGTGGGGTGACACAATCAAAGTGCAGAAAGAAAACACTTCCAGTGAAAAATTCCATGTTTAACAAAATATACTTTAAAAATGAGAAAAAATTAAGGCATTATCAGGTGAACAAAAAAACTAATTTCTCATTTGCAGATATGCCCTATAAGAAATGCTAACATGAGTCCTTTAGACTGAAATGAAAGGACACAAGATGGTAACTTTAATCTACGTGACTAAAGAGCACCAAAAAAGAGAACTATGTACGTAATATAAAAGGCAGTATTAATGTTATTTTTGTTTATAACTCCTCCTTTTTGCTATCTTATTTAAAAGACAATTGTATAAGACAATTATAAACCTATATGGATGGGCACACAATGTGTAATTTGTGATCATAAAATCTCTAAGAAGAGGAGGGAGGGTAAAGAAGCATATAGTATATTTTATAGTATTAAAATTTATTTGGTATTACTTTGAACTCTAAATCTAGATGTTATGAATTAAGTTTTTAATTGCAATCCCATGGCAATGATTACGAAAACAACTAAAAAATGTAGTAAAAGAAACAACAAAGAAATTAAAAAGGCACACTAGAAAAAAATCCATTTTACACAAAATAAGTCAGTTTTGGAGGAATTGAGGAACAAAGGAGACAAAAGACATACAGAAAACAAATGGTAAAAATGACAGAAGTCCTTTCTTATCAGTCATTACTTTAAATATAGGTTGACTAACCTTTCCAATCCAAAGGTAAAGATTTGCAGGCTGGATTAAACAAAAGTCATCCAAGTGTATGATGTCTATGAGATTTACTTTAGATCCAAAGACACAAGCAGGTTTTGAGTGAAAGAATGGGAAAAAAATTTCCATGCAAACAATAACCAAACATGAAGTGAAGTGGCTATTAATATTAGACAAAATACATTTTAAGTCAGGAACTATTACAAGAGACAAAGAATATAATGTAATGATTAAATGGTTAATCCATCAAATAACAAATATAAACCTATATGCACCTAACAACAGAGCCCCAAAATACATGGAGAAATACTAACAAAAATGAGATGCATAACCACCTAAAGAAAAGTGTTGTAAGCAGGACTAGAAACAGAAAGAGAACTAGGAATAGCTGAGTCTTTGATTGTCTGGAGTCATTAATGAGTATGCATTGAATACCTATATGTGCTAGGTAGTGTCCAAGATATTAAGTATGAAGGGCAACTGAGGTCCTGGCCCTAAATAAGTAGGAGACAGAGAGTAAACAAAGTAAACTCATATGTAAATAAGAGTTTAGACTGGAGTAAGTGCTGGGAAGATAATAAAAGGGGATGATGTAACAGAAAGGGAATGACATAATTTGAATTATATATTTAAAATAGAGGTGCAGAGTGGAGGCAAGACAAGATGGTGGAGGAGTAGGATCCCCAAGTCACCTGTCCCCACCAACTTACCTAGATAACTTTTAAATCATCCTGAAAATCTATGAATTTGACCTGATATTTAAAGAGAGAACAGCTGGAATGCTACAGAGAGAAGAGTTTGTGCTTCTAATAAGGTAGGAAGGCAGAAAAAATAATAAAAAGGAATCAAGTGGGAGAAGGGCCCCCAGGAGGAGCCGGGCTAAGGCCCAAGGTGAGAGCCTCCAGGACAGGAAAGCCCAGTCCCAGAGAAGCTGGAACTTTAAAAATCCGCACTGGATTCTTCCTGGATGGAAAGGCGCTCAGTAGGGAAACCAGGCAGAACTGCAGGGGGACAGTGGAGCCTCCAGGTTCCCGGAGTCACAGAGGAAGTGTGCCCTAGGGGAGAGCATGCCACAGACTGTGGGCGGAGCTCAGTAAAGAGCTGGAGTGCGTGCCCAGTGGGGCCTCGGGAGCAGCTCAGGGGGGGCTCCAGGTGGAGGGGGCTGCACCCTGCTGCCTTCGGGAGCCATGGCTCCAGGAGCATGATTCCAGTGGCGCAGGCCCTGGATCCCAGGGCGCCCAGTGACACAGCCCAGGATCCTGCGCTCCCCCTGGGACACGCGGAGGTGGGGAGGGCATAGGAACAGCGAGGACTCTCCTGCCAACAGGCACCCCTGAGCTGTGCACATCAGTGCCCCCTGCCACCCCAGGAGCATCCAGGCCAGTGCAGACTGGGAGATGCAGTAGTTACTGTGGGAGCTGACTCCAGGGCTGGGGAGCTGGCTGCAGCCAGGGTGGTTGTTCCTCCTTGTGTCACCTTGTGCCTGGGATGGAGAGGGGCTGCCAGGGAACAGGGGCCTCACGGGGTAAACAGCTCCCAATGAGCCCTGCACCTGGCAGCGCCCCCAAGTGCACACACCTAAGAATCAGCACAGCAGGCCCCTCCCCCAGAAGACCAGCTGGAAGGACAGGGGAAGAGCAAGTTCTTAGCTAAGCAGCGCTGGAAAGCTCCAGGGGAAGTGGAGGGATTTACAGTATATAGAACCAGAGGATACCCCTCCTTTTTTTTTTCTTCCTCTTTCCAGTACAACTCGTTTTAAGCCACTCTGCACTGAGCAAAATGACTAGAAAGAAGAACTCACCACAAAAGAATCAGAAACAGTACTCTCTCCCACAGAGTTACAGAATTTGGATTACAATTCGATGTCAGAAAGCCAATTCAGGAGCACAATTATAAAGCTACTGGTGCTCTGGAAAAAAGCATAAAGGATTCAAGAGACGTCATGACTGCAGAATTTAGATCTAACCAGGCCAAAATTAAAAATCAATTAAATGAGATGCAATCCAAACTGGAGGTCCTAACGATGAGGGTTAATGAAGTAGAAGAAAGAGTGAGTGACATAGAAGACACGTTGATAGCAGGAAGGAAGCTGAGGAAAAAAGAGAAAAACAATTAAAAGAGCATGAGGAAAGGTTAAGGGAAATAAATGAGAGCCTCAGAAGGAAAAATCTACATTTAATTGGGGTTCCAGAGGGCGCCAAAAGGGACAGAGGACCAGAAAGCATATTTGAACAAATCATAGCTGAGAACTTCCCTAACTTGGGGAGGGAAACAGGCATTCAGATCCAGGAGATAGAGAGATCCCCCTAAAATCAATAAAAACTGTTCAACACCTCAACATTTAATAGTGAAACTTGCAAGTTCCAAAGATAAAGAGAAAATCCTTAAAGCATCAAGAGACAAGAGATCCCTAACTTATATGGGGAGAAATATTAGATTAACAGCAGAACTCTCCAGAGATCTGGCAGGCCAGAAAGGGCTGGCAGGATATATTCAGGGTCCTAAATAAGAAGAACATGCAACCAAGAATACTTTATGCAGCAAGGCTCTTATTCAAAATGGAAGGAGAGATAAAGAGCTTCCAAGACAGGCAGGAATTGAAAGAATATGTGACCTCCAAACCAGCTCTGCAAGAAATATTAAGGGGGACTCTGTCAATGAAAGAGGAAGCCCAAAGAAATAATCCACAAAAACAGGGACTGAATAGGTATTATGATGACACTAAATTTATATCTTGCAATAGTAACTCTGAATGTGAATGGGCTTAATGATCCCATCAAAAGATGCAGGGTTTCAGACTGGATAAAAAAGCAAGACCCATCTATTTGCTGTCTACAGGAGACTCATTTTAGACCTAAGGGCACCTCCAGCCTGAAAATGAAAGGTTGGAGAACCATTTACCATTCAAATGGTCCTCAAAAGAAAGCAGGGGTAGCCATCCTTATATCAGATAAATTAAAATTTATCCCAAAGACTGTAGTAAGAGATGAAGAGGGACACTATATCATACTTAAAGGCTCTATCCAACAAGAGGACCTAACAATCATGAATATTTATGCCCCTAATGTGGTAGCTGCCAAGTATACCAATCAATTAATAACCAAAGTAAAGACATACTTAGATAATAATACACTGATACTGGGAGACTTCAACACGGCACTTTCTGCAAATGACAGATATTCTAAGCACAACATCTCCAAAGAAACAAGAGCTTTAAATGATAGGCTGGACCAGATGGATTTCACAAATATTTACAGAACTTTACATCCAAATGCAACTGAATACACTCAAGTGAACATGGAACTCTCTCCAGAATAGACCACATACTGGGTCACAAATCAGGTCTTAACTGATACCAAAAGATTGGAATTGTCCCCTACATATTTTCAGACCATAATTCTTTGAAACTTGAGCTCAATCACAAGAAGAAATTTGGAAGAAACTCAAACCCATGGAGGTTAAAGAGCATCCTGCTAAAAGATGAAAGAGTCAACCAGGAAATTAGAGAAGAATTAAAAAGTTTCATGGAAACTAATGAGAATGAAGATACAACCATTCAAAATCTTTGGGATACAGCAAAAGCAGTCCTGAGAGGGAAATACATCCCAATACAAGCATCCCTCAAAAAGTTGGAAAAAAAACCTCAAATACACAAGCTAACCTTGCACCTAAAGGAACTGGATAAAGAAGAGTAAATAAAACTTACACCCAGAAGAAGAAAAGAGTTAATAAAGATTCGAGCAGAACTCAATGAAATAGAGACCAGAAGAACTGTAGAACGGATCAACAAAACCAGGAGTTGGTTCTTTGAAAGAATTAATAAGATGGATAAACCATTAGCCAGCCTTATTAAAAACAAAAGGGAAAAGACTCTAATTAATAAAATCATGAATGAAAAAGGAGAGATCACAACCAATACCAAGGAAATACAAATGATTTTAAAAACATATTATAAGCATCTATACACCAATAACTTAGGCAATCTAGAAGAAATGGATGCATTTCTGGAAAACCACAAACTACCAAAACTGGAACAGGAAGAAATAGAAAACCTGAATAGGCCAATAAGCAGGGAGGAAATTGAAGCAGTTATCAAAAACCTCCCAAGACACAAAAGTCCAGGGCCAGATGGCTTCCCAGGGGGATTCTATCAAATGTTGACAGAAGAAACCATACCTATTCTACTAAAGCTGTTCAGAAAGATAGAAAGGGATGGAATACTTCCAGACTCATTCTATGAGGCCAGCATCACATTAATTCCAAAACCAGACAAAGACCCCATCAAAAAGGAGAATTATGGACCAATATCCCTGATGAACACAGATGCAAAAATTCTCAGCAAGATACTAGCCAATAGGACCCAACAGTACATTAAAAAGATTATTCACCATGACCAAGTGGGATTTATCCCAGAATGCAAGGCTGGTTCAACACTCATAAAGCAATCAGCGTGACAGAGATCATATCAACAAGAGAAAAAACAAGAACCATATGATCCTCTCATTAGATGCAGAGAAAGCATTTGACAAAATTCAGCATCCATTCCTGATCAAAACTCTTCAGAGTGTAGGGATAGAGGGAACATTCCTCAGCATCGTAAAAGCCATCCATGAAAAGCACACAGCAAATATCATTTCAATGGGGAAACACTGGGAGCCTTTCCCCTAAGATCAGGGACACGACAGGGATGTCCACTCTCACTCACCACTGCTATTCAGTGTAGTACTAGAAGTCCTAGCCTCAGCAATCAGGCAACAAAAAGAAATAAAAGGCATTCAAATTGGCAAAGAAGAAGTCAAACGCTCCTTCTTTGCGGATGACAAGATACTGTACATAGAAAACCCAAAAGACTCCACCCCAAGATTGCTAGAACTCATACAGCAATTTGGCAGTGTGGCAGGATACAAAATCAATGCCCAGAAGTCAGTGGCATTTCTATACACTAATAATGACACTGAAGAAAGAAATTAAGGAGTCAATCCCATTTACAATTGCACCCAAAAGCATAAGATACCTAGGAATAAACCTATCCAAAGAGGTAAAGGATCTATACTCTAAAAACTACAGAACACTTCTGAAAGAAATTGAGGAAGACACAAAGAGATGGAAAAATATTCCATGCTCATGGATTGGAAGAATTAATATTGTGAAAATGTCAATGCTACCCAGGGCAATTTATACATTTAATGCAATCCCTATCAAAATACCATGGACTTTCTTCAGAGAGTTGGAACAAATCATCTTAAGATTTGTGTGGAATCAGAAAAGAATAGCCAAATAGCCAGGGGAATATTGAAAAAGAATACCAGAGCCGGGGGCATCACAATGCCGGATTTCAGGTGATGAAAAAAAGCTGTGATCATCAAGACAGTGTGGTACTGGCACAAAAACAGACACATAGATCAATGGAACAGAACAGAGAAACCAGAAATGGGCCCTCAACTCTATGGTCAATTAATATTCAACAGAGCAGGGAAGACTATCCACTGGAAAAAGGACAGTCTCTTCAATAAATGGTGCTGGGAACATTGGACAGCCACATACAGAAGAATCAAACTAGACCTCTCTCTTGCACCATACACAAAGATAAACTCAAAATGGATGAAAGATCTTAATATGAGAAAAGAATTCATCAAAATCCCAGAGGAGAACACAGGCAACACCCTTTTTGAACTTGGTCACAGCAACTTCTTGCAAAATACATCCACGAAAGCAAAAGAAACAAAAGCAAAAATGAACTATTGGGACTTCATCAAGATAAGAAGCTTCTGCACAGCAAAAGAAACAGTCAACAAAACTGAAAGACAACCTACAGAATGGGAGAAGATATTTGCAAATGACGTATCAGATAAAGGGCTAGTATCCAAGATCTATAAAGAACTTATTAAACTCAACAGCAAAGAAACAATCTAATCATGAAATAGGCAAAAGACATGAACAGAAATCTCACAGAGTTAGACATAGACATGTCCAACAAGCACATGAGAAAATGCTCCACATCACTTGCCATCAGAGAAATACACATCAAAACCACAATGGGATACCACCTCACCTCAGTGAGAATGGTGAAAATCAACAAGACAGGAAACAACAAATGTTGGAGATGATGTGGAGAAAGGGGAACGTGAACTGGTACAGCCACTCTGGAAAGGTTCCTCAAAGAGTTAAAAATAGATCTGCCCTACGACCACCAATTTCACTGCTGGGGATTTACCCCAAAGATACAGATGCAGTGAAAAATCGAGACACCTGCTCCCCAATGTTTATAGCAGCAATGTCCACAGTACCCAGACTGTGGAAGGAGCCTCAGTGTACATCGGAAGATGAATGGATAAAGAATCTGTGGTCAAAGGAATATTACTCAGCCATTAGAAATGACAAATAGCCACCATTTGCTTCGATGTGGATGGAACTGGAGGGTATTATGCTAAGTGAGGTAAGTCAGTCGGAGAAAGACAAACATTATATGGTTTCATTTATTTGGGGAATATAAAAAATAATGAAAGGGAATAAAGGGGAAAGGAAAGAAAATGAGTGGGAAATATCAGTGAGGGTGACAGATCATGAGAGACTCCTAACTCTGGGAGACGAACAAGGGGTGGTGGAAAGGGAGGTGGGCGGGGGGTTGGGTGACTGGGTGATGGGCAATGAGCGGGGCACTTGACAGGATGAGCACTGGGTGTTATACTATATGTTGGCAAATTGAACTTTAATAAAAAATATACAAAACAAAAAAATAGAGGTACATAATCCAAATAAAAGCATCAAACGCATATTGAGAAAACCTGAAATACAAAAATGCAATGATAATTTAGTGATGTCTGCCATGGACATGAGAAGGGGATCCCAACTGAAGAACTTTGTATTGCTGACACTATAGGGGGAAAAGCTACAAAAATTAGGAATAATATCCTTGACAAGCATATTATTCAAAATTATTCTCAAAATTCTTGACATTTGTACTAAAAAAGACATAGTTTTTATTGTATCATTATCTTTCGATGATAAAATTCTCCACCGGGATCCCTGGGTGGCACAGCGATTTGGCGCCTGCCTTTGGCCCAGGGCGTGATCCTGGAGACCCGGGATCGAATCCCACGTCAGGCTCCTGGTGCATGGAGCCTGCTTCTCCCTCTGCCTGTGTCTCTGCCTCTCTCTCTCTCTCTGTGACTATCATAAATTAAAAAAAAAAAAACTTTAAAAAAATAAAATAAAATTCTCCACCTAGAAAGCCAAAATGAATGGGGGAAAACTATCAGTACAGAATATTTTGATATGGGTTTAATGTAAAATAAATATACAAACTTTAATAGCTTATATTAAAGTATATATTAAGTACATAACTACTTAGAAAATACACTGAGTCAAAATATCCTATCACGTTAGCAATGATAATCAGGTAGGAGTTATATCTACAAGAATTATGACATTACTATGTAAGAAGTAAGGATGTGATTAAAGAGATAGGCTAAGATCCCTATGAGAAACAGTAAGGTCACCAAATATGTTCAAATTAATTAATGCCAATTCTAATTAAAACCCTTAAACATTTTATAGAAAAGATTCTGAAGTACATTAGGAAAAACAAGCAGGTAAGAGTAGAAAAAATTTTTCAGGAATAAAAAGAGAAAAAAAGGAATATATCCTACAGTAATGAAATCTAGAAGCATAATTAGCAGAATTATCAGTTATTTAGGAATCCACAGAGAGACCAGTTGATCTGAATAAAAAGTCCAGAAGCCAAGTGCTTTTCTATGTAAAGACTACATATATAATAGAAATGGTATCATAATTAAGGGGGAAAATAAATTTTCTTTTTTCCCCTCACTTCTTCGTTTCTAGCAAAATTCATCAGAGCTGGAAAAAAACTGAAGACAGTTTTCTGACTCACAATAGACACTAAATAAATTCCCCATGACTTGAGTCAAATATAAAAATGAAAACAAGGAAAAGTAGAAGATACAGACGAACTTTGAGCAGGTCTTGCCAGGAAAAAGAATAATAAAGCAATGGAAGAAACAACACATTTAGAAAGCTAATAAATCATGTCTATAAATAAAGTTTAAAATGAATGCAAAATGAAAATCAAAAAGAAACTTAAAGGAAATTTTTACAACATATAAATATATGCCACAAATTTGAGACATTAATTTGTCAAATCTCTTACAGGATTCCTTTATACTCTCAAACATTATCGAGAATCTCAAAGAGCATTTTTTATGTGAATTATATTTATCAATATTAATTGTATTAGAATTTAAAACAGAAAATTAAAAAATACGAATCTACTTGAAATAATAAATCCATTATATCTTAACACAAGTAGCATGTTTTATAAAAATACCTGTGTTTCCCCCTAAAATAAAAGAGCGGGGTGACCTGGGTGGCTCTATCAGTTGAGTGTCTACCGACACCTCAGGTCATGATCCCAGGGTTCTGGGACTGAGCCCCACATTGGGTTCCCTGCTTAGTGAGGAGTCTGCTTCTGCCTCTGCCATTTCCCTCTACTCACACTCTCTCAAATAAATAAATAAAAACTTTTTAAAAAATAGAATAGTTTCACGTTTTTGCAAATTTTTAATATTTAGGTCATGATGTTTGCTTCTGCATTCACCCTGTAGTGATAATTAGTTTTGGTTGAAAGAAATGCTACATCACACAGCTGTGCTGTTGGAAATATATTTCAGTTGCCTTTAAAATTATTCTAGATATTCTTCCTTAATATTATACCAAATATCAACAAGTGGTACTTTCTAAAAGGTTCACTGCAACATGGACTCTGAAACTATATCACTCAATTTTTCATACCTTGCTTTATTAAAATCTATTGGTTTCTTGTATATATTGAATTGATCTTTAACTGTGGCATGATTTTATAACATCGTGCACTGGTCATTTGGAAAATATGGACTCACTGCATTGGCAGATCTTCTAAATGAGAACTCATCTCATTATATAAAATTTTAAAATCACATTTATTAATATCACACCAGTCTCATCAAAAAAGGTTTTAAATATTAGGAAGCTGTTAAGCTCACAGAAGCTAATACAAGTTTTCCAAAATTCTAATTTTTCCACAGAAACTTGAGTTTTATCATTGCTATAAATATTATCAATTGTTTTCCCTGAAAGGACCAACTTACTTTGTTCTTTTTCATGAAAGTGAATGCCATAACTCCTAAATAATTGTAGTTTGTCTGTCATTCTTTCAAATAAAAATGGTGTTCCATAAGTAAAAACAGCGATTTCAGTTCATAAGTCAATCACACAAGTGTTGTTCTTTGCAGTATGCAGCAGAAATACTTTATGTTTAATTGCAATTTTATCACACAGAATATTAAAAAGATGTGCACTCAAGAGTCAAGATGTAAGAAATTTAATACTTTTTTGCTGATTTACCAAGGACATTCTTCAGTAAAGCTAGCGCTTTATTTTTTAACTGACAAGTGCCTGGTGGTGAAGAATAGAGTCAACTACGATACATTTTGATTCTCTGCCCTGGTACATGTGATGTTATCAGTAGTTTTATCTTTCATTACTTCTATACCACCAGTGCAAAACTCAACACAGACAAAAAGGCAAATGAGGTCTTATTATTATCATAAAGAAGTTTCAAGTTTTACTAGAAAGGATCTCAGGGGCTGCCAGGGGTCTGTGAACCATACTCAGAAAACCACTGGTCTAAGATGCATAATCTAAAAAAAAAGGAATTACTGAGATTCATTGAGGACTTGGTCAGTTTTATTAGATTTGCTGACCTATGTCTGTTTCCAGCAGCCACACTTGACTTGTTCTTTCTCTGTCTACCCTTGACATTAACTGGCATTATCATATTAATAAAAATTTCCCAAGTCGATGGGGGCTATATCGGTGATGTGCTGTTTTAATATCACTTCTATAGTTGCTAGCTTTTGATAATTTTTATATATTTTTAAGATTTTCTCTATTTATTTATTTATTTATTTATTTATTTATTTATTTATTTGAGACACGGAGAGAGGCAGAGACACAGGCAGAGGGAGAAGCAGGCTCCATGCAGGGGAGCCCGATTCGGGATTTGATCCCAGGACCCCAGGATTACACCCTTAGCTGAAGGTAGATGCTCAACAGCTGAGCCACCCAGGTGTCCCTGATAATTTTTATATATCTATTGTCCAATTGAGTGTCTTCTGATTTTGTATATATGAACCCTTTATTTGTTTTCCTTTCTTGTTTTCTTTTTCTTAGTTAGCCTTGGTGTTCTGTATATGCTTTTGTTATTCCTGGTCCTTGAACGTTTTATATTTTGCAAACATATTCTTCTACTATTTTTCAGGTTTTTTTGTTATTTTTCAGCTTTATGCTTTATTTTCCAGAAATTTTACGTTTTGATTTGGTCAGATCTCATAAAATTTCTACTGTTTTGGAACTCATTTAAAAAAATCCTTTATGAACCCTGATTCAAAAACGATTATATTTTCTTCTAATACTTCTAAAGTTTTTAAAACAATTTATATATATTTTAAAGATTTTATTTATTTTTTCATGAGAAACATAGAGAGAGAGGTAGAGACACAGGCAGAGGGAGAAGCAGGCTCCCTGCAGGGAGCCCGATGTGGGACTCGATCCCAGGATCCCAGGATCATGTCCTGAGCCGAAGGCAGATGCTCAACCACTGAGCCACCCAGATGTCCTCAAAACATCTTATATTTTTAAAAGATTTATTATTTGAGAGAGGGAGAGAGAGAGAGAGAGCACACGATGGGAGGGGTGAAGGCAGAGGGAGAGAAAGATTCCTCAAGCAACCTCCTGGCTGAGCATGGAGTCAAAAGGGAGTTTGATCCCAGGACCCTGAGATCATGACTTGAGCTGAAATCAAGAGTTGGATGCTTAACTGACTGAATCACCCAGGCACCACTAAACCAACTCTTATTTAAAAAAAATCTCTTTAAACCAACTGAATATATTTAATAAATCAGCCTATTAATGATATCCAGGCTGTCTACATTATGTTTGTTTTGTTTTGTTTTTGTCTGCTCCCTCTATTGGCTGGTTTCTGTAACAATAATGTTAAAATCTTCCACTATTACTGGGAATTTGTTTCTTTAATTCAGTCAGCTATTGCTTTATACAGTTCGGGGTCTTGTTAAGTGCATATAAGTTAATAATTCTTATATCTTCTTGGAGGACTGCTTCTGTTTAACATTATTTGGTGTTCCTCTTTATTCCTTGTAATACTTTTAGAAAGTATTATTACTCCAACTCACCTTCTTTTACTAATTATTTGCCATGTCTCTTACCCTAATAACATTTTATGCCAGATATATATATATATATATATATTTTATATATATATATATATAACAGATTATAAATCTGTTTGTCTGATATTAATATACCTCTACCAGGCTTTATCTTTTACTATTTATTTGCATGAAATGTAGTTTTTGTTCTTTCACCTTTTCTGTGTTCTTATGCTTTGTTATGTTTAGGTCATAAACAGAATATAGAAAAATTTTATGTATGTACATGTACACATGTACATTCTTATCCAATTTGAGAATATCTACACTTTTAATGAGTTAAAACTCACCGTGAAAACGATATTTTTAGATTTATTTCTATCATTTTTATTTAATGCTTCCCTTATCACTGTGAATTTTACACTTTTCTTCATTTACAAACTGCTTTCTGGTATTTTTTAAATTTTCTTTATTTTGCTTTATTTTTATTCTAATGTCAGCTGTGGTTTAGAAATTATATCACATATATCTATTCCATTAAAAATAACCTTAGACACTTTAACATACACATTTAACTTGCTGTACACTTAGGGAAGTTAGTAAATAGATTCAAATTCTAAACAATACAGGAATCTGAAAGTTTTTATCCTTACCCAGTCTGATCTTAAATGGTATATTCTCCAATATTTTAGTTCCATCTTGATCAATAACCTTGAAGTTATTCAATATCCCTATTTTATACAAAGTTTGTTAGATTCGTTAGTGTTTAACAGTTTCTTTGATAACCATCTTTTCTTGGAACTCAATTCTTCTTTCTGGCTCTAATCCGTTTCTCCCTGAAATACGTATTTTTGAAATTCCTTCTCGGAGTCTATTGTCAGTAACTACTGTGTGTGTGTGTGTGTGTGTGTGTGTGTGTGTTTGTCCAAGCATGGTTTTAGTTGGCCTTGTCCCTTTGTTTATAGTTTAACTGGATATAGAATTTGGATCATAGATTATTTTCCCTCATCACCTTTTGGTATAATGACATTATCTTCTGGCTTCTAGTTTAGGTGAAGTTAGATGTTCCTTTTTTTTTTTTTTTAAACTAATTGTTCTTTGAAGGGATGTTCCTTTTCTCTGGTATTGCCATTACAATTTTCTCTCAGTCCATATGACAAAGCACAGTGAGCCTAGGAGCACATTTCCTTTTATTGCACTAAGGAATACTTGTGTTATGCTTATAACATGCTTATTCATGACTTTTCTCAATTCTAGAATATAATCACTTTACTCCTTCTCTCTTATTATCTTTGTTTTGTCCTCTAAGAAATTCTGTTAACATATATAGGACTTCCTATACATATCCTTCATATATGTTAATCTCTGTATTTATTTTTATCTTTTCTTTTTTCTCTGCTTTCCCTTCTGGGTAATTTCCTAAGATCTATATTCTCTCTTTCTTTTTTCCTTTTTTCCTCCCTTCCCTTCCTCCCTGCCTCCCTTCCTCTCTTCCATCCTTCTTTCCTTCCTTTTTTCCCTGCTTCCCTCCTTCTTACTTTTTTTTTTTTTTAAAGAAATGCAGGGGTGCCTGGGTGGCTCAGTTAGTTAAGCCTCTGCCTTCGATTCAGGTCATGATCTCAGGGTCCTGGGATCAAGCCCCACATCAGGCTCCCTGCTCAGTGGCGAGTCTGCTTCTGCCTCTTCCTCTCCCTTTGTGATCTCTCTTGTTCTCACTCTCTCTCTAATAAATAAATACAACCTTTAAAAAACAAACAAAAAATAAAAAATTAAAAAATAAAAAATTAAAATTAAAAAAAAAACCAACAATCCCTTTTAAAAAAATAAAGAAATGCAGACTGCTATATGCAGCACCTCATTTGGATGTATCTGGAGTCTTGGAAGCTTGACTACCCTATGTTCCCCTACAAGTGGACCTTGAGAACTTATTTGGAGTTTCTAGCAAGGGAGCAGAACTATTCCTATACCCTTGACCCAAAAACTGTCTTCCTCTATTGGGAAAGGTCGTCCTCTTCGACCCAGCACACAGCTATGGGAGAGACACAACTGGAGTGTAAGGGAGGACAAGAACCCCCATCTAGCTAAACCAGATCAGTCAAATCAACCCTGGTAATCAATAGGGTGACAAATGAAGCCAGATGACCCTCACATCACAACATGTATTTCTGTTCACAATTTCTCAGCTCAGGTTTGCTTAACTTGAACAAAGTTCAAAGTTTAAACTGTTCATTGAAGTTTTATTGCATAAATTGTCTTTCATTTCTAAAAAATCTGTGTTTTGTTATTAGAGTCATGTTTTTCTATGCTCTTAATCTTATTTTCATAACACTAATCTGTTTTTACATGTATTTATTTCATAGTCTCTATTATCTGACATTTTCAGCCTAATCTTACTATTTGTTATGACTACCTTCTTTTGCCCACAGTGAATTGTTTTTGCTTATGTTTTATAATAGATAGTGAGCTCATCTTCAGCAGGGTTTCAAATAAGAGCTTGTGAGATGTGTTAGGGTGTAGCTCTCCAGAGAAGTTTTATATTTATTTTTTCCAGATGGTCCAGGTATATTACCAAGCCTGAGACCCTTTTGTTAGTTTAATTTCTTAGACTGTGGATTTCACATTAAGATTTTAATCTTCAGTATTACATGCTCATAGGCCCTTGGTTATAAAATATTACAGATTTTTGTTTTTTTTTGCCCCTACTTAGAATTAGAACCTTGGCATGACAGATGAACTTATTCCGTGTCTTTCTGACTCACCCATGGATAGAATTATTTAACTTTTCTTTTTTACAAAAGTATATTCCCTAGATTTATGTGAGTCTTCCACTTAAATTCTCCATCTCTTCTATCGAGTCTTCATTTTCTTTCCCTCTCTGTACATAGTTAAGTCTTCAGAAACCACACCTTATTTCTCTTTGTGCTGCTAAACCATTGTCTTTATACTCAGGCTTTTATTTCAATTTTGGTTTTGGCCCCTGTAAGTATTCCTACTTATGAGTTCTATGTATTTATGAAGATGTTTGCTATCTTAATCTGGAATACAGAGTTGTTTTATATTTAGGGCTTTTTCATGTTATCTAGTAGTACATTTTAATATGTAAAATTATCATTACTTTTGTTCAATTTTTAAGTAGATTTATAAGTATTTCCAAATGTCCACATTTATTATTTATTTATACATTTCAGTTCTTCTCCATATTATTATTTTTTTTTTGCAAAGTTTATTCATTGTTTTAGGATCTTTTCAGGGTTTGTAGGAAATTTTATTCTTTTAGGTTTGAAAAAAGGGTCATTATTTTGCCTTCACTCTTGAATGACAGTTTAGCTGCATATTTAATTCTAACTTGACAGTTTATTTTTCCTCATACTTTGAAGATATTACTTCATTGTTTTCTGGTGTCTATTATCGCTAATAAAAATCTGCTGTCACTGTAATTGTCATTTTCCTATATAATTGTGAAAGAAGAATCAAGATATAAAACTGCATTCACCATGCAATCCTAAGTTTCTGAAAATATATGTGCAAAAATGCTTTACTATCTAATTCCTTAATTCTTATCGTGATAGTTCAGATAGCAAAAGATATCTATTATCTGAATTCTTTCTGTATCCAACTTTCACACTGTAAGGTGTGGCTATTTATGTAACTTTCTGGAATCCAATTTAACAATATGTCAATGGCCTTCTAAACTATGTAACCCAATAATTTTAATAGATAGGGATAGACATTAATTTATAAAGTTGTTGATTTACTAGATTCCATGTCAAAAAATGGAAACAGTATAAAGATCCAAAACATTTTAATAGAATATTATGTAACCTCTAAAATGATATTTTTGAAAAATTAATTGTATGTGAAATCACATTACTTTATAAAGTCACAATTAGGGGGACCTGGGTTGCTCAGTGAGTTAAACATCTGACTTCAACTCAGTTCATGATCTCAGGGTCCTGGGATTGAGCCTCACATCAGGTTCCCTGCTCAGTAGGGAATCTGCATGTCCCTCTCCCTGACCCTCTGACGCTCCCCTTGCTTATGCTCTCTCTCTTTCTCAAATAAACATATAAAATCTAAAAAAAACCAAAGCCACAATTAAAATTTTACTAAAAGTATCAAACAATATATTATGATCACATAAATTAAAGTATAACTGCATTTATATTTCTGTGTTTGCATATATGCAATTTGTTAAGAAGGCCTTTTTTTGAATTCTAGGGTTGGATGGAATATTCAGTTTCTTAATTTCTAAAATATTTTCTAAGTTTTATATAGTGAAGAGGTATCACTTTTAGAATGAAAAATGTGGTCATTAGAATATATTCACAAAATAACCCTTCCTACCAAGTAGCTTAGAATGTAATATTGTTTATCATATCATTAGATTATGGCAATAGGAATGTGGCTTTCTACCAATACTTTTTTTTTTCTTAAAAAAATCATAGTCACAAATGAATGCAGGCTAGCAACAGTACCCCTATGGTATTTCCACCAATGCTAGCCATACATGGTCCATTACATGCCCTGATCACACACAGAGGATCCTGAATCCCTGTCTTGCTCTTGCTTGCTCCATGCTCTCTTGCTCGATGTATTCTCTGCTCCCCATTATTTAACTGGGGAGCAGGTATGTTACCTGCTACATTTAATTTTTTATTTTGTCCATTATGTTTACATTCTCGTCTTTTCCAGCTAAGGCTGCCCTTCTCTATTTGGCTTTGCTCTTCCCTTCCTCCTTCACAGATTACCAAAGTCAATACCCCTCCTGGATAACCAGACTGTCTAGATCATCCTTGTCATTTTCTACTCCCACTTTCACCTCTTCCCTCCCACCCTCCTGCCTTTTCAGCTGCTAACAGTCTAGAATGGTTGGATGAAACCAAGTTATCAACTGAATGGGTTATTTTTCTTTTAATTAAATGCTTTTAACAATTAACCTAAAGGGAAAATTACTTCATTGATGTTCTTGTATTTTTAAAAATTTGCAACATCTAAAATTTTGAAATGTCCTATCTTTAGTGAAATGCATACGTGGAGTGAAAGATTTCATTTCTGTTAACATTATGAAACTTCTCATTTTTATTTTTGCCAAGGTGAACTGATGTAATCCAGGATTTTGTTCTTTTCAAGAGAAGATGAGCAACTTTATAGGAAACCTTAAGGGAGAAGGGAAAAAAAAGTGTCTTGTATAACAAGTACAGCTTGGGTAACTGATATTTTTACATGAGGATTTTTGGCTCAATATAAGGAAGAGGATTTTATAGCCCCAAATAGCAATCTAAAATCCTTCAAACTCATATAGACAGGTTTCAATATTAGGGATTCTGTATGATTTCTGGTTCTTTTCAGAACCAGACAAAACTGAATTTCAATATCTCATTTAAAAAAGTTAATCTATCATGAGAATACCAAATTATTATACCCAAACTGTATATAAATCTGATTGTTTCTATGTTTCCTATCTAAAAATTGCATATTATTTTGATCTTAATGATAAGACTAGAGATGCCACAATCTGGATTCAAGTTTAGGCTTTGGAACCTAGTTATAAAATGTCCTTAATGTTTCAAGGTGTTTCTTTAAAAGGGGGCATTAATATCTATTTTGGCTTTTTCACATCATAATGATGGGAGAATGTAAGATAATGCATATGAAAAATACACCATGAAGCTTTCAAACTCTATTGATCCATGCTTGATATACAAATAGGATATCCTGCTTATGAAGTTTTGTGTAATAAAAATATGCCTCCTCTATGTCCAACCTATTTTCCTTGGCCAATAAAGTTTTCATGCATTTGACTTGAAATGCTGATCTTCTTACTAAAAATAGCCTAGTACCTTTTGTAGGTCAAGAGGATTCTCTTTTAGCTGTCACTTTTCTGCTTCCCAAGTACTAAGATAACTGGTGATAGCAATGCCCAAAGGCACCAAGATCACCTTATAATTTGCCTAGTGATGATATTAATAGTCCTGACAATAACAGTTAACCTTTGCTGTGTGCTGACTATGCTTCAAGCACTATCCTAAGCACTTTTACAGGTGTTATTTTATGTAATACTCAAACTTGACCTATGAGGTTGATATTATAATTACCTACTTTCAGAGAATGGAAACTAAAAAGAGGCAGTTTCATTCATTTGCTTATTTAAAAAAATGTGTGTTAAGTACTAAGGATGTAAGCTAGATGGGGAGAAATAGCAGTAGTAAGGTTAAAAAGGTCGTTATACCCACAGGATTTCTATTATGGTAGGGAAAAAGACAAAACAAACAGGGAAATGTGTACATCTTAGAAAGTAATAAGTATTCTGTGAAATTTTGAAATGAATGGCTCCTTTAGAAAGTGGTTAGGAGAGATCTTGGTTAGGGAAGATCTTTCTGAGGAAGTCTGGGAAGATAAAGCCTTAATGACAAGACGGGGCCAATCCTATGAAGGTCAGCAGAATCTATGGGCCGAGAGAACAGTAAGTTGAAGAGTCCCATGATGTGAACAGGCTTGAGGTAATGATAATGATGGAGATGTGGAAAAAATTACAGAATGTTTCAGAATAAGAACTGATGGATTTTCTTCTGGATTGGAAATGAGGCTGAGGGAAAGAGATGAATCAAAAGGTGAATACTTTGTTGGTTTGTTAAGATTAAAGTAGGTTGTTGATTTGCAATTTGGGGAAGATGGCACGTGGTGGGCAGGTTTGAAGAAAGACCAGGTGTAATATTTTTTTGAACTTTTGAACATTTGATTATTCTGGTAAAACATATATATATAATGTAACATTTACCATTTTAACCACTTTTAGTATACAGTTCAGGGGCATTAAGTACATTCACGTTATTGTGCAAACATCACCATCATCCATCCTCAGAACTTTTTCATCTTCCCAAACTGAAACTCCATACTCATTAAACACTAACTCACCCCACTCCGCCTCTCCCTATGGCCCCTGGCATCCAACAGTCTACTTTGTCTCTATGAATCCAACTACTCTATGTGCCTCATAGAAAAGAAATCATGCAACATTTGTCCTTTTGTGACAGCCTAGTGTCTTCAAGGTTCATACATGCACCAGATTTTCCTTCCTTCCTCCCTTCCTTCCTTCCTTCCTTCCTTCCTTCCTTCCTTCCTTCCTTCCTTCCTTTTTTTTTTTTTTGTAGACTTATTTCTTGGAGCAACTTTATGTTCATGGCAAAGTTGAACATAAAGTACATAGTTCCCATACACTCCCTGCCTCCCCAACACACAAAGCCTCCCCTAGGATCAACATCTTCCACCAGAGTGGTACATTTACTGCAGATGATAAATCTACATTTTTAAAAAGATTATTTATTTATTCATGAGAGAGAGAAAGAGAAAGAGAGAGAGAGAGAGAGAGGCAGAGACACAGGCAGAGGGAGAAGCAGGCTCCATGCAGGGAGCCTGACGTGGGACTCAATCTTGGGTCTCCAGGATCAGGCCCTGGGCTGAAGGCGGCACTAAACTGCTGAGCCACCCAGGCTGCCCTAAAATCTACATTTTATAGGTGAACAATTTTATAAGTTAAAAATTACTTAGTTCCAAATAGAATGTAGGAAGAGGAGAGAAAATTAATTATGAAGTTTTTAAAAAGGATTTATTTACTTTTTTTAGAGAGATAGAGGAGAAGCAGAGGGAGAGGGAGAAGCAGATTCCCCACTGAGCAGAGAGCTCAACAATGCAGGGCTAAACCAAGCTAACCGACCTGAGCTAAAACCAAGAGTTGGTCGCTTAACTGAGCCATCCTGGTGCCCTGAATTAGTAACAGTTTTTATTGTTTTCTTTCTCTAAATGAGCTCTGTCCAATAGAATGGCCACTAGCCACTTGCAGCCATTAAATATATGAAACATGGCAGGTCAGAGATGCTGTAAGTGTAAAATAAACACCAGAATTTGAACATGTAGTAATAAAGTAAGAACATAAAATGTCACATTAACTTATTTTGTATTGGGTAATTGTTGAAATGATCATTTATTTTCATACTTTTAGTTTAAAAAATTGTGGTAAAATGTACATATCATAAAAATTACCAGCTTAATCACTTTTAAGTGTATAGTTCAGTGGAATTCAATATGTTCACATGATTGTGCAACCATAACCATCATTTATCCACAGAACTTTTTCATTTTGTAAAACAGAACCTCTGTCTCTATTAAACAACTCCCTACTTCCCTGCCCACAAGCCCCTGGCAAGCTCCATTCTATTTTGTATCTCTATGAATTTGACTACTCCAGGTTAAAATGATACTCATCTGGGTTTATTGGGTTAAATTCAATAGATTAGGTTTTATTTTTTAGAGAGAGAGAGAGAGAGAGTCTGTGAGGTGGAGAGGGAAGGGGAGAGAGAGAGAATCTTAAGCTGACTCTGGCTACATGCTGAGCATGTAGCCCAATGTGGGGCTCAATCTCAAAACTCTGAGATCATGACCTGAGTTGAAATCAAGAGTCAGATGCTCGACTGACTGAGCCATCCAGGTGCTCCTTAAATACAACAGATTTTTAAAATTGTTTTCCTTTTCTAAAATGTGGCTATTTCAAAACTGTACACATGTAGCTCACGATATATTTCTGTTGGACAGCATTACTTGCCTTATATGGCTATTTAAATTTAAATTCACATTAAATAAAATTAAAATTTCAATTCCTCATTTGCACCAGCCAGATTTAATGCACTCGCTAGTTACATCTGGCTAGTGTTTACCAAACTGAACGATGCAGATATAAAACATTCTTATCATTACAGTAAGTTCTGTTGGACAATATTGCTATAGGAGACCCAACTAAATGAAGAAATAGTCAAAGAAAAAACAAGGAAATCTGAAACAAGGTCAGCATGGTTGAGCAAAGGTTGGTCAGCATTCTTGCAGCCAAGGAAAAGTGACAACATATTAATGCAAAGATTAAAAAAGTATTGCAAAATTTGCAAGTTTTGCATTATTTGTTTTAAAACACTTGGACAACAACAGACAGCTTCAGATGTTTTTCCCATAAAATCTTAGATGTTGCCACCAAATGTACAACACACTACTGTGTACTGTCATAAGTCAGCTAAAACATGTGTAAACATATGTCATGTCAGTCATTAAGAAGAAGGGTATAATTATACTTTTAAATGTTGCAAAGCATTTTGAAAGTAGTGTATAATTTTCTAGAGCAGGAACCTTTGTGAACATATCTTTCCCTGAATGTTTATACAGCCTGACATCTTCAGGTTTGTTCAAATCAAGAGCCCCACTGTGAACAAGCCAGCTGCAGACAAAAGAAGCAATTTGTTCTTTAGGTGCCATTTCATTGAGAGAACCAGAAAGAAGGAGCAAGGCAAGCAGAGCCTCAGACAGAAAATCAAGACAGGGGAGGCTACTACCGAGCTAGAACAAACGGCTGAAAACTTTATAAGGTCTGCTGATATTAAAGGGAAGAATTTTTACTAATTGTGACCAAGATGCTAGCATAACAAATATGTAGTATAACCTATAAAAGTTGATGGTTTTGCATTTTTACAGCTCTATTGAGGTATTACTGATACAGAAAAATAATAATAAACAACCCTGTACATATTTAATATTATGATTTGATAAGTGTGCATTTGCCTTGCACCTATAGATATCATTACCGCAGTAGTGGTAATAAACATATGCAACACCTTCCAGATTTTTCTTTTTCCTCTTTTTATTTAATTTCAATTAATTAACAAATAATGTATTATTAGTTTCAGAGGTGGAGGTTAGTGATTGATCAGTCTTATATAATACTCAGTGTTCATTATATCACATGCTCTCCTTAATGTCCATCACCCAGTTATCCCCATTCCCCTACTCTCTCCTCCACTGACCCTCAATTGGTTTCCTATGATTAAGACTCTCTTATGGTTTGTCTCTCTCTCTCTGATTTCATATTATTTTATATTTTCCTCTCTTCCCCTACGATACTCTGTTTTGTTTCTTAAATTCCATATATGAGTGAGATCATATAATTTATCTTTCTCTAATTGACTTATTTTGCTTAGCATAATAATACCCTCTACTTCCATCCACATCGTTGAAAATGGCAAGATTTCCTTTTTTGATGACTGAGTAGTAGTCCATTGCATATATAGACCACATCTTCTTTATCTCTTCATCTATCGATGGACATCTGGGCTTTTTCCATAGTTTGGCTATTGTGGACATTGCTGCTATAAACACTGGAGAGCAGGTGCCCCTTCAGGTCACTATTTTTTGTATCTTTGGGATAAGTCCTTAGTAGTGCAGTTGCTGGGTCTTAGGGTAGCTCTATTTTCAACTTCTTGAGGAACCTCCATACTGTTTTTCAGAGTTCCTGTACCAGCTTGCATTCCCACCAACAGCGTAAGAGGTTTCCCCCTTCTCCACATCCTTGCCAACATCTGTCATTTCCTGACTTGTTAATTTTAGCCATTCTGACTGGTGTGAAGTGGTATCTCATTGCGGTTTTGATTTGTATTTCCCTGATGCTGAATGATGTAGAACATTTTTTCATGCGTCCGTTGGCCACTTATGTGTCTTCTTTGGAGAAATGTCTGTTCATGTCTTCTGCCCATTTCTTGATTGGATTACTCATTCTTTGGGTGTTGAGTTTGATAAGTTCTTTATAAATTTTGGATACTAGCCCTTTATCTGGTAAGACATTTGCAAATATCTTCTCCCATTCTATTGGTTGTCCTTTGGTTTTGGCAACTGTTTCCTTTGCTGTACAAAAGCTTTTTATTTTGATGAAGTTCCCAGAGTTCATTTTTGCTTTTGTTTCCATTGCCCTTGGAGACACATCTAGCAAGAACTTGCTGTGGCCAAGGTTACGGAGATTGCTGCCTGTGTTCTCTCTAGGATTTTGATGGATTCCTGTCTCACATTTAGGTTTTTCACCCATTTTGAGTCTATCTTTGTGTATGATGTAAAGAAATGGTCCATTTTCATTCTTCTGCACGTGGCTCCAATTTTCCCAACACCATTGGTTGAAGAGACTATCTTTTTTCCATTGGATATTCTTTCCTGCTTTGTCAAAGATGAGTTGACCATAGAGTTGAGGGTCTGTTTCTGAGTTCTCTACTCTGTTCCATTGATTTATGTGTCTGTTTTTGTGCCAGTACCATACCATCATGATGATTACACCTTTGCAATAGAGCTTAAAGTCCATAATGTAAATGGATTTGCCCTTAACATTTTTAAAGTGTATAACACCATACTGTTAACTATAGGCACTATACTGTACAGCAGATCTCCAGAACTTATTTACCTTATATACCTGTCACTTTACACCCATTGAATAAAAACTCCCAATTTCTCTGCCAGCCCCTGGCAACCACATCCTATTTTCTGCTTCTGTAGCTGTGACTATTTTCAGATACCTCACATAAGTGGAATCCTGCAGTATATGAATTTTGTGACTGACATTTCACCTAGCATAATGTCTGCCAGGTCAATCCATGTTGTTGCAAATGGTAGGATTACCTTCTTTTTTTAAGACTCATTTATATATACATATATATATATAAATGTGTGTTTTAATATATATAATATATATTTATATATGTATATATTAATATATTGTATGTTTACACATGTATATATGAATATATAATTTAATAATGTAGAATAATTTAATTATTCAATGTTAATATATATTATTTTAAGTTAACATTTAATATGATTAAATTCAATAATTTAATAATTGTATATATATTTATATGTATTCTTTATCTCAGATTCTTCTGTGATATATTTTGCAGTACTTCGAAACTCTCCTTTGGATTAGATTATGAATTCTCTTTTCCTAAAGTTTTGGTTCTTCGTTTGTGTCTCACATTCAGTCAATTGTTTTTCCTAACATGTTGTGGTTCTTGATCAGTGCTCACCTTTTCATCGAATATTCTTGGTGTGTGCATATTATTAAGGATGGGGATGCCTAGCTGGCTCAATTAGCACAGCATGTGACTCTTAATCTTAGGGTTGTGGGTTTGAGCCCCACATTTTGTAGAGATTACTTAAAAATAAAGTCTTAAAAAAAAAAAGGATGGCATATGGCACTTTCTATCGTTTTACCATTAGGGCATGGCCATTGAATCAGATGGTTTTGGGTTTGAATCATGAACTCTGCTAATTAAAAAAAATTATTTATATGTATATATACATATATATGTGTATATATATGTATACACACACAAGTAAATATATATATACATAGGTTACTATAATATTTTTATAAGAAAGAAATCAATTGTCATCAGGTTTAAAATGAACTTACAAGGAGAACAAGAGAATAATTTAAGAACTTGAACTCACACATCACTGGACATCAGGGAAATACAAATCAAAACCACAATGAGATACCACCTCACACCAGTGAGAATGGGGAAAATTAACAAGGCAGGAAACCACAAATGTTGGAGAGGATGCGGAGAAAGGAGAATCCTCTTGCACTGTTGGTGGGAATATGAACTGGTGCAGCCACTCTGGAAAACTGTGTGGAGGTTCCTCAAAGAGTTAAAAATAGATCTGCCCTATGACCCAGCAATTGCACTGCTGGGAATTTACCCCAAAGATACAGATGCAGTGAAACGCCGGGACACCTGCACCCTGATGTTTATAGCAGCAATGTCCACAATAGCCAAACTGTGGAAGGAGCCTCGGTGTCCATCGAAAGATGAATGGATAAAGAAGATGTGGTCTATGTATACAATGGAATATTACTCAGCCATTAGAAACGACAAATACCCACCATTTGCTTTGATGTGGAGGGACCTGGAGGGTATTGTGCTGAGTGAAATAAGTCAATCGGAAAACATTATATAGTCTCATTCATTTGGGGAATATAAAAATTAGTGAAAGGGAATAAAGGGAAAGGAGAGAAAATGAGTGAAAATATCAGTGAGGGTGACAAAACATGAGAGACTCCTAACTCTGGGAAATGAACAGGGGTAGTGGAAGGGGAAGTGGGCAGGGGATGGGGGTGACTCAGTGATGGACACTGAGAGGGGCATTTGGCAGGATGAGCACTGGGTGTTATGCTATAAGTTGGCAAATTGAGCTCCAATACAAAAAATAAAATAAAATAAAATTTAAAAAAAGAACTTGAACTCATCTTAATTTTCTGATATATAGAACTATGGAGTAGGAAATACTGATTATTAGAGAAATTCAGATAAGTATATACTATGCAAAGTCTTGAGAGCATCAAATTTGGCCAATAGAAATAAAGTAAATAAGTAAAAATAATTAAGAAGTATGTATTGGAAAGTTGGATATAACAAAATGGAGACAAAGCAAGAAGTAACGACAGCAAGAATTGTGGAATATTTTGCTTCCTTGATGGTAGGAGTGATGTGAACCATGAACTAAGTCGTACTTTTGCCAAGTAAGGGTAAGGTTTTAGCAAAGGTCACACACATACAAAAAACACTTATTACCCCTGGTAATAAGGCCATCACTACATGCTACTAGCATATGATTGAGAAAGAAAGACATATTAATTAAATAAACAGTAATTAGTGGGGAAAGTATTTTAGGGGGAAAGATCTGGGCAGGAATTTTGGAGGGGTTTATGTCACATAGGGAAGATCATGGAGGGAGAGCATTTAAGTCATGTGTATTACAGTTTATCTGACTGTAGACCTGCCATGTGTTGCATCTGGCACCTCTCTGTTGTTTGAGCCATGTGGTTGTCTTTCACTGTGGTATTATCTGTTCTATACATTGGCACAAGTGGCTGGAGGACATCATGTCCTGAGAAATGGGAGCACTCACACTACTGGTTGCCTGTATAAGTTGTCTTGAGTTAGGTACACTTGTAGCTACTCACGACATGCATAGCTTTTCCTCTCCATTCTCTTGCCATGCAGCAGGAAGACCACACCTGTCTGGGGTAGTGGAAGAAGAAAAGAGGGCAAAGGATAAAAAGAAAAGTCCATTGTAGAAACCAAAAGTTGCATAAAATTCTCTTCAATATATACATAAGTCCTTAGAAATATCCTTTCTTTCACAAACAATATCCACCCATCCTTATCTACCGGACTTTAAGATTTAACCAAGTTATGCAGTCACACTCCAAAATTTCAAAAATACTAATTCAATGTTATGAATCCTATTTCTATTCTAGAACGATTCCCCAACTTGAAGAATGACTTTTGGTCAGAAATCTGTGGATTTTGTAAGTAATTGATTTCATTTAGATCACAGTCTACCCTAAGAGAGGCCTATTTTAGAAAAGACCTCTAGAAGCACATTTTCCTACCTATACTGTGCAAAGTGCTTCCCCAGCATATAAATACGCTTAGTATCTCCATCGATATGTCAGTTATCACAACAAACTACATGATAATAGGACCTTTTGCAGAGAAAAGTAACTGGGTTAGCTGACTTAAGGTCTATCTTCTGGAATCCTTCCCTTATTTTCCCTTTTATTGTCATTGCTCTTTTTTTGGGCGGGAGGGGAATTTGCTGAGTTACTGCCATGGCTACCTAATTGATATTCCCCCATCTACTCTCCATCTTTTACACCACTCTGTTCTTATCATGTAAATCTGCACTCAACAACTTTCCATGGTTCCCCAGGGTCTATGAAATTAAAACCAAACTCTAGTATTAAAGTAGACACATGAATCCCTGCCCCCTGAAATATGCCTCTATGCCAGTCACAGCTGACATTCAGCTTATTTTTCCAGGTACCTGATAATATTCTCTCCTCTTGCTTTTCCTGGTGTAATTTATTTGAGTGGAACACACAATGGGACCCTTCCAATCTATAGAAATTCTACCCACACTTTCAAACCTATATCTTCCCTAATAATCACCTAGGCAGTTGTGGTCTTCACTGATCCTTCTGCACATCCTCCTACATGATACTCAATATAAAGGGCTTAAAACAGTTCTTATTAATAAAATGATCATAAATAACATGTTCTCTACTTTTTCTCTACTTTTCCCCTTTGTGCGTCGATTACGTGCTCTTGAGGGCAGTGACCCTCTCTAACTCACCTTTGAGTCAGTATGGCACCTAACCCAGTGCCTACTCATGGTAGTTCCTTAACAAAGATTTGTTAAATTAAATAGTGTCATTTGCTATTCACTGGCAATTGTTTCTAGATTTCTTTACTGGTACAAATAGAAAAATATTTACAAGAGAGCTATCTGTTCATTGAATACACAGATACACAAGGCATTGCCGTTGGCAATGAAGTCTGCCCTTTGGCACTAGTTCAGTATATTGGCTGGGTCATAATAACCTTTTCCTTTTTGGGCTCTGTTATTCATATTTTATCTCATTTAGCTTTTGACTTTAGTATCAACTATGTCATTTTTGTGTTCTGGTCTCATTCCTTGCATTTATGCCACTTTTTCCCCTCAAGAACAGCTATGGGTCCTCTCAACAAAGGTTTTGGAGAACAGCTCCATTTTTGCCACATTGCCTAGAGCCTCAACACTCTACATCCTTCCAACATTCCCCACACCTTGCTTATTCAAAACTACTCCCTCCAGGGAGTCTCCACCAGCTTTCATTGCTTAGAGGTGAAACCCAATGAATTGATAGACTTGGGAGAGCCTTCCCTTTCTTTGTCTCTCAGAGATATACCTGCTTTGTTTACTTCATAGAAATATAGGGGGAACAAATAAATCAACACACAAGATAATATACAAAGTCTAAACTGGAAGTTTTACAAATCTAGGATTTTATTTTAAAATTATGTTATTAAACATATTCCTTGATGACATAGCTTCTTCAGTGCCTATTAAGACAGATTATCTTTAACAAGAACAACAACATTTAAAAAGCAATGCAATTTTTATCTTGCTATAAAATTCTCTGTTTAGCTTTGTCTCCCCTGTAAGGCTGGAGCTAGACTTTAAAATTGGTATTAGTTAAGGCCATGACAATTAAAGAAACTGAGCAAAAAAAAAAGAGTCCTTCTTCCAGCTGGATTAATAGGGGAAAGCTTAAATCTCTGACAAGAAGATTTTAATAGTGAACATGAAAATCCCTCTTACTGGGTCACCGTTACTTACTCCAAGAAGGGCCTGCTGAAAATAAGAAATTCACAGCTATCCTGCTGACACAGAGAGAAAGAAAACTTCAAAGTAAACCTTGAAGAAATGATGTTTAAAGCAGTAGAGTTGAGGCTTGACCCAGTAATAGATTTTGAAAGGGTGTTTGGTATCTCTGCAGTAAGTCAGGGTGTCCAATAGACAAGGCTCCAGACCAGAATACAACCAGGCTGGAGGCGTCTTAATAGTGATATTGATTGACTATAAACAAAGGCAGAAAAAAAAAAAGTAACCAGGATAGCAGAGAAAAATGTATTTTTGGGAAAAGGTTATTATCCTCCTTTGGGATGACTAATACCACAGCCATAGAAATTCATTTTACAACAAATGTTTTTTGAGATCCTACATTGTGCCAGGCCCTGGCTAAAAGATACATTTCTAACCCTCAAGGCATTTTCAAGCTAGCTTGTGTGTTTTAGGGAGGTTGGTGGAAGGAGGGAAGAATCCACGGCCCAGACACAAAAAAATCAAACCTGCCACTTTAGCATTATCAGTAACTCACACTCTGTTGAATTGCTCTGAAAAAAGAACTATACAACCCAGAATGACTCTCATTTTGTTTCTGTCACCAAATGGCTGGGTAACTTAAGAGCAGTCACCTCACCTTTCTGGATCTTAATTTCCTCTTGGCCAAATATGGGGTCTGGTGGGGGAGGAGGAAGACAGTGAACAAAAGTTATACCTAAATCTCTTTTAGTTCTGGGGTGCCTGAGTGGCTCAGTTGGTCAAGAATCTGACTCTTGGTTTTGGCTCAGGTCATGATCTCAGAGTCCTTGGATCAAGCCTTTTTTGGGCTCCACGCTCAGCGGCGAGTCCGCTTATCTCCCGCTCTGCCTATCCCCATGCTTACATGCACACTTTCTTTCTCTCTAAAATAAATGGATGAATTTTTAAAAAAATAATAAATCTCTTTTAATTCCGTAATTCAAATGTGGTTGGGAACTGATATGTAACACAACAGTAGGATCTGTAACCATCTCTGTGAACAGAATACAAATTCACTCTTTGCAAGAATCAATTTGTACAGAACCTGTTGATGGAGTTAATTCAGGACATTACCCCTTGTCTTATCATTAGCACTTACCCTTGGTTTCAGACTTCCTGTCTCGGAGATGGTCAGAAGTTACCTGGCAACAGTCAGGGGAAAACATGAAGCTGAGTGAAGCCCCTTTGCCTTTTGGGATGGATGTTTTCCAAGGACGGATTTAATTGGTTATTTTGGAGTCTTCCAATCTGGAATAGCTCTACGAATGGGATAACCAATGGTGGCTGGATTTTTCTTGTGATCTATATATACTGCCTTCCAACCCTTGCTCTGCTCCAAACTGCTATAGCTAGAAACAGCACATTGGGTGAATGTAGCAAGAAAAGTTGAGGTGAGCCAAAGAAACCTAGTTGGAACCATAGTCTCAAAGAGGTGACCCTGTACGTTGCAGACACTGAGGATTTGAGAGTCATCCATTTAAAAATGTTTAAGCAAGAAGTATTTATTCTAGGGCTGAAGTCGTAGGCAATAAAAAGCCTAATTTGATCTTGCAAAAGTAATGGTCAAAAAGGAACCACACATGTGTCAAATCCAAACAAGAAGCAACTTCAGACAGCAAGTGCTATTACAAATCACAACTCCACATATCAATCTGGCTGTGGCCATGGCAGTGGCTGCTGTGCAAGCTTCAACATGCTTCATGCGAGCACAGGTTACTTCCCCTTGGGCCTGCTGCCTGCCCTGGAGCTTCTTAGCTTGGATGCCCACAGTAGCCTGCTAGGCACTCATTCACAAAGTGGCCACCCTGAGCAATGCGCGGTGGAAGATAAAAGTGCTTCCCATTTCATCTCCATAGGGGGCAATTCCGAGATGCATTTCATTAGGTATCTCAGAAGATTCCACCAAATTGAGAATGCATTCTTGTATTTGCTATCCTCCTCTACTCCACTCACCTGCCCCTCACTCCTGCTTCTTGAGATCATTCCCAAACCACCTGCATTCATGCAAGCTTCTGACTCATGCTCTGCTTTATGGGGAGGTCTGATAAGGAGGCAAGAGGGAGAGACTAAGGATTGTGTTGCAAATATGAAATTTCTTTGAAGTTGGGTGAATTTTGTATTCTTCACAGTATTTCCATGTATGTTTTAATATTAAAATATTAACACTAATATCTCTAATGAAAAGTCCTACAGTAACCTATTGGCTGGCCTCAACGTTCCCACTATTGACACATCCAACCTATGCTTCATAACATCCTACGACGCAAATTTGAGTCATCCCTTTGCTTACACCTGTTAGATGGACAGACCACTTGATGAAGTTGTGATGAAGTTCAAACTCCTTAACGTGATTTATTAGGTCTTGCATAATTCAGCCCAGGCTGATCTCCCCAGCCATTTTCTATCTTCTCCCTGACATTTATCATCCAGCCATAATGAATTTCTTCTGATTCCTTAGGGCTCCACGTTCACCTGCCTCCAGGCATTTGATCATTTTGTTAAATCCTCCTGGAGTCCTCACCCCACTACCCGTCAGCCTGATCAGAGAGCACTTTGTCATTCCTCAGATTCCCCCTCGAAAAGTAAATCCCCATCTTTGTCTGAATTAGACGCCCACCCATGTGTTCCTGTTGTAGCCTAATCTCCCCCCATCACCATACATTTAATTCTTTTGTTCTTGCCTATGAGTCTGGATCGCCTGCAAATGAAGCAGGGGGGGCAATAGGCCACTCCATCCATCCCTGCTGCCAAGGGCCTTGCTTGGTTCTGGGAACAAAGCTAATCACTGGCAGTTAGGGTCTTCTGGATCACTGAGTTCAATTACTGTTTTTCACACCTGTTGGCCATGTGACTTTGGGCAACTCTTGCAAGCTCTTTTAGTCTTAGTTTCTTTATCTGTAAATTGTGGAAAATAATAATACCTGATTATAGGATGATTAAAAATAAATGAGATAATTCATGCAATTTAGTACAATGACTGACCCACAGAAAGCATTAATAAATGACAGCTACTATTATCCTAACAATACTGATTATAATTATTAGGTATGCAATATATAAGCATGAAATGAGCAAATGAATGCAAAATAAAAGAAAAATACTTCATACTTCCTCTCATTTGTTAATAAGCAAGTTAAGTTTTACCATCTTATCAATTTCTTAGAAAAGAGAGCTGAACTGAAGAAGCCAACAAACCATATACGATTCAGGATCCAGGAGATTTTTGTTCACTGCTCCACTGTCATAAATGCACATGCATATGTGAATGTGACTGGCATTCATTTTTTTCAGCTTTTTAAAAACTAGGTAACTAGGATAACAAAGGAGAGTGTAGCAGGCTGAATAGTGCTTCCTCCCAAAGATGCCCATGTCCTAATCCATGGATTCTGTGAATATATTATCTTACATGGTAAAAGGCACTTTACAGATGTGATTAAACTAGAGAGCTTGAAAGGAGAGATTATCCCGTATTATCTAGCTGGGCCCAATATAATCACAAAGAGAAGAGGCAGGCAGGAGGGTCAGAGTCACAGAGGGAGGGTGATGTGATGACCATACAATGTGAAGCCAAGAGCCAAAGACTGAGGACGGCTTCCAGAAGCTAGGAGAGGCAAGGAACAGACTCTCCCTTGGAGTCTCCAGAAGTAATCAGCTCTGTTGACACCTTGATTTTAGCTCCATACAGACTCAGTTTAGATTGTAGCCTCTAGAACTGCAAGGAAATTAATTTGTATTGTTTTAAGCTACTAACTCTGTGGTAATTTGTTATAGTGGCAACTAGAAGCAAATGCAAACTTGAGGTACACAGAATATTGATGACCAAGGGGTTTAGTACAGTATTTTTTGGGTTTCTGAGAATAGAGAGATTGACGAGCATGAACTTAACTGAAGGGATCATCTTTCCGTATGTAAAGAGGACCAAAAACATTCTGGAGATAGAATTTCATTTTTTGCTGGCTATTTAAATCCGAAGGGAGTGCTAACCTCTTTTTATTTTAAACTTAAATATACACTCATATATATAAATACACTTGGGTCTACAATCATGCTGTCTTAAATAACGTGGCTCTATATTTTAATACACGGTAGAATTAGCCTTAGCTCATTAGTTTTCCTTTCAAAAAGTTTCCAGCTATTGCTCATTTATGCTTCCAGGTTAATCTGGAAATACTGTCATCTTAAAATAATAATATTCTAAGTCTCTTCTGCTTGTAGTTGATGTTGGAGGATTTTTACAAGGTATAAGGATCTTCATTTTTTATGGAGTCTTTCTAATTCATGAACAATATATATTTACATATTTAGCCAGTTTTTTTTCTCTAGGTGCCTCAATAGAATGTTATCATTTCTTCAGAATGTGTCTCCATATTTAGCATTTGTTTTATTTCTAAGTATTTTCTTGTGGTCCTTATGAATGGAAGATCTTCTTCCATTGCCACTGCTCTGGACTGAATGTTTCAGTCCTCCTGAAATTCACATGTTGAAATCCTAAAGTGATGATGTTGAGAAGTAGGGCCTCTGGGAGATGATTAGGTCATAAGGGTAGGGCCTTCGTGAATGAATTTAGTACCCTTATAACAGAGGCCCCAGAGATACTTCTCATCTCTTCTACCATGTGAAGATAAAATGAGAAGAAGGCCGTCTGGCTGTGAACCAGGAAGCAGGATCTCACCACACACCAAATCTGGTGCCTTGATCTTGGACTTCCCAGCCAAGAATTCTGGAGATCTGTGAAAAATAAATTTCTGTAGCTTAGAAGCCACCTAGCGTACAGTATTCTGTTATAGCAACCCATATGGACTAAGATGTGATCCTTTTTTTTAGGTCTGCCAGCCTTCTTTTGTTGTCAGAGAAGCTCATTCTTGATCTCTTCCTTTTCTACATTGGTTCTCTTGCAGAGTCTATGTTCTCTCTGATTTCCATGAGAAATGCATTTGTTGTCAATTTTCTTTTGTTTCCTGGGATAAATATTCTACAAGAGTATATTATCTTTCTCTTGTGTGTTGTATTCCTTTCTTCTTTGCCTTTTTAGTTCTAAAAAATTTTGTCTTCAATGCTTCCATTTTTTTAAAAAGCTTATTTCTGATGGGTACAATGTTTTTAATTTAATTTTTTAAGACAGAGAGAGAAAAATTGAGAGCCAGGGGGTGGGAGGAAAGCGCCAGAGGGAAAGGGAGCAAATGTCAAGCAGACTCCATGCCCAGGGCTTGATCTCACAACCCTGAGATCACAACCTGAGCCAAAAATCAAGAGTCAGGCACTTAACTGAGTCACTCAAAGTGCCCCTCTGATGGGTGCAATTCTGAGCATTCTATTTACTCTCTGATAGTGTATAGTTTTCCTCTTCATTCCTCCCTTCAATTTCTTACTCCATTGTTATCCTTCCTTTAGAACAAAATTTATGAGATGGTCTGGCTTTTTTGTATTTTATTATTTTTAAAAAATATTTATTTATTTATTCATGAGAGACACAGAGACAGAGAGAGAGGCAGAGGGAGAAGCAGGCTCCATGCTCAGAGCCTGATGTGGGACTCGATCTCGGGTCTCCAGGATCACGCCCTGGACTGAAGGTGGCGTTAAACTGCTAAGCTCCCCAGGCTGCCCAGTCTTTTGTTATTTTTGCCTCCCAGACCTCTAGCAACTTGGAAAGGGCAAGGTGGGTTAGTACAGCAATCCTGCCAGCTGTAACTGATAAAACAGATTGATCCCCAGAAGAGTAACTTAGTATTAAAGTTCTTGTTCTGTGATACCAGATTTTGTAAAGCATATGGAAGTCTTTTCTCATAGTTCCATCAACTGAGGATATTAATATGCACACATCATTAATGGGATCATGTTACCACCATAAGTAATTACAGAAGACCTTTGGCTCCTGGCTTTTACCATACATCCTTACATGACAATGTAACGATATTTTCAACTTTTATTGAAGATTTATTTTTTCACCTGACTTAGGTTTTTTCCTCAAATAATACATTTGTGTTATCACATATATGAAATTGAGTGATGAACATAAAGTCACATTGAAGTGCAGATACTATGTGATAGTTAGCTAGTAATTTTCACTAGTAAAGTGACTTTCATACAAACTAGCATCTCAGTCTATGCCAATCTAATTTCTTGTCACAGCAAAATTATCAGTCTCTCTATATCACAGACCTTGAGTATTCTGTGAGAATAATCAAAATTGTGAACACTCCATCTTGAATCCTGAAGATCTCCCATATTCACTGTGGCTTCCCAGACTTTGAAATTGCATAAGTAGGTAAGATGTTTCATGATAAGCCCTGTAATGATGCCAGTTCAGACCATTTTTGCAGATAGAAAAGACTTTGGAAAGTAAGTTTTATGATTTAAGGTAAAAATCATTATATATGCAGAGATAGCTATCATATAAATATAACTTAACCCTTCTGAGAAACCCCTATTCATAAAATAGACCCCTTGCCCATATAGTTGTGAGGAAAATATCTGAAATATGATTTAAGCGTTCAAAGATTAAACAGAAATGCAGAGAGACAAGATGGGGGAAGTTAGAAATGGTTTAATCTATGCAATTTTTTATGTTGGTACTTGGGTTCACCTGTTCACAGGCCTAAGAAAACTGCTCTTTCCTGACACTTCATGCACTCAGGTTTGCACATAGAGCTAAAACAAGCCTGGCAGAGAGTGTAAAGTTCATCAAGAAAAAAGCCTTCAGAATGCAGCTTACTGCACAGGACCACTGCCTCACTGGTGTCCTGTGTCACTGCTAACAAATTTTAAAACCCACACCTAGGGATGCCTGGGTGGCTCAGTCAGTTAAGCATCTGCCTATGGCTCAGGTAATGGTCCCAGAATCCTGGGATTGAGCCCTGCATGCACTGGGCTCCCTGCTCAGCAAGAGTCTGCTTCTCCCTCTGCCTGCGCCGCCCCCCCCCAACACCCCCATGCTCTCCCACACTCTCTCTTCCTCTCGAATAAATAAATAAAACCTTAAAAAAAATCCCACGTCAAAAGGGAAACAAAAGGATTCCTAAAGGATGTCTTCCTTTGTTCTCTGAAAAATATCACCACTAATTCCAGAATCCCATGAAACTGCTATTTAAGCAAAGTTACTGCAAAGGAATAGTCAACAGGATAGATGAGGCAGACTTAGTAATGTCCTCTGAGACATTCAGGATGAAAGCAAATTTAAAGATGACCATTTCTACTTCAGAGAGGCAACCAACTAGTTTTCCAGTCCTGTACAATATAGAGAAATGTAACCCCAAGTTTGGTTCTATCTCAAACTGTGTCTTGTACTTACTGTAACCTCTCTCACTCTTGCAAATATTCCCATTCTCCATCGTGTACTAAAATGAAAACATCTTGTTCAACACAAATAAAGAAATTCCCTACAAATCTGAGGGAGACCGATGGTTATAAGCTCTTGGACATCTATGCCAAGCAGCCCATTAGATTGCAGAAAACCTTCTTGCTTGAGGAGAAATTATAACATATCAGCAGGTGCAATTTTATTTGGACAGTAATATCTTGACTAAGTGGATGGTTGCAGTTTTCTGACACACCAACCTCACAGCTGCTCCGATGACCTTTACTTATCTCAGTGAAGTCAACAGTGATGCTATTTCTTTGACTCTCAGCATATCCCATGGTTGTGCTCATCACCGACAGATCTGTACGGATATATATCTTACTTCACATCAGAATGAAAAGATGAATCTTGCAGGAAAACACTCTTGAGTTGACATTTAAACAAGTAATTTGATTTGGGGGAGAGGAATAATTTTAATTTGTTGTCATTTTGAATCTGTATCATCCTTGTGAAACTGATAGCAAGGCAAAATAAAGCTTTTCAAAAATACCTATTCTTTACAAAGGTTATGTGGAAGAAATGTCCTTGCTTTTAAGGATGAAGTATACCATGTTAAGATGGTTTTATATACATATATACATGTATATGGGTATATATTTGCACAGGTATGTATTTGTATACCTAGAGAATGCATATGCTTGAAGAAAAATAAGAAGTATTAAAAATTGTTCACCTTAGGTTTGGATATGCAGGAGTTACTTATATATTGATTTCAATCTTTGAATGCTTAACCTTTTTCATAATTAAAATATTTAAATACTGATATTTATTGAAATTTTAAGGCACAATCTGCACTAAGATTCCCCCTCCCATCATCCCCTGCCCTTATATAAGTCCCTGGACTATGGAATAAAAGCGAAGTTGTAAAAATCAGGAAAGCAACCACTCCAACCCATTTGCTTTTTGAAAGAGGCTGCAGCGTGGCATGGCAAGACTCAGGATCTTGAAACAGCAGTCAAGTACACATCCTTCCTTTCTTGCCTCCACGCTTCCTGATTCCGTCTGCTGCCTGCTTCTCTGCAGTCATGGCCAATAACATGCTTGGGATAGAATCGGAACTCTTTTCAACTGGAGTCTCCCATATGTTCATTATAGAAAATGTGTTTGCATTTTCACTGCAACACAGCGCATATACTGACGCTGCCTGACTGTGAATTCATAGCTGGGAGAGAAGAGGGACTGGCAGATGAAGTGAAAGAAAGTTGGTGAGAAGTAGCATTCCAGCCCAAGAGTTTCAGAGTTTCACAGGACTTTGAAGCTCTGGTACTTGGCATAGTTCTCATTACAGAACGCCCGGATTGTTGTTTTTTGCCTGCTGTGGCCCCTTTCCACTTAGGACTGTAATTTCAGCACTTAGAGCAACATGAACTTTCTCAGCATGGGACCCTATGTGAGACTAATTTCTGATTGGTCGAGGGCTGTCTTTAAAGTGATTTTCTTTTCTTTTTTTCCTAGCCACTGACAGTATTGATTCTTAATCCATGGATGCCTATAGATTCAGTGTCACTGATATATTCTGCTTTCCCTCAATATTATGTAGATAGATGAATGGATGGATGGTTGCATGGATGAAGTAGAGAGAGAGAGGGAGAGAGATTGAGATGGAGGTCACCACATTTTTGTCTAACTTTTCATAATCTTAGAGCCTGCTATTAGAGAACACATGGGAAAGGTCTAGCATACGAAGAAATGAGAAAGCTATTTGCTGAATTCGAATTTCTGTGCTGCTTCCAACAGACAGCTGTTTGGAGCTTTGTAGCACCTGTCTTCATGAAGTCTGTGAGTCTCCAAAGGTTTCTAACTCCTATGAATATCAACTAACATTGCCATATTTATGACTAAATTTATTTTGTTACAGATTACTTGAGATTTTTAGTTGCCCACTGTATTGGTCTGCTAGAGCTGCCATAACAAAGTACCACAAACTGGGCTACTTACAACAACAAAAATGTATTCTCTCGTGGTTCTGGAGACTAGGAGTCTGAAATCAAAGTTTCAATGGGGCCATATTGTCTCTGAAAATTTTAAGGAAGAATCTTTCTTTGCCTCTTCTTAGCTTCCAGCGGTTGCTGCCAAACTATGAAGTGCCTTGGCCAGTAGATGCATCATTCCAATTTCTGCCACCATCTTTAGATGGCCATCTTCCTTCTGCAAGTAATTCTGTTCTCCACATGACCTTCTTATGACACCAGTCACTAGATTTAGGACACACCCTAATCCATTATGGCTTCATTTCAACAATTATAGCCACAAGGACCCTATTTCTAAATAAGGTCACATTTTTAAGTTCCTGGTGGGCATGAATTTGGGGGAGACATGATTCAACTCTCCAAACCCAACAAGAAATAAATATATCTTTCTAGCATGTGGGTTTCTGTTTTAAGGAGTTCAGA
Source organism: Nyctereutes procyonoides (assembly GCF_905146905.1). NCBI lineage: Eukaryota > Metazoa > Chordata > Mammalia > Carnivora > Canidae > Nyctereutes > Nyctereutes procyonoides. Next base: position 46,206,149 of record NW_026575146.1, read on the forward strand.
GTAAATGCCTTTGTACAAGATTTTTTAAAGTATATGTTTTCCTTTTTTTTCGACTATGAAAATATTTCCTTGATTTCTTAACTTATCTTTCCACAGATTAAATTTCTAAATTTTATTTTGGTTGTGAAAGAAAGATTTAAAATGTTTCCAGGAGCAGTCCCATTAGTTTTGATTATTCCTTAAGAAATAAAATGTGTGAACCAATTGACATGAGAGCTTAGAATTTATGGGGCCAGTTTCACCCTTTCACCCTCTTATGTGAAGCTGGAAATCAAGCTACGCCAGGTTCTGGCTATTAATATTAGCTGCACTCTATAGCTTCATGCCTCTCTTTCTGCCCCTCCTTATGCTGTTCCATCCATAAGCTATACACTTCCCCCATCTTTACTATCAAAATACTCCCATTCTTCAAAAACTCAACTAAAGGGCTTTTGCTCCTCAGTTTTCTCTTCCTTACTCAATCCCTCCAAAGTCTGAGTCGTTTTCTCTGTCCAACTCCTCATACTAAAGTCAGTCAATGACCTCGGTTTCTTTGGGTGTTCCTCCTCGCACCACACCGTACCCATATGACTTCAGAGAATTTATTTAGCCTTTCTCAGGCCTCAGTAAACTGAGGATAATAATATCTACTTCTATGTAAATTGCTTAAAATAATGCTTGGCATCAAGTAAGAAGTCAATAAATGTTAGTTCTCCTCTGTAATCATTTTCTTCTTTGTCCTGTGGTTATTTGTGAACAAATGTGCATGCTCCACTAGACAGGGAACTAACTATTGGAAGCCAGGGGCTGTGCTTTATCTATCTTAGCATGCCATATGCCATCAAGTACATGCTTGTTATGTAGCTGTGCTCAGTACATTTTTGCAGATTTGATACAGGAATGAACGCTTTTCAGATTCTGTCTGAATTCTTAACTAATACTGACAATCCTTCTCTTGTTTTCTAATGGAGTTATGGTAGAAATCTTTTCTGTCTGCACACATCACACATGAGATACATGCATTGAACATTTTGTTTATTTATTTTTTGATGTGCTCATGGTAGAAGGTTTTTACAATAGTTGCCAATAAGTTTTTATTTATTAGACACTTAATATGTACTAGACACAGACAATATGTTATCTCAATTTCTCACCCTCATAAGAACCATGCAATGTTTTTGCTATTATTCCCAGTTTGCAGAAGATAAAATGAAGCTCAGAGAAGCTAAACCTGTTCTGATGCAGAAAGCCATAGTTATAACAAGGGACAAGGCTGAGATATGAACCTAGTTAAGCTGGCTCTAAAGTCTTTCATCCTCCCCCTCTTCTGTTGTGTTGCTTGCTTTCTTTCTTATTATAACACTACAAAATAGTTCAGAACCAGGAGGAATTTCTACTATAATTCCAATATCTCATCACAATTGGTATACACATTCTGCATATTATCTGCTTATCTTCTTCATTAGCCTATTTTCTGGAATTGATATCATAGTACCCACACAAATCTCTAACTTGCTTTTTTCACCCTCTCAAGTGGTTTTTTTCAGTATGTATTTGCCATAGACCTGCACTAATTGTCACCATTTTCCTTTCTCTTTGAGTGACAAAACACGTGGTCAATCAAATAAAAATCTTGGTGTGTTGTTCACACTGACTTGACTTAATTTGGATTTTTTTTTCTTTTTTTCTGACTCAGTCAGAAATCCAGGGATATAACAAATGAGAGCATAGTCACTGATGGAGACAAGATGTTCAGCTCTTCTGGATTGAAAAGGGATAGTTTCCCATCCTTACCTGAATCATATTTTCACCTCTTGAACACCCCTAGGTTTCACTCTCTACAGGAAAGGCAAAACAAAACATAACTATTACACAGTGCATGCATGCACACACACATACACACTGAGAAAGAAAGAGAATAAGGATCACAATAAAACTTAAAAAAAAGTAAAAACTACTGAATTCATTGGGCTAGATCTATTCTAAAATTAAAGGGGAGTAGAAATTATTAGATTCTTAAAAGGAAGAGAAAATATTAGCCTGCATGGCAGGTAAATTCCTGAATTATTATTTAATGACTTACATTCACCATTATGAAAAAAATCAGGAAGACTGAATGTTCTTTGGATTTTTCCTTTTCTTGTGCCAAGAACTTGGTTAGGCTTTTGGTTTGGGGGCAGTTGTAAAATCAGTTGTTTGAGGACAAATGCTTTTCCAGGCTTGGTAAAACTTACATTCATGGAAGACATTGTGCCAGGAGACTCAGAGAGGGAGAGTAGAGCTCCTCTGGGGTGAGTAGAGGGGAGAGTAGACTGATAAGAGCCAGAAGATGAAGAGACAAGAGAGGAGAAGGAAAGAAAGGGACAGGGAGTTGGATGGAAGAAGAAGGAAAGGAGGAGGTGCTACTTCTGTGGCTCTCTATTTTCTTTTGAGTGGTAAGGGACAATGGGTGAAATTAATTTTAAGAATGCATTTTAGTTAATCCAATATATTAGAAGTATTATCATTTCAACATGTGATCAATATAAAAATTATTAATCAGATTTAATGGATTAAATATGAAGTGTGTATGTATAACCCACACAATATCTCAGTTCACACTTTTTAATAACCGTGTATGGCTACTGGTTATTTTATTGCAACAGATATCTGAATTTTTAACTCTTGAAGTGACCCTAAAGATTATTCTTAATCTAATTATTATACTGTAAAAGTGAAATAAAAAAATATTTAGGGAGGTTCAGCAATTAGTATAAGGATACAAAGCAAAGAACTCAAATCTGAAAGTCTGAGGCCTTTGTTGCACAAGTGTCTTCAATCCTGGAGTAGTGCCATATTTACTTCTCCATCATGGGAAATGTTACCAAATATTTATGCTCTTCTTCTTTGTAATAACTCAATATAATATTGGGGGAGCAGTGAGAGGCAGTAATATGTTCAGCCATTAACCTACATTTCTCAGCTTGCCTTGTGTAGCGTTGTTCATGAGATGAAGTTCTGGACAATGAATTAAAAGAAAAAATATGAAAGTGATTTCAGAGTAAATTTCCTTTTGAAATAATATTTCATCTCTTGTTCTTTATTGTTTCCTTTTTCTGCCTGCCTATAGTGCAGATAGGAGACTAGAGGTGAGACTACCATTGCATGACACTGAGATGATCATGGGAATCAAAGCCATAGTCTGTAGATGATGGATAAGAGAGATGGAAGAGGAGGGCATGACATGGAGCTGGTATGTCAGCCAGAGACTGTATGTGATCAAACTTTTTATTATGTGAGTATAAGTCCTTGTATGGCAGAGCCACTGTACTTACTGTGGCACAATGTAATTCTTAACTGATATTTTCATTTCAAACATCATTAAATTATATTAGGATCAATAGACTTTTAAAGTAAAAATTTCAATGAAATACAATACCCAGTAGGGTAATATTTATTAGTAGATATGCCAAATATAGGAACAAAAAAATCAAGAAAAAGAGAAAGATGTATTATATTCCCTTTGTAATGTATAGTCCTGAAAAATTTTTTAACCCTCTATGTTGCTATATAGTTTACTGGAACAAAATATGTTTGCATCACAGCAGTGCTACAGCACTACGTTCATGTACGTCAACACCTATTAAAATGGGGAAATGCTGTCTTTTGGGTTAATAATGTACTAGGAGTTATGAGATCTTGGTTCTTTTCCCAGTTCTCTCACAAACATGTTGTCTTTGGGCAATTCAAGTAGCTTCTCTATAACTCAGGTTCTTCATCTATAAAGCAAAAAAGATTAAGGTAGTGGAATCCTGAATTCCTTTGTAGCTTTAGCATTCTGCAAATCTATAGAAGCACTTCTTCCAGGAGACAGGATTCACAGCCTGATTTCCTTCTATGTTTGGCCTTTGGGGCTGTGCTAGTTTAAATTGTTAGATTAAATTTTTGGCAGTGATAACTCTTAAACATCCACCATTTGCAACTCTGACAGTATTCCTTCTGCTACGGAACCTACCCTTTCAGAAGACTCAACTTATTCAGCATTGCATAAAGCACCTTCATAAAATTTCAAGTGAAAAGGATTTCGAGGAAGTCAGATTTAGTACCTATTTTCTCTTTCAGAGGTTCTGGGAAATTATTTTTAGTGAGCTAAGAAAACAGGGACTATTGATACAATTTAGTATGCTCTGTGCATGTGTATTTTAAAATATTAGTCTCATTTCTTTAGTTCTATTTACTATTAGGCATTATTGAAAATTCTACCTCTTTTCATTTGCTCTTAAAAAAAAAAACCCCAAAGAGTCTTTTTCCAATTCTGAAAACTCTTGGCTAAATACTGGTGCTATTTTCAACTTATAGTAACTGGCAACCTCTCATTTTGTAAAGTTCAAAGAAGAGCAGAAACTCAGCCTCTGAATATGCTGCTCTGTCAAATGGTTAGAATGAACAGGAAGCAGACAATGGAAGGCAGATTGCTGGAAGTCAAACCCTCCTTTACTATAAAGAATAGACTCAGATGAAGACTACTTTACAAAATTCATCTTTTAGATGGTTATGTTGAAAGGGGGATGGGTCCCACCTCCAGTCATTCTTGCATCCAGATCTGCTTGCATCCCTCTTATTGAACCTTAGATTATACTTCATATCACTTCAGGTACTATTTATTTTAATACCATTGCTAGCTAGCAAAAAACATTCACCTCACAAGATGCCTTTGAACCATGGTCCCAAGGGAGACAGTACTGACTAATGCTTACAAGTGTAGGAATAGTAGAAAAACTGCCAGACTGAACAACTCATTCACTCTTTACTTAACCCTTAGTTTTCTAGTTTCCATTGAGTCTCTCCCTCATACAGGACGATTGTGGTGACTACATAAGATACTACATGTAAAACATTCATTTACTCTTGATTATAGTCAGTATTCAGTAACTGATAACTGTATATCAGTATTATTATTATTACCTTTACATTATTGTTTAAAGTAATAATATTAATAGCACTAGAATTCCTCAAAATAGTCTTCCTATTAAAATTGTCACTATTTGCTGATGATATGATCTTATATACAGAAAACTCCAGTCAGTCAAAAAATTGTTGGAATTAATCAGTGATTTCAGTAAAGTGGCAGATTACAAAATCAACTTCTAGAAAACCGTGGCATTCCTTTACACTAACAATGAAGCATCAGAAAAAGAAATAAAGGGAACTATCCCAATCATAATAGTATGAAAAACAACAAAGTACTTAGGACTTAATTTAATCAAGGAAGTGAAAGTTCTGTATGATGAAAACTATAAGACTTTTCTGAAAGAAATTGAAGAAGATACAAACAAATGAAATGGTAGCCTGTGTTCATGGATCAGAAGAATAAATATTGTTAAAATGGTCATATGACCACAAAGCCATCTACAGATTCAATGAAATCTCCATCAAAATGCCAAAGGCAGTCTTCACAGAAATAGAAGAAAGAATTCTAAAATTTGCGTAGAGCCACAAGAGTCTAAATAGTAAAAACAATCCTGAGAAAAAGGAGCAAATTCAGAGCTATCACACTGATTTCAAACTAATACTCCACAAGGGAGCCAAAAATACCCAATGGGGAAGAATAGTCTCTTCAACAAATGGTGCTTGGAAAACTGGAGAAACACATGCAGAACAATGAAATTGGACCCTTGTCTCACCTCACTTACAAGAATTAACTTGAAATGGGTCATACACTTAAACATAAGACCTATGTCAAAAAACTACAAGAAAAAAATAGGGAAGAAACTCATATTGATTTTGGCAATGGTTCTTTGGACATGATGCTAAAAGCACAAACAACAAAAGCAAAAGTCAACAAATAAGACCTTGTTAAAATCAAAAGCTTCTTTCTGCACAGTAGAAGAAACAATTAACCAAATGAAATGACAGCCTACAGAATGGGAGAAAATTTTTGCAAGCCATATATTAGATAAGGGGTTAATATCCAAAATATATAAAGAACTAACACAACTTAATAACAACAAATAATCCAATAAAAAATGGGCAGAAGAACTAAACAGACCTTTTTTCCTTTCTTTTTTTTTTTTTTAATATCACTGCATTTATTTTCATACATGTAATTCTACGGCGTCAACATTTTCCTCTCAAAAGAAGAATTGCAAAGCTTAAAACTGGATCACTTGGCCTTTTCTCTTCTTATCTCCTCCCAGTTCAAAATGCTTGCATCTCTTAATGGCCAGCATCCTCTTGGACCTGCAGTTAGGTTCAACGCATTCAAGCCTCAACACAATCCTCTTTGTGGTTTTAGCCTTCTTCCAGAAAATTGGCTTTATCTGCCCATCATAGCCACTCTGCTTCCTATCATAGCACCTCTTTCCCTGGGCCTAAAGGGAATCCTTGCCCTTCTTATACTGGGTCACTTTGTGAGGCTGATGCTTTCCACACTTCTTACAGAAAGTCCTTTGGGTTTTAGGAACATTGACCGACCATCTCTGCAGTGGCATTGTCTGCATGATAAAAACGGGAAATTCGGCGTCCACCCGCCTCACCTCACTTCGTTCGCGCCTAACAAGAAAAGGGAGGATGAAGCGGAAGTCCATACATTTTTTTCAAAGAGGACATCAAGATGGCCAACCATGAAAAGATGCTTAACATCACTAATCATTAGGAAGATGCAAATAAAAACCAATTACACCTGTTAGAACGGCTATCATCAAGAAGACAAGAGACAATAAGTGTTGGCAAGGATGTGGTAAAAAGAGAACACTTGAATACTGTTGGTAGGAATATAAATTAGTCCATCCACTATGGAAAACAGTATGAAAGTTCCTCAAAAAAATAAAAAATATATCTACCATATGATCTAGCAAGTCTACTTCTGTGTCTATATACCCAAAGGAAATGAAAACAAGATTTTGATGAGATATATGCGCACCCATGTGTATTGCAGCATTGCTCACAAGAGCTAAGGTCTGGAAACAACCCAAAGGCCCATTAACAGATGAATGAATAAAAAGACATGACATATGTACATGATGAAGTATTATTAAGCCATGAGAAAGGAGGCTATTCTGTCATTTGTGACAACATGAATGGACCTTAACATGTTATGCTAAGTGAGATAAGTCAGACAGAGAACAACTAGTAGTGTAGGATATCATTTACACGTGGAATCTTAAAAAATCAAACTTGTAAAAAAAAACAGAGTACAATGGTAACCAGGGAATGAAGAGTAGAGTGATAAGACTGATGGTGTGTAAGGGTATGAACTCGTAATAAATGGTAAATAAGCCATAGAGATCTAGTACACAGTTTAATGAATAGAGAAAATAATACTATACTATAATGATGTAGTGGGATAAATATTGCTTCACTGGCAATCATATTACAAGGTATAAATGTATCAGAGTAGCACACAGAACACTTTAAATTTATAAAATTTATAAAATGTGACATCAAATTTATCAAATAAAAATAATAGTTTTCATTGGCAGTATCATTAAATTGTCCCTCTCTATTTCATAAACTAAGTAGCTTTCTAGAGTCATACCAATAAACATAATATTTTTATTGGTTTCTTGAAATAGTCCATGCAGGATCCTTGAGAGTAAGGATGTGGTTTATTCATCATTCTGTGTTCAATGTCTAATGCATAAATGCTCATTGAACAAATAACTTTTGGGTGACAAGCAACAGAAATGCTTTCTGGTAGCAACCGCTTTTAATTTTACCCTAGTTCATGAAAAAACTCTGCTGATCCTAATGTAACAAAATGTGAAATAGAACTCTTTCATTGTCTTATAACTGAAATAAAATCTCTTGTGTAAGTGAGCAAGAGAGAAAAAATAATAGAAAGAGACCAGATGATAGACTTCAGGGTAATGAGAGAGAAAAGGTAAATAAAGAGTAGATTTTACTCTCACTTCTGACAAGACAAGACATGGGAGTTTCCCATGGGTCGGTCAATGGGGGCCCTAGAAAATGGCCCACCTGGAGCCATCTGGCTGATGCCCACTTAAGGGGGCTCTAACAGTAAAAACTGAGTGTAGGGGGTTTCTCAGCGACCTGGAGCTGAAGAGGGTAATTGAGGAGGTCAGCTGGAGAACATGCTTACAACAGGAATCTGAAGGGGGCAATTGTTCTGAAGAACCTACCCAGCTGCCCCACGGAAAACAGCATTGGGATGCTGCCCTAGACAGGGTACCATGTAGTGAAAGACTTTGACTCTTTGCTTAAATCCTCCTTATCTAACCCCTAATTCAGAGGGATGAGAAGGAAGAAAGGAAAGAAGGAAGGAAGGAAGGAAGGAAGGAAGGAAGGAAGGAAGGAAGGAAGGAGGAAGGGAGAGAGGAAGGGAGAGCGGGAGGAAGGAAGGAAGGAAAGAAAGAATGAAAGAGGCAGAACACCCAAAGGGCATGGAAAAGAAAAGCCTTAACTGGATATGATGGGCATTTTAAGACTGGACTGGAATTCTCCATATTTCAATATTAATAATATCAAGGTGAGACTGTTTTAATACTAAGGGTAATGGGTTCCTTATGGAACATGCTCCAGATATTAATCAAGCCATATACAAAGTTAAAAAAAACAAGCATGAAAACAATGATGGCACAAAACCCAACTCTGTCCTTTGTCCTCCCATGTAGCCAAGGCTGTACATTGCACCAAGTGCACTCACAACCCTGTGAAGGAAGGGAGGAGAGGGGGAGGTGCAACGTGTAACTAGCTGGGTAGGTGGGTCCCTCATGCTTAGCTGTTAAATGCACCCCCTGATGTTACAAAGTAAGTTAGCAAAAGTGAGGATTCTGAAGAGCTTTTGACTTTGTGCCAAGTTTGCTTTCCACTGCACTGCCCCACCTCCTACCTCCTGTAATAAGGGCTTCCGCCTCTACTGCACTTTCAAATTAACAAAGTACCGCCTAGCCAAGAATGTTTAGTCGGAACAAAATTCTGTTTAACGAGGTGTCAAAACAACCATTAAAGATGTTTCTAAGAGCATTATCTTAGCACTGCAGGGAGTCTGCTAGATGTAGAGAAAATGCAGGATTGGCAATCCAGGGGAGGCTTGCTTTCAGGTCCTAGCTCAATGAGGAACATTGCAAAATGAGCACGGCATTTGGAATCAAATTGAGATCCAAACTCTGGCTCTGCTTTTTAGCAGCTCTTTGACATAAGGCACATTCTTAACCTCTTTAATCCTCAGTTTCTTGATGCATAAAATGGGAAACCGGCACCTACTCTTTAGGATTGCCGAGAGGAATAATGAGATCATATAAAGGCCTAGGAAAGTGACTGGAACTGAATCCAATAAACATCCAATAAGCCATGAGTTTTATCAAATCTTCATCAGTACATTTTTTGCTCTGCTGAGCCAAGAGAACCCGTGTGATGATGAAATACAACAATATATGTGAGAAAAACTTTTTTAAAGCATAAGTTATTTTAAAGTATTTATTTTTCTTGCTTGCCTCCTGGGAGATCTCTCTCTGAACTAGACAAATCTCTGAACAGGAGCACAGGGTGAAGATAAGATGGGGAAATTCCCTCTCCTTAGAAAACAAAGTCTAAACTCTCAGAGCCAATTTATTCTATATTTCTTAGGTGACAGTTGTTTTTACTAGTATTTTCATATATATAATTTATTTTCAGTTATAAAAGAAACACATATTCATTGTGGAAAAGTAGGAAATATTTTGAAGTATTTTGGAGTTTTCTTTTTAGATAAGAATATTTTTAAGAATTAGACTTCTATGCACATGCAGTTTTGCATCTTGCTTTTTAAAGTTAACACTGTGTAATAGGAGGTTTTTCTTAGGATCATTTGAAACTTAGTTGAAATATTTGAGTCACAAAACAATAAAAAGAGAAACCATAATTCATCAGCACTCAACAGAGAATGTATAGATAGTTCCTTAAAGGTGTTAATTACTGTGAATTACATACACTTAAAGAAGAAAATACAAAATGTACGTGTACAAGGTATAGAATACAAGAAACCACAAACACCAGTGTAATGATCTCGGAACCAAAGATCTCTAGTTCTACAGAAGCCTGGGTGAGAATTTCCTCCCCACTGAGAAGTAAGCTCTATCTTCAAGAGTGAGACTTAGAATGCTCAGAATGTTTAACAACTGTTGAGATCATCATTTGTCACTGCCAAAGATAGTCCTTTCTTCATTCAAGATCCCAGAGGCCAAAGACACCAAGGTGTGGTAGCCATCTTCCTGCCACCTGTGTTGTATTTTGATTTTGCTTATGGTGTTCTTTGCCATGCCAATTATTTAAACTTTATGTTTAATTGAATTTAGCAATCTCTTCTCTTACCACTTCTGTTTTTTTTTTTTTTTTTTTTTTTTTTTTATGGATAGCTAGAAATGGTTTCTCCACAACTAGGTTATATAGGAATTCACTGGTGTTTTCTGATAGTATTCACATGATTTCATTCGCTACATTTAGATCTCTAATGATTAGCCATGCATTCTGCTAGATAGTCTGAGGTTTGAATCTACTTTTCTCAATAATTTCAGATGACACTTTCACTATGAATTAAATGGATTGGGTCCATTTCTATATCTTCTTTTATGTTCATGATTGTGTTTGTCTATTTGTGTGCCAACACCATACTGTTACAGGAACTTTATACCTATATTTTAATATCTGATAGACCTAATCTCTCATTGTTCTTCTTTCTGAGGGTTTTTCCAAGTGACTTTTCAAAATTTATTTTCTATGGAAACTTTGCAACCAAGTTGTCTAACTCCAAAATAAAACCAAACTAAGCAATACTTGTGTTTTACTAGAACTATATTAAATTTACATATTAATTTGAGGAGAAATACTATTTATAATGATGAGATGCCCACCAAGAACAAGATAAATCTTTCTATTTATTCAAGGCCAGTTTTGTCTTTCCAAAATATTTTAAAGTTTGCATCTTACAGATTTTGTCTATTTCATGCTAACTTCATTACTAAGAATTTTGTCATTATGGCAATAAGGTTTTTCTTCTATTATGTTCCAAATGGTAATAGTTTATACATGGTAATGCTACTTTTTGTTAATTTTACAGTATACTTCCTAATAACTTGTTCATTGTTTCTGTTAACTTTGTCATTTATTCTCATCAATGTTCCAGGTATACTGTCATCTCATGGGCAAACAGAGATAGTTTTCCTTCTTTTCCAATTCTCACACCTCTAATTTTTTAATACAGTAATATAGTATCATTGCCTTTTTCTTGAGGAAAATATTTCTAGTTTTTCCTCATTAAATTAGATGCTAGCTTTAGAACTGATACACACACACATGCACACACAAATCTGTAAATATTAGATATATTTGTATGCAAAACCTTTTAAATAAAATTTTAAATAAAAGTCAACCACACATTAGATATATGTATTTTTCTAGAAATTCAGAGATGGTTCAAATACAGAAAATTCTGTGTTATATTGACCATATATAGAGCTCAAAGAAAAAAATTCATATGATTAGCTCTTAGATACTGATAAAAAGGCCAACAAAATTCAACCACAATTCCTATTAAAAAATCAATAAAAATAGGAATTTATGAATACTATTATAACATGATTATCTATAATTATATTCACATATAAATAGAGATAGAGAAATGAAGAAATAGAATTCAGTTCTAAGTGGGGAAATACTAGTTCTCAATGAGGAAAGATGGACATGTCCCTGAACTCAAGAATTATTCTTTAACATTGTTAGAAGTATAACCAATGCAATCAGATGAGAGTTATGATGCTATTTAAGCCCAAACAACTTGAATTTATAGAAATATGCACAATTGAACTGCTTCACCTGTGAATTAGTTACAGGCTGGATGATATACATGCAAGTACAAGTAGGAGGGGGATGGATTTACTGTGAAACAAAGGGGTGTTTTTGCCATCTACAGATCTGAGGAATGATTCATCCTGGGTTCTGAATCACCCAAAGAGCCCATACATGTTGTCTATAGAGTGAACGTTTACATCTCTCCAAAATTCCTATGTCAAAATCTAACTTCCAATGTAATGATATTAGGAGGTGCAACTTTTGGAAGGTGATTAGGGCACAAGGACAGAGCACTATGGATGGGACTAGTACCCTTATAAATGAAATCTTAGAGAGCTCCTTTACCATTTCTGCCATGTGAGGACATAGAATGAAGACAGTTATGAACCAGGGCCCGCACCAGACACCAAATCTGTCAGCACTTTTTGATCTTGGAACTGTCAGCCTCCAGAACTGTGAGAAATACACTTCTGTTCTTGTAAGCCACCCAGTCTATGGTTTTTTGTTATAGAAAACTGAATGGATTAAGAAATTGGTACCAGCAAATGGGGTGTTGCTGTAACAAATACCTAAATATGTGGAAGTGGTTTTGGAACTGGGTAATGGGTGAATACTGGAAGAGTTTTGAGATGCATGCTAGAAAATCCTACATTGCTATGAATAGGCTTTTGAAGGTAACAAGCCACAGAGAAAGCCTTCATCTTCTTAGAGAATACCTAAGTAATCCTGGATAGAATGTCAGTAGAAATATAAATGGTAAGGCTATTTTGATGAGGGTTCAGATGGAAATGAGGAATACATTATTAGAAAATGAGGTGATCCTGGTTATAAAGTGGTAAACAATTTGGCTCAACTGTGTTCATGTTCTCATGTTTTACAGAAGGAAGAATTTGTGAATAGTGATATTGGATATTTAGCTGAAACTATTTCCTCACAAAATGAAGATATGCCTTGGCTCCTACTAACTACTTATCATAAAATACAAGAAGAGAGAAATGATGAAAAGCAAAATCAGATCTATAAATACAGAGAACAAACTGATGGCAGCCAGAGAGGAAAGGGCTTGAGGGGACTGGCAAAACAGGTCAAAGAGAGTGGGAGATACAGGGTTCCAGTGATTTAATAAATAAGTTATGGGAACAGAAGGTGTAGCATAGGGAATATAGTCATTGGTATTGTAACAGTGTTGCATGGTGAAAGATGGTAGTTACACATATGGTGAGCTAGGACATGCAAAGAGTTATAGAATCATTATGTTGTATACCTAAAACTAACATTGTGTGCCATTTGTACCCAAATTAAAAAAAAAAAAAGAGGAGAGAAATAAAATTGTGGAATTGTTAGGTAAAAAGAAAGCAGGACTTAAAGATTTGGGAAATTTTCAGCCTATTCATACTATAAAAAAAGAAAAAAAAGCCCACTGGGAAGAGAACACGAAGGGTGTGGCCAACTGACCATCTGATAAAGAGATGAGTATCAATCAGCCATCTCAATAGAAGCCAAGAGCTCTTCTCCAAGATGATGGAAGAATGACATCAAAGAAAATTTAAAAATCATCAGGGCTATCTTCTTGGTTTCAAAGTAGGAACCATAGTCTTTTTTTTCAACAGGCTAGAGGGTCTCCATCCAAAGCTGTGGGGGAAGGGCCATATGGGGCCTTGGGGTCCAATCCCTGCCCAGCAAATTGGTGGAAACAGAACTACCACCGCATTGGGGCCAAAAAGTGGGACCTTTACGACTCGGGCCTGTAGGGTAGACCACTGAGTCAAAGAAAATTATTCTCATGGGGTTTGCCTTATAAGGTGGGCTTACTTGGGATCAATTATTCTTTTCTTCTTTCCTATTTTTCCCTTTTGAAATGGAAATGTCTATTCTATGCCCGTCCCACCACTGTATTTTGGAAGTGCATGACTTAAATGGTTTTGCAGGTTCACAGCTGGATAACAATTTGCCTCAGGATGAATCATATCTTGAATCTCATCCATATCTGATTTAGATGATATTTAGATGAAACTCCGGATTTTAGACTTTAGAGTTCACACCGGAACAAGTTAAGATTTTGGGGCTTTTAGGATGTAATGAATATATTTTGCATGTGAGAAAGACAGGAATTTGAAGGACAAGAGGTAGAATGCTACATACTGAATGTTTGAGTCCCCCTAAAATTCCTAAGTTGAGACCTAACTCCTAATGTGTTGGTATCAGAAGGTGGAGCCTTTGGAAACTGAGTAGTTCATGAGTGCAGAGTCCTCCTCAGGATTAGTGTCCTTATAAGAGATTTTAGAGAGCTTCTTCACCCCCTCTACCGTGTGAGGACCCAGAGAGAAGACAGCTATGAACCAGGAAGTGGACCCCCACCAGACACGGAATCTGCCCGCACTTTGATCTTGAAACTTTCAGCCTCCAGAACTGTGAGAAATATTTTTCTGTTTTTACAAGCCACGCAGTCTATGCTATCGTTAGAGCAGCCCAAATAGACTAAGATAATGTCTATATATCAGAAAGCTCTTACACCTGGAAATACATGTTTTCAGAACTGATCACTGAATAAGTAGGTCTATGATGCTATCTCGGAAACTCTGTTCTTGCTATGTATTTCAAATGACACCTGAAACCAGACATGGTTTCAGGTGTCATTGTTTTACAAAGCTTTAGTTATTTGATTGGGTAGTTTCCACCTGTTTCAGAAAGGATTTAAGGAGCCTTACTAGAACACATGAAACACTGCTAGACCAATTTAGAGTAAATTTAAAAAGAGAAAATTAAAACTAAGAAAGTGAAATACTGGCACAGTTGAAGCTAATACAAAAAAAAAACTCATACCAATAGCTGAGAAGCACTGAGGCTCTTTGAAGAGGCTGGGACACAAAGCCAATCCTGGGGTATTGTGTGGCGTAAATTACTTTACACTCTCCCTCTTTCTCCAACTTGCAGTATTTGCATGTGCATAAAGTGGTTTAAAATAAACACCAAGAGCTGCTATAGGAAAAGAGGTGGCATAAAGGTTTATCACAGTCTAAAAAAGTATGTGCAAAAGACTGGAGTAAATCCCAAAACTTTGATAATGAGGCAAAGGTCTGGAGTCTGGATATGGGCAGAGCACCTTAGATTTTTATGTATTTAATATTTTAGCATGGGTCAGCAGGGTCAACCATTTCATCTCCAGCATCCGCACTGATGAAGCTTTCTTGATTATCTATGTCCTACATCCACTGTAGGGAATTTAAGAATGGTTAAATGATACCAAACACACAGACGTGTGTGTGTGTGTGTGTGTGTGTGTGCACTTACAACCATTAACATGCAGATAGGAAAAACAATTCAGAAATCATTTAAAGTAGGGTATCTGAAACCAGGTCTACTGGATACTCGTTATATAGTAGAGTGCAATGAATTATTACAGTTGATTTTCATTGGCCACTAAAGCAAAAAAGGGAAATGTGACAAAGTTGTTCTTCTCTGATAAAAAAAAATATCTTGAATCTCTTTAGGAAAAAGATTTTTTTCCTGCTATTAAATTCTAAGAGGAATTTACCAAATGGACCTATCCAGGAACAGTACTGAGTCATAATTCTACAGCCTCCAACATATCAGAAGATTGGCTTTTCTCTCCCTGGTTTATAGTTAGGTCTTTAGTTAGTTCCTTACATGTGTTTTTTCCTTATTTAGATTGCAAGCTCTGTGAGAATCAGAATATGTCTGTTCAGCTTTCTAGTGTTGCACTTTTCTTGATACAGTAGGCACTAATAAGTGTTTATCAAATGAGTGCTGAATAATGAATGAATAAATGAACAAACAATACTTTGAGTGTCCAACTAATTGCATCTCTCAGCTGTTACCTAAAGGATTGGCCTTGGGTAGTTATTTAACAGATTATTTATCTAACAAGTATTTATTGAGCAACTAATGTATGCCAGCCAGTATTTTTAGTACTGGGATATGGACAGAAAACAAAAGAAGTTTAACAAAACTTCCCTCATTTATACTGCTTACATCCCAAAGTGGGTTGGAGTATAAATAAATGATTAAAATATAAAATACGTTAGATGACAAGAAGTGCTTTTGAGGGAAAAAGAACTGACGATGAAGAGAAGAGAAATAAATTCTGAGGTGTGTGTGTGTGTGTGTGTGTGTGTGTGTGTGTCAGAGAGAGGGAAAAAGAGAGACAGAATAATCTAGGAGAAAAGACAGGCTTTATGCATCCTGGCTCCTTATGGAGGCTGATGTAAATAAAAATAAAAAACATACTGAGTTAGCTTTAATGGTTCTAAGGCAGGTAATGGTGGTGATGGAAAGAGTCTTAACTTATACTCAGAAACACACAGTCATGGGTAATTGACCCATTTTGCTGCACAGAGATATTTCTGGATACATTCAAATCATACCACATTGGCTAAGTGCACACATGGTAGGAGTGGACTGGGGAAAGTGGAGGAGAAGGCTAGAGGCAGAAGAAATTCTTGGGTGCATTGGGACTTCTTGCAACACTGCAACAGTAATGTTTTTCAGAACATTCAGAACTTGAGAATTAATTTCCAATTGGAGGTCTAAATGTAATTTAGGTAGGCAAAAAGTAATTTCCTGGGTTGGATTTGGGCCAGGGCATTGGAATTAACACCTCCTCTCTTACAAAAAAATTGCCAGGGGATCGCTAATAATCACATGCAAGCCTGACCTCAGATTTACAACTCCAGTGTAGGCTGGTATCTTCAGAGGGCAACTCTGATTAGCACTTCGAACAAACTCCAGGTGATGGATGACACCTGAAAGCCATTTACTGATTTACATGCATTCTGAGCTCCCAACAGCCCCTACGTGCTTCCTTGAGAGCTCCTGTGCAGAAGGACCGCCAAGACTACTCTGTCAACTGCTACAAGATCTGATCAACTGATACCAAAGGACCTCTACAGCTAAGAAAACTAAAAACTTAAAAAATTAAATAGGTCAAGAGATTCTTGCTGTGGTGATTATTATTTTTAAGCAGGTAAATACATCAATACTTCAGATACACTATAGGTGGTGAATATTGAATTAAGAATCTCAGACCGAGTTTTTATGTCAACCACTATGAAACTGTCAAATCCAGCAAGTCACTTCACTTCTTGGAGCCTCAGCCTTCCTATTCCTATGCACCTAGAATGCAACCCAAACAACTTACCTGTCCTAAAAAATCACCACCTGATTTATCACCCAATGGTCTAACTTTAACATCTGTTCCTATGCTCCTCTCCCTGCGATTACAGCCACACTAGCCTTTTTCTGTCCTGCAAATTTGCCACCCTTGTCTGGACTCAGGGCCTTTACACTTTCTTTACCTGCCATGTGGAACAATACTGTCACAGAGCTTTATGTGGCTGTTTCTTCCTATCATTTAACATGACCTTCTGGGGTGCCTGGGCAGCTGAGTCAGTTGAGTGTCTGCCTTTGGCTCAGGTCATGATCCCAAGGTCCTGGGACTGAGTCCCAATCTGGCACCCCCCTCAGCAAGGAGCCTACTTCTCCCTCTGCCCCTTCCCTTGCTTATTCTCTCTCTCTCTCTCTCTCTCAAAAATAAATAAATATAACCTTTAAAAAATGAGAATTAAAAATAATAAATAAAACAAGATATGACTTTCTCAGAGGCTCTACCTCATCATGTAATCCAGCGTTGTTCCTTGCTTCATTAATTTTTTTCTTATAGCCTCCCATTTTATCAATTTCACATCCTAAAATAATCTTTTTAGTTCAATGATATACCTGCTTAATGTCTTCTTCCCCACAGAATCAGTTCCCAAAAGGAAAACAGTCTTGTATATCTTTCCCACCAATTTATTCCCAATATTTAGGACACAACTAGTGGAAAGCAGATCCTTAACAAATATGGATGAATAATGGGTATTGGGCCCAATGATAGTCTCAGGCCATCCCAGTTCCAGTAGTGGTCGGCGGGCCCATGCTTCCCAAACTAGGGTAGCTCTCAGCTCCATGCAACACCAGGAGCTAGGGAAGTTATTTGTAGTGTCTCTCTTCCCCTGCCCCACCCCCTGCCTGCCTATTCTAGATCTAACCTCTTTCTCCCAGAGGCACTGTTCTCAGTTACAATCACAGAGAAGAAGATTTTGGGGTAAGGGTAACATGAGATGGAATGAATTAAAATATGTAAAACTGTGCCTAGCTCATAGTAAGGTACTGAATGTTTTCCCCATTTCTCCCTGCCTGGCAATGGTGACATTTGATAGAAATATTAAATAAAATGTGGACTTGTTGACTGAAATTTTTAACTATGATAAGATTTCAAAATAGTTTCTAGTAGGTGATTTTCTTTTTTTTTTCTTTTCTTTTTTTTTTTTTTAGTAGGTGATTTTCAAGTGTTACAGGTTTCCCATGACAGGATGGGAAGGTCAAGGATTGAGGAAGAATGAGTCAAGTTGAGACTGAGCACAGTGTATGAGGGCAAAAGGGTACTAAGTGACTGGGGGATGAAGCAGGACCCATGAATCCATGAAATCCAAGGCAAGCATGTGCCTCATTGTGGTGGTGGGAAGGGTGATACAGAAAGAATGGGAGTAGGGAAGTAAGGCAGGTGAGTGTTTCTTGCCAAATGACACAGTCAACTGAAGGTCTCAAACTGGCAGCCCAGAGGGCCTGGCAAAAGTTATGTTTTGTGTGGCTCATATGAGTCACTAGTTTAAACACAAAAACTGGATGCCTCTTGTCAAAGCATGTCATTTTATAAAGATACCCTCCTTTTTCACTGACTTCCATTACGTACAGTGTCCATAATGGTGGACACATAAATGGTGTCCATAAACCATTTCAGATCGCAACTACATAGCTTGAGAGTGGGATTATGGCCAAAAAGCAAGAAGCAGAAGTCTTACAGTCAAGAATCTCTAAAAGCTGGAGATATTACAGGAGTAAGGCAAGACCAAAATCGGTCAAATGCAACAGCCACCCTTCTCATTGATGATATTTCTGGAGCAATGCTGTCTTAAGTGGCTGGGTCTGAATATTTAGATTTATCCTCTTTTCTGTCTAATATAATGTCTAAATCTCTCTCCTTCCTCAAAGAGACACCAGTATCCAATGGGTTCTACCAGCTTACATGTGAAGTTCCAAGAGACATCCTGCCTGGAATAGGAAGGAGGGCAGTTATATCTTGATGAACCTAGACAATTTCTTCTGAGAAGAGAACTTCTGTATGCCAGTTTTATCAGTGACCATCCAAGTAAATAAAGCTCACCACAGCGGGAAATTCAACAGGCATCATTCAATCTGAGTATTTGGTCACTAGGGGTAAGAAGAACTGGAAGATCAACCAAAAGGAGGGGAGGAAACACAGAGATTAGCAACTATAGGGAGCTGTACCACTGTGAGGACTGGAGAAGGGAGGCAATAGAACCGGAGTCCAGAAGTCTGGGCCATATATGGACATGGAATCATGGTAGGCCTATGGGGCGGACAGGTTGGAAAGAGGTATGTGGTGCCATAGCCATTGTTAGATATTCACCTGAAGAAGAGAGAAGAGGGAAGAAATCTTTGACTTGTATTTTCTTCCTGCCTGCCAGCCTCTAGCCAATCTTCCCCCACTGCTCTCAAGAAGTCAGAAACTAGTAGGTAACAGAGACTGGAAATTATAGTTTGCAGGGGGTAGATCCTTCTGATTCAACGAAACAAGAGAAGATGAGTCTGAGAACTACCAGGTCCCACAACAGCACAGGGAAGGGCTGGAACATTTGCTCCAGTTCACCAAAGCACGGTCTGCCCATCACGGACTGCTCCACCACCCCTCAGGGGCTCTCTTTTTTTGTTTACTTGTTTTCATTTATAAGATGCTCTTTCTGGGTTTGCTGTCAGCGTGATATTGCCATCTCGCTTTAAAAGTTTCCTTCTCACACAAGTGAAACCATTCAAGGCCATTTGATCTAGATGGGTGGTTTCTTTCAGTGCCAATTTAAAATTATTTTCATAAATATATATGCATTTGAAACCAGCAAAGAAAAGGAACAAATCTGAGAAGAGAGTGGAGTGCTAACACAAACCAGAAATCCATTACAGCGTGCTTCACAAATACCGTAGGTAATTAAAGACTTTTAAGGGCAACTACAGTATTATTTACTTGACAGTGGAACTCTTACAGGCTATTATGTAAATATACATTGAGCACATTTTAAAAGTGCATGCTATTTACTATTCATAAGTGTTGTTAATATGTATTTCATTTAACCCTAAGGAGCCATTTCAGTCTCCTGTGTGAATTTACACTTATGAATGTTTTTATAAAATGCATATTATTTACCCAATAGGCAGCTCTGCCATAGGAAATGCTAGAGCTGATTGCCAATTTAACTTCACATGAGTTTCCATGCAATTGTTCTGTAGGCCTGCCTGCATGATTGGGCATCCCTAAATAGTCCTTCCGTTCAGAATCCTGCAAGTCGAGACCCATGAGCTGTTCAAATGAAAGAATTTTCCAGTCTGTTTTGGTGGTTCTGGGGGTTTTAGTATCACATAAAAAAGGGCCAGTATATGTCTCATCTTAGAAAACAAAATAAAGATTTCAGCACTGAAGATGGAAGTCTATAAAGTATATGTGTATAATCACCTTGTTTGCTCTGTGTCCTGAAGTCAATATCCACCAAATAAAGACAAGCAGGCTCTAGAATGAGATACTGAAAAAGTGAACTCCCTCCCTCTAGCCATCCCTCTGGGCCTCCCTTCCTTCCTTCCGTCTTCCCTTCCTTCCTGTCAGGATGGAATCCTTCCTGCCTCAGTCATTTTCACTAAGACACCAATGTGATCCCCTTCCCCCTCTGCACACACACCATATGCAGAATTCACAAAAGGAATGAAGATTCCTTGCCAATACACACACCATATGCAGAATTTACAAATGGAATCTGTTCCATGACTCCTGTACCCCTCAGGCAGATCAAAGACATAACAGGGATCAGAAAAAAAAAATTAAAGAGAACAGACTGGTGAAAAGATTTCTTCAGGGAGTCTTAAGCTGAAAGTCCCTGCTCCTTCTCTTGGAAGAGGAGTGGATGAAAGTGCCACTTTCAAACCCAAAACCTGGAGGGACACACTGAAAGCTTTGAATTTGTTCTTATGGGAGAAACAAAGACTGGGTGCTATTCTTATGACCAATAAAGCTAACACAGATTGAGGACTGAGGGCTGATTTCTACCCATGAAATCTAGAGAAAAAAAGAAAAGCTACTGAACAATTTTGATGGCAGACCTGAGAGCCTGTTGCTGTGTTGAGGTTGTCCTGCAGTTCTGGAATTCATCAGGACAAAGATGTGGTAGTGTATTCTAGCAATTTGACGTGCGCCATGGTGCAGAGAGAAGCAGGCATCAGGCTGTCTTGAGCCCTGAGTGGCTGGGGGTATGAAACTGGATGCCTGGGCCAGGGGAGAAGGCAGAAGCAATTGCCCACATGACAAGTGGATCTGGCCAAAAGCAAGGATAAGAGAGAGATCTCTAGTGAAAAGATTCGCTGAGGAAAGTACAATTGTGCTCCACATAGGAGTAAATTTTAACCACCTGCCAGGTCCAGGGAATCAGAAGCCACCTAAACTGAGTAAATACCCATCTCCTTACATCTCTTCCCTCCTCCTTTTTCACCCTGGCAGAGAGTGAATAGTAGCTAGAGAAAATGACAGTGGACAAGAGGAAAAAATTTGGAATAGAAATTCAAATTCTTTGTGGTAGATTGGCCACAAAATCCTCCCCCTTAAAATTGGCCACACATCCTCCCCCTTAAAATGTGGTATTACACATCCTTTCATACAAAGATGGAGTCTGTTTCTCCACACCTTGAATCAGGGTTGATTGGTTGACTTGCTTTACCCAAGTCTGAGAGATGGTTAAAGCATTTGGATATTTGGAGTTTACTCTCTGTTGTTTGTCTTGGAAATCCAGTGACCACTACACTATGAATGAGCCTGGGCCAGCTTGTTGGAGGATAGGAAATATGTATCACAGTGTCCCAGCCAATAGCCAAGCAACAACCAAATACATGAGTGTCGCTAACCACCAGCTGACTGTTGAAGCACGAATGAGTGCAGCTGAAACCACTACGAGAGCCAGGTCTCTGAACCTCACCCAAATTGCTGATCCATAGACTGTGGACAAGTAATGATTATTGTTTTAAGTCACTAGGTTTTGAGTGAATTTATTATACAGCCAGTGGTAACTGATAGAGCCTTTCCCCCACAGGTAGATTTTCAGTCTGAAGCAAGCCTGAACTAGGGAAGAGGAGAAGTTCAAATGTCTGCAGGTTTACACGTTTGATTTTCTGAATCAAGACTGTTTTTGATATACCATGACTATAAGAGTTTCTAACACCTAACAATCACTGGCCTGCATGAATTTCCATCTATCAACAGGGAGAAATCACTCCTAGTGAATAAAATCTGAAGAGATGATAAGACATAAACCAAAAATTGCGTTTTGATCAAAATCCATGTGTTGTTTAGCACACTGATTACTCTTTAATAAACATGCATTACATGCCCAGCATAATGGGCCTGGCATGACCTCAGAATAAAATGCATGGCATTTCTGAACTTCATGAAATTCATTTAAGTTTTTATAATGTGGACTCAAATGTGATTTTTTTCAAAGATATTAGAAAATTAAAATGGACTTCATAACATTTGATATTAAGGCTTTATAATTTATTTTCCAGGAACTTGGTAACAAGAGAGGTGCCTCTATCAACAGCTTTTAATGTAAGTATCAGATTAAACAATATGAAACTGCCATTTTTATAAACCAAAAATGTAGAGGTATTAGGAATTTTGTATAGTTCAAGCTAATATAATACAATGCCTAGGTTAACCAACATGAGAAAGAGCAGAAAAGAAAAAGAAATAACGTGAACTTTGAAAAATATGTTGATAGGTTGATTGGCATTCCAACACTTCCCCAATATTTCTCCAGCCCCACTCCCTCACAGTTCCTACAGAGTTTAGAAAAAGAAAATTTACCTTTCTAGCCATAGTCAAGTATAGGCATATGGCACTTTTTTGACATATACAACCTAAGCTGGAGCTTCTGGAAAGACATTTGTTCTCTTAATAAAAAGGGTGGATGAGGCTGGTACCATGCTATCTTTTCTCTCTTCTTCCAGTCTTGGGTTTGATAGTGTAGCTGTCAGCTGGCTAAAAGGTTAAAAATGCTGATCAGAAGGATAAAAAAGAAGTTGGGTCCATGATCACATCACAGCACTGTCACACCTGGGCTTTCTACCTCCAGATTTTTGCTACTTGAGAAAAACCAACTTGTATTTACTTAACCTGGTTTTCTGCAACACACAGCTAAAAAAAAAATTCTTATATGGTAGTAAACACAAATGTATAAGCAGACACGTAAGCAATCATCAGGATTTTCTGTTTAAAAATCCTATTAATAAGAGTTAGAGAAAGTGCTTTTTCTAGCAATTTTTATTAGAATTTGTGTTAAATATGTCACATTTCTCTGCTTTCGTGAGTACAGAAATCACGAGTTTGACTTTTTTTTTTTATACTTTAACCATAGTTTAGTGCCATGGGCTCATCTTTATGAACACCAAAGATTAATTACTAGTAGTTTGAATTACGAATTAGCAGCTAGCCACCTGTTTTTGACCAACATAAGTGACAATTCCATAAGGTTCAACATAATATACAGCCCTGTTGCTATAGGTGTTAAGAAGTTTCTGAGATTTGGTAGCTCCTGTGTGGATCCCAGAACATACTTGTGAGGTACAAATTTATATTTTTATTTATTTATTGATATATTTATTTATTTAACAAAATTTTGAAATTTACTTGTTTCCCTGAAATTTTCCTCCTATACATAAAAGAAAGTTTAACAAAACTTCTAAGTATTTATGGTTTGAGATTTCATAGCACCCAACATGGTACACACACATACACACACACACCAAATACTCACTATTTTACTGATTAAAATCTGATTGCTGGAAATGGGTTGGTGTATCTGAACATACCACACACATACATATATATCATGAGTATCTTATAAAGATCTTCCTTAGATCAAATTATTTTAACTTTCAGGACACACTAGAATTTCTTCAAAATAAGAATTTAAAACCCAGATCTCCTAGGCTTATTAAATGCTAGTAATAGTGACACCATCATTGATAAGACATTTAGTAGTATTTCACTGGTTATTTATTAATTTGCCTTAAAAGATAATAAATATTAGTAAAGTTTTTTTTTGTTTTTCTTTCTTTTTTCTTTTCTTTTTTTTATAACACATTCACTTTTGAAAGCTGTCTGGAATGTCAAACATAATGCATTTTGCATTAGTTCTATATAAATTTTCATTGAATTCAAACTTTTAAATAAATCTTCCAATATCTAATGCATCATATTATCAAAGCACAAAAAACCATTATATGATTATAAGAAGAACCTCAGAACTCACTGTCTTCAAATTTAATGGACTCCCAATGCTTTTTTTCCCCCTGCGAAGACTGTTTTTAAGACATTTCACGGTATTTTATACATTATAAATGGATTCCATTCTTGGCTTAGTAATTCACCTAATGGACAATGGATACAAAAAAGCTGTAACTCCAGGGACATTAAATTGGTTCTAAACTCTGAAAATTACAGCTTTTACAAAAAGAAGAAAATACTAAAAACATGTCTAATGCAACACTGCATCTAATTTTCCACTACCTCCAGATTGTGTCTAAAAGCTCCTAAACTTCTTAATGACACAATATGTTAAAATTGTGTTCCTGTATATTTAGATCTCAGAAAGATCTCATCCATTTTATAACCCCGAGGAGGGCTTACCAGCAAGAAGGGCACACATATGGGTTTGGAGGGCAGAGAGAGGAACAAGTGTGAGGCGCTCCATCTATCCCAGACACTGTGAATTCATGCCGGGGTAGGAAAGTAGCACCTCCGATGGCAGCCTCTCACTCACTGAGACAATAACGGATCCAAATTCCCAATTTAAGCACTGATCAGTGGGACTTCAGGAAAGGAATAGAAGAAGAACAGAAGAAAATGTTTTCTAGACATACCTGATGATCAACTCTAAGCCTTAAGACCAACCGCTAGTTTGGTAATCCCATCATTTAGGTCCTCCTCCATTCAGAGAACATATGCAATGTTCCCTGAAGCTAAATATTACATTTTAGTAATGGGGGAGGGAAGTTATTCCATTCAACCCCAAGAGCAAAACGCACCACACTTTGTGCATCACATATAACTATGAAAAATATGAGTAGCATCTGAAGGCAGAGGGTCATAGATTTTGCTTAGCATGGTATTAGCTGTCTAAATTCTTCTACGAGATATTCAAATTTTAAAGAGGATACTTCCCCACTCTCCTTATCTCTCCCTTCTGAAAAGTGATCCAAAATATTATTACAATAACATAAGTCCCTCCTTTTAATCTGTTTATGTTCTTCTCTATCTTATTCTGAGGTTAGGAAGTAATTATTTTTGTGTGAATTTCCCCCACATCTTCCCAAGCACTTAATGTAAGCATGGTATGGAGAGACGCCTATGTTATGTGTTCCTTTGCTATCCTGGGCATTTTACTCATTGATGATTTGTGCTGGAGAAATAGCAATTCAGTTCTAGCTTTCACTCAGTCCTTTTTTCACTTCTTAGCAAACTATGGTAGACTTTGCACATCACTCAGAGAATCTGTTTTGTTTTGCTCTTTTTAAAAAAAGATTAAGTTATTTATTTTAGAGAGAGCTGGAGCAAGAAGCTGGGGGCAGAGGGAGAGGGAGACAGAAACTCAAGTGGCCTCCACACCGTCCCTCCCCCCGCCCCCCCAGGGTTCCATCTCCCAACAAGGAGATCAGGACCTGAGCCCAAACCAAGAGACCTGAACTATGCAGGTGCCCCTAGAGAATCTCCATTTCTTTTAAATTAGTGCTTTTTGGCCATCCAGGTAATTAAAACTTCCTTTTGCCCGATACCACTTTTTACTCCAAATCTGACCTATTATAACAAAAATTTACCTAATCTGGGTCTTTTTTGGCTGCCTTGATTTCAGTACTTCATCCTCCTTGTAACAGGCTGATAATCTTTTTTTTTTTTTTCACGCTAAGGGAAGAACTCTTACCAAGCTTTAATTCTCAGCTTTTCTCTTAATGTGTACCTGTTCTCTCCTTAAGGGCCACATATCACCCTGTAGTTCTCGAGAACACTTGATTTTAATGAGAAATTCCTTATTTTGGTTCGAGGCTTATTAACTGCTCTTCTCTTGATTTGGTCTGAGTGCTTTGCCACAGCTGAATTCTTCTGTCTTGTTCCTTAAAGCTTGTTGGCTCTCTTCCATACACAGTCACATACCACACCTTCGTTTTATGTGAGGTAACTGTGGTAAGCATTTCCCACCATTTTTGTAAAAGATATTTGTGTGAAAATAGGCCTTAGTTTCTCCACATTCTCCCAATGCCCTATGTCCTGGCCTTCATCATTATCACCTAAGGCTCCCTGGAGTCCCTGGAATCCAAACATCTGAACTAATTTCACTCTCTCTCACCAACAATGTCACAGAAATCCTGTGAATCCTGGCTCCGAAATATCTTCAGAATTTGTCCGCTTTGCCTTCCTCCCTCTTATTTTATGTGCCTCCAAAGATAACTAATATATGTTGCAAAGTGCATCGTATGCATGCTGGTTTGTTTTATTCTATATTATCTTACTTTATTGCCTCAGACCATTCCATCATTAGACCAAGTAGATAAAGTAGATCATTTTTCTTCCACTCTACAGATGAGGAAATTAAGGCCCATGTAAATTAGGTAATTGTGTGAGGTCCCCAAACCAAGGGAGAAATCAAGTGTTTGTTCAGTTCCAGAGAATACACAAAATTTCTTCTTGCACAGACCACTGCCAAGCCGCTCCAAACTGCTCTTTCATACTCTAGTTTCACCCTCACCCTTTAATTACCTCTGTCAAAGCATTAAAGCTGGATCTCTAAAACATTATTCTGAACAAATCATCCTTCTGCTTATATAACTTTAGCAGCTTCCCATTATCTATAGGGCAATGCTTAATCTTTCCAATGAGCTGATAGGACCATCGGTGATCCAGCCTAACCTCTCCCACTCACACCATGGGTCTCACCCCTTCCATCCCACATCAAAGCTCCTGAGAGCACGGACACTGTAACTGTCCATGTTTTCTTACCTAGATGTCACCCTCTGCTTGCACTGCTCCTTTCTGAACTGTATACTCCTTATGTGTACCTGGTCATAACCATCACTTCTTCTATGGAAACTTACTGAAATGGCTTGTCAGGTATAATCTTTCCCTCCACTGAGACATCTGAGCATTCCTTTAACTCTATTGGAACATTGATTTGTGATCTCTCTCCCTTGATTATGAACATGTCAAGGGACAGGAACATATCTTTAAGATCTTTTTCATTTCTCCAGTGTCTTATATACAAATATTTATCAAATAATGCCCCAGTCTTTCTCTCCCCACCCCTTACCTTTTAATATCATTATTTTATTCCTGAAATAAAAATCATAAGCTTAAAGATATTATCCAGGGATCTTTCATAGAAATATTAACTTTCAGTCAGACAGAATTTACACCCTGAAGGATGCCATTTTATCATTTTTCTCTCTTGCGTCACTTAGAGTTTCTGGTACTGAATGCTGATAATTTTCCAGCCAGTAATCTTGCAGCACAGCAGTTCTCAAAGTGTGTTCCAGGGACCACTAAGGGTCCCTGAGAACCAGAGATCTGTGATGTTAGAACTATTCTCACAGTAATACTAAGAACATATCTGCCTTTTCACTCTTATTCTCTCCTGAATGTCCAGTGGAGTTTTCTAGAGGCTACCTGACACAATGATATTGTTAATTCATGGCTAATGGAATGTGCATATGCTTATGTTTTAAAAATTTCTGTCTTAAAAAAAATTTCTGTCTTCATTACTAATTCAGTAAACATTGATATTTAGCAAATACTGATAAATATTTCACATATCACATAAAGAAAATCTTATTGGGCTTTTCAATAATTTTTAAGATGACAAAAGGGCTGTTAGACTAAAAAGTTTGAGAACTACTGCTCTAGCAATATGCCGGCCTACAGTAAGTTGTAGAGTGCTAATAAGAACAGCATATGGAACAGAATCAAAATTCTTAAAACTACATGTGCAACTTCATTGTATATTTTTTGCTTCATAGTATATCCTGAAATACATTTTTATCATACTGGAATAATGTTGACAAAAGTCTACTTTCCAGAGAGTGATGTTGATTGTGACCCAGAATGTTGTGCTTTTTTAGGGGATTACAAACTACCTGATGATTACCAGTTCTAGTATCTGCCCAGGTAGCAAAGTTAAATTGGCTTCTCTACAAATAAAAGACTTGTCCTTTGTAAAAAATGAGAATGTGTACACATTTTCTTTATTCAGGCTCTTACAGAATTCAGTAATAGTAGGAAGAAGTTCTTTCTTCTTTTATTATACTAATTCCTGAACTAGTCTCTGAAATATATAATACCTATTTGTGTTCATGCAACAGAGAAAACTTAATAATTCCCAAAGTTTTCTTTTATTTAGTGCAAAAGTATAGCCTTTTTTCAAGGTTATATCCACTTCATCCACCTCCCTCATATTCTACATTATGCACATTTTAAAGAAAAATATCCTTTCCTTATGTCCTGATGTTTTCTTAAATGTAGTAACAAGAATGAATATGTGAAAAAGTCTCTTCTAGGATGAACCTTTAAGCTTCCTAATAATCCATATTTTAAATTTATAGTTTTTCTTATGTAATTTCTTCTCTCACTAAGGCATACACAAAAAGAAGTGCTAAGAAAAATTTCTACTTATTTCTACTTTCTAAAAATATCATGCATACATTCGTCTTGGCTAATCTTTCTGTATGTGGTTTCAAACAGATTACTTTATAACATTTTGACTGAAATAAAAATCCTTTACAAATTTTCACTGATATTAAACTCATATGAGACCTAAAATGCATACAAAGGAGTGTCTGTTTCTTTTCAAAGTGATGCATTACAAAACTCAGCCTGCATTAAAAGATCTATGACAGGATTCGACAAAAATAACAATTAGATAACTTAAATGTTGCTATCTTCCGGGATTTGGGGGAAGCCATCAAAAATCTGTGTATTGATTCTAGCACAAAAGTAAACAAAAAATAATTTCCTCCACTACTATCATTATCATGGAAATATCTAACTTTTGAAGGTGCAGCTAGATAGGGTTAGAGAAAACATTTTTTTAAAAAATCTGATCATAAAATCACGTTGAGCTAAGTCATCTTATGGAGTGTGAACCTTCCAGAACTACACCTAATTCTCAAGCTCATTGCCATGATACTCTCTTTCACGCACAGCTGCCCTTTCAGGCTCTACCCAACCCCATATAGACACCCTGTTGTTTCTCACATTTTCTTGTAATTTGAAGAGATAAATGGTGCCAGCTGTCTCCTGTTTAACTCAAGGCGAGATGATATTCAGCTCTTCAGGAAGTTGGTACACACCTCAGAAAACTTGCCAGGAGAGATGAGGAGTGATGGGTGTGTGCGTTTAATCAGGGAGGAAATGCAGAGGAAGAAATACCTGAATCAAGTTGCTGTAGTAACATTCTTTGGGGCTTTAATAGCCAGATTAGCACTAATGCTCTAAGTCATGAGGGAAACCTAAGGAGAAGGATGGGAGTTCAATACACAAAAGTGAGAAAAATATCTAGCATACTTGGGAAATTTTTTACATACATATACTTGGTTAAATCACCCATTTTCTCAGCTGGACAGATCAACTGGGCAAAGAAGAGGATAGGCAGAGTGCTATAATTAAAGCAAATCTTTAAAATGCTCTTCTTATAGGAAAATCTATTGAAATAAATAAGGATATGCATCGCTGAGTATCAATAGCTGACACTTTTTGGTGCTTACTATGTGCCAACGACTGTCCTAAAGGGTTTGTGTGGAGTAACTGATTCAAATCTCACAAATATCGATGCCAGGGATAGCTATTATTCTCCTCATTTCACAAATACAATGAAGAAACTAAGGCATTAAAGACTTCCAGAGAGCACAGATAGCAAGTGATAGTGCTAGGATTTGAACCCAGGAAATCTTGCTCCAAAGAGCATACCCTTAGACAATTCCTACTGTCTCAAAACCAGGTATAATACCAAGATAAAATTTCTTTTACAACTTTCTCATGATACATTTAATATTCTATAATTTCATGTGTGAATACTTATTACTTTTAAGTATTTTTTATTGTTTACATTTTCATCATTTTGTTCCTTTCTTCCCCTTTCTTGAACAAATCAGAGAACAAGTCCTGTAACAAATTCCCCAGAAAACGGAGATGACCTTGTACATAATCAGAGCTAAGAATCCGTTTTTATAGTGATTAGATCACAGCTTAGCAATCAACACATAAAACAAGGGTTCCATTGTGTCCTCATTCACATGTGTTTTTAAAATTAACATTTAAAAAGTAAAGTTGACTCCACAATTATAAAAATAGTGCCTATTTGTTCAAAAGCTCATAAAAATTACTGAAGTGGAAGACAGAGATCATTCCTAAAAGTCAGCCTCTGTACCATTTGTCTGTCTCCACAAAGAGATGTCTAAAGATCAGAATTGGTTAACAGAAAGATGAGGACTGAGCTTGATGTTACTGGAAGCAAAGCCTGAGAAGACAGGGAGATCACTTAGCCCATTTCACAGGTTACACAGAGTCTGTGGACTGGATCTCAGGGTAAGAGAGTTGGAGAAGTCTTCACTTACAGTGTTTGCTAATTTTCATGAGGTAAATACTTCCATCATGGCTGATTCCAAGCCATTACCATACCACTGAATATGGAGTTTGGCTAGGGGCATGCATCAGCTATTGACAACTAGTATAACCTAGCCCTAGTACCACACTGATAAAGTACTCACTTTAAGATTCTTACTAACCCCAAAAGTTGAGGACTCCTTTAGCTAAGATGTTATAGCTCATATCTCCTTATTTTCCTTCTCTCCTTCCCAGAACCACTGCATTTGCCTCCCAACTGGTTCACCAATATACACAGGGTCTTTCCCCTATTTGTCCTTCACAAGGCAGCTAGGGTGATCTTTTAAAGATATAATTTGGAACAGGCCTTTTTTTCTGCTTAAACAAATGTAAAGGCTTCTGTGGTGAGCTGAATAACGGCCCCCAGTGATTGTCTTTGCCTTAATTATCAGACGCTGTGAATGTTGCCTTATGTGGTGAAAGGACTTTGAAAATGTTATTAATTAAGAATTTTGAGATGAATAGATTATGTTGGATTATCTAGGACCTGATATAATCATGATGGTCCATATAAGAAAGATACAGGAGAGTTCAGGGTCAGAGCAGAAGGTGATGTGATGACAGAAGCAGAGATTGGAATAATGCATTTTGTAGATGAATAAAGGGACACAAGCCAAGGAATACAGGTGGCCCAAACATGAAGATGCAAGGAAACAGATTCTCCACTCAGGATCCCTCAGGGATAACCAGACTGGACAACACCTGGACTTTAGCTCAGTGAAACAGATTAGGGACTTCAGAGCTCCAGAACTATAAAAGAATTAATTGTTTCTTAAACCACTAAGTTTGTGATAATTTTTATAACAGCACAGGGAAGTTAATACAGTAACCTTTCCTATGAGGTAAAGACAGACTCCTTTAAACAGCTGATGTCCCACGTATGGTTTTGCTTCTACCCACTCTCCCATGTCAACTCATATCACATGATCTCCTTTCTTTCTGCCCCAGTCCCACTGTATTTCTTTCAGTCCACTGTATTTTCCAAACTTTGTATGTCATAGGGCCTTTGCATATGCTGTTTCCTCTGCCTTGAAAGCTCTTTCATTTACCTTTTTTCCTAGGTAATAATTAATCTACATCAATTCAAACATCACTTCTGCAGAAAGACTTTTTCTCAACCAAGTGGATCAAATGATAGACACCAACATGAGTATCTCTATCCTTCACTATATTTATAGCATTTGAAATTTTACATGTGTTTGCAAGATTTTTTTTAATTGCTTTCTCTCGCACTGGGTAGGGTCCATGCTAGTTCTTACTCCACCATCCCATCCAAGGGATCTGACAAATAAGAGATGCTTAATCAATATAACTGAATATATGCAGCTCATTCTTCTTGAACAGTTGTGATAAACACACTCTTTGTTCTTTTATTGTGCATCTAACCAATATTTACCGAAAGCCAACTGTACATAAAGTTCTGATCTCACATCCAATCTTCATGCAGTGTCTCCAACAATAATAACAATAAATAGTAATAAAAGCTAATCTCTACTGAGAATTTACTGTGTGTCAAGCACCATAATAAGTGCTGTAAGTCTATAAGCTCATCTTACAAGATGAGTATTATAATTACCATTTTCAGATCATGAAAAAATGGCTTTAGGGCACTTATATAACTTTCAGTAGACCATATGGCTAGAACTAGATTGAATGTGTACATGTGACTCACTAAACTTTTATTTCTTAGCACAGTATTATTGTTTGTCCTTTCAAGGCTCCATAATTATTTATAAGAATTATTTATATATTTATGCTTATTTATTTAAGTACTCTCCTATAACCTACACTCATTCTCTCTCTCTCTTTTCCTCACTCAGCATTCTGTTTTCAAGAATTTTCAAAGTTGCTGGAGCACATGTAGCTCATTGATTATAACTACTGCCATTTTTTATTCAACAACATATATTTATTATAATCTTACAATACAAAAACAAACAAAAGTAATCTTACAATACCAGAGAAAGCTAATTCTTTTTTTTAAGATTTTATTTATTTATTCATGAGACACACAGAGAAAGAGAGAGAGAGAGAGACAGAGACACAGGCAGAGGGAGAAGCAGATTCCATGCAGGGAGCCCGACATGGGACTCGATCCCAGGACTCCAGGATCAGGCCCTGGGCTGAAGGTGGCACTAAACTGCTGAGCCACCTGGGCTGCCCGAGAAAGCTAATTCTTCTTCAGTATTCATTCCTCCCTCCTTTAGTAATAGTAGGCAGTTGAGAATCTGGCTGTCCAGTTAGAAACCACATTCCACACAGTCCCTTAAAGCTAGATGTGGCCATGTGACTTATGTTCTGAAAAATGACATATAAACATCAGTAATATGCCAGGCTTCTAGATTGTGCTTCTAAATAGAAGTGGTAGACCCTCCACTTTTCCTTTCCCATCTTCCCCTGCCTAGAGCTGGAGCAATCATTTTAGACTACAAGGCAGGAGTATGTGTTGGAATTGCAGAGAATCATAATAGAATATTTGCTAGAGATACCATGGTGTTGCCATATTAACTTTGGACAGTTGAAATTCAGGTGTCTGTTACATGGAGATACATTCTATCTTGTTTAAGCCATGATTATTTTGTTTTTTCTTAGCACAAATGTGTTAGTATTCAAACCAATAAACATATTCATTTCTCTGGTGAGAAATGCTGAATTTTCTCTAAGTCCCCACCACTAGACTAACAATGCTCTATTTGTCTACAAATCTATTTGAGACTTTACCTAGGTACCTACCTCTTAGGTACCTAAAAGTATAGTTATGGGTCATGCTTTATAAGAATACTTAATTTGACTAAAAATTGTCAGATTGCTTTGCAGAATGACATTTTGTTCTTAATCCTTACTTAATCCATGCTTCCTCCCTCTGAAACACTCCCTCAACTCAACTCTTTCATTTCAGTGGACAACTTTAGTAATCCCAACCCCTACTTGGTTTAAATATAAGTTCTATCAAGGGATAAAAAATAAGAATGAAGTTTATGGAAATATATATTTTTTAAATCACATAGTCAGTGGGCAAATATTCTCCTGTGGCCTGGACTGTGGATTTGCATCTTATAATGAAAAAAATAGGTAATATGAATATGCGATTTATGTATCAGAATTTATTAGATTCATAATCCTTTATAGTTTTATAACTTGTCCTTGTACTCATACACCAATATCTCTTTGATTGTCTTGGGTTGTTAGAAACTATGCCCAGTCTCCACCAAGAAGATTTTAGCGCGATGAAGATTCATGGCCTTGGCTGCGACTGAAGAGCGGCCCCTGCCTTTGCTACTAAGTGGACAGAGGAACTTAGACAGGAGCTTCCTCATTATTAGCCCTTATTTACCTCCCTTATTCATAAGAGAGCAGACCAAAAATATCTCTCAGCACATTTGCATGCATGCTTCACATTACAAAATAAAAACGACATAAGTGTTCATTAAATCCCGAACACTGTGTTAACCATGCTGGCTACACCAAGATGAATGTGATGTAGCCTCTCCCCTAAATGGTCTCATCATCCGGGGATCGAGATAGTAAAATAATAGGTGATTTAACACAGCATTGTGTCAGATGCCTCTTTTACCCTCTTCACATATTTTTTAGTCTCTCCTCTGATTCTAGCCATGGCAGGGCAGATAGTTCTGTGTGGAGTTATTGGTGAGGCCACAGAGCCTGTGGATTACTGTGTTTCAGGGTAGTGCTCATCACAAATCATGCACTGCAGAGGAGTCACTAAACAATCACGTGGACAGGATGACTTGCCTCTGGAGTCATCACAAACAACATTGCCTTAAAGTAAGGGACCCATTTTATGACAAAAAAGGTGATATTGGGCATATGATCATAGAAGCCACTAGTCCTGCTGTATACTACATAATCAGAAGGAGCTAACCTATAATAAAAGGATAATTAAGATGAGAATAAAAGGATAATTAAGAAACAGTCTACGGAGTTGGTTCTATTTTCCTGAGACAGCACAGCACAAGACCAATAACCAATACCCAGCACTCTGGCCCTAAAGGCTAGACTACACAAATCTAGGAATCAAGGGGTAGAGGTTGCTTATCTGAATAATTCTTTCACTGATGCACTGAGGAATTACTGCTTCCTATCCCCAAATCTTAAGATCTTCCTAATTAGCCACCATAGTTCCCAGGGAAAGAACATTTCCATCAGAAAACACAAAGAGGGATCCCTGGGTGGCGCAGCGGTTTAGCGCCTGCCTTTGACCCAGGGCGCGATCCTGGAGACCCTGGATTGAATCCCACGTCGGGCTCCTGGTGCATGGAGCCTGCTTCTCCCTCTGCCTATGTCTCTGCCCCCCTCTCTCTCTCTGTGTGTGACTATCATAAATAAATAAATAAAAATTAAAAAAAAACACAAAGATTCCACTGAACTTGGTCATATCAAGGAATTCAGGTTGGTAGATCAGCTGCCAAAAACAAAACAATAACAACAAAAGAAGTTAATCTTGACCCAGAATGACAGGAGGAATGAGGCTTGCTGCTACAAAACAGGGGCTGACAGAAGCATGTCTAGTAATCTTCATGGGGGTGTTTTGTTTCCATTCCTGGTATAGTAATGAGCAAACCAATTGGAACAAACAAGTAATGGAAAGGAAACTAAAGTCTCAAATGTTTCAGGAATGAAGGTCTGGTTCGCCCTACCAGACAAGTAATTCAGATCAGCTGAAGTGGATGTAAAATGGAGAGTAGAGAAGAGAAATAGTTGAGTATCATTGACAACCTGTGGACCATTCACACCTACAAAAACTGGAACTTCTTCCACCAATCTTTTTGTTAAGTACTTGTAGAGATTGGAGCAGGCTACCACCTTTAAGCCTTGATTTAAGGTAAAGATGTATGGGTATGAGCAATGTAAACTGGACCTCTTTCCCTTCCTCCTCATTTTGGCCTAACCTCTGCTTCCAGCCATGGCTCTACTGAACAGTTCCATGTGAATCTCAACTCACAATGCAATGACAGCATCTTGCTATTTCTGTACAGCCTGGAATGACAAAGAGCTACCTCAAATAATGGGGCTATATCTCAAATACGGGGGAGCAGGAGCTGATGTATACCTACATTCCCTTTCAAAGTTTAAGTGGAAAATTTGAAAGACATTCTATAGCCTTCTCAGAAAACATGGCAAAATAGAGCCCTTTGTGTCCACTGGTTATCAACTTGATTACATATGCTTATATTTGGCTTTTCCTCCTCTGTTACATTCTCTCCATCCCCTAACTTTAAGTTCCCAGGATCAACTCCAGTATATAAGCTGTTGGCTCAGGCTGTGGTTCTGGAGAGAACACAAAGTATATATAGTGAAGGGTCCCAACAGTCCTTATCACTACCTTGATAATTGTTTATTGCCTCTACAATTGTTATACACCTCTACAATTGTGGAGGTTTCCTGCCTGTATTTTTTTAAAGATTTTATTTATTTATTCATGAGAGACAGAGAGAGAAAGAGGCAGAGACTCAGACAGAGGGAGAAGCAGGCTCTCCGCAGGATCCCGATGTGGGACTCGATCCTAGGACCCCGGGATCATGCCCTGAGTCAAAGGCTCAATCACTGAGCCACCCAGGTGTCCCTCCTGTCTGTATTTAATAACTGCTTTCTGGGGATCCCTGGGCAGCTCAATGGTTTAGCGCCTGCCTTTGGCCCAGGGCACGATCCTGGAGTCCCAGGATTGAGTCCCACATCGGGCTCCTGGCATGGAGCCTGCTTCTCCCCCTGCCTGTGTCTCTGCCTCTCTCTCTCTCTATGTCTATCATAAATAAATAAATAAATCTTAAAAAAAAAACTTTTCCTAATGCCTAAAAGAGTGTCTATACATAGAGAGTGCCTAAAGCATATTTTCTATATAAATTCTCACTGTTGAGATAATTCTTTAGGGCACCTGGGTGGCTCTGTGGGTTAAGCATCCAACTCTTGATTTCTGCTCAGGGGGTCATGATCTCAGGGTCATGAGATTGAGCCCCATGTCAGGTTCTGTGCTGGGTGTGGAGTCTGCTTAAGATTCTTTCTCCTCCACTGCATGACAAAAGTGTCACAAGTCTTGACCTTTCTGGATATAGCCAAGGAAGTAGCCAGTGCCAGAGCAAGGGGTAGATGGATGAGGCCAAGGGATTGCTCAGACATAAACTCTATTTAACCACTGAAGATTAGAGTGGCTCTTTAAAAATATCTCTAGAATATGAGAAGTGATATGTAAGGGTTTGTTTGGTAAAATGAAGTATATCTCATACATATAAACCATGAACTGATATTTGACCCATTTGTGAATAATACAATTATTTCAAAAAGGTTATCTAAATTTGATTAGGCACTTTAATGAAAGGACCATTTTAATTAACTCTTACTTTGCTTCACTCTATTGAAGCAAATAATTATTACAGTATGAAAGTTTGCATATAGTCAAAAGTGAGCTCTTAATCTAATTACTTGATTTTTACAACAGCTCAACCCTTCTAGCATTTAGGAAACCAAGTGGTATTTCTGATGAATTTGCACTGGGAAGCTAATTGGTTTACACTTAACCTCCTCAGGGGATGTTTCCTCCCCTTTGGGGGTGGGGTGGGGTGGGCTGGGGTGGGGTGGGGTTCAGTATCTCCAAGTTACCATCAGATGTGCTAATGCCTGAGGCCAGAGAGAAGGATAAACTCCATGTTAATCTGATCCTGAGACCGGCCTCTGTACTTTGTGTGTGCAATATTGCACACACAGACCTCCAGCTGCAAATAAGCTCTGATCACTGGGCAATGGGCTGGCTGCTTCTGACTGGGCCCTGCTGGAAGGACAAAGTCATGCTGTGAGAGAGTTTTCATGTCATTAGTGGCCTGGGTTATGACTCAGATGGAGGTGATCAAATAGATCTTTTTTAGACTGTGTAATAGCCTCCAGCATCTTGGCCTCATGCCTAAAGACTCCTTTTTTTTTTTTTTAAACAATAAATAGGATTTAACTCAACCATAAAGCTTCACGCCAGTACTTCCCTAAGGCCATTCAGTGGTTATAAAAAGCTTCTGTAGGAAATCTCTGCTAATAAAAGTTGTGGAAAGTTCTGATTTTACAAATGAAAAGAGGCAATTGCTGTCTCTCTCCATATGGGAAGCTCATCATCTTTGAGCCCCACTTCAAGGCTTTGCCATTATGTTCAAATTTCTTCCTCTCTGCTCCAAAGCCTTCCATCCCTGTTGTATTGGAATGAATGAACATTTTTTTTCTCATTATGACCTTTTTATACCCAGCTCCTGTACACGTTTCTAGCCCTGTGTCTCACCAACCCTACTTGAGATCATTCTTCATCCCAGCCCTCCAGTATTTTGAACCTGCTTGAAGGTGGGCGTAAACTTGGCATGGCACAATCCTTCTCCCTTCTGTGCCTTGCACATCATGCACCATCTTCCTGGAACATTCTTCCTTCTACTCCCTTGTCCCCCATGCTGAGCTCATTCCTATTTACCACTTGGACTTAGGAACATGGATCAGTTAGAAAAAAACTTTCCAACTCCTACCTGAGTTCTGAAAGGTGAGTCTTTGTGTTTGGTTTCTCACCTGCCAATGTATTGACTCACTCTCAGAACAAGAGGGCAAAATCGGCTCCAAGCAGAACATATGCTCTTTTT
The DNA here is from genome assembly GCF_905146905.1 of Nyctereutes procyonoides. NCBI lineage: Eukaryota > Metazoa > Chordata > Mammalia > Carnivora > Canidae > Nyctereutes > Nyctereutes procyonoides. The sequence goes on from NW_026575146.1 coordinate 46,244,333, forward strand.
AACTGTTTAATGACAAATGCAATTGTGAAAATCAAAAAGTTTAGAAGTAAATGAGCATTAGCTCTTCTAACATATATTCTAAACATCTGAACAACTATTTTTTTTTTCCTGTTGGCTCCTAAACAGACACATCACCAAGGCTGATATATTCAGCAGACATGTATAGATATTGAACTACTCCATAGCAGTTGGTAAAAGCAGCTATCCTGACCCTGACTGTCATCCATAGCTCATTCCTTTGGCTGCCTTGGCATTTCACCTTGGATACTCCCAAGAACTCTCTTGCAGGTAAATGGGTAAAGCCTGGCCCAACAGGGGGACTCCAGAACCCAATCTGCTTCTCCAGGTGTCAAGCTAATTGGTTCGTGCCATACTTCTTTCTCTTTCTTTCTTTCTTTCTTTCTTTTTTTTTTAAGATTGTACTTATCTATTCATGAGAAACACACACACACACACACAGAGAGAGAGAGAGAGAGAGAGAGGCATAGACATAGGCAGAGGGAGAAGCAGGCTCCATGCAGGGAGCCTGATGTGGGACTCGATCCTAGGACTCCAGGATCATGCCCTGGGCCAAAGGCAGGTGCTAAACCGCTGAGCCACCCAGGCATCCCATATTTCAAGTATCACTCCTGCAAATCACCACATTTGCCCAAGTTCCAAAGGGATAATTGCAAGTATACTCTGTTGACAGGTATAATAACAATGCACAATGAGATAAGCCTGAATGTGAATAAAAATCAAGTTTGCAACTAGGAAAATATTCACTATGGCATTGTATCATGAATCAAATGGATCCAAGAGTCATCTTCATGCTACCAAACAAAGGCAGCTAGAATTGGAAAAATGAATATTTCAGATTTCATATTTAAAAATGATTTGCAACTGAGTGGTTCCAGTTGGCTAAGTGTTTGCCTTTGGCCCAGGTCATGATTCTGGGGTCCTGGGAGTGACCCACCTTGAGTCTGGCTCCCTACTCAGTGGGGAGCCTGCTTCTCTCTCATGCTTTTTCTCCATGCTCATGCTTTTTCTCTTACTATCTCTTTCTCTCTCTCAAATAAATAAGATCTTTTAAAAATAAAATAAAATGATTTAATTGAAATTATCAAATAGGATAAATAACTTCCTCATCAGAAACTTATTTGCTGCAGCAGTTCATGTGTGTAGGTGTTAAGGCACATTTTGATTTTGTATTTAACAACTTGTCAAGTATATACTGAGCCTTTGTGAATTTAGATGTATCTGCCCCATTCAGGAGATAAAAATGACTGAGAATTTAAAATTGGGGCAGTCCATCATGGGTCTTATTGACATAATTAAGGATAGTGATGAATACAGTAGAAGAGGTGGAGGCAAGACGAGATACATAAAGATTGTGAAGATGATGTCAAGTCATACAATGATGCTTCCAACTGTTGGAGATGTTTGATAGATAATGTTGCTTCCTCTGTTGTATTTGTGAGAAATAAAAAGAAATAAGTAACAAACATCCTAGAAATGAATAAAATACAACCATAACACATACACAGAGATAAATAAATCAAAGAACAAATGTTCTAGGGCCCATACTTACTTTTGAAGTTTTTAATTCCAGTTAGTTAACACAGTGTTATATTAGTTTTAGGTTTACAATATAGTAATTCAACACTTCTGTACATCACTCGGTGCTCATCACAAGTGCATTCCTTAATCCCCATCACTTCTTTAACCCATCCCCTCCCAAATCAACCCCCCCTAGCCCCAACCATCAGTTTGTTCTCTATAGTTAAGAGTTTGTTTCTTGGTTTACACCCTCCTCTCTCTTTTTTTCCCCTTTGCTCCTTTGTTTTGTTTCTTAAATTCCACATGTAAATGAAGTCATGGTATTTGTCTTTCTCTGACTGACTTATTGAGTTTAGCATAATACTCTCTAGCTCCATCCATATCGTTGCAAATGGCAAGATTTTATTATTTCTTATGGCTAATAGTACATATTCCACATCTTCTTAATCTATTCAGCAGTCAATGGATACTGGGTTGTTTCCATAGTTTGGCTGTTGTAGATAATACTGCTATAAATATTGGGGTGCATGTATCCCTTTGAATTAGTATTTTTGTACTAATAGTACAAAATAGTAGTACAACTGCTAGATTGTAGGGGAGTTCTATTTTTAACTTTTGAAGGAACTTCCACGGTGTTTTCCAGAATAGCTACAACAGTTTGCATTCCCACTGACAGTGCAAGACAGTTCCCCTTTCTCCACTTCCTCACCAATGCCTCCTGTTTCTTGTGATGTTGATTTTAGCCATTCTGATACATGTGGGCTGATATTTCATTGTAATTTGATCTGTATTGCCCTGATGATCAGTAATGCTGATTTTCATTTATCTGTTGGCCATCTGTATGTCTTCTTTGGAGAAATGTCTATTCATGCCTTGTGCTCATTTTTAAATGGATTATCCATATTGGGGGTGTTGAGTCTTATAGGATCTTATAGATTGCGGATATAAACCCTTTATCAGATAATATCATTTGCAAATATCTTCTCCTATTTTATAGGCTCCCTTTTAGTTTTGTTGACTGTTTCCTTCCCTGTGCAGAAGCTTTTTATTTTGATGATGTCCCAATAGTTTATTTTTGCTTTTGTTTCCCTTGCCTGAGAAGACATATGTAAAAAGAAGTTGCTATTGCTGATGTCAAAGAGTTTACTGACATGAAACCACAAACCTGTAGAAGATCCACATGTATTTAAATGGAATCTACACTGGCACTGGTAGGAGAGCAATTCAGGTAGTATGTGAAAGGAATTGTTATCTCAGAATACCGTTTTCTTAGAGTGGAATCTCAGGAAAAGGAAGTAGATGGACCAGTGAACGTGTGACTTTCAGAGCCTAATTGGATATATGGTTTCTATGAAGATTTATTGAGGTCCTACATTGTGCCAAACATTCTGTCTTACAGTGATGGATACAAAGATGCATGCAGCATGATCCTGTCCTTAAAGAATCCACAATTCATTAATGCAAAGATACACAAATCTAATAATATGGTTCAGGCTGTAATGAGCAAAGTAATAGAGAGCCATGAAGACACACAGAAGTGAGTTAATAATTTGGACTCAGGAACACTAGGCAAAGGGCTACTTTGAGTTTAGATACTGACAGATGAGAAGGTGCCCTGCTAAGCCGAATAGTCAACATGTGATTCAGAGATTCAGAGATGTAAAATCATTTATTTGGAGGGCTGGTGAACTAAGCAGTCACACATAAATATCCACATAAGCCAGATAAGTCTTTAAAAAAAGCTTCTCTCTCTCTCTCTCTCTCTCTCTCTCTCTCTCCACATCATGGGAAACAAATCAAGATGAATTTCAAAGTATTTTTACAATATTTGAGAGTAAAGGGCTATCTAGAGACCAAGTAGCCTCTACTGCAGTGACATGAGCCTATCCATCTTCAGAGCAGCCCCGTTTGTGCTATGCCTTTGGAACTGTTATACATGGCAGTGTTGGCCAGACAGGCAAAGATAGGGATAAGGAGAGAAAGGGTAGAATGGAAGCCTCTTCATACAGGAAAATCAGGATGGGAGAAAGAAACTGGAAGATTTGAGAAACAGTGAGGCTCTGGTACCAGAGACTGTAGACTATATATTTTCTAACACAGAAGCCACCAACCGCATGTGGATACTTAAATGTAAACATAAATCAATTAAAGTGGAATGAAATTAAAAAGTCTTTTCCTCAGTCCACTAACCACATTCTAAGTACTCAATGGCCCCAGTGACTAGTGGCTACTGTATTAATCGGTGCAGATACAGAACATTTCTGTATCTAAATGTTCTTTAGAACAATACTGGCTTAACATTATGAGTAAAGGAGAAGAGAGTGTTAATGAAGAGATAAGCAGTGGTACAAATGAACACTGTTAAAACAAAGCTTGTCTTGGACTGAAATCTTGAAATAAGTACCAAGATATTTAGATCTGAAGGAGGAACAGCACCACTGACTCAGGACCTTTATCTCTTCTTATATAGTTATACTGTCAAAGGAGAGATGAGACAAAGGCTACTTGTATTTCAGTAGCACATGATGTTCCTGGCCACATGATCCATAGCAGAAAACAGACAAATGACTCAAGAAGGTAGAAATGCAGATCTTCTCATTCCCTCCCTGCTCTGCACATACTCCGCTCTGTTTCCTAGCTGTGTGGTCTCAGCTTGTTCACTTTAACTTGCAGAGTTCATGTTTTCATTTCATTCATAAACTTGTGCTAATAACCTCCTTCCAAGCAATGGTTTAACAATCAAATGAGACAACACCAGTGGAAGTTCATTATAACCTGCACAGTAAAATAACTTTGTAAAAGTTATTGTAACTACTCATTCTGACATGCTTCAGTTATCCTTTGGTATGTTTATTAATTTTGTCATATAGATTATAAAGCAATTGGAGGGCTAAAATACAATTAAAGTGACACACTCCCATGTAAAATTATGATTTTTACTTTTTCTGACATCTTATTTCTTTTTAACATTTCCTAAACATTTCTCTCACTGGATTGTAAAGCATTTGAGAGCAAAAACTCTACAACAGAGTCTCATTTTGATACAGCTAGGTTAGCAATTTGCATATTATTCATTAAAATGATTTAGTGACTAAGTCAAATATTTCTGGTGTACTACAGATTGAGTTCCTCAGGAAGCAACCCTGAGATGGAGATGAGCATTTATTAGGAAGTTTTTGTGGGGTGCACACCTGTAGAAGGAAGCTTGATTCAACAAAGGATAAAGCCAAGCAGCATACAGTCCCAGCTGACTTATCAGCAAACCCAGGAGAGCTGGAATAATTCTTCAGATTTGGGATTAGGGGACTTTTATGCCCCAGTGTTGACCAGTGTCTGGTTGTCGGCTCTTCTTGATGAAGTGACCGTAGGTGAAGCAGGGATTTGCAATCAAAGCTGTGCCCAAAGAGGGCTGTCAACTGATGGCTAACTTCTGGAGCATGCCCAACTAATAGGAGGAATAGTCCCTTATTTCCTGAGGGGGGATCTGGGTGGTACATTGTGGCATTCCCTCCATGGAAGGAGCAGAGTGAGGGGAATACATAAAGAAGAAAGAAAAATTGCATTCAGAGATCTTGGCAGAAAATCAGAAGTAACAATTGTTGGGGATGCCCAGGAGGGTGAAGGCACTAAGAGTGAGTGACCAAAGGCATGAAGTCAAACAGAGGTGATAAGGCAAAGACTAGAAACTGCCAATTAGATTTGACATTACTTGTTCACTTTAGCAAAAGCAAATGCAATCTAAAGGGGAGAAATGAAACTAGATGGTATCAGAGAGAGGAGGAGATGCAAGATGCCTAACTTCTTAGGGGGACAGGGGAGAGGCAGAGGGAGAGGGAGAAAAAATCTTAAGCAGATTCCATGTCCAATGCAGGGACTCAATCTCAACCTCAAGAACATGACTTGAGCTGAAATCAAGAGTCGGATGTTTAACTATGAAGCCAGCCAGGTGCCCCTAGATGCCCAATTGTTCAGTGAGATGAATCATGAGAAGGAGAGCAATGGGATGATAATTAGAGCCATGTATACCTTTATTTTTATTATTTTTTAATATTTTATTTATCTATTTGACAGAGAGAAAGAGCATGAGCAGGGGGAGCAGCAGGCAGAGAGAGAAGGAAAGCAGGCTCCACACTGAGCAGGGAACCCAATGCAGGGCTCAATCCCAGGACCCTGGGATCATGCCTGAGCCGAAGGGAGAGGCTTAACTGACTGAGCCACACAGGTGCCACCCATGTATACCTTTAAAGGAACTTTTATTTTATTGTTATACAGGAAAGCATACTTCATAGGATAAAGGAAAACACCATTTACAAGAGATAAGATGAAGGTAAGGTGTGGAGGCTGGGGTGGAGTGCGGAAAAGAGTCAGGTTGATAGAATAAGGGACACATTCCAGGAGGACATAGAATCCAAATCACAGACACCTCACTCTCTGAAAACACCATTTACAAGAGATAAGATGAAGGTAAGGTGTGGAGGCTGGGGTGGAGTGCGGAAAAGAGTCAGGTTGATAGAATAAGGGACACATTCCAGGAGGACATAGAATCCAAATCACAGACACCTCACTCTCTGACATGGGATCCAAGAAGACATGAATGGGTGTGGAGAAACAGAATTCTGTAGAGACTCTGGCAGGGAAGGAAATTGGGGGTGATCCCTACATGATTTCTGCATTCTCTGAGAATAAGGAGGTGAGGTAATCAACTCTAATAGATAATGAAGTGGTTGGAGTTGATTAATTGGTTGAGCACTAGCAGGATACACTTTTTTTTTTTAAATGAAGCTTCATTCAACCAACCTGATTATTTGATTTTTGTCATAGTTTATTCTAGAAGACCAACTATTCACCAAGAGATGTAAGGTAACTCAGAAAGTCTGAGAAGAGAGGACAGCAGGCCAAATGGGTTTCTCCAGGACATGCAAATGGAACACTGCCTCTGAATTTCTTTTTGCCTGAGGACCACCATCATTTGTCAAAATGGAGAAAATGCATGGGCCAATGCCGCTCATGTCCATTATTAAATGATTAATTTAATACTAAATTATTAAATGATTTAATTAAATCTTTAAAAAGATTTTATTTATTTATTCATTATATATATATATATATATATATATATATATAGAGAGAGAGAGAGAGAGAGAGAGACAGAGACAGAGAGACAGAGAGACAGAGAGAGAGACAGAGACATAGGCAGAGAATCAGGCTCCTATGCAGGGAGCCTGATGCGAGACTCGATCTTAATCCTGGGACTACAGGATCATGCCCTGGGCCAAAGGCAGGCGCTAAACTGCTGAGCCACTCAGGGATTCTCCCATTATTTTGTACATATAAATAGAGGCAATGGTTTGTTTATATTGGGCCTCCTGATGTGATACATAATGCCTTTCCAGAAAAGGACTAAAATCAGATTCTAGATGCATTTCAGGAGTATAGTTTATCAGGTCCTCACTGATAAACTATCAGGTCCAGTTTCCAATTCCTCACTGACTCACCTCTAACCCATTCTCAAAATTATAAGAAATTGTTTCATTCTCCATTTAAGGAGGGGAAAAAGAGAGAGGAGGGAAAATAGGATGGAGGGCAGATGGGAAGGAAGACAAGCCACAATTCAAGATAATGGAACACTGCAGATTAGCATTATTAACATGTCCCTCCCTCCATTCCACTTTTTATACTCCCCTCATCGCCACCCCTCATCTACCCACGCCTGCCCCTGCAGCCACCAACACACAGAGTCTTAACATTTTACCTTTAAGGAGACGTATTTTTACAACTCCTGGCAACAGATCATTTGTACGCCTTCCCTTTTCAGTCATTTAAAATTCTTAGATTTTCCCCCATTTTTCTGAAGGTATTAAAGTAATAGATTGAACAGTAAAATGAATAAAAATGTCAAAACATTTTTTAAAGTTAAATTTTCAGACCTTTCTATATTGTATTAATAGACGACTTGAAGTATCACTTTGAAATTTGCCCAGAATTTTAAATAACAATGAATGATTCTTTTAAAAAATGTGACAAATGGAAAAGATAAAATAATTCTTAATTGTTATTCACAATTATTCCTTCTTTCTATCACCCAAAGACAAACTACTTAAAATATAACTGTAGACTTGGAAACATTGATATTTAATTCAGGAATTTACCTAATACATATAATGTTGAATACTTTTTTTCAAGAAATCAATGTCGGTTATTTTATTTCTAGCCAAGTGCATATATTTCAGATTTCCTTTTGACACACATTTGTTCCCACATACATGAATCTGCCTGTTCTCTTATCCACCCCTCCTGTCATTGTCAGCAGAAAGCAGGCAAGGAAATGTGAAAACCACTCTTGACAGATTCTGTTGCTTTTTGACGTGGAAGGTACTATTGGCCTTTTTAGTATAAGCCTAATGCTTGGTATTTTTTCAGACTCCAGCAATCTCCTGGGAGGAACTTTCTTCTGGCTGGAAACCAAAATTAAATCTGCCCTTGCTGCTTAATTCTGTGATTTACTGTATAGTTCAAAACCATGTGTCACCATGAATCACTTCCATTTTAATTTTTTAACTTCTACAGCAATTCATGTTGTGAATGCTTTGGTACAGGTCTGAAAAGCTTGATGGTTATGCTACAGAAGCACTGCATGGCAGATACATTAACTGAAGTAGCAGAGACGGAGAGGAAGAATGAGCAGGGACAGTTTCCAAAATCAGGGGAAGTCAATCAAATGAACATAATGACCATCTACAGTTTTGAATCCTTGGATTAGGAGAAACATCTTAAGAACTACAGTTTTACTCTTCATGAATTTCAAGTTTTTTGCAGACATTCTGAACAAGGCCATGTTACAGGCTGAATGTTTGTGTTCCCTAGAAATTCAAATGATGAAGTCCTAACCGTAAGGAGATGGTATTGGGAGGTAAGTAGGTCTATATGAAGTCTCAGGAGGGGTCTTCAAGATGGGACTAGTGTCCTTATAAGAAAGTGCATGTGCCAATGGCCCCCACATCACTCCGCCCCCAGCACCATGTATGGGTATATCAAGAAAGCAGCCATCTGCAAGCCAAAAAGAGGGCTCTCACCAGAACCTGGCCATGCTGGCACCTTAATCGCAGACTCCCAGCCTCCAGAATTGTAAGAAATAGATTCCTGTTATTTTAAGCCACCCAATCTATGGTATTTAGTTATAGCAGCCCAAGGCAAGTCATCACTCATCAAGAATAAAATTTCATTATGTTAGCATATAATAAAAGTCTTTATGGTGACACCTTTAATGATATCGGATCTCATATTTTTCCTGTCTCCAGTTTTCTTTCCTCTAAGGTTCTTATTGGTGCTATTTCTTTACCTATAAACATGTTTCATTCACATGACCTAATCCTACTCACCATGAAAGTCCAACTAAAGTGAATTTTTCCATAAAGAATCTTTCCTATATCCTTTTCCTTTTCCAAATTGATCTAGCCTCTTCTCTGTGCCTCTCACATTATACTTATTAATTCATAATGCATTTCTTAAGTGGCAATAAGAATGTGATAGTCTCTAAGATGCTCCCATGATCCCCACTTCCTAGTAAGTATTCATGCCCTTGTGTAATCCCCTACCCTCGAATGAGGGCTGTATGTTGTGGCTTGCTTCCAACAAATAAAATAAGGCAAAAGTGAAGGTGTCACTTCTGAGATTAGATTTAAAAAAGAATCTGGCTTTCATCTTGCTCACTTCCCTTGGCTCTGGCTTCTAAGGGGAGCAAGCTGCCATGTTGTGAGCTGCTCATGGAGACACCCACGAGCCAAGGAACTCAGTCCAATAACCTGTGAGGAACTGAATCCTGCCAATAAAAAACGTAAGCTGCATTAGATCCCTGACTCACAAAAATTGTGAGATAATAAATATTTGTCCTTTCAAGCTATTAGATTTTGGAGTAATTTGTTATGCAGCAATAGGCAAGTAAAGCATAGAGCTAAGCGCACCAATATGAAATTATCACATCTTTTTTAGTATTGTCATTTTTTATGCACATGTCTTTGGCTTGCTACTGGATTACAGGCATCTGGAAAACAGGATTCTTCTTTGATAGAATAAAAAGTATAGGCGTGAGAGTTCACAATGCTCATGAAATGCCCTCCTTCATCCAGACCACAAAGTAAACCCTGAAGTTGCCAGCACAATTTTCTCCCTTCTCATCTCCTCCTCCATCGTTTTTCCACCTCCACCACCCAAAAAGTGTCTACTCTGCCAGCAAGAGTCAAAGATTTTGTAATGCTACATCAAGGGAGGGGACAGAGGGAGAGACCTGTGAGGCTGGAGGAGGAACGGAAAGACTTAAACGAAAAATGTTACAAGACTGGGAGAAAGGGGAGCAAGGTGAGAATGTAAGCCCATGAGCTAGGAACAGAAACGGACAGCTTTACTAGTGTTTGAGAAGGAAAGTATATATTCACAAGAAGAAAGATGATATAATAAAATAGCAACAATGACGACAATGGCCTATTTAGACTGTCATCCAAACAATGGACCTTGTTCAATAGCCTTGCTCAATCATTCATCCAATCCACAGATATTTATTCAATGCACTCTGCCTCCATGGAGCTGACATTCTGGTGTGGGAGACTGAGACATATCAATAAAATATTAGTGATACAGTCATATAGCCACATCTAATTGATTCTTCTTTATCCTTTGCTGCAACCAACATACTACTTTTACATAATAAAAGGTATTATTCATTGGTTGAATAAATGAGAACCTACATTTGCATGTTTTAGTAGTACCCTTTATTTATTATACAGGGAGTCTCATGGTATATTCATTAGCTTGATAAGATTGCCCTAACAGAGTACCACGAACTGGCTAACTTAATCAATGGAAATTTATTTTCATAGTTCTGGAGGCAAAAAGTATGAGATCAAGGTGTTGGAAGAATTTTTTTTCCTCTGGCTTGTTGATGGTCATATTCATCCTATATCTTCACATGGCCTTCTTTCTGAATGCATCTGTGTCTAATTTCCTCTTCTTATAAGAACATCAGGTATAGATTAGGGCCTAATGACCTGATTTTAAATCATCTTTTAAAAAATTATAGCATTGTTAACAGAGTGTTATATTAATTTCAGGTGTGTAAAATATAGTGATTCGACACTTCCATACATCACCTGCTGCTCATCACAAGTGCACTCCTTAATCCCCATCACCTATTTCACCCATCCTCCAACCCACCTCTCCTCTGGTAACCCTCACTTTGTTCTCTTTAGTTAAGAGTCTGTTTCTTTGGTTTGTAAATTAATTCTCTCTTTAAAGACTGTATCTCCAGTACTGTCAGATTCCAAGATAATAATTCACTGGTTAGGAGTTCAGTACATGAATTTGTGGGAGACACAACTCTTCCCATAACACCATATAAAATGTAGTTATTTACTTCTAACAACATTGAATAATGGTTCAAATTAGACTCTGGGGTCAGATAGCCTATTTCAGGACTGACTCCACTAGTTCCTACCTGTTTGTTCTTAGGCAAGACAGTTAAGCTCTTTGTGCCTTAGTTTCCTCCTCTGTAAAATGGGATACCAATAAAGTTTTATATAAAGTAAATTAATTAATCACTAAAAGTCATCAGAAAAGCCACTGACACAGTAAGAATTCAATAAGAGGTAGTTTTTCATTATTTTGTTTTACCAATGGAAAATTGAGAAATCAAAAGTAAAATGACCTGCCCAAACATAAAAGCAATTAGTAAACAACAAAGAAAACTCAAGTGTCCCAATCCTAAGGGAACTACTTTTTCTCTTGACCACAGCACATTAATCATGGTTTTCCGCCAAGAAACACAGATTCACTTTTGAATGCCTCCTAATGAGAGGCTGGTTTATAATGACTTTGAAGGTTACATTTTATTTTTCACCTCATTGAAGTCAGCTTAAGGGATATGGCTGTCAGTCTTTTCTCTGTCCAGTAAACAACTAAATCCATCAGAATCTAGCCTTGCCTTCTTTTCTTCCTTCTTTTGTACATTTATCGAGTATCAGATATATGACATGACACAGTCTTGGTTCTATAGATCCATGCAAGATATTGTCCTTGCCTTTGAGGAGCCTAGAGGGTAATGAGGAAGTGGGCATTTGAGCACATAATTATAGTACTAGATGATGAGAACGATCAGCAAGTCACAAGAAGGCGGAAGAGATGATGTTGAGTCAGACTTGGCAGCAAATGTTACCAATAGGGCCACATTATGACTTCCATGTGTCCTAGGCACTTTTGTCTTCATTGGTCCCTTCCTCCATGTAAACACAAAATGATAACACTACTGTGTGTATAAATATGAATAATATTAAGGTAGAAGTTCACAGTTTTCTTATGATTTTAAAAGAAATTAAAACATTTACATGGGTCCCTTAAAGTATTGTGGGCCCCATAATACTGTGTCTACTACTAATAAGTTGGTCCTGGCTACCTAAAGGAATGACTCTGGACCTACATTTTAAAGGATGACATTATCTAGAACAGTGCTCCTCAAATTTTACAGAACATGAACACCATCCAGAGTTTTGTTAAACTTCAGATTCAGATTTGGTATATTTAGGGTGGAGTCCAAGATTCTGAGTACCTTAAAGTTTAAGCTTTAAATAGTAAGAATTTAGAGCTATGTTGTTCAATATAGTAGCCATTAGCCATGTGAGGCTACTTATATTTTAATTTAAATTAGTTAAAGTTTAAAATTCATTTTTTTCAAAGATTTTATTTATGTATTCATGAGAGACAGAGAGAAAGGCAGAGACATAGGCAGAGGGAGAAGCAGGCTCCTCACCAGTAGCCTGATGCGGGACTCAATCCCAGAACCCTGGGATCATGCCCTGAGCCAAAGATAGGCACTCAACCACTGAGCCTCCCAGGCATCCCAAAGTTTAAAATTCTGTTCTACAGTTACACTACCACATTTTAATGTGTGGCTATTGGCTTCCTTATTATATAGTGCAGATATAGAACATTTCTGTAATTGAAGCAAGTTGTATTGGACAAAGCTAATCTAGAGGAGAAAGAGAATTTTGGTACAGAAGTGCAGGGAGAGGCCAGGTAGGACAAGCCACATGATTGAAAGCTATCAAGCCAAGTGTAGGCATGTGTTTTGTTAAGTAAAACATCACAGACTTAAGAAGAATAGAATCATCTCAGTTCAATCTATTTCTCTATTTCTATTTGAACTACTGTCATAGATGTCTTTGTGGGTACTGCTAAAAAACTTTAAGTCTTAGAATTAGGTTGCTCATACATGTACTCTCAGATGCCCTCTGGATGGAGGTTTAATCAAACTAAACCACTGGACTGAAAGCTTCTGTTTAAGGCAGCATGAATTCAGAGCAGAGACAGATGAAACTAAAGGTGACCTGTGTGTGTATGGGCATGCATGTTTGTGTGTGTTTAAAGAGTGATGGCTCCCTCTTTTGAACTCAATTTTAGGAAAATTAAATGTCCTTTCTGAGGGAAGTGAAATGAATGGTCCCTGTCATCAGTCCTTGTGACTTTTCTTACTTGTTTCCCACATTTGTCCCACATATGTACTGTGCTGATGAAGGATTTTTCACTTGGTGACTCATTAATTACAACTCCCATTCTTTTTCAAGCTTATAAAGAGAATTGGAAACTAAGAGGAAAGTGCCTTTGATGTAGTCAACATGACACAACATATCCAGAGCCTTCATCCCCCTGATTATTGATGCTCTAGACCTAACCATGCAGAAATTTCAGTCCACAACTCCTGGGAAGCACATTGAGCAACAAAACTAACCCTTAAGTGTTGCTAGAACCTCAGATTAGGTTGGACATCTTGTGCTGCTAATTGTCTTTGTGTTAAACATTCCACAGTGATGAGGTGTTAATTTTATTTTTCTCATATGGCTCATTATATCCAGCATAAATAATGAAACCCAAAGGCTTTGTGTTTTACATAGTGTCAAGTGAATCTGATCACTTTACAGTCCACCAATGTTAAATATTTCCAGTCAGGGCTGGTCCTGCTGGGGGAAAAAAAAATCAAAAAGTCTAAAGAAATATGATAGCACACTTTGGCTGCAGGACACGTGTGAACACAAAGAACACACTCTCTTCTTCCAGCTTAAAGTGCATCTGGCTGGGAACTTCTGCTACAGCCTTTCCAATTTATCACTAAAATACCTACGAAGCAACAGAACAGGATGAAAATTCACACCTTCCAAAAATAAAGACTGATAGAAAACCTATTACTTCAGTCTAGAATTTCCAATTGCTACTCAGCTTTAGGTGCTGGATTAAGAAAAATATACTTGTAGCTTTGCATGCAATGTTTTATGAAACAGAAAATAAATAGGATAGGAAGTTATTTTACCTCTCCTCACTGTCTGCTCCATGCCAAACAGTAAAAATCCAGGTAGATATTATTGCACTTTTAGAAGCAGAGAGAGAGGGTTCTGCTACCCACTATTAATCCTTCTGTATCCATTCCAGGACTGAAATTATACAAAATAATAGAGAATATGATTAAATGGTTGGGGGAACACTGCAAGCTAAGAAGTTACATTAGCAGTTATTTTTTCTTCAAGTATTAGGTATTGGAGATGCAGAAATGTGTATAGTTCTTTACATCTTACCAGTTTGGAGGGTTGCAGAGCCAGATACAAGAGTAAGAGAAAAATGTTCCCTCATCCCAATGGTATTTAAAAAGATGAATACCTACTAGACACAGACAAGTGGGATGCAAGATCTACATAGGTACACTGTTTGGGACAATATTAAAAAGAAGATGTGCCCTGAACCAAAGTGGAAACTATGCTCCATACATAGGAACAAAACTAATTAATAGAAACTGTCTCTGAGAAAGTCCAGACATTGGATATTAGAAAACTACTTTAAAGCAACTGTTATAAGTATGATGAAGAGAATAAAAGAAAAACCATGTAAATATGTCTCACCAAGTAGAGAATATCAATAAGAGGACAGAAATTTCAGAAGTAGAAATAGAAGTTTTGCAGTTGGCAAATTGAACACCAATAAAAAATAAATTTATATAAAAAAAGAAGTTTTGTAGTTGATATCTGCAATAACTGAAGTGGAAAATTTGCTAAAGCAGCTCAGTGGTAGATTTGAGAAGACAGAAGAAAAAATCAGTGAAACATGAACATAGATATACTGAGACTATCCAGTCAGAGGAACAAAGAGACAAAAAAATGAAGAAAAATGAAAGGGGGGGGGGAGAATGGAGGGAGAGTGAGAGGAAGGGGGTATAAAGAGAGAGAATCTATTTGAAGACATGATGCTCAAAACTTCTCAAATTTGATGAAAAACTTTAATCTACACATCCAAGAAACTCCAAGTAAGCTCAAAAACTCCAAGTAAGATCAATTTAATGATCCACACTAAGATACATCATTATTAAACTGTTAAAAGCAAAGATAGAGAACCTGAAAACAGCAAGAGAGAAGCACCAATAAGCATCAATAAGACTTACAACTTATTTTTCATCAGAAGCCAGTGGATGGCATGTTCAAAGTGCTAAAAGAAAAAACAAAACAACAACAAAAAACACCTGTCAACTAAAAATTTTATATCCAGGAAAAGTGTCTTTAAAAAATGAACAAGAAATTAATACATTTTCACAGAAGCAAAAATTGAGAATTTGTTACTAGTAGACCTGCTCTGCAAGAAAGGCTAAAGGAAATCCTTCAGGTAGAAATAAAAGGACAATAGACAGTAACTCAAATCTTCAAAAAAGAAATAAAGAATACCAGTATTACAGAGGTAATTATAAAAGTCAATATTTATGTATTTTCCTTTGTAACTCCATGTTTACATGTGATTTTTTTAAATAGCATAGAACAATGTTAAATCTATATTAATGAGCACGTTAGTGTATTTGTGATAGTAACAATCTAAGAGGAGGGCAAGGGCTATATTGGAGCAAAGCTTATATATACTATTATAAGAAAGTTGTTATTAATCTGAATTAGATGGTTATAGATTAACATGTTGATTGTAATCCCTAGGGCAACCCTAAAATATAACTCAAAAATGCATAGTAATGAATATAGTGGAAACAAAGGAGCTATATAATACACAGAAAACAAATAGTAAAATGGCAGAAGTTCTTCCTTATCAATAATCACATTAACAATAAATGAATTAAGATCTCCAATTAACTGGGCAGCCCAGTTGGCTCAGCGGTTTAGCGTTGCCTTCAGCCTAGGGCCTGATCCTGGAGACCTGGGATCAAGTCCCATGACAGGCTCCCTGCATGGAGCCTGCTTCTCCCTCTGCCTGTGTCTCTGCCTCTCTCTCTCTCTGTGTCTCTCATGAACCAATAAATAAAATCTTAAAAAAAAAATCTCCAATTAACAGATAGAATGCCAAAATGAATTTAAAAAATAAACCACAAGATCTAACAATAACTTGTTCATAAGTGACTCATTTTAAATCCAAAGATACAAATGATTTGAAAGAAAAAGGATTGAAAAAGGTATTCCATGCAAATAGTAACAATAAGACAGTTGACATGGCTATATTAATATCAGATATAATAAACTTTAAGGCAAATATTGACTTGAAAGACAAAGAAAACCTTATATAAAAGGGTTAATCCATTAAGAAGACATAGAACTTGAAAACACAAATGAAAATGACAACAGGGTCACAATATTAAACTGACAAAACTGAAGGGAGATATAGCCAGTTCAATGATTATAGTCAGAGATGTCAATAACTCACTTTCAATAATGAACAGAACTAGTTGAAGATCAGCAAAGAAATACAAAATGTGAACAACACTTATACCACCTAGACCTAACAGATCTAAAATTCTCCTTTCAACAATTGCAAAATAGACACTCTTCCCAGGGGTACAAGGAACATTCTCCAGAATAAGCCATATGTTGAGCCACAAAACAAATCTCATAAATTTAAAAATACCAGCATCAGGGGGTACCTGGCTGGCTCACTTGGTAGAGCATATGACTCTTGATCTCAGAATTGTGAGTTCAAGCCCCACACTGGGAGTAGAGCAAACTTTAAAAAAATTAAATTTAAAAAATACTAAAAATAAAAATACTAGAATTATATAAAGTATGTTCTCCAACCATAATGGAATGAAATTGGAAATCAATAACAAAAGGAAATTTGGGGAAATCACAAATATATATGCATATTAAACAACACTCTTAAATAGAACAAGGAAGAAATCAAAATGACAATTAGAAGATATTCTTAGAAGAATGACATAACAACTAAGTATATCAAAATTTATGATATATAGCTAAATCAGTGCTTAGAGGAAAATTATAATTTTAAATGTCTATATTAAAAAGGAGAAAAATCTCAAGTCCATAACATAAACTTCCACCTTAAAAAAAATGAAAAAGAATAAATTTAAGCAAAAGCAAGAAGGAAGGAAATATTAAAGAGTATAGGATAGATAAATAAGCTGGAGAATAAAAAAATAGCATCAGCGAAACCAAGAGCTGATTCTTTGATAAAATCAATAAAATTGACAAACCTTTAGCTACACTGCCAACAAAAAATGAGAGACTAAACTACTAATATCAGGAATTAAAGTGGGGACAATACTATCATCTTTACAGAAATTAAAAGATTGCAAGGGAATAATAAGAATGATTATATGACCAAAAACTTGGTAACCTAAATGAAATGAACAAATATTTTAAAATTCACAAACTATAAAACTGAAGGAGAAACAGAAAATCCAAATAGATCCACAAGTAAAAAACTGAATCAGTGATCAAAAAATCTCTAACAAAGAAAGGCCCCCAAAAAATGTCTTTAGCAGTTAATTCTATCAAACATTTAGCTAATCCTTCCCATACTTTTCCAAAACACACACACACACACACACACACACCCATACACACACACAAGAAAGGAATACCTCCCAACCCATTCTATAATGCTATTATTACCAAAACAAATATAACAAAAGCAAAGTACAGAGTACCATTTCTCATGAATACACACACAAAAATCATTAGCAAAACACTAGTGAAACAAATAACCTCTGTATATTAAAAGGATTAAACACATGACCAAGTAAGATTTATCCCAGACATGCAAGGGTAGTTCAATATGGAAAAATCATTCAATATAATACATCATATTAACAGAATAAATGGGGGGAACCTACATGATTATCTAACAGATACAGAAAAATTATTTGACAAAATACAATGCTCTTTGGTGATAGAAGCCATCAACAAACTAGGAGTAGAAAGAACTTTCTCAATTTGATAAAGAGTATATATGAAAAACTTAAAGCTAATATCACACTAAAGAGTAAAAGACTGAAAAATCTCCCTTTAAGATCAGGAACAACACAAGAATGTCCATTTTATCTCTTCTTATTCAACTTTGTATTCGACGTTCAACCCACGGCAATTAAACAAGTAAAAAAAAGATATAAGAAGGCCTCTAAATTGGACAGGAACAAGTAAATCTATAATATGTATAACAAATAGATGATTACGATGGTTTGAGAATCATGCAGATGGCATGACCTTTGTACATAGAAAAGCTTAAGGACTCCACTTAAAATCTATTAAAATACACAAGTTCAGCAAAGTTGCAGAATATAAGATAAATATACAAAAATAATTGTATTTCTATATGCATTCAATAATCTATGAATGAAATTAAGAAAATTCCCTTACAATAACATCAAAAATATTAAAATATCTAGGAATAAATTTAGAGTACATGTAAGATATGTAGAAAACTACAAAACATTGTTAATGGAAACTGAAGAAGACCTAAATATTGAAAGACATATATGTTCATTGACCGGAAGACTTAATTTTGTTAGCATAGCAATACTCTCTAAATTTAGCTACAGATTCAATGTAATCTCTCAAAATTCTGACTTTTCTTTTTTCTATAAAAAAATTAATTTGATAATTGCAAGGGACACTGAATATCTAAAAAAAAATCTTGAAAAAGAAGTACAAAGTTGCAGAATTCACATATCTCTATTTCAAAACTTAATACAAAGTTAAAGTAATCAAAAAAGCATAAATACAAACATAATAATTAATGGTACACACTCAAGAATTCAGAAATAAACCCATTCACCTATGATCCACTGATTTTCAACAAGATTGTCAAGATCATTCACTGAGAAAGAATCGTCTTTTTAACAAATGGTGATGAAACAATGGGATATTCACATGCAAAAGAATAAAGTTTGACCTCAATCTCACACTATAAACAAAAATTAACTCAAAATGATGAAAGATCTAAATGTGACAGCTAAAACTTAAAACCTAGAAGGAAACATAGGTTCAAGTGTTTGTGACTTTGGATTAGCTGTTTCTTAAATATGATATCAAAAGTATGAGGATCAAAAGTTAGATATATTGAACTTTATAAAGATTAAAAATTTTTGTGCTTCAAGAAAATGAAAGGACAACCTACAGAATGGGAGAAAATATTTGCAAATCATGTATCTGATAAGGCTCTAGTATCCAGAATATATAAAGAACAGCTACAGTTCAACAACAAAAAGATAATTAATAAACGGACAAAGATAGATATTTTGATATTTTACTAAAGAAGAAATATGAAAGGCCATTGGGCACATGAAAAGATGCAGAATGCTATTAGTCATTAGGAAATGCAAATTAAAGATTTTTTTTATTTTTTATTTGTTCATGATAGACAGAGAGAGAGAGAGAGAGAGATTGAGAGAGAGAGAGAGAGAGAGGCAGAGACACAGGCAGAGGGAGAAGCAGGCTCCACGCTGGGAGCCCAATGCGGGACTCGATCCCGGGACCCCAGGATCACGCCCTGGGCCAAAGGCAGGTGCCAAACCTCTGAGCCACCCAGGGATCCCCCAGGAAATGCAAATTAATTCCACAATGAGATAGTACTTTATACCCATCAGTATGGCTATGTTTTAAACAAACAAGCAAACCCCAGAAAATTGAAAGTATTAATGAGAATGTGGAAAAATTACATTACTGATGAGAGTACGAAGCAGTACATTCATGTGAAAACATTTTGGCCTTTCCAAGGAAAGCCAACTATAGAGTTATCATATGACTCAGAAATTCCAATGATCCAAATAAATCGAGACAGAAAGTAGATTTTCAGCAGCTGGGGTGAAGGGCAGATGGAGAGTGACTGCATAATGGGTTTGGGGTTTCTTTTCAAGGTGATGAATATGTTCTGGAATTAGTGATGATGGTTGCACCACATTATGAATAATTATGAATACAATAAAAACTACTGAACTGTATACTATAAAATGACTAAGATGGTAACACTTATACTATATGAATTTTACCTCAATAAAATGAATAAAGAGAAAAAGAAAAACTAATGAAAAATAAAGTGTTTCCACTTAAAAATGAACAAGAAAAATACACTTCACACAAAATAGTAGCAAAAAAATCACAGAAGCAACCCTCCCTAAAAATGAGCATCTATTTAGGCATTTTATCTTTTAAGGTACAGAGAAGTAGAACCACTGTCAACTCTTCTTTAATAGTCACCCAAATGACTAGTCTGCCTCTATCATCACAGAAAATAAAATTTGGAATGAACTTCCCAGGCATTTATAAAGGAATATCCTAGAGTTTCTCCAATGCAGAAGCAAATACTGCATCAACACAGACAGAGGCAAAAAATAGTCCCAGAATATTAGCACTCTAAAATTCCCCTCCTCTCAGAATTGATGGCATTTTAGATGCTCTGAGAAATCCAGAATATAAGTCAGGAAGATAAACTGGGGGATATTCCTGAGTGGCTAAACACACTGGCGGGAAATGGTGGCTCTGACCAGACAAACCCTCAGTGGAGGTGAAAGACTGCTGTTCACCCAGTTGTGCTCTCAACTATCCTTGACCCCAGCTGTTCTCTTTCAGTCCTAACAAATTAATAGTCTCTAGGGGCAGGTTTAAGCATGCCACCTACAAACTGTCTCCAAATATAGCAGGTAGAATATAGTCTTTAGTTCTACTGAAATCTCCTTAAATGTCATATTTTTCCATCATATAATTGTATACTTTTATTGACAGAAAAGATGTTGGGTTAGGAAAAACCTGCTGTTTTATTGATTTTCAACAGCATTTCTTCATAACTAAAGTCATAAGGTGGTTTGCTCCCACTCAACAAAATGAGGCTTTGGATATTTACTTGTTTGGCAGAACTGGATGCTATCCACTAGGAATGATCTCCATCCTAGAATTAGTGGACTTCACGTATATTTGTTTATGTACTCATCTGGTAAAACCTAAGCGATAAAATGTTCTCGCCTGAGATTATCAGGCAACAAGTGGACTTAAATTAGACAAAGGAAGACTTTTTTGGTACTAAAAGCAATAACAACAACAACAAAACTGTGAAGAGATATCAGATGTCTAATCAGATGAGGTTAAGCATTTTTCTTCTGAAGGAGATTTTTAATTTCCATATCTCAAGTAAAAATAGTACAAGATTTCTAAAGTATGGTTATAGCGTACTATAAAGTATTTTCAAATATAGTATCTCATTTAATCAAAACTCTTTTTCCAAATGAGAAATATGAAGTTTAGGTAGTTTATGTAATTTACCCAACACCACACAGCCAGGAAGTGTGAGAGAAGTAGAATTAAAATCTGGTCTTTTGAAGCAAGCCCAGAATTCTTGAAATTATGAAAATATAGCTTCATAACCATAAAGGTGAAATACTGTCTTGTTATTTGTAATTGGGTTAATGTTAATGAAGTGATTTTTAGAAAGTACCTAAGGATGGAGACTGGTTGCCACAGGAAACAATCTTGAATAGATGATCAGAATTTTCAGTCCCATCCCCTGATTTCCAGGTTGGAGAGCGGGATTGAAGATTGAATTAATCACCAATGTCCAATGATTTAAGCATTCATACTTCCAAAAAAAAAAAACAAAAGAATGTTTGAAAGAACTTCTGGATTGGTGACCAAGTGGAGGTGTAAAGAGCACAGAGCTTCTGTGCCTGTTCCCCATACCTTGTCCCATATATCTCTTCAATCTGGCTGTTCCTGACTTACAGCTTTTTATAATAAACTGATATTCTAGTAAGTAAAATGTTGCTCTGAGTTCTGTCAGTCACTCTAGCAAATAAGTTGAGCCCTAAAAGGGAGTTGTTGGAATCTCCAACCTATAGCCAGTTAGAAGTACAGGTGACAACCTGGACTTGTGACTGGCATCTGAAGTCAGGGCAGGAGGGCAGTCTTAGAGGACTGAGCCCTTAACCTGTGGGATCTGATGCTATCTCCAGGCAGACAGTGTCAGAAACTGCCCCATCCCCTCAAAACATACACATGGGATTTGGTAATCAGAATAGTTCTATGGTTGTAAAGTCAATTTAGCAAAATATTTGCACATGATGACAGTACTATTCATCTTTGAAGTCATGGAATAGCATTATTTATTACATATAAATCCATCCACATTCAATCATGAATTATCATCTAAAAATGCTAGACAACTAAAGGCAAGATAAGGCACAGACAACTGGAATGCTCTCTAACTCATGAACCACAGCTTTACAAAATCCTTCATTAAAATGTGTATCTTTCAAATAGTGGTAGAGAAAAATTCTTAACCACTGAATGAAAGCCAATCAACAAACTTCTATAATTTTACCTTCTCTGTTCTTCAATTTCTTTTTCCATCAATCTAAATGTACCTGGCTATCAAGATCTTTTCCCTATTTCTATTGCAAAAAGTACCTATTTTAAAATATTATTTTAAATACTTTTAATAAATTAAATTTATGCAGATGGCATTTCAAATCTGAAATAAGGCCATAAACAAGAAAGAGCCCAGGGCAATGGTGCAGGCAGTACAAATTGAAAATAACAGACAGAATGACATCAGACACATTCACCATGAAGGCATACAGAGCAGGAGAAAGAGATCTTTTGCTATTAGTAAAAAGGAAGTACCTTCAGAATGACAAAGATGAACAGATATTAACTGCTATGAGAATAATGAAAGATTCATCTGTGGTGATTTCAGTCCTATGGGATTTATAATATCTTTGTAAATAACACTAAAAATGTATTTAACAAGTGGGACTTTGAGGGTTTAAAACTAGATAACAAAAGGCTGAGAGAAAAAGCTGAAGAAACGTTATCAATCAGGTTAAAAAGTATATATATCAAATCACTTTGTGCTTTGAATTTTTCTTTGGAAATCCTTGCTTCATTTGGTACTATGAAATGTATTTTTAATAGTAAATGTACTTATCTACATTTTGCTAGATCACACTAAGATACTGGTATTTTCTTTCCCTGTGATATTTGGTTTTTAGGACACACTCAATTCAGTAAATTAACTCAACAAAGCTTTACAATATCAATTGTGTTCAAGACACTCTACTAGACCCTAAAAGAGATATGAATTTACAAGGTCTCTGGGTTGTTTTATATATATATATAACTTCTTTTAATAGTGAAAATGAAGCATGTATCCAAATATTCTCTGCAAAATAGTAAAACACCCATTGTTGGTGTAATGGAGAATAAAGGAAGGAATATGACATGAAAGAAATGATATTTGTGATAATTTGAGAAGAAACTGGTTAAGTAGAAGGTAGGAAGAGACTAGGGGCAAATATCTAGGGAAAAGAATATGTGAGGCCACAAATAATGGAGTCATCCCAACTCATATCCCCAGGGTGCCCAACTTCACTGGCCAACTTCCAAGCACCAGTATCTTTATCCATTTGCCTGAGTGCTTTCTCTGAAATGGCAAAATGCCTTTTTCCATAGATATGACTGGCCAAAAAGCTGGGGCATTAATTCCTCCTGCAGTTGGTATAGAAATAAATGCTCAGCTTCCCTGCCTTTGATGAATCTACACTGCCCCTCAGAGTTTTCCCAACAGAAGTAAGCTCTAATTTGCTAAAATAGGAGAGACTCTATAATCCTTTATTCATAATTCTATACTCATTGCCTTCTTGTCTCTCTCTCACTTTTCCATTTTTCTACTGATATTTCCTGCACCTTCCAAACAAATGTGAAGCCTTCCACCAAGGCTGTTTAGGAGAGAATGTAAGTAAGAAAATATGAATGTTCAAGAAAGAGGAAAATTTCAGAAAGATGGAAGAGCATCGTCTATATAGGGATATCACAGAAGATAAGACTAGAAAGGGTGAACCCATTTGGTCCACAATTCAAGCATCACATCTACTATATTACTAGACAAAAATATCACACATTAGCTAATGGCAGTGCATAGACATAAAAGCAAAGTCAGAATGAAAAATACTTCTTTCTCGTCAAATCATAATGGAAACAGCGCCCTTTTCTTGATGCATCAATCGGTGTTTTGCCATTGATGCACCCACAGCAGTTGAGTGGTAGACGGTGGAACAGGTATGGGAGTGGAAGTGAGCTTGGCATGAGTTCTCTTTAGTTTAAGTTGGATGGCTGGTATCTATTTTCTAGAGAATATATGAAAATCTCTTTCATTATTTAATAAAGTTATACTTTATGAAATGGTTTGAGCAGAGCAGATCCTCAACAAATGTATTCTTAAATCATCTTTTTAAAAATAGTTAATTTTTCTTTCTAAGGTCTATCATAATGACTTTTATTTCTTGAGACCATCTTTTAAGCATCATGGTATCCCCCTACTAGGTAGAACATAAAAAGATAGATGTACATTTCCTGTTATAGTTACTGCTCTTAAGCATATATATCTTCCCTCTTTGTACACTTACATGCTCAAATTTAATTGAATCTTTCTCCAAAAAAAATTTCTTAGTGTTTGATAAATACTAAACTAACATCTATTAGCTCCTGTAGACTGGACTACAATCTGTAGACTTTTTACTAAACGATTGAGAAGCCCATAGATGCTACCTCAGCCCGCAGTGGAGATTGGTTTCTTCATCGACTTACTTTCTCTTATTGTCAATTTTAAACACTTCTGAAATTTTTATCTCAGAATTTTAAACTTCCTAGGGAAAAAAATGACAGTGAAAATTCTAATCTTAATTTTGAATGCTTAACAAAATGGAAGCTTCCTCATCACTACAGACTGCAGTGGAAGCTGCAGGTGTTGGGCAGCTTAAGGAATATCTACGAATGGTGGACTTTAAACTCTTCCAGAAATGCTCATCCTTGGGGGAAGGATGAAAAGTTTGTGTCATTTTTAAAACTGAAATGTACAAGTTTGATTTATAGTGATGATATCTCCAAAAGAAAGACAGGGTCATTTGGAAGAAATCATCCCAGGGAGCTACTTCTTTCTATTTCAGAAGTCCTCGCCTTTCTCTCCCTCCATTTGGGCTGCTCTTAAAGTCTGTTGAGGTCTCTTTGTATATTTTCAATGCTCTCTCTCTAGAAATGAGGAGAGGTTGTAGCCAGTTGTGGTTCTAGGTAGTGACTCTGTGCCTCAGTGGCACAAAAGGCACTAAATTGAATTATGTTTACTGAGTAGAATTTTTTAAGGAAAGCCTTTTTCTTCTGAATTTTCATTGTATGTTAATGTGCCTCAGAATCAGTTACAGAAGTAACAGAGGCAATAACTGTAGCATATTTCCTCCCATCCTTATTGAGAACATCATTAAAACCAGACAGGTAAACAAAACCACCCCACTTTCTCCCTGTTCATCACTTTGAAAATGAATTCCATGACCACAGCCACAGCTGCTGACACCAAGCAGATGTGTTCTGTCAGAGACTGACTCTGGAACTACAAGTTCAACTTACCCCAAGTTTATTCTCAGGGCATAACAGGAATAAATTGCTACATTTATGATAATTTCTATTCAGAAGGGAAATGATTTTGAATGGAACTGAGTAGAAAATTCACCTTCAGGGACTGACAGGATAGTGACAGCTTTAGACATCAAAGTCAAGCCCTATATAAGGGAAGGCAGTTCTTGAACTTAAAAATGGAAGATAATGTGCCTGGGTTCAGTAAACATCCATTCCAACCTCTTTTTTTAGTGCAGAGAAAGCTGAAAGTTACATTTCCCCATTGAGTCAATGTTAAAATCCGTGGATGTGTTAATGGTATTGTGGTTATGTAGAAAAATGTCCTTTTTCTTAGGATATTCATGTTGAATTATTTAGGGGTGAGGTGTCATGATGTGTGCACCTTACTTTCAAATGGTTCTGCAGAAAAAGAAGTCATGTGTGGAGGGACACAGAGAATAAAGCATGTATTTTCTGAGGGAGGGATGGGGTAGGGAGGAAAGAGAGAATGCCAATAGTATTTTAACAGTTGATATGTTGATTAACAGTAAATGATAATAAGGCATTCAAATATTATTCTTTCAACTTCCCTGTAGTTTTCCTTCCTTTCTTTCTTTCTTTAAACAAAATTTGTAGAAAAAAAGTGCTAAATTAAAAAAAATGAATAGGTAAACAAAAATATTCTTAATTCTTAATTTTATCAATTTCTGTCAAATGTTAATTAGCATGTTCTCTCTTTTAATGAGACCTGATTAAATGTAAATCATTGCTAATTTTTTTTTCTCATCAGCCTTAGAAAAGAATATCTAATTAAATTCTTAGGACTCTAAATTTTTTATTTTTTACCTAAAATACCACACTTCTGCAAAAAGACAATATATAACAAATGTGATGTTTATCCAATTTCTAATTAAGTTTTGTTTCTCTTTATTTGTGTGATTAATGCCTAAGTCAAAAGAACACTATAATAAAATAGCATAATTATTATAAAGATTAGATAAAGCCTTTATATTACCAAAAAAGGCCAGATTCTCTTATAGCTAGGTTTCTCAATGTGACTTATATCCCATTAATAAATGTCCTGTGTAAACTTTGATCCCTAAAGAAGTTATTTAAGATAGATAGGGAGTGCAACATTTATTTCACTGGCATAAAATATAGCAGATATAAGAGTGGCTCTAGAGCTCTATTAGCAACTTCTCAATTTGCAGCTTATTTTCCTGGCATTTCTAATGCAGAGGTAGTATGTTTTGCAAACAGTGGTGGTGACACCAGCTTCCAGGATTGTCAGCCTTCTGTAAAGGCAGAGATAAATTTAATGACTGCAGTAATCAGCTCTGAGCCTAGAAATAATTCCTTAATTTTAGCCTAGAATCAATTCCTAGCCTTTTCAATAATTTTGTGAGTTTCTATTTGTTGGCGTAAAAAGTGTCCTTATGATTAATAAGATTATATTCTGTTGTCTGTTACTTAACCCTGTTCAATATACTAGTCTTTCAAAAAATATATATATATACTAGTCTTCCTCTTTAGCCATATAAGTTCAATACCAATTAGAATTTTTAAAACACTGATGAATTTATTTTCTGTGTATGGTCTCTCTTTTTTTTTCTTCAATCTTCTACTCTTTTCAAAGAACCACTTACATCTTATTTAAATAAACATCAATTTGTTGTCCCCAAGTATTTTCTCTCCTCTTTCAAGAGACATATTTCCCCTCACACATTGACATTAGGTTGGCCATCTGATTTGCTATGGCCAATGATCTGTGAGTAGAACATAAGCTATGTGTGAGTTAATGGTTTAAGAACCATTGGCTTGTTCAACGTTGCTATGTCCTCTCTCCCATAAGAACAATTTGCCTTAGAATCCAGCTCAGAATCCAGAATAGTGAAGGCACGATGGGATAGAAACACAGATGATCTACAGGTGAAGGTGGTATGGATAAGTATAAATATTTGTTTCTGGAAATCATTTTGAGGGTTTAGTGAAACTTTTGCTACCATAGATATAATCTTTGGATTCTCAGTTCTTTCTGCCCTGTCTCCCTAATGTTCCTCTAAGTACATTACAGTTAAATAATTCAACTTGGAATTTACTATCAATCCTCTTACAGATGTGTTTTGAAGGGACCCACTAGGGACATAATCAGTGTCTTTTGTTTTCAACAAATATGTGCACAGAAAACACACTATCCATTTATTTATAAATTATTTTTATTCTAATAACTATATTTGGCAATTGTTTTTATCTGCCTTTTGCTCACCTTTGAATCCTCAGCTTCAATCTTAGTGCTTGACAGAAAATAGATGCTTAATACATATGTTCAATGCATGCTGGAATGAATAAATTAATTTTCCACAAGATGTGTGACGATTAGAAGAATGGCAGAATTTTTCCAACCATTTCCTTTACTTTGATTCTCTTATAAACGTTTTTATGCTGCATGTAATCGTAAATGATAAAAGAAAACAGAGTTATCGGTAAAATGGGATTTAAAATGCAGGATACTCAGATTTTTCTTTTAGTTTCTTTAAATCTTTCATTATGGCCAAATACAACATTATATTAGAGATCTTACTGTGGTTGGATTTAGGACTTCTTTCATTTTCTTTTTACCTTCTACCTCCCAATCTTTTGGAGGAAGATGATATGCCATTAAAAATAGCAAACTGACATTCAAGATGTCAAAGTTCTCATTTATTTCAGTTCTGGAAATATCAAAGAGAGGTGTGGAATGGTGAAAATCAATGAATTGTAGAATCAAGTAGGACTTAAAATATGTTATATTCAGGGCATGAGAGGAAGGAATAGGATAAAAAGAAAGTAGGCAGTGGTTGGAGAGTGGGATGTTTACCAATTGAGATTCTGGAAGAAGTGCAACCTAAGGCATTCCTCCTGCATTATAAGCAACTAGGTTTCACCTTCAACTCTGCTTGGAAGTCTCCACAGCTAAATATCCAAGTTCATCATTGACAAGCTTTGCTTTTCACATAGCCTCAGACCACAATTTGGCTAAGTTTCTGCCACTAAAAGAATCCACTTTCCTCCTGTTTCCAATAACATGCTCCTCTTGCTTCCATCTGAATCCTCACTGGTGGAGCCTTCAATGTCTCTTTCTCCTAATAGTCTGTACATGCTGATTTAAGTGTTTTCTAAAATAATGTATGTTTTCTCCACCATTTTCTTCCCTTCCTTCTGAGCCCTCACAAGCAGAATTGTTAACATCTATATTTCTATTAGCAGTCTCTTCAAGGCAGTCCAGGTTCATCCTGTCTTCTTCAAAATTCTTTCAGCCTCTGCCCACTGCCCAATTCCAAAGCCACTTTGACATATGTTAAGAGTACAATAGCCCCATTCCAGAAAACAAAACAGCAAATTCCTATTGCTGCTATAAGAAATAATCACAATGTTAGTAACTTGAAAAAAAATAGATTTATTATCCTACTGCTCTGAAGGTCAGAAGTCTGAAATGTGTATTAATGAGCTAAAATCAAGGTGTCAGGAAAGCTGCATTTCTTACAGATGTTCTAGGGGAAAATCCATTTCCCTGCCTTCTCCAGTTTCTATAGGCTACCACATTCCTTGACTTGTGGCTTCCTTTCATATTGAAAGCCAACAATGGCCAGTCAAGTCCTTCTCATATTGCTTCATGACACTTCTAAGGACCCTTGTGATTAATTGGGCCCAGTAGATAATGCAAGATAACAGCCTTCTTTTAAGGTCAGATGATTTAAAAACTTAATTTCATCTACAACCTTACTCACCTTGTCATGTAAGAACAGGTTCACAAATTCCAGAGATTAGGACAAGGACTAATCTTTAGGGGGACCAATATTCTGCCTATCACAGGTATGATGTAGAAAATTTTTAAAAATTAAGGGCAGGGTTTTTGAAAAGACTAGTCAAATGAAGATACACACACAAACCAAGGTAAAAAATGAAGAAAAGACTTATCTCCAGATGCAGTACAGAGTCTCTCTATATAAAAATTTATGGCAATAAAATTAAACTCTGTAATGAGTTGAAGAGTTTTCTGTAATTATATAAAATGTACCATGCCAAAAATGACTTAAAAATTAGCAGAGAAACTAAATAGACCCATGGAAAAACCTATACAAAAAACATGTGACACTGGATCTAAAAGGTTTAAGTGAACATTTCAACAAACCTTCCAAAAACAGATAATTCTCATGCAAAGTTCAAATAAAATACAACAGAGAAAAAGGTTTTCAACTCCTTTTAGGACACTATTAAAGTGTCAACACTATTATCTTACAAGGATACTATAAAAAAGGACCATTGCAGACAACTTTCTAATAAGTTTTACATAAATTATAAACAAAGTATTAATAAGTTCATCAATGTATCATAACCAATTGGAGTCCTTCTCCCAAAATTCAAGTAATTTTCCAGGAATTCAATGATGGTATTAGACTAAGAACTTTTAGTATAGTTTATACCACATTAAACAAATTAAAGAAAGAACAACATGTTATTATCTCAATAGAAACAGAAAATATAATCTAGAAAGTGAATTGAATTTTCTTAACTACTGTTCTTAATATGCAAAAGCTACCTTCCCAAAACTTATAGTAAATTTCATATTCAAATGTAAAATATGAGAATATTTCCTTTTAAGTCCAGTTAAAAGAACATGGATGTAAGCTGTTACTGCTTCTGTTCAATCACGTACTAAAAATTTTAGCCAGAAAAATGACAAGAAAAAAAAAAGAGAATATATAAAGATTTTGAAGTGAGTTAAACATTGTTGGTGTTTCTGACCCAATAGCTATTCCTGAACCTTCTTTATTGCTAGAGTGTGCTTTCCTCCAGACAGGGAAAAACAAACAAAACAAAACGAAACAAAAACACTATATAACTATTTTTCCAGGATCTATTGAAGTTAGAGACAGCTTACTAAGAGATTCCCTAGAAGGATCATGCCCTTCATTTCTGTTGGTCCAACTACTAATCAAACAACTATTTCTCAGGCTTTGTGTTATTCCAGTGCTCTGAAGCTTTTAACAGTGTTACATACTCATTTGGCCACTATGATATTGATCCAATTTCCTTTGCATCTTACTTCATACTACTCTCCTTCTGCTGGTTTCATTTTCCCCTTTCTCCATCATGAAATACTTTTGCAAAAGTTTCATAGTCCAAACTTTGTGTGTCTTTTTTCCACCAGCTTCCTAGCCATGTGCACCACAATGTTTATGCTGTATCACCTCTGTGGACATGACTTTCTCATCCGCATCCCATGCCCCCATCTCACTAGGAATGCCACTCTGGTGCACTAGCCTTCATATATCATGAGTGTTCTATTGGAAATCCAGATTATCCAATCAAATACACAATCTTATACTGAAGGTATACCTCCTGACATCCCTTTTCTATGAGTAAGTTACCTTAAGTCTTTCTTTTGCATGAGTTATTATTACTAATAATACCATGATTTTTACAGCTATGTAAAATCTTATCGTTGTCCTTTTCTCCATTACATTCCCGGCCAAACTGATCACCAAAACTTAATTCAATCAAAAATGGCTCTATGAACAAACAAATGGGGTTTTCCTATTTAAATTTTTGTTGACATTACATATTTAAACCTTCAATATTGCTTCCATGGGTAGCTAGTTTCCAAATATGATCTCTAATGAACCACTTCTTTTGACATTCATATGCCTTGCACACTGAAACTGGGCTGCCTGGTCAACAGGGTATGACAGATGTGTTAAAATTCTAAGACTTGGATTTAAGATAGTGGGCAGAGTGCAATGTCTTTCTCTCGAAATGCCTGCTTTTGAGAACCCTGAATCTCCACGTAAGAAGTCCTGCTTTCCTGATGGACAGTCTACATGGAGAAACCATATGGAAAGGAAGAGAGCTCCCGTAACATCTTTGTCAGACTTGTAGCATCTTTGTCAAGACTATACATGAATTCAGCCCCGGTGACCATCATCACATGAAGGGCATTACATGAGGGGGATCGTATAAGATCAGTGGAAAATCCTACCCAGTCAATCCAAAGAACAAGAAGAAAACAAGCAGATGGAGAAAGGCCCTCTGAAACTATTAGGAGTAGTTTATTTTACAGTAATAATATAAACACTAATTTAAATCTTCATGAAAATGGTAACATTTGTATACCTCACTGGAGTAGACAGCTGAGGCTGAGTAGACCAAAGTGAGGCTCAGCTTACCTATAATTCATTTACACTATTTATTCTCTAAACATACGCACACTCCCCTGTCCCTATGTTTATGATCATTTGAGGATCTGACAGTGAGGCCCCCTGGCTCCAAGCATGGCCAGCCTCCTATGCCTGTCAAAAATCCACTAATCCTGCAAGGCCAGGTTCTTTGATTCTCCTTTGCCAGGAATCTCCTCCAAAGCTTCCAGGGGAATGTGGTTTTGTCCATCTCCTTTGAACCACCAGATCATTTGTCTCTCCTTTATATGGTTGACTTAATTTTCTTTTAATCATCTTTCCCTGGGTGGCGCAGCAGTTTGGCGCCTGCCTTTGACCCAGGGCGTGATTCTGGAGACCCGGGATCGAATTCCACGTCGGGCTCCCAATGCATGGAGCCTGCTTCTCCCTCTGCCTATGTCTCTGCCTCTCTCTCTCTCTCTCTATTTATGATGTGTGACTATCATAAATAAATAAAAATTAAAATAAATAGATAAATAAAAATATTTAATTTATTTGAGAACCAGTCTTTCTTACCTACTGGATCAAAATGTAATTTTTCAACTGTGCCACTCAACAAACAATGTCTTTTAAAAACATCTGAATATTTGTTGAAAGAGAGTTTTAATCCTCAATGAGGATTAATCCTCAATGAGGATCTAAGCATCTAAACTTTCAGGGTAAAACACCGCACTTGTGGGACTAAAGACAGTGACTAAGTTCTGTCTGGACAATGTTATTTAAGATCAGGCTGAGTGAAATGAAGAGGACTGTTTCTTTTGTGGGTAGGGGGGGTCAGATAAATTTTCAAGATTATTTTAGCAACATATTTTAAAGATCAGCCAACCATTGTTATTAAATTCCTCCGCAAGTATTTTTCCAATATTATTTCTCATTGGCCTATTAAACTATCTAAATACCCTGATTTCTAATATTCAAACACTTTAGTGTCCTTGCTCTCAAAACTGTCCTTCATACCCAGAAGAAGTATGGCAATCATTTGTCCTATCCATCTCACTTTGTGTTTCAGAGAATATAGTTATAAAATAGATAATAAACTATTTAATTTTCCCTATATGTTTTTATGATCACAAGTATTAAACACTAGAGTAAAATTTAACATAAAAACCCATGCTTAATTGCAAATAGAAATAGATGTTTATTTCTTAATACATGGGGAAAAACCAATAGATATAAAGTACAGTATGAAATGCCACAGAAAGGATACCAGGGTAAAATAATCCCCAACTTAAAATAGTAGTTTTATAATAATTATTAGTGATGAAAATTGCATCAGCATCAATAACACAGCTGTTGACACCTCACAACACATAACAAGCTGTGTTGTTGCGCAGCAGCCAGAATGAGTAGGAACTTAATAAGTGCTATCCCTGATAATAAATTAACAACATATTTTGAATATGCATAAAAAATTGACCAACTCAAGCAAAAATGTTTCCACTTTCCCCCATGGAATTTTTCCTGGCAGTAAAATAAATGAAATCATCATTTCACTCTCCTCACCTGGCATCAGGGTCAGCTCTAGTAAAATGCTGTTATATGAAAGTTTCTGGTTTGTTGCTACTTAGAGCAGCATCTGCATCATGCTGGAACTTATTAGAAATGCAGAATCTTAGCCGCCCCCCCCCCACCTCCAACTCGAGTCTGAATCTGCATTTGAACAAGGTACCCCAGGAGATTGGCTTGTACACAAAGTTGGGGAAGCCTTGTGCTAGTTCATCTCACTTGCTAGTTTTCTCTTTTGATCCACTTCCCTACAGGGTGTTCTTGCCTGGATAAATCATTCTTTGTACAGGGCAAGTAGGCAAGTGGCTATTTTACAGGCAGAACAATATGTTCATAACCTGCCCTTGCTGTTACTTTCTTCTTCTAACATTGTACCCATCAATGCCTTCCCTGAGTCATCAAACATGCTGGCCTGATTCACAGCAAACCAAAAGATTTTCATCTCTCTGTGATGTTTCATCCTCTTCACGAGAGCACAGAGAAAAGAGAAGGCAATGTTGGCTGCTCTTACTCTTTCTTGCCAACTTCCCTCTCCCCTGCTGTCTTCAGAAATAGGGGCAATTAACACCCAGGGTGAGTTCAAGAAAGCCCACTAGTATTTTCATCCATTTGCAAAATTATCACAGAACCTTCCTATTCTTAACAGAGTCATAGTTGTAGCTTTGAACAAGCACACTGCTATCCAGAGTTCTGAACTACTATATATATAGAAATTGTTGAATTTTCAGAGCAAATGACAGTTTAATGCCTTTGGTTGTTTATACATAAGAAGAACACATATCATGAATTGTGAATGATAATTTCAAGTTCACATAAAATAATAGAAAATCAAATCAAATCAAAATCATCAATTAGAAATGATTTATTTTTAAATTAACATGCTTTTGATATGAAGAAAGGGTTAGTTTTAAGAAATCAATCCTCCCACAAAGAACAATCATCAACTCTAGCCAGAAAGAAAAAAAAAAAAAAGGAAGGATCTGAAGACTAACAAATTGACATATTTTGGGGGGAGAACTGAAATTTGAATGGAGTTCCTTGTTCTGTTGCAGCTTTACCCTGAGGTCCACCACAGTTGAAGTGATGGTTCAAACTATGATTTTTTTAAAAAAGAAAAATACCAAGAACTAATCATCTTTATACCTAGAGAAATCACAGAAAGGAGACTTAGGGTAAGTTTAACGACTAGAGAGTGACAAAGAAACTCCAGAATGGAGAGAGGCAGAGAAGGGAATCACCAGCTGATCCTTGAATCAGGCAAGCATAACTGAACTCAGAACTTAGTCACTGTCTACCACCAGTGTGACAGCAATTTTC
This sequence comes from Nyctereutes procyonoides, assembly GCF_905146905.1. Taxonomy (NCBI): domain Eukaryota; kingdom Metazoa; phylum Chordata; class Mammalia; order Carnivora; family Canidae; genus Nyctereutes; species Nyctereutes procyonoides. The sequence goes on from NW_026575146.1 coordinate 46,278,597, forward strand.
ATCTACCTGAATTAATAACTTGGAAAAACAAAAACATCAACATTTTGATGATATAACACTCAATTTATTGTTGCAATACAACAATATATACAATCCAAATAATATACAATAATATCCAGTATGTAATCCAAAATTACTTGACATACCAAAAACTGGGAAAACATAATCCATTCTCAAAGGAAAAGACAATTGATATAAGCTAACCCTGAGATGACCCAGATGGTAGGCCCATTAGACAAGGACTTTAAAGCCACTATTTTAACTCTGATCAATGAGGTAAAAGAAAATCCATCTGTGTTGAATTAAAAAATAGAAACAGCATAAATAGGAAATATAGAAAAAAGAACCAAATGAAAAGTTTAGAACTGAAAACATATGATATCAAATTGAAAATTTACTGGATTGGTATAAAAAGAGCAAAGTAATGATAAAGAAATGATGATCTTGAAGATAGATCAATAGAATGCGTAACAGTTGAAGAAGGGAAAAAGACTGGAAAAAAGGATAAAAAGAGATGAGAATCTATGGGATAAGTTTCAAAAGGTATTATATACAAGTATGTCCCAGAAAGAGAGAGACAATGGAACAGAACAAGATATTTGAATACATAAAGACAGAAAACTTCCCAATTTGGTGAAAGATATACATCTGTAGATTCAAAAAGCTTAGCAAAACTCAAATTGGATTAATTCCAAGAACCCATGCCTGAACAAGACCTCTTCAAAGGAAAGTTAAGGGAATTTGACATGACAAGGCAAAGGTACAAGATATAATACAGGAAGATTTTCAGGCTGAAGTGAAATCATGTCAGAGGAAAATTCAGTTCTTTAGGAATGAATGAAAAGCATCCAAGTGGCAATAAATGATTTCATGAATTATTACAAAAGCATGGACAATTATAAAAAACTATTTATTCATAATTTATTTAAGGTACATATGATTTTAAAGAAAAAATTAAGAAGTTTATAATGTATTCAAAGATCTAGAGTGAAACAGTCAATAAAAAAGTAAAGTTAAATTCTATAAAATATTCAGAGGAGGGTAAAAAAAAGAAAATAGAAAAAGAGATGATAGATAAAACAAACTAAAAACAACATAATAGTAGACTTAAACCCAAACATAAAAATTATTTCATTAAAAGTCTAAATTTTCCAATTACAAGAAAGAGATTATTAGAATAAATACAAAAGCATGATCCAACTGTATGCAGAAATAAATGTGTAAGCAAATGTAGAAAAATATATGATGCAAGCAAGAAGTATAATAAAGCTGGCTTGCATATATTAATATTACATAAAACAGACTTCTAGAAAATGAGTATTTTGGGGGGTAAAAAGTACATACCATAATAATAAAAGAGTCAGTATTCCAGGAATATATATAATCATAAATATATAAATGCTTAAAATGCTTCAAATATATATGAAGCAATGGACAAAATTAAAAAATTAACTTCTGCACAATCATAGTAGGAAATTTTAACTTTTAACACATCTTAGCAACTATAGAAAAACTTAAAATGAGAGAGGATAAGGAGAATAAGGAGGATTTGATTAACTGAATGGATAAACATAAGGTGAGATATCCATACAATGACATATTATCTGGCCATGAAAAATGAAAGAATGCTGATACATACTATAACATGGATTAATCTAGAAAACTTTATAAATGAAAGCAGCCACTCACAAAAGACAGTATTACAGTATTATAGGATATATGAAATATCCAGATTAGAAAATCTAGGGACATAAGTACATCAGTAATTGTCTAGGGTTGAGAGAAATTGAGAGATATGAAATCAATGGCTAGACAACACTGGATCTTTTTTTGAGGTGATAAAAGAGGTTCTAAAATTAATGATAATGATGGTTTCACATTTCTGAGAATATACTAAAGCCAATGAATTGTACACTTTGGGTCAACTATATGCTATGAATCATATCTCCACAAAGCTGTTTAAATCAAACAGAAATCATACAGAGGATTTGAATGTTATCAATCACCTTCACCTTACTGATATTAAAAAAAAAATTACACAATATTTACACAACCTTTTCTTCACATCACATGCAGGTGCTTAATTAACATCTGCTACGTGTTAGAAGCCAAGATAGATTTGGAGGCTATTTGAATTAGACATACTCACTGGTTACACAGAACTGAGAATACATAGCAGGAGTTCTCAGTGAAGGATTCTGGATGTTTGTGGGGACGTTTCTGGTTGCTATAATGATTACAAAGTGCTTTTATCACTTAGTAGGCAGAAGGTCAAGATCTTGGACATTCTACAGATCACAGGATACCTTACACATAAAGAAATGTCCCATCTCCCACACGATTTTCCAATATCTTACCATACATTCATGTGGTGGAAACATTTTTGGCATTATCTGAGCCCAGACATTAACCAAAACACACAAGGATTTTTTACAGTTTTAATTTACAGCAAATTTTCCAAGAATGCAACTATTATGAAAGCCTAGGAACAGTTATACACACTTCTTTTGTATGGTTTTGTTTTTGGAAGTTGCCAAGACCTCTACATGGTTTTATAAACAATAAAAACTAATAATAAACAGTAAAGAATGAAAGAAACAATAATTACTCTTTTAGGATTTGAGTCACTGACGCTTGCATTTTTTTTTGTTTGCATATGAAGCTGTCACATTCAGTTATCCCATTTATTTGAGCCAATGTCTATTTAGTTGTCTTGACATTTAACCATGTTTAATATTTACACATAGGGATATATATCATCTTATTATAAATTTTAATTTTCCTTTCATGTGTCCATATATTACAGGTAAGGCATAATGTGTTAATTATAAGTACAGGTGAATTTCACTTCAGGACAGTGAAAGGGCCATGATAAGCTAAACTGCTGGATTTGATGAGAGATCCACCGATCTAGAAAGAAGGCAAGTACACAACTACAAAAGCATGAAACACTTGCTAAAATGGAGGAATATACAAGGAAGCAAAGGTATATTAGTTTCCCATTGCCACTGTAACAAGTTACAAATTCAGTGGCTTAAAACATCAGAAATTTATTCTCTTATACTTCTGGTGCCCATAAGTCCAAAATGAGTGTCACCAGGTTGACACCACAATGTTGGCAAGGCCATGCTTCATCCATAGTCTCGAGGGGAGGATTAATATCCTTGCTTTTTCCAGTTTCTAGTGGCTACTTCTATCCTTGGCTAGTGACTTTCTCCATCTGTGAAGTACATGACTCCAATTTCTGCTTCTGCCACTAATGTCATCTCAAAGTCTGATTTCACTTTGCCTGCCTTTTATAAGGACATGTATGATTACAGTGAAGGTCACTTGGATAATCTAGAATAATCTCTTTTTATGATGCTTAACTTAATCATACCAGCAAAGTCATACCTGTTATATAAAGTACAATTCAAAGGTTCTAGGGATCAAGACCTGGACATCCTTGGAAGGCATTATCCAGCCACCCACAGAGGGGTGTATAAGAAGACCTGCCCATGTCACGGTGGATAGTTAAGAAAACCCTCACAAATTTTCAGTATAAGGCCTAGTAAGCATTTAGCTGGTTAAAAATTAACAACAAAGTAAGGGAGGGACTAGACAGGGTTTGGAATAGAAGGGTTTTTCCAAAGTGAAGAAAGTTAAGAGAACCATATAGGGAGGCATGAGAAAGAACATCAGGGGGAGGGCAGGGAGCTCATTACTGTAACTTAGACAAAATGGATAGGGGAATGGATCACACACAACTGTGTATAAGATATGCAACAAAATTTAGTAGATTTTTTTCCCCTCTAGACAATGCTGAATTACTGAAGAATTCTAAGCAACGCAGTAATACAATCATATCAGAGAGTACTCGGATGGAGGTCACTTAGGCAAGAGATTGGTAAGCAAACTGGACAGTAATATAGGCTAGAGATAATGAGGACTCAAATAATATCCTCTAAGAGCATCTTTTTTTTCCTATTTCTATTTGCAAACAATCATCTTATTTATTTACAGCCTCATGTCTTTTAATGACAGCCCATAAATTGTGGAGTTTTCTTTTTTAAACTCATTATCTCAGAATTTTAATATGCGGAGGGTCACACACCAGGTCACACAATTTCTGAAGGTAGTCAAAGAGCAGTAACAGGCAATTCTCAGAAATCTCTGGGAAAGTAAAAACAAATCTCAGTCTCAGAAAGATCCACACTGCGGAACCTTTGCCCTACTTGGTGGGAAATCACCTTTGAGAAAGTTTAATTTCAATCCTAAAAGACCAAAGAGGGGGGGCATGTTTCATATCATTGTATTTTTAAACGTTGCACGATTTTGCCATTCAGAAAATAAGAAAGCAAAGGAAAACTATATACAACATTCCCACTAATAGCATCCAAGAATTAAAATATGACTGCATTTGAAAAATCTTCCAGAGGCTCCTTTTCCTATTCCTTCTGTGAGAAAATTAAGGTTAAAAGTCAGAAAACTTGTTCTTGGCAGACAAATTTTTCATTCACTCTACATGATGTTATGAAGCACACGTCTGAGTCTAAAGTACAATAAAATTACTAGAGCCCCTTTCTTCATCCGTGAAGTTAGAATAGTAGAAATGTTTTATATTCTCTTCAACTGATCTAAAATTTTACCAGTGACAGTAATAGATAATAATTAACATTCTCAAACATTTCCCACTATCACTGGAATGTAATTTAAAATTTTAAATTAAAAAAAAAAAATGCGGGCAACCCGGGTGGCTCAGCGGTTTAGCACCACCTTCGGCCCAGGGTGTGATCCTGGAGACCCGGGATCCAGTCCCACTTCGGGCTCCCTACATGGAGCCTGCTTCTCCCTCTGCCTGTGTCTCTGCCTCTCTCTCTCTCTCTGTGTGTCTCTCATGAATAAATAAATAGAATCTTTAAAAAATTTTAAAACGGCAAAATAGGCCTCCTCACAAAACTCTCTTCCTTCCTTCCCTTCTTCCTTTACTTTGTGTCCTTTCCCTCTAATTCATTTTTAATCTAATAAAATCAAATATCAGGTTTAACCTCCAGTGACTCTACCAAAAAAAGGGGAAGGGAGGGTACTTAAAATGTTCAGCTGCCTTAACACAGTCTGGACTCCCTTAGTCCTATAAGAGAAGATAATAGAGCTAAAATGGGAACATACTCCAGAGGGATCTCTCTGCTGCCCACAGTCAAGTCCTTTGAGGGACAATCTAGAAAATGTTGCAGTGGGCAACTGTATTACTCAATGCAAAACAAAGTAGCCATTTGTGGCTTGTAATAATATCTTCTTTTACCTTTTGGGAGATTCTGATAAGCAAGCTACCCCTTAATCTTTTCCCGAAAATAGGGAAATGAGATAGATCATATAGGTATATCAAAAGAACAAGCAAGTGAGAAATGAATAACAGAGGATTTAGATAACATGTTCTCCTCCGTAATTGCAAATAAATAGCCTGTTATTGGAAAGAGTCAGAATTTTTGTATAGGCTGCTTGTGGATTATAATTGACGTCTTTTAATTGGATCTGCTTCTCATGAGTAGGGAAAATGGAGGTCAGGAGACTCTCGAGCCCCATATAAGGGATTTTCTTGAGGGTATACTATAACAGGAATTTTACTTCAAAGGAGACTGCTTCAGGTAAGGTTGGTAGTAAATAGCTATTTTTCACCAGTTGATTCCATGGGAAATGCAAGGATACAAAACATTTCCAAGGTTTAAATAATTTCCATTACTAAAAATATGGATGGCTATATGTTTATAAAACCCACTCAGGGGGATCCCTGGGTGGCGGAGTGGTTTAGCGCCTGCCTTTGGCCCAGGGCGCGATCCTGGAGACCTGGGATCGAATTCCACGTCGGTCTCCTGGTGCATGGAGCCTGCTTCTCCCTCTGCCTATGTCTCTGCCTCTCTCTCTCTCACTGTGTGCCTATCATAAATTTAAAAAAAAAATAAAAAATAAAGTAAAATAAAACCCACTCAGTTCATTACAATTAAAAATTCTAGAATAAAAAAATATTACAATTGGTTCAGTTCATGGTTGAGAGGATGAGAAAGTATGGTAATTCCTTAAAAGCCAAAAATGACAAGATATCATGAATTTAGAGGTGAGAGAAATATGGGGTCTGGGAAATGTTTGGTTTGGGAGATATGTCCATCCCAGACATACCAGAACTTAGGTTTTCATATACTATCCATTATTGTTAATTATCTAGATCTAAAACCTGGGATTAACTAGGGTGCAAGATTAGTTCTGAGATTCCAAATAAATTTAGACCTTATCAAGTGAAACAACTTTAAACAGCAAAATAACGAAGGGGAAAGGAAACCCATATAGGGAGATAGTAGGGATATGAACTATTTAATGAAACATTAATCTCATCCTGAGAAAGATATTTCTCTTGTCTTTTGTTCCTAGAAAATAACCTCTAGATCCTTGGAATGTCCTACCTGATATAAATGTCTTTGTTTACCTGTTGTTATTAGACAATATTAGATAGTCCATGTTAACAGTGTGATTAATGGTGACAGCCTTGGCTCATGCAGAATCAACCTGACTCTTAGAGGAGCTAGAGACTAAGGTCAAACACAAAGATAGTTAGTCATGTCTATTTGCCCCTCAGTAAAAACTTTGGACCTCAAGCTCCAGTGCATTTCTCTAGTTGGCAATCCTCCATGCATATTGCCACACATCATAGCTGGAAGTAAGTGGTGTCTGGAGTCATGCAGAAAAACAAAATTGGAAGCTCATATTTGAGCTTTCTATTAATCACTGATACTGAAGGTGATGTAATGGAAGTCCTCAATTTCACAATGTCTATGTTTGTCTTTGGTCTGGTAGAACCAAGAAAAAGAAATTCATTTTCTGAGAATTACTAACCAATTCGCACATAAATTTGGATCTGAGGCCAGAATTTGTAATAATTACATAGTGTATCCTTATAAAAACCAACCAAAAGAAAGCTGCTATAAATATATTAATATTAAAAAAACTAAGCTGAAATTATTTTTTTACTTGCTCTTTCTTGTGTTTTTAATTTTAGCCATTCTGACAGGTGTGAGATAATACCTCATTACAGTTTTGATTTGCATTTCCTTGATGATTAGTGATGTTGAGCATGTTTGCATATTTTCATGTGTCTGTTGGCCATGTGCATGTCTTCTTCGGAAAAAAAATGTCTTTTCATGTCCTCCATTTAAAAAATTTTATTATTTGCTTTTTTGGTGCTGAATTGTATTAAGTTCTTCATATTTTAAGCTCAAATTAGTAGAAAATATAAAAGTATAACATATTGATAAAAGTTCAATTTACAAGGAAGATTTAAAAAATCTAACCTTGTATGCACCTAATAACATAGCTTCAAAATGTATAAAGCAAACTAGCAAAATCACAAGGAAAAAAAGTACAAAGATACTGCTATAAACTGAATGTTTGTGTCCTCCTCAAAATTTGTACATTGAAACATAATACCCAGTGTGATGGTATTTGGAAGTGAGGCCTTTGGGAAGTTATCAGATTATGAGGACAGAGCCTTCATGAATGGGACTCATACTCTGGTAAAAAGAGAGCCCAGGGAGTTTTCTCCTCCTCTTCTACCATGTTGACACAGCAAGAAAACTACTGTTGATGAACCAGGAAGTGGGTTTTTCCCAGACACTGAGTCTGTCATTGAATCTTCTTCCATTTCCCAACCTCCAAAACTGTGGGAAATAAATTTCTGTTGTTTATAAATAATTCTGTCTACTGTAATTTGTTACAACAGCCTGCATAGACTTGGACAAATGCCATCATAATTGAAAATTTTAATGTACTTCTCTTTGCAACTGATATACTAAACAAACAAAAATCAGTAAGGATAAGGAAATTTGAACTGCTTGATTAAGTAGTTACAGCTTTTAGAAGTGGGGAATATACATTCATTTCAAATACAAAATTAACTTTGTAAACTAATGACAGAAAGATAACTTTAAAATGTCCATTAATGAAATGATTTATCTTTTGTTCCAAAATAATCCAGTAGACTATTGGCTAAGAAATGATACCTTTTTAATATAGACAATGACAACATGAGGTTTATTATAATATTCTACTACAGAAAGAGAGAGAGAGAGAGAGAAAGAGACAGGTGCACTGTTCAAAATAATAATAATATTGGAAACATCCCAACTTACTATCACAGTAAAATAGATCATTTTTTCATAGTCATACAAAGAAGTAAAAAAAAATGGAGATAAATATCAATATAGAAGAATTATATCAACAAAATGTTGAGCAAAGAGTAAATCATAGAAAAAAATTACAAAATGATTTTATTTATAAAAAGTTCTAAAGGAAACAAAACTACATACAGGGATTATATGTGTGGTTAATATGGACTGCATATATCAGTGGTGTATCCATAAAGTATAACATATGGCACCTTGGATGGGTAGAAGAGGAGTACATAAAGACTATAAATGATGTTTTTAATATGTCTCTTTAGCTGGATGGAGAGTACATGAACAGATTTTATTATTTTTCACAATTATATACATAAATAATATACATTCTTTTGCATGTCTGATATGTTTCACGAAAAGAATAGTGGTAGAATCAGTTTCTAAATAATGAATTCATAAAACTTAAGACAAGTTACATAAAGTTTTCACTCTACTTCAAAAGTATAAACAAAATAAAAGTTTAGTTATCAAAAGGCATCTAATACATGATTTAAAAAAATGGATGAATGGCAGAGCAGTCACTGTCATATTCCATTACAAATATCAAATTTGTTTTAAGAAAATATTGGTCATCATGACAAATTTACCGTTGTCATATATATATATATATATATATATATATTTGGTAATTGCATAAGAACTAAAAATCCTAGGAAATTTTTGGATATTTTTGTTTAGTACATGCATAAACGTTACAATCCTAAGAAACTTATACCTATTTTTTATAATTATTACTGTTGTACACATTTGGGTATTATTAGAATAAAATAGTTTTAGTATAATGAGCTAAATAAAGAAAAAAGAAAGGAAACAGGAGGGAGGGATATAGGAAAGAAAATTAGGAGAAAGAAATGTTTTGTGAAGAGATGTTGAATTGTGTTTCACAGGTAAAGAATCTGAAGTCCTAATGGGCTACCTGACTGAAGATACTTAGTGCACATGAAAAATTCAGGTCTAGACTTTGGAAGATAAGTATAGCTAAAAAATACAGATGTATGTATCACTCACAGAAATGGTGCAAATATAAGAAAGTGCCAAAAAGAAGGAGCAAAGGGACAAGATTATACTCTAAGAAGGGGTCATGGGGACACAGTTTTATAGGGTAGAAAAGGAGAACTTAAAGAAGGAGACTACAAAGACAATCCATAGAGTATATACATATGTCATGGAAATTGATGTAGGAAATAATGTTGGTGAAGGTATGACTGCCATATTTGGTAATTGAAGAGATTAGTTATATGATTAACTGTGTGATTACTGAAGTATGTTATGACTCTTTGCATTTTTGTATACTTAGCCAAAGTGGCTTTCTGAAAGAAATCATATCCTTATGGTGAGATGAATTTCAAACAGCTCTATAAAGATATACCAACTGCACTCAGGTTCTGCCTTATGACAGGAATGCAGTTACCCCCACTATCATAGCATTCCACAACTAGAGATGATTTCCTACAGTCACATCCCCCAGATCCAACTGTGCTTTGGACAATCAGAACAATAGAACTTGACACTAAGTCCATGAACAGCAAGGGTTGTCAAACTGGGATACTTTGCTAATGTTATTAGGTTTATTGCAATTATGTTTTGCTGTGATGATGATATCACAAATTACTCTGGAGAAAGTGGGCACAGGAAACTTAATCTAGTTTAAATATTAGGGTAAACCCTTCTCAATGTTCCATCCTTGGATAGTTACAGGGTGGGATAAATGGCAGGGCAATCCCTGCAGCTTTGAAAGTGAGCAGAAAAGTGGCAAGTGGATTTAATAAGATCTTAGTGCAAGGCAAATATTCGAGAAAAATAAAAATTGAACTCTCTTCAGAGAATGCTTGGCTCAAAGCAATCAATTATGATTCAGGAATAGGAGCAAAGAGTTATAAATACTTGCTCAAGACAAAGCTTTATGTGGAAAAAAGGCAAAAAGGAAACCCATAAATCTTCTAATGTTTAGTACTAATGTTTAAAAGCAAAACAAAACATTACTGTCTTTTACAATATGATAGCAGTTCTAATACTGTAAACTTTATGGCATTCTGATTGCTTTAAGTTCGAGGAAGACACAGAACAGCTGTAGAGAACAAGCAAAAGATATTTGTGGTGGGCCAAAATATTTTTGTTTGTTTTGTTTGCTTGGTATCTCTTTTGGGAAATCATCTCTTTTACATTTTTAAAACATCTAGTTCTGGTACAGTAAACCAAAATTAATCCCATACCATCCCTAGCATTAGGATCTGTTTATGACCTAGTTCTATCCAATTAGTGTCCAGTGCAACAATGACTGGTCCAAAGAGGGCCATGGGACACAATTCAGACCAATGAGCCATCTGCATGACTTTTGCTTAATGCCACAGGGAGAGAAACATGGTCTTTCACTGGGATCACTTACTGGAAACATTAGGGGAGCCTAAAGCTGCCAGTGGTTATCTTTGCCATCATATGGATATTGCTTAAGGGAATGAAAACAACACAGAGATAAGCAGAGCTAAGAGAAATGGGAAAAGTGTGAGATTCTTTTCTTTTCTTTTTTCTTTTTTTTTTTTTTTAGAAAGAGAGCAAGAGAGCAGGGAAATGAAGGAGGGGCAAAGGGAGAGGATCTCAAGCAAGCTCCATACCTAGTATAGGGCTCATCCTACGACCCTGAGATCAGGATCTGAGCCAAAATCAAGAGGCAGCCACTTAACTGACTGAGCCACCAGGGGCCTGGGGAACGTGTGAGATTTCTGATGATATCATTTGATCTCCTGGACACAGCTCAGGCCATGTGTCAGATGTAATTACCATTATCTTGATAAATACAAAATTTAAAAGTAATAACTTTTCAGTCTTCCAAAGGAATAAAGTGTAACCAGAAAATCATGGAGGACCAAATTAGAATAAAACTGGACTGAACTTATTCAGCATAATTTAGACATTGGTATTATCCCCTTAAGCAGCCCCCCAAACAAATTTAAGATGAACTAAACATTTACAAAGTGTGAAATAAACATTTGAATTTCATTGCCCAAAGAGGCTAAAAATATCTGTATTATAAAAGCATTAGTTATATTTGTGGATGCTATATTTATAACACCTTAACAAGAAAAATGACTTATCTAGGTCTTTTTACTAAACATTAAGTCTATGTGTCATAAGCACAATTTTGTAACCATTGTCATACATTAATTCATTTATTCAGTAAATAATTATTATGTGCAACAATTATTATTGTGCCAGGAAATGTGTTTAGTTCAGGAGATGACAGATATATTTACTACTTTCAAGGGGCTCTCTTTGTGGAAGAGAAGACAGACATATTTGCAATAAACATTACTGAGTATGAAGATTTTTGAGTAAATACAAGATATGATTGTGGCAGAACAAAGGAAAAAAGAGATAAAATATTCTTGGGACAAGGGAAGGCAGAAAAGCCTTTGTAGAAGAAATAATGACGGCCTAAGGTCTTGAGTAATGGAAAAGCTGGTCAGGCAGGCAAACTGTAAAGGGGGAAGAAACAATGTCAAATGCTCTATGCCTGGAGAGGAGCACTAGGGGCAGTGGAGTCAGGGAAAGTGGAGCGGGTTGGCAGCAGAAGGTGGAGAAGTAGCCAAATGTCAGGTCATGAAAGGCTCACATGCCTTGCCAAGAGCCTAAACCTGATCCTATGCAGCATGAAGCTGTTAAGAATTTTAATAAGTGAGGAACTCTTCATCATGAGCTCGACATAATGTGACAGTTCTATCCTTCAGTTCTTTTGGACTCTTACTGCTTCTCCCTCTTTCCAGGAAGTAGGATTCGGGATCTTCTGCAACTGGCAATTACAGCAACTTCAGATCCTATTCTGGGGTATGTAGTTATCTAGAAAAGAGGCCTTGATAGCCTACTTCCTCTTTGACTGTCTGGAGGGTCTACTTTGGTAAGGCAGTTAGAGAAGATCAGTTGTGTTTGGTCCACATGATTATGGATATTATTTTCATATTGTTGATTAATAAAATGTTAGCACATATTCTGCTTTGTGGTCTAAGTTGCTGTTCCTCCCCGCCACCCCGAGATCATAGTGAGATTCCTGATGAGTTCTGACACTAACTAGTCAGTTCTCGGTGCACAAAGAGGGTTGAGGGTAAATGTAAACCCCAACATGGGAGGAGGAAATATTTTTCCTTGAAATCCTTTGGTTACAAGGGGAATGAACAGAAATGCTCCGCCCGAAATTCATTTCTTCCAACAGTCTTCCATGAAAGAAAGCAAACCTGAAAGAGCTACGAAGTGAAAGAGTTTCAGTCATTAGGCATTTTGAGTGTCCACTGAGGTGTGGCTTGCCTACAAAATGTAAGCAGCCTGGCTGGGTTAAATAAATTAAGAGGCAATGGTACAGAAGGCCTGAGTTCTAGGCAAGCAGCTTTTTCCCCTCTGCTTCTGACACTGACTGGGTGTAAATAACTGTATTGGAGGCCGAATAAATATTTTGATTTTGACTTTTTTTAAAAAAGATTTTATTTATTTATTCATGAGAGACACAGAGATAGAGGCAGAGACATAGGCAGAGGGAGAAGCAGGTTCCCTGCAGGAGCCTGCTGCGGAACTTAATCGCAAGACCCTGGGATCATGCCCTGAGCCAAAGGCAGTGCTCAACCACTGAGCCACCCAGGTGCCCCTGTTTTTGACATTTTGAAACAATTTACTGGCAGTGTATTTTAACTGCCCCCTGCTCCCTCCTGATCTTTTAAAAAATATTTTGTTTATCTGTTTGTTTATTAAGTAGGCTCCAAGCCCAGCAAGAAGCCCACTATGGGGCTTGAACTCAAAACTGTAAGATCAAGACCTGAGCTGAGATCAAGAGTTGAAGGCTTAACCACCCAGGTGGCCCTCAATCTTTTTTTTTTTAAGCACTTTCATATCATCAATCTTTCCTGGACTTTTGTGGGCATGGAAGACCAAGATGATGTGCTTATTAGCTCTATTTTACTTGTAGTTTTGTCAGGCTTCCTTGGTCTCCTGATAACTTGTGAATCTTCAGACATTCATCTATATTACTCAGAACCAAATATGAAACTTTTACCAACATTTACTCCTTGTCTCAAATTAAATCAGTCAATATTTTTTAATCCAGTGAGAAAAAAGTACTTTACATGGCACGGAGAGGAGGAATAAAGAAGTATGTTGTTCTTGAGATAAGACATACAGATTCAGCAGTTCATCCAAATAAAAACTGTTCCATTCGCTCAGTTTCGACTTTATTCTTTTAGTTCCAAGTTTGTGCAGAATACACAGAATAAAGCACATAGTAGTTGAAAGATCATAGTGCACTTGATGGAAAAGTGAATGTTTTCAGAACAGGGGATAGTATTTTGAAGTGTAGTGAAGAGTTTCCGCCTGATGGAGTTTATGGAAAGAGACTATAATATGCTCATATTTACTAATCTAATTTACTTCTGCTCTTAACATAGAATAGGAATGTTCCTTTTCATCCTCTCACCTCTTATTATAGCTATTTATCAGTCAGTTTAGATGTAGAAAATCAGTAAATGTGTTAGAGAGGATCAAGGGATTTTCATTCTTGCCCCACCACACTCTGTGATATGTGACCATAGGCAGTCATAGCTCTTCTCTGAATATCAGTTTTATCTTCTATCTCAGTGATCCTTTATGATTTCCTAAAATGCACTACCCACTTAGAGACTAAATATACAGCTAGACAGTGACCCGACTACATGTAAAAATGGAATTCTGACCCATATCCTGCAATAATCAGCCTGGGAAGGCAATGTACTATCTATGGTAATGAATCCAAGAAGTCTTAACTAAAATCTCTATTAAGCAAAACAATAACCCTGGTAACTCCTGATCCAAAACATGCAGGACTTGACTAACAACTGAAAGCTTCTCTGATTTGTCCTCTATTTCTAACTTAAGACCAGAAGAAGCCATTTATGTACTCCTAACCAATCACACAGCACGGCCTGCTTCTTGTTAGCTGCCTATCTATGGCTTTCATATGTCAACTACCTTCATTCCAGTGATACTGGAGCCTTCCCATTCTTTTCAGCATAAGCTTTCCCACTCCTATGCCAGCCTGAGTCTCTGCCAAATGCAAAGGATGGTGCCTGATTCTCTTGTTCTAGCAAGTTCTGATACATAGCTTTTGCTCATTCTCATTTGTGTGGATCTTCATTTATTGCCACACCACCATTTAGTTCCCAACATCTTCACAATGAACTAGTATAATGAACCATCTAACCATCTCCTTTTCTCCTTTTAAACCATCTCCTTTTCTCAGACCATTCTCCAAATGGTCTTCCAGATAGACCAGTGACTGAGTGATTATCATAAATGCAAGTTGAACAATATCAATCCGTATTTTAACAATTTTCTCTTTTTTTTCCCCATTGATCTCTGAATAAGGTTTAAATCTTTAGCCAGACTGATCTGGTTTCTTCTGACATGCCCTGCTCCTTCTTTTGACACTCAACCCTAGGTTTGCATGAAATACAAATTCTTGGTGTTCTCAAAATGAGCCATATTCTCACTTGATGTCTTCTGTACATATAAGTTTCTCTTTCTAAAATCCTTTTATTGCTTTTGTTCATGTGGTAAATTCTTATACCTCTCCAAGTTTAGCATAGCCACTGTCTCCTCTGTGAAGCCCTCCCTAGCCTTGCCAGTCTGTGTGCCTTCAACTAAACATGTATTTTCATTTTATGTGATTTGCTTAGATAACTCCTTATTCAATTTAATGTTACATTTTACATTTTTAGCATTTGCTTATTATCTGGCATAATGAACGGAAATATTGAAATTATGAATGAATAAATGAATGATTGTAAGACTGACTCTTTACATAAATGAGCTTCTGTGTGTATCTATGTCAAACTCATAGGATCTGACTACTTTTCTTTGGTAGCCACTGGAGTAGGTATTAGGATAGGTATCCATCAACTCCTCGAATGGGCCACATAGAATGGTGGCTGTTTTATCCATCATGACATTGTCACAGACTAGTGTCACTGCCCTAAAATCCTCTGTGTTCTTTCATTGGAAGCCAAAGACATTTTTAACATACTCGTATGATTTCTGCCATCCAACACTGCTAATGTCTGCTCTTAACATGTGGCCTTATCTTGGTTTCAGTGATAACAGAAGTAAGATGCGGCAAACTTAATAACTGTCCTAGAGCCACTTAGCAAGATTACTAAAGGAAAGGTGAAGAAGAACTCCTTAACCAGGGTGAGCTTCAGATAATCAGGATATAATTGCATAAGCTGAAATTGAACCAGAAAGTAAAGGCTAACAACGGAGTAAAAAGAAAATTTTGCATGAAATACATAACTTAGTCTTTTGGTACTTTACCTAAAAATGTGCCTCCAAAATAGATGGTCTAGAGTCACTGGGAGGGACTTAATCTAGTGCCATAAGTCCCATAAAATGGAAACTCTGCTTATGAAGCCACACATTCTATTTTACCTATACAAGGGAGAAGAACCCCTTCATCTTATTTCAGAAGAAAGGTGTTTTAGACAATATTTTCTGGGTGGTTTTTTTTTGTTTTCTTTTTGTTTTGTTTTGGCTTGGTTTTTACTGTGCCTGAACAGCCTTATTCTTCAAAACTACTTTAGAGAAAATAACAACACCACATCTGTTCCTTAATGGAACGTTGAGTCCTTTGCTCAAATGTGCTCCATATTAAAGGTGTGAGACTTATCTTTCCCTTTCTTTACTCGAGAGAGTGTTTCTACCTTGACCTAGAGGTGTTAATGACACATGCTTATCCTCCTTATTTGGGACTAAGAGCAGTCCAATAAATAAGAGACCCCAGAATCTGGAATGAAGAGGGACAGAGCTAAGACCAAAAACTTCATACCCGAAAACATAGTCTGATAATTAGAGTGAAGGAAAGTTTTCCTGATGGCACAATAAACTAAAGTAATTCTGTGACTCTTAAAATATTCTCTTGCTCCCTGAAGACTAGGCAAAAATGTCCCTCCAATGTGTTTCCATTATGTTGTGTATTTTATCTAAGTGAAGCATTTCAAAGTCACTGCCTGCTGCTTTATTTCTACATCTCTGCTGCTGATCATGAGCTCACTGACAGGAGGAGGTTCACACTCACTGTTGTGCTCTATTCCAGTTAACATTGATTGTTATCTATTCCATCCCAACACTGATTGTCAGGGTGCCTGGAAGGCTCAGTCGGTTGAGTGTCCAACTCTTGATTTCAGCTCAGGCCATGATCTCAGAGTCATGAGATTGAGCCCCATGTCAGGCTCCATGCTCAGCATGTAGGCTGTTTGAGATTCTCTCCCTCTGCCTCTGCCCCTACCCCTGCTCGAGCAGGGGTAAGTAGCTAAGTAAGTAAGTAAGTAAGTAAGTAATAAATAAATAAATAAATAAATAAATAAATAATAAAATCTTTTTTAAAAAGACTGTTTTGAGTACAAGGCATGGGAACCCATTTAAGATAATAAAAATAACTGTAAAAAACCCTCTAACCAATGGAGAAAATAAAATAGTGGGCCACAAGTATATATTTTAAGGCTTATTCAAGGACAGAGAGATGGTATCACCCACTGGGACTCAGGTAGTTTAGAACCAAAAGTCAGGAATTGAGATACATATCTTTTTTCATATATCTCTGACCCCATCATGACTTATTTTTTTATTCTCTGATGACCATCTCCATTTTCCCTTTTTTGATTACGTTCTATTGATTACTCAAATTGCAAAAACCAACTTGCCTTAATTCAACAAAACCTATTAAGGCCAACATTAAATACTGATAAATGACTTCCAAAGTCTGATTTGTCCAAGTCTTTTCTGTGCAGAGCCCTACTATCAGTTTGTACATATTTCCAATCACATCAATTATAATAGTCACGTGGCACATTGATCACTGCTCCATCAGCAGGAATGATGGGAATGAGCAGATTCTCTGATAAAAGACAGAGTTAAGGTAGTTCTCTCAAAGGTGCCTAGTACTTATCCTTAATATCTGACACCCAGAGGGCATCAAAATCATGTGATAAATGAATGAACAATAGGATGTGGTAGACATTGCAGGTAACATGTCAATTTCTCTCTAAAATCAACCCACTTTAGCTGGGTAGCAGTTGGCAATAGGCCAGGAACATGGACCCAGCTGGTGATGTGCTGGAGATACCTTGCACTGGTTTGTGGGAGCCAGTTATGCACATCTCTTCCTAGTTCTGCCTTGGTAAAGTCATGTTGCTAGCCTGAGTGCAGCCATGATGAGAATATTGTACCATGGAAATCAGCCAATGCTATAATCAGTCCTTGTTATTTTTCTTTTCCTCCCCAGAGAACAGATTATTAAACATTTACCAGCATTCCAATAGCCTAGCCAGAATCATGGTTGGTCTAAGCTAATAATGGAAATCCCAAGCCTCATTTCCAGGATAGTTAAGGGGAGGGCCTGTGACCCAGTTCTACCAATGGGACCTGGGCTTTCTTGGATTTTCTTCCAAATAAAAATAAAGATCTCAAATTTCCTGCCTTTGAATATTGTCTTTTAAGAATGAGATACCTCTAGCCAATCTGCAGTCAAGAGAGGGATAGGGCGCCTGGGTGGCTCAGTTGGTGTCTGACTTGAGCTGATGTGATCTTGGGTCCTGGGATTGAGCCCTACAAAGGGCTCCCAGTTCAGCAGGGAGTCTGCTTCCCCCCTCTCTCTCTCTCCTTCTGCTCCTCCTGCTCCTTGTCCTTTCTCTCTCTCTCTCTCTCTCTCTCTCTCTCTCAAATGAATAAATAAAATCTTTTTAAAAAAAGAAAAAGGGAAGCATAGAAATGAAGAGCAACAGGCTCAAATGAATGAAAAGAAATATGAAAATAATCTGGTTCTTTGATGACTCTGTTAAGTAATAGCACCAAGCATGGAACTACTCTGCCTCAGGCCATCTTATTATGAGTTAGCAAATGACCTTTATTTCTTAGGGCAATTTTAGTTGAATATGTCACAACTCGCAACCCAAAGGTTCTAATACAGTGAATGAATAGGTAGATGAGTGAATGAATGAAATGATTTGTACAGGTGTGTAATGGGCAAAAAAATACCAGGGATAATTACATGTATGCACAGGTATGTAACATATATCCTGCTGGATTTCTATTTTACCCCTTAGCATTATAATATACTGTAAACTTTTCACATTATATTTTTATCATGGATGAACAGAGAACTTCTCAATGAAAAAAACACATACACATTATTTACTCTTTTACATGACTATATCCATTTAGAAACCTTCTTAATGAAGGACAAATTCTTCTCCTCTGCCACTCCATGCTCTCTAGAAAACATTCTAATTTGAAATAAAAATATGTGAAATTTGTGAAATCTTTAATTGGTATCCTAGCAGTTGAAACTTTAAGGGGTAATTTGTGTGTGTGCCTATATGTGCATACATGTTCATTGGGAATGATGGTGCTTTCTATTTATTTTGCATCCATTACACAAGAATGCTATTGGTTCTTATTGTGAACAAGATTTAACTATATATAGCAAAACTTAAAGCCATTATATGCACTGAAAATGATTCATAGCATCATTTTTACTATGAATGTTTCCTTTCTCAATTTTGAGTCTTGGGGTTGGGCTCTGGTAAACACAAGTCTTTGCCAGCTGGTAAGAAAGATCACCAGCCCTTTTTGTACATGGTCAGCTGCAATGAATCTTTTGTTTTTTCCATTCCATACTCTTACTGACAAATCCAAGTTCTCTCTAGAAACTCTAATAAATTGTGATTCCAGAGAAGAGGAAAGGTAGTCCAATGCGTACTTGATGATGGATGCTACCTAATTGGCACCTAATAAAAGAAAAATGCCAAAGCCTGGCCACTTCATTCTTCTAGGAAAAAAAGTCAGTTAGCTAAGGTGAAAGGCTCTTTTAAACAACAACCATTTTGTTTTCAGTCCTCAATTACCCTTCTCAGGACTAGCTATATGCATAACAATAGCAAAAATGTTGTTCTGGTTGTTACTCCTTTCAGTTTCTATTAAAACTGTAATAGTGCCTGCTTCCATTATACATTTCCCTGTATATTTCAATCAAAATGTCACTTAGCCACTGTTACTAGAGTGCACTTAATATTTTCATTAAAACCAATAAAACCAAGAAATGACAAGGGTGCAGGTGGGTGCAGGCAATTAAACTCCTCTTGTATGTATTGTTAAATAGCAGTTGAGGAAAGAAAGAAGCCCCATTGAACACCTGTCCCTTCTTCTTTGAATGGCAGCTAACAGAAATCCACTTAGCTAGCTATTGTCTGCTTATTTTCCTGACAGATAATGTGAAGAACAGGCAGTTATGGGGCCACTAATTCAGAATTAATTTTTCTTTCACCAGAGTGCTGTGGACACTGAGTGCAGTAATGGTGCCTGATCAGGATTCAGGAGGGTAAACAAGACAATCTGAGATGATGGGCAGAAGATAAAAGCCCTTTACAGGTCTGCTCCACTTGCCAGTCGGAGCTGTGGTTTTTGCTGGCACCTTGCATTATTATTTTTTCAATGTCTCAAATCAAAGTCTAAAGAGTTAATCATTAAAACATCCAACTGATGTGTGTGTGTGTGTGTGTGCTGCAAGACAAAAGAAGAAGATTCTACAATGTTGCTGTCCATCTTTTCCCACCATATTAAAAATGTTAGTGGCTGCAAAAGACAGCTGTTAAGTCACACATTGAGACTGTTTATGAAACTTTCTCTTGTAAGCTTCTACCTCAGTTGAGAAAATTATCACATTTCCTTTAATAAATCAGGACCTTTTGCTAACCCACCCATTATTGCTTATTTCATTCTGGTAGGAAATGCACAACAAAAATTGGTTTCCACCAGACTGAATTAAAATGCTCCCTTGCTCTTATTCTTCCAACCTCTTTTCTGCTCCCTCTCTTCACCTTTCTCTCCCACCTCCTTCTCTCTCTCTCTCCCTCTCTACTTTCTAAGTCCCTGTTCCTACATGCTGGCCACCCCAATCATTTCAATAACCAGCTGAATTAAGAACCTCTAGGGATGAGTTACAGAGGAGAATTAGATACAACTGTTCTCTGGCCAATGTTTGAGACCCCATTGGCAGACAAATGGCAGACATATCTTGTGAATTATCTCCTAGTCACTGACACAAACCACTCAGAATAGGGATCCCTGAGTGGCGCAGTGGTTTGGCGCCTGCCTTTGGCCCGGGGCGCGATCCTGGAGACCCGGGATCAAATCCCACGTCGGGCTCCCGGTGCATGGAGCCTGCTTCTCCCTCTGCCTGTGTCTCTGCCTCTCTCTCTCTCACTGTGTGCCTATCATAAATAAATAAAAATTTAAAAAAACCCACTCAGAATAAATCAGAATTGAAGATTGATTTCTGCAAAATTGCTTTATTACTCAGGTAAAATTTATCGACCTGTAATATAAAGGGAAAAAATATAAACAAAAGAAGACAGGCCATCCTAAAATAGCAAATATAAAACCTCCCATAAATCCTCTCTTTTCAAATAGTTGATAATTTAGTGTAGAATGTGTTTTTGGAGAGGTTCATCTTTGTGTAGTTTATGTTGTCTGGGAGAAACACACAGAATCCAAGCACCTCAAAGTCCATCAGTTAGCTATTAAAACACATGCTGATTAAGTATGATGACCCAATTCTAAGCCCCAAATCAGGAAATGTATTTTTACAAAGCTTTTTTTCTCATTAAAAAATTAATCTGGCAATATTTTTGCCCATACAAACATTAAATTCAATAAGATTGCAAAGTCATATCTACTCAAAATACTAAATTATAGACTTTCTATCCATTGGGGCTACCTCCACTCAACTCATGAACTTGCATAGAGGGTTAGTGTTTATGGGCAAATTCTATATCGAAATCTTTTCAGTTTTTCTGAACGATCAAATGTAGTGTCTATGGATATCTAAATCTGTGTACATCATAAAAAATAACTTTCCTTGTAGTCCAGAGGCCATATATCTGTTTTAAGAGAGAGATCTCAGGAACAAAATCTTATGTGATAATTCTAATGAAGATGGGCAACATAGTAAGAGAAGAGCAAAATCTTGGCCAGATCCCATTACTCTAAATGCAGTTATGTAAAAGATACTAGTTTAGTTTCTGTGTGTTTGTGTTTATTTTAGCTGAGAGTATTTATACACTCAGACAATGAGTACAAGAGATGGGGAGAGCAGTCAATTGCTGCACACTTTTAAGCAACCCACTTTTGATACATAGAAACTTCCAAGAGAATGGTCTCCACTATCTCTCATTTCTGATTCCTTCACAGCAGTAGCCAAGTTATACAAACAAATCAGAGCTGATCCCCAAACATTTGGTTTATCTTCACTGTTCAGAAACATGTCAGTGGGAGAAAGAGACAGAAAACATGCCAAAACATGCTTGAGAGCTTGCAGACTCACTGTTTTTTCTTTTACCCCTAGTTTAAGTCTCAATCATCACAGCCTTTTTGATGACTGTCTTCTAGAGCACTTAGGAATCACCTTCCCACTCCCCTTTCTCAGGGCCTGGGGAACTGCCTCTTCTCTTTTACCATTTCTGGATAAGTATCTTTCTGGTCAAAAATTTTTCTTCTTCTTGACCAGGGCATTATTGCCTAAATCTACTGATTTAATAAGATCAACTTCTACCAACAAGATACAACACACAGAATATTTCCGCATTAATATTCAAATATAGAAGCTTTTACTATAAAGGATAGTTCCTGTGTCTGCCTAAGCTAATAATTTTTCCACATTATAACACAATAAATTGGATCTAGCTCTATGGCAAGTCCTCTCATGTAAAGTTGTTATCTTCCTATTTACCCTGAGGTGAGGCCTCCCATCCACAAGCCCTACCCATATAAGCTTGCTGTCAAATTTTCCAGTGTTTCAGTATCAACTGAATATTTAACCAAGTTTATCACTCAGAAATGCAAAGTATCTGAAAGAAAAACAAAATTTAATAATATATAATAAGTATAAATATATTATCTTTAATGTGTTATAATGAAATTATAATTATAATTAATGCACAATTATTATAAAATATATTATACATCACTATTATTTTAAAAACACAAAGGAATGGAAGCCATGTGGGAGGGAGTAAAAGTGAGTTTAGTTACTCATCTTTGTAATACAATTTAAAGAAAAACTGTTAAAAATATATATACATATACTTAATTTCATGACTTCCAAAAATATTTAAGCAAGAAAAGTGATTGTACTAAGTTTTACAATTAACTTGTCACATGTCATCACTGCTGACTTGACGTTTGACAATGAATTTGGCATAGTTCTCATTTGTAAAGGTCATCAACTCTGTGAAGTCCAACACAGATGGGAGATGAACCTCTCCACCAATTGGCCTTGAATGTACTTCCCTACCTGAGTTTCTATGAGAATGTAAAACACTCAAGACCATTTCAACAGCTGTGGGATTAGCAGAAAAAGCATTGATCACAGATTTATAAGTTTTGAATTTAAGTTCTGCCTTCGGTCTACACCAGCCAACTTGTCACTTAATTTCTTGTAGCTTCAGTTTCCTTTGTGTCAAAATACCAAAGTTTTGGAGGAGATTAATGGAGAGAACAAATAGAAATGTATTTGTTTAGGGATCCCTGGGTGGCGCAGCGGTTTGGCGCCTGCCTTTGGCCCAGGGCGCGATCCTGGAGACCCCGGATCGAGTCCCACGTCGGGCTCCCGGTGCATGGAGCCTGCTTCTCTCTCTGCCTGTGTCTCTGCCTCTCTCTCTCTCTCTCTCTGTGTGTGACTATCATAAATAAAAATAATTTAAAAAAAGAAATGTATTTGTTTATTGTAAGTAATGAAACAACTTTTAGTAAAATAGCTCAAATGTCAGTTGTTTTCCATGTGACCTGCTTTTTGGCCATCACTGCAGCGACTTGGTGCTGCTGCTCTGACCTCATCTATTTCCAATATCAGCCTAACATGCAGCTTTCAGCTCAGCCACGCTATTGCTTATTCTGTTTCCAGCATCAGGGAAATGACTGCTTTGCTTTTCTTAGCCCACTTCACCCATGCGCAGAGAGAAAATCTGTTCTTTACCTTGTTATGCTTTCGATCTAAATGATTTACATTACCTAGATGAAACATTGCTAGGAGGGCACAAAAGGTTAATTCCTTCCCTCCTTATACAAAGAGTTGGACACTGGTTTGAATTATTGACCAGGGATGGCTTTTAAGGGTCATCGAAACGGTAAGTTGTGAATTGTAGCCTCCTTGTCTGAGCCCAAAGGCTGACTGTCTTCTTAAAAGTGGTTAAGTGGAAGTTATTGATGAGACCTCGGGTGAGATTTGACATGAGGCTTTAATTATACCTTGAGAGGCAAGGAAATGGAAAACGAAGGCTAATTCAATTGAACAGTTGATCACTAAGCAATAATCACAACACAAAAATTGTATTTCTATTTCACCCAATCTGCCCACATGGAAGATTGGTATCAGTAATTTGATTTGTGCTACTCTTCTTAAGATATTTTCTTTGGTTCAAGAGAGGGATGTTTCACTTAACCTATTTGAAAATGTGTTTGCATGGACATACAGGCCTGGAGTTTCCTTTAAAAAAAAAAAAAAGAGTGGAACCAAAGAAACTCCCGTGTTATTTCTACTCTCCTGAGGATATTAAGCTACAGTTCCTGGTCAGGGCTATCTGTATTAGAAATAGAATACAAAACAGAGAGGTACCATCAAAGACTCATAGTTGGAAATATACTACCTAAGTCCACACTACCAAACGCATTAGAGGTATAGTCAAATACACTACATACATCAACATTTATGCAAATTGTTCAGCCTTTTTAGTCTTTGCATTTTATTCATTGAAAAACATAGGTGTGGGCAGCTTGTTTGTTTCCAGTCTCTGCCATTCTCCTGACAAATGGAGCTACTTACATCAAATATAGAAAAGCTGTTTTGACGTTCACAAAATGCAAGAGAATCTGCAAACCTGCCACAAATACACTATGTTGAACCATATTATATTGCTAATATTCAACTACTTTTTACCTACAAATATGGTAGTGCCATATGGTTCTAATAGATACAAATTATGGATCAGATTTCTCTAATTCTTGCATAATAAATTACTAGTTATATCCTCCATGAACATTGCTCAGGACAGCCCTTCCCGGCTGAAGAAACTCGGTGGCATTTATCTTTGGCTATTAAAGATGAATATCATAAAGCTGTGTTAATTCAGCTGACTATTCCCATCTATGAAAGCAATTTCAACCCAAAAAGCATTGATGCTAAAATTAAAAAAAGGTTAACTAAAGTAGTAGATAGATATTATTTTTTCTTTTTTACACTTTGCCATATTTTCCAAACTTCTACAATGAACAAGTATTTTAAAATCAGAAACATGTTGTTTTAAAAATTAAAGAGAGTTGAATTTTAAATATCACATTAAAATCTAAAGAGAGCAGGCTGTATAATAAATAGGCCTATTCCTTCAGACAAAATACCTATGAATAATTCTGAAAAATGACTTGTTTATTACCACTACCACCCCAATTTCTCCTCCTGTTGACAAGTAGTCAAGGTAGTTGACACTTCCAGTTTCACTTGAGCTGATTTGTGACACTTATTAGTCAACCAATTTAGGAGCACAACGTGCTTTGGTGGTCTAATGCCACCTCTGGTCACATATTAACCTCATTTTGGTTTAAATGCTCCATTAAAATGGGAAACCCTATCCAGCTGGCAGGGGAATAGCACTTGCTTTAAATTGGATATTATTCTGAATTACAGTCAACTCTGTAATTCAGTGTGATGTGGCTGCTAAAAAGCCAAGGATCTTAGACTGCATTAATAAAACTGTAATTTCTGGTTTATGGGAAGTAATCGTCTTTCTATATTCTGATCAAGCCACATCTGGAGTATTATGTTCAATTACAGGTCAACATTTTAAGGACCATGGCAAATTAGAATATGACCAAAGAGGAAATCAGGATGGGAAAAAGTCTCAAGGCCACTGTCATTTTGGGGAAGAGGCAATGGAAAGCAGGCTAGGTGGTATAGATGACATAATACCTGCCTTCAGATATTTGAAATGGTTGGATGTAAATGAGATAATTCTGCATTGTTCAGAAATACCATGAATATGGGGTTTTTATGAACATGAGAGGATATTAAAATGGAACTTCTTAAAAATCTCCTCTTTGAGGTCACAAAAAGCTACAACAAACGACTAAATGAAAACTACACATTCCAAAGCAAGGTGCCTGATCATCTGAACTGGACTTGTAAAGGAGGTGGCCCAAAATGGTTTGGTTTGACGAGCATAACACTACTTCAAAGATATAAAAGGGTTAATGTTATAGGAGTTAAGAGTGGCTTTTTTTTCTTTCTTTCTTTTTTTTTTTTTTGACAAAGAGTTGTTGGAGGACAGTGGTCTTTGCTATCCCTGCAAGAAGGAAAAGGGGTGTCAGCCTTTTGGAGAAAACAAGGTATGACAGGTGGAAGCACTCAGAGAATGTGATTTTGGGTCTAGGATATGATGAGCACCGAGACTGGAGCCAGACCCACACCAGCAAAAGCCCAAACATGGATGGGTATGGCTAGCCAGCCTCTCTGACTCAGACAGCAGAACCAGGAGATAGTTGTACTGGTCTACACCTGGCTTTGCATGTGAAAAGCTGAACCATGTGTGTGCTGCATAAAGATGCTTGACAGAGGTGGCCAATGGAGGCTGAAACATACCCTCTTTCTCATCCAAAAGAGCAAGGTCTCATATGCCCACTCCAAGGGGTGCACTTTTCTTTGCACAAAGGAACTAGTGACTAGGGATGCTCTACAAGGATGCATCTTCCCAAAGGGTCATCTTTTTCTTATTTGCAGGAAGGTACCACAGAAGCTAGAGACAACCCCAGTAATAAGGCAAGTTTTTTGCATGGACTAGATGTGGGCCTTGTAGAAGAGAAAGTCAGCTTGAAATCATCTTAAAGGAATTTGTCTAAGAGAGCCATCTAGTGAGGAGGTGAGACTTCAGGAGAGGACCTGAGTTGTTGAATGATGAGATATCTGGAGAGTTGTGAATGGACAAGGAGAGAAAATAATCTCCCTTCTCTACAAGATTTCAGAGCCTGGGACAGCAAAGAAGTTGGAGGACTAGAGACCCTATAATTTCAGAATTTTGACTATTGCTTCAGAATAGACATTTAAACTGAAATGAGACTTCCAGTGACTAATAATAATCAGGGAATGTTTTCATTCAAGTTAACAAAAAAAAAGTATAGGAGCCGGGCAGCCCTGGTGGCTCAACAGTTTAGCGCTGTCTTCAGCCCACGGCATGATCCTGGAGACCCAGGATCGAGTCCCACATCGGGCTTCCTGCATGGAGCTTGCTTCTCCCTCTGCCTGTGTCTCTGACTCTCTCTGTGTGTCTCTCATAAATAAATAAATAAAATATTTTTTTTAAAAAAAGTATAGGATCCACCTGAATGTCATCCAAGCAGCAAGAGAATGGGATCCAAAGTACAGGTTGAAAGGCCAGAGGCAGAAGGGAGAATAAAACTGTGTCACTTACATCTGTGAAATTTCACACAGCAGATTTTCTTTCTCTGTCTCCCTCTCTCTCTCTCTCTCTCTCTCTCTCACACACACACACTCCATGTAAAAGGCATAAGTGCATAGATTTCACCATTAGACTGTTTACCAATAAAATGAGATAATGCACTGGGAGTCCCTGCAAATGAAGGAGATAGGAAAGAGAAAAATCTAGAAAAACTGAATCCCCAGATTGACAGTAGTGTTCTTTATTTCTGAAAGCTGTTAGATTCTCAAGGTGCTTGAGTGTTCAGCTCTCTCCGCCTATCCTGGGGACCCGCTAAGCACAGATCTATTCTCCTTACACCAGGGTGTGACGTTCATTCAGTACAGAGTACCAGACTCCAACCACAAGGCATAATCAAACTTGTGGATAATTAAGATGTGATGATTTAATGAGTTCAATTACATGTATGTTTTAAAATAATCTTACTAAATGCCATACTGGACAAAATGATTTCAGAATTTGGTTGAATCTACATGGTATAGATTCCTAAGAATGTAGAATAAGACTGAGCCATGCAGAAATTGGACCCATTTACTGCTAACTTCTTTGTTCAGCCTTTAGATATGCTTGATCAGACTCATTTTCTAGGACTGAACTGTGGTAGACAGTAGTCAGCTAACTCAGAGTCCCTAAATTGGAAGGAAGGGGAAGAGGATATTAAATACCTTTTATGCGGATTGCATGAGGGGTAAAAAAGCAGAGAAATAGAGAGACGTGGATGATTAGATTCTGATAAATGTCCCTCCTCCCCAAACTGAGAACATGCATCCAAACATCCTTATTTCTGATCTCTGGTAATCTTGCCAAGAGATATAGAGCTGTCAGTATAATTAAGGTGTGAAAGATTTTGGCCTCAGCCCCAAAATAAATTAGACCATGATGAAACAGGAATTCATTTATTCAATTTCATTCATTCAATATATATTCATTGGGCACTTATTCTTTGCCAAGTATTGTGGTAGTTACTGGGGATAAATTCTTGAGCTAAACAGATACAAGCCCTGATATCATAGAGTTTACAGTACAACTGGGAAAATAGATATCAAACAAGGAATCACAAATGTGATAAGGGTTAACAAGGGATTTTAATAAAGTTAGACATCATGGAAAAACTGATATGTTTTAAACCTATAACCATATTGGAGATATGATAGGCAAAGCGAAAGAGACACTAATTAGCTATTCTATGTAATAGCTTGTTTGAACCTGTTTGGCAAACCTATGAAGAAGCAATATAAGATCAGTGTTGAAATTTATAAAGTGAGGTTCACTCTTTTACCACACATCTGTAGTTCACCAGGGCAAGTTAAGGGAAGCATTACAACTTGTAATAAGGTACCTGAAATGTATTCTGTTCTTCCCCCCAGAAACCTCTCCTACTGCAAATGGCCAACCATTCCCACAGGGCATGGCGTGAGGACAGAGGACAAGGACATTTGCCCACCCCATATTCCACTGTGTCAGTTGGTTCAGGCTACCTGCACAAAATACCATAGACTAGGTGGCTGCAACAGACATTTATATTCTCACGGTTATGGAGACTGGAAGTCTGGGATCAGGGTACCAGCCCAGTGAGTCCCTGGAGGGGACTGCAGATATGTCCTCCATGTGACAGCTAGAGTTGTGGGGGCTCTTCCTCTTTCCATAAGGACCAGTCCTATTGGATAACAGCCCGCCCCCATGACCTCCTAGGATCTTTATCACCTCTTCCCAAGCCCTGTTTCCAAATATGATCGCATTAGGGATTAGGGCTCAACAAATGAATTTTGGGGAAGAAGAGACAGTTCATGAATTAAAAGAACAAAAGCACCTGGCTTAGAATTTTCTGAAAATGAACCCACATAAGCAATCCTAATCAAAACCAAAAGAACCAAGGATCGTTGTCTTGCTCTTAGATATAGGATGGGGCTGAGGAGCTGCTCTGGTAATCCATTTGTGGCAACAAAACCAGAAGCCTTGAAGACCAAATTTAAAGTTTATTCAAATGCTCCCTCTCTTATGAGTCATGTCTTTTTGATGGGAGCATAAGATGGAGGGGAAGGTGGTCATAGCATGTCCATGGAAATTCTCTTGCAGTATTCATCAGGAAACCTAACAGATTTCATTGTAAAGACCTGGTGTGCATGATCCAATCCACCTCCTGCATTATTACTAATAAGCTGTGAATGACAACAGACTTTCTGTTTGATAATAAAAGAAGAGGATGAAGAGATCTCCTTGTAATCATGATCAGTGCATGACAGAGCACTTCATTTCCCCAGGAGGCTGGACTCATTATGAGAGTAATGAACTGGGCAGCTGGCACAATTTAGAAGAGGATGGCCGTCCATCTCTCCATAGTGCTGTAAAGCCTCTCTGACTGTTTCTGTGACTGGCTGAAGCTGGCATGAACTAGATTGGCAATTTGCAAAGCAATGGGAAGACTAAGAAATGTTTCAGGAGTATGATAATGATTAATCTGCATGGAGACAATGCAGCATTTGGAGATCAAATCAAGAATTTGTCAAGCATGCTTTTAAAAAGATTTCTTTTAAAAAATGAATGATGTAAACAATACTACTATAACAATCAAAGGCAAAAAAGAAATAAATTACTTCTAATCTCACAACTGTAACAAATCATGCCAATATCTTATTCTCTCGTCCATTTGAACAAGAAAATGTCATATGTCTTGGAGCAGGAGATGGAATAAGTTTTGGAGCTGGCAAAGGATTTCTTTGCACTGGGAAATGATGTACTAAAGAGCTATGACACTGCATGTGCACAGCTAAAGGGACAGTGGAGCTGTACTGCAGCTCAGTGGAACCCCATGGAAGGCTGACTTCAACTTCTAAGTCTTGAGAAATCACTGTCAGGCAAGTAATTCTGACCTCAGTTACTACTGTGCTTGTGACAGTGTATAAGTACCTACTGGAGTGCCAGCTGTTTAGCCATATGTCCCTGGGTCACCATCATGCGTCTGGAATTCTAAAGGACTTCACCATGCTTCAATGAATCCATGTTCCACAGCGACACCAAACGGTGAAGGAGAAACAACTGCGGCATAAAATGTGATCCTCCGGATAATTAGATTTACTGGCTTGATTTCTTAAGGTCAACCCGCCTGCAGCTTCATTGCGATATAACTGACACATCCCATTGTATAGGTACAAGGCATACAATTGATGATTTGATACACTTATATATTGCAAAATGATGACCACAGTTGGGTTAGTTAACACCTCAATCACCCCATTTTTTTTTTACAGTGAGAACATTTAGGATTTATTCTCTTAGCAATTTTATAGTATATAAATACAGTATTGTTAACTCATCATGCTGTACATTAAATCTCCAGAGCTTATTGATCTTACAATAATAACCTTTGAACAACATCTGCCCATCTCCCCTATCTCAACAACCCTTGCCCCTTGCAACCACCATCTACTCTCTGTTCCTGAGTTTGGCCTTTTTAGTTTACACATATAAACAGATATCCAGTATTTGTCTTTCTCTCTTACTTAGAAAACTGTCTTCAAGGTCCATCCATGTTGTTACATATGATGGCAGATTTCAGATTTCATTCTTTATCATGGCTAAATATTATCTCAGTGTGTGTATGTGTGTGTGTGTGTGTGTGTGTGTGTACTTACACATACATACCACATCTTTAGCCATTCATCCACAGACAGACTCTTAAGTTGTTTCCATATCTTGGTTGCTCTGAATAATGATGCAATGAACATAAGAGTACAGATGTCTCTTCAAGTTCATGGTGTCATTTCCTTTGGATGTATACCTACAAATGAAATTGCTGGTAGCTTCATTTTTAATTTTTTGAGGAACCTCCATATTTTTTTCCATAGTGACCAATTTACATCCATATCAACCATGCACAAGGGTTCTCTTTTCTCCATATCGTCACCAATACTTGTTATCTCTTGTCTTTTTGATAATAGCCATTCTAACAGGTGTGAGGTGATATTTCATTGGTTTGGATTTGTGTTTCTGTGATTATTAGTGATATTGAGCACATATTCATGAACCTGCAGGCCATTTGTATGTCTTCTTTGGAAAAATGTCTACTCAGGTCCTCTGGCTATTTTTTTAATGGGACTGCTAGGTTTTTTTTGCTATTGAGTTGCAGGAGTTCCTTATATAGTTGGACATTAACTCCTTATCAGATATGGTTTGCAAATATTTTCTCCATTTGGTAGGTTGCTTTTTCATTTTGTTATTTATTTTCCTGTGCAGAAGCCTTTAGTTGGATGTAGTATCACATATTTATTTTTGCTTTTATTGCTTGCACTTTTGGTGTCACATCTATAAAAACAACTGTTGCCAAGATCAATGTCAAGAAAATTTCTCCCTATGTTTCAGGTCTTATGTTTAAATCTTTAATCCATTTTAGTTTTATTTTTTTTTTTTTTTTTTTGCGTGGTGTAAGATAGGTGTTCAATTTCATTCTTCTGCATGTGATTATCTAGTTTTTCAAGCACGATTTATGGAAGCGTTGCTTATCCTTTCCTATTGAGTATTTTTGGCTCTCTTGTCAAATATTAGTTGACAGTATATGTCAGAGTTTCTTTCTGGGCTCTTATGTATGCTCCATTGGTCTATGTGTCTGTTTCCAAGCCAGAATCATACTGAATTAACAAATGATTAACACAGCTTTGCAATATTATTTTAAATTAGGAAGTGTGATGCCCCCAACTTTATTATTCTCTTTCAAGATTGCTTTAGTTATTCAGGGTCTTTTGTAGTTCCATACAAATTTTAGGAATTTTTTTTTATTTCTGTGAAAAATGCCACTGGAATTTTGATAGGGACTTCACTAAATCTAAAACTGGCTTAGGGTATTATGGCCATCTTTACAATAGTAATTTTTTGAATCCATGAATATGGAACATCTTTCCTGACTGGTTTCCCAGGTTTTTTGCATGCCTATTATCTGTTTTCAGTAGTGTGCTGGTAAATGTTTAACAGGGAGGGGAAAACCTTGCTTGTAGCATTTGCCAATTTCCATGGTATAAATACTTCTGCCATGGCCAATTTCAAGAATGACTGTGTTAAACAAAGGGACTGCAAAATTTCTGGAAATTCAGCAATAGACTCTTGGAGCCATGAAGCCAGCTCTAGCATCCCACTGTCCATTTTCCCTAGAGCGCCCAGGGGGATCTTTGCAAAATGTAAACCAGATCACATCATTTCCTGTTCCTAACCCTATGTTGTTTTCTATCACTTAAGATAAAATTAAGTCCTTATCTCTACCTTACAGAGGTCTCTGGTTCTTTGCCCCTCCCACTATCTCCAGTCTTGTCCCAGCTTATTATGTCCCTTGTCCATGGTGTTCAAACCCACCCTGCCCTTTGTATTTCTGGCTTGCACCTAGCTTATGTCGTCCATCTCATGTCTTTTCATAGGTGATTCCTCTGCTTGTGATGCATTTTTCCCATAGCTTGCATGCTGGATTCCTGTGGTCATTCTGACCTCAGCTTAAATTGCTCCTCAGAGGAGTCACTACTGACCACCCTATCTTAAGTATTCCCCTAATAAATTTGGTATCACATCACTGAAACTTTATTCTATACATAAAATTCATGCTGATATCTAATTGTTTATTTATCTACCAGCTAAGTGTCTTAACACAATATAATTGAAATGAGTGCAGTGATCTTGTCTGTTTTGTTCATCTCTGAAACCCCAGTGCCTGGTATACGATAGGTATTTAGTGAATATTTGCAAAAGTTTTTTTTTTTTAATGAGTTGGATTTGATAGCATGAAAGTCAAAACCAACTTTATTACTTCTTTTTGAGGTATAAATGACATAGTATGTTAGTTTTAAGAGTACTACATAATGATTCGGTATTTGTATGTATTACAAAATGCTCACCACAATAAGTCTAGCTGACATCCATCACTATACATAGTTACAAATGTGTTTTTTCTTATTATGAGGATTTTTAAGTCTCTAGCAGCTTTCAAATATGCACTACAGTATCAATAACTATATTCCCCATGTTGTGCATGACACACACATCACTTATTTATTTTATAACTGGAAATTTGTACTCTTTCTTTCTTTCTTTCCCTTCCTTCCTTTCTTCCTTTCTTCTTCCTTTCTTCTTCCTTCCTTTCTTCTTTCTTTCTTTCTTTCTTTCTTTCTTTCTTTCTTTCTTTCTTTATTTCTTTTCTTTCTCCCTTTCAATCCAATTCTACGAGTTCATTCTTTGCCATCTCTTGGATAAATGTCAGGCCAGAAGCAACTTCTTAAAAGTCTTTTTTAGTCATAAGATTTATTTTGTTTCAATAATTAGCAGATTGCATCCATATAATATCAGAACACTAGACTCTTGTCCTACTTAAAGCTTCTTCCTTTTTTAGGTCTCAACTACCCTAAATGGAAACCCATGGAAAATGTAGGTATGGTCAACCTCTTCCCTCTTCCTCTCTCTACCTTCTCTTCCATTCCCGAGCTTCTGCTTGGCTCCTTTATGGCTGTGGTGGATGAAGAAGGAGAGAAAACAGCAGACAAGATATACTTGATCAAAGCAATAATGATCTGGAATTAGTGTCATCTGTTGGTACACCATCTGTCAGGATGTTTAGAAAGCTGATTTCTTTTCTCTTGGAGCACTGTAGGTGGGTTTCTTAGGAATTCTTTGCTTGGATTTGGCTGAACCTATTTGGCAAGGACAAGTCTTCTTATCCAGCTGCCACTTAGGACCCCCAGTAGACCCCAAGGTCTACTGGGGGTCCTACTGGGTTCTACTGGGGTTTTCCAACTAGCCTCCCTCATTGGGGTCTTATCTTTGCCTCAAGGAGCCCTTCTTGAGTGGAGTTCCTTTTACCATGAGCTCAGATCTGCTTGCTTCTTCAGCACCCATATTTAGACCTTGGGAAATATGCAAATTTGCCCTCCATTTAGTCAATGAAGTTTAGTGGAAGGGGAACTTGCCCTCACACATTCCTTTTTTCACTGTTATTATTGTTGCAACTTTCAACTAAATTCTCCTTTTTAGATTTCTCCTTAGAACAAGATTTCTCCTGTACCTTGTGATCTAGTCCCTGTGCTCATTTGCAGAAGACTGCCAGAGAAAGTCACCTGTAACTGTCCAAGCTGACACTCCAAGAGATGCCTTCATGTTAACTAAATTGGAAACCTGGAATTATATGAAAAGTGTTCTGTGCAAGTTTACAGGACATTGAAGTGTTAGGATCAAGCAAATCCTAAATCTTAATCCTCTCTCTACTATTTCCTAACCAGCATCTTAGGAAACAGAAGACTAGGCTTTAGTTTTCTATAGAAACTGGTTTGAAAATTTGAAATAATTTAATTATATGTTTTCTTTCCTTTTTTTTGAGATCAGGCAACAATATTTAAGACTGTGTCTCTGACAGTTTGTCAGCTGAATTACTAACCAGATGTGTTTTAGGGATGTGAATGATAAAAAGACTATATTATTAGATTTTTTTTCATTTCTCTTTATGTGTCATAATCCACTTAATCAGATTTTTTAGGAGCTTCTCATTTTAACATTTTTTCAACAAAATATGGATGTATCAAATCAACTCTTTATTTTAATTCAATGATTTCTACTTTTATCAGATTCTATTTTCTTTAGGTAAGTTTATTATTTGTTTTATAACTTCGTAAACTGTTTTAATCACTTCTATCATGCTTATTTTCAAATAAAGTAAACACTTAAAGTTCTGCATTGGTCTCTATCATTTTGGTCACATCTCATAATTTTTGATGTGTAGAATTTAAATTTGTTCTATCATGCTTATTTTCAAATAAAGTAAACATTTAAAGTTCTGCATTGGTCTCTATCATTTTGGTCACATCTCATAATTTTTGATGTGTAGAATTTAAATTTGATTTTTTTAAAAATCTGTATTGCAAAATTTGATTTCTTTTCCCACAACAGTTATTTAATATTATGTTTATTTTACCTTAAAAGATTCACTCTTGGTGTTTTATTATTTTAAATTTTTTTGCTAATTTAAAATTTTTTTAAAAATCTGTACATGTCTTTTTTTAAAGGTGTTTCATTTAGAATTTTGGAGACGTAGAACCAATAACTGCTAACCTGGTGCTATTTTCCAAGATATAGTTTCAGCTATCTTTGAATCTGGTCTAGCAGAGTACCTGAAGCTTCACTTCCTCTGCCGTCATTCCAAGCTTGTAGAGGATAAGAAAGAACGTAAAATCCTACGCCTGAACCAGCTGAGAAATGTGTCCAACTACTAGATGAAGACTAAAATTAGAAATGTTTATTTGTCAACTCAAGCCAGCATCTTTGATTTGAAGTCAAAGTTAGGAGTTTGGGAGAAAAGAATTTTTAAGATCACAGAGGTGGTTAAATAATCACAGAAAATTGGACTGAAAACTGAGTAGGAAACTATATTTATTCAAGAGCAGGTTAGAAACAAACAACTTCTGGATAGTCCGGAATTATTACCACAAAAGTAATTGGAGCACCCCCATCTTAACTTCAGTGGTCAGTGGATATCTGGTGAAGAGTATTTTCAAGCAGAATTACAGAGAAACCTGGCCGGTGGTAGTGTTTCAATATCTTTACTCAAGTTTTCAAAAAGCAGACCCTGAGATGAGGGTACCTGTGTAGGTGATTTATTAAGAAAATTATCCCAAGAGATAATATTAGTGAGGAAGTGGTACAGTAGGACAGAGAGAGAAACCAAGAAATGATACAATTTCAGGTAATTTCCAGACCCAGTCCTATTTCACAGGAAGTTCTGAACATAACTGATATCACAGAGTTAATCTTGCTGCTAGGGTAGATCAACTGGCCATCAGTCCACCCTTTGCTACAGGCTACCTGTAAAATGTTGTAAACTCCCAGATACTTCCAGCTATATCTGGGTGATGCTGTTTCAGTGACCCAAGGATAACTTTTGGAAAGGGGCTGCAGGTACAGGTAGCTATAAGTAAAGCAGGCAAAAGTCAGAGGATGGGTATAGGGAATAAGTAAAAGGAATCTATCAGTATTTGGATAGTAAACCACCAGTGTCCAACTATGCTTCATAAATGTTTGTAATTGTTGAATGACCAGTGAGAAAAACTTCAGGACACCAGACAGCATACAGTGTAGTTAAAAGTGAGTGGTCAACGCTTGGAAGATTGAAGAAAAAAAAAACAAAAACAAAAACGTAAAGAAACCAAAAGGATATGAATAATAGAGATAAACCTTATCTCCCTCCAAATTATGTCACATTATAAGTTGGTTTATATTTTCAATTAAAACACCGCATTTCCTGGTTTCTGCCGTAACTCAAAAACCTGTCCTTGAGTCCTAGAATTTACTTAAAATAATATTAGTATCCTCATAAGGAGTTTTCTCAAACCAAATCCATTTTCTCTGCAATTTTTCTCTTCCTTTTTGAGGTCTTTTCTTACAGGCTACCCAAGGTATATCCTACTTTGCATAATGATAGATTTTCTCTCTACTCAGGGTCTTGCATCACAAAATCATTGTAGGTTGGAATAGGTCATTATTTTCATCCATTCACTTATTTATTCATTCAATGACAAATATCTATTAAGTCTCTACTGTGAGACAGGAACCAGGAATATAACAGTGAATGAGGCCTGCTCCTCTCAAAATGTTTACAGGGACACACTTGTTTGTCATAACATTCTCTGTGACAGAGAAAATTTCACAAGCTCTTCAATAAGTTTATTTCATGAATTTATTCAAAAAAGTTTACTGAGTATATACTAGGTGAAGACTGCCATAAGTGGTATGGGGAATACAAAATCAATTCATCATGGATATGGCTCTTTAGATGGTCATAGTTTATTTGGAAGTCAGAGAGTGGTAGCTAAGAATCATTAGATAATTCCAGCTCAATCTCTAATTAGAGAAGTTGATAATAAAAAAGATCATGATGGTATACTTAGCTTTTTTTTTTAACCATCTACTATATGCCAGGCTATGTAAAACAAAACAAAACAAAACAAAACAAAAAAAAACCCACCTCTTTGTGTTTTGTATTTAATATTAATATCCTGTGAATTACATTATGTTGACTCCTATTCAATAAATAAAGGAACAAAAGCTAAAAAGGTAAGTCATGTGTTCTACTTCATACTGTAAGTGGCTAAAATTGTCTTCAAGTTAGGGTATTTGGCCACTAAGTCCATGTCATTTCTAATATACCATGCTGTACAAAGACTATTTGAAATAATATATTCTTGCACCCTCCCATGGTAAGAAAAAGATAAATCTTTGTTTAAGAGGTCCCTAGAACTAACAGGACTGAAATTTAACAATGTAACTCAAAAATACAGAGAATGGAATTTATATAGTTCAGGAACAAGAAAGAGATCTTTAAGGATTTCTCTAGTTCATGTACACTCTGATGAGCATCCAGACTTGAGTACTTGAAATTCAACCAAAGTCCTGAACTCTCTGAAGTTCAACAACTACTAATGATTAGTCGGGCTAATAAATATAAGGTCTGGGTTATCACACCCCCACTATGTATGAAAGAAAAAAATCAATAATACAGCTTCATATTAAATGAAAGCCCTCTGTCTCTCAAACAACCTCAGGGCAAATGTGTTTATGAACTGGAAGTGTGATGAACTCAGTGTTGGCCAAGGGGTCATGAGACTCCAGATATTCCAGAAATACCACATTGTTTATCACTACCTACTAAATACATTCTATCTAACATATCAGAAACGAACAATCCAGCAACCCTTCATGTAGGAATAGTTCAGAATTTGTGTTGACATTGGTTAGATTGCTTAGTTGTTGAATTTCAAACAGGCACATTTGAGCTCATCAAACATTACTGAGCACCTAATATGTGCTCAACTCTGGCTAGGTGCTGTGAGAGACATCATTATATACCCCTTTAGGGGTTTATAAGACAATTGGGAAGATCAGTGTAAACATCAAAATCCCAGATTTTTCCAAGATAGGTATAACTCCAAGCATTTTGCTCCATCGATAACCAATGGGTCCTCATTTTTGAAATAGAAGATATAGGTAGTATAGAAATTATAACTTTATATATAATGCAATATTCTATACACAAATATATGTATGTAAATATATGTGTATATATTTTTGAAACAAACTATTAGAGCTGCACTACATATGATAAATCACAAATAGCCCTAGCTCTTAAATGCCTTTTGAATCTATCCATTTCTTCTATCTCCAATCCCGCTAATTAGAATTCAGCCCTGACCATTGCCAATTGTCTTACTTGAATCACAGTAATAGGCATCTTTCTTATCTCGTACTCTTAACACACCTCAAAGCATTGTTTTTTCACTCTGAAGAAAGGTCTTCTAGGAATGACCACCTTTGCTGAAAAGCTGTCTCTTTGCCTTTAGGATAAAGTTTGAACTATACAACATATTTTACAAACCTATCCAAGAGTCCTGCCACTGCTCCGTCTTCATTTACCTGGCCAGGATCCACCTTTCCCAGTTACATTCTAGTCTTTGATTCCTTCAGCTTTCATCACTGTTCTTTCTGTCACATCTTAGTACATGCTGCTCCCTCTTACTGGAACTGCCACCCTTCCTTCCCCTAGACCTAACATATATTTTTTAGATAACACAAACAATTTTTAGATAACCTCCACTCATCCTTCAGATCTCATCACGAATGTCACTTAGTCAAGGATGCCTTCTCTGTCTTCTATGTTACTTAAACCACCTGAAGTGCACTTCCATAATACCCCCCCCACCAAAACAATCATCGTCTTTTTTTCTTAGGTAGGTCCCGTGTCTAATGTAAGGTTTGAACTCATGACCCAACTGAGCCACCCAGGCGCTCTCGGGCACCACATCCTTGATGCATGGCATGGCTGCAATACAGTTGAAAACCAGCCCTAAACACAAGCCATAAAAAGTTATGACTACACCATTGCAGTTTTGGGTGGTCAGGCAAGACTTTACAAAATATAATAAAGTACATAAGGAAGTCTATTTCTGTTATAAAAGAACTGCATGTGAACATAAAGAGCGTGAGCCCTTCTTTCCAGGTCGTTAGCAGGAAGGTGTGGAGCAAGGAACCAGGAGGGGAGCATTTGAATGAATAAATGATTAAATGCATGATGCTCTGGTTACAAAAGTATGACTTGAAAAATGACAGGGAGTCCCTGGCCATGATGAAATATTCTGAGGAGTAACAGTCCAAGCATCTTTTCCCTCTGCCCTCTTGGTCAGCACCAAGTGGAACATGCCTGTATCCCCCATCCAGTCATTTTCTCAATACTCATCAATATACACAGGAAAGGGGATCCCTGGGTGGCTCAGCAGTTTAGCACTTGCCTTCGGCCCAGGGCATGATCCTGGAATTCTGGGACCGAGTCCCACATCAGGCTCCCTGCATGTAGCCTGCTTCTCCCTCTACCTATGTCTCTGCCTCTCTTTCTCTCTCTGTCTCTCATGAATAAATAAACAAAATCTTTAAAAATATATACACAGGAAATCTAGCCAAACCCTTGACTAGTCACCTGAAGGGGTTTGTACCTAATTTGTCCTGGGATTGAAGCAGCTGGTACACTTTGCTGAAGTCTCATGGAAAAATGTTTTACTCAGTTTCATTGACTGAACCAGCTGCAATATCACCATTGCTCAAAGTGGAAAATAAATGGAATGACTCTTCAGGGAACTGAGAATGGGTAGACATAAACTTTCAAAATGAAAGTTTCCTTCTAAATAGTTATGTCTTGGGGATCCCTGGGTGGCGCAGCGGTTTGGTGCCTGCCTTTGGCCCAGGGCGCGATCCTGGAGACCCGGGATCGAATCCCACATCGGGCTCCCGGTGCATGGAGCCTGCTTCTCCCTCTGCTTATGTCTCTGCCCCTCCCTCTCTCTCTCTCTCTGTGACTATCATAAAAAAAAAAAAAGCTCTAAATAGTTATGTCTTGAAGGAATTATTATTATTATTTTTTATGAGAGAGAAATCTACTCAAGACATTAAGTATTTAAGGGTTAAATACAGGACTTGTTATTGAATTAAGCTTTCTTGATTATGAATATTATGTAACTTTAGGCCTTTAAGTGCAAACAGAGAAAACACTGCTTCTACAGTATTCATACAGTATGTCTGTTTGCAGATGCTAAAGTGAATTTGACATAATGGTAAGTAGTTCAAACAATCTATATTGCTAGAAGCTATTTCTCACAGGAGATTGATTTTCCAGCACCATCAGCAACAAGCCCAGAAACACCTTCCTCTTTTGTTTATCATCCTGTGGGCCTAGGATGCATTTCACACTGTCTGATGACATTAAGTAAACTTCTACACATTTAACTGGAAAAGTTAATGAATTATTTTGCTCTTCATTATAATGTAAGAGTCATCTTGCTAAATAACTAGTTATGGAGAAAAGCTTGGTTTGGGTAACCAGGAGAAGGAAAATAATGAAGAATATCACATCAATAAAAGTCCACTCAGGAAAACAGCACCTCAAAGAAGAATTTGAGTAGAGAGACTGTAATAACTGAGGATCTGTTCCCAAAAAGCTGGAAGGCCTGGAAAGCCTTATGGTAACCAAGTAACAAAAGAGCAACAGCAGCAACCCCTTATCACCTCTAGGGCTGGAGAGACAAAAGGATATGTGGTGACCAGAGATGATGAGTTTAGGCTACCTGGCAAGTCCTGAAACCATAACAAGAGCTGCCCACTGGGAGCTGTGATCACAGAGGTGTCACAAGGTGACAGCCACCTTGAGCAGAGTGAGAGAGGCATAATACCCTAGCTCCTCCTTTCCTCTTACATCCCAATTCTGTCTCACATTAGCTTATCTCATATGGAAGCCAGTGGACCAAAGAGCCTGGGAAATCTAGCCCACATAATATACAGAGTAGAGTGGAGAAATGGTGAGAAAAGGATCTGAGAGCATATAAGCAGAGCTGTACACCATAGAGGAAGGTTACATGAGAAGAGAGCATCATGCTAGGAATTCAAAGGCAATCCCCAAATAGACTATGGCTAATGCGGGCTGGCCAGAACACCAAATGAATGCTTGAAGTCAGGCCACTGATAGTACTGTCATTTTGGATGGTTCACTGAGACTGCAGTAGGATCCTGGTAATGGCTGAGGATAAAGTCCTTATTGAGAAAGAGAGAGAAAGACAAGCTGAGGGTAGGAGGAGAGACCCCTACCAAATGGGCCATGGGCTCCAAAAGTAATTGGATTATACATAGAAAACCTGGTATATTAAGAGGAAGAACCTTATCCATTAAGGTCTTGCAAGTAGAGAAGTGACATGAACAGAGATGTCTGGATTGTTCTGATGGCACTGTATCTCTAGGAATAGAGGGGCCAGGAATTGTTCCAGTGATAAATGCTCTAGTATGTGTTCTTTTAAGGGCATATTCCATTTCACCTACTTAAGGAAGAAACTCAGATCTCTTGACAGTGGTGGTGGGAAGTCTCAGCTTTAGTGTAATAAAACTATCAGACTGAGTCTAATGGGTTCTTTTCAGTCAATCTCAGAATGATCATACATTGTAAGGGTGGTTCCATGTAGCAGGATGCATATAGCAGTACATCCATTCTAATTTTTTTTTTTGATTTATGATAGTCAGAGAGAGAGAGAGAGAGGCAGAGACACAGGCAGAGGGAGAAGCAGGCTCCATGCACCTAGAGCCCGACGTGGGATTCGATCCCGGGTCTCCAGGATCGCGCCCTGGGCCAAAGGCAGGTGCTAAACCGCTGCACCACCCAGGGATCCCAGATCATCCATTCTAAGGGCGGTTCTCTACATGCTAGGCTCTGTTCTCTCTGTCCCATTAGATCACCTGCAGACTTAGGCTTTACTCTCCATGATATCTTAGCAAAAGTAGGAGGGGAGAAAGCACCACAAGTTTCCACCATTAGATACTGGAATATAAATCAGATTTACACCTGGAGCTCTGCCTCTCTCTCTCTCTCTCTCTCTCTCTCTCTCTGTGTGTGTGTGTGTGTGTGTGTGTGTGTCTCATGAATAAATAGAATCTTAAAAAAAAAAAAAAAGACAGTCTGAGAGGCTCAGTGGTTTAGCACTGCCTTCAGCCCAGGACCTGATCCTGGAGACCCGGGATTGAGTCCCACGTTGGGCTCCCTACATGGGGCCTGCTTCTCCCTCTGCCTGTGTCTCTGCCTCTCTCTCTCACTCTCTCTCTCTCTGTGTCTCTCATGAATAAATAAAATCTTTTAAAAAAAGATTTACACCTGGAGATCATACTGTCTCAGACTTCAAGCCCTAATTGTGATCCTGAAGCTGGGAGATACTTAGCTTGTTCATATTAGTATGAATTTAAGAAAACCATATTTTCCCCGAGAGGTTTATATAGTAAACTTTCTGTCCAATTATGGCATTATGAGTTTTAGCCTCTGAGTAATTTTAGGGGAAGAAAGGAAAGATATTGTTGAAGGCAAGGGCTATTTTTTTTTCCCTTTTTGAGAGAGGGAGAAAGGGAACAAGCAGGGGAAGGGGCAGAGGGAGAAAGAGAGGAAGAATCTTAAGCAGGCTCCATGATCAGTGCAGAGCCCAGGTTGGGGTTTGATCCCAAAATCCTGAGATCATGACCTGAACTGAAATCAAGAGCCAGATGCTTAACCTACTGAGTCACCCAGGTACTCCTAGAGGCAAGAGCTATAATGTATAAGACTACCTCCTTCCCTAGTTTCTAAGATGAAACTGCTGACCACTTACTGGCTTGAATTTTGTACTCTCAATTCACATTATAACAATAACATATTCATCTCCTAAATTTTCATTCTTCACTTTAAATGTACAGTATAAGAAAAATGCAAAAGAATATTCAAAGAAAAAAATTTTCTTGAAGATCAACTTTTTTTTATAACCTTGAAAACTTCAATTTGCTGTCAGGGTGTGAAGAACTTTGGTGGAAGCAATCAATTTGCTGAAAGCTGCTACAAGCTCTCCTAATGAATTCTGAATTCATTTCAAATAAAATAAAAGGAAGGGAAAACCAAAAAGGAGGAGGAATTTAAATAATTTCAACGATCTTGCATGGTAACCCCATGTTTTGGGCAACCGTATTATAAGTCAGGAGAGATTTTGCTTTTTAATGAACACCATCTTGTGCAAAGAATAGCACACATCAGATAGCTTTATTTTCATGATAAGAGTGTTATTCTGAGTTATTGGCATCTACACAGCTTTGGGATTCTCAACATGTTTCGTATACGTCTTATCACCCAAGTAAATGACTCCTTGTGATAATACAGAATGTTCTGCAAACATTTCTGAAAGTGAGAATTGGGTGAAGGAGCTCACACATGTGCAGATATAGATATTAGTCATTGTTAATAGTGTCCCACTCTACAAGGAATATAATGTATTTGCTTTGCCATATAAGAGACATAAATATAACACCATATAAGAAATCTCACCATATGTTACTCTACATTTGAACTAACTTAAAGGAGTTGCAAAACTTTTCCTCTTCCATCTTTCCTTTCCTTTCCTTTCCTTTCCTTTCCTTTCCTTTCCTTTCCTTTCCTTTCCTTTCCTTTCCTCTCCTCTCCTCTCCTCTTTCCTTTTATTTTTTCTTTCTTTCCTTCTGTTTTTCCTTTTCTTTTCTCCCACTTTCCTTACTCCATTTTTTTCATTTATTCTTGTCCTTATTCTAAAACATATAAAGGTGTATTTATAAGTACATAATGTCATATTCAATAATATGTATTTTCAATTATAGTATATTGAAATAGCTGAACAAAGCATTAAAAGGGAACTTGAGAGTAACAGAGAAGAAATAAATACACAAACTATGTGTTGCGAAATGTCATTTGTTTGCCAGGAGATGATCATGAATTTGACTCTAGATTTTCTAGATAACTATAAAAAAAAGGAGTCAAAATCAGTCTGAACAAACAAAAAAACACAAAAAGAAATTTCTTTCATTGATTCTTATAAGAAGGATCTTGAGTTGTGTCATGAACGGAGATCACTCTTAGACCAAATAGTGACAAGTCTCACTGAATTGTTTGTAATGACATTCCTCAATCTAAACCAGTGGCATAATACCAAACAAAGACTTATTCTGAAAAGAGCAATTCTATAGGGTTATTTAGATTCATTGGGAGTATCAGCTTTAACTAAAGTAGAAAAAATTCTTTCCCAGAACTAGATCAGTACATGGTACTAAAGTTGTTCTGTATATGGATATTCAGTGGTAACAAAGGAAAACATCAATGACTGGAGACAAATGCCAGTTCTTTCTTTTCTTGTCAAATATATTCAAGTAAGTCCTCAAAATCTGACTGTCTCATAACTGCACACCAAAGATTTCAATGCTTTTGTAGACTCTTTATTTTCAAAGAGACATAACCTGACAATTTGCAACTCAAATCTAGATCCTTTCATTGGTCTTAAATGGTTTTAATTTACATTTACTCTCCCCATTCATTCTTAAATTTTGAAGATAAATTGTATATATTCCAATAGGAACTATTGGGTATACTCTGATATATCATCTGATTCTCATCTAAAAAATCAATACTATCAACACAAATGGTAATCAAAATAGCTAGATAAATATCAACAAGTTAAGATCCACTATTTTAACTTGGTTGGAATGAAATAGCCCCAAGTACCAATGACTTATTTAAGCAGTGCCAAGCTTCTACATAAAACGTGACATCTCAGGAAAGCAAATAATACTAGTAATATAAAAGTAAAACTTGCAAACTATAATGTAGCACCACTATATGCTAGGCATTATCCTAAAAGATTTATATGCATTAACTGCTTTAATTCTTACCACAGCCTATGAAACAGATATTAGTATAATGCCCATTTTACAACTGAGGAAACTGAATCACACAGTGGTTACGTATATTGCCCAATGTCACATAGGCAGTAAGGGCAAAACTGGTACTCACCGAAGAATATGTGATTCTAGAATGTGTTCACG
The DNA here is from genome assembly GCF_905146905.1 of Nyctereutes procyonoides. Taxonomy (NCBI): domain Eukaryota; kingdom Metazoa; phylum Chordata; class Mammalia; order Carnivora; family Canidae; genus Nyctereutes; species Nyctereutes procyonoides. The sequence goes on from NW_026575146.1 coordinate 46,323,250, forward strand.
ACCATCGTCATACTTATAAAGCAAAATTTGCCAAAATATTTCTATCCAGCAACAATACTAATATTTAGCAATACAAACATGCTATAAGATAATCATAACAATCATTTTGTAGATATTTTTAAAACAGCCAAATTAGCATTATCCTTATTCTAATAATGTTATTATATTTGAGAAATTTAACAAAATCGCTCAGAAATAATTAATCCACATCTACTTTACAAAATGTAGTTACTTTTAGTCATATATGATATTTTGTTTTACCAAAAAATCATTTGACACAATTACTACCATTGTCACTTATTATTTTCTTCAAATAACTTATGACTATTTCTAAACTATAATTCATCTCAAAAAAAGGAAAGGTCAGTAATCATCAATAACACCCAAAATAATAGTGCCATGTTTCATGCATCATATATTTCACATGGCATCTCGGGTGTGAAAAGCACCATGGATGATGTTGGGGATACTGAAATGAAGAATGAATAATGACTTCCTAAAGTCATTATGCATTGCCACTTCCTTTAATTCAAAGAGGTCATATTTTTTATTGGTCTCAGCAGGCCTAGATGATTACTATATATGATGTTTGTGACATAAAAGCGATAACCACATGGAAATATTGTGTATGTTGGGGGTGGGTACTCACAGGGAAGAATTGAACAAGAATATCAGAAAGCATTTCCGAACAAGATATTCCCAGAGCTGAATTTTGAATGATGCACTGGATTTGGCCAAGCCAAGCCAAGCAAGGCAGGTAGGTAAAAGATGGCCTGATGATTTTAGAGAACCCTAAAGATTTTAGAGAATCCTAAAGGCAGCGTACTGAGATAATGACAGAGAAGCAAAGACTGGTCAGTTTGCAGAGGGCCTTGTGGGAGAAGTTGCAGCTTGTGAACACTGGCAGGAAATGAGGTGCTACCCTAAAGTTGTAGGGAGAGGATTATCATAAAGGGGCTTCCGTTCTAGAGAAATAGTTCTAGCAGTAGGATGAAAAAAGAAAAAAAAAGATAGTAGGAGAACAAGACTGGAAAATGGATTGTGTCTGGAGGCTATGGAGACAAATTCAGGCAAAAATGATGAGGGTGATTATGAAGGCATTCAAGACACTACCAAGAATATGTTGAGAAACAGCAGTCCTATTGACCAATGTGGAGAGCTGCCCTGAAGAGTACTTTCAAGAATCTAGAACTCATTCAGAAGTGTGTGTAGGTATTTTTGTGTGGGTGGTAAAGGGTGGTTTTCTGAACAATAGTCCTTTTTTTTTTTTTGAACAATAGTCCTTGAATAGAAAATTTACTACTTGGAATGTGCATGATACTTATTATCACAGAGACTACTTTCTCTAAACTCTTCAAGAAAGAAGCTACTTCATTCTGAAAATCCCTTTATAAGCTCTTCTGTTTCTTAAGAAGATATATAGAGCCCCAGAGGTTGGCAGAATATGATGTTCCTTTTTATCTCCATCCGGAACTCTGTTGAATGTCACCTGGGATCTAGCCTAGAGCAATGGTAAGAATCGAATTAAATTGACTTCAGCCCCACCCCACAGCACCATTCCAGTTAACCCGCAGCCCAAACCTACTCTGCAGATTTGCTCAGTACTGAGATCCCAGGCTTCGCAGAGCCAAGGCTCCTCCAGCAGCTTGGGAGACTGATTAACATTCACATCTTTCCCAGCCTCATTATCTCTCCCAGATGTTTCGTGACTGCCCCTTTAAAGCATCTCTGTCTATATTTTATTTACATTTGTTCGGCAATATTGATGCTTAATGAATAAACGCACTAAACTGTCAGTACTGGAGACTAATTAAATCCATGTATGAGCCTGAGAAGCTGATTGAAAAATTTGCAGTAACTAAACTGGGTTTAAATAAACACTTTAGTGTAGTGCTTTAATTACACTTTAGTTTGTAATGTAATTTTTGGCTGTTTAAACTATGATTTAGGCTGAGCTAATTACAAATGATTTTCTACTCTGTAATTAATAATAACAAAATTGTAATTAGACAGCTGCTCTGGATCAGGGCGACAGTCTGCATGTGCTGGCTCATGATGTTCGGTCTGGCAGAGACACAAGAAGAGCACTTGGCGACAAAAGGAGCCTGCACGTACCCAAGGTTCATTGTTAAAGGCCAAGGCCAGAATGTCTTGATGAGTTTCACAATCCCAACTGATGCCAGGGAAAGGGGTCTCTAATTTGTCATAGACTAAGGGTCCACATATATTACATGTCCTGAGACATCACTTTTGAAAAATGCACTGATGTCAAATCTCTGTGACTTCCTAACTGTAGCCTCAAACTCATTCACCTTTGCTTTTTGTCAAAGATTAAGCCAGATGATACTAGTATATTTTCCTAAGCCAACTGATCATGATAGTAATGACTGTCCTCTCTTAGATTTTGTTCTGGTTTTAATTTCTGTATAACAAACCATCCCAAACTTTGGATCATAAACAAGCATTTCATCATGGTCAAAGAGTCTATGGGTCAAGAATTGGTACACAGTACAGTAAACATGCTTGTCTCTGCTTCATGATGTCTGGGGCCTCAGCTGAGAAGACTACAGTGTCTGATGGGGGTAGGGGGTTGTAGTCATTTGGAGGCATCTTCACTCAGCACCTACACCTGGCCTGTTGATGTGATCAATGCATCACCAAAACATAATAATAGCCTCAGAGTAGTTGGACTTCTTACATGGTAGCACAAGGCTTTCATGAGTGTGTTGCAGAAAACAAAGCAGAATCTTCATTGTCTCTCATGGCCTAGCCTTGGAAGTCTCATAGGCATCATATCTGCCATACCGTATCTTGAAAGAGTCACAAGCCTATCTAAATTCAAGGGCAAGGGGACCTTGAAGGGAGAGTAGCAAAATCACATGGGATAGGAAATGCTACACAGCCATCTTTAGAAAATGCAATCTGTCACAGATTTGCAGAGTATAGTTTTCTGAAGCACATGTGTTACATAATTGGATATTGAAGCTACACTGATATAGTCAGGATAGTAAGTACTGCCTCCACTTCACAAACTGAAAGATAAAGAATTAGTATGTGGCCTTTTAGTATGTGGCTTAGGTGAACTAGGTAGGACAAGAGCCAAAATCCAGACCCTCTATACCTCTGACTGCTAACCAGAGCTATGTGAAAAGAAAGCTCTGGTTCTTAGTCTCTAAATGTAGACTTAATTCTGAGTAACTTCACTCCACCCATTTATCTCTTCTGGTGCATTTCTGCTTCCACACCTCCAGTTCTTTTCCTTGCTGCTCCCTGCTCCATTTTTATCCTCGTGTCACCCTTCTCACATGTGGCACCCCATGACTCCATTAGAGTCATAAACATGATGTTCTTGTTCAAATGTCAATTGAGCTGATAATAAAACTTAATCTGACAAGTTATCCTTGGAAAATTTATTCTGGGAATTGGGTGCAGTGATCATCTTATATACTAAGTAAAGCAGAACAAAACTTCTAACCTCTCTGCCTAGCCCCTCACACTCTCATTCCTCTTTCTCTCCATCTCTCTCTCTCTCTCTCTTTCACACACACACACACACACACACACACACACACACCATGTAAGTGAGACATGAAGTTTCTCAAACAGGAGATGCAGCTTTTCAGGAAGTAATGGTGCTGAGTCAATCAGAGGTTATAGAAGCCTATCCCTTGCCTTTATAGATCTCGCTATCAACATGCATACAATCATAATTGAAGACCATATAATAACTACCAAAATGCATGGGGAAATAGCTACATAAATTGTGATAGACAGATGAGCAGGTTTGATGGAGAAGTGAGATCAGATCTGCACTTATGGGATGCCTGGTTGGCTCAGCGGTTGGGTGGCTGCCTTCAGCTTAGCTTAGGTCGTGATCCTGGGATCTGGGATTGAGTCCTGCATCGGGCTCCTGCGAAGAGCCTGCTTCTCCCTCTGCCTATATCTCTGCCTCTCTCTCTGTGCCTCTCATGAATAAATAAATAAATCTTTTTTAAAAATCTTAAAAATTTAAAAAAAAAGATTTGCATCTTATTCTGCTTGTATTGGATATGGGAGACTGTAGAGAAAATACTTTTCATAGGGAAGAAACCAACATCAATGAAAACAAAAAGGAGAAAGCAAGGATGGCATATAGAAATATTTTAACAATATTTATAATGGCAAAAACTGAAAACAGTCCAAATGTTCTACCATAAGGGTATAAATGTTTAAAGGAGTAATTCTGAAAATAAACTTTAATACAATATTCTCTAAGTATTAACATGATCCATTTGTTGGTGAGGAAAGATACTCAAATTATATTATTAATTTAAAAATCAGAACACACACAAAAAAAATAATTTAAAAAAATTAAAAAAATAAAAATCAGAACACAAAGCACCTAAGTGGCTCAACCCATTGGGCATCTGACTCCTGGTTTCACCTTAGGTCATGATCTCAGGGTCCTGGGATAGAGCCCTGAATTGGCCTCCACATACATTGGGGAGTCTGCTTCTCCCTCTTTCCCTGCTCCTCCCCCCACTGCTTCTGCTCTCTCTCTCTGAATTAAATAAACAAATCTTTTAAAAAATTATAAATAAATAAATAGAATATAAGGTGCATATAGCATGATTATGTAAAAGAAATATAAAAACAGACATAACTGTAAATGCTAGTATGAACGCTCAATATTATTTTAATGCATAATATGAAATTTTGTTATATATAACATTTAGCATACATCTTAATATTTATACCAAATATCATATATAGTCATATATACCAAATATTATAAACACTAGGATATATAGCAAGAATCATATAATATAAATATTATATAACATTTGGCATATGTCCTAGTATTCATAACAAAATAAATATTCAATAATCATGTTTGTTATATGTTCATGTACTCTAGATGGTAGATTATGGATTAGGTCTCTGTCCTTAATACTTTCTGATTATTTTTAATTAGAGTTTATTACTTTCATAATCAGGGGCAAAAAAAACAAAGGATGACCTTTTAAAAAGGCAGTTTCAATAACCATAATTAGAATGGAAGTGCTTTTGTAGGTCACTATATGAAGACAATGTACATGGCCCCATCATTTAAGTAGTCTGACATAAAAGGAAATTAAGATATGGAACCACAGTACACTCAACTGAATATTTCATTTCTGGTTTTTAAGAAGTACTATACATCTTTGGAAAAATGAAACTAGTTGAAATCAGGAATGAAGGTCATTGTACAACAAGGAGATAATGGCTAGGTTATGCCATTTAATGAATCAAGAATTAAGAAGGGATAGGATTGAGGGTATTTGTGGAAGAGTGAGCTTTGGGGAGAAAACAATATTCAGTTTTCCAGAACTGAGAGGGACAGATGAAAAAGTAAAGGTTAGGACACAGGTCAATGTGGAAGGATACTCTAATACATAACACCCCACTGATACATGAGAAGGTGCCTGCTAGCAAGGAAGGTCTAGAGCTACAGTAGTAGCTTTTGACCTTTCTCAAAGTTCCTTGTATTCATTAGAATGCAGGCTTGGGTGCTGCTGTCCCAAAGTCCCAAATACATGAGATTGAAATGTATATCTTTTTCTAAAGAGTCTGAGTGTGTGGGTGATTGGCAACTCATGTATATAAGAAACCAGGCTCACATCATCTCATCGCTCTGCTCTCCCACTGTATCACGCTCTTGTTCTTCATAGTCCAAGCTGTTTTACCACCATGTCAATGTTCCAATAAGTAGATACAGAAGGAAACTGCAGGAGGAGAGTACAGCATTCTCCCTCTTTAAAAATGTTTCATAAATCACTTCTACTCATATCACATTGGCTAAAATGATGATATCTAGTCATGAGAGAAGCTGGGGAAATTAGTCTGTAACTGGGCATTTATGTAAATAAAAGTACAATGTTACAGAAAAAAGAGATAGATATTGGCACATAAGAAGAAGTTCCTACCGCACTACTACCAGATGATTTGATACAAGAACAAAAAATATATCCTAGGAGCTCAAGCCTTTCTCCATCATCATAACCCTCATTAAAGCCACTTCATAATCAAAATCTTCTTAGAGTTAAACGTGGGGTAGGCATCTTTAATTTAAAAAGAATACACACATGCATACACACACACAAAATTAATGAATCACCTCAAGTGCTGGTCCTTAAGTAATAAACTGAGCCCCATAAATAGCAAAAGCAGCAAAAGTGTTGGGCTATAATTATGCAAGTAGCTTGAATGACACATTCCAGCTGATGTTTTATGAATAAGACCTCAATAGAAGCTTGTTTGCTCTCTACTCTGCAGTGTTTATATGTTGCTCCAGAAGTTTCATATCTATTTCTTCTATTCATTTCCTTTATTCCTTCACTCTGCAGCTCATCATACTATCCTTTCAAAAATTTAACATTTAATTTTTCCCCAAAACTTTTCACCTTCTTTTGGTATGCACATATTGATTAGCTCTCAGCTAACAGCTGGATTTTCTTTTATTTTCTGCCAATATTATTAATGATAGTAGATATTCTCTAAGTATTAACATGATCCATTTGTTGGTGGATCTCTAGCATATCTCTAGATATAATGGGGCAGTGTTCATTTCTCGCCATCCACCAACATTCTTTGCTTAACAATTTTTGTAATGGAAATATTTTTCTCTTCATCTTGTCTCACAATTTTGGGATTTTTACTGACTTCTTTTCTCAAACACATTTTAAATCTCTCCAAATCCCATCTAGTCTTTTCAAGTTCTCATCCTGTTTGATCTCTTTGTTGTCTATCTATGACTAGTCCTAAAATCATGATTTATTTCATAGCAGTTCATCTAAATCCATCAATAGGTTCCCTACCATCTACATTTAAAACTCTAACTCTTCAATCTGATCTTCAGAAGCCTCCACAATTTGTCCGAAACCTGTCTTTCCCATCTTACTATAATTCACCATGGTAAGCATTGAGCTCCTCACTCCTGAAAGTCTGTGGCGTGACCAGCAGCACCCATCTCCTCTTGGAGACTGACTGAATCAGAATTTGCATCTGAACAAGAAACCCTCTCCGTAGGTAATTGGTGTTTACCTGTTTTAGCACATCAATTCTTGACACAAAATAAGACCTAGTAGATTGTCATCCACCTCTGTCTAATCCCCAAACCTGTTTTTTCCTACAGGCTAATTGAAGTTTTACCTCTAAGAATGATTCTTGCCCAGTATAATATTAGAAAAAGCAGCAAGCCTGGACCTCTGGGTTCTTATGATTTAACATGCCTCACGCCATGGTGGTACTGAGGCCACAGAAATTGGGCTTGCTTCTATGAAGAACAAGGAAGGCATTCTGGAAGAGCTAGCCTTGCCCTCTTGTCTGTCATTTGCTTTGCTTATTTGCAGATTTTGTTGTAATCCAAAGCAAAATTTAACTTTGTCCAATTTTTTATTCTGGCCCATATTTGAATCTGAATCAGTCTATAGTCAGAGCCAGCTCAGGATCGATCTTTTTTTTTCTTTTTTTTCTTTTTTTTCTCAACACCTAAACCTTAGCACTATGCAATGTGCATGCTCAGTGCTTGATACTGAAATTGTTCACACCGAAATCCAGTGCTAAAAAAGAAAGAAAAATAGCATATTCACTTGTGATCTTGTATTAAGCAACTTCAATACAGTAAAATGTTAGGTACTAACATAATTATCGTTGTTATCCCTATTATGACTATAATTTAAGACCAAGATGTCATTATATTTAAAAAAATGTGGGGATCCCTGGGTGGCGCAGCGGTTTGGCGCCTGCCTTTGGCCCAGGGCGCGATCCCGGAGATCCGGGATCGAATCCCACGTCAGGCTCCCGGTGCATGGAGCCTGCTTCTCCGTCTGCCTGTGTCTCTGCCTCTCTCTCTCTCTCTGTGACTATCATAAGTAAATAAAATAAATAAATAAATAAATAAATAAATAAATAAATAAATAAATAAATAAATAAAAAATTTTAAAAAAAAATGTGAAAGTTGACTTTCAGTTCCATATTGATATATCAGGGCCAGGACTAATGATCTTTTAACAATGATGATCTGGATCTCATAGTGTTTAAGCTTTTTATGAAAAGCCTATGATTTATTTTACCTAGATTATCTTGGCAAGAAGTATGGGTGTGTCATCTTATTATAGCTATATAATGGTAGCCATAACCTGCTTGTAAGGGCAATATAGCCACAGAAGAGATGCCCTACCTTTTTAGAAAAAGCACAAATTAGAATTAGGCATGATTTTATGAAAAATGACAAGTGAGCAATATACTTAAATATAACCCAGCTGTTAAAAACATTAATGCTACTACATTTAATGAAATTTACATGGTGGTAACTTCAGTCATCAGACCACACTGTCTGGGTCCATTTATTCTCCTCCCATGCTCCCTCAAACCCACTGCAGTCATGCTTTTATCTACATACTACCAAATCCAATTAAAATCATTAATCCTTCAGCTTATTTGAAATTCTAACAGCATTTATCATCCTTAATTGTTCCTTCCTTCTTGAGACTCTTTCTTCTCTTGATGTTATAAATTATCCTGGTTTTACTTCTGCCTTACTGGCTTCTCCTTTTTAGGCTCCTGTGTCAACTCTTTCTCCTCTTTCTAACCTCTAAATATTGAAGTTCCTTGGATTTAGCCCCTAACTTTTTACTTCACTCTTCAGATGCAGCCAGCCAGTCCTATGATCCTAAGTGCCACCAATACAAATATCAATGACCATTGGATTTGTATCTCTAAATTCTAGCCAAGTATTGTCCCTAAACTCCAGACTTCTGTAGCCAATAGCCTATCCTACACCTGCAGCCTATTCAATCATAAGTCAGATCATGCTACACACAACTTAATACTTTCCAATTGTTTCCCTTCACACTTACAATACAACCTAACATCCTTTCCTTCCTACTCTGATACTTTTTCCCAAGATATTTACATGCCTTGTTCCTTCATTTCCATTGCAATGAAGCCCTTAGATAAGATGGTAGAAACAGCCCAGTGTTGTCCTTAGTTGGAATTCAGGGTAGGGTTGCTCTTTCCAGTACAGCCAACAGAAGACATGTATTAGGGTGATCAGCTCCTCCCAGTTTGCCCTAGGGTGATCCAGGTTTTAGCCCTGAAAAACTGGTGCTCTTGGAAATCTCCCAGTTCTGGACAAATTGGGACAGTTAACCATCTTACAATGTATTTATAAGTTGTAACTAAGCCCACTTTTCTCACAGTGGCTCAACTGAATCACTTTCTCATTTAAATCATAGATTTAAATAGGCTTTTATGAGCTTTAACCACAATGTTGTTATAGATCGCAAATAATCAACTACTCTAGATTGCAAACAACCAATTTTCAAACTAAATGAAAGACCACAATTATATTGCCTGAATGTGAATGCACAAAATCTAAAGGCATATTTTCACCATATATTTAGGAGTACACCCACTAGAACTCATGAATAAACGTGTGCTTTGCAAGTATACCTTTGAATACTGAGCTGAGAAAATACTATTCACGTTACTGCTATATTTAATATAGGTTTGTTAATAGAAAGCTAGATACATACCATGTATGACAATATACTTTTAATATAACTCTCCAAAAAAATAAAATAAATATGAAAATATGTAAGTATAGAGCTATTATTTTCATTGTTTTCTATTCATAAGAAGAACTTTCTACATTCAAGGAAACCAAGAAAGGAAAGCAACTAATCCCTTAGAGGGTTGCAATTAAAGATGAAGTTTTATTATTTTATTTTTGGCAGTTTAACAATTTAGCTGCAAAACACATTGATCCTCTATTTCCAGATTTATAACAAAAAATAAAAACAATACAAGTGAAAGCATAGGTATTTGTTCCCAGGTAATGAAAATATTTCTGTATCATTTATATAAAATGCTTGTTTACAAAGCATTCATTTTACTACAATTACAGGTGTAAAAATCATTGTTCATAATAATGTTTTATATGTGAAATCAAATTATTAATCTTAAAAATATGAAATGCTTTTTAAAAATTTATTGAAAGTAGCTCAATTCCTTCATAGCCATGTTTAGATAGTATTTTCATAAATTATATTGTTTTATCTCTAAATATACATAATATTTTCTCCCCAACTATTGGTTGGCTTACAATAATGGAAATTTTCTTATTTTGTCCCTTTTAGGGGGAGGGGATAGCAATGATAAATTCTGGCTAAAACTGCCACCTTAAAATGTTTGTTAAACAAGCCTTATTTGGTCAGTTCCTCCTTCCATGTAAATAAGCAAGAGAAAGGCCTAATCCTGATGACATAATCTGCAGTCTTTGCTGATTTTGCCTTAGTGGCTTATCATCTTTAGCCAGTGAATAATTCTTTCATTTTGAGCTCATCTTGTCCCTGATGGCCCAATTATTGCTTCTGGGTAATGACCCAGTCAGATCTTATTTAGAAAGAAACGTACTCCTAAACAGCACACAGTGATGCCTTTTTGACCTCAGAGAAGCCACAAAGGACGGCTGCATTATCATACAGAGTAAAATGGCTCCAGTAAAATTAGGTTCCAGCTGAGAAGAAAGCTTCCTGAAGGCATTTGGTACCTCAGAATCATTGACTAGATCAAATGTTCCATTAGAAATTGTAATTGGTTTCATTCTTCATTCTCCAAGATGTCATTCATAAAAAATTATTAGGTGGTAATGACTGACCACAAGGTAGACCCTTTTATGCAACCTTGAATCTGCTCTGTTACTTAGCTAATAAACAATCCAGTTCTCTAAATAGTTCCCTTCAGATCTGTTTTCACCCCTTAATCACTATGTGTTTTTTATTTCAGTTCTGTTTTTTTCAAATTTTCAAAAGCAAAGACCAACCCTGGCTATCATAAAAACTGTTTTCTCACTGGCGATAAATGCTCTCTAGTGTAGAATGCACAAAGTACTTGACTGTTCTTTTTATCATGCTAACTGAGAAACGTAGATTACACAGGAACCTGTCCAATTTATGTTGAGATTTATCATGGGTTTTTTCTTTAATTCAGATAATTCAAGTAAAAATGCAAAATAAAGTTGAAAATAAAGACCATCATTTGGTTATTAGGATGGCTGATGTATTTAATAGGTTGTGAGGAACAAAATCGGGGAGGAAAACTAATGCTAGTAGGAGAGAATGAGAAATACTTTTGGAGTAGGGGGAGGGTAATAGTCATAGGCCAGCCAAGATCTACGTGCAGCAATAAGACCATGGGCTTCCAAAAGGGGACTCACTTGCCAGTCCCTGGATTCTTAATGTTACCTAGCGCTGTTCTGTGTCTTCCTTGCTATTTTGGCAAGAACTGCATCTGTACCCTTTTCCCACTCTCGGCTTTCTGCATTACTATTTCTACTCAAATGACGGGGAAATCTGCTAAGGGAATGACCAATTAATGGCCAGATACCATTGTTAACCTATTAGTCTTTCTCTGGTAAAGGGCAATCATAACTACTTTAACCCCAATAATTTTCTTTTCACCTTTTTTATTTGGTAAGAGCTTGTCTTTTCATCCCTAGATCATGAATGAGTAAGTACCAAGCCTCCTAGTTCTCATTGCTGAAGTATGGCTAATTACCCTGGAAGGACAAAACAAATCATAATTATGGACAAGGTGAAGACATTTCCCTCCAACTCTGATCAAATTCATTTCTCTCCCTCTTATAACCTCATAACTCCAACTCAAGGTGTATATATCCAAAGAAGGTCATGTCTTAAAATATGACTTTGAGCCCATAGATTTTACACAATTGACTCATAGTGAGCAAGAACACCACATAAATTCAGGTATTATTGCTGTTGTTACTAAATCATATTGGCAGTTTAAGGCAACATTTCTCAAAATTGTTGTCAGCTGACCAGTAACAGCATCATCTAAAAACTAGAGTGCATATCCTCGTCCCCACCCAAGACTTATGAATTAAAAACTCTAGGGGGAAGGCCCAGCCATCTGTAGCTTAACAACTCTTCCAGGTGATTCTTATGTACACTAACATTTTAATAATCATTGTCTTAAGTAACACTTAATATATCTGATTCCAGTTAATAGAGATAATGGCTAAGAGCTCTAGAATCAACAACCATTTAAAGGAGAACAAACAGACGGCATTTATTCAGAGCTTTCTATGCAAGGGAATCAGCTACTATCAACTTCATTTCCCAGACTCAAGGCAGGCAAGGGAGTGGAAAATCCTGATAGTTTAAAAAAAATGTGTGTGGGGGGGAGGCTTTTGATATATTCTGACTGGAAGTTGTTGGCATAGGGAAGCTGGAGGACTCACCAGAAATGGTACTGGTTTCAGGAATGTATCTGGCTTTTTCTGCTTGATTCTGAGAGGAAACAGCATTTAAAAAGAGGGAAGCTGGCAATTATTGACCTTTCTGGGCCAATTGTTACAGAAGTGTGATTTGGCTTACTGAAATGGATGCCACCATGGCTGGCAGGTCAGCATCCTATAATCATGTTTGTTGGCCCATCCCCAACCCCCATCCTCCACCTCTTTGGTTTTCACACTTGAGATAGATTGCACAATTCAGGGAAGGGGAAAGATCCCAGTCTTCACTACTAAGGCATTGTACAGTTCTCTTCACAGTCCACTGCATTAAGAGATCTTCTTGACCTTTTTGTTGCTATATCTTCATAGTGAACATATGACAAGAAAATGACTGCACAGGATCATTTAAGACTCAAGAAACAATGCAATGAACCAACATCATGAACACTCTAAAATAAGAACAATTAATATTCTTTATTAAATCTTTGGAATAGGGAACCCCAATTACTCATCTCGGGCCAAGAGAACTAAACCGTAGGCCATAAGAATTAACCTGAGAGCCAAGTAGTTTTATCCTAAAGCCAATACATGCAGCCTGTTCTATCTTACCTATGTTACTGATCCAGTTATAGAGAGAAATACTGCCAATGGTCTAGACACCAAAATGACTAGCCAACAATAAACCTAGAGCAATACAATTGTCCATCTCTACTCATGCCCCTGAGTTAAGATTGATCTGTATTCCATGTAGGTCATTGATGGTATCATTAATAACTTCTGTCAGTGATAAGTTTTTACTGTCTTTTCTGTTTGTATGATTGCCACCAATGGGAATATTGCTCTGATAGTTTATATAAATAATGAGTCAGTAATCCTCCCACAAGGATGCACCAGTAATCAAAGGTGATCTCCTTTTGGAGCTCATACATGAATAAGAACCCCCAGCCTTTATAGAATTATAAAGTCTTGGCATTCCAAAGGGGCATGAGGTATTACTATGAAGCAACAAGGACCAGACATATCCAACCCACAAAGGAAGTAGGAGTACATGGAGATACAGGATTAAAAAGATAAATTGTTTGTGACAAAAGGTCAGAGCCAAAGCCTCACATTAACTGGATTACATATTTGGGTCTCTACTATTTTTTTCATTTGGTAAGCTCACTGCCTTACAAAGATTATTAACTAAATTTAGATTTACCTAGGGTCTGACCAATAGATTATAATAATTTGTTCTTTTTCTGAGAGAAAGGAATACTAGCAAAGTTATGGATTGAGTTGCTGAAAGTCATTTCTGTCTGGATTCAAGTGGAAGTGCTGTCAGCTGTAATTCCCTCTTATGATGAGACCAGAATTGCCAAAAGGTTTTTATCATAAGAACCAGTGATGGGTGGCATATGCAATGGTAGGATTGATGGCAGTGGCTACTATTTGGTCTACCAAAGAATTAGTATGGCACGAGTAAGGCATTAGTATATTCTGACCTAAAAATTAAAATAAAAAAGAAAGAAAAGAGAAAAAGGCCATTAGTCTACAATAAAGGAAAATTGAAAAGAAATGCTTATAAGCAAACAGAAAAACAAGACAGACATTATACAAGGATCTTGGTCTGATATCTTGAGCAGAAGTATCTGCATTCCAAAGGTCTTGAGTTAGCTATCTGTTTCTGAAGATAAGCAGCTTCTAAATTTCTGAGACTCTTCAGTTTGAGTTCCCCTACTGGTAGCCCTCGAATTGTGTGAATTCCCAATGGCTCCTTTAGCTGTGAAACATGAACCCAAGAACTGACCTTCTGGAGTTTCACTGCTGCATTTGTTATAAATCGTTACCTCATAAGATTACTTCCTAGGAGTTTCAAGAAAAGTTTTTCTCTAATGTTCCTTCCAGTAGACAAATCTCCTGATTGAAGGTCACGAAGAGAATAAAGATCATACTGATGTTGTAGAAAGGCAGTCTTAATTTGTTAATAAAAAGACTGAGCATAGTACCTGGGTCCCTTGAAATATTTTGCCATGCCTGTGCAGCAGAGTCTAGTATCAGAAATGAAATCCATAAATGCATGGGCCTACCTGTTCTTAGTTCATACAAGGATAACTCCCAAGGGAGTGAACTGTATATCATAAGGAGTAGTGGGAATAACTTTGCCCCAGAGAACACACAAGTTTCTGAAAATTTTCCGAGATATATACAGATGTCATTGTTTTTTTCAACCTTTTCCAGAAGGTTGTGGACAGTAAAGGCAGTATAGCTTTTGAGTAAGAGGTAACACTTTATAGAGTTCTCTTATGTTTTCCATAAATTTGTGCTGCAGTCACCTGATACAAAATTTGGTGAACCTAGGTTGAAAACATCAAAATCAAACAGCATTTTAGAGACTGAATCTTTTGAGCAAATGAAAGTTTTAACCCATTCTGAAAATAGATATACAATAATGGAAATATATTCAGATCCCATGGAGGATGGGAGCTAGATAAAATTCATCTAAGGTGGTCAAATAGCTCTTTTTCTTAAAATTTATTTTTTATTGGTGTTCAATTTGCCAACATATAGAATAACACTTATTAGTAGCAACAAACTTTTTTAAAAAGATTATTTATTTATTTATTTATTTATTTATTTATTTATTTGAAAGAGGGAGAATACGAGTAGAGGGAGACGGGTGAGCAAACTCCTCGCTGAGTGGGGAGCCTGATGCAGAGCTTGATCCCAGGATCCTGAGATCATGATCTGAGCCAAAGTCAGACACTTAACTGACTGAGCCACCTAGGTGCCTCAACAAAGATACTAGTGGCTACAAACTATTAATAGATGTTCCAATAATATGCCTTTTCCCCACTGGAATGGTAAGCCATTGACTAAAGTGAAAAAAAAAAAAAAAGATGAGATTGATAATTCTAAAGTTAAGTCCCAGGAACTCCAGGTTGACTGATATTTTATCCCTTACTCTGTGCTATGGACCCTCATTCTGTCATATACCAGAGAATCCTTGGAACATACACATAGTACAGAATTGAGAATATGTAGCAAAGAGCTTTACTCTCTGCTCTTTACCCTCTATCCTTGTTCAGGGGACCTTAGCCCTCAACTCCTACTTTCCACTCAAGTATATGACTTGGGGATTTAAGTCCATTCAGATTCTAAACTCAGCTCCATGTCTGTAGATTCTATTCTATCTGGATCTATGATCTCATGCTCCCACCTACTAGAGTCAATTTATATTCTGAAGCACCTAGAAATCTTTTCCCATATAGCCTCAAGGAGGTCTCTGGGGCCTAGGTGGACATTGCTGCCAGGCTAATCCTCTCAAGAGGGGGCAGGGTTCTAAAATGTGAAGAATTCCCAAAGAACTATTTGCCTATGATAGTAAACAGGCCTTGGAGGTGCAGGTTAGGATATTCTCACAAGAGCAAACATGGCTCTTTAGCATTTTAGTGTAAACATGTTTACACCACTAATATACACTTAATCACTGAGAATTTCATAAAATCAAAGATCTCTCTTTTTTGTTTTATATTTTGTCATTATTTATCGTGTGGTCCAAGGATCAGAAACAGCACCTGGGAGCTTGTTTAGAAATGCAGAACCTTAGTTTCCACCACAGATCTATTTCACCAATAATCATTTTAATAAGACTCCACCTAGGTGATTCATATGCTTATTAAATTAATTTCACCTTCTCTTTTCTTCACTTGAGATTGCTGGCCTATTATATGCTCCAGAGGGCAGTTTCTATGACTGCTTATTCACTTATCTTCAATGCTTAGGACTGTCTTATAGAACACATTCTACATTGTTAATTGAATTAATTAACAAATTAATGGAAGACCTAGACGGTGAGTTAATTCCAGGTTTATATAATGTCAATGCACTTACACTGACCCTCAACATTGGTCTGTTTGGGAAATTAAATTCACCCATCTGAATGCTACAGTGCCAACCCCAGCATCATAAATAGGCCAAGAAGCTGACTTTGACTATGCCAAAGCCCTCTGAATAGTTTTCTGCTCAGGATTTGTTGAGAAGACACAATCTTTCGTTTTTCCCCCCATACTACTACTAATAAAATATGTCTGTGAACACCTGCCAGTAATCCTAACTGCTTTCTACCCTAAGAACTTCAGTAGGAGACTAATATATAATAGAAAAATTAATCTGGAAATGGAAGTTGTGTCTAAGCATTTTTCCCTGTAACACTGCCAGTTTTATGTAGTTCTCTTGTACTAAATGGGCAATGTAACTTCTCTCTCTCTCTAATATAATAGTGCTTCTCTCCCTGAGTCTCAAATAGTACTCTAGATGATAAGATGATTTGTTGCTCCACACTGGTGATATTCTATAATCAGCTTATTATAAAGCTAATTATATGTTCCTTAACTCTCTAAGTTAGAACCTAGAAGGAGATGCTAATGTCTTTAAGATCCAAAGTTGCTTTAAAAATCAGGCATATTCAATCACATGTATGAATCCTTGTTTTTTAAAGTAGTAGCACAGTAAAATTCTGGTTTTGGAAAAATAAAGTAACAAACCTAAAGTATATATCCCAGTTTCAGCATGATTCATTAATTCACCAATTAATGTATGAATTCATTCAATGAGCATTAACCAAAACGCTTTTATTTATAAAACACTGTACTAGTTAATGTGGAATATACAAGGTAAAATAAAATGAACCCTTCTCTCAATGAGTCCTCAATGTGTTTATCTATACAATTCTTCTAGGATGATTATAATTTCATTATTTCTTTAAAAATAATTTAAATATGACATGGGTTACCACTTCAGTGTCTTCATTCCATCATTTCCTGATCATTCAGGCATTAATTAATTCATTCAACAAATAATAATTGCTAGAGACACAGGAATGCAAAGATGCTGGGTCTTTGTACAGTGGTAGAAGAGACCAGCAATATTGCCAACCTCATGGAACTTACAGTGTAGTGGAAAGAAACAGAAATGAAGCTAACAAGACTGTATATAAAATAATTGCAGGGAGTGATAAATTCTATGAAGAAAATATCAAGATAATAGGAATGATAATGATCGAAAGATAGAGGTTCTTTTGGGCAGGGCAGTCAAACTTTATCAGATGAAGTGAAATTTAAGCAGAGGTATAAATAATAACAGGAAGCCAGCCAGCCTTGTACAAATCTGGAAGAAAGATGAGCCACGCAGGGGAAGCACCAAGCATAAATACATAAAACTGAAGATAAGCTTAATACAAAAATGTTCAAAACTGCATACACAGGTAAACCAGTTTCACAATGAAATATCCTATGGTGTTTAACTAAGACTGTTAAAAATTCATCTTAAAAATGTTAAAACATAAACAGTTGCTCATTTAGTTTACAAAGCTCTTAACAATTTTTATTACCAAACTAAATAAATGGAATACAAAAAAGGCAAAATTATAATCAGTGGGAGATGAAGATGTCTACACATTCTAATTATCACAATTACCAACGTACTTGAATCTGTATCTATAAACATCACATCACTTTCTCTACTGTAATCATAAATGAACTGTCTCTACTTCCAATACTATCTGCTCTGCTTATATGCCAAATAGATCTATAATCTTTTACTTATTCAAGGATTTAGTTTTATTAACTCTACCCTCCTCTCATGTACCATCAATTTTGTACTCTGTCCTGGATTATTCCCACGTGTTAATAAAAGTGTCATTATACCTTCTATCTTTCAAAAACATAAAAAGCTCTTGACAGTAGTCTTCTTTAGCTAGTGTTCTAACATTTTTGTTAGAACATTTTGTTTCTCTTTATGGAAAAACTCCTTAGGAGATTTTGCTGTTGTTCTTACCACGTCTAATTCCTCTCCTATTCTTTCCTGAACTAACTCTTCCTCTCTCTTTCTCTTTCTTTCTTTTCTTTTCTTTCTTTCTTTCTTTCTTTCTTTCCTTTTTTCTTTTTTCTTTCTTTTTTTTTCTTTTCTTTTTTCTCTTTTTCTTTTCTTTTTTTCCTGAACTCACTTTAATCATAATTTACATCCATACCACTTCACCAAAATGCCTCTTGTCCAGATTATGAATAGTCCCCACATTGCCAAATCCAATAGCCAATTCCCTATTTGACTAGAGGAGCATTTGAAAAGAAGATCACCTCCTTGTTCTTAAAACACAAATTTAATTGGCCTTCAGAAAAGCACAAACTCCTGGATAACCTTCTTAATTTATCAGCCTCCCAGCCTCCTTTGCTAGTTCATATATATATTTAGCCAAACTTTAAATTTTGGAGCATTCCAAGGCTCAATGCTTGAAACAGTTTTTTTCTGACTACACTCACTCTGAAGTAAATTCATACTGTATTATAAAGTATTACCACTTTAAATATTGTACATATCCCAACAACTCCCAACTTGTATCTCCAGCCCACTAAACTCTGGCATTCCAATCTCATAGGTTTCCCTAACTTGACATACTCAAATCGACATCTTGCTTTTTCCCCTGTTCAATTCCTCTAAAGTCCTTCTCATACCAATATAAATGGGACGTTCATCCTTGTAACTAAAAATGAGACTCTCAAATGATGCTTACTAACTGATCAGTGATAATATTTAGACTGAAAACATCATGAAGTTTTGTTTGTTTTGTTTTGATTTTTTGTAACTTAACTGACATATTATTCTTATAATTTTTCATTTGGTTTTCCTGAGCTTTTCAGGTTGATAACCATTGTTTGTCTTCATACTCAGATGCTAATTTTTACTTCCTCTTTTCTACTATCTGTACTCACTTACTTTGCTTTCCAAGTTATTACAATAGAACTTCCAGAACAATGTCAAATAACTTCCTTGCCAACTTTCTAGCTTTAAAGGGAATGCCTCTAATGTAACATAACATTTATTATTAAATATAATGTTGACTGTTATTTTAAGATAAACAATTTTTTAGTTTTATTTTTTCAATAAACAATTTTTATAATATTGAGGAATAGTATAATTAATATGATATTCTTAGTTTTCAAAGAATCTTATTAGGAACAGATGCTGAATTTTATTCAAAGGCATTGTTTTGATAATGATCATATAATCTTTTTATTTTGTATGAACGGTGTAAACTTTAATAATTGGTCTAAGTCCTTCTTGGTCATTGTATATTTTTCTTGGTACTAAAGCCCTAAATAGATCTCATTTAGGAGTTTTTCATGCACATGATTTGATTGCTCTATGGGCCTTTTGATAATGTTAGCTTTAAAAATTGAATACAGGATCATGCCATTTTCTACATAGGAGAATTAAGCCTTTTCTAAACACTTTCATGATTTTAATCTGTTCCCCTTATTTACTTCTTGTTGAGGCAGTTTGATTCACTTTGTATTTTCCTTAAAATTTTCCATTTTACCAAGACTTACTAATACAAGCTTTAAAAGATATCTTCTCATAAACATTTCTATATCTTTCCTACATGTGGCTCTGTCTTCTTTCCACTTCATTATAGTTTTGTTTCCTCACTTTTTCCCTTCAGTAAACCTTTCATTAAATTGACTATTTTATTAACTTTTCAATTATTTATCAATCTCTTGTTTTTTGTTTCGTAAATCATTAACTTCTGTTTTCTGTTTTATTAATTCATTCTTTATGCTTTTCAGTGTTTTAAATTTTTTTGCAGCTTCTTGCATTTGAATGTTTTGTTTCATTTTTTTTGTTTTATTTTTTTTAAGATTTTATTTATTTATTCATGAGAGAGAGAGAGAGAGAGAGAGAGAGAGAGAAAGAGAGAGAGAGAGGCAGATACACAGGCAGAGGGAGAAGTAGGCTCCATGCAGGAAGCCCAACATGGGACTGGATCCCGAGTCTCCAGGATCCCACCCTGGGCTGAAGGCGGGGCTAAACTGCTGAGCCACCCGGGCTGCCCTGTTTTGTTTTATTTTCTTTTGTTTTAAAATAAAAAGGATTCCAGAGTATTCCCTCTGAGTGCAGCTTAGGTTGAAGTGTTGTTATTATTATTTTTTTATTGTATGCAATTACATCTTTGATGTCATTTTGTGACAAGAATTATTCCGGAGAGTAATTTTTTTATTTCTAAATGATTGATTTTTGTTGTTGTGTTTGTTTTTTTCATTTGTGATTTTCCAGAGTAGATCATACAATTACATGCTATTAAAGTTATGAATCCATACAAATAGGCTTGATTATTAACCTAGGAGTAATTGAGAAAACCACTGAAGGGTTTAAACTGTGGACAGAACCAATCACACCATAGAAAAATGTTTCCTATTTCCACGTGAAAAAGGCAGTGCAGAGGAACAGGAGTCAATATAAAAAAAAGATTTGTTAAAGATATATGGAATAATCCAGGCAAGAGGTGATGGTACCCTGAAATAAAGGAGCATGGATATGGAAAAACATGGATATATTTATGCGATAGTTTAGAAATAGGGTCAGCCTATGGTGGTTGACTGAATGTGGGTATTGAAGGTGAGGGAAAAATAACAGATGGCACTGGGGATTTGGTTTGAGCAAGAGGGTTATTGATGCCATTCACTGAGATCTGGGGGAAAAGAGAAGTAGAGTGAAGGATAGTAGTAGTCTGTATAAGTAGAGTCTCCAGTACCTGTAAGTCTCTAAGTTGAGATGATGAGCAGGCAGTAGAAAATGTAAGTTTGAATGAAGAGAGAGAGGAAAGATCTAGGCCAGAGATGGAAATCTGGGGGAGTCCTCATTATCTACCTGATAGTAGAAGTCAATAAAAGAGTGAGATTAGAATAGCCTATGAAAGAATCTTGATTTCTGGGAAAGTAACTTTTCTTCTTTCTAAAAATATAATCATTTAAAAACATTTAATATCATCTGCAATTTTGTTCACTGTATTCTTAAATGGGGGTCATTTTATACACACCTCTTTTCATCTTAAGTTGTTTTCCTAATAAATATCTGGTAAAAATATTAATCCTTCAAAATCAACTGGCTCTAGTTCATTCTTTTTAATTCCTGAATTGTATTCCATAGGGCAGAGAATAATAAATTATGGAATCACGTTTTTTTAGGTGAGCATTTCCTTTGTGTTCTACTGCATGCCAAGATTAATGATACTATAATAAACTCTGTGAAAATAAGTCCTTACATATTAACAGTTGAGTTTGGTACACTAGCAATATGACATAGTGGAAACATAACCCCAGTCTTTTTCTGTCAGCTTTACATTATACTTAAGAAGTCTCAATTCCTTTCTTGGTATGAGCAGAGTACTATGAGTCAGGCTTTGTAACTGTGCCTCTAGGAAGTGACTGACATGACATTTCTTTCTTCACTCACAGTGGGAAAGAGGGCAATGGATTCACCCATCCTCTGGTTTGATTGAGAAGCATTTCAGGTTGCCATAACAAAATACCATAACCTGCATGGTATGAACAACAGAAATTTATTTTCTCACAGTTCTAGATGCTGGAATGTCCAAGATCAAGGGTTTCCTGGTAAGAGCTCCCTTCCTGGCTTACAGATAACTACCTTCGGGATCCCTGGGTGGCGCAGCGGTTTGGCGCCTGCCTTTGGCCCAGGGCGCGATCCTGGAGACCCGGGATTGAATCCCACGTCGGGCTCCCGGTGCATGGAGCCTGCTTCTCCCTCTGCCTGTGTCTCTGCCTCTCTCTCTCTCTCTGTGACTATCATAAATAAAAAAATAAAAAATAATAATAAAAAAAGATAGCTACCTTCTCACAGTGTGCTCATATGACCTTTTCTCAGTGTGTGTGCCTGGGGAGAAAAAGAAAAACTCTCAGGTCTCTCCTTATAAGGGTATTAATCCCATTATGACCTCATCTAACCCTAATTACCTCCTAAAGGCCCCCATAGACCATCACAATGGAGGTCAGGACTTCAACATAAGAATTTGGTGGAAAGAAAAAAAAAGAATTTGGAGGAAACACAAACATTCAGTCCATAACAGAGGCTGAGTTCTGACCTTCAGGTTGACCAGCACTGGTTGTCTTACACACATAGCTATAGATAATGTCCTTAGCATTTTTTAGGAAACCATCTCCTTTTCTGGGAGGCCAGACTATAGAGGATCAGTATAATCCTTAACCCTTAATATCTTCCGATAGTTTTCTTATAATTTCTTCTTCTTCCCCCCTTCTCCTCCCTCTCTCTCTCCCAACCTCCTCCCCCCTTCTCTTTTTCTCCTTCTCTTTTCTCCCTCTCCCTCTTTCCCTCTCTTTCCTCCCATCCCTCCTCTCTCCTTCTCTCACTTTGAAAACTCATATATTGTTGGTAGTTAAAATATTACAACTGCTTTGGGTAAAGGACTAGCAGTTTCCTAAAAACTTAAACATGAAGCACACAACCTAGTACCTACATATGAAAAGTGAAAGCATACATGCTTACAGGGATGTTTATAGCTGCATTATTCATGATGAAGCAAAACTGGAAATAATCCAAATGACCACCAGATAGAGAATGGCTTAAAAAATGCGGTATTGCATATGATAAAAAAAACTACATGGCAATAAAAAAATTAAAATGAACTACTGACACACACAACAACACAGATAAGCCTCAAAAACATTATGTTCCAATAAAAACATAAATTGCTATATGCTGTATGATTTTATTACATGAAACTATTTTTAAAAAGCAAAATCATAAAGACTGAATGCAGATCAGTGGTGGTCTGACACCCAGAATATCACTCAGTCACCCACCGGCTGACTGCAAATACAAAAGTAGCTACTATTTCTTGGGGACAATATTAGTTGCCCATGGCTGCTATAACAAATTACCACAAATTCAGTGGCTTAAAAAAATAGGCAGAAATGTATTCTGAATTCTAAGGGGCTACAAGTCTAAAATGTGACTTACAGGACTAACATCAAACAGGGCTACCCTCCTTCAGAGGCTCTACGGAAAATGTTTTCTTGCCTTTTCCAGTGTCAGAACATTCCTTGGGCTCATGGACCTTCTCCCATTTTCAAAGCCAGTGGCATAGAATTCCTCTGATTCTGCTTCTCACTCTTGTCACATGGGTCTGTCTATTGAATCTATCCCTCCCTCTTAAGATATGTGTGATTGCATTTAGGGTCCATCCTGAAAATCTAAAATAATCTGCCCACTTTAAGACCCTTAATTCAATCACATCTGCAAAGTCTTTTTTAATTATTGCCATATAAGGTAACATTCAATGTTCGAAGGATTAGAACATGGATTTTTTTTTTTTTTCCTGTAGGGTAGGGGTATGGCTTTAAAAAAATTTTTTTTTTTCCTACCACAGGGATGATGAAAATTTCTATGTTTCAGTTATGGAATAATACCAAAAGTGCACATAATTATTTAATGGTACACTTAAAACAAATGCACTTTTTTAAAAAATGAGAAAAAACAGGAAGAAAAAAAGGAAGGAAAGAGGGAGGGAGGGAGGGAGGGAGGGAGGAAGGAAGGAAGGAAGGAAGGAAGGAAGGAAGGAAGGAAGGAAGGAAATTATCTTAAAAATGGCAAAGGCAAAAAAAAAATGGCAAAGGCATGAGCAATTTGTAAAAGAAGGAATAACCCAAAACCATCACCATAGTGAGCAAAGGAATGTAAATTAAAACAAAAGACATATTTGGAGTGTTTTACAAAGATACATTTGGAAACAAACTCTGTCATAGATGGAAGAATAATTTAGTATGTTATCTTTAGAAGACATTTGGTCAGAATATAAAAAGGAAATAAAATCAGCATCATTTTAAAGCACTAAGTCACTTAAAGGAATTTATTTTAAAAAAAAGATATATGTGGGATGCCTAGGTGGCTTCTGGCAGTCAATTAAGCATCAGATTTATGATTTCAGCTCAGGTCATGATCTCATGTGTAGTGGGACTGAGCCCCCAGTTGGGTTCTATGCTCAGTGCTCAGTGTGGAGTCTGCTATAGAGTCTCTCCCTCTGCCCTCCCCCACCTCCATTCCTACACTCTCTCAAATAAGCAAGCAAGTAAATAAATAAATAAATAAATAAATAAATAAATAAATAAATCTTTTTTAAAAAAAATCTCTATATCTAGAAAGTTTTAGTAATGTGAAGGTTTATAGAAATTTTATATTAGAAAATTCTAATCAACCTAATTGTTGAACACAGCTCAACTGAGGAATATTCAAAAACAAGTAAAACTACATCTAACATGTATTTGAGAGAAATTTATAACCATATATCACAGCAGACCTATTTTTTTTCAAAAGAAAACCATACTTGTACATGGAAAAATATTACTCATATGCTATTTCCTCTTTTGCTTATCTTCACTTTCCAAATTTTCACTATGAACTGTACATATTTTTATAGTAAGAAAAAAACACTTAAAACATTTTTCCCTCCCCAATAAATACTGCTTTAATTTTTCTGCCATTCGCTTTGCTAGTGGGCAAATAAATAGACAGCTAAGTCTAAAATGTATTAGATTCTGTTTTAGAAATCCAAAATCAGGGAGAGCCTTGGGGGATCTACATAATTTTTACAGCAACAGATCCACCCACTAATTCTTTAGTCTCTGCTCAGAAAACAAGACTGGGCACTTGAACCAAACTAAATAAAGCCTTCCATACAAAGTTGTTTTCTTTAAAGACCAGACATGTGTTGTAATTATCACTGTTGACTTGCTTTTTTCCACTGATTCTCTGTAGAATGTTGTCACTTTGTAGATATTTTATCTCTTGAGGAAAAAAATCTTTGCATTTCTTTGGCCCCAGCAATTTCTATAGATATTTCATCATTACATTTAAGTTTGGTGGTAGAAAAGAAAAAGTACATTTAAATAAAGCATTATTTTTTGTATATTTTTTATTGGAGTTCGATTTGCCAACATATAGCATAACACCCAGTGCTCATCCCATCAAGTGCCTCCCTCAGTGCCCGTCACCCAGTCTCCCCCACCCCCCGCCCACCTTCCTTTCTACCACCCCTAGTTTGTTTCCCAGAGTTAGGGGTCTCTCATGTTCTGTCTCCCTTCTGATATTTCCCACTAATTTTTTCTCCTTTCCCCTTTATTCCCTTTCACTATTTTTTAGATTCCCCAAATGAATGAGACCATATAATGTTTGTCCTTCTCCAATTGACTTACTTCACTTAGCATAATACCCTCCAGGTCCATCCACATCGAAGCAAATGGTGGGTATTTGTCATTTCTAATGGCTGAGTAATATTTCATTATATACATAGACCACAGCTTCTTTACCCATTCATCTTTTGATGGACACCGAGGCTCCTTCCACAGTTTGGCAATTGTGGACATTGCTGCTATAAACATGGGGGTGCAGGAGTCCCAGCGTTTCACTACATCTGTATCTTTGGGGTAAATCCCCAACAGTGCAATTGCTGGATTGTAGGGCAGATCTACTTTTAACTCTTTGAGGAACCTCCACACAGTTTTCCAGAGTGGCTGGACCAGTTCACATTCCCACCGACAGTGCATGAGGGTTCCCCTTTCTACACATCCTCTCCAACATTTGTGGTTTCCTGCTTTGTTAATTTTCCCCATTCTCACTGGTGTGAGGTGGTATCTCATCGTGGTTTTGATTTGTATTTCCCTGATGGCAAGTGATGCAGAGCATTTTCTCATGAGCATGTTGGACATGTCTATGTCTTCCTCTGTGAGATTTCTCTTCATGTCTTTTGCCCATTTCATGATTGGATTGTTTGTTTCTTTGCTGTTGCGTTTAATAAGTTCTTTATAGATCTTGGAAACTAGCCCTTTATCTGATAGGTCATTTGCAAATATCTTCTCCCATTCTGTAGGTTGTCTTTTAGATTTGTTGACTGTTTCTTTTGCTGTGCAAAAGCTTCTTATCTTGATGAAGTCCCAATAGTTCATTTTTGCTTTTGTTTCTCTTGCCTTCATGGATGTATCTTGCAAAAAGTTACTGTGGCCAAGTTCAAAAAGGGTGTTGCCTGTGTTCTCCTCTAGGATTTTGATGGAATCTTGTCTCACATTTAGATCTTTCATCCATTTTGAGTTTATCTTTGTGTATGGTGCAAGAGAGTAGTCTAGTCTCATTCTTCTGCATGTGGCTGTCCAATTTTCTCAGCACCATTTATTGAAGGGACTGTTTTTTTCCAGTGGATAGTCTTTCCTCCTTTGTCGAATATTAATTGACCATAAAGTTCAGGGTCCACTTCTGGGTTCTCTATTCTGTTCCATTGATCTATGTGTCTGTTTTTGTGCCAGTACCACACTGCCTTGATGACCACAGCTTTGTAGTACAACCTGAAATCTGGCATTGTGATGCCCCCGGCTTTGGTTTTCTTTTTTAATATTCCCCTGGCTATTGGGGGTCTTTTCTGATTCCACACAAATCCTAAAATAATTTGTTCCAACCCTCTGAAGAAAGTCCATGGTATTTTGATAGGGATTGCATTAAACATGTAAATTGCCCTGGGTAACATTGACATTTTCACAATATTAATTCTTCCAATCCATGAGCATGGAATATTTTTCCAACTCTTTGTGTCTTCCTCAATTTCTTTCAGAAGTGTTCTGTAGTTTTTAGGGTATAGATGCTTTACCTCTTTGGTTAGGTTTCTTCCTAGGTATCTTATGCTTTTGGGTACAATTGTAAATGGGGTTGACTCCTTAATTTCTCTTTCTTCAGTGTCATTGTTAGTGTATAGAAATGCCACTGACTTCAGGGCATAGATTTTATATCCTGCCACACTGCCAAATTGCTGTATGAGTTCTAGCAATTTTGGAGTCTTTTGGGTTTTCTACATACAGTATCATGTCATCTGTGAAGAGGGAGAGTTTGACTTCTTCTTTGCCAATTTGAATGCCTTTTATTTCTTTTTGTTTTCTGATTGCTGAGGCTAGGACTTATAGTACTATGTTGAATAGCAGTGGTGAGAGTGGACATCCCTGTCTTGTTCCTGATCTTAGGAGAAAGGCTCCCAGTGTTTCCCCATTGAGAATGATATTTGCTGTGGGCTTTTTGGTCAAATGGCTCTTAACGCTCTTTCATGTTCATGCTATATCTTTAAAGTTTTTCAGATATTACATTGTTCATGCGTGGCACATGACCTGAATATAAGCTCTCTTGGTTATTTTTAGTTTGGTAGACAATGTTGATTTAAGATAATAAGCAATTTGTCTATAACATGATGAGTGGCCTCATGGAGAAATTTAGTTAATATCTCTTTGAAATCATCTGGTGCCACCAACCAGCCGTCCTGTGATCACAAACACTACCTGAGTGAAGGGTACAACCAGATTTTTTCCATTCTTCTTTTCCAAAAGAAGCAGCTATACATTGATATTGCCTAATAGCTTTTTTCAGCCCCTCCAGAGGAATATCCTTTAGGGGTTTAGATGGGATCACATCTTTAGATAAAGCTGCTTGTTTTGTATAATCATCTGACAGAGATTTTCCTTTAATTTCCATATTTTCTCCTTTTATATGAGTCTCAAACTTTATAACAGCCAGCTTTTTAGGAAGTAACAGTGCATTTAAAAGTTTCTCAGCTTTTTGTGCATTTTTGTGGATGCTGCAACAGAGGTAAGAAGCTTCTTTTTTTTCTAAAACACCCCAAAGTCACATACTACTCCAAAAACATACTTATCTATATAAATGGTTACTTTCTGTTCTTTGGGTAGTTTACAGGTTCTAATAAGTACCAAAAGTTATGCCTCTGCATTGAATTTTATCTCAGATAGAAAACTATATTTTAAAGGAGGGCTTAATTTAGTGAAAACATATCCTGCTTTTGTAGCCTCCAGTTCCACCCTTGAGGTATGATACATTAAGAAATAATAATAGGTCACAGTTCTCAATGAGTCTCCATAAATCAGAGCAAGGTATAGAAAGTTCCCTAACTGAAGTAAGACAACTGTGAGTTTCCCTTTTTCTGGCAGGGGGAGAAGAGTGGAGAGTGATAGGTTTCCGGATGAGGGAACAGGGAACAGTATTTAAGAAGGAAAGAATAACAGCATCTCAAGAGGTTAACTGGATTGCTGGCAAACATTTTGTGTTCTTAATCAATAGTAAGGTTGTATGGTGTGAGAAATCATAAAGTCAAATGGGTTGTTTAGAACGAGTTCCACAAAAGCATCAAGTTTTGAAGTGGCAGCAATTGCTGTGCAACAAGGAAGGTAAGTCTTACATCCAGGTCAAGGGCGAAGTTACTATATATGATGTTTTGTTGTTTTTTTAAATATTGTATTTATTTATTTATTTATTTATTTTGAGAGAGAGAGGGTGGGTGCATAGGAGGCACAGGGGGAGAGAGAGGGACAGAGAATCTCAAGCAGACTCCATGCTGAGTGCAGAAACTGATGAGAGGCTTGATCCCATGACCCCCAAATCACAACTCAAGCTGAAGCCAAGATTTGTACACCCAACTGACTGAGCCACCCAAGAAACTCTCTACACAATGGGATTTTGATGGTTCCCATGATGTTAAGTTAAAATCATGAGGACTTGATCAAAATGCACATGTATAAGTAGACAAAAGGGTCTTTCGTAGGTAGGAAGACCTGTTCATGCTTGGCTCCCTGAGCAGAGGATCTCTTACTGATCACTTGGTCAGCTTATAAAAGAGGTGTTGCAATCTCAGAAAAACATGACATCCATTTCTTTCAATATCCAGATGAGCCTAGAAATTCTCTTAGTTATCATTTGATGAGGACTATACATTATGTTTGAATAATCTTTAGTCTATTTGGAGAGTGTTTCTCCCTCTTGTATAGGTCATACTGTAAATAATGGACTGACTTTGGCAAATTTGTAATTTATCTTTTTAAACGTTAAGTCCTTTTTGTGCTAAGGCTGAAAGCAAAGAAATGGAATCTTTTTTATAGGCTTCCTTGGTCTCTGGACAAAGTATTTGTTCTTTGAATAAGTCATCCACCTATTGTATCAAAACTGAGTCACACAGGAAATTTAGATCTAATTTTTGAATGAAGATCTGGGAAAAATAGGAGTGGGCTTCAGTAAACCCCTGGAGCATAACTTTCCACTGTATCATTGTCCTCCTGGGCTAGGGGCACACTGAAAAGAACAGAAAAGTTTCACTGTATTTAAACAGATCACTTTGGACAGATTTGAGGCCAAGTTGGTATTTGGACTAAGTACTCTTGAGGAGAGAGACATAATTTTTTTTTTAATATTCTAAGATCTTGAACAAATAAGTATCTTCATCCATTTAATATTTTTCCTGGCAAGACATAAGTGTTATAGGGCCAGTACAGAGTATGAGAAGGCCCTTAGACATAAGGTATTCAACCATAGGTCTGATTCTTTTCTTTGCCTCCGGATCCAAGAGATATTGTGGAAGTTTGTGTCTGAAGTTTAATAGGTTCTGCTCCAATTGTTTTTACTATGTCAGTAGAATTTTTAGTCCATAGAGTGTTTGGTATGGTGTTAAGATCTTCAACTGGGGTGTGCATCCAATACAATGGAGAAGACAGAGCTATATCTAGAGCAGACATAACTTTATCTGAATACTGGAGTTCTCTGAAGTCTCAAGAAATAATCCCTCTGGCATGCATTTGATATTACAATTCCACTTTCTTTCTTTTTTAAAGATTTATTTATTTATTTATTTATTTATTTATTTATTTATTTATTTGAGAGACAAGGAGCTCACACTGGAGTGGAAGGGTGGAGGGAGAGGGAGAAAGAATTCCAAGCCGACTCCACACTGAGCCCAAAGCCCCATGCAGGGTTCCATCTCAGAACGTAGAACATCATGATCTGAGCTGAAACCAAGAGTCTGGGAGCTTAACTGAATGCCACCCAGGTGCCCTGCAATTCCACTTTCAAAGTAAATCTTTCCTTATTAAATTCTCAAGAGTGATATCAAGGAGCAGGAATTAATGCCATTTAGTCAAAAGTTTAAGGGGTATATTTAAGGTCGAAAAGACAGGAAAAACCTGTGGGCTATTGTAAATACCTAACACCTGTGCTGTATTTATGCCAAGGAAGAAGTTGAGCAAAAGTCACAGGATTTAATGTAGGAAGCAGTGCCCATTATGTGTCAGAAATTGATGAGGTTGACCATATATATTTATAGTTAGTTCACCTTGAGTGTTTAGGGCAAAACAGGATAATGGATGCTTTTTTCCTTCCTTGGTGTGTCTTCTTTGATCTGAATTGAGATTTTTTTTTAATCTTGCCTTATTTTTTGTTCAAAATATCCCTTCCGGGACTCCTGGGTGGCTCAATGGTTAAGCGTCTGCCTTTGGCCCAGGGCATGATCCTGGAGTCCCGGATCAAGTCCCACAGAGGGCTCCCTGCATGGAGCCTGCTTCTCCCTCTGTCTCTGTCTCTGCCTCTCTCTGTGTGTGTCTCTCATGAATAAATAAATATAATCTTTTAAAAAAACACAAAAAACAAAATATCCTTAAAATACCTACAAGTGTCCTAGTCAATAGATAGTCTATTGGGAAATGCTCCCCAGGCTGATTGGCAGGACCATAGTCTGAATCTTGCCTTGTTATTCTTCAAAAATGATCTCAAAATGTTCTGCCAGATGTTACAACACCTGTAGTTTAGAGAGGGGGATGGTTCCCACTTTAATATCATCTTTTCTCTATTTGCATTATTGGATTATGGCCCAACTGATTACTATTGGAAATATTTCAATATTACTTTCATTTCCTACTTTCAGGGTCTCTTTTAACCCTTGGGTTTATAGTAGCAAGAATCAACTTTATTTTGCAGAAAGAAGGTCCCTTGGGGTCAGTTCCATCATCTCTTGCCATTCAAAATTTAGCATCTGAGGTTATATATATATATATATACATCCAAAAGAATTCTAATGCTCCTATAAATAGTTGCTGGCCTTCTCCGTGTTTAGGAAAGTCTCAAATTATAGCCTGAAATTTAACATGGATTTGAGGTTTGAATTTTACAGTAGCCTGCAGGCTCATCTCATGGGATGGATGTATCTTTAGAGGCAAATGGTATCCTGGGGTCTTAGACCGTCACCGGGAGAAAGGCAAAGGGTATGAACAAGAAGAAGAGGAGGAGCCTGAGATCTAGCCCCGCATCAAGCCCCATGCTTAGTGTGGAGTCTGCTTGTCTCTGTCTCCTTCTGCTCCCCACCCCTCACTCTCTAATTAATAAATAAAATCTTTTTTTAAATTGTTTTTAAATTAAGGAAAAAAAGAAGAGAATGAAGCAGTCAATGGGAGATGTGGAAGGCGAGCAAACACAGTAGTAGTTAAGGAGAAAAGGGGAACCTGATATTAAGGAGGCAAATGGAGAATAAGGAGAGTGAAGATTTATGAAGGCAATGAGCCTACTTTCTTACTGCATAAGTTTGTCAAATTTCTCATTAGATTTGGCCAAAGAACCTTTTAGTGAAGCAATTTTTGAGTGAGAATTTTGTTTGCTGGTCTCTGTATACCAATAAAAAACAGTGCCATGTTCTCTCTTCTTTTTTTTTTTTCCTAAGATGATTCTCCAATGAACATTTCTGTTCCAGTCAACTACTCCTTAGAGTGGATCCTGAAGATCCAAAGAATTCTTGGTGAAGTTATACTGTTTAGAGAGATAGACACAAGAATTAAAATTGTAATGAAAATATATGTAAGAAGAAGAAAGTTTTCATACATTAGGAGAGGATTTAGACTTAGATGATCCCATGAGAGCTAGCAATAGCTGGTCATAAGTAATGCTTGTGTACTTTGTGCTAGATACAGAAGCTGTAGGTAAGCTAAGTAAACATAAGACATTTTATATGACTACTTTCAGAGGCCTTTCTTTCTCTGATTGGTTCTGATTTGGAAGTGAAGGCAAAAAATATAGAAGTTGGTAGTCATTGAATATGTCCCAACTATTCTGCACTGACTACCATAGGTGTGGTTTGGCTTCTCAGGCTGGCTGCCATCAAGGCTGTGGATCAGAATTCTATTGTCATAAATGATCTGGCTTATAATTTAATTTGTATCTTTGTTTTACATATATTTTCTTGAGGATAATGGGAAATGAGAGCAGAAAACAGGGATAATGAAAGTACTTATGAAAAGTACTTATTAGAGGCACCTGGGTGGCTCAGTGGTTGAGCATCTACCTTCGGTTGAGGTTGTGATCCAGGGGTGTTCTGTCACTCTCTCTGATATTTCCCATTCATTTGGGGAATATAAAAAATAGTGAAAGGGAATAAAGAGGAAAGGAGAAAAAAAGAGAAAGTAAATAAGGCTTTAAAAACAATGTCAACATACTAAAACTGTTAGAGAGTGCTTTTTCTGAGGATCAGTATAAATATGTGTTTTCTTTCAAGGGAAATTAGTTTTAAGACTATGACTTTACTGGTACCTTTAAATGCATTTAAAAATTTATCATTGTTGTAGAAGCAAGCCACTTTTAGATACACCCTTGAGCAATGGAAACTTGAACAAGGCAAAAGGGCCCACAGACACTACCAAGCTGACACAAAGAGGCTCATAAGTGACCCATATTGAAATAGCCAGCCATAGGCCCTAATTGATCAATGGATTACTTATAACCAGGCACAGTTCCTAAGATTACAAAAAAGGAGAAAATTCCATATTTTCCCATACTTCCTCACTCTAATCTGTAACTATAGTCCCTCCCCACCACCTTGGGGCAGAGAGTCTCTCCTCTGTTGTCCTGCCTGGGGCTCCCTTGCAGTGCATTCACTAAACTTCTCTCTCTTTGTTCTGCCTTAGGTGAATTCTTTTACTGCCCACACCACCAGCCCCCATCCAATTAGAATGTGACAATTGTATTATTTGTCTAAAAATCAGGGGCACCTGGTTGGCTCAATTGGTTAAGCATTTGCCTTTGACTCAGGTCATGTTCCTGAGGTCATGTTCCTGAGGTCCTGGTATTGAGCCCCATGTCAGGCTCCCTGCTCAGTTGGAAACCTTCTCCCTCTCTCTCTGCTATTACCCCTGCTTGTGTTCTCTGGAGCTCTCTTTCTCTCTTTCTCGTTCTCTGTTAAATAAATAAATAAATACAATCTTTTAAAAAAATAAAATTCAAACAAGGACAGTTTTCTAATATAATGGAGATTGATGTTTGAATTTTATTTCCAAACAACTCATGCATAGATGTCTGAATCAAAATCAATTAGAAGATTTTCACTAAAGTAAATAAAAACACTATGAAGGAATTAGTTTTCAAATTTCATTGAGAGTGGGGCACCAGGGTGGCTCAGTCAGAGAAGCAAGGGACTGAGGTCATGAGTTCAAGTCCCACATTGGGCATAGAGATTAATTGAAAAAATTTTTTATTGACACCGGATTGTGAGGTCAATTCTGTACACATCTCTAGCTATTCACGATCCTAACACTTCCTTGCTTTCACTGCTAACCACTTCCAAACTTAGTGCTCTCACGTTTCCTACTCTGACTCACCATACCTTGGTATTCTAGCTCTTCACTCCACCACTCAGAATATTAACTCAAAACTATCTTACATGTTTCGTTACGGTAACACCAGCTGCAGTAACAAATAAAGCCACAAACTGTGGTTAACACAATAAAAATTTTAAGGGTCTTTTCACTCCTCTAGCAGACCACATGTTTCTATTTGATGGTTCTTGGTCAAATTCAGGATTGCAGTTTCCTACTATCTTGAAAAAAAAAAAGAAAAGAAAAAAAAGCCCTCATGATTGTCAGCATCTAATCAGCAGAAAGAAAACAAAGAAATATGGAAGAGAACAAAGAAATATGGCAATGATACACCTGGCCCCCCAATAATAGAACCCACTTTTATTCTCACAGCATTGATAAGAACTACTCATATGTCCACACCTAAGTGCAGGGGGTATTTGGAATTACAATCCTTGCATAGAAAGCTGCTCCCCAAGAAATTTCCACATTGTAGGGTAGAATAGTGCCAGGGCCAAATCTAAAACAAACGAGAACAATAAGGAAGAACCCAAGTCAGGGAGATCCTTAAGAGAAAGTACATAATTTTTGCAATGACACATCAGTTAGCCCATTAAAGCTCTCAGATCTATAGTCACATTCCACATGACCCCATGGCATTCACTCTCCATTGCACTCTATAAACATACTAGCCCAAGACAGACATCGAAGGATTTTACAAACCTGACATTCTAACATCTTAATCTCCCCCAGTTCTCGATGGCCCACAGTACATTAACGAGATCAGTTTTCCCCAATCTATGATAAGGTGAGATCAGAAAATGCACTCTTAGTCTATCTTTTACTTAATTTCTCCTTCAAATGCTGAGATTCTTTGCACCATTCATGATATTCTGATGCCCAGTTAGTCATGAAGCCATAACAGTACTTCGCTTATCTAAATCTTACTACCAGGAGTCTGATTTACTCATTCGAATGAGATGTCAAAGTCTAGCCATCTGACCTATAGAAAAAAACAAGATTTCTAACCTATGTAAAAGGGACTCAAAGCCTTTGCCCATCTGACTTTATGGTAATTGCAGGAGAAACATCAGCCTTCTAGAAAGTGAACGTGTTAGTACAAAAGACAGCAGCCAAACAAAAATTAAAGGCTTCTGTAATTATTGTTCCACATTTAACTGCAAGTTACAAAAACAGAATCTCAAAAAAAAAAAAAAAAACCTCTATGCATATAATTACTTTGGCTTAGATATGGTAGGTTCTCCCAAACTGAGAGCACAGCTTTAACCTCTAATGTGCTTGTACTTTTTCAAGAATGCAGCCATTATATACAGAATATCAGAGTAGAAAATGAATTGAGCACCTCTGAAAGACCACACAAATTTCCTCAATCTGAAAGGAAGTCAAATTTCCAGAAAACACACAGGAAGGATTAATCATCTTTCACTTCCATTCTAGGTACCACAGGCAGCCTTAGAATCTATACAAACATGTAGTAGGGGAATTTTGATTAAATACACTGTCAGATAAAATGAGTTAAATATACTCTTTGCCTTTGAATACATAGCTCAGTTTTAAGAGGCAGATCCTCCAAATATACATATATATATGTGTGTACACATACACACAAACTATAAATGCACACATATCCATTCATAACGCATCTTTATGAATATTGTAGATGGGTATTTTAAATATTTATGATTTGAAAGTTACCAAAAAGACATCTTAATTTACATAAACATAATCTGTAGAGTTAAAATATATACCAAAAACTAGTCTAGTTTCTTAGATCATCTTCCTTTCTTCTGTAGTAAGGGCAGGTCAGGGTACACCTTGGCATAGAAGCATCATATTTTGGGTTCCATGCCCCCCAGAACTGTGTAACAGATCAAAGGTGAGCACTGATCACAATGCTGAGAAGGACCAAAAAAGGAAAACTTCCAGCCCTTGTCTCTCTCATGAGAATTAATTTATTCATGTGGAACCTGTGATGTGGCCATTGGGCATTTAGTCAAGATATTAGTGTTAAAACATGACTCGGTCATATACTAGCTATTACGAAATTCATTCAAACCTTCTGATATCTTTACTCAGTTATTTTAAAAAAAGATTTATCTATTTATTTGAGAGAGAGAGCATAAGCAGAAGGGTAGGACGGAGAGGGAGAGAGAAACTTAAGCACATTCTGCACTAAGCACAGAGCCCCAAGCATGGTTCAATCTCACAACCACGACATCACAACCTAAGCCAAAGCCAAGAGTCAGATGCTTAATCGACTGCACCACCCATGTACCCCTCTTTTTACCATTTTTAACCAAGAATAATAATAATGCCTTCCATACACGCTGCTGTAAGGTATGGATTGGATTAAATAACAGTGTTCAAATGCTCAGTACCTATAAAATTCACTATGGAATTGAGGGCATATTCCCATTAGAAGGAAAGGAACCTAGGCCAAGCAAAAAGGGATGCCTCAGGGTCATTTTCCTTTACAGACTTGCCTGAGGGAATACAATCCTTCTTGAATATATGAAGTACGTAGATAGATAAGTGAAATGGAAAACTATCACTTCTGATTAGCGTTGCTACCTCACAACTGGAGATTTAGAATATGTCAAACATCAGTATGCCACTACTCAACTAGCTACTTGCAATTTTTTTGCATTCTGTCCACATTACTATCAAAGCATATAACAAAAATCTGTCTCATGTTAAACACACACATGCCTTTCGCTGTCTCAGGCTGAAAGATGCTTTCAATTCTGGATCACAATTTTCTCAACTTTGCATGCCTCCGATACCCAGCACACATCCCTTGTGTACAGTAAGTGCTCAATAAATGTTGGTTGAATCGAGGAATGACCAAAAAGCAAAGTAAATTAAATACTGGTAATGAAATATAGATGTATGAGACATTCTACCTTTTGAAACTTGGAAGGAAAATAAAGAATCTAGGAATTTTTATTTTAGTAATACAATTGGGGCTGTAGCTATGAGAGGGCTGTATACACAGAATCAAATCACATAGGCAAGTGGCAGCAGCAGCCTAGCAGGAAAGAGCAGGCCATACTCTCCAGATGCAGAACAAATAAGCTTGGAGAAATATGGTAATTGTTAATAATATGAAATTGACAAGAGAATGGGGAACCACCTTGACATCTAATTACTATTTAGTCAATATTCAAGCTCCTAAGAACATGAGCAGATGTTACCCAAAGCAGGTGTGAAAACACATATAATAGAATAAGGACTAAAGGGATTTGGCTGGTTGCTTGGACTGTACATTTGTTGGATGAAAACAAAAAAACCCTTCAAACTTAATCCAACAAAAATGAGGAACATTTGGCCCATTTCCTTCAGTTTTTCTTTATTTTCCTCCAACAGAATTTATCAAAAGTTTGAGACAACACAGCTTGGCAAAATCTTTCACCATTTGTGCAGCTCAGCTATCCGAAGTCACCCCTTTTTGCTCCTTGTCAGGGTCCAATAGCAGACCTAAGTGGGAACTGCTCATTTGCAGCAAGGAGGAACATTAAAACAAGTAGAATCAGAGAGCTAAAAATATCCAGAACTTGAAGTCCAGAAGTCAGCAGATCACATAAACATATGAGGCTTGAGCTAATATTTTAGAAATACTGGGTTAGAGACAAAACATATCTTCCCATAAGCTGACAATGGCCAGATGAGACCTAAATTCTCAACCATTCTCTGGAATCTATCTTGAGGGAAGAAAGAGGCAGCAAAAACTTCAAGACATCAGCTCCAGTCAAAAACATTTGATTTCACAAGGTTCTGGTCCTATTTAGGCAAAAGAAAAAAAAAGAGAGAGAGAGAGAGAGAAAAGAAAAGAAAAAGAAGAAAAAGAAGGGGAGAGGATGAGGAAGAAGGAGGAAGATAAGGAGGAAGATAAGGAGATAAGGAAAAGAAAGAGGAAGAAGAAGGGAGGGAGAAAGGAGGAAATGTAGCAACAATAGCAACACTTATGTCCCATTTGCTCCATACCAGGCACTGTTCTAAGTGTTGAACTGAAACTTCAAACCGTGTGAGGTTCATGGCTCCATTCTGTGGCAGGAGTTACATTTTGCAGTTTTCTACTTGACCACATATGCAATAGACACTGGTATTCCTTGGGCAAAGCAGATTTTATACTCTATTTCCTGCTTGTAGGGTGTTGGGAGCTCATGGGTCATGGTCTCTAATAGGGAGAGACACTATAGCCTAGCTCTTGGTTTCTTCCATGGTACAACAATCTTAAAAGCTTAGTAAACTTCTTACTCATTAAATGGTAGGTAGTCAGCTCATGAACCCAAAGCCACACATACAGTTTTGTTTTGTTTTGTTTCCCAACAGACTTCTTAATTTGCTATATTTCTTTGTGTTTTCAACCCCTTACTTTCCAGACTGAGTGGTGAACACTTTGGACTTGTTCACTTCTGTGAGAAGTCTTTCCCTGGGCTACTTGATCTGCCTTTCGAATTATCAAAGATTTTACCAAATAACTTGCCATTGCAAAACATGGAATACCATCCTTCCAGATTCTGATAATAATCTTGCTGTCTACATCTAGTCTCTAAGATAATGCATATATTTTGTGTTTTTTATTATGGCAGCATTCTACTTTGAATTACCAAACTGAGATCAGTATTTAAAAGGATATAATATACCAAGGAAATAAAGAAGCCTATATTTCTTCTTTTCTCTCTTCATTTTCTTGCTATGACTCTATAACTTCCATTGATTTTAAAGAATAACACACATTATTAGCACTAAAAAGTGTGCATGAGGAAAATAGAAAATGCCCCTAACACACATAGGAAAGAAAGTAAAATATTTAATCAGGAAATAATTTTGCCCTGAAGATATATGATGATAGTTCCAAAACATAATATAAAAAGGTCTAGATCAAAAAGTCATCAATATCCATATTTCAGGTGATATTTTCCCAATTAAACAAAATAGGAAACTAAGGAACAGAGCAGTGTAATCTATTGTCTACAGTCCAAGAAATTATGAGAAGTAAGTCTACTACTAGTTTCTGACCCCTGGTTTATCTGTTCCACATTTGTACATTTTGGTCTCATTATATATGCAGTTGGAGGCAGGATTAGGATATTTGTCCTTGATAACAAAACTTGTATTTGAGAAAACCAACATTAATTACACTCTAAAATAATAGATTAAAACATCTTACATAACCATGAATGTCAAATATAAAAATTGATATAAAATAGGAATTGGAAGAATGTTTATAAATAAATGGTTTTACAACCTGTTTTTCCTAAGAGAGTAAAAATGATCACAATTTTGTTTATTGCTCATCTTCCTTTCTCTTCCTTGATAGCAGGCTGAGTTTCTGCTAGACCAAAAACTAGCCCTAAGCATATACTCATGTGAAGACTCAGAGACTATCTGGTCCAGTGTTTTCTGAGAAGTTTCCTTCATATACTCCATTCACATCTTACAAAAACCCACAAATTTTCAAAGTCATCTCTTATGTAAACTTAGATTAAAAAATTTGATTTGTATACCATGTCCAAGTGGAATTGATCCCAAGTATGCATGGCTGGTTCAACATTCAAAAATAAATGTAACCCATTATGTAAACAAACTAAAAAGGAAAAAATCCATGATCATATCAATAGATGCAGAAAAAGTATTTGACAAAACATAATACCCATTCATAGTAAAAGCTCTCAGTAAATTAGGAATGGAGGGAAATTT
Source organism: Nyctereutes procyonoides (assembly GCF_905146905.1). Taxonomy (NCBI): domain Eukaryota; kingdom Metazoa; phylum Chordata; class Mammalia; order Carnivora; family Canidae; genus Nyctereutes; species Nyctereutes procyonoides. Next base: position 46,362,523 of record NW_026575146.1, read on the forward strand.
TTCAACTTGGTTAAGAATATCTACAAAAAACCTATAGCCAACAGCATACTTAATGATGAGAAACTCAAAGCATTCTCACTAACATAAGGTACAAGGCAAGGAAATCCCCTCATAACTTCCTAACATCATATGGGAAGTTCTTGCTCATGCAATAAGGCAAGAAAAGAAAGAAGAACAGGAAAGGAAAGGAAAGGAAAAGAAGGAAAGGAAAGGAAAGGAAAGGAAAGGAAAGGAAAGGAAAGGAAAGGAAAGGAAAGGAAAGGGAAGGGAAGGGAAGGGAAGGGAAGGGAAGGGAAGGGAAGGGAAGGGAAAAGAAAAGGTATACAGATGGGGAAGGAACATATAAAACAGTCTTTGTTCACATGTAGCATGATCATTGGCATGGAAAATCTGAAAGAATCACAAAAATAACAACAAAAATTCTTAAAACTAACAAATGATTATAACAAGGTTACAAGACATATGCTTACTATACAAAAGTCAATTGTCTTCTTACATACAACAAACAAGGAGAACTTAAAATAAAAAAAAAATACTATTTATACTGTCACAGAAAAAGAGAAATATTTAGGTATAAATCTAACAAAAGATGTAAATGATCTTAAATGAGGAAACTACAAAACTCAATGAATTAAATCAAAGAAATAAGTAAATGGGGATATATTCTACGTTTATGAATAAGAAGACTCAATATTATTAGTTCTTCCCAATTTGATCTATAGATTCAATGCAATCCCAGTCAAAATCCCAGAGAGTTATTTTGTGGTTATCAAAAACTAATCATAAAATTTACATGAAGGGCATAAGACCTAGAATAGCCAATACAACATTGAAGAAGAAGGACAAAGTTGGAGGACTGATGCCAACTTCAAGTCATCATATAAAGTTATAGTAACCAAGACAGTGTAGTATTGGCAAGAAAATAGTAAAATAGATCAGTGGAAAAGTGAGCCCAGAAATAGAACCCCCCATAAATATATTCAATTGATCTTTGATAAATATGTAAGGCAATGCAATGAAGCAAAGATAGTCTCCAACAAATGGTGCTGTAACAACTAGATGTCCACATGCAAAATAAATAAATAAATAAATACATAAATACATAAATACATAAATACATAAATCCAGACACAGACCTTATACCTTTCACAAAAATTAACCCAAAATAGATCAGAGACCTAAATGTGAAATGTAAATGATAAATTCTTAGAATATTACACAGGAGAAAACCTAGAAGGTATGGTGATGCTGTCTTAGACCAAAGGCAGGATCCACAAAGGAAATAATTGATAAGGTAGACTTCAATAAAATGTCTGCTCTATGAAAGACGGTATCAAGAGAATGAAAAGATAGCCACAACTGGGAAAAATATTTGCAAAAGACACATCTCATAAAGGACTATTATCCAAAGTATACAAAGAACACTTAAATCTCAACAATAAGAAAAGAACCTAGTTTTTAAAACATACAAAAAGACCTTACCAGACACCTCACCAAAGAAGATATGCAGATGGCAACTAAACACATGAAAAGATGCTCCACATCGTATGTCAACAGGCAAATGCACCTTAAAACAATGAGATAATACTCTGCACCTGAACACTGACAATACCAAATGCTAGCAAGGGTACGGAGCAACAGCAACTCTTACACATTGCTAATGGGAATGCAAGACGGTACAGCCACTTTGGAAGACAGTTTGGCAGTTTCTTATAAAACTAAATATGCTCTTACCATAGGATCCAGAAATAACATTCCTTGGCATTTACCCAAAGGAGTGAAAACTCATGTCCACATAAAAAACTTCACATAGATGTTTATGGCAACTTTATTCATAATTGCTCAAACTTGGAAGCAACTAAGATATCCTTCAGTTGGGGAATGACTAAATTAACTGTGATACATCCTGACAATGGAATATTGCTCAGCAATAAAAAGGAATGAAAGCTATTAAACCATGAAAAAATATGAAGGAAACTTAAATTCATATTACTAAGTGAAAGAAACCAATCTGAAAAGGCAACATATTATATTATTCTAACCACATAATATTCTGAAAAAGGCAAAACTATGAAAGTAGTAAAAAAAATTGGTAGCTGTCAGTTTAGGGATAGGGGACAGATAGGCAGAGTACAGAGAATTTTTAAGGCAGTAGAAGTCCTCAGTAGGATACCATAATGATGGCTATATGTCATTACACATTGTTCCAATCCAACAGAATGTACAACACCAAGAGTGGGGCGCCTGGGTGGCTCAGTCAGTTAAGATTCTGCCTTTGGCTCAAGTCATGATCCCAGGGTCTTGGGATTGAGTCCCACATCCCCTCTGCTAAGCAGGGAGCCTACTTTTCCCTCTTCTCCCTGCTTATGCTTTCTCTTGCTATCGTTTCTCTCTCTTAAATAAATAAAATCTTAAAAAAAAAAAAACCCAAAACACCAAGAGTGAATCGTAAGGTAAACTATGGACTTCAAGTGGTTATGATATGTCATATTGCATATCCCTAGTAAAAAAACAAAACAAAACAAAACAAAAAACATATTCTGGTAATTGATGTGGATAATGGGGGCAGTTATGCACTTGTACGTGCAGGGGTGTATGGGGAATCGCTGTACCTATGTCTTTGTAAACCCCAAACTGCTCTAAAAAATTAGCATCTTTAAAGAAAGAGATTCTTTCAAAAATTTCAATGTGTTATTAGTAAAAATTTTATTGCATAATATATTATTTAATAATATAAATAACAGGTAATAGAGGCCTGGCAATAGTAGGATACACACTTTCTCAAGTGAACATAGAACATTTTTAAAGATTGGCCATATGTTAGGTTGTAAGACAAGCTTTAATATATGTAAAAGAATTGAAATTATACACAGTATCACCACAATGAAATGAAATAAATCAATAACAGAAGGATTTCAGCAATTCACAAATATATGGAAATTAAGTAGTGTACACCAGAAAATATTCTGAGATGAAGGAAAATAAAGGCATACCATACCAAAACTTTAGGGATATAGATAAGGCAGTACTGAGACGTTTATATGGATAGTGACCATAGGCTTTAAGCTAACGATGAGTTAAGTCATGAGAACACCTCATTGCAACTAACTGTTCCCTAAACATGGGCAATTTCCCGCTGCCCTATTTAAAGGAACCCATTACCAACTTTAATGACTTAAACCACTTCCCACTACCATCCCCTGTGCATTTGCAAACTGTTGATCTAGACCAACCAAGACATGTTGCAGAAAAAGAACCTGAGGGATAGAGAGAATGACAGTTGTCTACTGTCATATAAATGAGTAATGACAGAACCAGTGTGCAAAGCCAGGATCCACGTGCATTTTATGTCAAACCATGCTTAAACCAGTCACATTTCACACATACACTGCTGCCATCACATGATTTTGATGGTGTTGCTAATAAAGTACAAATGCACTTATTAAATATGCTTATTTCCACATCATGTTCCTAGACAAGATTAGGAAGGAACTCAAATTAAACATAAATAATCTTCAGCTTTGTGAGGTTAATAAATCAGTTAAGTTTTCTTCTTGTGATGTCATCATTTTCTTGATTTCAAGTTTTCTTTCTTGAAAGAAACTTCTTTCCATCAGGTCAGCCCCTTGGGGTGGATAGTTGCTAAATTCATGATTGTAGGTAGAGATACAATGTGTCCTGAAATTTGTGAAACTGCTCTTTTGTGAAGTTATCTCTACAACTGATTGTGCAGTATCATGCCTGCATAGGGATTACAGGATAAAAATATGTGTCTCCTTTTATTAGCAACCAGGACAATTGTATCTTGAGCAGGCACATAGAATGCAATCTTAAAATCCATCTAGCTCCTTGCTCTCCTCTATTGAGCACAGATGCCGATTTTTGTCATTCTGAGATTTATCCCTCTTCTCTAAGGAAGGCTCAAAGGACTTGTAATAATTGTAGACCTATTCAAATCAAGACAAAGTTATTTTGTCCCATACCAAGAGGAAAGAGAGTAGACTGGGAACTTTGTGGAAAGTGGCATCAGTCCTTTCAGAATAAGCCACCATGAGGTTCCTACTGCAGCTTTCTGCACAAAAGTCATGGACATCTTTTCTCTAGGATATTTAAAGGGTCAAAAAAGTATTGGTTTCTGCTTCTTTCCATGAAAGACAAACAGATGCAGCAATTTCCCTGCCACAGCAAACAGCTACAAAACTGAACAAAATACAGTGCATTAAATAACTGTTTTCAGACATTAGACACAGGCAGTTTGGGATGATAATCCCTTAGAAAAGAGGACAAATAGGCTGAGCCCATAGACTGCATCACCCTACAGCCTGAAAAATGTTCCTGTCCTTAGCACAAAGAGGAACAACCCAAAGGAGCACACTGAACTCACTGAGTTGAGGAAACAGAAGTGGCTAGAATTTGTGAGGCACTATCTGGGGAAGGAGAAAGCTGCACAGGAAGAGAGCAAGCTCCCCCTACAGATGGAATTAACTACTCATCCGTGAATGAGGGAGAGAAAACTACCTGATGCCAGGGTAAGAACAATGAGAAAGCAGTAGGAAGAACAATTTCCAGAGTTCATATGGGGCTCTAGGAATAGCTAACCTTTGAACCAGCTAGCATTGAAAGACCTTCTGATACTTGAAGTGTTGACAGAATCCTCAGAAGAGGGCCATGGGTGGCTTAGTTGGTTAAACATCTGCCTTCTGCTCAGATCATGATCTCAGGGTCCTGGGATTGAGCCTTGAGTCAGGCTCCCTGCTAGGCAGGGAGCCTGCTTCTCCCTTTCCATCTGCCCTTCCCCCCTGCTTGTGTGCTCTCTCTCTCTCTCTCTCTCTCTCTCACTCGCTTACTCTCTTTCATGCTTTCTCTCTCTAATAAATAAATAAAATCTAAAAAAAAGAATCCTCAGAAGAGCATCATTCTTAGTAGTGGGAATGAAAGCCCTAGGTTACAGATCACTTGGGGAATATCATAACAAAGCTTAAAAATAATTTTCAAAAAGATCTAATAGGTTCAAATTAATTTAGCTTTGTACTATAACACAATCCAACACTCTTTGAAGGAATATAACAAAATCCTTCAAACAATGATATAAAATTCACAATACACAAATCAATTGTATTTCTCCTACTAGAAACACATAATTAGAAATTGAAATTGACACTTTCATAACATCAACATTTAAAATGTTTTTAGATTCAGCTAGAAAAATACATACAGATCTATCCACTAAACAGTATAAAACATTACTGAAAGAAATTACAGAAAAATAAATGGAGAACCATATATGTTCCTGAATCAGTCTTAATATTGTAAAAATGTTAGTTCTTTCTAGATTGATATATAGAGTCAAGACAATCCCAAAGCCTCACTTGGTTTTATCATAGAAATAGGCACTTCTAAAATTTAGGTAGAAATGCAAAGAATGTAGAAATACCAGAATAATTTTTAAATGAAGACTAAAATTGGATCACTCACATTATCTGATTTTAAGACTTACTATAAAATCATAGTAGTCAAGAGAGTATGGTTTGGGTACAAAGAAAACATAAATACATAGCACCAGAACAAAACAGAGTCCAGGAATAGAACCAACACACATAGTCAATTACTAGTCCACAAAACTGCCAAAGTAATCCAATGGTAAAAGGACACTTTTTCCAATAAAGGATGCTAGAACATTTAGTCACCCATGTGAAAACACAGACACATATCTTACACAGCATATGAAAATAATAAAATACATAACACACCTAAATATTAAAGCCACAGTTATAAAATCTTTAGAAGATAGGCAAATACATTTCAAGGTCTGGGTATCACAACAATTTCTCAGTTCAGATATAAAAAGCACAAACCATGAAAAAAAATTGACAAGTTGGCCTTCATCAATTCTTCATCAAAACTATAACTTTATTTTCTTTGAATGATTCAGTTAGGAAACAAAAGTCAATCACTGACTGAGAGTTAATATTTACAAAATAAATGTATTACAAAGGACTTATATCCAGAAAATGTACTTTTAAAACCTCAAAATTAATAATCAGATAAGCTATGTAAATTTTTAAAAAGATTTTATTTATTCATGGGAGACAGAGAGAGAGAGAGAGAGAGAGAGAGAGAGGCAGAGACACAGAGGAGAAGCAGGCTCCATGCAGGAAGCCTGATGTGGAACTCGATCACGGGACTCCAGGATCACGCCCTGGGCCGAAGGCAGGCGGCAAACCGCTGAGCCATCCAGGGATCCCCGCTATGTAATTTTTTAAAGAGCAGGAAAAAAATAAAATTTTTAAAAGCAGAGGTTTGAGCTTACTTCATGAAGGAAGATCAATGCACATATACAAAAAGCTGTGAAAGTTCTTTCAACACTAGGTAAACTCAAAACCACCACAAGGTAACGCTGTACAACTACTACACTAAAATCACCATAGCAACATAGAACTACGAGAACAGCTAAAATTTTAAAGACTGGTATTACTACAAAGTGCTTGTAAACATGTAAAACTGGAAATCTTGTGCATGGTTGGTTGAAAACTGATTACGGTACATCTATTATAAAAATTAGTTTGAAAACATAATAAAGTTAATATGCAACTATCATGTGAGGTACATCTGTGCCCTAATTGAGGTCAGGACTCTGCCCCGTCCCTCTCCCTTCTTATAAGACAAGCACAAGAATACACACAGATCGGTGGGAAGGGAGCAGAGTATTTAGTAGTTAGGTGTGAGATAGCCTTGGTTTATGTGTTAACTCTTCAGGGGATTTTCTGGTAAACCCAGGACACAGAGAACTTAGGGTCCAAAGAGAGTTGCAGCCATCTTGCTTGGAATAAAAAGCTTTCTGTCCTATGAGTCACTGAACTCAGAGGCAAGCTCCTCTTCTTGAGAAAGAGGACACACCTAGTGTGAGCTCTCAGAGTCACTATAATCTTGTATGTTGAAACATGAGGCCTTTTAACCTCTCAGTGATGTTAAGCCTCTCACTCTCATGCTAGGTTCTGAATAAACTGAGAAGACAAACTGTTAAGGCTAATGGAAGGTCAAATTATGACTATCATTTCTGCTAACAGTTTGGGAAGCTACAGCTTAGGATGAGGCTATATGGGTTTCCAAATATTGAACTTCAGAATTAAATAGCAATTTTGGACCTAGGAAGACCATCAATGAGAGGAGATGGGAAGGATTTATGACCCTTATGGCCATACAGGATCATAAGAGAAAAAAAGGGGAACCGGAGCCGGTATGTTTGGCTTTTTCTCCTCAATTTTGCCAGTTGGGAAATTATTATATCTCCTCTAGGGCACAGTGAGTAAAAGGAAGGGGAAAGGCAAGAGTGTTAACACACTTCCAATGGAAGGCAGCAACAGGAATGGGAAATGAGCATCTCACACCAAGAGAATTCACCTCATTGTTAATATTTATTAAATTATCCTATACCACAGGGGCTCACTTGCTAGACCAATTTCATAAATATAAATCATATATATTGTAAATATATTGATAAATATATATAGTTGTAAATATATAATATAAATAGTTGTAATATATAATATACAATATATAATATAAATATATAATATAAAAAGTTGTAAATATATAATACATATAGTTGTAAATATATTGATAAATTTCCTATGTATAAATCATATGTGTTTAATGTTTACATCCAGCCAGCTTTGTGTTTGGCACAGATAACACATTTCTTGATAAGCAGTGCACTCAGATCCATGGCATACCTACGTGCAGACTCTGATCATCCTTCCAAAGGAAGTCACACTCAGGAACTTGTGTCTCTAATGATAGCATCTTGGCTCCTGACTACCATGATCTTCGTGTCTGAGGCCACTTCCTTTTAAAGATCCGATCAAAACAGGAAGTAGTTACATTGTGTCATCTTCAGGGTGCCAGAACAAGGATATAGGTTCATGGCAGAGCTAGAGCTAAAGCAATTAAGAAATGTTTAGATAATGCTATTATCTTTGTCCCAGCTAAAAGAGGAGGAATGCCATAAAGCAAGGATGTGCACTTTTTAAAGATATGTATATTTAAAGATATATAATGTACAGGCATTTAGAAACAGTGACTCACATTTGAGTTAGCAATTATAATGCCAGATTTTTCATCCCACGGTTCTTTCAGAACTATCATTCCTCTAAAATTAATACTCTCAAATCTGTTCTCTCTCTTATAACTTCAAATCCTGTTCCCTCGTCACTTGGGAATTGTCTCTCAGAATACCTACAAGCTTTTAGGTGCTTCCCCAGGATGTCAGATCATATGTCTCATTTTCCTGAAACACAAAGGGTTCTTTCTTTCCCACATCCATATCCCTTGGAGAGCAGTAAAATAGCTCTACAACTCCTTTTAAAAATGATACTTACATTATAGTTATGGTATTTTCCTGAAGCGGTTAGCAAAATCTCAACTCTGAATTGGTAATAGAAAAATATTTTTTAAATTAAATATTCAAGATTAGAAGAGGCTGTCATCTGTATTTCTAGTGTGGGTGATCAAAGGGGACAGGTTTTCTATTCATATAGCTTTTCTCTGAGTTCTTTGGATAGCTACTATAAAGACAATGCGCCAAGAATCATGGGGTGAGGGAGTGGGAAACATATACTAAGGTCTCTCAATGAGCAAAACTGTTGGGACTTACAAACTTAACAATTAAAAACATTATCTCTCAATACAGAAACCAGTGCTACTGAGAAAGCCACATCATGTTCAGCAACTTTCAAAATGGGTACAGCTTAACTTGCATAGAGTTACAGACTACTAAAGATGGAAAATTTGTGGGGGGGGTGCATTCAGTCTACCATGTCTCAAGACCATCAACAACATCCCTGGCAGGTGTTAGACAATAGAGAGATAACAGTCCACCACCCCCAATCCAGTGCAGTAGAAAAGGCAGAGAGTAAGAAAATTTTATCCTACTGTTATTTAATCCCTTCTATTATCTATTAATTGTACTAATTGTGTCTTTCAAGCAACAAAAAGTAACTCAATTCTTTCATTCACATAACTGGCATCCTGTCTTTGGCCAACCAAATACTGTTTCCTTAAATGCTCTGGAGACTCAAATGATAGGGCCATCATCAGGGCGGTTGCTTTTAAAAAAATCAATAATTTTTTTCAGTTTTTATGAATTCCTTAGGAAAAAAAATTTGTTTCTAAAAGTTTAGTTTCCCCCAAATCACTCCACTGTATTTCATCACTTTATTTCTTCAAGGTTCCAGGGTTTGAGAAACAGACAGGTTTTTCTGGCATTCCTTGCAACATTTTCCCTTCATCTGGGGAATAACCATCCCATTTTTTCTGATTTTCCCTTGGGGATTCAATACCATGACACTATAACTCAATACCATTCAGATTTTATAGAGAGAGACATATTTATATATATAAAGACAGAAGATATTTTATACACTGTATGTAGATATCCTTTTATGTGTCTATACATATATAAATAGATAACCTTTATATGTAGATACAGGTACAACTTGACTTCTGACATTCTAACTAGATTTATCTTACCTCTCCATTTGGTTCAATTTTGTCTTTTCCATTTTATTTTATTTCATATTTCCCTCCCTCAAAGTTAGCCTTTTTGCATGTTTGTGCTTTGGATCCACCTCCTACAAATTTTATTTATGTATATGTATTATGTATGGACATGTTTTATTTATTTGCATAAACAGCAATGAGCTATACAGTCATTCAGTTTATTGTTAATATTTTGATCTCTTCACATTAATATACATACAACTAGTTTATTTTGGGGGGATTCTGTGTAGTAGGCCCTCAGAAGAATATTTTATGCTCCGTTTGTTTTTCTATTTGTTTATTTCCAGTTTGTTTTCATCTCTTTGCTACTACAAATATCGTTAACATTCTCATACATGTTACTTTGTGTGCCTGAGCAAGACATTTTCTATGTATACACCTGACTGTGCCATACTGGGCCTTTCAATACACACATATTCAAATTTGCCTGCCAAATTCTTCTTCAAAATAGCTGTACGATTTTCTTTTCCATGAAAGTTCCCGTTCTCTACATCCTCCCTACACTTTGGTTTAGCTTGCATAACTGTTCTTTATTCCTCACTGGTCACATATATCTTTGTCAGTGAGATCATTCTCATAACTTGAGTTTTGTTTTTTAATTTGTTGGTCATGACCGTGATGATGCTTTGTCTCCTCATGAAGCAATTTTCCCCAACCAATCTCAGGCTGTGACTGACAGCTTGCATTATTTCTCATTTAATTCCATTCAATATTTATCATTCTCTTTCCAAGGAAGAAAAGAACAACTGTATAAATGTCACAATTACCTAGGATAGCATTTCCTAAAAACCTATGAAAAAGTATCTTCATACTTCTCAAACATTTGCTAACAGCATTTTTCTCCAAATGATCTTTTAGGATTTATCACTTTTTATTGAATGAACCCTTCACACCTCATTTTCCTCATTGTACATAATGCTACCTGACCATGTGTAACATAAATTCCCTTAGCAAACGAAAAATAAAAGCAGCAGGAAGAATTAATTTCATTTTTCCAGCAATTGCTTTGCCACATCTTACATAGCAGACATGTATAAGATGCCCAATATCCCTAGCTGTCTCAGAATCTGGGGCATGTTCCCCTTTTATCTTGGGAGTGAAACAAAGGAAATAGCCCATCTCGTTAAACACTCATTCAGATCCCACTCTGGATGTGATGAGCTTCCTACAACTGCTACATAAAGTGCCAGTTGAAACTAGCCCTGTCATAGAGACTTTTACAAAATATGAACAGTGCTAAAGACCTTAAAGTGAATCGATTTCCACTGAAAGTGTTTTAACCTCCTTTTAGGTCAAGAAATAGCAATTTTCCGAGCTTCACTGTAACCCGAGAATTAATCCTAAGAGGCAGGTGTGCACTGCATACCTCATTTGTTCCATGAAATTTACTGAAAATGCCTTTGTATGCGACTGTCCTTCCAACCCCTTTCCCTCCTTCAGGCTGAGGTGTGATTCTTGAGCAAGAGAGTAAGAACTCTCTGAGGGTAGTATTTCGCATTATGGATTGTTAACCTATTCCTTTCTTTAAAAACAAAGTTAGGTTAGAGTGGAGGGCAACATAAGATGTGAGCCTGTTTTAAATTTGTTAAGATGGAAAGGGCACTTGGGTAGGTTTTACAGATGAGCCAACTGAGGCTCTAAGAAGTTTAAGACTTTGGCAAAGACTCACAGCTGGGGTTACAATGGTGCTAGACTTGGGCATGTAGAAAAGAAGAAAGTGACCCAAAACCATGACAGGCAATGGTAGTTGCTTCCAAACCACCTCTGTTCTGTATGAATGACATCTCAGAGTGAGGAGTTCCCAAATATGGGATTGTCATAAGATGATGATGATAATTATTTTCACTAACAATACTCGAGTGCTGGCTACATGCCATTATTGGTCAAGACACTCTATTAGTTTATTTAATCTTTCTAACGACCCACTTTTAATTTATCCACTTTTTAATATATCCACTTTTAATTACAAAGAAACACAGAGAAATTGGGTAATCCAGGATCCCAAAGTAGCAGAGTTCAGGAGTAATCACAGCTGAGCACCAGTCCCTACATTCTCTTATCTCCAGAACCTAAAAAATATCACATATAAATCCCTCTATGTATTTCCTTGGAGCAAGAGGTGCCTATCCAAATATAGGCAGTATAAATCATTATTCCTTACAAACTAACCATCTGGAAGTTTCACCTTTATTCAGAATCAACAATCTTCCTAGGTCTATAGCTACTGAAGATGGATGGTTCAACTTTCCTTTCTTTGCCTGTGCTTAAAATGGAAGAGCAAGCCAAATTCTTCTCTAATTTCATCTTTTTAAAGACTTTATTTATTTATTCATGAGATACAAAGAGAGAGAGAGAAAGAGAGAGAGAGAGGGAGAGAGAGGCAGAGAGAGGCAGAGAGAGGCAGAGACACAGGCAGAGGAGCCCGATGTGGGACTCGATCCCGGGGCCTCCAGGACCACGCCCCATGCCAAAGGCACTGAGCCACCCAGGGATCCCTAATTTCATTTTTCAACTGAATAATAATAACCATTCCAGAATCTACACAAAGCTCATGCTATAGAATAATATCTTGGCTTCTCTCTATATTGTACTCTGAAATACTTCTACTCAAACGCCTGTTTTTCTAGCACTGACACCAGGAGAGAATGTGAATCAGTCCATGGAATGAGATGTTGGACATAGGAAATCAGTCCCTTGACCACCCTCCCCAGATTCTCACATGACTTTTGTTTTCCGCAGCACATTATGTCATTTTTTTTCTTCTGAATGTGATGCATTTACTGATCACTAATATAATTCTTGGTTCCTGGGTCAAGGGAGACTTTATGCTGACATACTGGCTGGGAGAAGAATGGGAACAATTATTTATTTAGAAAGATGACTCAAAACCTCACTCGCGTTTTCATTTATTTTTTCCACTTCCTTAGCGAAAGTTCTGAAATGATATCCTAAGAAGGCTATCAGGGCAAACAGACACAAGTTAATCTCTGCTCTTTGCTGTCAGTTGTATCTTTCTTCTTTCATTTACTAATTGAAGAATAACTCATCCTTGGTCCATATGAAGGAATTCAGCAGAATGAGGAATATGTGTCACATCTGGGAAAATAGAATGTGAAAAGCAATGAACTGGGGATCCCTGTGTGGCGCAGCGGTTTGGCGCCTGCCTTTGGCCCAGGGCACAATCCTGGAGACCCGGGATCGAATCCCACGTCGGGCTCCCGGTGCATGGAGCGAGCCTGCTTCTCCCTCTGCCTGTGTCTCTGCCTCTCTCTCTCTCTCTCTCTCTCTGTGACTATCATAAATAAATAATAAAAAAAAGAAAAGCAATGAACTAAGGACAATGAGATGCTTATTCTCCAAAGCAACAAGAGAGAGAAAGCATTCCAAGACCAAATAAATAACGACTACTTTAATACAGTAGGTGACAGTAGTGTATTACAATTTTTAAAGAACAAAGGACACAGCCTTGGAAGACCCAGGAGCATGGCTCACTCTACCATGACACAAGATATTGAAAATCTCTGGAATGATGCTTCCATCACATGTGTAAATCTAGTCCTAATGCAACTTCTAAGCACTTAAAGTGAATAATAGGTACTATACGGGCCAAATTTGGATAAAGCCAAGAACTGACACAAAGACATGTGCCTGGTGATGGCACTATTTGATGGAACACAGCTCATTCCTCCCTCTGAGCTCTTGAAGGAAAACAACACAGTGCCTCAGGGTGCAGGCAGTTTCCAGAACACCTAGGATAAAATCTTAGTCCTACCTTTTGCTAGTTGTCTGATCTTAGGCAAGTTATTTAGCCATTCTGTTCCTCACTGTCTTATATGAAAAATGGTATGATGATATAGTAAACTGTCTTGCATGGCTACCATGAAGACTAAAGCTACCAATACATGTGAAGCTCACATAAGAGCTAGGGTTTATTAAATGAACATTTAACAAATGGTAGTAATTCATATGATTATTAGATAAGATTGGAGATTGGTTATTTATAGAGGAATTTATAAAATTATATGGACTAGATATTTTTGTACAAGGATAACAAGGTAAATACAGATCACAGACTCTTTCTACCCCAACACCTAATTATGATAACCATGACCACAACAAAACCTCTTTAGTAGCAACTACAAAGTGAGGCACATTCATTCCATAAATGTTAAGAAAGATACATGTGGTTCTAGAATATCATGGCATGTCTCCTTTCTACTATCAAGAAGCTATTCTGGCAGAAAAGAAAAAAGTATGACCCCACAAGTCTCACTAATACACCCAAATTGGGTAAGAAGTGAATGCACTGCTACCTGTATCTTTTTCATCATCTAACTCTGAAGACAATGAAATGATTTACTAAGGGGGAAAAAAAAAAACCCACAAAAATGGAAGAATTGAACAAACAGGCTAGGCTGACTTTTGCTGTTGGGAATGAAAACTCTTGGTCATCTCACGAAATCAGTAAAAGGATCTTAAATGTAAGTGGTAACATTTCCCCTCTACATGGAAATAGACCCTTGACTAGATATTGTAAAACCCAGAATGAAAATGTCAGTAAAATTTCAGAAGAGAAAGCAGAGCCTAGATTTCCACCAAAATCCTCATTCCCTTGAAATGAGCCCTTCCACTATGCTACAAATAAAATAACTAGTTACTTGGTTTCAAGAGCTATGGAATGATCATCCTCTTAAACAGCCTTTATGCCCAAATCTAATTTCTACTTTTTAATACCTATTATATTTAATTAAAAACAATGTTTTGTTGCTGGGGACATACTTCCCCAGCCAATATAAGATGAACAGCACTGCAGAGACCATCATGTTCAGAATCATCCTTATGATATTTTAGATGGAGAGCTTCCAGAGAAAAGAAAGGTAGGAATGTTGCCTTAACTCTAATAGTACCTATTTAATCCAGCTGGACTGTTTTTTCTTTTCTCTTTTTTTTTTTTTTTACTTTATTTTGCTAACACGATTGCTCCAGATGGTTTGTACTTTCATTTTAGTTGCTGTACCCAGTTACTGCTCCAAAGCCAGAGAATAGGAGGAGCTAAAATCAGTACTTCCTAATTTTGCACACTTGTAACATCGAGGTAGAGAAGAAATTGCAAGGAGATGAATGAGGGACTATCTGTAAGGTCAAGGTCCTTGGGGAAGATAGGAGGTCAGAGTACCACAGATGAGGTGCTTTGAGGAGTCAAGTGCAGCATGGGGCTCTGTGCCCCAGGAGGTAAGCAGGGGCATACTACTAAGCCTGGAATTCTGCTCTTGTCAGCTATGAACCTCTCACTCCATCTGCCCAATTCAGAGCTATAAGAGGCTACAGAGAGTCTTGCTGTTCACAGAGGACTAGAGGCAAGCATGAGCCAGAAGTTTCATTGTGGGAGTTATTTTAGGTCACAGGCTACAATGATTTAGCAAGGAGTTCAGAAGATATCCTGACAAGTCCAATCTGTTTCTTCATCAACTTTGATATTGGCTGTGTCCCTCCAGCACTAAAGGAAGCAGACTGTTCTCTGCCAGCACTTGCTTTTCTGAAAGCCAAGAGAGGAGATGAAAGTCAGACTCAGCAGAAACCGTGAGTTGAAGCAACATTTGAGTTTTCGATCATTCACACCCTGACTTCTAGCACCCAGCCTAGCCTGTCTCTCCAGGCCCATTACCACACCTTTCTTCACTAGGGCCAATTTTCTGGTGAGAAGGAGGGACTTGGACATCTCAATCAGCCCTGAGAATAAGATTCTGCTGATTGAAGCTCATTTCCCTCTGCTCTTCAGAAAAGATGATGGCTCATCTCCTCACCATTCCCAGTGCAGATGTCCCTCCAAAGCCTCCAGGTCTCCTATCTGCTGTCATTCTACTTACATTTCCTTCAAGAACCAATTCAATTCAGGCATCTTCTCTACCATGGAGGCAGGCAGCCACACGTTCAGATTTTGGCTCCCTCCACTTCTTCACTGTGAAACTTTGTGCAAGTTACTCAATCTTTCTAAGCCCGCCGTAAGACATGAACCCACAGTGTCACCTCATAAGTCTCCTATGAAAATTAAGTATGAGAATGTGTGTATGGTGCCTGGCATGTCAGAGGTATCCACTAAATGCTTGCTTCATTTTGACGTGTGTGACTCTTCAATTATTCCCAGCAAGTGCTCATACCATCTGTTGTTAAAGATGAAACCTGCAGGCCAGGAAGGATTTTAGTTCTTTATATTATTTATAAGAGGTCAGTTTTTTTTTTTTTATATCAGGCAAGGCTAGAGTTATGTCCCTTTTTATTAGTGTTATCATACTTATTAAAATAGCATTAGAAACTACTATTTAATAAATGTTTTTATCATTACACTTAATCTTTTCAACAGCTTCTAGTAGGTGTTTTAGTTATCTGTTGAAATTATCCCCAAACTTAGAAGCTTAACACAGCAACTAATTACATATACCTTATGAATGTGTGGCCAAGGAATTTAAAGAGAGATCAGGAGGGCAATTCTCCTGCTCCATGTTGTACCAACTGAGGTCACTTGGGGTGGTGCCAGGCTAATTTGGAGAATCCAAGATGGCTTCATTCACATGTCTGGTATGTTGGGATGGCTGGAAAAATGAGCTCTGCTGGGATAGTTGAATGAAACACCAACAGATGGCCTCTCTAGCTTGATAGTTCCAGCATAGTCAGACTTCATAAATGGCAGCTCAGGACTCCCTGCAAGCCAGGAGGTAGAAGCTGCCAGTCCTCGAAGGCCTGTGCCCAGATATTGGCAGAGTGTCACTTCTAACATATATTATCAGTCAAAGCAGTCACAGAGCTTACTTATATTCAAGGGAAGGGGACAGAGACTTCATCTCTTAATGGGAAGCATGTTAAAGAACTGTGATCCTCTTGAATCAACTAGTAGGTGGTATTTTATTATTATTATTATTATTATTATTATTATTATTATTATTATTATTTTGTAAATACAGCCCAAGTATCATAGTAGCTGACTGATTTGCCCAAGACCACAGAACTAGAGGTGAAAGAATGATTCAGGATATCTCGCCCTCATGTCTACTCTCCAGTCTTAACCAGTCATTTGCTTGCTCTCTTTCACGCTCCCTCTTATACACACACACATACACACATACACACAGCATATGCGCGTGCATACACATACACACACACACACACACACACACACACACTCCAGCAGAGTTGGAAATGAATGCTCATTCAAGCAATTCTGTTACCTTCATGGAGGAGCACTGTGGGAATTGTAATGGCAATCAGTTTCCCCGCTGCAATTGAAAAGTTGGTTAATGTATTGGCACTAATACAGCACCTCTTCCCATCACAGCAGAATTGGCTGTTACTGTTATAGTTGGATTATGGCCACTTCTCCCTCCTTTGCAAAATTTAAGTCTGTGATGTTCTCGTCAAGGGAAATGATGATGGAGTTACAGCAGGCCCATGATTAAATTTGCTCGGCAACAATCCGTAAATAACCTACACATTCCATTTGCCGGCTTTCATTTGGTCCCTAACTTGTACAAAGGGCTGACTTCCAGGTACTGCAATGGAAAACGAGCCGGGTGTGGGCAGGGAGCCACGGTGGCAGGGGGAGGAGAGGGAACGTCTATGTGGGAGCCAAACTGGTCTGGAAACTTGAATGTGAATAGATAAGCAGACAGCCATCTTAAGAAACTTAAAGAAAAAGAATTAAAGCATTGGTCTCTCTCTTGCCCTCTTCAACTGTCTACTGCAAATCTCTTCCCTCCTCTCCCCATGCTCTGCCTGTGGCAGGTGGGTTGGGACAGCTCACTGTGATTCTGCTGGAGTCTGATCCTGGTCGTGGAATGGTGTCTCTGCTCTCCCTCATTGCAGGTGATTTTAGTGGAGGGAAGAAAGGATGGAGGATGTCATTTTTCCTGGATAATAAGACTCCGTGATTGTATGACAAGGAGTCTCCTCAATTTTGGTTGTCTTCTTGTACAGAGGCCCCAAACTCTGTTCAAACCTATATAAAGAAAATGCATCATGCCCTTGCTCTAAAACGCCACCAAATGGATACTGGTGATGAGATGGAGGGAAAGAGAACAAAAGAGCTAGACTGGAAAATGCAAGGTAGGCTCTCCAAAATGCATTGATAGGGAAGGTCTGCCGGGCAGCACAGGTTCAATTCTTTCCATAAAATAACCGTGTATAAAGAAACAAGGGACTTCATGAAATCCTTCCATGCACAATCTCAAATTATCTTGGTCTTTTAAGCTTGTTGTCCTTTTCTGGCCCTCTGTCAATTCAAGGAAAGTAAATTGAGATGAGCATGCTTTCTTTTTTCTTTTTTTTTTAATAGCTCTATTGAGATATACTGTTCTGTTCCATACCATAAAATTCACCTGTTCAGGTAGACAATTTAACAATCTTTAGTAAACTCACAAATTTGTGCAACCATCTGATTTTAGAACACTGCTATCACTCCAGAAAGAGCCCTTGTGTCTACTTGCAGTTAGTTACTCCCTATTTACACCTCTAGCTTCAGGCAGAAACTGATGTACATTTTGTCTCTCTGTATTTGTTTTGTTTTTTTTTTCTGGACATTTCATATAAATGACATCGTACACTGTGTGATGTCTTGCATCTGACTTCTCTCACTTAGCATGTTTTCCAGGCTCAACAATATTATAGCATGTATTTAGTATTTTATTCTTTTTTATTGCAGACAGTATTCCATTGTATGGATAGATCACATTTTGTTTACCCAGTCACCAGCTGACGGGGACTTTTGGGTTTTTTCCACTTTTGAGCTATTCTGAACAATGCTGCTATGAACATTCATGTGCAAGTCTTGGTGTAGACATGAGTCTTTATTTCTCTTGAGTAGATGCCCAAGAGTGGATATACTCTTATACCTGGGTCGTATAAAATAGCTATGTTTAACATTTTAAGAAACTGCCAAACTATTTTCCAAAATGGCTGTGCCATTTCAAATTCCTAGCAGCAATATATGAGGGTTCAAATTCCTCTACAACTCCACAAACAACTATTATTGTCTGACTTTTCTATTATGGTCACTTTCTTAAATGTGAAATGGTATCTCATTGTGACATAAAGATTAAGATTTTCAAGCAAATACTTTTAATAGTACTTCCATAAATGAAGAAAATGGAAGTTTTTTTTATATTTCAATGAAAACATCTGTCTCCAGATTGCCTAATTTGTTGGCATATAATTGCTCATAATAGTCTCTTAAAACTGTTTGTATTTCTTCAGCGTTGGTTGTGATCTCTCCTCTTTCATTCATGTTTTTATTCATTTGGGCCCTTTCTCTTTTATTTTTGATAATTCTGGCTAGGGGTTTATCAATCTTATTAATTCAAAGAACCAGATCCTAGTTTCATTGATCTATTCTACTGTTTTTTTTTATTTCTATATCATTGATTTCTGCTCTAATCTTTATTAGTTCCGTTCTCCTGCTGGATTTAGGCTTTATTTGCTATTCTTTTTCTAGCTCCTTTAGGTGTAAGGTTAGGTTATGTATTTGAAACTTTTATTATTTCTTGAGAAAGACCTGTATTGCTGTATACTTTCTTCTCAGGACCACCTTTGCTGCATCCCAAAGGTTTTTATGGGATAACTAGGTGATGGACATTAAGGAGGGTACTCATGGAATGACATGGGGCATTATATGCAGCTGATGAATCACTAAATTCTACCTCTGAAATGGATAATACACTATATGTTAATTAAATTGAACTTATATAAAAAAAATTTAGAAGAAAACATTTGTCCCTTCTCTGGACATTTAGAGACTCAAAGTAAAATTTCACTAACTTTATCTGGGGGTTAATTCCAGTTTTATTCACAAATAGGTCCAATCATCTCAAAGACTTATGCTTATGAGAAGACTGGGATTTTATTTCTGGTGTTAATGGAACATGTTAAACAAATAACCTTGTCTATTGTTGAAAAGATATCTCATATGTATGGGAGACATTGCAGTGTCTCCTACTATTTCTTATTCAACATGCCCATGACCCCTTGATCTTATTTTCTCACATCTTATACAATTCTGACAGCAGGCAGATTTCCATGCTCAGTAACCAATGTTCATTCAGAAAATATTTCAGCAGGCTGTACAAATGCTATAAGTTGATACCCAAAGATAGGATCCTAATGAATAAAGACAGCATTCTCATAATAGGAAATAATTAATTAGGAAATTGACTGGGAAAGACAGATAAAGCTGGCCAGCAATAATGGAGATAGGAAGGATTGATTTTGAGCAGACCTCTGGACAGGGACACAAATTTAATCAGCTGACCTCACACTGGTAGGATGGAAACAAAAGCTCATTTTTTTGGTGAACATGCAGCAAGAAAACTAGTGAATGACATAACAGTCTATGATCAGCAATACTCATCCACATAACAAATACTTCTATGCATCTTGTCAATTTATGGTGACTGTCCCAGTTTGCCTCAGGCTATGGGGTTTCCCACAATGTAAGACATACAACACTAAACCAGAGTTCCAGACAAGCTAGGGCAGCTGATCACCCTACTTGCCATCAAACATGGTGCCCTGTGAGGAAGGCAGATAAGAGATTTGGTAGAAAAGTCACCTAACTGGGAGTCAGGATGTCTGAAGTTTAGTTTTTGTTTTTATTGTTCTATCCTAGTAATTGTCTCTAACTTAAGGAGGAGCATGGCCCCTCTGACCCTATAGGGTATGAAATGGGAGGTCTCAAAGATCTTTTCTAGTTCTGATATTTTAAAATTCTTCAGATGTGTATGATTATAAATATAGCTGTTTTCAGATATGCTGATCTGTAATCTGTAGCCGGCAGAGTCAGGAAAAAAGATAATTAGGTATAGAAATAGAACATTCAAAACCAGAATTTTGCCACTACTAGTACTTTAAGGATACTAATTAATACATTGTCTGTGGTGTCCCATGGTTAATTCCATCTCTTATTTATTCTATAAGACTGAATAACATTATGCTACTCAAATATCAAATACGAACCTTTTTCTGGTTCTGGAACTTCTCAAAGAACTCAAGTTTTAATCCTAAGAGACTAAAGCTTTCATCATAGGATTCAAAAAAAACTCTGGCTTTAATTCTGGAACTTAGCATAGTACTTATCACAGTACCTGGACTGGTGTAAGAGTCTAAAAAGTATTTGTTGAATTCAAATTAACAAACCTTTTATTTTATTTTAAGGTTACTATGCCCTGAATAGCTGAGAAAGCTTTTCTTGTTTGTTTTCTCATCTTTTCATTTTTACAAAGGTTATGATAATAGTAACTGACTGACACTGGATTTATAAGCATTAAATTGGAAATATATATAAAAATATTCTGTAAATAATAATGAAATATACAGATGTACCCCCATTAATATATCCTACCAAAAAAAGAGAAAGACACTGAGGGAGTGGACACTGGACTATGCATTAAGACTGAATGATCTATATGAACGTTCAGTAGAGCTCCAAACTTCCATAGTAATTTTTAGTTAAAAAAATCTGATTATTTGAATATATATGTGAGCAAAATAAGATTAAAGAAATAAAATGCTGGGTGCCTGCATGGCTCAGTGGTTGAGTGTTTGCCTTTGGCTCAGGTTGTGATCTCAGGATCCTGGGATCTGGTCCCACGTCAGGCTCCCTGCAGGGAGCCTGCTTCTCCCTCTGCCTGTGTCTCTGCCTCTCTGTGTCACTCATGAATGAATAAATAAAATCCTTACAAAAGAAAAGAAATAAAATGCTAATATAGCTTAATTCCATCTAAAACCACAAGTTTAAGGCATAGAATTCAATTATTTCAAAACAGTAATAACTCCAGGTAAAAAAAAGAAACAAAATATAGGGATATGCATCACCACCACCCACTACCCACTAAGTAATTGCTCTGGAAGGAATTGGACCTAAACTTGAAAACAATTCAGAAGATTAGTTCTCTACTTTTTAAGGCAAATGTCACTTATTTTGTTATGAACCTAGGGTTTCTCAACCTCTGCCCTACTGATATTTCAGCTGGGTAATTCTTTGTTGTGGGAGGCTGGCTGTGCATTGTAAGATATTTAGCAGCATCCATGATCTCTACCCACTAAACGCCAGTAACAACCACTCCCAAAACTCCTACCATGTTGTGATGAACATAAAACACCTCCAGCCATTGCCAAATACCTCTTGTTGGGAGGGGAAGGTGGCAAAATCACCTCAGGTGAGAACCACTGATCTAACCCAAGGGTCTATGAACCAGCTTGGAGAAATATAACAAGTAGGACATTGAGATACTTATTTAAGAATTATGTTGTGACCATTCTATAACAGTTTACCCACTTACCTACAATTATTACCCTAAATAAAATAATGTCATTTTTGTCCTTAAATAAAATTGAGAGTTTCTGCCTACCTACTCACATCCCTTGGAAATAATGTTCTTCCTCTGACCTTTGGTGTCTCTTGTAGCTCAAATGCAGCTTTGTTTACCAAAGTCACATTTGAAAAGGCATCCATCTGTAACAAGCAGTCAGGCCTTTTGGTAATGTTTGCTATTTCAAAAGGTTTAACTTGTCAAATCTTAAAAACTCTGATATGGAAACTCTCCATCATTGCATGTTGGTTCATTCATTCCAATGAAGCTTCTACAAATAAAGTAACACACATTCCTTGAAATAAATGAAAAGCACATGTATTTATTTGCAGTGTATTTGATAAAATATATCATGAGAAACTGAGGCAAGCTTGTTTCAAGAGCTTTTCCAAAGCAATGAGAATTAGTAGAAGCAAACATTTCTTGAAACATCATGAAATGTGGCTTCTCCTCCAATTCACTCTCTCCTTTTGATGCATAATTGGTTGATGGCCATTTACCAAAAGGAGTACAATGAGCTTATTAAAGATAAGTGACCTCTAAAGTATCACACAACTTCATCTTCACCTAGCCAACTATATACTAGCCAACTCCTCCTAAACATCTTGTGTCTAAAAACTCAACCTAAAATTAAAAAATAAAAATAAAAACTCAACCTAGCCAAAATGAAGTGATCATTTGCTGCCTCCCTGCCGGCCAAAACAACGCAAAACAAAACAAAAAACCCTTGCTTCTTTTCTGAATTATTTTTTTTAATTTTTTTTTATTTATTTATGATAGTCACACACAGAGAGAGAGAGAGGCAGAGACACAGGCAGAGGGAGAAGCAGGCTCCATGCACCGGGAGCCCGACGTGGGATTCGATCCCGGGTCTCCAGGATCGCGCTCCGGGCCAAAGGCGGGCGCCAAACCGCTGCACCACCCAGGGATCCCTCTTTTCTGAATTATTTATTTCACTGATTGTGCCCCTTATTTCTTCCCACCTAAGATAGAAATCTTAGAATTTTACAGACCCAATGTATTTCTTAAATGCATCTTTGTCTTTCCATTTTACTGCCATAAACTTACTTCAGTCCTCATATTCAGTTTCTATAATGTTGCAAAAAAATTAATAGTGTCTTGCTATAAGCTGAGTTGTCTCCCTAACAAATTTATATGTGGAAGGCACTGAATACCATGTGCTTCAGAATGTGACTTTATTTGGAGACAGGGGCTTGAAAGAGGTAATTAAGTTAAAATAAGGCTGTTAGTAGTGGCTCTAATTCATTGTGACTGGTGTCCTCATAAAAAGGGGAGAGGACACACTGAGGATAGGCCATGTAAGGACACAGAGAGAAGGCAGACTTCTACAAGCCAAGGAGAAGGGTCTCAGAAGAAATAAAACTTGCCAACACCTTGGACTTGGACAAGTAGTCTCTAGAATGGTGAAAAACAAATTTTTGTGGTTTAAGCCATGTTTGGAGATTATAACTGAGACACATATGCAATCACATCCTCCATCCACATCCATGGACAACTTAGAGGCACACCAACAACTCCACCATCTGGACGTGTGAACCTCGGCCTCTCTTCTCAAGATGTCAGCTCTTGTACAGCACATTCCAACCATGCTCATGGAGCTTGGGTTCTATTTCACTTCCTGATAGGAATGCCCTCTCCACACTGTTTACCTTTTGAACTTTAACTTCTAAGTCCAACCCTTGCCATTTTTTTTAAATTTTATTTATTTATGATAGGCACACAGTGAGAGAGAGAGAGAGGCAGAGACACAGGCAGAGGGAGAAGCAGGCTCCATGCACCAGGAGCCCGATGTGGGATTCGATCCCGGGTCTCCAGGATCGTGCCCCGGGCCAAAGGCAGGCGCCAAACCGCTGCGCCACCCAGGGATCCCCCCTTGCCATTTTTTTGATGAAAAGTTTTGGACCTTCCCCAAAACAGAAAACCACTCTCACACTTTTGCCTCATTGTATGTCATTTATCTCAGCACCAATGAAACTACACTGTACTTTGTTTTTATGTGACAGTCTATACCACTGGATAGTGAGCTCCTTAACATCAGGGGTCATGTTTTATTCATCTCTACATTCTCTTGTGCTCACTTAATCTGTTCAAAGCACATAGAATGAATGAAAGAATGCATGAGTAAATGAACACATAGCCTTGGGCTAAGTGAAGGATAAAAGTATTTCTAGTAAATATCTACAAAAAACTATTGTGACACTGAATCAGAAGGATCTTCACACTTGTAAAGTACAAGGGGAGACAAGAAAAGCTATGTTAATAAGTGGGTTTAACCCATCACTAGGATAAAGGAAATACCAAAATTAGGAATGTCATCCCTGGGGCCCCGATACATTCAGACATACTTTCATTCTTTGATCATTAGTAAAATGGAAATTTTAGGACAACCAGAAAAAGTGACCAACTGAAGTGGTTTTTATTAGTCCTTCATTACAGCTCTCTGTCAAAGGAGAATTTCTTCTAACATCCAAGCAAATCTGCAAATCCTGGCTGATTTAACTTACTTGACCCTGGGTGTGAACAGAGAAGGGGCTATTTTTAAGATGAGCTTGCTGGGCATAACAGAGATTCTGCTTCAAAGTGGAGAGGGTATTCTCAACCTTTTTATTACCCTCCTTCGGGCATCAACTGTAACATCCTGCCATAACACATAACATTATTACCTCATTTGGAACTCTGACAAAAAAAAAAAAAAACTTTGTGAAATGGGAATTTTTATAAACATGGCATGTTCCTTTCTCCTTTCATTACTTAGAATTTACCTTCTTGGAAGCAGGCCCACGCAACTTAGTGAACTTAATACTCAGCTTATTATTTTCATATTCTTAAGAAAAATATAAAGTGATATTGTTGCATGGTGAAGTTAAAAGGCCTCCTGGGCAAACATATCCCCTAGTTTCCTTGTCTCACCTCCTGCGTACACACTGAAGGAGCTCCACCTGGTGGTGAGGTAATGACTTGACATAAAACTATGTGCTAGCATTGCCCTCACCTCATCTTTCTCTCCACCATTTTTTTTAAGTTTTTAAATTTATTTATTCATGAGACACACACACACACAGAGGCAGAGACATAGGCAGAGGGAGACGCAGGCTCCATGCAGGGAGCCTGATGTGGGACTCGATCCCAGGACTCCAGGATCACGCTCTGGGCTGAAGACAGAAACTCAACCGCTGAGCCACCAGGTGTCCCTCTCTCCACCATTTTAGCTGCAATAGTTACTTTATAGAGGGACTGCACTCTGAGAGAGAACATATACTACCCAAGACCAAGAGTCAGTTAAATGACTGAATGGAGTTCTCAAAACCATAGCAGATAAAGTGTGAAGGGTTCATGCTTTAGATGGCCAAGAACTGGCTTTATTAAGAGAAAAAGGGAGTCATGGCTTCTCACAATTTCCAAGGGTCCTTTTTCTAAGAGGGGAAGAGGCAGAGGAGGAGAGAGAGTATTCTAAATAGGCTCCATGTCCAGCTCAGAGACCAACATCAGGCTCAATCTCAGGACCCTGAGAGCATGACCTGAGCTGAAATCAAGAGTGGGATGCTTAACCCACTGAGCCACCCAGGTGCCTCTAAAGGGTTTAAATATCAATAACCAAGTTTAGAAGACTGAAAAGAGGTCACATTAAAAACTAGAGAGCCAAGAAGAATGAACCATGAATGAAGCAATTTGCTTTCCCCTGCTTCAAAGGAAATAATGTGTAACCAGCAGGCAAGGAAAACCAAAAGACTCAGATGGAGAGACTGGAACAAAGAAGCTGGTGCTTAAGAGATTCCTACAAACTCTACCCCAACTCTTCTTAGACACATAAACAAAGTATGGCAGAATGGGAGAGATATCCAGTGTGAGGTTGGGGGATCTCAAAGCAATAGAGTTACTGCTGTGCCTCTGAGAAAATCCCTGAGTTATACATGGCACTGGGAAACCTAGAGCACAGGGAATCATATGGTCACGACTAAGGGAAATGTTCCTACAGATTAGCTTGAAGAGAAGCTCCACACAGTCCCTTACACATCCAGAGAGGTGCAGAATAGCAGCTGAGTATCCCTCAGACCTCCAAATGACTCATAAGGGGACTCTGAGGATCATAAATAGAAACATCCTAGGTAGGATGCCTGGAAGACTCAGTGGTTGAGCATCTGCCTTTGGCCCAGGGCATGATCCTGGGGTCCTGGGATTGAGTCCCACATCAGGCTCCCTGCAGGGAGTCTGCTTCTCCCTCTGCCTATGTCTCTGCCTCTCTCTGTGTGTCTCTCATGAATAAATAAATAAAATCTTTAAAAAAAAATAAGAAACATCCTAGGTTTGATGTAGAACCTGTGGGCCTCATGATCAGAGATTATGGCAGGAGCCTCAGTCAGAGTCCAGGCAGATGAGGCCACCTATTCTGGAAGCTAACGGACTCAGGGCAGACTGAGAAGCAATCGGACACTAGTTCTTCACTGTTCCTGAGAGAATTTATCATGACTTGAGAGACAGGAAACTGAGCAGAAGGGCAAATTTTCTATTTAAATATTTGCATAAAAGATACAGAATTTTAAACAAAACTGAGTTTTCTTGAAAAGAATAGATGGTTATCTAATAAGTATATACATGTTAACACTTGAAAGCAAACATAGACTAGTAAAGAAAATTGCCTGTTTGCACATATGGGTTGGTACTGTAAAAAAAAAAAAAAAGCCTGTATACATATGGGCAGTGAGAGGAAGCCATCATGATCTGAATAATTTTCACCAGAAATGACCTAATGGATTATCCTCTAGTATTAACGTATCCTCAACAAAAGCCACTGCAAGGAAGCCTATCAGGTAGCTATCATGTTCCCTTGGGATCCGACTTCTTGACTCAATGTGGACTCTAGTGTTGCTTCTACTACCTCTCTGCTCATAAATCCATCTATTATTAGGGCTTAAAGTAATCTGGGTACCTAACCAAGTGCCATCATTAGGGCCAATGTTCTGAACCCTGAGATGAACAAGAAAACAACAATGTCCTGAGGCACCTCAACAATCCCTAGCAGCCATACATTCATACCAACTGTTGAGGATGTGGTGCAACTGGAACCCTCATTCACCACTGGAATGGGAGCCTGGGAGACGGGCTCCGTCTCATAGGTGTGTGTTCAGTCTGTGAAAAATCCATGGGTTGTATGTTTATGATACATATACTTTTCTGTTTGTATGGGATTATATAATACTTGACATTGTATTGTACATTTCATTATGCTGTATGTTACATTAATACTTATATTCCAGCAAAGTTTATAAAAATCAAAATTCTCAAATCCAATTATAAATTAGTGGAGGATCCCCATCTATTCCCATCATTTATTAATGTAGAAACCAAGTTTGCTTTTCCCTGAGATTTCCACAGCTTTCCACTAAAACTGTCAAAGTTCTCTACAGTCAGTTGCATGAATATACAAAGGTTCTCTGAAGGAAAAATAGGTAGGTGTTGTCAGAATACTCATAGTATGCTTCCTACCATCCCTTTTATTGACTAAAAAAAAAATTGAGAACCCCAAACTGAAATGTCCCCCTTTCCATCTTAAATGCTCTAAAATCACAATCTTAAAAAGCATCATTTCAAAGAGACAGGCATACAAGCAGGTGCCATTTCTAATTCCTCATGGCTACCGTCAGCACAGAATGCTGAGAGATAAAAGCAGTGATGAGAGCATTCTTTCCACAATTTCATATTCATGGAATTTGTTGTTACTTAACTTTTCACAAATCATTAGGCTGAAGTACCTCTCCATTTTTCCCCCAAATAGTGTCATTTGACCTGGTATCCAGCTTAATACAGCCTCTGCTTTTGAACTGATTTCCTTATAAGTGGCAATCTCTAATAGGGTCATGTCGAGAGGCAACCCTACTGCATGCTACCTATTGCACGTTAACATGATGAGGGTAATTTCAAATGGCATTCAATCAAAAAATCTGAAAGTTTTATTAGTGAGGTTGGGGGCTTTCTCTTGTTCAGATGAGGCGCATTGCAGTTTGACTTCGACATTTTCAACTAAGATTTCAAAGGATGGAATTTTTAAACTGTGCACGTACTCAATGGTCTACATTGCCTTACAGATCAAATAGTTGCCTGTATTTTTAGAATATTGAATGCAAATTCCTTGTTTTCATCCAAGTAAGTACAATAGCTCACTTGGCATTTAATCATCAATATGGAGGAACTCCAAATGTGTGAGATAAATTACGTATTAAACCATGAAGATGAAAATGTGTGTCTTGGTGGAAAACAAAACTACCTCTGGAACAGTTAAAAATATGCACCCATATTTAGTTACTATATATCCCCCTTTTCCAGGAGAGAATGGCTTGTGTGAGAAATAAGTCCCAGAAAAGAATGTGAGGGGCTGGGATAGAATTGCCTGCCTTTTCTAACCTTTTGGCTGTTAGAAGGATGATGGGTAGACTCCTGACTTAACAGGAAAACATGCTGAAATAGATCAGCCACAATACCTTGGTTGAGGTAGTGGGGGGATGATGGTACATATCAACTTCCTCTGAGTGCAAAAAAAAGCTCAACCAAGAACCAGTTGTCACTTTTCAAAAACAAAAACATTCTAGACATATTCATTCTAGACAAAATATTCTAGACAAAAACAAAACTGATATAAAACTGGAATTAAGTCATTTTTCTGGAATTAGATTTTAAAGGACACGCTGAGAATTGGGAGTAATTTGTGCTTTACCACCAAGTGATCCAACACTGAGCCAGGCTGAGAATTCCTACTAAAATTAGGACAGTAATCCAGATTTCTAACAGTCTTGCTTCTACTTCCAATTTCTTTAGAGAAAGGGACAAGAAAGGATGAGGATACCATACAATCCCACTGTAATCTCTACTGGATTCCTACTACATACAGTTTTTATGTTCCCTGGATAGTCTGCCAATGTTCCACTCACCCTTCCTGTGAGCTAATCCATGTACAGCTAGGTTGTGGCTCATCTTAACTATGGACTTTATTCTTCAGACATCCATACTTAATTTGTTGTTCTAGTTCTTTTTGTTATAAAAGGTACCAAACAGAACTCTTACAAGTTGAATAACTGGTGGAAGAAGAGAGATTTTTCACTATTTTCAACAAACAAAACACTGATTATTATATTCCTTTCTATTCTTCTTTTGCAGGCATATATAATCTCATAATAATTGAATAAATTATATAAAAATTTACCCAATAATCAAATACATCTGAGAACATTTATATAAAAATTTACCCAATAATCAAATACATTTGAGAACATTTCTAAACTATGCAATAATCTGGAAGCTCAACAGTGAAATCTCAACAAGAATCTCTAATTTTTTTGGTTTGATGTTATAATGCACCTGAAGCCCTTATTCTTTAAAAAGCCTAGAGTCATTGGCTAGCAAGTCTTGGTATAAATCATCTCCACAGATTTTTCTATCAACTGAAATTCAGAAAACAGGCATTAGAACAGAGGAGCACTAAAAGGCAAGGTCAAGTGATAGGAGACTCTCCCTCTGTCCCTGTCACCTTCCTCCCTTCCACACAGAATAATATGGAACCATGAATATTCAATTTTCCATTCTAGGAAATTTATTCATTCCTGAATTTTGAGCGCATACTGTTCTGATCCTGATTTCCTCGATCTTCCTAACCTACCTTGCTTTTCCCACAAAGTCCCAAATCTCATAAAAATAAAAGATAGTGAGGGCACAAAAGGAAAGGGATAAAGAATAAGACAATAAGGGGAAATGATCGATATTGAGAGATTCCAGCCTAGAATCCTCTGAGTCTTGAGGAAACCTTTCTGTATGTTGAAGAATAAAATTACACTCATTTATCTAACTAGGTCTTGTATTAATGAAAAGGGAGTATATATCCTCAAACAACTGGACTGAGCCAGCAGCTCATTTTCTAGCTTGTGTTTTTTAATTGAAAATTATTATTAGTATCACTTGATTTATTTTTACTGTTCAGAGACAACATCATGGAAAAGCTCAGATTTGAACAGTTAATGGAAATAATTAAAGAATGACTGCAGATTTTTTAATTGCTTGCACCCTATTAAGCAAGCAATGATATTATGAAATATTAGAGTCTATCACTGCTGTTTGTTTAATAGACCATGCCTCCATTTTGTTTTATTGTTTATGCAGAACATTTTGACTTTCAGAGAGAAGAGATTTTCACAAATGCCATTAAAAATGCTTTGTGAAGAGAGGTTATTTGCAGCTGCCAAGCCAAAAGTTTGGCTCAGAAACTCAGTTAAACATTCCTTAAAGAACTTAAAATAAGTACTGCCATCACACAAACATGGCAAGAGTCTCTGGATGGAAATCCATTAAAAAGATGAATTTTAAAATCAGTAAGTTTAGTTGTGTAGTGGAAATGAAGGAAATTTGTTCAGGGTCAAATATGAGTTTTTTAAAATGCTATGTCATGAGTTAAATAACTCTAAGCCCAAACCTTAAGTTTAATAAGAATATTCCTTATTCTCAGGGTGCTTCAATACAAAGATTCCAAGTACTGAGACATGGGGGATCCAGTGCTCTGTTAAAATGGTGGCCTTGTCATGGAACAGATGTCATGTGATTTTCACAGAATTATGTACAAGGAAAGATCAAGATGCCCCTTGTAGGGAGTCCATCAGCCATTAATCACTAGTGTAAGTGTCTCCCTCCCTTCTAAGTGCCCACTGTAATATTCAAACATACTGCATAACAAATTTCACAATACAGTGTTAATCAGATTACTTCTTTTCAAAGCACAAATACATGCTTACAAATACCTAGTCATTATTTACATATATTTTTATATAATGCCTTCTTCAATGTACAGACTATGTGAAAGCTCAAAATATCTAGATATTTCTTTACTTATTCTTTTATAAAGCCAGTAAATAAACATCATGACCAACAAGATGAAATCTTGAGGTCATTTGATAGTTTCCAGATTTCATAACAAAACCATGACAGAACTGAGTTTGCCTTAAACCTCAGTTTTCTTCTGCCAATCCTTATGCCACCAGAGGGAGCCTACCATAAAAGCTTAGGTTAAGTGATAGGTTGCATTTCTCCTTACATACTGGTCAATGACTCCTCACTCTCCATAGTCAATTATCATGCCTACAATAAAAGGGAATGAACAAAATTATCTGCTCATTGTGCACCAAAGTATTTTTCCACATTTTATCCCACTGTATCTTCAGAATGACTCCATGAAGGAGAAATATGATCCTCAACTTTAGGGAAATAACTGAGGCTAAAGTGTAATATGATTTAATGTGATAAAAATTACTGGGAAGAACTCAAATATTTATTTGCCTAAATTCAAAACTTTACCCCTTCACCAGGCTACTACAGAAAGAGATTTAATATCTTCCCTTTTCCAAAGAAGTGTTTATAACACTTTCAGAATTACTCATGACAGATATCATGCCATCTAGAAAATTCTTGTCACGGTGTCTTCACATTTGCTTTCATGGCCTCAAGCTTTAGGATACGTTTGTTCCCATTAGGAAGAAAAGGTCTCCGTAGGTTGGTGTTAGGGATTGGATATGTTAATTACAAAACTCTTATACTTCCTCTTCTAAATGTTCTAACCAATTAATAAGATGATCAAAATATAGTATATATTTTATATATAGTACCATCTTGTTACTCTGTTGTGTTCTTTATGGCTATCTATCCATCTTCTATTCTCCTCTCCCTTCTTCCTAAAAGGATCCCCCAGTTTTGTTTGTGTCTCCTTTGCACTGCCTCAGAAGGAAAGGCAGATTCACTCCACTCAAGGAGTATTTGTAAATAGAGTTATGCTACCCTTTGCTAAATATTGGTTAAGGAACATTCATGAAACAAAATTATGGTCACTGAGACTTCTCTTTTAAGAGAAATATTTTCCTGTAGGAGCAAAGGCAGGAAAATAGGGAAAACACAAATGGTTCCCCTGCTCATACATCACCGGGACAATGAGAGAAAGAATTAGATGTACTCAGTATTTTTATTTAACTAGAATTATACTAGGAGAGAGAATGAGAGCGAGCACATATGCACACATGCTTAGATTATTTATCAGTTAGAATCAATCATTCTTTTTAAGTGCTTTTTTCCCAAAGATATTTCCTTTAAACTAATCGCTATTTGAGCATTGCTTGCATAAAGTCCTCTAGAGGAAAATTAGACTTCCCTGAAAAACTAAATCTCTTTCCTTCCACACATGACAGGCCTTCTATTGAAATCCTCAGTCTTCACACCACCTGGCTTTATGGTCCTCTTCATTGAGGCCTCAGTACTTTGCAGAAGTCAATTTTCCAAACTGACCTCCACTGAATGTGGTATTAAGGTGAACAAAGGCCCTTTAAGCTTCAGATAAGGCTCCAAATACCTCCTAGGAATAAGCGTTGTTTGTGAGCCATAGGAAATCAGAGACTGTTTCTCCCCATTCCATTTGGAATGTGTGATTGACACATTAAATAGAGGTCAAGAATTCAGGATATAGAGCTAAGGTACAGGGATTCCTTTGGAAAAATCACTTGGTTTCACCAATATTGAAGGCAGAAAAGGAATATGCAAAATTAGGCTTCAAATTACCTGAATCAGAGTCCCAGAACAGCCACATACTGGCTGTAGAACTTGGGTACATTAATTTTTCTGACCCTCAGTTCTGCTCATGTTAATTAGGTTTATTGATACTCAGCAGAATTCTTGAAAGAGTCTCCTTTAAGTTTGGTTTCATCTTATCCTTTTCTTTCTCTATCTCTATATCATTGGCCTTGTGCTTACGGTCTCTTAAATCAAATTTGTCATCTAGACCAGGACTTCCCTATCTTTAAGAGCCACTACCACTGGCTGCCCCTAAGCCTTGGGAAGTCAGATATGGTAACAACAGTGCCACAAACAACATTTATGTTCTGCTCTAGCATATAAAATGTATTCATATACATTCTCATTTGGTCATCATAATAATCCCTTGAGACTAATAGTGCTAAGACTTCCACTTGGCAGATGATGAAAATGAGACTCAGAATATTTAAGCAATTTTCCTAAAGCCACTAAGCTAGGAAAAGGCAGATATGATAAAAACATAGTCTGCTTGACAAAACTCCTGTATGCTTCACAGGAGCCTCAAAGTTAAAATAACCATTATTGGAGAAAGGTTCTGCAGTATATGCTACTGGTGCCCTGCCCAGATTTGCTGTATGTAGCTGGCTGCTCTTGTGAGAGCTGGTTGCAACAGCTCATAAACAAACTTGTCCTGGGAACTGGCCTCTGCCTCAGTGAGGTACCTCTGACCACAACATGTCTGTGAAGTTACATCTTCTTTCCTAGAGCTAGCCAATAGCTCACAAGAGTCAGAGTCTGGGGTCAAATTCTTGTCCCTATGCCTGAAGATGGGACTATTCTGTGTTGTTACTTATACTCCAGAGCTCTCTATGCAATTAGAATGAGGCTAGCCTTCAAGTGAACTCACATCTTTGTTTAGCTTCTTCCCCTACCTATCCTGCTTGGTTCACTCCCTTATAGGCTTCCTCTGAGAGCACACCTTCATAAACCAAACTGCACAATTCCATCTCAGGATCTGCTTCGAGGGAACCCAATCTCAGGCAAGAATGGTCCCTGCCTTTGAGGGCCTGGTTGGGTCAGTCCGTTGAGCCTCCAACTCTTGATTTCAGCTCAGGTCATGATCTCAGAGTTGTGGGATGGAGCCTGATTCTCTCTTCTTCTTCCTCTGCCCCTCCCTCTCCACTCCCTTTCTCTCTCTTAAACAAACAAACAAACAAACAAACAAACAAAAAGTCTCCACCTTTACAACACCTGGTATTATATTTTGGCTCCACTACTTATTAACTGTGTGATTTGGGAAAAATTATGTAACTACTCTAAACCTCACTTTCCCATTTGAAATATAAAGATAATAGTAGGATCTACCAATCTACCTTGTAAGATTATTGACAGTCTACACTGTAGAAAACCAATGAAAAGAGCATCTCTCCATGCCTGATAGGTAATAAGCACCTAACAAGTGTTTGCTGCTATTTATTGCTTATCATCACTATTGTCATTTCCACAGAATCCCCAATCCATGCTAGCCCTTCTGAAATAAGAGCTCCCTGGCCCCACTCAACCAGGCTGCTGACTGGAGAAGAAACATACACGGAAGAGCAGCATAGAAAATGATGGCAGCCAGTGGATTACAATAAAATGGGGATAAAAAGAATTACACACTTTAAAGAAACATCTAGACTTTCTACTTCTGCTCATTCAAATCCATTTAACAGACATCTATGGAGTAAGATGTGCCAGAAACTGTGGTAGATTCCAGACATCCAAGAAGGGAATCTATTTCTCTCTTGACAAGCTGACACTAAAAAAAAGGTGTCAACTGAAAGAAAGCCAACCTCAAAGTAGGTTAGTAAATGCTGTATTTGTTGTCTTACTGAGGACTACAACCCAGGAGACAGTATTTCAGATTGCTCTGAAAGAACTGCTCTAAAGCTTTTTAGCTATAGGAGATTACCCATATAAAAATGGGGAAGGAGGGTTTTTGTGTTTGCAAGCAGTTCTCCAAATACTTGCAATCACAAGGTATAATTTGTTACAGTTATAAAAATTAAGGTTTACTGATTTCCACATAGACATGAGAAAGGTCATTTTAATACATGATGTTTCTATCATATCTGATTGTTCAAAAACATCGCCTGCATGCTTCTGCTTAACTGGTTTTCTGGGTTTTTCTGTTTTGGTATGTCCTTGAGGTCACTTGAGATGATCACAGAAGGCTAACATCAGTCACTTACTGCAGTTTTAGTACAAAGGGGAGAAAGGTTTTCATTTTGTGATGTAATCATAATCCCCTCAAGTGTTGGATACATGAATGTATAAAAGTTGGCTATTAAGTCATAATACATTTGAAAGTCTCAGATAATTGTCTAAGAAGTGAAATAAACAGGCATGGGGATAAATCTAGCTGTAATGTAATTACGTTAGTTACATAAGCTTTTAATGGATTATATTTTTAAGTACTAATACTTACAAAATTTTTGCTTTTAGCAAATTAGGTATCATTTGAACACAATGGCTGGTGCCTAATAAGAATTAGAACTATATTTGGCTTGGTATATAAGTAAATATCTTGTTACATGCCCGTTTAATGCTTGTGAAAACCATTCCAAACAATCTCTTTAGAGTAAGAGTCTAATTACACATTTATCATTAAAATTACAATGAGCTAATTGCCTTAGAGATATCTTTATCTCTCTTGCAGCTTGCTTAATCCTAATGCATGTTTTCAATAATCATCTGTTACTTAATTAACTAATTAACAAACAATACCTGTTGTATGGAAAATCCTAAATTAAACACTGGAGGCTCTTTAATTGAATGCTCAATAACCCAATATAGTCCTTAATATTAGAACCTTTAAATATTGCAAAGATTCTATTGAATCACATATTAGTTTGCTCCTGTTATCTTCGGGGCTTAATTAGTAGAAAAAGGGCAGTTGATAATACACAAGGGGTAGCCAGCACAGCAAGGCTCTGATGAAACAGAAAATAGCCATTAATAGCTGCTGAGCAGCCGCCAGCATTGGCCAGCCACACCAACCAGCACAAAGACAGGCCATGCATTCACATTACAAATGCTCTTGCCCATGAAATCAAGCATCACAGTTTGGAAGAAAAGTACCTACAGGCCCAAATGTTAACAATCCCTAATGCAAAGCAGATAGATACTCCTGTATTCTGTGCCCCTCTATTCCACTCTGCTGCTTTGAACTCACCTAGAGGGCAGTGTTCTCTTCTCTAGATGCGGTATTTGTGGACACACTCACCAGTATTCTTTTGTGTCATACCTCCTCACATTCTTTTCCAAGTCACCAGTCTAGCCCTCTCTGATTAAACTTTGAAAATACTGCTGGTGGGGCAACTGGGTGGTTCAGTTAAGAGTCCAACTTTTGGGTTTGGCCAGGGTATGATCTAGGATTGTGAGATTGAGCCCCACATCTTCAGGGTGTGCTTAAGATTCTCTCTTCCTCTTTCTATGCCCCTCCCCAAAAGAGAAAGAGAAGAAAGAAAGAAAGAAAGAAAGAAAGAAAGAAAGAAAGAAAGAAAGAAAGAAAGAAAGAAAAGAAAGAAAGGAAAGAAAGAAAGAAAAAGAAAGAAAAGGCGAGGCGAGGCAAATGCTGCTGGAGAGAACTTTCTAAAATGCAAATCTAATTATTGACTTACCATTACTGATTTCTCACATTTCCCACATTTTCTAAGGATCACTTTCAAGCCTCCTTGGTGTTTCTAGCTCTCTAAATTCTAATCCCTGGTTTCTTATTGATTTCTTGATATCTCCAGCTACCTCTCCCTGTACCTATGTTCCATTAATATTTACTATGTGTCATTACCTTAAGTTTTCATGCTCATCTACTCTGTACATTCTCTACTCATCTCCCTGGCTGCCCTGGTTATCATTCAAGGGTACATCTTTCAAATAATTACCTGTTCTTGAAAACTGCAGTCAGAATTAAAACTCTTTCTTTGTACATTTCCTGTATTAGTTCCATTATATAGTACATATTAAGTAATACCACAATTGTTTGCATGTGTATCTCCCAACTTAGGCTATGGAGTAAGAAATAAATAATTAAAAGCACAGACTACAGGGTCTAGGAAATATGGGTTCAAATTTCTGTCTCATTATTGTGTAAATTTAGAGGCAATATTTAATGCCTCCTATCCTCAGTTTTCATGTCTGTAATACAGAGAGAAACTGTTCTTCTCTTATAAGGTTATTGTGAGAATTATATGATATAATATATACAAAGTGTCAATAGCAATGATAAATCACCGTAAGTCCATTTTAATGTTATTATATATATTTAATATTGTATTTCTTGTGCTTAATACAGCTTATGGCACATTCTATGTATGTGCACTCAGTGTTCATTGTATGTGTTGTTGAAGGACTAGATGCACAAGTGATTGCATTAATAAATAACTATATGGATGATTAAAAGAGAGAAACACTTTGGGGTAGTATAGAAGTTTATCATTTTTTTTGTTTTTTGTTTTTTGTTTTATGTGATGATCTAGAGCCCTCTTTCTTCTTCATGGCCTTTTTTTAAAAATAATAAATTTATTTTTTATTGGTGTTCAATTTGCCAAAATACAGAATAACACCCAGTGCTCATCCCGTCAAGTGCCCCCCTCAGTGCCTGCCACTCAGTCACCCCCACCCCCTGCCCTCCTCCCCTTCCACCACCCCTAGTTCGTTTCCCAGAGTTAGGAGTCTTCCATGTTCTGTCTCCCTTTCTGATATTTCCTACCCATTTCTTCTCCCTTCCCCTCTCTTCATGGCCTTTAATTGATTATGCAACCTATAGTTTTTACCATCACTGTGAATGAGATATTTTCCCCATATTAAAGTGAATAAATTATAAAACATTATTGGTCTGGCATAAATTTATTTCTATTACATTTTCAAACCAATTACCAGACAAACTGGTAATAACATGTTATCATTGATGCTAATTTTTCTCAAATGTATCTATAAGTTCAAGGCTCTTCCTATCAAAATCTCAACAGAGATTGACAAATTGATTTTATTTTTTCTATTGAGGTATAACTGATATTCAACATTATATTAGTTTCAAGTGTACAACATAATGATTTGCTATTTTATATACTGCAAAATCATCACCACAATAAGTCTACGGATCCTCCTCAACTTACACGGGGTTATATCCTCATAAACCCATTGTAAATTGAAAATATCATTAAGTTGAAAACGCATTTAATACACCTAGCCTGCTAAATATCAGAGCTAAGCCTATCCTACTTTAGGCATGCTCAGACTGCTTATATTAGCTAGTTGAATAAATCATCTGGCACAAAGCTTATTATTCCATCATAATAAAATGTGGACTATCTCATATAATTTACTGAATGCTACAGAAAGTGAAAAACAGAATGGCTGTATGGGTACAGAATGGCTGTCAGTGTATCAGTTGCTTACCCTCATGATCACCTGGTTGACAGAGAGCTACAGCTGGCCCTGCCTAGGGTCAAGACAGAGGATCAGAGGAAGACTTCTGGAGAAGATGGAAGAGTAGGAGGACCCTAAACTCCTCCTAGAGATACAACTAGATAACACTCACATCACAGCAAACAACTTAGAAAAGGACCCAAAAACTGGCTGAACAAACTCCACAACTAAATGCAGAGAAGGGTGAGGACTAGATGGGAACCTAAATCCCAGGGGTCTGACCACTGGAGGGAGGGAGCCACAGGTAAGGAGAGGGGTGAAAGAGAAACAAACCAGCACACCAAGGAGCTTATAATGTGAAGAGAAATCTCCATAGCATTTTTTTCTTTGAAAATCAGAAGGGCTGAATTTTGTGAGTATGGGACTTAAAGCCTGGAATATTAAAAATCAGCTGGCTAGGCTCTGAGTGAGCCTGTAGGGTAATAGGAAGCTGAGCTCCTGCCCTTAAAGAGACAGCACCACAACCACACTATAGGGATATAGCCTGGAAGCAGCAGTTTGAAAGGAACCTGGGCTTATAGGGAGGTGAGTTAGTTTTAATCTCAGAGTTCCCTGA
Source organism: Nyctereutes procyonoides (assembly GCF_905146905.1). Lineage (NCBI taxonomy): Eukaryota > Metazoa > Chordata > Mammalia > Carnivora > Canidae > Nyctereutes > Nyctereutes procyonoides. Next base: position 46,401,034 of record NW_026575146.1, read on the forward strand.
TGGACACCTCCAGGAACAAAAGAGCTAACAGGCACCACTTCCCTCCTCTACCCCACATCATAAACACACAGCTACCCGCTGGAACCAGTGCAGTGCTGGCACTCACCCAGCCAAGTGTTCCTCAGTATCCTCAGTGCCAGGCTGTGGAACCCTTCCCCCAAAAGACCCACTCAAGCCTTCTCAGCACAGTGTCTCCCAACCTCCTGCAGAAGATGTGGGACTTGCCTGTACATGCTTTGTGGAGCATTTATTATGAAAAACATAATAAATGAAATTAAAAATACATTTGATGGAATAAGTACCAGAATGGAAGAAGCAGAGGAACTAGAAGATGGACTAATGGAAAGTAATCAGACTGAGCAAGTTAGAGAAAAAAGAATTATGCAGAAAGTGTAGAGAGGGATCTTGGAGACTCCATCAAGCACAATAACAGTGGCATTATAGAGATCACAGAAGAAGATAGAGAAAAGGGTGCAGAAAATTTATTCAAAAAATAATAACAGCTGAAAACTTCCCTAATCTAGGGAAAGAAGCAGAAATCCAGATTCAGGAGGCACAGAAATCCCCCAACAAAATCAACCAAAGGAGATCACACCAAGACACACAGTAATTAAAATGGGAAAAAGTAGTACTCTTAAAGAACAAACTTTAAGAGCAACAAGAAAAAAGAAGACAGTTACATATAAAGGAAACTCCACAGTGCTATCAGTGGATTTTTGAGCAGAAACTTTGCAAGCCAGGAGCAAGTGGCTCAAAGTGTTGGATGGGAAAAATCTCCAGCCAAGAATGTTCTATCCAGTAAGGCTATCATTCAGAATAGAAGGAGAGATAGAATTTCTCAGACAAATGAAAACTAAAGGATTTCATGATTACTAATCTAGAAATAATAAAGGAAGCTCTTTGAGTGGAAAGGAAAGAAAATATAGATAGCAAAAAGCACACAATGTGATAAGCTGGGTGTTATACTATATGTTTGCAAATTGAATTTAAAATAAATAAATATCAGAAAGGGACACAGAACATAAAGACTTCTAACTCTGGGAAATGAACTAGGGGTGGTGGAAGGGGAGGAGGGCGGGGGGTGGGGGTGAATGGGTGACGGGCACGGAGGGGGACACTTGACGGGATGAGCACTGGGTGTTATTCTGTATGTTGGTAAATTGAACACCAATAAAAATTAATTTATAAAAAAAATAGATAGTAGTAAAAACCACAAAAACAGTAAAAATAAGTATTAAAAATAGTGAAAGAGATTGAAGGGGAAATGAGAAAATGAGTGGGAAAAATCAGAGAGGGTGACAGAACATAAGAGACACCTAACTCTGGGAAATGAACAAGGGGTAGTGGAAGGGGAGGTAGGCAGGGGGATGGGGTGACTTGGTGATGGGCACTGAGGGGAGCACTTGACAGGATGAGCACTGGGTGTTATTCTATATGTTGGCAAATTGAACTCCAATAAAAAAATATACAAAAAAAAAAGTAAGTTTAGAGGGAACATACCTCAACATAATAAAGGCCTTATATGAAAAACCCACAGCAAGCATCTCACTCAATGGAGAAAAACTGAAAACTTTCCCTCTAACGTCAGGAACAGGACAGGGATGTCCACTCTCACCTCTTTTATTCAACATAGTAGTGGAAGTCCTAATCACAGTAATCAGACAACAAAAAAAAATAAAAGACATCCAAATTGGTAAGAAAGAAGTGAAACTTTCACGATTTGCAGATGACATGATACTATATATTAAAAACCTGAAAGATTCCACAAAAAAACTATTAGAACTGATAATGAATTCAATAAAGTCACAAGATACAAAGTCAGTATACAGAAATCTGCATTTCTATATACTAATAATGAAGCAGCAGAAAGATAAATTAAGGAAACAATTCCATTTATAACTGCACCAAAAAGAATAAGACATCTAGGAATAACCCTAACCAAAGAGATGAAAGACCTATACTCTGAAAACCGTAAAACTGATGAAAGAATAAAGATAGTTAAGATTTCTATACTTCTCAGACCAATCTACAAATAAAATATAATCCCTCTCAAAATACCAACAGCATTTTTCACAGAACTAGAACAAAAAAAAATCTCAAACTTATATGGAACTACAGAAGACGCTGAATAGCCAAAGAAATTTTGAAAAAAGAAAATAAATCTGGATGTATCACATTTCCAGACTTCAAGTTATAGTACAGAGCTGTAGTAATCAAAACAGTATGGTGCTGGCACAAAAACAGATACATAAACCCATAAATTATATGGTCAACTAATCTTCAACAAGGCAGGAAAGTATATCCAATGGGAAAGACAGTCTCTTCAACAAGTGATGTTGGAAAAACTGGACAGCAACATGCAAGAGAAAGAAATTAGACCACCTTCTTACACCATACACAAAAATAAACTCAAAATGGATTAAAAACTTAAATATAAGACCTAAAACCATAAAAATCCTAGAAGAAAGCATAGACAGTAATTTTTCTGACACCAGCCATAGCAACATTTTTCAAAATTTGTCTCCTGAGGCAAGGGAAATAAAAACAGAAATAAACTATTGAGACCACATCAAAATAAAAAGCTCCTGCACAATGAAGGAAACCATCAACAAAATTAAAAGGCAACCTACTAAATGGGAGAAGATATTTGCAAATGACATATCTGATAAAGGGTTAGCATCCAAAATATATACTTCTCAAGTCAGTTGGAGAAGGACAATCGTTATTTGGTTTCACTCATATGGGGAATATAAAAAATAGTGAAAGGGATTATAGGGGAAACAAGAGAAAATGAGTGGAAAATATCAGAGAAGGTGACAAAACATGAGAGACTCCTAACTCTGGGAAATGAACAAGGGGTAGTGGAAGGGGAGGTGGGTGGGGGGATGGGGTGACTGGGTGACGAGCACTGAGGGGGGCACTTGATGGGATGAACACTGGGTATTATACTATATGTTGGCAAATCGAACTCCAATAAAAAAATACAAAAAAAGAAAAACAAAACAAAACAAAGAAAAAAACAAAATATATACTTCTCCAACTCAACACCCAAAAAACCTCCAAAATATATACTCCAAATATATACACCTCCAAAATATATACTTCTCCAACTCAACACTCAAAAAACAAGTAATCCAATTTAAAAATGGGCAGAAGACATGAAGACATTTCTCCAAAGAAGACACCCAGATGGCCAACAGATGCATGAAAAGATGGTCAATATTGCTCATCATCAGAGAAATGCAAATCAAAACTATAATGAGATATCACCTCACACGGTCAGAATGGCTAAAATCAACAACACAAGAAACAAGCACTGGCGAGGATGTGGAGAGAAAGGAACACTTACGCACTGTTGGTGGGAATGCAAAGTGGTGCAGCCACTCTGGAAAACGGTATGGAAGTTCTTCAAAATAACAAAAATAGAACTACCCTGTGACCCAGTAATTGCACTACTGGGTACTTACCCAAAAAATACAAACACACTAATTCAAAGGGACACATGCACCACTATGTTCATAGCAGCACTGTTTAAATATCAAATTATGGAAGCAGCCCAGTGTCCATCAATAGATGAATGGCTAAAGTAGTGGTATAGAATATTATTAAAATCCATTAAAAAAAGAATGAAATCTTGCCATTTGCATCAACATGAATGGAGCTAGAGAGTATTATGCTATGCAAAATAGGTTAGTCAGAGAAAGGCCAATCCATATGATATCACTTATATGTGGAATTTAAGAAACAAATGAGCAAAGGGGAAAAAAGGGAGAGAGACAAATCAAGAAACACACTCTTAAATCTAGGAAACAAACTTAGGTTACCAGAGGGGAGGAGGGGGTTAGAGGGTGAGAGAAATAGGTAATGGGGATTAAGGAGAACATTAGTGATGAGTGCAAGATGACATATGAAATTGTTGAATTACAACATTGTACACCTGAAACTAATAAACACAAACAAAAGTCTCAGTCATATCAATAATATGTGCATACAGGTACCTGTTACAGTGCTTATGTCAGCAGATAAAAATGAAAATGACCTTGACTGGTAAAAATTAATCATGACAAATAATAGAAAATGGGATATTATGTAGTCATTAAAATACTGTAAACAGATATTTGTTCAAGATATGTTAGCTAGAAAATCAGGTTGAAAAACAGTGTATTTATTAAAGATGTATATAATATGTACATAGGAAAGGTGTCTAGAAAACTATACCCCAAAATAGTAACAGTGAATATCTCTGGGTGATCTGGGTACTGAGATTGACTATTTCCTTTCAACCTTTCGGTTATTTATAGTTTCTATAGTAAACTATGCAACTATTTACAAAATCTTTTGCTTTGTTTTAATAAATTGTAAAAGCTATTATGTTAGCAACTTTCGCACACACAACACTGTATTAGTAACTGTCCTCACCGTGTTGTATACTGCATTGCTAATACTTATGCATTTTTTTCAGATTCTATTTATTTGAGAGAGAAAGAGAGCAAGTGAGTGAGCATGAGCAGGTGGTGGGGAGGGGCAGAGAGAAAGAACAAGGGAGCAGCAGACTCCCCTCTGACTAGGGAGCCCGACTGGAGCTCAATTCCAGGACCCCAGATCATGACCTGAGCTGAGTTGTCCCACGAATACTCATTTATAACTAGAAGTTTGTACCTTTTGACCCTCTTCACCCATTCACCTCCAAGGGAGATCCATAGCCATAAAGGAAATCAATAGAGAGGAAGAGGTGAGTTCAATGTTAATTTTTTCTAAAAAATAGAATGTATTTAAAATCAAATGGATTTCCTAATCTTCCATTTATTTCATACATTTAAGCAGGACTGAACAATACAATTGTTGAAGTAGTATAAAGTTTTAGGACTGGATTATGTGAAACCAAATGCCCCTAGGTCTTTATGATTCTGTGACTCTGTTTAAATTCCTAGGTGCCCCACGTTTTACAGTAGCACCTGTGTTCACGTTCTATAGGAGGTAGCATCCATTCATCCCCTGTACTGTTTAATGTTCAAGTTTATTAAAACACTGCTAAAGTTCCAATGAACCTCTTTTTTAAGTGTTCTCAGTGACTCATTTCAGTGAGCAGTAGCTACAGTGATAGTAAAGTGACACTACCCTTGCAGCATTGGTAAATAAGAAACCCTTGGGAAGAGTCTGAATTTCCTGACTTTGTAAAGGAAGCACAAGACATAGTGTATATTAAGATAATTATATAAGTCTATCTCTTTCCTTGCAAAATATTTTCAACATCTGTTTTCAAGCTTTGATTTTTTGTTCACATTACGGGCTTTGTGTTTTGTTTTTTTGGGGTTTTTTTTTTTCCTTTCTCCAAAAAATGAAACTCAAGTCGCCCAAGTTTGGGACAGGAACAATTTGATATAATTTCTATGTGGTTATGTTGAAGCATTAGAGAATTAGTGGCTTAGAAAATATTATCAGTTGGAAACATCATATTTGGAAAGTGATATGCACAGTAAGTGAAAACCATCTACTCCACTTTGAAAGCTTTAGGGGAGACAGAGTTCTGAGAAGTGGCTGTCCATAGGGGCTCCCCCCAGGAAGCTCCACATCTTAATCTGACACTCACTACATTATATTTATTCTCACTATCTACAAGATAAATGCTAGTCATCACCTTTCGAAGGAAAGAAGCACCAGCTTTCCTCCCTCCCGATAGCTCAACACTCATTTAGAAAAATAAAAGCTACACAGATACCCTGAACTTATTTCAAATTAACGTTGTCCTCCAAAGTTTTGCTGCAAATGTTCATAATTTATCTGTCAGAAATTGTAAAAGACATCATAATTCCAATCAAAGAATTTTCTTTTGCTTGTGTTTAGAATGATTTCCTCTAGTTTCAGTAATGTTTTTGTTAAATCACATAGGGTGAGAAATAATAATAGGATATCACTTAATTGAATATGTCATTGTGACAGGAGGTACAATACTCCATTTAAAACACAACGGTGCTTGCTGGCTACCACATTGGATTGATGTCCTCATTATGTACATACATAGTCTGCACTTCCCTTTGCCTGCTCCACCCTCGCCAGCACCCCAGCTCCACAGAGCTGCTGAAATCCTATATTTCAAATTAGCCATGAACTTTCCATTCTTCAGCCTTTCTGCACTCAAACTGTTGGTACCATTTCAAATGCCAAGAGACTGGACAGTTTCTGAAAACTTACATTGAAAGCTATTTTTTAAATAATTTAGCATAAGGATCACAGCCTTTTCACCAAAGTAGCAATTAAGTCATCGTGGTTGCTGGCCCTACAAAAATTGATTGGGCTGGTTTTTATCACCCAAACCTTCTAAGCTGCTTTCCTGTACAATCTGACACCAAAGTCAGAAATCACGCAGTGAAAACTAGTACCAAGAAAAGAGAAAAATGTCATTAAATAAAAGTCGGGTTTTTAAAAAATATGTTCCACTGATATTAACCCTGCAGAAAATGACCAGGCAAGAAATGTTTCGGGTACCTGTGTAATTATCATTGCTAAAGATATTTGTCCAATCAAATATATTTTTCTACTCAACCAGGGAAGATATACTAACTTATACCTCAGGGATATCTCACTTTTCAGGACAGCTCAGCTGGAAAGTCCTTTCCGTGCCTATTTTTAAAAATCCTTAATTTGCTTCTGAGCAATATTTATACACACCAGCCTTTCTGACCATGTCATATCTCCCATCGCCCAACCCTTCCCTTTCCCCCCCTCCCACGAGTGTCTCTGTCCTATTGTATAACAAACTTCCTCTGGAAAACCAGCTTATTATCCTGGCAGGTGTTTTGCTCTCTTTATTCCATGGTTGCAGCTCTGGTGTTTTAAGTTCTAGGGTTTTCAGAGAGCAGTCAGCAAAGAACATCAGCTGAGCCAGGCCTCAGCTGGCCCTCATGCTTGGGTGACTTCCACGGATAGCTCCAAGTCTGGTCTGACATTTACAGACACTTAATTCTCGTGCAGTACTAATGCAGGGAGGGGGAAGACCAGGCGCTGGGTACAAGAGTGTTTATGATAGCTAAAGGCTTGCATTGAGATAGCCAGACAGGCCCAGCCTGCTTGAGGATACCTCCCAGAAGGGCAGCTATCACTTGGTTGAGCACCAACATTTGTTGGGAATGGTTGTTGCTTTTCTATCTCTATTTTATCTTTCAGCCCTTATTACAAGCCTGCAAAGTACCAATCTTTCGCCCCATATTTCAGATTGGGACACTGAGATTCACGTTCCCAAGATCCCAAAACAGGAGGAAGGGATTCTCATCTACCTCTATACACATTAGGGCTTCTCAAAGTTTGATGGCCACAGGAACACCTGGGGAATCTTGTTGCCCTGCAGCATTTGAAGGACTGATGTGAATCCTGAAATTCTGCATCTCTGATAAGCTGCCCCTGATGCCTTGCTGCTGGACCCTGGGCCACACTATGCTTAGCAAGTGTAGGTTTTATTTAATTTTTTTTCATACTGAAGGAAAGCCTTCAGAGATTAATACAAGAAGACCCATACAAGGATGCCATGCACTGACTCGGTGGGCACATAAAATCTCGAATCTATGATGCCAAACAAGGTATGGGCAGGTTGTGCCGGGAATCATGCCAGTATCCATGTCCGAGAGGCAATTTGCTCTCTGCCAGCAAGTTCTTTGGCAGAAGTGTGAAATGCACTTTTTTTTTTTCCTGGCCAGAATTTGAGATTTTTTTTTCCTCCCTATTTTGTCCTAGTGAATGACTTACAAGTGCCTTTTCTGCTTCCAGATAACTCAATGTCTTTAAAGGAGTTGTTATAAAAAAGATGTGAGAACAGAGAGAGAGCTGTCCTTGAATTCAAAAGACCTGGATGTCACTCCCATTTATGGCATTTTCTAGCTAGTGATAACGTACTAGCACTAAACCCCTCTTGAATCAGTTTCTTCATTTATAAAGTAGGGAACATGACTCTTATTTCACTCAGTGGTAGGTCTGAGGACACTTTTGTAATTGTTAAAAAATAATTAATAACTAGTAGTGGACAGTGCCAGCACAATCACTTTGGAAATGAATAGTTTGGCAAACCTACTAAAGCTAAACCTATGCCCTGTGCCTGAGGGATGCCCCCAAGAACCTCACCCCTATGTATATTCTCAAAAAAAAAATGAGAACATACCACTTACAAGAACCTGCACAGATGCTTCGCTTGCAGCAGCCGAAACAACAGAAACAACCCTAAGTCCACCAGTATCTGAATGTGTAGCTAAATTGCTGCAGTCACATAACTGCTCCACAGCAGTACAACAGAGCACACTACCACTCCAGGCAGCAACAGGAACGAATTTCATGCATAACATTAGGCAAAAGAAGCCTTGCTCAGAGGAGGACACACTCCTTGACTCTGTTTATACGAAGTTTAACAACACACAAGGCTAATCTATGTTGCCAGAGTCATCTAAATTGGAAATGGGGGTGAGACGGAGAAGGACATGGAAAAACCTCTACGGTGTTACAAATGTTCCCCATCCTGATTTGCATGATGCTTAGGTGCCCACCTGTGTCAAGTTAAGTGGATGTTTATGATCTGTGCATGCCAGTGTCTACAGAGAATTTCCAACAATAGTAACACTGACAGGTCAGGTCTTCTTTTTATTAATCACCATGTCCTTGAAATTCTGAACATTTCCAGGGTTAAAATACTTCTTCCTATGAGGGTCAGACAGCTCCCACTGCCCTGTTTCGACACATCACTGGGCTCTTTCCCATAGGCAGGCAACTTAAACAACGAGTGTGGTGGGTGGCAATTGTGTATGGACTAACGTTGTGCATGTGAAATGCAGTGAGAAAAAGAATAAGTAACACTGACAATTATCACTGGAAGAAATTAGATGTGCTTCTAAACAATGAAATGTTTAGGGGTGCCTGGATGACTCACTTGGTAAAGTGTCTGCCTTCGGCTCAGGTCAGGATCTCAGCGTCCTGGGATTAAGCCCCGCATAGGTGTCCATCGAAAGATGAATGGATAAAGAAGCTGTGGTCTATGTATACAATGGAATATTACTCAGCCATTAGAAACGACAAATACCCACCAGTTGCTTCGACGTGGATGGAACTGGAGGGTATTATGCTGAGTGAATAAGTCAATCAGAGAAGGACAAACATTATATGGTCTCATTCATTTGGGGAATATAAACAATAGTGAAAGGGAATATAAGGGAAGGGAGATGAAATGTGTGGGAAATATCAGAAAGGGAGACAGAACATGAAGACTCCTAACTCTGGGAAACGAACTAGGGGTGGTGGAAGGGGAGGAGGGTGGGGGGGTGCGGGTGAATGGGTGATGGGCACTGAGGGGGACACTTGATGGGATGAGCACTGGGTGTTATTCTGTATGTTGGTAAATTGAACACCAATAAAAAATTAATTTATTAAAAAAAAAAAAAAGCCCCGCATCAGGCTCCATGCTCAGTGGGGAGTCTGCTTCTCTCTCTCCCTCTGCTGCTCCCCCTGCTTGTGTTCTCTCTCTCTCAAGTAAATAAAATCTTAAAAAAAAAAAAAAACAATGAAATGTTTACGGGTGTTCCCAAAACTAGGGAATTAAAGTTTCACTGGCATTTTATAAATGCCTTATAAACAGTTGTTAACTGCTGTTTTTTTTTTTTTTAATTCTGGACACAATGAGCATAGTTGGGGAGGACTGTGTCCATTGAAAGCCTCCACCCAAACGCCCTGCTTCATCTACCTGTGCAGTCTCATGTGAGGAACAAGCCTCTGGAGCCCCAATCCCTAAATACTTCATCTCCACTGTATAAACAACTCAAACAGATGCTATGGGGACACAAAAGAGAGTTTTGGGAAAAGGAGGTCGGTGATTTGGTTTCTGGGGTGCTACTGGCAGATTAACAAAAGCAGACACATACTGAGGGCTAATTATGAACATGTGCCAACTGACACCTTGAAATAACCCTCTACTGCAGGGACCATTCTCAGCCCTATTAACAACTGAGGAAATCGCAATAGGTAAAGAAATGAGCACCTTTCCCCAAAGTCTCATGACTGGTGAGTGGTGAAGGCAGGGCTTGCCCACAGACTGTCTGACTCCAGAAGCTCTTCTGCTTTGCTCCTAGGTAGCTCCCAAGTCTTCAGGCCGATGCAACACATACTTGCACAAACCTGAAGAGTTCATGAACTCCTTCTGGAGTTGTACCTAATTTCACAGATCCACTCCACTCAGACTCCATGCCCTTGCATCGAACTCCTGTATCCCCAGGGGAGTGAGAAGGGGTTCAGGTCTGGACAAAATCAGTGAAAAGTCCTGACAAAGAGACCTCAACATTTAGCATTTGCAAAACACTCTTTTGTCAGAAGTGAATGAACTGGAAGACTGGAAAGCACTAAACACAGCCTCAATAGTTATAACAAATGAATTGCTTAACACTGTCTCCACGTATTTAAAACTATTTACAATTGCAACATTATTTGGATGTGGTTGTGGTTACTCTACAGGCCTGGCCACTCACCACTCCCTAAATTAGTCATCATCCACACTGGGCACAGTTTAACAAGAGAAGCTGGCTCACTGGAGCAGGCAGGTACAGTGACCTTGGAGAGCATGTGGGGCTCAAATCTGGCCTTTTCTAGTTACTAGCTCTATGACTTCACAGAAACTTAACTTTTCTGTTCCTCAATTGTCATATCTGCACAACACATGTAATTTTGACAATGTCTCCATGAGGATATTAGAATTAAGTAACTGATCTATTTTTTCAGTAGTTGATATTTTTAAAACATTTCCAAATGCCTGGCACCTGCTAAGCAATAGCTTTTATAAAAATAAATGCTATAGGGATCCCTGGGTGGCGCAGCGGTTTGGCGCCTGCCTTTGGCCCAGGGCGTGATCCTGGAGACCCGGGATCGAATCCCACATCGGGCTCCCGGTGCATGGAGCCTGCTTCTCTCTCTGCCTGTGTCTCTGCCTCTTTCTCTCTCTCTCTGTGACTATCATAAATAAAAAAAATAAAAATAAAAATAAAATAAATGCTATAATATATGTACCATTTTCATCGGTATCAGCTCTGATATGATGCTATTCATCTTCCTACTACTTTCAATAAATGATATCCCATTCCACATAATCTACATAATCCAGTGACAATCTACTCAACATTTTCACATGATGGAATAGATATCATAGTGATAGTATTAAAACTCAGGAAAAAATAAATTTATATAGTTATCAAAATTTCATAGCATACCAGTGAAGGTTGTGGTACACAGCTGATATGATGATTCACAGACCCACAGGCCCACACTGGAGCATGAAGGGGAGATGCCAGTGATAAGCCAAACTAGAACTCTCCCCACCTCCCTTCCCAAAGCCTGGCTGCCTGGCTGCCTGGCTGCACTGTGCAACTGCTCCCTCCTATTGAAGTTTAGCTCTTTCTTACAATGGTCATATAGTTGTGCTGTACTATTTCTATTTTACCCAAGCCCCACACCCTAGAGGTTTCTCAGTCCTTCTCAACACATCCCCCACCTCCAATTGAGCACCATGGGTTCATGCCAGAAACGTCTCCCGAATCTGAGCCCTCCCCTGCATTCCTGAAGGTATGTTTCTGCTTCAGTCCTCCCTACCTCTCTTTTTCTTGTCTATTTTGCCTCATTTCCTCACCATTAGCACCTCTCCGATGTGAATCATCCCCTACATTATCTGCCAGCTAATTCCTTATCTCAAAAAATCTTATCACAAGATTCCCTACTAATGTCCAGGTTCCTCATTCGTTTGTTCTTCCATTCATTAAGCAAACATTTATGGAGTACCTGCTGTGTGCCTTGGTGGTAAAGTGGATGCAGACATGGCCTCGAGTTCACCCAAGGTCTCTCATAATCTGGCTGCTGTGTGCTTCACTGGTGATGTTCCTGACGATGCCCAGGCCACAGCCAAGTGCTCACTGGATACTCTGTGAATCCTCTTTCCTCTGCTGAGAATTCACTTCCTTTCATCTTTACCCGGTAAACTCCTATTTATCCTTTGGGGACATCATTTCTGTGAAGCATTCCTCAGCTATGAGGCAGAATTCAGACCTTCATCTTCTTTTCCCGCACAGGCTCCGTGGGTGTCCTTAATACTTATTTTGCATGAAGCACAGTAATTATCTGTCTGGGAGTTGGGAGAGCCTATAGTCCAGATACTATCATCTTTCATTTTTCCCCTGTCATTTTTCTTGGCACTTCCCAACTAACATAAGGAAAAGAGAAAGCAAACAACCTCATTGTTACTGTAAGCAATAGGAGTGCCATGTTGAAAATGGTGGGTACCCGTCTCCTAGAGACTGGGACTCCTGAAGCCAGATGTCATTTTGGATATGGGAACATGTCGCCCCTCACCTTCCAGCTTCCTGAGGAATCCATAGGCTGGTAACTGGAGAATATTCCCCACTCTTCACTCAAAGCAGCCAACCTCTAGGGAGAATGGGAGAGAAGAGCATCCAGGAAGTCAGAATGGGATAGCCGCTCCACCTAATATTCTGTGGTATAAACAGGTGTACCCAGGGAAATGAGCAACAATTTGAAGCCATGTCCATTTTCATCAATCAGGCAGCCACATGTGGTACAAGCCATGGAGACTCCCACTGGCCAAGCCACACAGCAAATATACAAGGATCACTACATTTGAAGAACGTAATTAGGCCCTCTGACAACCAGGCCTCATTTTTATGTGAGGGGGAAAAATGCTACAGAAAGAAAGCAAAGCAAAGCAAAAAGCAACTCTGACCAAAGGCTTCTCTGAAACCACAAGCTGTCACTACAAACATCAACCATCTTGGTTTGGGACATCTTTCCAGGTCCATGTGACTAACACATTTAAAAAAGAGAGACTAGTAAGCTCTAAGCTAAGAAGGAGGAGGACAGAAATGGGAGGAGGGGGAATAAACACTAATTCATCAACTCGAAAAGCATAGAGCCTGTACACCAGTCCGATGGATGCTCTTCGCCCATCTCTCTGCAATCTTGGTTCTTCCCATCTGGAAGGGAGTCCCCCCCCAAAAAAAAAAACACACAAAAAAACAACATAATAAGGTGAAAAAAGCAATCTCTTGGTGCCTAATGCAGGCTTTAGGGGGAAGAAGTTACCCTATAAATGCAGTTTAAGGGGCGCCTGAGTGGCTCAGAGGTTTAGTCTGCCTTCGGCTCAGGGCGTGATCCCTCTGCTTATGTCTCTGCCTCTCTGTCTCTCACGAATAAACAAAATCTTTAAAAAAAAATAATAAATGCAGTTTAAGTCCTTGCAGAGCAATAAAAAAAAAAAGAAATTCTACACTGACAAAACGCAATGCAGGCATGTGTGCTCTGGCGGCTATCCCAGCCAGTCGTGAAAGGTTGGTGGAGAGGCGCGGCCGGGCTGCCCTGAGTTCCCCCTCCTGCTACCACGGAGTTAGCTGGAGACCCCGGATCCCCAGCCCAGCTTGGCCTAGTGGGCCTTGTGGGATCTGCAAGCTGGCAGCTAGAGAAAGCCACTCCTCGGTAGCAGATCCTCTTCTGGGTCTGCCTCTGCCCCCTCCATCACTCCCTTTCCCCCAATTCCCAAACGCAGCCTTGCGCCCCTGAGCCGCCGCCCCCCTGCCCCACAAAAGAACAGCCAAATTGCCCTGACACGGGATCTTTGCAGAAGCGGTCCGGGGAGCACGCCTCCGTCTGAGCTGGCAGCGGAGGTTTGGAAGCCAGAAAGGGCGACCGGGTTCAAAAGTAAAGTCGTGGGAAATAATGAGCCTGTTCCGCCCAGCTCCCAGCCAGCCAGGGGAGCAGGCTGCCCTTTCAAATTGGGTGTCCCAGCTCAGGCAGCTGAAATAACTGGTCACGGAGAGCTGCGAGCAAATTGCTTTGACAAGGCTGTTACTGTTGTAAGGGTTCAAGGGTGCCGGCCACTAGGTCAGCGGCTGTCAATCAAGCAGACGGAAAAAGCTGCTCATTGAGCCTGTGATTTCCACCTAGGCCGCAATTATCCTTGACTATTCCTGTAACTCGGCAGCGCCTCTGATTAAACCTGCCTCCTTTTACATCTCTTTCAGAGTGCGCTTCACACACTAATTAGTTGCTGGCTCTCCACTGAGATGTCAGACCCTCCGTCAATTTATCTCTATTTCAGCCTGCTCAGAGTGACTTCCCCAGTTATCAAAATTTAATCATGCCTTCAAAAATGTTGAAAAGTGGTCATTAGAGGCAAAAGGCCACAGGATACAATATTCATTTTTCTCTATCTTCCAGCCATCCAGCTGGCATCTATAATGGATATCCTGGGGGCTGTGAGAACACGTTGATTTATGCAACCCTGGCCTTGCTCTCAGTGTGCTCCACCAGGCTGCTTGAGAGAACAGGTTTTAACAAGGTCTGAGGTGGGAGGACATTAATCACGGCGGCATTGTATGTGGAAAAGGGTGCTGTGTAGTCAAAGAACCCCCTACAGTAGGGCAGTTAGATTTTTTTTCTTACCACCTTCTCAGTGATAAAAGAGAGTTTGACAATTGATTAGACCTTTCTGTAACCTTGCAGCCCTGGGAAATGATGAGAGAGAGGAAAGAGAAAGGGAATGATTCTCATACCGACGGTTTTAAATGTGCAATAACTTTATGATTCTTGACTGAAACTGGCTCTCAAAATCAGTCCCGACTCAATGCCATCTAAGAAAGAAGATCATTCTCGGAGTGAGAGCCCTTTTGGCTGGATGTGTCAGAGCCAATCACAGGCACTGGGGTCCTGCGGTGACTGCTGGCCGCCTCATACGGTGGGTTCTGATAAAAATCACATCTGATAAATTCACCTCTGCCTGCCTGCTTGGCTGGAAAGAAGGTTTTAGTCCAAAATCAACAATGATGAACTGAAATCTATCAGCAACTGGGAAGTGCTTTTCACGCTCTTTCCATTTTGTTTCGGAGCTACCCACTTCACTCCGTGGCCTCTCCTTTCTCCTTCCCCTGTTGTTTCCAAGCCCTAAGGAAGGGAAAGGTGGACACTGGGCCTCATCCCTCTAGCTGTGGCAGCAGCAGAACACGTCTTTGCCCCGTGTCCCCATTCCCCTGATACATTCTGATCTTTACTACTGCAGCCCCTCTCAGGCTCGTCCTGGCCCCTGCTGCTGAAACTAATGTCCCCTGTCACACAGAACACACAAGGTGATTTTTGTCTCCTTTTATTAATGGCAGAAATGTCTTACGTTAACATTCCTTTTGATCCTCGTTCCAGTCATTCTTTGATGCATGTGGTGGAGGAAAAAAATGGTCAGGTAAAAGCCTTTAGATTAGAAATGTACAAAGACCGTGCATAGCATAAGAGAAAGGGGCCAGAGGAGTTGACTGCAAGACTTTCATACCCACCTTCATGGTCTTACCCCCTCTCATATGCTCATCCTTCCACATTCTGAAGCCCAAAATGACCTCCTTTCTGCCTTCTCTGGGAATTCAGCCTAGGTCTAGAACCAGAAAGAGGGCAGCCATGTAGAGAATATTCAGAGGTATATCCTGACCTCAGCCTAAAGCCCAGAGAAGTAAGGGAATTTCTTCTGTTTCTGTTGGAGTCTTAGGGAAGGTGATTCATCTGAAATTATACATTAATTGCAGAGCTCACCCACCCCAGTCTGATTTCTCCCACTGCCATTCTCCTCTAGAGGAGGATCAGGCTTATGGTCAAATCCAGAAGCAGGCCAGGCTAGGAAAGAGGGAGGTGAATGGGAAGGAAGCCAGATGTTGTTTCACTTGAAACAGCACTTTTATCAACAGTGGGTCCTCACACAGTGTTTACTGAACCCAATCACAATGAGCCCTCTGCACCGCCAGCCAGATTTGTTATCAAGCTTGGAGCCTGTCCTACATTAAACTTCACTTTCCAAACTACAACCGCATCCCTCCAGACACTCTCCCTTACATCTTTCATCCTGCATCAATATGGCTATCTTTAGTAACACAAGGTATCCATCCTTGATACTTGTGTTTCTCCCAAACCTTGAGAACATACCCCAGCGCTGGGTAGTAGACACTGGCCATGGTCACAACACTAACACTGAAAAAAGGAAAAATACAAATAAAGTTATAAACACCTATGCCCCAACCCATCAATAAATAACTGCAATGATCGGCTGAACAATCTGTTACTATGTGAAAGTACAGTCTCTCAAGCTTGTGAATATGTCGAGATCTGAATGGAGAAAATGGCATGATAGGGTAAAATGGAAAGATGTTGCCATCCTAGTCCTGTATAAACATAAATAACATTTTATATTATCTGCAGTGTTTGTGATAGGAAACCACAAATTTGTAAATCTGAATGCACATAAAAGGAAGTTTTTTTGATAACAGTATTGGATTCTAGTTACCTTACTCTACCAAGAAGCAGGGTTCTACATTTTTTGGACTCTTTTACTTCCTCAGCACTTTAAAGATATGAATAATAATCTACCTTACCCAAATTTCTTTAATATTATTTACAGCAGGAGCAGTTAACCTAAGGTCCATAGATGCCCTCTCTCCAGTCAAAAGGTCCTTTCATATAATTTGAAGGGTCTGAGAATTTGGGTGAAAAAGCATTACTTCATTTTCAGTACCTCCAGCTGTAAGTGAGCATTTCGATCAATTATGAACACAGACCACAGAGCACACTAGTACTGGCAGAATGTGAGTGTATGTTTATTTTTTTGCATCTCATGGTGCACATCAGTGTGAGAATGATCAGAAGCTCATTATAAGTCTCATTATCCAAATATTGAATGTTTTTCATGAAATCTACAGTATGGCTGGCAAAAACGAAAACAAAAAACAAACACACACACAAAGCATAACTAGTGGCCACATAATTTATTGTCTAAGCCAGGACACTTTGAGAGTGACAGAGACACTATTAATAACTATGACAGGACAACAGTTGTAAACTGGAACTGTCCCCCAATGAGCCATGCTATATGGCCACATTAACATTAATTTAATTTCATGTAATATTAATAACATTTTGCCTATTTCCATCTTTAAGCCATTCAGACAAGTCTAGTCATCCTAAAATATATTATGGGAGGAAATGAAAAAAGTCTACTGATCACCCCTTGCAGAGCTCACATGTGAGTAAGTCTTGTTGCAGAATTCCAGAGACCAGGGCAGCCGCGGTGGCCTAGCAGTTTAACGCTGCCTTCAGCCTGGGGTGTGATCCTGGAGACCCAGGATTGAGTCCCACATCAGGCTCCCTGCATGGAGCCTGCTTCTCCCTCTGCCTGTGTCTCTGCCTCTCTCTCACTTTCTCTCTCTCTCTCTCTCTCTATCTGTGTCTCTCATGAATAAATAAATAAAATCTTAAAAAAAAAAAAGAATTCCAGAGCTCAATTATGTGGAGTTGAGAAGACAGAGTACAATATCTATGTCTTGGGCTTCAGTAGCTAAATTTTAATCTAGATCAGCTGAACAAATCCAATCCCTCAATTCAGAGGAAGATACACAGGATATTTTTTAATACCTGGCAACAATGATTCTTTAATAGTGGCCTACAGAAAATAATTCTGGTATGCCAATTTTTGATCACCATAATGCATATAAACAAGTAAGACTCTTAAATATTGCACTGCTATTACATTAAAATCCTTCTTCTATCAGATCACTATTGGCAAGAATTATCCCCCAATACTTTAATTAATCATATAGGATGAAGCTATTTTTATTTAATAAATTTAATGTTCCATTACTCTCAACTGTGGGTATTAAGAATGTGAAGAAGTACACAACATTGGGGAATAGAATTACAATATACTCAGCCCATGAGCCAACAAATCATTTTATAACCACAAATAATTTAATAGTAAAATAGTAAAGAGATTTTCACTGAATATTCTTTATTCCTTCCCAGTTTGCATCCATTCCCAGGTCACCACTTCTGTCCTACATGCATCCCTATATACCTTTGGCTACTCCATATCAGTGTCTAAGTCACTAGACATGCTATGTAACACATGAATCATCACCTGCCAAGGATGTAAAATAAATGGAAATCCAGCTAGATGACTGCTTAGGTTCCTTGAAATTTAAATATTCCATAATTTTGAATCTAATACAACTAATTTGGCTATAAAAATATCTTAGAATACATTTCCATATCTAATTCCAGACTGTTAGATTAGCCATGACATTAGGTTAGTTATGTCAATGCTTCCATCCAGCTGTGGTTTTTATTTAGAGGTATCTCTCTTATGGAATCTTTAAATTGAAAGGGATACATCCAAAGACTACTGACACCATTTGAAGTAGTCCTTATACTACAATCTGAAAACACTGAGCTTTCAAAATAGAAGAGGAAAGCCACTGAAAAAAATTTAAAATTAAAGCCAGGATTAAATATTAATTACAGGAAGGTGAAAAGAAAATGTTTTCTAGAATTTTAGGAATGTCCACATCCAGAAAGATGCAAAATGTATACTTTTTCCTGTGCTTCCAACTAAGTACAACTAAAAACACTGCACAGTCTATATAAAACAAATATAAGAAGACTCTGACAATTAGGGAAAAGAAAGCAATCTGGCCAGGAAACTCAGTGTCCAAGTAACAACATGATGGCGAGTTCCCTGGATTTTCTTTTGCCTCAAAGATCTCAGACTTGGAGCAGAAGCCAGCAACCGAGAAATGCCAAAGAGATCAGACAAAAAAAGTCCTAATGAGAACCAGCTGTCTCTGTCCAGAAGACCAGAAAAGGGGCATCCTGGCAAGACAGACATATTTTTGGACAAAAATCATTTTACATCAGACAAACACCAAAGAAAAAAATGTAGTGCCATCCTCACCCACCTCCAAATGAGAAGCTAGATTTCCACCATCAGAAGGCTGTAACAAGGCGTCCCAACATCCCCACCAAGATAGTTTCAGAGAAGATAAATAGGGAGCTGGGACTTTCATCCCTGGCAGCTGGTAACAAGTTCCTCCCTCGTCACCATAGTGTCAGTGCAGACCACATGAAGACCTTGGACTTCCACCTCCATCTTCCAGTAATAAAACTCCTGCCCACCTCCCCACTGGGGTGGTATCAGAAGAGGCCTACTAGAGAGCTAGAACTTTCCCCATCTCAAGACAGTAATGAGGCCAGCTCCCATCACAATATCACTAGAGATCACATGGGAGACTGAATCCCATTCCTGCCTAGCAGAAACAAGGACATCTCTCTTCTGATTTAAGGGACAATGAGTGGGGAATTTAGATTTCTATCTTCATCTAGAAGTAACAAAGTGGTGCTTCTGTTTCCCCTGCCAAAGCAGTATGAGAAAAAACTAATGAAAACAAAAGGCTTAAAATAAGATACCAAATTTCACAACATAATTTGAAACTGTCTAGATTTTATTCAAAAGTTACTGGTCATATCAAGAAGATCTAAAACTGAATGAAAAAAACAATCAATGGATCCCAACACTGAGAAGAGATGGTGTAATTATTGAACAAAAATTCTGTAGCAGTCATGATAAAATGCTTTAACAAGCAATTACAAAGAAAAAAATAGAAAGCCTCAACAAAGAAATAGAAAGCATCAGCAGTAAAAGATATAAAGAACCAAATGGAAATTTTATTTTTATATTTAATTTAATTTTTTTTCCAAATGGATATTTTAGAACTAAAAACCACAATAACCAAAATAAAAATCACAGTGGATGGTCTGAAGGACAGAATCGAGGGCAACAAGAAGAATTATTAAACTGGAAGATAGAAATAGAGAAATTGCCCAATCTGAACAACAGACAATATACTGAAAAGAAGTGAATAGAGGCTCAGGTATCTGTGGGACTTTAGCAAAAGATCTAACATTCATGTCACCAAGTCTCAGGAGAGGAAAAAGGCAGAAGGACTGGAAAAGTACTCAAATAAATAATAGCTAAAAGATTCCCAAATTTGACAAGAGACATGTATCTGTAGATTCAAGAAGGTAACTGAACCTATATGTGGGAAATCCAAAGAAATCTATGCCAAGATATCATAATTAAACTTCTGAAAACTAAAGACAATGAAAAAAGTATTGAAATTAGCCAGAGAAAACTGACGCTGTACATACACGGGAAATATATATATATATATATTTTAAGATTTATTTTAAAGAGAGAGAGAGCATGTGAGTAGGGGGAGGGGCAGAAGGAGAGGGAGAGAATATTAAGCACACTCCCCATGAGCATGAAGCCTGATGCTGGGCTCAATTTCACAACCCCAAGATCACGACCTGAGCCAAAATCAAGAGTCAGACACTCGCTCAACCAACTGAGTTACTCAGGCACCCAGGGGAAACAATTTTTGAAAAATATCTGATCATAGAGACCAGAAGGAAGTAGCATGATATCTTCCAAGTACAAAAAGAATAAAAACTGTCAACCCAGAACCTCATACCTAGCAAAAATATCGAAAAAATTGACCAACCTCTAGCAAAACTGACAATAAAAGAGAAGACACAAATTAACAGTATCATGAATGAAGCAGGCACAGCAGTACAGACACTGCAGGCATCAAAAAGATAAGAGAACACTATGAACAACTCTACATATATAAACTTGATAGTTAAGATGAAATGGAAAAAAATAAAATAAAATTCAATCTATTACAACTCACCCAAAACAAAATGAATAACTTGAGTAGTACTATAGCTATTAAAATCTAATAATTCAGAATTTTAGGATCCCCAAAATGGAAATCTCCAAGCCCAGATGGTTTCACTAGAGATTTCTAACAAACATTTAAAGAAATCTTTCTGAAACTAGGAGAGGAGGGAACACATTCCAATTAATTTTATGAAGGTACAAATACCCTGATATCAAAACCATGCAGAGAAAGTACAAAAAAGAAAACTGAAGGCTGATAACCCTCATTAATATGGACACAAGACTTGATAATAAAGTATAGCAAATAGAATTCTACAACACATAAAATTAATTCTATACCATGACCAAGTCACATTCATTCCAGGAATGTGAAGTTGACTCAATATTCAAAAATAAATCATTGTAATCCATCAAATTAACAGGTTGAAGAAAAAATAATCACATGATCATAATCATTAATGCAGAAAAAGCACTTGACAAAAATTCAATCATGATAAAAACTCTCAGAAAAATAGGTATTGAAGAGGATCTCCTCAATTTGATAAAAGAGCATCTACAAAAACCTACAAATGACATTTTATTTCATGTAAAATGATTTCTCCCTAAGGCCAAGAACAAGGCATATTTAACATATGTTGGAAGTTTCAGCCAGTGAAATAAGGCAAGAAAGGAAATACATGACATAGAAATGGTAAAGCAAAAAGTAAAACTGTCCTAATTTGCAGGTGACATGATTGTCTAGATAGAAAATCTCAAGGAATACAATAAACAATACAGATAAAATACCAAATAGTAAAACTCTGAGAACTAGTGAGTTCAGCAAAGTCATAGAATACAAGATAAACAAACAAAAATCAACTGAATTTCTATATATTAAAAAAGAACAGGTAGACAGTGAAATTAAAAATTTGTCAGAAACTGTGATTGGCAAAAAATATTCTCTCCATTTTGTAATTTGCCTTTTCATTCTCTTATCCCAGAATCTTTTAGAAAGCAAAAGGTTTTAATTTTGATGAAGTCTATTTACCAAATTTTCCTTTTATGCTTTTAGTATGAATATCTAGAATAAATATTCTCAAAACTCAAGAATGAAAAAAAAAATTCCAGTTACAAAATGGGAAAAAGACATGAGCAAAGAATATATACAAGATGGAAAATAAACATATGAGAAGATGTTCAACATGATTAGCATTAGAAAAGTGCAAATTAAAACTACAATGAGATAATATTACACATCTATCAGAGTGGCTAACCTAAAAAATTGTGACACCACTAAATGCTGGTAATGGAACAGGACAGAATGGGTCACTAATAAAGTCTCTTATAAAACCCTGCAGCTACCATATAAACCACCAATGCTCTCTTGAGCATTTATCCCAGAGAAATGAGACTAGGTTTAACACAGAAATTTTTACAAATGTGACCATTAGCAACTTTATTTAAAACAGCTAAAGAGTATTTTATCTTTCAATTCACTTTTGATTTCAACTTATCTTTCAATTTCAACTATTCAATGAGTGAATAGTTGGTAGAACAAAAGGTGGTATAGACATATCATGTAATCCTACTCAGCAACCAAAAGGAAGAGACTATTGATATCAGCAACACCCTTAACTAATCTCTAGAGAATTATGCTAAGGGAAAGAAAATTCCCAAATGGCTACATGTTTTCTTGAAATGACAAAATAGTAGAAATAGAGAACAGATTAGTAGTTGCCAGAGTTTAAGGAGAGTGTATGGCAGGAGGGAAACTGGTATGAATATAAAGTAGCAACACAAGAGATCCTTATGATATTGGAAATGTTCTGTATCTCGACCATATCAACATCAATATTTCTGTTGTGATATTGTACTCTAATTTTGTGAAATGTTACCATTGGTGCAAACTGGCAAAGCATACATGGGATTACTCTGTAGTCTTTCTTTCAACTGCATGTGAATCTACAATGATCTCAAGATAAAAAATAAATTTTAAAACTGTCAACCAGAAAAAGAAACAGAAAGAGAATCATTTAAGCTATAATTAGATTTTTTAATAGTTTCATACCAATTAGAAGAAATGGTTACAACATTAAATTTACTTTAAATTTTGTTTCTATGTAATTTCTGTGAAATTGAATGAGCTAGACCTCTAACCATAGCTACCATAGAATAGTTTGTAGCAGACCAACAATCCTGCTGAAATATGGACAATTTCGATTTTTTTTAAACATTGATTTGAAGCCATTATAGAGCTGATGAAAAGTCAGAATTTATGGAATCAGATCCTAGGGAAAGAGAAAACTAATAGAGAAATGTCAAAATTTCTGCATGCCTCTTTTCTTTTTGAAGCATCTGTTCATTCTCAGGGTCATTAAGGTGTTGAGAAGCCAAGTGAGCCTTATGCCATCTCATTCATCAAAGAAGCAAAAAAAAAAAAAAAAAATGGAGTTCAGAAGTACCAAGATAGAAAGGACTTGAGCAGCCAAGATGCAGAAATGAGTGCTGGACACTCCAGTTTCCCCCTGAGACATATGCCTAAATAAGCTGCACAAGGCAAGGCTAAGAACCCAAATAGAAATTAGCTTATAAATGCTGCAGTATTTAGGATAGTCTTATAGTATTCAGGATACGAACACAGAAGACTAAGATCTATTAAAGAGACAAAGATGTCATCCCAGTTGGGAAAACAGGAGAGCTCAACCACAGAAGTGATTTCAAACTCGAAATACATTGAGTCTTACCAAGACTGAAAATCACCCTTAGGTCAGCTCAGTCTCTACTTGGACAGAGATGATTTGCCCTTCTACTGCCTATAAGAAGACTAAATAAACCTACTCAAAGGAAAGAACATTACGCAGACCTTTCATGTTTTTCATAAGTGATGCCACATATTCAATTAAAAACATTCCCATAGCAAGAAAGAGAATAAACAAGGGAAAAACAGAAATGAGCTTACAAATAACCCATACATTAGAGTTATCAGATAAAGATGTTAAAGTAATCATTGTCAAAGAAAAAATATGGCAAAATGGAAAATCAGAAAACCAGAATCCGTAAGAAAAAGTTAAATGGAATTCCCCAATTTAAAAATACAATAACTGAAATTATGGAGATCACAAAAGATAACTTGAAAAGCAGGACTAGACAGAGCAGAAGAGAAAATAGTTAACTGGAAAGTTTGAGTTAAAAATATCCAGACTGAAGCATTAAGAGTCACAAGAATGGAAAGTACAGAAAAAGAGTACATGTGTGAACACTGTGTTAAAAATCTCAATATGTATAATTAGAGTCACAAAAGCAGAGGAAAGAAAGACTAAGAAAGAATAAACTTTAAAGAGACTAAAAATTGAGTAATTTCCCAAACTGATGAAAGACATCAAGCCACATGTTTAAGAAATGCTGGCAGGATAAATACAGAAAACACCATATCTAGGTTCCTCATAATCAAAGAGCTGAAAACTAAAGATAAAAACAAAAGCAAGTAGAAAAAGACATTATCACTAAAAAAAAAAGTCTGAGAGTTTAATTTTTTTATTATTATTATTTATTTATGATAGTCACAGAGAGAGAGAGAGAGAGAGTGAGAGGCGCAGAGACATAGGCAGAGGGAGAAGCAGGCTCCATGCACCGGGAGCCCGACATGGGATTCGATCCTGGGTCTCCAGGATCGCGCCCTGGGCCAAAGGCAGGCGCCAAACCACTGTGCCACCCAGGGATCCTGAGAGTTTAATTTTTTAAATAAAAATAATAGAATATCTTTAGAATTCTACTGTAGAATTCTAAACTCAGAAAAAAAGAGTCTTCAAAGGTAAAAGACAAAGACATTTCCAGATCAACAGAAACCAGGAGATGCAATAGGAAATAAGGTACAGCAGAGTATATTATGTGGATGAATCTAAATATTTTTTTAAAGCAATAATCTCTTGAAGGATTTAAAATGGAAGTAAAACGTAAATGAATGACAAAACCAATAGTTGGGAAGTGGATTAACTGGGGCATGTTGTTTTTAAAACATGATCACAAACATTTTGATGGTCTTCCATCAAGAGCTATTGACTATCCCTTTCTCTGGAATCTATATGAACTTGAGATTTCTTAAACCACTACAGTGTGGTGAAGTGACAATATATGACTTTCAAGGCTAGGTCATAAAAGGCCATGCAACTTCTACCTTGCCCTCCTGTTCTTTGAGCCCTGAGTCACCTTATAAAAAAATAACTCTTTGGCCACCATGCTGAAGAGACCACATAGATGTCCTCTGGTCAATAATTACAGAGTCCATCCTTCAGCCATCTCAGCCCATAAACCGAACATGTGAGTGAGGAAGTCGTGTTCAAGTCATCCCAGTCATTCAAGTCATCCCCAGTGAGGATCCAGACGTCATGGAGCAGATACAAGCCATCCCTACTGTACTTTTTCAAAATTCCTAATTCAGAGAATCCAGAAACTTAATCAACTGGTTATTGTTTAATGCTGCTAAATTTTAGGGTAGTTTGTTACACTGCAAAGATAACAAGAACAGAGAGATCAAGTTACCTAATGCCCTAGAACTGCCTGACTAATAGTAAGAAAACTAACTTACATTGAGTCTGATAAATTAAGGATGCATCTTGCAGTCTAGGTAATTTTTAAAAATATGGGGAAAGTGTGTAAAATGAAGTTGCCTATACAAATTTACTTATTCATTCTTCATAAGTTGCATTTGCTTCTTAAGTTTTTGTTTTTGAAACTTCTTGGGAGAAATCAGTGCAATATTTTAGAAAAACTGTCAGTATCTTTACCTGTACTACCTTCGTATCTGTCACCATCACTCACCACACACACACTTTCACCCTGAAAACTATAATAAGCATGGGTGACAAGTGAGGTGGAAATCTTCAATGGTCAATGCATTTTTGTTTATATTCTATGGAAACAGAAGATCCTGAAATAAATAATTTTCCAGTTTTAGCTCCAACAAAGGAGAAAGCTTCACATATTGAAACTGAGTTCTAGTGTCATCTCTGCCACTATTCAGCTATGTGACCCACGGAAAACAAATGACTTAAAATATAAGATTCAGTTTTAGAGAATGGAGAATTTTAAAACTAAAAGAGATGAACTTTTTTCCAACCCATTATACAATGTAAACCATAAAATAAAAGGGTTGCACAAGATCATCTCTAAACCTCTCCAGATTTTAAAATCCAATAGGAAAACATTTGCCTTTGCAACAAATATAGGTTCTAGTCCATGGACATAGAGCCCTGAGAATAGTTAAGTACTTAAACAAAAAGAGCTTTTTTTCTCCCCTTCTACCAATTACTCTCTTACTCCTCTACATTCCTCTCCTCTTTGCCACAACTACAGATATTTATGAAAGCTATAATTTTCATTAAAAGATTCATGCAGATTCATAGTTGAAGTTCTACAGATTCCAAAATTAAACTACAAGCAATTAACCCACAAAACAGAGCTCATGCAGTATTTGCTTCTAGTTTCCAGTTCTATGACAGCAAAATGAAAATGTGGCAATGCTGGGTAGTTTTTGCTTGGAAGAAATCTGGTGCAAGCAAGAAAGAGCACTCCTATAGCTCATTCATTTCACCCAAGGCACAGAAGATGTGCAGATTCAAGATTAAAAAATATCCAGTGTAGACTAAGGTCAGGTGGGGACTATGAATACAGAAGGAGTACAACCATTTGCATAAATTACATTCTTTAAAAATGTGCAACTCAGCATAACAAAACACTGAAGGGTCTTCCAGTCTCTATTTCATCCATCATGTGAAAATAATAGCAGATGGCAACAGGAGTTGTGAGGCTAGAAACAGGAGAAGCTTGCATGGAAGACAGACTGAGGACCTACTAGATGATTCTTAAACCTCTCACCCATACTGAGAATATAAAAATTGTCAGGATATGGAGAGAGTTTGAGTGGTTCTGTGACAAGTGAACTCAATGAGAAAATACTGAAATTAGGGAACAGCCTGATTTTCATAGGTTATTGGGGATGGGGAAAAAAACAAAAAAGAACGAAATATGAGGCTTTCTTATGGATCAAATGTGGGTCCATGCATGGAATAAAGTTGGGTTAGGCTGTTTTAGAGTCAGTACAAAGAAGGCTGTTTAAGTGGAATCTCAAAAGATGGAAGCCAAAAAATTTCTAAGGGCTATGGAAGGAGCAAGCAGCCAGAGAGAATAGAGATAGAGCAATAAAATAGTGATAATATACCTCAGCAACTAGGAGTAGGATGCTCCCCAATGTACTCAGGAAAGCAAAGATTTTGCTTTTTTTGATTTTTGATTTCAAATATTTCATTTTTTAGTTCTAGGGAATTTTTAGATCATAATTATTATAAATAAGTTGACGTATAAGAATAGTATAAAAAAGTGGAAGAGGGGATCCCTGCGTGGCTCAGTGGCTGGGCATCTGCTTTCAGCCCAGGGTGTGATCCTGGAGCCCCGGGATCAAGTCCCGCATCGGGCTCCCTGCATGAAGCCTGCTTCTCCCTCTGCCTGTGTCTCTGCCTCTCTGTGTGTGTCTCATGAATAAAAAAATAAAATCTTAAAAAAGAAAAAGTGGAAGAAGCTAGTTTTAGACATGTTTTATCTTTAAGGATTGGTGACTTCTTAATGATTTTCGTCAACCTATGTCAGTAAATCAATTGGCAGTACAATGTACATCTGGTACATTGTTATGTAGTTATATAGGCTTTTTATCATGTTCTTTAGGCTTCGAAGATGCTATAAGAGAAGTATAGGGTATTTGTTGTGCTCACAGATCTATTCATCTATTTCTGAAATCATTGCCTAATAATAGGCTGGTCTTGCCATATGAGGACAAGACACTGACCACTTGATGTCCTTCCTCCAGCTGCTACAATGGCTTTGTCTTTAGATGTCCTCTGTGGATCATCTGATCTACCCTAGAAACCAGCAGGATGTACTGTACAAAGATGAGCTGGAATTAGCTAAACCCTGTGGCCACACTTTAACAGGACAGGAATCCTTCACTCACACAGAGGTAATATGCTCAGAAAAATCAGGATCCATGAAAGTCTGCCCTCAAACTCATGTAATCCCAAGAGGAAGGATCATGTGCATATATTCTTGTGGGAAAACAATCTGTTCTAACTATACACATACTGTATTGAAAGACTATTTTATCTATAGGGTATAAATTTTAGCTATAGAAAAATAAATCCATTTGAGCACTGTCTACCTACAACTCCTTAGTGCTAGCATGTAGTGTTTCCCAGTTTGTGGCTTCTGTCTTTATTGTCTCCAAATAGTGGAATTGTGTAAGAATACTTTCATTAAGTGAATGGGCTAGAATTCACTGGTCAAACACAGTGACACCTGGTGATGATCACTGTGTTTTCTATGTATATAAGGGAAAATGTGTCTCGATTTTATATTAGTTCCACTGCTTATGTTCCTGAGATCCAATGATCTGGACTAGATTTCCTCTTCTCTCCACCATAAGAAATAGATTTCAAAAAAGCAGGTGTACACAGAATTCCACAGTGGAGTGCACATAGTGGGTGTTCAGTTAATGCTTGCTGAACTGTGAAAAGCCCTATGTTAGCATACAAACTCAATCTGTATAGGAAATGTGATTTACACTCTACACATAGGAGTGAAGAAATTCGTTTTTGATTTTCCATTTGCTTGTGATTGAGCAAGTGATTCCACATGTATTTTTTTTAAGATTTTTGTTTATTTATTCATGAGGGCACACAGAGAGAGGCAGAGACATAGGCAGAGGGAGAAGCAGGCTCCACGCAGGGAGCCCAGTGTGGGACTCAATCCCAGGAGTCCAAGCTCAACCACTGAGCCACCCAGGTGCCTCTCCCACATGTATTTTTAACAAGCTGATGGCTTCCTGATTGGATGTCTGAAAGAATATCCTCCATGGAAGTAGCCCACAGTTTACTGAGGTCACATATATACTGTGGATGACCAAAAACAAAGTAGTCTCCCCTATTCAGAAACCATGTGCACCCATGAAATATGTCAATTTGTATAAAGAAGTTCTTTAGAAAGCACCTCAGTAAGCCACATCAGTTACAATATGAGTCAAATTGTGTTCTTAACATACATGCATGGTGATGTTATAATAGGAAATTTCCAGCTTGAACTTACCTAGAATAAAAGTTTTATTTGGGGGATCCCTGGGTGGCTCAGAGGTTTAGCACCTGCCTTCAGCCCAGGGTGTGACCCTGGAGTCCTGAGATCGAGTCCCACATCAGGCTCCCTGCATGGAGTCTGCTTCTCCCTCTGCCTGTGTCTCTGCCTCTCTCTCTCTGTGTGTGTGTCTCTCATGAATAAATAATTTTTTTAAGTTTTATTTGGGCTTGGGTTATGATTTTGATTTGAGTTACAATCCAGCAGACAGAAACAGCCAGGCACACAGTCCAGACTCATGGCACTTGTGTCCTCCTCTACCAGGTTGGAAACTGGTAGACTTTCTTCTGGGTAAGTAGAAAGAGAAGGAGGCTGTTTCAACACCTGATTCCCAAGAGACACCAAAGGACACTCAAGTCACATCCAGAGAGACAGGTTAATAGCATCACCTGCCACAAAGAATACTCAAGAGAGAGAAAGAGAGAGAGAGAAAATAAGCCACATGCTCAAAAGTAATCCACGTACAGCAGAATTATGGCCCTGCTATATTTATACACATGGGTACAGTTTTCATACACTATTATGGTCTCATATTATATATCTTTAAATCATCCCGCAAAAGTTTCTGCCTCGGCCTAATGCTGGCTCTAATTTAGGATGAACAACTACTCTCATAAAGAAAAACTGCAGCCGCTACTGTTTATTAGGCTGCAGAAAGGTCTCGCTGACTAATGTCCCAGGATTAAATGAATGTGGAATAATAAGAGCTGATTTATTTGTGCTCTGCTAGGATAAAGCTGCCACTGATTTTACAAGAAACTATTCATCTGAGGCCCACTATAGCTAGTAAATTGTGCCTGTTGCTGAAATTAGTCTCCAGGCCTTCATGTAATCTACAGTGTGAAGTAGCAGTGTGGTAATAAAGCCATTGTGGGCACTTGGTTTATTTAAAACGTCCCCCTTTTATCCCCATCTTTGGGGATTCTAAAAGTCAACCTTCTGAGATCACTTTTGGAAATTCACCTGTCCCTTACCCACAAACCACACTTCAAGCTACGGAATTTAGAGCCAGAATTAAAACTATATAGCCCCCAATAAATAAACACCAGAGCAGTCCTATCTCTCACTGCAGATTTTTCTTTCTGGCCCAACATACAAGGACAGCATTTCTCAGGCTCTGGGCATGTACATGGTGGCAATCAGAATGCGGCAGGCCCAGGACAGAAAGGGTCTATTTTATTGTTCCCTCTCCAAAACGTGTTTGGATCTTCTGCAGTTTGAGGCCAACCGCCCTGCCAAATTTATTGATGGCAGTTTTATGCAGGGCCTTGGTGTAGGCACCTCTGTCAAATGAAGCATTAGAACAAACCAATGGAAACATTTAGCTAGCAGAAATCAGCAAAACGAGGTGCAACTATTTTTTTTAAGATTTTTTAATGTATTCGTTCACGAGCACAGAGAGAGAGGCAGAGACATAGGCAAAGAGAGAAGCGGGCTCCCTGCAGAGAGCCTGATGTGGGATTCATTCCCAGGACCTTGGAATCATGACCTGAGCCACAGGCAGATTGTCAACCGCCAAGCCACCCAGGTGCCCCACAAGGTATAACTATTGAAGCCATGGCACTAATAATGCTACAGAGATCTTTGGAGAGAATAGTGACAACCCTAGGTCCCCTTCTAGCATAAAAGCTTTACATATTATATATTAAATAAATAAAAATCATATTTTATACACTGCTGTATAACTTATTCTGGCTCACTGTAGTTATTGAATTGTTGAACTGAAAAAAATCAAGTGGTATATTAACTTAAGAACCCATCAAAATAGCAATTGTTTCTCTGGAGAACAGTTTCCTCTGTGTTATAATTAACAGTACTATCAGAAATCATCTTCAACTTGCTCTTAATTTTATCTGGCTTTAGGGGATCCCTGGGTGGCGCAGCAGTTTAGCGCCTGCCTTTGGCCCAGGGCACGATCCTGGAGACCCGGGATCGAATCCCACATCAGGCTCCCGGTGCATGGAGCCTGCTTCTCCCTCTGCCTATGTCTCATGTCTCTGCCTCTCTCTCTCTCTCTCTCTCTCTCTCTCTGTGTGTGTGTGTGTGTGTGACTATCATAAATAAATAAAAATTCAAAAAAATTTTATCTGGCTTTATTTGTCAGATTGTTTCCGACAGCATGCTACTCTGCATGCTTTATCCTCAAGATGATGAAAACAATAATAACAACAACAATAATAATAGTGACCCGAACAGTGCCTACTCAGTACCTGGCATTGTTGTAAGTACTTTGTGCAATCCTACCTCATTGGACCTTCATAAAATTCTTACTGAAGAGGCATTATTCCCATTTACATTGAGGAAAATGAAGCAAAAGAAGTTAAAAAATGTGTCCAGGGTTTCCCAAATGGTAAGAGGCAGTATAACAGGATTTGTACCTGGAAAGCTTGGATCTCAAATCAGTGCTTCAAACCACAAGGCTACAAAACCCCCCCAAAGTATGGAAAACATAAGCATATGTGGCTTATAGGATTTCTGAG
This sequence comes from Nyctereutes procyonoides, assembly GCF_905146905.1. Lineage (NCBI taxonomy): Eukaryota > Metazoa > Chordata > Mammalia > Carnivora > Canidae > Nyctereutes > Nyctereutes procyonoides. Next base: position 46,432,231 of record NW_026575146.1, read on the forward strand.
GACTTATTTATTCTGGCAAAGGCCAGGAAATCTGCTTGTTTTTATTAAATGTCAATAGAATATGAAACAGAGTGTATTTTAATACTTGTCCTACCAAAGAGAGTGCCACTCTACCTAATTCTGATTCTCCTAATTTCACTTCCACCGGTTGCAAAATTATCCTCTGTCTTTCCCTCTATACTTCCTTTCTCCAAAATATTCTTGGATGAGAAAGGATTCTTGCCCGCCTTAGTTTCCCCATCATCACTTTTTCCTCTCACTTGATGCCATGATCCAGAACCCAGTCATGTGAGGTTTTCATAATTTGCTGAACAGGTGCTGGCCCAGTAAGGCACCAAACAACTTGCCTGAGGAGAAGAAGGAGATTGGGAAAACTCTGCATGCCAATCCTGGCTTGTGGCTACACCCTCTTACCTATTCTAACACCCTGACTCAAGTCGCCCTGTTCTAGCAAAGAAAGATCAGCCAATATTTCCTCTGGCTACAGAGATTTCCCTTCTTGGATTAGCATGCACATAGGCCTCAAAGTACTTTCCTCCAAGGCACAGAATAAATTTATCCTTATCCTTCATGGGTGAGATAGTCTATTAATTTTATGGTGCTTCATTCTGGTTTGTGTTAAATGCTGTAATTTCATTATCAGCTTTGGAAGGATGGGATAAGAGGAATCCACTTAGCAGTTGCTAGAAAGTTTGGCCTGGGATTTACTTGTGACTAGTATGGGTGCAAAATGTTTGCTGTGCTTCATGACATCTTCCCTCTCGAACAGCAGTTCAGATTTCCATGGATAACACTTCCCACCCACTGTGGAACTGGTCTCCTGACTTTGGTTACTGTAACCAAGCTAGAAGTTAGTAGGACTTTTGTATTCATTGTTGCCTTTTTTTTTTTTTTGGTCACCAATTCTTTTTACTTACTCATAAACAAGGACTATGTTTCCAAGACCCAGCTTCCCTACCCCTTCTTCTGAATTTCACAATCTCAATATAAACATTTCATTCTTAAGTGAGAGCTTTTGCTTAAGTCCTTGCTACTTAAAACATGTCCTTCCAATTTGCAGCACTGGCGTGGACTGGCAGTTTGTTAAAAATGCCTAACCTCAGGCCCCATCTTACCTCTGTTAACTCAGAATATGCATTTTAACAAGATCGCCAGGTAATGCATAGGCACACTGACTTTGAGAAGCACAGGTGGAGGTAATAGGGAGTTTTAGGTCCCTAATAACAGATGGAGCATGCCAGAGCTTTTGATAAGCAACAATGGTCCTGCCATAAGGCTGCCTCCGACTTGGAAATATTCAGGTTTTCCAAACGTTGTGGGCAGCCCAGAAAGAGCAGACTGCTTTCAGAAGCCTTATCACCAAAATTTTAGGAAGTCTGCCACAGAAGAAGTAAAAGGAAAGAAAGGGAGTATTATATTCTTTATAATCTCTTCTAAGGATACCAACTTCTACTTCACAAAGTTATTTTTTTTAAAATCAGTGGTGACAATAATTTAAAAGAGTAAGACAACTCCTCAATTTTCTCCCTTGCATCACTGCAAGTATGAAATACATGAGTTCTCTCTCTAAAGCCCACCTCCATCCTAGTGAAGAGAGGAGGGGCCATGCACTCCAACTGCACAACCAACTACTCTTGAAATTGTGAAGTTTCTAAGATTCTTGCCACTTCACCAAAAGAAAAATCTATGAACATACTCCTCTCCCTCTCCATCTCTCTCTCTCTCAAAAGGGCCATCGGCACGATTGCTTAAATTTCTCTTAATTTTATATTTCTTCTGGATCTTTCATTCTGCTATAATTTGACTATCTTTCTTAAACTCACTTGGAGTTAGTACACTTCTCCTAGGTTTCTCAGTTAGCAAGTCCAGTCTTTGAAGTAAAACCTCCTAAAGATATTATGCAGGGATGCCTGGGTGGCTCAGTGGTTGAGCCTCTGCCTTTGGCTTAGGGTGTGATCCAGGATCAAGTTCCACATCAGGCTCCCTGTAGGGAGACTGCTTCTTCTTCTGCCTGTGTCTCTGCCTCTCTTTCTGTGCCTCGCATGAATAAATAAATAAAATCTTTTAAAACAAGATATTATGCAAAAAATGATGCTATTTAAGTCACAAGGCTTTCATATAGTCAAAACCAAGGAAAAGATGAGGAGTACTTTCTTTAAGGTTGGCATTAGGGTCAGTCTATTGAGTCACAGAATGCTACAGTATAAAGGTTTGTCTTGAAGTCTACAGAAAATATATTAGATAACCATACTTATTCAGGATTTCCATAGCCCCTCTCAAAAACTAATCCAGAGTTAAGACATAATCCTAATATAGTCAACGTTCAATTTACTTTACAAATTTTACGAGTGTTACACACATGGTTGGGTTTATACTTATTTTGTTCTTAATAGAGTATGGCTGTTACAGTATCTGCAACAAGACAGACCTGCTCTCTCACCCCTACCCTTTCAACCTATCACCTCCCTAACTCAGAACCAGTTATAGGAGAAGCTTGTTTGCCAACAAGATTAGGGCTGAGCATTGATCAGTTATATAAAAGAAAACTTGGATTCAAGTAGGAAATATATTTTGAAATGATATCTTAAGTGTTTTCTTCCATTTTATCTGAAAGAAATAAGTGAAAATTCAGTTTGTCTTTATTGTAGAACATAGCCATTTCTTGGAAATAGAAGCCACAGATTGGAACTACTTGCTGATTTTCTTGCATAAATCCTATTTATAGTGTGTAATCTATCATTTTCAATTCCTGAATTTGGTAAAGAACTTAACATTTGGTAATCGAGCTGAATGCAGGAAACTTCTATATTTTAACATATTTTTTATAATTCAATACATTTTTAATATATTTTCCCCACATCTAATATAATAATGATGTTTCAGCTGCTCATATATAGGCTCTCCAAAGTTTCCAACAGTTTTCATAGAAATAATAACCATGTTTTTGCATGCTAACAGTTCATCCTTCTGAATATTATTTAATTGAATGATAATCACTATCAATACCTCCTCTAGGCACATGAACAGGGAACCCTGTTATGAGCCTATGCTTTAGAAGTCTACACTTTGGTCCTATTGCCATGTTTTCCTCAATGGAGTCAGTGTGATATGCTTATTCAGAGATGACTTTCCCCTTTCAAAACTATGTTCTGGGGTACCTGGGTGGCTCAGGTAAGTGTCCGACTCTTGATCTCAGCTCAGGTCTTGATCTCAGGGTCATGAGTTCAAGCCCTGCATGTGGGTCCATGCTGGGCATGAAGCCTACATAAAATAACAAAAACAAAAACAAAACCATGTTCCAGGTACACGGTCCCTGAAATTCCCTGGCCAAATAGCATGAACAAAGTTTGGTGTAAAGGAAGTGTGGAAACATTGGTTAAGGTCTCATATACATGAGGCCCCTGTGGCACGAGACAAATTTGAGGTTAGAAGAGACAGTGGAAGACTTCAGGACAAGCTGGCAAAGATGGGATCCCCTTTGCACTCCCATGTTTTACATGGAGCACCGGAGATTTTGAGAACCAGAAATTTAAACTCGGTCTTCCAAATCATTATGAAGATTTATTTTTCAGGGAAGGAGGACAGAACATACTTAAAGAGTCCGTTAGCTTAAATTATCTTTAAATATTCAGACCCAAGAGATATGGGCCTCCATTGGTACTCTTGTTCATTATCCCATCAATGTAAGGGTCAGGCTTAATTTTATGAAGCTATATAAATAATTTAGAAAGTACACACGGCTCACACTTGGCAGGCCCATAACTCAGCTGGTGGGAGCATGGTGACCATGTATTAGAGCATCCTTCTTGCTACAGACATTTGGAAGCATTTGGCACCCCTGTATGCTCTACAGACAGAATGGAGGTACAGGTGAATCCAGAAAGGCTGTTAGTGGGAGTTGTCTAAAATAGTTTCTACCATAGTAAATTTCACAAAGCCTCAGTCTTGGATCTATAAAATAAGAATAGTTATGTCTAACACAGGCTTACTCTGAGGAATAAGTAGGTCAATCTGTAGAGTACTTAAAATGAAGGCCACACACTAATACCTAGCAATAAGCACACTTTTCCTAGTTATAATATTAATAGTAATATCAAATAATTATACAACATTTAGTATATGCCCTTGAGATTCCCTATCATCCCAATTTAAGCACAGAGAAGAATAAGTTATTTGTCCTAAGTACACAGAACAGGTGAATGGTGGAGCCAGAATCCAAGCCCAGGTATTCTGGCTGCAGAATCTGTGTTCTTTGGTGAATTTCAATCTTACTTGGAAAGGGCCATCTTTTCTATTTTTTATATTTCCTTAAATTGGTATTGTACCTTAGTGGAGTCTATTAGAAAAACATGCTGACTACATGAAATGGATCAGTTATATGGAGTATGTGCTTCATAAACTTTCAAGTGTTACAGCATACATGGTAAAGATAGACATTTCCCAACCTCTTCCTATATCCCAACCTTCTGTGGGTCATACAATTTATAAACGATGACATTTAACTTCTAAGTCATTATACAATCAAGGATATTTCTGGCCATTGTTTTTACATACATCAGTTATTTTATGTTTACATTATGGGTGTGTATTCCTTTTTTCATTCCTAAGTGCACAATTCTACTTCTAACGCTGGAATTTTAACTTGTTCATTTCAGCCATCTTTTACACTTATTATGGCAAATTTTGAGTTGCTTACTACCCCCACTTAAGTCAAGGTTATCAAAGAATTTACATGGCATCCTGATACTCCCAAATATAAGACCTATGAGAACTACAAATAACTAGAAAAAATTCACAGATGCCAAGACACTATAATCTCAACTAGGCATGCACTGAAACAATCATGAAGAAATCATCACCCCAATGAAAGATAAGTGAAAAGAAAACAACAGTATCATTAAATCAACTTTCACTATAACTATCTAACTCAGAGATTTCAAATTTATGGCCCCCGAGTTGAAATCAGTAGAGGCTAGCTAGGCCACAGTATTTCGAACTCTTGCCATCATTTAAAAATCAGCACATTTTACATAAAAACCCAGATTTCCAATTTCTCTTGAAAACAGGCAAATTTGCTCACCCAACCCAGATTCCCACGTTGCAGCCAAGGCTAGAGTGAAATGATCACACGAATCCTCTTGTTCCCCACAGTCACCACCATTCCCTGTAGAGAGTCTTTGCTTTGTGATCCATTATTTAATTATCTACCTGGACCCAGCAGGGATTTGAGCATAAAATTCCTAATTCTGATCATTTGGTGTAGTACAGATAAAGTTTGATGTTTCAAGAAACTCTTCATCATCTATTAATGTTGAGGCTAGCCAAGATTTACCAATGATCAAATTATAGGAGTTAAAATCAGATGAAATTATATCAACCTCACTCCCTTTTTCCTTCTTAAGTCACAGGGTTTTTCTACTAGATCATGGCAAGAAGTTATATGAATCTGGCAAGATTTATCCTTAACATTGATTGTTTCAATTCAACTCATTCTTGTGGAGCTCCCAGGCCATTACTCTATTTTTCCAATTCAGTAAGTTAAGGTGATGTGTGATGATTTTAAGAGTTGCCCAGAGCCACTAGGGGTAGTGGAAGGGGAGGAGGGCAGGGGGTGGGGGTGAATGGGTGACGGGCACTGAGGGGGGCACTTGACGGGATGAACACTGGGTATTATTCTGTATGTTGGCAAATTGAACACCAATAAAAAATAAATTTATTATTAAAAAAAAAGAGTTGCCCAGAGCCACCAGAATGAACCCATTCTTCCTTTGCATGATCCTAGTAATTCAAGTGAATTGCTTCCATCATTATTCCAGTGTTTGAAACAGATTTTACACAAGTGAAAAAAACTCAAACAAGTTTGTCATGAAGGTAACATGTCTTGACTGGGGATTATTTGCATTATAAATTATTTAAGCGACTACAAAATCTGAACAAATGGGAGTTGTGTCTTCATAATGGCAATATAGAGCTAAAGTAATACATGGTATTTTATTCTATGATCATTAGTCAGATTCATAAATCAATTAATAATGTATATTCTTAGAATCACTAGGTTCTAGCTGCAGCTCTAAAATTGTGTTTAAGTCACTTAACAGAACAATGTCTTGAATGAGAATTCTCTGATAGAAATTTTAGCCTGTGGAATGGACTCCTTTTATAACTCCATGATATAATACCTGGTACTATATATTGAGATATAACATACAATAATTTCTTTGGTATAAAAATAAAGAGAATATAAAAGAGTGAGACAGAATTGTACAAGAAAGCATTTTAAGATTTTTATCCCCTGAACAGCCTTCTTTTTGGTTAAGAGGCAATTAAAAATCCATCTTTCAGGTTTTCACTAAATCATTTAAATGGATTACTCATTAGTATCACTAATTTTGCTCAAAGCCTGCCAAAATGCTGAGCAAAATGTGCTGTTGGTAATATGCTTTTAGTCTTGAAGATGCCAAAACAACTAATGCATTCAGTTCTCTGATTCAGTTGGTTCCATCTAAAGGGCTGTCAACAGAGCCCAGCCTGACCTTCTGTGGAAAGAGCAAGGTGACTAGCTGCATTTCCCATCATTTTATCAAGGAAATGGATGCTAGTGGGGGGGAGGGGATGGTGGCTGGGGGAGTGAGGGATGGATTATGTCTGTTTTACCATTAAGAAGTGAGTTTGGCAAGGAAAGGTAGAAAAACAAAAACAACCCACTATTTTTTTTCTCCATTTCAAGACACTAAATAAAACATCAAATGACCAAGTAGAAAGGTAAAAGCCCCGTCACACCCAGAGAATACCTGCTGTTTATCCACCTTGTCCTAGCTACAGTTGATTTTTATCTCTTTATTGTGCATACCTACCCACCCTGCAAGGCATCAGCTCCTTAGAAAAGGTCCATCTGCCTTGAGAATATGGCAGAGTCACAATTTCTAAAAATGCAGACCTTCACTCCAGGCTTATATTCAACTATGAAGTGGAACCAAATGAAGAAGATAGGGCTATGCCAAGGCCAATTGGGCTTATTTTCATACCTAAATATGCCTCCAGAATTCTTCTCATAACACACATGGCCATTAAGCCCTGGGAGTCTGCACTTTAGAATGTTGATCGCATAGAGTTTGGTTTTGGGTAAGGTAAAATAACTTGCCTGGATTGATAAAATAGACCTGATAATCTAAGGTAGAATATTCATTTGGAGGAAGGTACAGCCTGAAATTCAAGGACCCTTTTGTTCACTGTTGCCTAATGAACTTGAGAGTAAAAGTGCAAAAAGGTATAAATAAGTACAAATTTACACCTTACACTCAGCAAAGGATCAGCCTCCCTCATGCCTTCCAATATAATAGATGAAATAGTACTTAAGAGATGAAATCAATTAAAACACAAGGCTGGAAATAAAATTAGGTCTAGAAAGAGGAAAGTTGCTATGTACAGTGCAGGCTACACTACTGTAGTAAAAAGACCCCAAGGATGCCTGGGTGGCTCAGTAGTTGAGCATCTGCCTTCGGCCCAGGTTGTGATCCCGGGATCCTGGGATTGAGTCCCACATCAAGCTGCCAGCAAGCAGCCTGCTTCTCCCTCTGGCTATGTCTCTGCCTCTCTCTCTGTGTCTCTCATGAATAAATAAATAAAAATCTTTTAAAAATACCCCCCAAATACAATGCTTTAATCAATATAGAAGGCTTCTTTCTTTCTCAGACTGTAGTTCAGAGGTGGGCAGTCAGCCTAAGGTAGTGAGAATCATGCTCAATTCATGGCCTCTATCCCTGGGTCCAAAGGAACTCTTCTAGAAAGTTGTCATCTTTTTTAATTTGCATGATACTGACAGGGAAGCAGACATTAGAGAGCTTCCTTAGTAATATGGCTAGAAGTTGCACCTGTCACTTCTGCTCACATCCCATCTGCTCACTTCTGCTAGAGCTTACTACATGGCATCACACCTACCTGCAAGAGAGACATGCAATAACTGGTAGTCATTAACTGCTAATCACATCCAAAAAAGTAACTTTGTGAGGGAGGATCTACATCCATCAGGCTAGGCAGGGCTTCAGTCTCTGGCTAAGCCAAGATAGGATGGTGGGAATTCTACTTTCAAAAGTTCAAAGGGAATATGGATCTTGGGAGATAATTATCAGTGCCTGTCATACCAATAAAGACTCAGATTTCTACAGCCCTTTCTCCAATTTCCGAAAGGCATACGGATATGTTAGCATACAGTCAATAGTCAAGGGAAATAAAGATTCCCAAGAAGGAGGAAAAAAATCAAGACAACAATTCATAAACTTGCTGTTTTTTTTTTCTCAAGTGTGCAATAGGTAAAACTAGCTCTTCTCTCTCTCTCAGCATAGCTTTAGAACCAGCCTAAGTTCTACAGAATAGTTACATCCAACTGGATCTTATGTAGCCAGAAAAAATATTCTCCCATGAAACTCTCAGATAGCTATTCCCCCCATCTTCTCAGGCCCCATCCCCCTACAACCTCCTAAGACCAGAAAGAATGGTGAATCTAGGCACACTGCCATATCAAGTAAAATAAAGCCCTATTTCCATTCCATGAAAATAGAAAGTTTTGTTGTGTTCCATCTGAAAAAAAAATAAAGAGAAAACAGCAATACTAAAATTCTAACAAAAGACAGTGATTATACGTATTTATATATAAATGAAGAGGCAAGAAAACTTATAGCAGCACTTTGACATGCCGAAGAGACATATTCTAAGAGAGCCTGCTCAGTGGATACGGCAGAAGTCATCAGCATTACTTGCCAGTTATTCTGGATTGGGAGGAATCACATGACTAGTTTGGCCAGGGTGTTTAAACAGAAAGGATGGGCATCATTTCCAGGCTACATCCCTTAATTGCAGCAACAAATCCTTCTACAGCTTTTCTTTCTACTGTTAAGATTATGACATAGTGGTTCTTCAGTGGGACGCAAACTAAGGACCATGCCGAGCATGCCCATGGCTGCAGAACAGTTGACCTCAGTGAACAAAGTATGACAGCCAGAAACAGACACTTGTGCCATTTGAGACACTAAGATTTGGCGCTTGTATGTTACCTCTGAGAAACCTCACCTACCTTGAGTGGGGCATGCCCTCCCTGACATAGACACTTTGAGTATTTAATGCATATTTAAGGACTGCCTATTATATGTCAGTGCAACACTCACTTCTTCACACTAATCATCTCCCTCGCAGATGAGGAACCTGAGGCAGATTACACAGCAAGCCAATGGTGAATCTGAGATCTTTACTCTGACTCTGTGCCTAGCTCTCATTCACTGTACCCACAACTCCATTTATTCAACCACCAAATCCTTTTTAATCAACCTCAGACTACCACATTTAGGCTCCAGGAAAAAAAAAATCTCTTGCTTCCCAGTATTCCTGTGCATTAGAGACATTTCCTTCTCCAAATTGGCACATACTAGCAAAATCTAACCTTTTAAAATCACTCTCCTCAGAGAGCACAGAAAGAGTTCAAAAGTAGGAGTTAAAAGAACAATTTTCCTTTTAGCAATGTCTTCCCTCCCAGACAAGAGCAACAAAGGCAGCAAGCTGAATGATCGGCTCTCTTGGACTCCTTATTAGCTGTCCATGGTGATCCCTGGCACAGGCTTGTCGCACGTTGCCACTGTCACTATAGAAGCACTCATTTCCCCATTATGTGGCTGAGCAGGTGCCGGATGCAAAGCTGGACGGTGACCCAATTTACTGTGCTGCAACAACAGAACAGCACCCCAGCTGGAGAGAAGACATTTCAGCCTTGCTCTTTTCAAAGATATTTGTATAGATAAATGGAAGTTTATGTGGGCACAAAGAGAATATATTGTCCTCCCGACACACGTGTGTAACTTCCATTCTGCCAGCAGTCATCATCATAATAAGTGAGGTTTATAGAAGGTTCTTTATCCAGAAGGATCCCAAAGAGCTTCACAAAAACTTCACAAATTACAGGCAAAAAGCCTTCTTTCAGATCCTCATGGAGAATCTCATCACTAATATTCTGCTTTTCCAGCACAACGCCTCCAGATGTCAATGAGAGATTACCCACATGTCAGGAGAATGGAATAATGGAGCCAAAACCTGCCATGGTGCCAAGAAGAGGGGGAATTTTCCCCAAATACATAAAATAACAATGTCCCTGCCCACCTTGGGGGCTGGAAATGACAGCTGCTGAATATCCACCCACAAGCATGGCACACATGGCTCAACATTTAAGAGTCAAAAACAACATTGCTGTACCCACCGGAAAACTTCATTCGGAGGTTAGGCATAAAGAATTGGAATTTGGCCTCCTTTCTCTTGCCAGATGTGCCACAAGCTCACTTATTCCAGATTTAATAACGTGTACAGACTGAGTTGGGATAAAAACCAACAACTCAACTGTGAAGCAATTTCTAAAACAAAATAGCTTCAGTAATGACTGAACTGGGGGCTTCTTGTTGTATGGTTATGATCTGGATTTTGCTTCCCTGCAACCCCAACAACTCTGGCTTAACTTGGAGGGAATTAGAATTAAATCTTGAGTTTCCATCTAAAGGACCGTCACTTTCTTCCAAAGCGCTTTGAGGAAACTCAGATTGAATTGGATCATGCCTTCATTCAACTTCATATTATCCTCATTTTCTTGATGTAGAAACTGAGGTTCATGCTCACATGGCTGGGAAGTGGCAGATTCAAGATTTAAATGGAGTTCCTCTGACACAAGCCCAGAATCTTATTGACTTCAAGTGTCATGGCAAAAAGTCATATATCAAGTATGCATATACTATGTATACATGGCATTTAGATGCATAGTATGTATATACTATGTATATAGTATGTATCTTGATATATACTTTTTGCCATATATATATATACATATATATTAAAAGAGATATGAAGGATTTGATATGTATTTTTTAAACCAAGCAGTCCCTTGAGGTACAACTATATTTCATTAGGTGGATGTTAGTAGTCATTATACGTTTTATTTCATACCATGGTGAGTCTCCACATTCAACCACAAATTAGTTAGTATTTCTAAAGACTTATATGGTCTGGGTTATGACAAACAAAATTATATCAGGAAACTTAAAACCTTGTAAGGAAATATAAGTACTTATTTAAGTTCTATATTAAATAGTACAAAAACTAGAGAGTAATAACTGTATATCAGAGCCTATATGAAAAGAAATAAATTAGATTGAAATGAAAACACTAACATCCTTAGCCACTTAGAGCATCAAGCAATCAGCCTAGAATGGAAATTTTAGGATATAAAACTTAGGCTGAACCTTGAAAAATGAATAAAAGAGGTAGATCTATTGTTGCCTAGGATGCGCTGGCTCCCTGGCCAGTGTACCTGTGTATCCATCTGGCTGTCACCCATCTCCCTCCTTCTACCTTCTCACCAAGCCCTGCTCCTGCCTGCAAAGACCAACAAACACTGATGTGAGCAGGGGACAATCCAGAGCAGCATGAAGGTAATCTAAATGCCATTTCCTAATCATATCTAATTAAATGTAATTAAACCTTTTTATCTCAGAAAGAGAGAGATCCAAACATTTCAAATGCTCTGTGAAAACCCTACACTGACTTCCATTTCAAGATGGCTGCCTGAAAATCCTTGGCTGATATGCTTGCCTACCCCCTTATAAATTATCAATGAGACAATCAAAGAGATACAAGTATAATAGAAGATAACCTGCTTCTGTTTTGAGACCCATATGTCAGATATTCAAACTAAAGGAAGGCTTAAATTTTCATTTAGGATATCCCAAAGCAGAGTTTTCAAAATTCTTTCCTCTTTTGTGCAATAGTTCATTGATCAAGAATCCCAATTCATGCCTTTCTTTACATCAATCTCTAGAGAGTGCTAGATCTGCAGAGTTCAGAATTAAACTCTTCCTTCTTCCACAATCAGCTGAGGTCAACTAAACTTATGGGTGGCCCTTAAGTAAGTCTATTAAGAAATGCAATGCCTTGTTTTTAGAAGGCACTCAATAAATATTCTCTTCTCTCTCTCACACACACACACACACACACAATTAGAATATGTGTTTTCTATCTATCTATCTATCTATCTATCTATCTATCATCTATCTATCTATCTACCATCTTTCTATCTAGTAATCTCTACACCCAACATGGGGCTAGAACTTATAACCCTGAGATCAAGAGTCACATGCTCTATCAAATAAGCCATCCAGGTGCCCCCAAGGATATGTATTTCTTGTTCCTTCAGACTTCTGCTTCATTTATTCATTCAATGATAATACGACACACACTATGTGCAAGGAATTACGCTTGTCAGAAACTATGGAAGTATCAGAAATCTGTCACCAGCTAGAGCACTATCTCCAGAAGATTCAATGCCATACTGAACCAATGTAGAAACATTCTGTGTCAATTTAGGATGAGACTGGTTCCGGGTTGGATACGGTGTGAGAGGCGTGAGAGGTGAGGGAGTGTAAGACATAATATGCCCTCAGAGTACCAGTTCACGAAGAGAAGGTATTCAGAAGGTGATGTATGCCCAGCCCAGATGAATGTTTGGTCAATAAGCGTGACCGCATTAAAAGGGTGGTTGGAATAAGAAGAGGACAGTCCTGGAAAGTCTGCAGTGATAAAATGTCACCTCTCAGAAGTGGCCTGGGCACAAACTGAACATTTCAGGGCTAACTTTTCACTCAGCATCTCTTTTATTTTCTGAAAAGAAATTTCTTTTTAAAAATCTTCCATGCAGAAGTTACTTTTGTGTTTTTCCCATTTAAGAAGACCCTGCAGACTTCAGATATTAAACATTAGCATCGTGCATAATGAAACCTCAAGATTGGATCTCTAGGAAATTTCTCACATTTGCCAATCTTGTGAAGGAAATGTTCATTTGCATGGCTAGATTTTCAACATATGCTTTAAGAAATTTTTGTTTTTAATAATTTTGTTACATTTCAAAAGAAATCAGCTCAACTGTTGAAGTAATATTCTGATAATTTATTATACACACGCACAGAGCCATCACTATTAGGAGCTCCTTACCTGAAAAGTTGGGGTTCAAATTAAAATAATTTGATCCACTTTAGAAATATATTAATGGGCTTTGATTGTCTGCATTATACAATGGGCAAATTTCTTAAGATGCCCTTTACTAAATAAGAAATGACTACAGCCCCTTCCATGGCCAAAAGTACTGATAGGAGACACCTACTGGTAATTTCTAGAAATTACAGCTGCTGGATTACAACAAAAATCTCCGGATGACTGGCTTGCTCTAGGTCAACGGTGAGTTTTTTGTGGAGGCAGAGTTTGAATGGATTCCTAAGTTAAGGAAGTTAAGGTGCGGGACACCTGGGTGGCTCAGTGGTTGACCGGCTGCCTTTGGCTTAAGCCGTGATCCCGGGGTCCGGGATCAAGTCCCATATCAAGCTCCTTATGGGAAGCCTCCTTCTGCCTCTTCCTGTGTCTCTGCCTTTCTCGGTATGTCTCTCATGAATAAATAAACAAAAACCTTGCTCAGGTCAGGACTTAACAAAAAAAAAATTGTTCAACAATGATGTCACTCTGAAGATCAGCATTTGGATTATGTTCACTATAAATATGTAAATTCAAGACTTGAAACTGGCTCTAAGAATATCCTCACTAGTTATAAACTTTCATTTTCCACCTGTGACTCATGAAATATATCCATTCTCTTTGCACCTGATTTTCAAATTGGGTTGCAACTCTGCAGCTTTTCGTCATATATGGCAGTGGTGATTGGTCATATGTGGTGCTCTTCTTCAATGATAATCTCATTTTTCCCCATTGCTGAGCGTTTTCCATTTCATCATATTAAAATTCTTGCTTTATTGAGCTTATTGGAATATCTGAAACAACACCGAAGATATTCATTGGAATATTTAAATCCCATATCCTATGCATAGTTCCTCTAAAGAAAAGGTAGTGACACATGTGGCACATCCAGGCAGGAATGTTCTAGACCAGAATCTTGACTTTCAATTTCAAGTGAGATGATCTTAACTAAGCTCATGCTAGAGGATACATAATATGCAGCTGGCTAAAATAGTTAGCTTAAGCTCAGATACTTACTGAAGTTTGTGCTTGTCTGTGCATGTACCATATAAATAAGTAAACATGGGTCTCTCTCCCTTCTCACCAAGAAATTAGAAAACCTCCTTATGTGGTCTTAACGAGGTCTAGGTCATCTTCTGGAAACATCTTCCAGGTTCAAAGTCATCCAGTGCTTCTCTTCAGTGCCCAGTACTGTACAGTGGAATAACGGCTTCTTATATCAGGGATTATGTTCATGCCAAAGTAATTACCAGGGAAATTACCAGTATTTGTTTTCAGCTGTCAAAATTCAGGATTTAAGTGTAGACTCTACCTGCTTTGGTATTATGATTAAGTCATTAATATTTCTAATTTACTAACACACAGTTTTATATAATATATAAATTGACTGTCTTTTCTTCAGTACGTACTCTATAAAAACACTTGCAATATTTGTCTCATTATCCTTGGCAGCTTTTCCCACCACTGGGCATACATATGTACTGCAGTCAGAAAGGAGGTACCTTCTAAATGGCCTCCATCAGCACCTGTCAAAGTCTCCCTCATTGTGCAGATAGGTTTTTGTTCTATCTTCTCTTGTCACACAAGATGGGCATCTCCCTGGCATATGAAAGTGTGCAGAAGCATGGCAGCCACTTTAAGCCTAATTACAACTACGCATGTGTCACAGAATCACAGAAGGACTTCCAGCTAATGGATTCCAATCCCCTGATTTTAGAGAGCACAAAGACCCAGAGAAGATAGGTTACTCTCCTAACCAGATGTTTCTTTAAGCAACTATCCTGTGCAGGGAAATAGAAAGGTCATAAGACAAAGTCTGTCTCTTTGAGAAAATCATATTCTACAGAAAGAAATAGTAAGTAATGTGGTAATTGTGATGTGACTCAGGAACATTTCCTGGAGACAGGATATTTGCGAAAGTGAGATCACTATATAAAAGATACAAATCCAGTTAATGACAAAGTGAGTCTTTACATTTGCATTCCTCTGTGCCTCCCACAACACCACAAAGACAACCCCAAAAGAAGCTTCATGTTTTGTGATAGACAAGCATGCACAGTGCTCAGGGCCCTGAGGCATCCATAAATGCTGAAAAGCACTGACAGGAGAACAGCTTGCCAGCCATCAATTGCAACAGACTCTCCTAAGACAAGATGAAGCCACAGCCTGAAGACATTATCTCCTTCTCACCCAGCCTGCCCCAAGGTTATCAGAGTCATGGCCTTAAGCAATGTGTTCTGACATAAGGCATGGCAACAACAGCAGATGAAAAGAAAAAAAGTGGGGCAATAACATGTTTTGCTATCATTCCTTTCCCTGGCTATGAGGAACTCATTTATTAGTTTCTAATACACTGCAGGAAGAGACAGGTAATGCATATGTGTGACCAAATTACATAAGGACAGTCTGTGCACGTGCTTTCCACAGCACACATATTTGCATTAACTAAGATCACACCTTGTAGGCAACATATATACCACCAAATTGTTGGATGAAAGGTGAATAAATAAACCCCCTGGGCCAAGATACAGGGATATTTCATGTTCTCTCTTTACAAGGTTCCCATCCTTTCCTCTCATCCCCATAAAAAAAAAATCTTATTTTCTCTTAAATTTTTCACACACTACTTTCAAGTTTCTTGCATTACCAACTAATAAATCATATAATCAGTAAGGGTGGTAAAATTAATACCAATAGTCTGATAAATCCTACATAACACACAGACCCAAAGGCCATTTCAGAACAAGACAACTTTTAACATCAGTCCACCTCAAGGATCACCATTAAAGGAAAACACTGTCACTGGTTGAACCAATCTGCCCAAGTGACACTATTCCCTGGAAATACAGTTGAGAGTTTTTAAAGTTTCAATTCCTTTTTTCAGTTATTTGTCCAGCATTTCACACATCTTTATGCTGCCCCTATCAGTCTCAAGAAAATATAAGAAACTAACAATCTGATCTGTTTTAATAAGTGGATTCAGAATATTATATTAGAGAAGTATTTCTTAAAGAGGTCACAAAATCTGCAATTTGTTAAAGAAAAATTACATGTTTTTTTATATGTGCATGCATGTCTGACATACGCATAAATGATTAAATACATTATAAAGATTCTTCTATTGACATCCAAGCCAAGAAAAAAGAGGAGGCAAATATCTAGACATCATCTCACAACATATAATAGGAAAATATTAAAGCTCATATTATGCTAACATTAATACATAAAGAGCTCCTAAAAAGACTGAACATAACAGAATAATAGACAAAACAATCAATATAGAAAAAAGAATGCCAAAGTAGCCAAGAAAATGTTTGCAAAAGACACTCAACCTCATAACTATAAAAGATGTAGAAATTAAAGTAACCTATATTAATGATATCATTTTGGCAACAATTAAAATATCTACAACCATTAGGCTGTCAGTGAGAATGAAGAGATGCAAGAGCCTTTCTTTGCACTACCATTGTGGGATTAGTAAAAAGAGGACAAAGGGGACTTGACAAACAACTTGGCCACATCAGTAAAATCAAAAGTATACATATTATTAAAAAAAGAGTATGCATATCCTATGACCCAATGAATACAGTTTAGAAAAAGTCTGAGCTTGCCCATGAGAAAAATATAAAAACACATTTATTATGGCATGATTTATAATTGCAACAAAACTATAAACAACCCCAAAGTTGATGCTTAAGGGAACATAAAATATAGTACTGTTATATGTTCAACTAATATGCACCAAAGTGAATAATTTATCTACATATAGAAACATGGATATATCTCAAAAGTATGTTGAGTCAAAAAAGAAATTACAGAACATTAAGTACAATAGCATTTATGTAAATATTTTAAAACACAAAAAGAATACATTATCTTTATCATATAGCTGTTTCCATTAAATAAATAATTGCTGTAGAATCTACCCCAAAGTTTAGATGGCTTAAAACAGTACCATTTATTTTTTTCATGCTATGGACTAAAATGTGCTCTTCTAAAAATCCTTATGTTGAAGCCCTAATCCTCAGTAAGGAAGTAATTATGGTTAAACAAGACCATAAGGGTAGCAGCTTCAACTGAGCTCCTGCCATGTGAGCATACAGCAAGGAGGCAGCTGTCTGTAAGCCTGAGAAAGAGCTCTCACCAGAACTCAGCCATGCTAGTACCCTGATCTTGGACTTCCAGCCTCCAAAACTATGAGAAATAAATTTCGGTTGTTTAAGCCATGCAGACTATGGCATTTTGTCATGGTAACCCGAACTGTATCAGTCAGTTGTCACAAAATAACTGTTGGACACAGGTTGGTGGAGACATCTCATTTTTGCTCCACTCAGCACCAACTGGGGTGACTCAAAGGCTGGGGGGTCAGTCATCTCAAGCCTCAATCAATTATCTGTCTGCCGTCTGGGGGCTTGAAAAGCTGGAGCTCCTAGGATATCTTTCTATCCCTCTGTGGTCTCTCCGTGTGGGTTTCCAGCTTAGCCTGGTGGCTTTAACTAAACTACTTTTTCTTTTTTTATCTTAAACAACACAAATTCATTCTTGAATAGTTCTGTAGTTCAGGAGTCTGACAGAGGGCACACTGGGATTAGTTTAGGATAAAGGCGGGGCTGATTCCTTCTAAAGGCTCCGTGGGACAATACATTTCCTTGTCTTTCTAGCTTCTTCTCCTTGGCTCATGACCTCTTCCTCATATCATTCCAACCTCAGGTTTTCATCATTACATCTCTTCTTTCCAGCTTTGACTCCCCCTGGGGAGGGTCACTGAGACTGCACTGAGTGCACCCAGATTATCCAGGATAATTTCTCCTAATATCCTGGTCCTTAACTTAATTGCATCTGCAAAAATCTCCTTTGTCGTGGATAGAAACATTCCCAGGTTCTACGAATTAGGACATGGACATATTTGGGAAGCCATTATTCTGCAAGTGAACTTCTTACCCATCAGCCCAGAGCTCCCAAGGTGTATGTCCCAGGATGGAGAAGGCCAGGTAGAAATGGCATCCTTTTTGATGATTTCAGCTTGCAAATCATGCAGTGTCCATTCTACTGCATTCCAATTGTTAGCAGTGAGTTACCAAAGTCAGCCTAAGGGCGACTTAAACACTACATCTTTATGGGATGAACGTCAAAAAATTCACATAACTTTTAGAACCACAACATAGTATGGGCTCCATGTGCATGTACATGCATACATACACAAAAGTATTTTTAAAAACAGACTTTACACATACCAAATTCATGATAATGATTGCCCCAGTTGGGAGATAAATGGGACCTACAAAAATCGCCCTAATTTTTTTCAAAATTACCTTTAATATTATATTAACATATTAATAGAGAATTTTAATATGACAAAACATCAACAAGTATCAAACTCAGTAGGTCTGAATTAACACATATGGTAGTTTCATTGCACTGATAGCCCCAACTTGGGTCTCCTATATCCACACTTTTTAAAACATCACATCATATCTCCCTCTATCAAGAGGAAGAATCGGTTTCTCCACTCCTTGAAATGAATGGCCTTGTGACTTGCTTTGGTCAGTAGAGAGCAGTGGGTCTAACAGTGTGCCAGTTCTGACACTAGGTTTCACAAGATCTTGCACATTTCTCCCTTCTCTCTTTCAGATCCCTGCCTTCACTATGTAATAGGCCCTAAACTAGCATATCGGAGAGCAAGAGACCATGCAGATCACAGATAAGTCAGCCCGGCTTTAGTCTTCATAGACCAGCAGCCCTTACCCTCTACCAAGCTGATCTATCAGCTGGCCACTGTTAATAGCAAGACAACAGGCCCCAAATGGAGTTGCTTATGCTAAGCCCTGCATTACCAAATTTAATTACAGTTTCCATTCCCCCAGAAATGGAATCCTTGGAGGGTGGGGACAGAATTTGGTAATGGATTCTATTTTCTTTTTATTGAAGTATAATTAACATACAGTGTTATACTAGTTTCAGGTGTACAATATAATGCTTCAATAATTCTATGCATTACTCAGCTCATCAAGATAAGGGGACTCTTTTTTTTAAAATATTTTATTTATTTATTTATGATAGTCACACAGGGAGAGAGAGAGAGAGAGAGAGAGAGAGAGAGAGAGAGAGGCAGAGACACAGGCAGAGGGAGAAGCAGGCTCGATGCACCGGGAGCCCGACGTGGGATTCGATCCCGGGTCTCCAGGATCGCACCCTGGGCCAAAGGCAGGCGCCAAACTGCTGCGCCACCCAGCGATCGATAAGGGGACTCTTAATCCCCTTTATCTATTTCACCCATCCCGCCAACCACCTCCCCCTGGCAACCACCAGTTTGTTCTCTATAATAAGAGTCTGGTTTTTTGGTTTGTCTCTTAACATCTAGAAATGGAAATCTAGAAATCACCTGATCAGGACTAGTTAGGTCATCTGCCTGATAGACCCATGCCATCTCCTAAAGGAAAGGAAAGTGACCTTGCAATAACCAACCAGCTATTTTTTTGGTCTATTATAATTTCCTTATTCCTGTTCTCTCCTGCCTATAAAAGTCTGTCATTTTGTACAGCTCTTCAGAGATGCTTTCCATCTGCTAGACTGGATATTGCCTGATCTGAATTGATTTTTGTTCAAATCAACCGTCACATTTTTTAATATGCCTCAGTTTATCTTTTAATAGTTCTGGGATCAGAAAAGGAAACAGAAGGAACCACACAGAACTTCTGAGAGAGATAATTTAAGATGGTTGGTTGTTTAATGTCTCATGAAATTTACATAAGTAATTAAATATAATTAAGAATAAGTTAAACAGATATAAGACAAGTTTATAAATAAACTTTTCAACAATAATTATGTTTTATAGTGTGCCTACTAAAGAACAGTTTCAAAAATCTTTTTGGTAAGTTGAAACCTTAAAGTTATACTGAGATAAGTTAAATAATGAATACTCAGTGAATGTCTGGATCATTTCCAAATAAGATAAAATACTGAAATATTACTTACTAAACATAGGTTTATCTACTTTGGGGTTCCCTATAAAGAGTAATGAAAGATATCTGGGTCTGTTAGTAAGCATATTTTCTGCCACACTGAAATATTTTCTGTAAAGAAGAATATACTAATAAACTTGCCAAGCCACAGAATGCTAATGTAAGGGACAGTATACAATTGCTTACTTTTTGGTTTTCACTAGGAATAAACGATTCTAAAAATTAGTAATTGTAATCAGTATATTTAATAAAACTACTTAGAAATAATAAGAGTTAAAGAAAACAGCATGAAAGTAGATAAGGAAAGCAAAATGGTTATTTCAAAATGAAATTTTAAAAAAGGACAAATTCTGAACAGATATTTAAAAAGTTGTTGAAGGTCTGTGGAAAAGCAATCTTCAGAAAGGCATTTTGCACATGGTCAAGCTGGCTAAGATTGAAAGAGATTTATTTAAGTTTTTTTTATGAGTTTTAATATCAAAAGTACCTGGGGAAAAATTAGAATTTGGTTTTCTCCCTGTTAAAGGACAAAGTTTTCTTGGACTATTAGTCTGTCTTAATAAGAGACTATGAAAGGTTTTTTGTTTTGTTTTGTTTTGTTTGCTTATTTGTTTTTTCTTCTTTGCTTTTTGGGTAATCTACCTGTAAAGCAAAGATTCTGTGTCTTTCAAAAGAAATTTATTGTGCTTCACATTGTCCATATCAGGTTTTTAGGAGTACACAATCTTGTCAATATTAAAAGAGTTAAATTTTATTCACAACTTTGGGGCCTTCGGTGTTTGCCTTTAAAATTTTACATTATCACACTTTGCCTAAATAGATAATTAGATATTATCATAATTATCTGTAATCCCATTTAGTCAAATGTTCAAACCTTTTGACATTTTGACAACTTCCCCAAATCAAATTCTAAATGGAATCTTTTTGACCTCAAACTAACTGGGAGATTTCCCAGAGTTCCTAGAAAATCTCAAAGGATTCATTGTTCACCTTGTAAATGAGAAATACTAAACTAATTTAGTTTTATTTGATATTAAATTACAAATCAAATAAGTGATAAACCTTCTTAGTTACGTTTGTATGGATGCATGTTATTAATATAAATATTCCAGAAATTGTATGAAATTCCTAGAAATCTGATATATCCTGGTATAATGGTATCTGTCATAAGCCCAGTTATTATCTTAAAATGTTGTGTGTCACAGAAATAACCAAACTTCCTTGTTAATTCCATTATCATGAGCTATCAACAAATATTTAACCATGGGCATTTTTAAACCTTTTGTCATTTATAGTTATTTTTTTACTCTAAAACTTTTGCAAAAGTGAGATTCCTGGAAAGGACTCTTCCAAGTACTCCTGACCACTGACACAACTGATAACAAGGTGTCAAAATTTCGGTGCCTATTTCACAAGTGAATAAGGCTCCACCTGACACATGATCTTTTATAAACCCCAGAGACCTAAAAGTCAAACTGGGAAGAGGAATAGCTAACATCAAGGTAGATTGCTTCCTCCCAAGACATAGGATCAAGAACATTTGTGTGTGTGTGATACTGTAGAATCCACTGCTAAGGCAATAGCTACCCAATAAAAATCCCTAGACTCTCTAGCCAAAGTTATTCTTGACTACAAGATAGCCCTTGATCATCTTTCAGGTGATCAAGGAAGTGTTTGTACTATGGCCAACACCACCTGCTGCACTCAGGACATGTCTGAGGAAGCTGAGACTAAGCTACATACGATCACTGATCAAGCCAGTTGGCTTAAGAAAATGACTCCTACAACCAAAGTCTTTAACTCCTGATTGATTTGGGTCCTAGAGGCCAGGTTCTAAAGTATACTCCAGACATTAGGAATTATTCTTCCTATAATAAACAAAGTAGTCTCCCTGGTATTCTGTATTCTCTCAAAAGCTTTAAATGTATGTTTGCAGTTGCAAACCACTAAGCCAATGATCGTCCTAAGAACACAATTTTGGAAAAGGAACAAAGAGAAGAACTAACTTAAAGAATGTGAACCCAACATTGGCAACTGTGAATAACACAGAGATTCAGCAAAAACAACTTAAAAGCTCTAGAGCAGTAGATGACAGTTGCAATAATACCTTTAATTTTTTTTAAGATTTATTTATTTGAGCAAGAGTGAGAAAGAGAGAGAGAACAAGTGACTGGGAGGCGAAGGGAGAGAGAGAAAGAGAGAGAAGTAGACACCCTGCTCAGCAGAGAGCCCAATGTGGGGCTCAATCCCAGGACCCAGATATCATGACCTGAACTGAAGACAGATGCTTAACCAACTGAGCCAACCCAGGTGCCCCCAATAGCTTTAAGTTTTGATCAAATCTCTCAGCTGAGAGTCTAATCAAAAGGGTGAAATTGTTAAAACCAACACAGCAGATCCAAAAAATGGAGTTGCTTATGCTAAGCCCCATGTCACCAAACCAAAGCTTAATTGCAGTTTCAACTCTCCCGGAAATGGAATCTTAAACTAGTCTGTCAGAAATTGCAAGACTGTCTCTACTAGTTAGGTAATCCACCCGATAAGCCTCCACTATCCCCTAATGGAAAGTAACCTTAAAGTAATAAATCAACCTGCTTTTTGTCTATTATAACTTTTTTGTTCCTTCTCCCTTCTGCCTATAAAAAATCTTTCATTTTGTACAGATCCTCAAAACTCCTTTCTATCTGCAAGATTGAATGCTGCCTTGATTCAAATCAATTTTTGCTCAAACTCCTAAATTTTCAGTATGCCTCAGTTTATCTTTTAATATCACCCATGCAAAAGTAACTCCAGCCCACATCAGTAGACCTTCCTATGTAATCCCTCACATCTGAGAAATAATGATTATGCTTTAAGCTACTAAAAATTTTGAGCTATACAAACACAGAATACTCATTATGTTATTCTCTAAACTTTTCTATATTTTACAATTATTCAAGGTGATATAGAAAAGAAGGGAGCAAGGGAAAGTGGAAGAGAAAGAAAAATTAGAGCCATTATTACAGAAGGTTTAAAGCCTAAAATGGCAATTGGTTTCTTATTTTGACCACCATGAATAACAAAATTCCACAGGTACTTATTAAGTTCTTTGTACTTGGAAGGTGGACTTTTATTATGATTCAATTACTAGCGTTAAACATAACAAAACAATAAAAAGGCATTAATTACAATGCAGAAATTGCACACTGGAAAATGCATACTTGTTGATATGTTGCTTTGATTCAAGGACACAGAATAGTTAGATTACTTAATCTTCATTTATTCCCTGGGATGAAATGGGCAGGACATAGACAATCACTATTTTTCTTTTGCATATTAAATAATGGCAGTTAAAAACAAATAACAATGCTAAGATCAATGAATATGGGCTTAGTAAATTAAGTTTTCTTTGGTCAAATTTTCTAGGTACATCCAAAGAGATTCAATAATTGGAATGTTTCTACTCACTGTCATGGACTGAATGTGTCCCACTCAAACCACACCCAGGTCCTACAAATTAATATGTTTAATTCTTAATCCCTAATGTGATGGTCTATGGATGTGGTCCTTTGTGAAATAATGATTTCATGAGGGTGGAGCCCTCATGACTGGGATTACAAGAAGGGGAAGGGGCCAGAGCCCTCTGCCTCTCTGCTTTTAGAGGAGGATACAGCAAGAAAGCTGCAAGCTGCAAAGGAGAAAGTAGTTTTCTCATCAGAATTCCCACTTATGCTGGCAGTCAGACCTTGGACTTTCCAGTCTTCACAACCGTGAGAAGTTTTCTATTATTAAAGCCACCCCATCCATGGAATTCTGTTATGCAGCCCAAACTGGCTATGACACTCATCCAGTAACATACTTATGTATAAATAAATAAATTATCTATAAAGTTCCTTAATTTAAATTTAATTTAAATTTAAATTTAATTAATTTAAAATTAATTTAAATTTAAATTTAATTAATTTAAAAAAACAAAACAATATGGAAGTTTTCATATTGAGAGAGAGTTTTAATGGATCATTTTGCTACCAGTGAGAATAAGCATTTCAATTTGTGCACAACCACTGCAATTTCATTTATACTTATTCTTTCCAATGAAGATGCCCCATTGTATAAAGAACTAAAACTAGTTTTAGTGCTGTACTTGTGCCACTCTTTGCATGTCCAAGAGAGATTCACAAGCAAGAAGAAAAATCTTTCATCAGACTAGGTGACCTAATTTGGGGGTTGAAAAAAAACATGATATGTGTGTGCACACCCACATGCACATGCTGAAGTTGTTCCTTCAAGGGCTTTCTGTAAAGCTCATCACATAGAGCAAATCAAAATTAATTGTTGAGGGAGACAGCTATTATGGTTGCATCCTTTTGGACCAATACATATAAAGACAATGGTGGAAAGTCAATAATGTCACTAGGTCAAGGGCACTTGATAGTACACAGCCAATAAATGCTCTTTGTCCGCATTTATACAGAACTGATCTTAAAAAGAAAAAAAAAGCCAAAAGTGATTTCTAAAGCCATAAGCTCTACTCATGTGAAAATCTCAAGGCTTTTGTGGAAGTTACCATCCAGTACATATTTCTGCTGTCAGACTACTTCTGTCACTGCATTTAAACCATGAAGTGCATTTTGCTGCTGATTCGACTATTATGGAAGGAAAATGACCTGTAAAGTTCCTTTGAGGAGGCCTGGCATTTTGCATAGATTATAGAAATACAAGAGGAGAAAAAAATGTATTAAAAATGAAGTTTATGAAAAGTCATCCAACTAAACTTTACATTTCATAGAATACAGAGACTGCCTGATTTGTGAGACTAAAGAGGGAAAAAAAGGAAACCTGTCAAGGCAGAAAATCTCCATATTCTCATGTTTTCAAGGGCAGTTGTCAACTTTTTTCTATCTTCAAAATCTTGACGGTAAGTGACAAAGTAAGAAACGTGCCAAAATGTATTATTTGACCTCTTTTTCAGTGGCTCTGATGTGTAAAGAACTTAATAGATTGGAACATATGCTTTATTCAGGGGCGGGTGGGGGAGGGGGGAAGAGTGACAAATGTGTGGGACTAAGATTAGAGAGCACTCTGAGTGAAAGCAGTGACGAGGGCCTCAAATTTTATGAGCTCTCCAAAGGAAGAGACCTTGGTTTCACGTGAGAAAGAGTTCCAGGTACATCCCTCAGAGGTAAGAGTGAATAGCTCTGCTTCATTTGTAGCAATCAAGTAGTTGACTAAAATACAAAATTTCTGAGGTCTGGACTACAACTGGGGGCCAGAACATTTATCAACACTAAGCATCTGTCTCTCATTGCTCAAACTGTAAAACAACAACAACAACAACAACAACAAAAATCACTAGGAGAGCTCTGAAGGAGTGCTATTTTCCACATCAAGACATTTTGCCAAGAGGAGTTCTGGCTGAGAGGTCAAAGAGAGCCACATCCTGCTTGCAGTCATCCCCAGTTGCAGGTAGGGAAAAAGCAAGGAGGCATTAACCATTTCACTGCTGGTCAGAGATAACAGGGCCATGAAAAAGGCTGGGGTTTTTTTGTGTGTTATTTTTTTTTCTTTGTCCCAGCTTAATGATCAGAAATCAAACCCGTGGTTGTGTTCCCTGACCCAGAATGCGAATTTTATTCCTTAATCATATCTCCCTTGGCTGCTTCACTGACCAGCTTCAGTGAGAGAGGCCAGCACATCATTTATAAGAATTAAAGAACTGGGGGAGTCGGGTGGAGGAAGGAGGACATTTTGATCATAGCCACACTCATGAGCATCAATACAGCTTATAAGTCGGTCTGCATTTCCATCAAAACCTCCCGATTTCCAGCCATCTATAACTCGGCTATGAAAATCACTCCTGGACTGCAGCTCAGCATAGTGCCTCAGCTGAGGGTAAAATTGTCCCCTCTTGGTAGCTGCTGGTTTGTTTTGGTTTGCCTTTGCTTTAGTGATTTGAAGAAAACACACAGAAGTTTGAAGGATGCTCCTTACAGGAAACCTGCAGAAGGAGAAAATGTTAGCACTTTAAGGCATCGGTTTGTGTTTCCACCTTCAGTGATAGCGGTGACTTTGCCACCATAGCCAATCCTATCCTGGTCCCAATTATGTTTGGCGTTTTTCAACAAAAAAAGGTGATGGGCAAAGCCTTTCATTCAAAGGCAGGTAGTCAGCATAAAGTCTCTAAATGTTTGTGAGGTTTGTATTCCCGAGCCACCGAGCCACCTCGAAGGACAGGCTGTTGACTGTTGTCTCAGAACTAATTTCCTCCTATAAAGACTGAATTGGTGTGATAGCAGCGCAGAGCTCAGCATTTTTAATTGCCTCAAGGTGCTGATGTGCAGGGAAGGGAGAAACTCAGGAGGATCCAGGAAGGGAGGGAGGGAGGGAGAACTGGACTCAGGCTCTCAAATGAATGCAGTCATTTCTCTCCTCATTGCTTGCTCATCTGTGATTTCCCTCCTTGCTCACAAGGGGACAGCTTTTCTCTGCCATTAGGGAGAGATGATTATGAGGCCCTGAGTCACTGTCCCGCTTGTTTTGGGAGCCCCCAGGGCCCTTGCCTTTGGACTTACAAGAAGCCAAGCAGAGGGCAGGGCCCTCTGCAGCCCCAGCCCAAAGCCACCTGGCCAGCTGGGGCACCTGCGCAGAAAATCAGAGGCTGAAAGCTCACTGGGGGAAAATAAGCCCTGATATCTGAGCCGTGGGAGGAAGAACATGACAGTCAGAGCCAGCTAGCATCCTGGCTCTAAAGACTAACTGAGTTTGCCTCTGGGAGACCTGTGGACCCAAAGGAAGGGAGTCCTGGAGCTCCGCTTGCCACCAGTGGAGGAAAGACATTAGTGTTATTCCCTCACATTCATCAACTCAGGGTACATTCCTTCAGATTCTCGAAACTCAGAATTTATCTTTTTTAAATGTCCCCAGGAGAGGAAACTACTCCCATTTCACCAATGAGGAAAGCACAAATAGAAAAGCCAGCTGATGTGTGATCTGAGCCAATACTGGAATTTCGTCTCATATGTCCCCATTGAGACTTTAGCCCTCCTGGCCTGGAGGATGGGGAGGGAGACCAGATATTCTTTCTAGCTTTTGTGGGTTCTAATAGAGTGAGAGAGAAAAAAAAAACATATTTTAAGTCTTTTCACTTGAAATACTGCACTTAAGAGTCTAGCCAAGGCCCCTGCCCTGGGATGCACATTTGGGAGCCTCCCATGGTTGAGTGCCTACCACAGAGACAAGTCTGCAAGGCCAAAAGCACAGGCCCACCCAGAGTCTCTGCCCTGACCCCTTCAAGACCATGAACCCAGTATCTCCTGCCCAAACAAGCTCCAACTCCTCTACACCTTCCCTCAACTGCCTTGCTGAGAGCAGATGAAGCGAACAGGCACATCCTTAGGCCCCAGCTGTGGAAATGGAGCAGCTGTTTGGGGATGTGGACAGAGCTTGGACATACAGGCTGCAGTGTCCATGTCCATGTGTGTGTGTGTGTGTGTGTGTGTGTGTGAAGCCCCTTGCATTGCAGCACAAGGCAATGTGGGGAAAAACAAAAGGTTGGTACATACAAGACTGATTCTCCCCGCATTCCTATGTTCTGGCACACAAATCCAGTCATTCTAAATTTGAAGCTGGTCTTTCAAAGGTGTTACAAAAATATTTGCGCCAGGGTGCCTCGATGGCTCAGTAGGTTAAGCGTCCAACTCTTGATTGTGGCTCAGGTCATGATCTCAGGGTTGTGAGGAGCCTGCTTAAAATCCTCTCTCTTGGGACGCCTGGGTGTCTCAGTGGTTGAGCATCTGCCTTTGGCTCAAAGTGTGATCCCCAGTCCGGGATTGAATCCCATATCAGGCTCCCTGCAAGGAGCCTGCTTCTCTCTCTGCCTGTGTCTCTGCCTCTCTCTGTCTAATGAATTAATAAAGAAATCTTTAAAAAAAATCCTCTCTCTTTTTCCTCTGTCCCTCCCCACCACTCCTCTTTCCTGTCTCAAAAGAAAGAAAGAAAGAAAGAAAGAAAGAAAGAAAGAAAGAAAGAAAGAAAGAAGAAAAAGAAAGAAAGAAAGAAAATATTTGTGCCAATATAAAAACAAGGATAGAAAAATATTTTGTCAATTTGTGAGTTGGATGTAAGACTTTTGGATTAATGTAGACCTATGACATGTGGGCCTCCATTAGGACTTTTGTTCTAGGTTCTTCGAAGGTGAGGGTAGACCTACTGCAAAATCACACCAAGGATGAACTGAGTTGAGCCCAGAGTTTCCATGAACATACCTATAGAAGTCTGATTTTACTTTACTCCTTGTTTTCCTCAGTTGAAATCATATGTGTAATCCATACTTCAGTTACTGCCCAAAAGCCTACCTCCCAGCCTATTTTGCTTTTATCGTTTATTTAGTTTCTAGTTCTCTTTTTCTCTTTCCTTTCCTGGCCTGTTCAAATTTCTATTTACCCCTACCAGACTCCCTCTGAGGTTTATTCTGAAATTCTAGTATTTTCTTCAGTTTTCCTAATGGTATTTTGCTAGTCATACAAATCATAATAAAATTGATGTTGCTCTATTATATGAGAATTAAAAATTAACCATAAGCACACACAATGACATGAAGCCTTGAGGCTTTTGCTTCCTTACTCTCTTCCCTCTCTGGCCCATTTCCAAATTCAGGGTCTAGGCTAGTTTAATTTTAGGCGACTTTTAATTACTGTATGTCTCTCCCTTCCAATCTAAGAATCCTCACTTAAAACTTACAGAATCCCATCTAGAAGACAAAAATCTGTTTCCTAACAGGGGAGACCAAGAACACAATAGAAAGCAAAAGAGGCAGAGAGTCAAGGCTAAGGGTAGACACAGAAGCCAAACATAGCAACAGGGAGAGGTCCACCCAGAGCCAAGGGTCATGCCAAACTCACAGGTCAGGGATAAATGCAGGAAAGCAAGGATAGACAAGCAAGCAGGACAGCAGATGCCACCCTGTGAACCTACATACTTTGACTCTGAGACCCAAGAAGGAAGCAACACCTAAATTTCCAGCACCTGGCAGAAGACACTAACTCCTTGTATTCCTATAGCACTTGACAGGTTACAAAGCATTTTCATGCATACTATGGGATTTAATCCTCACAAATGGTAAGTTACATATTACTAAACCTATTCACAGACGAAGCACCTGAAGCTCAGAGAGTTTCGTCACCTGACTCAGTGTAAACCTGAAAGAGAGAGGGGTGGTTCCTGAACCCAGATCTTCTGAGGCTCAACCTAAACACAGGCTCTTTTACACCACCAGGCTTCAAACTCAGCACACACAGGAAACAAGGACAGCTCTCAGCTCACACACAGTGATGCTCAGACTTCCTGGATTCCCTTTTGTTACCGACTGTGATTCAGGTGGGAGGGACGAGAAGGACCTTTGTACTATTTCTGGTCATCATATCTCAGGCAGCCATTTATGGCAACTCCATGAGTCTGACTGCTGGCAGCACCCCAAACACATCATGCCAGTATCGGATTTATGGCAATCCTAACTACTGCCATCCAATCTGCTAACCTGTGTAGGGCACAAACATCAGGAAATATGTCTTTCTGTAAATACAATACAGGGGAACTTATTTGTTGTGGCAGCAAGGAGCAAAAAAGGACATTGCTCTCGGGGCCCCAAAGGGAATAAAAGATGATGTATGATATAAGGTAGGGTATTAATCATGCCTGACACCTCTGGATAATCAACCAGAGTCATCCTTGGGAACAGTTGTTTTTCAAGGTTGGAATGGGAGAATAATAAATGGGGAGGAGCTTACAAAATGGGACAGCATAACCTGAGAAGATACTGAACTATAGCTCAGCCTCCTTACTGGAAAGCTGGCTGGCAATTAGATTCAAGAGTTTTTAAGGGTTGTCAAAAACAGTTGCTAAATGTTTTGTTTTCCATTCATCCAATCTGCACCAGAGTCATCCCAGTAGAAGTTCAAAGACTAGGTTTAGGAGGCCTACCATAGGTCAAAGCCATTATCATGAAGCAGTGTCTAGATCTCCCAGAGAAGGCTGGCATCATCTCCAGGTGAGCTCAGGCATAGGTGAATCTTCTTTCTGCCTGGGTACAGATAACCATACTGTGGGGTGCCTGATAAAATGCGGAACACAAACCACTAGATGGGAGCCTGATGCCACACAGAGCTTATGAAGGGACACTCACTTCAGTGCTGAGTACGACTCAAATTAACTCCAAACCAGGGGAAAATGCCAATCCTCTCTCCATTGGAGCACAAGAGGATGAAGAAAAGCAGCCCATGGAAGTCACCGAGGACAGATCAAGGAATGAATTCCAGTACTTTAAACAAAATTCTACCACCAGGCAAGGGGCAATTTAAACTTGTGATATTCAACATGAACATGTGAATATAATCCCTAAAGAGTCCAATCCAACTGCAACTACTTCAATTGCTTAGAATTAATGCCAACTTCTACCTATAGTCACACAACAGAAAACACTTTAATATCCTAACCCTTCTGAACTTGAAAAGATTAAAATACAAAGTAGAGCAATATCATGTATCAAATTTTCCATTTCTTTTGTTACAACTCAGTTCTTCAATTTTTATTTTTAATAGTCTATAGTGGTATAGTCCTCTACATTTTGTAAAGAGCTTTCCTTTGCCATCTTAATTTTTAAACCCACTCTGCATTTTATTTAACAAACCATAACTGATCACCTATTTTGTGTCAGTCTCTTCCAGGCATGGCAAAGATGAGTCTTGAATACCCAGTCTAAGAAGGGACACAGATGCATGAATGGCTCACAAAGATATACTGTAATGAGGCCTGTGATAGAGATAAGTGCGAAAAAAGTATATGAATATAGATGAGGTCAAGTAACTTTCCCAAGGTCATGCCATTGATATGCAGTGGAGGAAGCAACTAAATCCAAATTCAAATCTGGAATGTTTTGCGCTGTACCGAAGCCACTTTCTTTTATCAACTACACTCCTAGCCCTTCATCAAATTTCCTCTCACTGATTTAAAAATCATGTTTTATGAAATCAATTTGTTTTCTTTTGCACCTCTCCCTTAGATTCCTTTTTCCTCTTAAGCCCACACACTGACTTCATTTTTTGGTCTCAGCCACCAAGTCATTGTGGCCACTTTTGACCTTCCTTGCCCTTCAGGTTGTAACATGATTCACCACCCTGACCCAACTAGGAAATTCTTTCCTTCTTCCTCACTCTCCAGCTTCTCCACCCTGCAGTCTATTCTGAATCTACCAGGCGTGACTCTTCTTGAACAAGCATGTCACAACTCAGACAGCCACAGGAACACAGAACTCTTCAAGGAAATCACCATAAAGGAGGTTATACATTTATTCTAATGATGTTACGATTGTCCTTAGTCATATCACATTAGAAACTTTTCTTTTGGAACTACATTTGGCATTTGCAATTCCTTTTGCTTTGAATAGCTGTAATGGTGACAAAACTGCATCCTTTTGATGTTTGCTTTGGTTTTTGGAAATAGTCAAAAGATCCATCCAGTGATAGTAATTCCATTTGCATTCAAAACAAGTTATTACTTTAATCTACTGATACTTGTTTTCTCTAATGGTTCATTCATGGACTCAATGAGTAATCCAAATATATTTTATGCAATAGTACTATGATTGGAATAAAAATATAACTTCCTATGGTGATTTCTTTATGCAGGTACGAAAATCTAGGTATTAGTAGTAGTCAGTGGAAATAGACATTCTAAGTTACTTTCATTTCTTGCTTATTTATATTGTTTTGAACTGTAAAAATGTACTGTAAAATGTGTAAATTACAAAGTTTAAAAGCAATGCCTATTTAAATGTACAAAATCTGCAATAATTGTCAAAAAACATGTATAATTATCTTAGAAAAGTGCCTCTGAGACAATGCTTTGTGACATCCAAGGGATCTCTCAGAGCCAAGAATGGTAAAAATGTGGGGGTTACCCATTTAAAAAGAACCCAGGTCCCTGTCTAACTCAGCCCACCATGAAGCCATTGACACAAGATGCTGTTTTATCTATTTTTGACGTTGGCATTCTGGGTATATTTTGTTTGAAGATACAGTTTGCTGCTAAATCAATTTTGAAAGGCACTACTACTTTGAGTACAAATACAGCTCTTTCCACCGCCCACGAATCTCATGCATTCACACATTTTACTTATTTATCTCATTTTATTTTACTTTGCTAAGTTACTTTCCTGGGGCTAACGCTGATTTAAAAGTGATAAGAATGTTCTGAGTTTCAACTGATTAAATATGTAAAGATTCAAATGCAAAAATGTCTGCTCTGACACTGAGGAATGACAGAAATCAGTTTAGCATCTCTGTAAAGATTAAGAATTTCAGTAAAAAAACATCCAGGCTGCATGTTAAAAGTATAGCAAAACTATTTAGAGATTATGAGATGTGTTTCGGGTCCAAATACTAACTAGACTAGCAATGAGGCTCCTAAAACCTTCTGGATACCACTACACACGTTTAAGAATGGCCAAAATCCAGGACACTGACAACGCCAAATATTGGCAAGGATGTGGAGCAACAGGAGCTCTCATTCAACGCTGGCAGGAATGCAAAATGGTACTTTGCCACTTTGGAAGACAATTGTCTTTCTTTCAAAACTAGACAAGCTCTTACCATATGATCCAGCAATCATCCTCCTTGGTATTTACCCAATGGAGATAAAAACTTATGTCCACATAAAAACCTTCACATATATGTTTATAGAAACTTTACTCATAATTGCCAAAACTTGGAAGCAACCAAAATGCCCTACAGTAGACAAAGGGATTCATTAACTGTGGTATATCCAGGCAATGGAACATCATTCCACACTGAAAAAGAAATGATCTATCTAGCCAGAAAAAGACATGGAGGAAACAAGTGCATATTACTAAGTGAAAGAGGCCAATCTGAAAAGGCTACATACTATAAGATTCCAACTATATGATGTTCTGGAAAAGGCAAAACTATGGAGACAGTAAAAAAAAAAAAAAAAAAAAAAAGTAATCTGTTGCCAGGAATTGGAGGAGCAGGGGAGCAATGAATAGGTGAAGCATGGAGGATTTTCAGGGCAATGAAAATACTCTGTATAATGCTATAATGATAGATATATGTCATTATACATTTGTCTAAACCCATGGAATCTACACCAAGATGACACTACGTACTTTGGGTTTATGATGTGTCAACATGAGCCCGTCTTGTAACAAATGGTACCACGGTGGTTGGGAATATTGATAATGGGAAGGCTGTGCATGTGTGGGAATAGAGAATATGTAGGAAGTCTTTACGCCCTCCCCTCAAATTTGCTATAAACCTAACACTGCTCTAAAAAAGATAAAGTCAGGGCAGCCCGGTGGTTCAGAGGTTCAGTGCCACCTTCAGTCTAGGTTACGATCCTGGAGACCTGGGATCAAGTCCCATGTCAGGCTCCCTGCATGGAGCCTACTTCTCCCCTGCCTGTGTCTCTGCCTCTCTCTCTCTCTCTCTCTCTCTCTCTCTCTCTCTCTCTCTCTCATAAATAAATAAATAAATAAATAAATAAATAAATAAATATATTTTTAAAAATTAAAAAAAATATAAAGTCAGTAAAAAAAACATCATTCTGATGGTTCCATCTCTGGAAGAATACAAAATATGTGAAAAATTTCAACACCTCTGCCTTGGGGCAGGGGATGGGAAGAAGGGAATATTTAAAATAAATTTAATAATTTAACAAATTAATATTTGCTCCCCTGATCCTCCAACTCCTGGCAACAGCTGATTTTTTGTTTTTTTTACTGTCTCCATAGTTTTGCCTTTTCTAGAACATCATATAGTTGGAATCATATAGTATGTAGCCTTTTCAGATTGGCTTTTTTCATTTAGTAATATGCACTTAAGCTTCCTCCATGTTTTTTTCTAGCTTGATAGCTCATTTCCTTTTTAGAGTGGAATGATATTCCATTGCCTGGATGTACCACAGTTAGTATTTCCTTCTAGGGGGCACCTGGGTGGCTCAGATGGTTGAGTGTCTGCCTTTGGCTTAGGTCATTATCTCCAGGGCCTTGGATGAAGCCCCGCGTTGAGTTCCCTGCTCAGTGGTGAGCCTGCTTCTCCCTTCTCCCTCCACCTCTTCCATGCTCTCTCTGTCTCTGTCCCTCTCAAATAAATTAATTAAAATATCTAAAAAAAAAAAAAATTCCTCCTATTCAACAATAGGAGGAAACATCCTTAATCTGGTAAAATGAATCTCTTTAAACTTGACAGCAAACCTAATGATAAAACACCTGAATCACTCGTTTTTAAAAAAGCAGATTTCTATTCAATGTCATATGGAAGACATTAGCCAGCTCAATGGGATAACATAAAGAAATAAAGGAATAGCAATTGAAAAGAAAGAAAGCTATCATCATTCACTGATTAAATTCATTAATTATATGGTTCAGATCCCAGATATCCTTTCTGAAGTAAATATTAAAAATCATCACCTTCCATTTAATCTCAGTAGTGGATACACAGGAGTCCATGATTTTCTGTACTTTTGTGTTTCAAATAATTTGTAACTTAAAATTTGGTAGTTTTTTTTAACTTAAATGAAGTTTAAGAAAAATAATTGTACCTTGCTAAAGTAAAAATTTCCTCCAGGGGGGGAAATCCCTGGGTGGTGCAGTGGTTTGGCGCCTGCCTTTGGCCCAGGGCGCGATCCTGGAGACCTGGGATCAAATCCCACACCGGGCTCCCGGTGCATGGAGCCTGCTTCTCCCTCTGCCTATGTCTCTGCCTCTCTCTCTCTCTCTCTCTCTCTCTCTCTGTGTGTGTGTGTGTGACTATCATAAATAAATAAAAAATTTAAAAAAAATTCCTCCAGGGTCATATCTTTAACATATCCAAATCAACTGAGGAAGAAAAGTAATTTTCGATCATTAATTCTTCAAATGAATATTGAGTAACAGAAATAAAGATCAATTAAAGTAACATGTTCCATAGATGAAAACAATGCCTAAGAAAACATTCCCAGAAAAAAAGATTAACTTCATATTTGATGAATTGTCCCCTTGGCCTAAGGCTTAAGACATGAAAGTCTAAAAAAAAAAAGTGCAGGGATCCCTGGGTGGCGCAGCGGTTTGGCGCCTGCCTTTGGCTCAGGGCGCGATCCTGGAGACCCAGGATCGAATCCCATATCGGGCTCCCGGTGCATGGAGCCTGCTTCTCCCTCTGCTTGTGTCTCTGTCTCTCTCTCTCTCTCTCTGTGTGTGTGTGAATATCATAAATAAATAAATTAATTAAAAAAAAAAAAGTGCATAACAGGTGTGTCCACATTTGAACATGTGCCCTCAACCATCTTCAAGATATAAAACTAGCTTTAAGATATAAAAAGCAAGCTTCAAGATACAAAAACTAGCTTCAAGATAGAAAACTAGCTTCCAGATATAAAAAGGAGGATTTGGGAGATCAAAAACAAATTTATTTATGGAACTAGAAAGTGCAAACAAGACTAAATTTCTTACAAAGTACTGGGTAATCAGAATTAAGATATGAGGAATAGTTTATAACTTGGTTAATTGTTTTTAGTTCTTAGCAGTCTTAGATAAATTCATATATATATATATATATATATATATATATATATATATATATATATATATAAAGAAGCCTTTACTCATATAGGAAATGCCTTAAAAATGTCACAATCCCCTCAATTTCCAGAGCTGTTGTTCTCAGGCTAGACTAGAGTGACTTCTCTGGGATGTGTGGCCGATCCATGAGAAGAGGCTGGATTCTTGGCCCCCTAGGCAATCACAGCTATCATCACTGAAGGCAGCATTACCCTAGTGAAAGAATCCTAAAGGAAGGGGAACATCATCCTCCAGTGTGAGAGATGGTGGAAGCTTCATATTTGAAAGATCATCTAAGTTATCAAATTATTATTGGAAGAAATAATAGCCTTCTGTTGCTTTGACCCGTAGATGATTAGACTGGGGCAGACAGCTGAGTGAATGATACTATAACCACGTTTTACACAACTTGGTTTGCTGCCAGTGTTTGCCGTAGTCAAATTTAATTTTAGTGACACAGTGAAATGTAGTGTGCTACACATAAAATATTAATGTAGCACATAATTGGGTAGTCCAAAATAGCTGAGTTTATGCACACTGATAAATGTTTGGTGAAATGCTCTGCCATTTATAGACCCCTCAAAAAAGTAAATTATAATATCCATTCTGATTCACCTTGCTCATACCTCCACTGATAGTTCTCTCCCATGGATGTACATTGGAGCCAATCAGTTTACAGGAACAAGCCCTGTTCTTTGGGATAATAAGAGAGAGGATATTGCAAAATTAGACAAATTAATATACTCTATCAGAAAACAGCAAAAAAAAAAAAAAAAAAACTTTCCTGATACTTTCTTCATTCATAAGTCAGCTAGCTAAGGGAGCCTACTCTCATCACCTGATCTGTGTGGATTTACCACTGACTTACGCGTTTACACTGGGCTTTTTCAAATTTGCTAATAAATAACTACTTAATGGAGACAGAAGAAAGAGATGGACCATAAAAAACAGGACAGTAGTGAGAAACTTTCAATAAGCAAGTAAATTTTTCAACCCATTTCTCACTCTGTTCTGAGGACTGCACAGCATAGAAGAGTCCTTTCCATGACTCTAAAATCTGCAAAGAAAGGACAGTATCGTGGGAAGGCCTTGACAACGGCTAAGATTTTTTGCTCAAAATGTTGCTCTTCTCGTAGGGAGATAATCCTCTCATTTATCCCTGGTTTGATTGTTTCTGATTTATCTTTACTTTTGTGGATTTTTTTCCTGCTATCCTCTTTACTTAAACTTGGAGCAAAGCCTTAGTAGGCTGTTTACTTAGGGATAGGAAAGTACATGTTAAAATGTTTCCCTAACTGACTGGGTGGCTCAGTGGGTTAAGTATCTGCTCAGGTTATGATCCAGAGAATCAGACTAGGTGGTGGCAGGCTCCCTGCTCAGCAGGGAACCGCTTATTCTTCTCTCTCAGCTCAAGTTCTCTCTCGAAAGAAGAAAGAAAGAAAGAAAGAAAGAAAGAAAGAAAGAAAGAAAGAAAGAAAGAAGAAGAAAGAAAGAAGAAAGAGAAAGAAAAGGAAAGAAGGAAAGAAAGAAAGTTGTCCCATCCAGTCTGCTGTCCTCATAGTACAAAGTGATATACGAAAGTCTCTAGGTACGCAGTACTTTGTAAACAAGACTCCATCAACGCTTCACAAATGCTATGTGAGAAAAACTAGAACAAAGGACTGCATCCTCAGAAATATATATGTCTTTGGTCCCTTGGAACTAGTTAGTTCTATGCACGCAAAAAAAAATGCATAAGTTCTCTGCGTAAGCAAGGTATAATGGACAAAACAATGGTTCTAGACTTATGGAGATAAGCATTCCATTAAAAGATTTGCCATGTATGAGCTGAAGATCTGCTCATTTTATTTTCCTTGTGAGCTTGCCCAAAAGAGGTTTCTATTTTATCCACATCTTTAAAACTTCCAAACACCAAAAAACAACCCCCCCTCAAAAAAAAAAAAAAACAAACCCACTTCCCTCTTAGCAAAGACTGCCTCAAACTTCTTAAATACACTTCTCTTAGCTTCCTGCCCAACCTCCTATCTACTCACTCACTAAAATATGTACTCTGCTTCCTGCTTCCCTGCACCAATGGAAGAAGCTGTGACCTTTCTCCTGCCTATGGTAAGTGTGCAACTTTGGCCCTGGAACTAATTTCTGTGCACTTCCTCTGAGAACTGTCTTCATCAACTACCCCCCTTTAATGTATCTTCAATACTTGCTCTCAAGTATTTTCCTGTCAGAAAAGTAAATATCATCCAGTGTTTCCCATCATTATTAAAAACATCACTCATATCCCCATCTATTTCTTTTCTCCATTTCACAATTATACTTCTTAAAAGAGATGTCAATATCTTGAACCATACTCTTCAGCTCAGTACATATACGTTTTACTCCCTACCACTCCTCTGACAGTGTTTCATCCAAAGCCATTAGCCAAAAACTAATAAGCACAGTATTAAATAGCATTAATTTATCTTTTCCCTAATCTCTTGCTTTGTCTTCCATGACGATACTTCTGATTCCTACATACCTCTCTGGGACTCCTCTTCAGCTCTCTTCAGGGAAACCACTTCTTCTGCCTACACCTTAGGTTATCATGGTCCCCCGTCAATGCCATTCCTTGTCCTCTGCTCTTATTCTCACTCTTCCTAGAAGATTTCTCCCACTCTCCTACCTTCAATTAATACTTCAAATATGTCAGTGATGATCAAATCTTTGTGGCTACTGTAGACTGCTCCACCGAGTACCTAAATTTTCTATGTCCATCTGCCCACTGAAATCTTTACCTGAATCTTGACACATATTTTATCCTCAATTTATGTAAGTATAATTTTTCTTTCCACCTCACTCAGCCAGCTGTTTTCAGTTGAAGCACAATTATCTACTTCGAAGTCTATACCAGTCTTCCAAGAATTATTTTTACCCCTCCTTCTATGCACAGATCAAGTCGATCCCTAAGTCCTAATTAAACCATGTCCTTGTATCTTGCAAATCTGCCTACTTCATTCTACTTGCATTATCTCTTTCAGACTTTGGTTCAATTACTATAACAACTTCCTATCTCCTTATTTTCACTTGTTTCTAAACCAGGGTTCAGCAAAGAACAGCTTACTGGCCAAATCTGACCCCCTGCCTGGTTCTATAAATAAAGCTTATTAGAATACAGCCATGTTCATTCATTTGCACATGAATATACTGTCTATTGCTGCTTTTGGGCTATGCTAACAAACAAGAGAGAGATCATGACCCACAAAGCTGAAATTATTTACTATGCGATCCTTTACAGAAAAGCTTTACCATACCCTGCTCTAACTCATTCTCTGTCCTTTCCAAAATAGAAAGAAATCATTCCTCTACCTAAGGGCCCCAAGTGGCTCACCAATTCTTACTGGGCATAATTCAACTTTCTTAGCACATCAATTAAGGTAATTCAAAAATCTAACTTACTGTTCCAGCCTTATCTCTCACCATCCCCATCGAACCCCATTCACTGAATATTTCATGCTCACAATATGCCTCAGAGGGACACCTGGGTAGCTAAGCAATTGAGTGTCTGCCTTTGGCTCAGGGCGTGAATTGAGTCCCGGGTCCAAGAATTGAGTCCCGCATCAGGCTCCCTATGAGAAGCCTGCTTCTCCCTCTGTATATATCTCTGCCTCTCTCTGTGTGTCTCTCATGAATAAATAAATAAAATCTTAAAAGAAAAAAATTATATATCTCAGAGACTTGTACATGAGATCCTCCTCCCTTGAAGTCTTATCTAATCCCTTTAAACTAAACATAGACCAATCTAATAAGTCTAGATTTACCTGGCCAGCTCTAAATTTCTCTTTAGGATTCAAATTACATGCTGCTTCCTTAAGGAAACCCTCCCTAATGACCACAGTTTAGTCAGGTGTCTCTCTTTCTTGCTCCCATAATTCCCTGGGCTTCTCTCTCCATCTCACTCTATAATAACTGCTTTGTTACTCCTTTATCTTTGTCCTTTAACTACAAAAGTTATTGTAGACAGGAACCATAACTTGTTCACCACTGTATCTGTAAAAATTATCAGAGTGTCTGACAGGTTGGCTGTGCTTAAGAAGTATTTGCTAACTGAATAAATGAATGAATGGTAATTATCATCTCTAAACTTTTTCTCAACTGTGCTGTGAAATGAAGATAATAAAATCTAACCTATAGGTTATTTGATGGTTATGTATCATTTATACAGCCCTAGAATATGTCTGTTACCTACCATCATTTAACACTCAGTAAATGCAGAAATATTGCCCATACCTCCCATAAATGGACCAAATTTCCATTCTAAAAGAACAAAAATATAAGGATATACAACCCCTGTGTTCAAGAAACTTACAAATTTATAGGTGGCAGCAAAAGAAGTTACAATGAGCCAAAGTGCAAAAAGAATGATACTCTGAAATATCCAAATAAAAGGACCATATTGCCAGATGGTTTATTTTAAATAGTGTTATAACTGGTTCATCGAGTTTTAGAATGTGTTGGATTAATACTGAAATGCAACCTTGTAGATGTACAGCAACAAAAATAACAAACAACAATGGTGAGGTTAATTTAGAAATAAAAGTGGCATCTTTAAAAGTAAGTACAACTTTGTCAGAAGCTCTCCCTAAATTTCTTATCTGAAACTCTAGAAAACAAAATATATACTGGGCTTAAACTGTGCCTTTCCAAAGGACACAAACAGGAGGCTCACCAGAAAAGAAATACCAGTGACTTATAAGTAGAAAAGGTTTCAAGTGTATGAGTGGAGGTTCTGGGCTCAGAACCAAGATGGGGTCTGTCTTAGTAGCTTGGGCAAGAGCTGAACTTCAATTTCATCATCTGCAGAAATAAGATAACAATACTGTATTACTTGGAACACTTGTAGCCTCGAGAAACAGAAACATTAATTCAAAATAGATTAAATAATAAGAGACATGACATTATACTTAGCTATGTCTAAAAGAAGAAAAGAGAAAAAGAAATAGCTTCTTCTTGGGTTTCTTTTCTTATGATCATGGAATTATTTCCAGAAATGCCAAGCCAACTCTCTGTGTCTCCTTGTCCAGAACTGAGTAACTGATGAGCTAAATGAATGGAATTCCATTCCTGTTAGAATGGAATCACTCCTTTATCAATTAGGCCCATCACTAAAGTTAGAGGTGAGATAGGTTACAAAGGAGAAGAATGGATTATTAAGAAGTAGGAAAGCGAGATGAAGACTTTCTAAATGACCAGCAGTATCTACCATGAATGCTAATCTAATGGTTTGATACAAAGATTAAATAAAAAGATGCACGTAAAGGGTTTTGTATAATGGTATATGGATACGATAAATTCTCAATAAATATAGCTACTTAAAATATTTCATATTCAAATTTTGGGTTCTCTATTAATCCTGAGTTATATTTTCCTCATGCCTCTTAAGTCTTAGTAAACAAACAATAAATGTTAGCTACATTTAATAAAGCAATAGTACACATGCATAGAGAAAGTGTGAAAGTATATACACCAAAATACTAAAAATAGCTGTCTCTAAGAGATTGGATCATAAATGGTTTAAATACATAATTTCATTTTTTCTTATCTTGATTTTAAGCATTCTATACTAAAAGTATCTTATGGGACGCCTGGGTGGCTCAGCGGATGGAGCGTCTGCCTTTGGCTCAGGGTGTGATCCCAGTCCCGGGATTGGGTCCCACATTGGGCCGCCTACGAGGAGCCTGCCTCTCCCTCTGTCTATGTCTCCCTCTCTCTGTATGTCTCTCATGAATAAAAAATAAAATAAAATCTTTTTTAAAAAAATAAATAAATAAAAGTATGTTATGTGTGAAATAAAAAAAAAGTGTTTTAAAATTTTATCTTTCTCCTTCATAAAGTTCTGTGTGTTACCACCTGGTCAGAATAATTTATTGAAACATTAATTTATCTTTGTCTCCCCATGTTTTTGCTTTATGTTTTAAGCAGATAGCCAGGCACTTAGTATATCCTGCTTTGGGGATATTTTCTATATAAAGGAGAAGCTACTTGAAGACAAAAGTTCAAAAAAAAAAAAAAAGAAGAAGAAGAAGAAGAAAAAGACAAAAGCTCTTTGTATCTTTTGCAAAATAAAAAATTATTTTCAAGACTGTTTACCTTCTTCATAAACATCTGGAAAGAGTGGGGAGAAATAAGGATATCTTTGAGGAGTACTAGAAAAATGAATTTTCATTCTCTTTGTCAAAAAAGACAAAAATTTAGAGGTCCCATAACAGCAGAGATGCTCTATGGTAGCTTCCAAGAAGTGGCCAAGGAAATGGCTTTATCACCCAGTAGGAAGGATTTTAGACATAGCTCTTAGTTTTAGCATAAAGATCTAAGCCTTCAGCATGACACAGGAGCAGTGTGCCCTAAAACCACAGGGCATCATGCCATCAGGCCAGCAGGTACAGTGGCATCTCAATGCTGGCCACTGTGGTCCAGGGTTTGGACCTTAAGGTTTGCTGATGTTCTAGCACTAAGTAAGACATTAAAATATTAACCAAATCTCTGTGGAGGAAGTGTTAATGCCAAAAATGTCTGACATTGAACTCAACCTTGGCCAAATGAGATCTCAGGGTCACATTTAAGTTAACTAAAATAAAATAATAGTTATTTCTTATATATCTGATTTTGTGAACTAAAAGTAATTCCTTTCATTCAAAATAGAAGTTTTTAACATGGTAATAGTGCTGTAGAGGTAGGGTCAAAACTGAGAAATAATTTTTTTTAACCTACTTGCTTTAAGGATAAAGACTCTGATTCAGGAGGTAGTAATGCCTTATCCATGCACACACAGTTTATTATTGGCACAGCTAGGGCTAGAGTTCAGGTATCCTGATTCCTATTCCAGAGTTCTTTGTATTACATCCATAATACCTCACCTTTTGCAAAGATAAGTTATAAGAGTAAATGTGTTTTTTGCAAAAGGACGAACTACTCACTATTCAAAATGCTCAAAGTAGATCTATAATTGTCCTATGCTTTTGATGACAGAAGCAATTTCTCATTGCATTACATAGCTAATGTGGATTTGGAGACATCAGAAGATCTCATCACAAAGATGTCATAGGAAGGAAAGGGTATCACTGGAAACCTTTTCATTCTGTCGCCAGTTCATTTTCCTCACCCAGCATCAAATGACCTCTTAGGAGATGTGGTGTGCTCACAGGCAGAGACCACAGGAGCCAGACACCTTCGCCTTTTATTCTGGAAGGTGACACACAGAATCCCTCAGTGGCTTTGGTCAATCCCTTCACTTTCCTGCCTTGTTCATCTTGAACTCCAGGGTAATGTCAGCTATGTAAGGGTGGTGGAGTAAAAAGAGGAATCAGAAGCACTCAAGAAGGATTATATACAATTGTCATTTCAATAAATACATTCTTCAGTGTTTGAATTAGAAATATC
The DNA here is from genome assembly GCF_905146905.1 of Nyctereutes procyonoides. NCBI lineage: Eukaryota > Metazoa > Chordata > Mammalia > Carnivora > Canidae > Nyctereutes > Nyctereutes procyonoides. The sequence continues at coordinate 46,475,239 of NW_026575146.1, forward strand.
AGAAAGGGATATTTGTCTCATTTTCTAGTTTGGGGATAATCAATTTATATGCATGACAGGGGTTAAAGACTCTGGTAATGAAAGACTTTGTACGCCACAACAACCATTCAGAAGTATTCCACTTTATGTCAGGCCACGTGTCTAAATCATACATCGATTCTATGTAATCTGTTTTTAGAAAGCAATGCAAACCTACTTACTTCTGCTATTCCAGAGAGCAGGGATAAGAGGAAGAGTTTTAAGTTATTAGACAGAATTTTCTTCAATGTAAAGAAGAGGTGTTTAATATGTATATCAATGTTTATGTTTCTTAAAACACTAGTCCCCCAAGTCTTACTTGGAAAACACTGTGGAGCATAGCAATTTTTTAGAGAATTGCAATTATTCATGAAAATACGAAAGGCTCTAAAATGTCATGTATAATAAAGAAACGTGTATTAATTTGTAGAACCCAGAAGTTTGCAAACTTCTTTGACCAGAGAACACATTTTTTCCTCGAGCATGAATTAACCCTATCAATAAGCTGGCCCCTGAAAATACAGGGTCTGGATTGAAAAGTACTTTCTCAAAAAGAGGAATTTTTTGTCACTAGAATTTCGAGCATGATTATAAGACCAACTGCCAGGAAGTTTCTGGGGATTTCTGCAGTGGATGGGATAATGGACTAAGAGACTTCAAAGAGCCCTTTCAATTCCCAAGATTCAATGATTCTATTCCACTCTAAATCAGTAACGTTATTTAGTATCTTTTGTGTCTACTGTTAGACACAAATGCCACAATTTGTCACAGAAAAGCCCCTTAGATTCCTTATCTCATTACATCTGTGTAATAACCCTGTAAGGAAAGTATTTTAACCCCAATTTACAGATGAAAAAGAAACCGAGTGTCAAAGAGCTTAAACGAATTGCCCAAGTGGCATAGCAAGGACTGGAACCAAGGTCCAAGCATTTTCTACTGTGAAGTACCATGTTCCTAAATCACACTAGTCTCAAAGGGGACCATGGATGGTTGGACCTGGAACACAGATGACTCAAAGGTATGAAATGTTATTTTTGGTATTAGCCTCTGCGGTCATTAGTAATAGTACAGAAAGAATGCACTGCTTCTTTGGGCTCCTAGAATCAACTACCTTTTACTTCCACTTCTTTTTCATCTCTAAATGTTAGCAAAGAGCAGACAGTTACTTATTTCTGATCCATGGCCTTTGTCTTTGCTGTTACCTGTTTCTGGAATATTTTCCACAGGGCTGGCTCCTGCTCATCCATCAAGTCAACTCTCATGATGTCACCTCAGGCCAGCTTTCACTGATCCTCTATGGTGCTGCTTCTCCGGACACAAGGTAGGCCCATTCTTCTGGGCTCATGGAGATTGGATGTAGCCATTGGCCCAGGGCTTGCCAATTGGTTGTGCACAAAATTGGTATGTGTCACCTCCTGATTGGAGCATTGAATTGCAAAACACACACATGCATGTGCATGTGTGCACACTCAAGAGTTTTCTCATGCTCCTTGTGACAACCAGTGATGTTTGAGATAGTGGCAAATGCTACAGCCTGGATCCCTGAAACACTAGAAGCAGCAAAGCCCCCTGCTGATCCGTATTGGGCATGCAACAGGAAATTGCTTTTAGGTCTGGGTTTCAGATCTACATACTCTAGCCCACTGTTTCTCAAAATTTACCTGCACAAAAATCACCTGGAGCATCCCTCCCTAGCGATAATTTAGTAGATTATGCATCTTTGGATCAAATTTCTAGTAGCTCTTTGGAAATCTGGATTTCTAAAAAGTTTCTAAATTATGCTAATATTGATGTTGACCAACTGTGAGTAGCACTGACCCTGCTGCTCCTGACTGATGGATCCTCTGATCTAAATTAGCTACTCTCTGTTCTCCAATCAGGTGCTATACCTGAGCACCACTTTCATTTGCTCCATATGACTTAACAACTATTGCTATTTGTTTGTATACTTATTGTCTATCTTCTCCATTATGGCATAAACCCTGTGCAGATTGAGACTGTCTTTTTTTTTTTGAATTTTTATTTATTTATGATAGTCACAGAGAGAGAGAGAGGCAGAGACACAGGCAGAGGGAGAAGCAAAGCAGGCTCCATGCACCGGAAGCCCAATGTGGGATTCGATCCCGGGTCTCCAGGATCGCGCCCTGGGCCAAAGGCAGGCGCCAAACCGCTGCGCCACCCAGAGATCCCTGAGACTGTCTTTTTTAATAAAGCATCCCCAAGATGCTGAACAAAACTTAGAATCACAAAGTGAATAAATGAATGAATGAATTGTCAAGAAGTGTGCTGAATGTCTACTATGGGTCTTAATTTCTGCCCAGGCCCTAACCTCCTAAATACCTTCTTTGAATAGTGAGACATTGAGAGGAACAAATACATAAACAGATCTAGTAAAACAAGGCCTCAGCTCCACCAGGCCACCCTTTATGGATGCAGAGCCATCTGATGTGGCCAACAATCAAGGCTACCAAAACCCTAAGTGTAAAACACTTTTATCTCTGCCCTGATTCCAGAGCTTTAAAGGCAAATGGAGCCAGAGAAGCCAAGTCTGCAGGACAAAGTTGGATTTTTCCTTTCCTATTTTCCTTCCTCAAATCTCTATGAGAGAGACAAGCCTTTGAGGACACAATGCCTAGACTCAGCATGAAAGTGTTTCTCAGTGAACCATGTCCCTAGCAGCCCAATCTGTATTTAAATTACATGAAAAATTCATGAGTTTCGTAGAAACAACTTCAACCCATTATCATCACATACTCCTTTGTCTGGGAAATAGATCCCTACTGGGCACTGGAGAAGATGGCAGAGAAGAGGCCAGTGTTAGGAAGAATAGCCAGCACATGGCCAGGCCATCAGTCACTACCACTTAAGGGTCCACCTCCTTCACAAATGGGACTTCTAGTGACATCTGGGGGAGAAAGAAACAACATAAAAGAGCCAATGGCACCCTCAATGCATCGGCAGTCTCTCCATCATTTCTTAGAATGGGGGGGGGGATCATTTGCATGTCTACTACATATAAAAACAATTTGGGGGATGCCTGGATGGCTTAGTGGTTGAGCATCTGCCTTTAGCTCAGGTCGTGATCCCAGGGTCCTGGGCTCAACTCCCGCACCGGGTTCCCCATGGGGAGCCTGCTTCTCTCTCTGCCTATGACTCTGCATCTGTGTGTCTCTCATGAATAAATAAATTTTAAAATTTTTGGAAAAATTGGAGTTGATTGAGAGATACTTAAAATGAGACTCAATATTTATATATAATGCTATGTTTGCAGTTAGCTTTACACTCCCCTTTAAAAGCCCCCCCCCCAAGAAAAACCCATAGGGAGCAACAATGATAGAAGGGACAGGTTGGGCCAGGAGTTAATAATCATTGAAATGAAGTGGCTACATGAGGATTAATTATAAAATTCTCTCTACACCTGTGTATGCTTGAACATTTTTCAGAACAAAAAGTGTTTTTAAAAATGAGATTCTTCATCCAGTATATCATAAAGAAAAAAAAAATCCCAGTGCAACTTGCTAGGTAGAAAAACAAGCAGACACTCCATGGCAAAGGCAGCATTATGTGGTTCCTGGGGTGGAGGCACACGGGTATACTTTAACATCCTTTACACTGTCTATGATAACACAGTGTAATGGAGCAAAGTATATTCTCAACAGTTGTCAGTGTGGGAAGAAATGCATTTGTAAAGATTTATTGTCACTGTTGTTTTTTAATGCCTGGTGTTTTGGAGTTATTCTTAGAGTAAAATAAAAGGTGTTTTCTGTGCTGGAGGTATTTTACATGCTTCTCTTGTTAAGCAAGACTTTTCTTTCTCTCTTCTGCAACTAGTTTGGTGGTAAACATTTGCACTTGGACCTTGGAGAGAGGCATTGAAAGTGTATTGCCCCTGAATTCTCACTTAAAATAATTAATAAGGTAAGAATTATTTTTTAAATTTAGTAGTATCACTGCAACTTTTACTAGAACTACCTTAAACCTAAGTGGTGATTTTATATTTTTAATTAAAAAAAACGTTTCAGGCCCTGAGTGGCTGAGTCAGTTTAGCATCTGCCTTTAGCTCAGGTCATGAACCCAGTCCTGGGATCCAGCCTGGTAGCAGGCTCCCTGCTCAGCGGGGAGCCTGCTTCTCCCTCTCACTCTGCTCCTCCCCCTGCTTGTGCTCTCTTTCTTTGTCAAATAAATGAAATATTTTTGAAAAATGTTTCCTAAAAAACAAAAAAACAAAAACAAAGCAGCTCTGAGAAAAAGCATAAAAAGATGTTGCAAACCTTCATGATACTAAATGCTTGCTCAATTCATACCCCTAAATTGTCCGGCCTATGCCCATGGTGGAAGGAGAGGGTTACCAGTAAATAAAGCAAAAATGGGAAAGAAAGATGCTCTTCTTGGGAGCCAGACAGATCCAGGATGGAACTCTAGCTCTATCTCTTCCTAGCTGTGTGACCTTGAATGGCTTGCTTTACCTCCCTAAATCTCATCTGTAAAACAGGGAATGATATTACCTCTTCATATCATTGAATCACAGTAAAGTATTGATCAGAGGAGAATCTATGGTTTGGGAGGAAAGGAGATTATTCATGAGAAACTTTGCAGGGCAGCATGTCCTTGGGGGGAGGTTTGGTAGGGGGGAGGGGGCAGACCCAATCAAGTTCATGTTCTTGGTTTAATCTGTACTGAGTATACTCCAATACCCAGGTGCCCTGGCAAGATGCCTCTGATGTCTGATAATTGCATTATAATGAAGCACTACATGAAATAAAATAAGCCATAATTAGGGGTGGTACCAGAGTCTACTCAGCTCCACCTGGGAAAGAACCTAGGGAGAAGTCTGTGGATTTTATACAGGAAGAAAATGAGGTATCTGTAAAGAAGATAACCTGAGTCTAGGCATCCAAGAGAGAGCTTTATGTGCCATTTACCTGTGACTACTTCGACTGACAGTGTTTAGTCAGTTCTGCATAATAAATCTATATTCTAGTGTCAAGTCTGTGCCACCATCATTGCTTAGAAGGAATGCCAAAAATAAGCAACCCAGGGCTCAGGAAAGAGGATTCACACTCCCCTGGGGCTCTGTGAAGAATTCGGAACAATGCAGAGGGCTGGGTGAAGACAGGGATAAAACGTGGAGCCCACAGTTGCGGGGTTGTCATGAAAATTAAATTAATAGGATAATGTATGTGAAGTATCTGGAATGTAGTAGGCCTTCAGTAAATAAGCCCCACAACTATCTCCATTACAGTTGTCTTCATTGGGGTTGTGACCTATACTACTACTATTCCCTCAATCCAGATTGGCTTCTTCCTGCTTAGAGACTTTTGTCTTTGACCTTAAGGGCAATTCAGCAACCCCTCACAGGTTGCAAAAGTAATCCTATGCATGCAAAGCATTCAGGAACAATGGAGAATTACAAAAGATGTGGTAAATAAATGAAAGGCATTACATCACATTGCTGAGAACAAAGTCTAGAAAATTCCATTCGGACATATCAAAAATCAGTCCAATTTCTCCAGGCCACTCAGCTGTCTCTTCCTCTACCTTTCACAGAGCCCGATCCAGCCTCATCAATTGCCTTCCCATTCCCCAGAGCCTTCTGGTATTTCCCTGCCTTTCCATTCTCTTCGAAACCTCAACTGCTTCCTCCCTCCGTTAGACAGAACAAGTTCTCATCTGCTCAGCCTTTTGAACTCTAATTTATATACCTCATCCAGCAGCAAAGACAGGGCCTTTGGCCACCAGAGACTCTCTCCAAAGAAAGAAATTTTAAACAGTGCCTTTAGTGGCATCACAACTGCTATCATCAAAGTTCTAGCTCAAATCCCACTTCTCTAACCACTCAGTCTCACAATGATTCTTGGCCCATCTCTTTTGTCCTCTCCTCAAAACTACCTGTTAGCAAAACTTCACTCCCCAATCTCATTGCATGCACAGCTCTGGGCCTGTTAGGGCATTTCCGGCTGCCTGTGTCATCCTCACCTGTCAATCCATGGATCAACTGGGAATCAACCCTCATCAATGCCCAAGATGTCATTTCATCTGTAAGTTCCATTTGCGTTCACTTGCTGTGAGAAGGGCAAAGACAAGGCAAGAAAATTTGGCAAAGGAATTAAGATTCTGCCAACTTTAAAAGCAAACACCTATCCTAATTTTGGTTTCTCACTGAACATACATCCCAGGGTGGGCCACAACTGAATTTGGGCACACCTGAGCTCAGGCATGCCAGCGCATTCATGCACTTCAATGTGCAAAACAAAAAAAGGCAACCTTGAACTCCAAAGTTGCCCTCAAGGTCTGAAAGGTTTAGAAGGACTAGCTCATCTGAATATATAATACCAGCCTATATTATTTTCCAACCTATGCTAACTCAGCATTTATTAATTGAGATTCGTCAACCACAATATTTTGTCTCCCGGAGTTCCTGTGTTTTCTTCCCTTTCCCACAAAAGAAGATTTAATTCTAAACACAAAAAGAAGAAAAGGAAAAATGAAAGCAGACATAACCCAGTCAAAAAACTTGGATTTATGGAGTTCAACCTTGAAAATATTTTTTTAAAACATCAAGTATGTGAATTAAAGCTCCCACCAGGCAGCTATAATTTATACAGCAAGCACTTGGCAGGTAATCCGAGCACACTGTGATACGGGTAGCAAGGGGATCGTCTTCACAGAAAACCAGACCCTTTTTGTGACAGCCCATGGGGTGAGGAAGAAGCACACTCACTTTGCAGCTATAATAGGGTGTTTCCCATTTAATGGACCTTTGAGAATAAAAGGAACAAGAAAATACCTAAGAAGGAAAGGTGGCTCCCAACTGGAGCGTAAGCCAGAGCCCATGAAAAGCAAAAGGCAATGAAGCAAAGGGAGGTGGCTCGAAACCATAATTCCCATCATGGTTGCAAAATTTCAGGCAAATCAAGTATAAGAGAATGAAAATACAGTTCATTACATATCAGTTGTGTATCAATACAGTGGAAGGCTTTTGATACACTTGAAGCTAATTATTTCATTCATTTAGATATTTTCAAACAATTTGGTTTTATCTTTAGGGACAGAGTAAATCTATTATCTCCAAAATAAGTAATATTTTTTATTTTTTTCTTTGTTTCCAGACAATATGGCTTCACACTTCAGTCTTGGAAGACTTATGCTGTATTTCACAGAAGATGAGTCAAAGAACACTGTCCTAAAAATAAAATAAAATCTACTGCACACCTGAGTTTAAGAAAAAAGGTGAATATATGCCATATTTGCTTAGAATACAGCACAGAATATAAGTGTCTCTGTCACCCTACTCCTTAGCATATAAAGACAGACACTCCATACAGGACTGGTAGAGAATCCCTGAAATTAAGGAGAGGACTCAAGTGATACCAATTGATTTCATGCAAACTAATTCCCTGAGCTACTTTCTGATTCTACAATTAACTGGCTTGATAATGAATTCTTGGAATGGCATTCATCCTATTTGTACACGTGATCTCCAAGAGAATGAAATTATTCACTCTTGTTCTGTTCTGACCATTTGTTCTCTCACCCAGGACCTCTTTGGAACAGGGTCACATTATTCTGTACCTTGGGCCTGTGCTTTCCTCTTCCCTTCTGCTCGATGTTTCTCTCTGAGGAAGAGCCAGCTGAAATTTCCAAAGAATCAACAGGCACGAATCAATCAAGATGATGAGGAAAGGGCACTAAACCAGGCATCAAAGCCATCAAAGCTGGGAATTCTGGGCTCTGCTCTGACATGGACTCAATTGCATTATTGCAACGTGCAATTTGCATCACTGAAGGGGTGAAGGCTCTCTTCTGCCTTTAAAGAACAGCAACCACCACAACAGTGAAGTTATTCTCACAAATCAGATGTCAGAAACTGGCAGCCCTTGTACTCTTCTTGCTCTGTTGCATTTGACCAACAAATATGCTAATTTCTTTAATCAGCAGGCTTCAGGTAACAATGCGGATTTACAGATTCTCTTGAAAATTTGTCAGATCTTATGAAATAAAACCTACATTTATGCTTGTCGAGAATTGTTGCTTGTCAAGAGAGCATGGGCTCTTCAATTTGCTGCGTCCTCATCACTAACAGTGATTCATATACACTTATCCCAAGTCCCTTCCCTCTGGTGGGTTACCTGACTGGAAGGTGAATTAAGGCATTTGCGTTTGCTGCCTCTTGTCAAGAAGAGGAAAAGGGAGGTAAGATGGGATTGCAAGGTAACAAAAGAGCGTGGAGAAGCTATAGACACACATCACAAATAGAGGCTTGAATGTGTAGGCACATTTACAAACGGATCACAGCCTCCCATTAGTTAGGCAGTCTCCCCCTTCACTGCTGGATATGCAATAGATAAATAAATAGCAAGAATACATGTGATATATATTTAGATTGCACATTAGACTTTAAAATCTGCGCCTAACTGAATGCATTAGTCCGTGTTTTCTGTTTATGTCTCCACAATGCCATGGAAACACAGTGCAGCATGCTAATGGGTCTCTCCTGGCAATAAATAAACAAAGTCTTTGTCTATTCATGTTTCAATTTCTTTTTTTTCTTATGTAATTTACAATTTCAAAAAAGAAAACAGATCGGTGGCATGATTTTTTTTTCCTCCCTGCTCCTTCCCAGTTTCCTCCCTTGCAAAGTACATCTGCAAGAAATGCAAAAATGCACCTTCTAGTGGTTACTGAAATCCAAACCAGCAACATCAGCGCTCAGAGGGCAGGATTCTCCCAGCCAGACTCCTCTTTCGCCTTTTATGAAATGCCATGATAATTAGACTCTGTAATGAGGTTCTCCAAGCATTTCAGTCTAACCCAAAGAGCACTTAATATAGTTGTTTAAGGGTGAAACCTGATATAAAACAGACATAAAATCTGGTGGGTTTCGCTCCCCTCCTTCAGTCTAAAAGGCAATATCCAGTCCATTTTTACAGAGATAGCAACAACAGTCACAGCCCTTAAATGGCTCTGTGATACCAGTGACATGCTCTCGCCTCCCCGGCTCCACAGTGTGTGGGAGCAGACAGGCTGCTCACCACACCATCGTCGTAATGTGCAGGGGCAAGGTGTAACCCAAGGCTCAGAGTGCCAGGGGCACAAGGTCTCACAAGGCAGCTCCCTCCTGTCTGGCACCTGCTGTCCCCTGCTGCACAGTAACTCAAAACTTCTAAAGGCTGATAATTATCTATATGGAGGAGTTGCTCACACCCAAAGAGCCTCCTGAACCCAAGTGCACTGGCCTCAGTCACAGGCGGAAGGAGAGGTGAGCAAGCTAGGTACTTCTCTGAAGAGCTGGCACAGCAAGTTGCTGCGGGGACCTTTGCTAACTGACCTGCCAGCCTCCCATCACAGAACCTGGCCATCCAGCTGCAGCCCAACCACAGACGATGTGCGGTAAACTTCAAAACACGCAACATCTATTTTCATTAGTCATGAAAAGCACTGCACGGACCAGATTGCAGAGCTTTCAGAAAAGAGATCTCTCCTAGCATCTGCGCAAGGAGAGAGATTTTTTCCAGCTGTAATTGTCAAGTGCTGGATCTTTAATCAGAAGATCAAGGGTCCACCGAAATGCTTTCCTTGGATAATAATCCAACGTTATGTCCTTTATTTTCCTAATGTGGTATATAATAATCTATACATCTTGGCGACATTCCCATAGCTTTTGTAAAATAATAATAATAATATTATTATTATTAAAATATAACATCAGGGATCCCTGGGTGGCGCAGCAGTTTGGCGCCTGCCTTTGGCCCAGGGCGCGATCCTGGAGACCCGGGATCGAATCCCACGTCGGGCTCCCGGTGCATGGAGCCTGCTTCTCCCTCTGCCTATGTCTCTGCCTCTCTCTCTCTCTCTCTCTCTGACTATCATAAATAAATTAAAATTTAAAAAAATATATAACATCATTAGGTCTTTGCTGTGTGCTTCTGAGATGGTTGCTATTATAACCCCCCTATCATTGGTGAAGCAAAGTTTAAAGAGGTAAATAACATGTTCAAGGTCAGAACACTAACAAGTAGACGAGCTTGTTATCACCTTGGATGAAAACCAGGTCATCTGATTGCAGAGCCCGTATTTTTTCCACCCTCATCTTGTGAGCACTTACTCTAAGCCCCATACAATGCTGATATATTTTCTCCAAATGGTCGCAACTTTTAAATTTCTGTGACCCATTTCATCCCAAAATGAAAAGAATGCCATTAAGACGCATTTTTTTTCCCATCCATCTTGGATGCCAGGAAGAGTCAAAGCAGTGCCCAGTTTTATTTATCGGGACTTCTTCCTTTGGGGACAATGTTTTGTCATATCTTATATTCATTGCTTATAACACTTCTATGCTCTGCTCCTGGCAGATGACTGCTCCTCTTTTAAGCACTTTGTTTGCTCTATATTGTGTTTCTCTTAGAAGATACCCCAAATCTTTTACAAATAGGCAAGGTATAAATACAGATGTTTCTGCTTTATTGTCATAAAGTGGTCGTGGAAAAAGCTCACACTCAACATAATCATGCACTGAAAATAATAGAATTTATGGGGGAAATGGGAGTGGGGCAGATGGTTCAAAAGCTATGAAGCATTATAACAAGTGCCCTATCTCAAACAAGAGTGATACTGATACAATTCTACCCTGTGAACTGTCTCCAAGCACTCTCCAGCATGTGCCCTTAGTATTTCATTCTTCCTTTATATTCCGGCCTTCCATTTTCTCCTTTGAGACATCAGCCCTAGGTAACACTATATTCTAACAGAAACCAATTTCACCAAGATATGATCCAAGGGTTACCATGTTTATCAATCCTTTTGTTCTAATTTTTTTTTGGAGGGGTCTGGGACCGTGGGAGGTGGTGACACAGGTGGGATTGCTTTCAGCTTCTTCATGTGCATTTACAGCCTTCCCAGGTGGCTTAACTTGGGAACATGTAGTGGGTTCTGGATGACACAAAACCATCCACTTTCCCACTAATGGAAGGTGTGCCTATTTTTTAGCTTTTTCTGAACTTCTTCACACATTCCTAAAGCTTTCTCTTCTACTGTGAAAAGGTCCTTTTCCTTTTTATTGTGAAAATGTCAAAATATTAACATGCTGGGAAACATCCAATGTGAGACACGTAAACTTTCAAATCATCCCAATTAACGGGGACACATCCACATTTAGTGGGACTTGAACCTTCTATGCTTTTGAAGTCCTTCTTTAAGGAAAAGAATGCAAAATACAAATGTAAACTTTGGTTGAAAGGTGCCTATTCATTGAGAATGGCAGGCAAATAAATTACAATGGACAGATTTTGAAATACTGATGATTGTCAAGAACTTCAGAAGATTCAGAAAAATTATATGTTTTTATTAATTAACTGGCCTGCCTCTATAATACTTTGCTATTTTCATTTGTATCTGCTTTATCTCTTTGTAGGACAATAAAATGGTAATATTTTCTATAGAGAAAATAAAATTCAGTCCCTTCTCCAGCAAAGGTGATGAAATCTAGTTTTTCGTTGACATTTTATGAAGGTTTCTTTCAGCTCCATTTATTATTGTAACATCTTACATTGTACTTAGAATTGCTGCCAATTTGGGGGAAACTATCAAGTCCTTTCATATATGATTTGTAGGAATGCAAAGCTCTTCAAGACTGCCTCTGCAATGGCTGATCTTAAATATTCTTGGACTTTCCAATTGCCATTAACAAATTAGCTGTCTTTGCTCTGGTGGCATATTATGAGTTTTACATCATCTTTGTCAATGACAATTTTTTGTGTCCAATCAGCAGGAAATGTAAATAATTCTCCAATGTATTCATATTATTCCCTCCTTTCATTAGTTGGATTATCAAACAACCCAAGAGCCTACTTAAAAATTCTTTTAAAAATGTATCTCAAGCTCTCAGTGAATTGCTATTAAGGACTTTGTTTTCCAGAAGTTCTAACTGCTGTTATGGTATCTTCTGGATGTCATCCACCAGCCCCCAAATTTCATTGGTTGCTCACTACAAAAGCACCAAATCCTAGACCTCAGCTATTGAATACTTTGCCAAGATATTTTACAGGAGAGAGGGAGGTGAAATGAGAGAGAGAGAGAGAGAGAGAGAGAGAGAGAGAGAGAAAGATAACTTGATTTACAGAGGTTAAATTACCTTATTCTAGTAAATTTTGCAAAGACTCACCATCATGTGATACAATGTATTTTTAGCTTTAGGGAAAATCTGCCTCTGCTGACATAATTTGCATTTAAGAAACCCAAGTTCTAGTAGAACAAACCATGTCAAATAAACGAATTAACAATAAATAAATACATGGCATACTGCCACAGTCATATCCTTTGCTAATACAAAATTAGACATTCAAAAATATTGTTCATACCAACTGCTTTACTGGTCAGCTCATTAACAAGAACAAGTTAAAAGAAATTTTGGTTGATTAGTCAAGCAGACTGACTGGATTCGTTGGGTGATTTGGGTTCTTCTCTTTTTCTTTTAATTGTGTTAGTCCTCTAACTGACTTGTAAAACTTGTGTTGGCTTAATAACCTAAGTTAGAACAGCGGAGAAATGTGGCTAAAGCCTGGGTAGAAAGCTGTGTTGGTAATAGAGTCAGATAAACTTTGGAAAAAGCCCTTTCTCTTTACCCTGTCGGGAATGAATTTGCTGCTCTATTCTCTTTTATTTTGGGGGGAGGGAATTAATAACCTGTAGACATGTTAAAATGTTTTTTTTTGACATGTTAAAATGTTAAAGCAATTTGGAAAAGGCCAAAAAATCAAGAAAGTATTTATATTTAAGCATTGATTATTTTATCAGAGAAAATCACCAATATAGTATTCTAAGGAAAAGAAATTTATAAATGACAAGCTTGACATGGGGATAGTTACTCAAACTCTGTTTCTGAGAGGAAGGCCCTCCCCTGAGATTAAGAGGCCCAGGACAGCCATGAATTCAGGAAGGTATCTTGAAACTCTGGACAAGGTGGAAATGGAATCCACTTATTCTAGTAGTTAAGAGAGCCACTGAACGATAACAGTTATTCCAGTTTTGTTTTTCAAAGTCCTTTGTTATTCCATGAATGTTTCTGCCTGGAATAAAATAAGCACAACAAAAGCAACGAAATCTTGCAACATAGGCTTTTTACTGAGAATTTGCTGTTCAAACTATAGTCCAAAATTGGCAACACTGGCCATGTCTGGAAGCTTGTGAGAAATGCAGAGTGCCAGGTCCCACCTTAGATCTGCTGAATCCTATGCACATCAAAGGTGGCAAGGCTCTAGTCTTTTTCCACTAGCAATGCCAATATAAATTCCAAGTAAATGACACACAGTTTAACTGGAAGTGTTTTTATCAGATTTTGAAAATAATACAGGCTCATTGTAAATACAGAGACATTACAAAATGCTATAAAATTACCAAGTGAAAAGTGAAAGTCATCTAGTGATGATTCACCAGGGATGAATACAGCTAGCATTTTGATGTAGATCTTTCCAGCTTCTTTCTATATGTATATTAAAAATATGGTAACTTACAGAAGTCTGCTTTTATATGTTAGCAAGGAGGACATCCTTACATGTAGATAAATGTATTTCTGGCTTATCATTTTTTTTTTCAATGGAATATTCTATGAAACAATTCATTTAAAAATCTTTTTTGGACAAAGAATAAATATACAGTATTTCTTTTAAAGAATGTTCTCTTTTTTAAAAAATTTATTTATTCAAGAGAGACACAGAGAGAGAGGCAGAAACATAGGCAGAGGGAGAAGCAGGCTCCCTGTGGGGGAGCTCGACGTGGGACTCGATCCCAGGGCCCCAGGATCACAACCTGAGCCAAAGGCAGATGCTCAACCACTGAGCCACCCATGCATCCCATATAGTATTTCTTTAAAATAAATTCCTGAGAGTAGAATTTCAAGGTTGGAGGTAGGCACATTTAAAGTTTCACATAACTTTGTGAGACGCCCTTCTAAAAATGTGAGTGGCATCAATCTCTATAATCTTTGCCTATCTGATAGATAATTGTGTCTTATGGTTGTCAAATGCCTTTATATCATATCTTAAATTTAAATGTTTATAGAAGCTGTTTGTGTGTGTGTGCACCATCAATACTAATTTAAATAAAATAGTGTTCAGTGATTCCTGTCCCTTATGTATTTTCTTATTAATAATACACTCTATTCAGGAAACTAGTAACCTAGAAGAGAAAACCACAGATGTGGCTTAGTCCAAGATTCTTTGAAATGAAATTTTTGATTATTAAGCTCTGATATCATCCTGGGCACCCTACTTCTCTGTACTTACTGTTTGAGTTTTCCTCATGAGCCTCTCTGCATGCCCACTTGTGACTCTACCCCTCAGAGGTGCCCCCTGAGCTCTCGTGTCCTCACTTTGTACTACATGCCCTCCTGGGTCATCACACTATCTTCACACTGATGATGCCTGCATCTCTCTCTCACCCACATCTGAGTAGTTCTCCTTGACTGTGCATGGCTATCTCTCTTAGCTAGCACCAATATTCTATTTTAACACTGTGCAAATGTTTATCAAGATTTAGCTCCATTATCATATATTCTGTGAAGGCCTGCCTGAGAGTCTGGCAGTGCTAAGGCTCTGTCTTCTTTGACCCCACTTTGCACAGTCTGTGTCTCCACTGCTGCCCCACCTTAGGGTATGATTGGGTATTAGTGTGTCCTTTTGGGTCACGTGCCCCCTTCTTATGCACAGAGCTTATGCTCCCATCTGTTTTCTAAAGCATCAACATTGAACCTGGCATATGGTAAATAATCAGAACCACCGATGAATGTTTCCACAAATGAAGCTATAAACTACTTGCTGGTCCTCTTCACCCTAAGTTAGGAAAAACTGAGACCAAACAAACAAATTAAAAACAAACAAACAAGAGAAAGAGAGAACAAAATCTCTGAGTAAAAACATGTTAGAGGGTTATATTATTTACTAACTTACTATATTCCTTAATGAAAGTGCTTAATTTCCAATAAAGAAAATAAATGAAGACAATGTTCTCGTAGCGTAGAAGAAAAACAAAATTTTCTGCCTACAGCAGCCCATAGCTAATACCAAGTAAAAATCATGCATTTTTCTCTCTTGTTTTTTCCCCAATCACCAACCATTATTTAAAATTCTGTGCCCATCACTCAAAGAAACAGAGACAGTTGTTCATTCTCAGTTAGGCTTTTGCTTATCTGACCAGCAGGGTCAGGATAATAAATCACTCAACCCCTACGGAATAACAAAACACTTACTGGATTTGTGCAGTTACCAGGGGAAAAAAATAAAGAGGAAAACTTTCAGGATTCAATTCATTTTCAAATACTGCATAGTACTTAAGAAAAGACTGCATGAAGATCATATGTAACTGGAGCAGATGGAAGGAAAAAAAAATAGAGAAGTGGCATTTCCATTGGAGAAAAAGATACGATAACTAAGCTCTGCTTCAAAGGGCCCTTCTCAATATAAGGAGAAAAGACCAAAAGGAAAAAAAAATCAAGGTGATGTTCCTGAATCAATTACAATTCCTTATCTGAGAGGTAAGAATTGTTTTATTGTATATTCATCACAGAGAACAATGTACATTGTAATATTGCTTAAAAGTCAGATATAAATTGCCCATGAAACTTTTAAAAAAGATTTTATTTATGTATTCATGAGAGACACACAGAGAGAGGCAGAGACACCGGCAGAGGGAGAAGCAGGCTCCATGCAGGGAGCAGGCTGCAGGACTCAATCCCAGGATCCCAGGATCACACCCTGAGCCGAAGGCGGGTGCTCAACCCCTGAGCCACCCAGGTGTCTTTAAATTGTCCATGAAACTTACAAAAACAGCTATACTTCCATGAAAGCTTCTATTCCAAATCAGAGCAAAATAATTTCCTTGCCCTACTCTGGCCTTGTGTATCATTTAAGCAAAATAACTCAACGATTCTGTGTCTCAGGTAGCCTGCCTGAGGAAACCTACTCTTGCCTCCACTTCACCCTAAGAAATAATGAGAATATCTGACTCCAAAATACTCTAATCTTTAAAAGTGGTTATACACAAGATACAAATTTATATTAGAGCTAGAAAACATATGTGAATCTCCTAGCATTGTGCCTGGCACATCAGAGTTATTTAACAAGTGTTATTTACATCCTCTTTCTTTCCCAGATAAAATTAAACATTTTTTCGTGTTCAATAAATTAGAATAAAATTGAGATTTTTTAAAAACTTTTTCTAAAGACATGATACCATTCTTCCCTTTCCTTTTGCCCTTTTGTAATCTAGATCTGTGAACAGAGTCCTATGTGACACTCAATGTTACAAAGTCTTGATATGTGTATACAGGAGGTCTGGAGATTAGAAGTCTAATACAGAGTAGATTTTAAGATGATGTTAGAAATTCTGTCCCTCTGAGCAGCAACTTCTGATGGAAGCTCCAGAATTACCATACTTGGTAAGACTTTGGTCTAGGTAGGCTGCAGTTTTGCCTCAGCTGATCTGACATCCAAGCATATGACAACATTTTTGCTTCTTTTACAAGATTTCCTGGAGTTTGCACTCGCTTCATGATCTTGGCAGAGATTTTGCTGCTGAAATAACATACAGAGTCCTCACCAAAACGGTGTGCTGCTGAAATGCCAGAAAACTGCTAGCGTGGGCAAAATCTGCGAGTGACAGTCACCACCTCCTACCTGGCCAACCTCGCCTCTCCATAGTTCCATAAAGTTTTTATGGAGGGGAGGTTATTTTTCCCCCTAAAATAAAAACAGCTCTAGTATTCCCTGATTCTTTCTGAACATCTATCTCTGAGCAGGCTCTGTAACTGACCTTGCTCAAAAATGGGCTTAAAATCCTTAGAGAATATTCCATACAAATAAAAAACCCTGAATGTAACTTACTTCCATGTCTTCAATGTTAAAATTAAAATATACCCCATCCCCAGTACTAATTTTAACCAAGTGCTTTCAGTCTTTAAAAATCCATGACCAAAAGGTTTTCCTATTTGGCCAACATCAATTTCTTATTAGAATAGGAAGTTGAGCCATTTTTTAAATCTTTTTTTATTATCATCAATATCTGAATACCTGACTCACACTTAATACACTCAAGGCTTAACAAGGCCATATTCTCTCCAAAGACATTGAACTCATGCTTTCACCGATGGATATTTAGTAACATCTCTCTATGTGCTTTCTATGTGCCATGTGCTATACTTAACACTGGAAATCCAGCCATGGAAAGGACAGTGCCTGCTTTTCAGAGCACTTCCATTCTAGTGATAGAAATAGATGATAAATGCCTAGGTATATAACATGCTAGACAGTGGATACTGAGATCAAGAATTAGGTTCAAACAGGATAGAAAGCAGTGGAGTGGTGGTTATTATTCCAGATGGGGTCAGGGAAAGTGGTATGTGAGCAGATTCCTAAAGGGAATAAGGAAGCCAAACTTACAGATACCTGGAAGAGAGCATTCCAAGGAGAGATTCTTCAGTAGAAACATACTTAGCGTACTTATGGAAAGCAAGGAGGCCAGGTGGCTAATGTATAGCAACAGAGGAGCAAGTGACAGAGAGTGAGATCTGAGCAATGCTTGGAGCTAGGACACACAGAGCCAGTTAGGCCATGACAGTGACTGCAAGAAACTCTGAGTGAGTTAAGAAGGCAATAGAGGGGTTAAGGAAGAAGAGTCAGATGATGTGACTTTTATTATAAGGTCTAAAATGCAGGATATGAAAAAAACAAGGACTCAAAGATGACCCCAAAGTCCT
Source organism: Nyctereutes procyonoides (assembly GCF_905146905.1). NCBI lineage: Eukaryota > Metazoa > Chordata > Mammalia > Carnivora > Canidae > Nyctereutes > Nyctereutes procyonoides. The sequence continues at coordinate 46,493,003 of NW_026575146.1, forward strand.
TGGTATGAGTCATGGATAGAACAGAGTTTCCATTTACTAAGAAGTGGAGTAGGTTGTGATTAGGGCAAGAAGGGGGTGAATCATGAGTTCAGGTTTGAGTATGTTACATGCAGAAGAGGTTTCCTGGCTGAAAAGGTAAACTGAATGTCATTAGTTGACTATGGAATGTATCATAATCCACCTGTCGGCCAACTATTTCTGCAATGATGCTGTGTTAAAAAAAAAAAAAAAACTCAAAATTAGGTGGCCTACAACAATAAGCAGTTATTTTCCTAGCTTACAGGTCTGTAAGTTGGCAGCAATGACTCTACCTCAGGCTGCAGTGTGGCTGGCTTGGTTCTCAGCCTTGGGTCAGGTTTAGCTCTGATCCGTGCTGAAGGAGCAGCAGAAAGCTGGCCGTGTGCCCTCACCAAGATGGTCACACAAACCAGTGAGAGCCAGAGGAAGTATACAATGCCTTTGAAGGCTTTGTCTCAGAACCTGGGTACACTGGCTCTTCTGCTCATATTCTACAGGCCAAGTCACCCGGTGAAACCCAGTATCAATGGGGCAGAGTAAGACACTTGACATATAGTCGCAGGAAATGCAAAATCACATGGCAAAGAAAATGTGTATTTCTAACACAGGGAAGGCCTGATGAATCAGAACAGGCATCCAACCTACTGTTCTACTCACTGTAGTCTTAGCTACAGCTACAACTCACGACAAAAGTCTGCTCCCAGATCCTCTCATCTTTTAACCCAGTGAGTTTCTTCAAATATCATTTTTTCTTTTTTCTTTCTTTTCTTTTTTTCTTCTTTTTATTTTTTTTTAAGGGAGAGAGAGAGGCACAGAGGAGAGGGGTGGGAAGGGTGAATCTTGAGCAGACTCCACACCCACTGCAGAGCCCAGTGAGGCTCAGTCTCACAACTCTGAGATCATGTCCTGAGCTGAAATCAAGAGTTGGACGCATACCAACTGAGCCACCCAGGTGCCCCTCAAATACCTATGTTTGAAAGCCATTTTCAAATGTATTTGAGGTAATTATGCTTGGATGTTTTTTCACTACAGGAAAAATAGGTTGGTTTTTTTCTAATAACATGTTATACATCATACTTCAAATGCCATTGCTTTAAAAAAAAAAAGGTCTTCATCAGTGCTGCTCAAACTATTTGTGGGGGAGGACTTTTTTTTATTTCAACAAGGCATAAACCTATAATTTTATAAAATACAATAAAATTAATTGCTAAGACTGGCTTTTTTAAAAAAAAAAAAAGCAAAAATATATAAAATTCAAATCCATGTCTTTTAGGAAAGTACTTGGTCACACTGCTATAAAAGTTTCTAAATACTCTCAATTTCTGTACTTATCTTGCCAAAGATAACAGTTCGAGAATGGCTTCAGCCTGTGGACTACACTTTGAAAAGCACTGTACTAAATGATTCTACCATAACCAGATCCCTTTACCCCAAAATCTTAGTATCACTGAGTAACAGCAGTTGGAACAGAAAACTAAGTTGCCAAGGATTTAAAATTGAAATTCACTTCTACCCAAGTTTACTAAACTATTAATTCAATTTGCCAGGTTCTTATGGTCCCCAGGATTCCATGCTTTACTTATTAAGTAAAAAGAAAAAAGGGGGGGGGGGCTTTGTCAAATAGCCATATCCTGCTTTATGATTTTTACTTTATTTTTCTTGATTCTTATGGCAATGCCTTTCAGATTTTCCACCCATGCTGTACACATACAAATTACTAAAATCTCCTGGCCACATCCTGAGGCTACCTTAATTGACTGTTATCAAGCTGTGCTTTTTAAATGTTCCAGCATTTGATCTTTTTAAAATACTTCTGAGATTTAACTGATGTCAAACTGTCTGGGCTAATTTCCTGCTATGTCTTTAGATCCTTTTTTAAAAATAATTGGGTGTTGAATTAGGGGATTTTTTTTTCTTTCTTCCTCAAGGGATCACTGCTAAATTTAGTTAAGCTCTGACCAACAACAAAAAAATTTCCATTCTGTCCTACTCATTTCCTATACTTAGATTTACTGTCTCTTGATTCATAAGCTACCCTAGAGTCCAGGATAAATTAAGCCATGCTTACTTAGCCCTAGTGAAGGGGGCTTTTTGGACATGGAAGTATCTAGATGATCTAGACACCAGATTTGAAAAAAGGATCTGCTGAATCTTGTCTGCACAAAAAAACCAGCATCCAAGAGTCCTTTGTGTGGTGAAAGAGGAAAACCAAAGAGTGAAAAGATCAATACTAATGCTAAAACAATGACTTCCTTCCAGAAATGTCCTCAGCATAACATGAACCATGCATGTCTAAGACCCATAACTGGCCACAAGCCTTCTGCACCATTCACAGTTCTGAGGAGGCACTCAAGAAGTATTCAAGAGTAGAGGCATAGCTCCCAATTGCCCTAAGCTTCTTTGTTTTAGTTTTCATAGTTGCCAATTTAAAGCAAAATAAAGGGATACCTGAGTGGCTCAGTTGTTAAGTGTCTGCCTTCTGCTCAGGCTATGGTCCCAGGGTCCTTTCCTCCCAGCTCATGCTCTCTCTCAAATAAATAAAAACAATCTTAAAAAAAAAATAAAGCAAAATAAAATTCCTAACTGCTGAATCTTCCTATTCTCTTTTGAAAAATCTTTTTTTTTTTTTTCTGAATGGTAATGAACAGCCTAACAACTCCTCCAGAGCAAGAAATTTATTTGGGGCCGTATCTACATAATGCTGACAAATCGATGGATTATTCGATCAAAGCTATTGAAGAAAAAAATAAAATCAGTCTACAGTTGAGCTTAATTGTTCAATCAATTTAGACAAAAGAGTTGATCCTGTGGACAAGTGAGACACAATTTTCAAGACGACATTGAATTCATGTTATATCTCCCAGAGAGCTTTGTATTAATAAGAACTCAGGTAAATGGGCAAACAAATAATTAAAAGTCATTTGTATGTTTTTTAAAGTGGGGTTTAAAATATTTACCCAAATAGTGTACTCATTGTGGAATTTATGGTAAGAAAATATTTAGGTGTTTTGTAGAATCAAAATGCTAAGTAGCTATGTTTTGCTCTCAGCTTTATTTGGAATGATTATTACAAATGCCAAACCTTAGCTTAATCAAATTTGCTCCAGAGGGACAATTCTACCTCCCCTCCTCACCCACCCTTGTTCACAATTTTGTAGCTCCTACTCATCGGAAGACACGATGAAGCTATATAAGCTCCTCACACTTTAGATGAACTAAGAAGCTCAGTTTATGAACTCTACTCAATGAGGCTTTGTGCTAGATACACAGAGAAACTCAGAAGAACTGATAGACCATATTTTAAAGTATAATTTTATATCCAGCCTATATTTGTATCTAATATTATGTAAAAGGCAGACTACAAAATATAAAAATAATAATCAAAGTGTGTTGTGAAAAAATAATAATCAAAGTGTGTTGTGATGGTACTATATATTTACATATCTATTTATATAAATTGAGGTTTCTATTACTAGAATATATATTAACAATAGCTCTCAAGAAAAGATCCCAATAAATCCAAGAATGTTATTTTATTAGTCTGCTCAGGCTGCCATACAAAAATGCTACAGACTGGGTGGCTTACACATCATAAGTGTATTTTCTCACATTTTTGGAGACTAGAAATCCAAGATCAAGGTACAGTCAGGGTTGGTTTCTATTGATACTGTCTTCTAGCTTACAGATAGCCACTTTTTCTCTTTGTCCTCATCTGGCCTCTTCTATGTCTGAAAAAATAGATCTGTGGTGTTTCTTCCTCTTCTTATAAGAGTACCAGTCCCATCAGATAAGCCTCCCCCACCCCTGATCTTATTCAATTTAAATTACCTCCCGAAGGGCCCTATCTCTGTGAACAGTTACACTGAGGGTTAGGGCTTCAACATATGAATTTGGAGGAGCAGGGTTGCACAATTCAGTCCATAACATTTATAAATCATAAAGTAAGCATCTAAAAACAATGGGAGTCTTCCTTTAATAAATGATATTAAGAAAACTATGCTTTACTCCACAACAAATTCTAAGCAGCTTAAAATTAAATCACAAGAAAGGAAAAGTATTTATCATAACAAGGATTAAAATAAAAGGATAAATTGAAAAAGAAAAGATCAAAATAGGTAAGATTAAGAAAATTAAAAGACTTGTGTACAAAAAAAAAAACAGTAACAATATTTAAGTAAAAGGGAAAGGAAGAGGGGTACCTGGGGGGGATTCAGTCAATTAAGTGTCTGACTTCCACTCAGGTAATGATCCTAGGATTCTAGGATGGAGTTGAGCATTTGGAGGAGTTGTCCCTGCTCATCAGGGAGTCTGCTTCTCCCTCTTCCTCTGCCCCTCTCCCCTCCTCCTCTCTCTCAAATAAATAAAATCTTAAAAAAGAGAGAGAGCAAGAACCAATGGAAAAGACACAGATAGGAAAAGAGATAGTAAGAGTATATATACTTATATGTTATATACTTATATATAATATACATAAGGTACCTATAAAATGTTTGAGTACTGCTAAGATTTCATTAGAGAAAGGTGTAATACAGGAAATACAGGAAATGCAAAAATTTATCCTGTTTATCAAAATATGTGAAAATTAAAGCAATAGTGAGTAATACTTTACATCTAATAACCAACTCATAAAAAAAAAAATCTAACCCTGATGCCAATGCAGGAAACATATCTAAAGCACTGCTAGAGACTACACAAATTACCAAATATTTTAAGAAAGCATTTGGAAATACATATCAGAAACGTTAAAAATATTTCCCCTCTACTTGAATACAATAATCCATTCTTTGAAACACACTATTAAAAACATCAAATATCGTATATATAATAATATATAAGGAGTATACATACATAACGATACTCCTTACCTCTGAAGCAGATACTGTTGGCTACCTTCCTAACCACTGTGATGGTTAATTTTATGTATCAACTTGACTGGGCTATAGGGTGCCCAGGTCTTTGGTCAACATTATTCTAATGGTTTCTACAAGGGTGTCTTGGGATCAGATTAACATTTACATTGGTAGATTGAGGAAGTAGGTTACCCTCCATAATGTGGGTGGGCCTTGTCTAATCAATTGAAAGCCTTAATAAAACATTAAGGCTGACCTTGTCACTAGTAAGAGGGAATCCTCCTGCCCTGATGGCCTTTATACTAGAACATCAGCTTTCATCCTTGCCTTCAGACTTGACTGAAAAGTCAGCTCTTCCTAGGTTTCAAGCCTGCCAGTCTTCAGAACAGTATGACACCACTGTCTCTCCTGAGTCTTAGGCCTTTAGTTCTTCGAACTAAACCATTAGCTCTCCTGAGTCTCCAGCTTGCTGACTCACCCTGCAGACCTTGAGACTTGTCCACATCCACAGGCAAATGAGCCAGTTCTCTATAATAAATGATATCTATAATACATAGATGTATATCCCCCACTGATTCTGTTTCTATAGAGAACCTTGACTGATATACTACCATTTCCAATTCTTTGCTAGATGACATCTACTGTGATCTGGAGGGTAGAAGAGAGTAATTATCAATCATGATAATTCTGTCCTTTGCAGAGCTAAGTCTTGTTTGGACATATCACCTGATGCTGCCTACTAAAATCTAAAGTGGAGTCCCCTATAAGCTCCTAGGCAAGGTGTTCTTTCTGAAAAAGAGAGTCATAAAGAAACTGGCCCTTTTTCTACCACCCTATTCCATCTGACTTGGAGGTTGGCCTGTGGTGATGTGATGTTTAAAGCAGCTGCAGTCACCTTGTAAGCATGAGGAAAAGCTCACAAGAAATCAAAAAGAAGCTGACTCTGATCCCAAGCATCGCTGTGTAGCCAAACAGACGCTGGTTTATGTAAATAGCAAATAATCGTTATGGTTTAAGCCATGGTTAATGAGGCTTTCTCTTAATTTTAGATACAAATATCCTAAACTGTATCATTTACCTTTCTATTTACCCATTTATAATGGCTAAAAATATATGGTAATTACCTAAATCACTGGAGAACAGTAAAGCAAACTCTCATATGTCAACTCAGTGGGAGCTTATCCAGGCATAAAGGATGAACACTACAACCATGCAACAACATGGTAAAATGTGTCTCAAGTAAAGGATGATGTTTACAAAATACAGCTAAATCTTGCTTAATAAAAATAAAATAAATTACAGATACATATGCAAACATAACGTCAAATGTAAAAACACAATTGCATGGTGTTATGGATTGTATACCATTTAAATTCACTATGTTCAAATACACATATGTATTGAATAGAGATTCCTAAACTATAAAAAGCATAACAGCATGATTTGGAAACATAGCAAATTCATATTAAGAGTTGTCTCCCTGAAGAGTGCAAAGGGACTGGATCAGAGGTCAGAAACAATTGTTTATTGTTATTTCTTTTAATATGAACCGAGTACCTGGGTGGCTCAGGCAGTTAAACATCTGCCTTTGGCTCAGGTCATGATCTCTGGGTCCTGTGCTCCAGCCTCTCATCAGGCTTCCTGCTCAGCAAGGAGTCTGCTTCTCTCTTTCTCTCTCTCTCTCTCTCTCTCTCTCTCTCTCTCTCTCACTGCCTCTCCCTACCACTCACTCTCTCTCAATAAATAAATAAAATCTTTTTTTAAAAAAGAACATATTTTAAACAAACATCATGAGTACTAAAATTTCATCATTTTAAATAGCAGATGTGCATTTTTATTTTGTCATTTTCTCTGTTAAATTTTAAGTAAATACAGTGCATATAAACATAAATAGCTTTTAATAATATTGCAATGGAAAAATTAATGTTTACTTTTTATTTCCTAATATTAAAAAATTTTTACTACAAGCTAATATTTGTAAAGTTTTATCGAAGACTTGGACAAGCCTCATAACTAAAAAGGCACTGAGCTAACTGTGAAGTAATTTATTCCCAGGTCTTATCTGCCATTAACTTGTGGTACTGAAGGGGAGGAGAGTTTCCAAAGTCAGGGGAAGAAATTGGTGTTTGCTCAAAAAGAAAGCATCAACTGGACTCTATCCCTAATAATCTCATTAAAATAATTCCAAGATGTAATACTGTTGGAAATGCTCCTTCTATTCCTTCCTTGGGGGGTCCCAGGGTTCTATAAAGATACTGAAAAGAGAGGATCCCTAGGTGGCTCAGCTGTTTGGCGCCTGCCTTTGGCCCGGGGTGCGATCCTGGGGTCCCGGGATAGAGTCCCGCATTGGGATCCCAGCGTGGAGTTTGCTTCTCCCTCTGCCTGTGTCTCTACCTCTCTCTGCATCTCTCTATGTCTCTCATGAATAAATAAATGAAAAAAACTTTTAAAAAAAGATACTGAAAATAACTGCAAAAAAGAAACTCAAAGATCATGTTTCCAAGAACATTCTAAACCCATCTGACCATCACATAATTTTTGGAGGGAGACCTGCTACCTGAAGACACTTTTGGAAATCACTGCACTTTAATATTTGTATGAGCCTCCACTTGCGATCACAAGCACCATGCTTTTGTGGAAAATACAATCCTTAAAAAAACAATAACTGTACTATAAATAATTTATGTTAATAATTGCTCTCTGTCATATACTGAGGTCTCTAAAAAACCAAATTGCCCAAACAACTGTTCTGAATCTAGGGAAACTTAGGATAAACTTTTATCAGTATAAAGCTCCCCATATGTTGCTACCTTTTTCTAAGAACACCAGCCTCTTATTGTTGGTAAAATTATAAAGAACCCAGAAATGAATTTCTATCCACTGTACCAATAGAGAGGTTTGGGATAGGAACTAAATGTGGAACTAGAGGTAGACAGCAGCTTCTCAGTTGAGGTTGATAACAGAATTTAGACTTTAGAGCACCTCTTCCATGGTTAAACAACAATGTCCTTTTGGCTCTTTCATTTACTGTCAGGTTTATATTTAAAACTTATATAGAGAGCATCCACATCCTGCACATGATGAATCAATGTAGACTTTAGCTTTGCCTTGCACGAGTGGCCAACCAATACATTTTGCTCTTCATTCCTAGGGGGAGTCTCCAGTCGCTAACTTTATTACAACACTTTATTGAAAATGTGTAATTTCAGTTCCAAGTTTCAAATTGTGTTTTATGAGTGAGAATTATTTGCTGTTCCCTAGAAAGTGATTTGAAGCCTGAGATAATTATAGAATCATGGAACTATAAAGCGCATCCAGAGGTCACCTAGCCCACATTCTACTCTCAGAACGGACCTATGCCTTAGCTAAGCAAAGCATTCTTCTAGATGTTGTGCCCTCAGAGGAGATGATTATATATTTCCCAGATGTAGTTTAAACCCATGGTTAAAAAACCTGACCAATACTTATGGGCCATCTTCATACTGAGAAGTAGAAAAAGAAACCCTGCAATGGAATTGAAAGAAGACCTCTTACCTGACCCCAATCTCCCCTTCCTACTGATCTAAGGGCTTGAGAGCCCATATTACTGATTCAGCACTTGGACTTGTCTGGACTTTTTGTTCAGGAGTCAAATTTGCTCATCTAAAATTTACTGTATTTTCATTTACTTGCCACTCCAGCTCTCTTCCTATATCTGCTCTGTCGACAAATGTTACCATTTTCTTCATCACCCAAGCTTTAGCTTTTGAGTCATACTGTATTCCCCCCTTTCCCTCCAGCCACACATCCAGTCTGTAATTGTCTTAGGGTGTCTATACCCAGTGTGTCTCCTAGTTACCATTCTTTCCCACTTTTATTGATGCTGCCATGACCTCAGTCCAGCTTCCTATGGCTTCTCATTTGCTCCTCACCTTGTAAAACTTCCTAATTGGTGCTTACATCAGTTGCAGATTGAATTCAGCTGCACATATCACAAGACTGGCCATATATTCAGCATCTGGAGGAGAGAGGAGGGGCTTTCTTTCTTCCTCTCTTCCTCTTCCTTTTCCTCCTCCTCCTCCTCTTCTTCTTTTTCTTTCTTTCTCTCTCTCTTTCTTTCTCTTCCTCCCTCCCTCTTCCTTCCTTCCTTCCTTTTTCTTTCTTCCTTCCTTCCTTCTCTTTTTTTCTTTTTCTCTTTCTTTCTCTCTCTTTCTTTCTTTCTTTCTGGCAGGCTTCATGCCCAGTGTGAAGCCCAGCATGGAGTCTGGCCTGGAGCCCAACACTGGGCTTGAACTCACAACCCTGAGATCTAGGCCTGATCCTGAAATCAAGATGCCCAACTGACTGAGCCACACAGACACCCTACTTTTCTCTCATGTAACAACAGGGCCGATAGTAGGCAGCGTGGAAGAGTCTAACAACTCCATGGTATCATAAGGAGCACAAGACATTGTTGGCTTTCCACACTTATATTCTTAAGGCCTTCAGCAGTTTAATTGCCTAAAGCTACCTCCCACTCCTAAAGCACATCTTGGAAGACTCACCTATGACTTCAACTTATATTTCACTGGCCAAAACTAAATAATGCCATCCTTTATTTCAAAGTAATATGTGGTAAACACCGTTGTTTTCTGATTGATCGTTTTTTCCTTTTCATAAGATTGCATCACCATCCCCAACAAAACCAAAGTCCTGTAACAAAGAAAGGGGATGACTATTAAGTAGTAGATCAGAAGACTCTGCAACAGGATCCTAGTCTCCAGACTTGCCAGAGGTAACATGAACCCCATTGCCAGATCAATCTTTTCACAGCACACCTCTGACTATGTCAAAGCTTGTTGAAACCATTCAATGCTTCTTCCCGTGGCATCCAAAACAAAGTCCAAGTTTATTGGACAAGCAAAAGTTCTAACAGTCAAGTCCCAAGCTATTTTTCCATTACCCCATTCCAGGGAACATACTGAAATTAGAACCACCTGCTGGTACTAGCTCCATCCCTTAAATGCACCTGGGATGCCCCCTCTGCTGCCACTTTTCACATCTTAAAGCCCTCTCCATTAGTCATTGCTCAGCTAAAATCTCACCTCTTCTGGATTTCCTGATCACTTCTCTTCTACTTGCCTCTGATGAACTTCCAATCACAGTAACAGAAACAGAGGAGTTTTATTTCACACCTCCCTGTGCTAAATTCTTTATGTACATTATCAATACTAACATTCCCTGGAAAGAAAGTTTTATTATCCCCATTTTGCAGAAGAGACATCTGAGACTCACCCAAGAAACTTGCTCAAGTTCACACTGGTCAGTAGGCAAATTCAGCACCATGTGAAGGCAAATCTTGGATTCTTTCCACCGCATCAGGCTGACTGCCTTTACCAAGTTTGTGGTCTGATTCTCTACAGTTCCTTTTATTACAAGGAGCCTATGAAATTGATCTTCCTAGTCCCTATACCTAGAAAAGGCATCCCCATCATAAACTGAATGTCCTCTTAAAAATAAAAGACAACTACCTCTAAATATTCATTGGCATATCTTGTAGTTCTGCTTTGAGGACACTTTCATCTTTATATCAACCTTTGTTTAATCTACTTCACTAGGTCTGTATTTTATGCATTGTGAAGTCTCTTCTCAGAAAAAAAATTATAAGTAGCATTATTTGTTATTAAAAGGAATAGTAGCATGAAGATTTTTTGCTTTTATTGAGAAAATTTCCAAACTTACGAAAAATAGGGCATAATAATCCTATAAGCTCAATACCCACCCTTAATCATTTTTAACATTCTGAAATATTTGCTACATGTAGTATTTTGCTATTTATCATTTATTTTATAAAGTAAATAATAAACATGATGACATGTCTTCCTTATGTACTTCAGTATGCAGTCCTCAGAAAAAAAACAGTGAGGATATTTCTCCTCTATAGTCACAATACTATTATCACATCTACCAAAATTCCTAAGAATTCTTTCATAAAAATTATACCTAGTTTGTATTGAATTTCTATAGTTTCTTGAAAACAGTAGTTTGATCAAAACAGGGACCAGAGCAGTACCATTTTTTTTTTTAAATTTGGTTGTTATTCTTCCCCTCATTTTGCATGACAATGACTTATTGAAGAGATCAGGCCACATGTCCTTTAGAATGCCCCACTTTCTACATACATTTTATTGCTCCCCCCTTTAAACTGTGTCCCCTGTAAACCAGAATTTAGGTCTAAAGTCTTCATTCAATTCAGGTTACACATCTGTGGCAAGAATGCATAAATTCAGTCTTTATTAGAAAATGGGCCGAGAAAACCGCAGATCTGCCTCAAGCAAGGAAATATATTGAACAAAATATCGTTATGTTCGTTCTTCCTCAAGAATCTATGAAGATAACAGTAGGGAACAAGTGGGAATGATGGCAAATGCTTTAATTCAATTAAGGCCCTGCCTTTATCTTTTTGCTGTGTGAACAGAATTTCTGAGAATGTATGTGTGTTTTCCAAGCATTGCACTATACCATAGATCTCAATCTTATCTGCTCTCTTCTCTAACAAGTTGCCTCAAAGAAAATAAAAGGGAAAAAATGGGAAAGAAAACAAAATTCCCATCAAGTATTATCTTCCCATGTGATCATTTATGACAGCTTGAGAATGAAATTGAGCCTAAACTGCCAACAGCTATATTTTCATAAGTGAAGGCCCCACACTGATTGCCAGTGGTAAAACAGTACAATAATAATAATAATAATAACAAAAAAACAATGTGAACTGCTCACACAACACCAAGCAGCTTTTCCAGTTTGCTTTGTTTAGTCTCTCTTTCAGTGTTGTGGAAACAACACTTCAGTTCTGGTTGAGAGGGTTCTTTTATTACAACACAATGCAATTTTTTTCCATAGTGACTTGTGCATAAATAGTAGTCTGCAATCTTTTAAAGATACACTACCCACACTTCAGATACAGAATTAATAATATCCAAGTAGGAAACATCTGAATGGTTTCACACATAAAAGTCTGACTTGTGATAATAAGCTGGCTGACCACAGTGAAGACACAATGAGGATCCAAGTGCAGAAGGCCTTTATTTCATAGAAGGAATGTTAGGGTTGATACTGTGACCTAACATATTATTCAATGTTCTGTTACACACTATTTATTTGGGATATCAATACTACTAATTAATTATAATAGCTAACATTGATCTAGAGGTACTATACATGGAGCTATCTACTTAGTACTTTGTAAGCATTACATCCATGTCAGTAATAAATAAATAAAATTCAAAAACAAAAAAGGGTTAATAGTCAAGCCAGTCTTACTTCAGAGACTGCACTGTTAAAACTTCTCACAATTTCTCCCATAAGTGATATCATAGAAAGAGAGGAGAATATGAACACTGCTTTGTGTCTAAAAAGGTGTCAGCCAAAAAGAAAATGATCCATCCTGCCTTCTTCCCATACTTATTTATTTGACCTCATCATCAATGGATTATCATTTCCAGGGTTAGATACTAAAAATGGACAAAGTAAGTACATACTGCAAAAGTGGAGTAACTGGGCTATTTCTCAGCAGGGAATATAACTGGTATATATTCTAAACCAGGAGAGCCCAAAGTGAACACATTCTCTTGACAGAATCACCACAGATGCTTGCCTACTCCCATTCAGAAATTTGCCTACACCCAAATTTATGAACTACAAAAGAAGAAGGGAACATTAGGTGATAAAAAAGAAGGTAGAGTACCCAAGCGAAGAGGTAACTTCTGTCTCCAATAATAGGATGATTGAAATAACCCAAATCTTGACAGCTATGGAAAACTTTAAGTTTATAAGTAAAATATGATATATATCTTCTTTTAAAAGATTTATCATTTATTTATTGAAAGACACACAGAGAGAGGCAGAGACATAGGCAGAGGGAGAATTAGGCTCCTTGCAGGGAGCCTGATATGGAACTCAATCCCAGGACCCTGGGATCACAACCTGAGCCAAAGGCAGACACTCAATGACTGAGCCACCCAGGCATAGCAAAATATAACAAATATATTTTTAAGTACACACTTGAATTCACCCACCTACAGACAGGCACACAAAAAAATATGCAAGAAAAATATCCAGAAGAAACACATATATAGAGTATTGATCACCAGAGCCTAAGTCTGTGGATGTTTGGGGATGGGAGATAAGATCAGATGTTAGTTTCAGTAAATAGCCTGAATTTTAGAAGCCAGACAGAAACATTGGTCATCAAAAAGTAGCTGATTGGAGTTGAGAATGTCATCTAAAACTACAAGCTCAGAATTTACAGAGTATATACTTTCACTTAAAAGATGAATCTAGGAAAAGACTAGACACTGAAGGAAAAGGGATGAGGAAATTTCAAGACAGATTATTATAAATTATTTAAATTGAATCATAGAGAAAACAGGCTGAACAACTGAACAGAGCATCAAGATATTTGAGAAGGATAATACCAAGGTATCTAATATACATTTAATTGGAATTATAGAAGAAGAGAATTAAACAGAAAAATTATTTGAACAAATGATGCAAATTTTCAAAGGTGATAAAAAACAATAATCCATAGATTCTAGAAGATAAATTAATCCCAAGCAACATACATATATTAAAAACAACAACAACATTGAGGTATATCATAGCCAAACTACAAGAAATTAACACTAAAAAGAAAAGCACTCAAACAAAACAGACATCTTCCATTCAAGGGCACAATATAAGAAGGACAGCTGACTATACATAAGAAACCATTTGAGCCAGAAAATGAGTAGAATAACATATTTTAAAATCTGCAAAAATGAATGCTAACAATTATCAGCAAAAATATCCTTTGAAAACCAAAGATGAATTAAAGAAAATTTCAGGCAAGCAAAAGGTGAGACAATTTGTTGCCAGAACCTGCAGTAAAGGAAGTGCTAAAGGTAATGCTTCAGGCAGAAAAGAAACCATGCCAGATGTAAAATTGGATCTGTAGAAAGGAATAAAGAATACTAAAACTGGCAAGTATGTAGATAAATATTTTAAGTATCTTTTGCCTTTCTTAATTTTTTAAAATGATCTTTGAAGCAAAAATCAAAACTATGTGCTGTGGGGCTTATAAAAATGTGGAAATATATTAATAATTGCACAAAGTACTAGAGATGGTAAAAGAAAATACATTGTTAAAAGATGCCTACATTGTACATGAAATGGTATCTAAATTTATGATAGACTGTTGTCAGTTAAAGACCCACATTGTAAACCCTAGAGCCACCATCAGAAGACTGTTTTAAACCAATAAATCTTCACAGAAATAGAGTAGATAAAATGGAATACTAAATAAAATGTAATCCAAAAAGAAAAAATAGAGAAACAAAAAGCAGATGAGAAAAAATAGTAAGATAGCAGACATAAACATGGTCATTTTAACAATTTTAACATTTTAACAGTTACCTACAAAATAAATAGAACAAAAAATTTAATTAAAGGCAAAATTTACAGACTGGATAATTACTATAAATTAAAGGCAAAACTTACCAGACTGGATAAAAAGTAGCAAGAAATAACTATCAGTTGGGGCTCCTGGGTGGTTCGGCCAGTTAAACACCTGACTCTTGATTTTGGTTAAGGTCATGATGTCAGAGCTGTGAGATGAAGCCCTGCATGGAGCCCTGTGTCAGGCTTTCCACTGGGTATGGAGCCTGCTTCAGATTCTCTCTCTCTCTCTCCTTCTGCAAACCTCCCCACACCCTTGCCCACTCCTCCCTCTCTCCCTCTCTAAAATAAACAAACAAACAAACCTCTTGGTAAATAATAGTTGTGTTGATCAATGGAACAGTATTGAGAATACAAAAATAGACCCATTGTGTGATCAATTGATTTTTAACAAACATGCCAAAGCAACTCAATGATAATAGACAGACCTTTCCAACAAAAATGCTGGAACATATATGTATACATGTATATATATATGTATACATATATGTATATATGTGTGTATGTGTGTATGTATATGTGTGTATATATATGTATATGTATATATATGTATATGTATATGTATATACACACACACATATATACCCTTAATGAACCTTAGCCCTTAACTCACACTGGATCTCAAAGCTAGCCAAAAACTAAGTGGAACAATACACTTTTAAATCTAAAAAAAAATAAGTGTTAATTATCTCCAATAAAGATACTTTTTAGAGATGCCTTGGTGGCCCAGTCAGTTGAGTCAGCTCAGAACATGATCCCAGGGTCCTGGGATCAAGTCCAGCATCAGGCTCCCTGCTCAGTGGAGAGCCTACTTCTCCCTCCCCTTCTGCCCTACCCTTTCCCCCACAATCTGCCTGGCTCATGCTCTCTCAAATAAATAAATAAAATCTTTAAAAATATACCCCTTAAAAACTGAAGGTGAATTAAAGATAATTTCAGATACACAAAAACGAATTGGTGAGGGACTGAAGGCCTAAACACAGAAGCTAAAATGAAGAATATCTTAATGACCTATAAGTAGAGAAAAGTTTCTTAGAAAAGAAAAAGCAATACCTTAAAATAAAATAAATAATACACTGGACTTCATCAAAATTAACATTTGCATTTATCAAAATATTTAAAATAAGATATGAAAGCAACCTAAGGGCCCATCAATAGATGAATGTAGACACACACACACACACACACACACACGATAAGACTATTAGCCATGAAAAGGAAAGAGATCTTACAATTTGCAACAACATGGATGCAAGAGGATAATTATGCTAAGTGAAATAAGTCAGACAAGGACAAATACCATATGGTTTCACTTATATGTGGAATCTAAAAACTAAAACAAATGAACAAAGAAACAAACAAAAAACAGACTCTTAAAGACAGAGAACAAACTGGTAGTTGCTATACGGGAGGTGGACAGGGGTATGAGTGAAACAGATAAGAAGTTAAGAGGTACAAAATTCCAGTTATAAAATAAATAAGTCACAGAGATAAAAAGTACAGCATAGGAAATATAGTCAATAATATTGTAATAATATTGGAGACAGATGGTGACTACACTTATGGTAAGCACTGAGTAATGTACAGAATTGGAACTAATGTTAACACTCTCTTAATTATACTTCAATAAAAAATTAATTTCTTAAATAAAATTAAACACAAAAAAATGAATTGAAAAGTCATAGATTAGGAGAAGGTAAACATATAAACGGAAAAAGAAAGAATGGTGGTTGGGAGGATGCATATCTATCTAGAAAAGAAAAGGATTCTTCAAAATTATAGATAAAAAGAAAAGGCAACAAAACATTTTTAAATGGACAGAAGCAGGGATATGCACATAAGTAAGCACACAAAAAGATACTCAAAATAATCAGTCATCAAAGAAACTAAAATTAAAGCCACAGTATCTGTCTGTTAGAATGGCAAAAATTAACTCATACTTTAGTGGTGGAAATTTAAAATAGTACAACCACTGAAGAAAACTGAGTTTCATTTAAGTTAAACATAACTTACCATATGGCCCAACATTCCACTCCTATATATTTTCACAAAAGATATAAGAACATATTGCCACACAAAGATTTGTACACAAACATTCATATAAGCTTTATTCATAATAGGCAAAAACTGGTAAAATTCCAATGTCCATTAACAGGTGAATGGATAAACAAATTGTGGGAGAAGTGATATCATCAAAATGGTAACATAGGTTGTCCTCTACTTCAGTTCCCTTCACAAGACCAGTTAACCACTATCCATAGGCAAGACACCAATTTAACAATCCTAGAACCCAAGGGTGAGGTTGAAGTTTCTCCCTGGAAGAGGAGGCAGAGGAAGACTGCATTAAAAGTATAAGAGGAGGGGCACCTGGGTGGCTCAGTGGTTGAGCATCTGCCTATGGCTCAGGTTGTGATCCCCAGGTCCTGGGATCAAGTTCCGCATCGGGCTCCCTGCAGGGAGCCTACTTCTCCCTCTGCCTATGTTTCTGCCTCTCTCTGTGTCTCTCATGAATAAATAAATAAAATCTTTTTTAAAAAGTCTAAGAGGAGTGGTTTCACTTTGACCACACTACCCCTCCCCCAGGCCAGCACTGCACCACACTAACAGGGCTCCCCTGGATCCATGGTTTCCTCAGTGGATCCAAGAGAACCCCAAAAGAACATTCTGCTTCCTCAGCATTGCAGGCCACTTCCCAGGAGACCCACTCAGATTTCACCTCATAGGAATTACTGCAAGCATCTATGGAACTCAAGCACTGGAGATCAGATAGAGAAGAGAAGGAGAAAGAGGCAGGACTTAAAGAAACCAGCATTCAGAATCTGGCAAACTACACTTCTGCTTGCAGTGGCACCCAAACAAAGACTCAACTGACAACTCTGCAGATGGGCAGAGCTGATAGCCCCATCTAGCCAGAGAGCTCAACTGGCAGTTCTGCAAGATATGGGTGCCTAGCCAACATGCCATACCACTCCATAGACCTGCCCAGGCAAAAAAGCAAATTCTCAGCTCCACCCAACTGCAGAACACAGCCTCTAGTCTTGCCCTCCTCTGAAGCCTCACCAGAAGACCTAGACAGCTATCCTACAGCTCCACTTAGGCAGGAAGCCACACCAGTAACCCTGGTCTGCTGTTAGGCATAGCCTCTGGCCTCAGACATGAAGCAAATTAGAAAAGCGACCCTGGAGAGCCTCAAAGCCCACCCTATGGAACTGCTTAGCTACTGAGCTCAGCAGACAGCCCTGTCTAATTGTTGAACATAGAGAGTTCCCACTCACCCAAGTAGGAAGCCCAAAAGTGACCCCCTCTCCTCACCCTGTAGTATAACCCCACCCAACCAGAGTGCTCAGGCAATAATCCCACTTACAGCACAGTATAGTTGCCAGCCCCATGAAATTGCAGGATGCAGTTGAAGGCCCACCCAACTAGTGCTTGGCCTGCAAACTTGTCCAACAGCATAGTGCACAGTCAGTGGCCTAACAAATCATGAAGCCCAATATGAGGCCCACCCAACTATAAGGCATAGCCTGCAGCCACATGCTGAGGCCCCAATCAGTTATGAAGCCCGGCCTGCTGCTCCACCTTAACCGAAGAGTCCAGTCAGCTACACCAAGCACAGCCTGAGGCCCCACCCTATCAGGACAGACTGCAGATACCAGCTCATAGCCTTGCCCAACAGCACAGTCCAACTAGTGGCATCACTCTGCTGGAGAACACAGCCTACAACCTCACCCAACCAGAGGTGATTGCAGAGCACTGATAGTGGCCCCATCTAACCTCAGAGCACAATCAGAAGCACTGTCCATGAAAGCCCAGTGAATAGTCCTGCTTGAATGCAAAGCACAGGCAGCAAACCTTTCTAACTGTGGAGTCCAATTAATAGCACGTCCTCCTCAACCTCAGAGCACAGGCAGTACCCCAGCCCAACTAGAGATAGCAAGCCCTGCCTACCCACAAATGCCAACCCAAGCTGACCTGATGTGTAAAAGCCTTTCACTGTTAAAACAAACATGTACAGTCTAGAAGAGGGGACTGCTTAGTCAAATGTTCAGATACCAACAGAAGAATACAAGGATCATGAAAAATAAGGTAAACATGACACCATCAGAGGAAATTAACTAATCAAGCTCCAATAACCAACGCTAAAAGAATGGAGATCTATGAACTGTGAGATGAAGAAGTAGGAGCAATTTTCTTGAGGAAGTTCAGTGAACTCAAGAACATGTGGACAGACAACTAAACAAAAGTATGAAAACAATGCATGAAAGAAAAGAAGTTGAAGGGAAAAAAAGGAATTCTAGAGCTGAAGAACACAATGGCTCAACCAGAGAATTCAAAAGAGAGCTTCCATAGCAGATTTAACCATCCAGGACATCAAGCAGGTTAAGCTTAAAAATGGCTACACCAAGACACATTATAATTAAACTCTCAAAAGTCAAAAACAAAGAGAAAATGTGAAAGGTAGCAAAAGAATTTGTTACCTACAAGGAAACCTCCTCTTCCCTTCACAAGACTATAAGCAGATTTTTCAGCAGAAACTTTCCAGACTTGGAAAGAGTAGAATGATACATTCAGAATACTAAAATAAAAAAACTCAATGAAGAATACTATACCTAGCAAAGCTGCCCTTCGTAAATAAAGGAAAGACAAAGACCTTCCCAAACAAACAATATGAGGAAGCTCCTCAACACTAGACCTGCCTCACAAGGAATGGTAAGAGCGTTCTATAAACTAAAATGAACGAATGCTAATCAACACAGTAAAAATGTATAAATGTGTAAAATTCACCAATAAAGGTAAATATGTCATCAAAATCAGATTCTCCATTACTGTAATGATACTATGCAAATCACAACTCAAAAGTTTTTTAAAGTATTAAGATAAATATAACTAATAATTTGTTATTGTATACACAATAAAATATGTTAATTATAATATAAATAAATGAAAATGTAGGGGATGTGGGTAGAGAAGTAAAAGTACAGAGTTTCTGTATGCTGTTAAAGTTGCTGTCAGCTTAAAATAGGATATTAAAACTATAAGGTATTTTATGCAAGTCTTGTGGTAATCATGAAAAAAAACTTGTACTAGATACACAAAATGTTATGATAAACGAGCCAAAGCATACTACTACAAAGAACAAAATACAAAGGAATACAGCAAATAGGAAGGAACAATAAACCTACAAAACAATTAGAAAATAATTAATAAAACAGGAATCATAAGGGACACCTGGGCGACACAGCTGGTTGAGCATCAGACTCTTGGTTTTGGCTCAGGTTGTAATCTCAGGGTCATGAGATTGAGTTCCACATCCAGCTCCACCCTCAGCTCAGAGTTGGCTTGTGATTCTCTCTCCCTCTCTCTACCACCCCCCGCCCCGCTCCTGCTCTCTCTAAAATAAATAAATACATCTTTAAAAAAAAACAGGAATAGTAAGTCCTTATCTACCAATAATTGTTTTAAATACAAATGGATTAAATTCTCCAGCCAAAAAACACAGACTAGCTGAATGAACTTAAAAGAAAAAAAGATCCAATGACATGCTATCCGTAAGAGACTCAATATAGCTTTAAGAGCACATGTAAGATGAGACTGAAGGGATAGAAAAAGATATTCTAAGCATATGGTAACCAACAGAAAGCAAAAATAACTATACTTATATCAGACAAAAAGACCTTAAGCTAAAAATGCTCACAAGAAACAAAGAATGCCATTTTATAATGATAAAGTCAATTCATCAAGAAGATATAACAATTATAAATATTTACGTACCCAACATGAGGACACCTAAATATAACTAAGCAAATATTAACAGAACTAAAAGAAAAATAAACATCAATAGCATTTGAGACAAATGAAAATGGAAGTACAACATATCAAAACTTATGGGATGCATCGAAAGCAATTATAAGAGGAAAGCTGATAACTATGAACACCTACATTTAAAAAATAAAGACCTCAAGCAATCTAAAATTATACCTCAAGGAATTAAAAAAAGAAAAACTAAGCCCAATATCTGAAGAAAAAAATAATAAAGATTAAGGCAAAAATAAATGAAACAGAAAAACAACAGAAAAGATAAACAAGACTAAGAGTCTTTGAAAAGATAAACAAAATTGACAAAACTTTAGACAAATAAATGAAGATACAATAGAGGCCTCAAGTAAACAAATTCAGAAATGAAACTGCAGACATTACAACAGATAAAACAGAAATACAAAGGATCAAAAAAGTCTACTATGCCCAACTATAGACAAACAATCCCAATAATACCTTCTTAGAATCAAAAAGTTACATAAGTTAAAAAATCACTTATCTCCTCAATGACTTCATCTATACAACTTACTCAGGCCAAGTTTTGTTTAATTATTATTGAGAGCCTTACTAGTTTCTAATAATCTTAATGTAATATTTTAAAGAATAGTGCAAAAGATACCCATACATCTATGTAGAATTAATAAATGCTAACACTGATATATAACTTCATATTTTTATAGTTTATGAAAAATTACAGATTTCGTTAAGCCAGCCCTTGTACATCTCCCCATTCCATAGCCTCTATCTGCCTGCCCAATAGAAAGCGCTATTCTGATTTTGTATACACATTTGTCAATCTTTATACTTTATTCCCCTATATGTGTCTGTTAGCAATATATAGTATTTCTTTGTATCTTTAATCTTACATAAATGCTATTTTACTATAATTTTTTTCACTCAGCTTAAGAGTTCTACCAAATGGCCACATAGATTTTACTTCATTCCTTTTACCTGCTGTACAGTACTTCATTGCATGATTGTACCAGAAATACATTCTCACACTAATATTTAGATTGTTTTAAGATTTTCTCACTACAGAAAGAGGTAATTAAGGTCCTTGTCACAACTACTTGTAGACTTATATGAGAGTTTCACTAGGGGAAAGTAACTAAATGTGTAAATTGCCCTAGGTAACATTGACATTTTCACAATATTAATTCTTCCAATCCATGAGCATGGAATACTTTTCCATCTCTTTGTGTCAGTTCATGTCTTTTGCCCATTTCATGATTGGATGTTTGTTTCTTTGCTGTAGAGTTTAATAAGTTCTTTATAGATCCTGGATACTAGCCCTTTATCTGATAGGTCATTTGCAAATATCTTCTCCCATTCTGTAGGTTGTCTTTTAGTTTTGTTGACTGTTTTTTTTTTGTTGTTGTTGTGGAAAAGCTTCTTATCTTGATGAAATCCCAATAGTTCATTTTTGCTTTTGTTTCTTTTGCCTTCATGGATGTATCTTGCAAAAAGTTACTGTGGCCAAGGTCAAAAAGGGTGTTGCCTGTGTTCTCCTCTAGGATTTTGATGGAATCTTGTCTCACATTTAGATCTTTCATCCATTTTGAGTTTATCTTTGTGTATGGTGCAAGAGAGTGGTCTAGTTTCATTCTTCTGCATGTGGATGTCCAATTTTCCCACCACCATTTATTGAAAAGACTGTCTTTTTTTCCAGTGGATAATCTTTCCTTCTTTGTCGAATATTAGTTGACCATAAAGTGTAGGGTCCACGTCTGGATTCTCTATTCTGTTCCATCGATCTATGTGTCTGTTTTTGTGCCAGTACCACACTGTCTTGATGACCACAGCTTTGTAGTACAACCTGAAATCTGGGATTGTGATGCCCCCAGATATGGTTTTCTTTTTTAAAATTCCCCTGGCTATTCGGGGTCTTTTCTGATTCCACACAAATCTTAAAATAATTTGTTCCAACTCTCTGAAGAAAGTCCATGGTATTTTGATAGGGATTGCATTAAATGTGTAAATTGCCCTGGGTAACATTGACATTTTCACAATATTAATTCTGCCAATCCATGAGCATGAAATATTTTTCCATCTCTTTGTGTCTTCCTCAATTTCTTTCAGAAGTGTTCTGTAGTTTTTAGGGTATAGATCCTTTACCTCTTTGGTTAGGTTTATTCCTAGGTATCTTATGCTTTTGGGTGCAATTGTAAATGGGATTGACTCCTTAATTTCTCTTTCTTCAGTCTCATTGTTAGTGTATAGAAATGCCACTGATTTCTGGGCATTGATTTTGTATCCTGCCACACTGCCAAATTGCTGTATGAGTTCTAGCAATCTTGGGGTGGAGGCTTTTGAGTTTTCTATGTAGAGTATCATGTCATCTGCAAAGAGGGAGAGTTTGACTTCTTCTTTGTCAATTTGAATGCCTTTAATGTCTTTTTGTTGTCTGATTGCTGAGGCTAGGACTTCCAATACTATGTTGAATAGCAGTGGTGAGAGTGGACATCCCTGTCTCGTTCCTGATCTTAGGGGAAAGGCTCCCAGTGCTTCCCCATTAAGAATGATATTTGCTGTGGGCTTTTCGTAGATGACTTTTAAGATGTCAAGGAAAGTTCCCTCTATCCCTACACTCTGAAGAGTTTTGATCAGGAATGGATGCTGTATTTTGTCAAATGCTTTCTCTGCATCTAATGAGAGGATCATATGGTTCTTGTTTTTTCTCTTGCTGATATGATCAATCACACTGATTGCTTTACGAGTGTGGAACCAGCCTTGCATCGAGGGGATAAATCCCACTTGGTCATGTGGTGAATAATCATCTTAATGTATTGTTAGATCCTATTGGCTAGTATCTTGTTGAGAATTTTTGCATCCATGTTCATCAGGGATATTGGTCTATAATTCTCCTTTTTCGTGGGGTCTTTGGTTTTGGAATTAAGGTGATGCTGGCCTCATAGAATGAGTTTGGAAGTACTCCATCTCTTTCTATCTTTCCAAACAGATTTAGTAGAATAGGTATGGTTTCTTCTTTAAACGTTTGATAGAATCCCCGTGGGAAGCCATCTGGCCCTGGACTTTTGTGTCTTGGGAGGTTTTTGATGACTGCTTCAATTTCCTCCCTGGTTACTGGCCTGTTCAGGTTTTCTATTTCTTCCTGTTCCAGTTTTGGTAGTTTGTGGTTTTTCAGGAATGTGTCCATTTCTCCTAGATTGCCTAATTTATTGGCGTATAGCTGCTCATAATATGTCCACAATAGCCAAACTGTGGAAGGAGCCACAGTGTCCATCGAAAGATGAATGGATAAAGAAGATGTGGTCTATGTATACAATGGAATATTACTCAGCCATTAGAAATGACAAATACCCACCATTTGCTTCGATGTGGATGGAACTGGAGGGTATTATGCTGAGTGAAATAAGTCAATCGGAGAAGGACAAACATTATATGGTCTCATTCATTTGGGGAATATAAAAAATAGTAAAAGGGAATAAAGGGGAAAGGAGAAAAAAAATGAGTGAGAAATATCAGAAAGGGAGACAGAACATGAGAGACTCCTAACTCTGGGAAACGAACTAGGGGTGGGGGAAGGGGAGGTGGGTGGGGGGTCGGGATGACTGGGTGACGGGCACTGAGGGAGACACTTGATGGGATGAGCACTGGGTGTTATTCTATATGTTGGCCAATTGAACACCAATAAAAAATAAATTTACAAAAAAAATTTCCCACAATATAACAAATTTCTTATGTTTGTCATTTGGGTTTCCTTGTCAATGAACAGCTTGTGAGTATCTTTTTTATATAAATTGTTTTTTTTTCCATTTGTTCTATAATAGTTCTATTTATGTTTTCTTCTTATTTTAAGTTGTCAAAATTCCATTTCTCATAAATTTTGCAGCATATTGATTTTGGTTTTTTGTTTAAAGTTTCTATTTTAATTCTAGTTAGTAGATAGTGTGATATTGGTTTCAGGAGTGAATTTAGTGATTCACCCCTTACATATAATCCTCAGTGCTCATCACAATTGCCCTCCTTAATATCCACATTTTTGATATCAATACTTATTTTGTTACATGCACTGAAGATATCTTTTCCCAATCTGTGACTTGTCTTTTAATTTTGTATAATGGAGGCTTTAAAAAATGGAGTAAAAAGTATTTTCCAGGCACCTGGGTGGCTCAGTCACTTAAACATCAGATTCTTGATTTCGGCTCAGGTCATAATCTCAGGGTCCATGAGATCAAGCCCTGCATAGGGCTTCATGCTCAGAGAGAAGTCTGCTGGAGATTCTCTCTCTCCCTCTTACTCCACCCCTCCCCCCACTCACACATACTCCCTCTCACTAAAATATATTTTGCTATTCTTATATGTATTCATATTTCTCTTTGGAGTTTATACTTTTGCATATAGCTCAATAAATCCTTCATTACTAAGAGGCCATTAAAGAAAACATAAAAGAAGAGAGAAATTAAAATCTTTATACACTAAAAATGAACAAGAAACAATGAAGGAAAGCAAGGCATATCTGGAAAGAACTGAATAGAGATTCTACATGTAAAAAATATTTTCCTGAGGTGCCTGGGTGGCTCAGTTGGTTAAGCATCCAAATCTTGATTTTGGCTAAAGTTGTGATCTCAAGGTCCTGGGATGGAGTCCTGCATCAGACAGAGCTTAACATGAAATCTGCTTGGGGTTCTCTCTCCCCCTCTGCCTCTGTCCCTCCCATGACTCATGCTTTCTATCTCTAAAGTAAAAATCAAATTAAAATGTCAATACACTGAACAACAGTTTAGATACAGCTGAAAATATTAAAATTAATAATTCAATACAGAACATAAACAGATGGAAAGAAAGGTTCAGAGACAAGGAGAATAAAAAGGTCCAATAAACATCTAATGAACATTTAAAACTAAAACATAGAGCTAAGTGTTTTGCATACATTGTCATTTAGTTGACATAACACATTGAAGTTCATATTATTTTTTATTTATGCCAAGAGAGATACTAAGGCTTAGCTGAATAATATGTCTAATTTACACATATGTTGGCATGTGATGGTTAATTTATGTATTAATTTGACTGAGCCATGGAATGCCCAGACATTTGGTCAAGCATTAGTCTGTGTGTTCCTGTGAGTGTGTTTCTGGGTAAGAGTAACATTTAAATGGGTAGACTGAATAAAAATTTCCCTCTATACTATAGGTGGGCCTCATCCAATCAGTTGAAGGCCTGACTAGAACAAAAAGGCTGACCCTCCTGCAAAAGGGGGAAATTCTTCCTGTTGGCTTGCCTTGAGCTGAGACATTGGGTTTTTCCTGCCTTTGGACTGGAACTACAACACTGGCTCTCCTGGATTTCCAGCTTGCTGACTGCAGATGGTAGGACTTATCAGCTTTCATAATCACATGAGCCAATTCCTTATAATATATATATGGAGAACACTAATACAAGCACCATTGCTTTTAGGGTTAAAGCTGATGAGTGAATATAGATAGATGCCTGAAATCAAGAAAGAGGAGAAGACAAAGAAGTAGACATAATTTTATACAAACACAAAGCTTATATTGAAAAAGTTAGCCTCCACTAAGTGGAAAAACTACCCGTGGCACTAAAGTCATGGAAAATCTTGCTTTAATATAACAGTAGAGAGGACAAGCGAGATGTATACTGAAGACCTAGCAGCATGTTTCAGCTGTGTGGGGCTCCATTAAATATTGTTCCATTCAGGCTTCCATAAGAAAGGAATGCTTGCATTTCAGAGCTGGATAAACACAGAAGGTTAGATTAGGAGAGCCTTTCCCATCCATATTTAACATAAAGTGATAAGAAGATAGGCTTTCCAAGAACAGAGGGCTGGTGAGCATCCAATTCACCAGCCTCCCAGCAGCACTGGCTGCTGCCCAGTTCTGAATGGGAATCCTACAAATGGGATAGGGCAGCAGGATTTACTCCTGACCCTCAGGAAGAGATAGCCCAGATTGACCACTACTATAATAGCTGCAAAATAAACTGATAAGCAATGAAAGTGCAAAAGATCTAATAGGAATTACAATCTGGAGCAAATCCTGTAGCATTTGGGATGCTTAGCAGAACAAATGGGTGACATTTAATCTGTGTCTATATTAGAAAGTCTTAACTTTAAAAAAATATTTGACTTTTAACTTAATGCTATATTTAAGCAGTGCACACACAAAGTTTGAGGGCTATGGTTTTTGTTTGAAATATTGTTTCTGTTTCTGTTGTGATATGGTGAAAATAAACAGCAATCTGACAATTAACACCTATTTCCAAATATGACTTGACTGAAAGAGAAATTTTTCCCAAACTGGAAAATAATATATTTATGGCATGGAGAACTATATTAAACAATAGACTTGAGAGAACTGGGTTTGTATCCCTGCTTTACCACCTCCTATTTATATAACCATAGCCAACAATAATCTTTAAAAAGATACCATTTATTGGGAACTTACTATAGGCAGTAGTTGGCTAAGCACCATACCTTTATTATCGACTTTAATTCTTATGACAACCTCATGAATGGGATATTATGAGTTCCATTTATTAGATGAGGAAATTGAAATGCAAAAAAAGTTGTTAAATGCATTTCCCAAGGTCATTTAACCTTTCAGACTTTATATTTCTTATCCATAAGGTTTGGGGATTAAGACTCAAAGACTAAAATTCAGCTTTAACACCTAGGACCTTCTTTGAGAGGCTCTTAGAAACGAAGGACCCAATTACAATAACATCCCCCATATGTTCAACACAGTGCATGCATCGCAACCACACTTAGATATTTGTTAAAAATTAGCTAGTTTAATTATTTTTTAAGTCAATCCAGAAGTTTCACAGTCTTTATTAAATCAAAAAATGAAATGAGTGATCAGGGTTATGGATTTTAAGCAAGCATGCACTACAGAGTGAAAGAAATCTTGCAGCAAACCAAGTAAGATCCAGGATGTAATAATGACTTTACAACATTTGTACTTATTCAGGGTTACACTTGGTGATCCCAGTGGGGAATCCACTTAGGAAAAGAGTGGAGGAATATTGTCTACATCTATTTTTTTAATGTTTTACTTTGTGTATTCAGCCAACAAAATGAGAGGCTTTGTTGTTTTGTTTTGTTTTGTTTGTTTGTTTTTTCTCAGTAGGGTTTAGGGACCTTCATTAGGACAGCTTTGGCCATCATTCATTTGTTGTGATTGTCATTCTCCACTCCATTTATATCCACGAGGACCCAACTAACTCAAGAAACTGGATTTTGTTTGGAAACAGGGGCACTGAACAATGACCTAAATGTGATACATAATCCTTGAGGAATGGAGGATAAGCAATAGAGAGCCACTGAAAACCAAAAGCAATGTCAACATTCTGTGAAAGGAGTGATAAAAGTGCAAATCTGAAGTTGTCTGGAAAACCAAGAGGGAAAACAAAATATGTTTCCAAGAACTCAATGCCCACACAATGGAAAGGTAAAAAGCCCAAAACTTCAGAAAGTGATGAGAAATGATAGATACATAAAAAATAATAAACCAGAACACAAATGTGAGTATGAGAGAAGCCATAATTTCAGGTGATGCTAAAGTACAGTGGAGCCATGATACATCACTTATTACATAGCAACAAAAAGAAAATTTGTAACTGGCATCTGAGTTAGATTTAGGACCTAACATATATATTGAGAAGAAATAAAGAAAGCATTATTTAATTATGACTCCTGAATTATATTCTTCATGACATGTATTTGCTTTTTTAGCTATTAAAAATGTCCTGTAAGAATGTAACTCTAACATTTTATTCACTAGTGCAACTTCTACAGTCACTCTGACCCACCTGTATTTTGCCCGAATAATGAAGAAAATACTGTCAGCCCTTTGACAAATATATTGAACGCCTATTGCTAGGTATCTTGTTAAGCCCTGGAAATGAAAAGACGAAGCTTCAAATTCCTACTCTCAAGTAATTCACAGTCTAATAGGAGAGAAAGATGATTAAACAGCTAATTTCAACACAACTTAAAAAGCGTTCTGATAGGTGTGAGACAGTGCTGTAACCAACTCTGGTCCTAAGAGCAGTAAAGCCTGCATTGTTCAAGGTCAAGAAAATCCACCAGGAATTTTCTTCATTAGCTTTGGTGATGAGAGGCCGCCCTTTTGGAGGATCTATGAGTATCGGGTTTTTTTGGGGGGGAGGGCAGGAGGAGATTTTGCTGGGAAGGAGGCTGATGTCATGTCACTGGGCCATTTAGTAAAGGACAGCCATGACCCCCTCCAGGAACAAAGGCACAGAGACAATGACTAGTGGTACTACTCTGCCACTAAAAAGAGATCATCTTTACAGTTCTCCATTAGCGACTGGGCTTTGTCCTATGTGCATAAAGGATGCATTAACTTCCCACACTGTATGAAGTAGGGATGAGTATTAGTTCTGTTTTTTTTTTAAATGAGGAAACTGCAGCATAGAGTGCTCAAATGCCCCAAAGCACACAGTGAGTAAATAATGGGCTCAGGATCTTAATTCATAAAACCACCAGAGCCTAGGTGTCTGACCACTGCTCTGTACTGCCTCCCTGCCTTCACTCTGAACAGAGCAGCTTTCTGCAGATGGTTATTGTGGTTGATCAGTGATATCCACTACCTACTTAACATTGCCTCCATCAGGAGATGAGAGTCTCTGACCCTTCCCTTCCAATGTGGACTAGGCTCAGTGACACTTTGACCAATAGAATATGGCAGAAGGGACATGTGGCAGCTTCTAGGTCTTGGGACACTGGCAGCTTCCACTTCTTCCCCCTGGAATATTCACTGTATAGCTTTTTAAGGTCAAAAAGCAAACACGTGAGATGAAGAATATATTCAAGAGTAGCAGGCCCTAAGATGTCAGTGAAAGATCTAACCACCCTGTTGAAGAGGCCACATGGAGAAGCCTTGAGAGTTCATGACACGACATGGAAAGGGGAAGGAGATGGCTGATTCCAGCCTTCCAGCTATCGCCTCCAAGAAAGTGTTCCCAGTCCCTCCAGACCAGCCTTGCCTTCTGCTGGATATCATCCAATGATTCCAGTTAATGCAAAGTAGAACAGAAGCTGAGAGCTATCCAAAATTCTACCCTCAAAACCATGTCAGGTCAAAAGGATGTTATTTTAAATGAATGAGGTTTAGGGTTGTTTGTTACTCAGCAATAAATAACCAGAATGGGTAAACTGACTTAGAAGCAGATATGAGATAGGGAATGGTGGAAACACAGACTCCAAAGAAAGGTAGGCTACTGGCGCCTGATGGAATACTCTTCCCAGAGAGGGGAGGGGCAAGATGGAAGAAGAGTAGGGTCCCCAAATCACCTGTCCCCACCAAATTACCTAGATAACCTTCAAATCATCCTGAAAATCTATGAATTCGGCCTGAGATTTAAAGAGAGAACAGCTGGAATGCTACAGTGAGAAGAGTTCGCGCTTCTATCAAGGTAGGAAGACGGGAAAAAAGAAAGAAAGAAACAAAAGGCCTCCAAGGGGGAGGGGCCCGGCGAGGAGCCGGGCTGAGGCCGGGGCGAGTGTCCCCAGGACAGGAAAGCCCCGTCCGAAGAAGCAGGAGCTTCACCAATCTTCCCAGGTGGAAAGGCACCCGCAGGGAGTTAGAGCAGGACCCTAGGAGGGCGGGGATGCCCTCAGGCTCCCTGGTACACTAACAGACACCTGCGCCCCGGAGAGTGCGCCGAGCTCCCTAAGGGCTGCAGCGCGCACGGAGTGACCCAGGAACAGCTCGGAGGGGCTCGGGCGGCGGCTCCGCGGAGGGGGC
Organism: Nyctereutes procyonoides; assembly: GCF_905146905.1. Lineage (NCBI taxonomy): Eukaryota > Metazoa > Chordata > Mammalia > Carnivora > Canidae > Nyctereutes > Nyctereutes procyonoides. The sequence goes on from NW_026575146.1 coordinate 46,522,896, forward strand.
TATGAGGCCGGGAGCGCGAATCCAACAGCGCAGACCGGAGCACTGGGCGCCGGGGACACAGCCCAGATCCGGGCTCCCCCTGGGACAGGCAGAGGCCGGGAGGGCCCAGGACAGCAAGGACGCTCCTGCCCGTAGCTGAGCAGATCAGCGGCCCCGCCCCGGAGCATCCAGGCCCTGCAGACTGAGAGCTCCGTAGTTACTGCCGGGGCTGAAGCCAGAGCTCCAGGGCTGGCCCCGCCACTGTGGTTGTTCCTCCTGGGGCCTCACGGGGTAAACAACCCCCGCTGAGCCCTGCACCAGGCAGGGGGCAGAGCAGCTCCCCCAAGTGTTAACACCTGAAAATCAGCACAACAGGCCCCTCCCCCAGAAGACCAGCTAGACGTACAAGTTCCAGGGGAAGTCAAGGGACTTAAAGTCTACAGATTCAGAAGATACTCCCCTGTGTTTTTTTTTTTTTTCTGTTTGCTTCCCCCAGCCTTTTTTTTTCCTTTCTTTCTTTTTCTTTCTCTTTTTCTTCTTTTTTCTTTTTTTCTTCCTTTTTTCTTTCTCTCTTTTCTTTCCTTCTTTATCTCCTCTCTTTTTCTCCTTTTCCCATTACAACTTGTTTTTCACCACTCTGCACTGAGCAAAATGACTAGAAGGAAAACCTCACCTCAAAAGAAAGAATCAGAAACAGTCCTCTCTCCCACAGAGTTATAAAATCTGGATTACAATTCAGTGTCAGAAAGCCAATTCAGAAGCACTATTATACAGCTACTGGTGGCTCTAGAAAAAAGCATAAAGGACTCAAGAGACTTCATGACTGCAGAATTTAGAGCTAATCAGGCAGAAATTAAAAATGAATTGAATGAGATGCAATCCAAACTAGAAGTCCTAACGACGACGGTTAACGAGGTGGAAGAACGAGTGAGTGACATAGAAGACAAGTTGATGGCAAAGAGGGAAACTGAGGAAAAAAGAGACAAACAAAAGATTAAGGGAAATAAACGAAAGCCTGAGGAAGAAAAACCTACGTTTAATTGGGGTTCCCGAGGGCGCCGAAAGGGACAGAGGGCCAGAATATGTATTTGAACAAATCATAGCTGAAAATTTTCCTAATCTGGGAAGGGAAACAGGCATTCAGATCCAAGAAATAGAGAGATCCCCCCCCCTAAAATCAATAAAAAACGTTCAACACCTCGACATTTAATAGTGAAGTTTGCAAATTCCAAAGATAAAGAGAAGATCCTTAAAGCAGCAAGAGACAAGAAGTCCCTGACTTTTATGGGGAGGAATATTAGGGTAACAGCAGACCTCTCCACAGAGACCTACCTGGCAGGCCAGAAAGGGCTGGCAGGATATATTCAGGGTCCTAAATGAGAAGAACATGCAACCAAGAATACTTTATCCAGCAAGGCTCTCATTCAAAATGGAAGGAGAGATAAAGAGCTTCCGAGACAGGCAGGAACTGAAAGAATATGTGACCTCCAAACCAGCTCTGCAAGAAATTTTAAGGGGGACTCTTAAAATTCCCCTTTAAGAAGAAGTTCAGTGGAACAATCCACAAAAACAAGGACTAAATAGATATCATGATGACACTAAACTCATATCTTTCAATAGTAACTCTGAACGTGAACGGGCTCAATGACCCCATCAAAAGGCGCAGGGTTTCAGACTGGATAAAAAAGCAGGACCCATCTATTTGCTGTCTACAAGAGACTCATTTTAGACAGAAGGACACCTACAACCTGAAAATAAAAGGTTGGAGAACCATTTACCATTCAAATGGTTCTCAAAAGAAAGCAGGGGTAGCCATCCTTATATCAGATAAACTAAAATTTACCCCGAAGACTGAAGTGAGAGATGAAGAGGGACACTATATCATACTTAAAGGATCTATCCAACAAGAGGACTTAACAATCCTCAATATATATGCCCCGAATGTGGGAGCTGCCAAATACTTAAACCAATTATTAACCAACGTGAAGAAATACTTAGATAATAATACACTTATACTTGGTGACTTCAATCTAGCTCTTTCTACCCTCGATAGGTCTTCTAAGCACAACATCTCCAAAGAAACAAGAGCTTTGGAGAGCTGGACCAGATAGATTTCACAGATATCTACAGAACTTTACATCCAAACTCAACTGAATACACATTCTTCTCAAGTGCACATGGAACTTTCTCCAGAATAGACCACATACTGGGTCACAAATCGGGTCTGAACCAATACCAAAAGATTGGGATCGTCCCCTGCATATTCTCAGACCATAACGCCTTGAAATTAGAACTAAATCACAACAAGAAGTTTGGAAGGACATCAAACACGTGGAGGTTAAGGACCATCCTGCTAAAAGATAAAAGGGTCAACCAGGAAATTAAGGAAAAATTTAAAAGATTCATGGAAACGAATGAGAATGAAGATACAACCGTTCAAAATCTTTGGGATGCAGCAAAAGCAGTCCTGAGGGGGAAATACATCACAATACAAGCATCCATTCAAAAACTGGAAAGAACTCAAATACAAAAGCTAACCTTACACATAAAGGAGCTATAGAAAAAACAGCAAATAGACCCGACACCCAGCAGAAGAAGAGAGTTAATTAAAATTCGAGCAGAACTCAACGAAATTGAGACCAGAAGAACTGTGGAACAGATCAATAGAACCAGGAGTTGGTTCTTTGAAAGAATTAATAAGATAGATAAACCATTAGCCAACCTTATTAAAAAGAAGAGAGAGAAGACTCAAATTAATAAAATCATGAATGAGAAAGGAGAGATCACTACCAACACCAAGGAAATACAAACGATTTTAAAAACATATTATGAACAGCTCTACGCCAATAAATTAGGCAATCTAGAAGAAATGGACGCATTCCTGGAAAGCCACAAACTACCAAAACTGGAACAGGAAGAAATAGAAAACCTGAACAGGCCAATAACCAGGGAGGAAATTGAAGAAGTCATCAAAAACCTCCCAAGACACAAGAGTCCAGGGCCAGATGGCTTCCCAGGGGGATTCTATCAAACGTTTAAAGAAGAAATCATACCTATTCTACTAAAGCTGTTTGGAAAGATAGAAAGAGATGGAGTACTTCCAAACTCATTCTATGAGGCCAGCATCACCTTAATTCCAAAACCAGACAAAGACCCCACCAAAAAGGAGAATTACAGGCCAATATCCCTGATGAACATGGATGCAAAAATTCTCAACAAGATACTAGCCAATAGGATCCAACAACACATTAAGAAGATTATTCACCATGACCAAGTAGGATTTATCCCCGGGACACAAGGCTGGTTCAACACTCGTAAAACAATCAATGTGATTCATCATATCAGCAAGAGAAAAACCAAGAACCATATGATCCTCTCATTAGATGCAGAGAAAGCATTTGACAAAATACAGCATCCATTCCTGATCAAAACTCTTCAGAGTGTAGGGATAGAGGGAACTTTCCTTGACATCTTAAAAGTCATCTACGAAAAGCCCACAGCAAATATCATTCTCAATGGGGAAGCACTGGGAGCCTTTCCCCTAAGATCAGGAACGAGACAGGGATGTCCACTCTCACCACTGCTATTCAACATAGTATTGGAAGTCCTAGCCTCAGCAGTCAGACAACAAAAAGACATTAAAGGCATTCAAATTGGCAAAGAAGAAGTCAAACTCTCCCTCTTCGCCGATGACATGATACTCTACATAGAAAACCCAAAAGCCTCCACCCCAAGATTGCTAGAACTCATACAGCAATTTGGTAGCATGGCAGGATACAAAATCAATGCCCAGAAATCAGTGGCATTTCTATACACTAACAATGAGACTGAAGAAAGAGAAATTAAGGAGTCAATCCCATTTACAATTGCACCCAAAAGTATAAGATACCTAGGAATAAACCTAACCAAAGAGATAAAGGATCTATACCCTAAAAACTATAGAACAATTCTGAAAGAAATTGAGGAAGACACAAAGAGATGGAAAAATATTTCATGCTCATGGATTGGCAGAATTAATATTGTGAAAATGTCAATGTTACCCAGGGCAATTTACACATTTAATGCAATCCCTATCAAAATACCATGGACTTTCTTCAGAGAGTTGGAACAAATTATTTTAAGATTTGTGTGGAATCAGAAAAGACCCCGAATAGCCAGGGGAATTTTAAAAAAGAAAACCATATCTGGGGGCATCACAATCCCAGATTTCAGGTTGTACTACAAAGCTGTGGTCATCAAGACAGTGTGGTACTGGCACAAAAACAGACACATAGATCAATGGAACAGAATAGAGAACCCATAAGTGGGCCCTGAAATTTATGGTCAACTAATATTCGATAAAGGAGGAAAGACTATCCACTGGAAGAAAGACAGTCTCTTCAATAAATGGTGCTGGGAAAATTGGACATCCACATGCAGAAGAATGAAACTAGACCACTCTCTTGCACCATACACAAAGATAAACTCAAAATGGGTGAAAGATCTAAATGTGAGACGAGAGTCCATCAAAATCCTAGAGAAGAACACAGGCAACACCCTTTTTGAACTTGGCCACAGTAACTTCTTGCAAGATACATCCACGAAGGCAAAAGAAACAAAAGCAAAAATGAACTATTGGGACTTCATCAAGATAAGAAGCTTTTGCACAGCAAAGGATACAGTCAACAAAACTAAAAGACAACCTACAGAATGGGAGAAGATATTTGCAAATGACGTATCAGATAAAGGGCTAGTTTCCAAGATCTATAAAGAACTTATTAAACTCAACAGCAAAGAAACAAACAATCCAATCATGAAATGGGCAAAAGACATGAAGAGAAATCTCACAGAGGAAGACATAGACATGGCCAACATGCACATGAGAAAATGCTCTGCATCACTTGCCATCCAGGAAATACAAATCAAAACCACAATGAGATACCACCTCACACCAGTGAGAATGGGGAAAATTAACAAGGCAGGAAACCACAAATGTTGGAGAGGATGCGGAGAAAAGGGAACCCTCTTACACTGTTGGTGGGAATGTGAAATGGTGCAGCCCACTCTGGAAAACTGTGTGGAGGTTCCTCAAAGAGTTAATAATAGATCTGCCCTACAACCCAGCAATTGCACTGCTGGGGATTTACCCCAAAGATACAGATACAATGAAACACACACCTGCACCCCGATGTTTCTAGCAGCAATGTCCACAATAGCCAAACTGTGGAAGGAGCCTCGTTGTCCATCTAAAGATGAATGGATAAAGAAGATGTGGTCTATGTATACAATGGAATATTACTCAGCCATTAGAAACGACAAATACCCACTATTTGCTTCAACGTGGATGGAACTGTAGGGTATTATGCTGAGTGAAGTAAGTCAATCGGAGAAGGACAAACATTGTATGTTCTCATTCATTTGGGGAATATGAATAATAGTGAAAGGGAATAGAAGGGAAGGGAGAAGAAATGTGTGGGAAATCTCAGAAAGGGAGACAGAACATAAAGACTCCTAACTCTGGGAAACGAACTAGGGGTGGTGGAAGGGGAGGATGGCGGGTGGTGGAGGTGAATGGGTGACGGGCACTGAGGGGGCACTTGATGGGATGAGCACTGGGTGTTATTCTGTATGTTGGTAAATTGAACACCAATAAAACATAAATTTATTATTAAAAAAAAGGAATACTCTTCCCACTGGCAGCAGGTAGGAATCCTCAGAATAGGTCAGCAATTTAAAGAGAGAAAGAGGGGCACCTGGGTGGCTCAGCAGTTAAATATCTGCCTTAGGCCTAGGGCATGATCCCAGGGTCCTGGAATCAAGTCTGACAACGGGCTCCTTGCAGGGAGCCTGCTTCTCCCTCTGCCTGTGTCTCTGCCTCTCTGTGTGTGTCTCTGATGAATAAATAAATAAAATCTTCAAAAAATAAAACAAAATAATAAAGAGAAAGAGTGAGAGTTCATCAAAGGAAGCACATCTTTGCATTAATGGTTCTTTCACTACAAATGTTTACTTTCTACATGTGGGTCCTTTCCATTACACTTGGGCTTTCAGTCAAGTTTTACTAAGCCTTGCAGCCTAGATTAGAATGAAGGAAAAGACACAGCAGGGTAGGGCAGGAATAAGCAAATAGTTATCTACCATACTCTATATAGCACAAAGGAAATGCCCTAGTTGTTTGGTCAGACTGTGTAGGTTCAAATCCCAAATCTACAAGTTTCTAGTTTTATCTCCTTGGACAAATCATTTAAGTCCTTTGCAACTCAGATGCCCCATATATAAAATCAGAGACAGTACTGACTCCCTATGCTTTCTATATCCATCATCAAGAAAAATGGGGAGCTTCAGAAACCTTCCTCAGCCTTCCCCTCAATACTCATTGCCTTACTGCCAACATCTGCCTTGAGTCCAACATGGCTTCTGGAAGAGGGGGTGAAGGGTCTAGAAACCTAGAGAGTTCCTAAAATTCCTCCTGACAATAAGTATGTGGGGTAGAGAGGATGAGCAGAGAAAACACCCAGGAGTATGAGATAGAACTATCTGTGGAAACCATAAGTAGACCAAATGACATTATATCTGGTGTGTAGAATAGAAGGTATAAGTAGTGAGTGTGAAGGGAAGGTGAGGAGTTGGACAAAAAAAAAAGCAAGATCAGACCATGGAAAGCCTTATTTCGCAGGCCACGTAGGCTTCATTGTGACAGCAAGTGGAGGTGAGGGAGGCACTTACAAAGTCAGAAATTGTAGACACTTACCACGTACTAACATTTAATCTTCATAAGAAATTTTTTAGGCTGGTAGGGAATGTATCATTATTCCATTGCTATTGAGGAGACAAGATCTAGAGGTATAGTCACTAGGACTCAACAGGTTTGTAGAGTCTTCTCAGACCCAAGCAACTTGAGGCAGAAAATAAAGTTGGTGGTAGAAGCCTACTCAACACACACATGTGAAGAGAACAGTTACTTTATAAATCCTCTCTCTACTCTGGAATTTCACTGTACAGAAAAAGCAATAAATGTATCTTAGGCAATCTAGCTCCTATCCCTAAGTTTACTTCCTATGATATAGTAATGAAACCAAACAGGAGCTGGTGTTTATTTATATATGCCAAGCTTTTCCAAATGATTCTTCTCAGCAAAGTGTTTGAGTTATAAAGCAACAAGAGACCTTTGTTCAACCAGACAAGACTCCAATAGTCCATATAAAAAAAAATGATTTTAACGGCGGTATCACTCATCAAGGCTAAGAGTGGGAAACCCACATTACATCCTAACAATGAGGTAGCACAAATTTGTTTAATAATCAGTTTATCTTGCCTTTTGATGGCAAGGTGAATGAAACTCACATTCTTTCCTGAGCAAAAAAATTCTAAATCCAAGTCCACCTGATTTGGTCTAAGTTTTTATGTTTTAATTCCATCTATCATGTTTCATTCAAAACCATTAAGGAATAAAAGAACTATAGCTAGTCTCCAGCAATTATTAACCTTTAAAATTTCTAACCTAGAGAGAGTTCACTCTCAAGACTCACAATGACTTAGTAGTCAGGAATATTGGAATTTTCCTGTAAGATGAAACCTGTGTTTTCAACAATATCCCTTTACTTTTCAGTTATTAAACTTCCCCCACCAACGAGCACCTCCACTAACATGAACAATTTAGGAGAAAACATCCGTCTTCAGAGAGTCCTTCATCTAAAGAAAAAAGAACAAACAAAAGACATAGGCCTCTGTATTCACTGGTGGCCGGAAATTCAGCAGATGAAAGGAAATGGAGTTTCAGACCTTTGCAAACTGTCTTTATTCTATGACCTCTTACTACGCACTTTCACCATAAGAAAATAAAAAGGAAAAAACAATCATTATTATTTTTCTAGTCTGCACCAGGATATGAGTATTTTGTAATTATTCCTTTCCTTTCAGAAAAAGGCACCATGACGCTCACAGCCATTCCTCTAGAGACTCTCCATTCTCTCTCACCAAATGCTCTCACCACCATGTGCTCTTGATTTGTTTATTAAACCCTTAGACCGTTCCTTCAGTCTTTTCAGTAGGACCCTCACCTCTGTCCTCACTGGGACCTAGAAGTGTGTAGGTGCTTCCAACTCTGTGGATAGAGGAGGTAGGAGGCTCTTCTTATGAACTAGTTTCAAAGTTAAATACCTTAGAAACAATGAGATCTTTCTTCTCCATACCTCCAACACAGTTATTACATTAAAAACGTTTAGTCTTTTGCCAACTTCCAGTCGTATTTCCAAAGGTGCCCTCCATTAACCTGACTTCAGTCCATAGCAAGACCTGGGGAAGCCGGGGAGAAAGTGAGGGTAAGGGAAGGAGAAAAACAAATCACTCCATGGCGCACATGGGACTGCTCACGGTCCCCTGAAAAGTGTGACTTAAAACAGTCCTCTGCTTTTCCACATACCCTCCTCTTTGCCCAGAATCCCTCGACTGAACTCATGGCCTCATAGATGGAGGCCTACCTTTCAAGACTTAACTAAAAACCCAGGTTATGAATACACAACTGAGCATTCTCTCCATCATGTCCTCACTATGGTATCCAGACTTCTCTCACAGCTCTTACCTTTCTTGTTCACACTCACTTATGTTGAATTCTGACTCCCCCACCAGACCCAGATGATAAATACCACTGGAAAGCAAACCCCCTGTCATATGATAAAGGTAAAGGCTCAAACATTTTTTGTATATTGAATCTCATCTATAAGCTACAATATGAAAAGGATTAGCTTTAGACTTCTTATATATAATGGAAGTCTCCAGTGACTATTATAGACAGTGGAAGAAAGAAAGTGAGCTTTGAAGGTAAGATGAGAACCCTTATGAGAATGTAAAAAAGAATTTTGCACTCATGCCTGAAACACCTAACCCTTGCATTAAATCACCCAGTCAGCAAACAACCACCACACCAACTACCGCCAAACCCTAGCCAATTAATCGCCAACGTTAATTAATCTGATTAATTACTTCACCAATCACAATGCTGCTTCATTTAAATTTAACCTGACACACCCAATACTTATTCCAAACTCTTCATAAACCCTGACTTTTGCTTGCTTCAAGAAGGCTCATTGCCAGTTGCAGGTCCCTCTTGGCCAACAAGAAATAAATTCAGCTACTGTCCCTCAGATTTGAGTCTGTAGTCTTGTAAGTCATGACTGCTTTTAATAAATTATAGTCTGACTTATTGAAGATACCTGAAACATGCCCAATCTACAATGACTGTGGTATTTTTCAGGTGGGGGGAACAAAGCCTCTCCTACCTCATGCTATTACACCATCCACAGACTTCCCAACCTCCCAACCCCTTAACCTATCTGTAACCCTTCTAATTTACCCACTCAATAAAATAAAAATTAAACAAATGCAATTAATTCTTTTCTTTTCCATTCAGTAAAACTCAAAGTCAGTTGTTTAAAATTACAAGAATTACTTGAAGAGATCTTTAGATCAACAAGAACTATATGGATCTAAGAGATAAATACTCCAAAAATTGATGGCTTACTTGCTCAAGTGCCCATCATTAGGGAGAGACATTACCAAAGTGTCTGAGCTACACAGGATTTAAATTTCAGTGCAGAACCTCAACTAAATCTTCAATACAGATTTCCAGCAACAATTTAATAAGTTTTCAGTCATTTTAATTCTTGAAGAAATTTTACTGCTGGTATTTTTTAATGTTTTCTTCTTTATAATTTCATGCAAACTATTTTTATAATATAGTATCTTTTAATTTAAAAAATATTCAATGCAAACATTCCAACTGTACAAAGAAAATGACTATGAAATTCATCTTCTGTGCTTGGCACTGACATTTCACTTACAATGGGTGTGGCAGAGGGGAACCTGGCCAGTGTGTGTGTTAGCTCGCTGGTAATAAAATGGTTTGATCCTAAGAACCTTCCTTTTCATCCTCTTTGCTGATGGTTAAAATAGCATGAAAAAGCATTAGCACAGTTACTGTCTTACAGAAGCCACTCAATGAACACTTTGTTCAAATTTGAAATTCAGTGTAACAAAAGTAAATATCGTGGTATCTGTTTGCCAAAAACACCTAATTCTCTCCCTCCCAGCACATGTTTGGATTATATTTACTTGCCCTCTTATGTTTGGGTGGGGTGTGCCACTAAGAGATGCCACTCAAGAGTAGCTAATCCCTGAGAGGCCTTCTAGAGTCCTCTTTTTTTAAAAAAATATATTATTTATTTATTCATGAGAGACACAGAGAGCGGCAGAGACATAGGCAGAGAGAGAATCAGGCTCCTCGCAGGGAGCCTGATGCGGGACTCGATCCTAGGACCCGGGGATCAGGACCCAAGCCAAAGGTAGACACTCAACCACTGAGCCATGCAGGTGCACCTAAGCCCTCTTTTCCTTCAGACATGGAGACTGGCTATTATTCTATCAGACCCCTGAATGATTATGGTGAACAGAACCTTCTATTGATATGTGATGAACATAAAACATGACCCAGAAATAACCTTTTGTTGTTTTAAGCCACAGAGCATGGGGTTGTGTGTCATTCCAGCAAAACATAGTCTCTCCTGACTGATTCAAGTGTAATACGGCCCATCCAAGAAAATGAAGTCATTCAGGTACTAAAAATACATCCCAACAGAATGATTTCACCTAAAAGTAATCTTTTTTGGACACTGAGAATAGTATACTAAGCATAGATTATACATCACTTAAAATTCTATGAATTAAGAAATGTCAAGAACAAATAGCAAGAAAATGGCTTCTCATTTCACCTAATGTTCAAACCTCAAATGACAAACTAAACTCTAAAACTGGAGGCCAAAGTAAAGTCAAAAAAAGCTCAGACTCTTTACCACGCACTTCACACTCCGGCCCCACTAGGGGCTGGGGCTGCCAGCCTAATTGAGGTTTGTCTGCTGACTGCTGTTACCCTAGATGCTGTCGCTAATAATTATAGCCAGGCCTTTCTCCCCACTTTGCTCATTTCCTTCTTAGCATGAGTCAACAAACTTCGTTTAAAGCTCTATAAGGGGCACTAGTCTTTCTTTTGTTCTTGGCAGAGGGAGGAATATTTTTAGAAAATAACCTTACTATTTTCAGAGGGGGGTCATTAGCAGCCACAAAATGAGAATAATGTGTGTCCCCGAGGGCTCAGATACCTAGTTAGCGAATTCTGAGCCCTCTGACTCCAAACCACAGAAGCTTCACCACCCTGTATTAACTCCTGTTGCAGAAGCAATTCAGGATGACATATCCCCTCTCGTGCTACCTGGCTGGGCCTTGGTTTCTGGGGGGAACAAAGAGAGTTCAGAGTTTTAGAGTTAAAATTAAATCACATCATCGTTGGGCGTCATAAATCTTCACTAAAGGAAATGAGTACACCACTACAAATTTCCCTAGGATAAGCTAAGTTCCTGTGGCAGAATCGCAGTGCAGTGTCTCTCTGCTGGGGACAGCGTGTGCATGAAGTCTGGTCAGCTCCTTCGCTTGAAAAACTCAGTCTGTGCAGTTGACGCTTGGTGCCTGGACCTCACTCATGTCTCAAAAAAGAGACTATGTAAATGTTCTCCACAGATTTGTAAATGACACTCCTGAAACCCTTCCTTCTCCCCTCCCCAGTTTTTCTTCCCCCTCTTATAATTGAAATAGCACTCTGGAACCAAACCCTCCCTTTACAGAGTTCGTTAACATTTTCTCAAAGAACAGTCCTACATAATTCCTAAATTGAGCTTGCCTTCTTTTACGTTGTGGCAAAGTGCAATTACAGTTTAAAGGGAATATTTATGTACATTAGTTAACGACATCATTGCAACTTACTGCTCACACATCAACACTTAATTAGTGTAAGCATAAGTGACATAATTGCTACAAGGCATGCATTTACTAGTAATGTGAGGTAATTTCATGCACTATGCACATTTTAAATATCTACTTTATACTTTGTCAGGCTGATTTTTTTAAATCAATAAGGGATATTTACATGGATCAGAAAGCAGTCTTCTTCCCTACTGTAGACAAATATACTGTTAATGGCCTTTTGATGCATTTAATATCCTGCAGGGTTTTCAAAGCCAGAAAGGTTAAAGATGGGCTGCAGACCCTGCCCTCAGATATAAAGAAAATCCCCTAATGTATATAGTGTCATCAACATTAATTATATGTGTTGCCCTCTTTCCTTTACAACTATGTAATATGCTTTTAAATCTCTCTCCAGGTATTACAAATTCTAGTTTGGAATTACTTCTCTGAAATACATGGTTCTGTAAAATGGAGAGTTTCAGAGCCCCCTTTAAAAACGGCAAACACTTCTAAGAAATGAGGTAGAGTGTGTTTCTACAGTGTACAGGTATTCAAAGCAACTCCCTGCAGAGATTTCTCCAGTGGCTTTTCCGATGCTTCAGATGCTTCTTCATCAAGTTCAAACCCCAGCATGGGACAGCACCAACCTTTAGAATCTGGCTGTTACTCACTTTCAGCCTCTTGAGAGGGGGCATTCCAATCATTCCAAAGGCTGGCTTCTCTCTCTACCCTTGCTCATGCTACACCCTCTTCCTGCTGCAACCCTACCCCCCACCCCCGCAACCCCACCAAACTCCTTGGAGTCTCAGCGCTGTCATGCAGCCCTACTGCATGCTCCTCTCTCCCTGATCACAGCCTCAATCACAGGGTATGCTGCTACTCACACATCTGTCTCCCTGGTAGATAATGGACAAGACTCACATGATGCATTGATTTCACTTAGCTGATCCCACGGAACTGTGGTGAGTACCAGGTCCCGCAGAGGCAGACAAGTGTAGTGAATGAGAACCTGAACTTGAGAGTAAAATAATCTTCAACTCAAGGTGACGGTAGCCAAAATCCTTCTCCTGCCTCAAGTTCCTCATATGTAGAATGGGGACAAGTGGCCTAAACACCAACCTTAGACTGGCTGACCCTTAGCCATGGTTCTTGAGCTATGGACATGGATTTTTCTCCCTGGCTACCTGTCTCTCTGGCACCCGTGCTCATTTTTATCCCTGAATCTCATCTTCAGGCCTGCCCTACCTTACTCAATATGCAGCTCTCCCAGCCCAGGGTAGAGATTATGCTCTGGAACAAAGTTTTAACCGTCACGTCCACAGCAATACTGGGATTCTAAGTTACTTTTCCCCTCTCAGGAAGGCAATCGACACCTCACCTCCAGATGGAAGTGCCCTAGATTTAAGTTCCAGCTCAGCCGTTCCATGAGTTATTTAGCAACTATTTAAGTGCCAAGTATATACCAGGCAATGTGTTAGGTATTCAGAGGGCAATGGTGAGTGAAAGTCAACATCTCAGAGCACAAACGGTTCCTGCTGGGTCCGACACAGTCTTGAACTTGCTGGATGCTGTTTCTGTAATGCAGAGACAATACACACCCCACCCCACTTAGAAGTCTGTGATGAGAATAAAAAGAGAAAGCGTATATGGGGATATATTACAAACTGTAAAGCACTATGCAAATCAAGACTATCAAATGCTTCTCGCTTCCCAACTGTCTCCCAATGCTTAGTCCATATTAACCTAGCAGTGTATGGCGCATAGTTAAGTGCACTTTCCCCTACGGTTTCTCTCTAGACCATGCTACACTCCCCATAAGTTCAGATCTTCCTGCTTGACAGGCTAATGTGTTGTTGCCATCCCCCATGATATTTAGTCTAATTCTGATTTGAGGCTACGGAAGTGACAAGTGAAGCTATTTTAGAGGTGCCTGGGGTCGTAAAACATTTTGAAAATTATTTTGCTGTCGCAGTCACGTCAGAATAGATCTGCATGAAGATTCTGTGGTTGTGAAGTGAACATGAGGTGCCTTTCTGCTTGTGCTCTTGAGAGAGCTGGCATGATGAACGGTGCTGTCAGGAGTCACTTTGCTGAACGCCAGGGAGGCCCACATGGAGCCCGCTGAGCCAGGGCCTTGGGGATCTGCCCTGCAACTCTGAGGAAGCTTTACAACCAGGAGTGCCTAGAAGGATCCAGGAACAGGAAACAAAGAGTCTCTTGCCACCAAGAGACTCTTTCTTTCTTTCTTTCTTTTTCTTTTTTTTTTTTTTTTGAAGTGTCAGAAGTGGATGTCTTTTTTCAACAGGAGAGAACCAGAAAGCACTGTGAGTGTGAGGAAGTATCCATTTTGCACTTTCTAAAAGAATAACTGAGAAAAGTTGCAAAAATCAGAACTGAAATTCTCTAGCCCTTTATTCCCTCCTCTTAGTTTGTGCATTGAGCCTATCTGCCCTCTTTAAGTAATGATAGCAGTGGGGGCACCTGGGTGGATCAGTGGTTGAGCATCTGCCTTTGGCTCAGGTCATGATCCTGGAGTCCTGGCATTGAGTCTGCATCAAGCTCTCTGTGGGGAGCCTGCTTCTCCGTCTGCCTATGTCTCTGTGTCTCTCATGAATAAATAAATATCATCTTTAAAAAAAAAGTAACAATAGTAATGATATGGGAGCACACTGACCAAAAATACAGCTTTTAAACAATAGCCTTGAAAGAAGAGCTTTCCAGAAGAGGAAGCCCAGGGTTGGCGGTGGTCATGGAGGGGTCTGTCTGTTTACCACAGACAGGAAAGAAATGTAAGGAGGGATCAAGGGTGGGGGGACCAGAGTCTACACTACAAACACCAGGGCCACAGAGTTAACTACTTCATTTATCTCTGTGTATTTTTACAGCACATAGCTGGGGAATACATATACACAAAAGAATTCTACTCCCAAAGCATCAAGATAATCAAAGCACAAATATAACTTCTAGATTATCTTCTTCTAACCCTCACTAAGTAGGCTGTGAGGTCCTTTAGGATTAGAGCCAAATGTTACCCATTTCTGGACCAAGCATGTTACATAGTGCTTTAGACAGAGAATGCCTTCCAGGGGCACTCATTGAATGAACGAATGACCAAACAACAGTGAAAGAACTAAGAGACAGGAAGAGGAGACAGGTGAAGAGATTGAGATGGAGAAAAGAAGAGAAAAAAAAATTGTATAGAGAGTAATGAGCATATAAAGTTAACGGATAAAAATCAGAAACTATGGTGGTTTGTCCAGCCTAAACTGCTTGGCTGATTAAAACAAACAAACAAACAAACCAGCCAGGTGAGTTGGGTGTTTTGTGAAGGGAAGCAGAAAGTCAACACACCGTGGTTTTCTTCCTCTCTCACCATAGACCCTATCTTGCCAGAAAAAAAGCAGAAGAAAAGTTACCTTTTTCAGATAAAAATCCGTCTTGCACATGACCAGGTTATCTCAGCTTCCTGATTCCCGAAGCCTTCTATAGATCTATAATTCTAGAATGTGGTAACCAAAATCACTCTGCCTTCTGCCATCCCCTAATTCTATGCACAAAGGTCATCCACACATAGAGTCACCATCATATGTCCTACCCCACTAATGCACTGGAAGCATTCAAAGTGGTGTATCAGATTCAGCAGCTTTCAGACAAAGAATATAATTTTTAATGCACTGTGGCAAAGTAAGCGTCATGGTGCTTTTGACCTTCATTATTTGTTCTGAATAGAACCACATGGTTCTCAAAGCTTGCAAGAGCATATTTCCACAAACCTCCATCAAGTAACAATTATTGATGATTCTAATCTCTTTCAATAAATATTTTAGAACATGGCAGAATCATGGTGTCAGTAGGAGACATCCTCAAAATGTCCTCCTGGATAGGGGCTATTATTTTTCTAGTTACACAAAAGAGAGAGCTTTTATCCCCCTTCTCAGTAGACTGATGTATTTATGTCACAAATCTCCACATAAAGATTTTAATAGCCAAGAAATTGTTACTCCTATGTCTTCTATCAAATATATGAACCATTCTGGCTCTCCATTTTGCCTCTTTTATGTCAACTTATACCTACCTGCCACCTTCAAAAGCTCTCTCTCTAGGCCCTGGGGAAAAGTTGCAATTGAACAAGGATGTGTCCAGACCCGGTATAGACCAGTGACTCTTAAGATTCATCTGGATAAGCAGAGATGTACTCCAAAATATGTCCAGCCCTTTTTATATAACTTATCCTCCCAGCGTGGCTTACCAGAGCATTTCCAAAACCACAATTTACAATTCACAATGGAACACATGTTATGTTACTTACAAACAAAGGCACACATCCATTTTATAATAATAACAATATAAAAACAATCATAACAATACCAACTTGAACTGCAACTTGCAGTTACCTTCTGGCTCCCCAGAAGGGGAGCAAAACAAACAACAAACAGAATTTAAAATGTAAAGTACTAGTGAAAGACAAAGGCTTGTGTCAATTGTATCTTACCTCTGAAGGAACTAGAGTTCCTAAAACACAGGCTGGGCATTCTATATCCTTTAATTCAGCTGTGCCATCCATCAGTAAATGGTGGGCATTCATTAATTCTCACTAACCATGAATGCATGAAGAATGAAAACCTCCACCTAAGCCTTGCAGAGAAATTGACAATAGAAGCCAAGTTTCAAAAGGGACCCACTGAGTCACACAGATCCTACCTCTGGACTGCAATTCTCACGACTTCCCCATTTCATGCCTCTGGGCATGATTCGGACACCATGATGTCTGGCCGATGCAACTGCTCAAACAGCTTCCAGAAGGGAGGACCACACTACTGGTCATCTACAAAACATGAAATACATAATCAGGCTGCCATCAGACTTCTCAGCAGCAGCCCTGCATGTTAAAAGTTAAAAATGTATTCAAAGTTCTACAAGATTCTGAACCTGAAATTCTATAGTCATGCAAAAAAACAAGGAAGAATAAACATAACATAAAGGTGTGTTTGGACATGCAGGGACACAGAATACTGATAAACCAAGGACCATTTGTGAGTCTGACATTTGAATATATACTACAGACAAAAAATAAAGTTGAAACCAAAACAGAGGATTCCAAGAAAAGAGAAGCTACCCCAAAAACCCAAGACATATTGAAGGGCTAACAATTATTGATGCTGTAAGCAGATTCAAAGAGCAACCAGCCCACATACAGTAGGAAATTGATGTCTCCAGAAGGAAAAGTCTTGTGTGTGGTAAAAATGAGGTGGGGTGATTTTGAGAATATGGTTAAAAATCACTGTTAATCTGATAGCTATTGGGCAAAAACAAAACTGCCACAAAGGATAGATTCACTTATAAAAAGCCAACTGCCATTGTTTAAATATGAGTCGTACTAAAATATGGCAAAATTGTAATAAAAGTGAATTCATTTAACTTTGACACTAAGAAGATTCTTTTTCAAATGCAAAAATGTTGTAACACTTGACCTAAAAGGAAATGTAATCACAGGCCTTTATCTGAATTTGCAGTGAATAATATGTACATGGCCATTAAAACAAATAATATTTATTGGCTTTCAGCCTCCAGTGAAAGCTAAAGACAAAGCTCTTAATAATTATGGTTTCAGAAAGGAAGGTAAATGTTTCAGTATGACTGTGTAAAATTAAAAGAAGAGTTGCCAGAAATTGGGAAGTAAAGGGCAGGAGAAGAAAGAGAAGAAAGAGCTCGGATATAAGCATAATATTATGAAACTAATCAAAAGGGGAACGATAAAGAGCAGTGCCTAAAAGTGGTTGTTTTGGAGGAGTAAAACTGAGATTGAGAAAGAATAAGCAGAAAAAAACTATACTTTTCATTTCAAACCCTCTCTGTTTACAAAAGCTAAGTGAACAATACATATATCAAATCCTCATGTTATACAGCTTAAATATGTACACTTTTTATATCAATTATATCTCAATAAAGCTGGAAAATAAACAAGTATACCTTGGGCATTTCCTTTAAACAATATAAATAAAATATATTAACATGGACAAAAGGAGTTCTTAAATGGAAAAGCACAGCATAATCTGAGATATGTTGATATGGCTATACATATGCTCAAGAAAAAGCTTCAGAGAATATAGGCCAGCTCATAAATGTTTTCACACTCATAAAATGGGATTACTGGTGGTTTTTCATTTTCTTCTTTACATCTTTTATGTGTTATCTTTTTTTTTTTTTGTAATGGGCACATCTTAGAAACAAAAAAAGTTTTATTCTTGAAAATCTATTTTTTTATTTATTTGACAGAGTACACACAGTGTGTGCATGTAGGGGGAGGGACAGAGAGAGAATATCAAGCAGACTCCCCACTGAGAGGGTAGCCAGACAGTGGGCTCAATCTCACAACCCGAGATCATGACCTGAGCCAAAATCAAGAGTCAGGCGTTCAACCAACAGAGCCACCCAGGCACCCCTTGAAAATCAAATTTTAAAACATATCCTTAAATTCTACAATTAACCAATTTTAAAAATCAATATATTACTTCTAGATTTTTATAACATTTTGAAGTATTTTAATATTTAAAGTTTTTATATAAGTGGGATCATGAATACATACATTAATATTTTACATAAATGGGATTATAAATAACATACCATAATTTTTTCACACTATTCACCATTCATTTATTTACATGTTCATGCCTCCATTATGTCACCTATTACCCAAACCAGTAGGCATGTCTATTTGTCAAATCTGTTTTTTCCAGAGGATAAGATCCTGAAGCTAAGAACCATGTTTTAATAATCCTATATTCCCAATTCCTTGTATGTAAAAGGTATGTGATGTGAATCTTGATCAATTTGAGAAAAAGTTTGAGGTACTGCCCTCCTGTGTGCATAATTACAAAACATGCCCTTTGTAAATGTTGTGTTCAGGCACCCGACAAAAGAACTAAGGTGACTGTTTAACAATGCAAAGCCCTCACATTGTTCCATCTTCACCTCCTGATGGTAAATTCCTGATCCACTGGAGAGCTAGACGGGATTTTCTTTTCTGCGGGATCATTTCATGTGAAAAAAAAGGTACAGGTTATTAAAAGGTAACTTTGCACCATTAGGGCTTTTGTGGGAGCTCTGATGGGCCTCCAGCAGAGGGCGCAGGGGTTCCCCAAAAAAAGACCTCATCTTACATTGAAGAGAAAGATCTCCTCCAGATTTTTTCTACAGTTCCTCATCCCCACAACGAGATGATAAATTAAGTCCCCAATTTTAGTGAGTCATCACTCCTCAAGTGACTGCCCTACTGTAGCACCAGGGCAGCCAGGCAAAGTACTATGCCCCTCTGGGTGACAATGATGTCACTGGAAGTAAATACCCCAAAGGAGGCAGGAAGAAATAGGAGGTGGGGGAGAACAACTTCAGCTTTTATAGTTTCTTCTAAAGTAATCTGTCGGGAAACCTGGGTGGCTCAGTGGTTGAATGTCTAGACGCGTTTGGCTAAAGAAGTGATCCTGGGGTCCTGAGATAGAGTCCTGCAACCAGCTCCCTACAAGGAGCCTGCTTCTCCCTATGTCTCTGCTCGCGCTCTCTCTCTCTCTCTCTCTCTCTCCCTCTCTCTCTCTGTGTGTGTGTGTGTGTCTCCCATGAATAAATAAAAATCTATAAAAAAATAATAATCTGTCAAATGACATCAAAATTGATTGCAGTCAATATCTTTCCCATGAAAATCACCTAAACTTATTTTTTTCTCAAAAACATTTTATGTATCTTTTGCTTTAAGTTAAATTAAGACTGTATTTCCTATCCAGTACTCAACAGTACTCAGAAACGAATATGGCACATTTTAGAAATAGATGAAGAAGCTTAAGAAGTACAAACCTTCAGTTATAAAACAAATAAGTCATTGGGATCAAAAGTACAGTGTTGGGAATATAGTCAATAATATCGTAATAACTTTGTATAGTGACAGATGCTACCATGGTATCATGGTAAGCATTGCCTAAGTATGTAATTGCTGAACCACTATGTTGTACACCTGAACCTAATATTGCATATCAACAATACTTTGATTTATTTTTTTTTAATTTTTTTTATTTATTTATGATAGCCACACACAGAGAGAGAGAGAGAGAGAGAGAGAGAGAGAGGCAGAGACACAGGCAGAGGGAGAAGCAGGCTCCATGCACCGGGAGCCCGACGTGGGATTCGATCCCGGGTCTCCAGGATCGCGCCCTGGGCCAAAGGCAGGCGCCAAACCGCTGCGCCACCCAGGGATCCCTATACTTTGATTTAAAAAAGAATTTTTTTCAAACTGAAAACCCCTGTGACCACCACCCAGATAAGAAAATTTAAAATTACCAGAAGCTGCCTATTCATGACCACACTGAGTCAAAGGTAAACAAAATGCTGAAAATTTTATCACCGTAGACTAGTTTTGCTCAGCTTTGAAATTCATATGAATAAAATCATATAGAAAAGTGCTCTGTCAATAGTAGCTACCACTGCATTACAACCATGAAAACTTTTGTTAAATGAAGAATAATAAGAAGTTAAACTCCAATCCTCAGGAAACTCTAAGCAAACCTTATAAATAACATTCTAAATCAGATTTATCCACCGTGTAAATGGAGAAACTGGACTCAAATGTAAGTTTTAAAATTGCTTAAGCAAAGATCACACCCTCAGCTCAGTAAGTGGCTAAATTGTAGCTCGAACCTAGATGTTCTCACTCCAAAATATTCTTTCTTCTATTTCACACAACCAGATGAAGAAGTAAGATATTGCACTTCTACTGGTAAAGCACCACATCACTTAAGGCTGATAACTCTTAGAACACTGAGTTGAGCAAACAATCAGTTCCCCTCTAGGGAATGCATCGGCATTTGGTGACATTACAAGGCTAGCTCTTGAATGGCATGAGTGTAGCGTAAAGACAGGTACAAGCCATGTTTACCTTACAAGTTTACTCCTATTAAAGGCATTTCAATTCTAATGGGGATATAACCAAAGAATGGTTTTATTTCATCACTGTTTCCAAGTTTAATGTTATTGAATTTTCCCTCTCCATTATGTAAGGATATTTTAGCCAAATCTCATAGGTTTTAGGCACCTTCTAAAAACCCAGTCCAAAAAATAATAAATACCCAGTCGGTTAATATTTCAATCTCATACTCAATTCAAAGACTAACTACTTCTTCTATCATAGAGTGGATCAGTGGCTCAAGTAGTTTAATGTGAAGAGGAAGACATGATCCGCTTTTATCCTCTTCCTTCCCTACTATGTAGAATTACAGAATGGGAGAAAATGGTGTACTTCTGGATCACTTCTTTTCCTCCCCTCCCCTCTATCTTGATCCTTGTGGTGAAGTCTGAGAAGGAGAAATAAAGGACTCAAAGTCACTTCTATGTAACTAGCCACCCGTCAGTAATGAGACATCAATGATCTCCCTCTCATTCATCTTGTTCTATGAAATGGTGGTAGCCCATGCTGATATAACAGCATATGCCAATATGGGGCACATGCCAATGTTCTGGCCTCCATGTAAATCAGGGTTCTCAACAGCAACCCTACTGATATACTGACATGGATAATTCTTTGTCATGTGGACTGCCCTGTCCATTGTATGATGATGTTTGGCAGCACTCCTGGCCTCTATCCACTATAAGCTGTAGTACCCTTCTCCCACTTGTTACAATTAAAATTGTTAATTGTCCCCTAAAGGGTCATTCAGCCTGAATGAGAACATGAACAAAGATAATATGTGTATTGCTCTCGAGCAGCCTCAGGAGCAATGTGTACTCCAAATCTTTCCCTAGGTGGGGGAAATATTGTTTAGCCTAGATGTCACTTGAGCAGGCCAAGGATCAGTTATCCTTTAACCTTTACCCTTTAACCTTTCTATTCTTAATGTGTAGTCTTCCTAACCAATCATGCTTCTCTTTTGAGCTCTCCAAGAACAGTAGAAAGTTGGAATATAAGCATATTTGGATACAGGATCTCTAAAAAGGTAATTTAATTAAAATGAGAGAACATTAGACATTAGTTAAAATTGAGGACATAATCCAATATGATGAGTCTCTAGGAGAAGAGTAAATTTGGGGTGCCTGGATAGCTCAGTAGGTTGAGCATCTGACTCTCGATTTTTGGCTCAGTTCATGATCTCAGAGTTGTGGGACAGAGCCCTGAGTCAGGCTCCATCCTCAGCACAGAGTCTGCTTGGGTTTCTCTATCTCTTTCTCAGCCCCTCCCCCCCATTCACATGTGAAATAAATAAATAAATAAATAAATAAATAAATAAATAAAATATTTAGAAGAGTAAATTTGGACATAGACAAGTACAGGGTAAAAGCAATGTGAAGACACAGGGAGAAGACAGTCACCTACAAATTAAGAAGATACCTCAGAAGAAACTAACTCTACCAACACCTTGATGGACTTCTAGCCCCCAGAACTGTGAGAAATAAATTTCTGTTATTCAAACCACCCAGTCCATGGTACTTTGTTGTGGGAGCAATAGCAAACTAATACATACCAGTCCACCCCTATTCTTGCCAACTTGGGGTGGGGAGATGGTTGAATAAGAAGGGTAGATTGTACCTCTTCTATTTAAGCCCTAGAGAGGTGCTTATCCCCAGTTTTTTGGTGTTCTCATTCAAATGAGGGATACTTGGACACTTTTCAACTCTGAGCCCTTATCATCAATTCTGGAACAACAGAAGAAAAAGATTCCACTCTCTGTCATGGTATAGATGCACCTACTGGGATGCATCCAAAAAGCATCCCCCAAAAAGCCATATTTTCAGCATTGCAAAGAGAAAAATAGCTCCTCTATTGTCCACTGCTATCATACATCTCATAAATGCCTCATAAGGCAATAGCACCTTGTGTATATGAACCTGGGTGAAGGTTCTATGATGCAGTGCCATGTCTGCTTGGTGATTTCATGGACAATATACCATAAACATGGCCAACTTATGGAATAATCTCTTTGCATTGCTGGCTCAGAAATTGTTTTCAAACACTGGTCAAGGTCTGGACGGCATCCTTCTAAGCAGACATAAATCACTGCCTTGAGTGCTCTGAACAATTCTAGGACAGGAAATGATCTTGGCAGCCACCTAACATAATCCCTCATCTGATGTTTCAATGGCTTCCATCTACCTATGACCATACTAGCTTGCACATAAAACAGAACACCTGAGAAATAAAACCATGTGAGGATTCTAGATGCATAAGCCCTCTCTGGAGGGTGAATGCAGCATTATGCATATCCACAGGTAAAACCTTACCTTTAAAGAAGCTGGTCTTTGAGATTCCTCATTGAATAGGAAAACACTGTTTACATTCCTAGTCACCTCCCTCAGCATTCTGCCCCTCTAGGCCCCATGACTGGGCTCCATGAGGTGTCAACACTATGTACAGTGAATAGAGAACATCAAAAGAATTTGATAGGCCAGTCTTAGCCTAGGACAAGTAGTTGGATATTTGATCTTGGGCAAGTCCATCAGTCACTTGTGACTTTTAGTTTCTTCATCTTAAAAAGGGAGGATAAAAATATACAGTTTTAACGTTTATGGTGTTTTATGGTTCAAATGTTGCTTTCCATTTTTAATTTCCCAAAATCTCATCTCATACATATATATAAAAATATACATATATAAACATATAGATGTACATATATAAAATTCTGCCCATATCCTACTGATCAGCTTCCCTTATCTATCTGTAATACCTAAGTCTCCACAGACCTTACCACTCTGGGTAATGTTATCCTTGCGAAACCTCCTTGAAATTGCAGTTAATTTCTGCAATTAGAGGAGGGAGGTGTTAAGGGGTTTGGATAATGTGTTAGTTTTCTATCACTGCCACAACAAATAACCACAAACATAGTGACTAATAACAACACAAATTTATAATCTCACAGTTCTGTAGGTCAGAAGTTTGAGCTGGTTGAAATGCTTTCTCTAATCCAGTTTTCAAAAGGAAGAAATTAAGGTATCAGCCAACTGGGTTCTTACGGGAGGTTCTGGTAAGAATCTGCTTCCCAGCTTATTCAAGTTCTTACGGTTTTAGTACTGAGGTCCTATCAGCTGGAGCAGCCCTTATCCTCTAGTGGCACAGAAGCAAAGGCCCATGTGCAAGGCCCTGCTCTCAGAGCCAGCAATGGCATGTGGAATGCTTAGAAACTCTCCAACTTCTCCTTCTCCTGAAACTCCAACTTTCAGCCAGAGAAAGTTATCTGCTTTTAAAGGCCCATGTAATTAGACTGTGCCCATGGGAGTAATCTGGGAAAATCCTCTCTTAAAGTCTATACCCTTGGGTGCTGAGGTAGCTCAGTTGGTTAAGCATCTACCTTCAGCTCAGATCATGATCCCAGGTTTCTGGGATCAAGTTCCACATCAGGCTCCCTGCTCAGTGGAGGAGTCTGTTTCTCTCTCTGCCTCTTCCCCCCTTCTCATGCCCCCTCTTTCTCCCCCCCCACTCATTCTCTCTCAAAATAAATAAAATGAAATCTTTTTTTAAAAAGTCTATACCTTTAATTACAACTGCAAAGTCCTTTTCCTTGTAATATGATATATTTACAGGTTCTAGGAATTTTGGAACATTTTTGGGGAGACATTATTCTGCTTACATGGTGAGAAGAAAAAAATAGATTAGGGCAGAGAAACAGCTTTCTCCATAGCATTGATTTGTCCAGTGATTTTTCTTCTCTCTGATTCAACTGGGCACTTCAAATAGCGGCTTACATTTAATATGCATAATTATATGTGTGGCACTTTACTAGATCTAAATGTACTACCTCATTTAATCCTCATAAAATCTTATGCAGTAAACCCCATTTTACATCTGAGGCAACTGAGGCTCAAAAGAACAAGAATTTTAACACCCTTTCTGTGATGCCAGAATCCCACACCCTCAACATTTTTACCACTGAGAAGTCAGAAGCTCAGAGATCATGTGACTTGCCCAAAAAATGCACAGGTGGTTAATGAACATGTCGGGAAGCAAGTCAGATCTCCACCTGTCTTCACACATCCTGCTTTAGTGACTGGCCCTCCGTTCCCATATGCTTGATGCCCTGCAGTCAGAGTTGATCTGACCACACATCTGTCCATGCAAAACCATGGCACTAGCTCTGTCTAGTACTCTCTTCTCCATATCTCTGAAAGTACATGTTCTGCTGTGGTCACAGTAGCTTTGAAAATAGTGGGGCATTTTTTAATACTATAAATGCCATACTTTATAATGCTAAAATATAAATTTGATAGAACTAGCTAGGCATTTTAGCTTGGACTCTCATAATTACCTTCCAGCACACGAGGCAGAAAAGAATAACTACCTAGACCAACAGGAAATGGAAAGAGGATAATTCACCATCAGAAATTGTGAGCGAATGACTACAATCTATAATACTCACTCTTCTGTTTCATCTGCAAGCACTTGCTCAAGCATGTAAATATGCAGGTGGTCCTAGAACTGTTACAACCCACTGTGTAATTGATGACACACAATACTAAAGATTTATTCATGTCCCTAAGGCCAGATATTCATTTGAACATCATAATATACAGAGCAATTAATGAGCTTTTTCCATAACTCACCGATAGAGCATTCTGAAATTTTACTGAAGTTCCTTTCAAGTGTGGATGTTGACATCATGGCCATTTGTGTGAAGAGTACTATTTTCAGACATAATCAGCAAACCTAGGAAGTTACTATATAAGCCTCATTTAATGTCTTTAAGGAATGGGGTATTTGGCATAAATTAAGTGTGATTATTCTTATATAGTGGATCAGTTAATAATATTTATATATACTTTCTAATTTAATGACCACAGCAACCCATACAAGATGGGTGTTATTATGCCCAACATGTACCTGAGAACACTAAGGCCCAGAAATGATAAGTAGCTAATCCAAGATCAGACAATTATAAAGAGGCAGAATCCTGAATTCGCAATCATCCCAGTCTGATGCCAGTGCCCATTCCCTCTAGGGCCTTCCCTGCTACTTATTCAGTATCTTCTTCAAAGGCAAATTATGTAACATTCATTAAAGAGTTTCCACTTGCTCACCTCATGGAAAAGGATTTGGCAATTTATCTAAAGAAATTTTCTTTGGCCACGTAAGAGGCAAAATAAATTCACCTTAAGTTTAAAAGGATGGAGGAGTTAGCCATGCTACGGACTTATTAAATGGTTGCTATTTAGTTTTCAAAGTTGCCCTAGACTTGTTATATACCCATTATACAGATAATAAAAGCAAGGCTGAAAAATTTAAAGTCCCACAGCTACTAAAGAGCTGATCCATGACTAAAATCCAAGTCTTTGCCACCCTCTATCCTCCGCTACACCATGCTGCCTCTGAGGTGAGAGAGAGAAGCCAATGGGAGACCCTGGATTCAGAAAGAGCCCACATCTGAAAGAACTATGAAATCAGCCATCATGAGCTAGGAGAATAAAAATTTTATTGCTTCCCTACCAGGTTGTCTTGACCATAATGACTTTTTTCATACCTAGATTATTTTACTTAACATCCCTGCAACCCAGAACAATAACCCCCAAGCCCTGCTATTGCTAACAAAAAAAAAAAAAAAAACTTCACCAGAAAAAAAAAATGAATAAAAAAGTTAGAAACAATTGATGGTTATTATGTTATTATGGCACATATGGTATGGCAAAGAAATCTCTGGTAATGTGTGCTGCGGAATGGAATTAAGGACTTGAAGATAAAATAGTCCCCTTTCTTTTATTCTTCCCACATGCTGACATGGTATTGCTCCATAATTTTTTTGTCACAGCTTTCAGATAAATCAGTAGAACCACTACCTCTCTTGTCAAGCCAGTTTCAAATGACACCAGAGCACTGAGCTGGGGTGGCAGGACTCTCCCCCTGCTAGCTGCTTGTGCGTGACCACACCCCACCCACCCCCGGAGAGGACTGCATCTTGCTTACTAGACAGAGATAAATTCCTCGCTGGCATGCTCATCAGACACTAAGCCAAACTCATCTCTTTCCTCCTCTCCTTTCCTCCCTCACTCCGGTTATTTATAGAGATCACAGGTGAATCGGGGGAAATTATTACAGCGCAGTGACTGCTGAAAGGCTGGGAGCTAAAAGAAGATGGATTATCATGGCTCTGACATGATTTGTATGGATTTCCAAAATTAAGCTGTTCACTTAGAGTGACCACCTTCCTCCCGCCCTGGGCTTCGCAGCTGCCCTGGTGATAACCTTCATCTGTACTTGTGAGTCCAGAAAGCTGAGCACATTTCCCATTACCTTGCAAGTGAGTGTGTGGGGTTCTTCTGGCCCCTCTGTAATAGCAGGGCTGCTGGTGAACAGAGTGATAAACACCTACTGAGAGGGATGTAGCGTGAAAAGATCTCATCACCTGCCATTAGCTCACCGATGAATAATGCAGCATTTTCCATGGCAGGTGTCAGGGGTGGGAGGGAGAATTGCTCCTGTGAATGCTCTAGTGAGCACTTCAGCACAAAGTAAGGGGTAAGAGCAACAGATGCATGTGATAAAATTACACAAGCTATTGTATTTTAAAAGAAGGGGAACTTTTACTTCACAAATACCTGGCAGGGCTCCTTTCTTTCTGTTTCTGCCCATTCAGTCAAGGCAGGCTAATGCTGCCTTGTCTTAAACTTTTACCATTCTAATCTGGACACCGGGCAAAGGGATACTTTCCCTTTCATTGCACTGCTCAGCTAATAGCACATTTCTCCCTCCAGTTCTAGTTCTTCCTCTGGTTTGTAAATCTTGGTTTTGATTTACATATGTGTGGATCTTCATTTTATTTTCATTAAATGTTGGGCAAAATAGATACATCAAACAGGAGCAAATATAATTTCTTTGTGCACTGGTACTGACACGTGCATGTGACACACATGAAAGTGGTAATTTGAAGCCAAAAGAATGGGCAGCTAATAGGCTTACTACCTTTAAGAATCTGCCTGAAGAGAATGATATTAGTCCAGCAGAATCTAAGACAAAAGTGGGATCCATTATTGGTTAGTCACAGCACACAAACTCCTCTATCCTGAGAGCCACATGAAGATTAAGTTTCAGTCAACTTTCCTCAAGATTGGCACAACTTCTGAGCACTTGGAATAGTTTTTCATTTTTCTGCCAGTTGTCATATATTTTCTAATATGGCCAGACATGTGAACTTGACTCCACGACTAATTAGCCACCAGCCTCACATCTAAATCCCTCATACTGAGGCCCAAATGCCAAATCCTCTTGTTGTATAGAGCATTACAAATTAAGGTGAGGAGGAAAATTTTAAATGACAGAAACAGTCCTCTGGCTATAATTAGGCTAGAGAATTTTAAATGTGGTATACACTGCTACCACTAGAACAGTTGTCAAAGAGCATGTGCAGCAGCAACTTGCCCCCTACACCTAATTCCAGGTCTGCCCTTGTCACTGGAGCAAATGAAGATCCAAGCCTTTCCTGCACATCACGGGGGAGGGTAAACAGGTGGGCCAGACAGAAGCATCACAGTAAATTAAAACAAAGCTTGCCTTTGACACTACACTGATGCCCTTCTTTGTCACTTGGGCCATCATTTTTCAGAGCACATGCCCTGACAAGGGTGAGTTCACTTAGACAGTTGAGAGGACAGAAATGGAGCTGTCCCTGAGAATTAGGGACACAAGTCAATGCATCATCTCTTTCACCTCATTACCCCCAAGAGACCAGGATCTATATAATGCCTTCAACTGCCTAATAATATCTAGTTTAGTCTTGCCTTCCTCCAAAATATGCCAGCTTCCTTAATTACCACTGATACATCTCTTCAAAACTCCCAACCCCTTGTTAGAAAGCTATCAGAATCTATTCATTAATTCAGCAATATCTACTAAGCATATATGATGTGCCAGGACTATAGTTAAATACTAGGGCTGATCATGTCCCTGTCCAAAGGAGAACTATATCCCAGTAGAGGAAAGAGGTATTCAGTAACCAAATAAACAAGCAAGTATTTAGGCATTGTAACCACTGCTATATAAGAAATAAAAGAGCAGGCTGAGGTGCTAAATAGTAACCAGGAAGGGCTACAGTAGTTGAAGGCCATGTACAAGTAGCATCTGACCAAAGAGTAAGGAAGAGAGAGCCAGCTGTTAGTCCAGGTCCTCTAAGAAGCAGATTCCAAGAAAGGATTAAAGGTGTAAAGATTTGACTGGAAAAAAGGCCTATGCTGAAAGGAGGGAGAAGGGGAAGGCTGACATTGTCATGAGACTATCATGCAAGCCAGACCCCAGGTGAAATAAAGAGGGAGAGAAGGTTGATTAGATGAATCCTGGGCTCCTATGCAATGTAATAAATGTTCAGCAAAGCTGCCTTGGGTTTCTGGAGCCAAAGTTGAGAGACAAAGAAGCCCCACATCTCCTAAGAATAAGGCCCCCAAGTATCCCCATAACACTCAGTCTTCACAACATTCAACCACTGTACCAGGGGGAGCAGCCTGGGAGGCCAGTCCTTGATGCAGATTCGTTGATAGATTTCCAATCACAGCAACCTTCAAGGGGCTTTCAGTCAGTCACACTAGAGGTAGAAGAAGATATGAGAAGCTCATTCTCATGACAACCATGATAGCCATATGAAGAATGGAAGAAAGGGAATTCCAGGGAGAAGGAGCAGCAAGGACAACTAGACGGAGGTTGAAAACCACCTGGAATGAATGAATCTTTTTACAGTATATGAGAGTAAACAGAAGCTGTCATATGGGGAAAACTGAAAAAGGTATATGGGCCCAAGAAAAGGAAAATGATCATTTAAGACATTCATATTCATGAATGAAATGCTATGTGGTCAGTAATTTGGACTTTAACGTAAGGGATTTCAATCTCTCCCAACCCCAACAACAGATACAGATACACACACACATACACACTTTACTCTCACAGTAACAGATGGATTGGTAGGTATTAGGAAACTAGCCATAGTGCTAAAAAAAAAAAAAAAAGTATAGGAATGTGCTGAGCAAAGGAGCTAAAAGTCGAGTATATATGTTTGTGAGGGGCAGAAGTGATCTCTCCTTTTTATTAGATTGGCATTTTTCTATGGGAATTTAAAATATACTGGGCTGAGAATCTGGTACCCCAACTAAAAAGAAAAGAATTATCAAAGTCACTAAGGGAAGATCATGCAGAAAGATGACACACAGATCAAGATACCTGCAAAAGAAGTGAAAATTTTGATTCATGCTGGATGTTTCCAAACTAGGTTTAGAATAAAGACATCTTGAAGGCTTAACTATATGATCAAGGTGGCCACAGATATAATTTTCTCTTTGGGGAAATGCAAAAGTAGTACTGCTAATCTGGGTCATGATATTATAAATTTATTTTTAAATAATTCAAAAACAATGTTACCTATTTTTCTGTACCACTAGTAAAGGTTGAAATCAAGATGTACATCTTCTCTGTTTAATTATCCCTAGATTTTAATACTGTTATTTGCCCTCAGTGGGGATCAAAGACCTGTTTCTTGAATTAAATTTCAATATACGAAATGGCTAAGAACATTGTCTAATGGAAATATCAATGTTACCCATTAAGTATTGCCTTAGACGGTTTTTCCTTTTGGAACTAATTAGTATTATTGGTTTTTATTAAGCAAGATGGTTCTTGTTAATTGGTGGTAACATTTTTTAAAATTCCATTCAATGATCAATTTAGATTTTAGTAATGAAAAGGGGGAAGAAATAAGTCATGTGAATTAAACAGGGTTGCACAGAAGAAACCAGCTATAATGGGTTGAACTGCACCCCTCCCCAGAAGATATGTTCAAGGCCTAACCCTCAGTACCTATGAGTGTTGACTTTTTTCAGAAATAGAGTCTTTGCAGGTATAATTAAAATATGTTAAGAAAAGGACACACCAGATTAGGATGGGCAATAAATTCAATCATCGATGACTTTTGAAGAGGATAGACACACAGAGGGTAAGATATACAAAGATGTCATGGGATGATGGAGGCAGAGATTGGACCGATGTAGCTATAAGCCAAAGGATGAAAAGAACTGCCAGCCAACACCAGTAGGTAGGGGAGAGACATGGAACAGATTCTTTCTCTGAGATTCCAAAGGGAACCAAACCTGCAAACCTTAATTTTGGACTTCTAGCCTCTAAAACTGTGAAAGAATACATTCCTATGGTTTTAAGCCATCAAGTTGGTGGAACTTAGTTATGGCAGCCCTAAGAAACTTATACATCAACTGTGTTCCTTTTGATCCTGAATTTATGTTAAGAGTATTTAATAGGGGGGATCCCTGGGTGGCGCAGCGGTTTAGCGCCTGCCTTTGGCCCAGGGCGCGATCCTGGAGACCCGGGATCGAGTCCCACGTCGGGCTCCCGGTGCATGGAGCCTGCTTCTCCCTCTGCCTGTGTCTCTGCCTCTCTCTCTCACTGTGTGCCTATCATAAATAGAATTTAAAAAAAGAGTATTTAATAAAAAACAAAAAAACCTTATCTTCTAAAATAGTGACATTGAAACAGAATCCATGCAGATTGGATGGAGTATGTCACATCATCAGTAACTCTCCTTTGAAATGAAACCATATCTATCACCTATGCCCTAAGTTGTAATGGGCTTGAGGCTATCAGAGGAGTACATACAAGAGGGCCTGGTCCAGGCATCTTGTTTTCTAACCTGCTCAGAGGAGCAATACACCATTCATAATACTTGGTGAACACTGCCTTGGTGAGTGGTATTTAGGCAGCCTGGAAAACAAAACCAGGCCAGCCCCTCAGCAATTCTGAACAGCTGTTAGGAAGCCAGTAAGATTGGGCCATTTGAACATGCCTCACCAAGTTCATTAGGACATGCCAGCACACATTATTATAACTGAAAATCATGTACCAGAACAGACTCTTTAGAGAATAGGTTATTATCACCTGGCTGTTCAGTAACATAGCTTCTCACAGATATTGTTAACTATATCACTATCCTTAGACAAAGCCGAACTATGATGATCCTCTTTTCCAATTATAACAATCATATCTGTGGCATGCCATTGTTCTTGAAATGTGATGAATTCACAAGTTTGTTCAAAGCCTGGTCTCAAAAATGCAAGTATTTCTCTTCATAAAAACTATGACTTCCTAAGGACTTTCTCAGTTAGGGATAAGGAATAGAAAAATATTTTGAAAGAATAACTCAATGCTATTTTTAATGTTGTTGATACTATTAGCTTCTTATCTGAGAACAAAATTGCATATCCCCTTAAATTTGAGGGAATTGTCAAACTTACTTTATATGTCAGACTTACTAAAATATATGTGCACACACACACACATTAAGAGTATACAGGAAAAAGCAAAGAAACAGAAGCATAAAGAGGTCAAATATATTCTTAAATGAGGTATATGGTGACATTTTCGGACCCTTAAATAAATTAAAATTTCTAACTTCAAGAACATCTAAGTAATTATAAGGTTTTAAGCATAGATTTCATTTTACATAAATGATGAATACATTGCTCTGAGATACCAAATCTATGTGGGATTATTCCTTCCTTAATGAAGAAGATTCATTCCTGTGATATGCTTTTTTTTGCCAGTTACTCTGATAACCCAAAGCAAAACAACAAAAGAACCAGAGGGTTGCCTTCTGCAATATCAGATAAAAGGAAGATGGTATAAAAGAATTATTTAACATTACATAAAACACTGTCAAATGTGACAGAATTCATCAAACATATGCCCAGGGATCTTGTACCTAGGGAACAACAGGGCATAGTTTAAAAAACAAAAAGGTTGAAAGAAAATGATTTAGCCTAGGGCAATAGCATGAATATGGGGAAGTACAGCTTAAGGTTGGCTTTCCAAAAGATTTTTATGGGGACCAGTATCCTACAGTATGGTAAAAAGTATCTTGAGTTTCTAAAATTTGGTAGTATTTAAGATGATTCCTAGCTGGCCACATACAGGAAAGTTTTATATTCTGGAAAGCTCATCTTCTACAAAGTAAAGCAATATAGGGACTAGCTTCCATGGGGGATGGGAAGATGTAGCCAACACTTACTAACTTTTCTATCCAAATTCTCCCCCTCAATACATATGATTACAACATTGGCATGTCAGAAACCAGGCCCTTAAAAATGCCTAGCCTGGGCTGAGCCAATTGGTTGGACCTGGTTTGTCTTTCATGCCACTGAGGCAATGAATTTCTTCTCAGAGAAAGAATTAGGCATACAACATTATAGACAAGGTTTGGCTGGCTCCTTGATTGGAGAAAATATAAACTTAGAAATTATGAGCACTTTGTTTTGGAGATGTACACAAGGATAGATTCGAGTCTGCAGTAAAAGAGAAAAAGGAAGTATGACAAGGAAAAGGAAAACCAACAGCTGTATGGGAAAAAGGAAAGATATGAAAAATTCTTACCTAAGGACTTAAGTTCCTGGTTCCAGTTTATTCCTGAGGACCAGCAGCAAACTGTAGTACAAAATGATCATTAGAATAGTTTCCACCTTTCAATTAAGATTTTTCTGTGAGCTTTTATTATTTTTCAATTAGAGAATGAAAAGAGTACAGAAACTATAACAAGAAAAGTTAACTGGTAAAACTAGAGGAGTTAAAACAAAGAGTGATATGGTGAGCTTTCAGTAATTCTAGGTGGAAACATCCACAATTTTTTTTTTTTTTTTTTTGACATCCACAGTTCTTGTCATGCCTTACAAGAAAAACTAGACCTATGCGCATCATGGTAAAAAAAAACTTTTAAAAATAAAGGACAACAACAAAAGAATCTTAAGAGCAGTGAAAGATAAAAGGTACTTTCCATTCTAAGGAGCAACAATAAAACTGTCAGCTGACTTCTCAACAGAAACAATCCAAGTCCAAAGATAATGGAATAGTATCTTTAAAGAAAGAACTACCTGCCTGGAATTCAAAATCCATTGAAAATAGCCTTCAGAGAGGTAAAAATAAAGACATTCTGATAAAAACAAAACCGAACAAATCGGCCAACACAATACCAACTCTCAAGTGGGGAAAAGATTGAGAGAGAGAGAGAGAGAGGCAGAGAGAGAGAGAGAGAGAGAGAGAGGAGGAAAGAAAGAAGAAAGGAAAGAAGGAAGGAAAGGAAGGATAGAAAAAGAGGAGAGAGAAAAAGAAAGAAAAGAGAAGAAAAACAAGGATAGGGGAAGGGAAAATTTGAAGGGAGGAAGGGAGAGAAGGAAGGAAAACTCTTCTTTAGAGAAAAAAACAAATAAATGTTGAAGTATTATAGGACTGTCATAGTACTAAAGTATGACCTTACAACCACACAGACTCCTTACTATGGATAAAGTATACAAAAAATTGTACCAATATAATGAGAGATGTAGCAATAACCATCTCAAGCAAACTGTCAAGCTCAGCATCCCTAATTTTATGCAATCTGACCTTATGTGAGCAATGGAAACAATGTACTACAATTATCACCTATAATAGTACATCACTATGAAGTTTTAGGAGAGTCTATTTTTTTAAGATTATGTATTTGAGAGGCAGAGAGAGAGAGCTGGGAGAGGGGCAGAGGGAAAGGGAGAAAGAGAATCTCAAGCAGAATCCCACTGAGCATGGAGCCCAACACAGGGCTTGACCTCACAACCCTGGGATCATGACCTGAGCTGAAACCAAGAGCTGGATGCTCAACCAACTGAGCCACCCAGGCACCCCCGAGTAGTCATTTAATTAAGATATAATTGACATATAACATCTATTAGTTTTAGGTATACAACATAATAATGTGACATATGTATATATTGCAAAATAATTACAATGAGTTTGGTTAACATCCATCACCACAAGTACTTTTTCTTGTGATTAGAACTTTTAAGATCTACTCCCTTAGAAACTACCACATATAAAACACAACATTGCTAACTATTGTTACCATGTTGTATATTATATCCCCAAGACTTATTTATAACTACAATTTTGTTGTACCTTTTGACCACCTTCATCTATTTTGCCCCACCACCCACCTCTGACAACCACCAATATGTTCTCTGTATCTGGGAGTTCAGTTTAAGATTCCAAAGATAAGTGAT
Organism: Nyctereutes procyonoides; assembly: GCF_905146905.1. NCBI lineage: Eukaryota > Metazoa > Chordata > Mammalia > Carnivora > Canidae > Nyctereutes > Nyctereutes procyonoides. Next base: position 46,557,678 of record NW_026575146.1, read on the forward strand.
ATCATAGAGTATTTTTATTTCTCGAATTTATTTCACTTACCACAACAACACCCTCAAGGTCCATCCATATTATCACAAATAGCATGATTTCCCTCTTTTTTACATTTGGATAATATTCCATTATATATATCACAGTTTGTCTATCTATTCATTTGACACATAGGTTGTTTCTATGTCTTGGCTATTGTGAGTAATGCTGTGATGAACACCGGGTATCTTTTTGAGATAATGAGAAATGATGATTTCATTTCCTTTGGACAAATTCCTATAGTCAGATTTCTACATCATATAGTAGTCTATTTTTAATTTTTTAAAAGACTATTTGAGGGAGAGGGAGTGAGAGAGTGGCAGAGGGAGAGGGAAAGGTAGGCTCCCCACTGAGCAGGGAGTCCAATGTGGGGCTCAATCCCAGGACTCTGGGATCATGACCTGAGCCAAAGGTTTAACCAGCTGAGCCACCCAGGTGCCCCTAATTTTTTTGAGGGATTTCCATATTGTCCTCCATAGTGGCTGCACCAGTTTACACTCCTATCAACAGTACGCAAGAGTTCCCTTTTCTTCACAACCTCACCAATACTTGTTATTTATCTCTAAATATTCTTTTAAAAAATAAAACACTAATTTGGATATAATCAAGCATCTAAATAACTTCTGATTTACTAGTAGTTCACAAGTTAGAGTTATGCCTTCCAACTTAATAGCATTTCATGAGTTAAATGAAATCATATGGAAACAATCAAATAAATTCAGAATACAAGGCATTTCTTATTATTACTGGCTTGGCCTCCTCAAAAGGTCAACGTCATTAAACAAATAATACTAAGGTGAGAAACAATTCTAAGGAGATTTGATAATCAAAAGCAGTATGAACCTTCACTGGAACCTCATTCTGTTAAAAAATCATTTATAAAAGGCATACTAGGAGAAATTGGGGAAGTTTAAATATGGACTGAATATTAGAATAAACTGAATTACAGGTAATTTTCTTAAGTGGGAGAATGGTATTGTGTTTATACAAATAAATTCTTTATTTTAAGGAGATATGTTGAAATATTTAGAATAATGTGTCATGATGTCTAAAATACACTTCCAGGTGGTAGAGCAGAGACAGAGTTAATGTTTATGTCATGTATATGTTTAAAACCTCCCCTTCTTAGAAAATGAGGAGGGGTAAATACATTTTTTAAATCCTTGGTTAGAAACTTAATATAAATACCCATCGATTAGGTCTTTATTTGTTCTAAATGGCAATATTCAATACAAAATGGGGGGATTTATTCTTTTTTTATAAGTAGAATAGTTATAATTTCAGACATATTTGGATACAGATTCTCAAATGGGTCACCACAAATCTTTCTCGCCATCTCTTGGCTCTGCTTTCTGCTGAGGTAAGCTCACCAGAAGCATAGAAACCATCCTGTATCCTACCTGCTTAGTAATCCTGGTAGAAAAAGAATGCCTCTTCTAAATAGTTCCAGCAAAAGTTCCATCGACTACTTAGGTCAAATCTCTGAACTAATCACTGTGTTAACCACAGTAGGATATGCCAACTGGCCAGTTTGAAGACAGGTGCTTACCTTTGGAATCATAAATGGAATCAAATATCCCAACTGAAAGTGATTTAAGGTGGGTAATCACAGGTTAATAGAAGAAAATTCTTGCTATGTCATGGGGTGTGGGGGAGGGGAAGGAGAGAAAGAGAAAAAGTGAGGAAAGGGAGAAAAGTGAACAGAAAAAAAAAAAAACAACAACATATGGGTAAAATAAGCTATAGATTCTTCCACTCTTTAATAGAGATTTGGGAGTGCAGAGACCTGGATCCTACAGGATATCCAAAGTAGGGACTGACATCTCTAGCAAGGTAGGCCCAGACAGAGGAGTCTAGTAACATGAAATTATTTTAGCAATGTATCAAATAGGAAGATTTCACCTGTAAGACACAGAGGACCTAAGTAAAATGTGCTATAAAAGAAATTTCTAATGCTGGGACATGTTTGAGGCATCTACAAATGCAGTGTCTCCTGCATCAGGCCATAACAACGGCCCCTCATCAGCTGCTTTTTGGAGGTCTTCACAGAGACACTCCCAGTGCCCCTCCAGAGGGCTCCCTTGGGAAAACTCTAAGTCCCTTCTACTGCAGCTCAGTCCTTTCTCCTTAATGTCCCTATCTGGCCTGAAAAAAAACATCCATGTATCACTGGATCACGCACCACAAAATCTGTTAAGTGTCATACAGTCCATGAAGCCATCTTTCCTCACCTGGCTCTCAGAATAGCTTGTTAGCCAGAGCCTCTGAAAGCCCCTTGCTTTCTCAGGCTAGGGTCAAGTACTGATCCCTTCTGTTCTATCAACCCCATGGGTACCAATGACAAGATCTCTGTGTTCTTTTCAAAACCCTCTCACTTGTAAGATGAGCAGCAAGTCCCACCATGAGAAAGTAAAATGCCACATGTCTACAACATTTTCCAAAAAATACTCTCGCTTCTCACTTTAACCTCAAACCTTTGACAGTAACTCAAAAAGGGATGTTGGGTAAGGGCTTACAAAACTGTTTGTTTTTTTTTTTTTAATACCTCCTTTGCAAATTGGGCATCAGTGATCCAACACTCCTACCACCATCCTCCTTTGGAATGACATATTATCAGCCACCTATTTTTTGGTTCTTGGGTCCTTAGTTGCAACTGAAATGCCTAGAATCCTGTATCACCATCCCATTACACTTGACTGGCCTGGCCCAGTGTGATTTATCCCCAGGGAATGATACCTTACTAACCAAATAATAATGAAGTTATGGCTTTAAGGGAGAATGGCCATTTGATAGCGAGCTGACCATGTATCACACAGCAGAATTCACATTTTTACACAGGACAGGATCTATTAACCTTCAAAGAGTTGAGGACAAATGGAAGATATACATGGAGGCTTTATCTTCATGGGGCTAAAATGTTGAGATTTGACTTTTTGAAAAAACAGACCAGTAGACTCTAAGTGTCTAAGCTTCCCTCTGTATTCTAACCGCCATTATTTCCAGGACCTGGCATGAAGCCCAAGGTCTACAAATACTTATTGATTGGCTGACTACAGACCAGTAACTTCATTATAAAAAATTTTGTTCTCAAAGGAATCACTAATGCCAGTATCCTTGCATATGTGATTACACAGTATAAACATGGACAATATTTCTATATATTTTAACTCCTATTCTTAAAATGTTCCTGCCATGCTGTGTATTTTTCAAGAGTTAAAATTTAAGAGTTTCTGCATAAATACAATTTAAATCCACAATCCAATTAATGCATTAAAAGCTGACAGAGTTTTGCTAAAAATCACCATTTGTCATGTATTCTGTGCCCTGGTATTATCCCCACAGATATATAAGGCTAAAAAAAGGCCACCTATTACTGGAGAGATGTATCTAAAAAATCTCTCAGGCTGCCTGTAATAATCTCCATTATGTATAATGACCATTTTGATAATAGTCTTTAGAAGAGGTAATGGCCCTGCTGAACGGTTATTACCTGTCTGTTCATGCTGGAAGCAAGATGCAGAAGCCAGAGGGGACAGTCAAATGGTCCTTGTGGTGTATTCTGAGGAAATAAGAAATATTTAACAGAATGCAAGAAACAGACAAGCGAGCGCCTTTTGCGGCAGAACTGGCTGCCTCTCTGCCACAAGCCTTCCTGAATTTCATAATTTAAAGCAAATGCTCCCAATAATGGACCTGCTCTCAGCCTTCAGACCAATTTCATCTGAAGCATCACTAGCTGGTCTATTAAGAGCAAGAGGAAAAGACAACTGAACGTTATCATACTCCCCGTATTACTGTTGGTGGGATCAACTCATGGCAACAGCTACTCCAGTGGGGGATAGGTGACTGGGTTTTTTTTTTTTTCTTTTTCATTTTCTTTTTCTTTTCTTTTTTTTTTTTTTTTTTTTTTTTTTTTTTCCTACAAAAAAAGAGGCCTACCTGTGGCTTAGGTCAAACTGAGGACATGTCACAGTTCCAGGGACTAAATCTGATCCAGGCTCTGTCACAGCTACAACTAGAAAGCATATCATCCCTCCATAAAGGGTCATTTCAGAGTCTCCATAGTTTCATGCCCCACTTCCTGAGGACAGATTTTGTAAAGCTTAGAGAATGCTGCCCTTTCTGCCTATTTAAGTCATCCTTATGCTTTCACTAAAATAGAAGAGGGATACCTGGGTGGCTCAGTGGTTGAGTGTTTGCCTTAGGCTCAGGGCACGATCCCAGAATCAAGAATTGAATCCCACATTGGGCTCCTTGCAGGGAGCCTACTTTTCCTTCTGCCTATGTCTCTGCCTCTCTCTGTGTCTTTCATGAATAAATAAATAAAATTAAAAATAAAATAAAATCTATTAAAAAATAGAAGAAGAAATAAGTGTAGCTAAACATGTAACACAGGCTTTTGTTGGGAAAAATGGTCTGAAGGAGACTTTTTCCAAAAGTGTTCTGCAGAACGAAGTCACAAATTGGTAGTTCATAAGCATTCCTGCTGAAAAAGGGGGGCAGCAGATTTCATGGTCAAATGAGAGCAGATTATTCTGGGATAAACCAATATAAACTGGTGGTTTACTTGTGCAGTAGGGTTTCTTAGACTTTACCATGTTTGTGTGCATAGTGAATCTCCATAAGGGGGAATAATGTAATCCAGGTAGTGTTTCCCAAAAGTATGTATCCCGGGGCATTTTGTGTATGCATAGAAACTGTGAGATAAGATCTGCCATTAGTCTATACCTACAATGACCAGTACAGCAGCCACTAACCACATATGGCTATTTAAATATTAATTAAAATCAAATAAAATTTACAGTTCAGTTTCTCAGTCACACAAGCCATATTGCAAGTGCTCAATTAGCCACAAGTCTCAAGCAGCTATTGTCATAGCCAGGACAGGTATAGAACATTTTCATCACTCCAGGAAGCTTTATTGGGTAGTCCTGCTCTAAATAATAGAGTGGAAAGTGGAAGAAAGCTGGGAGAGTTTGAAATCAGAGAAATGGGCAAAGACAACAGCAGAGAAAGACTCAAAGGTGAAAAGACAAGAAAGTGATCTTGAGAGAAAAGAACCACATAATGATCCACAACCAAAGGGCTCTTTGTCAAATTTGAAGTTCTGACTGTTGTTCACTTCTAAGGTCTATCATTTAGAAGGCATTCTTTTATTGATCTTTGCTGGGTCCAAGGAAGGAGAATTGATTTGAATTACATAATATTTAACATAGTTCTTGGCACAAAGTAAAATATTCAAGATGTCTAAGGACAGGAAGAATCCAACACAAGTATTTTTAAGCCTCTCATGTACCTAACACTGTGCTAAGTAAGGCATGATAGAAAGATACATAAGACTTAGCCCCTGCCCTCAGAGAGCTTAGAGTTGTTCATGTACAAAAACAAGTTTGTCAAGCAAGACAAGACTGTATATAAAGAGCCATAAACAGATCCTATGGAAACTCAGATGAGGCTGAGATCACTTTCAGACAGGAAAATAAAGAAGAGTTTCCTGGAGAAAGTGCTATTTGAAGTGGATCTCTAACCATTAGAATTTTGATTAGTTGAGATGAAGAAACAAAGAAGTGTATGTTGTGAGAAAAACCCAGAAACATGAGTGTATAGAAAAATCTACCAGTCTTTATGGTAAAATTCAAGCTTCACCTCCTCCAGGAAGCCTCTAGTAACTATCCTGGTCCTCATAGCTCTAACAGGGAGGAAAAGTCACCCTAATCACCTTCCAGGTCTGGAATGGGAAGTATCTATGCTTCCCAAGATGGATTTGAGTTTAGATATCCAAAATGTACCTTTATCTACTGAGAACTAAGCATGGGATCTCCTAAAAAGGAGGCTGCTATAAATCTCTATAGGAGATGGAAATCTAATCTGCAGAAATCCTCTCATTCCTCAGATTGACACTTTCTTGCATGAAAATAATCTAGAGTTTGCATGACTCCAAATTCTTCTATTCTCTAGAACAATGACTACATCATTGAAAAACCATAGGAAGACTCCCTGAAGTTTGCATATGGATGTATATGCTATTCTCAAACCCAGATGGCTATTCTAGCAAATGTGTTCCTGGCTATCCAGGAATAAATAAATCTTATACAAATAAAATGAATCAAAAACTCCCCGTGCATGGATAGTTCTGAGCTAAGAGCCTTCATAGGAGCATTCTATCAGAGTCTATTTAGGCCAAGTCAAGATTTCTAGAAACCAAACATCAAAGGTAAAGATTGCTTTTCAGGCTCAAATGAAAAACAAACATGAAAAAATCAGTACCTAAGATAGAATATAAGTTCAGGAAGATAAGACAAGGGACAGAGTTAACTAAGACACCAAAGTTCAAATTTAGCCTTGGACCAAATAAGGTCAATAAAGAAAATTAACAGAAAAGGAAGTAAGGAGGCAGGAACATCTGGCTGGCTCAGTCTGTAGAGCATGCAACTCTTGATATCAGGGTTGTGAGTTCAAGCCCCACACTGGGTGTAGAGTTTACTTAAAAAATAAAGTGATAATAATAAAGACAGATTTTTTTAAAAGGAGTAAAAAATTAATAATTAATGGACAACTTCTAAGTGCTAAGCAACATCTTAGTCTGGCATTTCTAGACTAAGGAATCTGAAGAATTGATTGCTGGTACTTCTGAGAGGTGCAGTTCTAGGGTAGGGAAAGTGGGGGAAAAGTTTAAAAAAATAAAGAAGAATGAAAAGAGATGCAACCTGGTTCATGGCATCATGATGAGCTAGGAATCAACCATACCTCTCTCCAGGGAGGTTTAGTTCAGCCCTATGGGATTTCTCCAGACTGGATATATGGAAAAACTCATATACCATGGTGAGGGATGGGGAAGATTGCACGTTGTCCCCATCTCCTGAGATCCACTGACCAAAATATGTGCCTTAAATTGTAAACTGGGTGTCATCATCACACACACTCTGTTATAGGGTATCATTCAACTACCAAAGTGGCAAAATAAATCAAAACCATGGAGCACGTAATTGCTCACATTCTGTTTAGCTGCTCAGTGATAACCGGTAACCCCCAGTCAGCTGAGCAGCATGGACCCAAGTAGAATCCTTGGCCACAGAACTGAAGGTCTGGGAGGCAACAGCATCTTAGGGAATTAGGAGAGAGCCATAAGGTATATCTGGTATTGGTCATCTGTTAGGGGATATAATTGTATATGGCAGGTACTATCATTGCTGCTTTACTCATGGTACATTTATTTATTTTTATTTTTTATTTTATTTTTTTTACTCATGATACATTTAGCTTCTAATTCAAAGAAAAAATCTTGGTCTATGGTCACAGTTCTAGAGCAACAAAAATCATCCTTAATTCAAGCTTGAAAAGCTGAATTCTGAAGTTCTCTCTTTCCTATTTCATTTCTGTATCTTCTTAGATACTAAACTTGATGTTCTGCTTACATAAGATCATGATTCCCAATGTATGCATTATGTTATTTCACCTATTTATATATATGTATTCCAAAAATACTAATCTTCAGAGAGAATAAACTTATCGCACAAACTGTCACAACTAATAAATGGGAAAATCATACTTGAAATTTTGCCAGAGTCCAAGTTTTCTCTCTCTTTTACCATTGATCACACTCACCAATGCTTCTCCTCTACTTAGCCCTAGCTCACTATGAACTCCTGTAGCCAAGGTCTGTTTCTTCCCTCTTAGGGTGATCACTTATTTGGGATATCATCATAAAATGTAGTTTTATAAAGGAGGCAACTGAGGCACAGCAAAGTTAAGGACTTTTTATTTTTTTTTTTTACAAGAACATACGCATCCAGTCAATGAGAGCATTAGACCTCAGTTTAATTTACCCACTGATCCTCTCATCCTGAGACTAGAATTCCAAAGACAATTCAAGTTATGCAACATGTATTCAATTCCAGGATCAGGTAGAGGAAACACCAAGACCATTTTTTTAATTTAAAATATTTTATTTATTCATTCATGACAGACACAGAGTAAGTGGCAGAGACATAGGCAGAGGGAGAAGGAAGAGCAGATTCCCTGCAGGGAGCCCAATGCAGGACTCTATCCAGGACCCCAGGACCACAACCTGAGCCAAAGGCAGACGCTCAACCACTAAACCACCCAGGTGCCCCCACAAAGACCATTTTAATTAAACTTTAAAAATGCTGAAAGTTGCTTAAGCAAATAGATCTTAAAAGTTCTCATCACAAGAAAATGACAAATGTTAACTAGACTTACTGTAGTGATCATTTCATTATATATAAATATTGAATCATGTACATCTGAAGCTATCTTATCAATTATGTTTCAATTTAAAAAAACACTGAAAAAAATGCAAATTTAGAACACAAAGTGACATCTTTAAACTTAACATAGCTCACAAAGGGATCTCTGGGTGGCTCAGCGGTTTGACGCCTGCCTTTGGCCCAGGGTGCGATCCTGGAGACCCGGGATCGAGTCCCACGTCGGGGTCCTGGCATGGAGCCTGCTTCTCCCTCCTCCTGTGTCTCTGCCTCTCTCTCTCTCTCTCTCTATATATATATATATATATATCATAAATAAAAATAAATAAATCTTAAAAAAAAAAACATAGCTCACAAAGACAATTTCTGGAAGTGGAAATACTGTTGAAAGGTTTGAAATTAAAATAAAAAATGAATATCAATTTACTCATTAAGGATTATTTCATTTGTTTGATTTTATTTTTTAAATGTGGCATAATTTTAAGGGAACAATAAAGTCCTCTTGCTACTCAAAAAAAATTCTTAATAGCTCATTAACTGCTTGAATATCAATTTATGCATCAAATGCTCATGGATTATTTCATTTGTTCAGTTGTACTTTTTTAATGTGGCATACTTTTAAGGGAAAAAGAAAGTCTTGCTACTCAAAAAAAAAAATCCTTAATAGCTCATTAACTGCTTGAAAATTGCATCTCTGGCATTCATTTCTTTGGTTCAAGATTCCAGTTTCTGATAAAATGCAAATATCTTAAGAAGGTTAAGAGTTTTAGCTGTTGTCTGATTTTTATACTTTAAGCTGCTATGAGGTATGATCCCTTTGTTGAGAACAGGTTTGTAAAGCAAACGAGAGGCAGAAGGAAAAAGGTTTCTTAAAAGATGGCTGGGTCTTCAATAACAAATATCATCTGCTTCATACCTAGAGCCAATGTGGCACATATCACCATCAAAAAGAAACGCGTCTTGTCAAGACCTTAATAATAATGAGGGGCTATTTACAAGATAAGCTCCTTCCAAGCACTAAAACCATAACTGCAATTGGCAGGTGAGATACATCCATCCACCGGTCCTTCTCTATGCAATCTGTTGTAATGTCATTTTCCTACCCAAAGATCTGAAGAGCAGTAGCAACAAAAGCTCCATCTGGTATTCAAAGACTTAAAGACACAGGCTCCAACCACTACATTTCTATTACTGCAGCCATTCAGGTAATGTAGTTCTAGAATATAGGTGAGGTCTGGTGGGGTGAGTGTCCAGAAGTGACAGCCAAGAAAGAATTCTTCAGACCTCTTTGGGGCAAAATGGTGGTTTCTTTAAAGCACGGGAACAGGATCCATGGGCAGAAAAAGCTGCACTCGGGTTATGAGGAGCAATTAATTATACACTTGGGAGTTAGAGAAGGTAAGGAAAAAAGGTTTTCAGAAGAATTTTATATGCTAAAGAGGACCTACAAGACAATGGAGGCCTTGCCATTGTCAAATTGAAGTTGTTTTTCCCTCTAGTAAAGCATTAACATTAAGACAGTTGGGAGCTTCCTGGAGGAACAATATACTCTGCCTGCCTCAAGTATTTGTCAATGGGCTGCAGGGTATGAGGACATGTAATTGTATCTACATTTCCTTCTGGAAGCTAGGTTATTGATAAGAATGCTTTTTTTTTTTTTTTCTCATAAATCACTAAAACTTTTGTAACCTTGTGTTTTTTCCTTCCCTTAGCTTTAGGGCAGTCAGTAGTGCCTGAGGTATTCACACATATCCCCCCTGGGGATAGGGGGGTTTGGGATGTCAGCTTCTGCTCTGTCCTCCTCTTGCCTTCTGCTCTCTCATCACATGGTTCCGCTACAGAGACCCGTGCACACATGCTAGAAATGTAGATGTGCACTCTACAAAACATGGCTACTGAGACATCTCTCCTGTTCTGGGTGGAGGTGGAGGGGTGGGGGAGACACATGTCTTCCACCCACTCTCTCTTACACTCCTGTGAGTTTCTTTCCAAGTTGTTCTTGGCTTTTTACACTTGATTTTAGCCAAAAGGCCAAGAAGCGATTGTTCTTGGCTTTTTAATTTGAAGAGTACTGCACTCTGAGAATAATGAGAAAAAAATCTCCCCCAATGCTCAGAAGTCATAAAATCTGTCATACTCTCTGAGCCGTATTATTGAAACCACCTTTTCTTTCCGTTGCCTCAGATGTATTCTGGAAACAAATTTTCTGGCCATGCCCTTGTTGTGAGGGCCACACTACTAGAAACGAACAGCAGGGACTTTGATTGACACCAGAAAAGGCAGATGGATTAGCCATGAACACCACAGCTTATATCCCAAAATTCAGTTGGTCACATTTTCAGCCTTCCCTCCACTGAGTCATGTCCCTTTAGGTAATTTCTCACTCATTTTGGGTGAATGCTCCTTTCATGGGAATTTGGGGGTTGAAGATATGTTTGCAAACTCAACCGGTTTGTTTGGATTTTGTCTGTTACTTCTGAGGCAGGTGATGTTGAAAATGTCACACTCTGAGGAGGAGAGCAATATAATATAACTAACTGGATAAAGGGAGATCTCTTCAGCCTCAATTGTCCCATTTATGAAATGAACTTTTAAGCTCTCCTAACTTTAATGTATAATCCTCTAAAGAAAGAATAAGGAGAGACTGGATGCTCATGCTGGTAAGGTATAATGAAAAATGAGATAATACAAGAGTTAAAAGAAAGATTTAATGTTGAAGCAGTTTTTAAAGAATACATTAAAATGATATTAAAATTTTAACTTCTGAGGCTATTATTTGAAAGCTATAAATCTGTTTTAAAGATCGGTAGGAACAAAAAAATTATCTTTTTACAAAGGTTTTTTTATAACATAAATTATGAAATCCATAGAGATAGCTCAATTGCAACACAGTGAATAAATTAAAATGCATTATACATAATATAAAAACTGTGTATTACACATCATGAAATAGATGTGATGTAATTAAGGTATAAACAAATGAATTAAACATTTTTGTCTAATGTATCTGTGACATTAATTTGAAGTAAATCCTAGATTGTTATCATAAAACTTTACAGGATCACTAATTTTCATCCTAACATTCACAATTAGGTAATTTGAAAGGATGCCTTCAAATCTTTCCTGGGAAATGAACAGAACGCATTTTCAAAGAATATTTCTCAGCCTAATCAGTGAGAGTCTCTATCATGCTATCTTGAATGCAAACCTGAGCTGGAACTTTGCAGAGCTATGAGAAAGGCCCCATACGAGAAATAAGTGTAAGACAACTAGAAGTAGAGTCTTCACCTTCCCCTGGGACCAGCTATATCATCATCACAACCAGACTCTTATCCCTTCCAAATCTTGTCAAACTCTTCAATCACTTGGATTTCAAAAGCATCTGTGAAAGGGAATAAAGATTTGAAAATAAAGGAGAAAGGAAACCAAGGAGACTATCATTAGTCTGTCTTTACGGAGAGTGCCAACAATGAGAAAAATCAGTACAAGTTGGCACCCAGAATTTTTCTAGGAATTAATAAAGGACTTGAATTGCTATTCAAAGAAAAATATTCATCTCTCTTTAAACTATTTGTGGTCTTATTTTTAAGAATGAAAGCTAACATTCAGATTACTAAACAAATACTAAGCAGTATTTTAAATTGTTGATAGCACTTGATTGAGGCAGAAATAAAAAATTCTATGGTGAAACAGAAGGAAAAGAAAACTAATATCAGGATCCAAGTCACTGCAGTTCTGTGATACTAACTCCCATTGTGATGTGAATTTAGGTGTGAATACAGAGTATTTGTTATAAAGAGCAATTTTATAGGGCTTAAAAATTCAGTCTGAAATATCTTTAAAATCTTCCAATAGGTCTGCAGACCCAATACTTGAATTCTCTTTAGAAGCCAATGAGGAAAAAAATAAATAAAAATTTTTTAAAAAAAAGGAAGAAGCCAATGAGTTCTAAACACAGAAGGGAGGCAGTGGGAAAGAAACACTTTCTCAACTTCTTTCCATGTGCCCAAGAAGAGATGTTCAACAAACACAAAATGGAGAACATTCTTCTCTATATGCCCTCCCAGACTTCAACCAATGAAGGCAAAGATACTTTTTTGGTAGGAAGAAGCCAAAATACCTGGAAATGAATGCACTTATCTTTAATATTCTGGGGCATTCTAGTACAGTAAAATAGTTATTAAGTATCTACCAAATATTAAACATTCTGGTGTAATGAGGTGGCAAAGACCATCATCACTTAACCAAGTGAACACCTTGTGATAAGCTAATTATACCATCATGAATGGAGTACCAATAGCCCTTGAATTCATATCTCCAGCTTTGGCATCACCTCACAAAGCTTTAGACTCCTGTATCTAAGCACCTTCTTAGCATCTTCGTGTCAAAGCCTGACTAGGATTTTAAAGCTAACACAGATAAAAGACAACTCTTGGTTTTCCCATCCTATTATTTTTCTCTTATCACTTTCCACTATTATTTTCCCTCTAAAATGGGACATTTTGTAAAACACAAAATCAAGATCTCATTCTTGATTGTTCTGGTATCTCACCCCTATATCCAATGCAACAGCAAATTCTCTTGGCTTGATCCCCAGAATCCACCAACTCATTACCACCACCAACTGCCACCACCATAGTACAGGTCACATTTTCTTTTCACCTGGATATCTACAATAATCTTCATTTGGTTTCCCTGTTATTTTTCCTGTCCCACTCCAATCCACCCCCCACTAGAAGCAGCCCAACTCCCTACCAAGGCCTGATGAATCTAGGAATGTATTTTGCTTGTCATTTTCCTCCCTTTCTGATCTTGTCTAGTGCTAACCTCTCCCTCATTGGCCATATTCATTCCACACCAACATGAAAGGTTTCTTGAACATAACAAAATAATTCTGATACCCTTTGATCCTGTGGGTTATTCTGCTTCAGAGAGCTTCCTTTTGATCTAAAGATGACTGCCTCTTTCTTATTCAGGTCTCAATTTGAGTATCACTTCCTCAGAGAGGCCTTCTCTGACTATCTCACTTGACAAAACTACTCCTACCCATATCACTACCAATCACGTTATTCTGTTGTAGTAATTTCACAGCACTTAAATGCATCTGAATTTACCTTTCATGTGTTTTCTTGTATTGTCTGTCTCTATCACTCCTTTCTTCAAGCCACAAAAACTTATCTATGTGTCTACTATGTCTCTATGACCAAGAATATGGCTGTCACCTATTAGGTATTCAATACATCATCAAGGAAGCAAGGAACAAAGATAGGTAAGTAAGAAGGAAGGAAGGAATAAAATACTGAGATGCACCAGACACACCAGGAGAAAACTATATACTCTGCACTCTGAGTACACAAGTAGCCTGAATGAAAAGACACCTTTTTTTTTGACCCTTAAACTACCTCAGTGTAAAAGAATCACAGCTACAAAAACAATGCATTTCAGACTCTCTGAGATTAAACTAAAGCTAAAAATATAGTGTAGGTCCATGTCAGAAACTCCTCCTTCCCTTCCAGTCAGGAAATTACTCTTCCCCAAATCTTTCCTCCACACTGCCACCAGTATGATCTTTCTGAAACATAAATCTGTCACTCCCCTGCCTGTAATACTTTGATGCTATCCCCTCCCCTAGTGACTTCAAATAGAATTTTAACTCCCTGGCATAAAAGACTTCCATGATCTGATCCAAGACTTTCTCTCCATCTTCATCTTTGGCCACACCCCTTCAAATCTCCCCTCCGACTCCTATTCTTGACTGCAAACATCCAAAAACACATGCTGTTACCAAAGATCCTCCCACTGTGTAGCTCTGAAAAAAAAAATTCTTTTTTTTTCTGATGAAGCCCCATTCATCCTTCAAGACTCAGATTAAGAATTACATTCTCGTCTAAACCTTCCAAAATTCCCTCTTCCTCTCCCAACTCAAACAGATTTAACTATTCACTTCTTTTTCCCTTCTTATATGTACCATATGAGCTCTTCTGTGATTGTTCTGATATTTGCAGAAAGCTAGGATATGCTCTTAAACCCTTCTTTTCTCTGATTACTTCAACCCCTCCCAGTTATTTCAAAGGTAACTGACAATTTACTCCAAATCAATCTTACTACTTATTACTAGTCTGTGGGCAGATTTTACTTTCCTATCAACTACCTTATAGTCACATCCAAGACCAACCACTGTACTTTATACCTGGTCTGAACAATAACTGACTGAATATAAGCTCATTGTGGGCATGTGTGGTGCCTATCTTATGACTCTGCATTCATAACTTATCTGGCTTTGTAGAAACTCAAATCAATATTAATTGAGTCAATAAATGAGAATGAGTGAATGAGTGTGGTGAATTAAATAAATGAATAAAAGTACAGTAAAATAATTATCTCCCTTTCTCCAGATTGTACAATGCACTCCAAATAATGTGCCCTTGTGTTATATCTTATTTGGAGCATCCATATAATACCAAAGCCTGAGGATTTATATTAAGTTTACAATTACCTGAAATCACTCATATCTGGGATGTTAGAGCACTGACCCAAAGTTCATGGCTTAGCATTTTCACCTATTAAGTTTGCTCTTGTTAGATTCACTTCATCATTCCAGATCTCCATCTTTTTAACTCTTTTATCATTAATATTTTCTGCAGTCACATAAATTATGTGCATGTATCTACTTTGGCCTTAATATATACCTGGACAAAGGATAGGCTGCACCTAATTTAGACACCAGTGCCCTCTCACAAACATTTTTTCAGCCCTTTTAGGTATAAAGTATACTCTATTTGATAGAAATGGGGGGAAAGTTGGCATTGGGCTGCAGTGCAGCTTTTTATTTATTAACATAACAATATCCACCACAAGCTGGGGCTATATTACAGACTTGGTATTTTCTTAATGCTTTATTTTTTCCATGAAAATATAACCTTTTGTTAAATCAAAAACATAAATATCACCTGCTCAAGAATCTGTAACATTTATAAAATTAATTTTAACCTCCCAAAACCTTTTATAGAAATTCAACCACTTAGGTCTGTTGTTCTTATGGGTTTTGAAAATTTTCACTAACTACATCATTGTTAATGCCTTTATGATTTGAATAAAATTACATTCTTCCAGAACAAATAGCACGGGCCCTTCATTTATCCAAAGTATCTTGTCAGCCATTGTCAACTTTGCCCTCAGTCCATATCAACTGGAGTTCTTGCTTCCCAAGCTGGTGCAAAAGGGTATGCTAGAATTGGCACCTGCCAGTTCTAGGATGTTTGTTAGTATCTCTTCCCAACTCTACATTCAGTGACGTCATGTGGATAGTCTGAAAATGGGGGTATTTATCCCATAAAACTTGGCAGAGGTTACAATGATAAACATGTACCAATACATGAACTGCTGTGCTTTGCTATTCCTGACTAAGGTCCCCAAGAAAATATCCCTTGCCATGGTTCTCTTTCTTCTGTATCTGTTAAAGTGAAAATAAGAGTGGAAGATAGGCCCAAGTTGGTTGACACCATTCGTAGAAAATAGAACATAACAGAGTTTATCAATCCACTCATACTCCTCTTCCCATTTTGTTGCTTTAAATTGGAGGAGGAAAAGGACAATATTTTGAAAGGATGTGTTTATGAACAGAACAGTATGAAGGAGGTCCTGCTGGAGAAATAAAAACCAGTAGGGACTCAGATAATAGTGGGAAATTGAGAGGAAAAGAACATCACAGAAGAAGACAACTTTGAAGAAAGTATGAAGAGGCACCAAAAGTACATGTTAATTCTTTGTACTTTAACTTTAGGGGAGACCACAGACCAGATTATTCAAGAGAAACCCTGTATCCACGTGCTATCACCCATTAAGCTCAGTCATTTCAGCAATACTACACACATTTCCAAGGAATTAATTTTTTCAGGTATTCAAATATATAATTTTCATCTGTTCAGGCCTTTCTCAATTTCTAAATTTCAATTTCCCCCTTGTACTTAAATGCACAATCATCAAGTGTGACCATGTATCCTGCAAGATATCTTTAGAAAGTAGAACCCAATAGTTTGCCCTGGATCAATATGAAAGTTGAAAGAGAATCAATCTGGGCAGCCCCAGTGGTGCAGCGGTTTAGCGCTGTCTGCAGCCCAGGGTGTGATCCTGGAGACCTGGGATCAAGTCCCATGTAGGGCTCCCTGCATAGAGCCTGCTTCTCCCTCTGCCTGTGTCTCTGCCTCTCTCTCTCTTTCTCTGTGTGTGTGTCTCTCATGAATAAATAAATAAAATCTTTAAAAAAAAAAAGAAAGAGAATCAATCTACTCAATGGTTTATACATCCTGTTCACATTTTGTTGCTTAAAATGGAAAAGTATTTGGAAAAGAAAACACTTCATAGGTTTATTTTTGAAACTGAGATAATGAAGGTGAAAAAATACTGCAGTGATATTGTGCATTCTCAATAAATGTTTGTGATCAACATCAGCTATGATTAACAGAGACTAGGCAACTGCAGTGTTTAAAAACATATCTTTTGTATTCTAAATATGTTAAATTTAAAAAGAACATCACAGAACACAAACTAAATTAAATGGGAAATATAAGAACGTGGAAATGATTATATAAAAACCATAGATAGAATATCGCCATTGTGTGAGCCAGAAAGAGACCACTTCTTCATCCTCCTCCTCATTGTGTGACTTTGAGGATGTAACAGCGTCAAACTTGGGAAACAGATTTGTTCATTGGGGAATCCACAAGAAATTCAGTTTATAAAATAAAATCAGAAGACTTCTAGAGAAGCTCTTCCTGGGATGTATTTCATTTTTTAAAAGGGAAGAATGATTGTAGCTCTTACCCCTAGCAGCTTGGCAACAAGCTAGAAAGTTATTAAGATATCTGTCAAAACTAGTTCAGTTAGCAGGAATGAAGCTATGGAATGTGTCCTTGGGGGACTTTCAAACCAGTGCCATTAATGTAATACTGCAAAACGGACAACATACAAATAAAGGGTAAAGACGAAACCACCTCATTATCAGCTATGGAGTGAGACCTAGAAATTTCTGGCTGCATGATTCTTCAAGGCATGACTCCTGACACCTAAAACCAAGTAAATGATCTTGGGGGTAGGAATGTGGCCAGGAGTAGAAAAAAATGAAAATAAAAAAGCAGAGAGACAAAGGGAGTCTGTTTCTCAGGCATTAATTAAAAAAACTGGAAAAAAAACACAAAAGAACACCTAAACCATTTTCACTTCTAAGGGCAAGCAATGAATATGTGAGAATGGACTCATTCATTTCAACCATGTCCCAGTTCTCAGCATGACCCTAAGAGAATTGGTCTAACAATGCCATTTCCAGACTGTTGGTTCCCACCGTGGCACAGGCTGTTCACAGCAGAAAAGAGGCAGGGCTGTTCAAGGCAGGGCAGAGGTCCCAAAAATATAGCAGGAGAAGAACCATAACATCTCAGAAGGCCAAAGCACTCCAATCCCTGACAGCCCTTTAATTTAGCCTCCATTTATCTAATGGCACACATTTGGCCTCCTCTCCCCTGGATCACTCCTTGTAGGATCAAAGCCCAGGCACCTGAGGAAAGCCTTTGGCCGGCTGCTTCCTTGTATTTTCAGGTCCTCTTTCGCTTCCATTCTTTGGCTTCAGAATGAGTACAAATTGACAAAATGGAATCATTTCGGCTTGGCACAGAGCTTGGCAACCAGATAACACCAGCAAAGCCAGGTCCGCATTTACTCCTCCCCACGTTCATTGGCATGCAAAGTTCCAAGATGGAAATTTTTTTTCTCCTGCAGTTTTATGACACTTCTACTGCCTGATTATCCCACTTTATGGCAATTTGCATCATTATGGGCCTGTGGCAAATGAAACAAATTGCCATAAAATGTTGGGAAAATCCTAAATCATGGTTCTGTCTGGCTTACTTGAATAATGACACTGGGGTTGAATTCAGATGGCCTGGTTCATTTTGCTACAAACAGTCACACCAGCCTTAATGGGGGCCACTGGCTCAAGCGTCAGGATGCGTGGTGACTTCTAAATGAGGCAAACTAATAGAATTTTTTTCTGATGCACTAAGCAAGTCTTCAGTAAAGAAAAACACATTGATTCCGAAGTTGTTTACTACAAACTAAATAGAACCCCTATAGCTTTTCCCATGCAGCTCACATTAGAGCTAAATTAACAGCCCTCATATGTATCCATTCTACTAGTACCAGACAAAAATGCTTACACCATTAGGAATGTAAGTTGTCTTAGTCTAAATCTTGATACAGAAGATTGTCTTTCTCATTTAACTGCCTAGCTATCAAAAGTTGTAATATCAGACATAGACAGGGCTTCAAAGAAAAAAAGAAATGCACTGAACAGTCATGAATAATTGCTGCATTTTAATTCAGAGGTGATGTGTTAACATTAAAGTAAGGGAATAGGAGCCTAATGGTTAGATATGCAAAAGAAGACGAAGAAGGAGAAGGAGGAGGAGAGGAAGAAAGCTTCCAGAGGACTAACAACTGTAGTAATTATTATGACCCTTGTTGATCACACTTCTGGCTCTGCTTTTGCAAAACTCCCCTGTGAGTCAATTTATGAGAGGAGAAGTTTCATAGTAAGAAACCCTCTTGGCTCGCAACACATAGGATTCACTTGGGACAATGAGACTGGAATCAAAGCAGTGGAGTTTTATTTCTTGTCAGTTCATGTATCTCAACTACCCTCCAAGTCATCCTCAATGTTCTGAGCCAAGACACTTGCAGTGGATGCCCAATTCTTCTTATACAGGAGGCAAGTGTTTCGGAACCATCCCTACAACCTTCCATTTCTGCCCACACCTCTATCTGGAAGGGATACAGGGTCCTTTAAAACAGGAGAATGGCAAATGTACAGAGAATCTAATAATGGAGATTGAGTCCTGAGTATAGGATTAAAATCATAACAGACAAGCTGTATCAAGGACTTAGTAGCCAGGCAAGTGTAAATATTCTAGAAAGCAAGACATTTTAGGGAGTCTAGCTTTATGTTATTTAAGACACACACACACACACACACACACACACACATTTTTCAGGTAATACTTGACTAAAAGTAATTAAATTCACCATTACCGTTTATTGAACATTTAATATGTGCTAAGCACTGTACTGAGAGGCTCAAATGATCATTTGATTTCATCAATCCAACCCCTCCATTTGCCACTTCCAAATCAGTAGCCTAATTCACAGAGAGGCTAGCTAATCTACTTCCTCAGGAATGGATAGGCAGTGGTGGCAGAACTGGAATCTGAACCAAGGTCCAATCTCACTGTTAAGTCCATTTGCTCTGCCAGCATGCCACACAGCTACATTGTACAAATCGACTTCTCTGCTAAATTAACATTATTATTAGTTCTAACAATAAACTCCACACGATAAAGGGCCCTTGCATAATTTTAACAAGTACCACCCATTTGGCTTCTCCTGGATGATTTTTATGACTCATTAGCATAGTCCTTTATTCCTCTCATTTATCCTTTCCTCTCATTTATCCTTTTCTTTTTTTTTTATGTTTCAGCTCAATTTTATTTTATTTTTTTATTTTTTTAAATAAATTAATTTTTATTGGTGTTCAATTTACCAACATACAAAATAACACCCAGTGCTCATCCCATCAAGTGTCCCCCTCCGTGCCCGTCACCCATTCACCCCCACCCCCCGCCCTCCTCCCCTTCCACCACCCCTAGTTCATTTCCCAGAGTTAGAAGTCTTTATGTTCTGTCTCCCTTTCTGATATTTCCCACACATTTCTTCTCCCTTCCCTTATATTCCTCTTCACTATTATTCATATTCCCCAAATGAATGAGAACATACACTGTTTGTCCTTCTCTGATTGACTTACTTCACTCAGCATAATACCCTCCAGTTCCATCCACGTTGAAGCAAATGGTGGGCATTTATCCTTTTCTATTTTACTGGCATTTCTTAGACCAAGTGTCATAATCTCACTACAGAATGAACATTTTTCGACTCTGGATTTCACTTTCTATCCATGTTGAATTTGCTCATTTCTAAAGACACAAAAGCTGCACCTGATAGGCCAAGCCCACAACATTGACCAACATAAAGTTTTTGGGTATTTGCTTTGTACAGCAGTTGGAATTCATGTTATTTGAGTAACAAAGAAAAGTGCATATTTCCAGACTATAAATATTTATTCTGATACTCCCTTAGATTTCACATATGTTCTTTTCCTTTTGATTTCTAAAGTAGGAAGCATAAAAGAATTTCTAGAAATCCACATGGTCTTGAACCAGAGGTCCTGATTTGCAGTTTCTAAAGCATCTTCTTAGTTTATGAATCTGTATGTTACATATAGATTTTGAAATGTCCCTTTGGCATACATTACATACTCAACTTCTTATCTGAAAGGACAATCACTAAGCTAAAATTCTTTAGTAACCACCAAGTTTGGGGCATGATTTTAAACCAATGGCTTGGCAGTTTTCAGACCTACTTGCATTTTTCAGATCTAGTTTCCATCAAGAGACAAGGCAATTTCTCAAGAAACACTCACATACTTGTGAGTACAAGGCCACACATTTTTCACTCATCCTTTCAATTCACCAAAATGTGCAGTGCAAATCCAAATCCACTGATCTTTTTTGACAAGCCAAATTATTCTTTGGTTCAATGTCTTGATTTAAATAACCATCTTAAGAAATAAGATGCAGGTACCTGGGTGGCTCAGTTGGTTGAGTGCTGATTCTTGGTTTCAGCTTGGGTCATGATCTCAGAGTCATGAGATCAAGCCCCAGGTTGGGCTCCATGATCCACGGGGAGTCTGCTTGAGATTCTCCCTCTCTGCCCCTCCTCCTCTCATTTGTACTCACTCACTCCCCCTTTCTCTAAAAATAAGTAAATAAATCTTTAAGAAAAAGAAATAAAATGCAAACTCATTTTCTTTTCCATGTCTGAGGCAACATTAATTGACCAACCTATACAAATAATAGCCATGTAATGATCAATAATTGATTATGTTACCAATAATAATTTAAAATCTGCTCTTTTTTTGAAAACTTATCCTACAGCTTACTATAAATTGTAGGCAATCTCTAAGACGCTTTATTTATGGGAACCCTAGTTGAGATTTTCAAAGAATCCACTACACTGACTAGTTGTACTAGAGCTTTCCCATGAGCTGAGAGGAAGTTTGTAATGGTGTTAATAATTTTTTCCCTGATGACTTCAACACTGGCCAACACTGCATACAGAAGCAGTAGCCATTCAGAAATTCTATGTCAATCCTCTTTGATAAATCCCATATTCTTACCATTTCTAAAGTTCTGTTTGTTTCATCAAGCCCTGAATGTTACACACATGGTACAGAATCTCTGTGGAAAATGCATACAGCTAAGGGTTTTCTAAGATTATCTTATTTATTCCTTATGGCACCTACAAAGCCTGAGCTATTATCCCCATTAGAGATGAAGAAACCGAGCTCATCAAAACCAAGAGACCCCCCTGCCATATGTCACACACCTAGTGAACGATGAACCTGGAACTAAAACCCTGGGAACCTGATGAGAAAGTCCAAAAGATGAATAGCTATATTGCCACCTTTAGTTATCCACCTGAGGGGCTGGTCTGTAAAGTTTAGGAGACTATTAAGTGCTCTTTCCATTAAGGATTTAGCTCAGAAGTCATCTTTGGGCTCATAACTGAGAAAATACAATCGATCAGGGAATAGAACGGAAGGAAATTTAGAAATCACTGAGCCCAATTATCTATGCAAGAAAATAATGTCAGAGAAGAGATCATCCAAGTTAAGTAAAATCCCTTGATTAGGAGCTATGGCCTAATACTGCGGCCTTCTGCCCTGCCACACTCTGAAGGGAAGTAAGCTCAGGTTCACCTTCATCAAACAGGCATGCAGGGACCTAGGACATACCACTGAGCATCTCATGGGCCAGGATTAGGACTTTCAATTTGTTTATGTGCATGTAACTATCTCTCTGATGTCCTTTGGCTCAAGGTAAAAATAAGTCTACTTTGTTCTTCGTGTGCTGTAAGGACCCTTTCCCGTGTAATTCAACTTTCTCTCAACACTTCAACTGGAAGTACTATTAGTAAAATCCTTTCCAATAATTCTGCTAATAGTTTCCAGCAAACTTAAACCTGGAGTGACATTTGAATGAATTTATCTGTAGTGGGCTTCTGCAGGAATCTATAAGTCATTCTGATTCATTCTCAGTTTCTAGAGGAAAGTATTTATTTTCTAAGATGAGACAGAATAGAAATGGGAATCATTTGTATGGAGTGAAGCACAGCTTGCTGATTAAGTTACCTTCTTTTCCTTTATTACTCCTGAAGGATTCAACCACAGGAATTCTGGAACTTAAAGCTACAGATTTCTTCTTGGGATCTCTCCAAAATCTCAAAGAAGCACTAAATATCCCCATGGGGTTCTAATAATTTGCACCATGTTGAAGTTAGGATTTTGTCTGGAAAAATACTTTGAAAAACCAGCTGGTTGAAAATCAGACCATGCTTCATCTGCTAGTATATAAATACATGAAAAAGTGTCCAGAGGGGAAAAAAAACTCTCTTATATGCTTCAGAGGAAAGGAATAATAAAAACACAAGTCATCATGTGAAAAGAAATGGGGAAAGTTATTAACTGGTAATCCAAATCTGTGATTTTTCAATAATGAATAATTCTTTACAACAGTGAAAGGGTTTACAAAAGTAAAAATTCTTTTGAGGTATTTAGATTATGAACAAACTCCCAAAATATCAAAGGTCGCTGTGAAACCATGACGGTTCACTTTTACTTATACAGATTGCAATGCAATTGGAATGAGTTTGTGTCCATAGGTTTGGAAGACACAGCCACTAAAACTTCAGAACAGCTGCTAGGAATTTAAATAACTGGGAATTAGCCCTTATAGGGGTTGAAATGGCATATAATTTTCCTTGCCTTCACAGATAATTATTAAAAAATGTGAGACAAGAGGCTCCTAGAAGTCAATTATAAAACCTGTCTCTCCTTAGGGATTCATAATTCTGAATGCAATTCCAACATGTGGGTTTCTTCTCATACCACCAAGCAATTTGTGAACACCAGCTGGGTCCTATAATTCAATTCAATTCTGACATTATCTACTCACAGACAGTATCTGACTCCACAGGTTAAGGGCTCAGTCCCATAAGACTGCCCTCAACTTCAGACGCCAATAGCAAGTCCAGATTGTTACCTGTGCTCCTCACCATCAGGCTCTAAATCAGAGGCCCCCGCAACTCCCTCCTTGGGTTCAATCTACTAGAGTGCCTAAAAGAACTCAGGACACTAGTTTATTAAAAGGGTTTATGAACATTAGGAATCAACAGCCAAATGAAGAGATAAATAGGGCAAGGTATGGGGAAAGAGTGTGGAGTTTCCATCCCCCTCCAGACTTTGCCACTATCTCCAAACACCTATGTGTTCACCTACCAGCAAGTTCTCCGAACACTCTCATTTTGGGTTTCTATAGAGACTCCATTATATAAGCAAGATTAAACCATTTGCATTGCTGATTCAACTCAATCTCTAGTCCCTCTTCCCTCCCCAGAGGTGAGGAGGGTGGAACTGAGAAGTGCCAACCTTCTCATGGTTGATTCCTCTGGTGACCAGCCCCATTCTTAGTTGCTTTCCAAGAGTCACCTCCAGAACCTAACAAAAGAACCTTTATCACTCTCACGATTTGGGAAATTCCAAGGGTTTTCAGAGCTCTGTGCCAGAAATGGGAACAAAGACCAAACATGTATTTCTTACTATAAATCATAACACCATGGGGATAGAGCACCTTCAAGTCAAAGTAGATCTCCCCCACTTTGGAAAATAAGACTAATATGATCCATAAAGCCCAAGGCCTTCTCCTGGTCCTGGCCCTCCCCAGAGGACTTCACAGATACTCAAGTATGAACACAGGTTCCTGGGACACACAGGGAGGCCTCTTTCAGAGATTCTGCCCATTGTAGACTTTTAGCGGAAGACCAGATTGTATCTCTGGTCCCGAAGTAGAAAAGAGACTTAGGAAGAAAGACTAGCACTGAGAAGAGAAAGATTCCCTCCCTGTCACTCAAGAAAGACTCCCCAAAAAGGCTATTTCTTTTATTATGTATCACAGAACAAGCTCTGTGGACAACATGAACAATTCTGAACAGACCACAAAGGTAACAGAACACAAAATTCAGCACCTACTGACATCCTGTGATCTTTCTCTATGGTGCAGTCTAGACAAGTTTTATCATCTATCTTAGCTACTAGCAGGCTAGGAAAAGCTAAGATGATAGCAATTCAACATTGTTACAAATTATTTCTAATTTTAAATTTTATAGAAATTGTTTTTTAAAACCGGAAACACACCCACCAACAAGAGTTTGCATATTTTAACATCTTGCTCCCTATGCTACAGATTTCTTTCTTCTTTCTTTAGAAACACAGCTAAATCTCAGTCATATCCTGTCCACCTTCCTCTCCTTTTACCCCCTTGAAAGGCTACTACAACCTGGAAGTTGATATTTACCGTTCCCATGCATTATTTTCAACATTCAGTACATATATAGGAATTCACTAAAAATATGTAGTATGGCTTATAAATTTTAACTTACAGAAATCACTCTGTACCAAAACTTCTCCATCTTGGCTATATTGACATTTGGGGTTGTATATTAGTTTCCTACTGCTGTTTTAACAAATTACCCAAAATTCAATGGCTTAAAAGAGCACAAATGTATTCTCTTATAGTTCCAGAAGTTGAGAGGTTTGAAATGAGTCATACAAGGCTAAAATCAAGATGTCAGGAGGTTCCTTCTGGAAGCTCTAGGAGAGAATTCATTTCCTTACCTCTTAGAAATTCTAAAGATATCATCATTCCTTGATGTGTGGCCTTATGTCATATAGCTTTTTCTCCCCCTGCTTCCATTGACATATTGCCTTCCTCCATGTTTGACCTTCTCACTTCCCCTTCATAAAAACCATTGCAATTACACTTAGAGTTCAACAAGATAATCCAGGATAATCTCTATTTTAACACCCTTAACTTAATCACATCTGCTAAATTCCTTTTGCCACAGAATGTAATATTCACAGGTTCTGGGAATTAGGATGTGGAACATCTTTGGGAACCATCACTGAGCCGACCACAGGCCAAATAATTTTTTATTTTGTTGAGGGTCATCCTACTCATGGTAGAAGGTAACTGCATCCCTGGCCTCTACCCAGTAAATGCTAGCAGCACACCTCATCTTTTGGCAACCAAAACTGCCTCCAGACACTACCAGGTGTCTCCCAGTCAGCAAAATCACCTTAGTTGAGAACCACTGTGCCACATGTATGTTCCTCACGTGTATATTTCACTCTCATTGCATTTGAAAATTATCCATGTCAAAATGTTAAGAACTAGTTCATTAAATTCCTCAATAATATTAAGTGAATAAGTAAAATATGTAAGTTTTCCCAACTTTCTTTCTATATTACAAGCAATACTTCATAAAATTCTGAACGTCCCCTCATAAGCATACATGAAGAATTTATGCAGGGCAATGGTTCTCATTCCTTAACATGATCAGAATCACCTGGAGAGCTCCTTAAAATGCAGACTGCTGTGTAACCCACTCGGATTCAGTAGGTCTGGAATAACACTTGAAATACTGAATTTTTAACAAGTTCCTGGGTGATGCTGAAGCTGTTGGTCTGGGGACCATTCTTTAAGAACCACTCCTTTAGAATATGTATCTGGAAGTATGATTTTCCATGTATTGTCAAATTGCTACTGTGGTAGCTATGGCAATTTCACTCTTACCTGCAAGGAATTAATTTGTGTTTCCCTACAACCTGAGCAAAACCAGTGCAGAAAAACTAATTATTTGCAAAAGTGAAGGGGTGGAGCTACATCTCATGGTCTCTTATCTTGCATTTCCCAAATTAAAGGAATCACACATATTTTCACAAAAGTATTAGCTATTGAGGGTTCCTATTTTATGTATTTCCTGTTCTTAATTTTTCCTGTTTTTCTAATGAGTTATTTGTAGAAATTCTTTCTATGCTCCAGATATTAAACTTTTGTCAGTTGTACACAAAAACACTTTTCTTGGGTTTCTTTTTAATTTGCTTATAGCTTTTTGACAAAAAAACCATTTATTTTAATGTAGTTAAATTTGGCTTTTATAAAAGCTTTTGATTTTTAATCCTAAGAAATCTGTCCCTGCCTGAAAGTCATAAAAGTAAGTATTCCTCTTAATTTCTTTAAAATTTGCTTTACATATTTTTGGTCTTAAATCCTTCTGGAATTCACTTTTGTGCATGATGCGAGGTAGAGATCTATTTTAATGAATTCCATATGAATAGGCAGTGGACTCTGCCCTCTACTGAGTAGTTGGTCTCAAGGACTTGTAATGTCTCCCCCACCATACATACACTTATGGGTATGATTCTTTTTGAGTTTTCTACTACATCCCACTGAATATTGTTGTGCCAATACTATACAGTTTTTAACTACTATAGATTTATAACAAGTCTTAATTTGTTAGGTTAAATATTCATTTTTTCTTGTTCAAAAATGTGATGGCTCTTCCCTGTGTCAAATAAAATTTAAAATCAGCTTAAATCCTATGAAAAAAATATACAGAATTTTTGCAAGTGTTGCATAGAAATTATAAATAAAGGTCAGTTGCTGTCATTATAACATCAGGTCATCTATCCAATAACAGGGCACATCTGTTCATTTACTTAGGTCTCCTCCTATGTTCTTTTTTTTTTAATAATAAATTTATTTTTTATTGGTGTTCAATTTGCCAACATACAGAATACCACCCAGTGCTCATCCCATCAAGTGCCCCCCTCAGTGCCCGTCACCCATTCTCCCCCACCTCCTGCCCTCCTCCCCTTCCACCACCCCTAGTCCTCCTATGTTCTTTAACAAAGTTTTAAAAGCCTGCCCATAAATGTCTTTGGTACCTTTCTGCACATTTATGCCTAGGTCCTTAAAACAATGTGCAATTCTTAATATTTTTATTGCATTTTCCAATTATACCTTTTATATAGAAATGCTAGGAGGTTTGTACATGGATATTATATCCAGCAGCCTTGCTAAATTTCCTGATTAGTTCAAATAGTTTGATTCATGTTTATTTTTCTAATTAAGCAATATTATATTGTCTACAAATAATAATACATATTTTTTTATCTTTCATCCTCATGCTTTGTGGTCTTACCATGCCCACTAGAATCAACAGTACTATACAAAAGAGAATTGCTAACAGTGGGAATCCTCATCTTATTCCTATCTTTGAAAATACTGCTTCGGCCATGTCACTATTAAGTATAATATTTTTCTATAACTTTTCAAATTACTATTCACCAGGTTAAAAAAGTTTGCTAAGGAGGTTGTCCTGGGGGATGCTTGTGTGGCTCAGTCAGTTAATCATCTGCCTTCTGTTCAGGTCATGATCTCTGGGTCCAGAGATCAAGTCCCAGGTAGGGCTCTCTGCTCAGCAGGGTGTCTGCTTCTCCTTCTCACTCTCTCTCTGAACTCCCCCCCCCACCCTCTCACTCAAATAAATAATTTTAAAATTTTGAAAATAAAAAGTAAAAGGCTGTCATGGGTAAATGTTTAATATGTGTCTTGTATTTATTGTTTGATTGATTATAGAATTTTTCTCTTTTGTTAATGAGGTAAATTACACTGATTTTCTTTTTAAGACAGTGTTCTTCTTTATCTGTTATAGGTGAATATCTTTTAGAGTCAAATGATCCTATTTATCCATTGTAAAACACAGAAGACTCCTTGCCTCACCATGTCCTCATCCACAAAAGCAATGCCTTTTATTGTAATAAATTTACACTACATATTTATCTAAATTTAAGATAATACTATATATGTCCATTTGATTAATCTCTTGTTCTATCCCTTATTAATTTCTCTATGCTTTATCAATTAGAGAGAACACTATATTAAATCCTTTTCTATGACTTAATATTTGATCTACTTTCATGAAATTATATCAAATTTTACTTTATATACTGAGGCTATGATTTTAGGTATTAGAGAGGATCTGAACTGTTACAATTCAGTTTCCTTTATCTTTATGTAATGATTCTCTACTTAGTAAGTATGATAAATATAGCTACACTCATTTTTTTCTAGCCAATATTAGTCCAACAAATAATTTCCCTTCCTTTACATGCCACCTGTGTCGTTGTATTTTGGATATCTCTCTTTGAAGCAACATATAGGTAAGGTTTGTTCTTTCTCAATCTGAAAGTTTCTAAATGGGCAAAATTCATACATATACATTTCTATTCCTTTAGATATATTTTAATTACTTTGTGCTTTCACTTTATCATACTTTTTCATGTTTTGTCTTTCCATGCTTTGTGTTGAATAATCACATTTTATTTGTCTTTCTTCCTTCCACAATTACTACAAGTGGAATATTTACTATCAAGAATGATCTCAGATACTCTTTTACCAGATATGTCATTTGTAAATATCTTCTCCCATTCCATAGGTTGTCTTTTAGTTTTGTTGACAGTTTCCTTCACTATGCAGAAGATTTTAATTTTGATGAAGTCCCAAAACTTTATTTTTGCTTTTGTTCCCCTTCCTGCAGGAGACATATCGAGAAATATGTTGCTCCAGAAGATGTTAGACTTTCTGCCTGAGCTCTCTTCTAGGATTTTTTTTTTTTTTATGGTTTCAGGTCTTATCTTTAGGTCTTAGTCCATTTTAGGTTTATTTCTGTGCATAGGGTAAAAAAGAGATCCAGTTTCACTCTTTTGAATATAACATCCATTTTCCCAACACCATATATTGAAGAGATGGTCTTTTTCTTTTCCCACTCAATATTCTGTCCTGCTTTGATATGATTAATTGATCATATAATTGTTGGTTTATTTCTGAGCTTTCTATTCTGTTCCAATGATCTATGTGCCTATATTTGTGCCAGTACGATACTGTTTTGATTACCACGGCTCTGTAATATAACTTGAAGTCTGGAATTGTGATACCTCCAGCTTTGCTATGCTTTTTCAAAACTGCTTTGGCTATTCAGGGTCTTTTGTGGTTCCACACAAATTTTAGGATTGTTTGTTCTATTTCTGTGAAAAATGTTGTTAGTACTTTGATAGAGATTGCTTTAAATCTGTAGACTGCTTCAGATAATATAGACATTTTAGCAATACCTGCTCTTCCAATGCACGAGCAGGGAATGTCTCCATTTCTTTGTGTCATCTTCAATTTCTTTTATCAATATTTCAGTTTTCACAGAATATGACTTTCACCTCTTTGGTTAGGTTTATACCTAGGTATCTTATTTTAGGTGCATCTGTAAATGGGATTGTTTCCTCAATTTCTCTTTCTGCTGCTTCATTATTAGTGTATAAAAATCCAATAGATTTCTGCATATTGACTTTGTATCCCATAAATTTACTGAATTCGTTGATCAGTTCTAGTAGTTTTTTGGTGGAGTCTTTCAGGTTTTTTACGTAGAGTAGCATGTCATCTGCAATGTTTTAGTAAAACATCCGAATGCTTACTTCTTCCTTACCAATTTGGATGCCTTTTCTTTTTGTTATCTGATTGCTGTGGCTAGAACTCCCAGTACTATGTGGAATAAAAGTAGTAAGAACAGACATCTTTGTCTTGTTCCTGATCTGAGGCAGAAAGCTTTCAGTTTTTCTCCATTGAGTATGATGCTCACTGTGGGTTTTTCATATAAGGCCCTTATTACGTTGAGGTATGTTCCCTCCAAATCTGCTTTGCTGAGGGATTTTATCATGAATGTATGCAGTACTCTGTCAATGCTTTTTCTGCATCTATTGAAATAATCAGTTTTTATCAGTTTTTATCCTTTTTCTTGTTGATGTGATGTAAAATGTTAATTCATTTGCAAATAATGAACCACCCTTACCTCCCAAGAATAAATACTATTTGATTGTGGTGAATGATTTTCTTAATATATTGTTGGATTCAGTTTGCCAGTATTTTGTTGAGGATTTTTTTATCTAGGTTCATCAGAGATACTGGCCTGTAGTTGTCTTTTTTGGTGGTATCTTCATCTGGTTTTGGTATCAGGATGTTACTGGCTTCACAGAATGAACTTGGAGGTTTTCTTTCTTCTGTTTTTTGGAAAAGTTTGAGAATAGATATTAACTCTTAAGTGTTTTATAGAATTCACCTGTGAAGCCATCTGGTCCTAGATTTTATTTGTTGGGAGTTTTTTGATTACTGATTCAGTCTCCTTGTTGGTAATTATCTGTTCAAATTTTTTATTTCTTTCTGCTCTAGTTTTGGTAGGTTGTATGTTTCTAGGAATACATCCATTTCTTCTAGATTGTCTAATTTGTTGGCATGTAGACTTCAGACTATTCTAATTGTATTTCTGTGAAGTTGGCTGTTATTTTTCCTCTTTCATTCAAGATTTTGTTTATTTGGGTCCTCTTTTTTTAATGAATCTGTTTAGAGGTTTGTCAATTTTGTTGATCTTTTCAAAGACATAGCTTCTACTTTTGCACAGCAAAAGATACAGTCAACAAAACTAAAAGACAACCTACAGAATGGGAGAAGATATTTGCAAATGACGTATCAGATAAAGGGCTAGTTTCCAAGATCTATAAAGAACTTATTAAACTCAACAGAAAAGAAACAAACAATCCAATCATGAAATGGGCAAAAGACATGAAGAGAAATCTCACAGAGGAAGACATAGACATGGCCAACAAGCACGTGAAAAAATGCTCCACATCACTGGCCATCAAGGAAATACAAATCAAAACCACAATGAGATACCACCTCACACCAGTGAGAATGGGGAAAATTAACAAGGCAGGAAACCACAAATGTTGGAGAGGATGCGGAGAAAGGGGAACCCTCCTGCACTGTTGGTGGGAATGTGAACTGTGCAGCCCACTCTGGAAAACCGTGTGGAGGTTCCTCAAAGAGTTAAAAATAGATCTGCCCTACAACCCAGCAATTGCACTGCTGGGAATTTACCCCAAAGATACAGATGCAATGAAATGCACACCTGCACCCCGATGTTTCTAGCAGCAATGTCCACAATAGCCAAACTGTGGAAGGAACCTCGGTGTCCATCGAAAGATGAATGGATAAAGAAGATGTGGTATATGTATACAGTGGAATATTACTCTGCCATTAGAAATGACAAATATCCACCATTTGCTTTGACGTGGATGGAACTGGAGGGTATTATGCTGAGTGAAATAAGTCAATCGGAGAAGGACAAACATTATATTGTCTCATTCATTTGGCGAATATAAAAAATAGTGAAAGGGAATAAAGGGGAAAAGAGAAAAAAGTGACTGGGAAATATCAGAAAGGGAGACAGAACATGAGAGACTCCTAACTCTGGGAAATGAACTAGGGGTGGTGGAAGGGGAGGTGGGCGGGGGGTGGGGGTGACTGGGTGATGGGCACTGAAGGGGGCACTTGATGGGATGAGCACTGGGTGTTATTCTGTATGTTGGCAAATTGAACACCAATAAAAAATAAATTTATAGAAAAAAGACATAGCTTCTATTTCACCGATCTATTGAGTTTTTTAGTTTCTATATCATTTATTTCTGCTCTAATACTAATTTGGTTAGTATCTAAAATAAATAAAAAACTACTAAAACTGAACACCCAAAAAACAAATAATAATGGGCAGAAAACATAAACAGACATATCTCCAAAGACAACATCCAGATAGCCAACGAACACATGAGAAGAGCCTCAACATCATTCATTATCTGGGAAATGCAAATCAAAACTACAATGAGCTAACAGCTCACACCTTTCAAAATGGCTAAAATCTACAACACAAGTAACAAATGTTGCTTAGGATATGAAGAAAAGGGAATCCTCTTGCACTGTTGGTGGGAATGCAAAATGGTTCAGCCAACATGAAGGTTCCTCAAAACATTAAACACAGAACCAGCCTACAATCTAGTAATTGCATAAGTGAGTATTTACCTAAAAATAGAGAGGTGCCTGAGTGGCTCAGTCAGTTAAGCGGCTGACAGGTGGCTTTGGCTCAGGTCATGATCTTATGGGTTGTGGGATCAAGCCCTACACCCGGCTCTGCACTCAGCAACACATCTATTTCAGATTCTCTCTCTCTCTCTCTCTCTCTCTCTCTCTCTCATCCCTGCCACTTGAGCCCCCCCCCCCAAATAAATCAATCTTTAAAATAAATAAAATAAAAACTACAAAAACACTAATTCAAAGGGATACATGCATCCCTATATTTTACCAGCAATATTTACAATAGCCAAGATATGGGAGCAGCCAAGTGTCCATTGATTGATGAACGGGTAAAGAAGATGTGGTACATATACACAATGGAATATTGATAAGCCATAAAAAGAATATAATCTCGCCATTTGCAACAACATGAATGGAGCTAGAGAGGATAATGCTAAGCAAAATAAGTCAGAGAAAGACAAATACCATATGATTTCACTCATAGGTGAATTTAAGAAACAAACGAGCAAAGGGGAAAAAAAAAAGCAAAGAGAGACAAACCAAGAATCACTCTTAGAGAAGCAAACTGATAGTTATCAAAGGGGAGGTGGTGGGGGAATGGCTAAAATAGATGATGGAGCTTAAGGAGTGCACTTGTCATGATGAGCACTGGGTGACGTATGCAAGTGTTGAATCACTATACTGTATACCTGAAAGTAGTAGAACATAACTACAGTTATGTTAACTATATGGGAATTTAAATTTTTTTTAACTGTAAAAAATTTTAAAGGGTTATAAGAACATAAAATGCCTGACACAAAGTAAGTGCTGAATAAAAATGAATGTCTGTAATTTAAAAAAAAGAAGAGAAGAAGAATGGTCTCAAAAAAAAAAACAGTCCTCCCAAGAATGGCATTTCTATACTGCCTGCAATGAGTAATTCCAATAATCAAGAAAAAATTTGGTTGCCTCTACACAATGGGAATCTGGGGTCTCTGTCTGTAACCCAAGGGTTCTCTGGGAAGCCCTTCAATACTTACATGTCCAACAGCAAAAGTTTATACCGTTGAGCTGTTGGCCAGTTAACCCAGTAAAAACAAAAAGTAAAAAATAATAATAAAGTATGGGGTGTCTGTGTGGTTCTGCAGTTAAGCATTTGACTCCTGATCTCAACTCAGGTCTTGATCTCAGGGTTGTGAGTTCAAGCCCCATGATGGGCTTCACGTTGGTTGTGGAGGCAATCAATCAAGCAATCAATCAAAAAAAAAAAAAAAAAAGAAACTAACCAGTTTTTCCTCCAATCTAGTGTCTTTTCAAAAAAAAAATTTTTTTTGAGAGAGAGAGAGAGAGTGGGGAGGAGCAGAGGGAGAGAGAGAAATTTTTAAGCAGGCCCCACACTGAGCAGCAAGTCTGATGTGGGGCTCAATCACACAACCCTGAAATCATGACCTGAGCTGAAATCGAGTTGGACATTTAACCGACCAGCCACCCAGGAACCCCCAAATTAATTTATTAAGAGAACATGATATATATAATTCTATCCTCATATCTCTCACCACTCTATCTCACTGTGTTAAACCCCCGGTATTTTTCTTTTCTTTTTTTAAAATTTATTTTATTTTATTATTATTATTTTTAAAGATTTTATTTATTTATTCATGAGAGACACACACAGAGAGAGGCAGAGACATAGGCAGAGGGAGAAGCAGGCCCCATGGAGGAAGCCTGATGTGTGACTCAATCCCAGGACCCCAGGATCATGCCCTAAACCAAAGACAGACATTCAACTGCTGAGCCCTCCAGGCGTCCCAGGGATTTTTCTTATAGCTGCCTTCTAGTTAACAATTTTCTCCTATCTAATTGGATATTTAACATCTCAAATGAATTTTAATTTCAAAGTTCCCAATTTTTTCATCTCTAGATGTTCAATTTTATTTTATTTTTCCTCAAATCTGCCTTGGCATCATTTTGCTTGTTTTTCTTTTTTTTTTTTTTAAGATTTATTTTTATTTATTTATTTATGATAGACATAGAGAGACAGAGAGGCAGAGACGCAGTCAGAGGGAGAAGCAGGCTCCATGCCGGGAGCCTGACGTGGGACTCGATCCCGGGACTCCAGGATCGCACCCTGGGCCAAAGGCAAGCGCGAAACCGCTGAGCCACCCAGGGATCCCCTTGCTTGTTTTTCTTATATTTCCTGGTCTTTTTCTTTGTTAACCATTTAAAAGATACTAATTATATAGCTTCATATTATTTTATCCCAAAATCTGGCCTGCTAAATTTTCTTTTGTCTGCTCATCCTAACTCATGATGGATTGTTCCTAAGAATTTTTAGGCTAAGTTCACCTTAAGTAGAAATATTTTTACCTGTAGCCTGGATTATGGAAAAAATACTTGCATTCATTTCTTGCTGACATTCTAGGGGTATTAGCAGCTTAAAGACTACTTTTAGTTAATTTATCAGTTTGGTAGGATGGAAAAGCATAGCTTTAACCAATATGTCTCTCTCTCTCTCTCTCTCTCTCACACACACACACACACACACACACACACACTTGGAGTGTAACAGTCTTCTCCTTCATCATTAGGTGAAATGTACTTTACTTCTGGATGTGGATCAGCTCACCCTAGAGCTTTCATTTTCATTGCCTGTTTCAATGGGTGACATTCTTGCCAAATGCCAGAGCAAAGCCCACCCATACTCTAGCAGATAAGAAGATATATAAACAAGTAAGTACAGTATAATAAAAATATTACTACAGAAGTATCACTTTCACATAGCTATTTAATCATGATCAAAGTGAGAGCTAAAAAAAACAGTTGGAAGACAAAAGATGTGATGTGGATGGAGTGACTTATAGATAAGGATGAAGAGATCAGCAACAGTCATCTTATAAAAGCTTTCTCTTCACATAGTGAAAGAAATTCTTAGAAGGTTATAAATATTGTTTTTACATACAAATGTGTTTCATATAATGCAAATATAAAATG
The DNA here is from genome assembly GCF_905146905.1 of Nyctereutes procyonoides. Classification (NCBI taxonomy): domain Eukaryota; kingdom Metazoa; phylum Chordata; class Mammalia; order Carnivora; family Canidae; genus Nyctereutes; species Nyctereutes procyonoides. The sequence goes on from NW_026575146.1 coordinate 46,592,876, forward strand.
ATTAGATATTAAATGCTTCCTGATTCACTAAATCATTTCAAATGTGGGGATATTTGTAATTAATAAGCTAAAAGCTTATTATAAAAAAGCTTATAGTAAAATTATCATTTTCTGGTTTAATACTTATCTTTTTTAGGTTCTTGGGGGAAAAAGGAAAAGCTGAGCAGGATTGTTCTCTTGGCTACTGCCCAAGTAAGGGGCTGAAGAAGAGAAACGGGTTGTTAGAGAGGGCTGGACATAAGCCCAACCCAGTCAACATGGACACAGAGCATGAGACAAGAGGGAACAAAAACACCTGCTAAGGCATACTGCCAACTCTGCTTTTCAGAGCACAAAATTAGGAAAGTCCTGTGCTCTGTGGAGTGAACACAAGACATGTATGCATTCTGGAGTTGTAAATTGTAGGACTTTGACACCTTTTCCTAAAGAAAATCCTGGGTTTTATATATAGTAGGCATAACAGATATAGAATAAGATTATGTGACTATGTGAACCAATGGTTTCTAAATCTGGCTGTACTATCAAAATCATCTAGGGACAGTTTGAAAAACTGTAAATGCCTGCCATCCACCCTAGATACTAGAATTCTCTCCCCATTTTTAAGTTCCTCAAGTGATTCTTGTGTAGCTAATCCAGCATGAGTCAGCACACTAGCACTTGGAAAAGGAAAATAAACTATTGCTTGATTATAATTTGTATTTAGTTTAAAATTCCTTATTAATTCACTTTATCTTAAAAATGATGTATATTGCTTTAAAACTTAACTTATAATTAATTATTAGAATTATTCTTCTAGGGATTAAAAATATTTACTCCATATTTTCTCAAAATTTTATCTCATCTTGTAATTGTAAAATTTTCCATGATAAAAATGGAATTATCAATCAAAAGAAGAGAGGCTATTACTCAACAACATTTGATAATTAGTTACCCATCTAGGAAAAAAGTCAGTTAGACCTTTTCCTTATACCTTACCCCAAATAAATTCCAGAATAACCAACAGTGCAAATAAAGAAAATTAATAAAAACATATTAAATATGTTTTTAATCTCAGAATTGGAAGAGACCTTTTTAAATCAGATACAGATATTTTTAAAATTCCTAAAATCAATAAGATAAAGACACTTCAATAGAAAAATAGGGAAAAGGTGACCAATAGTTCTCACAAAAAAGGAAATAAAAATGTCTATTAAAAGTATGAGATGCTATGGGTGCCTGGCTCAGTTGAAAGAACATACAACTCTTGGTCTCTGGGTCATGAATTTGAGCCCCATATGGTGTGGAGAGATTACCTAAATAAGTAAAAAAAAATGATTTATTACCTTAATAAATAAAACAACTTTAAAAAATAGTATGAGATGCTAAACTTCATTCGTAATAATATAAACACACATGAAAATGTATACACACAATCATATACATGCACATAAAAAATAAATATAACTTTTAATCTCTCAAAACTGACAAATCAGTTTGATAATACAGTTTCATTAGAGTGTGGGGAACCTGAAACCTTCACACATTCCTTACAAGATGGCACAGCCTCCGTGGAGTACATCCAGAATTTTTAAAATACATACTGAAACCTAGAGAGATTCTGTATCTACAAAATTAGACTACAGCCATAGTCACAAATATGCAAAATAACATAGTTACAAGAATATTCACTGTAGTATTAACAAAATTTAGAAACAATCCAAATACCCATCAAGAGGGAATTTGATAACATTATGTTGCCAGTAAAAAAGAATGAGGCAGCCTTATACTAAGATATAGAAGACTATACCATTATGTAAAAAAGTTCAATATACATACTCTTTATTGTAAATCCTTCATATCTTTTGATTTTTGTATTATATGAGTATATTACTTATTCAAAAATTTACAGATGCAATTTTATGGCATTTCTGTCAAATATATATGCGATTTGATGGCAAATAGAATGCAATACTATAAAAATCATAATAATGGCATTATGGTGATCAGATTATGAGTTTTTATTTTTTAAACTGCCTTTAATGTTTTATATATTTACAAAAAATATAGAGGGAATGATAGTAAACTTCTTAAAAAACTATTCCTGTTCATTGTAGAGACTGTAAAATCCTGAAAAGAAAAAAACACATAAATGACAGTTCCTTACCCCCCACCAAATAACCACTATTAACATTTAGGTGTGTTCCTATTTCTGTATGTGCTTGTAAGCTTGTGAATATGTCCGTAATGTATAAAAAATAATATGTAACTACAAACATGTATATTTTAGAAGAAATGTTTGCAGTATATTCTTTACTGTTTTTTATACTTGGTATGAAGGATGTAAATGATGGTAGCTCCATAAAATAAAAATGTAATACAGCAATTAAAATGAGGGTTCTGACTAATATTTTACATTTCATCTTTACAATATGTTTACTTTGGAGGTTTAATCAGCCTGACATTAAAAGATACATACTCCAGGGGAGCCTAGGTGCACAGTTGGTTAAGCATCCAACTCACAGTTTCAGCTCAGGTCATGATCTCAGAGTTGTGAGATCTAGCCACCATCGCCTGCTGGGCTCTGTGCTCCAGGCAGAGTCTGCTTGGGACTGTCTCTGCCTCTCCCCATTGCCTTTCCCTCTGTGCACTTGCTTGTCCTCTCTTTCCAATAAATAAATAAATAAAACTTTTTTTTAAAAGATACATACTCCAAAAATTTAAATATTCTTTTTTTTAATTTTTATTTATTTATGATAGTCAGAGAGAGAGAGAGAGAGAGAGAGAGAGAGAGAGAGAGAGAGGCAGAGACACAGGCAGAAGGAGAAGCAGGCTCCATGCACCGGGAGCCCGATGTGGGATTCGATCCCAGGTCTCCAGGATCGCGCCCTGGGCCAAAGGCAGGCGCCAAACCGCTGCACCACCCAAGGATCCCCAAAAATTTAAATATTCTTTCGACCAACACTATACTTGAAGTCCTAGTTATATAATCTAGAATATATTTTTCAACAAATAGTAAACTTAAACATAGTAATAAGTTACTATAACTAAAAGTGTACACCTTTAATAATCTACTCTTTGTCCTAATCATCTAGTAAAAGTAACCTAGCAAAACAAATGCTATTAGGAATTAAGGGGTGCTTCACTTTGTAGCCATCAGCAGGATAAGGATTAATTTAGAATCACTGTATTGTCATCTTCTCATTTTATAGTCACATTTTAGGTAGAGGATTAAAACAATGGTTTTTAAGGCTCTAGAATGGTATGAAAAAGGAATCAATTATACTAAAATGAATTAATTTTGAGAATTGTATTTGTGTTGACCAAAAAATACAAATCAAAGCAGGAGAAATAAATATACCAAGTAATTTATAATTCCATTACAAGTTCCAAAGAAGGTATTGCCTCAACATATGAATTCCACTTTCACATACTGAATTAGAGATGGAGTATATTTTCCTAAGTGTCGAGTTTGTATTAACTTGATAAAGAATATATGTATTTTCTTTCCATCTTAAAAACCTGCTGACAAATTTTGTCACAAAATGTGATCACAGAAAACAAGTCTTTATGTAAAATTTATAGACTACAGGTCTTGACTTGCAAAGCTTTTTAAAGTCCCCAATGTTGTTTATTCTCAATTCCAGACTTTCTTCATGTATGCTACTTTCCTTTTAGCTTTTATGCCTTCAGACATTCAAAATCAGACATTAAAACTTATATCTAATAAGTTTTCCCAGTTATATCCCATCCACCCCTTGCATCCTAATCCCATTTGTCAATGTCAATTCTGCTTTCCTGCACCGAAAAATACTCAAGGTTAGAGATAATATTATACCTCATCATGTTTTTATATCTTCCCATAGTACCTACTTCATTGATCTACACATAGTAAGCACTTACTGAATGTATTTAGTGATTGTTTCAAGGATCCTACAAATCCTTGAGTTTACGGCGCACATGTGAATTACTACAGGACAGAATTTAATATCTCCTTCCTCTTTGCAGGGAGATCAAAATGGGCGTTCAAAAAGCCAGCTAAAGTGTTCAGTCTCCTTTATCATAATTCCTTTTAACAACTATGTTCCAGTACTAAAATTATTTTATTTTTGCCAAGATCTTATTTGGAGAAGCTGTTAAATTCAATCCCATTTCATCAAACCATATTGTCCTCTTCCAACATGGTTTTTTTTCACTCTTACACCACACTATGTTGTTCAGGATAAGCTGAGTTGTCTATATTAACAAGTTAACCCCTGAACCTCAGCCATTTAATGTAACAAATGTTTATATCTCACTCATGGTATGTTGTGGGTAGAGGTCTGCTCCATGGGGTCACTCAGGGGTCTAGGCAAATGGAGGTTCCACTGTCTCAATGCCAGGTGGGAAAAGAGAGAGACATAGGGTTTCATGCCACATGAAGACAAAGGAACTAAAACAAAAGGACAGGGAAAGGAGGGGCATGTGGACAGTGAGCAAGCAGTGATGGTCTCTGTCTGTCACCTTATAGAAAAGGAAGTCCAGTTTATAGAAATGAGACAGATTGATCCACCATTGCTGGAGGGAAGCCACTTGGAAAGGAAGCAGCCTCTGGTGGAGAGACCAGTACCCAGTTGACAGTAAGCTAGGAAACCAGCACCTCAGTCCTATAACCACAGAGAACTGAATTCAGCCAGCAACTTAAATGACTAGACTCATTCTCAGAGCTTCCAAAAAAGAAGTGTGACCTTATGAGACTCTGAAAAAGGACCTACTGACTGTGAGTCAGTTGAACTGTGCAGCAATAAATAGGCATTTTATAAAGTTTTTAAGTTTGTTAAAATTTGTTATGGCAGTAATAGAAAAATCACACTACCTAACCCCACAACTCTCCCTTGGGGAGAGACAGCTAAAAAACAGAAAGATAACTCAAGGCCCAGGATTGGGGAGTAATCATGGAGATCCAAGGAGACGCCTACAGTAAAGCAACAGTGTTCTCTAAAATTCTTGAACTCCAGGCAAAAATATGTTTCTGGAAACCAAGAATGAATATTACCTCCTTCTACACATGTGTCTTCTCATAGGCTTTGTGATTTAAGGGAGAATGAGGTATCATCCTGAGATGATTTCCGAGGTGCAAATCTACCAAGATGCTCAACAACTTTTAATGATCTTTCTGCCTGGTTGGTGATTGTTAACTAGCAAGAAACTCACTATAATTAATGCCACAACTAAATAATAGATGTTTAAAAAATGAAAGGGAGCTTAACACTCCAATTTCTCTGAATCAAAGCATTCCAAAATACAAATATGCATGAGAGTGTGCACAAATGCAGAACCATTATGTACATACAATTTTTAAAGTTTCTTTTTCAGATTTTAATATATTTGTAGTAAAAATGTGTCTTAAACAGTGTATACTCTTGAAATGGTGACATTTCTTCCCAAAAAGTAGTTTCTAAAGCAAAATTAGGGTTTTTTTGGCGGGGGTTGGAGGTGAGTGGAGAAGTGGTATTTAACATTTTAAATAGTAATATGTCTTAGTTGGCTAGGGCTACAATAACAAAACACCACAGACTGGGTGACTTAAATAGAAAAAAATTTTTGACAGTTCTGGAGGCCAGAAATCTAAGATCAAGGTGTCAATAGGTCTTGTTTCTGCTGGGGCCTCTCTCCCTGCCTGGCAAATAGCAAACTTCTTGCTGTGTCCTCATGTGGCCTTATTCTGTGTACATGGAGATAGTTCTTTCTCTGGTATCTCTTCCTCTTCTTATAAGAATACCAGTGTGGGGACAACTAGGTGGCTCAGCAGTTTAGCACCTGCCTTTGGCCCAGGACATGATCCTGGAGTCCTGGGATCGAGTCCCACCTCGGGCTCTCTGCATGGAGCCTGCTTCTCTCTCTCTGCCTGTGTCTCTGCCTCTCTCTCTGTGTCTCTCATGAATAAATAAATAAAATCTAAAAAAAAAAAAAAGAAAGAAAGAAAAGAATACCAGTGTGACTGAATGATGGCTCCATCCATATCATTTAACTTTAAATTATCCTCTCAAAAGACCTATTTCAAACCTAGTCACACTGAGAGTAAGGACTTCGATATATGAACTTCAGAGGGGTGAGCACACAATTTACTCCATAACATTTGGAAAACTGCTATTGGTTACCTAAGGAAAAGCAGAGCTAAAATGGAAATTAAATATTGCCTTCCCAGGAAGGACCTTCCCTACCATTTCCTGAGATGACTTTCTGATAGCCAAGGGACAGTGGGCACATTTCATCAAAGTTCAGCCATGGAAAAGATGGGTTACTGAGGCTGTTGATACTTCACAGAAAGGAATTCATATGGGTGGCAGCATGAGATGCTAGATCAGAGAAAATTTTTCTGAGAGGATTTATCTTGCAGAGTAATTTTCAACCATATCCCCAGCCACATGAACCTCACTTCCTTCTCAATAGAATTTTTTTTTCCTTCTCGATAGAATTTTAAAGGTGTTTAGAAGCTTGTCACAAATAGTTTGTCTTGACGTCAAAAAAAAACATTTTAGAAGGACTCCTCAAGTCCTTCTTTGAACACCAACAAAGGACCAAAGTCCTTTGAAGGACACTATCAAAGTCATGATGGTGACTTTGTGGTGGATGAGAACACTCAAACACTCATACTCACTGACAGCATCAAGCTCCAGCCACATCTCTAGTTGAGTGCCACAGGGTTCTCTCCTTGGACCTGTCTTTTTTGAAACTTGGTATCACTGATTTGGATAAAGACGCAAAATACAATTATAAAATTTTCAATAGCAAAACACTGGGAGAGATAAATAATATGTTGAAGGAAAGATTCAAGGTCCAAAGAGACCTTGACAGGATGGAGTATTTGAACAAAACCAACACAATTAAACTAAATGAAAGGTTCTGAACTTTACAAAGGCAACTAACTATAAGGATGGAGTTGAGTAAACTCTACTTAGTGAGGTGGTAGGGGAAGGGGGGGAGAATGTGCTGAAATTGGGAATCATGGAGACAAAAACATGCCAAAAATAAGGCCCTATTCTGAAGCCCTCAGATGAGAAATGGCACAAAGTAAGAACTTGCTGGAGCTCAAATAAAAATTCCTGATGATATATTTCCCTCATCTACACTTCACTCCCAGCTCCTTGACTTCTGGTAAAGGGAACCACCAAGAATCCCATTTGTTTCCACTTACAGCAAACTAACACCAAGATTAAAGAATCAGCCTATCCCTCACCATGTATTCCAGAGTGAACTCAATGTATCTGAGCCCAAGCATGCTGGACTGTCACACAGTCAGACTTGGTAGAGACTCTGGATACTCAAGTCTTTACCATGTGTTCCGAGTTGCCACTTCCCACTTCTCTGTCCGATGCCAAACCACAATCAAACCTAACTGCTTCAATTGTTCACACTTTTTGTGGTCTCTCCCACCTCTAGATATTTGCTCACACTAATTTTCTTCTCCCTCGAATACACCACCTTCTATCTTCTCTGAAATCCTACCTTCCTTTGGAGGTACACTGCAAATCCTGCCCTTGATGCAAAGTCATCCTATCTTTCCAGATTTCTCTTCTTACAATTCCAAGTAGCTTCCCCCTTTTCTGTATCATTTGTGAATGTTTACAGCAATTGAATATGCTTCTTTATGACATTCACCATCATCTTTCTTGTGGGGGAAGTTTTTCTCAACAGCGAGGCCTAGTCTTCCTCCTGGTGTTCACACAAGAAAGGACTGCCCAGCTTCTCTGCTTTGGTTGACAGTCACATTCACCCTCTTAATCTGTTCCCTTCTCACCACAAGAGTGGCAAACCATGGCTCATCCATTAAGGCCTGAAAATACTAGTTTTTTCTTCTGTGAACTTTTGTCTGTGTATCCCAAGCAAAGATGATCATCATTCCTTTGAAGCACATCTTTACCTGGCACATACTGCTATTAGATTTGTTTATAATATTGCAACTGCCATTTTCTCTCAGTTGTAAAGCCATGTTTGAAAAAATACCAATGACTTATAAATACGATATAAAATCAAAGTATAAAATTCTTTAATATATGCATCTTATGATTAAAGAATACAGTAATTATTAACATATATGGCCTTATCTAATAGTTAGCAGGTCCTCAGCTGGAGCAGGAATCATGTCTCATTCATCTTATTAGCAACATTTGCCCACCAGCTAGTATATAATACTGGATCAAGAGATATTTGCTGAGTGAATGAATGAATTGAACAAATAAGTTTTAGCTGGCTATAAATTTAACATGGTGCAACACTCTGGCCTGGCTGCTATGAAATTTAACTTATTAGACTGCATCACATTAGGATGTTCAGATGACAGAAAGCAATAATCACAGAAAGATTCAATCGCATTTGGAATATGGTATTCAATATTGTCATCATGTTAAATATTTTAAAGGGGACATTGACCATCCAGGACGACCAGGAACACGTAAAGCAAGGCTAAAAGAACTGGGAGATAAGCCTGCAAAAGACATGCAAGTGTAAAACATGAGAGCTATCTTCACACATCTCAAGGCCTGTCTTTGTAGGTGTAAAAAGGCCTTATGTGTGGCACTCTAGAGACCAAAGACCAATACGATGACACTTCCAGAAATAGATTTGATTCTTTTTCTTTTTCTTTTTTTTTTTTTTTAGATTTGATTCTTTATACAAGATGCCCTTCATTACAAACCAGTGTTGTGAAGAAATGAACAGGTTGTCTTGCGATACAGTGAGCATTCCACCTCAGGATGTATCAAAGCAGAAACCTAATGGCTAAGAGTTAGCCCTAAAGACAATGGTAGACAAGATACCCCTCTGGTATTCCTACAATTTCTAAATTCTTTGATTTTTACCAATGTTGATTCTTTTCCTGGAAAGGACAACTAGAACTACAGGCACAATTTAAAAATGACAGGTAGTCTAGGGGATAACCTACAAGTTTCCAGCCTCAGCTCTAGTAAAGATTATCAATGAAAATGTATCTACCCATCCATCCATCCACTATCTAACCAACACTTAATGAGTACCTGCTGAGTGCCAGCCACTGTCCCAAGTCCTAGAGATGCAGCAGCAACACAGCTACCATATTTGTGAACTTACTGTCTAGTGCAGACATTAATAAGCACACATAAACACAAAGTATAGTTCATGGTAAGTGCTATGAAAAAAGCCACAGGATGCTAGAAGAGCCAGCTGAGCTAGTTGCAGGATTCAGAAAAGGTTCAGGAAAGGCTGCCTTGATGCAAGTCATCTATCCTCTCCATTAATCCACAATTATTGGAATGAAACTGGGCTGAAGATGTTTGCCTCACCAAGACTATGAGCTTAGGGTTTGCGATCTGGGGCACCCATTGTCTCTTGTAGCCCTGGTCAAGGTCCCCTGACCTCTATAAACCAAAATGGGAAGTACAACAGCCCCTAGGGTCATAAGGCTGGGAGATCATGCTTATGATCCCATTGTCTGCCACAGAGTAAATCCCCAATAACTGGCAACTAGTGTTATTAAAATAAATAGGAAATACTCTGAGTGCTTAGAAACTTCCACATACATTCTAGGTCCTTTTTTTTTTTAACTCTTCTAATTATGTCAGACTTGTAAAATCCCTGGACTATTTGGTGAGAGGGGATAATAAGATAACCAGAGGATGTGGTGGCACTTTAGCTCACCTGAGGGCATTGACTTCAAATTCCATTCTGTATTTCCTGCCTTAGAGGTAGCCATCTGCTAGAGGATGAAAACCATCCTTCCTTCTTTTTTCATGTCCAACCCTTTCTTTATTCTCTTTAGAAATCAGGGAGTTGGGGGTACCTGGGTGGCTCAGTGGTTGAGCATCTGCCTTCAGCTCAGGGCATGATCCCGGGGTCCTGGGATCAAGTCCTGCAGGGAGCCTGCTTCTCCCTCTGCCTGTGTCTCTGCCTCTCTCTGTGTGTCTCTCATGAATAAATAAAAAAATATATATTAAAAAAAATCAGAGAGGGTTAGAAAGGACACTTCTGGGGGAACTAGACCACCTCTGTCTCAGCCCGTGCAGCCACCAAATGAAAATGCACAGCAGCGGCTCCCTGGTGTTCCAAGAGGAGAACAGCCCTGTATGAATAAATAATCCACATTTCAAGCAGGATTATGGATATAAATGAAAGACGAAAAGCACATCGGGGCACTAATTCGTCACACATCTCCATACAAAAAAAGCACAGTCTTGTTTTTCTCGTCATCCCTAGCTTACCCCACTTCCCACTGCACTTTGTGGCCACACATGCACAGCACTGGAAAAAGTAAATAAAGGAAAAAGTGGGTCAGAGAGAGAGAGAGTCTCCAGACTGACAGGCGATTTGCGTGGATCTGTAAGTACCATCCACCTCCTCCTCTCCTGTCAGCACTCTGGAGCCCCCTGAACTTTCAGGGTCAGACGATCTCCACTGGGAACTTGGTGATCACCTCAGCAAGTGGTGTCACAGCACCCGGCCATAGCCTCGCTGAAACCTGTCCCTGCACGGGTTCTCCTGTTATCTCCCACTTGTCTGGATAGCTAATACAGCTCCCACAGTTGCTATATGCCATTAGGTCAGAGCAATGAAAACGAATGCCATTTTCTTGATGGTTTATGCAGAATTGCTGTAATTTGAAGCAAGCCTCCAAGGTCCTGCATCGTCCCCCTGTCTCTTTCCCCCACCCCATCACCCCCCCTTCCCTGGCTGCACCTGTACCCCCAACCCCTCCCACCCCCTTGTCTCTTTCTTCTCCCTTTTCATACTGAATATATTGGGGCCCTGGCGGGCTGCCATTCTAACTGCACATTAGAAATGGTAGAGTTTTCCTCTATCTGATTCTATAAAATGAGTTCACCAGAAGGTGCAGACCCAGCACATTCGTGGTTTTTCCTATAAATTACTTTAACACTGTGTCCAATCATATATATAATTTCAGATTTTCAATTTCAACTCACTGCTGTGTCAGCACAGACTCCACTGATATGTCTAACGTATTTAGCTTAAAATGAAACGGATGGCATTTCATTACCAGGAAGATAATATTTTTGAATATGTTTCCTGCATGGCGGGATCCATCATTATTCTGCCATTTTATGTTCAGCGTGTGTAATAGCTTTTTAATGCTTTGACGTATTTTATTTATATATGTAATATTTTTCTAATACCATAGGACAGTTTAACTCATTGGACACATTAGAAAATCTTAATTGAATGCTTTTAAATATTAGCGAGGGGGGAAAGACTGAACAAATGGCTGATATTTTTATTTAGAATTTTGTCAGGAGTAACAAAAAGAGGCACAAAAATTGTTCAGCCTTATTATTTTCCTTCACTTATTCTCCCCATCCCCCACACCCCCACTCAGTGATCTCCCCATAAATATACACACTTTGGAGAGGAAATAAAAAGATAAAGAAAGATCCCCTCATCCCCTGAGACTTAGAAGCTGTCAGGGTGAAAGCGAGGAACACGAAAAATATTGAGCAAGTCCTAGTGTGAATGACAGGAGCACTCTCATTGGTGGAAGCTTCTGACAGTGCTGAAATCTTTAATACCAGGTTCCCAGCTCTTTGACCAAAGTCATGGACTGTTTAAAAGGAGACTTCTTCTCAAAAGCTGCCTTTGCAAAGAAAATGCAAAGGAAAGTGTTTTGCTTTAAAAACTTGCAGGTAGCTGACTTCGCTGAAGGCATTTCAAATTAACGGGTAAGTGCCAGAGAGAGCACTTTCTTCTGGTTCTTTCCCCACATCTATCTATCAAAGCAGCACCTTACTGCTGGAAAGGAAGGTGCTCCAAAGGGAAAGATCTGGAAGTCAATAGGGGAGAGGTGCCTGGCCTTCCTCGCTTCAAGTCAACGCAGCTCAGTAAGCAGCCTGCGGGCCTCTGCAATGTACTGGGGGCCTAGGAATGGAAGGATGGGAGACCTAGCATTTTCTTTGTAGGAGGAGCTCTGCCTTTCCAGTATGTCCACATGCATATACTTCCCCCAGCTTTACTGAAGCATAACTGACAAATAAAATCATGTATATCCACAGTACATGAAAGTGTACAACGTGCCTTTGCTGTATTTACAGTGCAACCCCTATTTCTCTAACTGCTACTCCTAGCTCTTCCTAGGGAAGAGCAAATAGATACAATTCTAATTCTAGGCCACCTCTGATCACCTAGGGCAGGCACCCTGAGCCAGCTACTGTAGTCCTCTGGGCACTAGAGCATTTCTCTATAAAATAGAACTACTCATTTCTGCCTTGGAGGTGGCTGCAAGAATAAGAGGCATCTAACACAATCCATGGCTTACACAGTAGATGCACTATGACAATCATTTTTCTTATAATTAACAACTTGCTTTGTTGTTAAAAGTAAGCCAATCTTGTCCTTCCTCGCCCCTTCAAATTCACCAGTCTAAAAGAGTAGACTCTAATCCGCATGCTGATAAAATAGCCTCTTTCCTATAAATAAAAGTTGGCATAAAAGCACAAACAATTACAGTATTTCATTTATTCTAACAAACCTCCGTCTGGAATGAAACTCTCCAAGTTTTGCCTGAGGATATTTTAAAGAGGTTTTTCTGACTTGCTGGTTTTTCCCCCTATGTTTGTTTACCACCTTTTTCTTAAAAGTAGAAAATTATAGCACAAAACTCCTTAAAACAGAACCTCCAACTAACAATTCCTTGGATCAATGTAGATACTTCCAAGTTCTTGTAATTTTTCTACCTCTCAAAGAGTTGGTAAAATTATCACTATGAAGGCAATCATATAATATATATAATATACAAATTATCAAATTAGCATGTACTTTTTTTTTGAGAGAGAGAGAGAGAGAAAGCATGCAAGCAGGGAGGAAGAGGCAGAGGGAAACAGAGAGAAAATCCCAAGCAGGCTCCACACTCAGGGCAGAGCCTCAAGACCCTGAGATCATGACCTGAGCCAAAATCAAAATCAGATTGAGCCACACCTCTAACATGTACCTCCTAAATTTACATGATGTTAAATGTCAAATATATTTCAATAAAAAACAAATGGGAAAACAATACTCTAGGAAAGAGGGGAGCACTTTTCTGTTAAGGTTAAGTATTTCCAGCTTTGTTGGCTCAATTCTGCACTTGAGCAAAAACAGATATAGAATATACAGGAAGAAGGAATACCCCTATGGTCTAATAAAACTTTATCCACAAAAACAGGCAACTGGCAGCAGGTCTTAGTTTGCAGACTGACCTCTGATCTAGGACATAAATATACCTAATTTTTGCATTTCTCAAAGACTAAAAGTCCCAAAGTAGAGAATCACAAAATCAAGTGCAGAGAAAAGGAAATGTCGACAATATAATCCTTTAAGTTGGGCAAGGGATGATGAGATGAGCACTGGGTGTTACACTATATGTTGGCAAACTGAATTTAAATATTTTTTTAAAAGTTGGGCAAGGGATTTTAAGTCTCTCATTATTGGACTCTGTATCATCTATTATTCTCACATCTAATCATTTTGATATTCATGATTTTATAGAAAAATTTGCTAAAAATAAGTTTCTGTTTTTCACCCCAAGCCTCTATTATACACAGTTAAAGTTAACCCAATTTACTGATGACCAGTTAGACAATTTTATTCAAGACAAAAAACATCATTCCACAAACTCCACTGAACAATCATTATGTGCTAGACACTGGCAAAAAGCAGAGAATAAATAAATAAAAGCCACTTCCACACATTTAATGTTTGAGTAGAAGGAAAACAATACATCCTTAAACAGATCAACAAAAAGACAAACTGATTCAAACCAGTAAGTACTAATGACAATCAAAAAAGTTAGTGTGACAGAAAGGAATGGATTTAGGGACAAGGGGGAGTCCTGAGAGTGTGTGGTCTCTTTCAGGAGGAGGCATGATCTGAGATCTGGAAGGACAAAAGTGACCATGCTCAGCCCTCTGAAGAGCTAGAAATAACAATGCAAAAGTCATGAGCCAAAATAAAAGAGTTTAGCAAGTACAAAGAAAATCAAGGAAGCCAGTGTGGTTGGAGTACAGGAAATGACACAGTCACATGGGCAGATATATTTTGTTCTCATCAAAAGAAAAGTGTTTGCACTGGTTAATTCCCAGTTATAATATCTGTTGACAACTTTGAAGAAATCATCTTGAAGTGACTCTATATGAGTCTACTAGAGAATAAAAATCAGAAATTCCTAATTACTTTGTTACAGGCCTCCTATATGAGCCCCACTTCTAAATTCCTGCTGTTCTAAAAAGGTAGAAAAGTTTAGATAGGCATGTGCAGATCAGCTTTGCCTTATTTTGCATTGCTCTTTCAGGAACCAAAGCAGAAGCTATTTGATAATATTCCACTTCAAAGTTATATGGCACTTTTCATCTAAGAATATCAGAGCACTCTGTCGCAATTAAATTATTAATCCTCATGACAACTCCATCAAGAAAGTATCTGCTTTATTATCAGTAAGAACACTTGGCATTTACATGCTCATCTTGAGGATGCTACTCAATCATACACAGGTAATTAATGCATACAACACATTCAGAAGGCAGGTCAGCATTCTGGTCTTCAGTTACAGATAAAAAAAAAGAAAGAAAGAAAAAAAAAAAAACCCTGCGTTCCCAAAAGGATGAGGTATTTCTAGCCAATTTGTCCAAATGAGAGTAGTATTAGAAATAGCTTGATGCCTTGATCTTAGTTAAGAATCAATCACTTTTCCACCCATCCCTTACCCCCTCCGCATATACACCCAGCTTCACTACAGATCTGCCAAGCTGGCCAGGCAAGCACCCTGTCCCCAAGCACTGTTCCACTGTGGTCCTATCAAAGCCAGCCTATACATACAGCCCATACAGCGATACCCCTTGAGCACCTCCCTCTGGTGGCCAAGGGGAATTATGTTCTGGGCTGCATGTGTCTAAAACAATTGAAGAAATAGTTCTCAGCAGACTACCATCCTCAGGGCACTGCACAGACAGCAGACTGGTCTTCCTGTGAATAAGGTTGATCTGCTTAACCTGAAGCTTTAGCCAAAGGGGCAGGCTTCAAGTCTACCACACATCGTGGGGTGATAGAAGTGCTCTTGGGGAACATAGGCTGAGAACAGCACCTGTGAGTTCTCACCTGGCCTTGTTACAGCTCATCAATACCTCCCAAAAGGGAGCCCACACATTCATCTAAAGCCCCCAGTTTTGCATCTCTCATGAAGGGAACACCTCTTGATTGTTCAGTATAGAGGCCAGCATGGTGTACAACTGCAGCCCTACAGAACTTAAATCTACTGTCTAAGGGCCTACTTTCCAATTAGCCTGAAACTTGGCGCTAACTGAAATCCCTCTTTCTGGAATACTCACAAGTCTTGGCACACCCTTGATAACTAAAACCTACCAAATAAAAAAGAAAAATCAGCTTGCTTAAACAATCACAAAGGTTCAAGAGACAATCAAGAGCAAGGGCAAGGTTAAACAATAAGGTGCATCTCTTACGCAAGGTCTGCAGGCCTGGGAGAGATAGCTGTCTCACCTAATACACAGAATGCATAGAAACACAGAGAGACAAAGTGAGGAGAGAGGAATGAGGAATGTGTTCCAACAAAAGAATGAGATAGAACCCCAGAAAAAACCTTAACGAAACAGTGATAAGGAATTTTAATATAAATTATGATAAAGAATTCAAAGTAATGGTCTTAAAGATGCTCACCAAATTTGTGGGAAAAATGGATAAACACTTAAAAACTTCAACAAAGAGAAAACATAAGAAAGTACCAAAAACATCACAGACTGAAAAATATAAAATTGAGCTGAAAAACACACTAAAGAGGTTCAACAAAATAGATGAAGCAGAGGACAGAATCAGTAACCTGGAAGACCACACTGTGGAACAAACAGAAACAGAGCAACAAAAAGAAAACAGAATTTTTAAAAAATGAACACAGATTGGGTGCCTGGGTGGCTCAGTCGGTTAAGTATCTGCCTTCAGCTCAGGTCATGATCTCAGGGTCCATTGAGCCCCTCATCGGGCTCCCTGTTTCTCCTCTTTTCCTTCTCCCTGGCCTGTGTGTGCGTGCTCTCTCTCTCTCTCTGTCTCTCTCAAATAAATAAATAAATAATGAAGCCAATGGGACAACATCAAGAGAAATAACATTTGCATTACAGGGCTCCCATAAGGATAAGGGGGCAGAGGCAGAAAACATATTTGAAAAAATAATAGGTAAGAACTTCCCTAGCCTAGGTTAGGAAACAAACACTCATATCCAGGAAGCACGGACTTCCAAAGAAGATAAACCCAAAGAGACCTACACTAAGAAGCATAATAATTAAAATGTCAAAAGTTAAGGCAAGGAGAGAATCCCAAAGTGGCAAGAGGAAAAAATGTTACATATAAGGGAAATCCTATAGGACTAACATCAGATTTCTCAGCACAAACTTTGAGGCCAAAGGGGAGTGATTTGATATATTCAAAATACTGAAAGGAAAAAAAAAAAAAAACCCAACCAAAAATACTCTACCAAGTAAGGATTAAATTCAGAACTGAAAAAGAGGCAAAAATTTTCCATACAAACAAAAGCTAGTAGGATCATTAAACCAGCATTATAGGAAGTCTTAAAGGAACTTAAGCTGAAAAGAAAGGGCATTAATTAATTACTAACAAGAAAAGATATGAAAGTAAAAATCTCACTGATAAAGGTAAATATATAGTAGAGGTAGTGGATTAATGACTTATAAAGTTAATATGAAAGTTATAAAACAAAAGTAGTAAAAACACACATAACTATGATAATTATTATGGGATACACAAAATAAGATGAAAATATGGTATCAAAATTATAAAATGTGCAGAGTAGAATTTAAAAATGTAGTTTTAGAATGCTTTCAAACTTACTATCAACTTAAAACATATTTCTACATATACAGACTGTTGAATATAACCCTCATGGTAACCACAAAGCAAAAAGCCAGACTAAATACTAAAATGATGAGAGAGGAATCTAAGCATAACAACAAGAGAAAGTCATCAAACCACAAGAGAAAGAACAGAGACAAAATACAAACAGACAAAAAACAACAAAATGGCAATAAGTACATACCTGACAATAATTACTTTAAATGTAAATGGACTAAATTCTCCAAATAATACACAGCAGCTTAATGGATTAAAATACACACACACACACACACACACACACACACACACAGACCCATCTACGTGCTGCGAATAAGAGACTCACTTTAGATGTAAGGACATATGCCTACTAAAAGCAAAGGGGTAGAAAAAGATGTTTTATGGAAATGGAAACTGAAGAAAGCAGAGGTAGCTATACTGATATTAGGAAAAAAAAAAAAAACACTTAAAAATGAAGACTGTAGGGATGCCTGGGTGGCTCAATGGTTGAGCATCTGCCTTCGGCTCGGGATGTGATCCCAGAGTCCTGGGATCGAGTCCCACATCGGGTTCCCTACATGGAGTCTGCTTCTCCCTCTGCTTGTCTCTCTGCCTCTCTCTGTCTCTCTCATGAATAAGTAAATAAAATATTTTAAATAAAATAAAATAAAGACTGTAGTAAAAGACAAAGTAGGCACTGCATAATGATAAAGGGGTCACTCTAGCAAAAAGATATAACATTTGTAAATATTTACCTACCCAACTTAAGAGCATCTAAATATATAAAGTAAATACTAACAGAACTAAAGGGGGAAATTAATGGCAGTAAAGTCATAATAAGAGATTAAAATAGCCCACTTGCATCAATGGATAGAACATCCAGACAGAAAATAATGAAGCATCAATCCTGAAACCACACATTAGACCACATGAACTAGATATACAGAAAATTCCCTCCAAAAGCAGTAGAATATGCATTCTTCTCAAATGTAGATGGAACATTCTCCAAGGCAGAGGACATGTAAGGTCATAACACAAGTCTCAATAAATTTAAGAAGGCTGAAATCATATCAAGCATCTTTTCCAACTACAACAGTACAGAACTAGAAATAAATTACAAAAAGAAAATGGAAAAAATCATAAATACTTGGAGATTAAATAACATGATACTGAAAAGCAACTGTGTCAATGAAAAAACCACAGAAGAAATAAAAAAATACTTGAGACAAATTAAAATGAAAATATCACATACCAAAATCTATAAGATGCAGCAAAAGCAGTACTAAAGGGCAAGTTCACAGCAATACAGGTCTACCTCAAGAACCAAGTAAAATATCAGACACACAATATAAGAATAAGGGAAGTCCAAAATTAGCAGATGAAAGGAAATAATAAATATAAGAGCACAAATAAATAAAATAGAAACTAAAAAGATAATTAAAAAGATCAAGGAAAGAGCTCATTCTTTGAAAAAATGAATAAAATCAACAAAACTCTACTGAGACTTAGTAAGAAAAAAGGGAAAGGGCTCAAATAAAAGAATAAATGAAAGAGAAGTTACACCTGATACCAAAGAAATACAGAAAAATCTTAAGAGACTACTATGAATAATTATACATCAATGAATTGGGCAACCTAGAAGAAATGGATAAATTCCTAAAGACATACAATCTTCTAAGATTGCACCATGAAGAAATACCAAATCTGAATAAAACTATTACTAGGAAGGAAATCAAATCAGTAATCAAAACATTCCCAATTAAATCTGAGATCAGATGGCCTCACTAAGGAATTCTAGCAAACATTCAAAGATTTTATATACATCCTCCTAACACTATTCCAAAAATTTTAAAGGAAAGAACACTTCCAAATTCATTTCATGAGGCCAGCAAAACCTTGATTCCAAAACTAGACAACCCCACCCCACACACACACACAGAGGAACATAAGTTGCCAGAGGAACATAAATGGAAAAGCCTTCAACAAAATATTAGCAAACCAAATTTAACAATACATTAAAAGGATCATACAACATGATCTGGTGGGATTTATTCTAGGAATGCAAGGATGGTTTAATATCTGCCTATCAACCAACATGATACACACATTAATAAAATGAAGAATGAAAATATGATCACCTCAATAAATGCCAAAAATCATTTAACAAAATTCAACATCCATTTATGATAAGCACTTTTAACCAAGAGCATTGAAAGGAAACATACCTCAACATAATAAAGGCCATATAGGACAAGCTCACAGCTAACACCATGCTCAACTAAAAGCTAAAAAATTTTCCCTAATGATCAGGAACAAGATAAGGATGCCCACTCTCACCACTTTTGTTCAACATAGGATTGGAAGTTCTTAGCTCGAATAATTAGGCAGGAAAAAGGCATCCAAATTGGAAAGGAAGAAGTAAAATTGTCATTATTTACCATCTACATGACTTTGATATATAGAAAACCCTAAAGAATCAAAAAAGTGTGGGATCCCTGGGTGGCGCAGTGGTTTGGCGCCTGCCTTTGGCCCGGGGCGTGATCCTCGAGACCCGGGATCAAATCCCACATCGGGCTCCCGGTGCATGGAGCCTGCTTCTCCCTCTGCCTGTGTCTCTGCCTCTCTCTCTCTCTCTGTATGACTATCATAAGTAAATAAAATTTAAAAAAAAAAAATTTAAAAAATAAAAAAATAAAAAAAAAGAATCAAAAAAGTGTTGGACTAATAAACACAAAAGTGTTGGACTAATAAACAAATTCAGTAAGATTGAAGCATACAAAATCAACATATATGCAATAAAAAAATCTGTTGCATTTTTATTCCCTAACGATGAACTATAAAAGAAATTAAGAAAACCATCTCATTTATAATTGCATCAAAAACAATAAAATATCTAACAATTTTACCAAGGTTGCAAAAGATCTGTACACTGAAAACTGGAAGTCACTGATGAAACAAAGTGAAAGTGACACAAACAAATGGAAAGATATTCCACACTCGTGGATTAGAAGAATATTTCTAAAATGTCCATATTATTCGAAGCAATTTACAGATTTAAAACAACCTGTATCAAAATTCCAATGGCGGGGATCCCTGGGTGGCTCAGCAGTTTGGCGCCTGCCTTTGGCCTGGGGCGCGATCCTGGGGTCCCAGGATCGGGTCCTGCATCGGGCTCCCAGCGTGGGGCCTGCTTCTCCCTCCTCCTGTGTCTCTGCCTCTCTCTCTCTCTTTCTCTATCATGAATAAATAAATGAATCTTTAAAGAAAAAAAAATTCCAGTGGCATCTTTCACAGAAACAGAACAATCTTAAAATTTGTATGTCCATAAAAGACCCAGAATAGCCAAAGCATTCCAGAGAAAAGGGATGAAGCTAGAGGCATCCCACCCCCTGATTTCAAACTTCACTACAAAGCTATAGTAATCAAAACAGTATGGTCTCTGCCTCTCTCTGTGTGTGTCTCTCATGGATAAATAAAATCTTTAAAAAAAAAAAAAGAATGAGGAAAGATTAGTCTTGTCAGGAAATGGTGTTGAGAAAAGTGGACAGCCACATGCAAACGAATGGAACTGGTACACAAAAATTAACTCAAAATGGATTAAAGACTTAAATATAAAACCAGAAACCATAAAATTCCTAGAAGAAAGGTGGTAAGCTCCTTGATATTGGTCTTAGCAGTACCTTTTTTAATTTAACTGCAGAAGCAATGGCAATAATAAAAGCATAAGTAAGCAAATGGGACTAGATCAAAGTAAAAAGCTTCTGCAGAGTAAAGGAAACCATAACAAAATAAAAAGACTACCTACTGACTGGGAGGAGATATTTGCAAATCATATCTGACAAGGGCTTAATATCCTAAATATATAAGGAACTCATACAACAGGGTTGCCTGGATGGAGCAGTCAGTTAAGCATCTGACTCTTGGTTTTGGCTCAGATGATGATCTCAGGGTCCTGAAATCAAACCCTGCATTGGTCTGCACTCAGTGTGGAGTCTGCTTGTGCCTCTCCCTTCCCCTATTTGTGTGCATTCTCTTTCTTTCTCTCTCTCTCTCTCTCTCTCTCTCTCTCTCTCTCTCCCTGTCAAGTTAATAAATCCTAAAAAAAAAAAAAAAAAAAAAAAAACCTCATCAACAACAACAAAGAAGGATCTGAGTAGACATTTTCCAAAAAAGACAAATAGATTTTCAACAGGCACATGAAAAGATGCTCAACATCACTAATAATGAGGGAAATGCAAATCAAAACCACAAGGAGATATCACCTCACATCTGTCAGAATGGCCATTATCAAACAACAAAAAATAACAAGCATTGGAGAGGATGTGGAGTTAAAGAAAGTCCCATGTTGGTGGAAATATAAATTAGTGCAGCCCTATGGAAAACAGCAGCCCCCTCAAAAAATTAAAAATAGAAGAACTACAATACAGAAATTCCACCTCTGGGTATTTACCTGGGGAAAACAAAAACACTAAGTTAAAAACATATATGCACCACTGTGTTCACT
The DNA here is from genome assembly GCF_905146905.1 of Nyctereutes procyonoides. NCBI lineage: Eukaryota > Metazoa > Chordata > Mammalia > Carnivora > Canidae > Nyctereutes > Nyctereutes procyonoides. Next base: position 46,614,204 of record NW_026575146.1, read on the forward strand.
GTGGCATGACTTACATAAGGCAAGATATGGAAACAACCATAATTTCCATCAATGGATCAAGATGTGGTGTATATAAACCATGGAATACTGCTCAGCTAATAAAAATGAAATCTTGCTTTTTGTGACAACATGGACAGACCTTGAGAGTATTATGCTAAGTGGAATTTAAGAAAAAAAAGACAAATATCATATGATTTCACTTATCTCTGGAATCTAAAAGAAACAACACAAATAAACAAAACAATACTCACAGAGAACAGACTGATAGTTGCCAGAGGGGAGGGAGTGAAATGGGTGCATGAGATCAAGAGGTACAAACTTCCAGCTATAAAATGAGTCATGGGGACATAATGTACAGTATAGGAACTATAGTCCATGATACTGTATCAAAAATCTGAAAATTTCCTAGAGTGTAAATCTTAAAGTTCCCATCACAAGAAAAAAGAAATGTAACTGTGCATGGTGACAGATGGTAAACTGACTTAATGTGGCGATCATTTTACAATATATACTAATGTTGAAGCATAATGTAGTACACCTGAACTAATATGTTGCTGTATCTCAATTATACTTCAATAAAAAATAATCACTTCATGCATTGCACTCTCAAATATTTAAGTACCTATAGTTGTGTAACTGTTTATAAAGTCATCACCTAGATGGGAATCGACCAGAACCCAGCCTTTTAAAATATTTCCCATAATAATGTCCCCTGGAGCAATTTCCAGTTTGCCTAACATTTTCACACACATTTCTCAGTTGACCTTCACTATGACTTTATGAGTCAGACTGGATGTTGATGTCATCATTTGACAAGTGAGGAAATGGGAGGTTCAAAGAGATTACAAGATTTGAACATCATTACATGGTTAGTAAGTAAAGAAGGCAGACTTTGAACTCAGGAATTTTCACCTTATGTGTAGTGTTCTTTGCTCTGTATCAGTGCTTCTTCTCTACCCTCTTAGATTTTCATTATAATATGATTTGTTCTTGACCTCCATTCAAGGCATTTTGTCTTCCTACACCCAAGATGCTGCTGATTTTATGTTTATGACGCCTATAAAATTTGTCCAAGGTATGGACTCTGAGGGAAGGGTTTTGGTTTGTTTGGTTTTTGTTTTTGTTTTAAAAGATTTTATTTATTCATAAGAGACACAAAGAGAGAGAGGCAGATACATAGGCAGAGGGAGAACCAGGCTCCCCACAGGGGCCTAATGCAGGACTCTATCCCAGGACCCCCCGGGGATCATGACCTGAGCCAAAGGCAGACACTCAAGCACTGAGCCACCCAAGTGTCCCTAAGGGAAGGGTTTTAATAAAAGTTTCCTTCAGTTGGTGATGAAACCTACCATAAACAAAGTCAAAAAGCTGCATTGTTTTTTCTTTTGCTTTGCCATGTTGTATTTTGGCATATCCAGTCAGGAAAACAGAAACCATTCTAGGTATTTCAAACAATGGGAATTTAGGAAAATTATTTAAAAGGTGCTAAAAGGCTGCTAAGAACAGAGGCAGAGAGGGATCCCTGGGTGGCGCAGCGGTTTAGCGCCTGCCTTTGGCCCAGGGCGCGATCCTGGAGACCCGGGATCGAATCCCACATCGGGCTCCCGGTGCATGGAGCCTGCTTCTCCCTCTGCCTATGTCTCTGTCTCGTCTCTCTCTCTCTCTCTCTCTCTCTCTCTCTGTGTGTGTGACTGTCATAAATAAATAAAAATTAAAAAAAAAAAGAACAGAGGCAGAGAGAACTAGATTTGCATAAAGGCAGAGGGGTGAAGTTCAGATGTTACTCATGGCACTGACTTGAATGAAGCCTGTAAACCTGGACTGTTGCCACTCTTAGATCCACGGAAGATGCATCTCCTCAGCTAAGGCTGCTAACACAGCAACCGTGCTATGCCTGGAGTTGAGAATCACATCCCAGAGACCATCCCATTAAGTGAGGCTGAAGCCACAGCCTCTTTCTTCTTTCCATCTGTTGGACCCTCTACCAGTGCCTCCTACTGGCAGATGCCAACAGGCAGCCAGCCAGCAAGGGAGCCAGGGAAATGGAGCTTGCAGATTCCTAGTCCCAACAGAACACGGTGTGGAAGGGTGGGTATGAGTCCAAAGACAGAAGGGAAGTGGCTGGCATGTTCTGCATTATAAAGGCCTAGGCAGATCAAACGGTGAGTGCTATATCTGGTAAGGGACTCCAGGTCAGTGCTCTGCACTTCAGTGACAAAGGAAGCTGTGCCCCATCCCCTACTCCTGGAAAGCAACAAGATGAACTGAAAGATTGGGGCTCCCTGTAGTTTAAAATCCTTATAGGAAGACATGGAGCCTACCCAAGGAAGCAAAGAGTTTTCATTAATACAAAAAATATGTCATGTGATCCCTAAAGGGAATAAGGATCTCTGCTTTACTGGGAGTGAGGGTGGAAAGTGGGAAGGCGAAAAGGACAAGAAAACGAGACCCAGTAAGACACTGATGAAAGAGGGCTGAGGGATCAGGTGGGAGGAGGAAAAATGAGCGGAAAGAAGATCAAGCATTAGATAGATGAGGATGTGTTCTCAGAAGGGAACAAATGAAAGATTTCAGAAAGAACCTATCATGAAGGACAGAGAAGAGAGACTCAAAACAGCTCTCAGAGCCTGGACAGGCTGACAGCCAACTGGAAGAGCTCGCAAGAAAGCTGCAAGCATGAGACTAGCAAATGTCCATCAAGATCTGAAGGATAAAGTTCAGGGGAATGACAACCAAGTGCAATATGCCTCAGTTTCCCAGTGATGATTAGCCACAAAGGGAATAGACACCAGGCTCCAGGAGAGACTCTGCAGCAAGCACAATTCTTATTTATAGTTACCGCTGCCCCATCACCCTCCAGTCCACCCTCCAGGCTGGGACCATAAATTAGAGAATTGCCTTTCCAATATCCAGTTCTCCTCATCTATGACATAAATAGGTGGTAACTGGAACACCTACCTTCTCAACACCTTGGTGTGGTATGGGTTTCCCAGAACTCCAAACTGGCCTATTTTCTAAAAGCAAAGAGTCGAAATACCTTGAGGTTGTCTGGTTTCCTCCATTTGACAACTTTTAAGACTCCTCTCCACCTTCAATGCAATAAATGCACACATAATAAATGAATGAATGAATGAATGAAATCAACATCTCAGGTTCTCTCTTCTACCAATCCTCCCTTCATTCCCTAAAATCCCAGACATCTACAAAGGCTACAAAGTTGGAGATCAAGCTCTCTCTCACTGAATACTGAGGGAAACTCCTGGCAGGAATTCCCCGTATGAATACAGAAGTCAATCTAGAAATGCCCCAGGGGGTAAATGTAGGCAAGACTGAAGGAATCTACAATTAGTTTTGGAGAAAAGCCTTTCCCTTTTCTCAGGATGGGACGCTCAATCAATGCCAGCCAATAGTCAGTAAAATGGCTGACTGACTGTAAACACGACATAAGGTCTCACTCAAATTGGGATTTCTGGCCACCCAGGAAGACTCACCTGATAGCATGGATTTGTGATATCTTCAAGGAAGGGCAAGATTTGTGCTGTGTTCCTTATTCCTTACCAGATGAGATTTCATTTTCTTAGCAAAGTAGTCATGGTCTTTAGGATCCAAACACAGACTCCCCATTTCAGTTTCATCTACCACCATCTCTACCTGCTCTTCAGTCACCATTCCTGAACCAATGCGCTCTGTCTTTAATTCACGTGCAGCAGGCTCACCTTTCTCCCCACTCCTCCTCCACCTACAAAACTCCTTTTCCATTCAGGGTTCACCTCCAAAATGAAATCCTCCTGCCTCTATAAATTCTTCCATGACTCGACCAGGAACAACCCGGTCATTCCCTACTCTGGGATCTTCAGCGCCTTGTTATGTACCAACAGACAGAAGTTCTCACAGCATCTGTGCTTGCCTCTCCAACAAGCATTTTCCTTTCTCTTGGTCACTTCCAAAATTTGTATTTGGACATCTCCATAGCCTCTATACAGCCCACATTGGACACTAGCAATTAAAAAAAAAAAACAATTGGGAGCAGAGGGGCTCTTATATAACATGTCCATCTTGCTTGATTGGGTTCATGTCGGCTTTGATGTAGTAGATCAAAGATGTCTTTAAGGATTCTGTCTCCAGGATGCAAGGTTGGATAGCCTCACACAGAAAACACAGACTGTGAGTGTGCCCAAAAGTAAGTTCTGATCAGTTTCCCTTTTTTCTAGTCCCAGTGGAGAAAGAGAACAAGATTCTTAACCAAAAAGAGGGTAAAACATTCTAAGCTCTCATCACTACCAGAACATGCTGCACACTGATGGGAAGAGGTGGCATAGTTTCAGCTGTCTGTAGGTCTCCACAGAGCCCGGGGAGAAACAGGTCTCACCAGCAGATCTCCTATGGGGGCAAGAGCAGCAACCCAGGCCTCAGGCTGCCGTGGAGGGATAGCTGCTGGCAGCTCTGTTACCAGGTAAATGAGAGGAGTCCTTCTTAATGAGAGCAGCCATATACTCAAAAAGCATGTTACCCAGGCACAGGTAACACATCCTTCCTACACCTCCATTCAATCCCATAAAAATGTTTATCTACGTTACAATCCTATTACAATCCTATTATAGCACTAGGGTTCCCGCATAAAATACTGGACGCCCAGTAAAAACTGAATTTCAGATGAGAAAATATTTTTAGTTTTAAGTATTTTGGGAGTATAGTGAACATTTCTTAGTATAGATATCACCCATACAACAATTGGGACATACTTACACTACAAAATTATTCATGGTTTATCTGGAATTCAAATTTGGTGGGAGTCCTACATTTTTAGATCCTAAAACTGCCAACTCTGTATGGCATCAAAATTCAAACTGCTGCACTTCATCAGCCTACTTTTCATTCAAGGTCTACAGGCTTCAACTCATTTAGTAGACAGTCTAGTAACTAAAGAAAAAAGTTTGGATATAAAGCAACAATCCCAAAAGGTGCGATCCTAGGGACCTTTACTAGTATAATGATTCAGAGCATATAGTGTGGATTTATTTTGCTTGTTGATTTGTTTGTTTCCATAAAAGAGTTTGAATCACATGGGGTTTTTTTTTTCCTCCCTTCACTTGGGATTCGGTGCAAGCTTACTACAACTTGAGGTACCAGCATTCTCCACAAGACAGATTTTAGACATCAGAGATATTCCAGAAGCTCCCTCGTCTCTCACAGAATGATCAAAAGCTAGCCTGATTCTTCTTGAAAGTTTATCCTGTCATTTCTCCTGATCCCATCTGGATCCAGATATGGATGAGTAACTACGCAAGCAAGAGAAGAAGAACTGGGTTGTGTGAGCAAAAAGTCACTGTGGAACTTCTCCTGGGGCTCCTCAAAAGAAAACAAGTTCAACCTTCTGCATTAGTTAGCTTGACTCATTTGCTGTTCGTGGCAAGGAAACTGAATTACAGCAGCCTGTAATCGTTAAATAGTAATGTTTTCTTTGGCTCATTGCTCTGTGGTGAAATTTCCCCTGCAGTAAGTGATGCCATCCCAAGGACCCTAAATAGCAAAAAGTGTGTGCCATTCTCTCCATCGATGCATTCACAGGCTATTGGGTAAGGTGCCTCCATCAGGGGTTTTCAGGTAAGTACCTGATCATTTGCTTTTCATTTTCTGTGCACCATCTTTAAAATAATAAAAAGGCTGAATTCAAAACTTATTCCTAAGTCAGAAATAAGATTCTTTTAAGTCTCTTTTCTTCTTCTTTTTTTTTTAAATCTATTTATTCATGAGACACAGAGAGAGAGAGGCAGAGACACAGACAGAGGGAGAAGCAGGCTCCATGCAGGGAGCCCGATGCAGAACTTGATCCCGGAAGCCGGGATCAAGCTCTGGATTGAAGGCAGACGCTCAGCCACTGAGCCACCCAGGCGTCCATTTAAGTCTCTTTTCTAAAGCAGAGACATCCTCTTCCCTTTTCTTGATGTGTCATCAGGAGCTTTAAAAGCAATCCCCTTGCGTCTGTCACAGTGACTTAGAAAACTAGGCCAGTGATGATTCTGTCATTTAGTGGTTCTACGGCATATGTGCCCTACCATCATTTCTGTGCTTCAAAATACTAAGTGGGCCACACTGAGACATCTTTTTGTCACAAAGTACTCCGTGTAATGGTTTTGGGAACACAGGGAGGGAAATGAAAACGCGGGGGAGGAGGTACTTTTGCATAATTGCTGTTTATTTCTGTGGCAAGTCACTAGTTGGGAAAACATGTATTTGAGGGACATTTAATGTTTGGCATTTCAATCCTTGACTTCAGTCCTTGGAACTGCCATTTGCGTAGTGACATTTGAAACTTGACCACCCTGGACTGCCTGGTTGCCAGACAGCAGCCACTCTGGCAGGAGCTAACTCCAGAGGGAAGGGAAGAGGCTACCTTCTAAAAGGAATGAATAAATGTCTCCTCAGGCCTCTCTATCAGCCCAAACAAGCAGCTGCATTCAAAAGGTTTCTCCTATCTTGTAGAGCCAAAAAAGGTGAGCTGTTCCAGGCAAGGCCAGAGAAAAATGTAGAAGAACGTCTGTAGGGAAAAAAAAAAAGAAAAGAAAAGAAAGAAAAACACTTGTTTCTTAAAGGAGAATGCCAGAGCTCAAATGGAAAATAAGAACAGTACTTTCTATCCACCCCCATTCTACCTCCTTTTCAGTATGCCTGAGGGCAGAGCAGGCAAAATTAGAATCTGGAAACTCTACCCAGACTGTGGTTACCATGAGGGCCTGCCACTGACATGACTCCCCTTCATTCAAGACCATTATTTTTCCCTAGTGAGTCATGCCCCCTAATTCTCTTTAGATGATGGCAAGCCTTGATGGAAGAAGTCAACGGAAACTCTTAATTTCTTCCTTGTCTCTTACCCCTGTACCTCTACTGTCTTCCAAAGTGCTTGTTTCCTTCCTTGACCCTCCCCCCGCCCCCCCAAAAAAAAATTTAAAGAGAGGTTTCTTTAGATAGCTAAAGAAACACGAATGGTTAGATGGAATAGAAAAGGCCTAAACAAACTATGGTGGACCTCCAGCATGGGTTTTCACTCCCTAAGGAACTGGATGAAACCCTCCTACAAGAGACCACTTCCGCCTACTATAATAACAATATTAACGAGAAAACACCAATATAAAGCTTACACTTTAAGCTCTCCTCCTATGTTACCCAATTCTCACACACCCAACAGGTAGATACGAATATTACTCCTTTTAGCGGGCCCAGAGAGGGTAAATAACTTGCCCATCAGCACAGAGCATAGAAGTCACAGAAGAACCAGGACGTGACGCTGGCGGCCCGGCCCCGCCATCTCTCGGCTGCCTCCTGTGGTTTGGAAGCTTCCTTTCCCTCTGCACTGTCTCCCCGCTATGAAATCCCTGACTTCCCTTCTCGAGGGACTGAAACCTCGAGAGACAAATTCACGGTCTCACAGATGGCACTGGACGTTTCCAGGGTCCAGAAACAAGGCCCGTAACAACAGAAGGTAGGAAATGTGCCACTTTCCAGCCACGAATTACGGTCACCTCCCAACACACCTGTATCAGTTGCTCAGGGCTCAATCAGAGAAGCAGGAGCAAGAGCGAAGAAGACTGACGCCTGACAGAAGCAGGCTGGGCAAGCGCACGATACTTTGCTAGGGGCCCCTGAGTCACACAATCGTCGGGGCTGGGTAAGCAACCCCCCTAGTCCACTGTTCCTGCGAGGACTTCTGAAGCGACCCATCTGCAGGGAAGGCTTGTTCGGAAGGGAAGGGGGAGGGGGAACCCCATTAGGATCACATGGAGCCCCCGTAAGTTCTCACTGAGGATGACCTTGATGGGACGACCGTCCTGCGGATGCCGGAAAGATGCGGGCGGCCTTGGCATGAGCTAAACACGACACCAGGCCCAGGAGCTGGAAGAGCTGAAGGAGGATCTCGGGCTCAGAAAGCAGACACGAAAGCCGGAAGAAAGGAGCGCCGCACGTGACCAGCAGCACGACGTTTCGCTCCCGGCCCTCCTACGGGGTCTCCCACAAGATTGTCTCGTATGGCTTACCGTACCTGGACAGACGTGAGCAGGGAATTCTGGGAAATGTGGTTCCGCCCCCCCCCAAGACCCGCCCATTTCACAGGCGTGGCGCGACCTAGTCGACCGTGCTCCACGAGGGCGGCTGGGTGGGTGGCTCAGCAGTGGCGCATCCACCTTGGGCTCAGGTCATCGTCCCGGGGCCGTAGGATCGAGTCCTGCGCCAGGCTCCCTGCTGCTCCTTCTGCCTCTCTATCTCTCATGAATAAATTTAATAAAATCTTTAAAGAGGGATCCCTGGGTGGCGCAGAGGTTTGGCGCCTGCCTTTGGCCCAGGGCGCGATCCTGGAGACCCGGGATCGAATCCCACGTCGGGCTCCCGGTGCATGGAGCCTGCTTGTCCCTCCGCCTCTGTCTCTGCCTCTCTCTGTGTGACTATCATGAATAAATAAATAAAATCTTAAAAAAGAAAAAAATACTGTTTGATGGTGCAGCGTTCATGGAATGATCTCCTTATCTATCTAACCAGCTTCACGTCTCAGTAAACACGGGAGGCGGAGAGGTAGAACCGTTAAGATATGGACTCTGAAGCCGAACGGATCTGAGTTCAAATCCCAGTGCCAGTTACTTGCCAAATGGCCTCTAGACCCTTTAATTTCCATACTTGTAAACTAGAAATCATAATAAAGCTGCCATCCTTGAAAACGGTAAAGATTAAGTGAGCAAATACCTATAAAGTAGTTAAGTTCTACAGCTAGCGCATATTAACACTGATATTTATATGTAATAGAAAGTAACATATATAACTATAAATATATGGTAATAAAGCAAATTATTCTTTTTACTAATACTTTCTAATTTTGCAATAAATTAAACAACCAGATTAATTTAAAAATGCATTTTCTCAGCCAAATACCGTGCTTATCTTTCATGAAGAATAACAATTTATGAGATCTCCTAATTTAGTACCCTGAGATATTCCAAGTTTTCATATAAGAAATACTAATGAAATCTTTAAGATATCCTTTAGAAAGATATAATTAGGGAATCCCTGGAGCATTTGAGTGTTTTTGTTTTTTTTTTAATTTTTATTTTTTTCTTTTTTTTTCTTTTTTATTTATTTATGATAGCTACAGAGAGAGAGAGAGAGAGAGAGAGAGAGAGAGAGAGAGGCAGAGACACAGGCAGAGGGAGAAGCAGGCTCCATGCACCGGGAGCCCAATGTGGGATTCGATCCCGGGTCTCCAGGATCGCGCCCTGGGCCAAAGGCAGGCGCCAAACCACTGCGCCACCCAGGGATCCCAATTTTTATTTTTTTCTGAGGATCTTTATCTAAATATGTATACTTTAAGCCTGGAGAAATCAGTAACAGAACGACAATAGGAAAAAATACAGATACCGGGTATCCACACCACAAGGTAAATCCGTGGTCCTTAAGCATTGTTTGATTTCTGTGAGTTATATGATCCCTAAAATTCACAATTGGTATGAATCATAGAAACCGTTTAATCCAACCCTGCTCTGATGCATCAATCTTCTCTAGCCCACTCTTTGACTAAATCTGGGACTTAGAAATATCAAGTAATGAGAAATCCATGCCACCTGGAGGCAGACCAGTCCATATGGAGACAATGCAAATTGTTAAAATATTATTCCTGATATAGCCAGATTTTGCCTCCTTGCAACTTAGAGCTACTGGTGGTTGTTCTGTCCTCTTTAGCCAACAGAAGAAGTATAACACGTTGATCTTTAGTCTCTTGAGAATCTGGTTAATCCTGTGGACCTGCTTCTCCTCAAAGTGTAAACGCTCCCATACACTCAAACTCTACAGATAACCTCAGGAGCTTCTCAGATTTCCTTTAATTCCCGGTGACCAAGCCTCCACATGACCTCTCCTCCTTTATTCAAAGACAGTTATCAAGTTCCTTCTGAGCCTTTGTGCAACTGTTCCATCAACAGTTTTTTTTGGCATGATCTCACGATCAGTTCCTCTCAGGGGTCTGTTTCCAGGAATCAGCTCATCTTTCCAGTGTTTCTCTCAATGTGTTGCACTCAGAAATAAACACAATGCTATTGGGGTGACCTGGGAAATTCAGAGAAAGTTAAATCATCATCACTGGATCCACTCATGTTCTGATTCAGTACAGAGCAATATTGCATGAGCTCCTCAGCAACCACATCACAGTGCTTCTTTTACTTAAAAAGTGAATGGAGCCTTAGTTTCCTATTTTGCAAATGGTTGAAGTAGAGAACCTCAAAGGTCCTTCCTTCCAACTCTAAACTCTGAGTTTGCTAAAAGGGGCCTCCCCCCGCCTCCAGAATGTGATAAGCTCATCAACAAATTCAACACAGAAGATGATAATATGGGAAGTTGTTGTTGTGGTACAACTTCCTGGAGGAAAGCATCACAGTTGTGATATTTAGGTTGCATAGCCCTTGCCCTGGTGACCAGAGAAGGGGGAAAGAGAGTGTATGGATCTTTCAGCTTTCTTGGCCGGAGACAGAGCTCTACATCTCAACGCAATAGCGTGTTCTCCCCAGTGCAAAGGGGAATTGGATGCTGGACAGCCAGAATCTTTGGCCGTGGTTATAATGAGAATAGGTATAATATAGAAAGATCTATGATACTTACTAAAATGTCAATTAAGAGGAAAAAGCTTTTCCCACATTACCTTTGAAGTGCATTTTCAGGTTAATAAAGAGCTTTCATAAACATTAATTCAAACTCTTTTGCTTGGAAGACTACTTCTGAAGCTTTATTACACTATCCTAATTAATGTGCAGCAAAGCAACACTGTAGACTTACCAGTCTCTCAGAAATGAGGGGTTCCCAATCATTACCAAGCTCATCATTTAGCATTTATGCATGTGTAGGAAGCATATGAATTTGTAGGCTCCAATTCAGCTGTTGTTCTATAGCTGAACTCCACTAATTTAAACAACTTGAGGCCAGATGTGTTGTAAAGGGGCAATTTATCTAGATTAGATCTCTCAAGCTGATAGCCACAATCCTTCTTTGCAAAACACACAGCATATTCAGATCCTAGGAAGCCTTGGCATTATGAATTCCTTTCACTTGGTTGAGTGTTTTGTTTGCCTGCTAATATAAAATTCATTGAGGCAGCAGGCAGCAATCGGAGCTGTTGGGAGTTCTAGTCCAGTGCACCACAATTCCATTGCAGTACCACTAATGGCAAAAAGGGCATCCCAGAATAATTCACTTACCTTTTTGGCATAACAGTAGGCTTTCTGCATATGTGAAGCACGTGTACAGGTTGTACAACAGTTTGGGATGAATCTGCAACTCTGACCACCAGAGACCAGAACTATTTCCACTGTGGTTCTGTAGCTACTTGGCAAAAATGCATCAGAGTGCTTAGCGGGGAAAAGAAATGTGATAATTGTGGGAAGATCAGACATCACATTAGAGTGAGTTCTTTGGCACAAAAGAATAACGTCTCTGAAATGCTAGTTTCAGGCCATATAATACTCAATTTCCAGCATGATGCTTTTAGGATTCAAAATGAGGGGGCAACAGTCAGTGATGCTTAAATCTGAATAACCAACTGGTCAATCACCTGAAGGTTTTGCAGCAAGTACAGGGGAGTATTAGGTGGGAAAAAGAAAGGCTCAAGTCACCCTATGAATTGGAATTTTTATTTCTGGCTGCTAGACTTGAAGCATGACATTTCAGCTCATCAAAGCATAAATAAGGCCGATTAAAAAAAAAAAAAAAGCTTGTGTCATCCGGATGCACAAGAGATTAGTTTGTGTAAGAAGCACAATAGCTTACTTTTCAGAGAAAAAGAGAGAAGCAATTTTGGGAAACCAAAATGAGATGAGAGGGTTGCTTAGAGAATATGTTGTCCTGGAGCTAGGAAGACTTTAATAGGATTTATCTCATTCAAGTTTCCCTGGATCCATACATCCTCTTTCTCTCTTGCATATGAAAAAACATTGCCATGTAATTCTGTCTAGGTTCTCTTTATCTGATGTCTAAAATCACTCAACTAGTAAGTGGTAAACTTTTGTTCTTTACTTATCACTACCCTACTTCACTTCTGTTTTTAAGCACATTTATTAACAAATACTTTTTTACTGATGCATTCATCAGGACAGACTTGGCTACGCTGTCATAACACATAATTATTGAAATCTTACTGGTTTGACATGTCACAGTGTGGATTGTGGAATTCCTCAGAAAGCTCTTCTCCAAGCAGTCCCTTAAGGACCCATATACCTTCCAGCTACCATCTTTATGCCATCTGGAGTCCTTGGCTTCCAAGACCTCTGTGGTACAACATTCAGGAGCACAGCATCATATTTGTGATGCTCAGATCATATGCCTTTGCCCTGGTGACCAGATGGCAGATAAATGGTGAGTATGAATATGTCACCATTCTTGGTGTGAGACAGAGTTCAACATCTCAACACAATGGTTGGATTCTCCCCTGATACTGAAGGGAACTGGAAAATGGACAGACAAAAATATTAAGAAATGTACTTACATCTACAATGTGCAGAATTGTGCTAGAAGGTATAGAGAATACAGAATAAGTAATGCATAACCGCAGCTTTGAAAGGAAATGATATTCTAACAGTCTGGGAGATTGATCTACAGAATCAGCTATAACTTCAGATCATACAAGAAAGTAAAACAATGGAAAGGAAGCATGACAAGTATTGTTTAGAAAGTAAAACAATGGAAAGGAAGCATGACAACTATCCAGTATCAAAATTCTGTGGTACATTTCAAATTCCTACCAAGGGATAAGGTCAGCTAAACCCTCCTCGCTTATTCAGAAATAGAAAAAAAAATCTGAGGAGAACATTATTCTCTTATTATAAAATTTGAAGACAACATTTAAAAAAATCTTTTTCAACTGTTCTCTTAATTTAAACTCAGTTTCCTCATCCAGAAAATTATTACATGCATTCTAAATTTCCTTGGGTAGTTCCTGCTATAATAGTAGGCACTCAAATACACAGGATTTCTCCTCCTTTCCTGGACTCTTGGTCGTTTTTTTTCTACTGCATTCAGGAAAGGAAGTAGTGGTACCTGTCACAGGTTGGTCCCCCGGACTCATTCTTCCTTTGACTTCAGTCTCATTGTCAAAACCTACCTGTCATATTCACATCCCTAGGGTCTTACTAAGTGGCCAGCCAGGTAATCTGAGAAAATAGTTTTGCCATTGTTTTAATGGATGATAATTTATTGATATATTATTCCTCCAAAGTAAGACATTATGGATGAACAGTGATCCTGTCTCAAGTAAGTGCCAGGAATAAATAATAAGATTTTTAGACAATGTGTCAGCCCCAAAGAGCAAATATATCCATGCCAAGATTCTCAGCCTCAGCACTACTAACAATTAGGGCCAGATAATTCTTGTTGAGGGTGGGGAGGGACTGTCCTGCACATTGTAAAATGCATTCTTGACCTCTACCTGCCAGAAGCCAGTAGCAGCCTCTTCCCAACTCCCAAGTTGTGATCACCATAAATGTCTCCAGATGTTGCCAAATGCCCCCTAGAATAGGGAGGCAAAATTGCCTATGTCTCCCCACCCACCTCCCAGGTGAGAAGCACTCATCCATGTAAAGGAATATTTTCATTCTCTATATGGCAAATACTGGTGTTGCCTTCTAAAAAGCCACTTTACATTTTGCCTTTGATAACAGAAGCCTTATTTCATTGAGCTACACACCCTCCAGACGTGATGGTGATCCTATTCCAAAAATCAGAGGTAAATCCTCGAAGTCTAATCCAATTACAGTAATCCCAATGCCTTTACCAAAAGTGGTTTAGGAACAATCATGCAACCTAACTCCAGCTAATAAGAAATAAGGGGGGAGATTGCTTGAGCACTTCCACAACAGGTTTCACTGCTGGCAGTAATACTCAAAGGAAGACCTGTTCTCTATCGTGCCTGTGTAGGATTATTACAACAACAAAAATCCTGAAGATTTTAACTATTATGAGAACAAAGGCAACAGGCTAAGAGTAAGAACCTAGGTCTTTGATGTAACTGACACACAAATTTAACTGATCTTGGAGCTACCCCACCTCCAGGCTTCTTGTAAAGTATGGTGATAATTTGGCCTTTGGTCTAAGCCAATTCAATCAGGGTTTCATATTAATTAGAGCTAAGAACCTTGTCTAATACACTCCACATATCACATCAATATAACAGCTATCAACCCCATCCTATGGAGACTGTTTGACCAAGCCGCTTCCACATAATTAAAAAACAGACATCACTGGAGAGTAGACAATTCACAGTTTATTCTCCCTCGATGAATCAGATTTAAAAACATGCATTGGGATAAAACTAACATGTACTAGGTGCGACAAATGTGAACACTGTATCTTAGCATTCCAGGAGATAAGAAAGGTAAATATCAGCACGACATTAAAATTACCCCCACATAAAAGATTTGTCTGTTCATCTGTTCATTAATTCAACAGATGTTTACTGAATACTTACCTCATGAAAGGTGCTCTGTGGTAGGAAGAATTAATAGGGTAGGTTAAAATCCACCCTGCCTTCAGGTGGCTTACAGTGCAGTAATGAGAAGACATGAGCAGAAATTAGCATAATAGCTAGGTTTTGATTTTAGGGATCATAAGCATGGTAGAGCTAGAATATTATGGGTGTTTGGATAAGGATCGTGTTGCTTGCAACCTGTGGTGGTCAAGGAAATTTCGTCATGAAGGAGTACTTAACGGAATCTGGAAGGACAGGTACTATTCATTCAGATTCGCAAGGGACGTGGGTTGAAAGGCAGGAAGCACCAAATAGAGCAGATGAACACACAAATGTATGAGGAGCTCCCAGTAATTCAGTTTGTCTGGAATACTGAACATGTGAAGGGTAATAATAATCACAGAGAAAATACTGACTGTGGCCAAATCATAAATGGTCTTAACTGTTATGGTAAAGTCAGGGGGAAAGGCCAAAATAAAAATTAGAGGATAAAGATCCTCAATGTTACAAATTAAGGAATAGGTTTATTTCCTTTTTCAGAAAAGAAAGATGAAACCAGGAAAGAGGATTATCAGAACCCTTGGGTTCAGGTAAAATACTGTTAATCTAATTATCTGATTATCTTTTCCATGTAAGAGCCAAGATGAACAATTCACAAAATAGCCAATGGCCTCTTTCATCCTTTTCAGCATCACAGAAAGCTATAAATAGGAATAGGCAACCAAGAGTCTGGGTAACACTCCTAAAACTTTTCTTCCTCATTCCCCCAGAAAGATCCTTATACATAGCCTATTTTCTTTCTGGCTCGTGCAAGTTTTCAACCCTCAAGTAAACACAGGTAGTGTTAGCTTTTTAAATAAAGATGATTTGGTTTCTAGTCATATTCCCAAGTTGATTCAGTAATTCAACATAGATTCTGTTCTCAAATTATAGCATAAATCATTTACTATATAGTAGGTGGTTTAATGATTTCACAGAAAATGTAAAATCAATTTCAATGCAAATGTAACTTCAATAGAAATCACCACTTCCCCCACTTATCAACTGTGTGACTTTGGAGATATTATCTAACCTTTCCAAGCCCATTCCTCATAAAAAAAAAAAAAGAAGAAGAAATAGCCTTGTGTATCTTTGAATGTTGGTGAAAGCACTGAATACAGTTATATACCTAAATCACCAAAACAAACCCTGATACATGGTAAGTGCTCAGCTAAAGTTGGAGGTGGGTGTCATTTAATCAAAGCTTCAGAAACAGGAAGTAGAATATAAAGGAAGCATTTATGAAAGAATATACAAATATCTCACGGAAACTAAGAGAAGAAATTATAGCAGGGCCTCATTGAGAGACCAAGAAATGGAAGTCAGAAGCTAACTGAATCATCTCTTTCAGACAGTATTATTTCTGGGTCACATCTGTGTTTACCGGGCTCCTTCTCACTCTGCAGACAGGTCACTCCTGCTTCCCTGAACACATGGCAAATGGACCAACTCAGGCCCAGTTTTACACCACCATTTTATACAAATACAGAACAAGGCCTTGAACTATGGGAGGCTGAGTCAGGTCAGTCCAGTCTGGGTCCAGTGCCAATCAATCATGATATCCACTGGGCCTGCCCTCCTGGCCCAGTACCCACTCATTTCTGAAAAAAAAAGGGGGGTCCTCTAGGAAGAGAGCATGACAAAGGGAAGAAAGTTACCATCATGTCTAGAATTTTCGACAAAAAGAAAAACCATAACGCCCTCCCCTTAAGGTCCTCCACATTAAACAAAGGAAATAGACTGTGGTATCACTAGAGGAATCCTATTTCAGAGTTCAGCAAGAGCAAAAGGAGTTTTCAGACACAGCCTCTGCCAACTGCCTAGCTTCTACCCCAGCCCCTGCCTTCCCCGCTGTAATATATTCAGGTCTCTTCCATTATGGCTGTGTGTGTATTTCAGTTTGGCACCTCCCTCCGTAGTGAAGCGGAGGTGATCATATTTCAGAAGGTGCTAGTTCCTGCGTGTGGAGTTGCCTCTGTGTTATAATTGCTTTCCGCCATGCAGCTGCCACACATGAGCTAATCTACATGCTGTATGGCTCCGTTTACAGCAAGCTGGCCTCACACTGAGTTTAGAAAGAGGCAGGCTCAGCCTGCAAATCTTGCTTCCTGAGGCATGTCATTTCTTTGGACGATTTGCAGTCTGATAATGACCATGTCATGATTGTGCAGTGATAACTCCAAATGCCTCAACACACTTGATGGATCTTAGCATAAATGGCCCATTTATCAACATGTGGGACCTTTAGAATTTCCATATTTGAGCTGTTATGCCATAACACTGATTAATTGTCCAAAGCCCAATGTAACCTCCACATCCTGTGTTACTGGGAGGTTACAGCTACCCACGTGACTTCATTAGATTTGCCTGGGAGGAAAAAGTGTTGCATACTCTTCAGTGAAAGGCAATGATCTCCTGGTTTCCCTGTGACCTTTTTTAGGTTTCTAAAAAAAAAATTAAAAAATGCAAGGACTTCTGCATATCACCCAGGATTCCAGTGGAAAGCAGAAAGTCTCTTTGAAGATATTAACAGGGTATAGCTTGCAATCTTTGAAATCAGGGGGGAAGAAAGAAAGCAAAAATTATAAATTCAAAGTATGTCTTGCTCCCAATTTAATGAATCTGAACCAAATACTCAGGTTGGGTTTTTTTCATAGTTGTTAACTTACTTACTCCTGGTGTCTTTCATTGTCATTAATGTATTCACTGAGTCAGCAAATATTAAGTGCCTACTATGAGCTAGCACTGTTGGTGGTACTAAGAACAGCAGTAAAAATGCTTGTAAAATACTTCAAAGCTGTCTTAGCCTTTTGGGTACTTTTAAATACACACATAACTGATCACCTATGTCTATATGTACAGGACTTGGGATTTTGACCCCTATCTCTCTGGTGTGAACTTAGCCCCAAAGCCCATGCCCAATCCTGTTCACTAACAGATGTGTTCATCTTGAGGTCTGAGCATTGAAAATTCACATAAAAAAGAAATCAAGATAAAAAAAAAAGTGGACATTTTGAGAAGATAGAATTAGTTTTGTATAAGAAAGTTTCTTAATAATTAGAGCTGCCCAATAATAGAAGGGGCTCTTCCTTGAAGTACCAAAGGCTGCCCCTGCAGCAATATTCTAGCATTTTTTTTTAGGGATGCTTAGAATGCATTCTGATATTCATTACAAGGAGATCAATCTCAATGGTCTCTTTTAAGATTCTGTTTCTTCTAAAGCCATGGCTGTTAACATTCTCACTCTGCCAATCAAAGAAAAAGAAAAAAAATACTTAGAACTGTTTAAAATACCTCAAATTTAAGCAAATGCTAAAGTGTAATTCTTCCTCCACCAACATCTTTTCCATCCTTTCTTTCCTTTCATGGGCTCTGGTATACCAACTTCCTTCCTTACTGATTTTTTGCTCTCACATGCCATATTTTCAGGCAACCCTAAATTTCACAGTCAAATCATTATGAGCAGCCATTTTTTTTTTGCATTTATTACCTGATTTGGGATTTTCCAATGACCCTTCACACACTGCATATTCATAGTTTCATGGAAGGTTATTGCTGCTGTAACAAATTACTAAGTTCTTAGCAGATTTAAAGCAACATAAATTCATTATCTTATAGCTCTGGAGGTCAGAATTCCAAAATGGGTGTCACTGGGCTAAAATCAAGAGATCTGCAGAATTGCATTTCTTCTGGAAGTTATTTTTTTTAAGATTTTATTTATTTATTCAGGAGAGACACAGAAAGAGAGAGGCAGAGATGTAGGCAGAAGGAGAAGCAGGCTTCATGCAGGAGGCCCGATGTGGGACTCGATCCCAGTACTCCAGGATAACACCCTGAGCCAAAGGCAGGTGTACTCAACTGCTGAGCCACCCAGGCATCCCTCTTCTGGAAGCTCTAAAAGAGAAGTCACATTCTTGCTTTTTCTAGCTTCCCAAGGCCACCCATATTCATTGACACAAGGCCTCCATCCATCTCCAAAGCCACTAATGGCAGGTTGAGTCCTCACATTGCATGGCTTCAAACTTACTTCTTTTCTCTTTCTCTGACTCTTCTTCCTCCTTTTTTCTATCTTTTAAAGACCCTTATAATTACACTGGGCTCACCCAAATAATCCAGAATAATCTCCCTGTCTTAAGATCCTTAATTTAATCATTTTTGTAAAGTCCCTTATAACCATAGAGCATAACACATTCACAGGTTCCAGGGATTAAGATGTAGACTCTTTGGGGGGCCATTATTCTACCAACCACAGGACCTTAGTGTTGATTGGTGAAAGTCTCCATTTTACAGGTGAAGAAAGAGGGGCAAGGAGATGGAGACATGTGCTTGCCACAATGGCATGAGGTAGAATCAGAACTAAAATTCATGTCTCCCACTCTAGAATACCACACTGTCATCCTCAGTAAAATTAGAATTTAGGAAGAACCATTCCTAGGGCATCTGGGTGGCTCAGGGGGTTAAGCAACTGTCTTTGGCTCAGGTCATGATATCGGAGTCCTGGGATCCAGCTATAGCAGGATCCCTGCTCAGCGGGGAGTCTGCTTATCCCTCTCCCTCTGGCCCACCCCCTACCCCCTGTTCGTGCTCTCTCTCAAATAAATAATAAAGTCTTTTTTAAAAAGGACAATTCCTAAGACTAAATTTTTTTCTGAATTCTCTAGATTCTTGTAGGACCTAACAGTCTTCTGATTAAGTCCTCTTTTTTTTTTTTTTTTTTTTTAAGCAACTGGTAATTCCCTGGTTGTTTAAAAGAGTTAATATTTCCTTTTAAATGTACTGGTGTACTGAATCTGCAGAAAGAATTCTTTTTATGCCATAAAGGTGGTTGGGGAAGGTTGTACTCACCTACTTTTTTTTTTTAATCTTCCAAATCAAACAGATTGCTTTACTTTATTTCACTTATGATTACTTATGATGAAGGTTTGGATAGTAGTTATAATTCCCCTTTGTTTTCATGAGTGGCTGGTCCATCCTTATGACGTCACAAGTAGGTAAGTAATGTGAAATTCCCTGTCTGTCTGGAAGCCACCCAAGCTGAGATCTCTGACAAATGACCAATGTCCCATAGATGTTTAGGGAACCAAAGAAGAGCAAAGGAATGCCCTGTTTTCTAGCCCTTTGGAGCCCAAGCTTTATCCTTTCCTTGCAAAAGAAAACATGAAATATTTTCTCCTGAAATGCCCTCCCAACAGAAGAGATCACCTCCATTAGGGACCTTCAGCTTTTATGCCCACCGAGTATTCTCTTGTCTCCTAATTAAGATCAGGATTTCAATTCTCGTTCTTTCATCTTTAAAGAGAAAACCTTTTCCCAGCTACCAGAAGCCAAGGAAACTTCAAAAAGTAGACTTTTCAACACTTTCCACCAAGGGCTGGATTTATCACGGTGATGAAATGGTCCGAGAACCTCTGATTGACAGCCCTCCCACAGAGTAGCACCTTGGGATTATTCGAACCACCTCTTGCCTCCCGAACCACCTGACAGTTATACTTAGCAGAACATGGTTTACGGTATAACTTAAGTCAACAGTAAAATGGGAGCCAGGGTCTGGTTAGAAAAGGAAAAAATTAAACAAATCAATCATGAAGCCAATACTAGAAAGGGAATGAGATTCAACTACAGGAGCAATGGAAAAAGACATGCATCCCACACCGAAATTTGAGCAGAAATGCCAGGTTGATGAAGCAGAAAGAGGCCAGAAACTCCTCAGGACAAGACTAAGCATGTCCTGCCTTTCGGCAGAGACCCAGGGCAAAGCCTTGCACATCTCCCGTGGTTGTTTTCCTCTTGCACATCTGGCTTCCCGCAGCCCGGGCAGCCGTAGAGCGCTTTGCCACTCATGGTAATAATGCTGGGTGCAGCTTTGCGTGCATCAGATACGGGGCTCCTCTGCCAAATGGGCCCCAGCACCTAGCCCCTTGCAGCCTGCTGATAATCTGCAGCTTGTCTGTAATTGTTGCACGAACATGCACTTTCTTTCGCTGATGACTTTGGCACCCTCACAGGGCTCTACCCAAAAAGGCACTGAACAATGGGATGTGATTGTTTTGAAACGTGTCCAACAGGAAGCCATCCTCCGACATGCTCTCAGGCCCCAGGCTTTAGGGATTGGATGGATTAATGGAGTTCAGCTGTAGTTTACAGTTTATCACCAACCAAGTGTTGCTCTCGCTGCCTGTCCTCCCCTCTCCAGCTTCTAAAGAAAAATAAAGGAAAGGGGAAAAAAGAAATAAAAAAAATAAAAAGGAAAGAAAGCAGCAGCCCCAGAACAATCATTATATAACAATCTGAACAAGGGAAAGGGGGAAAAATGCTCGCAGTGACCATGAAACTGACAAGGCTCCCCAAAACGGCTTCTGGCTTCCAGTTTGTCATGCAGCACGGTCTTCCCCTTCATTCTCCCAACCCTCTCCCCCATTTATAATCATCGTTCAAAGTGGTGAAAGGCCTAATTGCCCCGAGCAGTGTGGTCAATCTTCCTGCAGATTTAGCTGCCTGCTTTCATCTGGCAGCCTGGGAGGGAACTCAGCATTTCCCTCCAGGCAATCTATATGGTCTAGCGGTTCACTGCAGAAAGTGGTGCCTTATTGATTTCTGCCATAGCTTCCATGGCTGACTCAAGGATCAGAGCCTCTGACAATGACTAACAAGTTTAAACCATTAGTCCCATTTGTAACTACTCAGCGAAAGGCTTGTCAGTCACCGAGTACCATATACTGCAGCTTTTAGCAGATTTCTAATTCCATTCATTTTGCCCACAATGACCCCTGTAGTTAATGGGGGTTATCGGAAAACTATTTTTTCCCTTCAAAAGCATTGCCTTTTTTCTTCTTCTTTTAGGAACATAAAAGCCATTTTGGTTGTGATGTTTCAAAACAGTGATGCAGCCAATGATTAGTATCCCTCCTAGGAGAAAACCTGTATGCGGGTGTGTGGTACTTTATATCTAATCCTGAAAACCTGCACCTAGAGTCAGGTGGCAGGTAACAAATCATCATAAACAGATCCTCCTGTCCTCCTCTTATATAGAGGCTTGTCTTAACACTTTTGTCTCCTTTCTTTTTGATGTAGAAGAGGCTGATTTCGCTGTAAGAAACACCTGACTTTCTGGGTGTCCAATCAGTCCCCAGTAGGTCCAGCTAGAGCCTTCTCACTCCTGTGTGGCTCCCAGACTAGCAGCATCACCCAAGAACTTGTTAGAAACACAGTTTCCTGTGCAACGCTAGACCTCCTGAATCAGAATCTTCATTGTAACAAAATTCTTAGGTGATTCTTGTGCACATGAATGTTTGAAAACCACTGGTTTAAAGAAGCTTGGCTGCTTTGTTTTTACTGCAATGTTTTTATAATAAATAAATCCTTATGCCCAAATAAAACCAAACTTAAGTGTCCTATATATGGGGTAGGATATTTTTAAGAAAAAAAAATGAGTTTTTCTGCATAACAATTCTAGGGATTTTTTCCTTATAGATCCAACAACTGAAAGATTTTCATCTCATATCTGTCGCATCTCAACCCGTACCTTGTGTATGGTAAGGACAAGATGAATAGGAGTTGAATGGATGATTTACAAGAAGGAACAAATGAATGAGAATAAAGACAGGAAGGTGATATATCTGTCAGTGATATAACCAGCCAGGTACCCCTAGTATAAAATGATATGAAATGGGAGAGCAGAAATAAAATGCAAATGTCGGCTATAGGACTCAGAAGAGAATAAGCTTCTACATTCATTCTTTTTATTGCCTTAGCTAGATGCTCTCATCATCAAGTTGATCAGCCCTAAGAATGAATTGCAGGAAAAACAATGCAGCAGGTATGGCTTTTCCGAGAGCACTTTCTTATTTCTACTTCTAGATCATTCTCATCCCATTTCTGCCTACTCTCGTTTTTCTCTCCCCTCCGTTTGTTTCTATTGATCATCAGTCTCTACCTTCTAAAACCAAAGTATCTGAAAATCCAAGTCATACTAAAATGAGAGTGACTGCCAAGGACTTATTACTTGGAGGGTTATTTCTTGACATCCCCCAAATCATACCACCCTAGGCAAGTTTATTTCCTGTAGAGGTCAAATCAGTCCTATCATTGCCCAAATTAATACCAGAAAAGGACAAAATAACCTCATGATGAGATATTCATGGAGGAGATTTTGTTATGTAGCTGCTGCTTGTTTATGTCTGACCCTGACACTTCCCAGGGAATGTTTTTTGATCATGTGGCCACCCTTGTCTTTTGGTCATAAGTCTTTGTTTAGACACTAGTCATTTAAAAAAAAAAAAGTATTGTGAAATAGCTTAACTTTCAACTTTTCTCAAAAAAATAAAAAGTGTAAGTTAAAATCAAGGCAAATTCGAGGTAAAGTTAAGGACTACAGCCATCTTTACCAAAGAGAATCTTCATGCCATGATTTTGCTTTCCCGTTGAAAACAAGGACTTGGGAAATAAAATTACCTGCTTCCAGTGATTACCTTTGCAAATGATAATTTCCAGAGCATTCATCTATGGACTGCCATGTTGTGACTACTTAATTGCTGCCTGAAACACAGAAAACTGATTTTGTGTTTTCATTTTAAGATAATCCTTTGACATTTTGAATAGCTACATAAATAGGTTGTTTTGTATGGTGCGAGCAGGGACCAGCAAGAAATTATTGCATTCGGGGGCAGGTGGTGGTGTTGGTGACTAAACAGAAAAGGTTGGGTGGATTGCAGGGTGAGTGTAGATATCTATAGACGCAAGCACAGACACGGAGGGTACAATAATTCTATGGTGTCTGAATTCAGCCTGAATCTGTGTATCTTAAAGAAATTATTCATTGATTTCCCACACACAAGTTAAAAAGTGCCTTCAGGGCAGGGGTATCCTCCTCCCCCCAACCCACCTATTATGAGTTTTAATATGTAATTGCAGAGCATGTAAAATAAAAGGAAATGTCATTGGGCTTGTAACAAAAGACCTAAATCATAACGGATTATCGAGCGGCATCTTGTGGTCAAAGGTGAGCATGACACTTTGGAGAAAGCCAGTTTGGTTTGCCAGCATTCCACTCCAAAATGTGGAACACAGCCTCACATCTGGCTTTTGATCATGTTAATAAGGGGCTGTGCCAGGTTATCAATGCAGCCTTATCATGCCACCTTCCAATATTTTTGTGAATGAGCGAATTAACTTATAATTAATCATCATGCATTAATGTAAATGTATCCGTGCAGGCAAATTTAATCAGTACCCTTTCTTTCATATTTTAATAGCAGAGCACTAAGAGACCTACAAGATATAAAGTTACATGAGCAGTGTTTATAATCTAAACCAATTCAGCAGAATTTGAAAATCAGGGCTTCCTTATGAGATGAAATATAAAACCATTCAGTCAACCCCTAAATAAAATCCATTTTCTCTTTATTACTCAAATCCATAAAGAAAGGGCAGAAAAATGCATCTACCTCCTTCTGTGTTTCATAGAACTGTGTGGATTTGGGCCAACATATGAAATTATAAATTAATGGGCCTTCATAAATATAGAACCAAGACACAGCTATACAGCCAATAGGCTATTCCTATACAGCAAAACACCTGGCTGGCTGTCAGTCCAATTTCTGAAAATCAGTATTTTAAAATCATATGATTTTTACCATATTTGCCATTCTGGGTGTCATTTAGCCACCATGGCATCATTAAAAAATAATAATAATAACTAAAGGACAACATATGAGCTATCAAGTCAAAAATTGATGTTGGTTTATTTGCATTTATTTGAAAAAAAAAAACAAGTCTCAAAAAAGTACTGGAGGAATTTAGCAATTCGAATATATTTATATCAGCTCTAGTTCCAAATATTAACATGGGGCTCACAGATTTCCACATATGCTGGGGAAGTATGTATTGCCTTTACCACCTGACTGTGGGTCTTTGTACAAATTGTTTATTCTTTCCAGGTCTTTAGTTCTTCACCTGAATAAAGAGAGAGGGCTTTCCATGTCTAATGCGGTATAATATTACTTTAAATTAGGTAAGCTCTGACATAAAAATGCTACTGAAACCAAAAGACACCTGTCTAAATAAATTTGCTATGTGTATCAGACATGATGTGATCAGGAAAAAGGAAACCAGTCAAGTATTTCAAGCAGAAGGAATTCGATGCAGGGAATTGGTTACAATGGAGCAATAAGAGCTGAGCAATTCAAGAGCAAATGGTGGACAGCAAAGCAACCCAGAGATGAGCACCAGGGGGGATGCTGCCATCACCCTGCAAGACAGGTGCAACTCAAGGAAGCCACAGAAGGAGAGAGAAAAAAAACTTGACTTCTCTCTTCCACCCTCTAAAATCCTCTGGGTGCCTGCCATTAGCCAAATGCAGCTGAAAAAAACAGCGGGTTGATCACTGGCTCTCAAAAAAAAAAAAAAAAAAAAGGCCCTGATTTGTGCCACTTGCTGATATCCATGGTGTAATACTCTCAGCTGGCCAATCTTAGGTGACTTGTACAGTCACTGAATGCAAAATTGGGAATGAAGGCACAATTGTACACCATTATAGTGTTTCCCCCATGGAGATAAACTACCATAAATAACCTGAAGAGAAGAAATAGTCAAAACGAGATAGTAAAATCATTAAGAAATGAAAAGTTTGGCAGATAGATATTTTACTTTTAAACATATTTAAATGTAAGGTTTGGTAATTTAATGTTTAATGATAATTTTAACTGTTGTTAACCAGTTCACAGGATCCTGAACATGTAACAGTTGGCAGGTACAAACTGCTGAAAGTTGGGTCCCAGGGAGCTGGTCCAGGTAATGAGGGAGGTTAGAAAAAGCAGCCCAAAGGTGGTCCAGCCACTTAGGACCATTCCTAAAGCAGAAGCTGAGGACAAGCATATCCAGAAACAGTACCTTATAAATCGATACAAGGCAAACAGATTAAGGATTACTTAAATCTCTCCACCGAGAAGGAATTTAGCATCTCTATAATGGATTCTCTACTCGGCCCTGGTTGGATGAATCATAATTAGGTTCACAGAATACTTTCCAGGAGAAAATGCAAACTGGCTCAACCCAATGATATCATTTCCATTTTTTTTTTTGTCCGCTTTACTGCTTTTCTTTATTTACTATTGTCTATTGAAGTTGACAATCTCCAGGGCATCGCAGAACAAGAAGTGTAAAATGTACCAATGATTTTTGCACCACTGAAATTTTGATTGCTTTCACTCACTACCGCATTTTTCTGCAAACTTATTCAACAAGATGAGTCTACAGTGGAGGCACGATAACAGAAAGTCTTCAGCAATGCTTAGAGAAGTGAGTGGTTATTAGCATTCAGTTTTTTTTTCTTTTGCAGACCTTGGGAAAGTCACTTAGCCTCCCTGGGTCTCAATTTCCTCATTTATAAAATGAGAAATGAGGGAGTTTAATTAGATAATCTCTAAGGTCATTTATGGCAATTAGGTCCCATGATTTTATTATGGTGTATGTGAATTCAGTTTGAATATTTTATTCTATGTCTCTTCTTTTTGTTTTATTCCTCTCATTAACTACCCACTGTAACCAGCACAGATTATCCCCTTTATATCAAAAGCACAAGCCAAGATGTAAATATAGAAAAAGCGACAAAAGAAGAATGAGAGATTCCAATGACAATTAGGAATCTTTTCTAAATGGCCACATCATGGAAAAGCCTGATCGAGCTTATTTTCTAGGAACTGATGATCAACTAAGATGAGTGCTGGTAGGCCACAGAGGCAAGGACCATTAACACTTGATTGTCACTAATTCTGAGTCAATGTCCCATTTCAAAGTCATTAGTGGTATTAAAAACTAAAGCAGTACATACACACAAAGGGGGAAAAAAGAAAGAAATGCAGAAGAATATGCTCAAGATTAACAAGTTACGTCAGCAAATACATAAGAAATGTACGTGAACAGCCTTAATTCAATAATGCCTATACAGAGAATTCTTCATTTAAATGCTATACTAAGCATTACATGAGATAGAAAAAGGAGTACTTCCTCTACCCTCAAGAAGTTAGTCTACACAATATTATGTTCATATGGATTTGTGTTCACTTGGCATTGACGCTGTTTTCAAAACTTTCCATTTCATTTTTACTTCAATTATCTAGCACAAACCGACCAGCCACAAAAGCCATTTCAGAATATATTTCATACATCTACTTACATCTATCTATTCTTTTCATCCTACATTAAATGAATGTTTACAGATTACTGGCTAAGTGTCAGTCACTGTATTAACAAAGCAAATCATCCTCTAGGAGAGCAAACAAGTAAGAAGCCCACTGACCACTCAAAAAGAGGGAGAAAAAAACAAACAGGTGACAATTTTGAGAATGCATGGAAAAG
Organism: Nyctereutes procyonoides; assembly: GCF_905146905.1. Classification (NCBI taxonomy): domain Eukaryota; kingdom Metazoa; phylum Chordata; class Mammalia; order Carnivora; family Canidae; genus Nyctereutes; species Nyctereutes procyonoides. The sequence continues at coordinate 46,641,085 of NW_026575146.1, forward strand.
ACGCCAACTTCCAATTTGAGGGGTGATGAATCACTGCTACAGTGGTCATCTGCTGTTTTTGCCTGCCCAGCATTCTTTACTCCTGCTCAAGTGCTAACATCTAATTTACTTTTGCTGAACTCAATTTCCCTGCAGTTAAGAAGCTCTCCCATTAATTGCTGAGGGCAGCCCTCAGCTTCTGGAGTGGATCTGTGATCCCAAGCTAGACCAACCTTCACATGTTTTCTTACAGAAATATATTAATCCTGAGTAGAGCACCACAGATCAGAAGGGCTGGAGTTTTTCCAATGGTAGAATCTTCAAGAGACAATACACTGGCTCCTATCCCTTAAATTGCTGGACCTGTCCCTCCCAGGTCCTGAGTTTTTAGCTGTTCATTTATTTCTTTAAACTATCCTATGCCCTTCCAAACAATTCCTTATTAGTATGTAAGCCAGAGTCTGTTTCTCTTGCTTGCAACCTACAAAGTAGAATAATATACCAATTCCCAGGAGAAACGCTAAGCTCAGCCCAGGTGATGTTGCTGCCTTAGCAAAGGAGGCAGGGGGAAAAGGAGAGAGAGTGCATGGTACATTACAGAAACCAGAACAAAACTTTGGCTGGCTGGAATATAAAGCACAAAATAGAATCTCAAGAAAGAAGACAGTGCAAAGTAAGATCATTCAGGGATTCATAAACATGTTGAGACCTAATGAAACCATTAAAAGTCTTTTAAAAGTAAGGATGGTGGCTCAGTCAGTTAAGTATTTGCCTTCAGCTCAGGTCATGGTCCCAGGGTCCTGGGATCTAGCCTGGAGTTGGGTTCCCTGCTCAGTGGGGAACTTTCTTCTTCCTATCCTTCCTCTACCTTCCCCCCACTCCTCCGGCTCATGCTCTTGCTTACTTTTTGTCAAACAAATAAATAAAATCTTTAAAACAAAACCAAAAAAAGTATTTTTAAAAAGATTTTATTTATTTTTTCATGAGAGACACAAATTGAGGCAGAGGCACAAACACAGGCAAAGGGAGAAGCAGGCTCCATGCAGGGAGCCCGACGTGGGATTCAATCCCAGGTCTCCAGGATCATGCTCTGGGCCAAAGGCGGCACCAAACCACTGAGCTACCCAGGCTGCCCCTCCCCCAACAAAAAAAAAGGTATTTTAAAAGTAAAATGTTCTAGAAAGATTACTCTGAAGTCAATGAGAATAGATTGGATGTTTTAGACTAGAAATAGGAAGACAGGCAACATGATATTCCGGTAATCCCATCCCACGGAAGATAATGGCTTGACTTGGAATGGTGGGAATAGAAATAGAGATGGGCTTCTGAGAAGTTGGAAGGATAGACTCAACAGGACTGGGAGGCTGAGTGGATGTTGGGGGCATCAGATTGGAAGAAATCAAAGATGACCTCCAGACTTGGGTTTGACTAATAAAGTAGGTGGTGGTCCCGCTCACTGAGAGAACATAAAAACCAACTCTGGTTGAGTTGCTTATGAAAGATCTCAACAGATATGTCAAGTAGGTAGATGGGTATATAAATTGATAGTCCAGAGATAACCTGAGTAGAAAGATACAAGTTTGGACTTGGGAATCAATATTTAATGGGAGGTAAAGCTATGGGAGTAAATCAGATCACCTGAGGAGTGTACACAGAATAAACAAAGATTATGGTGCAGAAGAGATTCTCATAACATACTGACATTTTAGAGATAGAAGTGAAAAAGGACACGGTAGCCATAGACATCAGAGTAAAATGAAGAGACTGTAATTTTATGGACATGAATATAAGAAAATATTTCCAGAAGAAAGATATAGATAAGGTTGCCAAGAGATCAGGAAAGAGAAAGTTTGAGAAGCATCATTCGAGTTAGCAGGAAGGAGGTTCTTGGTGGCCTTGGTCAGAAACTTGACTACAGTGGGCTGGGAAGTGAGTACAGACAGCAGAAACAGCAATGTAGACAACACTTCCAAAAAGTGTGGCAACAGATGGGATATAAAAAGAGCTGCTGCAGATGGGGGAAGGGAAGAGGGATTTAAAGAATGTGTTCTAAAAGATGGGATGTGTCTTGAGTATGTTGACATGTTGGTGAAAAAGAGCAAATAGAGAGGAAATGGTTACGGATATAGGAAACAGGAGGGAGACTCAATGGGCCAAGATCCCAGAAAAAGTTGGAAAGGATGGGATCCAAAACTCAGGTGGTAGCGCTACCCTCAAACAGAACTAGCAGCACTTTTTTCAACTTTTAAAGGAAAAGTTGCAGATGTTAATATACAAGCTTAGAGATGGAATATTGAGCAAATGCTTGTCTAATGGCTCTAGTTTCTCTTAAAACAGGCAAGGTCATTATCCGAGAGTCAGGATTTGTTTCTGTAAACTTACTGATTATGTCCTTGTTTGTATTATTTCTGACTTTTCTCCTAACTTTTTTATTGTTGCCCTACTGGTTAAAAGAAACCAGAATAACATCAAAGAGGCCCTGTGGCGCAGCGGTTTAGCGCCGCCTGCAGCCCAGGGTGTGATCCTGGGGACCTGGGATCAAGTCCCACATCAGACTCCCTGCATGGAGCCTGCTTCTCCCTCTGCCTGTGTCTCTGCCTCTCTCTCTCTGTGTCTCTCATGAATAAGTAAAGTCTTTAAAAAAAAAAAATCAAAGAGGAGACACTCATTCCATGTAACTATGAGAATTGATTTGTTTATTTAGCAGAGATTTGTTGTGTGCCTACTATGTGCCAGGCCTAAGGACTCACAATAACTAAGTCAAAGTCCCTACCTTCATGGAACTTTAAACTCTATGGTTAAGAGATAAATAAAGTGGTTTCCAGTAATGCTAAGAAACATGAGGAAAATAAGTAGTATGATAAAGAGCAACTGAGAAGGGAAGAAGAGTTATTTTGATTGAATGGTGAAGAAAGTCCTCTCTGAGGAGGTAGTTTTTGAGCTAACACCTGAAAAGTGCAGAGAAAAAGGTCACTGAAAACTCTAGAGTCTATAGGAAGATCATTGCTGGCAGCTAGTGTAGTCTTTAAGCAAATAAGCAAAATGGACTCATTTGTTTAAGGGAAAGAAAGCAGCGTGGCTGAGTTGGGGGGAGAAGATGAAGTCAGAAAGGAAAGTAAGCACTGATCCTATCAGTTCTTCCAAGTTGAGTTTGCATTTCTTGCTTATTAAAATGAGCACTCGTTGGAGAATTTAAGCCAGGAAGCGATGTGATCTGACTCATTTATTGCTAATGTATAATAACCTGATCCTAAAACCAGAGCAGATCTTGTGTTTTAAAAGGTGAGCTAAAGTATATTCAAGAATTTGCTATCAATCTGCTTCTGGTGCTTCATATGCCTCCGGTGCTAAGAACTTTTCATTCTATTTTGAAGACAATAAAAGTGAAAACCATGAACAATACCATGCTAGGTTTCTCACTATCCATCTGACCCAAACTATCATTTGGATCGTTATCTTGTAATTATTATTCAGTCTTTCACCAAGGCCTCTTCACCTAAATTATTTGATAAGCCTAAGGAATTACAAATGAAAAACTTATGAAGGTCATCAAGATGGTTTTCAAATTTAAATTTTACCAAAGAAGACCAACAGCCTGGTAAGGATACTATAAAATTCGCTCACTATTCCTTTTTTTATTTTAAAAATTTGGATTCCAAACAATTGTGCCTCTTGACATCCTTGTTAATAAATATTAGACATACTCATTCTCATTTAGTTTTTACAAGTTCAATATTTAAATACTAGAGCCTAATGAATGATTAGCACTTTGAGGCATTACACTGAATAATTATTAATGGTCCAAAATACATAAACCATTAGAATTATTAACACAATTCCTATATAATCTCATAAAACAGAATAAAAACCTCTGACTGCAAAAGCTCCATGTGATCATACCGACATACTTTCAATTATGGTAAAAGAAAAAATACCATTATAATTTTTCAGGTTTAATGTTTTCATTAATCACTTGATCAAAGATATTAATATCTGCCTGATCTATTTTACAGATGAAACAAAAATTTTTTAAAAATGCTAAGTTGGATGAAAGAAGCGAATTTTCAAAGCAGAGCAACAGACAAGGATGGTGGGCCAAATATTATCAGATGGAAATGAATAAGACTATAAAATGATAGGATGGAAAAGCTGTGTCTCAATTAGTAGCTATTGTACAAAATTAAATACGAGAGATCTTAGCTGTAAGCCCAGTGGTTCAATATAACCTTACAGAAGAATTTCAGTGTCTCACATAAGGAAGATCTCTTGCTATCTATATATAGTGTATATAGATACACTATATATTCCCTGAAGTATTTTTGTCCTGAGGATCAAATCAAGAGTGATGGTTACAAATGAAACTGTATGCAGACAAGATCTATAGTTTGGCAAGAAATCATATGAGAAAATACAAAGGACATTTAAGGTCACTGGACTGAAAAAGAAACTAAAGAGAATTGGATAGTGGCCTTTGCAAATACTATAGAACTCCAAGGAAAAGAAGGAATAAAATCTCTTTTTATACAGCCCCAGATGGCATCCTAGAACTAATGGATGAAAGTTACAGGGAGATGAATTATGAATCAATATAAATGAAAACTTTCTAACAATTAGATACTTTATGAAAGAGATCAGCTTCCTCAGTCCTCTGTCACATGAATTATTCAAACAGAGATCAGACACCCAGAGTTGAAGTTATTGTCTGGATTAGGATCAGATCAGTTGTTTATGATCTATTCTCATCTTGAAGATTTACATGATAGTAATATATGTTAAGAAAAATGTCCTCAAGATACTACAGTATTTGCTAAATATTTATAGAAGGAAGAGATTGAAAGATATTTCCAGTTATGTAACAAAAATAATCAGTGAACATACCTTCCATAATATTTCCCCACATGACCTTTGAGAAAATATTTAGATGTTTCCACAATGATGGTGTGCCTGTGTGGCTCAGTTGATTAAGTGTCCGATTCTTAATTTCAGCTCAGGTCATGATCTCAGGGTGGTGGGATTGAGCCCCACATTGGGCTCTCTGCTCAGTGGGTAATCTACTTGAAATTTTCTACCTCTGCCCCTTCCCCCTGTACACACTCGTGCTTGCACACACTCTTTCTCAAAATAAAGAAATGTTTAAAATAAATATTTAAATAAATAAATAAATGTCTCCACAACAGTGATGTTACTAGAAACCAAGCAATGAGTGTATCACTTCTTCATAGAGATGTTTCCTCCTTATCACAAGCCTAAAATGTCCTAGAACTGCTTTACAGAAAGAAGATTCAGGGTTCAAAGCATTGGAATCTCTAGAACAAGCCAAGTACAGGACGTTGTCAACAGAATATGCAAGGAGAATCTAAGTCCTTCCAATGAATCCAGTCACTGAACTGCTTTACTTGTAACTCATAATTGCATATTTGCTTCTGTATAAGAAAATAAGAGTCTGAATACTTGCACGAAAAGATGCCTCTTATAAGATCAAGGTGAGGGATCCCTGGTGGCGCAGCGGTTTGGCGCCTGCCTGCCTTTGGCCCAGGGCGCGATCCTGGAGACTCGGGATCGAATCCCACATCGGGCTCCCGGTGCATGGAGCCTGCTTCTCCCTCTGCCTGTGTCTCTGCCTCTCTCTCTCTCTCTCTCTCTCTCTCTCTCTCTCTCTCTCTCTGTGACTATCATAAATAAATTAAAAAAAAAAAAAGATCAAGGTGAGAAGTAGACTATATTGGAAGCCATGGTATCTGGTTATAAAAGATTCAGCATTCAAATGAGCCTGGTTACTCAATCTCTAAAGCATTTTCCAAACTGTAAAGTCAATATTTATAGAGAGAATAAAGAGTCAGTGGCCAACAAGTTCAGGAACACTGTGCTAATATGAAGCGAAACTGGTATCTACACTGAAGGACTTCTCAGAGTTTTTGGTGTTTCCTGTGAATCTCCACAAGGGTGGAGGAAATGTAAGACACCATTGTGAAAATTCCAAAATCTATGAGTGAGGCCAAAGTACCCACCCTGGACAACAGAGCCTGAGAAGGACCATATTATTAGGGAAAAGAGGAGTACCTACACTTTGACCAAATGCCACCCCTCTTCCCCATATGGATTAGGGGGCTTCACTGCCCCGCATTGATTGGGCCTCCTGGGCCTATAGTTTCTCTAGTGGGTAAAAGCAAACTTAAGGGGAAGTTCAACTTCCCCAGTGTTGCAGGCCACTTCACAGAAGGCTCACTCAGGTCTCAGCTCACAGGGATCAATAGGGGAATCTGTGGAGTTCAATCACTGGGGATCAGATAGAGACAGATAAAGGGGGAGACCTACTACAACTGGCACTCAGATTGGGAGACCATTTTCCTGCTTACAGTAAAACTCAAGCAAAAATCCCAGCCACTGGCTCTGCCCATCTGCAAAGTGATCCTATCTGGCTAGGGAGCTCAGTTGGCAGTTCTACCAGATTTGAATCCCTAGTCAAAGCACCATACTAGCTGGCTAGTCTATTCTACAGCCCTGCCTGGACAGAAGAGAAAATTCACAATCCTGTCCAACTTCAGAGCATGGTCTTCAGTCCCATCTCTCCAGGCAGCATGGCCATAAATGCCCAGCAGCCATGAAGCACATCCTATATCCCTCCCAGGCAAGGAGCAAATTCTCAGTCCCACCCAACTGCTGGCCATCGCCTCCAGTGCCAAGGCTGTAGAACATATCTTTAGGGCCACTCTGGCAGAGATCCAAGCCAGCTGTCCTACCTAATTGTTGACCATAGCCCTTCACCCCAAATAAATAGGCATCCTTAATAGTGAAGCCTCAAGCACAGTCTATAGTGTCACCCAGCTGAAGAACACAGTCTACAACCCCAACTATCAGTGGAGCCTAGAATAGATGACAATCACTCAACACAATCTGTGGCCTTGTCCAGGCAGAATGCCCAGCCATGACATCCATAGTCCAAGCATAGAGTCTAACCTGCTGCCCTACCTGAGCAGGGAGTCCAGTCTCTAGCCTCACACAATTGTGAAGTACAGCTGAAGGCCCCACCCAGAGAGCCCCATCCAATGACTTCACCCAGCAGTGTAGCTAGTCCTGTAGTCTACCTGACAGCAAAGCCTAGCCTGCAGTCCTGCCCAACTTTAGGCAGCCCCAAAGGGGAATATAGCTCCACCTGATCATAGAACACAGCCTGAGGCCCTGATCCAACCATGAAGCCCAGCCTATAACCCCACCTAAACACAGAGTCCAGCCACTGGCACCAGGAAATTGGGGAGGACAGCCTGAAGCCCCATTTAACCAAGAGAAATTACAGAGCAAAGCCTTCAGCCCTGACCTGTCAAGGAATCAAACCACTGTCATCACCTTGCCAAGGAGTATAGCCAGCAGCCCCTGCTCAACCAGAAAGCCCATCTAGCAACCCCACTTGAATGCAGACTTAGAGAAGGAAGGAAATCATAAAAATGACAGCAAAAATAAATGAACGAGAAAATAGGAAAACAATAGAAAAGAATAACAAAATAAGTCAATCGGAGAAGGACAATCATCATATGGTTTCACTCATATGTGGACTATAAGAAATTGTGAAAGGGATTATAAGGGAAATGAGAGAAACTGAGTAGGAGAATTTAGAGAGGAAGACAAACCACGAGAGATTCCTAACTCTGGGAAACAAACAAAGGGTTGTGGAAGGGGAGAGGTTTGGGGAGATGGGGTAACTGGGTGATGGGCACTAAGGAGGGCACTTGATGGGATGAGTACTGGGTGTTATACTATATGTTGGCAAATTGAATTTAAATAACTTTTTTAAAAAGAAAAGAATAAAAAAGAGTTGCTCATTTTAAAAGATAAACAAAATGGATGAAGTTTTAGCTAGACTAACTTAGAATAAAATAGAGAGGACTCCAATAAATTCCAAAGAAGAGACATTACAACAGATATGACAGAAATACAAAGGATCATAATGAATACCAAGAATAATTATATGCCAACAAATGGAACAACCTAGAAGAAATGGATAAATTCTTATAAACACACAACTTGCCAAAACTGGTTTGTGAAGAAATAAAAATAGAAAATCTGAACTTACTAATAAGAAGTAAGCAGATTTAATCAGTAATCAAAAAACTCCCAACAAAGAAAAGTCCGGGACCAGATGACATTACTGGTGAATTCTACCAAATAATTCAAGAATAATTAATGACAAATTCTTTGCAAACTTTTCTAAAAAACTGAGGAGAAGGAAACATTCCCAGACTTATTTAATGGAGTCAGCATTACCCTGATGTCAAATCCAGATGAGGACACATAAGAAAACACAAGCCAATATCCCTGATATATACAGATGTACTAATTCTCGTCAAAATACAACAAACTGAATAACACATTAAAAGGAATATACAACATAAACAAGTGATATTCATCCCTAAGATGTAAGAAAGGCTCAGCATATGCAAATCAATACATGTGATACACCACATGTTTACAACAAAAGGTAAAAATCATAGCATCACCTTACTAGATGCAGAAAAAGTATTTGTGACAAAATTCAATATCCTTTCATGATAAAGGATGAAAAAGAAATACCATGTGTTTTCACTTATATGGGAAATCTAAAAAAACAAAACAAACAGAAATGGACTCATAAATACAGAGAACTGGTGGCTAGCGGAGGGGAGAAGGTGGTGGGAGGGTGAAATAGGCAAAGGGATTAACAGATACAATTTAAGAAAAAAAAACTATCAACAAATTGGATATAGAAAAACATACATCAACATAATAAAGGCCATATATGGCAAGCCCACAGCTAACATCATACTCAACAATAAACGGTTGAAAGCTTTTCCTCAAAGATCAGGACAAGGATGTCCATCCTCAACCCTCCTACTTGATACAGTACTAGAAGTCCTCCCTAACGCAATCCGTCAAGAAAAATAAATAAAAGGCATCTAGATCAGAAGGAAAACTGTGCTTCCAAATGACATGATCTTATACACAGAAAAGCCCTCAAACTACCATTACGAATAAACTAATTCAGTAAAGTTGAAGGATGTAAAATCAACATACAGAAATCAATACTGCATCGTATCCTTGAATGTTTATAAAAAGTAAATCTTAAAAGTTTTCGCCACACAAATGGTCACTGTGTGAGACGATGGATATCTTAATTAACCTTACTATGGTAATAATTCTGCAATGTATACGTATATCAAATCATCACATTGTATACTTTCAACTTACATAATGTCCTATATCTCAATAAAGATGGAAAAAAATATAAAATTTAGGTAATGAAAAATAAAATTAAAATAAATCTGTGAACATTTAATAATCAGCCTGGCATCTAGCATGATCTGGCTCTAGCACACCACTCACATAACCAGGAAACCCTAGAATCTGATGCCATGTCTTTAGGCAACAACCCAAACCCTGTGCAGCTTCTCAAAGACCAGCCCAACAAGTAAAGCTTTACTCTACTCTCTTCTGCAAATGTTCCTGGTATCTCCCTGTAGATCTCCCTCCCAGAGCAATGGTTCCATCAGGCCACAGAGAACACAACCACCACCACCACCACCACCCCATAGCATTTTTCCAGGAACCAAAACTCCAATGGACTAGAGAGAATTGCTTTAGAGAGGACAAAGAAAGAATATAATTCCTATGTCCACCATAATGTCTACTCCTCCCTCTTTTCTTTTGAAATAAACATTTTAAAGAGTAATATACATAGGGAAGTATGTGCGAATCATAAGTATATAGTTTAATTATCAAAAAATGAACATACCTATATAACTATCACTCCGTTCAACAAGTAGAATAATACCTGCCCCTAGAAGCCCTGCTTTTCTTTGTGGTCTCTGATGACACTCAGGCTGCCTCCAAGGTCCTTTCCCTGAGTCCCAGATCCCAGCCCCATCTGGCAGTTGGCCATGGACTTGTGTCCTTTTGAAACCTTTAGCTTCACTGTATCACAGGCAACAAATATTCTGACAGTTAATGCTATAGATTAGTTTTGTTTTTGAACATATAATACATATTTTTTAAGTCTAGTTCATTTTGCCAGATCTTAAGATGTGTGATTAAATTCATGTCATATACAACAATAACTCATTCATTTTCATTACTGTATAGAATTCCATTAAATACTATTGATGAACATTTGAGTGCCTTTCCATTCTCTATTACAAAGAAATGTTTCTATAAACGTTTATTTTATATATCATATGTGTGTGTTTTTATATGTGTGTATTAATATATGTATGTGTTTCTGTTGGATATATTCCTAGGACTGAAATTACTAAGTTATTGGGTAGCTTTCAAATGGTTTCCAGAGTAGTTGACAAGCTTCTACTCCTGCCAGCATTTATGAGAATTCTAGCTGCCCTATATTCTGTCCAACTCTTGTTAGTGTTAGCCCATAATTTTAGTCTTTCTCATGAATTGTGATTTTTGAGATATTTTAAATGTTATGGTTTAAAATTACATTTCCCTAATTACTAAAATTTGGTCCCTTTCTATATTTTAATTTTCCATTTGAATATCTCTTGTGAAGGCCTATTACATGCCTCCTACCCATTTTGCCAGAGGTCTGTATATTTTTATTGGTTTTAAGGAATTTATCATACAAGCCCTTTTTGGTTTTATATTCCAAATATCTCCTCCCAGACTATGGCTTGTGTTTTTTTTCAGTCTATAAACAGAGATTTTTGTTTTTAATTCACAGATATTCTTCATACTGATATGGACAAATTATTAACCATTTCCTTTATGGACTGGTTTTTGTATCCTCTTTGTTTTGTTTTAAAGATTTTATTTATTTATTCATGAGAGACACAGAGAGAGAGGCAGAGACACAGGCAGACGGAGAAGCAGTCTCCTCGCAGGAAGCCTGATGCAAGACTTTATCCCCAATCCCGGGATCATGCCCTGAGCTGAAGACAGAGGCTCAACCGCTGGGCCACCCAGGTGCCCCTCAATGTTTTATAAATAAAGGATTGTGATAAACTTTCTATTTCCTCTAGTGTCAGTTTTGGTAGTTTTGTAAAATAAATTTCTCTATTATATTTCAATTTTCCAATTTTCTGCATTAAGTTATATAGTGATGCACCATTTTCTTCCCTGCTATTGCCCTGTTTTTTAACAGTTTGTCAGGAACTTCTGAATTTTATTAGTCTGAAAAATATATTTAGTTTTGTGATTTTTCTCTATTGTATATGCCTTTTATATGTCATTTGTTTCTGAATTAACCTTTATTATTTTCTCTACTTGTAACTTTTAGTTTAATTTGCTATTCATTTGCTGACTTCATCAGAGAATATTCTAATGTTTAGCCATTGTTCTTTTCTAATATAGGCATCTAAGGCAATGCGTTCTCTACACAAGGCTTTACCTATATTCCACTAATTCGGATATATCATTTTTGTTATCACTCAACTTAAAATATTCTCTAGTTTTCATTGTGATTTCCTCTTTGATACATTGATAATTTAGAAATGTTTAACACATGGGCATTTCTCTAGTTATCTCTTAAAGATTTCTAGTTTAAGTCTACTGTGGAAAATAAGTGTTCTAAATCCTTTGAAATTTGTTGGGACCTGAGTATTAACCCTGTGAGTGACCCACGTGCAGTTGAATCAAATGCTTATCCTATTGTGCGAAGGTACAGGACTGTGTGTGTTCATGTATATTCCTATTTATTACATATATTATTCAAATATTCTATATCCCTATTGATTCTTGGCTTTTTGCTCTTTCAGTTACCAAGAAAAGTGTGTTAAACTTCCCTACATTTAAGGATTTGTCTTTGATAGATAGGGAGGTAGATGATATAGAGATATATAAATTGAGGCCAAAGAGCTATAATACTTTGCATATAAAATTCAGAAGTATTCCACTTTTGTGCCAATCTTCCTGTACCCTTATATCTTGCTAGCTCTTACAAAGTAGCATATTTTTACATTTTTAAATCTAGTCAGTCAACATGAGAGCATTTCATCTATTTACATTTAATATAATGATTGACAAATCTGGGTTTAAATCTATCATATTACTATTTGCTTTCTATTTCTTTTTCCATACAATTCTCTTTCTCTCCTTGTCTTCCTTCAAGTTGATCATATATATCATATATATGATATATATTTATATATGATATTTATTTATATATAAATTTTATATGTATCTAAAATTCCATATTTTCCCTTCAATTAGCTTATTGAGTTTATGTTCTTATTCTAATATTTCAGGGTTTCCTCTTGAAGTTACAACATCTTCAATTAAGGTCCAATATAAATTAATGCTTTAATATTTTATCAATATTTTAGTATTTTATTTTCAATGATATAAAACCATAATCTCACTAAAATAGAAGATAAATGATATTTTTAGTAAGAACAATGTGATTAAGGTGCTTCATTATCTATGGAAATCCAGAATTAACACTTTGGGATACAACATAACAATATATGATTTTCAACTCAAGTTTATTTCAATATTTAGTTGTCTTACTTAAATAGTATATAGATCCAAATGATATAGCTCCCTACACTTCCCAAAATCTGACATGTTTTCCAATCTCTTTCTCTAATTAGGCAAAGGTTGGTATGAACATTTAGCTAGTAAATTCTTATCCTTCCAGAATTCAATCATTCGTTTCTACAAAATAATCAGAAAGTGTTGCATTCTTATTTTTAAAAAAATTGTTTTGAACATATGTGATATTAATCATTGAGTCAGAAAATTTTTGTTACAATTTTAAGTATACCAGTAGACTCTTTAGATCACTTTCAGCAACAAAATCAATCAACAATTATAACCTTCCTAAATGCCATCTTTCAAGATGCTCTTCCATAACATGAGTATCTTTTGAAAAGCATTTACTTTCTCATTCACTATTAAAATATCACCTTTCTGCTGAAAGGGCCAATTAAGAGTGTGTATTTTAAAAATATCTTCCAAATAATGTACCGAAGAGAGCTGCTTGTTATCACATGAAATGTCAGCAAATTTGGAACACTTGTGTGTTTGTAAAAGAATAAAGTGTAATTCATCTTTTACTTTACCTCTGTCTCAGGCAATTTGCCACAGGATCAAGAATAAACTTCCATGTGATCAAAATTTTCATGGTCACCCTCCATCTCATTATAAACACCATGAAGATGCAATATTTAAAAGTCTTATTTAAAAAAGAAAGAATTAACCACATCAATGACATCATGTAGCATTTTGGTTATATCTAGCTTCAACTTCTGTAATGTTCTGCTCATGAAAGAGAATGAATTTCACTTGTGGTTCTTCCTCTGGATCTTACTCCCAGAATCCTATTCATTAAATTCTAGTCAAAGCAGCCTCATTTATCCTGCTTTTCCAGAAAATAATTGTTCTAAAGAAGTAAATTAATCTATACAAAATATCTTGATATATCCCTTTTTATGGATCACAAAGTAGTTTTGTTTTTTTCACATTGAAACTGAACCTAATAAATACCATAAACTGAGCCATGATAAAGCCATCTGTACTTTGAGGTGTCCACCCCTATTTTAATACTTGTCTCCTCAAATGATCAGCAGTGTTTTCTTTGGGCTTTCCAACAGTATTGGCTGGCAAAGGGATGCGTGTTATTATTTACCATCTATAACATTAGCCATTTTTACTATAACTATAAGAATAAGGTATTTCTCAATCTGTGGAATCTTTGTTTTGCACAATTAATTACTATTTATTCATTAATTTAATACATACATTGATTTTCTATTACATGCCACATGCTCTTCTAGGCTCTGAGGATACAACTGTGAACCAAGTAGAAAAATATCTGCATTCAGAAAGCTATTCTTCAAAAACTCAAAAGAGATTTCTAAATGTTTAAAATGAATTTTAGTAAAAGACCAAATATTTCAAAATATCATTAAAAGTTCTGCAGGATTTATGTTTTTGATTGCTTTATGTTTAATTGTTTCGTTAATTGCTTTGTCTTTTTTATTATCATTGGTTCATATCTCAAGTCCAATATAAATTTCTGGTAAGATTCATCATTAACAGTAGCAGATGAAAATTCATTTTTTAATAGTCCTTGTTTTTAGCTTATTACTCATCTATTTCATCATTTTACTACATATTGTCACCACCACCACTTTCTTGACAATATATGTTTGTATTATGATGTTTAATCCATGATATCTCTAAAAATTAGGTCCAAGCAATGAATAAACCACTTTAGTTATTTTAGTAGAGAATTTTTAAAAGGCAATTAGCTCAAGAGATATTAAAGAACTGAAAAGGGAAGAAGAAACACTGTGGTCACAGAGAGAGTAACCTCAGGAAGCAGCTTCCACTGCTGGGGCCGGGGATCAAAGGGAAGAAGTTGGAGTTAGCAGACCTAGAAGTCTGGGAGAGCCTGTGAGAACCAGACCTCCAAGGAGGTGCCAATGCAAATTCCTCAGGCACTTGTGGGGAAAGACCCCTGGGAGGACACAGACCTCTGAGGAGAGGGTGCTTCCTGGCTGGTGTGGCCACATCTGAGAAGCATGACACTGGTCTGGGAGTGTGAAAAGAAGCAGGGAATTGGAACAAATTACTATTGCAATCCACTGGGGTAACCAAAGCAAAAATCAGCTAATAGGAAGGAGCAAGTTCTTGCTCCCTCCTCCTGCCTTTCAGGTTGGCAGAACCTAAGGGGGAGCAAATGGACAAAACAGAAATGTGGTTTGCAGCATCCCAGCCCCCATATTATAGAATGTAGTGTTAAGGAAGAAACAATAGCATAATACCCAGTGGTGCCTCCCTCTTGGAGGAGGTACACTGGAATGTGTTGGCATTTCTGCATCCCATTGGTAGACATTACTCATACCCTCCAATATCTCATTCTTGTATCCACATGGGGGATTACTATTCTTCTGTCCTTGGAAGTTAAGTGCAACCATCTGGCTAGTCCTTGACAATAAAGCAAAAGCAGAAATAATATGTATCACTTCCAGGCCAAAGCAGGTACTTGCCAGAACTCAACCCTGCAGCCCCCTCTTGCCCAGCTGAGGCAAACCTTAGCATGCTGTGTTGAGGACCAGTGTCTAAAGATAAAGGTGTACCTCTCTCCATCTGAGTCCTTGAATGACAACTGTATGAAGGCACTCCTCCAACCCCGTACTGGGCAAGTGGCATTCGTGATTTGTGAGATATTTTTTTGTCTTAAAGAACTGCTATTTAAGGACACTGGGTAACTCAGTGGTTTGAGCCTCTGCTTTTGGCTCAGAGCGTGATCCCAGAGTCCCGGGATTGAGTCCTACATCAGGCTCCCTGCATGAAGCCTGCTTTTCCCTCTGCTTATGTCTCTGCCTCTGTGTGTGTGTGTGTATGTCTCTCATGAATAAATAAATAAAATCTTAAAAAAAAAGAAAAGAACTGCTGTTTGGAGGTTATTTTTCACCCCAGCATAACTTAGTCGGCCCTGACACAATCCTCTAACACAGCGTCCTAATGGCTTCAGAAAACCCTCCCTCCCCTCCTTGCCTAAATTCTGCCAAATAAAGTTAGTGATAGATCACACGAACCAGAGAGATGAAGCTGCAAAGGGGATATTCCACTATTCCACTCTGAGTTTCTTTAGAAATGGTGAGTTCTTGAAGAAGCTCCATGCCACTGTGATTCAGAGTAGACTTGTCCCCTGATACAATAAATGATTTGTCAAGACCTGCCCTTCCTTCTCCAAGTCTCTGCCTCCACTGTACTGGTATATGAAGGGAAGATTAACCTTGGAGTCAGACAGGTCTAAATTTGTGTCCTGACTCTGCCATTTAGTAGCTACATGACTTTGGGTAAATCACTTGGTATCCTTAAATCTCAATTTCCTCTTGTTCAAAATATGCATAATTGCCAGCAACTTATCCTGATCTCACAAGCATTAGCAATCATTTATAATGATGCTTAGTGTCCCCCTTGCTGCAGATGACAATCCATGTGCTCTCCCCACCCTGCACCTTTTCCTCTGCTCCTCTTCTCTCTCAAGATTCCTTCAGCACTCCACACTGCCCCTTCTGCAATATAGGTCCTTCTAACTCAGAAGCACTTTCTCTTGCTGTATCAGAGGAACATCACCTCTCCC
Source organism: Nyctereutes procyonoides (assembly GCF_905146905.1). Lineage (NCBI taxonomy): Eukaryota > Metazoa > Chordata > Mammalia > Carnivora > Canidae > Nyctereutes > Nyctereutes procyonoides. The sequence goes on from NW_026575146.1 coordinate 46,657,139, forward strand.
TCTTCTGAACTGTGTCTCTCAGCCCATTGTAGCTCCAACTCATCAAGCAAAATTCAGCTCAAAAATCACCTTCTCAATGAAAACTCCCCCATCCAAGGGAAAGCATACCTTCCTCTTCTCACCCACCCCTGTTCTAGCTCCCATCGGTACCTGCCTGCTGGGGTTCCTGTGATCACCTCTGCCACAGGTGCCTCATTGTTGCTTTCATTTGTTCTCTTGACAGCTCCTTAATGGCCAGGCTGTGACTTCCTCATCCTTCTCTCCATACCCCTGGTCCCTAGTTAGCGCTATACTCAGAATTGCTGGTGTATGGCAGGCCATTAGGAAACATGAGAAGCAAGGAGGATTTAAACAAAAAAAAAAAAAAAAAAAAGAGGGGAAAACAAAAGAAGAAAAAGGAAAAATTAGGCAGCTCTAACTTCTATCAAAGAAAAGGTAACCTAGAACTATGGTTTTCCCTCCGAAGAAAAGTGTAGCTTCCTTTTAAAGAATTAGTTCATAATCTTCTCACTGAGTCATGCAGAATTTTTAAATGATTTTTTGACTTGACAGGTAATCTATAAAAGGAAAGAGTTCATTGTAGGTTGATGAAATAGATGCAGATTCTTTTTTTCCTCTTAGCTCCCATGCCCACATTTTCATAATTATTTATATTGCATTAATCAGTTAACTATAAAAGGCAATTCAAGAAGTGAGAGAGAATATTTTTGGTTACCCATGCTATTAATGACACAAAAGAAGAAATTGGCAGAGATCTAACAGCAGAGGCCCAGCCGGAGCTGAGAAGAGCTTTCATAAAAAGCATGTCAGACCTTCTTTATTACAACTATGCTTTCTCTTTGGGGGTAAAAGTGACCCCAGCAACACACTATAATAAAACATGAAAATTTTTAAAAATAGAAAAAAATCAAACTCTGTGATATGGCACTTAAAAATAGATGGAGAATCTTATAAGCACTTTAAGGGGGACAGAAGGTTGTATCGGTGAAGTTATCATCAATTTCTCCTTGCTGCTGCCCCAAATACAATACTGGACCAAATCCTTGGCAGGTATAAAGGGAAGGTTATTCCTCCCAGTAAAGGACATGGGAGTCATGACAAGAAAGTGCAGGAAACTAATATTGGTTATGAAACTCAAGGAAAATCAGTACTGAATTATTTATATCGAAGTTTGAATGTTCCCTCACTGTTTTCAATTGTCAGGAAGTTTACAGAGAAAGTCATAGAATTTCCTCCCTCCAGCCAAGAGGACAGCTTCTTTGAAAAAGTGGCCCTTGGAGATGAAGCCCTGGAAGTCTCCAAGGTACAGCACAGAGCTCAGGGTTAGCTGAGGTGGAAGTTTAGGAGAGACGTATTTCCAGGTGTGTGAAAAAGTCAGCACTATCGAATTGCTCTGGGACAAGAGTAGCCAAGAGATAATTATCTGTCATCCTGAGCAATCCTTCTGATTTTTCAGAGGCCAGATGTCTCTCAATTTGTAAGATGCTCAGCAATTGTGTGCAGTCAACCACACTCTCTTCATTCAAAATAATGAAAGAGACTAAAGTTCAAAATAGAGAGGTCAAACTGAACCCATTCAGCATTGAGGGAAGAATTCTACTTCTTTATTAAATGAATTGCCTACATTGGGTCTCAGCCTAACTAAGTGATATTTTCCAGAACTGTGGAAGGTCATCATGTGCTGATGGTTTGGATTTGGCATTCACAGGGAGGTGAAAGAGAAGCCAAATCCTTCTGACCATAATGCATTGCTCTGAGGAGCCCAAGAAAGAGACTGTCTGACACCATTCATCAGTGAACAGTTGCATGGATGGTCAAACAGAACAGAGCACTGTAGGTTTCACCTCTACAGAAATTGGTGTCTCTAATTCTTGGAAGAAAAAGAATATTATTCTAGAAGTTCTAAGTTCAAGCCCTGTGCCCATTGCAGCAAAACCCTCAGATTCCATCCAAAATTGTGGAGGAAATCACTGTAATATTCCAGTAATCTCCATTAAGAGGACAAATTGTTGAATGAAAGTAAAACCAAGCATGCAGACACCAGAGGCTTAAAAAAAAAATGATTAAGAACCAAGGAAAAGGGCAGCCCAGGTGGCTCAGCAGTTTAGCACCGCCTTCAGTCCAGGGCCTGATCCTGGAGACCCAGGATGGAGTCCCACATCAGGCTCCCTGCATGGAGTCTGCTTCTCCCTCCGCCTGTGTCTCTGCCTCTCTCTCTCTCTCTCTCTCTCTCTCTCTTCTGTCTCTCAAATGAATAAATAAATAAAACCTTTAAAAAAAAGAACCAAGGAAAAATTTGCAATGGACAGAAATATATCATTAGCTACTCATTATTAAGGGACAAAATATAGTAAAATTGGCTCTACCATGAATTCATCTCTCCCCAAAACACTGTAAGATATAAAGAAAAAATTTGATAACCTTTGAGTTATCTTCCTAAGATGGATACAAATCCAAGCCTCTATGTTCTAGGCTAATAATTTGGATAATCACATATCCTGCCTTCCTGGGACAATTTTGGTTCCTGTCTCTCATCCCAGCATAATTATTAATAACATCCTCTTTCATTTTCCGAAGTGACCCAGTTTGGACAATTCATGTGGTCGCACTACTTATAAAGAGTTTCTGCTGAATTCTAGATGCTTTGTTATTTCCTATTTGAAAAGCAAAAGGAGTTTCTCTGCAAAGTAAAAAAAAAAGTCTTAGTATGCCATGTGTTACACAAAAGCATAAATAGGTATAGTCTCACAACTGGACAGCAGAACAATGTATCACATAATGTTGAGATTAAGTTAATAAAATTATCCCCAATGCCTTTACCAGTGGAATTTCTTCCTCTAGCTCTCACATCACATGGCATTTTTTAATTTGACATAATGGATGTGATCTTGTAATACTAACCTCAGTTTTACAGTAAGAAGAAAGAAATGCTGCCGACAAAGCTCACATCTGTGATGTACATGTTAATGGTACATGTTTTCTACTCCACCTAAGTCTTCCTTTGACCATCTTCAACATTTCCAGTTATGCCTTCAAAATTGCTCAAAACAGCTGGGGTTGTTGCCTGTTTCTTGGTAATTAATTTTCATATTTAGGTCTCTGCTGTTATTACCATTTGTTCATTGGCTGCTGTTATTATCATAATATTTATTTATCTCTCTAAATAAGCTAAATACTAAAACTCTGAAGTGAATACAGCACTGTCATATAAAGCCTCTGAAGAAAATGAAGAGAGAATATTGGAAAATCATCCTGGGAAATTTTGTGCCTGACAAATTACTTACAGGAATGAACTCTCATGACAGAGTTGGAGGAAAATATGATATAATCAAATGATGCCCTTAATCACCTGGAAATTGGCAAGTCTGTGCTCTGGAAAACACTGAAAGCAGGGCGAGAGGATGCATAGCATGGCTGCCTCCCTGCCAGAGTTCAGGAGGGTACTCCCCACCCTGTCCAGATAAAGTCTTCAGGGGACTCTGGTCTTTGAGGATGGCCTAAGAAAGGATTGAGTAGTGATGGATGCCTTGGTTTCTCTGGCAACAATCTGTTCTCAGAACTGATAAGGTTCCATGGAGTCTCTCTTGGGGGACACGACAGTGCGATGGAGGCAGCCCAACCAATGGCAGAGCACTGGCCCTAAGAATCTAGAGAGAGATGCATGCCAGAGTCAATCCACCAACTCCTTCTCCCCAGTGAGCACTTCCACCAATTATGACAACAGCATCTTGCTCACCCTTATGCACACTTTGTCCTCACCCAAAGGATTTGTCTTTCAAGTTTCTGCTGCGGGACAGGAAGCAATGATGGACCCAAATAATTATCTACCTCAATTTAAAAAAAAAAAATGGAACATGTAAACAATGCAAAGCCTGTTTTCTATGCCTTGCATGCCAAACAAGTGCTAAGATCTTCCTGATTCAAGTTCTAATCTTTTCCTTGGGCAAGATATTCTTTAATTAGGAGAAGGGGAAAATGAGAGAATCTACTGAAATAATGTGAGCCATGACAGAAGTCAACCCATGAATCAGATAAAAATGAAATGCAAGTATTGACCCTAAAAAAGGAACTGGTCATAAATATCTCCTCATGATTTATCATTATCACCATTCACTCATTTACAAGCAGAAGGTCACCTGCCTCATACACACCTTGCCAAGAAAGCAGTCACCATGCATAGTGATGCACGAGACCCAGCAGAACTCCTTTTTGGGCATAATCTTTGAATATTAAATGCTAATTAGTGTTTAATATGTTTTTAGAGTATTTTGTAAGGTTGATTTTATTCTAGAAAAGATGACATAAAGGGTAGAGAAGAGGGTTGGCCCTCATGCCAAATCCTTCATTTCTCTCTTTTCTACAGAGACTTGAAACTTTTACCTTTTAAGGAATGTACAGATTGTGGTTCTTTTACGGTACTGAAAAGCTTTATCCACACATGCCATTTCTCCCCGAATAATCATTTTTTTTCTTCTAAGACTTTGAAAAATAGGAACTCAGTTAATCTTCATAACAACCCCACGAGGGAGGCACTATTGCAAATGGAGAAAATGCAGCGAGGACTGTTAAGTAACTTACTGGAGAACACTTGGAGTTTGATTCCAGAATGGAGCTCTTAATCACCATACCAAGCTCAGCAGCCAGGGAAGGCTGTGTACACCATCACTGTGCAATATACCAGAGGCAACCAATTTGATGAAAATATCTCCAATTACAGACGAGCAAACATTTATTGAACACCTACTATATGCCAGACATTGTGCTACGCACCAGGATAAACAGACTAATTATACAAAGGACACTTTGGGGAGGGGAAACTAGACACATTTGGGAAAGGAGGAAGTGGGGTAGGGGTAGGTGCTAGGGGTGGGGGGCAGCAGAAAGGAAGAGCGTCCTAGTGAGAAGCAGGGGACCAGCAAGGCAATAGTGCTGGAGGCATCTTACTATTTTGTTAATACCTCCATTTCCATGATCAATCCCTTTGCTTTGGGCTACAATACATTTACCACTGCAAATTTATCAGCATCAATATCTAAGAGAGATGGTTCAGAATTTCCCTGTGACTAACCAGCAATTAAACACTGTGTTAGGAGAAAACATGCTCCTGGCATCTAAAGCGGATTCACCCTCCCTTCACCACACCCCCCCACCCAAGGAACCTCTTTGTTGTCAGTGACTCTGCAGAAAGAGATTTTTTTTTTCCCCTCTCCGCCTTTCCATCAAGTTTCATAGGCATTTATCAACTCTGGAGTTTCCAAGTCAGGCTGCCAGTCAGTTAACCTTCACCCTTGTTGAATTTTCATCCTGATAGGTTTGGATTAAACCACTGACTGATAAATGAGTACTGCTTTGGCGACACAAAAGAGCAGTCATTAAGGAAACCTCTCTGAAGGTATGAATCAAAGCCAGGGATCTTTTGTCCCCCCCCCCCCTTTAGTTCACAGATCGCCTGCAGTAATATGTTTTTATTTTCTTTCTTTCTTTCTTTCTTTCTTTCTTTCTTTCTTTCTTTCTTTCTTTCTTTCTTTTTTCCCTTTCTTCTTTCTTCTTTTTATTTCTTTTTTTTTCTTTCCAAATGGTTTTCATCATCATTTCCTGCTTGTTTTTCTCAAAGATTAAAAATGTATCCTGACGGCAGACAGTTCTGTGTTTACTGCAATAATGGGGCTATGGCAAAAGGATTTTATCAATTTGAATTTAATCCAGGACCAAGAAGCGGGGAGATAAAGGGAATGAAGGTGAAGTAACAGGCCCCCTGGTGTGAATAGTGTTCCACTCATGAAGACTTAGAATAATTAGGGAAGTGATGTTTTCCTCCTGAGGGCAACTGTTTTGCTAAACTGGAGCTTGCAAGAAGGGGTGGATATTCCTTCTGTTTATTTAGCTTCCCATTTTCCAATTCTTTAAGCCACCATTGACTTATACATGGTGTTTGGTTCCTTTTTGGTTTGGAAAGTTGGACACCATCTTAGCACTACTCTGAATTTTTTTCTCTCTGCCAAACCAAAAGAAACCAGGAAAAAAAAAAAAAAGCAAAAACAAAACACAAAAACCCACAAACCTAGGGCTTGCCAAAGGGAAATGCCTCTGGAGTCAAAATAATGCTTTATTTTCTGACATTAGTTATAACCCAAATGTCAGCTGCCTCGATTTGCTTGAGCTTTCAGGAGTCACCTTATTTTTTAAGGTTTTAGCAGGACTGAGTTCAGTTTCCATTGTCTAGACTACGGGGAACCCACCATCCCCTGAAGGCCTTAGGAGTTTGGGGTGGAGGTGAGAGAAGGCTGGCATTAATCCTTCTCTGCTCTTGGTTTCCCCTTCTGCTCAGTGTTATATACTACCCCCTTCTAGATGCAGCCAACTCCTCCTGCTGGCCCTCTGCAGTGCTAGGCTGCCCAGCAAACACTGGTCCCCAGTCTCTTGTGGACACAAGTTGTAAGCAGCAACCCTTTTCTACAAATGAAGAAACAGAAGAAGGAAAGAAGAATGGCTTGTCCAATGGGGCCATTTATTCAAACATGTATCAGCCTCTTGTTATGCTGTAGTTATCACTCCACTAGATTTAGGGTCTTATGTAAGTAACGTGAAAGTAGTATAGGCTCCATACCCAAGAATGTACCAAATACTAAGGAATGGGGATCCCTGGGTGGCTCAGGGGTAGAGCACCTGCCTTCAACCCAGGGCGTGATCCTGGAATCCCGGGATCAAGTCCCACATCAGGCTTCCTGCACGGAGCCTGCCTCTCTCTCTCTCTGCCTTTGTCTCTGCTTCTTTCTCTCTCTGTGTCTCTCATGAATAAATAAATAAAATCTTTAAAAAAATACTAAGGAATGGATTGCCTCATGAAATTCATACTGCAAAGACTTTGCAAAGGCAAAGACTACTCCTAGCCTTTTTTATTTTTTAGGGTTAAATCACCATAGATTTTTTTTTTTAATTTTTGTGCTTAAATTCAATTTGCCAACATATAACATCCAGTGCTCATCCCATCAAATGCCCTCCTTGTACTCCCAGCCTTCTAAAGAAATTCTCCAAGCCTTAGATTTAGGGTTCCTGATAACCTGAATTCCCCCTTACAGCTCAGATCTCAGATTGAAGACAATACAGCAAAGGTCCTTGGAGGACAAAAGAGCCTGTCCTAAGAACAGGCAAAGAAGGATGGTATGTAAGGCATTACTTCCACCAACAGATGCAAAACTGTCTGTGACCAAAGTGCAGGGAGAGAGAGCTGTCCAGATTAAATATAGAAGTTGTTGCTTCCCTGGCTGGAGGATTTTGTTCTCCCAGGGAGCTTTTAGCCACACATGGAAGGGCCTAGCACTGCCGGCCATGGTGGCTGCCTCCCCGAGATGGTGCACTCCAGATTAACATCAGCACAAAAATTCTACATTTCAGCACCCAAAAGAAATAAGAAACTCCTATCTGACTGCTTATGAGCACATGTACACTTTTCAAGGCTCCAAGTTCTCTCCTGATAAAGAGCAAAGAGCAGATGCTCTTAGGACGACCTAGCCGGGCTTCTGCTTACACTCAAAGCCCATTACATCTGAGATGAGTCACCTGCTTTCAGTGAAGAGCAAAATAAAGTAAATGAAAGCACAAGCCAGTAACAAAATAGCCACACACTATTTCTAAAACAAATACTTTCTATGACAAATACACATTAAATCATCTAACCTATACAAAAAGCCTGAGAGAAAGAAAAACCATGTGTTATTTCAAAGATTACTACAAGGAAGGATTAAGACCCAAGATGTGATTTCACAACTGAAAAACTCTCATTGGGAGTGAGAACCCCTTACTAAATCAAATATTTGGAATGACACTGAAAAACAGAATATGGGTAAGGGCAGAAAATATAGAAAAGCCGATAGAAGCATCGCAAGAGTAGTATCTTGGATGAAGTTCGCAGTCCTCTGAATCAGACCAACAAAGTTCTAATCCTAGTTCCATCACTAGCTCTGTGGGACTGTGGACTAGTTACCTAAGCTCTGTAAGCCTCAGTTCTCCCATCTTTAAGATGAGGAACATCTACTTCTAGATTTTGCAAGATTTTAAATAAGCTAATATGGCAAGTGCCCAGCTTAGAACAGATTTTTCTTTTGAAGCCCTAAGACCCTGTCCCAGACAACACAACTTTACAGATGTTCAACACATGATTTAAAGACAGGTTTACCTTTCCTCTGATATTTGTTCTAGTATAGTCACAAGTTAATCCTGTTTTTATTGACATTTTGAGTTTTCTAATCTGCGACTGCATTTTTCATAACCCTCAAGAATAATTTTCAAGTCACTCTCCAATGTTTATTTTTTTATTTCCTCCCCTGCCCACATTTTTCCAAGGGGTGCATTTGGTCAGATTTTACTTTTCAACATCATCGAGGTAATGGGTTCAAGGAGGGCCTTTCATTCCCTGCCCCAGAGGGGGATGTTGCTCTTACAGATGATCTCTGAGCAGGACTCTGAAGCAGGTTCAGCCTTATGGCTCCAGGAAGGACTTCTGGGCAGCCCTCAGTCATAGCCCATGCAGGAATAACCCAGCCAGTGTGCTAACAACAACTGTGGCTACCTGGTCTATTTATCCCCCTCCCATTTCACTGAACAAAGGAGAATTTGGTTCCTGTTCCTTTTGGTTTGGGACTTTTTGGTGTCATGTGCAGTAAAGGTCTATGTAGCAGCTTGTTCAATGCCCCTTCACTGCCTTTCTCTCTCATCCACATCACTCAAAAAGCCAGACTCTGCATTCCTCCTTCCTTCCATCCTTCTTTGCTTTTTCCCCTCCCTTCTTTCTTTTTTCCTTCTGTCTTTCGAACAGAAAGAGAGTAGCTATTAGATCTAAGAATCAAGCCATACTAGAGTCATCACAGGTAACCACTTTGCATGTAAAGTGGGTTTGTACCAGTAGATGAAAATCCCAGTTCCCACATTCAATTCAACAGACAATTATTAAATGCTTATTGTGTGCCAGGCCCCATGCTATGCGCTGGGAATACAAAGATAATTTGAGACATGGTCCCTGTCCCCATGGAGTTGTACAGATAAGTGGAAAAGTCAATAATGTAGCAAACTATAGCACTCTGTTACAATAATATAATATTATAATACCATAATAGTACTCCATGATGCAGGATATAATAGGGCTATGTTTTTGATGGAGTAGGGGTTAATTTTTGGTGGAAAGTCATCCAGGAAAGCTATCTTTCACTCAGGATTTTATTATCTCATGAAGAAAATTTGTGGAAACTTCCTAAGCCTCCTCCAGATATTTTCTCAACCCACTCTAATAATCCTCCATGGTATCACCAGAATTTTCTTTGTAAACACAATTTAAGCCATGCCCTTCTTGAAATCATTTAAGGGCATCCCTCAGGACCAACCCCCAACACCTTGGCCAGCTGGCTTTCATGATGCATGCTCCTCCATCCCACACTTCAGAGTCCCATCTCCATTGTCCACAACTATTGCTAAACTACCACCATGCTCTCTCACATTTCCATAGTTTTGTTGTACATGTTAATTACTCCTGCTAGAAGATTCTACATCTTATATCACCTCCATCTCCCATCCTTCCTCTACCCAATGAAAGAAATCCTACCTATTTTTTGAAATTCACTTCAGCCCCTCTGTGAACCCTCTCCTCTGTTACCCTTCCCACCCCCCACCCCCACTTATTCCCCCACCCAGGGCATTAGGTCCCTCTGACATACAGTGCTGGTTGGCTAGAGAAACACCCATTCCCAACCACTACTATTATATCAACCAAGAGACACACAGGAAATAGACGGTACACTCAGATCAGGTAACTTGAAAAGGGACTATTACAAAGGAGTGGCAGTAAAGAGAACCTAATGAATACTGCAGTACATACTTGGGGAGGGATTTAGGGGAGGGCCTGCCAATAGTAGGGCATCTCTAAGCCTAAAAGGCTAAGAAGAGCTGGCTGTTGCCAACCAAGTAGAGGATAGCCCGACAGAAGCTCCAAAATGCAGCCAGCCTGCTGCAGCCACACAAGATCAAAGTCAAGGGAAAAGTCATCCCAACCAAGATCCCATTCCTCCCTTCCTCTGTCCTGTGCTGTCTATTCACTAAGCTATTGATGACTGATCTGTTGGGCTCCTAGTGAAACAGCAAGGCTTAGAAGACAGGTCAAGAAAAGCTAGGTTCTCATTTTCTCTGTTCCCCTTTCAGCTGACAGGAGGTAAAGAGTGACATATGACACAAGTTGTGCCTAAAAGAAGTCAGTAGACTCTCCCTCAGGGCTGAGTGAAGGGGTTTCCATGATGAACAAGATAACCATCACTGGCATCTCTTCTCCTCCACCCCAAAGAACTATGGCTTCCATCTTAAAATACTGAGGGTACCATAGAGATAGATACTAGCCCTTATGTCATTGGGGTGTTAAGCCCATACAGCAGCTGCCTACTTTCAGAATTCTTATATGAGAAATATAAAACCCTAAGCCACTGTCAACACTAGTTTCTGTCCTTAGTAAAAGAAAATATTCCTGATATGGCTTCCTTGTGTCCACTCCTATCATAGCAAGTCCTATTGGAACTCTGAGTAGGTATCTGCCTGCTTCCCTTAAAATATGAGTTTGTAGGGTCAGGGCTGATCCCTGGCTGACACCTGCCTGCTGCTTGTGAAGTGAGTCAATGAATCAACGTGCCAATCACTGCTGGAATACAAGTAGGACTAGGTACCATCCTAGTGCTTCTTCCAAGCTCTGTTTCTTTCCTTTGCCTTATTTTACCCTAAGGAGTTCCCACAATGCCTTGCTCCCTGTGTTTTCACATCTTCCCTCTGCCCTCCTACGTCCATCATATATCAGGCAATCTTGAATTGCACAAATTGTTTGCCTTCTGTTTAATACCCATTTTTTAAAATGATTCCCACTCTAAGAGAGATGGGCTGATTAATGTACTCAAAATACCCTGCACTACATAACCAATTCCTTTATCCTTGTTCTATTCATAATGTATAGCCCTTCTTTCTTCAAATGTGCATAAAGGAGCCGTTCCCCACCAGCATTATTTGTAACTGCAGAGCTTGAGGTGGTACTAGATGTCAAAAATGAAAAATTGCTAAATTCAAAATTGCTTCTCCCTTTGTTTTAAAGGTGACCTGCAAGTAGCTTTTATTTTTTTTTAATGAACTAATTGTAGCATTATATGCTGAATGCCCCAAATGCAGACAGTGAGAGAAGAACACTCAGCACATACCTGCTACAAAATACCTGGTATTGTTTCAGAGTCTCCGCAAGACCAGACTGCTGACACCCACATTCCCCACAGCTCTACCAAGGAGACTGATTCAGATGAAGCTCTGCTTTTGAACCAGGACAATGGAGGCATGTAGGACAATGGTGAACTGGGTAAGGAACTAGGAGGCAGTCTAGCTACTTGCTGAATGACCATGGCCAAGCTGTCTTCTCAGCCAGCAGCTCAACTTCCCCACCTCTGCCAAAAGGGAACCAACCCTTTCCTTCTCTCCCCCTGAAGATCTGATGGTTATGACTTTGTGTTTATCACGTGCCTTCCACAAAAAGAGGCTGTGAGAGCTGATTATTTTCTAGACTCATCGAACCCATACACTATTCTGTTTGATTGGAAAAAATCTGAATACACAGTGAACCTGTTCAGATTTCCCACTGCTGCAGTCTCCTCCCTTGGGGACCCAACAAAACCCAGGACCAGGCTAAAATGAGGAAGATCTCCATTCTTGTTCTACAATGAGATGTAAAGACACTCCTTTGGAGTGCCTCAGACACTTCAGGGATCAATGACATTGGTCAGACCATCTATGATTCTATCCAGGAATGAAATTATACCGAAGAAGGTGTGGGACTTCACTATGTGATGCGGTACGAGGGAAATCATGGAGATGTCTCCCTCTTGACTCAAGACGGTACCCTGCAATCAACCTGAAATTCCACCATTAATATGAATCTATTCTTATTATTTATTCTGTCTCCGGTTACCTGTTAAAATGTGCATAACCCTTCCAAGGTAGCACATTAAATTATTCATTATCTACTATTATACCTTAGGGAGAATGAGTTGTTCAGATTACATTCCAATGAGACGACTACTTCAGCAGGGAAATTTTGCTACAGAGGTGAAAGAAGCATGGAAACCAGGGTGAGTTGCATTGCAGAAGGAGGGCACCCAATGTGATGGATTCCCAGCACCAATCCATTTATTGGTGCCTTCGTTCATTGAATATTAAGTGCTTACACTGCCAGAGACTATGCTAAGACCAGGTGATATACTATGAAGTGAGTTTCTAATCACAGAGAAGACAACACTCAAAACCAACCTGGCCCTCTTCAAAGCCAGCATCCCTTAATTATACGTCTCTAGGAGGAGGAAAACCGCATTTCCTATGTCTTGGGGATTGCAAGCCACTCAGGCTGGCCTCCTAAGAAACAGGCAACAGTCTGACCAACTGAATGCAACTCCTCTCTTCTCACATCTCCCAATCTACTTGTTTCCATGAGACTGTAAAAGACTCCAAGCATCCCTTTCATCAAGCAGTGTTTGTGTTCTTTGCCTGCTGGTCTGGAAGCAGTATGGGCCTGGCAAAGACACTAAAGAGAATGTGTTGCTGAACAGGGAAAAATATGAGGGCTAAATCATTATCTGGGCCATGGAGTGAGTTTATCAGCCCTCCCCAGAGGCAAAAGCACAAATAATCAGGGGTACCATGCAAAATGGTCCTGCGGAGACCCCACCTTCATCCTCTGAAATCTCTGAGACCTTGAGACAGACCCCCGAGGGACTGAATCCCATCCTGTGCCCTCCACAATCTGTCTCCTGTAGCTTGCTATACCCAGGGCTCTTTCAGACTCTATTTTGTTCAAGTGTTAAACCTCCCACCCAGAAAGGTTAGTGTTGGGGGTGAGAGAGGGGATGATTGTTTATTTTGTTTTTGTTTTCCTCAGAGTAACAGCAATAAAAGCCCAGGTCTAGCCCTCTTGAGAAACCATTTGGGTCTTGTCATGCATACACAGGAAACCAGCCACCTTCAGAGGTGAGACCATCAGGAAGTTATGCCTTTGGATTTGAAAATGCCAAGCGGCTATCGTCATGTCAAATGGAAATAGCACGCTGAACTCTATGCCTTGGGAGCTTAAGACAAATTAAGTTACTGCTGAGGTCCTACCTGGTCATAATCCACCCGCAAAATGAACTACAAGTGCAAGCCATCCACGATCAGGTAATTCCCATCCCAAACCTAATGAGAAAATAACTCAGAAGCCACCAATGGCTTTTGCCCAAAGAGATGAATGATGTGGAGGACCCTTGGCTGCAAGAAGAACAGAAGAAATTAATTGCTGAAGCCTTCACAGCATGATGAAAGCCAAGAATTATCCCCTGGATCCGCACTTATAATTTACAACAGCTGCCTACTTCAGACAGGCCAAAGTGACTCTCAGCAGAGCACAGAGCGCAGCTGATCTCAGCGATGAACCTGGAGCTGGGTCAACACTCAGCCACAGCTAGGATGCTCCTCGCCGGGCAATCAGCCTCACCCAGCCTGCAGCCTGACCAGAGCCCTCGCTCGCCAGGGCAGGCACGTACCCTGCAACAATACATTGCCCTGCTTACTATACTATTGTCATAATAACTCTTTTAAAATTCTACTGGGAGATGGCTGAAGCACAGTCTGTCTATTGATATTTTCCAGCCACTAGAAACTGAATTGCCACGAGTGCATCATGGGAAGAGCATTTTATGCCCTTTTGTGAACTCCCCGCTGGATGGCAATGGGAGGGACAGAGAGCATCGGATCAGGAGATTCCCTCGGGGTCAATGCCTACAAGTCAAGGCATTTAAAAAAGAATTCAGGCACAAAAGTAAACCTACAGTAAGAGGGATATGGGCCATGAGGAGAAAGAAAAACCAAAAAAGACTGAGAACTGATATGCTAAAGATGTATTAAAAATAAATAGTTGTTGTAAGGGACCCCTGGATGTCTCAGTGTTGAGCTTCTGCCTTTGGTTCAGGTGGTGATCTCAGGGTCCTGGGATCGAGTCCCGCATCGGGCTCCCCGCAGGGAGCCTGCTTCTCCCACTGCCTGTGTCTCTGCCTCTCTCTCTCTCTCTCTCTCTCTCTCTTTCTCTCTCTCTTTGTGTCTCTCATTAATAAATAAATGAATAAATCTTTAAAATAAATAAATAGCTGTTGTAAGGGAGAGGAGAAACTTATAGAAGCAAAGACTTAGAAAGGCATGATTTCTTTTAAAAACAAGTAGAGCCTTTATGTAAAGGAAATCATAACCTCTTGTGACACAGATTTGACAACCTTTTTTGCTTGCTTGTACTTAAAACTAACATTTCTATGTGGAGGACAGAGTTTAAAAATTATCCCTAAAGTCAACTCATCTACCAAACCATTTCTATTCACCTAATTTATATATATTATTTTAATTTATTTATTTATGATAGTCACACAGAGAGAGAGAGAGAGGCAGAGACACAGGCAGAGGGAGAAGCAGGCTCCACGCATCGGGAGCCCGATATGGGACTCGATCCGGGGTCTCCAGGATCGCGCCCCGGGCCAAAGGCAGGCGCCAAACCGCTGCGCCACCCAGGGATCCCTATTCACCTAATTTATAATCTCAAATGCTGAAAATCCTATTTGGGAAAGGATGAAAATTTAGTGAGAGCAAGATTTAACTCATAGAAATGTGTGCGCTGAATGGCAAAATATTTTTAATTATTTTAAAGACTTGCAGCCAGTCTTCATAGTAACAGTTCAGAAGAACTGAGCTACAGATTTGGTTGTAGGATCTTGGCAGAGAGCAATTGAAGATGTTGTTACAGAAAGACCCAATTCTTGAGTGGAGCACCCTTGAGGAGGTTAATCTATCACGATGATTTAATGTCTACCTGAAAGTCTGAAGTTAATCACATTATTTTTCTTAAAGGGGCAGCCACTCTTAAAGTTGATGCTCCTGAAATAGGAAAGGTTCTAAGTTTTATCAGTTATTTACATGTTTCTGTGAATTTCTTTATTAAGTTCTTTTCCAGAAAAAAAGCAGCAGTAGCAGGAAAAAGTCTGTGTGGTCAGTGGATTCATGACATTGTGAATAAGCAGGTAGGTGTCAGGGTGAAAGGGGTTGCCCTTGTCATTTCATGGGTTGCTAACTTGACCTTGTCTTTCAGAAGTGGAAAAGAAGTATTTTTCTATAAATTTGAGGGAGATAATATCACCTTCCCACCCAATACTGGAGCCCCTGCCAGTTTTATCAACAATGGTAAGTCCAGCCTCTCCCTCTCCTGTGATTTGGTGCAGGGTGCTCTGTCCTTCCTCGGGTTATCATACTAACAAAGACTGAGACATTTTAGCATTTATGTCACACTTTAGTGGTCATTTAATTCATAAAAACCAAGGGCGTAGGGGATAGGATGACCAGCTTTCCCAGCTCCAGTGGCCTTATATCCCAGATAACTTTCCAATTCACTTCTGTATTGATCACATTTTAGCCTCACAGATAGGGAGAGGGTTTTAACTGCGTGGAACAACAGGAGCTTAGGGGTGTTGTGTGCGTGTGTGTGTGTGTGTGTGTGTGTATCTAAACTGCCTGTATGATCCTGGTGAATAATTCAAAGATACATCAAACCTGACCCCATGGATAATTTATGGGCAGTTTCTGCTGTTGTCAATATTTATTCCTCCTACAGTTGTCTCCTTATCAAATGTACTAGTGATGAAATCACATCCCTCCTTAACCCCCTCAGCTCTATCTCTTTTCCCTTTCACCCAATAAAGAGTGCAACCCATACACCATAGGCCAAGAACCTCCGCCACAGTAGTTGTTAGATACTGGGATGAGACAGGGCCCTAGAGACCATCTCCAGGGCCTGATGGACAAGTAAACTGGGGATTGAGCAGGACTCAACCCCAACAGTGACACCTTGTGGCAGCCTGGAAAACAGCAATGAAAGGCTAGCAGTTTCCTGTTGGGGGAGGGTAGTATCAAATGAGGCCCTAACCAGACCACATGCCCCACTCTCAAGAGCCTTCCACTGAGCCAGCACCTGTGGCTCCTGCACCAAATCACAGGAGAGGGAGAGTGGGAATTCCCATTGCTGATAAAACAGACAGGGGCTCCAGCATTAATTGGGAAGGTGATTATTATCAACCTCAAATTTATAGAAAAATCCTTCTTTTCCATTTCCTGAAAGAGAAGATCAAATTAGCAACCCATGAAATGACAAACATTTCAAGTAGCAAAACCAAACCAAACCAAAAATAGCACCTTCTGCATCCTCTGTCAAGATATCCCTCCTGCCCAGGCTGCACCCTCCCTCCCCTCCTTTGAGGCACCTTTCCCAGCACCACTACCACCCTCACTACCCACCTTGTCCTGCCTTCCCTTCTCACACATCATCAGTTACTCCTGTTAGAATATTAACTGCTAATTAAGGTGTCAACTCATGGTAATGACTTTACAGAAACATATCTGGGAGTATTAACGTTTGTAAAAATTACTTAGAAAGACACAGGCCTCCCTTCTGTGGACACCATCTCTCAGGGCACTGTCCTGGGAACAGTCCCACCCCTTCTTTCATTCATCCTCACAGAGGGTACGGTGAGTAAGGGCCTGGCGTTCTACCTCTGAACAATGCCATCCTTTGCAGTAAATGACTCTGGCCTCAGCATGCCTCATGTTGCACTGTGTCGAAGCCTGGCAAATGCAAATTGTTCAGGATCATGATTTTTCACTTAGCTGTCACAGTATCTCTGATGTAGAAGCCTTGTAGGTGTATAAAATGAGTTTCCAGTCAGTGGGTCAGAATTGCCTGGGATAGCTCAGAGGCTTCCATGGAGGGCTCCATGTCAGTGTCTAGAATCAAGATTCCCAACTCTCACTCTGTGATTTGCTGGAATTCTCAGAAGGGAGGCAACTACTGATAGCAGCAAAACCTCCACCTTCCTCTGAAAACTTTTGAGTCCCCCAGCTTAGGATAATGTGAAATTTCAAAGCAATTAGGAGCAGTTCCTCCACTTGAAAACATCCCAAAGTTTTTCCTTAATGTCCAGCACTTCACTAAAATGTTTACATGAGTCTCACTCCACCTACCTGAGGCTCCAAGGGATGCAATCTGACTTGTCTTTGCTCCTTGGTTAAGGATTCATTAAATGTTTGTTGAGTGACTATATAAATGACAAGTAACTGAAAAAAATGAGTGCCTGTTGCTTCTGATACAAGCAGAAGAAAAAGAAAGGTGTTCATCAATTAATCTTCACGGGTACTTGGCTGGCTCAGTTGGTAGACCTTGCAACTCTTGATCTCAGGGTGTAATTCTGAGGCACACATTGGGTGTAGAGATGACTTAAAAAGAAAATCTTTTTTAAAAAATTAAAAAATAAACTTAATCTTCAAAATTCATGCATAGTATGGAAAATTTGCAGGATTCCCTGTAATAAGGGCTCGTGAGCTTGGTTAAGAGATTACAGCCATGCAGCACTGTGGTAAGAAAGATAATGGCAAAATTTGAGAATGAATTTATTATGTAAATACTTACAGAGGCATAAATAACAAATTTCTATACACAGTATTTTAGGAGGCTATGGATTATATAATTGAGCATTGCACAAATCAGTGTACTGAGTGTGCTTTGCCTGAAAGCTGAAGGGGAACTGGTCAGTCCTTTCACCCACAGATAAAATACCCACAATGGGTTTGTTCCCAAATTAGATATAATGGCTTGAACTGTGTTCCAACAGAATTCATATTCTGAGATCCTAATCCCCAATACCTCGGAATATGACTTTTATGGAAATAGGGTCATTTCAGGTGTAATTGGTTAAAATGAGGTGATACTGGTATGAGTGAGCCTCTCGTCTAATAAGACTGATGTCCTTATAAAAAAGGAAAATTTGGACACAGACATATACACAGGGAGGATGCCATATGAAGTGGCAGATTGGAGAGTACAGGAGAAGCCAAGGAACACCAAAAATAATCAACAATTGCCAGAAGCTAGATGAAGAGTCTGGAAAGTTCTCTCAAAGCCCTGAACAGGAATCAACATAGCTGACACTTTGATCTCAGACTTACAACCTTCAGAACTGTGAGAACATAAATTTCTGTTGTTTTAAGCCACCCAATTTACTGTAGTTTGTTATAGCAGCTCTAGGAAACTAATATGTTGTGCCCCCCTTGCCCTATGCTTCTCTATTCTCAATTCCCTGACCCTGAATTAAATCCCCAGAGATACAAGCGTAGTTTCTCAAAGTGTCAGCCTGAGCACCTTAGTTAATAATGGCCATAACAGGGATGCCTGGGTGGCTCATTGGTTGAGCATCTGCCTTTGGCTTAGGTTGTGATCCCCAGGTCCCAGGATCCAGTCCCCTATCAGGCCCCCCCAGAGAGCCTGCTTCTCCCTCTGACTATGTCTCTGTCTCTCTGTGTGTCTCTCATGAATAAATAAATTAAATCTTTAAAAAATAATAATAATGGCCATAACAAAATCTACCTCCAATCTTCTGAGTAGGGCAAAACGTCCACCATGTTGTATTTCCCATGGGCTCCTTTAGCGATGCCCAAATATTCACCACATTCACTCTTGCTTCAAAGCTCTATCCTGTCAATGCCAAGTTTGATCAACTGGGCATCCTCGATACAAACACCAGCACAGCACCTCTCTGTCTATAGAGGTAGTATCATTTTACCATTTTCCAACTTGGATAACCAAGAATCCTCAGGAAAGCAGTTTATAATGCATCCAAATCTGCATGCCTCCTGAAGAACCAGAGAAGAGGGAAGCCCTCCTGTGGCAGAGGAGTACACCAACAGAGGATATCCACAGAGTGGAGACATGAGAAAACTAAGCAGTTAGGGTGGACCATTGCCCATATCTGAGCCTATACCACCATTCCAGCCACAGGTTCAATGGATCATGCAAATCTTCTTATCTAGGACCAAACATCCCAATGAAATGACCTAGCCTTCTATCAAACCTCCCCCTTCACAAATCCCCAATAAACAAGAACCTACCAGAGAAAGGTCCCTTCTACCACTTGCCAACTTACTTGCACAAGATTATCAGTCAGCCAGAAAAATCCATTCAACATTTTGAAGGATCTGTGTGTGCCAGCCATGGTTCTTTTTTTTTTTTTTTTCCCCAGCCATGGTTCTAAGACTACAGCTATGAATGAAAAACTCTGCTCCTCATGGAACTTATTATTCTAATGAGGACACACTGAATAAGCAAGGTATATACATTATAGAGTATGCTAGTGGTGTGTGCTTAAAATGGGGGAGAGTAATGGGAACGTTTAGTAGAAGTTGTTTTGAAGTGTTCTGTTTGTTCATTGTACAATGGAGTGACTGGAGGAAGTCCTTACCGCAAAGGTGACATTGAAATGAAGGACTAGAAAATGTAAGCAGGGAGCCACAAAGATGATCTAGGGGAAGAACCCTTCAGGCAAAAGTCCTGGTAGATGTGAAAAGTCTAACACATTATGTCAATGCAAACTCATAGTGTTACTAGAGAAGGAGGTAAAAATCTATATCCAGTGAACTCCTTCAATCTAGAGAAAACAGAAAAAGAAAATAGTTTAACATTCACATCAAACATGTGACATTGTTCTTTTGCTCCATAACATAGAATTATTCTTTTGCCTACCCTGGGTACACATTTTAGCCCTCAAAAAACAACACAAGTATCCAAATTACATAAAAGAAATAAAATTTCTGAGTGAAACTGGCTATGGGGTTGTTTGTTACCAGGCAAAGTCCTGCCTAACAGATACTAATATAAGGCAACAAAGAGTGACAAGAAGGGGATCCCTGGGTGGCGCAGTGGTTTGGCGCCTGCCTTTGGCCCAGGGCACGATCCTGGAGACCCGGGATCGAGTCCCACGTCGGGCTCCCAGTGCATGGAGCCTGCTTCTCCCTCTGCCTATGTCTCTGCCTCTCTCTCTCTCTCTGTGACTATCATAAATAAATAAAAATTAAAAAAAAAGAGTGACAAGAAGCGTGTGTGTTATCGTAGAAGCATGTGAAGAAAAGAGAGTTTCTTTTCCAAGTTAAAAAAAAAATTACCTTCAACTAGATATATGAAGAGGACTCATTCTGGAATATTCTTGAATATATAGAGCTGAAAGGCAGATTTCAAATTAATGCAAAAAATAATAATAATAAGGTCACATAACTGTCAAACCAGCTCAAATCCACTTGAGGAAAGTACTCCTTCCCAGAGATGCTGCAGAAGGGGCTGCCAACATCAAAACAAGAGCTGAACTAAATGAATCTAGAGGAAATCTCTTCTTACTATATGACTCAAAATCCCACATTAGCCATCTTGGTTAGCGATTCCTCATATACTAATACTTCTTGGCTTTGAGAGTGGTGTGGCTAAAATCCACCAACATTCAGCCCATTGGGCCAGGGTTAGTGGGTCTTTCATTTCAGTAACTTATTTAAGTCATGGTTGTCAGCACCAGGTGCCATTTGATACTGAAAACAAAAACAAAAAAAAGTATCGTGGTTGTCTGATCTTAGGTGGTTAGGAGACTTTAGCCCTAATGATTTTTCAAAGACAAGTATTAGACTGTGAAGGTTTACAGGGTTCAGAAGGTGGCATAGGATCACCAAATACATTCATTTTTAACAAGTACATTTATAACTTCAATGGGACTCTTCCTGAAAATTTTCTGATAAACAAGATGGGGATTTCCTCAGTGTATATTAATACTATGAATAAGTCTTTCTCTCTGTCTTGAAAATTGCAAATCCCTTTCCTGAGAACTCTGCCCTCTCATTTGCTGTAGACGAGGTCATGAGTATGATGGTGTAAACAACAGCATTTGCTAGTTACTTGGCTGATTTACCAATGATTTTTTAAAAATTTTTTTTTAATTTTTTATTTATTTATGATAGTCACATAGAATGAGAGAGAGAGAGGCAGAGACACAGGCAGAGGGAAAAGCAGGCTCCATGCACCGGGAGCCCGACGTGGGACTCGATCCCGGGTCTCCAGGATCGTGCCCTGGGCCAAAGGCAGGCGCTAAACCGCTGCGCCACCCAGGGATCCCCTGATTTACCAATGATTTTTATTGAGAACTTACCAATCAAATAATCATTCACTTATCTGTTTCCTGCACAAGCCATAGCAAAATTCACCTTTCCCTCAACAACATTTTCATACATTAGGTTTTCAAGCAAATACCAGCTCCTGTACGTGGCAGGCCCTCAATCAACGTAAAACAACAATATCTGTGCACACCTCTTAGGGAGCTCCAGGATATTAAAAGTTTTTCATTACTTTCCTCACATTCTCTTTCCAATTCAGCAAATCCTACCCTATGGGTCTATTTTTTCCCCCTTAAAATGTCTTTATGCCATATCCTTCCATTCTTTGACTGAAATTCATTTGTGTTTATTCCTCAAGCTCTTGCACTTATATATTTTATTACAACCTCCTCATATCCTTCCCCATTCCCAAACCTAATCCTTATCTTCTTTACCCTGAGGGGCCCTGCCAATATAACTTTAGGTGAAGCAAATGAAAATACTAGCTTTTGCCCCAGGCTTCAGGCTTCCTCCACCAAAATTAAAACATAAAAACATTACAAGGATATTAATATTATATTCCCGGCCCAGTAAACTTTCTATAACATTCCACCCTCTGCCAGTCAACGACATTTTATTGAGTGTCCACTCTGAAGAGTACGTTGGTGCCCTTCTGACACCTTCTGACAAAGGAAGACAGGGGCTTCTCTCTCTCTCTCTCTCTCTCTCTCTCTCTCTCTCTCTCTCTCTCTCTCTTTGGCTTTTCTTTATTACTAGTAAAAGTTCCATCTTGTTCTCTGTTTCCTGATACTTGGGATTCCTCCACCCCAGGACCTGTCTCCCAACCTCTGAAGTAACACTTGGCATAAGTGTTTTATCTCTCTAAAACAACTGTCCTCCTGATTTCCCAGAGACCCCTTCACAGCACCAAAAAACAACTAATCCAGAATCAGCCATTCCCTATCTGCTCCTAGGAAAGGTCATAGAAGAGTTAGTGAACTAAAATTTGTGAGCCCAGTGTGCCAGGGATGCTGGCATACTGTGGGGGATACTTCCCATTCCTTATATTATTTACTCCTTGGAGCTACTGTGCAAAGCAGAAGCCACTTCCATCTTACAGGGTGCATCTTTCTTTGTAAGTCAGGGTCAGAAAGGTTAAGTAACTTGCATGAGAGCTAGAAAAGCCACAGAGGAGAGAGCACACTCCAGATCCAGCTGACTGTGGAAAAACTCCCACAAAAAAAAAAAAAAAAAGTTTGTTTTTTGCAATCGAGCCAAGGAAAATTGCACATCCCTTATGAAAATTCTGAGTGGGGATTAAGGAATTCCGACTACTGCTACAGACCCATGCATTTTCAGCATGTGTCCATTGCTGCCACTCTTAAATGATGGTAGCAGAGGTCATCAGGGTACAAAGGAAAGCATTCTAGATCAAAAATGGGGAAGAGCATGGAAAAGTCAAAATGGAATATGAATTTGCAAGGGCTCAAGGAATAATGGTAGATGGGTGTCAGCAAAAGATTAAGATTTCCTGGGAATTTCTTTTTTTTTAATTTTTTTTTATTTATTTATGATAGTCACAGAGAGAGAGAGAGAGAGGCAGAGACACAGGCAGAAGGAGAAGCAGGCTCCATGCACCGGGAGCCCAACGTGGGACTCGATCCCGGGCCCCCAGGATTGCGCCCTGGGCCAAAGGCAGGCGCTAAACCGCTGTGCCACCCAGGGATCCCCCTTGGGAATTTCTCTGGTAAGGACCAAGCCTACTACAAAAGTGGATGTTCGAGAAGGGCACTGGGAGCAGTGACAGTAGCCATGCCAATACTGTTCTTGAGGGCAGGTCCAGGTCCTCTCCTTCTCATGAGAGGTGGCATTGTACATCCTAATGGTTAAAGTCATTAACCATAGTAAAAAAAAAAAAAAAAAAAGACTTCATGAAAAATAAGAGGGGTGAAATCTTTGATGTCTGTCATTTTTGTTATGAAACCAATCTCAGAGGTTCAGTATAACATCAACTAGCCATACCATCCAAAGCCCAGATGACCCGAGTTGTAACCACATGTAGCTACTTCATGACATAGGGAATTGGGCATCAAAACAGTTTGGATGACTGGGGAGATGTTCACACAGCAGCTCAAAAATGAGAGTCAAGTTGGCTCTCACTAATCACTACTTAAGCCCTCCATTCTGCATTTATGGAATGAGGTAGGGGATGCTGGCTCCAATGCAGACAGGGAGAGGCAAGTCATGTGAGTGACACTAGGAAATAGTAGGACCTGTGGAAAATGAATCTACCCCCCTATGAAGGCAATTGTGGACAAGTGAGAATGGTAGCCAGTATTGCCAGGTCTCTCCATCTTGCAAAATAACCTGGAAATATGTGGTTTATGTGTATTCTCTGGCTTTTTAAATTTGGCAAGTAATACAACACAAATAGTCAAAATTGAGCCTAGAGCTGCTTTGTGTATACCACAAGTTTGTATCTTCTCCAAAATCCTCCTTCATTGTGAATTTTCTGTGTTCAGTTATTGGCCAGACTTTGTTCTCAATACAAGATGTTCCATTCATGAAACTAAGGTTAGGTACTTACAACCTCTATAAAGCCACAGCAGCTACTGAGGCCTGCAATATTCCCTCTTTCCTCCTCCTTGCATTTCATTAATCAATGTTCAGTTGTCCTTATCTGAGCACCTCAAGTACATCCATATGCTCTCTCCCTTCCTCTGATCTGAAAGTCATATGATACAGCTGGTTGGGAGAAATTCCTGATCCCCAAAAGATTTGCTACACCTCTTTTGGACTACCACTTAAACCCCTGCAGCCACCAACCACAAATAGATCATTACAACCATCATGGGCATTTACGAGGTACTCTCTATCAAGCTAGCTGCCATATATACGCTCAATCCTATTTATTTTCTCAAGTGGGTGGTGTTGCATAGTGATCACTAGCATGCTACCTGGATCAGACTGTCTGAATCTGAATCCTACTTCCTCCACTTCCTAGCTGTAAGACTTTGAAAGAATCACTCAACTTCTCTGTGATCAATGTCCCCAATTGTAAAAAAGGTGATTTTAATCATGTATCAAGGGTAGGTTGCAAAGACTAAATGAGATATTATATGTAGAGCTTTCAAAATGGTGCCTGACATGTAACATGTGTTATATGGGTTTGCTAGTGTTATACTTCGAAAGGATTGAGCAGCATGACTAGCATGGGTATTGCCAATATGGGATACTGTTGAACAGAAACAGATTAGAAGATAGAACAAAGGCTTGGAGGAGCTGCCCCATGCAATCCTATCACCCTCCCTAAGTGGTCATTCCTCTCCACAAGATCACAGGAAGAAAGAAATGCACAAAGGACTAAGTGAGGCAGCATTTTATTGCTGGCTTGGCTGCAGTTAGCAGGAAACTGAGGCTCTGGCCCTATTGTGAAAGTCGGGAAAACCAGGTGGGAGAATGCAAAGGGCCATTGTGGCCTAGCCTCCATAGCTCTGGATGGTCTAGAACCAAACCTTATGAAAGGCCTGCTGTGCCTCCTTTCTTCTAAAACCAAACCTTCAACTTCACATATTGCCCTGGTTGAGGAGAGGTGGGGTCTAAAGGCCCAGTCCCCTCTACACATCCACATACCCTTACTAGAAGTTCTGGAACAGATAAACAAGAGCTCTGTGGTTTCCACTGCCCAGAAGGAAAGAGATATAAACAATTATGTCAGGTCTCTTATGGGTTGGACAGCAATTTCTGGAAGGAGTGTGGGAGTAGGGAAGGGAGGGTATAGATGTGAGGCCCTCTCATGTCCCCAGGCTTCCAGAGGAAAAGAAAGACTTCTAGGAAAGGGGAATGCAAAAAGGTGGCCCCTCTCCTAGAGCTGGGGACATTTCATGGCTTGGAAATGGT
Organism: Nyctereutes procyonoides; assembly: GCF_905146905.1. Classification (NCBI taxonomy): domain Eukaryota; kingdom Metazoa; phylum Chordata; class Mammalia; order Carnivora; family Canidae; genus Nyctereutes; species Nyctereutes procyonoides. Next base: position 46,682,066 of record NW_026575146.1, read on the forward strand.
CATTGCTGTCTTTTCTCCCTGGAACAGGTATGACTACCTGGACCCTGACCCACCTCAGAGATGAATAAAACAGGGAAAGAGGAGGAAGAAAGAGGAATCTTGAGCTCCTGCCAGCAGCTGACTGTGAACAATATATGTGAACATTAAACATAGCAAGAGTGACCTTGACATCTCTGCAGACCTCAGGTTTCCTTAAGTGTAGAGTGGCGATTGTAGTGGTGGTCCCTTCATGCTCCAAATGTTCTAGAATCTATAGGCCATAAGCTCAGGCACCATGTCATACCATGACTCAAGTATAAAAACCATTTCACCATAACCTTGGTCCTTAGAGAAGCCACCACAAGCAGAGTCACTGAACTACATCAGCTTAATTTTATTCCTTGCCCCATTCACAAAGTGCCTTCACTATACTCCACCTATGTTCCCTGAATAACTTCCACCCATACGTGGGACTGCTCAGATGCAGAACTCTGAGTCAAGGGGAAAATCACTTTGAAAAACTAGTTCTCTGGCTGGTGAGGAATAGGGCATTACAATGGTCAAGGGTACATGGATTTCAGGTACTTCTGATTTGCTGAAAACAATGACCACTTGTTCTGTGATTCTTCAAACTTGTTCTCAGCTCAGATTCCATCCGGACATTTCAGAGTTAGCAGAGCATGTAAAGGGAGGTGTTTTTCACCTGCTCAGACATTTTTCAGATTTTTTTTGTGATTGGATAACTCAAACATAGCTTTGTTTTAAACTTCCAACATGCTTGATCTTGATGGAAAAAAGCGATTGGCAGTAAAGGGAGATGTAACCCTCGTTTTGACTCTTACACAAAAGGATGTGGGGGGCTTGAGGGAGGGGTTTCTTTTACCAACATAAATGTGACCCCTCATGAAAGAGGCTGTTTGGAGCAACACAAAGAAAATACAACTTCACGAAGGACATATGGAGGATGGAATCAACAATCAAAATTCCATCTAACAATCCTTATTTCCTACAAGAACGTGGTTTTAGGTTATGCAAAATTTTTCTTTTCATTGAAGGAAAAAAATCAAGAGCCGGCTGTAATTTCTGACACACCATATTGCAATGCTGTTATTTAGAAAACTAAACATATGTATATATAATTTTTCAAACAAAGATGTTGTTGTTGTTGTGTTAAGTATAAGGCCCACAGCAGTTCTGTTTGTTATAAACATTGGGCCTAATCCAGGGTGGGGGAAAGATTACTTCTCCTGCCACAAGAATCTTTACTTCCATTAGCTCTGGAACATGGTTTTTCAAAATTATAGTCTCTCTCCCTTTGGACCCCAAGAAAACAGGAGGATGGAGAATAGGCTTTGGATCTTTGCTTGTTTAAGTTACAACATTTTAAACAGCAGAGAAGAATTTGGGAATTGTCTTTAGAATCAACTAACTTTTCCCTTCCACATATTATAAGGTCTGAAAAGGAGAGCAAATTAATAAAATGAGGTGGGTGACAGAAGGAAAATTGAAGCTGCTATTATTTATTGCTATTAATAATAATGTTCAGTGCATACTTGCCATAGGCAGGTCTAGACTCCTAATGTGTGTTAACTCATTTAATCCATACAACAAGCTTCTGAAGCCAATGCTATTATTATACTCAATGTATAGATAAGGAAACTTAACTTTCTTAGTAAGTGAAGTAGCTAGAATGCAATCTAGGCAATATTGCTCCACATTTTAACCACTACATTTTATTTATTTTTTTAACTAGTTAATATTTTTTGTATATTTTTTTTGGAGTTCAATTTGCCAACATATAGTATAACACCCAGTGCTCATCCCGTCAATAACTACATTTTAAAACTGTCCAGCCACTATGACAATGTTAAGACTTTCTTAGGTGAAATTATGCATCTCATTTAATCCCCAGAGCAGAGTGGATTTCCACACCCAATTTACAGTGAAGCCAAATATAGATCCAAGAGACTAGTAACTAGACAAAGGGCACACAGTAGGCAAGTAGCAGAACCAGAATCTGAACACAGGCCTGCCAGATTGCAAAGTTTATAGGAAGTTGTATGTCAAGTATCCTGTGCTGGGAACTAGGAATTTTTGTAAAATGTAAAACGTTGTCCTTGTATGCACAAAGACTGTCTCCTCCTGTTTAGATAGGAAGATAGATGGGGACAGAGATGTTACAGTACAATGTGATCATTGCAGAGGTACCCTATTTTTTAACCACTGGATTCTAAGATCTTAGAGTTCATCTTAGTATCTTATCCACCTTTATAATTGTCCCAGTTAGTATATGTCCTAGGTTAGAACAGGTCCACCATGTTTGTTAGGTGAGCTTCTGAAATGAAAAAGCAATTCCAGAGAATCTATGAGCTTCTCTAGTGCATTTGGCACAAACATGAGAACAGCACACAAATTTGAACTCTTCCAGCACTTTCTCCACAAAGTAAACATAGCCTGAGTTTTTCAAAACAAACTCAGTAGCTTTGAGAGGTTAGAAGACTTACATAAACACAAAGGTCTCTAAGACAGTTGCTACCTGGATCAGACTGTCTGTAGAAGAAGTAGAAGAAAAACTGGAAGGAGAAGAAATGGGGGTCCTACCAATTTGGCAACTGGGACCAAATGTTTCATTAAGTTTCTAAATTTGGTCCTGGAAGTATATCCAGAATGAGGGTCCTCTGTCTGTGTGGGAAGTAGAAAGAAAAACTGGAAGGAGAAGAAATGGGGGTCCTACCAATTTGGCAACTGGGACCAAATGTTTCAATAAGTTTCTAAATTTGGTCCTGGAAGTATATCCAGAATGAGGGTCCTCTGTCTGTGTGGATGAACGCTGGCTCTCTGACACCCAGGTATGAGTCAGATGGTAAAAAAGGAGCAAAAAACTTACACATCTGCCCAAATGATTGATGGTGGGGGGAAAAAAATCCCATTTTTCACAAATTATGGGCCTTTTTTTTTTTTTACTGCTGGTAATGCACAGAAGATTAAAGTGAAGTCTATATTTCACAAATGGGAGGACCAAATGATTTAAAACCTTTGTTATAATGACCTACTTTGGAGTGAAGAATCAATTTCTTTTACAGCAAGAATCTGTTAATTTAGGGAAAGGGAGAGAGGAAGGAAGAAAGCACATGGACCGAGCATAAGAGAAAATGAAGAAAAGGCACAGAGAGAAAATAGCTTAGGAAGTTGGGTAACATTTTTCTGGCTCTATTTTTAATATCAAGCCATTTAGAGGTCATTGTGCATAGTGGAAAGAAGATAAACTTTAGATTTTATTTTTAGTCCTCACTCTGCCCCTTAGGCCGTATATTAGTTTCCTACTGTTGCCATAACAAATTCACACCAATTTGGTGGCTTTCAACAACACAAATGTATTATCTTACAGTTCTGGGAGTCTGGAGTCTGACACATGTCTCACTGGAATAAAATCAAGGTGCCAGCAGGGCTGCATTCCCCTCTGGAGGCTTCAGGCAAGAATCCGTTTCCTTGCTTTTCCAACTCTGTGGGAAAAGACACCACTTTTCCACCCGTATTTCTTGACTCAATGCCCCCACTCATCAACAAAGCCAACAATGGCCAGCTGAGTTGTTCTCACATCAGGTCACTAGGACACTGACTCTTCTTTGCTTCCCTGGTCCACTTTTAAAGAGCTGTGTGATTCCAGTGGGCCCAGTCAGATGATCCAGGATAATCTCTCTTCCCTTAGATCAGCTGATTAGTAACCTTAATTCCATCTGCAACTTTAATTCCCTTTTGTCACACCCACGGATTCACGGGCTCTGCGGGTTAGGACGTAGACATCTTGGGGGGCCACTATTTTGCCAAACACAGTGCTGTGAGACCATGCCAATTTACTTGAATGATAGCCCTCAGTTTCCCCCATCAAATGGTGAACAAACTTGCCTCACAGGGTGTCTGTAAAAATTAAATAATAGTGCATCCGTAACTCCTCAGTAAGATGATGGTAAAGAGCACGTGTCTTTATTAGCTCTTAAACTTCTGGCTAAGAAGGTAACAATGTCCATAAACCCTTCCTTAATGACCCAAGGAATCAGTTAACAGTACATGTTGACCATTCTATTATAAGCTTTCATACTTCCTTTTTCATTATATCAAGCTCTCTGGAATGCCTTTGGCAAGCTGCCTTCAGCATAAGTACATCCACATGCTCCCACAGCTGGGCACAGGCCTGGCAGGAATCTGCAAATTTGGTTTTCTACTTAAGCCAAGGGGCTTTTTCCACCTTGGCTTTCTACATAGAACCCTGCCTGGAATCAAGTGGAGCCAAAAAAAAAAAAAAAAAAAAAAAACAGAAAAGAAGTTGAAGTGGTGTCTTGAGTGATTTGACTTCTCTTGTCACAAGAAGCAACAAGAACCCCACAGCAGGAACCCCTTCATATTTCCAAAGGTCCCAAGCCCCTCAGTGACCTGCCTGGGTAAATGGCAGGGGCTCATATTGTAAAGGTGGGAAATTCTCATCTCAGAGGATTAAAACAAGAGTTGCCATGTAAAGGGACCATCCTTCTTCCAGGATTAGAGTTAAAGGGCTCTCAGATATTGCCTCATTTTTATGAAAATATCCTGAGGGAGCTGCCCTTTGGTGAAGCTAAGTCCCAAGGCTGGAAATTCCGCCAGGAGTCCATCAATTACCTAGGTCCTTGATTTCACTCCTGCTGGGTCTGTCAGAAATTCAAGGGAGCTGGTCCAAGGAGCCAGCCAGGTGCAAGATCCGACTGAAGACGAAATGAGAGCATTTGCAGGCAGAGACAAGCCACAGCTCCATGGGGATCAGGAAGTGAGGGGTTTCTCTATGGTTACCACAAAGCTGGTGACCTGTAATGAGCACTTCCAGCTTAAATCATGGTGCTCGGGATCCCTGGGTGGCGCAGCGGTTTGGCGCCTGCCTTTGGCCCAGGGCACGATCCTGGAGACCTGGGATCGAATCCCACGTCAGGCTCCCGGTGCATGGAGCCTGCTTCTCCCTCTGCCTGTGTCTCTGCCTCTCTGTGTGTGTGTGTGACTGTCATAAATAAATAAAAATTAAAAAAAATTCATGGTGCTCTCCTCAAGGAGTACTAGGATCAGATGCTTGCATTCACAAGCACCAGAGATCCAGGGATCCTAACTCCCACCGCTTCTCCCGGACAGGGAAGGCCTGGTCTCAGCTCCAACCACAGAGCCTTTTATGTTGGAACAGCAGCATCCCCAACAAATTGTTTCACGTTTTGTTGGGAGAGAATGAAGTTCTCCACTTTGTCCCACAATGAAATGGAAGCAAAAGTGAAACTAAAAATTACATCTTCTGTGGCTTTTTCTCACTACGCCAGGATGCTTTTTCAAATGGAGGAAGAGATAGAAGGAGAAAGAGAAGCAGCAGCAAAGTGTATACCAGACCAGAATATACTCAGGCTAGTATAATATATTTAGGACAATATAGGTGCTGCTAATAATATTTGACATCATTCAACTTTGACAGAGAAAAACAAAAGTCTTTGCATGTTTCCATAATCTACAGATAAGTCTCTTCTCTTAGAGAAAACAAAGTTTCCAAAATTATCTGCACCCTGCCTCCATCCTCTTGCACATTCTGGAACGTTCAGAGACTAGCACTACTCCATGACAGCTGCATCCAGTATCTTGGGAACTGAGGACTTTCCAGAGTGGCAAGGGCAGTAATGGGTGAAGGCAGAGCCCTCAAGCCAAACACGCTCACAAACATATACCCCCTCAGGCAGCTGAGGAGGCTTCACCCAGAAGAGGGAGAGGCAAAGATTCAAGGGCAACGAGAGGGGTTGTTGGCCAACCATGCCTTCATCAAAGGACAAGTAGCCATCTCCCTCCAACACGTGAGTGGAAGAATGGAACAAACAAAAAGCAATAAAGTGTCAAAAGGCGTAACTGTATGCAATCCCTAAGAGAGCTGATGGGGCTACACACACACACACTGCTGTGAAATACAACCTAACACTGCCTTATGAATTTTCATACTCCTCTGTGATCCATCATAGCAAATATTACACCCCACACTCTCATCCATCATTAGGAACACTACAGGTAGGCAGGAGACACAGCACTGAGGGGTCTGGTCTCCCAGGCTCCAATCTGTGAGGTGCCTCCTCCACCCCCTTGCAAGCTATAAATTGGGAGCTCACTAAGGAACCGTGTGGCAAGGCAGCAGGCATTTAGTGGCACCTGCTCAGCCTGGGATTTGGGATGCTAAGGGGTTTCCCTCTTGGTCCAGGAATGCACTTGTACCACACACAGAAAGCTGGGAAGGCAGAGCATGCTCTGAACAGATTTCCCCTAAACAAAGTCTTGCTTTCCAATCTGTACACTTCTCAAGTCTGAGAGGCCCTGAAGTATCCTAGTCACAGATTTTCCTGTTGAGGTTCTACTTCTTCTATCAATGAAATGGGCAGCTTTTTGAAAGAAATTCTGAATTGAAACTCCAATGCTTTCATCAGAGCCTTCCCAAGCCTGTCAACCTCAGGGTGTAAGAGAAACAGTGGGAAAATTAAACAGGAGAAGGATTAAAAAAGAAAGGACAAGAAGGCAAAAGAGACTGAAGAGCAGAGGCACCTCCATATATACATACCCTCTCATTGCATCTGTGCAACATCCCTAACAAGAGAGAATTATTTGCTCTCATTTTACAGAGGAAAAAAGTGAGACTCAGGTTATATGATTTGTCTACGTGGCAATACTATTATTTTACGCTTTATTTTCTCAGAAGGCCAATGGGCTATGGTTGTCCCTACATACTCAGGAGGAGTAAATAACCCATCCCTGCAGGTCTTGCTCAGAGGTGGATCCCACCATACCTTTCATCTTATGGAAGTGGAATCTGAATGTTGTCGAGAAGGAGAACAGATAGGAGAGTCATCAGCCCAACTGGTCAGTCTACAGGATCCAGAGGCTGAGGTCCAGTCCTTGGCTGAAAGCTTGCTGAGTCGAAGAAAGTCAAGGGGGGCACAGCTCCAGAATGCTAGGGAGGGCTGGGCATTTGTTGTTTAATGTGCGGTGCTTAACAAACTACAATGTGGTTGCTACCTCAAAGCCAGAGATTCAGATAATTCTGGAGATAGTAGGGTCCCAGCTTGTCTCCCCATCAATCACATGACAAGGATGAGTGGGCATCCCATAGGCCCAGTACAGGCTGAAAAGGGAGCCTAATCTTAATAGTCAGGGTGGGATCCAAGAAGGCTTCCTGCCAGGACAAGACAACCCCAAAATTAAGAGGCTGGGGGCAGGTGTTGGCCACCATAGGCAAGACTTGAAGAGGGATTTAACAGAACAGCATCAAAACACTGTGCACAGCAAAGGTCCCCATGGGGTGCCTCTGAAGGACTTTCTCATGACATGGAGCACGAGTTTTAAAATGGACTAGACTATAACTTTTTCAGTCCTTAAAATGAGCTATAATTGTCAAAGTAAATTCTGACAACCAAAAGGCACTGAAAAGATTTGGATTCCTGGGATGAGAAAGTGGGGTTCAACATAGCTTGATGGAAGGTGGTTGGGGAAAAATAGAAAACCAGTGTTTTCCAGCTTAGACCCTATGAAAGTTAGCACAGCCAATAGGTTGGTTATATCGAATGCTTTCAAAGCCATATTTTGAACTTGGTTTTCTAACTCCAAAGGCAAAGATCTTTCTAGTACTATGGGGCTAGAAACCAAACATAGTCCTTAAACAGATGTTTTGGAATCGCTTTTTCCCTGAGGTGATCAACAGTAGCAGAAATCTGTTTCAGAAATTAAGTTCTGTTTAGGAATTTACCTAGGGATCTGTAGTGTGAATCAGCCCAGTGCCATATAATTTTGTCCACTATGTGTCAAAGCTGAGGATTGAGAACACAGGCCAACTCAGTGGACGACACAGAGAAATAAGTACAGGTAAAGACTCCCACCTTGACCAAATGGTAGTTAGGCTCCTCTGAGCCTTTAGACAAGGCCCCAACCTTGGGCTTCTTTTAGCCAGAACCTCCTTATCCTTGGCTTCTCCTCTTCATTATCTTCCATCTATTGACCCCCTCACTCTGGGTAGAAACCCTCAACTGTCTTTGCTGTGTTCAGTCTCTACCCTCTATTGCCGCAGTCTTGAATAAAATCTCTCTTGCCATCTTAACAAGCATCTAGTGAGTCATTTTTCATTAACAGCACTGACCCCAGTAACCTCCTGGCCTAGTGCAGAATGGCAAGTGACCTTCATGACATGTATCTGTGGTTTTGCCAAACCCGTTTCTTCCCCATTGTCACTAAGTACATTTTGAATTTTCTCATCCTTTTCAAATTATATTAAAGAGAAAACAAAGATTTGGGGGGAAAAAAATATGTATATATATATAACCTGAAGAGGGGCACCTGGCTGGCTCAGGTGGTAGACCCTGAGACTCTTGATCTCAGGATTGGAGGTTCAAGTCCCACATTGGGTGTAGATATTACATAAAAATAAAATCTTTAAGGGGCACCTGGGTGGCTCAATTGGTTAAGCATCTGACTCCTGATTTCAGCTCAGGTCATGATCTCAGGGTCATGGGATTGAGACCTACTCTCTGGGGAGTCTGTTTGACTCCTTCTCCCTCTGCCACTCCCACACCTTGCACACATGCACACACTTTCTCTCTCTCTCTAAATAAATCTTTAAAAAGTAAAATAAAATTTTTTAAAAAGGTAAAAAAAAAAAAGAAGAAGAAGAAAATATCACAAAGAAACCAAGGGGAAAGGACCAGTTAGTATGCAGGAGAAAGAAAGGACCTGCAGCGCAGGCTGGTAAGGAAGGGGAGAGAAACGAAGGAGGTTTCGCCAAGTCAGGCTTATGGACTAAATGTTATAGCTTTATAAATTCCCAGAAGTGCAAAAAAGATCTCAGTGTATATAATGCTTTAAAAAGTCACAGAAGGAAAAAGGAAATGAATTCAACTCACTTGCTTTTCGGGGCCGCCTTTAAAAAAAAAAAAGGAGAGAGGCAGATAAATGCTGCTAACAGAGCTCTTTGCAATGTTTCAAAATGAATAAATAAAACCTTCCCTGCCAACTTTTTTTTATTATTATGTCTGTCTCTGACTTTTTAAATGTTTTCCTTAAAAATGTTTTCATGCTTCCTTTTCCCTGAACGTTTTACAGTTCGCCTTCTTAAATTTCACTGGAGACCTGCAAATCAAGTTGTATCTTGCTGATTTGATAGCTGCTTTTACACAGCCCAGCGGAAGGCAATGCCTTGGCATCACTCTTGCTGGGAAGAGAGTTTATTAGCAGGCCCTCCCTGGCTCTGCTGGCAGGAGGACGTGCGAGGAAGGCCAGACCAGGCGCGGCCTGGCCCAGGGGCCAGCCGGCAGGTGTCTGGATTGGGCACATCAGGCCACTGGCGGTGCCCTTCGGTCTCGTAGCGACAACAAAGGAAATCACCTCTCTCTGCAAACATCATTAGAGGGCCTCGCCTCCCTCCCTGGTTGGGGGAGGGGCGAAGGAAGAGGGCAGAGGCAAGAGAAGAAAAATCCTTGTTTTGCAATCCCAGTAATTAGTCCTAGAGGATTTCTCCAACTGCTACTGCTGCCAGGAAGGCCTGGGAACGTGGAGTGGCCAGGCCTGCTACACTGGCCACCACAGAGCCAGCTCCCTACTTGAAATTCAAATGAGAGCAGCTCTGACCTTTCCTGTCACATATTTTATCTCAGAGACAGTTTACAAGGCCTCTCTTCCATGCAGGTCATGTTTTAGTTTAAACAGAAATACTCTCGTAGGTGGTAGATGCGAGTTAATGATTACACTGAAATCATTCTAATTAGGCTTTGTTGTTACACGCTGCCCTTTGGGGCCTGCCGCTGTTGTCACATAAAGTATTTTGTAGAAAAATAATTGGTCCGAGATTCCTTCCTCTCTCGCACATACTCATCTCCTCTCCCTACCACTCCCCTCCCCCCCCCCTTTTTTAATAACTATTGATCCTTCAGCACTTGATCAGGAAAATCATTCATCTTGAGTTCCCACGAAGTTTCTGGAAGGTATCAGGGTTGACAGGTATCCGCAGCCAGAAGAAAGGGGCCAATGGTCCATCTCTTGTTGGTTCAGGCTTGCATCAACCATCAGAGGAAAGTGAGGATGAGATTTCCATTAGGGCTCTTCCCAAGCACCGTTACAATTTCATTTTGTGTGGTAGGGGAGCCTAGGGATGGGGGTGGGGGTAGGGATGTGCTCACTTATTCAGGGAGCCTTGTCATCCTCTATGTGCAGGGAGCACTGAGGCAGGGGTGGGCGGCACCACGTTCTGTTTGGTTTATTCAACCTTTACATACATCTGCAAACACTCACCAAGCTTGGTGCAGTCTCGAGCAATTTTCAATCTTGTTACAGCTAGGATTTTTTTTTCCCCTTCCTCTCAACTTTTGTTTTTTCTCAATTACCTGGAATAATTGACCCAAGTGCTTTATGGAAAAATGACTTGGCAACGTAAAGGGATATGCTGCACTGAACACTGCAGTAAGAGTTTACAGGATGGGTAGTCACCAGAGGGCCTTGGGGGCCACAGCTAATAGGTCTGTTCTGGAAATGGGCAACATTGATGATGAGTTAGATGGTCCCTTAGAGAGAGAAAAAAAATCACACTTTTCCTGAACCTCTGACAGTTAACAGGTTGGCCCAGGAGTTCAGAGGAGCAGGTGGCTTCAGATGAAGGACAAAAGATACAAGATGTGTAGGGTATGCTCACTGAATATCCCAAGTAGGCTAAAGGGAGCTTCATATCCTTGCCCATAAGTTGGTTGGCTATACCTTTGAAGGTGGCTTCCAATCTTAAAAATATTGTAAAAATTCTTCTGAGGCCAACCTCTCCCAGCCACTATAAATCTATACCCTGTATATCAGAAAACTCAGAAAAACTTAAATGAAGCTTTTGCAGCAAGAAGTCGCTTGAGGCAGTTGGGCAAAAAATTTTACTTATTCTAATAAAAAAAGTGTAAAGAATAAATTATAAAAGCATCACTACTGTATATCTTAAAATTCAGTATCTCTAGGATATGCTGTCTGGTCTGGTCCAATAATCCTTGCTATTCAAAGCATGGCTCATGGACCAGCAGCCCTGACTTTACCCTAGAGGGTGTCAGAGAGGGAGAATCTCAGGCCCGACCTCAGTCAGATCTGGTGAAAAGAATTTACACATTAGCAAAATCCCAAGTGATTCAAGGGCATGCGAAGTGTGAAGAATGCTTTACTGCATTCCTATCTTCATCAGAATCACAGAAACTTATTCCTTCAGGGATCCCTGACCTAAGAGTTTGCTTTCTCTGAAATCCACCTCCTCTCTTACTACCAGTGAGAGAGACACCAATTTAAAAAGAAAAAAAAGGAATAATGAAAAATTCTCTTCATTGAGATATATGTTGTAGTATTGGCTTTCCTTTCCCTTTTGGCTTAGGGGGTGGTATTCAGAGAGGCTTGAATCCCTTTCAAAGAAAGCCATCAAATTAAAACACTGAGTTAGGAAACTTGTGGTCTCTTTATCCTCTCTTAACAGCAAATTTGAGTTGCCAGTACACAGAAATCCTTACTTATATGAATAAACATTCCACCTGTGAAGCTAAGAATTCAATTAATGTTCAGCGCGGATATAAAAGGATGAGTATCCCACTGATTTGATTTGCTTGCACTCTGTTAGGATCCAGTCTTAGATATTCATTTTCTCTGATGTGTTTTAGATAAAAAATTTCTTCAAACAGCATATATAGAATATATATATTTATTTATATGTGTTTATGTATGTGCATGTGTCTATAGGTAGACAAATACACTTTCTCTTTCTTCTAAGCAATTAGGCCAGTTTAATTCAAGACCCCTACGAACCCTAGATCTTCATGCCTGCCAAGGTCTCCAACTGCACTGTGTTGGTAACACCTTTGTCACTGCCTAAACAAGGCATCAATAATTAAATTCCCATTTGTAAAAAGAGGAAATTATTCATGCCATCAGCACTCCCCATCAATAACAGGAGGAAACCTAACTATCTCATTACCCCATCACACTGTGTGCAAACAGAACTGCCCGTTGTTGACAATAAATATTTGATAAGCGAGGAAACAGGAAGGATAAACCAAGGATGTAGAGTTGCTGCTTGAGCATTGCCAGGGACCCACCCCGAGGTTAGGGTTTACCCTCATGGATGCTCTCTGGCCTGGCTTACAAGTCGCTGCCAACTGACCAACCTGACTGGCATGCAAGCCATCTGCCTGCTTCTGAGTCACACAACCTTCCTTTATTCATATCTAAAAATAGAATATAATAAACCTTGGTTCCCTTTTTTTCCCCCTCCTTTGCTGTCTCAACAAATTTGTAGAGAAGTTTCTCATTAACTTTTTTAAAGCCATTATACTTGAAATATCGTCCTAAAGCTCAGCGTTCTGACTGATGAGGTCAAGGCAGTGATCAGCACTAAGTGATCCTGGCTCAGTCTTCCACAGACCTGCTGGGAAGAGGCTTCTTTCTTCTGTTCCTCTATTTTCTTGACTCTAAATAGAGACATTTGCAAGAGTTGGCTTTTCTTTCTACTGTTTTTTTTTTTAAGATTTTTATTTATTTATTCATGAGAGACATAGGCAAGGGGAGAAGCAGGCAACCTGTGGGAGCCCGATGCAGAACTCGATCCCAGGACCCCAGGATCATGACCTGAGCCAAAGGCAGGCTCTCAACCACTGAGCCACCCAGGTGCTCCTTTTCTTTCTACTCTTCAGAAGTTTCTTTTCAAGGAAAGTCTTCCCATCACCCCCATAAAACAAAATACAGAAAATCACAGGTGACCAGAAAGGAGAGAGGAGATGTCATTTTCTGTTTGATACTATTTGTCCAAGGTCAGCAGCAAAGTCATTAAATCTGGCCTCTAGGTTTTTGCATTTGGTGAATAGCAATAATGCTGAGTATTTTCTTTTATGGAATTATTCTGTTTCTCCCCATTCAGCAGCCTTCCTGGCCCTTCTAGAATTTCTAGGAGCAGACCTACATAGACAGCGTTGACTACATCCTCCATGTTGACTTGTTTTCTGACTTTCTGTTGGGCTGGGCCAATGGAAGACTCTAACAAGAGATCAGATGGCAGGTGAGGATACTGGAACAGTTCTGTACCTCTCCCTCCCTGTTTCCGCAACCCTTCTATGACACAAACCACATCTTCTCACAACAGCAGCTCCTGCTGGACAGCTCCTTTACCCACCATTCTGGGGGCTTCCTCCCCACCCCCACCCCGGCTCCCACCCCTGGCTCCCTTAACTCCAAGCATAGTAACACCTCCCCACAGCTGCAAGGCTCTGGCATCTTTTATCCTCTCCACACTTCTGTAAAGAGGACTTTCAATAAAGCTTTCTCCTTGAGCCATCTGAATTCAGTTCCATTTCATGCCAAAAATTTAAGTGATACTCAAGGTAAATATTAAGACTAACCAATTTAAAGTAATTTTAATCTAACTATATTAGTTTGGGAGGGCTGCCATAACAAAGTACCACATACTGGTGGTTTATTTTCTCACAGTTCTGGAGGCTAGAAGTCTGAGATCACAGTGCAGGCAGGGTTGGGTTTTTTTCTGAGGCCTTTCTCCTTAGCTTATAGATGGTGGTCTCTTCTCCCTGTATCTTTACATTATAGTGAATGAAACATGGTGGTGTTTCTAGCATATTCTTCAAGAGAGGTGTCCCAATCACAAGCCCAAACCACTACTAGTGTCATGCTCTCAAGAAGGTATGTGGCAGGGATGCCTGGGTGGCTCAGTGGTTGAGCATCTGCCTTGGGTTCAGGTCATGATCCCAGGGTCATGGGATTGAGTCCCACACTGGGCTTCCCGCAGGAAGCCTGCTTCTCCCTCTGCCTATGTCTCTGCCTCTCCCTGTGTGTCCCTCATGAATAAATAAATAAAATCTTTTTTAAAAAATAAAAAGACGGTATGTAGCACCAGACATGCACGCCAACAATCAGTCACAATGTGTGCTGGCTTTACCCACTTCAGCCAAAGGAAACTGTATCCAGAAAGGGGGCACACATTGGTGGAAGAGCCTATTTGGGAGGCAGAAAAGGAAGTCCCCTACCGATGTGGCAGTGATGATCACTTAGTGATTGTCTCAGAGGCTCCACTTCTGCATTTATAAAATAGTAATATCAACTATCTCATGAGATTACTGAAAGAATCAAAGAGGATACATGTAAAATCCTTTGTAAACCTAAAATATCGTCCTATACAAGTTAACAAAATTGTCTGGCATTCAATTGTATTATTTTCTGTTTTGCAGAGTATTAGGGTTCAAAGACAATCAATCCTTTGAAAGTTGGAAATCTTGTCATGCACTAATGTGATTTCTTCTACAGCTCCTAGCTGGGCACACTGAGGGTTTTCAATACTTATCAGTTGATTGAAAGTTTCTAGAATGCAGCGTTTTTCAAGCTGCTTTAAATTACAAAGCAAAACATTGAACAAAGGCACCCAGCTCTGGAAGATGAAACTGGAAATATCTATTAGCTTGGCCATTAAGTTGAGCTTATGAGAATTTCCCAGCATTTTTGCCAATATCTCTTCATAATTATAGCACATCAACACATGTAAAATGTATTCAGAAAAACATTTATCAGTATTCCTTCCAGGGGCCATTGAATATGGTATATAATTTTTGGCTGATAATGGGAGAGAGCATCTTCAGTTTCCTGGTAATTGGATGGGACCTTTAATGTAATTGAAATTGGTACATGGTAACAGCTCCATCCTCAGATCGACACATCATGGGGTCATGCTTCCTCTGAAATTTTATTTTATGGTGGGCTGAGCTTTGTAAAACTTCCTTTTACATTATATTAAGTGACATTGATTGCTGGAATCCTAATTCTTCTTCAAATATATGAATGCTGAAAAGTTTTATGAGAAATACTAGGGAAATCTACCTGGAGGTGGGAAGTATCAGATGATATGTGGAGATTATAAATTGGATTTTTTTTTTTTTTTACTCTGAAAGATACTTCTTTGAATCTTCTGAGCTTCTCCTGATGGTTTCCTGCAAATTCTTTCATTTCAACTGACTATGGCTTCACCCAGAGCATTGTAATAGATGGTTTTTCTTTAGATAGTGCTGGTAGGTGTTCTCCATTTTCAGATAGACTATGAAGAAAAGGATGATTTTGGTTGAAGTGGAGTTGTGATGTATGTTTCATGATTGACATAGCTGCTTTCCTTTTCAAAACCACTTCCCATGTTATAACATTCCTATGACATTATTATATATCCACAAAGAGAGAGAGAAACAGGATCATGGGGGATGAAATAACCTCCAAAGTCCCCTGACTTCAGATGCTATAGATACATATTACCAGGAATGAGGAATTAGGAAAATCTAAGAGAGAGAAAGGGGTGGGAAAAGGAATAGCAGATGTTCTGATACGAAGCAACAAGAAAATTATTTCTCCTATTCTTGGATAGGAGAGTATAGGGATGGATAGGAGAGTGGAACCAAGTGGATATGAGCTCTGATGACAGACCACCTGGTTTTAATGCTGATTCCACCACTTACTAGGTGTGTAACTTGGACACATTTTTTGACCTCTCTGTGTCTCAGTTGTCTCTTTTGTAAAAGCAGGAATATATGAACACCTGCTTCATAAAGCTGTTCTGTGGATTCAAAGAGCTAATTAATGGAAAAGACATGGAACTGAGCCTGACAAAAAATGAGGTCTGAATAAATACTAGTATTATTGTTATAAAAATTTTCAGTCTTCCTTAAGTCAGAATTTTGCCACTGGTCAAGATTTTTCTAAGTATGTCAACATGAGATTTAAATGTAAGAGTCCTACATGCTAGTTCCCTGTAAGGTAAGAAGGATGGACTTGTCTGGCCCCTCGTTGCTGTCACACTCAACACACCCATGATGCCAACAGATCCACCAAGCCCTTTGATTACATAGACATTACAACAGGAAGGAAACTGAAGAATAGATAGTTTTGTCTCTTTTGCATCTTTTGTGATGAAGAGACAAAGACAGATCACACTCTGGTTGGATTTCTTGTATAGGTCTGTGTGCCAGACATGAGACTAGAATGAGGAATCCTACCACCAAGCCCTCCATAAAGGGCAGAGCCTTCCTCATTACATTACAAGCTCTTGCGAAAATAGGCCCACTTCTTTCTTTCATGACTCCTGAGCCCAGAATTCTAAAAATCAACCTACTTGTGGATAGATAGAAAAGTCATCTAGCAAAAAGAAGAAGAAAGAGGGAGAGGAGGAGGAGGGGACAAGACAAGACAAAAAAAGACAAGAAAGAAAAGAAAAGTCATCTAGCAGACCAAAACATAAGTTCCTTGAGGGTCAGAACCACATATAAACTTTTTCCTATTTCTTTAAAAAAAAAACTAGCACTTTGCTTCACACATAATAGTTCTTGAAAAAAAATGGTTAAAAATGTCACTGTAGTTTGTTTCATGATGATATATCTACTATTACTCCTTCTTCACCTTTAGCCTGACTTGATATATGGGCATATGGGAAAGATCATGAAAAAAATAACAGTTCATAATAAGAATTTCAGATCCCTTTTTATTTCAGCACTCCTATCATATTCCTTATTTGGTGTAAAAATTAATAGGCAAAACATACATATATTGGGGTTGCTGCATCAACACACTGTGATTTTCCTAAGAAGTCTCCACCAACAGGCATCACTGGCTGCCCATCTTGGAGTAGAGGTCCTCTGGCACACATTTAACTGCTCTGTCAAATCAAAAGGCATTTTTGGCTTCAAATTAAATGCAAACTTTGGATGGCTGCCACAGCCTATTTATCAATGTAACAAACAATATTTACAATATTTGCTTCATTTCCCTAAATTGTTTTCCATCCTCAGGACATGTTGTTTGCATCTTAATTTAGCATTAATTTCTCTGTGCTGGAACCTTCTCCCATGTGTTTTACCTTATTCCTGCTTCTGACAAAAGTAAACACGGACTTGGACAGCTCTGGTAACTTGCTAATACAATGGATTAGTGCATTCTGCCTTAAGCACAGTCTTCCTTTCCACTCTTTAGGGACCGTGCAGCTATCAGATGTAATTTTGATCCTTAATATTTTAGCAATCATGCATGGGACCTCTTTACACATTTGAGGCTGAAATCTCTCTATGAAAACACGTTGGAACATGTCCCAGTCAAGGACATAAACACAGTTGCCTCAGAGATAAAGGATGCTGAAAAGAATGAGGATGCCTCTGTGGAAGAATGAGTGAGAGAATCAACTGGGAATTCAGTCCTAAATCTGGGATATGGATAATCGTCTGCTAAACAGTGCTTGATTTCCTATTTCCATATCTACTGCTACTGGAACATCTAGGATCAAAACCCAAGAAAGCCTTTGAAACAAGAAGAGATGGCAAAGAGACCTTATAATCAAACTAATTTCCCTCTCATGCAGACAATAAAAATTTTTTATGCCTTGTGATTAAACAAGAACCTACTCCAAATTTCAGTTGGTTAGTTTGGTTGGTTCCAAATTAAGATTTGCAAGTGAGATCAGGTAAGCCACATTAAGGAGACAGTAAGTAGGTGAATCTGGCTTGGATGGGAGAGGGGGCATGGACTCTGGCTGTTCCTTCCCTAATCCCACCTGCATGGTAATGCCAGACACCTCCTCCCACCCCTGATTTCACCCTGCTCATCAACTCAGTGAGCTCGCCATGCTCTACTTCACCAGTCCATGCATGCTTCTTAATGCCAGCATGCATCAGATTCCTCCACAGAGCTTGCTCAAAATCCCTATCCTCAGAAGGTTGGGAGTATTGAGTGCCCAAGCATCTTATTTCCTTTTTTGAGATTTATTTATTTTAAAGAGAGAGGAGAGGGTATGTACACATGAGTAGGGGGAAGGGCAGGGGGAGAGGAAACAGGGGTCTTAAGCAGACTCTGTGCTGAGTGCAGAGCCCAATGAGGGCTCCATGTCATGACCTGAGCCAAAACAAAGAGTTGGACACTTAACCAACTGCACAACCCAGGTGCCCTATCTCTGTTTTTTATAAACTTCAAATGCGAGTCTAGCACCAATGTCATTCATCTCACATATATACAAACTAGGACAACAGACTGTAAATGACTTGCCCCAGGCCACACAACCAATGCTCATTAGTAGAGAGCTGGCCTGGACTCTGGTGCCCAGTCTCCTCTTGATATTCTGATTGCTGCCAGGAGCCACCGCCTCTAACAGCAACAACAGTCATGCCTCTGCCTGACTGTTGAGGTCCTTAACATAGTACCTTACAACCAAAGGCTCTCTGGGTCATGCTCTCTTGCTCTCCCTGTGCACCTTCTACTCTAATTGCTCAACCCTATCTGCTTTTTGCCCCTCAATGTCACCTTCACATGGATTATCCACCTTTCTCCTACCCTACCAGTCACTCCATCCATTCTTCAACCTTCTGCTCAATCCTACTTCTTCCTTCTAGGTCTGTTCCACTCTCTCTAATCACACTTCAGTCTTTGTTGCAAACCAGAGCCATCCACTACACCTTCTTACATAGTGTCTATGATGGTTAATTTTCTGTGTCAACTTCACTGAGCCATAGGATACCCAGATAGCTGGTTAAACATTATTTCTAGCTGTATCATGAGGATGTTTCCTGAACACATTACATTTGAATTGGTGAACTGAGCAAGCAGATGGTTCCCCCCAGTGTGGGAGAATCAAATGGTTGAAGGACTGAATAGAAAGAAAAGGTGAGGGAAGGGTGAATTCACTCTCTGTCTGTTTGAGCAGTAACACTAATCTTCTCCTGACCCTGGTGGGCCTGATACTCAATCTATAGTACTGGCTTTCGGGGGCCTCCAGCTTGCAAAGGGAAGACTGGGGGACATCTTAGCCTCCATAATTGTGTAAGCCAATTCCTATAAAAAAATCTTTCTCTAAATAGGTGTGTATGTGTGTGTGGAATATATCTACATAGAGAATATATGTATTCAACAGATATGTATTCTAGATATACAGAGATTATACATACATATACATGCATACACAGTTGACCCTTAAACAACATGAGGATAAGGGAGGTCAACCCTCCATGCAGTCAGAAATCCATGTATAGAGGCACCTGGATGGTACAGTCAGTTGAGCATTCAACTCGGTTTCTGCTTGGGTCATGATCTCAGGGTCTTTCTGCTTGGGCCTCTCTCTTCCTCCCCCTCTGCTCCTCCTCCTCCTGACTCTCTCTGAGATAAATAAATCTTTTTAAAAAATCCATATATAACCTATGACTCCCCCAAAACTTAACTACTAATAGCCTACTGTGGATTGGAAGCCTTACTGAAAACATAGTCAATTAACACATTATATATGTACTATACACTGTATTCTAACAATAAAACTAAAGAAAATGTTAGTAAGAAAGAGAAAATGCATTTACAGTACTATGCTGTATTTATTGAAAAAAATGCATATACAATAAAGTTCAAGTGCACATTGTTCAAGTCAACTATATATAGACTACTATATATTTGTATATACATATATCCTATTTGCTCTGTTTCTCTACTGATCCCTAATAAAACATCTTTCAGTTGTTTCTTTTTATACTGTTTCTAGTGTTTCTGATATATTATTTCTTTTCATTTGTTCCCCAACTAGATTGTGAGTTCCCCAAAGTCAGAGCCATCCTTCGCTTTTTCTTTCTTTAGTACCTCTTACAGTACCTAATCCAATGTTAAAATATAGTAAGACATCAAATATTTGCTGCTTGATTGTTGCTATTCTGTTGTGTCATTGTCAGTTAATATACACTTATTCTATTTTTAAGATGTAACTAACCTCTTTAAATGAAGAGGGTTTTTTTATTAGTTTGAAAATCACAGGTGGTGGGGAATAGAGGCTAAAGTCCATAATGTATTAGGCCTTGTGACATATTTTTTTTACTCTGTACATTTTTTAAACTGATGATTATTTCAAAATCAGAAAATTTCACGTAAAATTTTCTCTTGGAAAATCTTAAGAACTAGGAATTCTGTGCATGTTGCCAGAGGTCAGAAATTGCCTTGAGCTAAGTAAAACTAGCTACCTCCTTTAGACAGGGTTTGTGTGTCCAATTTTCACAGTAACCACCTTTTCTATGGTGCCCCCCACACTTACTGATGCCCAGCAAGCATCAATAGTCATTTATCATCACACTTGACCACTGTTTTTACAACTAACAGAGAAATAGTTGCCGGGACTATCGGCAGAGATCAGAGAGATAACAAAAGAGAGAATCCAAAGTCCACTTGTTTCACATACACACAAAAACTTGAAGAATATATGTCTTTGTAAAAGAAATGAATGTGCCTATAGGTTTAACATGCAAGTGAAGCATGTCCATGTCTTTCTTCTGGCCTGCCCACTTCATTCATTTCTATTGTGTCTCATGAGTACTCACATTTGTGAATTCTGATATAGGCCCTAAGGGAAGTACTAGCCTAGCTAAAGTCAGCTAAGTTATACTGCACTAAGAAATGCCTGATAACAACAAAAGTCATTTCTTATTCATCCTATGTGTTCATTAAGGATCAGTTGGAGGCTCTGCTCCAGGTTTCTTTGCTCTGATAGAGTAGCCACCATCTGGAATATTGCCAGTCACTATGAGAAGTAGAACAAGAGCTCTCAAGAGGCAATAAGTGCTCCACCCTGAAAATGACACACATCACTTCTACTCACAACTCATTGGACACAATTAGTCACCTGACCCCCAAGGCAGGAGAAGTCTACCTTGAGTCTGAGGGGAAAGAGCTGAAGATAATGAACACCAATGAAGACCACCCCCAATGAAGCCAGGAATACTCTCACCTTGAGAATGCCAAACCTGCCCTTGGAACACGGGGAGCAGCCAGTGGTGGGTACTTTTCTGATATGTTCCCCTGATCTTCAACTGGAAGATCCAGTAGAGCTTCTATCCAAAGGCTTTTGCACAGGGATGCCTGTGCAGTAGAGCTTCTATTCAAAGGCTTTTGCACAGGGACGCCTGGGTGGCTCAGTGGTTGAGCAACTGCCTTTGGCTCAGGGTGTGATCCTGGGGTCCTGGGATTGAGTCCCACCTCAGGCTCCCTGCAGGGAGCCTGCTTCTCCCTCTACCTGTGTCTCTGCCTCTCTCTCTGTGTCTCTCATGAATAAAAAAAATATTTTTTTTAAAAAGGCTTTGCACAGAGAGCCCCACTTTGTTGCTTCTATTTGAGGATCCCTAAAAAAGTATGAGATGACTGATGATTTTTCAAAATTGTGGCTAAATATGAGTCCCTGTACATCTTAGGCAGCAATATCACATCAGTAAGAACAATGATCTTGGGACGCCTGGGTGGCTGAGCAGTTGAGCATCTGCTTTTGGTTCAGGGTGTGATCCCAGGGTCCCGGGATCGAGTCTTGCATCGGGCTCCCTGCAAGGAGTCTGCTTCTCCCTCTGTCTGTGTCTCTGCCTCTCTCTGTGTCTCTCGAATGAATAAATGAATGAATGAATAAATAAATAAACAATTTTTCAAAAAAAAAAAAAAAGAACAATGATATCCCTACCAGCTTAAGTCATCTTCTTATACTAGAAGCAATACAGACACTGATTAATAAGAAAGACAATACTTACCAGCCATAGGGGTAAGAACTTTAACAACAAGGATGTAATTTGATTAAGAGGGAAGCAAAATGAGAAGGTATGCATAAGCTCATTGTGCAAAAGCCATGTCTAATTCAACATTTTGTGTGGCACCTTGCATATTATTGCTTTAAACTTTTAACAACTTTAATAATATCCTTGAACCTAATTATTCTCTGACAGGAACATCATAAAAGCCACCTTCAAAAGTGATGCTAGAAAAACTACACTCACTGCTTAGCGTTATTTCTGACAAGTATCTGTACACTCCCTGTAATGTATAAAAAGTCCTCATTTAATTTGTCTTTTCAATATCGGAATGAAAAAAATCCTAATCAAAGAATAAGAATATATCTTTGAAGCCAATAATAAGGCCTGACCATTCTGTGAATCTATGTGAACATCTCTGCATCCATCTACAGAAATTAGCAGACTTTCCAAAACACACTCAGCAAGACTTTAGCTTCTGTTTTCATAGTGTTGAAAACATCCACACACTCTTTTTTCTACATGCACTGACATGTCTCCCATACAATCTCCTTATGTGGGGCAGAAAATGCTTTAATCAGAATTCAATTTATCATAGAGAATAATGAATGCTTTTTAAAAGCGCAGATAAAGATAGTTTCACAAAACAGCTAGGACTTTCATAAATTGCTACCTGCTGAAAGCACACAATGAGGGCCCTGTCATGAAATCACAGCGAGATAATAGTATTATTTAATAAAATTTGGTGACCAATTGAACACGTGTATTAAGAATTATGCAATAAAATGACTTTTTGTGTATTTCCTGCCAACTGCATTGTCAGAAATTGAGACTGTATTCCCAGTGAGCCAAGCTAGAGGATTCACAGCCAACAGCAGGACACCTTGATGTATTAAAAAGTCTGATTTGTCTGGTGGGTCATTTTGGTGCCCCACACAGGCAAAACATCTGAAGATTCCCAAGTCTAACTTACAATTAACATTACCACCACAAAAGCAACGTAGAAAATTGCCTCCTATGGATTCTTGTAAACTGGGAACCCTTATGTGTCTTCCAATAGGACCTAAGAAATAAAATTAGGAAAAAATGTAGAGGGCTACAAAAACTTCCTAATATCATGAAGAGATTATTTTTCAAAATCACACACACAAACAACACACAGATGAAAATCCCAGAACACACGGAATATTCTGGAATCACTGAGATTTTTAAATGACTTGATATTCCATTCAGATGGTCCCAACTCTGTCATCAAATAGCTGCCCCCAGCTTCCCAGAAAGCTTTGCCTGTGATATCCCAAACAAGTGAAATGGTCCCCGAAGATTCCAGAGGCTGGTACAGAGAGGTTTTTAAGCTCAATGATTTGGAACCATCATGACATGTGGGGCCCCATGAGTAAGCCTAGCCAGAGAAGGTGGGGAAGAAAGGGAGACTGTGAGGCACTGGAGTGTCCCCTGGCACAAAAAGTTGATGCCCAATTAGATTTAGAAAAAGTGACAAAGAGTTGATGCCCAATTAGGTTTAGAAAAAGCTCTTCTCTGTAAACCTCAATTACCTGTGATGCCTTATGACATTCAGCATTTACAAAGTATAATTACACAATAGTGTCTGACATTTAACGTCTATGGATAATTTAAAAGACTTCTACTTCAAAAAGGCTGCTCATGAGCAACAGTAATCACTTCAATTAGCTTGGCACCATTACAATGTAACAAGACCATTTGACTGCCTATTAGAACCAGCCAAGCTCTTCAAGTGTGTTAATTTAGCAGTCATTGCTAATTTCTGGGCTTTGCTACATTTGCATAGGAAAACACATCCCTTTAAGCAAGAGAGGAAGTTTCATTCCTGAACTGGCTTCCTATTCTTAGAGCGGCTTTTTATATTTTCACATAAAAAAATCAGAAACATATTTGAAATGTGGGCATCTCTAAATAGTACTGGGTAAGATTAGACTCTTACCATATTTAAGATGCTACTTCTCCCAGTTTCATATCATTTGGGTGTGTACATATACTCACATATGTATACACATGTAAGTATATATTACCACATATAGGATATATAGAATAGCAATGTGTAACATACACTGGATATTGTAATACCTAATATATTTAAAACATCAATATATTAAATATATGTATATATATTATACTCGAGTTATGGATGTATAGTCTCCTTTTTATTTTATTATTTTTGTTATTGTTATTAATATTAATCCATAAATGAATTGGGCTTTTTAACATCATATTCTTTTTTTTTTAAGATTGTATTTATTTATTCATGAGAGACACAGAGAGAGGGGCAGAGACACAGGCAGAGAGAGAAGCAAGCACCCTGCTGGGAGCCTGATGTGGGACTTGATCCCGGAATTATGACCTGAGCCGAAGGCAGATGCTCAACAACTGAGCCACCCAGGCGTCCCTTAACATCATATTCTTATACCTGGATATAATTTGCCTCTTACCACAAAGAATCTCTCTTTTACAGAAGAGGAAACTTACCCACTGGGTTGCAATATACAAAGACACACACACCACTAGAGATAACAATACAGGCTTTTGACTTAAGCTTCAGTAGAAATGTATTTAGGAGGTACTGAGTGGCTCAGTCGATTAAATGTCTGACTCTTGATTTTGGCTTAGGTCATGATCTCAGGGCTCTGAGATCAAGCCCTACATCAGGCTCTACTCTCAGTGGGGAGTCTGCTTGAGATTCTCTCTCCCTCTTCCTTTACCCATCCTTGTCCTTGTACATGCATGCATACTCTCTCTCAAGTAAATAAATCTTTAAAAACAACAACAACAAAAAAGAAATGTATTTAACACATTCCATGGCTGAGCATTATTAGGTACCATTAACTTGTGAGTAGAAAAATCCCATAAAATAACTACTGAAATTACCTGGACTCCTGGTCTAGTGTTCTTTTGCCAGCATGCAATAAGTTTTTCCTAACTGGAGTCCTCCTGACTCAAATTTCCTTGGGCCTTGACCTTACCTATCAATCTTTACCTATTTATTTAGGAAGGTACATTACATTCCTAATAAATGATTTTTTTTATGTTGAAAAGCCTTTAAAGATTCCTCTTTTAATGAGATATGATTCATATACTATAAAATTCAAATTTACAAAGTATAAAATTCAGGGGTTCTTATTATGTTCACCAATTTATTCATCCCCAATGGCTATCTAGTTTCAGAATATTTTTTATCCAGTGAAAAAAAAACCTTACCAATTAGCAGTCAGTACTATTGTTCCCCCAACTCAAGCCCTGATATCATTAATTCACTTTTATTTCTTTGGATTTGCCTATTCTGTACATTCACATAAAGAAAATCATAGCAAACGTGGCCGCCTTTTCTGTCTTGCTTCTTTCACTTACTATGTTTTCAGGGTGCATCCAGTGTTGTACCATATAAAAGGACTGAGTTCATTTTTATGACTGAATAATATTCCACAGTCTAGATACACCACATTTTATTTACCTAATCATCAGTTGATGGACATTTGGGTTGTATCCACTTTGGGGCTATTATAATATTATTAATATTTGTGTATGAGTTTTTGTGTGGGTATATGTTTTCATTTCTCTTGGGTATTGCCACAAAGTGGAACTGCTGGATCATACGCTCAATCCATTCTTAACCATTTAAGGAACTGCCAAACTGTTTGTCAAAGTGGCTGCCCCATTTAACAATCCCATCAGCAATGCCCAGAAGTCTCATACTCTCCACATCTTTTCCCACATTTGTTATTTTCCATTTTTTTATTACAGCATCTTAGTGGGTGTGAAGCAGTATCTTGTTGTGACACAGGATGTCTCTCCATTTATTGAGGTTTTCTTTAATTGCTTTCAATTGTGTTTTGTTTTGTTTTGTTTTGTAGTTTTCAGTATATAATGGGAAGCTAGGCAATGGACAGCTCTGCCTTAGCCTTCATGTCCTGCTTACACAGAGCCTCAAGATGAATCAATGGCAAGAGTTTAGGGCCTAGGTTATGACTGAACATGTGTGGAGGCCTCAGCTGCATACCGCTCATACCTGCATGTGGCCTTATAGATTACCAAGAACATGCCAGAAATTTTTGAAGCCCCAGTGGAAACCCCAATTCTCTGGTGATTAAATTTCCTTTTAATCATTTATTCTTTTTTTCTACCCCAACTGTTATCCCCCCACCTATCAGACAGCCTCAAATCTAAACTATTGCCCCTAATTATTTCTGACAAATGACTTTGAAAAAAGATTTATTGTTGGATAGGTTCTGAGTCAAAACAAAAAGGCAGCCTTGCAAGTAGAGTGCTCCAGGGAACCACAAGATAAGCCAAATAACAATTCTCTAGTAATGAGGCTTTGAAGGAACTCCAACTCCCAACTGTCCTCTCTTGTAGCTTCCAGGATACACATTTACACTGTGATTGTGGGCAGAGCTCAAGAGAGAGGAATGGGGATATGGTAAGCTAAAATGCCACAAGGTCACTGTTCTTACTGAGACTTTTGCCTCAGATTGTTCCTCAAATTGCTGCCAGAGTTTGGTTAATTCCAAGAGTTCTGAAAAGTTGATTCTGGCCATTTTTTTTCCCAGTTTTCTCAGTGCTTTTTGTTTTTATTATTTTTTTAAGATTTTTATTTATTTATTCATAAGAGACACATTCATGAGAGAGAGGCAGAGACATAGGCAGAGGGAGAAGCAGACTCCCTAAGGGGAGCCTGATGTGGGATTCAATCCAGGACGCTGGGATCACACCATGAGCTGAAGACAGAGGCTCATCTGCTGAGCTACCCAGAGGTCCCCTCAGTGCTGTTTTGGAAGAAAGAATTTTTGGAAATCTTTCCTCTATCATTTTCACTGAAGTCACTCCAAATATCCCCCTTGTCTAACAAAAATCAGAATTTCTCAATTTGATTCAAACCTCTCCCCAAATTATATCCTACTGTCAAACTTACTTTCTCTTCCTCATTCTACTTCAATTAAATGAATGCTCCACTCCCACCACATTGGTCTCCTTCCTGTTTCCTGAATATATGAAGTTCATCCCTGCCTGAGCCCTTTTTTCCCCCCAGACATTTCTTCTCACACAGACCATTCCCTTCCCCTCCCCTCTGTCCACCCAAAACCCCATTCACCCATCCATCCAGTCCTGCTCACATCCTCCCCCTCGATATCCCTCTGGACCCTAGCCCATATGGCCTCCTCCTTATCTCTCCTGATGGAACCTAAGACTCCATGGTCTTTGTATCAGCTCACTTTTTATTGTTGCATACCACTCTTTTATCATGAATCCTATCTTATCTAATAAGTAAGACTTTAAGCTACTTGAGGATGAGTCCATCTTACATTTCATACTTAAATTATGACTACTCCACAGCAGATGGTCAATAAATTTTAAATGAATTGAATCAGACAGAGGTAGAACAGGCTCCCTTAACATTGGTTCAGAGCTACCTCCTCACGTTCACTCTCCTATACCTGTACGTTCTTAAAGGCAGTTTTTCTTCTGGGCACACAGTAAATGCACTGGCATTTCTTCTCTGCAACAGAAGGGGAGACTTTGAATTTTGGGTGAATTACCCCAACTGGCTCTTTCCTATAATGAGCTTCAGGAAACAGTAGCATTAGACAGAACTTTTAAAAATATGTAAGAGTGAATCTCCCACAATTTTCCACAGAAAGATATATGGGAAATGGACAAGCATATTTCTTTAGCTTGATCTTACCAACCTGGCATATGGTTTATTTAATCTTGATACTGTTTTTTTCTTAATTTCATTATGTGTGTCCAAGGATTATTTAATGATACAGGAAATCCAAACCAATTCTCTTATTCACCCATTCTAATAAGGAATGTGTGTGGATATATGCATGTGTGCATGTGTGCTTGTATATATTTAATGTTCTGTGGAGTACCTAGTATATGCCAGCTAAATGAGACACTGAGTCATTATTATCAATCATCAACGAGAACAAATTATCATCACTGAGATTCCTGAGTCTATCATATTTAAATCTCAAGTTTGATATGGAAAGGGGAACAATTACTATAAGCCAACAGTAGAGTAGGGCATGGCATAGTAACTCACAATAACAGATTACACATATTAAGTTCCTATAATCACATTATTATACTGCTACAGACTCAATGTTTGTGTCCTATTAATATTTACACATTGAGATCCTAATCCCAAATATGATAGCATTTGGAAGTAGGACCTATGGAAGGCAATTATGTCATGAGGGTAAAACCCACATGAATGGGACTTGTGCCCTTAGGAAAGAGACCACAGAGGGGTACCTGGGCAGCTCAGTAGGTTGAGTGTCTGATTCTTGATTTTGGCTCATGTTGTGATCTCAGGCTCATGAGATCAAGCCCCACGCTCAGCACTGAGTCTGCTTGGGATTCTCTCTCCTTCTCCTTTTGCCTCTCCCTCCACTCATACAATCAATCAATCAGTCAATAAATAAATAAATAAAAATGGAGGCCACAGAAAGATTCCTTGCCCCTTCTTCCATGTAAGGACACAGCAAAAATACAACCTTCAATAACCCTGGAAACATGTTGTCACTAGACACCAAATTTGCTGACATCTTCATCTTGGACTTCCAGCTGCCAGAGGTGTCAGAAATAACTTTCTGTTGCTTATAAGCCTTCTAACTATGGTGTTTTTATAGCAGCCCAAATGGACTAAGACCTGCATGTGCATTATACAAATCATAATTAAATGTTGGCTGCTGGTATATCCCCCAAAATGGGCTATCATGGTGAGTAAAAGAAAAATGTAATGGACACTTAAGACCACATATTAACAGCCTTATGAAATAAAACAGTGCTCTATAATAAACTTATTCAAGTTGCTCTTCCTAAGAGGTAGCAAGACCACTTCTCTGAAGTTCCTTTTTATTAGTTTTTAAAAACATCCACATGCTTTTGAAAGCTATACTCAAGTGGCTCAGATAAAATGGGACATCAGTGATCTTCAACCGTCCTTCAAGACTGTAATTTCCTAGTTTGAGAGGTGATTCAGATAAACTTACTTTTACCCTGATATATCAGATATGTCATGGGAGTATGTTTTCTTATATTGAAGCACCAAAACTACTTCCATTGTGCCTTCTGGTAGCTTCTGCCATTATTATCTGGCTCCTCTGTCTCATGTGCAACCATTCACCCTGATTCAGTATACCACCTATACTGGTCTTCACATTCCTGCCACAAGGCCTATGCACTCAGTGTCTGCTCTGCCTTACAAGCTCCTCGTTTAAGTTCCTGCAAGGCATGCTGGTTCTCCACCTTAGGGCTCCACTCCAGTGTCACTCCATCAGTAAGGGACCCCCTGACTATCTATTTAAAATAACATCCTCAACACTGCCTATACCACTTCTCTGACTTAATTTTTCCCTGGCAATCACCACTGACTAAAACACACTACATCTTAATTATTTGCCTGTTGATTATATGCTCCCCAGAACTAGAATGTAAGCTGTACAAGATCAGGGATGTGGGTCTCTCTTGTTCACTGCTTTATCTCCAATGTATACTGGAATAAATGAACTAATATATACAGAAGATGATTGTAGATCTAGTTTAGGAAGGCATACCCCAGTGGTACTTAAGATTAACTCAAACACCTTTAAGAGCAAGGCAGGAAAACAAACATGAGAATAAAACAATAGGGAATGGTTGATAAAGACATGACAGACAGCACGTCCACTCTCCTACACCATTTGTAAAGCTATATTCAAGCCAGAACAGTATAGGACTATGGTGATGTGCAGGACTGTCAGAAGAGATGTGGCCCTAGGACTAGGGGCAAGTTTCTTTTTAAGGCCATCCCAGGGACAAGAGCATAGCTTTTAGGTGCCTTTTAACCAGACCTGGGAACAATCACTTCGGAAATGCTGTGAGTCTCAAAAGTCTATTCCATCTAAGATACTGGAATTTAAAAAGAAAAAAAAAAAACAGAAACAAAAAACCTCCCACAAGTCAGGCACTAAAGAAAAGTAACTATCAATCTAGAAGTCTCAATTATCCTTCAAGAGTGAAAGTAAAACAAAATCTTTTCATTAAAAAAAATATGAGAATTTCCTTCTCACAGATGTTTTCCTGCCTGAGAAAAATATGAAAGGATGTATGTGGGGAAGAAGAAAACGGGTCTTTAACATATGGATCAGGATGTGAGAAGCAATAGTTAGCAAAGAAATTGGTAAAGAAGTTAAAAACTAAGCAGGAAATGAGGGTAAAAATTAATATTGACTAATTAAAGCAGTTTTTCTTAAAGTGAAATTAAACTAATATAAGTAATATGAAAGAATACAGGAAAGATATTGGAATTCAAGCATTCAAAGATCCCGTAATTTTCAAGGGAGAATAGAGATACTGATTGATTCTAGGCTTAAAACAAGTATGTGAGAACTTTTTCCACAGTAGAAATAACACATACTTAGCAAATGAATTAAATTTGATTAATAAAATATAAAGGGAAAAGGATTTTAAAACAGACAAAACTATTGTAAATAAAGAACACAAAATTACTAGACCCTTGAATAAATTCAAACATCAATAATTGCTATTAAAGTAAAACAGAATCAGAATAAAACCATTAGTCTGAAGAAAGAGATGCTTAGATTAGATTTTTTTTTAATTTTGCTGTCTTCAGTTTAAGTAATTACCTTGGGATGGGAGGGAGCAGACTAGAACTTTCTGAAGTGATGGAGATTTTCTATATTCATCAGAGTGGTGGCTACACAGATATATACATAAAAATCAGGGAGATTTACACAAGATTTGCACATTTACCTGCATATAGATTTTTAAATAAACAACACGACCATTTAATATAAGAAAGTTAAATATTGAGTACACTTAAGATTAATATTAATTTCAACTCATATGAGTTCTGTAAGCATTTTCAAGATAATACATTTTTTCTGACTCTCCTTTATTCAAATTTTCCAGCTCTCTGCAGCCAGGATTTAAAAGCATTTGGGCGAAATTGTGTGTGTCCCTCTAAAACAGTACAAAGAAGCACATAGAATTAGACAAAGTGTCAGGGGAAAGCTCATTTTTGGTGGGGAGGCTCTCAGGAGGAGGTAGTTTTAGAAAGAAGCCATGAAGGGTAGCTGAGATGTAAGCCAGCCTTCTGGGACGGGGAAAGTAAAGACATGGCCAAGTGGAGCATCCCTTGTGAGCAAGAGTGAAAGCAGGAATAATAGGGGAAGATTGGGACCAAAGTAGTTGGAAGTAGGCCAAGCAATGTGTTTAGGTAGAGGGCACTGCAAGTATAAAAGAGCAAAGGGAAACCTGTTAGAACAGCCAGGATGGAGAGTAGGAGGCAAGAAAGGGAACAGGGATCCCCAGAAGGTTTCTGAACAAGGCAGAAATAGGGTCTGCAGCCAGATACAGTGGTTGGGGAGGGTGTGGGGAGACGGCAATAGCAAATGGCCCACTGCTGACATTGAACCATCAGGACCTGGGAGCACTGGCAAGAGTAGACAGACCATCAGATAAAGCCAACTTTCTCTACTCAATCCACTGCAGATGTGCAGAAAAGTTCTTGTAAACACACTCTCCTGTGCACCTCTAAACATGCATGCAAGCAGAGGAAATTCTCTGAGGCCTCAGAAAAAAAATGAGCATGGGCAGTCAGTGAGACAAGCAAGCCCTGCAGCTCCTGGCAGCCCCGATGCCAGACACCAATCTCAGGTCAGAGCTTTATTTTCAAGAACCTCACCTCTAAGGGGCAAAAGGTGGTACCCAGGGCCTACCTTAGACAGGAAATTGAACTGGAGCCCCCTTATGAAGCTAGGCTCCCAAAGAGTTACAACAACTAGAAAAAGAGATAACTAATCAAAAGCAGTCTGTCCTGAAAAGGCATACAACTGGGAATTTATTTCTGGGGGCTAGCTCTCACACTTTTTATGTGGTCAAAAGAATCTGGAACTGAGAACTTACACTAGATCCAAGGTGAGAGTGCCCCTAAATCTCTAGCAAAGGCATCTACCAAGCCAGCCTCAGCAAATCCCCTCCAGGTTACAATTAACCTGAACTCAAGTTCACAACAAGTTAACAATCAAGTTCACAAAACTCACAAAAGACAAACTCACCAAGAGCAAGAGTCAACAGAGATAACAATCAATAGAAGCAAGCCCAGAAAGACTTCAAACACTGGAATTTCAAGTATGAAATATACTGAATGTTCAATATATACAAATACTTTTTAAAGATTTTATTTATTTAATTATGAGAGACACAGAGAGAAAGGCAGAGACACAGGCAAAGAGAGAAGCAGGCTCCTGCAGGGAGCCTGATACAGGACTCTCTCCTGGGACCCCAGGATCACGACCAGAGCCAAAAACAGACACTCAGCCACTGAGCCACCGGGTCCCCCATCAATATACACAATGCTTAATACATTCAAAGAAATAAAATAATTAAAGGACATGATATGGCATTCTGGAACAAACTAAGGAACAAGCAGTACCAACTACTACTAACTACTTCTGGACCCTCATCTAACCCTCATCAGCCCCTCATCTAACAGATAGATCTAATGGTTTTCTTGGCAACCTGACTCAACCGGAAGACAGACCCAAAGAAAAGGACATTAAGAGCTCCACAGCTAATAAGTCACCCACATTGCCCCTTGGATGAATCTCAAAGTCAGTGAGTTCTCCTTTCCCCACATGTTCAGAGCATTTAATTCATTTTTCAGTTCCACACTAGATATCATGAGCAAGCCACCAAGGATTAACAGATACCAAGGGAAAACTTTAAAATGGAAGAAGAGATCAAAATAAACAAAATAGAGATGGGGAGTTTGTAGAAAAAATAAATGTAAAAGCTATCACTGATACCTTCAAAGAGGAAAGAGAAACTGTTGAATTCACGAGAGGAAAGGATGCTCTAACAAGAACTTGAAAGAAGTCTCAGGAAAAGTTTGCATAACTTCATGTATTAGAGGACAAGAGTTCATCACTAATTAGATTAGCCTTACATTACCATGTATTTTTCCTGGATTTTTAAATTTTGTGGATTCTTAAAACTCTAGATAAAGAGACTGATAGCCTTTCCATAGATGCCAAGTGCAGGGAAGATCAGAAGGATAGAGTAAACATAGGTCCTGGTTTGCCTGAACAGTCCTGGTATATTATATGGATGCCCTACTGATAGGGCAGCCCAATGCTAATAAGGATGATTACCACAGAATCCACCCCAGAACTCCACCACTGTCCTTTCAATAAAGACATATCTCTTCCCCTTGGGGGTTCATGATTCTGTAACCATAAGATTTGGACTCTTTCATAGTGGTGCCCTTTATCAATTATTAACAATGAAAATCATAGTCTCAAATTGTAAAAACCCCAGGACAGATTCACAAACTCAAAACATGTCTCAAAAAAGACTCACATTAACCTCTGAAGAACAAATATCACAGGCTGCCTTTATTCTACATACAGGTGGAAGCCATGTACTCTGAAAACTGGGACAATTTCACTGTTCTGTCATTGCACGCTGCAAATCACGTGCCCATAATCAAGGCCAAGACGTCCCAGACACCCGCCGTCCAAGAAGTGAGAGAATGTGTGTGAAGGGCCCACGCCTGTGACCAGCACGTGGACATCGCTCCTTACACAGAACGCCGATTCCACCAATGCTGGCATCTACGGCCGGGACAGAAGGTGCCGTGGCACCGTGATGCCTGGCACGCACGTAAACATCCTCCTGTGGGAAATTCCAAGCCTCCAAATACTCAGAGTTTGTGAGAGGAGGCCGGGCAGATCTCAGAATAATAGCCTTTCTCTCTCTCCTGCCAGAGGATGCCGGGTCTCCACACACAGCCTTTCACCCCAGTCTATGTAAGCCAAGTCTAAATTCAATTACTGTGAAATTAACTAAGCATTAAACAAAAAATCCCAACCTGGTAGTCGTCACTGCTAATTAACTGGTTCCCACTCGCGGCTGCGGCCTGCCTTTCAACAGCGCACTGACAAGGAGAGCTGTCAGGCTCTGGCCCGCAGGGTGGGCTTGAGCTGCCGAGACTTGATTTGAACTGACAAGGCACAGCAAGCTAATATCAGAGCCCTCTTTAGGCAGCCCACGTGACACTGGGTGGGGGACTCACAGAATGAGCAAGGCAGTGGAGACAGATTGGCCTAGACACAGGAACACATACTGGTTGGGGTTGGGGTGCTCAAAATGGAGGATAATGACCCAGAAGGAAATGGGGGTACAGAAGTGGTTAGTCAGGGTGCAATTCAGCATTATGCCGGCATCACCCTGATAAACTCATGAGTAGTCAGTCAATATCGGTAAGATAGATAGATGGATAAATTTTTACAAAAAGAATATCCCTTCATTTCTATCTCTCTCTCTCTTTTTTTTTTTTTAAGAGCTTCTGAAATTCTATCTCCTTTCCTCCCAGAAACCAGTGTGCTTAAAGCTTATTGAGGAAGGGTCTTTCCTGCCCAACTCTGAACATACCAGCCCCAGGCCCCCCACTCCTCACCCCATGCAAAATGGAAGGGGCATATCCACTGACTTGAATAGATATGTATGAGGTCTGTCTCTGTCAGAGATCACAGGGGAATGGTCTCATCTGCATAATTTACCTAATGCAGTGACCACAGGCCAAGAGGAAGAGGCCCTGGTCCAGGCAATATTCTGTGGAGGGGTTTTGTTCACTCAGGCTGCAGGGAAGCTCATCATTTGGGTTCACCTTGTAACTATCTTGAATTACACAAGTGGGATTCTTTGAATGTGAGCTTCTTAAAGACGACTCAAAGGATTTGTTAATAAGAATTATATTTAAAGAAGAAACTCTAAATAGTTTATTTAATGGTTAAGAAACTATAGTGTACAGACAAAACTAGCAGTTAGATATTGTATTAAGAGTAAGCCCTCGGACACCTGGGTGGCTCAGCAGTTGAGCATCTGCCTTTGGCTCAGGGTATGATCCCGGGGTCCTGGGATCGAGTCCCATGTTGGGCTCCCTGCAGGGAGCCTGCTTCTCCCTATGCCTATGTCTCAGCCTCTCTCTCTGTCTCTCTCATGAATAAATAAAAATGTTAAAAAAAAAAAGTAAGCCCTCCACAAAACGGTTACTACAAAAGCCCTCTTTTTGACACCATGCAGTGGTAATGGAATTTCCTCCTTAGGTTCTTGTCCCAAGAAAGAAAATTCCATATAGTTTCTTCAGAATCTTGTCCTCACCCATCCTCCTTTGCTCAAACGAGCAAAGTAATAACCATCCATTAACTACCCAAGAGTAATAATCTCTGTTGTTCTAGGGAACATCCCCAGGTCTATGAGTTTTTGCTTCAGGGAGAATTAACTATTCAACTTTTTCATGTCCTTGTCTATGGGGAAAACACAAGTTGGATAAAAACTTTCTAACCAGGGTGGTGATGGTACAAAGCCACCATTATAAACTGGGACCCAAAAGTGGATGTGTTCACCTTACTGTATCCCTCTTCTTGCTTTCCTCCCCCTAAGTCAAAGATCAAACACTCCACGAGTCACCAATAACTGAATGTATTGTGAGAGCTAAGTTCAAAATAAAGGTTTTCAAAGATGAACAGAAATCATAGGACTTCTCTTCTAAAAGCCTCACCACCATCCCCTTGTCATTGGTTTTTATCCCATAATAAAAATGGGATCACCAATGACTGAATGTATTGTGCTAGCTGGTGGCAACAATGGTGTCACTCTGTAATTAGTTTGTATGTCTGAGGTGATGTTCAGTGATAGCCAAGGAGTCTACAGAAGTACATCACAGGCCTCATTTGAAGGCTGAAGCCAGCCTAGTTTTCTGAAACTAGCTGAAGTAGTTGTAAGGAAATACCCATGAGGAAT
Organism: Nyctereutes procyonoides; assembly: GCF_905146905.1. Taxonomy (NCBI): domain Eukaryota; kingdom Metazoa; phylum Chordata; class Mammalia; order Carnivora; family Canidae; genus Nyctereutes; species Nyctereutes procyonoides. Next base: position 46,717,480 of record NW_026575146.1, read on the forward strand.
ATGAATAATAGTGAAGGGGAATATAAGGGAAGGGAGAATAAATGTGTGGGAGATATCAGAAAGGGACACAGAACATAAAGACTTCTAACTCTGGGAAATGAACTAGGGGTGGTGGAAGGGGAGGAGGGCGGGGGGTGGGGGTGAATGGGTGACGGGCACGGAGGGGGACACTTGACGGGATGAGCACTGGGTGTTATTCTGTATGTTGGTAAATTGAACACCAATAAAAATTAATTTATAAAAAAAAAAAAAAAGAAATACCCATGACATGGGTTCCAGCAGCTTCTTTAAAAAAAAAAAATATTTATTTATTCATTCATGATAGAGAGAGAGAGAGAGGCAGAGACACAGGCAGAGGGAGAAGCAGGCTCCATGCCGGGAGCCTGAAGCGGGACTCGATCCCGGGATTCCAGGATCACACCCTGGGCCACAGGCAGGCGCCAAACCGTTGAGCCATCCAGGGATCCCTGGGTTCCAGCAGCTTCTACATGAACTTCTATTGACTTTGCAAGTGAGGGGTCAGGCCTCAGACCAGGTATGAAAGGGATGTCCTAGAGTCAGCATTCTGAGAAATAGGAGAAATAGGAGAAGTGAATGGCCCTCCAACTTCTCAAGCCTGAGCCTCTGCCTTCTTAAGGTTGAGCAGTGGTCCCAGCCATCAGGAGTCTCAAAGATTGACTTATAGCCTGTACTGGCTTCTTATGACCCACATTTTTTTAATTGAGTGCCTATGTGTAAATATCAAATTTCACTGCACTTCTACTTTCGATGACTACCCAGTATCTCTTGAAAATTAAGAGATCAATAACACTACTCCTATTATTCTCCCTGGCCATAGCAGCCAGCTCGTGAAGAGGGTATACGGACTCCCCATTTCACCACAGATGACACCCCATCCTACTGCCTCACTGGACTGGCTCCTCTGTCCACACTGCCTACCAGTCTCCAAAGGCACTGCAGTTTTTTGCCCCTGGCTAGGAATTTCTCTGCATCAAAAACTTTCTGACCAGGGTGGTGATGGTACAAAGCCACCATTATAAATTGGGACCCAAAAGTGGATGTGCTCACCTTACTGTATCCCTCTTCTTGCTTTCCTCCCCCCTAAGCCAAAGATCAAACACTCCACGAGTCACCAATAACTGAATGTATTGTGAGAGCTAAGTTCAAAATAAAGGTTTTCAAAGATGAACAGAAATCATAGGACTTCTCTTCTAAAAGCCTCACCACCATCCCCTTGTCATTGGTTTTTATCCCATAATACTCATACCTTGTTTTTATCCCATAATACTCATACCTAGCTCAGAGGCTACTCAAGAAAATTAGGTAACATTTGTATTCATAAACTACCCATGCAAGAGCCTAGTATATGATAGAAATAGATGCTTAATGATTATTAGTTTCCTTCTTCTTCCTAGGAAACTGGCCTGGGTCACTAATGCTCAAGGAGGTTGTTGTTTTGTTTGGTTTTAATTTTTTTTTCAACTCTGCCTCTTTACCCACAAAGGAGAGTAATATGAATTAGTTTCTAAAAAACAGGGGCTAGGGGCACCTGGATAATCAGTCCGTTAATCACCCGACTCTTGATTGCAGCTCAGGCTGTGATCTCAGGGTCATGAGATTAAGCCCCACTCATCAGGCAGTCCGCTTGGGAGAAATTCTCTCTCTTTTCCTCTGCCCCTTCCCCTACTCATTCTCTTTCTCTCTCTCTCTCCCTCAAATAAATAAATCCATAAATAAATAAATAAATAAATAAATATACACACACACATACATACATACATACAGGGGCCAACTCCACTACATAACATTTATTCTAATGTGTTCTCCTTCCCTAGCCCTGAGCTCCTTCTCTGCTCCTACGCGGCTTCTTTTTCCTCTATTGCTTTTAGCATGGGACACTCTGTTCCACTCTGCAACTGTACAAGCCAGGGGTGGCAGATTCAAATGCTTTCAAGGCTCAAATAGACCGTGTAAATGTGTGAAATCACTGAGCTTAAGACAACAGCAAGACATCAGCCCTCTAGTCGACTGGAGTGGGCCACAGCCATAAACAGGTCATTAGGGAAAGAAATGCTATTCCGAATGAACCGACCAGTCTACTGCTGGATTAGACCAGCTGGCCACCAGTTTGTGAAAAGTATTCCAAAACTGCAAAAGTAAAAATTTATGTTTCAATCCTGAATCTAAACCAGTTGTTTTCCAAGCCTTTTTGTGCATCCTGATCAATTCCACCTAACATGAGCCCCATTATATGTACATTAGTTGTTTATAAATTCTATTCATTTACCATTGCACTAATGAATTTTCAACATCCATCACAACAGATACAAGAAAACCAGATGGCACAGACACAGATGTACCACTTTTAATCCCTCTACAGGACTGAAAGATAACCCAGCAGCTGGATAGAGCCTCCTCTGGTGAGGTCACATCCCCTGCCAGGGGCACCTTCACTCATGACTGACTGGTTACTTACAGGAGTATAAAGGGCCAGGGTCCTCACAACAACTCAGAATAACTGAGTCTTTCCCAACATCAGAGCTCCCTGTGGGTCCGTAGAGATATTCGCTGTGACTGAACAACAACTCGCATCTTCTCCCTTTTGTCCTCCCTAAATCTTTCTTCCCTCACCTCCTCTACAGAGCTTAATCCTGAAAGCACGGCCTACTACATTCCCTGTAAGTCAAACTCCATCTTAAAGACTACTTTCTAGAACTAGATGGCACAAATAGGTGGTCTGATATTTCTTCTCCCAACACAGTGGGCTGTCCTACAAACCCCTTGGGTTCATCTCATCCCATTTTGGAAAACAATGCTCAGAGCCAGTGTGGCCTGATAGAACATTCTGGAATGATGGAAATGTCCAATATGGCAGCTACTAGTCAGCCACACATGGCTACTGAGCATCTGAATGTGGTTAGTACAACTGAGAAAGTGAACTTAATTTTAATTAATTTAAACAGCTACTACATGCGATGAGGAGCAACCAGTGTAGGTATAAGCTATTTGTAATCCATGTGGGCAAAATATCCAGAGTTGTTATCCCTCTTTTCATTGGGAAAGCAAGTGTGCAGCGATAAAAAAATATATATATGCAAGGAGCCATTTTATTTAATCATCATAGGTTGTTGTTGTTGTTGTTTAAATCACTTCATCCTCTTGTCAGAGGAAATATTCTGTAGTATCTCCGCACCATTTCTTGGAGCTGTCATTGTGAGGTAGCCAGGGCAGGTGCTCAAGGAGCAGACACAAGGCCTGCCATCTGCTTCCATTTGACCAGTTCAGAATGATGTAAGTGAACATCTCCCAATCAGTCAGTTTTCTTCCCAGGAACACTAAGCCTCCACTTAAAACATCTGATGAAGAATCAGCAGTTTCTACCCTGGAAAAAATGCGACCGCTGATCCCCATCTAAGGTGCCCAGGAGACTGTCATCAGCAACAGTGTGATAATTGGATGGGCTGCTGAGGACATATTTGGAAATTGGGGGAGATCTCCACACCTCTGGAATCCAAATCAAATTGCCTGATGACTTTAATGAATAACATCCCTAAGTCAGGTGTGCCTGGAGAAAACAGTTCCATTTCTAGGGGAAACACTCCTTCGTTCTCGACACAGCCCCTCCCTCCAATCTGAAATAATTTCCTGGACTGTGATTATCAAAAGCAAATGGCAGATATGCCCAGGCCTAGGAGACAACAGATACCACTGTGCCCTGGGAGCCGGTGGAGTGGCTGGAGGTGTTAATGCATTATCTACTCCTCTAGAGAAAGGTTAAAGTTTGGGCTTGAATCACAAGTGAAAATGAGGTCGGTGGCCTGGATATCGCCCCTTGTGGACATTTATCCACAGTATAGAAGCCTTGCCCAGCCGGTGGTCTCAGCTCATCAAAGCAGAGAGACAAGAGAAAAATGGGGAGTCAGACACCCCAGAGTGCTTTAGAAGTGGAACACTGGCTTGCTTTCTCTTAAAATGGCAATTAAGCCATGCATGAGTAAAAACACCTATTAGAGGGAGCCATCTAACCACAAGCTTTGCACTCTTTTCTCAAAAACATTGCTCCTGATGTGTCTGTGCCTCCTTGCAAGATGGCCCTCAGCCCATAATGTTTGGTCTTCCTCTCTTGGGCCAACTTTGCCTTGGCTACCCAAAATTCAACTCCTCTAATGTTTCACTCAACAAATGATTCTGTGTTCTTCCTATGCACCAGGCCATGCTTCGTCCAACAAACATTTCTCAGATAAAGCTATGCAGAAGAGAGACATGGTCCCTGCCCTGGTGGAGATGATAACATGTCAGGGGAGACAGACACTAAATCAAAAGCACTGATGAGGAGGAGAAAAGAAGCAATGAGAGGGAGGTTCAGGGACCTAAGGGAATCCAGGGGTTCAAGGAAGCTTATTTTAGGGAGAGATTTTTATGTAGCTACTCACTTGGCCCCATTCCCCCACTATGAAGTTCAGTCCACCTCAGTGTTCATCAGTATCCTATGCAAACCACCATGACATAAGATCTCCCAGTGCTGTGACTATCTAGCCCCTTTTAACTATCTGTTTATACATGTGGTTGTCATATGGCTGTCCACAAACATTCCATTGCTCCTTCCTTCCAGGGCACATTTTAAGATTGGACTTTCCACTCTCCTATAGGAATAGTCCTTTGACTTGCTGCGGCCAATAAAACATGAGCAAAAATGGCAGGTGTCACTGTGGATAGAAGCTTTAAAATTCAGAATGCAACTGACTGGGGTCCTTTCCTCCAACACAGAGACTCTGCAAAGGTCACACAATGAGATTAAGTCCCCGAGCCTGAGAATCTGTTGGCTCACATCCTTGGGCGCCTCCCCAGATAAACTCTGAAACTGGCCCTCCATACACGAAGAGCAAGGAGAGACAGGTAGGTGGAGATTTTAACAAGCAAAGGAACTTGCATATGGAGCTGATCACAGGTCTCTGCACTCATTCTCCAGAATCTTCAGAGTATAGAGAGTTCTCAGCTCTATTCATTCACGTACAATATCCAAGTGGTCTCAATACCACCTTACTCTCTCAAGGCTGTGTCCTTGAAATGGCTCAAAGTATGGGAATAGTAGGTGGAAGGTACATTGTAAGGGCAGGGAGAGGAGAAAGGAACCCTGCTTGCTGGGGATCCAGATCACAGATCAACCAGGGGTCATACCTTCTTGATTGCCTCCTCCACCAGACCCCCCTACTGACTTTATTGGAAGTAAGGCGTGAACACAAAATAAACATTGGTTGTGTTAAATCACTGATATTTGGAGGGTTATTACTGTCCCATAAGTCAGCCTAGCTGACTATTACAGTATGTTAGTTCCCCCCACTGGACTGTGAACTCCTTAAAAAAATTGCTTAGGGGTGCCTGGATGGCTCAGTTGGTTAGACATCTGACTCGATGTGAGCCTAGGTCTTGATCCCAGGATTGGGAGTTCAAGCTGGGCATTGGGCTCCACACTGGGTACTAGCACATGTTATATGCTTAGTGAATGTTTATCAAATTAACACATAAAGGTACTTAGAATTATTTTAATCAACTTAATGGAAACACAATTCAGATGTTATTTTTTAAAATGATGAAATGATCATAAAACTGATCACTGCAGACCGCCACGATGGGAAATCATCATTGTACAATCAATAGAAGTAACATCTCTGACTGAGACATAGGTCATGTAACACATGCCATGAATATACAATAATATTTATGGAAATAGCCCAGTTATTTGCTTAAAATGTGGACATACGTTGAATACAAAAAAGTAAAGGAAAGAAAGTTTATAACATCCTGGATCCCATCCATTATTTTTGTAATTGCATCTCTATCGAACTGACACTAGGGGGAATTAGCTTCATATTCACAAACCAAAGAGAAAGGATCAGTAATTAGGGAAAAAGCATCAGCCCCCCAAGGGTTTTAAATTTGGAATCTACTCAATTACTTCCCCTTGAAAAAGTATATCCATTTTTCAAAAGCAGTTTTCAAGCTCCTGAGTCATCCTATTTAAAATACTTTATCTTCAATTACTTCTTTCATTGTATCTTTCATGGAATACATTTCTAATTTCCTGCTTAATTCCCTGTCTATACTCATGGGTATTGGAAGCTACTTATTTTAGGGTTGGAACATAGGTGAAGTAATAAGGCAGTACTGTATTCCCCCAAATAATTAAGAAACCAATATTTGTTCCTCATTGTACCTTGTATTACCCATTAATTTAGAAGGAGATCCTTTGTTGAGGGGATAAAAGCAGAACCTGCTGTAAGTTTAGAAAGATATATCATTTTCCAGATTCGCTCTGTGAAAAGAAGTTATAGATAACGTTACCCTTTAATACAGAATCAATTTACATATTATTGAGGGATACAAATCACTGTGAATTCTAATTAAAAGGTTATTATTTAAGCCAGTGTCAAAGGCTAATTGCTATAACCAACAGATCTAAACAGGTGTCTGTTCAAGACAACAGAAATATATTTTTTGCTTCCTTAACAGTTCTGTATGAGTGTTGGAGGCATTTTCAGACTACAGAATCACTCCACATGGTCTTTCCAAAGTTCCTTCTATCATCTCGTTGGCCTCTACTCTGATCCACATCCAGGCAATAGGAGGGGGAAAAGCATGGAGTAGCACACTTGGAGGATTTTAATGGGGCAAACCTGGAAAGAACATATAGCCCTTCCACTACTATTATTGCTGGAACTCAGTCCAATCATCTCATCTAATGCAAGGGAAGCTGTCTATGAAAAAGAAACAATGGAATTGGGGAATATCTAGCAATCTTTGCCACAACTCAGCTTTGGGTTGGTAAGCAAATACCAGTGAGATATGAGAAAACAGGTGTAATTAATTTGTTGCTTAGTTGCTTATTTAAATTGGTATATTCCAGCTACATCATCAATGCCACATGATAATGGTATGTCTGAGCAAGTTGGGTCATTTACCATTTCCTTCCCTTGATACATCACTAGGAGGTGGGTAACATCATACAATACATAGGGACTATCCAACTGTTAGTCAAGCAGTTCTCAGAGTGTGTTGTACACACATCTAGGGGTCCCTGAGACCCTTTCGGGGGGACTGAAGAAGTCATTAACATTTTTATAATACTAAAACATTATTTAACTTGTTTTATTATGTTGACATTTGCACTGATGGTACAAAATCAATGATAGTAAAACGGTTGCCATTTTAGCATAAATCAATGTGTGTGCTCATATTAAAAGTGGGGGTGGGGAGAATGTGGGGCATATAGAGTAGGTTCGACTAATCCTTAATGAAATAGTAGAAATTATTTTTGCCAAGTCTCAACTCTTTTTTTAAAATTTAAATTCAATTAGCCCACATGTATACATCATGTTTCAGATGTAGAGTTCAATCACTCAGCAGTTGCAAATAACACCCAGTGCTCATCACACCACATGCCCATCACCCAGTTACCCCATCCCCACTCACCTCCCCTCCAGCAACCCTCAGTTTCTTTCCCATAGTTAAGAGTCTCTCATGATTTGTCTCCCTCTCTGATTTCGTCATGTTCCGTTTTCACTCCCTTCCCCCTATAATCCCCTGTGCTGGTTCTTTTATTCCTCATATAAGTGAAACTATATGATAACTGCCTTTCTCTGATTGACTTATTTCACTCAGCCTAATGCCCTCCAGTTCCATCCACACTGAGGTAAATGGTAAGATTTCATCCTTTCTGATGGCTGAGTAATATTCCAGCGTGTGTGTGTGTGTGTGTGTGTATACACACATATTTTTTTTAAGATTTTATTTATTTATTCATGAGAGACACAGAGAGATAGAGAGACAGACAGAGAGAACATAGGCAGAGGGAGAAGCAGGGCTCCTGCAGGGAGCCCAGTGCAGGACTCGATCCCAACAACTGAATCACTCAGGTGCCCCCTATGTACATATCTTTTTTATCCACTCATCTGTTGATGGACATCTTGGCTCTTTTCATAGTTTGGCTATTATGGACATTGTTGCTATAAACACTAAGGTACAGATGTTCCTTCGGATCACTTCATTTGTATCTTTGGAGTAAATACCTACTGGTGCAATTGTTGGGTTATAAGGTAGCTCTATTTTTAACTTTTTGAGGAAACTCCATACTGTTTTCCAGAGTGGCTGAACCAACTTGTATTCCCACCAAAAGTTTAAGAGGGTTCCCCTTTTCTGCATCCTCATCAACATTTGTTGTTTCCCGACTTGTTAATGTTAGCCATTCTGACTGCTGTGAGGTGGTATCCCTATTCTGGTTTTGATTTGTATTTCCTTGATGGTGAGTGATCTCAAGGATTTTTTCATGTGTCTGTTGGCCAACTAAATCTCAACTCTTGAGTACACATCTTTTTAATATTCTATGCAACAAAATGGGAAGTATATATCAAGTACTTCTGCTGCATGCCCAAGCATATGCTTGTCTCAGACAAAGGCACATGTGCTATTGTTTGATCAGCCACATTTTCAAGAAACAACATTTTTACTTGAAAGAATTGCTGACAGTCCAATGATGGTTATTTAAACTTGGCTACTGGCCGACATTTTATTGAAAATGAATGAAGGGAACCTGTCGCGTCAAGTGCAACAAATGACAGTATTTATTGCCAATGAAACAATCTGAGCTTTCAAGTGAAAATTAGAATTTTGAAAAACTTGTATATACCACCGTGAGCCTAATAGATTCCAATATTTAGAGGTTCCTGATAAAAATCACAGTGATGATACTAATGAAGGTGATTTTTTAAAATTTTGTGTGATGAACTGTGTCAATATTTGGAAGATTTCATAACTCAGTAAACCAAATGAACAAATTTTCTAAAATCATGCATGGGAAAATTATTTATTCTAAATGGAAGTCAGACTACTCAATTTTAATGTAACTGCATAAGAAAAGTTCATTAATATGTTTTCAGATTCCACATAACTTTAAAGATTTAAACAATTTTTCAAATCTTGGTACAGTATCCAAAAATAATATCCATGATTAGCTGAAAATGCCATTAAAATATTTCCCCCTTTTCCAACTACATATCTGTGTGAGGTCTACTTTTCTTCATGTATTTCAACAAGAATAACATTTTGCAACAGATTGAATGCAGAAGCAGATATGAAAGATTTGCAAAAATGTAAAATGATGCCATTCTTCTCATCTATTACAGTGTTTGCAGTTACTTTTATAAGATTCAAGAACTGGAAATTCTGAAACAAAGCTGACTCCAAAGTTTTCACATCAGAAGTAGTGGACCATCTTAGTTCAAATCTTCAGGCCAAGAGCACATCACAACAGTCTTTCCCAAGTTGGCACTGAACCAACTGTCATGGGCCAGTATGCTCAGCTAGCTTGCAATCTACCTCTCAGGTCTTTACGGATGTTATGAATGACTGCTAAAATTCAGATGTTATGTCCATGACAATCCCTTGATCTAGAAGCTTCCTATCCTCTATTAAAAGAAGCTCTCTTCAATTAGTTTGAAATGACCAGTTCTCTAGGACCCAAACTGGCTCACTGTAATAATTGGTCTCTCATCTAAATAATCACAAACCATCTGCTTAAACTTTGCTTTCATAATCTGAGAACTCCATGAAACTCAACCCATGCTTTTCAACTAATTTGAAAAATTAACAGTATTTAATGTATTCAGTTAATCAGTCTGATTTCTTAAGCACCTTCTTAGTGTGTGGCACTTTGCTAAGCAATGGGGATGTAAAACGAACATGGTATATAGCTACAGTGTTAGAGTTTATTTGCCTATGGTGCTCTCTCAGATCTGACAGTCTGGTGGGAAAAATAGGCAACAAGTCAGGAGATAACATAAAGTATACTGGCACAAGCTAATAGGTACAAGTTTGTTGTTCTGGAAGCACATTTTAAAAGACCCCAGCAAATCTTATAGAAAGATAAAGTGGAAAGAGTCATCATGGAGGGCTTCTAGAAAGAAGAGAACTTTCAGCCAATACCCCAAAGATAAATGAGGAGGATCAGCCAAGCAAAGAGGGAAAGAAAATATTTTAGGCAGAGGACACAGCGGATAATGTGAAAATGTCTCTTGTCCCTCCAATTAGGACCTACATCTTTCCCCCTATTCATGGCAAAAGTTCAAGAGATATTTCTGGTCATCATGTTCTTCAGCCCCCTCATGTGTATTTGACACTCCTTCTGTCTTAAAACCCGGACTTTCATTGGCTTCTGTAACATCACAACACAACTTGTCCTCTCATCACACTGGCTTTTTGTTTTTTTTTTGTTGTTGTTGTTGTTTCTTTTTTAGGACTTTATTCATTTACTCACAAGAGACACACAGAGAGAGAGGCAGAGACATAGGCAAAGGGAGAAGCAGGCTCCGTGCAGAGAACTTGATGTGGGACTCGATTCCAGGACCCCAAGATCATGCCCTGGGCTGAAGGCAGGTGCTAACTGTTCAGCCACTCAGGCGTCCCAGCTTTTTGTGTTTTATAATCTCACCCTCTCCTTTTCCATCTAATCTTGACTTTCCTGAAGGCTTGATCCTGTGCCCTCTAATCTTCATACCCTGTGTTCTCTCCCAAATTAATTGCATCCAAGTCCACAGTTTTAGTTTTGATTTATGCAAGGTGTTTCATCAGTGTATGTCTCCAGCTTAAACTTAAACCTCCCCTCTGAGCTCTAGAACAGTGCTCCTTCCTGCCCACATGACCTCTCTACGTGTCCAGCTGGGAGACTCCTCAGACTGCCCAACACCAAACTCGTGAACTCTGATCTTCTTCAACAATCTCCTCTCCAGAGATAGTTTCCACCACCACCCAGCTACCCAGCCCAACACCTGGGAGCTTCCTTTCATATGCCCTTCTTTTTCACCTTCCTGTCTAATCCACCACTAAGTCCTATTGACTTCAACCTCTCAAATCTCTCTCAAAACAACTCACTTGTCTCCATACCCTCCATAGTCACCCTAATCCCAACCAGGGCATCAGTTGCCTGGATGACTCTAACCAAATGCCTGATTCACATTCTTTCAGCCTCCCCCTTCCGATTCACTCTATAGACACAATGATCCTTTTGAGAGTTTATCTTCCTGCCCCTCCTGAAAATGCTTCAGTGACTCTCAACCCAGTTTTCGTACTAAGACAAACATTCCTTACCATATCATGCATGATCAGAGTCAGCCCTGCCTCCCAGTCTCACCCCTGCCCACTCCCACCACACAGACTTCCTTCCAATTCATCATCACTATGGGGATTCTTTGCTGAATGGAGCTTTGCAAACCTTGTTCCTCATGTTGAGAATACTCTTCCTTCCCCCTCTTCCACTAGCTAACACCTATTCATCATCATCACTGTACCAGCGAAGATCTTCATCTGGTACACAAGGTCACATGTGCTCACAGCACCATACTTCTCATCCCTATTATAATGTTATAGTGTATTTGATTATTTAATAATTATTTGATTAATTACCATCTCTCCTTATAAAGACCATGACTTTACTGTTTTTATTCTCCTTTATCTCCTCCAATGCCAAACCAGGGCTGGGTTCCATGAAGACATCTTTTTTTTTTTTTTTTTTAAATTTTTGCACTATTTCTTTTCAAATTTTTTTTTATTATTTATTTATGATAGTCACACACACAGAGAGAGAGAGAGAGGCAAAGACATAGGCAGAGGGAGAAGCAGGCTCCATGCACCGGGAGCCCGACGTGGGATTCGATCCAGGGTCTCCAGGATCGCGCCCTGGGCCAAAGGCAGGCGCCAAACCGCTGCGCCACCCAGGGATCCCCATGAAGACATCTTTTGAATGAATTAAGGTAGAATGCGCAAAGGCTCAGAGGAAACAATGAGAGCACGCCTGGAGCTGGAAGGATTTCAGTTAAGACAAGGCCCTCCAGGGAAGGGGAAGGATTGCAGCAGGAGAGGGTGGGTAGAGTCAAGCCTGGAGAGGGGCAAGGCAGAGAGCCATAATGAACGCTGAGATGCCAAGTCCCAGCAGCAGTCTTAACAAGAGAGTGGCTTGATGATATCTGCATCACTTTGTTGTCTGTGCAGGAAGACTACACAGGAAAAAGCAACTCTAGAGACAGAGAGAGCGCTTCAGCTCTTTTGTAGTCTGGGAGGTAATGACAAACTGGGAAATATAGACTAAGAGTGTTCACAGGAAGAGTGGAGAAAATTAGATTGATGTGAAAAACAGAAAATGAGGAGGCCTCCACAAGACCATGATGTGTCTTCTCTTCCAAATGATACCACTGTCACTGACAATTTTCAACGCCCTGGACTGTGTCTTTTCCGACCCAAGACTTGAATTCAATGAAAGCAGTCAGCTTGATCATCTCATATTTCCTCTTGACCATGCGGGTCTTGTAGGTCATGATCCCTGATAGAGATCACAGAAGCAAAGTTCTGGTAGTTCTGCTAGCTCCCTGCCATGTGCTAGCATTATGCCACCTACATGAATCACTGTTTTAATCATAGCTGTTAAAAGTCTTTTTAATTTTTTAATTGTCTATAGCATTCTTCAAATATCTTAACTCATTCTAATGGCATTCTTAAGGGCTCATGCCCTTACAAATAGACATTTTATTGCAAATATCAATTCTTTTCAATTCACCTCTGATTAAATTTCACCTTTCATCTAACATTTTTTTTCCCTCACACCCGAGCTCATCAGAGAGTACCCTTCAGTCTTGAAACACTGATTTAGCATCTGCTTTGTGCTAGACATTTTCTAGTCACTGCAGATAAGATGACAAATAAAACATGGCTTCTAACCTCAGTGAGTCATAGCCTAGAGAAAAAAACGAAAATAGTAGGAGGCACATTTAAACGTTGCCTAATACATTTACTAATGATCTGTAAACACATGTTTTAGAAGCCCCAAGAACTCTCCTGAGGTTGTGGGGAATGTTTCATGTAAGAGGGGATCATGTAAGGTTTTTAATCTGAATCTTTAAAAAAATGAGTTGGGACGCCTAGATGGCTCAATGGTTGAGCATCTGCCTTAAGTTCAGGGCATGATCCCAGGTCCTGGGATTGAGTCCTGCATTGGGCTCCCCACAGGGAATCTGCTTCTCCCTCAGCCTGTGTCTCTGCCCTCTCTGTGTGTCTCTCATGAATAAGTAAATAAAATCTTTTTTTAAAAAAAGAGTCAATTTTGACACACAAAGAACATGTAAAAGGCAAAGAAGTGAGTGTAACTTATGGGATATTACAGTAACATGACATCATTAGATTTGCTTTTTAGGAAAATAGCTCCAGCAATCACACTGGCTTCCTTAGCTACCTCTCATTTTGCATCCTCTTTGGTATCACTTAGGATTACACTATGAAATTTTTTCAGAATATCTCTCTGTGGTATCTCCCCTTTTACAAAAGAACTAGTAGAAACAACAGGATATAATATATCCTACACTTGTTTCACTACACCAACCAGAGTGACTTCTGTGGGCTTTCACAGACGTGTCCTGAGCTAATCAATATAGGCATTCGGGTTGAGTCAATTAATCTGATGACAGGTCTTCAACAAGACAACTCTTTGTTTCTGAAAAGACTGCCCTTTGCTCATCAATTCCTAAAATTACTTCAAGAGAAATTATAGCAACTCAGAAGACCTAAATATACTGACATAAATCATACATCCCCGGGTGTCATATATACTATTAGGGGAAAACTGATCTTTTGTTTTCGTTACTACTTAATTGCAAGAAAAGTCCCCTTTCTTTCTCCCCAGTCTTCGTGTCTCTCTAAAAGAACAAGAAAGGGGGCACCTGGGTGGCTCAGTGGTTAAGGGTCTGCCTTCGGCTCAGGTCATGATCCCGGAGTCCTGGGATTGAGTCCTGCATCAGGCTCCCCAGAGGGAGCCTGTTCCTCCCTCTGCCTATGTCTCTGCCTCTCCCTCTGTGTCTCTCATGAATAAATAAATCAAATCTTTTTTTAAAAAAAAGAAAAAGGAACAAGAAAAGGATGACCATCCATCCCTCATATAAGAAGTAACCATGACCTCTGCCTTCAGGAGGAATGTAGAGCTTCCCACTCTGGCTAATGGAGTGTCTGTGTTTCGTTCTTGCATGGCATGTACTTCTAAGAGTCCCCGCTCCAGATCCCTGGATATTTGTCGGCATTTCTCCTACATAGCCCCAACTTCTGATCCCCCATGCACAGCCACGTTGTTCTGCCTTCAACCACCGAGTGAACTCTTAGCTCTCCCCTCTCCAAGAAACATATACCTGCCCCCACCCCACCCCCTGCCACCAGCATCAGGAACCAAGAACTTCTTAAAGAACACAGGGAGAAAACGCACCTTAGTAAGGCCAACAGCTCATCAGCCACCGTCTCCAGAGAAACCCACAAATATGCTTCTACCCAATCATTCTCATTAGCTACGATGGGGGGCGGGGGGAAGGACTCTGGGGTCAATAGCAGTTTTCTGCCTCTGCCAGAAAAAGACAGGCTTTTTAAAGCTTCAAACGGTCCCTGCTAAAACTGTCAGTCCCGGATTACAGCTGGCAATGCCAGGAGCACCATGGAACCGACAGAAAATCACCAAGCTCGCACCCAGCCGGCTCCCTGGGAATAGCACGCCGCCTGTCAGCCTGCGTCTTGGCCTGCGGAGCAGAGCAGCCGGGTGGCTGCAGCTCGCACGCCGCCTGACAGGCCCCTCTCCAGAGGCTCCGTATTATTACAGTCTGCCCTTCTGCCGGCGTGGAATTAACTTGTTCCGACTGTGTGACAGTTCTGACGACTACACAGTTTGAGGCAAGGAGCCGGGTCACATGCTGCTACATGCATGGGCTGTCACTAACTGTGCCGCTGAAACCAGACAAACCCTTGTCAGGGGAGATAAACTCCTCTGGAGACAGAGGTAAGCGACTCAACCCACCGCCTGCTGGTGAGGGTTTTGTTCAGTTCAAGGACACTATCGGCTGACAAAAGGACTTGATGTTTCAGGGAGACACAATCAACACTGGCAAGAGGAGAGAGGCAGGGAGAGAGAAACACAGGTGACGGACACGAGGATGCTGGAGGAGACGGGCTGCCAGAAGGTGGCCAAAGACCACAGCGTCCTCGCTCTCGAAAAATCAGTGAGCTCGTCAAATCATGCCTATTCCATGCTCCTAAGACCTCCAGCAAGAACGAAAGCCATCAACCTTGGTTTTACTGAGTGCGGTCTCTACTGCGTGCTTGACCTTGTGCCAGGTATGATGAAAGCTACGGAAACATAACACACGACTTCTAATTTAAAGACCTCATAATTTAGCTGTTGGAGAAGACCCATTTCATATAAATATAGAATATGGTAAACACAACACTCTTTCCCCAGACCTGTGTGCCCGGACCTGGAATCCAGCCCCCAGAGGGTTGAACTACAGACAACACAGCAGGGAGAAGCCACAGGGAAGGTCCTCCCTAACAACACCCTCCTTGGGTGGCCAAAGGTCAGGGTTCCAGCTATTCTTTCCTCTTCTTGTTTTTAAATATTTTTTTTACTTATTTGACAGAGAGAGAGAGCATGAGCAGGGGCAGAGGGAGAAGGAGAAGCAGACACCCCTGCCCAGCAAGCAGCCCAACATGGAGCTCGATCCCAGGACCCTGACATCATGACCTGAGCAGAAGGCAGGTGCTTAACTGACTGAGCCAATCCAGGTGCCCTCTTTCCTCTCTTCTTGGCTGTGCCTGAAGCAAGGTCCTCCTGGTCCCCAGCTAAGAATCAGCAAGACTGCCTATCATTCTATCACAAGGGCGTACTCCTTAACCTACTTACTCCTCAGACTCAAGCACCCGGACAATTTGGTTTATTCTTCTATCTCCTCCATCCCCTATCCAGCTCCAATGTACACATGTGGTAGCAACAACCATCCCTAAAGAGACACACCTTGGAGCTGTAAACATTTATTTACAACTGGGACCTTTATTGGTCATGTGAACTTAGCTTATTTAATCAGAATTTCTGTTTCCTTAAGGGCAAGGATTGATGTAAAAAAGAAAAAGAGGAGTTGCATGGAAGTGCCCAGCATGGCATCTGATATTTGGTAGATATACATGCTGGTTTGTTTCAATCCTCTGATAGCAACACTGAATACCTAGGTAAGTGTAAATTTCTGTGTAACAGCTCTAAATCCTTAACTTAGGACTGTCGGTTCTCTTTATTTGTGGATTCCATATACACGAACTCACCTACTCACTAAAACATATTGGTAACCCCCAAATCAATGCTGGTGGCACTTCTCTGGTCATTCACAGATATACAGAGAGTAAAGAAAAATTTGGATCATCAAACACACACATTCCCAGTTGAGGCAGAACAAAGTGACCCCCTGTGTCTTCTTTCAGCCTTCATACTGTAAACAAGTATCCTTTTCACCATCTATTTAGTGTAATCTCTTTCACATTTTTGAGGGGTTTTTTGGTAATTTCATGGTTTAAAATGGTCCCCAAGTAAAAGATACTCTTTTCCATAAGTGGTGCTAAGAAAAATGGACAGCTACCTGCAAAAGAATGAAACTGGATTATGTTCTTACACCATACACAAGAATTAACTCAAGATGAATAAAGGACTTAAATGTAAGACCAGAAACCATAAAACTCTCAGAAGAAAACACAGGCAGTAAGCTACTCGACATTGATGTAATAATTTTTTGGATCTGTCTTCTTAGGTAAGGACAACAAAACCAAAAATAAACAAACAAGACTAAATCAAATTAAAAAGCTTTTGCATAATGAGGGAAACGATCAACAAAACGAAAAGACAACCTACTAAATGGGAGAAAATGTTTGCAAATGATATAACTGATAAGAAGTTAACATCCAAAATATATAAAGAACTCTGTGCACAGCTCAGTATCAAACAAGCAACACAATTAAAAAATGGGAAGAGAACCCAAATAGACAATTCTCCAAAGATGTACAGATGGCCAACACATGAAAAGACACTCAGAATTACTAATCATCAGGGAAATGCATTGAAACCACAATGAGATATCCCCTCACATGTGTCAGAATGGCTATTATCAAAAAGACAACAACAAAAGTTGGCAAGGACATAGAGAAAAGGGAACCTTCATGCACTGTTGCTGAGAACACAAAATGATGCAGCCACAATGGAAACTCATATGGAGGGTCCTCAAAAAATTAAAAATAGAATTGTCATACAACCCAGCAATTCTATTTCTAGGTATTCACCCAAAGAGAAGGAAGATGCTAACTCAAAAAGACATATATTCCCCTATGCTCACTGCAACATTATTTACAATAGCAAAGATATGAAAGCAACCTGTGTCCATCCACAGATAATGAACATGTGGTTATATATATACAGTATTACTCAGCCATTAAAAAAAGAATAAAACCTTGCTATTTGCAACAACATGTATGATCTAGAGGGTATTGTGCTAAGTGAAGTAAGTCAGAGAAAGACATATACCATGTGATTTCACTTACTTGTGGCATCTAAAAAACAACAACGAACATGCAGATACAGAGGACAGTCTGGTGGTTGCTAGAGGGGGTGTGGGTGTGCAAAATAGGGGAAAGGGATCAACAGCCACAATCCTGCAGTTGTAAAATAAGTAAGACATGGGACTCTTGGGTGGCTCAGTGGTTGAGCATCTGCCTTTGGCTCAGGGTGTGATCCTGGGGTCCTGGGATCGAGTCCCAAATTGGGCTCCCCACAGGCAGCCGCTTCTCCCTCTGCCTATGTCTCTGCCTCTCTCTCTCTGTGTCTTTCATGAATAAATAAAATCTTTAAAAAAAATAAGACACAAGGATATAACATAATATATAATAACTTAATATGTAAAAACTTTGTATGGTGACAGATAGTAGCTAGATTTATTGTGGTGACACTAATACATATAAATATTTGATCACTATGTTATACAACTGAAATAGAATATTGTATGTCAACTACACTTCAATAAAAAATTAAGTAAATAAAATGACATCAAGCACAGTGCTGAAGTGCTTTCTAGTATTCCTAAAAGCAAGAAAGCTGTGACATGCCTTATAGAGAAAACACATATATTAGATAAGCTTTGTTCAGGCATGAGTTATTGTGCTGTTGGTCATGCGTTCAATCTTAACAAATAAACAATATATATTAAATAAGCTCTCTTTTTAAAAACATTTTATTTATTTATTTGACAGAGAGAGTGTCCAAGCAGGGGGTAGTGGTAGAGGGACAGGGAAAATCAGGCTGCCTGCTGAGCAGGGAACCCAAGGCAGGGCTTGATCCCAGGACCCCAGGATCATGACCTGAGCCAAAGGCAGACATTTAACCAACTGAGCCACCCAGGTGCCCCTAAATAGGCATCTTTAACAGAAACCCAGACAAAATAAATGATCAGTTCACAAAAATGTGGAACAGAGTCTTACAGGAACCTAACTCTATATTTCCCTTAGAAGCCAACTCAGCGTTTGCTAATTTAATGTCTAAAGTAACTTTCTATGCCATAACTACCAAGAACAAAGAGAACTGACATATATCCTTTCACATTTAATTTCCACCCCCATTCTTTGAGGCAAGAGGGTAATCAGAGGATTATTCACTGCATTAAGAAAAAGGCACAAACTTGATAGGAAAAGTGAAGTATCTTAGAGCAAAAAGGAGTTTGGCAGAGGAGAGAGATGGAAAGCAATGGGAATAGACATGATCTGTCCACTGGAAAGTGAGGGACTTGGCTTCACCAAAGCAAAGGGTGAATACTCAAACTCCTGGGGGCACTTCTATTCCTTTGGGGTCCCTCAATGTTACTCACAAGTCATTAGAGATTACTAGGTGTGTTCCATCTATGCTTCTTTCCCTCAAATCTCTTCTAACGAACTTAAGCACTTGTAGGGCACTTATCTGTAATTAGCAAGATAGCAGGTGATACCCTAAATCTATAATGAATTTCCAAAACCAGAATCTGATGACACATCAATAAGATCACATTTTTTCAGTTAGTCAACCTCTCAGCTAATGCAGGCAAGAAGGATAAAAAATCTAGTGTGTCTCTACCTGAATAGCAGCTCTTCTCTTGGACACCTCTCTTGGACAGCATAGGTACTTAGACAAGTCTAAATAAAACTCTATTATTTCAGGAAATTTTAGAATCCATGTTTTGGAGACAGGAAGAGAGGCAAGATAGCCCTCTGGTTCAATTCCCTCTATTTCAAATCAGAACTCTGAAACTCTGAAGCTCTTCAGAACTCTGAAGCCCAATGTGACAGATTGGGGACCACAGCCTATTGTTTCCAGTGCCCAATTGAGTGGACTTCCCACATTTATAGTAATTATATGTGCAGATATTCTAGGAGAACTTTGAGTTCTGAAAATGTCTGCTCCTATCATTGCTCAAAGGGGACTTGTACCTGTTAGTTTCTGGACCCTGATTCGGGGCCAAACAATATGGTCTCAATTATTGTACCATGATTCATCTAACTGATAGCTAGCTAATTCTCATTCTCCGGTAGCTACTCATCCAGACTGGTAGCTTCTATTGTCACATCTATTTGGATATCCCCAAATCAGGTAAGCAAGTCACAGAATTTTAGATCATAACATAGCCTGATGGGTCATTTATAGCCAATTCCTTCATCTTATGGAAAATGGTGAAATCAAGTCTCCAAGAGGCTAACAATAAATATTACAGATGTACAAAGAAGCTGGTTAACATGCTTGCTAGTTTAACAACATGATGGACATAAACATTGCAAGAACTTTGGAAGATGCATTACAAAGATACTCACACAAAACAGTGGTAATGATTAAGACCTTTGGTTGTGTCCCATTTCAGAGGCTATAGTGGTTTCCTTACTAGAACGGTGTTTACTGGCCTAGATCATCATGAAAAATGATTGCCCTAAACGCCTACTTGCAGAAGCAACCATGAAAACATTTACTAGGATTTGTATAATAAAAGGAACGCCTTGAACAAAACACAAATACCTGGTCTGCATTTTATTAGCACTTAAAGGTCAATTATCGCTTCACACCAGAAGTGAAAGCTGTGACTTTGTCAGGCTCTTTTCTTGTAAAAAACCTACGCAATTCCAGCTCTTTGGTCACTCAGAACCTACTGGAGTTGCCAGAGGCCAGTATATCACGTTGGGAAACCAATTGTTCTAAATGATTAAGAAGGCAAACAGTAGTTTGTCCTCCATGAATCTGTGCTATTAAGGAAAAGTATTGTTTAAGAGGCACATGGGTCTATAAATTAGTGGGTGTTGAGCAATGGAAGGGCATGGGAACCATCATCATATTGCCTTCCTTCCAGAAGCTGTGCTAGGAACTGAGCCTTTTATCTGCTTATACAAAATAGCTGAGTCAGTACAACAACCTCTTTGTGGGGCTCCCCAACCCACAACTCTTGCCCTGCTAAGTCTATCCTACATTCTTTTGTCACATATTTCTGCAAGAAACATGTTAATCATTCTAGCTCCTGCTTAAAATCTTCAGTGATTCAGAGGAAAGCTAGAGCTAAGAAGAGCCATTTGGTTGGTTTGGGCAATGACCAATGACCTAATATCACAGGAAGACAGAAAATACATTGGAAGGTATTATCCTTGTGCAACCCAAAAAGCCACATGGGTTTTAGGAGGATCCACACTGTATGCTTCAGCTTTCTTGGTATATCCCAGTTGGTACCTGTTATCACAGCTAATGGTATCCTCACCAGCTCTCAACTATGTTCTAGTTTGGATGAAAAATGTTATGAGGATCCTGGTTATAAGCATTACAATGCCACATGCCCTCCACTAACATCAACTTTTTTTAAGTAGTCTCCACACCCAGGGTAGAGCCCAATGTGGGGCTCAAATTCACAACCTCAAGATCAAGACCTGAGCTGAGATCAAGAGTCAGATGCTCAACCAACAGAGCCACCCAGGCACTCCAACATCACCATTTTTTACTAGAAGTTATAGACACTACAAGGCAGCACTCAGTATAGGTAACCAGACTTCTGATCTTATCTTCTAGCCACACAGTATTATAAGCACAGGGTGAGGAGGATCATCACCAGGAATGGTGGGCTATGTCAGTTTGTTGATGCAAACTTCACCCTCTGTCCTCAGGTTGCTTATCATTCCCTAGTGTGCCCTTGGCATCTTGTGATTGTCCATCTGAACCCACAGAAGGATTCAGGCTTTACCAGATATCACAATGCTTGTCTGCCTCCTGAATGCCCAGCATCACTAAGACAGCTACTAATACCCAAGATTACACTAGTCCCATACGTTCACCAGAGGAGAGGTATAAGCTTTCTACCACATAGGGAAATGAGATTGTCACCAGGAGACCCTGGTTAATAGATTTTTCTTTAAATATAGGTTAAAAGGTATAACCTTGCTTAATCCTGAAACATTTGAGGATTGTATTAAATATCAATATATCCTTGGTATTTAAAGGGAAGATACCAAATACAGCCCCTGTATATTCCTATTGAAGTTCCTCTAACCAAAAAGGAATTTCTAATAGTCATTTTTCCCTCTGTTTTGAAAATGTTTTGGGACTAAACATTCATAATCCTATCATCACACATCTATTAGCATTTTGTGTATTCCCCTCCAATCTTTGGCATGTGTATAATATTCCCAGTCTGTATTACAGTATACATATAGTTTTCTATCATGCTTTGATCAAAGCCACTCTTCCAAGTTGTTATATAGAATTACCAATTATAATTGTAGACATTTCTCAGTGGTTTTTGGATTGATACTTACAATTTAATGATTTCCTTGGTTTTAATCTTTTTTTCTTTTTCTACTAGTACAAGGCATTTTGCTAAGCACTGGCAATAGTAAAGTTAACAAAACAAATGCTTTTACAGAGTAAAAAAACTGGGGACTCTCTTTGGACACTAAATTTGAGTTCTTACCATATATTTGAATAGCTCCAGTGTGCTCTTCATGTGTTAGTCACAAACTTGAAAATAAAGAGGATGAGAAAGGGAGAGAGAGAAGACAAAAAAGGCAGAAGGCAGCGGGGGGAGGGAGAAGAAGAAAGACAGCAGGGAGAAAAGGGGAGGGAAGGACTTATAATTACAAGGATAAATTGAGGGTCTTCTGTTCTGACATTTGCTTCATGTAAATGATGGAAATACCATACCAATTCATTTGAATACATGTCAAGTCTCTCCATGAATTATAATAAATGTCAGCATCATTCTAATATTTAAAAACAAAAGCTATCTATAATTCAGACATGACCCTTTCCCTGTCGTCTACTCCATCATGTAAAATATCCATTGCCTGGCCTATAAGGCCTCATATACTCTAGCCCACCACAGCCAAACCAATTTTTCTCCACACAAACCTCATCTCTAGGCAGGACTCCTTACTAGGAAACACAGAGACACTGCAGCTTCAGTAAGGGAAGAGTAGATTGTGTCGGAATCAATCTACAGCTAAAAATTTTAACCTTTGGCCAAAATTTTAAGAAATAAACTATTAAAAAAAAGAAACTATTAGAAGGCACAGGAGAATAACTAAAAGAATGCATCAATTGGAAGATAGTACCCTTGAAAAAAAGGAATTGAACTGGATAATATCACTTTTATAGCTTTTATTTTTTTAAGATTTTATTGATGAGAGAATGAGAGAGAGAGAGAGAGAGCATGAGCAGGGAAGGAAGGGAAAGAGGGGAAGGCAGGAGAAGCAGAGTCCCCACTGAGTAGGGAGCCCAATGTGGGATTCAATCCCAGGACCCTGAGATCATGACCTGAGCCAAAAGCAGCTGCTTAACCCACAGAGACACCCAGGCAGCCCTATAGCTTTTCTCTTAGGAGAACTTCTTGGTCCGAGGGATGCTGGGCATCTAAAATCCAATCAGAACTGAAGTCTTACTGGCTTGGAGTGTCTGAGGACAAATTTCAGGGCCTCCAGAACAGCTGGAGATTAAGAAAGGAAATCCTGAAATAATGGAACCAAAAGAAAGAACCTCCCAAATCTTATATATAAACTCCCTCAAATTGTTGGCTGAGTTTATACTACAATTGCTCAAGGAAGACTGCAAGGAACTCAGCAGAAAGCAGTACTTGCAAGGCTAAGAGAGACAAGCAGAAACATTTGGTGCTGCCTCCTGCAGAACAGAAGAATTTGACAT
Source organism: Nyctereutes procyonoides (assembly GCF_905146905.1). NCBI lineage: Eukaryota > Metazoa > Chordata > Mammalia > Carnivora > Canidae > Nyctereutes > Nyctereutes procyonoides. The sequence continues at coordinate 46,740,551 of NW_026575146.1, forward strand.
TTAAGTGTTTCCCAGTTAGAGGGTTTTGCTAAACACCTGGGACTTTCCAGTGAAACTTCAGAAGGACATATTCGAGGATTAAAGTACATGTCTCTGCATTAAAGTCTTCATCCTATTAGTACGAAGGGCAAAATCAAACAGACCCACCTTAATGAAACCAAGCCTCCGTAAATTCAAGAGGATCAGTCAGTAAGTTAACTGGCTGGAAGAACGGAAATCAATAATCTTCGGTGTAAGATAAAAGAATCCAGAGATTTTACAATGGATTACTTATAATGTCCGGTATACAGTAAGCAGTAGACATAAAAACAAACAGGAAAATGTGACCCACCATCAAAAGAAAAGACAATCTATACAAATTAATCCCAAAATGTCCTGAAGGTTGGAATTAGCAAACGAGGATGTTAAAGCAGCTATTTTAAGTATAGTTAAAGATTTCAGGGGTGCCTGGCTGGCTCAGTCAGCTAAGTGACTGCCTTTCTACTCAGGTCATGATCCCATCCGGGTCTTGGGATAGAGCCCAGCCATTTGCTCAGTGGGAACTCTGTTTCTCCCTCTTTCTCTGCCCCTCCTCCACCCTTGTTCTCGCTCTCTCAAATAAAATCTTTTTTAAAAAAAGATTTAAAGGAAAAATTTGTCAGAATGACTATAAGAGATAAAGAATATCAAGAGAAAAATAGAAAACAAAATTTAAAGAACCAAAGGGAAACACTAGAACTAAAAAGGCAAATAGCTGAAATTTTATAATTCACTGAAAGGGTTTAACAACAGAATGGAGACTACAAAAGCAAGAGTCAGTGAACTTAAATCAGAATAAATGATTCAATATGAAGAACAGAATAAAGATTCAAAAGATAAACAGATCCTCAGTGACCTGTGGGGCAATATTAAGCTCTATAATACATACAATTGGAGTCCCTGAGGTACAGGAAAAAGAAAAAGTGGAAGAAAAAATATGTGAAGAAATAATCACTGAAAGTTTCCAAAATATGATGAAAAACATTTACTATTCTAAGAATTCATTGACTTTCAAGCAGGATAATTAAAAACAAAACAAAACAAAAAAACGAACAAAAACACATCTAGAAACATCATAGTTCTATTGCTGAAAACCAAAGAGAAAAAGAAAATCATAATAGCATTCAGATGGAGGAAAAAGACATGTTAGATGCAAGGAAACAACAATAAAAATGAAAATTAAGCTCTTATCACTAACAATGGAGACCAGGGGACAATAGAATATTCGCTTTTAAACTGCAGAATAGGGGGTCCGGGGGTGTGGTAACCTATTGACCCAGAATTCCATATCAAGTGAAGATATACTGGGACACCTGAGTGGCTCAGTGGTTGAGCATCTGCCTGTGGCTCAGGTCGTGATCCCAGGGTCCTGGGATCAAGTCCTACATCAGGGTCCCCACGGGGAGCCTGTTTCTCCCTCTGCCTGTGTCTCTGCCTTTCTCTCTGTGTCTCTCCTGAATAAATAAATAAAATCTTTAAAAAAAGTGAAGATATTCTTCAAATTTCTTGATACTTCATGATACTGAAAACGTGATAAAATATTCATCACCAGAAATAATAAATGATAAGAAATGCTAAAGAAAATTCTTTGGGCTGAAGAGAAATAAGAGCAAATGTAAAGCCAGATCTACATAAATGAATAGAGAGCACAAAGAATAGTAAATATGGGCACAATTATAAATGATTGCATCTTCTCTTAATTTTCTGGAGGGAATATTAAAACTTTCTCTTATGTAGGTACACAGTTTAACAGTTTATCATGAAGTTAAATATACACCTAATCTATAAACCTGCAACTCCTTATCTAGGTATTTAGCTAAGAATAATGAAAATAAATGTTAACAAAAGCTCAATACAGAATGTTTATTATTCATGACTCAGAACAGCTGAAAAGCAGAAGTGATCCAAATGGCCATCAACCAGAATACATAAAATAATGGTAAATTCTTACAGTAGAATACTAGTCAGTGGTTAAAAAAAAAAAAAAGGAAAGAAAAGTGAATTACTGACAATGTGGATAAAACTCAAAAACAGGGAAATCCCTGGGTGGCTCAGCGGTTTAGCACCTGCCTTCAGCCCAGGGTGTGATCCTGGAGTCTGGGATCAAGTCCCACATAAGGTTCCCTGTATGGAGCCTGTTTCTCCCTCTGCCTGTGTCTCTGCCTCTCTCTCTGTGGGTCTCTTCAGGAATAAATAAATAAAATCTTTAGGAAAAAAAAAAAACCTCAAAAACATTATGAAGAAGTTGGATTCAAAAGAATATATCCTTTATGGTCCCATTTATATTAGTTTCTAGAATAAGAACTAATCTATGGTAATGGAAATCAGAAAACTGGGCGCTATGGAAATGGGAAAAGACTGGAATGGGGCAAGAGGAAACAGAGGATGCAAACAGCCTCCATTTTTATAATGTTGGTAGTTGCATAAATACATTTCCCTGTGTGTTAATTTCATCTGCACATAGAGACTCCAACCAACGTTGTTCATCTTCCAGAAATACTCTTCTGTATCTTCTTCTGCATCCAAACTGATGAGTCCATCTTGATGCTCCAAAAGCTCTCCCTCCCCCAGAAAGCATTTCTTGACAGTGCAGGTTTTCGTGAATTTTGTCATCTCTCAAGTATTAGATGCATTTTAGCTTTCTCTCCCCCAAACAGACAGCAAGTTTCTTGAGGGCAGGGACTGCACATTATGTACAAATGGCAATGCTGACCAACAATACAGAGCATGTGGTTTGGCTCATCTCCTGGACAAGGCACTGTGCTGCATGTTGTGCAAAAATTCTTCAGTGAGTGACACAGATTCAGCCTTCCAGGCTGTCCAACAAGTGAGAGAGGCAGGTGCACAAGTCCTCCTGACCCCAGCAAAACAAGAAAAGTGTCCCATGAGAATTGGGGATGGAAAATTTATTCCAACTTAGGAGATCTGGAAGTTCCTGAAATTTGAATTCAGTTAAGTTCTTAAAAGAGAAATGATGTTTTTCATGTACCAGGTGCTTATTACATGTCAGGCATGATGCTAAGTACTCATATACATAATGTCATTTGTTCCTGATAAAAATCCCATGAAGTCTGTCCTATTATTTTCCATTATTAGTGATGAGTTTGGTCTTAGAGTTCATGTAGCAAGGCCACATGGCTAAGAAGCATCCAGTAAGTGGACTCAAACCAGAGACACCTGACTCTGGGACTTGAGCTCTTAGCTACTATGCTACACTAGGTTATAGGGAAAAAGAGAATAAAACTAAGTCATTTTGCAGAGAAAGACATGAGCAAGTCACAGAAAAGAGCGCATGGAGTGGTAGCATGAGATAATTGATTAGATAGTTAGGAATGAAGGATCTTAGAAATCAAGAGAACTCTCTCTCCCTCTTCCTCCCCCTCTCCCAGTTTTCAATAACAATGTGACTTATTGAATGGATAAGGGAAACAAAAAAGGCCTCTTTGCGCAGTCTCTGCTCTGATGAATGGTGGATTGGTCCATGTCATTGAGTTTTGTGGACAAAACATCAGTATTCCGATCATCTATACACCATCAAGATGGGTTTAGATAAATGAGACAGTCATCATTTGGAAAACAAACTCATCTACACTTTAGTAAAGCATCCTCAAGACTAACTCTATTCTCCCTCATCCTCGGCCCCCCTGAATTTCACCCCACCCCACTAGCAAAAGATGAGAAAATTTTCCATAAAGGAACTACTCATTCACTGGAGATAATGGCACAATGGCCAAACATCACTCTAGCTCTATGTCCCCCTTTGAAGGTTTACAATTGAGTTCGACTAGGAGAGAGAGAGAAATTATTTTCAAGTTTAATCAAAAAGAAAATACCTATACATTTATCTTAACTATGACAATAATTAACAAATGCTCAACATTAGTCACCTGTGCATCACATACAATGCTAAAGTTGTGTGCTTTAGACCAATCTTATCCTGCTCTCAATTTGCAAAAATAATTATACGTTTTTTAGTTCAAAGCTTTGGGTGCTATTGTTGACTGAAGTCCTTGAAATGTGCACTGATTACAGTGCCAATGTAATGTACATTAGCCGAGAGCTCAAGTATTATACAATAACCTTAAATCAGAGAGAGTTATAAGAGGCTAATAATGAAGATGAAGTAATGCTGAAAGTGCTAGCCTTTTATTCTGGTCTCAAGAATGCATTGGAAAATATGTTTTAAGAATAGGTCATAGAGAACATAAATGAAAAGTAGAAGAAAGGAAAAGAGGAAAAGTCTCTGTTGGGCTGGAGTAAGAGAAATAGAGAAGGGAGGGGGCTATGGAAGAGGCTGTACCTTAAATGAATATGCATAATTTAGAGAATAGAAAGTGAACAGACTCCAGAACAAAAGTACCATCCATTTAGATGTAGTGCCAATGATTTCCACTGTAACTATGAAGATCTTGTCTATAGTCTCTAAGAAGCAGCATTTGAATCTGAGGACACATTTATATGAAAATCTGCAATACTACATTCTTATGTCATGCTCTCAGAGACCAGCTTATCCTCTGTGCTGTTTAATTTCCAACAGCCTACCATAACCAATATGAAGCTTGTCATTAAATATTTTTAAATTGAGCAGTATGGACAGTAAGCAACAAAATCATTTAGGAGTGAAGTAAGAGCAAAACATACCATAAGGCATGAAGGAACATTAGTCTACAAATCATACGTCTTGTGATCTCAGTCAAATGTTGAAGGTGTATGAAAAATTTGGCCTGGGCTTCCTAGCTTTGCAAAGAGGGAAAACATGGTAACAGCAGTGGTTCTCAGACTTTTTGGTCTCAATCACTTTACACCTGTTGGTGGACTCCAAGAGCTTTCCTGGTGGGGGTATGTGTTAACATCTATCAATATTTATCCTATTAGCAATTAAAACAAAATTTTAGGATGTTTGTAACTCCTTTGTAAATAAACCTATCACATACTAATGTAAATTGTACTCATTAAAAGTGACTATATTCTCCAAAAAATTAGAAGGTTGGCATTTATGTTTTCACAAATCCTGTTAACATCTGGGTTAACAGAAGGTGGCTGGACTCTCATATCTGCTTCTGCATTCAATCTGTCATGACATCACATGTGTGTAACCCCTGGAAAAATTCTACTACAAGTTCATCAGAGAGTGAGCATATAAAAGTCAAACAGAACCTGCATATTATTAGGAATATAGGTTTGTTTGTTTTTTTTACCTCAGGAACCCCCACAGATTCCTAAACAACACTCTGAGAACCAAAAAGTTACAGGAAATAGAGGTTCTAATAAGACAAAACAAAGACTATCCAAGAGGTGTATGGTCTTTGGAAGCATAAGCTCTGAGAGAAAAGAACATGCTCCTTTGAGTCATAAAGGGAATGATAATGTAATGTGGCATAATGCATGCTCAACACCATCCCAACCATTGATGTAGGAGTGAGTGGTATAGGATTGGCCATTCAGAAAGGGGATATACATGCATTCCCTACTTCCTATAATTTATAGCTCCTAGACAAGATGTGAGTTAATAAAATCAATACTTTCTATAATTAATGTCAAGTGCATTTTGTAATTATGTTTTGTGGTCTGTGATTTTTATGAGCTTGCTCCCTAAAACAATTAACAACTCCATAAAAATACTTTTGACATTGTTTTTTTTTTCATTTAAAGTCCTGTCTATATCCATGTTGAGAAAAGGATACAATAGCACTAAACTTTATGATTTTCAAAACCTAAATAAGAACATTTCTTTTACCTCTAAACCACCCTATTTTATTACACCGTTATAAATCTAACAAAATTGCATAGCAATTAAAGGGATAATTGTGGAGTCAGATGCATCCGTGTTTGAATCCCAGCTCTACCCTCTATTAGTTTTATAATCTTGAACACTTTTATTTCATTAAACCTCAATGTCCTTATATATAAAATTAGAGTGGTAAGAGCAGCCACCTCATTAAGTCATTGTGAGAGTCAAAGGTAATGCAGATAAAAACATCAGCATAGTTCTTGGCACTTAAAAAGCACCAAAAATGTTAGTTATTAGTAACTGTAATTATTACAGAATTTTTCTGTGGCAACTCTCCCTGTCCAGAATCATTCTCCTGGTTCCATTGTCAAGAGCACACAGTGGAGCCAAGAAGAAGGTGAGAGGTGATAGAGGAATGGAGCTCGCAGAAGACCAGGAAACAAGCTAGGAGCTTGGAACTGGACCAAATCTGGGGGGACACTGGAAAAGGAATCAAGCAGATCATAAGGATGTCCATGTCTGAACACTTCCAATCCTTCCATGGGATAGACAATGCCAGGTAACATTGAGTTTCTGTGTCTGTGTTTCTATTGATTGTGAGTCTCTAATGTTTAATGAGTCTTATTGATAGACCACCTGTACCTAGCACATTACCACTACATTCTCCTAGGGGTTGTGCTGTTGACTCCCAACCACCCCAGGTGTTAGTTTAAGCCTTATTGGTAAGATTCATTCCCTTTTGCAGCGATTAGTTTAGTAATTAGAAGCTCTGGCTTAGAACCCATGAAAAGAAATCAGCTTGAGGAGGAAGAGGTGTAATAGGATGTATTTTCATTCAGTAAATATTCACCACCCAACTCCTCCACTGTTGAGTAGAGTTTACTTCTGCAAACCATTTGTGTTGGGCTCAGCTATGTATTTTGGTTTGGGCCAGCGGTGTTGTAATTCCATAATTCAGTGTCCAAGGCATTCAGGATACCCTGATGCTCTTATATTCTCTGATCCTCATTGCTACCCTTTGGCTTCTGGGTCCAGTGGAATGCAAACTGGCAGGCTAGCAGAAGGTCTCTACTACCAGACCAGTACTGCACTGGTAGGATGAAGGATAGTGAGATCAAATCATCCCACTCATATTGAGGCAGCAATTACCGCCGATGGTTGCCAGCATATATATGCTCTCTGCCCAGGTCTCTGGCATATCTAGAACTTTACTATCATTACTACACACACACACATGCACACGGACACATACTCAGTGTATCAAAGGGGACCATAATATTTGACAAGGATCTATCCCACTGGGACACTCTACCAGCCCTTTTTAAAGTTCCCAGGCCTATTTCTAATTCCCTTGCCTTTCAGTAAACTTCTGCTTTTGGTTAAGAATAGTCTTTGCCCAGCCAGCAAATGCATACTGAGTCCCTGCCAGGCACAGGGTGCTATGCTCATTATTAGAGTCTTCACTAGACCTTGCAATTCTCTGCTGCCACACATGCACAGTCACCCTCTCCATCCTGCCAGGGTCAAAAACAAATGCTTAAATCCATAGAGAGCATTCTTGCCACCCTTTTCTAGAGCCCGTTATTTCATCACCACAAGCACCATGCAGAAAATTAAATTGAACTGTTAAATCATATTTTAATATCTGGTCATTCGCTTCCTGGAACTGCCCTGTTCTCCCCCAGGACACGCCGGACAATCAGAAGAAGTGAAAAAAACACCTGTACTCCAAGTCAGTTTTCTTCCTTGAACTTCAAAGTGACTAGAGATCTATTTGCATCAAGAATGGGAGTACTTTCAGTCTCCCATTAATCAGTAATGATCTATTCCAAAGGTTTATTAAACATTGGCCGATGTCCCATGTAGCAGCCACAATGATCTTTATAAAGTGAAAATAAGATCATGTTATTCATCTCTCTAAGAGAAATGGTATTTCTTAGGAAGTGTAAGGTCTTCAACCTTTTCTCAAACTATCCTTCCCACGTAGTCTCTTCCAATCTCTGTCACATAATTTTCTATTACGTATCATTATCTAAAATTACTTTATTCATTTGTATAACTGGCTCCCCTTAAAATGGAGTAAATTCCTTGTCCTCCCTGATGGTAGTGGGCATGTCCCACCTCATTTACTGTCATTTGTTCAGTATCTAGCAGAGCACCTGGATCACAGGAGGTACTATTATTATAAGTATCTTCCAATGAGCTACTTTATTAATTAAAAAAAGATACCTGTCCCCCTTAATATTTCATAAACACTCTTGGTGAGGAAGGACAGAATCTTCTACCTCAGAAATCTGTTTCTTCCAGTGGGAGGTCCCAACAACCACTTTCTCAGTCACCCTCCCACAAATGGTCATGTTTATAATTACCCCCTTTTTATACATTTAGAAACAAATAAGCTCATTAAACTCATGCACACCAAAAAGCTTTGTGAACCACCACAGAAGTGTGGTTAAGCTCAACCCAAGTTGTAGTCCCTGCAATATTTTTGGTTTACTGAGAGCTTTTGTTGTTTTTTTTAATTTCAGAGACACAATATCCCACATCTAAATACAAGCCCAGAATACACCACCACTTTCCTTTTCTCCAATAATGACAAAACATGGTGCTTAATTTTTATGGATTTTTTTTAGTGTTGCCAGATTGGAGATCTTTCCCAGTTCTTACACACTGATAGCTTCATATAGGATCAATAATTAAGAATTCATTAAACATTGAGGGGCACCTGGGTGACTCAGTTGGTTAGGCATCTGTCTTCAGCTCAGGTCATGGTCCCAGGTCCTGGGTTCGAGCCCCACATTCAGCTTCCTGCTCCATAGGAAGTCTCCTTTTCCCTCTCTCTGCCCCTCCTATTGCTTGTGCTCTCTGTCAAATAAGTAAAATCTAAAACAATAATTTTTTTAACATTTTTGAAATCATGAAGTCAGTAAACATTAACTTGTAACCATGGTTTAATTAACTTAGAGGTCCAAACAACTTATTTTCTAAGGAAAGAAGAAAGTTAAGTACCCAGGCAGGTTTGCCTTAAAGATGCAATCATAAAGATAACAAAGAATGAACTAGAGTCTTGGGTGGCCACAGTGTTACTGTAGTACTTGTGTTATTCCTGTAAGTGTGGGCGCAGCTCAGCATCTGTTCTTCCAGTCAAGAGTGAAAGATAGATGGAGACACAGAGGACTCATCAAACCAGCAAATGTACAAGCCCTCAGATATGAGGTTGCCCACACCTCCATATAAACTGGCCTGAACATCTTTGCCCAAGGAAGAAAAATCCACCAAGAAAGTAAATGGGAAGGATAGGATCTCTTTGCCACGGCACCAGCACGGCTGAGCCTGCAGCCTGCCTCATTGCATGGAATGGCAGAGGGCTTGATGAATCTCAACAAACTCTTGTTTCTTTCACTCCAAGTCATGGTGAGGTCTCAATCCAGTGAAAACACAGAAGTACAAATCCAGTTTGTCAGTGGGGATGGGAGGGCAGGGGTAGGAAATAAAATCTTTGGAATCTGTCTCTGAGAAGAGAGGAAAAAATCATGGCAGACTTTTCAAAGTCTATATGCAGATCTATATCCACGCCTTCTTACCCATCCCCAGGATGGGCAATTCATTACCACTGTTAGCTAAAGGGCAGGCAGGGTAAGCTGGCTGGAAATACTGGTACATCTGGGCCCTGGAGAAGGCAGAGGCAGGGAGGTTTCACCTCCTTTTCAAAGGCATGCATGGAATATTTCAGAAGGCTACACTGCCTTTGTTATAAAGAAGCTGTACATCATCAAAGGAGACAGCAGAAGGCCATATTCCTGCCCGGCTTCACCCTCCTTTCTCTGCAATGCATAAGCAGGCTCATTTATTCCCATCTTATTCATTTCCCTTGAGCTGATACCAAGAACCCCAAAATATTCAGCTCCTAAGTTAATGCACATTTACAGTTGAGAAGTATTTTCCTTTCACTGAATTGGGAATGAGAAGCAGGGAAGGAGAAAGGAGGTAATTTAAGTTGCTCTATAGTTGGGAGTGAGGGGAGTAATTCTTGCTTATGTCAGCAGCTTGCTGAGTCCCACCACCAGGATGCCTACCCCCCTTTATTTTATTTATCTCTTTACAGCCTGATAATGCTATAACCATTTCCTGTTGTATACTGGCTGAGGAAGCTTTCTTCAGGCCCAAGAGCAAATCAATAAAAGTAAGCCATAGCGATTCATAAAAATAAAATTGTCATCATTATTGTTCAATTATTGCTGTGTCTGTGGAAAGAATCTCAAGAACTGAAAGTTTCTTGGCTAATATTTATAATCTGCGTTGAATGGTGCTAATGAATGAGTGGGTGTGCATTAGACTGAAATGTGATGGTGTTTGATTTACACCAGGTCCAGGTTTGATTGCTAATGTTAAATCCATTAAAGTGTCTCTTAGATCTGCCTTAATGTACTCCCCTGCATATAATAGAGCTTAAACATACCCGTTTACTTAGCTTTTCATTATTGGTTGAATATTTGTCTTTATTACATTATCCCCATGATAAATTTGACTTATGATACCTTAAAAAACAGCACTTTTGCAAGAAGCGAGGCTTTTAAGTGGTACAGAAGGAACTTCAGATTCCCCAGTCTTCCCACAGAGTAAAGGAGTAGAATATCCCCCAAGTAATTGTTTTTAAAAGTTCAAACTGTTCCCATCCGACCATGTCCCAGATCACAAAATCCAGATACTCGGGGGAAGAAGAAATATTTCATCCCGGAAGGAAAGTAACAAACAGAGGGATGAAAGCTATCTGCCTAAGCTGCCAACTCTGGAGTGTCTCAGGCGGGTGGAAAGGCTTTTTGTGTTTCTTAAAGACACTTTTTGTGTTTCTTTAAAACACTTCTCCCCAAAGGAACCCATAGAGTACAAGTGTAAATAGAAACAAAAAGTTGGAAAGACTGAGGTGTAATCACCAAGAGTCCCCAGTAAGGTCAACCATTTCGCAGGGATTCTGTAAAGGACAGTGAGGATGAAACGCATCTGTGGCCCACAAACCCCCCTTTAATCTACAAGAGTTTTCCATTCACAGGCCAGGCAGTCCCAGGTGACAGGCGCCAAGTCAATTTGGGGTGTATTTCTGAGGCTTTTCCCTCAGTCCATGCTTCACTGGCTTTAGTTGAAAGCTGGGTTTCCTGCTCAGTCCGTGTTTGGTGATGTGTGTCTGGATTAGGATGAGGAACAGACTTCCTGTTTCTTTCTGACAATGAGGCCGCCGCTTCCAGCTTCAGGGCTCCAATGCATCCCTCTTAAAGAAGACCCAAGACAGAGACCACATGGAGAACTAACCCCGAGGCTCCAGATGAGATGAAGAGAGATGAGCAAGCAGGTAAAATGAATAAATCCCACCAACAAAGCAGCTAAATGTGAATCACACTCCAGAAGAGAGAACTCTGAATACCTCCACCATTATTTGGTGTGGACAAGACTGCTCCCATCAACAGGTATTGAGCATGCCCAGGCTGGGCAGCATAGGAAACAGAGAAGACACCATAGAGCTTCTCCCTTCAGAAAGTTTCTAGTTCCTGTTCTGTGAAGGAAAATGAGAAATGGATTTACTGAGTTGCATAACCAGGGATGAAGAAGACACACAACATCTCAACTATAAGCACGCAGTATGAGCTGCCTAGACAGTAAATGCTGTGCGCGCAATGAGTAAGGATACAAGAGGCTATTCTTGTAGGAGGAGTTTTTAAGGAGCAAGAGGGACTTAAGGTGGACTGTGAGGAAAAAGCATTGTAGGAGAGAATGAGCTGCAGCAATACAAAGGCATGCACGCAAAAGAAGCAAAGCCTAAGATATATTTGGCCTTCAACAAGGCAGACTCATTTTAAAACTGAAACATGCACATATACACACAAATGAAATCACCAAAATCCAAGTATTTATCACACATTTTCATTGAACCTGCATAGTTAGTACCACCTGACAGTAAATACATATATTTTGAAGCTACATTAACAAATCTAATCCTGGCTTGGATCAACAGTCAACTCTATTTTTGATGGCTTTGGATTTCATGATGTAGCTTTTACACTACTTACTGTAAAACAAATGCCAAAATTAATTTTTATCTAAGTGCACTCTTTTTTTTTGTATACATATGAGAATTTTTTTTAGAGAGAGAAATTTAAGGTCACTAGATTCATTTATTTAGCCTTGTTCCACAAGGTTATCTTATCTTCTAGATATGATTAGAAAAAGGAATTAAGGCTTGCAGTATGTGTTGCCAAGTTATCCAACAGCTGAAACTTGAAAAAGAAATCATTTCCCCATCATACAAATTAGCTATAGGACAAAGAGAATTTTTTTTAAGATTTTATTTTTAAGTATCTCTACACTCAACGTGAGGCTTGAACTCACAACCCCAAGATCAAGAGTTGCATGTTCCACTGGCTAAGCCAGCCAGGTGCACCAAAAAGAATTTTTTTTTAAACTCTTCACTGTCATTTGAAATAATGCTACTGACCCTCTTTCCATAGGAGATCAACATGGAAGTTTCCTCCAATAACAGCGATGAACATACTTGGATCCTTCTACCATATCTCACTCCATTTTCTTGTGTCCAATGGTGGCATGGATTTGAAAACTGACTTACGGGATTCATGATGCAATGAGTATCCAAACAGATACAGGACAAAATACACACCAAACAAGCTTGCAGCTTGAATTAGAAATGTACAGAAGCAAGAAAGGCACCCAGGGATGATGGTCTGGATTGTAGTCAAAACTTACCAATGAGATACATTCCCAAGCCTAAAGGACTATTAGACACGATGGCCTCAATATTCCCTCCAATCTCTAAGGTCCTGCAATTCTACAGTTGGTGGGTCAAGAAAGAACAGTAACTCTTAGCAAGGTAATAAAAAGCAAAAATATGGAAGATGAGGACTAACATTTATTAAGCACTATTATTTGCCTAAGAAGATGGTAAACATTTACACACAATAGGTAACTGAACCTTCCCAAGAGTCCTATTATCCTCATTTTACAGATGCTTAAATTAAGGCTCAAAGGGGTTATTTAATGAACCCATGATTACACAACTCTAGATAGCCAAACAAGGATTTTAGCCCAAGTTGGTACAACCAGGATTGATATTCATAATATTTATCAGCCAGGACGGCGTGAATACCAGTGAATCAGAGCAGAGGCAGCAGTTAGAAGAGATGCTGGATATGAACCACCAGCACCTATAGGAATCAGCACAGGTTCAACTCAATGCCCAGGTTCTGCCCATTATAACATCAAAGCCCTCAGTTTTTGAATTCAGTCCTCAAACCCTTTGCCTCTAAGTGAGACACTTACTTAAACATTCAGTAGGTTTTTGATCATTTAAACACTTGAGGTAGACATCCATCAATCCTCTTAAGTACCTCTTATTTTGGGAGGAGCTGGCTGTCCTCTTTAATATATTAAAGCAGGAAAAAAATCCCTATACAATTTTATCTGCACTGTCGTACACAGGATATGCTTCAGTTATCGCTGGCAAACAGACAACTCATCATTCATTTTCCCCCATGTTAATGCAAAGTTAATCTGAAAACACCAAAATAAATTACTTGTTTAAAAATGTAGGGTATATGCCTTGCAAAGTGGAATCTGCATTTATCTCTAAATTGTAGGGTAATATCAAATCAAGACAACTCTACTAAGTTACTTTAAATGTATCCCAATTGAATTTGATCCTGCAAATATTATTCATAACCTGAAAGTAAATCAACATGAAAAGAACCTATGAAGACTGGCATTTTCAGAGTCACCATTCACCTATAACATCAAAGATATTGACAGATACATAATAAATTAGATAAGTAGATAGCAATGATGTCTTCATGTGATAAATACTTTCCTATCATCAAACCTTTCCAAAAATTATAGTGACCTTGCATTTACCATCTAACTGAAATTAATCCTTGACATTGAAATTTAGCACCTCAGAATGAATGTTGGCATGGAACGTAGCTGTACAAAAATAAATGAATCCAAGTATTTTCAGACAAAGCATGCCCTGGGACGTAAAGGCTTTGTAGAGAGGAAATGAGAAACTGGCAGAGACAGTAAAACTTTTTTTTAATTACATAGCAATTGCAGTAACCCTTGTATTCTTTAGCAAAACCAGAAAGAGTTGTTTTTAATCAAGAGTTCTGGCTTTTCCATGTTACCCACCACAATCCCCATAAAGGGATTCCTGACTAGATAGGCCACAAACAAATTCTCTTAGGGAAATGCTAAATATTCCAGGAATTTCTTCAAGAGAAGAAGTTATAACGAATGTCCTGCCCTTCATGGCAGTGACCTCCAATGATAAGAGCAGGGCATGGAAGGGAGGGCACTGGTGCTATAGTCTAACAACACCATGGCTCGATGAGCTTGGTCATCTGTCTCTCAATTTTCATCTATAAAATGAAAATATTGCCTCCTCCTACCAGCATCTGGTGATCAATGTAAGGATAGGAAGAACACATATATTTGCTTATCTCCAAAGGAGATACTCAAAATACTTAGCATCTAGTGGGACTTGGGCACTGAATATCAACTTGATTATCCTCCACCTCATTCCAGAAAGGACTCAAGACAACTGATGAAAGAAAATACCCACCCACCCACCCCCAAAAAAATCATTTTTACATTAAAGAATTTAGGCCAAAAACAACGTAAAGGTCAACCAGAAGATAAATAAGAGCAGAAAGTTTGGGGAGATGTTTCTCACAAGAGCTCAAACAAAGTGGAGATTGAGATGCTAAGTTGACCCTCTACACAATAGTCTCTGTGCAATTTGTCAGCCTCTACTACTGTGATCTTTGGGTTTTTTCTCCAGTTATTCTGTGAGAAGACTCTGTGAGAAGAAAGTACAAAAATATTTACTTTATGTCTACTATTTTTGCTACAATGTCAGCCCTTTATGAAAGCCATCTCATATAATCCCCATAGCAACATTAACATCAATGAATTATCATCCCCATTTTACAGATCACAGAAACAGTGGTTCTTTTTTTTAAGATTTTATTTGTTTATTCATAAGAGATACAAAGAGAGAGGCAGAGACATAGGAAGAGGGAGAAGAAACAGGCTGTATGCAGAGAGCCTGATGTGGGACTTGATCCTGGGACCCCAGGACCATACCCTGAGCCAAAGGCAGATGCTCAACTGCTGAGCCACCCAGGCATCCCAGAAACAGGTTCTAAGAGGATAAATCTCAGCAACCACAGTCTAACTGGTTCACTGCCATAACCATGAGTTATGAATAAAATGGTAACAACCTTCGAGAAATAATGATTTAACAAAGAACCCTGAAACCCACTACAGAAATGTCAGTGTTCCCAGAAGGCACAGAGGTGGAGGCCATCTTTATGGTGATAATAAACTGTCATAGAGAATTGGATACGGACACTTGATATTTATTTCTACTCTAACAACTGTATATTGTTAACCCTAGAGAAATATTTTTATTAAGAAATTATCAGATACTTAAATTCATTTAAAATTCTTGTTCTCACTAGCACCATACAATAATTCATTTGCCAAATGTTTATGGAATGCTGACCTGTCTGTTGAGCATGACAAGAAATATTGAGAATATCAAAGTGATTAATATGTAATCTCCACCCTGAAGGAAACTGGATATGTTCCTTCATATATATACATGTTCAGATACAACAGATAAAATATGTTCATCATTATGTTTTTGGTTTTCCTTTTGGCCATGATTTATAATTAGAAATATATTTTTGATTTGTCTATAAAGACTCCAGCAGCATCTGGGTGGCTCAGTTGGTTAAGTGTCTGACTGTTGGTTTCAGCTCAGGTCATGATCTCAGGGTCATGAGATCAAGCTCTGTGTTGGGCCACTCAGTGTGGAGTCTGCTTGAGATTCTCTCCTTCTCCCTCTGCCCCTCCTCCTGCTCACAGGCACTTGTACTCAGTCTCAAATAAAATAAAATCTTTAAAAAAAAGGGGGACTGCAGAATCAGATATCTTAAAAACATGGAAAATAGATATTGGCTGAAAATTTATTACTTGCTTCGCACTGGGTCAGGTATTACAGAGCTTGTAAAACCATTAAACATATAAGATGATCTTCCCATCATCTCCCCTTACAATGAGGCTGAATCAGCTACTGCAATAGTTGAATTAGCAAGACTCACCTCCTTGGCACCAAAACTCCAGTTGTAACGTCATACATAGTTGATTAGGTTTTGATACCACTGCTAACTGCCTAACCAACAAAGCCACTCCCCAACTATGAACAAAACCTCTCTCTCAAAGAGCTTCCTTCTTCCACTTCTCCCTCTATCCATTCCTAAGCCTCAGCATACTCTAGACCATCCCCCTCAACAACCTCTCTTATTGGAAAGCTCATGGCATCTACCTGTCCCACCATTCCTCTTTCCTTTTTATAGTTAGGTGTTTCCTACTGTCTGGCCACTCTTCTATGCTACACCCCACTTTGTCATCTGAGTAAAAGTGTATCTCAGAGGTCTCCAGTTATCATCATGGTCAGATTCAATATCCAATATCTTCCTGCCTTCTTCCTTCTCCACTCTGCAATCCCTCTCCTATGAACTCATCCATGTCCATGGCTTCATTTATTACTTCTAACTATGCCCAAATACCTATCTTTACCCTCAACTGGTCACCAGAACCATAGACACACACTTCCATATGTTTGATAGGCATGTAGTAGATGATTCGGCATGTCCAAATTAATTCATCATCTTTCCTCAACTAACTCCCCGACCTCACATTTCTCCCCTCTGTCTTCCATCTCATTGCTGTGGCTTCTCTCCTTCTCAGGGATTCAGATTACTGGCTCCACCTATACTCCTTGTGCCCTGTCACATCCAATATGTTTCCAAGTCCTATAGGTTTCCCCCAAGAAAAATCTTTCTTTACACTCCTGCCACTGTCCTTGAGGTCTTAATACCATTGACTGCATTGTGTCATCTTTGTTTTTGTCAAATACCAACAACATTGTAGATAATTAATACATATCTGTTAAATTTTATTCTATGATGGACTTTTTCACTTACTGCCAGGAGTTGACCCAAATGTTGGATCCTGATGCTTATACAACCTAGGGAAAGTTGTTTTTAAGTATACAATATTATGGATACAAAATTAGATACAGTAGGGTCTTGGAAGGAGTCCATGCCAGCAAAGGGTCTCAAAGTTTAGATGCATTGGCTTCCCAATAATGCATACTTTACTTCTCAAATGCAGATAACAACCTCTAATTGAGGTATATATTCATTATGTTTTAACCCTAAGATTTTCTATTCAAGTGATGCATGTGTAATCAATGGCATTTGAGAATTCAAATTTCTATCATCTCTCATCTGGTATTTCATAGTAGCCTTCTAAAACTTTAATTCCTTATTGCTCCAAACTCACAACTTCCCGATTTCTAGATTCTATCGCTTCATGCTCCATTCAAAAACTTCCCATGCCATCCCACTACCCTTGGACCAGACTACAAATCCTGCAGTCTGGCACTCAAAGTCCATTATTATTGAAAACTGGAAGAATTATGGTTTTGAGATGTTAACTACTTTTTTCCTCTGTCTCTCCCTCCCATGAGTCCAGTCAACATTTACTGCTTAAGGAGATGTGACACATACAAAGCAGAAAAACTTACTAATATCTTCCTGGCCCCACCTTCCAAAAAAAAAAATCTGACTTTTCAGGGAATTGGCAAAGACCTGGGACATAGTCCAAATATTAAAAAGAAATAAAATTTGAAGAGCAAATTCTTTCTCCAGCTTTGAGAAGAGTGGATGAGAAAGGGAAGATTTCAGCCCTAGATAAAAGTGTTTTGATTTCTGATTTCCATACAGAGACCTCCAGGTCTCCAAAAGGGTTTGGAGGGCCCAAGAGTAGAAAGGACCTGCACCCTACTTCTCAGAAATCTAAAGAAATGGGGACGTCTCAGGAGTCTAAGTGGCTCAGTCATTTGAACATCCGACTTGATTTTGGCTCAGGTCACAATCTCAGGATTGTGGGATCAAGCCTTGCATCAAGTTCTGCACTCAGCACAGAGTCCACTTCTCCCTCTCCCTCTGCTCTTCCTCCCCAACTCATACTTGCTCTCGTTCTCTCTCTCTCTCTCTCTCTCTCTCTCTCTCTCTCTCTCTCTCTCTCTCCCCCCCCCCTCAAAAATAAATAAAATTTTTAAAAAGGGGAACATCTCGAAACGTCCTGGTAGACTGAGCCATGTGGCCATCTTGCCCGGATGCCCATGCTGCAGGGAAGCATGGAAGTAGCAAGTTTGAACCCCAAACAACTGCCTGTGTAAATGGCTGGTGGAATATGAAGATGGGTCCTGCAATGTCTTGAACACAACCTGGGATTTAGCCACAATTCTGGGCAAAGGTGGTGAGGTGAGGATGAGACACTCAGAATTGACTGGGACAAGCTTTCTGCCACACCAGGGTAATAAAGACTAAGTCAAACTTCAGGAAAATGAAGAAATGTGTGCTTCTTACACACTTGAGTGCATACTGATAGTCCTATCCATTCAAGTGCTCATGTAGGCCTAAGGTTACAAACGTATTAAAGCTACTCCAAATTTAAGGCATTAATTCCAGTACAATCATTCCAGAACTGGTGAAAAAGAACCTCCATAGGACTTCCCCCCCCCCATGCTTAACCTGCACAGACTCACAATTGGTTTTCTTTTAAGACATCTATGCCTGAGATATGGTCTGGGTTAGTTTCTCTTGCCCAAGAAGATGGACATCAGAGCAGTAAAGTACCTTGCCAAGAGGACTCTTCTTTTCAGAATTCAGAGATTTGTGGGTCTTTTCCCTCTAAACCACAAGTCTAAAGACCAGGAAAAACGTATCAGCAAATAATTCTGCTAAGAAAACAGCAGCCCATTCTAGGTCAGATTTGGGTGACAGATGTGCTTACTTTCACTGGCTAACCACCAATAAATAATCTTTTTGGTAATGCACGGAAATGATTGCCTTGTATAAATGTCACCCTCCTAGATTTGTGCAGGACAAAAGGGGAGATTCATTAATAAAGGAAAATTAGACACAGAGGACAACCCAATAGAGAGAGATAAATGAGATGCAGACGCCAGCCAATCTAGTGTGCATGAGTTACAAAGAAAAATGGGCACTTGGTTTGAAAATATAATTTCCCTGCTTATTTTTTTCTCTTACAAAATGTACCAAAGCACACTTCAGCTGTATTCCCACGTCCCTAATAGAAGAAAGAGCATAGGGAAGTGATAATACGGCTGGACTCAGCTTTTATCTTCACGCCTTTCATCCAAGTATCTTTCTGCCCTTAAATAATAATTGATTAAATCTCACTATATCCTTACTGAAGGTATCTTCTGCTGGGCCTGGATAGAAGCAGAAGCAGCAGAGTGGATTGGATCACCCAGGTTCAGGGCACAGGGCTCTCACAGAGGCAGAAATAGACCCAAGAGAATCCCCTCCCATTACTCACCTTTAATCACTAGGAAATAGCCTGGCCCCTTGGGATTGTTAGCCAGACTACCTCCATTTGGGGAGTTAGCTATGTTTTTCATTTAATTATTTTCAGAACAGACGCCTTTGACAGCTGTTCTTCTGAGAACGTGACTAGAGAATCGTCAAAAGGCTTGCCTATGGCCTCCAAAAAGTGTCACCTCCTGGGATCACTGCAGAGAGCCTGCAGGTAGCACATATCAAGTATAGTTGAGTAATTGGGGGTCTGCTGCAGAAGTACTTTCATGCTGACTAATTAATCTCCAGTAATTAGCACTCAGATGTAACAAGTGTAGCATTTAAGATCTATAGCAAGGGAAATAAAATCTGCTCTTCAGAAATTTGCTGGAGAGTCTGATTGCCTTTTTTCAGATAAATAATGGCACCCATCCATTCAGACAAAAAAAGCAGAGTAAGGGATTTATTCCGTATTAAATACTAAATACTGCCCCAAGAAGTCCCCCAAATTAGAATACTTAGTTGAATTACTTTAAGACCTTTGCAAAAGCTATAGAATCCTAAACTTATCCAGAACTGGAAAGAACTTTGGGAAATCATCTAGCCCAACATTTTTAGTTCCATAGATAAGGAAACTGAAGTGTAGAGAGGTAAAGTGATCCACCCGGGACCCCACAGCTGGTTAGGACAGAGTGGGGTCTAGAGAGTGCATCACCAAACACTTTGCTCTCATATAGGAACAGGGCTTGGGCCCTGCCTCACCCTGGGCACCCTCAGGATCAGCCTTTGAGAGTAGCCCTAGAAACTGACAATGGGTCAGATGCTATGATATGGAGATAAAGTCTCTCTGTGGCACTTTCCTTCATCTCCTTCACCTTGCACTGCTGTCTCTGCCTTCTTGTGCCACCACCCACATCATTAAGCTCTCACCCAGTGTCTCATTTCTATTGAACCCTGATTTAAGACTGAAGTGTTATATGAGTCCTACAGTTTAGCCCAGGACTACGTGTGTTCTACTATAGAACCCTAACTCTAAAAGTTTCTGTCTGCCAAAGGGACAAAATTATGTTATACATGTGTGAACACATTGTTGGTGGAGGAGGGGAGAGAGCACACAGTGGAGAGATCACACTTCCTCTGAATGTCCCTAAAACCATTTTGGTTGGAGACATAGCTCTCCCTCCTCTTAACCTCAGGGTTCCATGGTGGAATCATGTATGCTGGCCACTCCCTCTTCTCCTTTTGCTTATTTGCCCAAGCCTCTGTATTCTCTTCTCCTCTGGCCCCAGATGGAATGCTCTCCCATCTCCTTATTTGAGCCAAATGGCCAACTGAGGGAAGGCACTAGATCAATAGAGTTTCTCTGAAAAGGAGAACACGGACACATGGCATGTGCTTTCCATGGGGAGCCTTGCCCTACTCTGGTGATTAAGGGCAAGGAAAGGGAGGGAGAGAGGGTTTGGACATACACACACAGCCTCTCCTCCAAGTGGTGCCATCCTCACCCTCCTTAGAGAGATGAAATTCAACTCCTCTCAGGCTGGAGTTAGGTAGTGAGGCTTATCTTCAGAAAGCTGTTGTCCTTTTTTTGTTTTGTTTTAGCTTTTTCCTTCTTTGAGTAGAAGAAGTGAAGGCAAATAATAACCTTTCTGGAGCTTTCCCTTCTTCTTCTGTAGCCACTGCTGCATAAGCCAGCCCCACCAGCTCTGGAGACAATGTGATGCATTGGCTGAAGCCCTGGAGGGATCCCAAGGAAGTAGATAATTTAAACCATTCCTAATTTCTTTATATCTCAGGCTCTATCTGCAAAATAAAGAACTTAGATTGATACACTCAAAGGTTTCCTTCTGCTTTAAAATTATAGTCCTGTTTTTTCTTTCAACAAGCATTTATTGAGCACTTACTGAAGCAAATAGCTGTCCAAAGTACTGAAACAGAGGTCAATTTAGCCTCAGTCCCCACACTCAAGGATCCCATGTAAATGAAGTGGCCACAAGATTTGAAAAATACAAGGTTAGAGCATATCCAAGTGCTGTGTGCAACTGCAGTGTGGCTGGAGGTAAGGATGGGGAAGAAGAGACAATTGTCTTGGGTCGTGAAAGATGAGCTGGAGTTTCCAGATGAGCAAGGCCTGGAGGCAGGAGAGGGAGGACCTTCCCTGGATGAAAAGGCCAAGGTTAAGAAATATCAGAGAGCATGGTGCCACTAGGGAGAGAGGAATGGCAAAGATGAAGGCCAAAAGGTGAGCTTCCTAATCACATGGAAGATCTCAGACTTTGCACGGAAGAGGAGTTAATACAATTGATAATTTGTCAGCAACAACTATGAGAATAAATCTGATTTTTTTTTTCATTGCCAAAGGGCTGCATGGGAGGGTTATGGAAAGCCTTCATAAAATCTCAACACCTTCCGACATTAATTTGAAGTGATATTTTTTCTTTCTTGTGGAAAACAAGACATTAATAGACTCAGTCCATTTATTTTTAAGCAAATTCAGCAAGATCCCAGAGATCCCTTCCCAAAAGATAAGCTGCATGTGGAAATCATGGAGGTATTGCATGTGCTAACTGCAAATCTTCTAATTAAAAAATTTCTCATCCAAAAATCATACTCCCAGGATGCCTGGGTGGCTCAGCAGTTGGGCATCTGCCTTTTGGCTCAGGATGTGATCCTGGGTCCAGGGATCAAGTCCCACATCAGGTTCCCTGTGAGGAGCCTGCTTCTCCCTCTGTCTATGTCTCTGCCTCTCTGTGTCTCTCATGAATAAATTTAAAAAAAATCTTTTAAAAAATAAAAAAAATAAAAATCATGCTCCCTTGCTTTGTTTCTATTAGAGAAAAAAAAAAAGCAACAAGTCAGCCAGAGTCCTGAAAGCAGGGAGAAATATGCTTATGACTCCTGCCCCAGGGACCACCTACCCCCTTTTTAACAATTTCCCTGAAAACCCCACAGAGCTTGGTTGCAGCTGGCAGGCACATGACCCTTGGTCAGCCTCTCTGTTCTTGAAATCCTGTCAGTTTGGGGACCTCCAATTGTTTGAACACAAAGAAACCCCACTGGGTTACTTGGGTGGCACAGTCGGTTGAACAGCTGACTCTTGGTTTCAGCTCAGGTCATGATCCCAGGGTCTTGAGATCAAGCCCTGCACCAGGCTCAGCATCAAGTCTACTTGAGTTTCTCTCTCTTCACCTCTCCCCTCCAGACTCTAAAATAAATATCTAATATTTATTAAATAATATATCTAAAAATAAAAAAAGGGAAGAAAGCAAGCCCACCATTGCCTTTGGCTGAGCACTAAGGCAATGCAGATGATATGTGAATGTGGCCAAACACTGAGTTTATAAAAACATAAAAGGATCATAAATACCCTGTGATTGGGTACAAACTTTTGATGTCTTAGAAACTATGGTCCCATTGCAGAAGATTGAAGCAAGGCATAGTCCAGAGAGGGACTGCATCCCCTTCAACCAGACAGATTCTGAAAATACAGTGTTTCATAAAAATCTAAAGTATAAAAAAATAAAAACACCCCTTTTGACCTTCATCCATAGTCTCAGTCCCTATGCAGAATTGTATTTGTAGTATATCCTTCAAGACCATTTCTCTATTCCCCAGAAAGAACTTTTCACTCACAGACCACATCAATCTTAAATCAACTTAACCAACTTATTTACTAAGTTAATTTAAAATTGCAGGTATGAGTCCAAGGCAGGAATCAACACATTTTTCACTCCATGTCCTGATAGTTACTATTTGGGGCTTTATGGGCTCTACAGTCTGTCAGAACCCTTAACTCTGCCCGTGTGGTGTGAAAGCAGCCGTAGATAATTCATCAACAAATGAACGTGGCTGTGGTTCCAATAAATCTTTATTGACAAAAACAGGCCACAGCAGGATCTGGCCATAGTTTGTTCATCCCTAGTCCAGACCATGAACACTGTGGGCACTTGTATTTTGTTTAAAGTACAAGAAAGTTTCCTACGCTTGTGAAGATCCAGATTTGAGCAGGGTTTAATTATCTGAATCAGTTACAGAACAACGTGAGACAGCAAATAGCAGGTGTAACATTGGGGACAGGGGCCTCCCTACCCACTAAGGTTCAGACACTGGAACCTCACTGGGTTGGGGCTAGTGAAGGAGATTTACTTTGATCCTTCCAGGAGACACATCTGCAGTCCTCTTAATTAAGGCCATTCACAAATGGCTTGGAAAATGTTTGTGGAGTAAAGCAATTTGGGAAACCCGTGAAATAGAACACACGGCCATTCGCCTCCACCCCACCACCCACCCAACGAACACACTGAGACAGCAGCACGCACAAGCGTGTTTTCAATGATTAATCTCACTGTTTCACTTTGAAACCCAGAAGGGAAAAAAAAAAAATGGAAGCATTCCTATTTCCCATTGAAAGTAATCACAGCTTTATATCCCTTGGTGTTTACATAAAGAGAGCTGTTTATTTAGAATCATTGCTGATAAGAACACCACACGCTCCTGACTTATTATATATTCCCTTCCCATTTTGTCTTTTTTTTGAGGGGGGGAGGGGGGAAGAATTATGTATATTTTATGATAACCCAAAATGACTTATACATAAAAAATACAGACTTTAAAGATAAAAAGGATTAGTCGCAGGTAATGCATTTTCCATGAGTGGCTATAGGGCTCTTGGTTCTAAGAGGTACTGGCTGCATACAAATGAATTGATAAAAGTCTGACGCTGTGGATGGGTAGCAAGGCTCATGCTTTGCTGGAGATGATTCTTCAAGTTACAATAAATCAGACAGACAGTGTCGGCCTTTGAGGATAAACCTGTGATGGCTTGTTGTGCCTCTCTGAATCGCCTCAGAGGCCCGGGCACTGAAAAAAGTGCCTAGATGTCACATTAAATCTACCGGGAGGATGGAGCACTTCAAAGACGAACGCAATCAGATCTGATGGAAAATACATTTTCTGAAAGCTACTGACAAAAAAGTAATCTTTAATGTGGATGTTGAATAACAATTGATATTGTCTTTCCTGACATTTTTCATTATTGCCGTCTTACACAGCCTACTTCATGTATTAAAGCAATATTAACTGTTTGACAGGGACAAATCCTCCAACTATCACATAAGCAATTGTTTCTGAATTGTCCTAGCCCACTGCCTGTAAAACAGATCCCAATAACCGCCTTTAAATATGATGGTAGACACTTTCCCCCTGACTAGCTAGACACTGTCTGAGCTTCAGCCTAGTTCAGTGGAGTCTAGAGAATATTAAAAATGGTTAGGTGGTTATGAGGTGTCGTTTGATTATAAGGAAGGAACAGGAGTGTTTTTTGAAGGTGAGTTTTAATGAGAGAGGTCCATAAAAGTTAGTCCTTATTATTCCCCCATCTTCGGTACACATTTATTTCAAGTAGATGTGCGCAAAGCTCAGATCTGCTGCAATTCTGGTTGCTCGAAGGGGGAAATAAAGGAATGTGCAGAAGATCTTTGTTATTTATGCAATGAAATAAAGCAATCTCTGGCTGTGCGAGAAGCCATAAAATATACTGGAATTAAGTCTCCCAATATGCTTCTGGAAAGAAATTCAAGCAGATCGGGGACACACATGTCACTTTGAAAACCCAGGGTACTTTCAGAGGTTTGATGTCTTAACCTTCAAGTGTAAATACATGTGGCTTCATTGGAGGCATTTGTAAAGCTTAACATCTCTAATTTTGTGATAACCTTGACCTTCTTGAGAAATGGGGTTTGGGTGAGTTCTACAAAAGAGTTGGATTTTTTTCTCATGGCATGCGGCTAATTGCACTCCCGAGTAGAAGATAGAAAACTAAAACCCTACAATTAAAAATACGTATATTTATATATATATATCACAAAACCATGTCAACCTGTATTGTAGATTCTCAAAAGTTATTACTTGCAGCTCAGATACCTCAGGGATGTGATACATGTTCTTTATTTACATTTCCCCACATTCCCTGGAGTTTCAACTTTCCCCTGCCTTGACAATACAGGACATTACTTGCATTGTTAGGGTGAAATTTTCCTGAAAGTCTGCTTCTGCCTTGGGATCTGGTGGGGGAGGCAGCCTCCGTCTCTTTTATGATACTTGAAATAAGGCAGGCGATGGTGGACAAAATGAACAAACCACTCCCCCACAAGTGGAAAATTAGAACCTAATGCTTTGCCACTTAGGAGCTCTTCTGTGACCTTAGGCAAGTTATTATCCCTCTTTGCTCTCCAACAAGAGTCAAACTTTTTCTTAAAGGACCAGATAATTAGTTGGGGCTTTGTAGGCCATATGGGCTGTCACCAATATGCAATTCTGCCGTCAGAGCACAGGAGCAGTCATTGACGACACAAAATGAACGGCATGGCTGAGTCTGAACAAAAACAATTTGAAAAAACAGGTGGTGAGCCCACAAACTGGAGTTGGCCAAACCTCAGCCCTGAGTCTTTTCTACAAAATGGGTATGAACATAATATGAGATCTAATGCTCTTTATTGCTGAACAGATTAAATTAGTTCACAAATGGGACAGTGTTCTAGGAAAAGGCAGAAGGAATAAGTCTATATAACACAGTGATAATTACCTTCCAGGAGTCGTTTGATGAACACATTTATCTTAATAAAAGGAAAAGACTATCACTGCAGTAAGCATATTAACCCACTCCGTCCATTTGAAGATTTAGCCCAGCTAATTTCTATTCAAGTCCTTCCATTACATACTTTCTCACATGGTCACAAGGAGTGGGAGGCTGGTAAGTACATCTAAACTGTTTAAGAACAAAAGTTTCTAGATGGACCAGAGTTCCCTTCAGACAGGACTTTTCTGAATGCTTGAGCATCCTTCATAATACAAATATAAGCAATAAGTACGCATTATGTATCGGGATACAGCAAGAATGGGAGGCTAATGCCTTCATACAGTTATAGTCAGAACCCACAGAGCTAAGCTGCAGTAACAAATAACCAGAACTTCCCCATGGCTTGAAAGAACAGCAAAGGTTATTTTTGCTCCATGTGACATTTACATCTTGGGTCAGCAAGATGGCTGTTTGTTGTTGCCTTTAGGGCCCACCCTGACAGAAACAGAGCCAGACACTGGCTTTCATCATCAGGAAGGCAAAGGAAAAGCAAGTGTGCAGAACTTCGCACAGGCTCTTAAAAGTGGTGCACATCGTACTTCCACACACATTTCATTGGCCGAAGCCAGTCACAAGACCAAGCCTGACATAAATATGTTAAAGAAGGAAAGTCCTTCCTCTTGATAATATTCTCACCTGCGAGCAACACTAGTGTCTATCATAGGGACCCAAGGGTTTTCTTAGTGGAAAGAAAGAAGGCCCTGACTTGTCTGCTTCTGACATGTAATATGACTGAAAACTCCAGGTATCCAGAGGCCTCAAAGAGGCTCACCATGAAGAGAGGAAAGCCAGAATCCGATCCAGGCTCCACTCCAGGGTCAGAAGATTCAGGGAAAGAGCTGGTCCTGGCACAACGGTTCTCTAAACTCTATCCCCACAGTTAAGGATCAGCCAAAGAAAGCTGCAACCCTGCTGTCTCTGAGGCCTGAGCAAGAACCTGGACTGTACAGGCAACATAGACAAGACAGAGCCATCCTAGCTGGACAAGAGTCACATTTCATAGAAGAAACACAACAGTTCATAGAAAGAACAGAACATCAGAGACCAAGATCCTAGAGATCCTACAACTGCCAGTGGCCCCAACAGATCCCCCCACTTCACTGTCTCTCTGTGCCTAGGGTGTGGAGTCAGGACCCACCCAACTGGACCAAGTCAATTCCTAGACCCATGCCTATAGGCAAACTCAACTCCAGCTGATTTGGAGCAAGATGAAGGAACTTCAAAAACAAGACTGGACTGCTAAGCATGATCTGACTACATGTGAGGCAGGTGGAGGATCCCGTCGGTTATGCAAGGAGGAAGGTCTGTCCTTTGTTTACTGGTATCACAGTGTGAGCTAGCCTGAGAAAGTTCCTCCCTTCCACTGAATCTGTGATACTAGCCTTCCATCCACCCCAAGTGAGGATTTCAAGAACTATGTTCTCCAACTGGCTAGAAAAAGAGGGGTTTTGCCATTTAAGCACTAAATGCATAGAATGAGAGCTTTGGGGAATAATAAGGAAAGATTGATCTTGAAAGCTTCCAAATGAGGCTACAAGTCCATGTTTCAAAGGGTGGCTGGAGGGGGTCTTTTTCTAGCCTCTAAAAGCTGCACCTGTAGCTGACCCCAGTTCCCTAAACAGATTCGCATCAGACTGAAGTAAAAGCTCCATCCAAAGACTGGACACATGCCTTTCTTCCCTTTTTTCTGACCCCTCATCTGCCCTCCCAGGGTGCAGGAGCCTCTAAGGTTTGAATACAGCTTCTGTGCTATAAGCTATGTGGCTCTGGGCAAATCACTTAACCTTTCTGTGCTTTGGTATTCCCACCTGTAAAAAAGGAGATAATGCCTACTTCATAAGGCTGCTGATTCGATAAATTAAACCTAAGGCTTTCAGCGGGGTTGTCTGACATGTTAGCAATTGTTCTAGTGGTAGCTGACACTATCATGCATCTAAACATCCATCCAGGGGCGCCTGGATGACTCAGTGATTGAACATCTGCCTTTGGCTCAGGTTGTGATCCCAGGGTCCTGGGATTTAGTCCCACTTCGGGCTCCCTGCAGGGAGCCTGCTTCTCCCTCTGCCCGTGCATGTCTCTGCTTCCCTAGGTCTCTCAAGAATAAATTAATTTTAAAAAATAAAATAAACATCAACGTTAGCAATTCTCACACTACCCCCTCCCACTAGCCTTCCTGAGATCATGAAGACAATGGAATTACTATTAATGGACCAACTATCATATACCAGAAAATGTATTTAACCTTATACATTATGGATTTAATCTCATTTACAAGCATTCTATACAGGAGACAGGATTCTGTCCATCTCACAGACAAGGAAACTGAGGCTCAGGTTAAGAAACTTGGCCAAACCCACAGCTAAAAATGAGACTTGGCACTGACCATGAGGTGCCTGTGTTCTTTCACTGGAGGGTACTGGTTCTCCCCTTCCCGTCCTGAGCCAAACAAAGGAAGAGTAGAGGTGGAGAGGTGGAGAGGTGGAGACGGAATGATCTCTCTGATTGATGAATCTTTCTATCAAAATACAACAAAGGGACCTTCTGTCCCTTCCAAGACCTTCTTCATCACTGGGGACACATCCCCATCTGGATTTAACAGACCTCGGGGTTTCAGAACAAAGCAACCAGACCCACTGAAACCTCTTGGAAGTGTCCTCCCAGGATGTGTGTGCTGCCAGGCTCACCAAGTCTCTGTCAGGAGGCCTGGATTCCAGTCCTGTCACTGGCTCATTGGGGCAAGATCCCTCCCCCCAACCCTGGAAGTTTCTGGAAGCTCCTTATTTTACCCATCAGACACCCTGTAAAAAGAGAAGAGGAGGTGATCTCAAGGATTCCTCCAGCTCTAAAAAGCAAATTCCAAGTCTGTCCTCTTCCCTGAGATGTCCCAAACCTACCTCTTTGTGTTCCAGAAAATTCCACGGCGACTACAGGGTTGTCATTACCCAAACATGTAGTCACCCTCACTTTTTGCATTTTGGTTAAACGGACCAACCTTAACAGAAGATAGTCAACCTTAAATATCCAAATAATTAAAATCGGGTAAATGTCACTGAGAAAGGAGAAGATTGTAACCAAGTTTCAAATCCATTGTTTTTTAAGATTTTATTCTATTTTAGACAGAGCACGTGTGCACACACAGATGAGCAGGGAAAAGGAGAGAGGGAGAAAGAGAATCTCAAGCAGATTCTACACTGAGCATGGAGCCTAACTCAGGGCTTGATCTCACGACCCTGAGATCATGACCTGAGCTGAATTCTAGAGTCAGACACTCAACCCCCTGAGCCACCCAGACACCCCACTTCACAAAGCAAAGTCCTGGTCCTGAAAATGCAATAAAAAGAAAACCAAAGTAAAGGGAGGGGAGGCTTTGTGCCCGAAGAAGAAGTGAGAAGTTGTGAAAATGCCTGCGAACCCCCAAGTATATACAATCACCTGATGTGCAGTGATTACGGGAACAGCTGTTCCACTGGCAATGCTCATCTGCAGGCTTTGATTATTGTTCTTTGTAAGTTATAGAGGAATATTCTCTATATGGGAATATAGAGGGAAAGGGAAAGAAAGAAAGAAAGGGAAAGAAAAGATGGGAAACCACTACAGGGCACCTATTTCACACCAAGCCCCATGACAGGTGCTTGTGTACTTGACCTCATGGAATCCTCACCCCAGTCCTATGGGGAGCTCACTTCTGCTGTAGACTGAATGTTTGAGTCCTCAGCCCTCTCTACTCCTAAATTCCTATACAGAATCCTAAACCCCAAGGGGATAGTACTTGGAGGTGGGACCTTTGAGAGGGGATTAGGACACGAGGGTGGAGCTCTCATGAAGGAGATTAGGGCCCCTTCACATTCCCTTCAGTATGTGAGAGCACAGCAAAAAGACCACCCATGAACCAGGAAGTGGGCCCTTGCCAGACACCCCATCTTCTGGCAACTTGATCTTGGACCTCTAGCCTCTAGACTGTGCGAAATAAATTGCTATTGTTTATAAACCTCCCAGGCTCTGGTATTTTGGCATAGCTGCCTGAACGGTTGAAGATAAGCCCTGTCCTTAGTTTTCAGACCAAGATACTCTGCTTGATAGAGTTACGATGACCCTAAACCACTCAAAACCAAACAGAAGCAAATTTGAAATTCAAGTTTCCTATTCTAAATCCAACTGTATCAGTCCCTGTATCCAGCGATGATGGTTTGAAGAGCAAATGCAGGAGAACAAAGGGCCCACATGTAGCAAAAATCCACTTACCACTCCTACAGCTGAATAGAAGCCATGCCCAGTGGGACCATGCTGGCACTGCTGTCTCTACCTCCTTGGCTCAAGGGGCAGAAAATCACAATCCTGCCGGGCCATCAGCACCCTGACTTCCACCCAACACAAGGCCAGCTTCAGGAACAGCTGGATCCACCTGTTGCAATGAAACAGGTCTGCGTTGTGGAGTTGGCTTCCATTTCTCACAGCTGTCCCCACCTGGCAGCAAAGGTGGCCACCAGCCCCTGCAAGCATACACCCTACCAGCCTACCAACCCCAACAGTTTTGTCTTTAGTATTTTTTTTTTTTTCTGCAAAGCTCCAAAGTCCAAGACTGATTCTTATCTGTTCTGCTTTGGTCAGACATCCTCCTTAGAACCAACAGAGTTGGCCGGATAAAACAAAGGATGTCTCCTTAAGATTGAAACTCAGATAAACATTTCTTTTAGTGTAAGTATGTTCCACACAATATTGGAGAGTACTTACAGTACAAAAATCATGATTGCTTATCTGAAGTTCAAATTTAACAGGGATCCTGTTTTGTTCATTATTTTGATTCTGATAGCCCTACAAGTCAACCACTGTGGCCAAGAGGAGTGAAACAGAAGACTCCTGGCCATAGCTGGGCTGCCTGCCCACCCCATAGCACCTGACCCCACAGGAGAGTGGGGTCAATTTCCACTAAGCCCCATTAACTGAGATACATGTAGCTCCCCAAAAGAAAATGAGGTGCCTCTCCCAGAAGAGAGGGATTGGCTGCTCAGCAGCCAAGAACAGATGCTCACGAGAATCAAAGTGGGTGTCTCTAAGGAAGAGGAGCATATGTTTTCGGCGGGGGTGAGGGGCCTGTGGGCCAGCTAAGTGGGAGAAAGCAAGCCTGAGCCGGCTCTTCCTCAACCTTCCAAGTCTGTGTTTTTACCCACACACATTTGCCAGATTGCTCTAAAAAAGCAACAGCTGTGGAAACTGACAGTTTACAGTTGTGATAAATTGCATTAGTAAAGTATTTCAATTAAAGCCATATCTAACTAAAAAACCAGAAGTCCTCTCCGAACAAATAAATTGGTGACTTCAATTTGTGGAGCCTTAAGTGGAAGATTTCAGCACTTACCTACTCTAGTAGTTGGCTTTTCTCATAGGGAGCGCCTCATACAGCGGGGCAGAGACAGTCGGGGAGAGATCCTTAATAAAGACGCGCGAAAACCAAAATCTTCAACTAGGCATTTATGTTATGTTCTTCCTTTGGGGTATTTCTTAATGACTTAAACCCAAACTTGGTTGCAGATTTGCCTGTAATGTCCCTCATTGTGTGTCAGGGAAGAGGGCATTCAAGAACCTCCCTGTGGGGTCCGCCTGTCCGCCCCATCAGTGGGGTGGCCAGGCCCCACCAGGGCTGTGTTTTCTTTCCCAAGCCAATTCATCTACATCTGTAACATTTTAAAAGGAATTCACAGATATGTCATCTCCAACGGATTCTTTTTCCGCGGTTTAGAAAGTCATTCGCCTGCACAAAATGAATGGCCTGGAGAAATCACTGAGCCTCTTTTACTCCCAGAGTCTGGGCCAGCACAGCCCCCAGACTGCAGGGGCTGGGGCGGGGGAGGGGCGGCCTCAGTGGACTTCAGGCCTTCCCCCACCCTCCATCCCCCTGCCATCCCCCCCACCCCCCATCCTCTCAAGGAAATCACATCTTTTTCCAGATTTCTCACTTCAGCTTGATTTTTTTTAGCAGATCCTTTCAGGACTAATTAGGTGATTGCTTTCATTTATGGTAGCAGTCGGGAGTGGGGGCACGAAACGGCGTCGCCCCTATTCTTGTTGGAAAAATAAATTACACCTATTGTTACTGAAGATCTTTTTTTTTCTTTTTTTTTCTCCCCAATCAAGCAAATTAGCAGCTTGGTTCCTTTTCCCAGCATTCACTCCCGAGCAGACGGCAGCGCCCTGGAATGTGGCTTGGAGCTGTGTGGTCAGTACAATTGTTTGGGGCTGTTTGTGCCAACAATGAGAGGAGACGGCGGTCTCCCAAAGGCCAGTGGCACTTGTCTTGCTCCGGCCCAGAGGGCTGGCGAGCTGCCGCCGGCGGCCTCAGAGAAGAGGTACACCGCCATCTAGTGGACGCCGGGGCTCACTGCAGCGCAATCCGGCCCGGCTTTTGCTTAGTGCCAGGAAGGACCAGCAGCACTGAGGCCGCTTCGGAGTTACCCAAAATAGGAGGGCCCCTTGGCATCTCCGGGGGCCAGAAAATGTTTGCCTCGATGGCTGTAATGAAAATGCAACGGGATGTTTGCATTATGCTTCTCTGGTGGGTAGTTCTCTTTGGTCGTGATTTCCAGGTCCAAAGTGGGAGGGTCACTGCTTGCGCAATGGGGATCCCTGAATCGGGATAGTTCCCTTGTGTCCTAATTACCAAGGGCGGAGAGCATCAGCACCTTCAGACGACAGGCTCTTTCATCTCTGAGGCTTCCTCATCACCCCTCAGCTGCCCCTCAGCAAACCCAGTTCCAAAAATGCACAAGGTGGAGGCATTCGAAGAAGCTTGTTCACCAGGGGCATTGCCGCTTCAGAATGGAAGCCAGAAAAGACCAAATCCTTAGACTTTTTCTGATCTTGGTGTTGAGGGGTGTTCCCAGTCTCTGACCACACATGAACCCACGCCTTCTTCCTTCCTACTCTTTCTATCCTAAATAAAGATCGCTGTTGTTCTCGCATTATACTACAGGAACCATGACTTTCTTGGGGTTTGTGTACAGGTGGGGGGGGGGGCACAAATAAATCCCAATATGGAAGGCTTTGGGGTAGTGGTTCTCAACCAGGAGCAATTTTTGCTCCCGTGAGACATTTGCTAATGTCTCGGGACATTTTGGATTGTCAGAACCTGGGGGCTAAAATATATATATTAGCATTGTAGGAGATGTATACATATATATAAAGGAGATATGCTAATATATATACTTATATATTAGCATTGTGGGATATATATATATATATATATACATATATATATATATATATATATATCCTACAATGCACAGGGCAGCCCCCCAGCAGAACTCTCCAACCCAAAATGTCAATAGGGTGGAGGAAGCCTGGTTGAGGGTAACAAAGATTGCCCTCAGTAATCGGGTTATGATAACACCAATTGATTGTCTTCAAATGAGCCCCACTGCAGAGACTGTGGATAATTCATCCTCTCCCAAATCAGTATTTACCACCTTTTTTTCTTCCTTTAGACTCTTCCATTTTAAACATAATTTAGCTGTCTTTTTTTTTTTTTCCTCCCTCTGCCCCTGCTGGAAAGAGAAAGGATTGGACTGGGGGAGGGGAAGGCGACAGAAAAGGAGGATTAGAAGCATGACCTGTTTCTCCTGGAGAAGCTCGGCACATTCCTCTCTCAGATGTGCTTTGTGACCGAGCAGGGTACAATTAAAAGCACAATAATTTGCTTGTTATTCAAGTCAGGCATTAGTCCGGGTAATGGCGTGCTTGGTGGAGAGATGGATTTCCTTGTTAGGAGCTAAGCACAGGATTAGCTGAATTCTCCATGGAGAAATCTTGATTTGTTCAAGGTCTTTCATGTTTTCTACAGAGAAGGGATTATGTCTTCTTAAAGAGAGGCCTTGCTTAAAAAGCTACAAAGTATAAGAAAAGGATTTAGGGCAGAGGGGCCTGTGGTTAAGTAGCTGAGGGGTACAGGGAATTTTAGAGCAAAGGATTATTTAAAGCCATAAAGTTCAAAAAATAATTGGTTTAGCACTACTGGGTCAGTGCCGGCGAGGACGCTGTAAAGGCAATTAAGCATGAGCTAATATTCATTTTACTTTGGCTGATTATTGCATGGATCCAGGAGAGAGGGGAAAGAAAACATGCCCCCTCCCCAGCAATCAGGGAGCGCGTTGTTTTGGGTTTCTTTGCCTTATGTGCACGCTGATTTGTTGGGGTGCTCAAAATCCAGGCATCACAAAGAATTTATTAGGTAAAACACAGGAAAATTGTC
This sequence comes from Nyctereutes procyonoides, assembly GCF_905146905.1. Classification (NCBI taxonomy): domain Eukaryota; kingdom Metazoa; phylum Chordata; class Mammalia; order Carnivora; family Canidae; genus Nyctereutes; species Nyctereutes procyonoides. Next base: position 46,774,636 of record NW_026575146.1, read on the forward strand.
ATCTCAAGGCAGATCAGTGCACGTTCTGCTATCCCGGTGACCAAGTAGAAGCCGCTATTAGTTTTAACTTCACTGAGATCATTAGCTGGAGAGGACATAATGTAAAAAAATAAAATAAAATAAAACGCCTGACTTCACCAATGTCGCTGCTAAGCCCAGATCAGGGGCTCAGGACCAGAGCCACTTTGTCCCCTGGAGACATCTGACGATGTCGGGAGACATCTCTGGTTGTCACACCTGGGGAGGTGCTCTTGGCATCTACTGGACCCAGGCCAGGGATGCTGCTAAACGCCAAATGATGCACAAGATGGCCCCCTGCGACAAAGAACCATCAGACCCAAATGTGACCAGTGCTGCCAGTAAGAAATCCTGGTCTAGACGGAGGCAATTGTCTCTCTTTGGGTAGATGAATCTACCCCTTCCTCAAATCCAGAGCTGACAAATGATCAGAGGGCCCCATTATGCTAACCCACACGCTTTTCCTCCCTCTTCCACACGGGGCCTTCCCATAATTGGGGAAATCAGTGATGCCAAGAGGGATGTGCCCTGGCCCAGGGCTGGTGCCTGCCTAATCCATCCAGGATTCTCATACCCAGGAGAGGAGGGAGCTGGCTTCTCTGCAATTTCCACAGGTTCCAAGTGTTGAGGACTTTTGTTCCCTTATCTGAGATTACAGTTCCTCCTGCATGAAGCGGGTTCAGGGAAGTCCTGGTCCTGTGGCTTGCAAGGCAGTAAGAGCCTGAGGCTACAAGATACCATTTTTCTCCCTGGCCAGAGACAATCCCCATCCTCAGGGAGGTTAACACCCTGAACAGGAGTTTCTGCAGAGCTAGTTAAAGCCAAGGGGCTGTGAATCGGGATGATTCCAAGGCCTGGTCATCAACTCTGTGGGAGGGTCTCAAGGATGCTCTTAAGCTCCATTTAAGATAAGACAGAGGGCTACACAAGGGGAGTGAGTGGCCACAGAGGTTCCCTCAAGAATGGCATATGCACCATTCTGGAAATTAAACCAAAGGGGAAACAAAGATGGATGCTTTTATATTAGGTCTTGCTCTACCAGATGAAAACAGATGTGAAATGCCTACCAGCCCTCTGGTTTCTTGGGTATCACTGCTACAGAAAGGCTCGAGGAGGGGGTCACAACGATGACCTGCCCCCACATACAAGCAACACTCAATGCTTGCTGCCAAGGTTTCAATCCTTCTGGAACTGTCCAGAAGGACTGATGACAGATGAAATGGATTCTCATTCCATCTGGTGTGGAATCTCATATACTGAATTCCCGTGGGCATTGCCAAGAAGACCTTAGCAGTACATCAAACCACCACTTCTGGTTAAAAAAAAAAAAAATTATTCACAAGCAGTACAGCTCTTTTAGAATTTGTCTCACGGTTTTTCCGGTCCTTACTGGAAGACTCCTAAAATATATGTATTTATTTTTTATTCTCATTTCATGAGCTAAGTGATTATAATCTGGGAAACCCCACACTTGATTTGTTTTTGTGGGTTTTTTTCCCCACCTCTAACAGCGTTTGGCATGTGACATGCTTTTACAAAAGCCAGTGTGCTCCTTGCATTTCAGCGTTAATGTATAACCTCTGTTAGTCTCATGAAGGACAACCTTTCTAGTTCAGGAGGGGAATTTGGAGCAGGCTTCTTCTCTAAATGAAGGGACCTTTATACAAAGAACACAGACTTTTTTTTTAAGATGTTACTTATTTATTCATGAGAGACACACAGAGAGAGGCAAAGACATAGGCAGAGGAGAAACAGGCTCCCTGCATGGAACCCAATGCAGGACTCGATCCCAGGACCCTGGGATCACGCTCTGAGTCAAAGGCAGATGCTCAACCACTGAGCCACCCAGGTGCCCCCAAAGAACACAGACTCACGTATACACCAAGATAAACTCACTTCCTGTCTATATTCTCAGGGTACGCCTTGAAGGTATTATTTATAGCCCGACACTAGGCCTGTGGGGAAGATTCTCATCCACTGGAGATCCTAGTCCCCAGTGGCCTAGAGCATCGGCTCTATCTGTTAAGTTTCCACAGAGTACTGACTCTGCCTCACAGTGGCAACAAGAAAACCAGGACATATAAGTTGGGGCAGGGATCTCCTGCTACCAATACATGAACCATTTCTCTCTCCATTGATTACATGTGTCGTCAGTTGGGAGGAGTTCAGTCTCAAAGTGACACATGCCCAAGACCTAAGCAACTTGGCTTCAGATTAAATGGCAGCTATACAATCACCACCTTGGGCTTTTACCCATCTACCCCACACAGAGTTCGATCTGAGGCCCAACTTGGTCTGTGGAAGCCACGCGGCTGCTGCCTGTGAACAGTGCTGTTCAGTCACTCGCTGGCTCACGAGTGTTTATTCTACCTGTGCTGTGGGTGTCCAGGTGGGGGCAGAGCTGAAAGCAGCACGCTCCAGGCATCTACCTGGACAGGGAGCACACAACACTTAAAACCCAAGCATTCGGTATAGATCCAAGTGGAACACACAAGAACGACTGGAGAATGTAGAGGTGGAGGGAAGGCAGCAGGACGTCAGGATCTGGATGAGCCTAAAGAACAGATGGATGTGGACAGCCTGCATGCGAACTGGACGAAATTCCAACAGGGCCATAGAGGGAGTGGGCATATTTGGGGGACTGGGAAGAGACTGGAACATGGAGTTCAGCCTGGGAAGTAGAGAGAGAAGATGCCGGAAAGGAGACAGAGGGGTACAGAGACCCTGAATGTCCAGCTAAAGCATTTAAGCTTTACCAGGCTGCACAGATGCATTATGCAAGGATTTAAGTGTAAGATGTACGTGATGCTATAAGAAATAAAACCAGAATGGACTGGACACCAGCATACAAGGCGACTATTGTTGATTCTGTACTCTTGGGGGGGTGGGGAAATCCCAGTATAAAATGGTGTATTGGTCTGCTAAGACAACCCTAACAGGATACCATGGAGGAGGGGGCCTCAGCCACGGAAATTTACTCTCTCAAAGTTCCAGGGGAGGCTTGAAGTCAGAAATCAAGGGGCCAACAAGGTTGCTTTCCTCTTTTTCCTCGGCTTGCGAATGGCACCCCCTCTCGTTGTGTCCTCACATGGGCTTTCCTCCTGTAGGCCCTCACTGAACTTCATCACTTCTTTTAGAAGCCCTATATATCTTCAAATGCAGTCACTTTGAGGATGAAAGACATCACCATATAGATTGGGGAGGGGGTACAATTCCATCCTTAATAAATGGTATGAGATTCGACTCAAGTAGTGACAATGGAAAAGCCAGGGAAAAAACTGGCAAGAGGCTTTGGAAGGACAAATGTAAAGTATTTATGAAGGGTAGAGAGGCATCAAAAATAATGCTAACATAACCAATCCAAAAGCATATTGAGGGGCACGGGGTGGGGTGGGGGGCTGATGCTTCCCAACCAGAAGAGAGAATCCCCTTGCAGGACTTAATATGCCATTACCCTACCCCCCACCCCCACCTCCACTCCCACTCCCACTGGGAGACTCTGGAGTGTCCTAATGCAAGAACAACTCTTCTTTTATTATATATGAATGGTTAGCACTGAATAAAAGGAGTTTTTAGGGTTGGGCAAGAGACTGTAACTATGGAAAATGGGATGAAATTAAATGAAGGGGATTGAGACTTCAGCAAAAAAAAGACCATAATATTGAGCTCTGAGAGACAGAATAATAGTCAGCTTCCTCAAGGAAGTAAGCGCCACCACATTTATTCAGCGACCCAAAGCCAGTTTCAGAATTGCACAGAAGCACATTGAGCAGACCACAGTCAGAGCCTCGAAGCCCCTTCCTTTTCCATCTGCTGATGGAGAGACCAGAGATCCAATGTCCTGGACCAGACCACCACACCGTCTGACCAGCCTAGCTGTTGTGGTGGCCCTTCATCACCTTAACTAAAAGCCAACTCACTCAAAAGCCTGAATCTTGTTCACAAGCTGGCTGAGACTGTGTGGTCCAGGAGCAGACCCAGAGATGAGGACCTGGTCCCTGGGGTTTACCACACATATGCTTCCTGGGGCAGACTGGCAAGAGACTGGGGATACGGGACAGAGAGGAGGCCATGGAGAGGTACCTGCCCAGCAGGTCCTACAGAGACGGTAGCTCCACCCAGGTCCCTCGGGGAACTAGGATGTGCCACGCATGCCTCAGAGCCAGGGCAGAGGAGCTGGGCGTTCCTACTCTCTCTCCCACCAGCTGCTGCTTCAGGACTGCACCAGAGTGATGTCCAGGCACCATAGTCCCTCCAGCTGTCTGGGCAAATCCAGGCAGTCGCAGAGCAGTTTGTGTTAGAAGGAGCTTCAGGTACCTTCTGTTGGCAGTGAGCACATCAAAGCCAGGGGAACACAAAAAGCATAAAAAGAAATTCAGGGGGAACTATGCAACCACACACCCCCTAATTCCATAATTATACTAAAATACATACAAAGGAAAAAGTCATGGGCATACAGAACGATTTAATGTGGTATGCTATCCTAGTGCCATCTAAGATGCCTGTGGCACCTAGCAGATTTTTGGTTTCAAGCATCAGGAACATCCACTCTAACTGGGTTCAGTAATTAAGTAATCTGCTCATTCACATACAACGAGGCCCAGGAGTACTTTGAGTCTCCACTATAGTTTGATGTGCACTCAGCTTCATTTTCCACCACTCTCCCTGGCTCTGCCTTTTTCCATGTGCTAACTTTGTCCTTAATTTGGCTTTAGCAGGACTTAGAAAGAAAGAAAGAAAGAAAGAAAGAAAGAAAGAAAGAAAGAAAGAAAGAAAGAAAGAAAGGAAAGAAAGAAAGAAAGAAAGAAAGAAAGAAAGAAAGAAAGAAAGAAAGAAAAAGAAAAAGGAAAAAAAATGGCTGCAGCTGTTCTAGAAGCAGGGAGATTTTTCACTTTCCTCAGTCATAGAACACAAGTACTGAGGTTCATTCCAACTGCATTAACTTAGGTTCCTTGCTCACTCATGTACAAATCACTGTGGCCAAGGGCATTCGGTCACACTGAGTAGGTTTGAGGGGAGAGAGGAAAAGAGAAGGAAAATCCACCCAAACCATATAACTGATTAACAACAGACAAGAAGTTGCCGATCTCAGGATACCAGGGTGGCCCAGTGGTTGAGCACCTACCTTCATCTCAGGTAGTGATCCCGTGATCCTGGGATCGAGCCCCACATCGGGATCCCCACAGGAAGCCTACTCCTCCCTCTGCCTGTGTCTCTGCCTCTCTCATGAATAAATAAATAAATAAATTTTTTTAAAAGTTGTCAATTGCCACCAAAGCAAGACAAAACTGACCACCACCAAAGGACCTTACACAGGGCATTGGTTTTACAAGTACCATTCCATGACTTGCTGTATGCCCACTTACAAACATGTAACACTTCAAAAAGATGTGCTTCTTATGGAAAGAGTAGATCATAAAACTCTTGGAAAGATATACATCCATTTGTTAACGGAAGACCTCTCTGTGGCAGCATCGTGTTTGGTTTTCAGGATTTTCATGTTAAATTTTTACTTGTGCTTTTTCCTATTTTCCCAAATGTTCTATAATAAAATGTATTATTTTGCAAAGAGAAAGACATCCAGATCTGCATATTTTCCGCAGCATTTGCCCTTTCCTGTAAATCATCCAATAGGGGCAGTGCTTTTGTTAATGAAAGAGGTCCAACAAAATGAAGTGACATGCCCGGGTTCTCAGAGTTACTTTGTACAGGAGTCCATATGAAAATCAAGTATCTCGGTTTCCTTTTTTTTTTTTTTTAAGATTTTATTTATTCATTCATGAGAAACACAGAGAGAAAGAGAGAGGGGCAGAGACACAGGCAGAGGAAGAAGGAGGCTCCTCTAGGACTCAATCCCAGGACCCAGGATCATGCCCTGAGCCACCCAGGTGTTCCAAGTATCTTGGTTTCTATTACAATTCTGTTCCACATCCCCACATCCCATCTTGCCTCCCCTCAGATGATAAGGGCTATCACTCTTTACATACTTCCAAACAAAGACAGTGCTGATACAGGGACCTCTCCACTAGAAACCAGAAAGCCTCACCATTGCCAGGGACTGCCAATACTTGTCACTGCAGAAACAGACAAGGGACCCCTACTGCAGAGGGCTATTAGTGACATGCAGTCCATGAACTACTCCTAGGAGCCCTCAGAAGTGGTGCATGGCTACCAGCTGGTGCCAGTCCTGCTAGAAGGTGAAGCTTGACTCCATTTCTACTGGTTATTTTGAACTTCATTAATTACCAATGCCTGTGTGGCAGAGAATTGATTCAACTGCCGAGGGCAGGCAATCTCTCCACCAACAAGCCCAAAGACGTGCTGGCCTTTCTGATTGCTCTATCGATGGCAGCATCAATGCTTCCCTTGGAAAAATAGCATTAAGGGAAAGATCAAAATGCCAGATCTCTGCCCTTGGTGAACCCCACCAGATGGGATCCTGATAAATAATTGTCACACCCGCACCCTCATTACCACAACTAGGTCTCTCAAAGCTGTTAGGAATAGTTTCTTTTGTCCTTCATGCATTTTCCATGAAGTAGCTGCCTTCCTTTAAACTTGGACCATTATTTCAGATGGCCCAGCCACACAGAATCAGAGAAAGAGTATTCATGGAAAACCTAAGGTCCTTTTAAGGGGACTGAAATCTTCCGACCTCTGTGGCTCCAACATCAGCTGACTTATTGGAGGACATTTTCCTGATCTATGGCTACACCAAATACTGTAGATTTTTCTTTCTAGGTGGTGACACTGAGGGTTAGACTCACAGGAGGACTATGTCTCTGCTTCTTTTACCTTTTGGTCATGTGACTAATTCTGGCCAATTCAATGTGAGTGACAGTGATGCTGTCATTTCAGAGCCAAAGCGCTTCAGCTGACAATGAAATGCTCCATTAGCTCACCTGCACCCTCTCCGTGCAATACATGAGGCATGCTGCAGGATCAGAGAGGCCTCTATCATTAAGCCAACCCTAGGAAGGGTCTCCCAGACCCACAACCAATAGTAAGTGAATAAAAAAGAAGTGTGTTTTAAAGATACTTAAACCCGGGGCACTTAGGTGGCTCAGTTGGCTAAGCGCCCGACTCTTGATTTTTTTCTGGCTGAGGTCATGATCTCAGGGTCCTAGGATCAGGCTACACTCTCAGCATGGAGTCTGCTTGAGGATGCTCTCTCTTTCTCTTTCCCTGCCCCTCCCCTTACTTGCCCTCTCTTACTCTCTCTAAAATAAATAAATATTTAAAAATAAAAATAAATATATTTAAATCCTGTAGTGCTACTGTGGGATAGAGTTTAAAGAAAAATGAAATCAAAGAAGCCAAAGATGGGAGCTACCTAATAAAGAGCAGAGTCAAGAAGGAGAGAAGGAAGGAATAAGAAAGCCTTAAATACCAGGTTAAGACAATTGACAATTAGAAAAGTAGGCACCTTTGGAAAAACCCCCAAGGTCATGTTCAGCAATTTCATACGAGGTTAAAGGTCACTGGTTAAAAAATCACTAATGATCAAATAAACGAGCCATTATCATAACTGAACGACATCTGTGTAAATGGAGTACATAACAATCAACCTGACTGTAGGAAAGTTTTGCCTATTTTTTTTTTTTTTAAGATTAATGTATTTGAGGGACTCTTGGGTGGCTCAGCAGTTGAGCATCTGCCTTCAGCTCAGGTCATGATCCTAGAGTCCTGAGATCAAGTCCCACATCGGGCTCCCCAGAGGGAGCCTGCTTCTTCCTCTGCCTATGTCTCCCTCTGCCTATGTTTCTGCCTCTCTCTGTGTGTCCCTCATGAACAAATAAATAAAATCTTTGGAAGAGGAAGGAAAAAAAGATTTATGTATTTGAGAGAGCAAGTGAGTGAGCACGAGGCAGGGGGCAGGTGAGAGAGAGAAGCAGACTCCCCACCAAACAGGGAGCATGATGTGGGGCATGATCCCAGGATGCTTAACCAACTGAGCCACCCAGGCACCCCAAGTTTTTGCCTATTTTAAATGTAAAGAATAATCACCTATTCCTCTACTGAATAGGAGATGCAGCAATTTTTCCCTCACAAAATATTTTACTTTCAATTATAATCCAGATGCAAACTTCACAGAATTCCAACAAAAATGTCAGAATTTTATTGACCATTCATTTGTTTAGAATATCAGACTTTGTTTTCCATTGGACAGTAAATCAAAGAACTCAAAGAAATAACATTGAGCCAGAATTATTAAGATGCAAACACCTACATTATCCCTTTTAAGACATTTTTCAGGATAAATAGACATCTCCAGAAGGTAATAAGATACACATATCTAAATCCAAAATTTCAAGCAGTAAACATGAAAAATGATTCTTTGGTAAATTAAAATTCACATTTTCTAATAAAGTTGACAAGAATCTACATATATACACACTTACATATTTTATTATGCTTTGAGGAAATCCAACAAGAAGAATCACAATAAATGTACCATGTTTCAATATTTCCAAAGCTTATATTCTCCTGAGTACTGACAATGAAAATACTTACTTTAATTTGACCCAAAACTATGGGTTTGCTTCAGAATGTATAAAATTGTCAGTTTCAGACTCTACCTGCTTTCCCCTTCTGCATTTCATTCCTGGTTTCTGCATTCCCCTCCCTTTCTAGCCTGTAGCATTTTCAATTAGACTCAGGACTGAATTTCAGCAGAAGACAGAGCCCCCCACTAGGAGAATGGGATGCCATCTGCAATCCTTAGTAAGCTGTGCCTCTAACCACATAAAAAAATGCCTAAGGAATCAACCAACAAAAACATGTCCATTGAGCAGGAACACTCTAAAAGGATTCCAAACTCCATGGTTCACATGTTGTTGTTTTTTGTTTTAAGCAGCTGAAAGCCAAGAAAATAAATTTTGGGATGGGAGGAGACACAATAGAGAACTGTCCATCTTCCTTTCCCACACGTGACTCTCTCTGCTTGGACTTCTCAGGGATCCCAACACACACCACAATACCAGTACTTATTCCCAGCCCCTCACAAACACTCTTCCAGTTTCTTTTCCTGTTCAGATCCTACATGTCTTTCAGAGCCCAGTTCACGTGCCATTACCGCCACAAAGCCCACATGAAAGCTCAATCCTCTGGGATCTTTCTTCCTCTAAGTATCCGTTGTTCCAATCTTCTTTTATCACACAGTTAGGATAGAGCTGGTTTGCCATTATTTCTATGTGATTAGTCTTGTTCTTCCACTTAGAGTCCCTAACAACTCTGTATATCTAGCATGACACTGATTACATAGCAGAGGCTCCATTTAAATTTTTAAGAAAATTATGTATAATATTTACGATGGAATGATAAAAATAGAAACTTAAGAATTAAAGTTCAGTTTCCTCAACATAAGCATAGATCAGTCTTTCCATCTTAATTGTGACCAACCCAACCCTCAGGACCTGATTCATTATTTAAGAACCCATAAATAACTGATTTTTAGATATTCTTTCCTTCTTTGAGAAGACCAAAGGTTACAGTCTTGGGCTTTGACAGTAACATACCAATACATGAAAATGTTTTGGGGCAATGTGGCCTGAGAAAAGCAGCTCAAAAATCATGCCAAGACTGAGTTTCTTTAGGGGATACTAGTATAGAAGCAAGGCTCCATTCTTAAAGGAATATGGATTTTCTGGAACCCTTGGTTTCAGTAGTAGTAGCTTTTGACCGTTATGCAGCAACCACTGAGGGGTATGTCAGACAAAAATTCTGAAAACCTAACATTAATACACATTCGTGAGAAATTTTGAAATTCAATTTAGTTGTTACTAAACAGAAATCTATCACTGAAAACAAGCTGACTAGCCAGTGATAGGGGAATAGGTGAGTTAAATCTAATTCACACTGTTAATGCCATTCTTCCCCTCCCATCTTATTTAGCAGCCACACTGCTTGGACAGAATTTCCCTCAACCCCAAAACAAGCCAACCCACATCATCTCATCTCCCACCCCCACCCCAACTCCTTGCTACCATGATTCTATCAGTTGTGGGCAAAAACTCTGCTAATCAGTTAGAGTAGCCTCTGGCTACCATGACTGATTGAGGTTAGTCCAAAAGGAAACAACTTTTGTTTGATAGTTTGGGGAAAAGATCTCTGTCTGCAAAGTCCAGTGCTGTAGAGTGAATTGCATCCCCCCAAAATTCCTGTGTTGAAGTTCTAACCCCCTGCATGATTCTATGTGATAGACGGGTCTTCAGGAGGTACTCCCGTTTCTGTGAAGTGATGACAGGGAGGTTCTCATGATAGGATGCACACCCAGACACCAGACACCAAAAGCTCTTTTTCTGGAGATGGAGACCTCTGGAGAAGGGCAGACCTCTTGAGAGAAAGAAATGGAAACAATGGCCTTATGGTATCATACCTAAGCCTACTTGAACTGTGGGATTTTTTTCATTTGCAAATAAAAAAACATCTTAATATGTAGAAATTATATATGCACATGGTTAAGGATGAAAACACTGAGGAAACATGAAAACATTGAATTTTGAGAATAGCGAGATGGATGGGTTTCCTCTTATTTCAAAATTGGTTAACCTTCATTAAGGTCTTTTAAAAAGGTCAAATACATGCATTATCTCATTTAATCCCCTTTGTACAAGGAGGAAACTGTAACTGCAACTTTTTTTTTTTTTTTAAGGAAGGGGATGGGGGGTGGGGGGCCAGGGAAAGGTGAAAAGAGAATCTCAAGCAAGCTCCACATCCAGCACTGAGCCCAACAGGGGGCTTGATCTCATGACCCTGAGATCATGACCTGAGGTGAAAATCAAGAGTCAGGTGCTTGACTGACTGAGCCGCCCAGGCGCTTCTGTAACTGCAACTTTAATGTTGTCTGTTCCATAATTTAAAACTTGCACAACAATTGAGCTGTTAAAAAGATTAGTTTGTTTGCTTCTGGAAACTATCCTCCTACAGAATATAACAATACAAAGGTAGGGTGATATGAATCACTGTCTCCAACATATGAAGGGCAGAGGGACAACCTCTCATCCAAGGAACTTTACAAAGGAAAGATAGCTCCAGATGCTACTAACGTAAGGATCATTTAATCTTGCCCTCTATTATAGTAACATTTGTAAGGTTCATAGAAAAGATGGCCATAATACCAGGAATATGGTAAAGATTCACTAAGTATTTGTTGAACTTGATGAACAATCATACATCTAATCCCTTGCAAGGAACTGCATTCCCTTAATATTATTTATTCAAATGGTTCTTTTGAATAGTTTCAGTTTGAATGCTCCAATATGGAAATGCTAACTACTACCAGACTCCAGAGCAAACTGTCATCTCATGACTATCTGGAAGTCTATGAGCTTTTAAATGTTGATCTAGATAGCTTCCATTTGTTACTCCATACCCACTCTCAACCCTTTCTACCCTGTGACACTGACAAGCTTCCAGTTGGGTTTGGTCAAGAGAGAGACCAGACAGTAGGAAAGAGAATGAGGTTGGAATATCTCTCTGGCTCTTCCTCTGCAAGGCCACCCCAGACTGGTCATCAGCCACTTCTACCCAGCCTACCCCATATCCAGATTCTGGGAGTCAGTACCTTCACTGCAGGGGTAGTAGCAACAGAACCTCACTAGTCCCAGCATACTACACAATCACCTGTGACTCTGCTCTACTTCTTTATAAACAATCTATCAAATTCATTACATATCATCCAACTATAATATAATATTTGGTTTTTCAGGACACCAACGGAAACAAACATGCTGCCCACTTGATTTGGTAATGCAATTAAAATATAGGAAGGACATAAATACTTTTCTAAAAAAATAAGATATAAAAGTTATGCAGCTGTGGAAGATATGTCTCACATTTTGACTTAGTGGCAAGATATTAAATCTTACACTAGCTGTATCTAAAAATTTTTTCAGATCTCCATAAAAACCAAAAAATACTGGGGAAAAAATTTAAGTCATCACACCCAATGTAAAGGCCACCCTAATTTCTTCTGCCATTCAGAATTTAAAGTCTCACCCTTAGCCCAAAGTACAAATAGGTTGGAAGAAGAGGACTTATGTGATTTACACCCAACTTTGTAAGTCAAAGTTAGAGGGATCTGCAGAAAGCACACCTTGGGAACAAAAGGAAGGTGTTAATTTGTCAGGGAAACAGAAAGCATTAAAAGAACCTAGCCCTGGGGAGCATGGGTGGCTCAGTTGGCTCACCCTACTTCTGATTTTGGCTCAGTTGCCTCACCCTACTTCTGATTTTGGCTCAGGTCATGATCTCAGGGTTGTGAGATTGAGCTCTGAATCAGGCTCTGTGCTGGACATGAAGCCTGCTTAAGATTCATTCTCTTCCTCTCCTTCTTCCCCTCTCCTCTGCTTGCTCATGCACTGTCAAAAAGAAAGAAAAAGAAAGAAAGAAAGAAAGAAAGAAGAAAGAAAGAAAGAAGAAAGAAAGAAAGAAAGAAAAGAAAAGAAAGAAAAGAAAAGAAAGAAAGAAAAGAAAAGAAAAGAAAAGAAAAAAAAGAAAAGAAAAGAAGCCTAGGCTTGAGCTTAAGGGCAACAGGATAGGAGAAGGCAATAGTGTCCACAATCAAACACCCATTGCCAGTTAAAGGAACCTCCATGTGGAGATGCCCTGATATTAAACCATTACAGACAGTTATGCAGCTTTTCTACTATACAGCTCCCAAGGGCACCATTCACTGTGCTGAACAGAAAGGCTACTTAAGAAACAGACCTGGGACACCTGAGTGGCTTAGTCCATTAAGTATCTGCCTTTGGCTCAGGTTATGATCCCAGAGTTCTGAGATCGAGCCCCATGCCAGGCTCCCTGTCTGCTTCTCCTTCTCCCTGTCACTTGCTTGTGCTCTCTCACTATCTTTTTCTCTCTCAAAATCTTTAAGAGGCAGGAAGACAGAGAGAGAAAAAAGAAGAAAAAGAGAGCAAGAGAGAGAGAAACAGTCCTGCTGCATCTAAGTCAGATTCCACATCTTCACACGGTACCTCAGCATGATTAGCTAGACTAGATGTCATGCCCTGCTTGCCAACCTCAAGCTTCCTTAACTGAATTCCATCACAAGAAACATGAAGAACAGATACAACCTTTTGGGGGGTTGTGTTTGTGTGTGTACACTCCCTCAACTTACTTCCAAATATCCAAAGGCTTATAAGTCTTTTATGAGAGTAACAAGCAGAAATTGGGCTACTCTAAGACTAGCTTCAAAGACTGTTGGGGTATGTGCGTAGATATAATTTGAATTGTCTCTACCATAAAAAATTCTGGATCTTTAGTGGGAAAAATTTCAAAGATCTGGCAACACTAGTTTCACATCCCCAAAACACTACCATCCCTGGGACTAGGACAATTGTCCTTTAGACTAGGCTTTCTACCACCTGCCTAACTGACTATATTAAACGATGACCTCTGGAACCATCTGAGTGAGCCAAGCCTAAAAATTCAGGGGGTTCCTGACCTCTCCTTTCACCTTCCCTAGGGAAGAGTGACAAGACACTCACTGATACAACAACCTTCAAGGCTCACTCTGATGAGACCTGAAATTTTCAGACCCTTGTGAACGAATGACAATCTCTTTGATCCTAAGTGGCATCAGCTTTACCTTAATGATGCCAACAAACAGTAACTTCCATAGAGTATAGAAAGGCTTCTAAAGAAAACTGTAAATTCCATTCTCTCTATATTTTGAAAGTTTCAAGTTCACAAGGAGCCATTGAGTGAAAAACCCTTTAAAAAGTGGCACATTGTTTTAGGCTTCACTCTGCACTAAAGTCTGACTTTAGTCCAGATTTCCCAACTCTTTTCTCCACCCCACTCCCAATCCCATCCTGTTGCTGAGAAAATGTGCTCTCACCCTCCGTTCAACCCCTTTGCTTTGAGGGGTCCAGATTTGCCCCACATTTACTTGTCTTTGGAGCTTTATATCTAGCTCCACTGGGCCTCTGGCAGGAATAGAGGAGAAAAATACAAGAGCTTTTCATGAACCAAAAGGGGAGCCACCCCTTTTTCAACTCTGTAAGTAAGACTACCACGATGAAGAAAAAAGTGGGTCCTGATGAAACATTGGTGAACTTCTCAGCACATTAGCCTCTAGAAGTGGAGAAGAAATCTTTTAGCATTTCAGTCAGGCTGACATCAAGAAGTGGAGACTGTTGCTTCTAAGGCAAGGTAGAAAATGGGAATGGGAAAGTGTCAGCTTGGCAGTAAGAACCGAAAAGAAAAAAGAAAAAAAAAAAAGAACCGAAAAGAGGTTGAAAGGCACTTTGGGAGTTCAAGGGCTCAGTTTCTTAAATATCATGGGTGGCGAGAACTGGGCAGGACCTGAAATCTCATCTAACCCCAATTCCAAGATGAGAAAATGAAGCCCAGAGCCATTATAAATTGTTTAGCTGGGAGAACTGTCTTGTCAACCCCTAGACCCCAGCACTCTGCCCAGTGCACAGCACAATGGCTGGTTGATTAGCTAGTTAGTTGGCTGAATGAAAATATGGCAGAATTTGAACTGAAACTCAAGGGTTTTACAGCTAGTGTTTCCCAACCCCAGTGACCATCAGAATTACCTAAGAAAGTTTCTAAATCAATGCCTGGAACCTACCCCAGGCCTCTTAAATCACAATCCACAGATGTGGGAGCCTAGTGATGTTAACAACCTCCCCCCTGTTCATTCCAATGATCATTCAGGCTTAAGAACCACTGTCCTAGGGGCACCTGGGTGGCTCAGTCAGTTAAGCATCTGCCTTTAGCTCAGGTCATGAACTCAGGATCCTGGGATTGAGCCTCACATGGGGCTCTCTGCTCAATGGGGAGTCTGCTTCTCTATCTCCCTCTGCTACTCCCCCTGCTTGTTCTCCCTGTCGAATAAATAAAATCTTAAAAAAAAAAAAAAGGAACCACTGTCCTAAACAATGCTACTTTGTCACGTCTAACACCTCAGACAGCATGGTGTTTGTTCCACCAAGTCAGATTGCTACACACAGAACCACATCTCCTTATACAGTTAGGAAGTCAATGATCTCCAAGTCACCACTAAAAAGAAATTTCTGGAGATTTTATTTCTTTTTTCTTTTTAAGATTCAAGATACTTTTATTAGACACCTGTCATTTCTAACACATTTGCTAGGTGGTATAGGCAGTTCAACAATGAATAAAATAAGATCTCAAAGAGCTGACAATTTAGCATATGATATAAACAAAAAATCTTAACCAAATTTTTCAAAAAATATTAATGCATCAATGTCTGAATGAAACAACACAGAATAGGGATCCCTGGGTGGCGCAGCGGTTTGGCGCCTGCCTTTGGCCCAGGGCGCGATCCTGGAGACCCGGGATCGAATCCCACGTCGGGCTCCCGGTGCACGGAGCCTGCTTCTCTCTCTGCCTGTGTCTCTGCCTCTCTCTCTCTCTGTGTGACTATCATAAATAAATAAAAATTTAAAAAAAAATGAAACAACACAGAATAAAGAAATCTAATTCCTAAAACATTAGACTATGAAGAAAAATTATGAATTTTGTCCAAGACATAATAAAAAACTATAATCCAGAGAGTACATTTTTATTTTTTTTATTGGAGTTCAACATATAGCATATCACTCAGTGCTCATCACCCAGTAACCCCAACCCCCCCCGCCCCCTCCCTTTCCACTACCCCTTGTTCGTTTCCCAGAGTTAGGAGTCTCTCATGATCTGTCACCCTCACTGATATTTTCACTCATTTTCTCTCCTTTCCCCTTTATTCCCTTTCACTATTTTTTATATTCCCCAAATGAATGAAACCAAATGAAGGACCGTTTGTCCTTCTCCGATTGACTTGCTTCACTCAGCATAATACCCTCCAGTTCCATCCACATTGACGCAAATGGAGGGTATTTGTCGTTTCTAATGGCTGAGTAATATTCCATTGTATACATACACCACATCTTCTTTATCCATTCATCTGTCAATGGGCACCAAGGCTCCTTCCACAGTTTGGCTATTGTGGACATCGCTGCTATAAACATCGGGGTGCAGATGTCCTGCTGTCTCACCGCATCTGTATCTTGGGGGTAAATCCCCAGCAGTGCAATTGCTGGGTCATAGGGCAGTTCTATTTTTAACTCTTTGAGGAACCTCCATACAGTTTTCCAGAGTGGCTGTACCAGTTCACATTCCCACCAACAGTGCAAAAGGGTTCCCCTTTCTCCACATTCTCTCCAACATTTGTTGTTTTCTGTCTTGTTAATTTTCACCATTCCCACTGGTGCGAGGTGGCATCTCATTGTGGTTTTGATGAGTATTTCCCTGATGGCAAGTGATGCAGAGCATTTTCTCATGTGCTTGTTGGCCATTTCAGAGAGACTGGTGGGGGAAGGGGTGGAGGGAGAGAGAGAAGCAGGCTCCCCACTGAGCACAGAGCCTGAGTTGCCTTGATTCCAGGTCCCTGAGATCATGACTTGAACCGAAGTGACATGCTTAACCAACTGAGCCACCCAGGCACCCCTGAAAATTTATCTAAATAAAGGACACAATTTTCAGGGCAGTTTCCATTTTTATTTAACCCAAACTGAACTGGGCGGCAGGAGGGGAGTCAATTTTGACTGAAACAGTACAATTCAGTAGCACTTAAAGGGCATAGGATTAATCAGCATGAAAAAATATGTTTAGTGTGGATACACCAAACTTAATGAAATTGCCACGGAACCAGGATAGTCAGAGGCAATGATATGAAGAAAGACTCAGAGTCTCACTTAATTTTAATCTGGGGGCAGGGGGTACCGAGACTCAGATTTGAACCAGACTCAGAGGCTTTGTCTCTTCCAGTTTTTATCAAGAGAACTAGCAGATTGGCTATAGGAGTGATTAACTTTGGGAAGCAGAGAAAAACATGTTTACTTCAAAAGGTAAAAGAATAATCGGCTATTGACTCAAGGAGCTCGGAGCGGAGGAGCTGGATCTGGAAAACAATGTGGTCAAGACTCAGGACCTCCTGCATCCCCAGTGTGCGGAGGACTATGAGATTCAGTTCTCAGATAGGCTCCGCGGCTGGTTCCCCACAATGAAACCATTTCCCCCAGCCTGACAATGAAGCACCACATGGTCTGCATAGAAGGGGTCTTTGCAGATACCTTGGTTTAATGGAGATGCCATGGCCAAGGATTCAGAAAGTAACATAACTGAATTAGGTCTTCATTAATATGACAAAGAGGGTATTTTTTCATTCAAACAATAACCAAGTTTTACTTCATTAACAAGTTGGGGGCGTGGTTTCCCCCTCCCATTAAAATCTGTCTCAAAAAAGTCTAGCATTCATCATGAGCTTATTCAGACCTATCTGGGATCTCCTGTGATCAGGAACAGCAGGTAAGCTTGGGTCATGTTAAGTCAGACAGTAACAGGTTAATTAACCAGGAACCATTCTCGAAAGTACATTCCAAAGATAAACACATTTATGTTCACAAGGTTCTTTTAGCTCCCCAAAATAAGAGATGCTGTGTCCTATTCATAACTTCCTTGGTTTTCATTTGTCCTCATATCCGTTATGTAACACACAAGAAGCTATATATCCTGCTTCATTCATTCATTTACTTTAAATTTATATAGAAAGATAAATATATTTATATTTATAAATATTTCATTTCCCTAGTCCAAAGTCTACATTCCTACACTTAAGTAAAAGGGGGACAGAAAACAGAACAAAACCTCTTTTCATCCTCCTTTAACTTAAATCTCTAACTCCTCGTCATCAGTATATTCCAAAAGCAAGTGTTTTTCTGGAGATCTAATGTAGAGCATGGTGACTGCAGTTAATAATACTATAGTATATTTGATATTTGCTGAGAGTAGATAAGTATTTTCACCACAAAGTTGACTATGTGAGGTGACAGATGTTAATGAGCTTGACTGTGGTCATCATTGCACAAAGTACATGTATATATACAACGATCACCTTAGAGGCCTTAAATATATACAATTTTTGTCAATTATACTGCCAAGCTAGGGGGAAAAAAGGCAAATCTTCAAGCAGGCAGAGATGGCTCTGTCCTGTGGGCATCATGAATAACGACTCCCCTTCCTGGCACCTGTCTCAAGGCCCCCGATCCACTACCAGAACTCTCCAAAGTCCAAACACAAGTTTTTAAATTATCCAACCCCCTCAGCTCCTGAAAGATAGGAAAGAAAAAATGAAGGAAGGGGAGAGCTTATGGTGGTAAGAATGTGCTAAAGCAGATACACAAACCAATAAACACAAGTTAGTTCAGAGTCAGGGCCACCACGGAGCTCTTAAACCAGGCCCGTTGTGTTTTGATCTTGCGGAAGCACATATGGCCTTCCATTAGCGGGTCTCAGAGCAGTGGGCAACGTTACCATACCATATGTGCTGATCGCAACAACAGGGTTGATTTATGTTAGTGAGCACAAGGTTTTTTCTTTGTATTTCATCTCTTTATTATTTCAAGAGAAATGTAAGGGTAGATTTATTCTGCCATTAAGAGAAGCTTCCTAGGGTTTGTTTGTTTAAAGTTGATAGTTTCAAGTAGGGTAGAGCAGATCTGTTTCTTATAAAAATTTGGGGAAAGGCTAGGAGTTTCTTCTCCTCCCCTCAATGAGAGCAGATTCACCCTCATCCTGACCCCCACCTGAAGTTCATTCTAGAACCATGGACAAGGAGCCAAGACAAGAATACCAGAGAGTAGTCACTCTGTAAGTTTAATGTTTACAGGTGGCCTCTCCTGGTTCCTCTACTTCTTTTTTCACCATGAGGTTTAACTCTGGCCAGGGATGAATGACTTAACAGGCTAATCAGGGAAATTCCAAGGATGTCAAATTACTAGGTAGTCACCCTGGAGACCTTCATCTTCCTAGCAGACTCTAAGATCCTGCCTCTCCATAGCTCTGAACCCTGGATCAATAATCAGCTGCCAAGCATGTTAAAAGAAAGAGGAAAGTAGGGGTTTCAGTACTGGCACACAGAAAGAGAGGGTATCATTGCTTGTGCCATGTGAAAATAAGGTATCAGGAGCTGCTTCCACATGCCAGAGGATTCAGTCACCTTTGGTCCTTTGAGGTTGGAAAACCATTTATCCTGATGATCTCTATGCCTCTATCCCACTAGATGTCGCTCCCCATTTCTGAACCCCAACTAGTCAGCACCCTCCTACAGCACCACAGCCTACAACTTCACTTGCCTCCCAATGGAGGTGTCCAATTTTCTATTAGATCACCTGTTTCCTTTAATCAACACACATTAAATAGGTAGAAAACATTCTAATGAATGCTGGCCCTGATGTATGGGGACTAACAGCTATTCTAGAGCTAGTAAACTATTGGTAATGATAAATTTTCAAAAGACTGATTTGAGAGAGAGAAAACACGAGGAGTGGGGAGAGAGAGAGATGGAGAAGCAGACTCCCTGCTGAGTGCAGAGCCAGACAAGGGGCTGGGTCCCAGGACCCTGAGATCATGACCTAAGCCAGAGTAAGATGCTTAACCAACTGAGCCACTTGGGCACCCCAATAATAAATTTCTTAAAAAAATAAATACAGAATGAAATTCTAATTGGTAGAAAGGCAAAGTAGCAGACAAAGGGGAAAGAATTTTTTTAAATATCACAAAGAAGCACATTTTAAAACTGAACTTTAGGGGCTCCTGGGTGACTGAGTCGATTAAGTTTCTGCCTTAGAAACTAAGAGAGGGGTCATGTCTCCCCTCTTTCGCCCTCACCATAGTCCCATTCACAAAGCACATGTACAATACTGGAATTGTAGAAAGCGTGTGGGCACAGGTAAGTCATTGAACAAGCATCTACTAGGCACTTATGAGGTTTCACAGAATACCTGAAACTTAGGAGACAAGACTGTGAAGAAAACTTATCAACTCTCTGTGGAGATTACATTCTAGTGGTGAAAGGCAAACAACAAGTAAACTAACCAATGATAATTTCAGATGATGAGACAGCATTATGAGCTATTAAACATCAAAGAGAATTAGGGGGTGGGGAATGACACAGGGGTGACCTAGTAAAGATCATTAATGAAATAATCTCTGAAGAAGTGGTATTAACTCTGAGAATTAAAACCCAGGGGCAGGCACATGCTTTAGTATTTGAAGCACAGAAAAGCAGCCAGTATTGGCAAAAACCCAGTAAGTACTAGGAGACTGTATAGCATGCATGAGCCTAAAATCCAGGACAGAGGCTAGGATAAATATTCAGAATTTTATTCTGATTATGATAAAGTTTCAGCTGTGTTAAGTAGCTTCTTAGAAAAGAGACCTGTTTGGGACATGATTATATGATGCAGCAAATGAGGCTTTTCTAGTTCCTACCTAATTGTTTCATGCTCATATAGCACATAAGACTGTCAAAGCAACCAGCTCCTGTGGTTGATGTTCAGAACTGTATCCAAGGAATGTGTTTTCCTCAATGAGAAAAAAATTCAGGACTTGCCTATAACTCCAGAAAGTAGAAAATCAGATAAAATCTATGGGTTTATTCAACGTGAAATGACTATAAAGATTCAAGGTAGTGAGTGGGCCATCTTGCTTTGAATTCTAAATGTCTTCTCAATCCAAAGAGATAGGAAATCTCATCTTTGATGGTCAAAGACCATTTCTCTTTGTATTAGAATTCAAACGCCACAGTTACTAGGGTTCATACTAATCTCTGGGAAGTAAAATTTTATAAAGACCGATCTAAACTTCAAGAACCCAGAAAATCAACATTCCCAGGAAAGGGAGTGTGCTATCCTAGCACTGTGTCCTTCCATGTGTCATCAGGAAAACAAACCACTCTAGGTATTTCAAACAGAGGGAATTAGATACTGGCAATGAGAAAAATCTGCAAAGAGCAGACAGAGAGAAAAGCAAACAGGTATAATAGTCAGAGTAATTGCAAATATTTGCAAGAAGTGGATCCCATCCCCAGAACTGTGCATCAAAAAGGAAAAGACCTCTCAGAGTCCATGATCTCTATGTTGTTGCCACAGCACCCAGTGCTGGTGGTGGTAGAACCACAGCTGTGGTTTCTTTGCAGTAAGTGTAGAGCTTAAAGTTGCCCACAGCAGTCACTGATGCTAGGGGAACCAGAATCCGCAGGTGCTTTGTTGCAGGTGTGCCCACTGCCTGGCAGGATGCCAGGAGTCTGGACCTTTCTGCCACCACTATTGCCTCTGGGGGACTTCAGAAGCACAGAAATTATTATCTCATTCCTTTCTCCTACCTTCTCATCTCCACCATGGCCTCCCATTCGCAGAGGAAGCCATGCGGCAAGGCAATTTCAATAATGGAGTTTGCAGATTTCTAGCCCCCGAGGAACACACAGGGCACAGAAGAGGCGGAATGAGCCAGGAACTGGTGTAGAGATAAACAGCACTCCTCATCTTGGGCTTCATTGTTCGAAGTCTTAGGAAGCCACAGTAAATCAATGCTGCCTGGAGACATTCTGAAAAGTGTTTGAAACTAAAGAGAAAAGGGACAATATCAAAATCCAGAGAACAGAGGAGGAAAGGCTCATGAGACAATCAATAAATAATGCTTCAGTTTTGGTTTTTTAAGACTTTGTTTTTCTGGGATGCCTGGGTGGCTCAGGGTGTGATCCCAGGGTCCTGGGATCGAGTCCCACATCAGGCTCCCTGCAGGGAGCCTGCTTCTCCCTCTGCCTAGGTCTTTGCCTCTCTCTGTGTGTCTCTCATGAATAAATAAATAAAATCTTAAAAAAAAAAAAGATTTTGTTTTTCTAAGTAATCTCCACACCCAACGTGGGGCTCGAATTTACAACCCTAAGATCAAGTCACACGCCCTGCCAACTGAATCAGCTAAGCACCCCTTCAGGGCTCCCTTAGCATCCCATCTCCTTCTCAAGCTACCTTCCTAGGCCAATCATGTCTCACTCACTCTAAAGTGTAAATGATCAATAATAATTTCAAGAACAAGTCAGGCTAGTAAGCAGGAGAAATTTGTAATAACATCAACAAAAGCCATTTTTAAAAAATAATGTTTAAGATGTTCTACATGCCAGGACAGAAAATATTGTCCTCTATCTTCATATAATCTAAGGGGAAAAACATATGGTTCAAATAAGTAAAATACCATGTGGAACATATAGAACAGGTAAACACAAAGGAGCACTAGCCCAATGAAAATTTGACATAGTTTCTCAACCTCAGTATTATGGGCATTTTAGGCTAGCTAATTCTTTGTTGTGGGGGAAGAGGGGCACCTAGCCTGTGTATTAGACAATGTTGACCAGCATTCCTGGCCAGTAGCACCCAAACTTGTGACAACCAAGCATTTCTCCAGCCATTTCCAAATGTTTCCCCAGGGGCAAGATCTAAAGTATCTTAAATGTAAGGGAAGAGTTGAATATCTGTAGGGATTGCCTAATGAAAGAGGAAGAGAGGAATTTCAGACAGAAAAGCTGATCACAGGCCAAGGCAAGAATACATAAACCAGTGCTGGCTGGAGCATAGGCTGTGAGGAAGAGCCCAGAGAAAGAAAGCTGGGAGGCAGAAAGTATGTCCTATGCCACGCTTCAAGTTTGGCCTTTCACCTCTAGACAATGGGAGCCACCGAAAGATTGCGTACAGCAGTGACCTATTCGATTGTGCATTTTGGAAGCATCTCCTTGGTGACTGTGTTGTAACAGAATAAGGGTAGGGTAGAGGAGGTACAAAGGAAGGAACATAGCTAACTGGTTGCCATCACCCTGACAAGATAACAAAGACTGATATGAAGGCCCTAAAGGCCAGATGAGAGATACTTCGATTATTTATACTTCGATATACTTTTAGACACCGTGACCAGGAGTCCCAGGAACCTTCACCAGGATGAAGTTAGGAAGCTCCATGAGTCTGACTGCAAGGAGCAATAAGGATGGAAAACAAGAGTAGACAATTCTTTCAAAAACCATACTGCCAGGGCACCTGGGTGGCTCAGGGGATGAGCATCATCTGCCTTTGGCTCAGGTCATGATCCCTGAGGCCCTGGGATGGAGTCCCACATTGGGCTCCCCACAGGGATCCTGCTTCTCCCTCTGCCTATGTCTCTTTCTCTGTCTCTCGTAATTAAATAAAATCTTTAAAACAAAGAAACAATCATACTGCCAATCTTGCCATGGTGAGATAGAACATGCTTATAGGTTGAGAGAACAGATTCAGAAGAGGAATGATTAATAGGGTCAGTCCCTGAGGAAAAGAGGAACTGAAGCATGGTGAGAGAACTGCTTTGAAAGGATGGAAGGACACATCTGACAGGGAAGGGTTTGAAGTACATGTGTTCAGGCAACAGAACCTCCGAGCCACCTCCGAGAAGTAGGAGCCAAGGCTACCCAAGAATTATATAAAATGAGATCTTTTGAAAGAAATAACTAAATTCAGCATTCTGGGGAGGAGTGAACATTTCTGAGAGCTGCCACAGGAAGTTGGAGAAAAGTCACCAACAAGAGAGGGCTGACCAGGCAGCTTTGAGGACCCAACTGAGATCCGACCCTACTTATTTTCAGAGGGTCCTCTTTGTAGGGATGTGCAATTTTTCTGGGCTGTACCCAGCAGCTCAAGTTTGGAGCAGACGGAGTTTGGGTCAACCCTGACTGCATCACCCAATAGCTATGGTAGAAATGAGGCTATGGAAGCTGCTAGGTCACACCTTTAGACACTGGCAGTGTCTACTTCTGGCTTTTGCAATATTCACTCTCGGAGCCCTGAGCCACCATGTAAAGAAGTTCAGCTGCCCTGCTGGAGGGACCACGTGGAGACAACACAGAAAGAGGTGCCCAGCTAAGCCCTGCATTCAGCCACTTGCAGCCATCCAGGTGCCAGGCACGTAAGCAAAGCCATCTTGGGCCTTCCAGACTACTTGAGCATTGCGTTGATCTGGTCCATGCAACGTGGAGCCCGAATTCCAGGCCCACAGCATCATGATGGAAATGGTGGGAAGTTGGGATCTCAGTCAAGTTGGAGAATTCAGAAGTATGGCTGTCCTGAGTTTGGCACAGCCACAGTCTTACCCTGGGAGTGGGCTGCTGGGCCAGGGGGTGAGAAAGATCCTGGAGATGTTATAAATGTGGGGGAGAACCATTATTGAAAGAGTGGGGGAAAAGGAAAAAAAATATTACTTAGGTTCAACTTATTGCTAATCATTTCTGGCTGTTACTATTCAAAAAAAAAAAAAAAAGGATTCAAGGAGGAAAATTGTTCACTACCAGTCACCTCAGCTGCCACTGTGATGCCTGGTGACACATAATTAGAAAACAAATGACAGATTAGTTTAATAATATTCATTAACAACTAATGAAACTGACAGTGTTTCCTACTGAAAGCAGGTCGGCTGTGTGCGGATTTTAAGCAAGTTCTGCTCCTCCCCTCCACCCTGCGGTCCCCTCCCCTATCTGCCTTTCAGCTTCTGAGCGAGGGGAGGAGGGAGGGCTGCAAAAGAGTCACAAAACCAGGTGTGTCCAGGGTGAGATGATTAAGGAGACAAAGAGAACAAGAGACAAAAAAAAAAAAAAAAAATCAGAGTGGGAGAAAGAGATTCCTTGGGGTCCAGGGAGGAGGAGAAAGAAGGAGGTGAGTTTCACCTCCCTGCCCCTGCACCAGCTGTCTCAGGACATCCAACCATTCTCCAAAAAAGGGGAAAAAATTTTTTTTCTTTTTGCCTCAGGGAAGAAACAGTTAACAGAAAAAAAAAATCAGTGCTTCTTTTCAAGCATTGTTGTTTTTTTTTTCTTAAGAAAAAAATTATCCTAAGCAAGAATTTTAACGATATGCAGAAATCATAGCTGTCTTGCTGAATCGCTGTAGGACTGACCCCCCTTGACAGTTCTTAAATTATTCAGCTATCAAGGGCCTGCTAAACATTAAATTAAGCATCCTCTCTCCCCTGTCCTAAACCATTAAGTTATGCAAATGCACAGATAATGGGGCATATGACAGCTGGAGGCATTAATCACGCAGCTCTGTCTCTGGGCTGTTGTTCTGTAGAAACTGCATCTGCCAACAGACGGAACAGCCACAATTAGATCTCACTTAATGGAATGAGGAGACACTACCTAGCCCTCCACGCTCGTGTTAGGTTGTAGACCTGGGAGTGAAGGAGGCACTGGGGAGATCCGCGCTCGCGTTCTCCCTCCCCCCTGCTCTCTTTTTAATACCTGCTCCTCCAATTGAAATGAAAAATTACCTGTAATTGTTAACATTTGCAAACAAAACCTGTCAGAAGACAAACCTGCTGTTTACAATGGATGTTTTTGTTGTTCCTCAGTAAGGTTCTTTGGGGAATTTCCTTCATTTGTTGTTTTTATTTATTTTATGTATTTATTTATTTTTTAACTAATTCTGTCTCTGAGAGGAGGCTGGGGCTTGGGAGTGGGGAAGAAACCGAATTCCCAGTCCAGCCTTGAAATTGCCACCTTGAAGATGCAGACCATCTCGCCCCAAGAGGCCTTTTGCTGGAACATTCACCCGCTTACCTTGTACTCCTCTGCTCCAGCACCTACCCATAATGAAAGGCAGACCGCCTCTTAGCTATGCTCCACCCACATGTCCCCCAGGAAGCAGTGAGCTAGGTGCGCCGGGAGGCGTCCCTTCCCCTTCCCAAGAACTGTTAGTTGGCTTCCTAATATTTGAACATTCACTTTACAGCTTATTAATTTTTTGGATCGAAACTGACCACCACATAAATGCATAACAATTGGTTTTTTGGGGGTTTTTTTTGTTTGTGTTTTTTTTTTTAGTTCTAGGATACAAAGACAAGAGGGATGTCTTTGCAGGAGTATATATATGATTTGATAACAACTGCCATCTGTCTACTGAGTTGGCATATCCTTTTAATACCAAAAACACTGATTTCTGAATGGCTTGGCAAGAGTCCTGTGGTTCCACACAGTCCTTCTGGGTAAGTAGGAGCTGGTGGGGGAACAGAGGACTAGCTGAGGACAAGGCACAAGCCTGGGGCAGCACATTGACAAGTCCTTGAGCAACAGGCAGAGGGACATTCCTTTATGGACTCAACTGCCTCAATGTTAACAGTTTGCTAAGGACGAAAGGCAATCTTAGCCTGACCCTCAGGATCCTGTAAGTCTACTTTAACATATAAAAATTCCTTTAGAAATTTCCTTTATCTCTAAACCCCCAAGATAAGTGTTGGCAATCATCCCCCAAGCACATGGCCCACCAATACACATCTGAAGGGTCTCATGACTCAGGTTTTATTAGATGGTAATAAGTGACCTTTTCCCAACAATTGCCCCCTCAAGGTCCTGGAAACCTTGCTTCCAAAATTCCTTAGAGAGTACCTATCCCCAAGCCCCTCCCAACTCCCAGGTATATAATCAGCCACCCGTCACAGGCCCAGGGCAGCAGCTCTTCCTGTCCGTGGGTCCTGTCCCTGTGCTTCAGTAAAATCACCATTTTGCACCAAAGACATCTCAAGAATTCATTCTTGGTCATCAGCTCAGGACCTCACCTATATTCCAAAACTTCATCAGAGACACAACTCCATAGGGGAGATTCATGACCCCCCAAATAGTAGGAGCGCCTCTTTGAACCATTTCACATACGGAGCTTTTGTGTTAAGGGGGGAGGGGGAGAATAAAAGTTCTTCTGTTTAAAATAAGTGGTTTGAGCAACCACAGTTCTAAAACAAAGCCAAAGGACAGACTTGGACCCTGGCATCTCAACTGCTAACAGTCAATGGCATTTGCCTTACCCCAAAAGTTCTCCCAACACTTTTGGAAAGTGTACACATATTTATGAACGAGAAATCAAAAGTGGAAACTAGGAGTGATGACCTCTCTCCCTCCTCCACTAAACTCCACTAACCCCCATGTAGGGCCAATTAGCTCCAAGCTGGGTGAGTGCACCCCTCCACTCTCCTGAAGTTCTGCTATATAGGGAAAGAGTGCAATCCAGTTGGGGGAAATCCTAATTACTACTGAGAGGAAGACACATGCAATTGTTTCCTGTAAGACTCAGTAAAGTCCTCGGTAAAGTCCGCTTGAGCATCAAGAGGATACATCATGCTCCTGCCAAGCCTTCCAGTTCTTCCCTGTTCTGGACGGTCTTTTCCTAAACCTTCCAGCCATTCTTCTTCGTAGGACCATTTCTCAAGTCTGGACGAATCCAACCACATGGTTTCAGTCCTGCTGGTCATATCTGGCATACTGGTCTCCTGAGTTTTGTTGCACCCTTCCCCAGCCCATCTTCCCACAAATCCAGAGTGTTAGGAGTGAGTTGGCCAGTTAGGTAGTCAGGACCAGGGTCCCCAGGAAGAAAATACAGAGTAAGGACAGCTAGCATAAAACAGCACTTACGATGTAGTTTTGGAATGTAGATGAGGTTTGGCGGGGTGAGGTCTGGAGTTGATGACCAAGAAAGAATTCTTGAGCCATCTTTGGTGCAAAATGGTGATTTTTATTAAATCACGGGGACGGGACCTGTGGGCAGAAAGAGGCTGCCTCAGGGTTGTGAAGAGTGGCTGGTTACATGCTTGGGAGTTTGGGGAAGTAAGGAAAAGAGAGGTTTCAAAAGGATTTTCATATATTAAAGAAGACTCACAGGATACTGGAGGCCTTGTCATTGTCAAGTTAAGGTTTGTTTTTCCTTCTAGCAAGACATTAATATTAAAATAGTTGGGAGCTTCCTGGAGGAACTTGACACTGCCCACTTCAGTATCTGTCAATGGGCTGCACATCTTAGGGACATTTAATTGTTTCTACATTTCCTTCGGGAAACTAGGTTATTGATAAAAACGCTCTGCTCTTGTAAATTACTACACTTTGGAAACTGGAGGGAAACTCTAGTCTTGCAGGATTGTGATCTCTGTAAGTTAACTATCTGTTTTTCCTTCCCTTAGCTTTAGGGCAGCCAGAAAGAAGTGCCTGAGGGATGTCACAGATACCTAACCTGGGGTGGGGGGGGGGTTGCAGAGTGTCAGCTTCTGCTTTGCCCTCAGCTTGCCTTCTGCTCCCTCATCACTAACATCCTGTTTTGCAACTTCGGCCTGCCACACTAGCATTCTGCTTTGCAGTCTTTGCAGAAACAACTTCTGCAAAACATCCTCAAATAAGACAATTAACCGCAAAGCATTTGTCACTATCAAGGGCAAAGGGGAGTTAAGACATACGCCCGCCCCCCCATCAGCAAAAAAGACCATCAGCACAAGACATTAACCTAATAGGTAGACAGATGTGGGACCAAAGCCCTCATTGGCAGGACTCGCCGCACCCTGATTGCCTAAGACAGTTTTGCAAAAGAGCTCATAGAAACCCCAAACCTTAGGAACTCCAAGGACAACTCCTGGGCCCCCCCTCCCTCGTTGGGAGCCTTATACTCTTGCTTATACTCAGTCAACTTTGCTTTGCTGGCCACCACTCTTCGTCGGGTCCACCTCTCCATTCTTCGGAGCCCCATGACCAAGAACTGCAGACACTAAAGGCAGACAGTTCCTGCAAGAGTAGTGCCTCAACTGCAAATCTCTGTGCCCTTCTGCCACTTAAAAATCCTGTGTGCGTTTGACCAGTTCTTTCCCATCTTAGCTTTGGTGCCATTACCCTGGGAAGCCCTCCTGAAGCCTCTCCCACTGCCGCATCGCACCTATGCCAGCTGAGCAGCGCTCACACCCACTCCTGCGCCCCCAGCCCCTTGTGACCCGCTTGTAGCTTTTGCGTGAAGTAGTCATGTATTTGCATGTCTGTCTAGCACCAAACTTGTGACCCAGCCAAGGGCAGGTTCCAGGCCTATTCATTCTTGCTTCTGAAGCCTAAGCCAGAGCGTCTCATGGTGCCTCAATCATAAGTCACGGATCTCATTTAAGAAATAGACTAAGGATCCCTGGGTGGCTCAGTTGAAGCATCTGCCTTCAGCTCAGGTCAAGATCCTGGGGTCCTGGGATCCAGTCCCATGTGTGGGCTCCCTACTCAGCGGGGGCAGTCTGCTTTTCCCTCTCCCTCTATCCCTCCCCCACCCCATGCTGTCTCTCAAAATCTTAAAAAATACAAATAAATTTTAAAAATAAAAAGCCGACTAATTCCGTGATCTCAATGTTGTGGGATAGAGCCCTGCACCTGTCTCATGTGCTGGGTGTGGAGCCTGCTTGGGATTTTCTCTCTCCCTCTGTTTCTTTGCCTTTTTTTTTTTTTTTAAGATTTTATTTATTTGTTCATGAGAGACAGAGAGAGAGAGAAAGAGAGAGAGAGAGAGAGAGGCAGAGACACCGGCAGAGGGAGAAGCAGGCTCCATGCAGGGAGCCCACTTGGGACTCCATCCTGGGTCTCCAGGACCACACCCTGGGCTGAAGGCGGCATTAAACCTCTGAGCCACCCAGGCGGCCCTCTCCCTGTTTCTAATTAAAAAAAAAAAAAAAAAAAAAGACTAATTCACCTAGTCTGGAGTGGGGCCTGAGATTCTGCATGTCTAATGGGTTCCCAGGGAATGCCACTGTTGCCAGTCAGTGGACCGCATCCCAGGTAGCCAGGCCCTGAACAACTTTCAGGTAGGGTCTCTGTCCTAGAATACAAGGCTGGGATGACTACCCTCCTCCCACCATTGGTTGTTAAATGACCCGCTGCCAAGTCTACCTAACAAGGCTCTTATCCAATAAACCCACAATAGGATCTCCTATAATTAGGCTACTTGTTACTAGAAACAATCCAGGTATGTGGACAAATGGATAATAGCCCCCTAATTCATCTCAAGGCTTATCAGGCTAACCTCAGTGGGAAGCAGTCTCCTTCCCCACCCCCAAGCTCTCAACCCTGCCACTACTGCCAACAGGACTATCAGCAAGTCTTCTCCCTCCAGGCACTGTTAGAATGATTTTTTTTTTTAATAGAGCAACCGTGCTCAAACAAAACAATAGCAAAACTATTCACAGATCTCTTTCCTTGCTTATTGTCTCTTCCCACTGTAGAATAAGGTCCAGGAATTGCTGGTCTGTCTCCAGGCCTATCACCTCATCAGTGGAGAACAGAGGGCCTTGCAGGTGATCACCAGAAAGCAATTGGAGCACCTGAACCATAGGCTTCCTACAAGTTCCAGTGTGCTCACCCCTTCTTTTGCATGGACGCTTTTGAACCACCCTGTTCTTCCTGTTATAAACACTGCTAGACCCAGAGCCAAAAAGGCAGAGATCTGATCGAAAACATCATATCTTCACCTTGGAGCTGAGGTAAGGATTTATCAAAAGACTATTTGGTAGCTTTAAACATCAGCTGGTGTTTAAAATATTGAAGTCTTCTGAAAACGCTGATTTGCATGGGGGGGAAAAACAACTATCATTCTTTCCTGATGATCTTTATTTTTGAGGATCCTAGTACCCCCTGTGCTGTTAACATGTGTTCTAGGACAGAAAGAAGTTTCCCATCTTTGTCCCAAGAGTTCCATCTTCTAGAAAAGATGTTTAACAAAGCGCCCACCCATGAAGCTTGGCTTGGGGTAGGGCATAAATTTGGAAGATGCTTTCACTAAGGCAGCTTTAAAATTTAGAACAATACTTCACATCGCAGTAGAGAAAATTTGCATTTTCTAGCAGTTAAGAACTGGGCCTGGATTAAAATATTGAGGATTTTACTATTTTTCTTAAACATTAAGTTACACAAATAGGAGAAATTGTTTAGCTGAAAATTAAGAAACAAGGTAGGAGGGACAAATATAGGCTCGTCTACCCTCTACTCTGTATTTTTAGTACTCTATCTTGTTCAGAAATATTTTCAGAGTAACAGTCAGGAATACAATTCATACCAACTTAAGCCAAAACATAAAATGGATTGGTTCATGTAATGGTGAAATTCACAGAAAGATAGCATCAGGAATAACTAGATCCAGGATTTCCACAAAGGTCAGATGCTAGATCTATAACTCACAAATGTTTCAGGACAAACAGTATGAAATCATGTATATGTTGGTTAAGTTAATTCTAGAGATAATGTGCGGCCCTAATAGAAACATTACATAAAAAGGGAAACCCGAGCAGCCTGGGTGGCTCAGCGGTTTAGCGTTGCTTTCAGCCCACAGCATGATCCTGGACACACCGGGATTGAGTCCCATGTCAGGCTTCCTCTGTGGAGCCTGCTTCTCCCTCTGCCTCTCTCTGCCTCTCTCTGTGTGTCTCTCATGAATTAATAAATAAAATCTTTTAAAAAACAAAACAAAAACAAAAAAGGGAAACCCACCAAAGGCAACAACTGTGTGCACATCTATCATCTGTATCTGTAGACACCAAAGTATTTGCCAACTAACATAGCAAGTATAAGAAAACAGAGGCTAGGGGCACCTGGGTAGCTCAGTCAATTAAGTGTCTGCCTTCGACCCAGTTCATGATCTCAGGGTCCTGAAATCAAGCCCCACATCAGGCTTGCTGCTCAGGTGAGACTGCTTCTCCCTCTCCCTCTGCAGCTCCCCCTGTGCCCTCTCACATGTACTCTGTCAAATAAATAAACAAAATCTGAAGGAAGAGAAGAAAGAACGAACGCA
Organism: Nyctereutes procyonoides; assembly: GCF_905146905.1. Lineage (NCBI taxonomy): Eukaryota > Metazoa > Chordata > Mammalia > Carnivora > Canidae > Nyctereutes > Nyctereutes procyonoides. The sequence goes on from NW_026575146.1 coordinate 46,806,081, forward strand.
TGCACTCATGCTAGTTAATAGACATGATGAATATTAGGGATGTGTTTTTAATGGTGATATTAAAAATATTTAAGTTATGTGGATTGGCCAAGTATTTTTGAGATGTTCCTGTCCCTTATGAGATGAGATTACATCACTTCCACCAGACCTATTGCTTTTACCTCTAGTAATGGATCCTCAGTGCTTCCCTAACCAACCATGTGTCAAGCCATGGGTTTGGAAGATTTCTGGTTATCCAATGCTGACCTAAAGGTAAAAGGTCTCCTCTGGAATACCATTATCGCTACCTCCAGTGAATATTCCATGCAAAAACTCTGATGGGGCCACTCTGCAGAGGATGGACCTCACCCAAACCTTGGTTCTGTTTGTCGAGACTGAAGGAAAAGACACTGGCCTGGGTTTTATTATTATTATTATTATTATTATTATTATTATTATTATTATGATTAGGGGGTAAGGCCGGGGAGCAGGTTCACACAAGGGAAGAGGCTTGCAGAGGTTGAATTTGCCCTGCAGCAAAGCAAGGAACATGGAGGCTTTTTAGTCAACTTGCCCACAAGTAAGGCAGAAGCAGGGTGGGGGTAGAAAATGAAGCTTAAAATGGTCAGCAAACATCAAAAAATGAAGTCAGATTTCTTACTGCAGGCCTAAAAAGATAATGGCATTTAAAATTCATAAATCTAATGAAACACATTGATCTAACAATTTGGCTCCTGTTTTCACTTAAAGGTTACTTACTGCTTGTCTCTATATGTGACAGAATTTATTGTTTCAGACCTACTTTCCTTGTAATCAAAGAGCAAGGTTCTCAAGGGGTCACACCTACCCACCTTAAACCTTGTGGTGGTTACGATTACTAGTCAAAACCACCTGAGGGAGAGTCCATCAATAGATGAATGGATAGGGATCCCTGGGTGGCGCAGTGGTTTGGCGCCTGCCTTTGGCCCAGGGCGCGATCCTGGAGACCCAGGATCGAATCCCACATCGGGCTCCCGGTGCATGGAGCCTGCTTCTCCCTCTGCCTATGTCTCTGCGCCTCTCTCTCTCTCTCCCTCTGTGACTATCATAAATAAATAAAAATTAAAAAAAAATAGATGAATGGATAAAGATGTGCATACACACACGAATATTACCCATAAAAAATGAAATTGTGCCATTTGAAACAACATGGATGAATCTAGAGGGTATTACACTAAGATAAGTCAGAAAGAAACAAATACCCTATGACTTCACTTATATGTGGAATCTAAAAAACTAAACAACAACAAAAGCAGAAACAGACCCATAAGTACCGAGAACAAAATGATGGTTGCCAGAGGGGAGGGGAGATGAGCAAAACAGATGAAGGGGAGTGGGAGATGCAGGCTCCTAGTTATGCCATGAGTAAGTCCTGGGGATGACAGATACAGCATAGAGAATATAGTCCACGGTACTATAAGAGCATTGTACGGTGACCAAACCTGAGGGGTGCATGGCGTAATGCATAGAATTGTCAAATCACTATGCTGTACACCTGAAACTAATGTAACCTTGTATGTCAATTATACTTCAATTTTAAAAAAGAAAACCTATCTCAGGGTATTACATGATAGGTAGGTTTACAAGATCTCTGCTTTCCTTTATGTTCTATCCACTCAAACAGATCCTCTCCAAGTAGGGACAAAAAGGTCAGCACACTTGTCCACAGTGACCCTAACCAGGTGACAGGCCTCTGTACCTATGAATCCAGGCATGGGTGGATGACATGTCTCAACTAGAACCAAACCTCCAAGGGGCCAAGCCTGGTTCCCCTCCCCTGGCCTGAGGACCAGCTTCTTTCACTGAAACCACATGGCCCCAAGTAAGGGGCAGGCATGTAAAAACCGACGTCCACCTTACATCCCTTCCCCAGGCACAGATAAGATGAGACCCTCTCCTCTTCTCACTATCCCTTCCCAAACTGCAAATGCAAGGCACATCCAACAGTGAAATACTACTCAGCCATAAGAAGGAATGAAGTCTTGATACATGCTGTAGGTTTGCATAAACCTTGCAAACATGTGGCTAGTTAAAAGAAGTCAGGCATAGAAACCTCACATACTTTGTGATTCCATTTATAAGATATTTCTTAGAATAGGCAAGTCCAGAGACAGGAAGCATATTGATGGTTGCTGGGCAGTGGGGTGAATGGGGGACAGGGGAGTGACTGCTAATGGGCAGGGTGTTTCTTTTTGGTGTGATAAAACTGTTCTGGAATTAGTGTGATGGTTATCCTTTTGAATATCCTTAGATTAACCTTATGAATAACCTAAAATCACTGAATTGTATCAAAGGCGAATTTTACGGTATATGAATTCTATCTCAACCTAAAATAAAAATGGTCTGCCTGTTTGAAAAAAAAAAAAAAAGAAAGAAAAGAAAGAAAGAAAGTGACCTTATATGTAGAATTAATTCTAGTAGAGCGGACTTCAGGCCACACAGCTTTGGTCCTTTCTCCTTTGACATCTAGGAGGACTCAATGTCTGGATGCCACAAATGAAATGGTACTTCAATTATGCAATGGTAGGTTACCCATGTTCCGGCTTCTCCTAAGGCTTTCTTCCTTCACATCACAATCTCTCATATTGGTCTTTTACTGATTACCATTCCCCTTCTGGGGCGCTTAAGTAGTACAGTTGGTTAAGCATCCAACTCTTAGTTTTGGCTCAGGTCGTGATCTCAGGGTCATGAGATGAGGCCCCGTGTTGGGCCCCCTGCTCAGCATAGTCTGCTTGGCACTCTACTCTCACTCTCACTTCCTCTCCCTCTCCCCACCCCCCCCCCACTCCCATGCTCTCTCAAATAAAATCTAAAAACAAAGCAAAACCCTTCATTGTGCAGGATTTTTGGGGGTCTCACCATGCTAATGAGCATCATGAATCAGAGGAAAATGGCATGCTACCTCTCATATTTATTGACTACAGAACAACTTGAGTTTTTTTTTTTTTTTTTCATCCCTGAAGAAATGTCTTCTGGAATTTAATTTTTTGGAAAGTGAGTTGAGAAACACTAATCTCCAGAGCTATCAGACTCTTCATTTCTTTGGATTCTATGAGCTCCATACATTAACAGGTCTCATTAAAAATGCCTTTTAGTTAGTTTACTTCAGGGTTTGATTCCCAGCCTCATTCATTATTGGCTATGTGACTTTAAACAAGTTCCTGGGCTGAGATGCAGTTTTCCATCCATCCAAATGGAGACAGTACCTACCTCCCAAGAATGCTAGAAGAATCCAATGAGAACCAATGTAAAATGCTTAGAACACTACTTGGTATATAGCTGGTACTTAATACATGTACATCCTCTCTTTTTACAAAATATATCCTAAATCCTTTGTGAAAAAGCGGGCACAGATCTCTCTAACCCCCACAGCACTGGCAAGGAGCTGTGTCCACCACCGACTTTCAATATTTGCTAAGTGCATGAATGCATCTTCACTGCCCTCCACGTCCCAGAGCCACACAAATCCAGTGTAGACAGTCTCTGACAATGTGATGATCTTAAAAGGGTAGAATTCTGGAGCTTACAACTCCTACTAGAATTTTCACTAAATCTCCCACAAAACATATTTCTCTATCTTGCTCTTTAAAGATCTAAGCGTTGCAAATCTTTGCTTAAGGACACCGGTGGATGACACAGTGTTGTTTTTCTACTGTGGACGATGGATGATCCTACTGCAGAAAGCCTTAAAGCAGAGAAAACAATCTACAAGGAAAAAAAAAAAAAAAAACACAAACCCAGCACTTGGACTTTGGAACCAGACCCACCTGGGTTTGATTTCAACTCAGTTGCATATAACCATAAGCAGGTACTAGAACCTTGTCAGGCCTCAGTTTCTTGTCTGAGCGCTTCCCTGTAGGCTTGTGGAGAGGATTAAAATTAGTAAATGAGAAGTGCTTAGATTCTAGTAAGTACTCAATAAATACTGACTGCTATTTATAGTAATTAACATCTTCATTGTAAACCCTTTTCAGCACTGTTCAACCCTCATCTCATTAAACTGTCCTCTAATATCATGGTTGAAACCTAAGAGACTCAGCAAGATAGAAGGAATTAACCGAAGAAACTTGATTCATAGAACAAGTGTGAAAATTTCTTTTTATTGATATTAAAAGGGAATTTTCAGGCTGTAATACCAGCTCTTTATTCCTCAAAGGGAAGTAGTTACTGTAATGTACTTTGAGCCACACGGCTAGTTAGCACCTTCTCTCTTCATTGGAGAACCATGAAATCCATTATGTTCCCTTAGGAGGACAGTATTCAATGAGAAATTGCTACATTTGTAAAGAACATATTGACCATGATGGAAAGATTTTATCCAAATCTACACAACGATAACAAAATTGGATGTGACTGAAAGGTCTGGGGCAGCCCAATTCTCAGGAACAAAACCTAGAAACAAATGTCATGATACCCATAAAAATGCCTCCATGAGTCACAGGACAGACACCAAGCTAAGCCTTCATTCATATTCTAAGCTAGAAGGCCCCAACGATGGTTCAATTAGCAGCTTTCAAATGTTTTTTGAACTCTTTCTCAAACAAAATCTTTGCTGGAACTCAAAAATGTGAATGAGAACAAACTATAGCAGGACAACAGGGACTCTTGAGCTCTTCAAAGAACTTTCCAGACTCTGTGAGCCCCCTCCTCTAATAAACTCAAATACAAAGTTGAAGATCAGGGCAAGTAGCAGAGGAGGGGGTCTTGCAATGTAAGAGACTGAAACTATCTCCTGAAGACTGATCACTCTCTGAAGGGACTTGCTGAAATTCTTGGATCCTACCAAGTTCAAAAGTGTATTAGAGTAAATAATGTGCCCCCCCAAAAATAAATAACACCCATCTTTTTCCTTGTAACTCTATTAGGGCTCTTGAGGAATATCAGATCAGCTCAAGGCAAGTTTAAGAAACTATGCTTTCTCTACACATCTCAGTTGTAGTTTATGTTTGCAACCCTGTGTAGGGTCTAATGACCTTCTTATTTTAAACCTTTCTCAACCTTAGCACCATTAGCATTTTGGCCTAGATTATTTTTTGATCAGGGCAGAGGTGGGGTGGGGGTGCAGAGTCAGGGACGGCGGGTCCTGAGATATGCAGCATCCCTGGTCTCTGTATCCTGGGTACCAGTAGCAACCCCCTCATTCAAACAACCTAAAATGCTTCCAGACATTGCCAAATGTCTCTTGGGGAGAAAAATTGCCCCCAGTTGAGAATCCTGTCCTAGGCTCACCTGTTAGAGACCACTTCTCATAGTGGCAGGAGAAATCTAAGACAAAATCTAACCAAGGGCCTCCCTGACCATATAAGCTCTGATGAACAGCTGCTACATGCAAGAACTTCCATAGCTCCCCACAGCCTTCAGGGAGCACCTTTGACCACAGGCCCTCTGTAACCCAAGTCCACCTCCACTGGCATTTTGACCTCCTGCAGCCTCCACCACCTCCGACCGTCATGTAATACCTAAAGACTTGTTCATACTCCTGGCACTTTATACTTGCTTTTTCCTATGTCTAGAATCCCCTTTCTCAACACACTCCTCTCCCTAAAAGCATTTTCCTCTTTGAAACAGGGATTGGACAAAATTGGACAGGGATGCCTGGGGGGGCTCAGTTCATGATTCTGCCTTTGGCTGGCTCAGGTCATGATTCTGAGGTCCTAGGATCAAGTCCTGCATCAGACTCCCCACAGGGAGCCTGCTTCTCCTTTTGCCTATGTCTCTGCCTCTCTCTGTGTGTCTCTCATGAATAAATAAAATCATAAAATAAAATAAAATAAAATAAAATAAAATAAAATAAAATAATAATAAAATAAACCACTGGACAAAAGTCCCTCCGTGTGCCAGTTGTTAGGAGTACAGTTAGAGACCAGACACAATTCCTGCCAAGACTCCATATATATTGCAATTATTAGTTTACTCATCTGCCTCTCCTTGGAGATCAAAAGTCCTTGAGGAGTTTCTACATGTCTAGCATCCACCATATCTGTTCTAATTTAGAAGGCTAATATTTTCCCACACTTATTCAAATTCAAAATTTTAAGGGCTACAATAATAGGGTTAAATGCCACTAGAGGAAGAAAAAAAAGCAGAGATGCATAATCCACAAAGATATTCAACAAGGAAAAAAGACACTAAAACTTACAAACTTTAAGGACATCAAGACAGCAATAAATATACTTAGGAGAAATACGTAATCAACTAATTTCAGTTCTATGGATTTTAAGATCGCTGGAGAAAAATAAGCCTGCTGGAAACTAATTTCGAGCCTTTTCTCCAAAAGCTTTGTACCCACCAAAAGCTATGTATTAGGTTAAATCTCTGCTGGCTTCTCTAAATTTGTGTCCAGACAAATTGCAAACATCACACCACCCAGTGGTCACTGAGTCTGCTTTTAACAGGCTGATTGATTTTTATAATGTTCCAGGCAATTTCAAGTTGTCAGTAAGAACTAATTCTGTCTCGTTACTGTCTTTCACTCTTGGCAGCCCTGTGACCACTTATTGGTTTTTTTGTCTTCATGTTCATTTTCTTCTGCTAATTCTAAGGTCTTCTTTCCCCTCTCCAGCTCCATTCAAAGGTCTGAAGCTATAACCGTAGGAAGCCCCCAGCACAATTATAGGTGAAAACCTTGCTCTTCTCCTGGGCTACAAAGGTGAACCCTGAAGCCCCACATCCCACAAAACCTTCTGCCAAACCCAAGCCCATTAGAGCCTGGAATGCTGTATTACTTCATCAATCCAGCGACTCTCTAGTTGATGCCCTCTCTCGAGTTGATATTAAACCAACTTGTCAATCCGTAATTGTGGAATTCCACACTCTCATCTCATGCAGCTTGGGAATAGAATTGGACTGGCATGTATGTGACCTTTCTACATGTATTTCCATACCATCTCAAATAGAAATAATTTATGAACCACTTTACTCAGAATCCATATGATGGATAAGGCCACATCATCATGAGATCTCAACAAGAGCATTTTACAATAGTGGGATTATTAAATATATTCCTACTAGGCCTCACATCTTTAGAATAAAGTTCTTGCCATCAAGCAGAAACACAGGCAATTATTCCCTTTATAGCAAACATACTTCTTAGGCAGTGGAAGCCACTGTAAGACCTGGATCTGGAATCAAAAAAAAAAAAAAAAAAAAAAAAAAAAAACAAAAAACTAGCAGCATAGCATGCCAAATATTAAAAATAAAATGCTCTATATACCTTTTCCCCAGGTTTTAGGAGGAAAAAAAATGACAGATCCTCCAACAACATCATATACATCATATCTTACCCCATGTGATTATCAAGAAGCCAACATTCTTTAGGTAGAACCAATAAGATGAATAAAATATGCTTGTGTCCTTGAGGAACTCAAAATCAACTGAGATGCTTCAAACTGAGCACCACAGCAGTACCAACTATAGAGGTCCACAGAGAAGCACCCATCCCCCTGGAACTGAGAGTCAAGGTGAGCTCCACAGAGAAGAGAAGAGAGTTGTGCCTGGATAGGAGGAGGAGGAAACATCCAGGACAAGGTAAGGCAGCTTTCTAGAATAGTCCAGGCATAGCCAAAAATGCCAGGGGGCATCAGTAGGCTTCTGAAAAAGGCAAGATGGTTCCAGATGAGGCTTTAGAGACAAACGTTGGGAAAAGTCTGGATCATCCTCTACGCCTCAAAAATTGTAAATAAGTGATGTACCTGTTCTAGAAATCAAACAAGGTGGCCTCAAAACTTCCCTTGGCTTGACTAAACTTCTTCCTAAGCATCTAACTTCCTTCTTTTTAGAGCCTCAGAGCCTTTTCTTTAGGAAACTTATACATTCTTTCTCTGCCCCTGTGAAATGTACATAAATCTTCCTAAAAGCCTCTTGCCAGTCACGGGCCAGGATGGTCTTTCTTCGGGACCTGGGAACTAGCTCTTGAAGTACAACCAAAGGAGAGACTACACTTATTACCCAGTTTCTACAGGAGCAGAGGAGCCTAATCCCTGTGGGCTCCTCTCTGCAAGTTGTAAAACTATCTCCTGTCTTAAAGATATGCGAAATTAAACATTCCTTTGGGTAAAGTCAATTAGCAAACAGTTGATGTTTCTTACCACAGCCCTCGAAAACCTTACCACCCCCTGCTTCAGGGCAGTTGGGCACAGACCACAAATGGTGGCGTCTCTCCTCCACTGCAATAGCCTTGAATGAAATCCTCCTTGTCTGTTGAGCTTTTTCCAAAATAGTCAGCTTCACAAAAGATTTTCTCTTACCTGGATCCTGCATTCTCCTTCAGCTACCCTGACCATCCCCCCCCACCGTGTCTGTTCCCTTTTTACAGCAAAACTCCTTCGACTTGAGTATATTTTGTCCCCCTTCTTCCCTGCTCCACTCTGACTTTTGCACCCACCATTCCACCAAAACTGCCCTGTCAACCTCATTGATGACCTCCTTTTATGATTTTGTTAAATGAACACTTGTTAAGCCGAGCACAGGGTACCCACTGGTGAACTGTGGTCCAACAGACCATAAGAAAAATTTCGATCAAGAAGCTTATTACTCACAGATCCTGGAGGAGGTGTATAGCACACCTGGAGAGGCCACACGGGGAAGCCAAGATAGAGTGCAAACAGAGGCAGGAACTGGGGCATATGCTTTTATTAGGGTCTGTGGGTAGTGTGCTTTGGGGTTCCTGGGCTATGATTAGATTGGTTAATTCAAACCAAAAGAGTTGGGTTTTGGTAAGCTCTACAGGGAGGGGTCTTATCTAAGGGGAATGCAAGGGGAAGGCCCTGAGAGGCAGGAATAGTCTTTCCGAATATTGATCACAACAACTACTGGGGAATTGCTATCAGGAACTTCTATTTTCTCATAACTTCATGGGCTATTATCCAGAGCATATATTTGGATGAGGGGCTAGTGTCGGTTTCAGGTCCTGTAGGCCACTTAGCTAAACAAAATGGATGCTGGGGTAAGTATGCTATAGGGTAGCTTAGCTAAATTCTCAGCACCTCCATTGCTAAATCCAAGGTTCACTGCTTAGTCCTCATTCTACTTGAATGCAACCAGCAGCATGTGACTCAGCTGATCAATTCTTCCACCCTTCTGGAAAGATCTTCAGCTTCCAGCTCTGCACCCTTTTCCTCTTACCTCTAGCTTCTTCTCAGGTTCCTACTTACCCCCTGATCTGTAACTTCAGAGCCACACCTCTTCTCTTCATATGCTCACCCCTAAGGGTTCTCATCCAGGCTACTGCATTAAGTACCGTGTATTTTCTGACCACCTCCAAGGGCATGTCTTCAGCCTACACCTTGTCTCTGAACTCCGGAAAGGCATTCCAATGGGTTATAGACAAGTGATTACACCTCTACTTGCACGTTTAGCAAACATGGCAAAGTTAGTTTGTCTAAGACTGAGCTCCTGTTTCTCCCTCAGACCTGCTCCTCCCCTACATTCTTGCCCATCATAAAAGACAACTCCCAATCTTCCAGTTGCTTAGTTTAAAAAAAAAAAAAAAGACACAGGTGCACACACCAAAAATCACCTTTAATTCCATTTTTTTCATGTAACTCCTTTCAATGTGTCATGATATTCTGTCCAAACTTTCAAAAGACAACCAGAATCCAGTCAATTCTCACTTCTCCCCCAGCAAGCACCCTGTTCCGAGTGGTCACCTCTTGCCTGGATGATTGCAGTGACCTGCTAATCATCTCCTTCCTTCCTGTGCCACCTCCACTCCCCTGTCATCACAGAGAGCACATGGATCCTTTGAAGACACATACCTGGTACATCACTGGCCTGCTTGCAACTTCCCTGGGAGTGCCTCAAGTAGCTCAGAGCACAGCCACATCTCTGCAAGCATCTGGGAGGAATCCCATGACTGGCCCCCACTTCAGCTGGCCACAGCCCACGCTATCCTCTCAGCAACCTGCACTCCACTCTTTCTCTCCTCCTAGTTCCTCTGCGAACATGCTGGGCTCTCTCCCCAACTCAAAATCTTTTTCCTCAAAATGCTATTCTCTCTCCCTGGAAAATTTTCCTCCAATTATCTCCACCTTCCCATCCCAAGCCATTTCTAACAGTCATCATTGTGGAAAAGCCTTCTCTGAAACACTCTTCAAAGTTCTTTCTACCTCTTCCAGGCAACTGGGTGGCTCAGCTAGTTAAACATCTGACTCTTGATTTTGGCTCAGTCATGATCCCAGGGTCATGGGATCAAGCCCTGTGTCAGGTTCTGTGCTCACTGTGCTCAGTGAGTAGTCTGCTGGAGACCTCTTTCCCAATGCCCCTGCCCCCTGTGCTCTCTTTCTCAGTAAATAAATCTTTAAAAAAAAAAAAAAAAGTCATACCTCTTCTCCTTTCCCTGATTGATTTTTCTCCAAAGCTCTTATTCTCTCCTCCCTGGCATGCTTTTCTTTGCATTTCTTTACTGCATAGCTCCCTTGACTAGAATGTAAGCTCCATGGGATCCGGACTCTTCCCACCTCCTCAGCAAGTAGAACAGAGCCAGCACCTAGCATGTGCTCAGCTCTGAATAAATGGATATATGTAGCAATGTAGCAGAGGCAGGAAAGAGGGTAGAAATCACAGAAGGTGGGAATACCAGAAGTAAGGCTTCCACAGAGGCCTGAACAACAAAGGGGTCCTGAACAAAGGCAGTGACAGATGGAGCAGGCAGGACTGTAGGCACAGAACTTCTTCCTCTGTGAGAGGGCAGTGATGCAGTAGGAAGGGTTGCCAAACTTAACTGGCCACAGAACCCCTCTGGGTTGAAGACTATCATATGCCAGTAGTTCTGCAGAACCTATGGGGGAAAAGTGGAATTAGATGTTCCCTAAAATTTTGCCCCAGCACTAAAGTTTGAGGAGCCTGAGTCAAAAAGCATAAAGGATTCAGGGGCGCCTGGGTGGAATAGTCAGTTGAGTGTCCAACTCTTGGTTTCAGCTCAGGTCCTGATCTCAGCGTTGTGAGATCAAGTGCTTTGTTAGGCTCTGAGCTCATCGTGGAGTCTGCTTGAGTTTCTCGCTCTCCCTCTAATAAATATTAGATTATTTATTAGGAGAGACGCCACCATTTGTGGTCTGTGCCCAACTGCCCTGAAGCAGGGGGTGGTAAGGTTTTCGAGGGCTGTGGTAAGAAACATCAACTGTTTGCTAATTGACTTTACCCAAAGGAATGTTTAATTTCGCATATCTTTAAGACAGGAGATAGTTTTACAACTTGCAGAAGAAAAAGCATAGAGGATGCAGTGCACTTAGGCCATGTGCTCCCTTGGTATGTAACAGTCACAATCACACAAATCCATACACGATGTAGACATCTGATCTCAAAGACAAAGACTAAAACTGCTCTATCAGCTAGAATCTTCCAGTCTCTGGCAGCAGAAAGCCAGACTGACGTAGGCTGATGTGACTGACACCTCATCTTCTTATAATAGGTAATCTCTGAATATGCAGTCCAGTTTGGTGGCAGCCTTCCAACAGCAGGGCTTCAACTAATTTCTTGAATTTTCTGTTTTCCTTTTTTTTTTTTTTTTTTTTAGTTCAGAGTTGTAAATTGGCTCCTACTGTTCCAGACATGGTATCATCATGGATACCATCATACCAGAACAAACAGATGGTTACCAGCAGGGAGGGGGGATGGGAGAAAGGTGATGGGATTAAGGAGTACACTTGTTTTGATGAGCACGGGGTATTGTATCTAAGTGATGAAGAACTAAATTGTACACCTGAAACTAATACTACACTGTATGCTAACTAGCTGGAATTTGAAGAGAATAGAAGAGAGAAAAAAGAGAAAAAATAAAAAAACAAGTGCTATATAGTTGACCCTTGCATACTATAAGTTTGAACTGTTAGGGTCCACTTCTATGCAGATTTTTTATAAATACACTACCATACTGTAAATGCATTTTCTCATGTTTTTTTTAAAGATTTTATTTATTCATGAGAGAGATGCAGAGAGAGAGAGGCAGAGACACAGACAGAGGGAGAAGCAGGCTCCATGCAGGGAGCCCGGCTTGGGACTCAATCCCCCGTCTCCAGGATCACACCCCGGGCTGAAGGCGGCACCAAACTGCTGAGCCACCCAGGCTGCCCTCTCTTATGATTTTTGACATTGTTCTCTAGCTTACTTGATTATAAGAACAGATAGTAAACATTCAAACTTATGATAATTACTTATGTTGTCAGTAAGACTTCTGATCAAGAGTAGGCTATTAGTAGTAAAGATTTTGGGGAGTCAAAGTTATATGCAGAGGCACTTGGGTGGCTCAATCGGTTGAGTGTATGAATCTTGGTTTCTGCTCAAGTCATGATCTCAGGGTCCTGGGGTTGAGCTATATCAGGCTCCCCGCTCAGTAGGGAGCCTGCCTGTGGATTCTCTCTCCTCCCTCTGCTCCTGCTTCTGCTCACACATGCATGTACATGCACTCTAAAATGCATAAATATTAAAAAGTTCTATACAGATTTCCAACTGTGTAACAGGTGGGGGCTTGGTACCCCTAGCCCTCCCACTCCTAACAGTTCAATGGTCAACCTTACAAGAGCTGTGAGGCCCATGGCATGGGGAGTAGCAAGCAACAGGAGTGCCAGTATCATAAATCTCTTCTTCCTAACTAGGTAGTCCTCAGCCAGTGACAGGTGAGGCTCAACGTGACTTACTCTGATGGCAATTCCTATTTTCTTCCTCAACTAGACAAGTCTCAACCCCGTTCTAGCTACTTCTGCTTCCTCTGTGTCTGAATGTCAGGGGCTCACATCGAGGAAGAAAGGATAAAGCCCCAGAGAGGCACAGGCAGATGGCATTCCACATTTGTCCTGACATCTGATTGAAGCACAAGTGAAATGAGCCTTATGCTATCCTCACCAAGTTCTAAATATGATGGACTGTACTATACGCACAACCCTTGAATAAGAACTTGAGATAAATTGATTTGGAAACCTTCTTCCTGAAAAATTGTCTCAACCTGAGAGCGCCAGTTTTTCTGCACCATTTTTAGTACCTATTTTTACAAACCATTTCTCAAAAGTCACCACCTGCAATAAGTCTAGAACGTTCATTTCCAAACTTGAGCATTTTTATGCAAACTTTTCATCTTCCTGGGCTACATAAGCCCAAGGAAAACATTTATTATATGGGCTACATGGCAAAGGCTTGCCCCACGAGAACACAAGCTCCATGAGAGCAGGGACTTAGCCTGGTTGGTTCATTCAGTGTCCCCGCACCTAACCCAGTGTGTCTACATCAAAAGCATCCAATAGATTATTGGTTGAATTAATGTCACAGGATGACAGTCCTTCTTGTGCTGTAGGATTTGTCTTGCATCACTCTCCCCTTGAGGATTAAGATATTGATGGAGCTTCCTTCAAGATCAATGGCATGCCCTGATGAGAAATAGGGATGTGGAGGAGGAAAAGCATGTGAGCTCAAGCTATCTATTTAGTCTTAAGTGGAATCTCTCAAGAGACACATACCAAAGATGCTGATGGAAAGCTCAAAGTAACAGCTCTCCTCAGGAGGAGCTGTGTTGTGTGAGGAAGTCAGTAAGCATTGATAATAGCAACACTTATCCAAATGCCATGCTTTATTCAAGTACTTTGTGTAAATTACCCCACTTACCTTTCAAAAAATAGTGTCTATAAAGTTGACATTATTACTAGTATGTCCCTTTAACAGACTGGGAAACTGAGGCACTGAGTTCAATTAATTGCCCAATTTCTCATACCCAGTTTGGGTCAGAACCAGAATTTGAACCAGGCAATCTGGCTTAAGTATCCGGGCTCCTGGCATCACCACTGTGGCCACTTTGGCCTCCCAGGACTTTCAGAATCCCCATCTCCTATCTAAAGGGGGCTGAGGGGGCGGTGCAGGGGAAACAGTGAGAAATGATCAATCAGCAGCCTTCCAACCTCCTCAGCTACACCACGGTTTTCTTGAAAGAAATCCTCCTTGGCTAGCCAAATCCTTAGAAACAGGAAGCACAGTGGTGGTTCCTAAGGGCTGGGGGCGGGGGGAGGGGAATTATTTAGAGGTCATAGTTGTTTTGCAAGATGAGAAAGTTCTATAGATGTGTTTCACAACAACATGAATATACGTAACACAACTGAGCCATACACCTTCCAGTGATTATGATGATAGATTTTATGTTGTGTGTTTTTTACCACAATAAAAAAGAAAGAAAGCTTACCTAGAAGCTCGGTAAGGAAAACAGAAGTGTCGCTGCCTGATGTGGTAGACCAAGGGCCTAAGACGCCAGCCTGATGTGGGACTCCATCCCAGGACCCGGTATCATGACCTAAGCCAAAGACAGATGCTCAACCGCTGAGCCACCCAGGCATCCCTCATCCTTGTTTGTGAAGCAAAGGCTATGTGCTCAGCCACCACCCCAGCAGGGAAGGCTCCTTCTATCCCCACAGTAGTTGTGGGTGAGGCTCTACCTTTATAGTCCACAGACACTCCCACAGAAACCCAGTTCCCCTAGCCTCTAGCCATTCTGGGGACATGACAAGTGTCCAGGATTCCCAGAGGGAATGGCAGAGGGCCTAGCTCAGAAGAGAGACCCGCACAAAGAAGTATAAATGACACTCCATCCTTCCCTAACCCCCAGCCCTCTGAACAGTACAGTTCACGAGCCTCAGGAACAGGGAAGGAGTGGATGGGACAAAGCCGCCGCTGCCTTAGCCAGCTCGGAGCAGTAAAAACCAAAGAACTCCAGGACCAAAGTTAAGTGAGGGTATCAGCACGTATTTTTCATTAAAAAAAAAAAAAAATCCTAACTAAAAGACAGAACAGTTACCATCCTTGACTGTGAAGTTCTTCGCATCTTCCATAGGTCCTAAAGTGACCTACTTCTAGCACGCGTACATTGCACCTGTACCTGAAACTCACTTCAGCACTCCCCTTATATTCTGACCCAGTTTACGTGGAGCTGTCTGAAAGGAGGCAGAGATCAGGAAAATAGGCATCTGGAAGGGATATCCATGCTTCCTAGTTTTGATCTGTACCAACTCTTTTGCCCACCACAGAAGTTATTTGGTTACTCATACAGAACAATACATTTCTCTTTGTTTGAGAACATGGTGATTATCTTCACAAGAGGGAATAAATAAGATAAAGGACATCACGCAGACCAGATTTCTCATTTGGCAAGCAGAATGAAAATCATTTGATCATATCCCTGTGGAAAAAATAATTTTTCATAGACTTGTTATAGGTTTCATAAAATATATTGTGCACATATTTTTAAAAGAAAATGGCTTTTTAATGATATTTAAAATATATGGCACAGCAAGAATTATTTAAAACGTGTTTCTGAGGCCCGAAGTTTGGTACTCCCTGCTAAAATATAGATGATTTGGATAAGTCTGTCTTCTTGGGATAAATGTGAAACCTAGCTCATCTTATTATAAAGCTCATATGAAGAAACTTGGTATTCGGCTAGTTAGGTAATTGATATAAATCCTCCAAGATAAAAGAGAAAATCCTCCCAAGATATTAGATCCCCTGAATGTCAACCAGTTAACAGTTACCCATTGACCTGTGTGCATTAAAAAAAAAAACTTATCCTAGAGGACAGCAAACAATGGTGCAACACAGAAGTCAACATGGAGCAGAATGAGAGGAAGCAGAGCTGAATCCAGTGGAAGGATGTACAACAAATTTCTTAAACAGTGTGGCAGGCTCAGGAATGCAGGGATATACGATGCAGGTGATCTGGGTTCTCAATTCCTGATCCAGGCAGATTAACTTTGTTTTCATGAGCAAATGGCTTGATTTCCCACATTGGTGAGCATGTTTGCAACAGACATACATGCCTATTCTATTCAGAGGACTATGCCCCTGTACCCGTGCCCACCTCATATAAGCATTTAATGTTGGTCTACAAAGCACAGGTGAGAATCAGAGAACAATCTTATCCCCTCAACTGGGGAAAACAGGCATCTTGACAGCCATGGAGGTAAGTCATGAGGGTCTTGTCCGTAGAGCATGGGCTGCCCCATTTATTACCCTTCCAGAAAACCCAGGTGTTTTCTCCTTTCTCTGCCAACTGGCAATACACACACACACACAACTGAATGGATTTTTTAAATCTGCTTGAATCAGATCCAACATACAAAAACAAGTTTGAAAAAAGAAAAACACGTGGCTTTAATTTTTTTCAACTTGTAACAAGCTCTTCAAACATTACATTATTTTGTGTCTAACATCTTCCTTCAAGGAACTATCAAGATGTTCAATGCCACTCATGTCAGAATTGACGATCTAGCTAAGATGAAGGGACATGCCCCAAATGAAGGTCACATCAAAGACACGACACCAACTTTAAAGCTTCAGGAGTTTAGAAAAGAGAAAGTCACTCCAAGACCAAGTTAACAGAGAGCAGGGAGCATTAAAGGCATTGAAAGATGGTAGGCTTTAGATTACTCAAGGGGTGGATGTGGCATTTTGCAGAGGTGGAAAACCACAAGCAAAGATTTAGCAGCAGAAAGGAGCATCCTGTTTGCTGAGAGCTGGGACAGCCCGTGCCTTGACCGCAGCTGCAGGAAACCAGGCTCATTCGAGGGAGGAGGCTTGTTCATAGAGGAAGGGGTGACAGGCTGCCTGAGAAGTAGATTTGTTATATCACAGAATCATTTCAGGATCTTGAGTAGGAGTAACAGGGTACTCAGACAGGAAGGGGAGAACTCATCCCACAACTGCCTTAAAATACCTGCTCCCCTCGACACTGGGTCAGGCATCTCAGCTACACTCAGCTTTTCAATAGCCCGCTCAGTGGTTCCCAACTTATGGGCCACAGAGTCATGGTAGAGGTCCCCAAAGTCAAATAAGGGCTGCATAGAGAACGACTTTGTCCTAAACAGTGCCACTATCTTGTTCTAATAAATGTAGATACAGCATGAGACATAAAATGCAAATTCACTCGGAAAGCAGAAGCCACCAGAATTGTCCCCAAGCACCAGCCTTTGGCTGCACATGGAGTCACTTTAACAGCCCTCCCAGTGTCGCACCAATCTCCCTGTTCATGCAGTACTTCAGCTTCCTTCAAAATGCCCCTCAAAAAAAATAAGTAAGATGCCCCTCACGCATTTCTAGGAGTTTCCAGGGATTTTGTACCTGTGCCTGCAAACAAGTTCATGGTCTCCTGACAGCCACTGGGTGGCGCTGCCTCTGCACAGCTCCATCTCCTGCTCCTTGGCCCACCCCAAGCCTCAGACCCCACCCAGCAAGACCACAACTGTGGGATGGTTTACACAGAACGGTGGAACACGCTGCATTCCTCTTTTGAGCTGCCATTTCCAAAGCAGTCATACTTGGGCCCCACACACTATTTTACCAAGGAATTCTGTTTTATTTTTTATTTATTTATTTTTTTGGAATTCTGTTTTAAACAAAAGGGGTGCTTCCTGATTTTACTTACAGCCCCTGAATTATAAGTGAAAACTAGATTTGAAGTGAATCCAACAGGTGGTTGGGTCAGGAAGAAAAATACCAAGGATGGATCCCATTCTGTACTCATCATCCTCTCCCCTAATCTGCTGTCAAAACATACATCCTCTTTGACCCAAATTAAACTTATAAGTGTGCAGGTGAAAAGCATGGGAAGATTTTCACTGCAGATCATTAGTAAGCATGAGAGAGAACATAATCATCTGATACAGAAAGGGTTAAATTAATTATGGCACTCACAGAGTAGGCTATAGGGGGCTGTTAAAAACAGTGAGGTTGGCTTAGACGTACTGCAATGAAAGATCCAAGGTATATTAAATGAAACAAGTTAATTGAAACCAGTAACCAAAGAGTTAACAGGGCAGGTAGGTACAGCTAGAATTCTTTTACCAAATCTTTTTTTTTTTTAAGATTTTATTTATTTATGAGAGACACGGGGGGGGGCGGGGGGAGAGAATGGGAGAAACAGGCTCCATGCAGGGAGCCTGATGCAGACTCCATTCTGAGACTCCAGGATCATGCCCTGAGCCAAAGGCAGATGCTTAGCTGCTAAGCCAACCAGGTGTCCCTCTTTTACCCAAATCTGCTCATTCTGGGAATGCTGTCTGCCATCACGTTTCTCTTATATTCTTGCCGACTCCATGAGAGCCAAGGATTAATTTAGTTGTTTAGGAGAGATTTGAGGTCTCATCAAGAAGCTGGCCAGCACCAGTCAGGACCACTCACCTCCTCCTTGAGCACAACACAATGAAATAAACTCTCCCCTACTTAGTAATTTGCTTTTTTTCTGATTTTGAGTCTATAGCTCCTGTTTCCTTTACCCAGAATCTTTCCCCTGGCCGTTAAAGATCCCGGACTCTCCTCCTTCCCAGAGGTGGATTTGAAGCTTGCCCTCTCATCTCCTCCTTTGGCTGCCTCCAGAAAAAAACGCTTTCCTTGTTTTATACTCCTGTCTCAGTGATTGGAGAGTGGATGAATGTAGGCCCAGTTGCACAATCAGAAAGGCATAGTGTGATCCCATTTCAAAATGGAGGGGGGAGGCTGGTGAGGCAAGGAGAGAGGTATACATGGATATTCTGTGTCAGAAGCAAAGCCTTTTGCAGTATTGACAACCTTTCCCCCACCCCCGTTCCTAAAGGGAAATGGTTTCTTACCACTCAGACCCATCTTGAACTTCTCTGGGGGACAAATACAGACAAGACAAGACATGCTAGAGTCCTCAGTTGGCCAAATTGTCTTCAATTGCTTGAGACCTGGACCATGAGAGAGAAAGCTGGCTGAAGTAACATGTAACCATCTACTGCTTGGTCATGTGTCATATGACCCCTCTACAGAGTCTGCAAATAAACCCATGACCAAGATCTAGAACACCAGTGAGGTTTGGAAATTACATTTCTTTCTTTTGCATGTTTCTGCTCTGCCTATGAGGGGAGAATAAGAAACCTAGTTGATGGCTGCAGATGGGAGAAAACAGCAAGGAAAGATAACCCAGAATTGTCCAGTAGTTTCCTCTGCAAAGTTAGATTAGGTATTGGCAGCCTTTGTTACAATGAGCATGTATTAGATTTATGCCTTTAATAGACAGGTCTTTTATACTCCGGGCAGGAACTTGGATGAGGCAAGTAGGGTGCAGAATTTAAGCTCAGAGTAGTTGACAAATGCCCCCCGGAGGGACCACTTACTTAAATTTAGCACCCCAGCCGCCCTGCTTGCCTCACCCCAGTGCTGGCCCTGGCTCACCCCTCTTCTAGGTCATTATCATAGTTCTGAATCTCATTTAAATTCAAGCTGGATGCCATGTGCCACACACACTACATACAGAGCAGGCTGTCATTTCAGAAGCATTTTCACATACATATTTCACTGATTCTTTACAACAATCTCGGAGGAAAACAAGACAGAGGTTATGATTCCCATTCTACAGATGCAGGACTAGAAAGCTTAAGATACCTGCCCAAGATTACACTGCTCAAGTGGTGGAGAACTCAACCCAGTTCAACTGGCTCCAATGATTCCCATCCCCCAGTGTTTCCAGGACACCAGGCACACAAAATAATCGATATTGTTGGTATCGGGGGAAAAGTGAACCTAAAAAAAAAAAAAAAAAAAAAAAAGGAAAAGTGAACCTAACCCAAATAGTCATATCTTCCAGCAAGTAAGGCAGCGCATCCCTCCTTGCCACCTTCGAAACTACCGCAGGTGGAAGCCCACAGAAGATGCTGGCACCCTCTGGCCCAGACGGCCGCCCCATTAGGAGCAGCTCCTCCGAAGTCTCTCAGAGCAGCCTTTCACTGAGGGCCTACAAGCAGGTCGGTGGCTGCTGGTTAGCACCTGGTGTGAGTCAGAGAAACGCTGTGGAGGTCAGAGAGAGGGGCGCATCTGCCCAGGGGACCTGAGCCTAATAGAAAGCTCTCTCAGAGGCAGAGAAAGCTAACGGGAATGCATGCTGCCCCTGGTGGTCAGCACTTCCCGCTTTTCTCCCCAAAGTGAGCCAGAGGAGCAACATGGCACCAGTAGCTGCTAACCTAGAAGCTCGGCCAGGTGGCCTGGTGACCTGCAAGTTTGCTTAGGGAGGTGAGCTCAGGCAGAGGCTGAACCACCCCCCCCCCCCCCCCAGCCAGCTGGGCCGCAGAGAATGCAAGCTCCCCCCCCTCCCCCGCACCGCATTTGATTAAAATGATGTCTCTCCCTCGCCCTGGCCTCTGAGGATTTGTTTTTCCTGCTTCCCAACTGGTACGGTCTTTTAAAACAGAGGTTTAAAAAAAAAAACCTAACTGAAAAAACACTCTGGCCTGCTAATTGTGTTTCTTCTTCCTTTGCGGAGGCTGTCTCCTACCGGTAGAATTCATCCTGCTTTGTTTACTCCTCTAAGAAAAAAAATGGATTCGTTTCTCTCCAGCCTAGGGTTTAGGTAGACTGTTTAGCCAAGTCTTTGCCTCCCTCTTCTGTTGAAAAGAGAAATAGCAGGCAGCGAATTCAAATCCCGTATTTGGGAAAGCTTACAAGGAAACCCTACCCTACAATGTTTACATGGGCGGTGTCAAGTGGCTTTAAAGAGAGTCTGGTAGTAGAGTATTATCCATATGACACTCAGATTAATACTTCCCAGAAAAAAATAAACTGCAAATCAAATCAGGATAAATTGTATACCACCTAAGTGAACAAAACCAATGCAGTGATTCCTTGGTCACTGGACTAAAAAAGATTCAAGATTGATTTTTCTCCCCCCTTTAGTAAAATACAAAACTCCCTGGTAACCTGAAGCATTACTGGAGTCCAGTATCTTGCAAGGATTTATGTGGCAAAGGCATAGCAATTTATCTAAAAACGTTCAACAGCTATACATACAGATGGCTGAATTTGCATGATCTCACCAAGCAAAGATTTTTAAAAGCATTAACCTCACAAATAGGGAGAAAAAAATTCAAGTTTCTCGCTGAGTACCAGAAATTTCAATAATAAATCAATTCTTTTGCAAACTCAGTTATATCTTAAAATAATCCGTTATGACCTCTAGAGATATTCAGTGATTTGCAGGGAATGTTGAATTTTCTAAAGAGCCTCATACTTCCCAGAATGTAATGGAAGATTCCTTTAAGGAAGTTTTTCTTTCTTGAGAAGTGCCCATGCACCATGGAAGACTATACATTCCTGCTGGGCCCACGTTAATGATGGGCTGTATCCAAGGTGGGATCACCTGGTATTCATACAGTGCTGGTCCTCCTGGTGAGGACGACCACTAGCGAGCATTGTATTAGGCACTGCACATATATACAATGAGTTATGTTTACTTTCGTTTCTCAGGTTAGGAAACAGAATTTAAAGGTGAGGTGACAGGTTAGGTGAGAGGCAGAGCCATAGTCCTGGTTGACTGAAACTCAACATCCATGCTCTTGAAGGCACCGCCTACTACGTCTAGAAGACGTAGCTCTTCCCTGACCTGACAAGGCAACACACCTGAGACCAGGATTCTCTGGTGATAACAGTCACCTGGGAAACTTGTTCACTATAGCTTCCCAAACTCCCTACTCTGGAGATTCTGACTCAGAAAGTCCATGTTTGGCCTAGAAACTGTGCTTTTAAAAAAAATTATTTATTCATGAGAGACACAGAGAGAAAGGGAGAGACACAGGCAGAGGGCATAAGCAGGCTTCTTACAGGGAGCCCAAAGTGGGACTCGAGGAGCCAAAGGCAGACGCTCAACTGCTGAGCCACCCAGGCATCCCAGAAGTTGTGCTTTTAACAAATGATCCAGGTGATACTTATCCTCAGAGAACTAAGGGAATGGTCTTAGACCAGGGTCAGCAAGGTAAAGGGCTAGAGAGTATTTCTAGCTTTGCTGAACACAAAGTTGGTCTCTGTCACAACTATTCAGTTCTGTCCTAGTAACACAAAATAGCCAGAGAAATATCACAAATGAATGGTGTGGCGGTGGTCCGATATTTTATTTACACAAAACAGGTGGCTGGTCCTAGTTTGCTGTCCCCTATTTTAGATCTTTCATAATATCATTAAAAAGAAACATTAACACTTGCTACTTGTCACCTAAGGTTGTTTCTCAGTTGGGCAACTGATCCAATGAAAATCTCCCCAACGCCATGAAACATCACCTACGTCAAGGGGTGCAGGAAAGGTTGTATCTTCCCTCCTTCAGGAAGCAGCACTTTTAAGGTCAGATGCAGGTTTGTGACCAACCCTGTCAACACAACTCCTGACAGTAGGAGAGAATATTAGTAGGTCAGGAATAGACCAATAAGCAAAGCTTTCCCTTTTACCTACTGGAAAGCCTATAGGCAGAATTCTAAGATGGCCACCAAGTTTTCCAGGCTCCTGTGAATTCACACCTTCTTCCAATTATCCAATCACACACATATTTAAGGGCCACTCTGTAGAGATTTTATCAGTTGACCTTAAAGATAAGACTCATCCTCCTGGGCCAGATCAAATCAATTAAGTCCTTTAAACCTGACTCGAGGAGTCAGAATCAACATAAGAAGAAGGGACTTGAGGGAAGAGTCTCCCTTGCTGGTTTTAGAGATAGAGAGGGCTACGAGGCAGGAAAAATGAGTGACCTCTAGATGTTGAGAGTGTCCTGGCTGACAGCCAGCCAGGAAAGGTATCCTCAATCCTACAACCATAAGGAAATTAGTACTTCCAGTGACTCGTGAGCTTGGCAGAGAATGTCGATCCCCAAATGAGCACCCAGCCCTGGGTGAGACTCTAGCAGAGCAGAGATCCAGGCATGTCGTGCCTGGGCTTCTAACCTAGAGAAAGCATGAGATAATAAAATGATGCACAGCAAACTGCTAAGTTTGTGCTCCTTTGTTAGACAGCAAAAGAAACCTATTACAGAGAGGCTTCCATGTCTCCATTACTGCTGGATAGTAAGTCCAACAATTTCTGGATTTAAATATAGGTGGCTGTGTTCCTTTACAGCCATATTCATTTATCATGCCTGGATCCTCCTAGGACTCAGGCCTATGTGCACTGCCCACCTTTCAGGAATATAGTTAGAGATGCCTCCTGAAATGATGTTTAATCCCAAGATCAACTCACAGGCTTATTTTAATACACCTGTCACATGCAAAGCATCAGACCAGATATAAGGGGGGGATGAGGGATGGGGGATGAAAAGATAAATAAGGAGTTTACATCTTGGGTGAGGGACAGATGTTTGGAAAATTAACTGTCAGGCAGGCATTATCATTGAAATGGAAGAAAACTATACAGAGGCTCAGAAAACAGGACAGTTAATTCTGATCAAAAAAAGATGGAATTCGCAATGAGAGGCCACTGTTTAAGCCAGAGAATAGAGTGCACAGTATTTTAAAGAACTAGAAATAGGTTATAAGTGTAAGATGTTAGAGATGGGGGTGGGGCTTTGGACTATGTTCTTTGTGTAATGGACCCCAAGGGCCCCCAAATCCCTTCCCGCATCCTGGGAGTTAGTAGCTCTGACAACAGCGTCATCTTTCAGGGCACCTGTTGTTATCTTTTTTTTTTTTTTAACTCCTTCATCAGGATGACCGATACTCAGCTGAATCTGAAGGAGCATTTGATTTGTCTGTTGTCCTCTGGGGATGCCCCTGCCTCAAGGCATGAAAAGCATCACAGATCATTCAGCCACACGTGTGAGAGTCACTGTCACCTTATACAGCTTAGCCAATGTCCTCCAAAGGTTTTCCCCAGTGCAAGATCCAGAGTGGGCGGGTAGAAGGAAGTCAGGGTGTGTGGCTTAATACAGTGGAATTTCTATCGGCACTGGCTCCCAAGCAACCTTTTAACAGAGATGTTTAATTGATCTTTATTGAGCAGAACCTTCCCTTCTGCTTATAAAAGAAATGATCGCTCTTCCCCCTGGTTCTATCTGGAGGGCTTAATAGCCCCAGTTTTCTCTGATAGCAGACACTTAATGTCCAGGAGACCATCATAAACAGAGTTTATTGTCCAAAACACAAGCCATGTTCTAATCAGCCTTCACTGAGATTGCCTTGCTTGTATCTGTTGATTTTCGAAGGGGTTTTTTCCTGATTGACAAGGGCATTGTTCTTGCCACTCAGGGTCTGCTGCCAAATTAACAAATGCCTTCAACAAAATAATCTCTAGGCCCTTGCCAAAGACCCTTGAGGATGCCATAATGTATATCGATTTGAAAGGGCTTCTAGATGAGGCCCAAGAGCCGAGCCATAATCTTTTTGCACGCATTGTGCACGAATATTTTGCAGGTATGAAGATGATCGTTGCAATACTCCCAGGATTCAGAGACACTTCCAAGAGTCAGTACAAATAGAGCCATTGCTTGGTGAGCTATGAAGAGTGATTGAGAGGAAAAGTAATACTTTCCAAGTTGCTTCCATTCGTTTTTGAAGGGCTTTATTGATATTAGCATTACTCCTTGAAATAACCTTCAAACAAGCAAGTATTTATATTTCCATTTTAGCTAGGAAATTTGGTATTAAATGTTCCTATTAGTGTGGTATTTAAGGAATAAACTAGAGCCTAGTCCTTGATGCCATAGAAAACCATTATTATTTGGGGATTTGGTCTGGAGTTAAGGATCTTCTGGTTCTTTTTTTTCTCTCCTCCTTCTGGCTGACCTCGCCCACCTGTCACCTGGCCCTCCCTCCTCATACTCTAAGCTGCCATCCTGGCATGGTAGGCCCCGAGGCCATAATTCCTAAACAAAATTTCGGAAACTCTTGTATAAAAAAATACAAGTGTTCTTAGGACAAGAGGACAGAGTTTTTGAAATCATGACTGTCCAGAAAAATCTAAGGGATATGATCACTTTAATAGTGAGGCTCTCACACATCCCCAAATGGCTAGCAGAAAACTATGTGGGAGGGTAGCACCTACCATTTATTAACACAAGAATATCTTTTTCTTTTTTTTAAGGTTTATTTGTTAAAGAGAGAAAGTATGAGTGGGAGGGGCGGAAGCAAAAGAGTCCCAAGCAGACTCTGTGCTGAACATGGAGCCCAGCATGGGGCTTGATCTCATGACCCTGAGTTCATGACCTGGGCTGAAACCAAGAGTCTGACGCTCAACCAGCTGCACCACACGGGTGCCCAAACCTGAGAACATCTTTAAGGAGGCCATAAAACCTGGGCCTGAGATCTTACCTGAAACATAAGGAGGAGAAAGGAGGAGGCTTTATACCTAAGACATTGGCTTTTTTTTTCTAGTGTTAAGATATAATTAATACATAACATTAGTTATACAACATGACAATTTGATATATGTGTATTTGTGAAATGACCACCACATGAAGTCTAGTGGATACCCATCACCTCGAGGTGTCTGGCTGGCTCAGTCAGAGGATCTTGAAGCTCTTGATCTCAGGGTCATGAGTTCAGCCCTACACTGGGTGTAGAGATTACTTAAATAAATTCATCAATTAAAAATCCATTGCCTCACATAGTTGCAATTTTCTTTTCTTGTGATTAGAACTTTTAAGATTCTCTCTGCAAATTTCAAAGAAACAACACAGTATGAATTACAGTTACCATGCTGTACATTACATCCCCAGGGCTTATTTTATAAGTGGATGTTTATAGCATTTGACCACCTTCACTCATTTCACCCACCCCCTACCTCTAACAACCATCATCTCTTCTCTGTAGCAGGTCAGTTTTTTGAGATTCCACATTTAAGAGAAAATAGAGTGTTTTTCTTTCTCTAGTTTATTTTACTTAGCATCATGTGCTCAACATCCATCCTGGCTTTTACAGTTAGTATCACAGTTAAACATTCAGGACCATGGGGCACCTGGGTAGCTCAGTAGTTGAGCAACTACCTTTGCCCAGGGCATGATCCCCGGGTCCTGGGATGGAGTCCTGCATCAGGCTCTCCACAGAGAGCCTGCTTCTCCCTCTGCCTATGTCTCTGTCTCTCTCTCTGTATATCTCTCATGAATGAATAAATAAATAATAAATAAACAAATAAATAAATAAATAAATAAAATCTTTTTTTTTTAAATCAGGACTATGTTGGTGTTATTACCAGGTCCTTGTCAGATGTTGAGGGCTGAACTGTGTCTCCCCAAAATTCATTTGAAGCCCTCCCCTACCCCAGTACCTCAGAATGGAACTGTATTCAGATACCGCCTTTAAGGTGGTAATGAAGTTATCATTAGGCCATTAGGGTGGGCCCTCATCCAGTCTGACTGGTGTCCTTCTGAGAAGAGGAGATTAGGACCCAGAGACACCAGAGATGCCCACAGAGTTTCGAAAGGCCATGTGAAGGTATAGGGAGACGTTGGTTGTCTGATGGCCAAGGTGGGAGGCCTGGAAAGATCCTTCTTACCACCATCAGAAAAAAACAATCCTGCTGACACCTTCATCTTGGACTTCCAGCCTCCAGAACTGAGAGAAAATAAATTTATTGCTGATACTACCCCAGATGGGGTGTTTGTTACGGTAACCCTAGCAAACAAACACAGTGCCCAGAACGTATCAGGAATTGCTGACATGTGACAAAAACTATTCTGAACATGTTCACTGTGAGGTGGGCACTACTATTCTCATCCCCATTTTAGAGATGTGGAAACCGAGGCACAGAGAAGTTCAGTGAATTGCCTAAGGCCATACATAGACATGCGAAAAAACTGGAATTTGAACCCAGTTACCAGTCTGGAAGTCTTTTTTTCCTCAAATTTCTGCATGTGTCCCACAATTGATCATCTACAAAACCTTCCCCCAAAAAACAAAAAAAAACCTTCCAAAACTGGTCTAGGAGACAGTGTGGAGGGTGAATCTGAGGATACTGTGCCCCTCTCTTGAGAGGCAAGGAATCACCAGTTGGAAAGCTTTAGAGAGAGAAGGAAAGTCGGTTCTACTCGAAGGCCAGTGGGATGGAAGGAAGAGATATGGGGACCTGGTGAACTGAGGGCCCAGAGGCAGGAAGGTTTTTCCACAATGGCTGTCATCCTGATCCACGGCCATGCCATGGACACAGCCCTGCCAGCAGGGAGCCTTGGGTTCCTCCAGGCATGTTGGCCCCAGTGGGCACATATATGAGGACATGGAGTCGGAAATGGCTCACTCCCTCTCCAGCAGCTATTTCTCCAGAACAAGCAGGGAAAAGATGCCAGACTGAGAGGCAAGAGGGACTCCCTTCATCTTCCAAGCCAGAGGTTTTCAACCCTGGCTCTAGTGATGGTTAGAGCTAGATCTGTATTTGTCGGGGGGTGGGGACAGTTGCCAGGTACACGGGAGTATGTTTATCAGCACCTTATCCCTAACAACTAGATGCCAGGACCCACCACTCACTTGCGACCAAAAATGTCTTCAAACATTGCCAAATATCTCCTAGGGGACAAAACCACCCCCATTGAGAAAAATTCTTTATCATCCAAGAGAAACAGAGAAAGATACTTGCTCAGGACACTTATTTCCATCTGTCAGAAAGCTGTAGTAATAACATATGCAAATGTTCTACACCTATGATGTTGTATAGTGCACAACCTGCCCAAATGCCCATGGCAGTCCTCTCCCTCCTCTTTCCCTCTCTAGTCGCACAGGAGAATGAGGCTAATCTGCCCTACACTTGATCATTCCTTTCTATTTCCCATACTCCTGATACACTATAAGGAACCCGAGGGCTGACTATACTGTCAAAATTCTAGCTTCCTGACCTAAGCTTAGGGTTGAGTTTGGGAATGACCTTTCTCCACCCTGAGGTAAAGATGAAGAAAATAAAACCCACACTAATCCTTCTGATTTCCTAGTCCAGCCATTAATGTGACGGGCATGAGTTGCTAATAACCCTTTTTCTCCCTCGTTGCTGAAGCAATAGATAAAACAATTTTATAGCTGTGTTCCCCTATCCCTAAAGCAGGAAGTATTAATTAGGAAATAAAGCAGTGACAGGGTGTGCGTTAATGGGCTATTAATGCCTGCCGTGGGTGCCCTGCTCACTCTGAAGCCAAAGGCCAGGCAATTTCCACCGCCCAGTAAGCACACTAATAGCCAATTAAAGTCTATCCTAAAACGGCTCCTCTCTCTTGGTCAGGAGTTTTTTCAATTTAAAAAGTCGTGAAGTTTCCAAGCAAGCATAGGCTTGTTTTAACGCATGTGCCTTTTCTCTTCTTGCAATAAAAGATGAATGCACACACAGGGGATCGGAGGAAGAAATGCAAGAAAGAACGGGAATGACGGGTTGACATTCTGACCCTGGAAGCAGTCCTTTGACCCCAGTGGCTGGCGGCAGGAGGCCCCTCGAAGTGGGCTTCTTACTCCACCAGTATCTCTCTGGGTGTTTGAGCTGCAGGAGGGAAGAGGGCTCACATTTTGTAGGAGCTTTTGTTTTATAGAATATTTTGTCCTGTTTACGCCTCATCTTTTTTTTTTTAGGATTTTATTTATTTGGAAAAGAGAGTGTGTGTGCATGAGAGACCACGAGCAGAGGGGAAAGGCAGAGGGAGAAGCAGACTCTCCTCTGAGCAGAGAGCCCAATGCGGGACTCATACCAAGACCCTGGGATCATGACCTGAGCCAAAGTCAGACATTTAACCCACTGAGCTACTCAGGTGCCGGACACCTCAGCTTCTAACAATACTTGTCTCCTGGTAAGAATCGGAGCTGGGATAACACAGACTGGTGGTGGTTTACTATGTGCCTGGGCTATTTATCTCATTCAATCCTCATAACAGCTCTGCAGGATTATGATTAACTCTATGCTGCTGATGGAGAAATAGACACAGAAGGTTAAATAATTTACCCAAGAGCACACAGCCAGAGAGTGGGAAAGCCAGTTTTTAAACCCAGACTACCTGCCTCCAATTCCAGGTTTGGGGAACCAGACCCATAGCCTATAGGCCTCTTCTTCTGCCCTTTACCTGGTGGTAAAGGACCCTTGCCTGCGAGGGAAGTAGGTTCTAGAATCCCTATTGCAGGAGATTTCTCCTTCAGCAGCAGACATCCAGCTCTAGCAGGAAGCAGGGGCAAAGGCAAGAGCTACGGCCTTGCTATTGCAAGTACGGCCCATGGTCCGTCAGCACAATCACCCCTGGCTGCTTGTTGGAAACAGATCCAGACCCACAGGAGAACCATCAGATCCCACTTTTTAACAAGATCTACAGGAGATGCACCTACATATTAAAGCTTGAGAAGCACCAAGCTAGAGTCCAAGTACCCCATCCCTAGTACCAAGTTCTCTGCAACTAATTAAAAGAAAGCAAAGATTCATTCCATGCATTCCATGGTCACCTGGATGTCACTCAAGCTCACTATATCCTCCCCAGAACTGCAAATGATACTGAGGTCAGAGTGGTCGAGCACCTGTGGTTCCACCAAAGAACATGACCAAGCCACACTGGAGCCCAGAGTCCCCATTAGAAAAGCCCCATCACAGCACAGCCACCCAAGCCACGGGTCAGGAGGACAGATTCACACCACTCTGCCAATGTCCTCAGCAGAGCACAATGCAAAGGTGAGAAGTAAATTCTTTTCGTGGAGTCTCTGCATTTTGAGATTTAAAGAAGAAAAAGTCTTTTTCTGGGCTGGTTAAAATAGTATTACCAGGGAGTAAAGAGAGGGTGTCTCAAGGCCCCTTCTGGACTTAGAATTTAATGCCTATTTATTGAGAACCTCTTGGTGCATTTGCTCAGTACTACATCAAAATGGAGTTGTTCTCTGTGCCCTAAAAGCTTATGATCTAAAAAGGCCACAGAAATGGGGGAGACATAAAAAATGCCAGAACAATACAACAGCCTTAATCAGACCGTCTTTGCTTTTCTTTGCTTATAAGTCACTGGCTTTAAATTTAATATAGTGTCATGTCTTTATTTTTCTTGAAGTTTTCTTAAAAGACCATATAAAGATTTTCTTCCATGGTAAGACTTTTATATTGTATTTTTCTTAAAACAGAGTATGGTACATTTACCCTTCATCAGATGATTGCTTATAACTCACCTTGCTTTATTAAGAACACTGCTAGAGGCTTCTATGCCCCTAGTAATAAAAATGTATTTTCAGGCCCATTCAAACCAATGAAATTCTGAGTTTTCAGAGCACAAGATAATGAAAATTCTCTAGATCGGTGTCTTTTACTACTTTTAATCTGTTAACAGACCCTGAGTATCTCAGATGAAAGGTACTCTAGCGTGAATTGCTATCGTTAATAGCATTCCATACAGGTAACTCTTGATTATTCCAATTTCTCACAAATTTGGACACTTTTACTACCTCTATAACATCTCTAGGGGGTGTGAAAGAAAAGAGACCTTTACAATTTATTTCTCAAAATATACACAGAAATATAATTGTGCATGCATAGAGGGAATCTTATAAATAATGTATGAAGAGCAATAGAATGTCAATACTAAAACTCCTCGTTTGGAATGACAGCACCAGTCACAAAATGCCCTCTCACCAAAAGCAATCACAAGATTTTAGGGACCGCCAAACCAGAGATGGAGAATTATAGGAATGTGAGAGGTTTAAAAACTGACAACCTCTTGGTGGAAGGCAACAGTTGTCTTCCAAAATCACACACACACACACACACAAAAAAAAACAAAACAAAACCAAAAAACCGGCTCCGAATAATCTCCTTGTATCCTCAACCTGGTGAGGTGAGGTGACTTTACAGCTTCTCTCATGGAGAAGTAGACTCAGTTTCCCCACCCTGGAATCTAGGTTCACCATTTTACAGGCCTTGGCCAATGGAATGCAGCGAGGGCAGCAGTGTGCCACTTCAGAGCCAGGCCTCAAGATGCAGTGTCTACGCTCCCTCTTGGAGCCCTGCCACCACCACGAGCCCAAGCCCTGGGTCTCTGGTGGGGATGACAGACACGTGGCCCCAGCCCCACTGACAGCTGGCCCTGAGCTGACCCCACAGGCGCACGAGCAATCCCTGCCGTGATGAACTCGGTTTTGAGGGAGAATCAACAGCACATGCACATGCTGTACAAACTGCTCTGCCCACCACTTTGCAGAAGCATGTTTCTGTTGTTGTGAATCCCTGCAAGGACATCTCGAAAACACCACTCCAACCAATGAGTACTCAGAGGAAAGAATGCAAACTGAAACCGAGAGTCAAATATGTTAGCATATCCAAATTCACATAAGGTTTTTATAAATTCGGAGACCAGCAGTTGAAAACAGACTCGGATTAAAAAAAAAAAAAAAAAAAAACAGTCCAAAGAACAAGAAGGGTGAAGAAACATGTCAGTGTAACACCAACTATGCCCCAAGGATATAATGGAAAGTATGTGTTTGGTTTTGATCACAGAAGCGTTATTTGATGTACATCCTTGGGAGAAAACCGAGCACTATGATCACCTATTGGTTTGCAAACCTGCTCTTGCCAGGGGCCCGGGAAAGGCAGGACACAGAGCAGGCCACCGCAGATGGGCAGGTGGCAGTTTTAAGCAGCAGGGAACTTTCGAGGCTTGTCTTGGGTGGTGGCGAAGCAAGAGCATCTCTGCACTTACCAGAATCTTCAGAGTTTATACAGAAGCCTTACCAGGTTTCAGATGGTCTCCACGACCTACTGCTCCCCCAAGGCTGTGTCCTTCTTTTTTTTTTTTTAAAGATTTTATTTATTTATTTGAGAGAGAAAGAGAGAGAGAGAGAACAGGAGCTGGGCTAGTGTCCTTCTAAGCAGCTCCGGCTGTGGGAATGGCAGGCAAGGGGGCGCGGTGCCTCCAACTTGCCCGGATCCTGCTTGCAGGTCAACTGGGGGTCATGTCCTCTCGATGACCTCTGCCAAAATTATCAACAAGGACAAGGAAAGATAGCAGAAAAGAAAGCTTAGGGCAGGAACCACGCTCCACGTTATAAGGAATGCCAGGGCAACCCAAGCAGGTAGATAGGTATCTGCGTCCAATTAGGGCTTGGAAGTAGGGAGCATTAGGGGGGACTAGCCCCAGACTGACACCGACCTTCGTCCCCCGAGGGACGAGGACAGCAGGAAGCTGGATGGGGTCAAAGGAGAAAACAAAGCAGGGGCACCTGGGTGGCTCAGTGGTTGAGTGTCTGCCTTCGGCTCAGGGTGTGATCCCGGGGTCCTGGGATCGAGTCCCTCATCGGGCTCCCCACATGGACCCTGCTTCTCCCTCTGCCTGTGTCTCTGCCTCTCTGTGTGTCTCTCATGAATAAATAAATAAAATCATTTTTAAAAAGAGAAAAAACAAAGCACACAGATGTGGGTTTGTGGCTGTCTCCCTCGTTCTCCTTGACTCCCACCCATCGGTACAGACTTGGGGTTGGCTCACCCACCGCCCCATCCACCTGCACCGACTCAGCTGTTGACAGTCCCTTCCCATGGTGAGCCAGCCTGGTGGGACCCCACAGCTGTCGGGGAGGTGTGAGACCCCCAGGAGTCAGTTAGTCCCCCCTGGGAGGGGACAGGTTGTCAACAAGGACCCTACGGGAAGGAAGAAGCAGCGCTCAGTGGACCGACCGTGGATGGATGACGAGCGTTTCCCTTCTGAAGAGCTAAAGACAGCAGGTGTGGAGAAACACAAAGGGAAGGGGGATCATGAGGAGACCGTTAATTTACAAACTTTATATAAATTCCATTAAATCTGCTCGGAATAAAAAAGAGGAAAAAAATGATCATATCAGTGACCATATCAGTGACTGTACCTGTCACAGCGCCCCAGGAGCTCCCAGCCAGAGTGAGAGGGAAACAGGGGTGCGAGTCTGCTGTCCTCTCAGGAAGCCTCGGGGCCCCCAGGCTCCAAGGCCTGTCACTGCAAAGTGTTATCTCCTTTTGCATTTTTCCAGCAAATATACACCGCGGCCGGTTTCTGCCCCACCACTCTCGTGAAAGCACCCTCCTTGACGCCCCAGTGATTTCTTTGCTAATAAGGTCAAAGCAGTGCTTCTCAAGCCTCAGCTATGTAGCATCTACTGATTTATTTATAAGTAGGCTCCATGCCCCGAGTGGCACCTGACATGGGACTCGAAATCTCAACCCTGAGATCAAGACCTGAGCTGAGGGACACCTGGATAGCTAAGAGGTTGAGCATCTGCCTTTGGCTCAGGTCATGATGCTGGGGTCTTGGGGTCGAGTCCCGCATCAGGCTCCTCTCGGGGAGCCTGCTTCTCCTGCCTGTGTCTCTCATGAATTAATGAATAGATAGATGATGATAGATGATAGATAGATAGATAGATAGATAGATAGATAGATAGATGATAGATAGATGATAGATAGATAGATAGATAGATAGATAGATAGATAGATAGATGATAGATAGATAGACCTGAACTGAGGTCAAGAATCAGTTGCTTACCTGGCCAAGCCACCAGGTGCTCCTCATCTATGTGAACTGTAAGTAAAGTTACCATCTCACATGGGGTCTCTGTTGTGACAGTATTTTCCTTCTTTGGTTTCTGTGCTGGCCAACCCGCCTGAAGTTATTCTCTCTCACCCTGCCCTATTGGTCTCTTTCTGAGACTTTGTCTCTGGTGGCTCTCTGCCCTTCCTTCTCCCTAGGCTGCCTCTCGGAGGATCTCACCCACTCTCCTGGCCTCTACTACCATGGAAGCCTGTCTCCATCCAAACCCCACTCACTGCAGCTTTCCACCTGTGTATGGGACTCCCTGTAGAAAACCCCCATTTCGATGCCTCATACAGGCACCTCAGACTCAACACGTCCATGTTACTCAATGCCCACTCAGAAAAATAGCCCCAAGAAAGGCAGTTCGATACAGCAAATTTCATAGGGTGATGGAAATCTAAAAGGCCAGATGGGATGGTGGGACAGCCAAGAGAGTCACGGCAGTGGAAGCCACAGCCACCCCATGGTTGGAGGGACAAGGGGATGGCATTGCCATGGCCAGAGCCAGGCTACCAGGCACGAGCTGGAAACAAAGCAGGAACAGTTGCCAGGTGGGGCAGGGACTCAGAGGCCCAGCTGCAGCTGTCTGAAGAGACAACAGAGAGGGAGGAGAGAGAGACACCTGGCTTCAACCTTCCTCCTGCTCTCCTGCCAATGCTTTCTCCTGGCTGACCCTACGGGGAAAAGAGCTGGCAAGGAAATGTGAGAGATAGGGGTTGCAGGGCCAGCCTTGGGGCCTTGAGCAGAGCAATGGAAAGGCAGGGAGCAAACAGGCAAATGACAGCACGGTTACCTGCTTCTCCCTGTGTCCCTGGTCCCATTGAGTGGAAGCATCTTTCACTCATTGCTTACACCACACTTGACCTTTCCTTCCCCCTCACCTCCCACATCGATTCATTCATCCTGTAAGGAGCTCATCCAGCCTCCTCTCCTCCCACAGCCACCACCATCACTCACTGTCTCCCATCTCCAGACTCCCCACTCTGATCAGCCACTACATTCCTGCCAGAACTTTTCTCAAATGCACATCTTATATCAGCCTGCTGCTTCATGTCCTGCAATGGCTACCCACTGTGCTTAGGGTCAAGTATAGATCCCATGGCAGGACTTCATTTTCCTCTCCATCTTCTTGTTGTGACAAAACTCCTTCACCCGCAGCGTCCTGAACTTCATGCTCACCTCTGAGTTCCCTGGGGCAGCTTGACTCCTGGTCTTCACAGGTGCAGAACAGCATGTTCTTCATGGAACGCTCCCCTACCCATGGCTGTCTCCCTCCCTACTTACACCTGTCTCATGAGTCTCAATGGCAATTCTCCTAGGAAGCCTTGCCCAGTCCCCATTGCATATGTTCCCTTGTGCCTGACCCTTCTCCAGGTGGTAGGTAGGGTCACCAGATTTCACCAATAAACCATGCAAGTTTAACTGGACATCTTGTATTTTATCTGGCAGCCTGACCTGGTTTTGTACTTGTCCCAGAGTATAACAATTGCATTTCATATTTTCATTTCCCTACCAGGCTCCAAATTCCTTTAGGATAATGATCTTGTCAACACTGTTCGCATTTCATTAAATGAATAGGTAAGTGTGAGTGCCTTGCATGGACGGATAAATGACTCAGGGGTGGGAGTTTTACTCAGAATTCTATAGGACTGGACTTCAGACCTAAACAGGAAAGATGATTCAGACACTGCAAGGAGATCAAGCTGGAAAAGATTAGTTCTGGGCCAGGCTTGAAGGCCATGACAGAAAACAGTAGGCTGAAGGGAAATGACAGAGGGTATAACCAGAAACGATGATTTAATGCTTTCAGCCTTCACAAAGCCAACAGACCAGTGCCAGCTGGTTTGGGGATTGCCCCGCTCAGTTCTCAGTTTTTTGCACAGCTAAAAGCTTGTTTGTGCTTCTGCAGAGCTGAAAATGGCAGAAGAGGCCCGAAGGATGGAACTAAGGATGATAAAACATCTTACGCTTTTTGCCTTGGGATGATTTTCTAACAGAAAGTTCAAATCTTGCTATTTGCAGACCCAGTAACCAAGAGACAGGTAGGTAAGAAGTATGGCCAAAAAAGTGGGCTAGGTGGAAAAAAAGGCAAATTAGAGCCTTTCTCGCCAACTAAAGAGCAGCATCTACTGGTTCCAGACATTTGTCACCACACCGGAATGCAGACTCAAATGTTCTATGCCTTTAAGAAAAGACAAGAATTAAGATATAAATGCTTCTTGACAAAATACAGCATCCATTCTGATCAAAACTCTTCAGAGTGTATGAATAGAGAGAACATTCCTCAACATCTTAAAAGCCATATACGAAAAGCCCACAGCAAATATCATTCTCAGTGGGGAAGCACTGGGAGCCTTTCCCCTAAGATCAGGAACAAGACAGGGATGTCCACTCTCACCACTGCTATTCAACATAGTACTGGAAGTCCTAGCCTCAGCAATCAGACAACAAAAAGACACTAAAGGCATTCAAATTGGCAAAGAAGAAGTCAAACTCTCCCTCTTCACCGATGACATGATACTCTACATAGAAAACCCAAAAGACTCCACCCCAAGATTGCTAGAACTCATACAGCAATTCGGCAGTGTGGCAGGATACAAAATCAATGCCCAGAAATCAGTGGCATTTCTATACACTAACAATGAGACTGAAGAAAGAGAAATTAAGGAGTCAATCCCATTTACAATTGCAAGAGAAACAAAAAAAAAAAAAAACAATTGCAAGAGAAACAAAAGCAAAAATGAACTATTGAGACTTCATCAAGATAAGAAGCTTTTGCACAGCAAAGGATACAGGCAACAAAACTAAAAGACAACCTACAGAATGGGAGAAGATATTTGCAAATGATGTATCAGATAAAGGGCTAGTTTCCAAGATCTATAAAGAATTTATTAAATTCAACACCAAAGAAACAAACAATCCAATCATGAAATGGGCAAAAGACATGAAGAGAAATCTCACAGAGGAAGACATAGACATGGCCAACATGCACATGAGAAGATGCTCTGCATCACTTGCCATCAGGGAAATACAAATCAAAACCACAATGGGATACCACCTCACACCAGTGAGAATGGGGAAAATTAACAAGGCAGGAAAGCACAAATGTTGGAGAGGATGCGGAGAAAAGGGAACCCTCTTACACTGTTGGTGGGAATGTGAACTGGTGCAGCCACTCTGGAAAACTGTGTGGAGGTTCCTCAAAGAGTTAAAAATAGACCTGCCCTATGACCCAGCAATTGCACTGTTAGGGATTTACCCCAAAGATACAGATGCAATGAAACGCCGGGACACCTGCACCCCGATGTTTCTAGCAGCAATGTCCACAATAGCCAAACTGTGGAAGGAGCCTCGGTGTCCATCGAAAGATGAATGGATAAAGAAGATGTGGTTTATGTATACAATGGAATATTCCTCAGCCATTAGAAATGACAAATACCCACTATTTGCTTCAACATGGATGGAACTGGAGGGTATTATGCTGAGTGAAGTAAGTCAGTCGGAGAAGGACAAACATTATATGGTCTCATTCATTTGGGGAATATAAATAATAGTGAAAGGGAATATAAGGGAAGGGAGAAGAAATGGGTAGGAAATATCAGAAAGGGAGACAGAACATGAAGACTCCTAACTCTAGGAAACGAACTAGGGGTGGTGGAAGGGGAGGAGGGCGGGGGGTGAGGGTGAATGGGTGACGGGCACGGAGGGGGGCACTTGACGGGATGAGCACTGGGTGTTATTCTGTATGTTGGCAAATTGAACACCAATAAAAATAAATTTATTATTTAAAAAAATTCTTGAAAACAAAAACAAAAAAAAGATATAAATGCTTCATCTCATGATTTTTTAATGTGGCCATTAATTTAATAAGTAGTAGATGCTTCAACCAAAACACAACTGGATTGGTCACTCTGTATGGGCTTCCAAAACTGTGCAAAGGAATCAATGTGTATCTCCATGCTGAGATCCCCTCACCCTGCAAACCTCAGGCAGATGTTGATTCAACTTTCAGAAGCCTCTAGTAGAGGATCAATGCCCAAGACACTCTGCAGAATCTTGGAAAGCATTAGCAAATTTTTTCTGGGGTGAAATCTTACCAATATCAATCAGGAATAAATGTAAATTATTTTTCCATGGCTATCAATATACTCATCTATATGTTTAGTCAACATTTTTTGGATATGACATATGGAAGGTTTGGTGGTCCCTAGACCATGGGAAGATACTAAGGAGAACAAGATACATTCAGGGCTGAAATCCAGTGGGTACACACCTCTGCTGCTGTACCAGTTGTTGTCCTGTTTATCTGCTTCCAACCTACTTGGTTAATTGTCACCATTCAAGCCCCAGCCCTGCAGGACAGTGCCCCCAAGCACTATAATGGCCAATGCTGGGTGCTCATGTCACCCTCTGTGGTTGTGACCACCTGTGGCCAGCTGGTGCTTTCCTGCAGTCTTGTGGCCATTTGTACAAACTGTGGCATCACACACCAACTCCTCTAAGAGAAAATAAAATAAATGTCCCCCAAGGTGCCCAAATTTCTCTTGTCTCTTCTAATCTCTTTTCCTAATTAACTCCTGCTCTACCATTTGGATATCAGCTCAAACATCACTTCCCACTTTACAGACTGTATCTCCCTGGCATGAGTCTCACAGGTCTGTTCCTTTACTTCATATCTTGTATCCAAATATTTGTCTATTGTCTGCTTCCCCCCGCCCCCCAGTAGGCTGTGAGCTCTATGAGGGGTAACAGAAAGCAGAATTTATCTGGCAAACTGCACAGGCTTCCTTCCATATGGTGTAGGTGGGGCTGGTCACCCACCCAGCCCCAAGGATAAGCTCTAATGTATTCCAGCCAGTTAGCATATCGCTTCCTCCCAGCCCTAATATTTGGTTCAAGAATGAGAACCTGACAGGGCAGCCCAAGCAGAACGGCCTGGCTACTCTCACTGGGAGGCGCAAATACAGGCCTATTCTCCTTCCCTGGTCACTCTAAGTACTCCGAGCCAGCGTCTGAAACTACTACTGCCTGACGTTATCGTGAAGCAAGGCATGAAGGGCAAAATGTCCCAGAAAGGTGAACCCAAAGGCTACATGTCCTGGGCCTCTGAAGCAAACCAGACTAGGCCTGGCCCTGCCTTTGAATATTTGTTCTCTCAACCAATGGATTCCTTCCTCTGCCTTTATTGTTGTTGTTGTTGTTTTGCTTTAGCCAGTTGAGATCAAGTTTTCTATCTATTGTGACCAAGAAAATCCAGAGTGATACAATGCCTTGATTATTTTGTTTGCCCCTGTATCTATAAGAACCTTGCTCATGTAAGACACTGGATGAACTATCCACTGGACAGGGGTGCCTGGGTGGCTCAGTTGGTTAAGCATCTGACTTCGGCTCAGGTCATGATTTTGGGGTCTCAAGACCAAGCCCCATATCAGGCTCCCTGCTCAGGGGGAAGTCTGCTTGCCCTTATCCCTCTGCCCCTCCTCCTGTGCTCTCTGTCTCAAATAAATAAATAAAATCTTTAAAAATAGAAATAAACAAATATTCACTAAACAGTGTGCTACTGGGTGATTGGAAATAACTTAGGAACCCCTGGGTATCTCAGTTGGCTAAGTGTCTGCCTTTGGCTCGGGTCATGATTCTGGGGTCCTAGGATCAAGCCCCATATGGGGCTCCCTGCTCAGTGGGGAGTCTATTTCTCCCTCCCCCTCTCCCCCCTGCTTGTTCTCTCTCTCTTTCTCTCTCTCTCACTGTCTCTAATAAATAAATAAAATCTTTTTTTAAAAAAAAAAGGAAATGGATTAATGTGGGAAATGACTGGGTAATAGTCAGTTGGAGCCTTAATTGAGCATATTTCTTTACAAAACATGTATGATTTCCCAAGATTTAAGTGCATCAAAAATTCAGAAGTATTTCCCCCAGTGTATATTTTATAGCAGAATGGTTGTTACCTGAGGTTATTAACCTGCTCACCTGTCATTTCCTAACAATTCCTGAAAATTTCTGCTTCAACCCCTGGACTTTCACCCTAAAGAAAGTATGGTTTTAAAGTGGGGGAAGGGAGCAGGAAGGAATATTGAGCCAGCAGGCACCACTTACTCTGCTGGATTAGATCATTATCCACTCCCGACCCCCACCCTGAGAATGACCTATATAGCCTCTAATGTTTCTTATATTTCAACCTCAAGTTTTATTTTTCAGGCATTTAAGATGCTTCCAGCTTTTTACCGGGCTAGGTAGAAGCCAAGATTTTATTTTTCTCTCGGGGACTATTCTGCGAGGCCAGAAACATCAGAAGCAACCTTAACTTTAGGCTGTTATATGACATCTTTCAAAGCATAATCAGGCTGTGTGGTTCATGGTCCAGCTATTAGATTAAGTGCCTGTGTTGCCAAAGGGCTGTTCTTCTGAAGATATTGAGAATTAAACAAACCTGACTGGACAGGGGCAGGGGGAGAATTCTACAAGTTGGTCCCTGTATCCTGATCAGGAGATTCTTTGCTTTCTTTCTCATTTCACCAAAAAGCACACTTGCCCATACTATTCACGTTCCCAAAACACATGTTACTCTCAGGGCTCCTGGGATATATAGCCCCAACTGTTGGCTTTTGACTTTCCAATGCACTTTTTTTTTCACACCCTTGCTTATATTTCAGGGCTTCTTTTCCCTGTGGGTGAGAGAGGAGTAGATGGTAGAAATACTGGTGGAAAATAAGCAATAAGTCACTTTACCTTCTCCATCAAGAAGAATTGAATAGTGAGAGCCTTGAAATATCTCTTCATAAACCACTTATTAGCTACAAAGGGACAAATAACTTGACAGTGGAAAAACCTCATGGACACCACCTAAAGCATGACACCAGTGAGACAGATGGACATTAAGTGCCTCCTACCAGGATACACAAGGACAGACATCACTTCTGTGGTACCCCTGCCAAAACAGGAAACAGGACCAACTCCAACAGACTCCATCATCATACACCACAAGCAGCCTGTGCTCTGCACACAGTCAATAACATGAGGGACAAAGAGCCTGAAGAACTCTTTCATACTTGACTTAAGGAGACATGGAACTCAGAGCAATGCATGCTTGTGAATTGATTCTTGGACTAAAATAAATAGCTATGAAGGATGTTAGAATAATTGGCAAAATTTGAATACAGGTTGTAGATGAGTCAAATAATATCAACACTACTTTTTAAGATTTTATTTATGGGGCACCTGGGTGGCTCAGTGGTTCAGCATCTGCCTTTGGCTCAGGTCGTGATTCCAGGGTCCTGGGATCGAGTCCCCCATCAGCCTCCTTCTCCCTGTTAAGTGACTGCCTTTGGCTCAGTCATGATCCTAGGGTCTTGGGATCGAGTCCTGCATCAGGCTCCCTTCTCCATGGAGAGCCTGTTTCTCCCTTTCCTTCTGCCTGCTACTTCCCCCTGCTTGTGCTCTCTCTTTCTCTTTCTCTGTCAATTAAATAAATAAGATCTCAGGAAAAAAGTATAGGGGCACCTGGGTGGCTCAGTGGTTGAGCGTCTGCCTTTGGTTCAGGTTGTGATCCCAGGGTCCTGGGATCGAGTCCCACATTGGGCTCCCCACAGGGAGCCTGCTTCTCCTTCTGCCTATGTCTCTGCCTCTGTCTCTGTGTCTCTCATGAAGAAATAAATAAGATCTTAAAAATATATAACTTATTTATTTATTTGACAGAGAGAAAGAGAGAGAGCATGCACAGGAGGAGTGGCAGGCAGAGGGAGCCCAACTTTGAGCTCTTTCCCAAGACCCTGGAATCATGAGCTAAGCCTAAGGTGGTCGCTTAACCAACTGAGCCATCCAGGTGCCCTCAACATTACATTTCTGATTTAGATCATCATTATTTTGGCCACACAGGAGAATGCTGTTGTGAGGAAATCATCAGTATTTGGAGGTAAACAAGCACAATGTCTCCACCTTATTGTTAAATGGTTTGGGGTGGGGTGGGGAGTAAATATATATATTTATATATATATATATATATAAATGGAGAGAGCAAATGCCAAAGCAAATGAGGCTAAATGTTAATAATTGGTGAATCTCAGAAAACAAATACAATTTTTAGTATATGTGCTGCCGAAGCGAGCACAGAAAGCAAATACAAGAGCTCTTTGTATTAACCTTGCAACTTCACTGTAAGTTTAAAATCCTATCCATCTACATATATATATATATGTATATATATATGTATATATATACTAAACTGCACAACTCAAATAAATTTATCACCCAGAGCTTCAACCTAAAATCCAGCCTATTCCTCAGGTATTCTTAGGCCATGCATATAGAAATAAGTCTAGGATACCAACAGTGACCAGGTCAGCAGATTTACTAACTGGGGCCTTGTCTATCTTTCTACTAACTCAAATTAT
The DNA here is from genome assembly GCF_905146905.1 of Nyctereutes procyonoides. Classification (NCBI taxonomy): domain Eukaryota; kingdom Metazoa; phylum Chordata; class Mammalia; order Carnivora; family Canidae; genus Nyctereutes; species Nyctereutes procyonoides. The sequence goes on from NW_026575146.1 coordinate 46,847,700, forward strand.
GTTTGATTTGAATAAAATGCATCAGACTTCCTTAAATGTAGTGCTGATTACATACATGCTTAAACACTCAATGTACAAATTCCATACTTTTCCCCCAGTGAGGCCCACGGTTTTCAATACTCTCATACACTAACAGGTAGGCAAAGCTAATTGCTATAACCTGATTGTAGAACTTTTGTATACCTAAAACTTTTTCTAATATGCCCAGTTCCTTATTTTCCTACAAAATCCAATTTACATCTCTAGGATGTCAAATACCACAAATACCATGTTCTTGTTTTTGTCACATCAAATGAACTATTTTCTTCTTTACCTTCTTAAAAAGAAATTCAATAAATCTTTGCTCACTGCTGGCTTCTCTATCTCTTCCCCAGGATCTCCTTCTTTGATCAAGCTTTTCCATCCACTCTGGAATAATCCGGGGGTAATTAGAACTTCTTACCTTCTTTAGCCCAAAAGGAGCCAATTTATCACAAACTGTCATGGATTCCGATTCTAAATTACCAAGAGTCCAATTACCAACAGAGGCAAGGAATCTTCTTTCCAATTAAAGTGATTGATTTCTTCCCAAACCCAGTAGCATTTCACTTTTTAATTATGTACATTCCGATCAAATGTGAGAAAATTCTTCCTCATTTTATTTTCCTTCCAATGAAAATGTTACAACAAACATTAATCATGAAGTGATACAAGGCTGGACCTGCTAATGCCTTCTGCAGAAATGAACATCTAATCTATCAGTGGGTTTTGTCTATTTTATGGGTCTTGGTGGCTCCTTCAGCTCCAAAGGGGGGGAAAGGAATAATTTAACACCTAGTTCACCAAAGGGCTTGTCAAACCTTCTAGCATCAGCTAAATCGTGATGAAGCAGCATTGGATATTTAGATAAACATAGACTAGCAGGGGAATGAAGACTTCGGGACAGAACACAATTTCTGTTTCGTGTGCAAAGGACAGAACGGCAGCATTGGGAGACCAAGTAGTGTGTGAAGGTAAACATAAGGAACATGGAAACGATTCTGCTTTTTTCTCACTTGAGCAGCATTAGAATGATTATGTACTGGCATGAATTTTGGAAGAGAAAAATCAAACTTTAATTTCAGTTTGGGGAAAGTAGAATTTGGGAGTAACCAAAGGATTGTGAGGCTGCTGTGTCTTACGGACGCCCCATGGCCTGAAAGACACTGGTTTTAATCTACTTTGCTTTTAATCTTAAAGGGAAGACTGGCTGGTTCTGGCTCCTGCAGCCTGCTGACCCAGGAGCCTAAATTCTTATCTTCCATCCTACCACTCTCCACATGGTCAACAGACTGGCATCAGTTCATTCACATGAGACATATAAAGGTCAAGGTTTTCACTCGATGAGCATCTTCCAGCAATCTGTGTGCCGACACATAACTACCCTTTGTACTTGTACGAATGCAGTTGCTGATCATTTTCCAGAAGCATTCACAGATTTATGAGTCTGACGGCCCTCCAAGATATTAAATTTCCCTATTCAGAGTCCTATTTGACCATTTTAGTGGAAAACAAAACTATATTGTATACTAAGGTTTTAAATTTTTTTAAAAAAAAAGTCCATATAGGTAAGATTGTATGTCTGCCTTTAATCCAGGTTCAGTTTGTGAAACTCACGAAGATCAATATGACCTGCCTAAGACTTTTCATTCCTTAAACAGACAATTGTTGAGTAGCCCCTAAGTGCAAGGACGACAGCTGCTGGAAGTGGAGAAACATGGCTCCTCCATGATGCTGTAAGGGAAAAGGTACATAAGTGGACACTTCAAGAGGTAATGCAGGCGTGTGATGGGTAAAAGGGTCACCCTTGTAAGAACAAAGGAGAGGAGCATTGTTCCAACAGAGCAGGGACTCCACTGAGGCAGAAACTCCAGGCCAGGCATGTGTGTCATAGCTTGGGCAAACACAGTCCCATTCCACGAACCATTAACATAAGGAAGACAAGGCCAAGTTAGATGCTACAAAGCCCTGAGGCCAGGCTGAGAACCCTGGGTTTTTAAAGTATCAAGGAAGAACATGAGGGAGAAGTAATAATCCAACTGGTGTGCAAGAGTGGGGCTGGAGATGAAGCTGCAGAAATAATCCACCATGACATGAGAGCAGGCCATGGCAACAGGAATGGAGTTAAGTGGAAATTTGAAACTTCGGGTTGGTACAAACCACAGGGACTTGGAACCATCAGGAAAGGATGGAAAAAGGTGAGGTAGACTGAGCACTCTTCTACGTGAACACTTAGGTGGAGTCCATGGACTGGTTGGCTTTGCTATATAAACATTTATTGTAGTTACTATTCATATCCTGCATTGAGCCCTTGTTTTAAGCTCTTAAACCTCTCCAGAACAAGTCAGAGAGTATTTCAATCCTTCTTTTTTACAGATGAGAACTAAGACGAAGGAAGCCTAGCCCTGACCAGTGGAACCCAAATAACCCAACTAATCGATGTTGAGCTTGGATAAGAGATCAGTACAGTCCTGGTCACACGATAGAACGAAACACAAAGATAGCTTAGAACTGCCCTATTGGAATGCTTCTGACCTATGTGGGACAGAGCTCATAGACCTTTATACCGTGGCTGTAGGGTGATTTCTTGATAATATCCATTCCAAAAGCCAATGGAATGCCACAACTGTATACCAAATCATTTTTTAAAAAATGGATACACAGGTCTCAGGTCTTACCCCTTTGGTGGAACTTAATTACCCTTATCAGATGCTACAGTCGGACTCAAGTTTTCCATTATAAAGTTTTTAACAGAATAATCCATCTAAAAAGCAGGTGAAGTGGGGGTGCCTGGCTGGCTCAGTCGGTAGAGCATGCAGCTCTTGATCTCCAAGTTATAAATTCGAGCCCCGTGTTGGGTGTAGAGATTACTTAACATACATACATACGTCAATAAATAGCAGGTAAAGAAATTTATTGACAAAGGTTTACATGTTTTAGGACTTAAATGTCCTCCACATAGTCAAGAGAAAATAACTGACAATGAATAAACAATAGGAGAAAAACTCTTCCACAAAGATCTTCCAGAACTTCACAGCATCACTGGTCAAATGCTATAAAGAGAACTGTCAAGTGAAACCAACAAGAAGGGAGTTTAACAGAGAATTTTAATTTAACAGCCTCACTGAAAAATAAAGAACAAAGCAACCAACCAACCTTCTCTTCTACCCACTAAAAGGAACATCAAAGGGAATCAGGGAAATTTCAAAATCTTGCAAAGTAGTTTTTTTGAAGACAAAAGGGGGAGGGGAGGGACACACCATTGCAAGCGTTAACGCCTAATACACGAGGACAAGGATTCTAACAAATTCTCTAAGTCTCTACATACGTGTCACCAAGAATCATATTATTAGAAACAGGCTACATAGACATATAAACCATTTGGTATTAAAAACAGACCTTGCTATATGAACAAACAGTATGCCACTTGTATCTCTTTAGAAGAGTAACAGGAGAAGGAAACATTCCAAGTTTGCCCTTTAGCCTGGAATCCCTCAACACTCACCACACAGTGAGTGTGGTCCTGAATTAACAGCCTGCAAAACCTAGGAGACCCCATCGTGTCATTTTGTAAAGGATCAAGATTCAGCACCTAGAGGTCCCCACCCAACCTCTATGCTGTGTGTGTGTGTGTGTGTGTGTGTGTGTGTGTGTGTCTCCCAGAAATAAGTAACTTCAAGTTGCATTTAAGTCCACAGGCAAGTTTGAATACTGAGATTTAGCTAGAAAAAGTAGCAGCAAAGACAAAATTAGCTGGAATTCACTAGAAAAGCTAAAGGAAGATTTTAAATAAAAAACACTTCCAGTTCAAGTCAGAATGAAGGTGGGGATCATTAAGACCAACCAGCTTTGCAGAAATGTGGATGTTGTGCTGTTGTTCTTTGAAAAACGAGGTCCCTAAGAAGCATATTTGCTTGAGAAAAATATCGTGTTTTCTAAGTTTCTATTGCCATCCCCAAGTTACTTCCAATTTTGTACACTGTTCAAGGGGAGAGCATATGTTGATTAACATGTGTTCACAGCTGATGCATCTCCAAAAAGTTCTTCATGAAGGCTGCCAACTTCTGAACATCCTCAATCGTGACAGCATTATACAGAGAGGCCCGGATGCCTCCCACAGACCTAGAACAACCAAAGATGCAGCCATTATGAACAAAAGCATCCCGTTAGGCATCATGACGACCCTCTTTCCAGTCTCCAGTTACCCGCTCCTGAGAGAGACACAGCACCTGAGGCCATCATGTCCAACCTGTCACCTGAAGGCCCCTACGTGGCCAGCAGGTTCAAATGTCTAATTGTTAGGAAATTCTCCCTAATATAGTGAAGGACCGTCATGCTCACACATCGCCTAGATTAACTCAGTCAGGTATCTGGTGGGCCTGCCTCACAAGAAGCAAGGAGCAGGCAACCACTGCGGGGCAGGTGTCTCACCTCCCTGGGGGCGAGGACACATATTTTTCATAGAGCACGCAGGACCCACTCACTCTCTGCTGTTCAGCTGGAGCAACAGCAATCTGTTCTCTCCAGTCATGGGATGCCAACCTCTGCCATAAAAACCACTGAAGACGGGATCCCTGGGTGGCACAGCGGTTTGGCGCCTGCCTTTGGCCCAGGGCACGATCCTGGAGACCCGGGATCGAATCCCACGTCGGGCTCCCGGTGTATGGAGCCTGCTTCTCCCTCTGCCTATGTCTCTGCCTCTCTCTCTCTCACTGTGTGCCTATCATAAATAAATAAATAAATAAGTAAATAAAAATAAAAAAAAAAAAAAACCACTGAAGAGATTTCCTAAGGTAATTTGGTTTTTTTGTTTTGTTTTTAAAGATTTTATTTAGTCATTCATGAGAGACACAGAGAGAGAGAGAGGCAGAGACACAGGCAGAGGGAGAAGCAGGCTTCATGCAGGGAGCCCGACGTGGAACTCGATCCCAGGTCGCCAGGATCACGCCCTGGACCGAAGGCGGCGCTAAACTGCTAAGCCACCCGGGCTGCCCCTCAAAGGTAATTTTGACAAAAGCCTGTAGATGTGGTCTACGATGCACCCAGCCAGGGAATCACACTAAGGGTCTATAAGTAAAAATAGAAGGATGCCTGGCTGGTTCAGTCAGTAGAGCATTCGACGCTTGATCTCAGGGTTGTAAGTTTGAGCCCTGTGTTGGGTATGGAGAGTACTTAAAAATAAAATCTAAGGGGTACCTGGCCGGCTCCATCGGTAGAGCATCCTACTCTTGATTTCAGCTTTGGTCATGATCTAAGGCTAATGAGATCATGCCCCGTGTTGGGCTCCATGCTGGCATGGAGCCTGCTTAGGATTCTCTCTCTCTCTCTCTCCCTCTGCCCCTCTCCCACCCTCTACCTCAAATAAATACATAAATAAATAATAAAATCTTTGGGGGGGGAGAGGAGAATTATCCCATGACAACTGTTTTTTTCAACAAGTTATAATAATTGCTACTCCAAGCTGGGCAAGACCCCTAGAGAGGTAGATAGGTTTCACTCCACATTTGAAAAACTATGAGGCACAAGGGTGGCTCAGTCAGTTAAGCATCCAACCCTTGGTTTCTGCTCAGGTCATGATCTCAGGGTCATGAGATGGAGTCCCACCTTGGGCTCCGTTCTGGGTGGAGACTGCTTAAAGATTCTCTCTCTCCTTCTACTCACCCAAACCGCGCACTCCCGCTTATTCATGAGCACTCTCTCAAAATAAAAAAAAAAAAAAAAGAAAGAAAGAAAAACTAAATTCTCTAATGAGCATCTAAACTGGATATATACTCACCTATGCCCCTTTAAGGAAATCATATTGAGTTCGAGAGCTTTATCAAGAAATCTTTTTTCTAAAGCATCATCTCCTTTGGCATTGCCAATGCGGAATGGAATATTCATCTTGCTCCTGTTCTTGGTCTCCACTGGACATCTGAAAAACATATTTGTTATTCCAGCTATTTCTGTAATGTGCAACAGCCATTAACAAGTCAACAGAAAAACTGCTTTAAACATTTTGTCAACACAAATAGATTTTAAAAAGTCTGCCCTGGAACTGTGATCATTTTTACTTAAGGAGGCCACTCTTGCAGATGGAACAGTGAGTTAGCATTCCCTTGTATGATATGACTTATACTTAATTTCCATTAGCCTCAGTTTTCCTCACCTAAATAATGGAAATAATACCTTCATATCAGACTAGCTGTGATAGCTCGGTGACACACAATATATGAATTTTCCAATACATGGCAATCACACGGCGATGTGACTGACCCTTTTTCTACAAGGCTAGAGAAAAAAATATGTTGGTCCTAACAGTGGCTGAAGGGCTGTCATGAACAGTTTTCAAAGCACTGTCACACTGCACTGTTCCAAGCTGTGTGACCTTGAGCAAGTTATTAGACCTGTTTTGTCTGACTCTGCCATCTTTTGAATAGTGGAAAGAGTAATGGAACCCACTTTCTAAGTTTGATGTGAGGATTAAGTGAGCAAGCATTTATAGGGGGCTTTGGTGGCTTTTAAATGGTCACAAATTCTCTACAGCCATCCCAGCAAGAAGGGAGGTCTAGTTCTCCATACCTTTTCATTTTTTTATATTTATTTATTTGAGAAAGAGAGAGAACAAGCAGGAGAGGCAGAGGGAGAGGGAGAAGCACACTCCCCACTGAGCATGAAGCCCCAGGCAGGGCTCGATCCAGGATCCTGAGATCATGACCTGAGCCCGAGACAGATGTGTAACCGACTGAGCCAACCAGCTGTTTGAATCTGGCCAGCCTTGTGACTTGCTTTGACCAAGAGACTGCAACATCAGGGTTTCTATGCAACTTCCAAGCCTAAACCTCAAGGGGAATACAAATACAGCCTCTATAGCTGCCCTCTTAAAACATGGCTGCCATGTAAGCAAGCCAAGAAGAGGCCCAGCGACAGCCAGCACCAACTCCCAGACATATGAGTGAGGTCACTGTAGGCCACTGGCTACAGGTGAATCACCACTGACCCTGTTAGAATAAGCCATCCCAAGTGAGAGGAGCTGAAGAACCACCCAGCTAAGCCCAGCCCAGCCTGCTGACCCAAAGTCATGAGCAAAAAAAAAAAAGAATGGTTGCTGCTTTAACAACTGTCTTCCATGTTCTCTGTGATGCATAAACAACAAATAACTGATACAGTTTAAAACAGTGTCTGGAACATATTAAAAAAACTATCAGTTAAATTCAACAAGTTCATCATTTTCTTCCCAGCATCGTGCACAAGGCTTACACAGATTCTCAAAAATGAAGGATGTGTGAATTTTTATGTAGGAAAGGTTAGTATTTTGACTTGAGTTTCTGATCTGAAACATAGGCAGTCAAAATTACATTCCATCGACAATCAAAAGAGACAAATGAAGAGCTGACATCTACTCTGGAATAAAAGAGTAAAATATGTAATAACCGCTTCTGCATTTTCAAGCTCATCCTGTTGTATTCTTACACTTCTACTGGGGTATGATTCATTAAAATTAAACAGCAAATAAAAGCAGTGTGAGGAAGCCCCCATTAAAAGTTATGCTCTCCCCTAAGGGCACATACATAATTCCTACTAAAGTTAATAAGAGTCAAGTGCACACCTACAGGCAGAAGAGACGCAAACAGGGAAACCAAATATCTAATAATAGGCTTTGAGCCTGATTTCTGCATACCACCCTCCTTTCACTAGGTGGTAGGTTTCGTGGTTGACATTTAAATTAAAAATTCATTGGCTACCCTTCTGATACTCTGCTGCCTCAGGCTCCCAACAGGAAGGTCCAATTATAGAGGTGGCACAGCAAAAAGCAAGCCTAATTTAAGAAAAAAAATTAAAAGGAGGGAGAATTGGGCAGCCCAGGTGGCTCAGCAGTTTAGTGCTGCCTTCAGCTCAGGGCCTGAGCCTGGAGACCTAGGATCGAGTCCCACGTCGGGCTCCCTGCATGGAGCCTGCTTTCCCCTCTGCCTGTGTCTCTGCCTCTCTCTCTCTCTCTCTCTCCCTGCATGGAGCCTGCTTTCCCCTCTGCCTGTGTCTCTGCCTCTCTCTCTCTCTCTCTCTGTCTGTCTCTCATGAATAAATAAATAAATAATCTAAAAAAAAAAAAGGAGGGAGAATTAAACATCTTATTTACAGTTCACCTCCGCCCCAAATTTGCCCAACCTATCATGAAAGTAGATGGCATCATGACAGTAAATAATCGGCACATGACAAATATTCACAGTGCTCAAGAATGTCTCTGGTATAAAGTTCAGGGAGGGAAACAAAGATTAAAGGGAATTAACTGCTCCCAGTCTAGTGAGATGGCAGCGTAGGGAATTAAATTTCCAAGGGAGAGGTCTGTAACAGCAAGAAGCACAGAGCTGAGCAAGGAATTCCACCCAAGAGGAAGCTTAAACATTTCAGAGGGAACGTGGCAAGGTTAGGACAGGTGAGCATCTACAAAGGCCCAGGGGACCCCCAGCAAGAACTTGGGGAACTGGAGTGTTGGGTTTTGCTGGCCAGGGGTAGAGCCTGGACTGTGGGGGGGCGGCCCTGTCGATTCACCGAAGGGAACTAGATTGGGTCCTTGAACAACGAGGAGCAGTCAGGTTTCCACAACATGAAATCTAAATTTTAAAGAACAGCAGCACACAGAGGAGAGAATGGAGAGTGGGAACACCAGAAGGTGAAGAGACCTGCTAGAAAGCTTTTACAAAGAAATGTCCTGATCAAGGATGCCTGGATGGCTCAGTCGGTTAAGCACTTGCCTTCAGCTCAGGTCATGATCCTGGGATCATGGGATCAAGCCCCTCCTCGGCTCCCTGCTCAGCGGGGAGTCTGCTTCTCTCTCTCCCTCTGCCCCTCCTCCTGCTCACGTTCTCTCATAAATAAATAGATAGATAAATTAATTAATTAATCAATTCTTTTAAAAAACCAGAAGTTTCCTGGTCAGAAGAAACAAGGCCTAAGACTAGAGCAAGGGCACTTGGGGAGGCAAACTCAAATGCCAACAGAGGCCCAGCTGTCATACAAATGAGAACAGGTCTGGTGTGCCAGACTCAGCACAAACTCCCTTTGTTACACAACAAATGTGACTGCCCATTCTTTGCCTCCCCAGAGAAATATGCTCCCACTTTTTCTTTTCAAGATTTTATTTATTTGAGAGAAAGCAAGAGCACAAGTGGGAGGAGGAGCAAAAGGAAAAGAAGGAGCAGCAGACTCCTGGCTGAGCAGAGCCCAACATGGCTCAATCACTGAGCCACGCAGGTGTCCCTGAAGCTGTGTTTCAAACACTGCAGGAGCTGCAAGCACCACTGTGGGCTGCACTTGGCCACTGCTCCCCAGTGTGCGATCTGGGCAGTCACTACCAAATTTCAGAGGCAGGCGGAAGGTGCCAAGACTGAGAGTAAGGTTAGGGTGGGTCCTAGGCAGCATGTAACCCCCCCCCCCAGGTAATCTCAGGACTACAAAGACAGAAGGACAAACTCCATGTGCTGCTTTCCACTACTGTCTATGATAACATTGGAAAATTGGTTGCATGACCTTATAAATTTAGGAAATCCTGTGTTAACAGGGCTAAACTGGTTTCTTAACTCCTAAACTTCACAGAGCCCATAAGTTCACATGAATTTAAACTCCCCAGATGAGAAATCCTACAGGGACAGTTTTCCTCAAGTGATGTGACTGAAAAATGCTTTGGGTCTCTGGGACTAGTGCTCCAGAGTGGCCACTGAGAAACACCAGGACTTCTGAAAGTAGCAGAGTGGATGGCGTGGGGCCAAGGCACAGCTCCCATAATCACCCACCTTACAAAGAAGGTGAGCGTTAGCATGGCCAAGCACATTAGTTTCAGTGATGCCCTTCTATAAGGACAACTGAGAAAGAATGAGGAAGACTGCCCTGCGAGAAAGAAGCCCACAAAATGCTGTAATCACGCCTCTCCTTACTGCCAGATTTTTTTTTTCAGATTTTTTTTAAAAAGATTATTTATTCATGAGAGACACAGGCAGAGGGAGAAGCAGGCTCCATACACAGAGCCCGACGTGGGACTCGATCCTGGGTCTCCAGGATCACAACCTGGGGGCTGAAGGCAGCACTAAACCGCTGAGCCACCAGGGCTGTCCATTACTGCCAGATTTTTAAAATAAAATATTAATTTTAAATTTTGATGTGATTTATGAAGATCCAGAGTAAAAATACAGAAATCTACCATCTTCTTCCTACAGAGGGGGTTCCCACTGATGTGCACTCCCCAGGCTCTTCTTAAACATACAAAGGTGTATAGACACGCCCAACGTGGGACTCGATCCCGGAACTCTAGGATCATGACCTGAGCCAAAGGCAGACGCTCAACTGCTGAGCCACCCAGACCTCCTGAATGTTGTGGCTTTGTAAGTGAATTAATAATAGATGCATCCTTTCCTACACTTGCTTTTATCTTCTGTCCAAATAATAGAACCTGGCCAGTCTCCCATGTCTGTTCACAGACCTCCCTCACCTTTCTCACTGCACACATTATCCCACACTGTGGATGGACCCCAGCGGCTTTCTTCCTCTTTTTTTTTTTTTTTTTTTTTTTTTAAGATTTTATTTACTTATTCGTGAGAGACACAGGGAGAGAGGCAGAGACACAGGCAGGGGGAGAAGCAGGCTCCCTATGGGGAGCCCGATGTAGGACTTGATCCCTGGACCCAGGATCACAACCTGAGCCAAAGGCAGATGCTCAACCACTGAGCCACCCAGGCATCCTGACCCCAGTGGCTTTCATCAGACGCCTCCTGATGGGCATCTGAATAGTCTGCAGATCTTCACCTAGCAGGACCAGACTTGCAGGTACCACACCTCTAGATCCATGAGTAGAAATGACAGCCATCTACTTGGCAATAAAAATCCCTGGTCAAAGATTAAGAGTTTGAATTGTGATGGGGGCTGCACACTTCACTCCAAACTGTCCAAGTTCATACCTGACACACCAAGGGCATTCCTTGGCCTGATGTCATCAATCGTTATAATTTCTGATTAGCAGCAAAAAAGAAAAAAAAAATCTCATGGTTGTAATCTTTTTACCCCCCTAGGCCTGTAGCTTGCCACTTGCCTTTTTTTTTTTTTTAATTGGAGTTCAATTTGCCAACATATAGCATAACACCCAGTGCTCATCCCATCAAGTGCCCCCCTCAGTGCCTGTCACCCAGTCACCCCCACCCCCCACTCACTTCCCTTTCCACCACCCCTTGTTCATTTCCCAGAGTTAGGAGTCTTTCATGTTCTGTCTCCCTCTCTGATATTTCTCATGGTTGTAATCTGCATTTCTTGAAGAGGTTGGCCTATTAGCCAGCTGGGTTTCTCTGGGTCTCTGGCTCATACCATTAGCGACCACCACCTCATTGTCATTTGGTTTATTTTCCTTTTTCATTTGTGGGCTCTTGCCTATACCAAAGATAGTCACCTAAATTTTATGCTACATACTGTAAAACTTTTCTCATGTCTGTCATTTTTCATTTTCATTCCATTTGTGATGTCTTAAGCTGTGCAAATTTTTAAAATTTTTCACATAATTAGACGTCTTTTTGTTTTATGGCTTCTGAGTTTTACAGCTTGTTTAGGAAGGCCTTCTACACTTTCTATATTCAAAGAAACTACTCTATATTCTTATGGTATTTTTATTTAAGTTTCTTCCATTTGGATCTTTTAACTCATTAAAATTTACTTTTGAGTATGGCATGATGCAAATATCTAGCTCTATAATTTTGTCTAAATGGATTATCAATGCTTTGAACATCAAAACCTCAAGGTTATGAACATGCTTTTCTTTTACTTTTTTAAAAAATATTTTATTATTTATTTTAGAGAGCAAGTGCATGAGTGGGCAGAGTAGAGGCAAGAGAGAGAATCCCAAGCATCCCAAGGTGGGGCTCAGTCTCACAACTCTGAGATCATGACCTGAGCAGAAACCAAGAGTCAGATGTCCAACAAACTGCATCATATGGGCAATCCAAACATGCATTTCTACCTAATTTAAAATGCCATTCTTGCGACGCCTGGGTGGCTCAGCGGTTGAGCATCTGCCTTTCGCTCAGGGCATGATCCCAGGGCCCCGGGATCGAGTCCTGCCATCAGACTCCCTATGAAGAGCCTGCTTCTCCCTGTGCCTGTGTCTCTGCCTCTCTGTGTCTCTCACGAATAAATAAATCAAAAATCTTTTTAAAACTTTAAAAATAAAAAATAATATTAACAATAAAATAATTTTTTACTGGAATTTTTTTTTTTTACTATTCCACTGGCATATTGCTTATCTGTATGCCAGTGTCCCATTACATTACCATGGCTTGTTTTTGGTAAACCACATGTTAACATTACATTTTATTAATATAAATACATATTCTTAAAATTTTTCAGCTATCCTTCTGTATTAACTAACTTTTCCAGATGAATATTTGGATTTTTAGATCTTACATGGCTGGGATGCCTGGGTGGCTCAGTGGTTGAGTGCCTTCAGCTCAGGTCGTGATCCCAGGGTCCTGGGATCGAGTCCCATAGCGGGATCCCCACAGGGAGCCTGCTTCTCCCTCAGCCTATGTCTCTGACTCTCTCTGTGTCTCTCATGAATAAATAAATACATAAATAATCTTAAAAAAAAAAAGAACTGACATGGCTATTGCAGCAAATGGGATCTTTTTAACCTCATTAACGCTTTTTACATTTATTTCTGGAGTATGGGAAAGTAATCGGCTTTTATGTATTTAGCTGAAGTAATCACAATTCTGAACTTGATCATTTCTAAGTTTTCCAGTGATGCCTGCATTATAGAGTCACATCATCTCTGGTCTGTGATTGTTGTAGTTTCTCGAGAGTAGTAAATAAGCACCCTGAAACCAGCACTCCCATGACCCTCCTCATGTGCATACCCTGGCTTGCTCCCACTTCCCGGCCACATTAACCTCTCTGTGCCTCTGGAAAATAGGCTTCATTTCTGCTCCACAGGGCTGCGCTGACAATAAAATGTGTCAGTATCTATAAAGCACCAGGGTTCTACCTACTTCCCTTTATGTTGAGGTTATTGCTAGGCCCATCACACACTCCCCTCCTTCCTAGGGTCTGGTCCCCACGTGAAGGTACCAAGAAAGGTGATCTCAGGTCTCGATATGGGCGCTATCACTTAGACATCTTTAGAATATCAAAATTCAGCATTCTGTGTGCTTTCCATAGTAACCCAAAATAATACTAAGACCTAACTCTTAAGGAAGGCTCCCTAATGCCAAGTATGATTTATGCAAATTAACCCACGCTGGAGCCCATGTTCTAAACCCCTGTTATATATTCTTTATTCATCTGGATTTTCACTTAGTCCTCAAGACAGACAGACAGAAGTATGTACCACCATTACACACACTGTACGGATAAGGAAATGGGGGTCTGGAGCAGTCAGGTCACTGGCCCAAGGCCACATGCTAACAAGTGGCCAAGAGGGGGTTCTCTGCCCAGAATGCTACACTGTGCCCATGGGCTCAAGTCAGGGTCAATCAGCGCCATATGGGTGGTTAGGCCATGGGATGAACACACGGACTTCGATGGCTATCTTATCTGTCTGGGCATCTGTGCCAGGCTCACTGGCAGAGCTGGTGTGGCCCCCAGGAAACTGCCCACAACTGTGTTCAGGATTGTAATTCTAGCTTATTGGTATTCCTCTTTAAAATCACTCACCTCCCTTGTGATACCATATTTCTATAGTTTTAAAGAAAAGCAGAGAAAATTAGAGTGACTATAAAGAATAGCTAGCAACACTGAGGAGGGAACAAGTGGAAAGCCTGCTGACTCCAGTAACAGTGTCTTGGTGGGAACATCACGTGCTAGAGTGACATTTTCTGGGCGGGCAGCCCAGGGCAGATGGAAGTTCCCAGAAAAAGGTTTATTGTGAAGAAGATGAAAATTCTAGGTCAAGGCTGTGCATAAGTAAATGAAAAGTTCTGGGTGGGAAGGTGACCTGATTCCCCCAGAGACAACCCGCCTGCCACGTTGGCTTAAGCAGGCTGCCTTCTGGGAAATGCCAGGTTGGGTGCTTGGAGTTTTAAGGAGCTTGGAGGAGAAGGAATCCCAGGGATTCCCAGGGTTCCTCCTAAGTTTTGTTTTGTTTTGTTTCTAATTCCCTGGGTTTTTCCAGAGGCATTAGCATTCTTTCTGTCCTCGCACTTTGTGCCTATACATCTCCTGAGAAATAAATGGAGCCTAAAGCCAATAATAGAAAATTTGGTCTCTCCTCCACAATAGCCAAGTGTTTTCACTCACATTCAGGTTCTGAGTACTCTTTGGGAGTCAGGAAAGATACCTTGTTCTTCTGAGTATCCCAGAGCCTAGAACACAGCCCAGAGTAGGTGCTCAGAAACATTTACTAGATAGGTGGATGAATGATGTATGATGGATGGGTGGGTGGATGATGGATAGAAGGGTGGGTGAGTGGGTAGATGAGCAGACAGGTGAACAGAGGACTGAACAGGTGGACTAAATGTCTTCAGACTTTTCCAGACCTTCCTTCTAATCTCAGCACAAGCATCCCCTCCAGGCAACTCACTCTTTGCTCCCCAAACACAATGTACTTTCTTCCCTCAGTACCTTTGCAGGGGCCACTCCCTGCTTTCATAAAAATTCCCAAAAGTACTTTTGCCTTCTAACTCTACTCATGCCCAAGGCTCAAGCTCAGTCAAAAACCCCTGTACACCTCCAGGCAAAGCAATATAATCTTACCACTCCAAGCTTGTAACTATTATTTAGCCCTTGGCACTGAATTCCTTGGACCCCCCCCTGCCCCACCACCACCACCAAGCCCCCTGGCTGCACTTGGCTCTGCTGAACCATGCACAGGCAAAAAAAAAAGTGTGCATCCCTTCCCCCAGACTGCTCATGGGAAAGGAGCCTAAAGGCTAAGGCATCCAGCCAAATCCGACTCCCCCAGGGCCTGTGGCTGGAGGGTCACTGCATACCAAGAACTCACAGGAAAGGCAACAAGCATTTTCAGGGCAGAGGTAGCAGTAGCATGCTACTTTATCCTAACTGCTCCAAAAGTACATCCCCATCTCCCACCCTTGGGTGGTCATGGGGATGTATTAACAGTTAGGCTTCAAGCATTGTTTTGTCCATCCTACATGGCACACTGAATTCTCAAAGAGTATAAATTCTCCAGTTACTATTGGTCAGTTGCTATCCTTGAACCCGAAAGAGTAGTGGTCGCTAAGGAGGAGGTCCCAGGCTTTGTAAATGACTATGTTTATGTATACGCATATAAATGTGTATAAACACAAATATACACATGTGTACATGCACGCATGAGCGCGCGCGCACACACACACACACACACACACACACAGCATAAAATCTCATAAACCTGTATGTCACTTTAAGGACAGGGAAATACAAATGAAAACATCTCTGTGTGCCAGGCACTGCACTAGGTGCTTCACACCTACATTCTGGTGAGAGTTCTATGGTAGGGGACTGGATAGTGACCCCCTAAAAGATACACTCATGTCCTAACCCCCAGGGGTTGTGAATGTGACCTGTTTGGGAAAGGGGTCTTTGCAGATGTAACTATGTAAAAGGTCTCTAGTTGAGATAAATAATCCTGGATTATCTGGCTAGGCCCTAAATCCAATGACCAGAAGTGAAGACGCACAACAAAGCTGACGTCAGAGCCTAAGGTGACACACCACAAGCCAAGAAATGCCTGGAGCCACCAGAAGCTGGAAGAGACAAAGAATGGATTCCTCCCTAGAGCCTCTGAAGGGAGCCCAGCCTCGCTGACATACTACACTTCAGGCCTCCAGAGGAGTGCGAATAGACTTCTGTTGCTTTAAGCCACCAAAGCAATGCATCTTTGTTCCAGTGGTCCTAGGAGACTAACACGAGACCCATCATCTCCTGTACCCCTCAGAGGTGCTCATCCAGTGGTAGACACAAAAGAGTTTAACTAGAAGTCTCCTCATACCATAGCCAATTCCATTCACAGACAGCATTCCTGGAGTGGTAATATGTGTCCTATAATAAGGGAAGTAGTGAGCTTTCCTAAAAAGCTAAGTGACCTAGGGGCACCTGGGTGGCTCAGTCGGTTGAGCATCCAACTCTTGATTTCGGCTTAGGTTGTGATTTGGGGGCTGTAGGATCAAGCTCTGTATTGGGCTCTGTGCTCTGCACAGAGTCTGCTTGGGATTCTCTCATTCTCTCTCTCTCCCTCTGCCCCTTGCTCTGCTCATGCAAGCATGCACACTCTCTCTCTCAAATAAACACATAAATAAAACGTAAAAAAAAAAAAAAAAAAAAAAGGCAAATGACCTGGCTGAGGGGACCAGGAGTGGGTATTTATACCAAGGGTCTCCAGTGGAGTCTCTGGGTAAAGCTGAGACCTTCCAGCAAGCACAGTGTTTTTTCCCAGGGGACACAGAGAGGAGGCAGACGGTGGGAGAAGGGTTGCCCCAGGAGGAAATGAGACATCCCCAGGAAGTATCTTTCATGAAAAAAACATCACCACCCCCTGGGGAATCCCTCATCGTGGGATTCCCAGGTGGGGATGCACAAGGGAAGAACTCACCTGTTCCCTAATCCTGGGGCCTGGGACTACCCAGTTCACTGCACTTCTGACACCTCAAGAAAGGGAAATATGTCCACTTCTCAAAGGTACAGGACATACACATTTTAAAATTCACAAGAGGCAAAATGTGAGATAAAGCCAATCAACTTACACATAGAATCCTTGAGAATTATCAATAATATCATAGATCATTTGCGATTTGATGGAGCTGAGCTTCTCCATGGCTGCTGCACCACCATTGTTCTTAATCCACTCCAGGACCAAGCCCATGACATAGATGCTGAAATAGAGATTAAAACAAATCCATTACATGATAATAATAATAATAAATTTAAAAATAAGACAAATCCACTTAGTTCAGCTTTGCAAAAGTGGAAAGACATTCAAGCAAACTATTGTTTAAGTCACACTAAAACACACTTAAGAATGCCATGGGACAGACAAGATGAAAGCAGGCCATGTGCAGACCAAGGACAAAAGCGTGTCATGAAACAAGAACTAGGATCCATCCAACTCTAGGCCCCTGAAGGTCATTCAGAACAAAGGTTTAATGAGACTCCTCTCTGGAACTCACACGGGTCTCCATCTGTCCAGCCCAAGCCCTAATGCAAACTCTCCACAACGCCTGGAACACACTTCCCTCTCTCCCCTGCAGCAAGCTTCCTCAGGACTCTAGCTCCCCACCCCCACCCAGTTAACCCCTTCACCTCCTACACTCCCTCTGCCCATACTTCCCATAGTTTGTACCTTCATTCCCTTATTTTATATTTCTGTGCCCATGACTTGGACTCTGTGGCTGCAGAGGACCTAAAGCACCAAGGTTCACCTTTCCCACCCCCAAGACCTCACATGGGGCCCTCTACCGCGCAGGAAGTAGTGTGACACGATGCTAGGAGCACAGGCTCTGAGTCAGTCCTGACTCTAGTCCCACTGCTGCCACTAAGAGGACTACCCACGAATAGTCACCTTGGGAATCCAAACCTCGGCTTTCCCATCTGGAAAGAAAGAGGCCTCCCACCCTATGGTGGACACCTGGCATTTTAGCAGCCCTGATGCTCCTAAGCCTGCTCCCACCCAACAGGCAGATCCAGCTGGGTCCTTTGTCCCCCGGTCTCACAGCAGGGCAGGGGATCTAACAGAGCCAATCAGAGCCCTCCTAGGACTCTCGCCTTGGCAGTGAGGACACAGAGGCCAACCTGTGTGTTGGTGAAAGTGTGACACATGAGGAGGACCATTTGAAGGAGGGACACCTGGGTGGCTCAGTGGTTGAGCACCTGCCTTTGGCTCAGGGCATGATCCCGGGGTCCTGGGATCGAGTCATACATCGAGCTCCCTGCAGGGAGCCTGCTTCTCCCTCTGCCTATGTCTCTGCCTCTCTGTGTCTCTCATGAATAAATAAAAATCTTAAAAAAAAAAAAAGAACATTTGAAGGAGACTCCTCTGAGAAAATGAAGCCAATATTCCAGCAGAAAGAAGCAAGGATCAGAAACAGAGAACAGATGGGGTGGGATTCATGTCCCTAGTTCCAGGGGGAACCACTGCACCTCAGTGAGCTTGGGGGTGTTCCCTTCTGAACCAAAATGTCAACTCCATCACCTTTAAGACCTTGGGGCTCAAGAGGACTATAGAAGCCTAGGAGGCAGGTTCAGTGAAGTGCTCAGTGCAGGGTCCAGCACATGGCAAGTAGGTCCCATAAGTGTAGTCAGTGACATCTTCATTACCAAGTGCTCAAAACTAAACCAAACGGAGGACCTGGGTGGCTCGGTGGTTGGGCTCAGGTCATGATCCTGAGGTCCTGGGATTGAGTCCTGCATCGGGCTCCCCACAGGAAGCCTGCTTCTCCCTTTGCCTATGTCTCTGCCTCTCTCTCTCTCTCTCTCTCTCATGAATGAATAAAATATTTAAAAATAAAAAAAATAATAATAAACCAAACATACACAGTGCTGAAGAGCAGTGGATGGTTTCCCAGGGGTCTTCTGAAAGCCTTTCTCTTAAAAAGCTGCAAAGCGCACTTCACTAAAGCTTGTGGGGGCAGCAGCACAGGTCTTCAAAGGAAGAGACACCACCCACTGGAGCTGGGAATTTGAAGATCAGCTCTCAGCTACGTCCTCCCCAAAAGTGGGACAAAGGTCCCCTTTGGGAATCTGTACAAAACGAGTTGCCAGGAGTCAATGTCCAGCAAAGACCTGGGGTGGTAACCCTTGGACAAGAGCTTCCTTGCTTACTACCACCACGGTTTCCCACCACCGTGACCAGTTGAAGTGGGAGATCACTAATAGCCAGAAGCTGGTGCCAGGGGAAGCCCAAGGTTCTGACTGGCTCACTCACTGGCTCAACCTGGTAGGTAGGAGACCCAGGTCTTTCCACCCAAAAGGTAGACTACAGACCCAGCTGCAAGTGCAGCTGCCACAGCAGCTTCATAGCATGTGTGTGTGGATGTGTGCTCCAGACGGGATGCCACCTGGCCGCCCCTCTGTTCCGTAAGATGCTCTAGAATTCCCCTCAACCCCAAACTGCTCACTCGCTCCCCTACGAACCACAGAAACACCCCTGCCCCATGATCCAAGCAGAGCCACTAGTGCCTATTCACTGACTATACTCTGCAGAGGTCACATTTTGCTTTTACCCACAGCTCTGTTATCCTAGAGTCCCTAGCTGCTTTCTCGCTACTCAAACCCAAGGCTACAGCAAGGCCCCAGGCAGGTCCACAATCCAAGTCAGTCCTCAACACCAACACACTGCCATCTTTGTGGCTGTCATGTCCAGACTCACTGCCCAGAAACCCTGCCAATCTTAATGGGATCTGAGCAGGCAATCAGCAGAAAGCCCTCCTGTTTCACACGCTGCCCAGAGCCAGCACCCGGGTCTCATCCCTGAAGCCTCAGCATGAAGGAAGCAGGTTCTCCCTGTGGCTTCTAATTCATTATTTTTTTTTAAAGATTTGTTTGTTTGTTTATTCATGAGAGACCCACAGAGAGAGAGAGGCAGAGACACAGGCAGAGGGAGAAGCAGGCTCCATGCAGGGAGCCTGATGTGGGACTCGATCCCGGGTCTCTAGAATCACACCCCGGGCTGATGGCAGCGCTAAACCGCTAAGCCACCACGGCTGCCCCTTCTAGTTCATTATTAACTCATGCTTCTCCAAACTCTTCAAAATACAGGGGACCTAAATGCATATGCAGCTCTGCAATTTGGTCTCAACTCTCTTCACTAACCAATGGAACATACCTGATTCATCCCTTCACTTCTAAAACGCCACCTATATCACACACACATACCATTTAAAGCCTGCCTATTGGGACGCCTGGGTGGCTCAGCAGTTAAAGCTCCTGCCTTCAGCTCAGGAGAGCCCCTAACCTGTGCATGTACACTAGTGTTCTCTCTCTCCTGAAAATAAAGATCTTAAAAAAAAAAAAAAGAAAGAAAGAAAAAGTACACCAGAAAGTCCCTGGAAAAACTCTTCCCGGCTATTTGTTCTGATGATTAAAACTGCAGAAGCACATCTGCTTTTGGGGTTCATGGTGAGTGAGGTTAAGGCCCTAGGCAGGCTCACAAACTCGTCCTCTGCTAAGAAAGGTGGCCTTGGTTGATGGGGTTATTTTGTTTCTTATTATTTTCCCTCATACTACAGCAAAGACAAATTTAGACTTACAGGTTCAGCTTGTCATGGTAAATAAAAAATTGTTTTGTGGGAACAGAAGGGAAGTTTAGGCATCTTTTTGCCCGTCCATTCTGGGTTTAGGGTGATCTACTAAAGGGTTAAAACAGAATGACCACGTGTTCCTTTATTCCACCCCAATTCACTGCTCAGAGCTACAGGCAACAATGTCAAGGCCAGTTAGCCAGCCCAGTTCACACAAAATGTCCAGGGCCTGTGGTCATTCAGCTCTGATTTTGAAAGGAGGAAAAAAAGTCTTCTTTTCCAATGCGGGGCCTTTTCAAGGACTTCTGCGTGATACAAAGTTCGGAAGGGTTCTTCATGCCTTATCAGCTTACCCTCAAGATTGGGGAGGGCATTTGGCACGAATCTTCCCATCTCCAACTTAGGAGCTTATTCTCACAGGACAAGCTACAATTTTCTAATCTTGAACATTAAAGTACCACAAATGAACTCTGAGGTTTTTCAAATCATAGATTTAGGGTAATTGCCCAACTATATACACTTTTACTTTTCTCTTCTTTCAGGGTAAAAGAAAGCAAAGCAATTCCCAGAGGGTGTCTTGGCCAGAACATATTTGCCCAAGTCTCTCTTATCTGCTATATTTACATGATTCTGATCAATATTAACAATCCCGCCCAATGAGGTACCTAGGTGGCTCAGTCAGTAAAGCGTCTGCCTTCAGCTCAGGTCGTGATTCCAGGGTCCTGGGATTGGGTCCCAGTCAAGATGGGATTCCCTGCTCAGCAGAGAGCCTGCCTCTCCCTCTCCCTTTGCCCCTACCCCTGCTCTCTCTCACACACACAAATAAATCAATAAAATCTTAAAAGAAAAAAAAAAAAAAAGAACCTACCCTTGGATGGTCTCAGGTGGTGGTCTCAGTTATTAACACTACTCTGATCTGCCTAGGGAAAAAGATTTGCCCCCTTTCTGCCCTTTCTGGCTACCCCTGCTCCATAGGAGAGCTCTGGGGAGGCAGCATCTGCCCTCCCGCACCCCTCCCCACTCTCCCCCAGGTGACCAGCTGACCCGTCGGGTGAAGGCCTGGAGCTGATGCCAGCGCAGGGGCTGGTAGGGCCGTGGCCCTGCCTGAGAGTCACTGAAAGGAGCCCTTCCTCTCTGTGTCTCTAGGTCTGACTCCAGACATTGTTGTCTCTTATCATTTTGTCATATTGATGACACACTGACCCGCTTTCTCACTGTTCCCGTTGACTTTTCACCCTAATATTAACAAACAGCATTTGAACATATCCATCATATTTTCCATAACTTGCTTCACGGTAACTCTTCGTTACCAGAGAAGGTGCCAGAGGGTGTGCCCCCCACTCCCCAGCTCCTCCGGGCTGTGCTCAGATCTGAACTTGCCAGCTTTCAAGCCAGATTTCAGGCACAACGTTCTCCCTGCCTCTTCCTAGGGCCCAGGGTGGCCTCTGCATTGCCCTGAAAGATTCACGCGACTGCGAGCCCGGCCCTGTCCTCGCTGGGGGGGCAGGGGGCAAACACCTCCTATCCCTGTGCGGCCTGGCACCTAAGCCCCTTCCCCAGGGGCCCTGCACCTGCGTCTTCACTGCTCAGCACCCCCAGTTCTCCTTCCCAACATAGCCAGTGATCACTAGTCATTTTACTGCTGGACCCCCAGAGATGGGAGGAGTCGGGGAGAAATCCAGCCCTACTGCCCCACCCTTCCCAGGCATCTCAGAAACCCTTTCACCCAGGATGAAACAGAATGGGATATACAGGTGACCAGGAGAGTAAGCACCCCATTCCCTGAGGAAAGCAAGAGATACAAATGAGTGGCTGTGTCCCTTGCCAGCTGTGAGGAGAGGTAGCAGGAAATTCCATCAGAATTCTAACTTTGAAAAACAACACCTTTCTTTCCTATAGCAAATTATGTGGGAGATTTTTCTACAGGCAGCCCCGTGGGGGAGAGCTCTGGCAACGTCCCAACCCACGAGGGACCGCTGCCTGCACCAGCCCAAGCCCACCCTTCCACACGCTCTTCTGAGAGCACCTGTACCCACCGTAGAAAACTCCATTATGGAAGAGCTAGACTCTAACAGTGACTTACTCACCTAAGACCAACTCCTTCAAACAGAAATACATGCACACTGATCATCTCACTTCTGGGGAACTCTAAGGTACAAGGTGTACACATCCTGCCTCTGAAGTCAGGCTACCCGAGTTCAAATCCCAGCCAGGCCATGTCCTACAAGTATGACCTCTGCTTCTTTACCTACAAAATGGGAATTAATAGTATCTAACCTCCTAAAGTGCTTGGGGGGATTAAAAGGGTCACACATATAAAGTATCTCACAATTCTATTTCATGCCCGCCTGAAAGATAAATCCATAAACTCTGGCTCTTCCCTCCCCTGCTAAGGCTCTGGAAACAAACACCAAGAGAAACAACAATAATAATACAGTAACTGAAATTTATAAATCACCAAGTACCAACCACTAAGTACAGATAGATAGACACATATGTATGTATGTATATATGTGTGTGTGTATATGTATATGTCTCCTCATGGCAACCCAATCAGCAGGGTACTTTTATTTCTCCTGGAGGAACTTGCTGCACACACAGGTTAAGTGACTTGCCCAAGGTCACACAGCCAGTAAGTACTACAATCTCCCAGGCAACTGTTAAATCCTAGGGGTCACAAGATTTTCACAAAATACCCAAGGCTAGCTGTTAAACGATCACATTATGGGGGCAGGGAAGCCTTAATTTCCTGAATGTGCCACAAGACACTTTTTTCCCTTGCCCAATGGGAACCCAAGTTTACAGGACACCTGCAGATAGGGTGAAAAACCAGAATGGTGTTTTTTCCAAGCCAGTATGTTCACTGCCAAGGGGCCAACAGGGAAAGAAAAGCAAGCTGCAGGAGGCCTGGCCTCTCAAAGCCCTTTACTTAAAGTAAAGATTGCATTTATTTATTCTAGATAGAAAGCAAGTGAGAGAGAACATGAGCAGGGGGAGGGACAGGGGCAGAGGCAGAGGGAAAAACAGACTCCCCACTGAGTAGGGAGCCCAATACAGGGCTCGATCCCAAGACCCTGAAATCATGACCTGAGCTGAAGGCAGACGTTTAACCCACTGAGCCACCCAGGCGCCCCTTGAAGTCCTTCTCCAAAGCTTTACAGGTTGTTTGAGATACAACCCTGCTGCTTCATTTGCAGAGAGCTTTTGGGTTAATGGTGAACCAGTGAGGCTGTCAGGATCAAAGAAAAACACCACCCCCCAAAAGAAAGGGCAAGAAAACCTGATTGAACAGGGCACAGGAGGTTAAGAGGGAGAAGCAACCTGGGCAGAGAATCCTGATAGGAAGTCTGAGCTATTAGGTCACTGGTTCACGAACACATGCTCTTCTCTAAAAGCTACCTCCCTCCACTCTGCCAGGAGAGAGTGAGACCCCTTCCTCCCCCCAATCAGTCCCCAAGCCAAGCCCCAGAGCAAACCTGAAGCACGGCGGTGTGTTGTACAAGGAGCTGTTTCCAGCCTGCACTTTGTATTCCAGGACCGAGGGGCACTCTCTGAGGGCGAACCCCAGCAGGTCGTCACGGATGATCACAATTGTGACCCCAGCAGAGCCCACATTCTTCTGGGCACCAGCAAAAATCACACCAAACTGAAAAACAGGAGACGTGCTGCTTTAGATACACTTGGGTCATTTTTCATAAATGTATTCAAATTTCTCTGATCCCTTTCCAAAGCCAGAGGAGGTGATTCTGTTCTAATCCTGCTCAGAAGGCATTCCACTCTCTGAGGGCATCTCCATCTATCTGGGACAGCAAACATACTCACAAGTTCAGAGGCCTGCAGGTTACATTATGTGCCTGGTCCTTCTCACCAGCAAGGGGCTAGCCCGAGCCCATCACTATAAAGATCTCACACATACTTTTTTTCTTCTAAGATTTTATTTATTTATTCATGAGAGATACACAGAGAGAGGCAGAGACACAGGCAGAGGGAGAAGCAGGCTCCCTGCGGGGAGCTCGATGTGGGACTTGATCCCAGGACCCTAGGATCACGCCCTGAGCCAAAGGCCGATGCTCAACCACTGAGCCACTCAGTGTTCCAGCAGCCTCATTTTAATTACTGGTTTGGGTGTAAAAAGGCGGCATACAGAGTGAATATGAATAGGTATGAGAGGGCCTGAGTAGAGCTTCAGTTTGGGAAGATAAAAAGTTTTCGAGATGGATGGTGGTGATGTTTGCACAACAGTGTTAATGTACTTAATGTCTCTGTACTGTACAAAATGGTTAAAATGGTTTTATATTATGTATCTTTTACCACAGTATGTTTTAAAATGGCAGGCTACCATTTAGTGAGTTTGTTTTTAAATGCTTTACAGATATCACGCCCCCTCCTTGCATGCACTTGAGTGCAGTGCTCCTCGGCAAGCCTTGGTGTGCCACTTGGAAAGTCTGTGTCCTGTTGATGCTCTTGGAGTTGAGGTGGGCTCAAGAAAGGTGGAGCTCCTTCACAGACCCACCAAGCTTGGATAATCTGGGAAGTCAGCAAGCTATCCCAATGTACTGGCTAAAATATTTTCTAAGAGGCACCCTCAAAGGCAGATAAACTCCCCAAGGACTCCAATGTGACTCTGTGAGGCAATCATTAACACAGGGTGGTAACACGGAGACTTACACATTCTGACAACCCACTTAAACAAGCAACTGTTGGCCTGGTCATTGGGAGCTGCCTTGGCCTCAGGGTCTCTGCTGGCCCAAGACACTCTGGACCTTTCCTTGTTCTTAGATATCTTAAAAATGCCATTACAAAATCCAAAACACTGGAACTCCCCCACCAGGGCCTTTTATATTGTACCTTGGAAACATCCACTGGCTTGGACAGGAAGTTTGAGGACATGTCGCAAACCAGCACTGCTCCCTTGACGTCAGGGATAAAGTCAAACTCCACTCCATGCACGGTCTCATTGGCGCAGTAATACACATAGGAGGCATCCGGGCTGAGGTTCCAGGTGCTTGGATCTGGAATTTCTATCACAGAAGAAAAGGTGAAGACTCTGCACTTTCATTCTTCTTTCCTTGTGTAGGTGGGAATGACCAGGAATGACACCCCTCCCCTAGCAGTGAAAGGCTATTCCAAAGCCCTCCCAAGTGAAACTACACTATGCATCCTACATTATAATCCCCATCACCAACCTAAAAGGATTGCCCAGCCCATCCTTTTGACAGTTATTGGGAGCACTAATCTTCAAGAATGGTATGGTGGATATTTGGTATTTTTCCTATATTCCAGTCTCCATCCATCCTATATCCACTGAGTTCTTTCTTGGGGCTCCAACCTCCCCAACTCAGCCCATGCAGTTCCAGTGTAGCCAATTCCACCGGCAGCCACATGACTGAATGGGAATGGTGTACAGGAGATGCTGAGGCTGTCCTGAGGAATGCTTTAGCAAAGGCACTGAAACGTGGGAGAATATAAGGTCAGGAGCATCTTCTAAAAGGGAAGGGGGGGTGCCTGGGTGGCTCAGTTGGTGAAGCATCTGCCTTTGGCTCAGGTCATGATCCCAGAGTCCTGGGATCAAGCCGTGTGTCGGGGTCCCTGCTCAGTGGGGAGCCTGCTTCTCCTTCTCCCTCTGTCCCGACAAGAATCAATTACCGACAAGAAGGAATTAAAAACTGCAGGTTGCCCGGGCAGGGGTCACCTGGTATCTGAAGAGAAACCACCCACCTGGCAGCATTTGTCATTAGGGAGCTCAGATCCCAGCACTTACTCGTGTAACTCCCAAGTTTAGGGTGGACAACATTCACGGTCCCAAACTTCTTGGCTTCTTCAGCGGCCTTAGCTGACCAAGATCCTGTCACCACATAGTCGGCACACCTTCCTGCTTTCCGGCCAATCAGGTTTAAGGGGACAGCACTGAACTGCCCAGACCCACCACCTTGCACAAAAATCACCTTGTAGTTGTCTGGAATGGCTCTGGGCAAAAGCACAGGTGACAGTAAAGAGAGATACACAGAGGGTCAAAGAAAGAGAATGAGCGATGCTCTACCAGCTTTTTACCTTGGGTGAATATACTACAAGAAATATGGTAGAGTCCTACCACTGCTTGGCCTTCCCCAGAGCCCTCCCTTGGGCTCTGTGGTGGAAGCCTATGGGTATTATTTGGAGGGAAGCTAAGAACACCCTGCTCTTCCTTTAGGGACTCATCTTGCTACTCCTCTCAATCTACAAGGTTCAAGGATGGCCAACCCTGGCTCTAGCTGATGAGCATAGGACTCAAGGTGGCCTGTGCAGTCTGGTTCTGAGACCTTTGCTCAAATGTCTGGAAAAAAGGAACGGTTTCTATTGAGGGAAAGAACAAACCAGTCAATCCTACAACCACCAGTGGCCATCTGGTGAAGCCAACACATAAAAAAGCAAAGCCAGGAGATGGAAGAAAAAACCTTCCCAGATTTCACCTGAGCTCCTAAATCACTCCTGCACTTTACAGTTACAGAAGGTAACACAGTTCCTCTTTTTGCTTAAGTCCAGAGTTGGGCTTCTGTCACTTGCAACCAGAAGTCCTAAAAATAGATACTTGCTGGTCCATGCTATGAATCAAATGACACTAGTAAAGGATCTTAGGTAATGTTTTAGGCCTAAGCACATAATCACATACTGATGTACATTAGATTAACAGCGAAATGTTTTAACTCCAGGATAGAATATTAAGATGTTCACTGGAATGGCTACAGGCAGTAGGAGAAGACCAGCTCCAGAGGGACTAGGTCATGGAAACTGGACCCAGCCTCTGAGTAAGGCGAGAGCTTGGGGACAGGTATACAGAAAGCAGAGGAATGGGGAGAGAGATCTAGGACAGAGGCACAAATACCAAGGGGCAAGGCAATGTGAGAGGGTCCTGGGGAATGGGTGGTGTACAAGTATCTGGTCCTGAACCACATCTGCCTATGATCATGCAGGGCTTGCAGGTCAGTCTCATTAGGAGGCTCTAAACATGAGGTTCTCGGCAGCTGGGAAGGCTGGCAGTCCAGGGCAGGGTTCCAGCCACCAAATAGAAAAGAAGCCCAACACCTGGATGGAAAGACACCGACAGAGGCCCAGGTACACGGGTGCAAGGTAAGCACTTGGTTAGGAAAATAAAGGATAGCCCATAAACTGAACTGGGAGTCCAGTCCCAAGAGGCTGATATGTCAAATGTCACATCTTCTGGGCCAAGGTTCCAAATATCTGTTCCATGAAGGACATGACTGTGCTGTGAACATGACATGGGACCCAACAGACAGACCTCATGTACAAAGCCAAACAAACAATTACTGGTTGACCACTCACATTGCAATGGGCTTCTACTGCTCCTCACAAAAATTCTACCCCATCTGAAGCATTTTATCAAGGCAATTTAAAAGGAAAGTATTAGTACAATTCCAGTCTTGTAAATGAGATAATTCAAATTTGGACCCTTGAAATGTTAATGATAATTACCTCTGATTGGTGGGGTTACAGATAATTCCAGTTTCATCTTTGACATTCAGTTTTTCCTAAACTTTCCACCGTGAATATGCACTAGTTTCATGAGCAGAAAATATGTTTTTTTTCTTTCAAGATTACCGTATTCGTAACATTTATGTGAATATATTTAGATAATATATATATAAGTCTCTCCTTTAAGCAGCAATCTATTTAAGAGTAAGGTTTCCTCTGGGTAAGGAGAGTGCAGATAAGCTAAGAGGGATCATTTAAGAAGTGCCTGGAGTGAAGAACTCTTAAAATTACCCAAAGAGTCTGCTCAAGATGAAGTTTTCTGCAGAGATTCTGACTCAGCTGGGCTCAGTGGGGCCCTGCACTTGAATTTTTTAATACCTGCCCCAGCTGGGTGATTCTGACAGGTGGTATGAGGCCCATGCTTTAAGAACCAGTGTGAGGACCAAGATGACCATTTTTTGTTATTTAAATCCCTGTTAAGCCAGAAAAATCTTTCCTGGATATAATGATTTCAAATCTTTGGAAATACCACAAAAAATAAAAACACACAGGGGTGCCGGGTGGCTCCGTCAGTTAAGTACCGGAGTCTGAATTTTGGCTTAGGTCATGATCTCAGGGTTGTGAGACTGAGCCCTACATGGGGCTCTGCCCTGGGCATGGAGCCTGCTTAGCATTCTCTCTCTCCCTCTCCCTTCTCTCTCTCTAAAAAAATAAATAAAAACATCCACAAACTCAGGATGGGAAACAAGTAAAGAGCATTATGTACTAATTTAGTGAATTTGGGAGAATTTTTAAAAGATTCTTTTTAACTATGAAATATTCTTAACACACAGCAGAGAAAATACCCTAAGAGACACCTACATATGCAGATTATCAATGAGTAACAACTTTGGTCTTTAAAATTTTAAACTTACAACAATTCCCGCACAAGATTCTCTGCGTTGTTAATAATCTTGGCAAAATCTGATGATCTGTGGCTCATTTCTGTGGAAGGAAAGATAAACAAGAAAACAAAGTTCGCGCTTAAAACCAAACAAACAGAAATAACTTTATTTTTTTTTTTCAGAAATAACTTTAGAAAGAACTACACAATTTGCAAATGAAATAATTTCAGTCATCTTGCACTCAAATTGTTGGCCAAGTTTCACTTCGTTAAGGAGAGAAATGCAAACTGATTTTCACATTGCAAACATCTGATGAGCTTTAGAGTCACAGGAGAACGATTTTTCAAGTGGCACACTCCTTAAATGAGCCATTTACTAATTCAGCCTTCCGTCCCTGTGATTTCTCACATCATTCCCACAACCACAAATCCATGTGCAAAGGCTGCCCGGTAAAACAATAGCACAACATTCCACAGTGTAGCTGGCACTGCACAGAAACCCAAGTGCGCATCCCAAACCCACAGGAACAAAATTTAATAGCAGTGAGTATACGGTTAACCCTATGATCCCTTAATACTCTGCAGCCTTTGGAATCACCAAAAAAAAAAAAAAAGGAAAAAGGAAATTCAATTTTAAAAAGTAAATTTTGCAATTCAAAGGGGATCCCCTTCCCTAAATGATAAAGGAGAAATTTACTGAAATTATTATTAATGGGCAAGATCTTGAGCAAAGGCTTATAGACTTTTAAACTTTTACTAAGTTCATTTTTAAGTACAGTCAAAACTGTTAAATGAATGGAAGGGAATACAGCAGAGGTTTGGAGCACTGCAATGCACATGTTGGGCAGCTTCTGATCTTAGATGCTATGAATAGCAAACACAGACACACAAGAACCTATCACCAGCATGTATGCTGATTTCAAAACTGCTTCTAGGGGCACCTGGGTGGCTCAGTCGGTTAAGCAACTGCCTTTAGCTCAGGTCTGATCACTGGGTCCTGGGATCGAGCTCCCCATGGGGCTCCCTGCTCAGCCGGAGTCTGCTTCTCCCTCTGCCACTCTCCCCCACTCATGCTCTCTCCTCTCTCAAATAAGTAAAATCTTAAAAAAAAAAAAAAAAACAAGAACTGCTCCTATCAAACATGCAACCAACGTTACTAAAATATAAAAATATATCCATAAAGACCTAAAGGAAGATCAAGGAGAAAAATTTAAAGCTTGATGCATTTTAATCAGTTCCCTTTGGAACCCAGATATTCCTAATCAAAAAATAAATCTTACCAAGAACACTAATTCCGATTCCTTTGTAGTCTAATAATTCTTTTTGTATCTCTAACAGTACCTAGAAGAAATAAGAGAAAATAAAATGATTTGAATAATCTGCACAGAGTTCTCCCTCTAGACATCAAACAGAGCCTGTGACATCCAGAAGTTTCTACCCTGCCCATGGCCAAACCCCTTCCTCCCACCCAGACCACAGAGCCCTGCTGATGCAACTTACATACAAGTGTAAAATTATGTAACATGATTGATGTTAAAATGCAATTTTCCCCAAAGGTATGAATCTACTTAGATATAAAAATTCACCTGGATTCAAATAAAACACAAAGAATTTTTCTGATAACCCTTAACTGTCAAGAGAAGACCTTTGGGAAAACCAGATTCCCCAGAAAATGTCCCCTCCACAATTACATTTGTCAGTCTCTGAAGGCAAAAGTACAACAAAATGCATGAAGTTCTGGGTTCAGGGAACATTGAAAAAAAAAAAAAAAGTCAATTAGGCTGAAATTAAACAGATAACTCAACTTTCCATCTCACTGGTCTAAGATGCTCAACTGGGACAGGTTGGGTGTACAGGAATTAGGAAGCACCTGCTGTGAGTTAAGATTAATCCAGAGGAATAGTGACATATCCCTCTCACCAATAGAGCCCTGAGGGTGATATTCTTGTCTCCAATTTGCAAATAAATATGCACAGCGGCTCTGCAGAGTTTGCACCTGGCCAGCCCCTTGACCCCTCTATGAAGATT
The DNA here is from genome assembly GCF_905146905.1 of Nyctereutes procyonoides. Taxonomy (NCBI): domain Eukaryota; kingdom Metazoa; phylum Chordata; class Mammalia; order Carnivora; family Canidae; genus Nyctereutes; species Nyctereutes procyonoides. Next base: position 46,878,282 of record NW_026575146.1, read on the forward strand.
ACTGTAGTCCCTTAACCATGTTCTACCTTACAGGGACACCTGGGCAGGGGGGACCCAGCGTACTGCCAAGCCCAAAGAGTCAGGAAACAGAAGCACGGTCCACCACCCCTACCAAAACACAGCTGGCTTCGGAGGATCCCCAAGGGTGTTTCCTTCCGCAAGGTAAGCAGAATGCAAGTAACTACGCGATGAAAAACATTTACCAATCCTTTATTTTTCTTTTTAAGAAGAAAGAGAGAAAGCCCTATCAGAGATGAACGCTAAAGGGTGTGAAATGACATGATAGCTCGGATTGACTTTAATATAATCCAGAGGCGCCTGGGTGGCTCAGTCTGTGGAGCATGGGACTCTTCACCAAGGGTTGTGAGTTCAAACTCCATGTTGAGTATAGATATTACGTAAAAAAAAAAAAAAGCTGATATTTTTTAAAAAGTATTTGTCACTGTTTTTGCTAACTGACTAGACCATTATTAGTACTGGCTGATCAAACACACTTAATGAATCCTTTCTTTAATTAAAACAAACAGAATCGGGATCCCTGGGTGGCGCAGCGGTTTGGCGCCTGCCTTTGGCCCAGGGCACGATCCTGGAGACCCGGGATCGAATCCCACGTCAGGCTCCCGGTGCATGGAGCCTGCTTCTCCCTCTGCCTGTGTCTCTGCCTCTCTCTCTCTCTCTCTCTCTCTGTGACTATCATAAATAAATAAATTAAAAAAAAAAAAAAAAACAGAATCATCTTTGAATACCTGTTTAAGACAGGATTTCTAAAAAAAAAAAAAAAAAAAAAAAGACAGGATTTCTCTTACAGACTGTATCCCCTGAAATGAGTTTATAAACCAAATCATTACAAAGAGTTTTAAAGACTTCTACCTCAGAAGCATGCGCCCTCTACTCCAGTGGAGCTTTTTTTTCAAACTGCAGCATGCAATAACTCTTGTGGATCACAACTAATTTCTTTTTAAATGAAATAGAATAGAGTAGAATAGAGTCCAAAAGTATATATGTCATAGTTATTTAGGCTAAATATTGCATAAGGCTTTAATCAAAATTAAATGTATATACTTCATCATTTTGTAGAATATATTTGTCTTTGTGGTCACAGTCAACAATAAAGTTTAAAAAGCTTCTCTAGAGGCACCTGTGTGGCTCAGTGGTTGAGCGTCTGCCTTTGGCTCAGGGTGTGATCCCGGATCCTGAGATCGAGTCCTGACTCCCCGTGGGGAGCCTGTTTCTCCTTCTTCCTAGGTCTCTGCCTCTCTGTGTCTCTCATGAATAAATAAATAAAATCTTAAAAAAAAAAAAAAAGCTTCTCTAATTCTTACAATAAAATCAAATCAGGGGCACCTGGGTGGCTCAGTGATTGAGCATCTGCCTTTTGGTTCAGGTCATGATCCTGGGGTCCTGGGATCGAGTCCCGCATCCGGCTCCCCATGGGGAGCCTGTGTCTCTCATGACTGAATAAATAAAAAATCTTTTTTAAAATTTTAAAAAATAAAATAAAATCAAAACTCATAAAAAGCAACATCTGCCACTTCCTCCCACCCCGTCCCCCCCAGAGAGAGTATCTGAGGACAAAAATCCTCCCAAGAAAATAATAAATAATTGTATTACTGAAGACAGCTGCCATTATAATAAATGCGTAAGAAATTGCACAGAGGGGACCCCTGGATGGCTAAGCGGTTTATTTAGCGCCTGCCTTTGGCTCAGGGCGCAATCCTGGAGTCCCGGGATGGAGTCCCATGTCAGGCTCCCGGCATGGAGCCTGCTTCTCCCTCCTCCTGTGTCTCTGCCTCCCTCTCTCCCTCCCTCTCCCTCTCTCTCTATGTCTATCATAAATAAATAAATCTTTAAAAAAAAATGCACAGAGAGGGGCACCCGGCTGGCTCAGTTGGTAGAGCCTGTGACTCTTGATCTCAGGGTCCTGATTTCGAACCCCACCGCGGAGAGAGTTCTTGAAGGAAAAGAAAAAAACAGAAGAAAAGAAAAGAGCGAGCTAGCACAGGGAACAGATAGGCTCCAAAACGTGGAGAGGGGACAAAGGTGAGAAGGGTACAAGAAATATTTGCACAGCTCTAGCAGGGAAGGAATCTCGCCTAAAACAGACTGTAATAAGTAGGGAAAAACCCAGCCTTGTTCTCTCAGCTACCATGAGCCTGCCCCTAGAAAAGCACCAAGTCCTTTCCCTTCTAAAATTCTCTGTTCTTACAACACAGAGGAGGCTCTATCCCGGGGAGATCTCTACTCTTTTCAACAATAGATCACTGTAAAGCACTTGGCTATGTCCCATGTTGCTACAACATATTATCGGAGTCGTTGTGGTTAGAAAAAAATAAAACAGCAGTGATAGCTGCTTGTCAATCAAGGCCCATCACAAGCTGCCTTCTTCACGGGGGGTGGGGGTGGGGGTGGGGGTGGGAAGAAGGGATGGGCCTGGGGGAGGGGCGGAAACCTGGCTGGCGGCCCGGGAAGGCAGGGAGTGAGTTCCACTTGAACTTGAAAAGTCTGCTCTCGGCCCCAGGGAAAATTCAATCATCCCATTTCCTCCGAAACAAAATGCAGCGAACTGGGCTGACAGCCCAACGCCAACCAGAATTTGAATACTCGAACGCCTTTAGGAGTCAAGCCAGTTTAAAACACACACACACACACAACCTACGCGTGAAATAGGGCTGGAAAAAAGGTGGGGGGGGGGGGTAAGGGGAGGTTCTCTAGGGAAACAAAGGCTGGACCGAAGGCTTTCAAATCTCCATTTCTGAAAAGCCAAGTTCCCAAGCGCTGGCTAAACCAAACACTCCGTACGAGGGGCTCTGCGCGCGGGCCCCGTTTGCAGTCCCCCGCAGTTAATGCGACCCCCATTCCCCCCTCATTCGCTGTCCATTCACGGATCCCCTCAACACTGCCTGGCTCGCAGCACTGCCCGCCAAGGCGAACCCAGAGAGGAGAGCTCTGCCTTTCCGCCCCCGCTCCCCCCACCCCGGGAGGCGCGGCGCGCGAGTCTGCAGGTGCGCTGCGCCGGCGAGCCAAGTCCTGCGAGGCGCTCACGGGCCGTCGGCGCCAGGCGCAGCGGCACAGGCACGTCGCCGAGCTCCCTCGCCCCGGTGCACGCTTCCAGAAGCCCACTTTTGCGAGGCATCCGGGACCGGGCGTGCGCGCCGGTGCCGAGCGTTCCGCGGGACCCTAGCGCGGGGCGCGGAGATGCGCAGCCCCCGCGCGCGGGCCCCCGCTCCGGCCGCCCTCCCGGCGCGCGCTCGTGGGGCCTTACCGAGCGAGGCAGCTTGGCAGGCCCGGGCCCGAAGTTGACCACCTGCCTCGGGGCGCTCATGGTGCGGCAGCGCAGGCGACCGGGGCGGCGGGGAGCGGCGAGTCGCGGTCGCAGCGCGAGTCTGCGGCGGGCGCGCCGTCGGCCGTCTCCCGGCTCCCAGCCGGCGCCGCCATTGGCCCGCGCTGTCGCAGGCCCTGCGCTAATTGGGTCGCGCTGCGGGGCTCGCAGCCCCATTGGTCGTGCTCGCAGCTAGGCCCGGGAGCAGTGGCTCCTCCTCTCGTTTACTGTTTCGACTCCCTTTTCTGATCATTGCAAGGCGCGCGGGAGATTGCACCAGCCGCCCGGCTCGGCAGGGTGCCCGCGCTAGGATCGTGGGCGGCGGGAAAAGGCTTCCCCTGCCCACGTGCCTCAGTGCTTCTGCAGCCCGGATCAGGCCGGTTCCCGCCTTCCAACCCTGACCCCAGCCCCTCTCTGTCGGTCGCACCGGGAGATGTGGAGCAAATCGCTCCTCGATGGAACCACCCCTGCTCCACCAGCCCCTGGTCCGGGTTCTGATGCACGTTTCAGAACCAGCAGTTATTAATCCACCAAACTTTTCTAAGCGCCCCCCCCCCCGCGAGCCCCAGATACTCCAGCGAAGAGGCAGGGCTCCCACGAAAAGGAACTGCAGGGTGGAGGATGAACGGGGGGGAGGGGTTCTCTGCAGGGGGCCAGGAGTAGAGCGGGATGAAAGGATGGAGGCGGCCAAGGACTCTGGGAGGGGCACCAGCCAGGGAAACCTGGGTGCCCCCCCAGGCAAGTCCTTGCAAGTTGCAGACTCTCCTTGTCCTCCTGTGAAAAGAGCGAGCTAGGGCCTGGCTTTCGCTCTCAGTTTGCGCCGGCGCTGACAAGCTGTGAGTTCAGAAACGTGAGGAGATAGTAATGGCAATGCGATACCCCTAGGGAGTCAGCGCAAGCCAAGGAAGAGGCCCAGAGCCAGGCCGGGCCCGGGGCCAGCGCTGCTCAAACTTTTACACACATGCATCCTTCTCAAAAGAACCCCCATGGGGTTCTGAAACAGGGAGACTCCCTTCCCTATGTGAAAGACATTTCTTTGAAGTCTGGAATTTCATCATTTTTTAACTATGAAGTTTGCATTCTACTTTAGCATTTAACCTAGTGATAAAAATATTTTACCAAATCTGTGAGCAAAATTGATGCTCCAGGATTACAGTGCCTATCCTGGGACTTTCTTAACACCATCCACAGCGTCCATTACCCCTGTTTGAAAAGGCTTGTAAGCTAACAGGGTTTTGGCTTTTGTTTTTTGCGGTTGGAGGTCCTGCTTTGGATTCTGGAGCCGGAGAGGGCAACGTTGCTAGAAAAAGCCGAAATGAAGCCGAAATGAAAAAGCTAGAAAAGCCACTGCTTTCCACAGCACTGTCCTTTAGAAAATTGCAAAAATGGGGATAGCCCGGGTGGCTCAGACGTTGAGCCTCTGCCTTCTGCTCAGGGTGTGACCCCGGGGTCTGGGATGGAGTCCCCCATCAGGCTCCCCGAGGGACTACTTCTTCCTTCTGCCTATGTGTCTGCCTCTCTCTGTGTCTCTCATAAATAAATAAATCTTTTTTTTTTTTTTTTTTTTTTTTTTTTTTTTTTTTTTTTTTTTTTTTTGACGGTAGCGGCCTGTTTGGCTCTTTTTAATGGAAGATTAGGCACCACTGGATGGCATTCATGCATGGGAGGAGGGGCTAGGGCTGCCCCTTGGAGGGGCGGGGCATGCGCCCTCCAGCTAGCCCTTAGATAACTTCATTCATTTACATAACCTGTCGGGAGAAGGCTTTGGTGTTTTCTTTTTTTTTTTTTTTTTTTTTTTTTTTTTTTTTTATTATAAATTAATTTTTATTGGTGTTCAATTTACCAACATACAGAATAACACCCAGTGCTCATCCCGTCAAGTGTCCCCCTCCGTGCCCGTCACCCATTCACCCCCCACCCCCCGCCCTCCTCCCCCTCCACCACCCCTAGTTCATTTCCCAGAGTTAGAAGTCTTTATGTTCTGTGTCCCTTTCTGATATCTCCCACACATTTATTCTCCCTTCCCTTATATTCCCCTTCACTATTATTCATATTCCCCAAATAAGTGAGAACATACACTGTTTGTCCTTCTCCGATTGACTTACTTCACTCAGCATAATACCCTCCAGTTCCATCCACGTTGAAGCAAATGGTGGGTATTTGTCGTTTCTAATGGCTGAGTAATATTCCATTGTATACATAAACCACATCTTCTTTATCCATTCATCTTTCGATGGGCACCGAGGCTCCTTCCACAGTTTGGCTATTGTGGACATGGCTGCTAGAAACATCGGGGTGCAGGTGCCCCGGCGTTTCATTGCATCTGAATCTTCGGGGTAAATCCCTAACAGTGCAATTGCTGGGTCGTAGGGCAGGTCTATCAACAAATGTTGGAGAGGATGCGGAGAAAAGGGAACCCTCTTACACTGTTGGTGGGAATGTGAACTGGTGCAGCCACTCTGGAAAACTGTGTGGAGGTTCCTCAAAGAATAAATAAATCTTAAAAAGAAATTTGCAAATATGAGCAAAGGATATGAATCTCAGCCCATAAACTAAGATGCACAAGAATCATCACTTATCTATTATTTTATAAATGACTTAATCTGTCAACCCCTAGCGGCTAATCTACTGGAGGAGTAGGGGAGCTGTCCTTCCTCCTTCCTGGAGTCCCTATCTATAGGGATTTACACGGTCCTATGGTGTATGATGGAGAGGGAAGCATGCATCCTTTTGGTCTCCCATCCCCAGAAAATGTGGCTGAATTGTGTCCACCATCCAGGTGTATATGGCTGCTTCTACTGTGGCTCTACCACTTCTATGGCCCACAAGGTGATGAAATTTGGAAGTTTTGGGGTTTGTGAGGAAACTGCTCAGAAGAATTACTGAGTCATTTTTGGTGCAAAAAAAAAAAAGTGATTTTATTATAGCCCGGAGACAGGACCCGTGAGCAGAAAGAGCTATACTGAGATCATGAGGAGATTATATACTTTTTCATTAGTTGGGGTTAGGGATAGTGTAAGACTCCAAGGAGTTTGGAAGCAAGGCTTTCAGGACCTTGAGGGCCTAGTTGCTGTTAAGATAAGATTACTTTTAATCTTTAATAACACATAAGCATTAAGGCACTAAGGCAGCCATGAGTTCCTTAAGGAAGGCCAGGCTCTGCATGTGTCAGATATCCATCACTGGGCTGTAAGCTGTTAGGAGATTTAACTTAAGATACATTCTCTTGCCTTTGTTTCCCATATCAGAGGGACACAGGAGGGACACCTGGGTGGCTCAGTGGTTAAGCATCTGCCTTTGGCTCAGGGCATGATCCCGGGGTCCTGGGATAGAGTCCTGCATTGGGCTCCCCACAGGGAGCCTGCATCTCCCTCTGCCTATGTCTTTGCCTCTCTCTGTGTCTTTCATGAATAAATAAAATCTTTTAAAAAAAAAAAAGGGACATGGGAAATTTGGGTGGGGTGGGGCTGGTTGTTATCCCATCTGCCAACACCTGCCATGTAGTCGGCCACTGCACTTACAGCCTTCCAGTTTCTGAGCTGTTATGACAGGGGAGTGAGGCGCACAGAGCCCTTGTCATGAGCACACCAGCTCTGAAGGCACACACACGACCTGTGTCTTTCCACAATGTCAGTTTTACTTGATCATCAAGCAAAGTTAAATGACAATTATATAACAGGTTCAGGATTCTAAACTCAATGACATTTCCCAGGTGTGATTAGACTTGGCTCCTTACACAGCACACAGAGCAGGGTGTGAGACAAACCACACCACAAACATGGCAACAGACAGGTGTAGGAAGCAATGAACCAAAGGCAAAGTCAATCTGTGGGCACGCAGTGGAGATAAGGCCTCTGTCTGGTCCAGGTTAGCTCTTCGCACTTACTGCTTCTTGTGTTCAAGGATCTCGGTTCTGTTTGGAGATCAACTGGGCAGAGTCTTTGGGGGCAGTTGCCTTTTTTTAAAAAAAGATTTTATTTATTTGACAGAGAGATAGCAGAAGCAGGTGGAGCATCAGGCAGAGGCAGAGGGAGAAGCAAACTCCCCACAGAGCAGGGAGCCCCATGCAGGGCTCGATCCCAGGACCCTGGGATCATGACCTGAGTCAAAGGCAGATGCTTAACCGACTGAGCCACCAGGTACTCCGGCAGTTGTGTTTTTGAAGTGGTCAGACATAGAGGGATCAGGTCTGAAGAGTCTGACAGTTTGCTGCCAAAATCCTCCCCCCCCCTTTTTTTTTAAATCCTCCCTTTTTAAAGGGATATCATTGGGCTCGGCCCCTGCAGGCCTCCTCTAGTTCTGCTTCTTATCAGTTCTGGGCTGTCAGCTGATGCTGGTCCCCATGATATTTCCTAGAGACAGTACCTTTAACTGCTTACACCATTGCTTGCACAGGCCCCTGCTTGACTTGAGAGACTCCATTTTGCTCTCTGCAGACTTGCCGACCTCTGCCTTTCTCTTCCTCAGAGCAGAAGGGAGTCTCTTTTTTTCATTCTAGAGGGAATCCACTTCTTTTTTTTCTTCCTCACACTGACACAAATGCCTTTAGCTTGAGCCATGAATTTCAATGTTTCCTGGGCCACTCGGGAAAAGAAAGGCAGTGGTGAGATTGTGCTAAATTGGAACATACCCACCCATTTGTGAGGGAGTGGCACAAGCCCACCACACATCCATGCTTCCCTTCCATGGAACAGAGCCGTCACCAGGAAGCTGCCCAACCAGGCTCCACATCTCCCAGCTCCCCCTGGCATCTAGGCAGATCACGTGACAGGGGTCCATCTGGAGCATGGCACCCAGGTTGTCCTTTCAGACCACAGTGATTGAGAACTGGTGTGCCTCTCCACTTCTTTTTCCCATTCCACAGGCTGAATTCAAAGAGTCCGAGACCCCCGGCGGTGGTGGAGACACAGGAAGGAAGGATCTGGCGTCTCTGTATCACTGACTCTGGGCTTGTTATTCACAAGTGTGAAATTGTCTTCTTTTATGTGATGCCATGGAAATCCGAGGGGCTGTTTGTTCCAGGGCTCGTGTCACCCTTGTTAATACACCATTCTAAATGCAACAGCTGCAAATGCGATCTAGTTGTTGTTGCCGAATGGGCAAACAAGGTTGTTTGAGCTGTCTCCCTATGTATAAGGGAAAACCAGAAATCCGGATTTTTATATGAAGTTTCCCAATGTTTAAAGGTTTCCAAATTAAAATTTCAGAAAACACCGTACAGATCGACATGGTGGAGGGGTCAAGCTGGCTTCCCTGCAGGCCCTAATTCTGCTCCCTGCTTTATAGTACGCTGCCGTGTATTTCCCTCATTCAGTGAAAAACACACTCTGTGCCCTGCTTGAATAAAGGACCAGGAAAAGAAAAAACACTGGAGGAAATGTGGTTGAATCTCAGAATATTGTTCTGTCGCTGTAGAGGCTGCTTTTAGGCAAACAGGCTTGAGCAATGGTCGCCCCCAACGACCACCAGACTGAATGTAGGTGGGCCAGCAGGCGACCCACCATAGGCCCTAACTAACCATTGGGCTACTTATAACCAGTTACCAAAGAGGGGAGATCCAGACTTCCTCACCTTTCCTTTTTATTTTTTTAAAGATGTTTATTTATTTATTCATAGAGACACGCAGAGAGAGAGAGAGAGAGAAAGAGAGAGAGGCGGAAACACAGGCAGAGGGAGAAGCAGGCTCCATGTAGGGAGCCTGATGTGGGACTCGATCCCAGGTCCCCAAGATCACACCCCAGGCTGCAGGCAGCACTAAATCGCTGCACCACCAGGGCTGCCACCTTCCCCCTTTAAAAGTAGCCCCCACCCACTACCTCCTGGCAGACAGCTTCTCAGCTGTCCTGCCCGAAGCTTCCTTGTGGTGTATTCAGTAAAATTCTATCATCTCTGTTCTGCTTCAGGTGAATTCTTTCACCTTCTGTGCTATTGGCTTCCACCAGATAGTTGCTCCATATTTGGGGATCCCATCCGATCGAGAGACACCCATTTATTTTTTAAAAGAGTTTATTTATTTATTTGACAGAGAGAAAGAGAGAGAGCACACAAGCAGGGGGAGCAGGAGTGGGAGTGGGAGAGGGAGAAACAGACTCCTAGTTGAGCAAGGAACTCAATGTGGGACTCAATCCCAGGACCCTGAGATCATGATCTGAACTGAAAGCAGACGCTTAACCGACTGAGCCACCCAGGCGCCCCAAGACACCCATTTAGACACCATGGTCTCTCTTGCCTATTTTGCATTGCAGATGTATAAAGCCAAGGGAATTCCTGCATTTCAGGAGGGCCTCTGTCCCCCTCCGAGTAGGCTGTCATTGAGAAGGTAAAAGAAGCTTCTTTATGAAAGGTGTTTTTTGTAAATGCCAATTCCCAGGGTGTTACTTATTAAGTTCTTACCATACATCGGTGAAAATGCTGCCATTTCCAGTCAGATGGGCCAACTCATCTAGAGAGGCATGGGAAGTGAAGATAATTGAACAGAGAAGAAACCTGTCTAGAATGAGGTGAGATTTTTTCTGTTGCACCTTTTGTAGTTGGAGCTGAAGATCTCGTTCGCTTATCATTATCCCCAGAGGAAATGAGGCCTGGAACAAGGCAGTCGTTGTAGTTTAAGTAGCAGAAAGAAACAAAAAGTCAAAATCGTATAACAAAACAAAACAAAACAAATCCTATAACATCCTTCATTTTAACCCCAAAAGCCAGAAAAAGTTACCCTCCTCATTTTATGACCTCAGTTTATTTCCTCCCCTTATTTTGTTTCATTTTTCAAAAGTTGTGATAAAATATACATAACAAATTTTACCATTTTAACCATTTTTAAGTGTCCAGAGTCCAGTGGCATCAGTACATTCAGTGTTATGCAACATCACCACCATCTATCTCCAGACTTCTTCATCTACTGCAATTGAAACTGACTGTACCCATTAGATAGTAAATCCCCATCCCCCTCTCCCTGAGTCCCCATAAATCACCATTCTGCTTTACGTCTCTAGGCATTTGATTGCTCTGAGGACCTCCCATAAGTGGAACATACAGAATTTGTCTTTTGTGACAAGCTTATATCACTTTTTCCAAGCTTCATCCATTCTGCTTGGTTTTTTAAAAATTTTCAAAACTTGGACACCTGGGTGGCTCAGCAGTTTGGCACCTGCCTTCAGCCCAGGGCGTGATTCTGGAGACCCAGTATTGAGTCCCTCGTCGGACTCATTGCATGGAGACTGCTTCTCTCACTGCCTATGGCTCTGCCTCTCTCCGTGTGTCTCTCATGAATAAAAAAATCTTTTAAAATATTTTTTTTCAAAACTTTTTTTAGTAGACTTTATTTTTAGAGCAGTTTTAGGTTCACAGGGAAATTGAGAGAAAGTTATGGAGATTTCTTATCTACCCCCTGCCCCTACACATGCATAGGTAGCTTTCCCGATGACCCATATCCCCCATTTGAGTGGTACTTTTGTTACATCTATATTGATACATCATTATCACCCAAAGTTCAGAGTTTACATTAGGGTTCACTGTTGGTGTTGTACAATCTATGAGTTTGGACAAATGTATAATGATGTGTATCCACCATTACAGTATCATGTAGAGCAGTGCTCTGCCTATTAATCCCAATTTTTTAAAGATTTATTTATTTATTTGAGAGAGAGAGAGAGAGAGAGAGCAAGAGGGGCAGAGGGAGAGGGGGAAAGAATCCCAAGCAGACTCTGTGCTGAGCTTGGAGCGAGATGTAGGGCTCAGTCTCACGGCCAGATTGGAAACCAAGAATTGGATGCTCAACCCACTGCGTCACCCAGGCATGCCTCCCTATTATTTTTCATTTTTAAATTTTTTAAACATAATCTCTGTACCCAATGTGGGGCTCAAGCTCACAACACCAAGATCAAGAGTCACACGTCCTACCAACTGAGCCAACCTAAATGCCCTCCTCTCACTCCCTTTTTAAATGATCAGTACAGAGAGCATTCTACTGCAGAGTTTGAACTAGTAAAATCTCTAAGAGAATCATTTTAAGAGAAATGCTCTCTATGGACCAGTAGACAAAATTACACAGGAGGCTGCAACCGCTTACATCTTTCGACAGCCTAAAAAGATTCTGGAATGGAAAAAACATCAAGAGTTTTTTAACTTGAAAATATATTTCACTAATTTTGTTTTGTTTTTCTAAAGGAAAGGAGCAAAACTCCTTGGTGCTATCTCTCTGGTGTGTACACATGATATTCACCGCACCCAGCAGGGCTGGCTCTGCTTATGTGTAGGTGCATTTTTGGATTAGGACTCTTCACCTAGGCTACCTCATCCCAGGGTTCCACATGGAAGCATGAAAATGGCCACAGAGCACCTGTTTAATCACCTGTCCAAAGTCTATAGAAACCACAAGTCTCTCTTAGAATGATATTTGTAGTGTGAATGATCTGGTGCTGGTTTTATTTTTTCCTTTTATTTTTTAATTTTTTATGATTTTATTTTTAAGTAATCTCTACATACACCTATCGTGGGGCTTGAACTCACAACCCCAAGATCAAGAGCCCTGTGCTCTATCCACTGAGTTGGCCAGGCTATCCCCCCTATCCTTACCTCTACTCCTAGCCCCCATCCCCCCACCCTGCTTTTATTTTTTTTTGGAGGCCAGAGCAAACACTAAGACAAGGGAAGGAGCTAGAGCAAAACCAGGGGCAATGGGGGCAGGGCCAGTGCAGGACTTGAAACTTCCTGTTCCTGCTCCTTTTCTTACCCCAAACCCAACATGTACTACTTCAGAAACAGTGATTTTCACCTACTTGATTTACTAGCTTATGTTTGGCATAGAAAGGCAGCAAAGAGTAATAAAAAATAGCAAGAATCAAAAAAAAAAATAGCAAGAATCCAAAGCTGCACAGGTGAGAGCCGTTTCTGTAATCCTGGAGATGACATTCAGGAAAGGCAAGGCAGGCAGTGTGTCTGCGGGGAAGTGACTAAGAAGTATGCAGAGTCCCATCAGTTCAATATATCATGGTTTATGCATGTGGTGAACTGCTATACCACTATTTCAGTAATGCATAGAAGACCATTATTTTTCAAAGATTTATTTATTTGAGAGAGAGAGAACGGAAGCAGGAGACCCAGAGGGAGAGGGAGAAAAAATCTCCAGGACACTCCCGTCTGAGCGCAGAGCCCCACTTGGGGCTCGATTCCAGGACCTGAGATTATGACCTGTGCTGAAATCGACAGTCAGACGCTTCACCTACTTGAGCCATCCGGGCGCCCCCATACAAAGACTTTTTAATGACACAGGGATATACTCAGTATGAAAAAAATCAAATGAAAACAAAAGCCACTTTCCATCACTGCAACCATTAACCATTTATATTCTGCAAACATTCCCCCACTTAAAAAAAAAAAAAAAAAAACCCACCCTCCTTAGGGTCACAATTCCTACTCAAACTTTGATGACAATTTATAGTCCCAAACCAGAACATTAACAAATGTATTCAGACTCTTTTATTCATTCCACAAATACTGCATTCCTACCATGTACCTCAAGGAACGCAGGCATAGCCCCTGCCCTCCCACAGTTTCTGGGATTTGATATATTTATAGAGAATCTCTTTATATTTTGCAAATGTCATCAGCTCAATGAGGCCTGCCATGATCACCTTGATAATATCAAAACCTCACCCTCCACACCTGTGGCTCTTGATTACTCTTACCCTGCTAACATTTCTTTTTTCCAAAGCATAAATCACCTCTAACATGCAATAGAATTCGTTCATTTATTATTTATTCATGTGCATAAAAGGAAGGAAAAATTCTTTTCTGTCCTTCAGGGTCTTCCAGCTGAACTAAGAATTAAATTGACATGAGACCCATCAACAGGAGGAAAAACCAGAGTTTTATTATATGCTCACGGAGGTCCAATAAGTCCTAAGTCTCCATTTGTATACTTTTTAGACAAAGAGACAATAAATCTGTGAGGAATTGACAGGACAAAGAAAAGTTAACTTTGAGAGCTTCAATTTGTAAGGAATTCTCAACTGAGTTTGGGCTGGTGTAGTAAATTAGGAAAAAAGTAACAAGGGCTGTTTATTCAGGCTTCTCTGCTCTAAATTTCCCATCTCTGGTGAAGAGGATGTCTCTTCATTACCTGGCACAGGGAGGGTGCCTTCCACAGGGGAGAGTTCTTTCCTGCTTTCAGGGGGACGGGGAAGGGTCTGAGTGTCCCTCTTGCATAAGAAACTTTTATTTATCGCAAGCAATATGCCAAAGTGGAACATTTTGGGGCAGCCTGCCCTTGGCCCCTAAATGTATAGCCTGTGGGGTAGAATGCAAATTCTGTGGATTTGCTAGCACACCTAGGTCAGTGCCTAGCTCAGGGTAAGCTCACAAGGATTTGTTGAATGAAAGACTGAATTTATAAATACTAGGTCTCCTATGATAATTTTCCTAAAACCAAGAGGTCTGTCCCAAAGGTGAAGTCTCTACCTCTAGAGACAGAAAGTTGCTTGCCTTTACTTTTTTAAAGATTTATTTATTTGATAGAAAGAAAGAGAGAGAGAGAGAGAGCTCACACATGTGCGCGAGTGAGGGTGGAGGAGTGTGGAAGGGAGAAAGAGAGAATCTGAAGCGGACTCCCCATTAAATGCAGAGTCTGAGGCAGGGCTTAATCTCATGACCCTGAGATCAAAACCTGAGCTGACCAAGAATTAGACATTCAACTGACAGAGCCCCCTAGGCACTCTGATGCTTGTCTTTATCATTAAATTATTCCTCACCCCACTCTTCAAGGTTCCAGAGGAGGTTATACCTTCCCTCACTATCATATTCAATCTCTTAGCAAAGTGTTTCTCCATTCCATCCACTTCTCTCTGTGTCTGCTTGCCTCTCCAAGCTCCCATGGTCTCTTCCTTTCCAGACTCTTAGACCTGGTCCCCTTGCATTCAATTTGCCCCCCTAGAATCCATTCTCCAAACACAGCAACAGTCATCTTTGAAAAATATACATGAGATGGTGTAACTGCTCTGCTGAAAGGCTTTAACAGCAGGCCATTACCTTTAGAGCAACAATCCAACTCCTAACAGGCCCACAAGATACTACCTGGCCTGGTCTGATCCTTGGTCACCTCTTGGCTCAGTGCTTGACTTGCTTCAATACCCAATACTCTGTCAGTCCTGGGACCCTCTCAAGCTCCCTCCCTCCTCAGCATCCTCTGGCCCCCCTAGGCTGGCTTTGTCCATCCCTTATTCCTCAGTTCAGACACCACTTCCTCAAGTCCTGCCTGGCCACTGCATCAAAATGCTCCCAGCATACCCTTTGGTTCCCCGTCACCATATTTCCCAGGCTATTTCTCTTGGAACTTGCCAGTCTCTGAAATATTTGTGTATTGATTCATTATCCACTTTCTCACTAGAATACATGTCCTCTGAAAGGTGAGACTACACGTGCTCTGTTCATGCTATACCCACAGCATCAATATAGTATGTGCTCAGTAGATATATTTTGAGTGAATGTCCAGGGCAGGAAGAAGGAATTAACAACAAGGCTGACAATCTTTGTTGCTGGGAGAAAGAAATCCCGAGTATCTCTTACTGCTCCAGAATTTTCTATAGTGAATATTAAAAACAGTAGTCATTTTTTAAAGACTTTTTTTAGATTAATCTATTTGACAGAAAGAGAAAGCACAAGCAGGGGGAGAGGGGAAATAGAAATGGAAATAGGCTCTCCACTGAGCAAGGAGCCCGATGTGCAGTTCAATGACAAGGCCCTGGGATCATGACCTGAGCTGAAGGCAGACACTTAACTGACTGAGCCACCCAGGTACCCCATAGCCATTTTCTTAAAAGTCAGTTATTTTTAGGGGAGCCTAGGTGGCTCAGTCAGTTAAGCATTTGTCTTTGACTCAGGTCATGATCTCAGGGTCCTGGGATCGAGCCCCAGGTCAGACTCCCTGCTCAGGGAGGAGTCTGCTTTTCTTTCTGTCCCTTCCTCCCTCCCTCCCCTATTCGAATGTGAGTGCAGCTGTGCTGTCTCTTTCTCTCTCTCAAATACATAAATAAAATCCTTTTTTAAAAGTTGGCTATTTTTAAAGAGTAGGGTGACGACAGGCATTTGACCATGAGAAACTCTGGTGATCCTGGCATCCCACTTTGCAATGTGGTGAGTGCTGAGGCCTGTCCTGCCCAAGGCAGGATGTGCTGAGATTTGAAGCCTCCCCCCTACATCAAGTATGAACATGTCCCTGTGCAAGTAGAATTCTAGGTTAATGTTTTCACTGGAGAGAGAAACTTCAAGTGGGAAATTAGCAAATCCCTCACTCCTATGCAACTGGCACGGGATTCAGTTGCACTTCTCTGACTTGGCACAACCACCCAGAGTCCACGGCAGTCTTAGTGAGTTGCAGGTGGTAGAAGTGATGCATTTTGTAGGGGAAGAAGAGGTGGCTAGAAGGGCAGGGTGGCAGAAGGTGGAGACAGAGTGCCCGCAGAGCTGTAAGGAATCTTGGAATGTCATCTCGAATCAGCCACCCACACATTCTGAGAGCCAGCCTCTCCCAGCATTGTCCTGGGGCAGCAGGGAAGAAAATTACATTCCCCTATAAATCCCGCAATGTCTGTCCTGGATGACTGCCCAAGGATTAGGGTGGAGTTGCATAACTGGGGAATGGGATGAAAGAATAAAGATTTTTTTTTTAAGATTTTATGTTATTTATTCATGAGAGATGCAGAGACACAGGCAGAGACACAGGCAGAGGCAGAAGCAGCCTCCTTGCAGGGAGCCCGATGTGGGACTCGATCCCAGGACCCTGGGATCACGCCCCATGCTGAAGGCAGATGCTCAACTGCTAAGCCACCCATGCATCCAAAGAATAAATATTTTTAAAACAATTATCTTTATATTGATGATGTCTGTCCTAGCATCCCTGTAGCTTATGTCACCAAACTCCTCTCAGGTAACAGAATGACTTGGTGTCAGGCTGGCCCCATGAGTTTGGAACCCAGTGGTCAAGGACAACCGTCTGCATTCTGAACTCTAAGGTTATAGATGGAAGAAAATGGCCAAGTGCACTTCTGAAGAATAAAATGATAAGTGTACCTACCCTCTTCCAAACAACATGGGCTCATTCTCGAGTACTAAATACAAGGTGATTCTGGTGTGTCCTATATCTATTGGGTGGTGTTATAGCATTCACACTTAGATCTTGGGGATTTAGTGCAACTCCTCCAGTTTCTGTTGAGGAACAGTGATGCTGGGGGGCCAGTCCTGCCCTCTGTGTGTCTCCACAGCTGCTACCACCTGCTGATCACTAACATGTGTTCCCATTTGGCAGCAGGAAAGCTGAAACCCAGATCAAGGATTTGTCTAGTTTCACCAAGAATCTTGTCAATCAAACCACAGAGAGGACACCAGACCACTGCATTTCAAGTCCCAAGAATATAACCATTAGTCTTATATGCATTTCCCTGCTTTTAAAAATGACTTCAAGGGAAGTCTGCCTGGGTGGCTCAGTTGGGTAAGTGCCTGATGTCAGTTCAGGCCCTAATCTCAGGTTCCTGGGATCGAGCCCCCACTCGGACTCTGTGCTCAGTGGGGAGTCTATGTCTCCTTCTCCCTCCCCCCCCCCCCATTCCTGCGTGCTCGCTCTCTCTCAAATAAATAAAATCTTTAAAAACAAATAGAGGGCACCTGGGTGGTTCGGTGGTTGAGTGTCTGCCTTTGGCTCAGTGGTGATCCCAGGGTCCTGGGATCAAGTCCCGCATCAGGCTCCCTGCATGAAGCCTGCTTCTCCCTCTGCCTGTGTCTCTGCCTCTCTCTCTGTATGTCTCTCATGAATAAATAAATAAAATCTTTAAAAACAACAAGAACAACAAAAATTACCTTGAGGGGTTGGCAAGGTTATTTAAACTCTCCCAGAAAAGAGCAAGCTCAGAGAAATACAAAATGAACCCCAGGCCATCTGAGACCTAGAAAGTGAAGGGCATGTTCTGGGTAGGCAGTTGCACAAGCCTGGGACCTGCCCGCCTCCCCCTCCGCCTCGCCCCGCCTCCACTCCCTCAGGAGGAGGCTGCATCCTCTGGGATCTGCAGGCAAGGGCTTCACATGGTATTCCTAGGCCTTTTTACAGGCATTGCTCCCCTGTTCTGCCAGCCCCAAAATGCACCCATGGGACACCCCCCCCCCAGTTTTAGTTACATTTCCCTGTAGAACTGTGGTCCCTCTCCATCCCAAGTTAGTTACCACTTGGTTTCCTCCATTTATCACAAAGTTGGCCTCGGCCCGTTGTGCTGGTCTTCAATCCTTCTGTAACTGCTGAGTGCCAAAGGGGTATATTTATTTATTTGAGAGAGAGAGACAAGGTGAGAGCACAAGCTGGGGGGAGGAGGAGCACAGAGGGAGGAGCAGACTCCCTGCTGAACATGCAGCCCAATGCGGGGCTAGATCCCAGGACCCTGAGATCATGACCTGAGCCCAAGGCAGTCACTTAGCTTAGCTGCTTAACCTCTTAACTGACAGAGCAACCCAGGCAGCATCCCCCCCCCCCACTCCCCCTAGGGCAGGGACATTTTTAACTATCACTAGAGGTCTGGCTCAGAGGAAATGCTTTCTGAGTGATTTGTGATATAAATTTAGAGACATTTGAGAAGACCCAGTGGTTGGGAGAGTCCCTCTTTCTTCTTCCCTACTTTCTGAATTTGGTGCATTTACACCCAGTCTTGGTCCCTAGAGAAACATCTGGTACTTTGCCTTTGTCTTCCTAGATCTCCTTACCTAGGAAAAATGTTAACAGCCTTTGTTGTTCCAAAAAAGTTTTCTCCCTTTTTAAGTTTTCCTGAGGCATATATAACACATGATTGCTTTTGAAATGTTCAAACATTATAGAAATTCAGAGCATAGACAGAGATTGTCCCACCTTCGAGACAATTTTAGTTTAGGTACTGAGTCTGTTTTTTGAATTGGTAATACATTCACATGGTTCAAAAATCAAACCTATAAAAGATGCACAGTGAAAATGGCCTTATCCAGCTTACCCCCATCTCATCTCCACCAGGAGACACGTTGGTCAGTTCCCTTCATATCTCTCCGAGTTTCTTTAGCAAAGACAGGCAAATACAAATATAAAATTATTCTCTCCCTCTCTTTTACATATAAGGTAACTTAAGCACTGCTTTATATCTTGCCTTTTTGTTCTATCTAATAGATATTAGGCAAATTTTGACTCAGAATGTAAAAAAAACAGAAATAAAAGGCCATATATATATGTGTGCACATGCATGTACAAGTGTCTTTTCTTTCTTTTTTCCTTTTTTTAAAGACTTATGTATTTATTCATAAGAGACACAGAGAGAGGCAGAGACACGGGCAGAGGGAGAAGCAGGCTCCGTGCAGGGAGCCTGATGTGGGACTCGATCCCAGGTCTCCAGGATCAAGCCCTGGGCTGAAGGGAGGCGCTCAACCAATGAGCCACCCGGGCGTCTCCTTTCTTTTTTTTCTTTTTTTCTTTTTTAAAATTTTTTATTTGTTTATGATAGTCACACACACACAGAGAGAGAGGCAGAGACATAGGCAGAGGGAGAAGCAGGCTCCATGCACTGGGAGCCGGGTGTCTCCTTTCTTTTTTTCTTTTGTATAACTAAGCAGGATAAATTCATTGAGCCAATAATTGTTCAACCTCCTCCTCTCCATGGGCCTTAGGAAGAAATAAACCACAGATAAGTTGTGATGACAAGATTCTGTTTGATAAGTAGTAGCAGAAGGCGGGAGTAGGTGAGCCCATGTAGAAGCCAGAACTGCCCAGGTTCCTGTCTTGCTTGTTCAGGAGATACTGTGAGATCCAGCTATTTTAGGGACAACCAAAATTGGGGATGCCTCTCCTCTTGGAGCCATTCTACCCTTTGATTCTTTTGATCACCAGAAAACAAAATTTAGAGCATACCAAGAGACAGAAACTCAAGAGTGGGCTGTGTCTTCTCTGTTCTCCATTAAATACAATGTTAATATAAATACAAAACTCACCCATCTGTCTGAGATTAAGATTTTCCAACAGTCAGGATAGCCCCAGGGTCCAGAGCTGGTGAGGTTCACTCCTTAGCAGGCAGCCAACTGAGGATTTCTGCTGTGAAGTTCAGCCAATTCTCTGAGAGCAGAATTATTCTAAGGAATCCTCTGACCCATTTTTATTTTTTATTTTATTTTTTTAAAGATTTTATTTATTTATTCATGAGAGAGAGGCAGAGACACAGAATGAGGGAGAAGCAGGCTCCACACAGGGAGCCCAATGTGGGACTCGATCCCAGGACCCCAGGATCACACCCTGAGCTGAAGGCAGACGCTCAACTGCTGAGCCACCCAGGTGTCCCTCTGACCCATTTTTAAGTTTCTCCCAACACAAACAAAAACTAAAAGTTCATCGTGTCAACCCATCATAATCTTCTTTAAGTTCTTGTGCATGCACGCAAGCACACACATACACACACACACACACACACACACACACTTCAAAGGAACAAGCAAGCCTATTTTTTCAGAGGGAATTAGGTTATTGAGGAGACACCACACTCTCCCCCTTCCTCACAACACAGACAAGGTATTTCCTGAAAAGAATAGAGAAACCCCAATGTATTTTGTTTAAGAGCAACAATCCCAGGCTGATGAAATGATCTTACGTGATTATGTCAGGGGGACTCACACCTACATGGGGAGTTTCTCTGAGTCTTCCAGAGTGGCAACTCTAACCGCTGCCCAAACAGCAGACATCAACTCTGTCTGCATATCCCCTGCGTTTCCAGCCACTTCTGTCCTGCAGCAAAACATCAGCCCATGGCAGCATTCAGCCTCAGGAGCGGCGAACACCAAGGCCAGTTTGTGATTCTTCTTTCCTCTGTCATCTTTATGCCCTATGCTGCCAAGAACAGGTATCGTCTCTATATTAAATATCCAACTGCTCCACTGGGGAGATGGAGGGTGCGCTGTTTTTCCGGGTCTTACCCTCTCTAGCCAACACAGGAAGGACTAACGTTTAAACCCTGTTAAAGTGAAAAAGACTCAAGCAAAGCACTGAGGCAGAGTTGGGGTCAAAACCAAGAGTAGACTCAGTGGCATAAATCAAACTGACAGTACCATATTTGAAAGAATATGAGCTGAAATGCCCTTCAGATGGTGCTGTCTAGACCCCTCGTTTTGCTGAGTTCTAAAAGATCACTCATCCAAGATGGCGCAGTTGGGGGTGGGAGCAGAAGGCACAATGCTCTCGTAGTCCTCTGCTGAATCCAGTGTCCGAGCCTACTTGCTGCTACTCCTTGTTTTCTCAGGAAGGGAAGGCAGTGGCCTGATCCTGCTCTAGTTTATCTTCGAGGGACATCTCTTCATTCTGTGAGTGCTGGGTGGCCTGCACTGTTGTGACTGACTGGAAATGACAGAAATTCAACTCTGACCAGCTTTGGCAGAGGGGAAATGAGTCCACTATGGAACCTGGAACCGAACCTCAAGGCGGTGGACGAGGGTGAGGCTTTGCTTCAGGGACAACCTGGACAAGACCCCCATGTTCCACAAGCTATGTATTTGCATATGTCTTTGTCCCCCTTTTGGCTTCTCTCTTCACTTCATGTTGTTTTCTCAAACTGGCTGTCTCCTCAGGCCTGAAACCATGGCCAGGGACCATGTCTCATCTTTTGCCTTGAGTGAAGAAAAGACTCTCTTCCCGGGTTTCGGATTCAAAAATCACCTTGAAATAACTCCAGGGCCTCTGGGTCACACACCTGGTCCTGCACTCAGGGGTTCAGAGGAGTAGGATTGGCAGCACCCCAATACTGAAGTGAGGTGGGCTGAGTTCAATCCCACAGGGGGATGGTCTTCACAGAAGAAAGGCTGAGGGCTGGGAAGGCAAACACTATAGATCCCCTCTCCTTCCCCTCCTTTGCACAGCTCGCCCTGATGACCTCATCTCACATTCTGTCAATAATCAGAATTCTGAGCTTGTTTTGCTGATGTACACTGTCTCTCAGACATTCCAGTTCATCACCCATGCGTGTAGACTACTCAGCATGAGGTACTGGCCCAGCAAAAAAACGAGTTTCAACCAGAAAAATCAATGATTAACGTTTTATCCTGAACCAAAGTGCTAGGCAACGTGACAAAAGAAAGACGTTTTTATTTTTAAATCACTAAACCCTTATTGCTGCAAATTGCACACGACCTTATGCCTGAACTCAGAATATCATGCATCATTGAGAAATAGTGATGATGCAAGAACACTTTATCCTAGGGCTTCGGAAAAAAAAAAAATCTGTTTCTCCTGCCCTTCCTGTCCTGGCATCTCAGACTAAACTGAGATTTATTACTCTTATTCTCCTATGTGTGGTGGACAACTCAGAAAGAAGTAATACTTCACCCCTTCCTTTTACTGGTTAAAAAAAAAATACAGAATTGTTTCTTCTGCAGAAATTCCAATGACCCTTCAGTTCCATTTATGATTTTCTTTGCCACAGATATTTTTCAGCCACAGGATATCCAGAGCTTTCCAATGGCTCACTGGTTTCAAATTATGTGAAGGCCAGCAGAAGCAGACCCTCAGTGCTCCTCTCTCCATAAAGTGGAGGCTCGGATGTTTGGAGCCGACCCTGCCCACTGGCCACAATTAATGGCTTCAAGAGTGAGCCCCTGAGCCAAGAGGCATTCATCACAAATCTTTCCCAAGATTAAAAAAATTGTGGTAAAATGCAAAGAACAAAAGATCTAGCATCTTAATCATCTTTATATGTACAGTTCAGGAATACATTCACATTGTAGTGCAACCAGCCACCAGAATGCTTCCAGCTTGCAAAACTGAAACTCTTTACCCGTTAAACAATTCTTCATTTGCCTCTTCCCTTCCTCCTGGCCCTGGCTACTATCATTCTAGTTTCTGTCTCTGTAAATATGACTACCCTATTGTATGTTATGTTCTATTAGAAAAAAACCCAGTCTTGCCCCTGTGTGTCTCCAGTGCTCTCACATGACTACCATGTTCCTGACATTTCTGACACTGGAGGTGTGGGTGTTTCACCCCACCAAGCAATTCTGTAACACCAGCCAAGTGTCCTGCAATTTAACTCACTTCCAACACTCTCTGCCTGGAATTAGCATCAGATCCCACAGGGCAAGGGCCCAGTCCCTCAATATTTTGCCCCACTTCGATGCCAGTAGCAAGGAGTAGGTCCCCAGGTTACCACATCTTCTTTTTGACTTTCAGGCTACAAACCAGGGATTCCCATGGCCTCCTCCCACCTTGGATTTGATTATTTGCTAGAATAGCTTGCAGAACTCCAGGACACTTAACTTATATTTACCAGTTTATTAAAGGCTATAATAAAGGATATGGATGAAAAGTCAGATAGAAAAAATACATTGGGCGAGGTCTGGGAGGGTTCTGAGCACAGGAGATTCTGTTCCCTGTGGTGGGGACATGTGTGGCATGTGCTGCCCCCCTGGTACATGGATGTGTTCACCAACCTGGAAGCTCTCAGAACCCTATACTACTGGAATTTCTTCGAGGCTTTCTCACATAGGCACGATCAATTATTAACTCCATTTTCAGGCCCTCTCCTCTCTCTAGAGAAGGGGGAGCTGGGCTGAAAACTCCAAACTTCTAATTATGTCTTGGTCCTTCTGGTGACCAGCCTCCTTCCAGGAGACATCCAGAAGCCACCTAGAGTCACCTCATCAGAACAAGAGATGCTCTTAGTGCTCTTATCACTTAGGGATTTTCATGGGTTTTAGGAACCCCATGCCAGGAATCAGGAGCATGCACATATATATGTACTCTCTATTATATCTATTTTTTACTACCTCACATATGTATATACCACATTCTGTTTATCCATTCATCCACCAATGGATGCTTGGATTGCTTCCACCTTTGGCTACTGTGAATAATGCTGCTATGAACATGGGTGTACAAATATATATTTAAGACCAACTTTCAGTTCTTATATACTCAGAAGTGGAGTTGGTGGATCCTTTGGTAGTTCTATTTTTAATTTTGGGGGGAACCTCCCAACTGTTTTCCCCTAGTGGTGGCACCATTTCACCTTCCCACCAACAGTGCACAAGGCTTCCAACTTCTCCACATCCTCACTGAAACTTGTTATTTTCCAGGGTTTGTTTGGTTGTTAGAGTAGCTATCCTAATGGGTGTGAGGAGGCGGTTTCACCAGGATTTCTGACGGGAACCAAGGAAGATGGTCATTCTCTCTGAGGACAGAAGTGGTGGTGGGACTCCAGAGATAGTCATATTTTCTTGACACGTGAAGGAACACAGTTAGTGTTGTTTCTAGGATGCAAATTAATCCTACATTTCTTCCATTCAAAGTTCTGGACTCAACTGAAACCTGTTCACAGAAGCCCAATAGGCTCTAATGGGGATTGAAGTAGCCATGTTAGTACTTTCTAGGATAGACTGCAAGCTATGACTGGAAGCCAGGTCCAGGCTAATCTTTCTATCCTCCTCTCTCACCAAATGAAATTGACTTTCAAGGCAGTGGTAGTTAATGGGGACAGGCAGGATCCAGAGGATAACCAGGAAGAGGAGGCTGAGCCTGTGTAAGGAACACCTCCACTGCTGACCTCGAAAACCAAAATTAGCCACTCAGTCATGGTGGGAGAAGGAAGGGGGTCTGACAAGGAGAATGAACGCTGAGTGCCCAAAGGCTCCAAGAAAGCAGACAGTCACCTTTACAGACTTTGGCTGACACATGGATGAAGGGGACAACATCTCTCCCTATGTCCCCAGCATTTCTAACATTTGGGTTAGAAACACAGGCCTCAGCACTCCATAAGTGCAGCTGTTCTTCCTAGGAAAATGCTGAGTGCTCCCTGGCCTCATCCCCCATCCCCTTGTGACTCCTCCTGAGGTCAGCTATGGGACCTCAAAGACTCTGAAGTGGGTCTCAATGGAGCATTGATTAAATTCCCTCAAGGCTATCCAATGCTCTCGTCTCAATATTCACTCCCGAATCTGTTTTCCATCTTAGATTTTTCCAGGTAGGGCATTCAATTGAGCTCACTGGAGATTATGCAATGAATTCAAATGAAGGCATAAATCTATTCCAAATAATAAATGCCGGCAATATTAAAATGCCCTGATTTGAACTGTATGAAATGCCTCACATTATTAAATTCTCAGGGAGGAATTAAAGTCTAAAAAAATTAATATCCTTTCTCTTGAAGGTTGAGCTCTAAAGAAATTAAAAATCCACAATTATTTTCTGCCCAGTTTCCCTTCGGTTCAGGGTCAGTCAGAGGGGGCTCGTTCAGTGATGGGGGTAGAGCCTGGCTCTTTCCACAGCTGCCTCTCCTGCAGAACAATCTTGGCTTTGGGTTCTCCAGGATTATCACTCCCTAGGCCGGTTGTCTGGAGTCCATGACTCGTGGACTGAAACTGAACTGGGAGAAACCGACTTTCCCAGGGTTGCTCCTGCTGCCACGGAGCCCTCCCAGGGCTAGCAGAAGTCCAAGGCTGGCAGGAGCCCGTGTGCTGTGGCAGTAGCTCCCCTCAGAAGCGGCTTCTCCTCAAAACCCTTAGGAAATGCACCTCAAAGAAGCGTCTCTGCCTGTTTGGAGGTAAGACTTTCCTCATTCTAGCAGGCACCCTGCCTTTTCCACATGGAACTTCAAAGTCCCTGAAGAAATGAAGCTGTTTCTAATTTCTCAGAGTCTCTCCTTTTTTGGGGGGGGCAGGGTATTTTATTTATTTACTCATGAGATACACACACAGAGAGGCAGAAACATAGGCAGAGAGAGAAGCAGGCTCCCTGTGGGGAGCACCATTTGAGACTCAATCCCAGAACCCCAGGATCATGCCCTGAGCTGAAGGCAGATACTCAACCACTGAGCCACCCAGGTCCTTTTCTCAGAGCCTCTCCTGAAGAATGGCCTGTAGTACTGAACTTACTGAGGCAACAATGTAAATGTCACTCAGAAGGCCAAGGACCTGCAAGGTCCATTCCTAACCCAAGGCCCAAAGCATTGACTCTCCTTCAAGGGAGAATGGGGGAGATGGAGGAGTAGTCAGGTGGAGAGGCATCGTTTTGTTGTAGAGAAGAGTTATGAGTTTCAAGTTGACCAAACAGGGAGATACTCTGAATGATTACAATCTCTCTGTAAATTGTGGACCAGAGGTAACTCAGATTAGTGGAAAGTTCAATCCTAGTCCTGTTTATAAAAGGAAATACTTGAATGCTTGTTTGGCAGCACATCTATTAAAATTGGGACATGAAAAAGGAAATACTTTATTTTTTTAAAAGATTTTATTTATTTATTCATGATAGACATAGAGAGAGAGAGAGAGAGGCAGAGACACACAGGCAGAAGGAAAAGCAGGCTCCATGCCGGGAGCCCGACGTGGGACTTGATTCCCGGGACTCCAGGATCACGCCCTGGGCCAAAGGCAGGCGCCAAACCGCTGAGCCACCCAGGGATCCCCAGGAAATACTTTAAAGATATGACCAGGATCCCTGGGTGGCGAAGTGATTGAGTGTCTGCCGTTGACTCAGTTTGGGATCCTGGGGTCCTGGGATCGAGCCCTGCATCGGGCTCCGCACAGGGAACCTGCTTCTCCCTCTGCCTATGTCTCTGCCTCTCTCTGTGTGTCTCTCACGAATAAATAAATAAAATCTTAAAAAAAAAAATAAAGATATGGCCAAATCATGGGCAACGGAGGGTTGTAGGCCTAAAGCTTTATTTTAACCTACAGGTGTAAGATCTTAACTCCCAGTAAAATATTCAGGGTAAATCTGCTCCTATCAGTAAAAGAAAACACCAAACTTTATCTTATCAACTGTATTCAAAATCTAGGCCTTGAAGACTATGGACTTCACTCTGTTTAAGAAGAGTGATTTCTGTAAAAAGTTATATTTTAGGTAGGCTTCACTCCTAGCATGGAGCCCAATGCACAGCTCTAACCCATGACCCTGAGGTCATGACCTGAGGTGAAACTAAGAGTTAGACACCTAACTTACTGAGCCACCAACTCATGTGCCCATTTTGCATGTGCCCATGCAAAAAGTTATGTAATTTTAAAATCTCTAATACTAATTATTTTATTTTATTTTTAAGATTTTATTTATTCATGAGAGACAGGGAGAGAGAGGCAGAGACACAGGCAGAGGGAGAAGTAGGCTCCATGCAAGGAACCCAATGTGGGGGTCGATCCTAGGACTCGATCCTGGGACTCAATCCTGGGACTCCAGGATCACACCCTGGGCCGAAGGCAGGCACTAAACCGCTGAGCCACCCAGGGATCCCCTAATACTAATTTTGTTAAAGTCAAAATTGATTGGAAATCTATACCAAAAATTCTGAGGCATTAGCCAATTTAGAATTATTATTATAGTTATAAGGTTGTTATATTAACTATGTTGGAGAAGATAGCAGCTCAGAAAATGATATAAGCCTAAGCATCCATAAAGAACAGGAAGCCAAGAAAACCACGTTCCATAGCTTCACATTTGTCATTCTTGCCACTTGTCACAAAAACTGCCAGTGGCTCACCTGATTGTAAGCAGTAGCTTGAACCAGGGTGTGACTGGTGTAAAGGGAATAAAGGTAACACCTTTGACCCTTTACAGGTTTTCAAGTCTTGGGATAGTATGTGAAAGTGTCTCCTATCTGGTGTACAATAAAGCATTAAGTTCTTTTTCTTCTTTCTTTTTCTTTCTTTCTTTCTTTTTTTCTTTCTTTTTTTTCTTTCCTTCCTTCTTTTAATTTAAGATTTTATTTATTTGAGACAGCGAGCACACATGGGTGAGGGCAGAGGGAGAGGATAGAGAAAATCTCAAGCAGACTCCTCACTGAGAATGGAGCCCAAGGTGGGGCCTGACCCTACAACTCTGAGATCATGACCTGAGCTGAAATCAAGGGTCAGGTGTTCAACAGACTAAGCCACCCAGGTGCCTCCAAGGCACTTGTTTCTTAAGAAAGATTTAATTTGACTTTGGTATAAAGAAATTAGAATGATTTAGTAAATTAATTTTCAGGGTTTTTTTATATTGAAATATTTTTGACATATAACATTTTGTTAATTTAACATGTCCAACACATTGATTTGATCCATTTGTATGATTGTCATTGTCACAGTAATTAGTGCATCTACCACATTATGCAATTATTTCTTTTTAGTGGTTGGAATAAGATCTAGTCTCTTAGTGAGTTTGATGATTATAGTACAGTATTGTCTATATTTACTACATTGTGCATGACATCTGTCAGATTTACTTAGTACTTGTTGCAAACCTGTAGCCTTATACAGCACCTCTCCTATCGCCTCATCCAATTTCAGTGTTTTCACACCACCATCAAATTTTATCATTTAAGACAAAAAGACCTGGGATTACCAAGTTTTTAAGATTTTGTAAAGTTTTGGTTTTGGTTTTTCTGGTTTAGAGATCGAAGTCTCCTCCACATGTCAAAGGACTTTTATGACTATCTTTTGAAAACCTTAAAATAAACCAAGTAATCCTTGGGGTGCTTGGGTGGCTCAGTTAGTTAAGCATCTGTTTGCAGCTCAGGTCATGATCCCAGGGTCTTGGGAGTCGATCTGCCTTCTTTTCCCCCTCCTTCTGCTGCTCCTCTGCTTGTGCTCTCTTGCTCTGTCAAATAAATAAATAAAATATTTTAAAAAACAAACCAATTGAATCTCACTGGTCACTTTTCCAAAGTTAATGAATCTGATATATAGGAGGTGTCCTTACCTAATTCTAAACTGCTTGGTTGTTTTTGTGTTTGTTGTTTTTAAGTTCACACTGGTTTAAAATTTACAAACTGTACTAAGAGGACATGGGGATTGAGTCCTTTCAACCCTTACAGTAAGTATATTCCGTGCCTTGTGAACAATCGCCTACACCAAGCAATTGCTTTAAATCACACAATATTTGTCTTTTTTTAAAAACTCTTAGACCCAATTATATTTTTTAGGATTCTGCATAGATGCATCAATTTGAAAACTCAGGCCTTCAGTGTAACAAAAGGATTTTTTTAAAAGACAATCTCACAGAAATTATTTTAGGTCTATTGAGAGGGAAAGAGCTCAGGAAAGCTGGGCTTTGGAAGTAATACACAGATGGAGAAGAACTTTGACCCATAATGACCCACAAATGAAGAGAAGGTGGGAAAGCCTCGTGTTCACCTCCACAGCAGTTTGGTTGGGAGTAGACAGGACAAATATCTGAAGCATTCTCCCCAGTGTCTTCATACCATAGGTCATGACCCAGTAGTGGATTGTGAAACCTACTTAGTAGGTGGCAAAGAGAATTTCCTTTAAAGGAATCAGAACAGAACATACTAGAGTGTCACTAGAAGGGCAGTTAAGAGCTGTTTGATGAAATGTTCCATTCACTACGTGTGCACCCAAGGCAGCTGTGGGCCAGGACAATTAACCTTTTGCTTTGCATAAAATATAATTTTTACTGTGGGTTGTGGTCTAAAAAAAAAGCAGTTTGAATATACTATGTAGGAAGCCATCAGGGTACAAAACGGAGACATTACACGGGAAAGCTCATTTTCCACATAGATCACAGGACAGGCAGATTTTGAAAAATAAATGGACACAGGGAGTACAGGATGACAGATCATCTATTGGTATTTTCCAAGTTCTCTGTGATGAAGAGAATTTAGAAAATTACTTGTCAACCATAAAAAGAGGCTTACTAAAAAACAAAACCAGGGGGGTCTGATGCTTGATATGAGCTCAGATCTTGACCTCAGGTGTAAGTTCAAGTTCTGCACTGGGCTCCATTCTGCGCATGAAGCCTACGCTAAAACAAAACAAAACAAAACAAAAAAACAAAACCTAAAGTAAATAGAGTAAAATACAAAAAGCCCCTTTTGTCCCTCCTCACAGTCCTACTGCCTTCTGCAGAGTCACCATCAACATGTATGTATTCTTACCGAGCATTCTCGGTAAGACACAGATGCACACCATATATGTGTAAACAGATGCACACAGATGCACACCATATATGTGTGCACAGGTATTTACCCATATAAATGTAAACAGTATGGAATAAGTATCATGGCAGAACTTGTTTTTCACATCAGTACGTCTATTTTTAAAGATTTTTTTATTTATTCTTTAAAAGATTTTATTTATTCATGAGAGACAGAGGGAGAGGCAGAGACACAGGCAGAGGGAGAAGCAGGCTCCCTGTGGGGAGCCTGATGTGGAACTCAATTCCAGGGCCCCGGGATCATGCCCTGAGCAAAGGCAGATGCTCAACCACTGAGCCACCCAGGAGCCCTAAATTTTTATTTTTTTAAAGTAATCTCTACACACAACGTGGGGCTCAAACTCACAACACCGGGATAAAAAGTTGCGTGCTCTACCAATGGACCAGCCAGACACCCTGTGTCAGTATGCCTTAAAAATACTTCTGTGTCCATACTACAGAGCTGCTGTTTTACCTGCTGCAGAGTATTGTGTGGTGGGAATTGGTAGGCATTAATTCAATAATTTCCACATTTATGTGTAATTATGTTGTTTCTAATTTTTTATTATTTCAATAAATGCTTCAGTACACATTCTTATTACTGACCCTTATTACGGACTCTCTTTGTGTGAATATTTCTTTAGTCTGGATCCTTACAATCATGGTTATCAAATCAGAGGGTAGACGCATTTTAAATATTGACATGTGCTGCCAAATTGTCCGCCCAAAAAACTGTATTGACTTACACTTCTCAGCAAGGAGCGTGCTCTTTACTCACATTCTCTCCAGCACTAGCTGTTACCAGTCATTACATATCTGCCACTTCAGGGACTGAAAAATGGTATCTCCTTTCAATTTTTTATTTCTTATGAAATTGAATGTTTATATTTTTCTTTATAAAAAGATTTTTATATCTTTTGTGCATTTTTTAATGATTTGTAGGTGCTTTTATTAGCTATATTTAACCTCTTTTATGTTTTACCTATTTCCCAACCTCCTGTTTCCTAATTAATTTGTGTACAGAAGTTTGACATTATTTTTTAAAGATTTATTTATTTGAGAGACAGAGAGTGAATGTGTGGGCAAGCACACACAAGCAGGAGAAACAGAGGGAGGGGGAGAGAGAATCAGAAGTAGGCTTATGCTGAGCCTGGAGCCTGATGCAGGACTCGATCTCAAGAAATTGAGATCAGGACCTGAGCGGAAACCAAGAGTCAGAACTTAACCAACAGCACCACCCAGGTGCCCCAGAATTTTGATATTTTTTAACGTGGTCAAATCTATCAATTTCCCTCCCTTTTGTGGATACTGGATTTTGTGTCTTCCTTAAGAGGCCCTTCTTTATCCCATACTTACTAAAAATTGTTTTCCAATACTTCTAGTTATTTTTATATTTCAATGTTTAATTCATCTGCATTTTATTTCCATAGTGTGAAAGAAGAAAATGTTTTCCAAGTAATCAGTAATCCCACCATCATTTACTGAATACTTCAACCCTTCTTTACCTATTTGTAAGGCCATTCTTCACATATTAAATTCCTATGTGTACATGGCTCTGTTCCTGGTTTCTCAGATGTTCTGGGCCTTTAACCAATTTGATTATTCCTGATATTTCATTTGCTTTGGCTCTATGGGCTGCTTTGATTTCAGAACTGTTTTGTGCATGGTCTTCCGGATGACCTTTGTAATCAGGTTGTTCTATCCATTTTAAGAACCTTGCTTTGAGGGGCACCTGCGTGGCTCCGTGGTTGAGCGTCTGCCTTCGGCTCAGGTTGTGATCCCAGGGATCACGGGTCCTGGGATCGAGTCCCACCTTGGGCTCCCTGCAGGGAGCCTGCTTCTTTCTCTCTCTCTGCCGGTGTCTCTGCCTCTCTCTGTGTCTCTCATGAATAAATAAATAAAATCATTTAAAAAATTGCTTTAATTATATGAAATTGCTTTGAATTTGTAAGCTCTTTTGGTAGAATGGACATATTTATTGCATCAGGACTTTCCCTTAGACAGAAACGTGGCATGCTTCTCCATTCGGGGATTTTTTTTATATCCTTCGACATAGATTTTTTTATTCATATGGGCCTTAACATTTCTCTATTAACTTTATTTCCACATGAATGAGATCTTTTCCTCCACATTTCCTAATTGATTATTGCTGGTGTATAAAAAAGTTTTTGATATTGGTGTTGGTGCTATGCCCTGCCTCCTTACTGTTTCTTAATTAGTTGTAATACCATGTCAGTAAAAAATCATTAGTTTCCTTTTTGTCCCAAAACATTTATTTACAATGACAACTGTCTTATTTTGCATTTTCTATACTTTTTACTACAATTTTTGTATCCTCTGTTTTTTCACCAAGTTTGTTTGCTGTAGATTTCTGATAGGTACATTTAGTCAAGCTACAGAAGGTAAAGTTCCCTTCTATTTCTATATTGTTAAGAGTCCCAGAGGATGGGGTGCCTGGGTAGCTCACTTGGTTACAAGTCTGCCTTTGGCTCAGGTCATGATTTTGGGGTCCTGGGATTGAGTCCCATGTCAGGCTTCCTCTCAGTGGGGAATCTGTTTCTGCCTCTCCCTCTGCTCGTGCTCTCTCTCACTCACTCTCTAAAATAATTAAAATCTTAAAAAAAAAAAGTACCAGAAGATTTTTGATTTATTAAATGCTTCTTTTAGCAGTGAAGATGGTATTTCATTCTTTAATCTGTTCATTCAGTGAACTATAGTGGTTTTGCATCTCTGGTAAGTGAGATTGGTTTACAGTTTTCCTTGTGTTTTATTTGTGTAGTTTTGGTATTAGGATTATGCTTTCCAAATGGAATGAATTAGGAAGCTCTACTTTTTCTTTCCTATCATTTAGAATGGTTTAAAATACATATACCTTGAAGGTTTGTCTGATAGTATTTGCATTTGTGTGTGTGTGTATTTATTTATGAGAGGGAGAGGATTGAGAGCAAGCACGAGTGAGGGGAGGGGCAGAGAGAGAGGGGGTAGGGAGAGAATCTCAAGCAGCCTCATGCCCAGCAGAGCCTGATCTCACAACCCTGAGATCATGACCTGAGAAGAAAAGCAAGAGTTGGACATTTAACTGACACAGCCACCCAGGCCCCTCAGTATTTGCCTTATTTTTATTTTTAAATTCAATTTGCCAACATATAACACCTCAGTGCCCTTCACCCAGTTACCCCATCCCCCCACCCACCTCCTCTTCTGCAACCCTTTGTTTCCCAGTTAGTAGTCTCTCATGGTTTGTAGTAGAAAACTTTTTAAAAGAAGTTCTCATACCTTTTTAGTTTCTCCTAAGTTACTTGGTCTATTTACATTTTCTACGTATCTGTTCTAGAATCTTTTTTTTTTAAGTCACCACACTTCATCCAGTCTTCCAAATTTATTGGAATGAAGCTATATAATCACATTAGGAGTAAATTGTGAATAGTACTCCCTTCTAATTAAAAAAAGTCTCCATATGTAAGTTACCTAAAAATTAATTCTGGTTATATACTTTTGTTAATTACTTCTTGTTCTTTTTATATTTTCCAAAGGTTTGCCTTTTATGGGTTTTCATTTTTTTTTTAAGATTTTTATTTATTTGAAAGAGAGCCAGCAAGAGACAGCATAGGCAGATAGAGGGAGAAGTAGACTCCTCACTGGGCAAGGAGCTCAACACAGGGCTTGATTGATCTTAGGCAGATGCTTCATGGGCTGAGCCACCCAGATGCGCCTATTGGTTTTTACTTTAGAACCTTTCATTGATCAAAATATGTTTGCTTTACAATTCATTAATTTCTGCTTTTAATTTTTTAAATCCCTTGCTTCTTTCAGCTTTTTTTGTTTCTGAAGTTAAGCTTTATTTCACCTATTTTAATTTTTTTTTTTTAAGATTTTATTTATTTATTCATGAGAGACACAGGCAGAGGGAGAAGCAGACTCCATGCAGGGATCCCAACGTGGGACTCGATCCTGCTCCAGGATCACACCCTGGGCTGAAGGCAGGCACTAAACTGCTGAGCCATCCAGGCAACCCCCCCCCTTTTTTTTAAAGAGCTTACTTCTATGCAATCTCCACACCCAGTGTGGGGCTTGAACTCACAACCCAGAGATCGAGAGTTACATGTTCTAGGACACCTGGGTGGCTCAGCAGTTGAGTGTCTGCCTTCAGCTCAGGTTGTGATTCCGGGGTCCTTGGATCAAGTACCACATTGGGCTTCCCGTAAGGAACCTGCTTCTCCCTGAGTCTCTTGTGAATAAATAAAATCTTTAAGAAAAAGAAAAAAGAGTCATATAATTCACTGACTGAGCCAGCTAGGTGCCCTTATTTTTGGTTTTCTTATTTCTTGAAAAATAAATCAAAATCTATAAAATTTCTTCTAACATCTTATTTGGCAGAATGTCCCAGGTTTTATTTATTCTAAATTGTCTGGAATTTGCTTTGATTTCCCCCATCAATGAGTTAATAAAAGGTAATTCAAAAATTTCCAAGTGAAGAAAATTTGCAAGTGGACATGCCTTTGTTACTAGCTTTATTACATTTTGCAAAGCGAACACAATCTCTAGGATCTTTGCATTTTGCAAGTTTTTTTCCCCTCCTATCAATCATTTTTATAGATGTTCCACAGGTGTTGCACAAGAATATGTTTTGTATTCATGGTGGATACAAGATATTTATGAGATAACTAATCAGTGGGAGGGGGTGGGACCTGAGTGTTTTGCTTTAACATTATCATACAGTAATGACTCGGAGGGGGTGCAGTTCCATGATTTTTGACATATGTATGGGTTCATATTACCACCACCACAATCATAATTACGATTTAAAAAAAAGATTTTTATTTATTTATTCACAAGAGACACACAGATAGAGAAAGGCAGAGACATAGGCAGAGGGAGAAGCAGGCTCCCTGTGGGAAACCCGATGGGGGGACTCGATCCCAGGACCCTAGGACCACGCCCTGAACCGAAGGCAGACGCTCAACCGCTGAGTCACCAAGGCGTCCCATAACCACAACTATAATACAGAAGTCCATCACCAAAACACAGACCCTTGCACAGCCCCTTTGTAATCAAACCCTCCCCCTCCCAACACCTGACAACCACAGATCTAGCCTCTATCACTATAGTTTTGCCTTTTCAAGAATGTCAATAGGCGAAATCAGAGAGTATGTAACTTCTGGGCTTCTTTCCCTTAGCATACGACTTTGAGATTCATCAAGTTGTTATGAATGTAATTCATTCCTTTTTATTACATGTGTGGATACACTATCATTTGCTTATTCATGTGCCTGTTGGAAGACATTTTGGGGATTATGAATGGAGCTGCTATAAACATTCAAGTACAGGTTTTTATGTGAACTCGAATTTTCATCTATTTAGGGTAATCACTCAGGAGTGATGGCTCAGTCAAATGGTATGTTTAATGTTTAGAGACACTGCCAAACTGTTTCTTTCCTGACTTCCCTTGGATTTTTAAATTCCACCCCCTGTTCCTGGTAATTGGTAGCTATTAAAATTTGTTGACATATACTTACTTCTCTTTCCTTGTCTTGGCACATAATAAGTCCACACTATGTTGACCTCAGGCATGGCATGTAACACTTTGGCTAATGACATGTGAGAAGCATGTGTGCTGAAGCTTTAAGTCAGTGAACATTGCCTCACTCTTTTTCCTGGGGTCTTGCAAGCAGCAATATTCTAAATAGTGATGCTTTGTCAGCTGGCTTCCTTGCTGAGGGTGATATGGAGCTCACTTTATTTCCCCATACGCATTAATAGTCACATAGTCTGATATAGGTATTTCATGATTATAAAGGGGAATGGCATGTCCCATGGCATCATGGTTGATTTAAAATCTTATCATGGATTCACTGTTCAGGTTGCTTAGTAATTCTTAGAGAAAAATTTCTTTTAGTTGTTCAACAAGAAGTCTGATACTGAAATCTGTGTTGTCTCATCAATTCCACAAGTATTTGTGTACCTACTATATGCCAATCAATTACTTACTATTTGTGCAATTACTATATGCCTGAGTTGGTGGAAGACTCACACTTTTCTTTCAGAATATTTACCTATCCTCCCTTTGTAGGGCATGTTAGGGGCATCTCTTAAATCTTCCTTTCATGGATTTAAGCTCAGCTCGACCCATCTTCTGAGTGTTTTTCATAATCCTATTTTTAATTTCTAGGAACTAAATATTTTTTTCCTAGCATCTTATTCTTGATGGATACAGTATCCTTATGCCTCTCTGAAGACCTTAATTGTGTTAATCGTGTTAATTTTTAAATTTCTTGTTTCTTCTACTATTTCTTAGGCAGGTTAATTTGTTTTAATTTGGTGTTTCCTTTTACGTTACTGGTTTTCTTCAAATCTGATGCTTCTTGGCACATTTATAGATGCCGACCTAAGGTTACAGTCTGAAGTGCTTTTCCTCAGCCAAATAATCATTTCACTTTCAGTGAACACAAACTCTGATCCTAGGTGCCTCTGGTGATTAGAAAGGGAGTGGCTGCTCACCACAACCAGAGTGAGTGGGTGAGCAGCTGATTATCATTTCTTCCTTGTAGTCATCTGGATAGCACTCTTTTTCTCCAATCCACAGGGACTGTCCTGCATCAGAATTCCTACCTCAAAAGAGCTGCTTTCTTAGCCTTAGCTTGGTGGTAAACTCCAGAATTAGGTGCTTCAAAGGTGCGCAGAATGGCTTGACTGTTTCACTCTTTAACTGATCCTTCAATAATCTGCTTTTTATCTTCTAGGAAATCCACACTGTTCATTTTCTGGTTTTCCAGCTCTATTAATCTACTTTTAATTTTCTCCAGTCATTTCAATGAGATTCTGGAAGAGTAAAAGAATGTGTTCAGTCATCTCTGTTAAGCAGTCAGCTCCAGAATGTAGTTTATAATCAGAATCTTTAAAAAAAAAATAATCATTGTCGCCTATCTTGACAATCCTCTGAAAATCTTGAGATCAGGGATGATTCTGTAAATATCCATTTGAAATTAGACTGATTGCTGGACACAGTACTGGATAGACATGGAAAAGTAATTATTGCAATAGTAATTAAGACCAATTATAATTAAGACCTGGCTTTAAGGCAGGAAGGACTAGGAACTCTTTGCTACAATATCACATCTGACACTGTTTTAAAAACCTCAAAAACTCTTTGCATAGACTGCATATGCTTAATAACTTGGCAAAGGTCCATAGCAATTTCTCAGTAAAGATAAACACTTGTAACTTTCTCTAACCCAGATGAAAATACTGTATTTCAGTGAAGTGACATTGCTTCAGGTGCAGTATTGCAGTTTAACATCAAATTTCTAAAATCCTCATTGTTAAGTGACAAAATATCCATATCGATGATTTTTTTTTTAAGATTTTATTTATTTATTCAGGAGAGACACACAGAGAGAGAGAGAGAGAGTGTGTGTGTGTGTGTGTGTGGCAGAGTCACAGGTAGAGGAAGAAGCAGGCTCCATGTTGGGAGCCTGATATGAGACTCGATCCCGGGGCTCCAGGATCAGGCCCTGGGCTGAAGGCGGCGGCGCTAAACCACTGAGCCACCCGGGCTGCCCGATAATTCTTCTTTTTTAAAAGATTTATTTATTAGAGAAAGAGAGTGTGCTTATGCACAAGCAGGGGTGGGGGGGAAAGGGAGAGAGAGAAGCAAACTCCCCACTGAGCAGGAAGCCTGATGCAGGGCTCGATCCCAGGACCCTGAGATCATACCTGAGCTGAAGGCAGACACTAACCAACTGAGTCACCCAGGCGCCCCAATGATTCTTAATGATTAAAAACCACATAAACTATGCAACAATTTTAAAGCCATAATTTCTGTAATGTATGTTTTTTAAAAATCTGTAAAAGAAAACAGGTTATCAGTACAAATGATTTAATTTCTACCTCTTCCCAATGCCACTTCCCCCCTAAAACTTGCCAGAATTCATCCCACATTAAGAACACAAGTCATTCTTATATAGTTGGCAATATGAACTGTATCTGTTTTTTCCTTACATTTCCCCAATTCTCTAAATTACTTATCATTTTGCACCGCATGTATGTGGGCGAGCCACCTCAAATTCACCGAGCAATCAAGAAACCCACATCCGCACCTGTTCACATCTCTTTCTTCCAGTCTTAAGAGCACTAACTCATCTCATGCTCTGGCCTCCCTGGATCCTGCTGTTAAGGGCGAGCCTCTCACTCCTCAGCATCTTCACAATCTCCTTTAATCGGTTCCTTCCTTTCAACCTATAAACACTTAAGTTGCTCTCATTCTAAAAAAATTCTTTAACTCACTGCTTCCTCTTTTCATCTAAACTCCTTCAAAGCGCAGCCCATACCCACGCTTCACTGTCCTCAGGGCAGCCCTATCCCCTTAACTTGTCTCAATCTGGCTCCGTCTACCACTTCACTGAATCACTCCCGCTAAGATCACCAGGGACCTAAGAGCCAAATCCAAACACTTACATTGTCTGCAGCATGACACTGTTATGTCTTTCCTCCTCCTTGAAACGCTATTACTTTTCCCCCCCGCAAAGTCTTTTCTCTGCTTCTGACTTAAACTTTAAGTCCTCACAGGTCTTTGTGACCTCAACCATTTTCACAATTTTAACTACTGCATACTCATGCTAATGCCATTCAAATTTTTATCTTTCCGTGTTTTCACATGCACATTCAGTTATCTACCCATCATCTCCTGGATTCTGCAGGTGCTTTAAAATTCAACACATCCAAACCTCAATTCTTCTCCCCAATACGGTTCTTTGTCCCCAATTGCCAACCTCAATGATATCACCACCCAACCTGACACAATTGGGAATCCAGCCCCTGCCTCCTACTTCCCCCTTACTTCCCACAACCAGGTCTTATTTCATTTCCTAAATAAAATTCACACTTATTTCCTATCTTCAGAGATTTCTTATTTCAGACCCTTTTTCCTCTTGCTATTGCCTAATTACCTAAGTTACCAAACTGGTGTTTGGTGGAACCAGTTGTTAGACGTTTCTTTTGAAAAAGGACTTTAGAGGCGCCTGAGTGGCTCAGTCAGTTAAGCATCCAACTCTTGATTTCAGCCCAGGTCATGATCTTAGGGTTTTGAGATTGAGCCCCAAGTCAGGCTTGGTGCTCAGTGTGGTGTCTACTTAAGATTCTCTCTCCTTCTCCCTCTGCCCCTCACCCCGCCCCCAACCTGGTACACACACATGCACTTTCTCTCAATTAAAAAAAAAAAACAAAAACAAAAAAGTCTTCTATAATCAAATATATTTGAGAAGGGCTGCATAACCCATGCTTGTCTTGGAAATTCAGAATGACTGGTAGCTTGCAGTAGCCCCGAGAAATCATATAAAGAAACCTGCTTAACTTTATTTAAGCCAGGGTTTCCCTTACTTTTGTCTCAGAACTATTTCAGTAAGGAAAGTGGAGGAAGTTTTTATTTTTTATTTAAAAATAAAAAACAATGCTCCTCAGAAGAGTGCGGCATCATCTTTAATTCCCATGCATCTTCAAACTGCTGTTCCATATTGAACATTCATGATCTAACATGCAACCGTCAACATGTTTCCATTCTTCAACCTTTTATTAGCTATTCCCTGAGGAAAAAAGAACCAGCTCCATGCAACATGGCTTTTAGGACCTGCTCGCAGTCTTCTTGCTGCCATTGCCTGATGACATTCCACCAATCTGAATCTGATTCTGGCATTCCCCAAGCTATCTCTCTCACACCCTGGGCTCTACTTCTGCTTATACAGTTCCCTCCACTTTGAGGACCCTTTATCTTCCTCACCTTATTCACCAGTTTCCAACTAGTACCTCAAGACTTAGCTTAGGTGTTAGCTCTTTAAAGGACTTTTGACCCCGGTTTTCTCTTCTTCCCCAAACATAGGCTACATTCCCTAAGCAGTCCTGTCACAGAATGCAAAATCCAGTATTAAAATCTCTGCTTGTATGTCCTCTATTCTCATTCTACTATTAGTTAAGGGCTCTTTCTTTACTGTTTTATTCCCATAGCACTCAAGCCATAATTTATGAACTCAAGTGGTACTGCAGTGGTCCTTTGCATAACAATCAGGCAGGGTCTTCTAGAATAAATCTGACACCTCAGCTTTTCTCTGATTTTACCTCTCAAGTCACAGTCTGGTTGAACTCAGGACTTATCTATGCATGTTTTACCAGGGAGGCATAATATAGTCTGGAGATAAACATTCATATGCTCTTAAATATCTGACCGGGGGGGGTGGGGTGGGAGGAGGAGGTGCACTTTCTGATAGCCCCACTGTGCACTTGCAATGCTCACTAGCTTTTCTCTCCATGGCTTCCTCAGGCTCTTCTCTTAGCAAGGTAATAGGACAACAAAGGGATTAAGACCATAGATTCTGGTTCAAAGCCCAGCTCTATCATTTATTTAAAGATCTGTAATTTTGGGCAACTCACATGTCTCCTTGGACTCATCTATATATAAAATGGGCCCAGTAATGGCTCCCTACCTTATATGGTTGCTGTAATCCATAAATATGGCTAAGTACCTCAGTAAATATTTGCTGCTCCAGTTATCATGAATTAGGATATGCCGATGGCTTCTGATCAAGTGATTTATAATATTTCCACATTTAACCAAATGTTAAAATGCTCCCATTTATTATCCATCTCTTTCTAGTGCCTTATCCTGCTTTGTTTATTTTTCTCTCCCTCCAGAGAATACTAGTTCCATGAAGATAAAAGTTTTGTTTTGTTCAGTGCTGAAAGCAGGAGCACCCAGAATAGTATTGTACATATTAGGCCCTCAGGAAATACTTGTTGGAGGACAGTGGAGAGTAGCAAAAAGAAATCTCAATAGTTTCAATACAATAAAAAGAATGAATAATCTTTCTCTAGTGGCTCCCAATATTATATTTTAAAACACCATGTGCCAGAATGAAAATGTAAGAAATTTATTAAAATTTGAAGGCAAAAACATAATTTCAAAATATTTAGACCTATGTCAGGTGTGATACAGTATGGATGCTTTCTTGAAATTCAAAATCGGAACCAAGAGTATCACTTTCAGAATGTTCTAGTAGATTCAGTTTACTTTTAGTTGTCTTGGATGAAACAGTCACTATTCTACTTTCTTTCTGGACAGAAACGTGTTTTTTCAAAGACTCACTTTTAACTGGTTCATTAACAAAGGAATCATTTTGCTCCATTCCTTTACTTCTCCAATTTACAAGTGAGTCAGAGCAGGAACGCAGGTCCTTTCTGGGCTGTTTTTTAGCACAGCATTTTTTGGTATATTCACCTGTTTTGGTCATTTTCTCTGAAGAAGATCTGCTATTTCTAGACAATTCATCTTCTTTTTTTTGGCTTCCAGTTCCAGACATCACATCTGCTGAAGGAGAAGATGTTCTTGCAATGAATTCTTTGATAGAGTCCTGCCGCTGCTCACTGACTGGGACTCCCAGGTTGTCTCTAGAAGTTTCTAAGGGCTCCTGAGTGGAAACAGGGACACGGAAAGAGTCGAGAGGCAAAGGAATTCTAGCATCACCTGTAATTTTCTGAAACTGGAGGGAAAAACAAAAGGAGACAAAACAAAAATTCAGTGATGAACAAAGCCAATCATTAAAAAAAGTCAATGACTTCAATGCTACTCTGTGATCTTATTATTAAGATAATCAATTGATTAATCAGAAGAGTTTAGATCCAGTGTTTTTCTAACTATATTTTGCCAGTTGATTCCCAACCTGACTTAGCTTTATCCACAGCAACGTCTAGTACATTTTTAGAGTTTGTGTTTGGGATGATTTTTGCCCATTTCCCGTTCCTTCATTAAAAATAATAAAGCCCGGGGCACCTGGGTGGCTTAGCGGTTGAACGTCTCCCTTTGGCTCAAGGTGTGATCCCGGAGTCCTGGGATCAAGTCCTGCATCAGGCTCCTGCGGGGAGTCTGCTTCTTCCTCTGCCTATGTATGCCTCTCTCTCTCTCTCTCTCTTTCTCAAATAAATAAATAAAATCTTAAAAAAAAAATAAAGCCCTATTCCCTAAGAAAATTCATTTCTTTTCTATCCTCCAGGAACATGTAAGTAGTATCCAATTTGTGAGGAGACTGAAGCTAGCCAAGATCGGAGAGGAAGAGAAGTCTCCAAGGAAGGCCAGGAGAAAAGCAGATGGGTTGTCCCCTCTTGCTCCCATAACTGGGAGGTTAACTATAACATACGATTGCTTCTGTTGGGATTACTTATTTTAAAGAATTATCTGTATCCGTACTTGTACCTTCATTAGTGTTCCTTCATTGTAAGCTGACTGCATACAAATAGAAACCTAGATGAAATATGAATAGAATAGACCATTTACACAATTTAAAATTTGGAATGTTTTCTCTAATGTTTCATTTCTTTCTTTACTGAGGATAGCTTGCTTTAAATCGTAAATTTTCATAACACCTTCCAACTTTCTTATTTGTAACTATACAATATCATGAAGTGGGTATAAACGTACTGATTTCAGATTTGGAAAGGACCCCAAGAGGCTCCCAAGCATGCGAGTTGTTAGAGACGGAGCATCATTATTTTCTGACTTGGTAATTCCCTTTTGGTTAATAACTCTCAGGATCATTATGTTCTGTCCTGTCCACTTACCTGGATATTTTGCATCTGTCCTAAGGGGTTCTGCTTTGATTCTGGTTTTTCTTCTTCAAGTGCCTTTTTTTCATCCTTAGGCAGACTACTAAT
This sequence comes from Nyctereutes procyonoides, assembly GCF_905146905.1. NCBI lineage: Eukaryota > Metazoa > Chordata > Mammalia > Carnivora > Canidae > Nyctereutes > Nyctereutes procyonoides. The sequence continues at coordinate 46,920,218 of NW_026575146.1, forward strand.
AGTAGAATTCATCTGGGGACGACCCAGTAAATGGAAATCTGACTGATCTATACCAGCCATTGTGGCAAGCTGCCCAAGCCTGGACAAGAGGAAGAAAGAGGGAAAAAGCAAAGGCTATTATAATTGCATATGAGCAACTTAGATTTCCCCATACCTACAATCATGAAATACCTCTAAAATCTTAAAAGCCAAGACCCTACACCAGACATAAGCCCCCATTCTCTCCCAATCCTCAGCCCTTTCAGATTCATGCTCTGGGATATCAGCCTGTGCGATCGTTGAAAGCACCCCCTTTCCTTCCCCAATAACGTAAATGTGTCAGCTTCTAGTACACACCCAATGCATCACCTACCTTTCACCTTACCTCTTTTTTACCACCTTTCCTCCTGTTTCCAAAAACGTGTTTTCCCCTAAGAAGCAGCTTTACCATTTTGCATTTCTTCTAATTCTTCATCTTAATAAAACCCTAAATTACATGCTAAATAAGACTATGGAAACTATGAAAATTGCTCACATTCCTTAGCAAACCATCATTATGGATAAAGAGAATAATGCCATCAAGTGAAATTAACTAACCCAGCGTCTTTAAGAAGGTCCAAGAAAGCATGGAACTTCTGAAAAGAATTCTCAATGCTGCCCAGAACACCTTCATCATCCAGGATCATGTTTGTCAATGACTGTGCATGCAGGGCTTCAGACAAAGAGAAGTTTATATTTCTTAACTGGGCGTTCTCATGTTCCAGCTATAAAAGAAGGTTGAAAACGTCTGACATGATTATCTTTCACTGTCATCAAAAGAAAATAGTTTTTAAGCAACAAAACTTAAATAAGACATTTCAAATGTGACTAATTTGTAATTAAATTAACTTTCTGCTAGTAAAGACAGAGACCATATCACATAATAATCACAATCCAGTGACACCCAACAAAGTTTCCTATCTAACACTCAGGTGGTATATCAATAAACCAAAGTTACTGTTTTATTAAGGGTCTTTCAAAAGATCACTTTTTTCTAGTTGGTTATACTCAAAACAGACCCTCCCTTACATTAGAAAATTATTTGCTTACATTTCCCTTTAAATTAGAAATACAGTCTGATTTGAGCAAAGCATATTCTAACTTGGCTGGATGTTTAAGGATTAACTTTACTGACAAAATATTAAATGTCTAAGTTTAAAAGTCCTAAATCATCCCCAACTTATTAACTCTACGATGACCAATATTCTCCTTGGCTTCTTGAAAACGTTTCCTCCCTTGCATGGCCCCTCCCCCTTACCACCTATTCATCTAAAACTACAGATAAGCCAGACTCTAGTAATTTCTCAGAAAGGCCCTTTTGTTCATGGTGCACCTTTTACCTTAACAGGTGCTCAACCTTTACTGAATGAGGTAAGCATCCTTCAATCCAATACATGCACCTGCAGAAATTCCTCCCTAAACTTACCTTATAATAATAAATTATATTTATATACAACTTTTGAGCTATGTCCTGCACATTAGCTTAATGTAATTCTCATAGTATTTTTTTTATCTTTCACTGCATTCTTAGCAGTTTTCTAATACTCTATACTTATTTAAATTATTCAGTGCCAGTAAAGAGTTTCACATCTCTCATGTTACTATATATGCAGTATAAGCCTAAGTGCTTTCTTGAATTGAAACATCATGAACAGAAAATAAGCTAATGTCATATAAGAATACATATACACCAAAAAATCCCCTAAGATTTTTACTTTTTTTTTTTTTTAAGTATGCTTCATGCCCAGTGTGGAGCCCAACATGGGGCTTGAACTCTGAGATCCAGGAACTGAGCTGAGATCATGGGGTAGATACCTAACCCTGAACCGACCAAGCCACTCAGGTGTCCCTAAGAGTTTTACATTTTAAAAACGTTTTCTGGAATAGAGATCACATGACCACTAAATAACGGTAAATACAAAGGTTCATATGAATGGTACAACCAATTTATAATATGTTAGTTTTAAAGTTTATATCCTGCATGTGCATGGCTTAAGATCAAATAAAAATAAGACCAAAACACTCAAAAAATAAGAAAAAACTTGTTTACCTCACTGACTCGTTTATCAGCTTTAAGCCTTATTACTCTTTCTTCCTTTAACTGTTTTAGGCAATCCTCCAGTTTTTCCTAGTGTGAAGAAATACAGTATGTATTACAAACAATTCTTAGTATAATATCCAAAAGCCTTTCCAGTTACAGATCTCACCAAGGATTCAGGCGCAGAGCCAGAAGTAAACTTAGACTTCAGGATTATAGTTTATTATGATATCATACCATGCTAGTGAAATTAATTATCCAAAATACAAAATTAACATATTAAAAATTTATTTGAATCCTATGCTTTCCAAAATAAATATGTGGCATCTCACCATAAAAGGCCTATGTGTAAAATATACTAAGTCAGAAATAAAAAACTAAGGCCATGAAAGGAAAGTTCTACTTTTATTTATGGGTCCCTTTGTAATAGAAAACCTTAATTAATATAGTTGACCCACCCAAATTATGTAACTATAGATTCAAATGTATTTTTTAAAAAGCAAACGTTTATAAAGCACTTTACTATGTGCCAAGCCCTGTCCTAGTATGAATTTCCTGAGTATTAAATCATCAAAACCCAACAAGGAGGGATCCCTGGGTGGCGCAGCGGTTTGGCGCCTGCCTTTGGCCCAGGGCGCGATCCTGGAGACCCGGGATCGAATCCCACGTCGGGCTCCCGGTGCATGGAGCCTGCTTCTCCCTCTGCCTATGTCTCTGCCCCCTCTCTCTCTCTCTCTCTCTCATAAATAAATAAAAATTAAAAAAAAATTAAAAAAAAAACCTACAAGGAAAGAACAATTATTAACTCCATGTCATTTTATAGGTGAGAAAACAGAGACAGAGAGTAGGACACCTAAGATCATGTCACCTAAGATCATTAAGTGGTAGAGCCACATTTTGAACTCAGGAAACTGGGTGCCATGCCTGTTCATAGAAGTGGTAATCTTCCCATTCACTGATGTCAATAAAATAGAAGGCACGTTGGTAACCCTCCTTTGATTGCCAAAAAAAGCAAGTCCTTACAGTGGGGAACGTTACCTATGGCTGGCAGTCCCCCGACTGACAGCCAGCAAGGAAAGGAGGTTCTCTGTCCTACAACTCCAGGAACTGAATTAGGCCAATGAGCTGTATCAGTTAGGAGCCGATTCTTTCCCAGAGCCTTATGATAAGAAAGAACACAGCCTGATTGACATCCTGATGTCAGCTTTATGAGACTAAGCAGAGAGCCTCGTCATGCCATACCTAGACTTCTGACCTCCAAAACTGTGAGCACATCAACAGGAGTTTTTATTTTAAGATCTTATTTATTTATACATAGAGAGAAAGATAGTGAGCACAAGCAGAGGGAGCAGCAAAGGGAGTGGGAGCAGCAGCTCCCCCTCTGAGTAGAGACCCCAATGTGGGGCTCAATCCCAGGACACTGAGCCATCCAGGTCACAACAGGCATTGTTTCAAGCCACTAAATTCACAGCAATAGAAAATTAATATACTATGCAACCCCCAGGTTCATGAACAAAATAAATGATTTTTATTGTTTTAAGCCACTGTTTTGGGGTGGTTAGGCAGCAATAAATAAATACCTATATTTATTAAGACAACAAGGTATATTTATACATTTTAAAGGCTTTTGAACAATCACTTAAACAAAGAATTTCAACTTAAAGTTTAGTTTACCCGTGGTATGTGTGGGTTGAGGGGGAGAACTCTATTATATGCTGTCATTGAAAGAGGAAAGTAGTAACAGTTTCTGGACAGTGATTTTTAGTACATATCAACAATCCTACACCCAGGAATTTACCAAGGAAATTCCCAAACATGTGGGCAAAGATTTATCTATCAACATGTCATATAGAACTGTTTATAACTAAACCCTAGAAGCTAAGAGCTTCCAAATTCAGTTGCTTTAAATAAAAACAGCATTCTCATACGAAGGAATGCTCTACGAAGCCACTAAAAAACACTGACAAGAGGTCTTTACCAGAGTTAATGAATGGGTTTCAGGAGTTCGATATTCAAAATGTATCTGTGTGTTTTTCTTGGGAGATAGTCCATAAGCTTCATCTAAGAGTCTCTGATATAGAAGAGTATTTAGTGACACAATAAACTATTTTTGATACCTTTTTAAGACAAAAGGGTAGATTAGGTGTGTGTATATAGAGAGGTGGTTTTTGTTTTATTTATTTTTGTTTTTATTTTAATAAGTTTTTCATTGTTTTAAAAAATTTGATCAATGAACATACTTTTTATGCTCAGAATATATACTCAAAAATTAAAAACTAGTCTAATAATTTCAAATTCTTTAATGTTTAATCACTAGTTGAAGCCAGCCAAAATTTTAATGGGGACAAAAGAAAAAAAAATTATAAAACTCTTCTACTTATTTATATAATGGTTTTAATATTTAAAACTTATTTCACAGAAATTCTAAACATAATTTTAGAATAAGTATACATACAAGAAACTCTCACCACAATCAGAGAAAGTACAGACTGAAATGCTCCATTCTTGACTAGCTCTAACATACAAATAAAATAGTACAATGTGCAATTACATGAAATAGCTTCTCCCTCTAGTGGAGGGAGTGAGAATATCATGTTGGATTCTTTTTTTTAATTATTTTTTATTTTTTATTTTTTTTATCATGTTGGATTCTGATAAAAGTATACTCTCCTCCTACAAAGTAATTTGTGCTCCTTAAAAAAATATGGGACCAGAACATTAGAAAGTAAAATTGCTTGACATTCTGTTACATAAATTAGACAAATGATCAAGTTTTGGATAAATTTTCCTTCTTGTCATCTGGCTTTGCTTCCTCTTCCATACAATGGCTAGTTCGATTTTTTTTCTGGAATAAAGCTCCTATCATACTGTATCTCTAATTTTATATTCAAATTTTTTCCATTTAACATTGGATCGATCATTCTTTACATAGGGGATTCATAACCTTGATTTTTTTAATGGCCTACAAAATATTCTATTGAGCAGGTCTGTCAGTTCATGTAATCATTCCTTTATGGTTAAACATTTAAATTCTTTCCAACTTTTCAGTATTGTAAAACAAAATATTTTTATGAACAAAGGCTTTTTCCTATGTAGAATAACTGTCTTGCAATAAGTCAATAAAAATGAGTTTGAGCTCAAAGCAAATGAACATTTTGCAGGTTCTGTGATACTGATCTCCACACTGCTTTCCAAAAGATTCCTAAGATTTCATTTTATTATTTTTTTAAGATTTTATTTATTTATTCATAAGAGACACAAAGAGAGGCAGAGACACAGGCAGAGGGAGGAGATGCAGGCTCCATGCAGGAGCCCAATGCGGTACTTGATCCCGGAACTCTAGGATCACGTCCTGAGCCGAAGGCAGATGCTCAATAGCTGAGCCACCCAGGTGTGCCAATTTCTAAGATTTTATTTTTTTAATTTTTTTTGATTTTTTATTTATTTATTTAGGATAGTCACACAGAGAGAGAGGCAGAGACATAGGCAGAGGGAGAAGCAGGCTCCATGCACCGGGAGCCCAACGTGGGATTTGATCCCAGGTCTCCAAGGATTCGATCCCGGGTCTCTAGGATCGCGCCCTGGGCCAAAGGCAGGCGCTAAACCGCTGCGCCACCCGGGATCCCCCAATTTCTAAGATTTTAGACTGCTTTCAGCACTGTATCACTTGGTATATAACTTCTACTATGACTGTTGGCTTGCTTCCTCATTTTAAAATACAAGAAATCTAGGGGACAGGGCATATTTTATCCCAGCACATGTCCCTAGCACAAAGCACATTGGTAAGTAATCGCTGAATAAGGAAAACCTGTGTCAAAACAAGATCTATGTGTATAATTAATAGTTATATTTTTCTTTCAGAGCGTATTTTAAAAATTCAAAATCTCTGGCGCTACCCCTTAGCTATATAGCCTTGGACAAGTTCAGTAACTCTCAGCCTCAATTTCTTCATCTCTAACAAGAAGATAGGTTCCCACATCACACAGCTTTTTTGAGGATTACATGAATTAATGCACACCTAAAACTCAGAACTGAGTGCTTGGTATGTAGAGTATGTTCAGTTAGTGCTAATGAGGGATGCCTGGCTGGCTCAGCAGTGGAGCGTCTGTCTGGCTTTGGCCCAGGGCGTGATCCTGGAGTCTCAGGATCGAGTCCCACGTCCAGCTCCCTGCAAGGAGCCTGCTTCTCTCTCTGCCTATGTCTCTGCCTCTCTCTCTCTGTCTCTCCTGAATAAATACATAAAAATCTTTTAAAAAAAATTAGTGCTAATGAATATATGTGAATGCAAATAGCAATGAAGGACTTGAAATAATCTCAACTCACACATCCAGCCTCCTAGACGCAACGTTTCTTCAGGCAGGTATGATTTTTTTTTCTTAAGTCATCTCTACACCCAACATAAGGCTCAAATTCACAACCCTGGGATTAAGAGTTGCATGCTCTGCCAACTGAGCCAGGTGCCCCCATAAGCTGGTTCTAATTGTAAAATATGATATGTGTACTAAAAGTACATCTTTACACGCATGCATCCCTAAATATTCCCTTTGGTTTTGTCAACTCCTAACTTCATGTAAGGAGAATCACAGTATATGCAGTCTTCTAGTCAAAATTGTTTTTTTTTTAAGATTTTATTTATTATTCTTTTATAAAGATTTTATTCATGAGACACACACAACGAAAGGCAGAGACACAGGCAAGAAGGAGAAGCAGGCTCCATGCAGGGAGCCCAATGTGGGACTCGATCCCAGAACTCCAGGATCACACCCTGAGCCAAAGGCAGATGCTTAATTGCTGAGCCACCCAGGCATCCCTCAATATTGTTTTTAAAAACTCATCTACATTGTTGCCAGTAGCTCTAGGTCATTAAATTTTATTGCTTTATAGTTTTTGCACTGTATGAATACAAATAATTTTAAAAAGGATTTTATTTACTTGAGAGTGCACATGCACACAAGAGCTGGGGGAGGGGCAGAAGGAAAGGGAGAAGCAGACTTCTTGCTGAGCAAGGAGCCTGATGCGGGGCTCGATCCCAGGACCCTGAAATCATGACCTAAGCCGAAGGCAGATGCTTAACCAACTTAGCTATAGGTATCCCTGTAATTTAATTTTTAATACTTAATGGACATTTGGGCTGTTTTCAGCTGGTGCTAATGCAAGTAACACACGTGTCCTGTTGTACCAGCTAGTAGTATTCTAGTAGTATTCTATTATACTATTCCATAATAGTGTAATAGAATCTATTCTATTCTAGTACTAGTACTATTCTAGTACATATACTGGGTGGGCAGGGGAGAGGAAAACTCATCCGGTCACAGGGTATTTATACACTTTCAGCTGATAAACAATGCTGAAGGCTTTCCAAAGTTAGCTATGTCAATTTATATGCCCGTATAAGCACAGGGTGTGAGATTCCTATTATTTTCCAGGTCTAGGACTCCTGTTATCAGACTTCTTTTTGTTAATGTGATTGGAATATAGGGATTTCATATTGGCTTTAGTTCATTTTTCTCTAATTAGAGTAAATGAGATTGGACACTTTTCTATGTTTACTAGCTGTATGGATTTCTTTTTTTCTTTTCTTTTCTTTTTTTTTTTAAGATTTTACTTATTTATTCATGAGAGACACAGAGAGGTAGAGACCTAGGCAGAGGGAGAAGCAGGCTCCTATGGGAAGCCAGATGTGGGACTTGATCCTGGGACCCTGGGATCACACTCTGAGCCGAAGGCAGACGCTCAACCACTAAGCCACCCAGGTGATCCTGGATTTCCTTTCTTAATGAGGCTTTAGCCCTTCTTATTTTTAATTCTTCTCCATTTCCAAACTTATGTGTACATGTCATGATGAAATTTTAGACATTAATTTCCTACTTCAATAAATATTAGTTTAACTACACTTTTTCCTATGACCACTACTCTCAGTGAAGTCACACCACCAGTAGTTTTTCCACTGGTCATGACCTCTTCCACTTGCAGTGATATTCTTAAAAGTCTGTATTGTTTATCAACCATAAACTCTCTCAACACCCCATTTTGGGAAATGAAGACATTCATGTCTTTTTCCCTTCTTTCTACCTCTCGTTTACCTTTCACACTCAGCTTTTATGTTGTCAAAACTGCTATTTACATTTTGTTGTTTTCGGTTGAGAGGCACTAACATCAAATAGTCCGTGGTCCTACCAGGTATCTGTTTTACTTTTCTTTCTCCCCTGTCAGGTTGTATGCTCTACTCAACTCTCAGGCAAATCATGGTTATTTTCTACCTAGGAAGGAGAGCAGAAAGCTTCCTGGAAGCTCATGACTGATTGGCTTCTCTTATGTGTAAAGAGGCTGGCAGTCAATTATAAAAGGGAACCCCCAAATACTCTTGTCTAGAGATCAGGTTTATTAGGCAATATAACACCCTAGATTAGGCTATTAATCTAACATAGGTTCTTGAGTTTTCTTATTTTGGGAAGGGAGACTGTCAACACCAAAACCTTATTTTCAACTTTATGCTTATAAAAAAATGAAATTGTATTTTCCTTTTAACAAAAGGATAATTCAGCTAGGATTGCCAATTTCCTGGTCTTTACAGTAAGTACACTGAATCAACTGACTACGTTCATTCAGAACTCCGTTTCCTTGAGTTTATCTAAAGATCACTAAGGTTCTCCCTACGTCTAATAGTCTATCATCCTAAGGAAAAGAAAATATATTACTGTTGACATGTTTTGATTTTTATTTCTCAGAATTCAAATGTCTACTCTTGACTTAGACAGCCAAAGAATTATTGAGGGGAAGACAGAACCCATGTGCATGCTCATCCAGTGCCATAATCAGATTTCTGCCCAATAACTACCACCACTGAAAAATAATTTCTGGCTCTTTAAAATGGTAACTTAGTACCTGTAGTGCTTCTTGTTTTAAACTGGTTTTCTCAGGTTCTTCTTGAACACTTTCAGAAGAATCGTCGACCTCTTCAATTTCTGAGGAGGAAGGACTCTCCACTGTCACAGTAACAGGAAAATCCGATTGCTTAGAAAAAGAAGACAAGGTTGTAGAAGAGATACCAAATATTACAGGACATTTAACAAAAGTGATCTGGGGTATCAAGTCATTATTTATAAATGTCCTCCACTGCTTAGTTTAAAACAAGCAATAACAAAGTAAAATGACAGTGACTTATTTTTGCTGTCACTGTATAGAATTCTCTCGTTAAGATTATTATTAGGAATCATCCATATTATTTTATTAACTTTCACATAAACCAAGTGAGGAGCCAGGGCAAACACTTTTCTCAGATCAACTTTATACTGCAGATGAGAAATTTATTTTCCACTGTCAGGCACAAAAAATCTGGAAGAAAATTTAGTTTTTGGAGGAAAATTCATCAGGAGGGGGCTGATAAGAATTAGAAGAATAATTAGAAGCCAACATATCTAGCAGAAAAAAAACCATGAAAATTAAAAAAAATAAGACATAATACACAGCTAAAACCAACCCATCAAAAACCTCATTATATCATCCTTAGGCTACCTTGAACCCAAACTACTGTAATGGTCATACAATTCTGTCAAGTTTCGCTGTCACTGGAATGTATGTAGTTCAGTATGTTGTTCCCAAACATTTGAAAACTGACCTGATCACAAACCCATACAAAGTCTATAGGTCAAAAAGAGGAATGCTGGGATTATACAACTGCACAGAAGACAAGTCACTAAGACATCATTTCAACCATGGACAATAAATCCCACAGTACAGGAAAATCCCAATGGTAGGATGAGGTGCACGGCCCTTCTTCTGGGCATGCAGGGGGCAGGGCTCACATCTGGGATGCTGTTCTCTCAATCCAGCAATGTTACCTTACTCAGAGCAACTATGCAGTCTCCCAGGACAATGTGGAAGGAGAACCTGACATTCTGATGGGACTGGATGGTTCAAAGGCCATGAGGCAGTAGGACAGGAGTATGTATACTCTGGGACTGGCTTCTTTATTTTGCCTTTGGGATCTGGAACTTATACCTTTCTTGAAAACATAAGGACATGCCTGAGAATGATAACTCAAATAACCTTTCTTGAAAACATAAGGACATGCCTGAGAATGACAGCTCCATGTGTTGGGTCCAGAATGGAAGTCAAATTCATTTCACTGGGTAACAGAGGATATATGGACTCTGAGAAATGACTTCCCTGTTTACAGATGAAACCACAAGGTCCCCAGCATGTGTCATACCCACAAACCCATAGTGTCATTGGGATAGCAACCAGACAAATTATAAATGGATTTATTTCAGAGAGGGAAATGTTTCCTGTAAGGCTCTGCATAGTTTGAAAAACAAAGAGAATACCCTCCCGTCTTTTCCATTTAACCTATATATTGTAAATATAAGAACTACGTACCTGCATATGATTATATACATCACGAGTTTTGATTAATGGAAAACCCCTAAAGAAATACCAACAAATTAAGTCATACTTTAATGTGAACATCACCAGTTAACACCAGTTTTAACAAAATTTGCTAGCATTATGTACAGCAATACTATTAATAATACATATGGGGACACCTGGGTGGCTCAGTGGTTGAGCATCTGCCTTTGGCTCAGGTCATGATCCCGGGGTCCTGGGATTGAGTTCCGCAGTGGTCTCCCCACAGGGAGCCTGCTTCTCCCTCTGCCTATGTCTCTGCCTCTCTGTCTCCCATCAATCAATAAATAAAATCTTAAAAAAAAACATATAAATTGCGTATAAATATAAGTAAGTTCAAAATATGGATCTGGGAGGCTATGTTATGGAGAAAATTGAACAGGATTTAGCAGACTAGTTTGTCATAACTCTGAACTGTTGAGGGGCGCTCTCACTTTCTATGTTCAAGATGGTTTCGAATCCAATCTAACTTCTTTGACCGATAATTACTCTCCAATTGACAACTCTTTGTGATCAGAACAGTCTTGATTAGTAAGTGTCAGAAAAAGAAGATATGTAATCACAAAGTCATAAACCTAAAATGCAAAGACTGGGGCCTGGGAACTAGAGTTTATGCAATAATAATTCACATCATCATCTGCAATGGAGAGTATATTCATCAATTCAATGCGAGTGACCGCGAGTGACAGTTATTTTACATAGTACCTGCCTCAAGTCTTCTTTAAAATCAATTCTTTGTTTTCTTAAGCAATTATTAACCCCAATTTCTTGAATACTACCAAGTAAGTTACTTGAAAATAACCTATAGCAAACAGATTCCCTCAGCAGGCCTAAAATTATAGTTCGACCATTTAAAGAGACTTTTATACTTCTAGGATAAAAATTGCTATGCACAGCTAACCCCCTGGGTAAGTAATCAGATAAAGGTTCTTAAATCTCATTTGATTTCCTAAATCTGATTCACTAAAATGAATTAAGCCAGTTGACTGAGTTAGACTAAGTATAATCCATACTCCCCATCCATTGTGCACTAAACTATTCCCCATGCCTAAAATGTCTTCCCTTTTTCTTATATATCCAAGTTCCTCCTCTTGCATGTAGGGCCTGGCTCAATTACACCCACCTCTAATGACACCTTTCTCACCTGTATAAGTGGAGGTAATTTTATCTTCTCCTGACACCCACAAGGTTACATTTGTTGTGACACTTAAGGAAATAACTCCCAATTATAATTATTTTTTTTGTTTTTCCTCCTTCGAGGACTCATTAGGCAGAAGCTATGTGTGAGTTATTGTTTTTCCGCTATAGAAACTACTAGAGACCTCCCACAAAATGGAAGCTCCAATATGAAAATGTCGGAATGACGAAAGACAGGGAATAAATATACTCCACCTGCTCCTGTTTGCACGTTCCGCTGTGCGCCAAGGCAGGTAACCAGACACGCCAGGAGGGAGAGGTTCAGGAGCATAATATTCTTTACCAAGGGAGTGTATTCTTCCATTACTTACAGGTTTCTTTGTGGTCACTCCTATGTTTGCGAAAGCATTAAAGGAAAAAATCAAGATGCACTAAATGGTGACAGAGCAATCCTCACATGTTCACATTTTTAAAAGAATAAAACAGGCACCTGTCAGTGATGCAAGGCCATTAATAAAAGAATCATTTTGTAAAAATGCTTTTACATAGGCTAGCAACGCTTAAAAATAGAAGTTTTCATATAGTCATAAATTACCATTTTAACTAAAATATAAGTATATGAGATGTGCAAAACATGCAAAAGTAAATAAAAACTATATCCCAGAGAATGAACACTCAGTTGATTGAATCTCAGAATATCTTTGGTATTTCTGGATTTCAAAGAGAAACACTGATAACATCCATGATTTCTGCCAAAGAGAATCTGAATTTTCAAGATCAAAAGTTCCATTTAAGATTAATTTCTCTGTATAAAAATAAAGTAACAGGACTGAAAGTTGCTAAATGGAAGGTTACCCTCTATAAGTCAACTTTCATTGCTTATTTGATTTCATTTAAAAACAAAAAAACAAAACCCATTGGATAAAAAAGCAAGATATGGAGACTTAGCCGACATTTCAATACTAAAGTGTCAAGTATCCTTATATGAAATATTTAGTAGCAATAACTAGACTTACATGCTAATATACTTGACTTAAAACAAACCATATATTGACATTTAAAAATGTCAAAATATTGAAATTGACATTTAAATATTTTTTCTGTTACTGAAAAGAAGTAATACAGGTTTGTTATATTTATTCTTCTAATCTATTTTATGACACTACCTTAGCAGCACTAGGATAGCATGAGATATAAAGCACATATGGGGTCATAGAGGGCCAATACTTCATATAGTGTAGCTTATTGATAATCACCACATGACCCTGTGTGTTTCTCTGGATAAATCTGTACGCCTCTTAAAATACATCGAAGCTTCATTCATCTTGTGCTATATTTTGTTTTTTAATATAATCTCAAGGAAAAAATGTTCTTATACATGTGTTTATATGTGTATACCTTTCCCTTTACTTTTAAGAAAATAATGCTAATGCCATTTGTAATTAAATCCAAGAGTTCACACTTATTAGGAGATAAAATTCCCATTAAAGTTCCTGTCTTCTTTCTGCCCACATGATTACCATATGAATGTGACACAACTCACACAATTATTTAACCCCTATACTCACCTGGATCTAACTATATAGCCAGACTCTGATTTGGCTTACCTCTATGTCTCCATATAACTGAGGCAAATACAAAAAAAAGCCCAAGAAATAAAATTACTCTTAAAATAGCTCAGTGAGCTTATATTAACTTCAGTCACATTTCCACTTTGTTTAATCATACTAAGAAGAATATTTTCTTTATTCTCATTCCATGAAGTCTTATTATATACTACCAGGTACTAAAATTACAGAAAACATAATATAATAAATGTGTATTTTACCTACATATATATATTTCTATTCCTAATATTTTATCAAAATACCAACTGAGTTCTAAGAACGTTTCACACATGGTGTAAACTTTTAATAATAATATATAATTAGCGTGACATCAACAAATCTCAACCTCTTTGTATATACTATTTGACTACTAAAATATCAGTTCTAAAATAAAAATTGGTAGAAAAAATTGTTAAGCTTTTGATTTAATAAATACTCTCAACTTATATTTAATATTTTGTTGACCAAACAAGTTAATGGAGAATCAAAAACATTATCTTTTAATAGTAAAATAAGAAATTGTTTTTATGAAAATGTCTACGATACCATTAAAAAAATTACAGAATATTTAGGTTATTTTGAATTTTTATCTATCTATCTATCTATCTATCTATCTATCTATCTATCTATCTATTTATTTAAAGTAGGCCCCACACCCAATGTGAGCTTGAACTCATCACCCTGAGATTGAGAATTGCATTTTCTACCAACTGAGCCAGCCAGGTGCCCCAAATTTCTTACCAATTTAAAAAATGGACTGATCAGCTCAATAAAACCTTGTGAATACATTAAAAAGTACGAATCATATAGAATTTTAATTTAAAATGAAGTAAAAGAAGAAAAATGGCAAATTATATTCCAGCTATGTTGAATTATGTCAATATTCCATCCTGTCACCTGTGTGCCTATGCTGTCTATGTTAATAGATGCAGGAAGAAAAAATGAAAATCTTAAGCAAGAAATACATTCAAAATAACGAACTTTTTTATGAAAACAGAGTTGGTTAATTAAAAAAAAAAGGAAATATTAGCATCTCTTTTTTAAATTGTTTCTACATTCTACAAATTCTCAAAATCTGTATCAGAATATTTACAGTCTTTCCGATATGCATGTGATTAATATTGGTTGTCACCATCAGTATCATATAATCGGAAGAGTTTCCGATTTTAGCACATTGGAGTAACATATGGGGCATAAATTCTAGTGGTGTTAAAAAGCCAGGAGAGAAAGAGTTACCAATTCGAATAGTAGCCTTCCCTTTCCGACCACTTCCCAAAATTATAGTTCTCTTTTTCTGTCTAGCATTTTTGAATGGTTCCTTTACTGATGGAGAGGTTATCCACTGGTACTGGAAGAGAAATAATAAATAATCATTTCAGTTACAGGTAGTTTATAAGGATTTGATCTCAATTGGAAATTACAGAATTTTGAGAAAAGCCATTTGTGTTGAATTGATTTAAGATGACAGAAAAGAGCCTTGATAGTTTTATTTTATTAGGGAAAAAAAAAGAAAAGAAAAATACCCAATTAAAGAAAAATTCTTCCTAGAGAACAACAACACGTTACCTCTGACTTGGCACTCCTTCCATTCTGGAGAACTTTTTTGATAACTGCTTTCATCACAGAATGATCTAAAGTAAAGTAAATTGAAATTATAGTAATTGCTTCCCAACAATTGGCTATTCCCATTTAAAAACAAACACCAACTAATTGATGCTTTTCATATAAAATTAAATATAAACCTCACATTATGTAATTATATATCTATTTCCCTCTTTTGAGTATTCTAATTTCTTGCTCAAAAACCTAAGATGAGGGGATCCCTGGTTGGTGCAGCGGTTTGGCGCCTGCCTTTGGCCCAGGGCGCGAGCCTGGAGACCCGGGATTGAATCCCACGTCGGGCTCCCGGTGCATGGAGCCTGCTTCTCCCTCTGCCTATGTCTCTGCCTCTGTGTGTGTGTGTGTGTGTGTGTGTGTGTGACTATCATAAATTAAAAAAAAAAAAAAACCTAAGATGAAAACATGCCCCCTCCCATATTGCCCACAATGACTACTCTTTTGGCAGCAGCAAAGGTCAAATCTAAATACTTTGGATATCTAATGTGGCTTTGGATATCTTTGGACAGAAAACAGAGAGTCTGGGCACTGTCCAGATGCTTAAATACCTAAGGGGCACCTAACCATCAAACCAAAGTCCTGACATTCTCTCAAAGCTGCTCCTCTTCTTAGACTCCCTTTTCACAGTGAGTGGTACCAACCCACTGTATACCTTCTCATCCAGGGCTTACTTCTTTATTACTATTTCCTTCATACCCCACACCTGATCTACCTGCAAGGCTTATTAGCTACACCCTCAAAACGCAACCTGAATTCAACCACTTCACCAGTTCCAACCTTCCATGACCTCACTTCATGTCATGCTCTCCCCCTCTCAGTGCTCTGGCCATGGTGGCCTCCGTGCTTTTCCTTAAACACTCCATCCACCCTGTCACCTATGTGCCTGTGTACGCATGGCCTCCTGATCCCAGAAAGTGCTTCCTCCAGGTCTCCCATGGCCTGCCACTCTCTTCATTCAGCTTTCCTCTCAAAAGTCATTTCTCCAGTGAAGCTGTCCCCTGACATAATCTAATAGAGCCCTACTGGCCCCCTCAGGGTCTTTATTTTATGGTGTTTTCACACTTTCTGCTTTCTAAAATTACACCATTTATCTGCTCCCTCATTTCTACCTGAACTCCTCCACTAGAATGCAAGCTCCACCAAGGTAAGGCTTTTTGTCTATCCGATTCACTGCTACATTCCTAGTGCCTAAAGCCTGTGTCTGGAACACAGAAAGGATTAAAAAATTACTTGCTAAACTGAGAAATGAATGAAATGCTCTTTCCAGGAATGCCGAGGTTGCAGGGAAGGAAGTTATTCTCTTGGGGGAAGCTAGCTCATTATCTAGGTTCACCTTGTCCAGTCAGAGTGGCAACCAAGAGCAATTTACAAATATAACTCATTTTCATTAGTAAATTATCTGCTAAAAACACAAGGGAAGTACAAGATTAGGAAAGTATAATATTAGGAAAGCAAACACATTAGGTTTTAATAAAGTTCTTTTTTTTAATTTTTTTTAATTTTTATTTATTTATGATAGTCACACACACAGAGAGAGAGAGAGAGAGGCAGAGACGCAGGCAGAGGGAGAAGCAGACTCCATGCACCGGGAGCCCGACGTGGAACTCGATCCCGGGTCTCCAGGATCGCGCCCTGGGCCAAAGGAAGGCGCTAAACCGCTGCGCCACCCAGGGTTCCCCACATTAGGTTTTAGAAACCATCAACACATGAACAAATTCTTTGTTTTGCTATTTGTTAATCAATTTAAAAAAAGGTGTGACATACCAACGAGTGGGTTTTTTCTTATATCCAGAATGACCAGAGTTCTATTGGTTTCAAGGGTCCTTAGTAAAGCCTTTGCTCCTTCATTGGTGAGGCCACACTGCTGCAGGTCAAGTGCTTTCAATGAAAGACAAGAGGTCACTTGCCACCTTTACACAGATTTAACATACAGACAATTTTCACGTATTCATGCGTGTGAGGTTTCTGTACAAGAAGTCATGGTAGGTTTTTAATCTTGGGTATTGAAAAAATAAAAACAGAAAAGTATACATACATCCATAATACAAAATCCGATAAGAAATTCTAGGATGTGCCATGATTATCCTGTTATTAGTACTCATAAGTCACCCAGCATATTTTACAATATGTTGAAGAGTAACTATATGGTTTATGAGTGAAAAAAAATCACAAAACGAAGCTCAGTTCATCATCAGCAAGGATACTAGTGGCAGTGTAAAGCTTATATGCAAAACCTAGGTGGAGCTCAGAAACCATGCTGCATTCTTTTGATATGATCTTGAGTTCCAAATCACTCTTAAAACTAGCAAAATAAAGTTAAAAAAAAGCAAAATAGCAGATATGTAATCATTGCTAGTTTTGGAAGAAAAAAGATAAAGAAGTCTAAGAGGATGTATATAATAACAAATCCAAAGAATGTGTGAATAGGGAACATACGCTAAGAACTTTTCATGAAAGAAAGATAGTTAAGAACACTCTCCTTAAAAGGTTTAAGAACAGAAGGAATGATCATCAACACTAGAAGTTTCTGAGGTTGAAGCACCTATTCATTTAAACCAAAGGGATTATCATAAAAGCACAGGTATAAAAAATATTACATAAGTGTTGACTCATATAAGCCCTTTTTAAAAAGTGTTGTGTAAACCATTATATTAAAGTTACTGGGGTCTTTTAAAACCCCACGACACAGAGAAATAAGCCAGATATATGGAAACAATGTGATGTGATCCTTACAAATTCTTACCACTCATGAGATTGTTCCCAGCAACTCTCTTTGAATTTAACCCAAAAAAATAAAGAGACGTTGGCAAGAATGTGTTATCAGAGTACTGTTTTTAGCAGTGAAAAACTGCAAATAGCTCATATATCTAGCAAGAATGAATAAGCTGAGTGTCCTATGGCATATTCATATAATGGGGCAGTCACTAAAAATGATGTGGCAGATGTAAATGCGCTGACTTATCAAGATGCTCCTACTATTAAAATAAGATGCTCATACTCTATTAAATGAAAAAAAGCTATAAAATTTGGAGTAATCCCACTTGCATTAAAAAAAGGAGGGCTGGGGATCCCTGGGTGGCTCAGTGGTTTAGCACCTGCCTTTGGCCCAGGGCGTGATTCTGGGGTCCCGGGATCGAGTCCCATGTCAGGCTAACTGCATTAGAGCCTGCTTCTCCCTCTGCCTGTGTCTCTGCCTCTCTCTTTCTCTCTCTCATGAATAAATAAATTAAAAAAAAAAAAAAGGAGGGCTACTCACTTTTGTAGTTTTACAGTTTTTAAAAGTGACACAAGCCAGCCTTTGTGAGGGGAGAGGCCTCACAGACTGTTAAGGTGGATCATAAATTGGCACAGGATTCCTGAATGGTAATTTGGCAACATGCAACAAAAGTCTTAAAAATACATCACATTATAAACTCCTTCCACTTTTAGTAACTTAATCTATAGAACTAGTACCAATGGTCACAGATATACGTATAATGTGTTCACTACATAATTGTTCACAATAGGAAAAATACAAACTGTGTAAACCTAATTGCAAAGAATGATTAAACTGCTGCACATCAATATAATGGAGAACCACAGGATACATGATTAAGTAAGAAAAGAGCATGAAATTTTAAATGTACTGTGAGTCCACTTAGTCTCTGAAGTGTACGAACATATTAATAGAAAAACAAATAGAAGTACAGCAAAATGAACAGTGATTACGTCTGGGTATTAAGATTATGGGTAATTTTATTTTCTTGTTACTCTGTATTTTCTAGAAAGAATATGTGCAACTCCTAGAGAAGCTTAAAAGCACAATAAATAGTCTTAGACAAAATAAGGCTTTAAAAAAAATCCTATGACAATGGTATCAAGGCAAAAGCTACACATACTGGACATTTAAAAATTCATTATTTTCCATTTTAGAATTTACCTCTAAGCCATAAATCCTCACTGAGAGATTCTGCAAAAGCACTTGCACCAAGGTCACCGATGAGTGTGTTGCAATTCAAAGTAATGCGCCTCAAACCAGCCATACAGTCTAGATCAGGTCTCCTGTAACGAAGACTCTCAGCCCAGATTTCTTCGTGCCTTCTCATGGTCTGATACTTCAATGATTTAACAGGATGAAATTAAGACGTTTAGATAAGGAAGCAGGGTATGACCACTGAGGATGGCTTACGCCGGAGATTTACAGACACATACCAAGTATATAACCCGAGAGATTTAACAGTCAATTCTAGTTCAGGAGTCCAGTGACCTGGGTTCTAGTATGCCAGTGATTAGATTCTAGTCACTGGGAGACCTGTGGCTGATCAGTTACATAAACTCTGATAACCAATTACATTCTAGAAACTTCATTTTCCTTATCTGCCATGTCAGGGAAGTGGTTCTAAATTCTGTATTGCTGAGGCTCTAAGTTCTATCATTCTGTCCTCCAGCGGTTTCCAAACACTTGATGGGATATCCTGCAAGTGAACTTTCTGTAACATGTATCTTATTTACTGGTAAATTATATATATATAGTTCTGTACATATACTTCATGTTTATACTTCAGTATAAACTACACAAGTACTTTTTAAACAATGCAAAAATAAATATAGAAGTTCTAATATTTTCTTCCTCTAACTGAATGGATCTCACTACTTTAGAGTATGCCACCAACTTTAGAGGCTGGCAATAGATAGACAAAGCCAGTTTGACATGCCTCAAGAAATTGATGGTTTGATTTTTAACCATAGATAAAGTCATAAAGACATACCCAGTTCTCTATATTTTAACAGGGAACACTGACTTTAAAAGAAAGAAATCTTATTACATGCTCAAACAACAAAAGACTCAAAGCTTCTATGCCAAAAGCTGGAAAAAGCTTTGGAAAAGCTTTGGGGAAAGCCTGGATGGAAATGGAAAAGCATTGATGCCATTTTTCTATTAACAATAACTTATAAAAGCAACAAGTGGAAATCACAGCAAAAGGCTTACACGGTGCTTATTATGTGCCAGGCATTATTTTATACAAACTAGTTCATTTAATCCTTATAATAAAGCACATAGGCTAAGTCATGCGTCTACAGTCACAAGCTAGGAAATCCGAGAGCTGGAATTTGATACCAGGCTATTTGGCTTCAGAATCCATGCTCTTGACTTTCTATATCTGGGGTCAATGGGCTTGTTCTATACAGGCTCAAAGGTAAATCTTCCAGTTTTGTGGACTGGAAGGTTTCTGTTGCAACCATATAACTCCATTGGTCTAGGAGGAACACAGCCACAGCCACTATGTAAGCAAATGGGCATGGCTATGTTTTAAAGAAATTATTTATAAACATCAGGTGATGGGCTGTTTTCAAGAACTAAAAATACATGAAAGTACTATTTATAATGTATTATACATTAAGTCTCTTATTCCTAGGATTAAATGGACTACCTTTCCTAAGTGGTAGAACCCCAAACTAAAAACTGGTCATATTCTTTCAACAAAACTAAAACTACAATCACATGTATCAAAAGACAAAAAAAAGATCTGCCATCTCATATCAGAATATTCATGTGCTTCAATCACATAATGTTTTCATGAAAGTTTAAACATAAAATCACCTTTAAGATCTTGGCCATGTGATCTGCTCCCTGCCATGTCAGATTACACCCCGTGAAGTTTACTGTCTTAAGAGTGATAGAGTTCTTTATACCTTGACAAATAACTAAAAGGAAAAAAAAAAAAACCATAGATACAATAAGATGAAGAGCCTATACAATCTGGTCAATCCTGACTTATTTGCTTTTCTTGAGTCTACTGGAGGTTTATAGCTGTGTTCTTAAAATCACTACCTACAATGTTCCCAGGCAACTGATGGATTGGTGCATTCTAAAATATGTCAGCAATAAAGGGCTATTGCATTTTACAGCAAGAGTTTAATTCTATTTAGATGCTAAAACTGAATATTGTGAACCTGGCAAACTTTATTCCCAACTAGCCAGTAAAGTACTATGTATCTTTTGAGACATAAGGAAAACCTAAAAAAACTTGACTCCTCCTATTTTCATTTCCAATAATATAACTCAAACTCAGTTTTTCCATTTAAATGCTAGTTATAAACCCAGTTTTATTAGATACTATGCAATATGCTAGAGCAATATAAGACAGAAGACATCAAACTTAATTCCCTCAAATTAACATGCAGCTTTCCTTACCACGCTCAGACCACTATTGGACACAGTGAACACACTAACTCTTCAGGACCCCAATGAACAATCATTTTTCTCTGTGATTACTTCTATGATATGCCCCCACAAGCACAACTGAATTTGCTGGCCTTTTATATGTTCCCACAAACATTTTGCATACATTTCCAATTTTAGTACATAATACAGTGCACAATATAAATATGACTGTATACAGATGTTTTAACAATTTAAAGATAACTTTTTTTGTCTTTACATTTTGCTATTTCCCTTCTTCATAATTATTTCTTGAAAAAGATAAACACAAAACAGAAAACATAAAATAATATATATTTGTGTGGCTTGTGGCTTAACATGATCTTAAGTTAAACTAGTTTGGAGCGTATCCAGCATAACAAACTTTCAGTGTACAAGCCAGACGAGACCAAAGTTTGAAGAGGCATAGGGGATAATCCAGAAAGAAAAGGGAGAGACAGTAATTAACATGCACGAAGGGAAATGTGAGATCATTCTGATGGGAAGAGACTTAAACAAGATCGAAACTTACTTTCTAAACCTCCATCTCCAATTGGACAATTTGCAAGGGACAGGTGTACCAAAGAAGTCGATTTATTCAATCCCTTTAATGGGGAGAAAAAGAGTTAAATTTTTTATTGCTTTAGTTTCCCCTCAAAGCAAATATCCAATGTTTGCAAGACACATTGGAGAAGGCTTACCTTTGTCAAAACAGTTAAATCTCTCTCTCTTAGCACTAGTCCATTTAGCTCCAGGTTCTTTAGAGCACTTGATGCACTTAAACAACATTTGAGAGCTTTACATAACTGGAAGGTCACATCTTTGTTTCTTATTGCAGGAACACGACTTCTGCAAACTTTACTTCGGTCAGAGCCTAAAGCAAAATTATTATAAAATACATAGTATCATATGAGAGCATCTGCTCTGTGGTGAGGTACAGAAATGACGTCTGTCCTTAAAGCCCTCTTTAAGGAGGGACACGTGTAAACTCAATATATCAGTCACATGAGATACAGAAATATAAACTGTATGTGTGCATGTTCCTATGAAAGCAAAAAGTTATATCTAAGTGATGGCTTCAAGATACCCTGAAGTTGAATCTAGAAAGAGAATGACCACATAGTCTGGGTGGGAGGTGCATGAACAGCAGAGAGCCCCCAAGTGCAAAAACATCCAAGCCTGACACCTGCTGGCCACAGGAAAAACTGCAGGTGGGGACGACTAAAGGCCAGGGTTGGTCAAAGCCAGCCTGGGACAGCAAGCCCATGGCTTTTACCTCATACATGATGAGGACCAGGGCTACCACTGGCACAGTAAGGGTGCTTCTGCGGGTTAGAAAAAGGTACCTAAGTCAGATGAATTAGAAAAAGCTCCCCTTCCTCAGGGCCAACTAGCCCCTTGGCCCTTGGCTGAGCACAGCTCAGATTTCATCCTCTGTGCACAACACAAGCTGTGCAGCCAACATACACTGATCTCGTGCCATCACAATCCATTACAAGCATTATTTTAAGCATATATTTTCATTTTAGAAGATCACTGAAGCCCAGTAGGCAGATGAACTGAGCTCAGAGGCAGCAACACCAGCTAGAAGCGGGTGAGGTGGGATGCCTACGGGGGTGCAGTCAGTTAAGCACCCGACTCTTGATTTCAGCCTAGGTCATGATCTTGGGGTTGTGAGATCAAGCCCCACATCGGGCTCCCGGCTCAGGAGTCGGCTTGATTCTTGATTCTTTCTCATCGTCTGCCCCACCCCACCACTCGTGCTCTCTAGCTCCCTCTAAAATACATAAATAAAAATTTTTTAAAAAGGGGGGTAGGGAAAGAAGCTGGTGAGGATAAAGAAGCAAACCTAGGAGGCTGAAATCTATAACCTGGGCCCACTAGGTGCAAGAGAATACAGAGGTTCAATGAAGGGATTCTGAAAAGAATGGTCTCTGTGATACATTTTTCTTACATTTAATGTGCAATGTTAGGCAAGATTAAGTACAGTGATCCTGACTTTGAGGTCCCTTTCAACTATAATTGCTTCTGATTTCTATGTTATTACTTTGGTTAAGCAAGTCCCTACAGAGGCATGGAACAGTTCAGTTCCTACACCTAAATGAGATGTAGAGAATAATCTGACGTCTCTTCACCAGGGGATACATTGAAATGTCTCCGCAGAAGAGAGAACAGATGACGTGGAACCCAGAAACCTAGGATAGGGCCAGGCACATAAAGTGTTCAGGTTTTTAAAAAATAAATCAGTAGCCATTTCCTCTTCTGGATCTTCCTGGTGTGCTGTAACCTTGTATCAGCTTATAAACACACTCAAGTGAGTCTATCTTAAAAAATATCTTTCAGGCTTAGGATTTTCTAGAACTTTGTAGGTTCCCTCAGTTTCTCCTCTACCTTCAAACCCTCCCCCATAAGGCCCAGATCTGCACCTGCAGCCTAGAGATGTCTAGCAGATACACTCACTGTATGCCCCTCAGGGCCCTCTTAAAGCATTAAGGATGAAGTGAGATCCTCTCCCCAACCCCAATCCCCTTTTACTGTGCTCTGTCTCACAGAAAGGTGCTGCTATAAATTGTTACTCAAGCTTGCTGCCCTCCTCTTCTAATGGGTCACTAGGCCCCATCCATCCCATCTCTTTCATCTCTGAAATCCAGTCCTCCTTTTCTATACTTAATTTGGGGTTCTCAGATTACAATTCACCCTCCTCCCCATCAACTGCCTTCCATAAGGAGGGCAGAGCAAGCTTCTAAACCAAAGTCCATCTCTCAGTCCTGGAGTGTCTCCCACAGCCTTTGGGATAAACATCCAACCAACCATGATAGGACAACCACGGCCCCTCCCCGGGTGGTCCCCACCAGGTTTCCAGTCTCAGCCCTCCCTTCTTCAAACTCTAAGTTCTAGTCAGTCCTGTGGTTTTGTTTTGCCATATTTTCTTGTATTTCTCCAACTTTTGCACAAGCAATTTCCTCCTGCCATTGGAGAAGCTTCCACACGTCCTCCTCAGAAAGGAGGCACCTCCTCCAAGAAGCCTTCCCTGAACACTCCCTTCTACTGTTCCGGGTTTTGCAGCACCAGAGGTCACTTCCAGAACACTGACTACTGTGCTTGTGTTTACTTGCTGCCTCCCCCAGTAGAGGTGGAGATCCTCTAGGGCAGAAGCCTTGTCTCCAGCAGTGCTTGGTGCTGGCTGAGCTCATCTGAGTGCCTGGAAACTTTACATACAAACAGTCTGCTTAATTCTTGTTTTTGGCTGTGTGTGTAAAAATTACACACTTATTTATTAAAATTCCAGTGCAGCTACCATACAATGTTATAGTAGTTTCAGGTGTACCATACAGTGATTCAAGAACTCTACACACGTACTCAGGGCTCAGCACAGTAAGCGCACTCTTATTAAACTGCCTACCTAATTCTACGAACCCATGGAAAGAGTGGTTTTTAATGCCACTTTACAAGTGTGGGGATTGTAGTGCAAAAGTAACCTGCTCAGGCCACGCAGGGTAGAAGTCTTGGAATTCAAACCCTGGGCTCCCTTCACGTCTGTGCTCTATCCACACTGTATGATGTCACTAAAGAAAAAAAATAAAACAGCGCTGTATATGACTCAAAATGAAATGAGGCAAAAGGCTGGGTGTATCCCTTCTGTCAGCCTAAATCGTTATTCGGAAAACCAGGTCATACGTGTCCAATGCTTTTTTTTTTTTTTAATTTATGATAGTTACACAGAGAGAGAGAGAGAGGCAGAGACACAGGCAGAGGGAGAAGCAGGCTCCATGCACCGGGAGCCCGACGTGGGATTCGATCCCGGGTCTCCAGGATCGCGCCCCGGGCCAAAGGCAGGCGCCAAACCGCTGCGCCACCCAGGGATCCCCGTGTCCAATGCTTAGTGACGTCCCCAGCCGTGTACTGAGTGGGTGCATCCTTGCCATCCCCAGGCACAGCGCGTCCCGTTAGCTCCGGGCCACCGCGCTGGTGGGTTCTCA
Source organism: Nyctereutes procyonoides (assembly GCF_905146905.1). Taxonomy (NCBI): domain Eukaryota; kingdom Metazoa; phylum Chordata; class Mammalia; order Carnivora; family Canidae; genus Nyctereutes; species Nyctereutes procyonoides. Next base: position 46,945,202 of record NW_026575146.1, read on the forward strand.
CCCAGGCCGCACGCCCGCTGCGCTGCACGCGGACGGCAGCACTGGACTGGGCTGGGCCGGGCCGGGCCGGCCGGCCGCGCCGCGCCGGGGCTCCACGGGGCACCGCCTCACGTCCCGCCGCGCCACACCCACTCGAGGGCGGCTGGGAGCGGGAACCACAAACCTGTTTCGCCAAGCCACGGCTGGAAGCCGCTCTTGATGGAGACCAGGGGCAGATCCTTATTAATCCTGAGCGTGCTGAGCAGCGGCGCCCAGTCCACGCCGCGCAGGCGGTCGGCGTTGAAGTCCAGCACGCCCTCCCGCAGGCAGGCGCGCACCGACGGCGGGGGCACCGAGTCCTGCAGCGCGCACAGGTACTCGTAGTGCGAGAAGAAGTCGGCCGCGCCGTCGCGGCGCAGCTTCGCCGACTCGAGCATGGCCAGCGGGCGGCCTCGGGCGACGCCGGCGGCGCACACAATGCCCGCTGGCGCCGGGGAGCGCCCGGTCGCCTACGGCGCGGCGGCTCGGACCGCAGACGCGGGGTCCCGGCCCCGGCTAGGCCTGGCCCCTCGACGCCGCGCTCCCGCGCCGCCCCCCGCCGCACGCCGCCGGCCGTTGGCGCCCGCCTCAGCGCCTTCCGCGGCGCGGGGCTGCGGCTCACGCCGGGGGGCGGGGGGGCGGGGGGCGGAGCCTGCGGGGGCGGTGCGCCGGGGCGTCAGCGCGCCCGCCGTGCGTCAGCACGCAGGCCCCGCCTCTCGCGAGGAAGGGGCGGGAGGACGAGAGGCGGGACCTTGGAGGCGAGCGAGGTGCGGAGGGTGGGCGGCTCTCCGAACTGGGGGATTGCGGAGAGGGTTTCCGGGTCGCATCCCAGTGAGAAGTGAACGTAGCAGCGCGTTTGAAAAGTGGTCTACGCTTCCGACGGGGGTCTGCGCTTGCACCGCCCGGGAGAGGACCCTGGATGTGGGATGTGCGAACGCCTAGAGTGGGTGTCCGCCGCCGTCCTTGAACGGTAATTCCCTACAGATAACCCTTCGCTTCTGTTGGTTCTGCTTCCCTCACCCGGTTGTTGGCATAGATAGTAAAGAGGTCCGTGAATTCAGGACATAATTGCTGATTGCTAGTAACCGCTTTGTTTTGTTTTCACAGTGATGGGTAACTCTCTCGTAACTAGTACTTTCTGTCTCCTAGGTATTATTATGATTTTTTTTAAAGATTTTTGTTAGAGCGAGAGACAGACGGACAGACGAGTGGGGGGAGGGGCAGAGGGAGAAGCAGACGCCCCGCTGAGCAGGGAGCCCCAGGCAGGTCTCGATCCCAGGACCCCGTGATCATGACCTGAGCTGAACAGACACGCTTAAACGACTGAGCCACCCAAGCACCCCTATTAAGCATTATTTTAAGCACTGTTTAAAATAATTTGGGGGGTTCAGTCAAGTTGAATGTATGACTTGGGCTCAGGTCATGATCTCAGGGTCCTGGGATCCAGCCCCACGTGGAGCCGGGTGGTCGGGCTCCCTGCTCAGCAGGGAGTCTGTTTGTCACTCTCCCTCTGCCTCTCTCCCTGGTCATTCACTCTCTCTTTCAAATAAATACATAAAATCTTTAAAAGTATGAAATAGGGCAGCCCGGGGGTGGCTCAGCGGTATAGCGCCGCGGTCAGCCCAGGGTGTGATCCTGGAGACCCGGGATCGAGCCCCACGTGGGCTCCCTGCTTGGAGCCTGCTTCTCCCACTGCCTGTGTCTCTCATAAATAAATAAATAAATAAATAAAATCTTTAAAAATAATAATAAAAGTATGAAATAATTTAATTTTCCTAACTCCACAGGGAATATACAATTGTATAGCCACTAAGTAAGTAGAAGTCAGATCTTTGGGCTCAGAACCTTTATTTGTATCCAGTTTCTAAAACAGTGATCGTCCTTCGTTTTACCTCTTACTCACTATACTTCACTCCTAATCCATCCTGACAACAATTATACCCAGACTTCCAACCCAACTTACCTTCCCACAGAGCCTAATGCCACTGCCATCTGCTCATCTCTAACACTGATCCTCTCTGGACCTGCTTTCAGAACAACGAGTTTGTTGGATCCAGTCACAGACCAATGTCAACCTGGTCAACAACATAGCCTGTCTTATTTTAAGTGCCTTGTAGTTCCCATTTCTTTTTTCCACTTCTTTATTTACAGCTATTCACAATGGCTCTTCCAAACTTCCTCTACTCTTTTCATGTCACCACTAGACACTGTGTCCCTGGTCTCTGACCTGAAGAGGATACCTCATATTTCACTAGGAAAATAAGTTTTTAGATGCAGACTTCTTCATCTTCTTTCCACGAACTCTGGCTGCTTTTCAATCCGTGCTTCAACATTAGTGCAGCCACCACCACTTTTTCTTCAAATCCTTTCAAGACTTCCCATTGCTCTTAGGATAAAGGCAGTCCTCCTCACAATGGTCTAAAATATTGCTACTCATTGTGAAGTCACGAACTGGCTGCTGGTTGAGAACTGTTACTGTTCTATAAGATAAGGAACTTGCTGCAGAGTGTAAATGCATAAAACATCCTGTTTAGTTCAGCAGGCAAGATTTTCTTGATAAAAGTAGCAGTGTGTTGAGTTACCTCCTAGAACAAGCTCCTTATCTCACTGTCTGCTGGCACTTTGAGTTACCTGGTCTGCAGGATAGTGCATCTCCTGGGCATGATGGGGGCGTAATCTCTGAACACTTGTCTTGCACCCTTCTCCCTTTCATTTTTCAGGAGTCCAGCCCACAGTGGACTTCTTTCAGACCTACATATTTCAGTGGTTCACTGTCCATAGCTTCTCCTCTACATGGAATATCCCCTTTACTCTGCACCTGGTTAAGGTCTCCTCATCCTTCTCAGTTCACCTGTCACATTGCCAAGGAAGTATTCCCTTACCTACTCAACTCATCAAATCCTCCTACCCTAAGCTCTCATAACACCATGTACCTGTCATTCATAGCCTTCATCACATTTCGTAGTCATTTTAAGATAGACACTTACCATATGGTCCGTGAGGAAGAAATCACATCTGTTTTGCTTACTCTTGCATCTCCAGCAACTACCACAGTTACTACATGCTTAACTGTAACACTAGTTATAATACTTGTTAAATGAACAAATGAATGTATCCAATCAATGATCAAGCCTTGGCAGTTTTTCCTTTATGGAGTCTCTCTCGTACTTCTCTCTTCTATTTGTGTTCCATTACTCTACCATTTATTGTTTTACATGTGGATTATGATGATTGCTTCAGAGAATAGTATGTCTTCCTACATTCAGGCTCTCCTTCATTTATTACACGTCCCAAGGTTCAAGGATCATGCCATTGCCCTATTCCAAACCTTCCATAACACCTATTGCCAACACAATAAAGCCCAAACATTTAAGAATGACATTTAAAACTTTGCATAATTTGGCTTTAATTTCACTTTCCAGACTGGTTTTTAATCTATGGATCTAATTATCTCTACATCTTTGCTCCCTTCCAGTGCATATTATAATGTCAAAAATTCTTCTAGTCCCTGCCCTTATGTCTCCTTCTCTGAGAAAGCTTCACTGAGAATCCAAGCAAGATATGGATCCCTTCTCTCCTCTGAACTTGCAAACAGCTTAATAGGACACATCTGGAACTGACATAAGGCATCTACATCTTATCATCCCTGCTGGTATTGAAGCTCTCTGAGAGTGAGGATACATCTCTGCGTTCTGTGCAGTTCTCAGCATGGTATTATACACATGGGTCAACCTGGTCAGTGAATATTTGGTGAATGAACCAATGAATGAAATGAGTTCTCTGACTCTTTCTCTTTTTTTTTTCTTTCTGCTTTTCAAGGTTCTGTAGTTAGTTACATTTGGATAATAGGCTGCTTCATAGCAACATAATAATCAAGCTCACAGAGTGTTGCAAATAGCTGCTAAGAGCATCCCTCTGCCACTTTAGAACAGCTTGTTCTTCCTCTCAAAGGAAGAGAGCAAGATTCTGTACTTATTAAGTGCCTTTGTTTGCTTGGCATTTAGAGACACTAGAGGCAGCCTACATTCAACGAAATGCCCATTTTGATTGTAATTTTCCCCTATGAATAGCAGCTATCCAAAGATGTTTCTGTACAATTTTTCATCCTTTTATATTCATAAAATGCATTTTAACTACATACAAGCAGAAAATAAATAGAAAGAACTCTGCTTTGAATTTGATAAAAGTTTAGGGAGATGTCTTTATGGCACATTACCAAACTTGTTTGGGGAAACTTTAGCCGTGTGAAATGTGTTGGAGAGGTGCCAAGAATTCAAGAATTCTCAAAATTTCTGAGTACACAGTTGCCTCATATATAGGCGTAGTGACAGGCATCTATCAATAACATGGAAGATAGGGATGCCTGGGTGGCTCACTGCCTGAGCGTCTGCCTTTGGTTCAAGGCGTGATCCCAGGTCCTAGGATTGAGTCCCACATCGAGCTCCCCCCAGGGAGCTTGCTTCTCCCTCTGCCTGTGTCTCTGCCTCTCTCTGTGTGTCTCTCATGAATAAATAAATAAAATCTTTTAAAAAAGTAACTTGGAAGATATTGTGCTAGTCCTCTTATGCTGTAATAATGTGGAACAAATCATCCTAAAACTTGACAACATCAGTAAGAATTTTGGTTTTGTTTTGTTTTTAATCTGGATTAGCTTTAGTGACTCTGTTTTAGCCCTCCAGATAGCTGGTTTTTCTCCATGGTTGGATCCATTTGAGGTCTGTCCCACACATCTGATTCCAGGGCCTGAATGTGGGGCACCTACTTCCAGGGCACACTCTTCTCACTTTGGCTATTGAAACACAAGAGGTGAGCCCACTTAAGCCCACTTAAGACCTCTGCTGGCATAATATCTGCTCACACAGCACTGACCAAAACTTGTCCCAGATCTAAATTGTGTGTAGAATAGGTACATATGCCTCAAGTTCGTAGATCTCACAGAATATTGCATCTTGGACAATGTTACCTTGGCACTTTCATCAACATTTGTATACTTGATAAACATTGCAGACACTTTTTCACCTTTAAGAACTTTCTGAATTTGTGTAACAATTTCTATGGGAACAGAGGAAGGTATACTTTAGAACTCAACTATTGTTATTGCATTGCTGGGAGAAGAATTGATGATATTAAGGTCAGTACAGATTAAAGATTTGAGATTCACATCTTCCTTACTAACATCAGTCTATGGAACATTCCTGGGGAACTGTGATAGTAGCTTTATATGATTTCAGTCACATGACAGTTTGCCAAAGCTGCTTAAGTAAAACATACATAATACAGTCCACCTCGCTTTAGTTTTCCCCACCACTCCACAACGTATCATCAAAGGGGTACCTAATAGTTAAACAGAAACAGAAACTGAAAGAACTCATTGCTAGCTTACCTGCTTGACAAGAAATATTAATGGAAGCACATCAGTTGATGTCAGACTCAAATCCATAAAGACAAAACAAGACAAAGAATTCCAATCAAAGTAATGATGTAGGTAATTCTAAAAAAACAACATAAATTCACATTTCTCTATTCCTTATACCTAACATATATGGTATGTTTATATTTCGATTATTGTGCATACAACAGATAGAAATGTTGTATATCTGACAACATGGACAAAAGAGGCAGTGAGAACAAAGCTGTGTTAGAATAAAAATGATGCTAAATCATAACCTGAATCCATAGGAAGAAACGAGGAGAACCAGAAATGGTCAATAAACAAATTAACCTAACAAACTCTATTAATATTAATTTGTTCTTATTTCTTCTCTCAGCTGCTTTGAAAGACATAACATTTTTTATGGTCATACTTATAACAATGTATTGCTGAATATGTAACATATAAATGTAATGAAAACAAAAAAAGATGAGGGATGAGAGGAACATAAAGGTATAGTTTCTATATCTGACTAGAATGAAGTTAGTTTACTTTTTTCTTAAGATTATTTATTTATTTATTTGAGAGAGGGAGCATACACAAGTGGCAGGGAGGGGCAGAAGGAGAAGGAGAAGCAGATTCCCCACCTAACAGGGAGACCAATAACATGTAGGACTCGATCCCAAGACCCTAGGACCATAACCTGAGCCGAACCACGGCACTCAGACACTTAACTGACTGAGCCACCCAGGCACTCCTGAAATGAAATTTATATTGGAAGTAGCTTCTGAAAAAAAAAAAAAAAAAAAAAAAAAAGGAAGTAGCTTCTGATAAAATGTAGATTGTAAGCTCCAGAACAGCCATAACTAAAAAAAAAAAAATTGATAATAAATGGAATTAAATGTTGCACTAAAAAATGTCCATTTGATATATAAGGAGGCAATAAAAGAAGAATAGAGGAACAACAACAAACCCAAAAAACATGAAACATACAGAAAACAAAAGGTAAAATGACAGACATCTATGTTTCCTATGTATCCTACCATATCAATAATAAAATTAGATGTGAATGAATGAAACAATCAATCAAAAGGCAGGATTAACAAACTGAATAAAAAACAAAAAAGATACTGTCTACAGGAGATACTCCTTAGATTTAAAGATATAAATATGTTCAAAATAAAAGATGAAAAAAATGTACATCGTGTAGATAGTAACTAATAATGCTGTAGTGGTTATACAAATACTAGACAAAACAGACCTTAAAGCAAAACAACAAAAAAAATGATATAAAGAGGGAGATTTTATGGTGGGAAAAGGGTCAATCTATCAGGAAGACATAAAAATTATGAACACATACAAATCATAAGAGAACTTCAAAAAGCAAGAAGATGATACCAAGATACATGAAGAATTAGAGAAATAGAGAATTCAACAATATTAGTTGACGACTTCATTACCCCAGCATCAACAATGGATAGATCAAGTTGGCAGAAGATCAACAAGTAGATAGAACACTAGAACCACACCATAAATTACTAGACCTAACAAAGCGTGTTAACACTCAACCCAACAAGACTTAAATTTACCTTCTCAAGTGATATGAAGCACTCCATGGTAAATCATGTTCTAGGCCAAAGACAAGAGATTGAAAACCATATACACTGCAAATGGGAATGTAAAATAGTGCTGTCATTTTACAAAACAGTTTGACAATTTCTCAAAATGTTGAACATCAGAGTTACTTTGTGACCCCGCACTTCCACTACCAGATAGATACTCAGCAGAAGTAAAAACTTAGGTCCACCCAAAAACTTAGGTGAATGTTCATAAAAGCATATTGATAATATCAAAAGGTGGAAATAACCCAAATGTCACATTATTGATCAATGAATAAACAAAATGTGGAATATTCATACGATGAAATATTTTTCAGCTATAAAAAGGAATGAATTATTGGTACATGTTACAGCATGGATGAACCATGAAAGTATTATGCAAAAGGAAAGAAGCCACTCACAAAAGACCACATATTGTGTAACTCCGTTTATTATGAAAAGCCCAGAATAGGCAAAACTAGAGACAGAAAGTGATGAGTGGTTGCCTATGGTTGAGAGGGTTGAGGAGAATGGCAAAACGCTACTGATGTGTCTTGAGTTTTTTGGTGGGGGGATAAAAATCTTCTAAAATTGGATTTTGGTGATGGTTGCACAACTCTCAATCGCATTGAATTGCTTACATTAAATGGGTGAAATTATGGTAAATTATGTATTATAAATTATATCTCAAAGCTGTTAAAATTATAAATTTTAACATAATTATAATTTTATAAATTAAAATATAAATATAAATTTTATTTTTAGAAATTTGAAAATTCATCCAAAATTACAATTTCTTTAAAAATGCAATAATTTTCTTTTATTTTTTTAAATAATTTTCTTTTAAAATGCAAAAATGAAATATTAACAATAACCCAAGAAAGAAAAGAATATCTAATAACTCTAATTAGATACCTTAACAGAAAAAAATTTCCAGGGATAAGTGGCTTTCTTGGTAAATTCTTTAAAATACTTACAGAAGAAATAGCAGCAATTTTAGTTAAAAATCTTCCAGGAAACAGAAATAAAAGAATACACTATTCAAATCCTTTTTTAAAAAAATGAGGCCAGCATAAGCCTCAGACCAAAGCTGAAAAGAACATTACAAGAATGGAATCACAAGCCAATTTCTCTTCTGAACATGCTTGCAAAGATTGTAAACAAAAGCACAAACTGTATCCATGGTATGTAAAACTAAAATACATCCCAACTGAATTGGTTTTATTCTGGTAATGCAAGGTCAGCTTAGTATTCAAACATAAAACAGATCTCAGGAATAAATTGAAATGGAAAGAATTCATTTAAAAAAGAAGTCAATAAAAAAAAAAAAAGCCAATCGGGAGACATACAAGAGTGAATAAACACAATAGATAATGCCTTATGAAAAATAGATGAAAAATATTCCATAAATTATGGAATATTCTAAAATTTTAAAATATAGAAAGCAGTTGAAAAAGATTCAAGAGAAAAAAAAGAAAAATATTCAAGAGAAGGTGACAAATACTGAACATAGGAAAAAAATTAAATATACAAATGAGAGATGTACCTAAAGAATAAAACCAAAGCAAGGAAATAGAACAAATCTAACAGTATAATTTAAGAACTTTTCTGAAATAATAGTAATAGTAAAAATAATACTAAAAGAAACTGTGTATTGAACAAGTACATTACATACCTGAGAATAGTAAGTCAGAATGATCAACACCAATGTGTATTTATTCATGAGACACACAGAGAGAGGCAGAGACATAGGCAGAGGGAGAAGTAAACTCCCTGTGGGGAGCCTAATGTGGGACTCGATCCCAGGACCCCGGGATCATGATCAGAGCCGAAGGCAGATGGCTCAACCACTGAACCACCCAGGTATTCACCAAGGTGTATTTTAGAGAAATTTTAGACCTAAAATGGGAAATTGGAATTTTAATCCTAACAGAACTAACTTAACTATAAAGGGCACAGACTGTTGACCTATATGCAAGAACTCAGGGTATCTTGATTCCATGAACCCTTCTGAAGGAAACTATTAAAGAAAGAGTATCACACAGCCAAAATGACTGGAGACCATCAATGTAAGTACTGCTAGTGAGCATTAAGTGTAGTTACTGCTTATAGAATGAGAAGTAAATGAGGGTTAAACAGGAAAGAATACTGTATGCAATGGTTGTTTGCTCTGGCAATATAGGTATCAATCCTATAAATGACAGACTGAGCAAACACCAAATGAAGTTAAAACTGTTTTCAAGCATTGTTTATATTAAAAATAATATAGAACATGCAATTCTAAGTCTGTTCTGTGAGTAATATGGAATGGAACAAATGAGAAAGCATTGAAAAAATAGGATTATTTTTTAAAAAGATTTTATTTATTCTAGGGAGAGAGCGTAGGGAGAAGAGCAGAGGGAGAGGGACAAGCAGACTCCACACTCAATGGGAACCCAATGTGGGCCTCGCTCTCAGGACCCTGAGATCATGACCTTAAATCAAGAGTCAGACACTTAACCAACTGAGCCACCCAGGCAACCCTGGAGTATTCTAGTTATAACATCTGCTGTGAGTTAGGGAACTAGGGTTCTCAGGATGGAGGAAGTAGAATACAGAGATAATATAGAGGAGGTTAGTAAAAACTGCAGTGCTCAATTAGAATTATCTGTAATTAATAAGGCATTTTATCTATATATATTTTTAAAGATTTTATTGATTTGAAAGACAGCATAGTGCACAAGAGGGGGCGGGGCAGAGAGAGAAGGACTCTCCACTGAGCAGGGATCCTGGCTCAGGGGTTGATCTCTGGACCCTGAGATCATGATCTGACCTGAAGGCAGGCACTTAACCAGCTGAACCACCTAGGCACACCATTTTAACTATATTTATACAGACCTATGTATTTAGGGCTGTGTCTATATCTATACATTTATATATACTATATACTATCTATGTATATAATTATATATGAAAAATGTGTTATATATATATGTGTCAAACACACACACACACATGTATCCTATCTCTATTGAATAGGCCTAGAACTGATGACCAACCTAGTAGCAAAAAACATCCATAGGGCCCAGATTATGGTCTTGAAATAGTTTAATTAAAGTCTGTGGTGCATTTGTGTGAAATGAACTTGGAAATTTTTGTGATACCAAATAACAAGGAAGTTTTTTTTCAAAGAGTACTGGCCACTTCAGAAGGACCCCGGGGCCAAATGTTAAGAGGCTTTCTGCAGATAATGGAACAGTTTGAACTTCAGTAGGATAATAATTACAATGAATTGAAAGCCATCAACTACATTTAAATCCATGGGTTTCTATGGATACCAAAAAAAGTCAACTTATGAGGATAATTGGGAAAAAATGCATTATAATAAAAACTGATTTTTTTAATGGTAGAGGTAGAATTGGGTGGGGTGAGAGAATAACCAAGTTTTTATCCTGCCTTTCCATTGTGAACTGTATCAGTGTGCCCCCAAATTGTAGACCGGGCGATAGAACTTCATAAAACTATTTCTGCCAATAAGTGGAAAAGAAGTGATCAAGTTAGAATATAATTTTTCAATCTCCGATGAGTTTATGCTGGACTCTAGCAGAATTCAATTTGGAAACGCCTGCATTCTTCAGCAGATAAATTGAAGGGCAGTAGAAGGATGGAAAGGTGACTTACAGAGTAAAAGAGAAAAAGTCGTTATTTAAAACAGCAAAACTAAACCATGCTTTCTAGGGATACAAACTTGGATGATGAATTTATAAAGAAATTTGAGGATAAGTCAATTATAAAATGAGGAAACTGATTACTTTTGGGAAGAAAGAAATTATAATTGAATCAGAACACAAGGAGCGGCTTCAGGCAAAGTTCTATTTCTTTAATTCGGTGGTGATTACAAGGGTATTTGTCTTATAATATCATTTGGCTATTTATTTGCTTTTTGTGGTTTCTTGACTGTGACATTTTATAACAAAAATGTTTTAAAAAAATCAAACACCTAGGAATAAATATAACAAAAAGTTGAGGAAAACTCTACACAGAAAACTAAAAAGCTTTAGTGAGATAAATTAAATCAGATTTAAATAAATAAATCATTGGTCATTGTTTGCATGATTCAAGTGATCTCCAAACTTTCTACAGATTCAGTGCAGTAGGAATTAATATCTCTTCTGTGTGTGTGTATGTGTGTCTGTAAATTGACAAGCTGAATCGAAAATTTATATGAAGATTCTAAGGCCACTCATAGTAAGATATGAAAAAGAACAAAGTTGGAGGACTATATGTCAGACAACATGACTCATTAAAGTTATAATTAAAACAATGTGGTATTGACACAAGAATAGAAATAGAGCAATGGAAGAGAACAGCAGGTTTGGTCCCTACCCAGGTAGATAAGGTCACTTCATTTATGACAAAGGTGGCAATACAATGGACAAAGGATTTTTTTCAGTAAATGCTTATGTGTCATTTATGGAAAGAAATTGATATTGATCCTTATATCACTCCATATACAAAAGTCAATTCCAGTTGGATTATTGATCTAAATGATCAACAAAATGATCACTGAAGAGTGAAAAGGCAAAGCAAAGAATGAGAGAAGGTCTTTTCAATATTTACCTGTGACAAGAACTTGGTTCCAGAAAAATACTTGAATCCAGAAAAATACAGACAACCCAACAGAAAAATAGGTAAAGCTTGAACAGGTACTTCACAGAATAAAATATCCAAAATCACTAAAAAAAAAATCCATGACAAGGTACTCATCCTAATGAGGGAAAAGAAGAGTAACTTAGTTAAAAATTTGAAACAAATTAATTAACCAGGGAAATGAAAACAAAATTAAAACCACAATGGGATACCGCTGAGCTGATGAGGATGTAGAGTGGCTGTAACTCCTATGCACTGCTGGTGGGAGAGAAATCAATATCTGCACTTTAGAAAGTGCGGGCTGTAGCATGGAAAGTGTAGGTATGTGTAACCTAAGGATCTAGCAATTGTACACCAAGCATACACTCAGCACGTGTGTGTGTGTGTATATATATGTTTATATCTAGATGTTGTTCCAAGAGGCATGCAGAAGTATGTTCAAGGAAGCACTATTTATATAGCCCCAAACTAGAAATAACCCAAATGCCTATCAAGAGCAGAATAAATGGTAACTTCATGCACTAAAATACAATGAAAGTGAATGAACTCTTTGAGCAAAAATATGGTCAAATCACAAATTTAATGTTGAGTGAAAGAAGCCAGACATAAATGAATACATACCATATATTAGTTATCTGTTGCTCCATAACAAATTACCACAGCATTTAACAGCTTAAAACATACATTTAATTTATCTCCGTTTCTGTGGCTCAGGAACCCAGGTGTGGCTTAGCCGGTGCCCCTGCCTCAATGCTGTAATTTAGGCTGTCATCTGGAGCTGTCATCTTGTTTGAAAAGTGAACTAAGGGAGGATCCACTTCCAACTGTGCTCATTTGGGTCTGGACAGGATTGCTTCTTCCAGTCCATGACTGGACTGAGGGCCTCAGCTGTTCCCTGGCTGGGGGCTGTGACTCCTTGCTGTAGAGTCTCTGATAGTGCAGTTCATGACATGGCAGCTGTCTTCTATTAGAGGGATCAAGAGGGAGAACAAGGCAGGACATTTGTACCCTCATCTTGGAAGTGCAATCCCTCATTTTGCAATATTCTGTTGTTAAAAGTAAGTCACGAGTACCAGCCCAAACTCAAGGGGAGGAAATTACACAAAGACATCAATACCAGGATATAGAGATCATTGGAACTCATTTTGAAGTTGCTTACCACCATTTTTGAAGTTCTGAAACAGGTGAAATAACTCCATGATGATAGGAATCAGAATTGAGGCGCTGTGTCCCTACACAGGTGCCCTTCTTCTGACTGCATGTTACATTTCTACTTTAATATTTACTTAAAAATAAAGAGTTAATTTTCTTCCCTACAGGCTCATCCTGCTTATAAACAATTTCATTGTCCCTAATCATGTCTCTCCCCTTCTCCTGGGCCAGGCAGTAAAATGCAAACCCAAGTTTATACTCTGCCACTTAGAAGCTAACAATTTAGCAAAAGTGCAGGCAGCATTGTGTTTGGACAAAATATGGGTTGAGGGGTCAAGATTAAATTTTATTTTATTTTTTTTTTAATTTTTTTAAATTATTTATGATAGTCATACAGAGAGAGAGAGAGGCAGAGACAAGGCAGAGACATAGGCAGAGGGAGAAGCAGGCTCCATGCACCGGGAGCCCGACGACGTGGGACTCGATCCCGGGTCTCCAGGATCGCGCCCTGGGCCAAAGGCAGGCGCCAAACCGCTGCGCCACCCAGGGATCCCAAGATTAAATTTTAAATCCAGGTTTCACCACTCTGGTTGTGCGACCTTGGTCTTTATTTTCCTCATCTGTATTTGTGGTGTGCATCGGAAGATTGCATGGCAAACTAATAACTGGAGGGGCACCTGGGTGGCTCAGTGGTTGAGCATTTGCCTTTGGCTTAGAGTGTGATCCCTGGGGTCCAGGGATTGAATCCTGCATAGGACTCCCTGCAGGGAGCCTGCTTCTCCCTCTGCCTATGTCTCTGCCTCTCTGTGTCTCTCATGAATAAATAAATAAAATCTTAAAAAAAAAGCCCTAATAACTGGAAATCATACAATATACATCTATTGTAAAATGACTTAAGTTCCTCCAAAGACTCATAATGGCTTCTTAAAAAAGATTTTATTTATCTACTTATTTATATGAGAGGGGGTGAGAGACCTTGTGGATGATTAGGGGCAGAGGTAGAGAATCTCAAGCAGACTCCTTGTTGAGCTCAGAACCCATCGTGGGACTCAGTCCCTCGACCCTGAGATCATGACTAGAGCTTAACTGACTGAGCCACTGAGGCTCCCTTCATAATGGTTTCTAATTGCAACATCTGTACAATTTCCTCACATTACTATGGGCTTCGTGGTCAGGTTGGCCTGACTCCCAGACCTCTGCTCCTCCTCACCCAGGAAGAACATATCTGAAACATTCTCTTAGGTTTAACTTCAGGTAGATTGCTCTACTTATCCCCACACATCTTCATCCTACAGCAGTGATCCTCTCTCGGTCAGCCTTAGGGAATATACCCACACACAGATCCAAAGAAGATACTTGCTTTATTTTCTCCTCAGGTTTTTTTCCTTTAGGAATTACTGCTTAATCAACAGGGAAGTAGTTGAAGGAATTACACCCATATCTATTTTATGGAAGTTTATGGGGCCAATAAAATATCTAGGAAATTTGTGTATGTTGATGTAGCAAGGTATCCATGATACATCCTAAAGTGAAACAGGCGAAAAACAGGACAGTCAGACAAGTACCATGCCCACTAGAATGTAAGGTATGTGAGAGCAGAGACCAAGTCCGTTTTATGTATCTGCAGCATCTAGTGGACACACAGCATAAATACTTGTGGACTGAATGTTAGAGCACAGAAAATGACCTGAACACAGGTCGCCTTGCTATCAGGGTTACCCCTCTCTGGAAGAGCACTTTTTGTTCGCCACATTTCTGATATTTCAAATAGTTATATTAGAATGTATTTATGTTTTATGCTTTCCAGCACCTAAGGTGCTTGGCCCTCCAGCAGTCAGCACCTGTGTCTCTTTGTTGCTTGCTATAGTGACTTCAGGCTACAAGAAACAGCTTTGCTTGTGGTGTGGGGAGCCAGACATGGCTGCTCATTCATGTTCCTCTCCCCACCCAGCTTTTAACAAACAACTGTCATAAGGAGTCTGGATCCCACAGCCTAGCCCCTGATTGGACAACTCGAAAGCATGCATTTTGATTCTGTGCAGCTCCCCTGTGATTCACCCTAAATGACTTCCCTGGTTTCAGGGGACTTCACTTGAAATTGTACTTTCTGGCCTCCTTCCAGCTCTAGCTCTCTTGGATTGTCCTAGAACAGTTCCCCCTCTCCAAGTCTGCTTCTAGGGACTCAAACTAAGTCACTTGTGTAATTAGAAACCATAAAAACAAGTAGTGCCTATTAGAGGATGAGGCAGATGACCTCCTCACCTCAAACTTGTCACTCTCTATAGCTTTAAATTAATCATAAAATGTGTCCAGGCACAGCTCCGTAACTGACAGGGCCCAGGGCAAAGTGAGAATGTGAGGTCCTTTGTTTGAAAAGCAGGAAAAAAGTAGTGTTAGCAGTACTGAAATATAAAAGTTTTTCCTTTTTCCCAAAGTCTCAACTTGTCAGGGTATTTTTTATTTGCTATTGACTGTTGTTCTAAGTAAAGAAAAATTAAAATTTTGCATGATTAGCATGAATTTTTTTCATTCACCTTTATCTTGTGCAATGTGAGTTTTAAGCTCAAAATAAGAGCTTTTCACTTCAGTGCAGAATAACCAAATTACACAATTTATCCTTTATAGATTGTATACGCATATGTATTTTTCTTACCTATGCTATGGAAATGCTGCACAAAATGAACTCAGCAGTTTTAATTTAACTTTTCAACATGTACACTTTCTCCCCTGATTCCTACCTTCAGCTCCATGTTGTGTGAATAAGTACTGAAAGGAAAAAGAACTGTGGGTTGCCCCATCTTTCCTTCTGTGTCATCATTTCTGGGGTAAGCGATTGGCTCATACAGGGAGTAAATGAATAAGGAAGGCTATGATAGGTTCCTTGGTCGTTGATGTTTCTTAGAACTCCATCGCCATCCCTGTGTCCAAAGGACCTTGATGAGAATGTAAAGCACAGCCTCCTGCTTACTCAGATGTCCAAGTAATGTGTTTCGAGTCTTGCTGAACTGCCCCCACTGCAGGTCCACCTGCATGCTGCGTACATGGAACATCCTGACTGTGTTTGAATGGGGCAACAGGGACAGTGGACATGCCACTGCTTGGGCTACTCTTCTTACATGCATACTCTGTTGTCCCATAGACTTCACTTAGAGAACATGAGCAGAACGATACAATCAATTTTAAGACAGATGAAGGTAGAATATTAAACCAAAATAGGGGCTCTTCTAAGTAGGGGACCCTGGGTGACTGCTCATGAAGGGAGCCCTGGCTGGAGCACAGAGGTAAGTAAGGCCTAGGTCTTGCTCAGTCCTGTGGGCAAAAACCCCACACATCTCTTGGTTGCTGGTGTGGCAGACTTCAGGGCAGCTAAGGCTACTGTGTTGGCACAGCATTCTTGTTTCAGCACCTTAAAATTTTTTATTTAAGACCATCTTTATTTTCTTTTGAGCTGAGTAGGAGATTCAAACGTATATTTGCTCCAGTTTATCCAGCATTTGGTATTTTGTGATGGAAGGGAACTTCTTGTTAAATTCATGGAAATGGACATCAGAGTACATTTTTTATCTACTTACAGATTTCACAACCATCCAAGTCTATTTCAGATTTCACAAACCCCTGATGAGTACTTGTTTTTATTGGATGTTTCTTTTTTAAATTATTCTATATTTTATTTGTTTATTTGAGAGAGAGAGAGAGAGAGAGAGAGAACACCTGACACAGGGCTCCATCCCAGGACCCTGGGATCATGACCCGAGCCTAAGGCAGATTGGTTAACTAACTGAGCCTGCAGGCACCCCAGTAGTTTTTTTTTTATCCCTGGTTCTCTGAAATTTCCTCTGGATCTGCCTGACTGTGGATCTTTTCATTTTTTGTTCATGATACTCAGTGGTCTCTTTATATTGAGAAGCTTAGTCCTTCAGTTCTGACTACACCACAGGATATGCTTATAAAATAATTTTTCTCTCTTCTCCCTTCTGGAGGACCACTCAGTTGGATTCATCTTCTTGGGCCAAACCTCTAGTTTCTAATCTTTTCAATATCTTTTGTCTTTTAATTCACTTATTTGGGACATTTCTTTAAAGATTGTTTTCTGTTTAACCTATGAATGATTTTCCTTTTGGAACTTATTTCTGACTTCTAAGCATACATTTTTGTGCTATGGCATTCAATTTTATGATATTATACTCATGTTTCAAATATGCAGTATTTTTTGTTACTTCCAAGGGTATTAATAGTATAGTTTCATTTTATAGTTTTTTTCAGCTTCCTTTATTATCTCCTTTTCTTCTAAGTTCTATTATTTGTGTTTTTAAGTCTCATGTTTTAGATTTCTTTTTTTGTATATTTTTATTGGAGTTTGATTTGCCAATATATAGCATAACACCCAGTGCTCATCCCATCAAGTGCCCCTTCAGTGCCTGATACCAAGTCACCCCATCCCCCCGCCCACCTCCCTTTCCACCACCCCTTGTTTGTTTCCCAGAGTTAGGAGTCTCTCATGATCTGTCACCCTCACTGATATTTCCCACTCATTTTCTCTCCTTTCCCCTTTGTTCTCTTTCACTATTTTTTATATTCCCCAAATGAATGAGACCATATAATGTTTGTCCTTCTCCGATTGACTTACTTCACTCAGCATAATACCCTCCAGTTCCATCCACATCGAAGGAAATGTTGGGTATTTGTCGTGCAGGTGTCCTGCCGTTTGACTGCAATGTTTTAGATTTCTCTTAAGTGTATGGTGAACTTAGAATTTCTGCCCATCTTTAGAAATAAGACCTTAAATATATGGAGACTCTGTGCACAAGTATATTTTACCCCAGAGAAGTTGTGTGGAGAGCTTCTTTTTGGGATTTGACACTCAGATATCTGTATCTGGAGGGCTTTTCTCTGGAATTTAAATTTTTTCATGGGTAAGACGCACTGATCTCGTGCCTTGGTTTCTGAAACTGACTGCTGAAGGTTTTGAAGCTGTGGTGGGTGCTTAAGGTATGTGGTAAGAGGGGGGCTTCCATTCTGAAAGCACTTTCAGGCAGTCGCTGTACCTCACACCACACTCTGCTTTATTTGGATCCCTGAGCTCAAAGGCTGTTCAGTTCCACTTCTCCAGTGATTGATCACCAACGCTCCACTCTCCTTGAGGCAGAGTGCAAGGATGGGGAAGAGGCAGAAGGAAACTAATTTGGTTGTTTACTGATGGATAGAAACTAAGGAAGGGGAGGAGATCTAACTACCCAGATCTATAACCAATCCCTTGTTTTTAGGCTCCCTCATTCTTCCTTATTTCTTTTGGCATCTCTGATAAGTCACCTGGTACTTTGTGGGTAATATTTTGAAACATTGTATTTGGAAATAATTGCAAACTTTACAAAAGTTGCATGAATTCCTCTATTATCCCTTTACTCTGTCTCTATATTAATCTCTTTCTTGAGTATTTGACAATAAGTTGTGTATATCATGGTCCCTTTCCCGGAGTCCTTCAGAATGTGTTTTCAAAATAGACTTCTTTACATACCCACATTAAACTTACCTCCTTTAGGAAATCTACCATTAATATAAATTTTATTTAATCTCCTACCATTCTGTCAATTTATCCAGTAATGTCCTTTTTTTTTTTCTTTTTAGAGAGAGAGAGATTGAGCACACATGCATGAGGGAGTTGGGGGACGAGAGAGGGGCAAAGGGAGAGAGGGAATCCTAAGCAGTCTCCATGCGCAGTGTGGAGCATGATGTTGATCCCATAACCCTGAGTTCATGACCTGAGCCAAAATCAAGAGTCGGATGCCTAACTGACCGAGCCACCCAGGTGCATCCCAGAATTCCTTTATAGCATTGTTTTTCCTCAGGTCCTGGATCCAGCAAAGATCGCACAGTTATTTAAATATCATGTCTCTGTGGCTTCCCCAGATTTAAAACCCCCAGCCTTCCCTTGTCTTTCAGGACATTGACATCTTTGAGAAATACAGGTGATGGACCATTCCTATAGCCATTTCTTCTCATGTGGAAATTTTCCTTCTGGAGCTAAGCTATGTTTAATCTCTGAAGGACACTTGAAAACTGGGGTACTGGAACTTTTGGGTTTGTTACAGCCACAATCAGGCCATTAATGCCAAAGCCAGAGATGTTAGCATGTGTGTGGAAATTTGCTAAGAATCATCTTACACTGAAGGGAGAGGAGAGAAGAGAAGGTGTGTCTTGAAGGGTAAGTTCTTTGGAGGATGGCTGATTTTGTGGGAGAAAACAGGCAAAGAGCCTTCAACCTATGTGGAAGGGAAAGGTTTGGGTATCCTAATTGTGGCTGATCCATGAAAATTAGCAGGAGAACTGAGGAAATTAAAGCAAAGTAACGATATGGTGCTAGATTTCAGCAGTGTAAAATCTGAAGGAAGTTAGAGGCATCACAGCCCCTGGGGAATGAGAAGAAGCCACTAGGTGCAGAGCTGTCAGGGATGCATCTCCAGGCTTTGTTCACTTCCTGCCTAATACCCACTCTCTCCCTGTGAAAAGGTGCTTATCAAAGACCTGTTTTCTCTCTATCTCAACCTCAGTGAGTCTCGAGCATCTAGTGATGACACAGGTAGGATAAATGTGTGCAGTAACCTCAGCTATCTCTAGTTGGGTACTGTAGCCCAGATGAGGTGAAGGGGTAGTCTCCTATCTCCCCTCTTGTGGACCCCAACAGGAGGATGCCAGAGGATGAGGAGAAGGGAAAGTGTCACCAGAACTGCAAGAAGAAGGACGTTCCAGAGTTGAGCAGGAAATATTTATGTCTACAAGTAGCACTTAGGCCACTTTACTCCTCCCAATGAGAACTGGATTCAAGCTGCGAACATGATGGATATCGCCTCCTGACCTGGTCCAGCTCACCTGACTGGCTGCCCTTGATAACCATACAGTGATAACCATGAGTACTGAAGGGTCTCAGGGACAAGAACATTTTGTTGAAAACTTGTCACTGTTCTGCATTCTAGCAAAGGTAGCTACTGTCCAGTGACTACAGATCTGGTGAGCTTTGGGGGATGGTGTGTGTTGTAGTGTGAGTGTTGCCCTGGCTGTGGCTGGGAAGCTTGGGGCAAGGCCTAGGAGTTGGACCTCTTGTGTCTGGAGTGGTAAACTGTCTGAGAACCCACCTGCACTCAATCCTAGATCCCCTGCTGCTGGGTTTCTTCTCAGAGAGGAGACCCTCTGCACAGAGTCTTTCCATGATGCCTGGCTTGGTGATTTTATGTAGGACAAAGGCATCACTGTCCATCTGTGATGGGAGTGTTCCTGGTACAGCCACACTTGAAGGAACTTGGGGGAAAATGAAACAGAGAATGAAGGGAGGCTTGATGGATGTTTGAGTTGGAAAGAATGAAAAGATAGAAGACTGAAGAAGCAGATTGGATGGAATTGGAATGTCCCGTCCCTACTCAACCCTGGCTCTCATCTACCCTCTTCTCCACCCACCCCCAGCCTGACACAGGCCACAGGCACAAAAGCCTGATCAGGTAAGCGTGCAGCACTTAGGTCAAGTGTTGCTCTGGCTGTCGCTGGGAAGCCTGGGGCAAGTTCCATGTTCCCTTCCAGAGCTTTGCTAGCCTCTACCAAAGGTGGAAGTCTATTTATCTTTCCCTTAAAGTTGGATGGGACTTCCTGGCTGTTTCAGTGAATGGAACGCAGCAGACACTAGTGTGTTCCTTTTTTAGGGTTGCCATACCAAAATATCTGGGTGAATTAAACAACAGAAATGTATTCTCTTACATTTCCTAAGCATAGAATTCTGAAATCAAGGCATCATCAATATTGATTCCTTTTGGAGAACTCTAAGGGAAAGTCTGTTCCAAGTCTTTTTCCTAGCTTCTGGTGATTGCCAGAAAATCTTGCCATCCTTGGCTTGCAGATGCATCATTCCAATTTCTGCTTCCATTGTCACATGGCAATCTTCTTTGCATGTGTCCCTGTCCAAAATTTCCTCTTATTTTAAGGACAGCAGTCTTACGACCCCATCAAGACGCTTTTTTTTTTTTAAGTAAGGCTCCACACCCAACATGGAGCCCATTGTGGAGCTTGAACTCATGATCCTGAGATCAAGACCTGAGCTGAGATCCAGAGTCAGATGCTTAGCCTACTGAGCCACTTAAGTGCCCAAGACCCAGTTTTTGAATAATGTCACATTAACTGGAACTGGGGGTTACAACTTGAACATGTCTTTTGAGGGGACACAGTTCAACCCACAAGAGTGAGGTTAAGTGATTTCTAAGTATAAGTGATAAGAGGCAATCCAACTACTGTCTGGATCTTTTGCTCTAAGGTTATTCACCTTTGGAACCCAGCCACCATTTTGTGAGGAAGCCCCAGACACAAGAAGAGGCCACATTTGAGTGTTCTGGCTGCTAGCCCCAGCTAAAATTCCAATCACAGAATCACCAGTCACCAGTGAAAAGGCCTTCAGATGGTTCTAATTTCAGCCTTTGAGCTGTGCTACCTGATACTGAGATGAACTGTCTCTACTGACCCCAGTCAAAATTGCAGATCCCTGAGCAAAATAAATGTAGTTGGTCTTTTAATCCATTAAGTTTTTGTTGTTGTTATTGTTGTTGTTTTGTTTGTTTGTTAATCATTAAGTTTTAGGGTAGTTTGTCACACAGTGTTAAATTACTGGAATACCACCAAATGTCCTCTGCCCTACTTGA
Organism: Nyctereutes procyonoides; assembly: GCF_905146905.1. NCBI lineage: Eukaryota > Metazoa > Chordata > Mammalia > Carnivora > Canidae > Nyctereutes > Nyctereutes procyonoides. Next base: position 46,966,645 of record NW_026575146.1, read on the forward strand.
GACATCTGAATCTTCTGTGCTGGAATAAGCCTCTTTAATGAAAATGTGGCCTTGGGATATGGCTGTGAGTTTGTTTTGGGTTTATCATCCTTCTTTTGACACAGATGAAGCAGGCTGACAATGATAGATAGATAGATAGATAGATAGATAGATAGATAGATAGATAAAATCTGTTTCAGTGTGTCTTAAGTAAAATGTAGCCATGTATTTAACGGTTTTATTACTGACTTTGCTTGTGAGGCATCTCTCCCACCCTTGGAGTTCCAATAATTGTCATTGAAGTGTAGCTCTGATGCTTACTAGTTGTGTGATCTGAGCCAAATTACTTAAACTCTTCAAGCTTTAGTGTCCACGTCCATAAAATGGGCATAGTGATACCTACCTCCTTTATGTAAGCTTGTAGCTCAAAGTCTGGCCCATTGTAAGTATTCAATAAGAAAAAGGTGACTGTTTTGATTGAAAGTTAAAATGTTTAAAAAATTTTTCTATGTGAAATAATCTTGTTGATGGAGGTCGTACAAATTTGTAGAACATATCCATAATTTGTACCTAACTGTAAGACTATACTACTTTGTAGTCACAATTCTTCAGGATCAAATAAAGGACAGTAAATACTTATTACAGCAATATAGTCGGTGTTGCTACAACTCACAAGGACAGATTTATTAAAATTGGTGGCACTAAGCCAAGAGTGACTATAAAATTGACATGTTGAAAAGAGTTTTTCCCACTAGCTGCAGCCCCCTTACAAAAAAGAGAAAAACCTACATCAAATGCTTGGGAAATTCTAATTGGTTTCTCTTTTCTGATGGCAAGATTTATCCTATTAGAAACACACATGGCATGAGACTGTGAATTTTTGGTGGGATGAGTTTGAAGACTACAGGATTAGGTAGATTTGGGGGGAGCATTTAATTGGCCCTGGAATCTCAAGTGGGAGCCAAGCTTAATGCTTCCAACACATGCTGTTTTTATATGTGAGATTCTATTTTGGTAATTTTTATTTAGCCTTTTGTTTAAGTCAGGAACCTGGACATTTTATGAATTGCAAAATAAATATGAATTTTATCCACATAGCTTTTGGCAGAAAGAAGTTTCTTTCAACAAAGCCTATTTAATTTTGTTTGTTTTATTCTCATACTTACCAGTGCATACGAAAGGGAATCCATTCTTATTGATATTACTGCCCTTTTTTAGAAATCCTTTCCACTTTTTACAAACCTGGACTTTACTGGTAAATGACTTTTTGTCCCTGCATTCCGTGGGAGGCTTACAGACCTTGAATGATAAGTGGAAAGTAATCAAAACTCAAACTTGCAGATCTATGCACTTGAAAATGTGTAGCCGGCATCAGTTCTTTGTCTGGAGCCTTGATTCTGTTGCTAGGTGGCAATGTTCCCTTACCAAAAGAGTGGTTAGAGTCTGCAGGTCCCTTTCTGGAACAGAAAGGAAAACATTGCATTAATGCCTCTTCGTTAGTAACTTTTCAACCAGGTTTCCTGGTTTTAACTCACAAAGAGGCACTAATACTGTCAGAAATTTCCAGGCTGGAATCATCAAAACAAATATTTCTTCCTCCTCCTATCCACTGTACATTGCAAAATCGGGCAGTCAGTGGTATAAAGCACATGATTGTTTCCAGTAACTGTAAAAATCTACTGTAGACAGGGACCAGAGCTATCCAACACCCTAGTACACAAGTGATATAATCTCACTTGTCCAGTGACTGGTGGTATAGTATTTAGTTCGCAGAAGAGCTCTAGCATTTTGATCAAGAAATGTCTGTGGATGGGGATCCCTGGGTGGCGCAGCGGTTTGGCGCTTGCCTTTGGCCCAGGGCGCGATCCTGGAGACCCGGGATCGAATCCCACGTCGGGCTCCCGGTGCATGGAACCTGCTTCTCCCTCTGCCTATGTCTCTGCCTCTCTCTCTCTCTCACTGTGTGACTATCATAAATAAATAAAAATTAAAAAAAAAATTAAAAAAAAAGAAATGTCTGTGGATGGTGTGCCTATGAATGACTGAAGGTTTCTTTTAAAAAAAAAAAAGAATGGTTGATTTCACTCTGATACCAGATAGGGTTGCCAGATTTAGAAAATAAAAATGCATGATGGCTAGTTAAATGTGAATTTCAGATGAACCATGGATTTTTTTAAGTCAGGTTTATTGAAGTATAATTGACATATGATAAAATTCGCCCTTTTTAGGTATACAGTTCTATATATATATATATATATTTGCAAACATCTACATCACGTAAGTACTACAGCACTCAAGATATAGGATAGGATATCCTGATTTACTTGATATGGGGTGTGTCCTGGACTCAGCAGTTTTCAAAGGCTTCTTAGGTGATTGCAACATGCAGCAGAATTTGAGAGCCATGGCTCCAACCACCTGCCGTTGGATTTGCTCTCTGTGTTCTCTCTATATTTTCAATTGTTTGGCTTTGCATAATAGGTCGTAGAACCCACCAGGAATCAGTTGTTATCACAACTGTTCATCAGCATGAAAGGGAAAAATCTAATTACTAGCTCCTGCTGGAGGGATGTCTACAACTGGCCATTCATGATGAAGAATAGAGGAGCTCAGCTTGAAGAAATAAGATTAAATCTGAATAGGAGAAAATTATATGTTGGAATTATTAGATTTCATCACAAACTCCTGTCGTTGCCTAAATTCCTGTGATTAGTGAGAGCTAATCAGGCCTGAGGAAGAAAGGGAGACACGACAGAAATGCTCCAAGAGGAAGACCTAATAATAGAATTAAGATTCTATTATTAGAATAGTATCTGGGTGGCTCCTTTGGTTAAGCCTCTGACTCTTGGTTTCGGCTCAGTTTATGTTCTCGGAGTTGTGAGATCAAGCCCCACATTGGGCTCCGTGCTCAGCATGGAGTCAGTTTGGGATTCTATCTCCCTCTTCCTCTGTCCCTCCCTTCTTCTCTCTCTCAAATAAATAAATAAATATTAAAAAAAAAAAAAAAAGGATTCCAGGCACAGGCAGACCCAAGGCCCTGGAAGTGGTACAGGCATACCCTGGTGACTCGAAATTCTGTCTCCAACAAGCAAATATTTCACACTGGGGTACTGGCTCCACACCTTCCCAAGGCTTCATAGGAGACTCCAGTTTGGTTTCTGGGTGGTGAGAAAGATGACAAGTGAAATCACTGTGCAAGTCCAGGCACCAGCCCCCTAGTGTTCACAAGCCCAAGTTGCAAGGGTGTTCACATTCAGTGGCAGCCTATAGGTTGGCATTGAACTGTGGGAAAAAGATTGAGAGTCTTGAGATTTACTTTATGAGAGGTCTCAAGGTTGTACCCCTCAACAGCTCCATATCGCAACAACTTGTCCCCGTCCTTAGACACCCTGGATGGAAGGCCTAATAAGGTCAGGGGCCTTCTCAGTGCTTCTCACACATGAGAAGCAGACAAAGCCAGTCTTTATATTGACAGTGGAAGAAGAAATGGGTCAGGGGACTCAGGATGGGGATTTTTTTTTTTTTATTATTGAAGTGTATTTGGTATATAATATTATATTTATTTCAGGTGTACAACATAGTGATTCAACGTTTATATAGACTATGATGTAATCACCGTGGTAAATCTGGCTATCCTCTGTTGCCAAAGTTATTACAATATTATTAACTATATTCTCTGTGCTGTACATTGCATCCGTGCATCTTATTTTACTTTTTTTAGTTAAAAATTTTTTTAAGTTTATTTATTTTTAGTAATCTCTACACCTGTCATGGAGCTTGAACCCATGACCTTGAGATCAAGAGTCTTGCACTCTTCAGATTGAGCTGTCCAGGAACCCTTTATTTATTTATTTTATAACTGGAAGTTTGTACCTTTTAATGCCCTTCCCCTATTTCATCCAACTCTCCATTCCCCTCCCCTTTGGCAACCACCAGACTTTTCTCTGTATCTATGAGTCTCTTTCTGTTCTGTCTTACTTATTTGTCTTATTTTTTAGATTCCACATATAAGTTAAATGGACTGTTGGTATAAGGGAATTAGTATATATGTATATATATATATCCCATTTCTTTATCCATTCATATATCTATAGATATAGGTATATGAATCTATGGGAGATAGATTATATATAATATAGGTTGTTATAATATAGATTATATATAATATAATATAGATGATAGATAGATAGATAGATAGATAGATAGATAGATAGATAGATAGATATCTTCCATATCTTTTTTTATCCATTCATCTATCAGTGGACACTTAGATTTTTTCCATATTTTGGCTATTGTAGATAATGCTGCAGTGAATATGGGGCGTATATATCTTTTCAAATTAGTCTTTTTTCTTTGGATAGATATCTAGAAGTGGCATTGCTGGACTGTATGGTAGTTCTACTTTGATTTTTTTAAGGAACCTCCATACTGTTTTCCATAGTGTCTGCACCATTTTGCATTACTACCAACAGTGCACAAGGATTTCCTTTTCTTCACATTCTTGCCAACACTTCTTATTTCTTTTCTTTTTTGATAACAGTTACTCTAAAGGTGATATCTCATGTTTGTTTTGATGGGATGGTGAATCTTCTGTGCACATCCCATTACAGTTGTTGCAGATATCTTGTAATATAATTTACTAAAAAATTATGGTAGCAGACCAGCTGCTGGATATTGTTATTTATTAACAAAGTAGCACATTAATTACCAAACATATTAGTATTTTGACAATTTTATTTCAGTATTATTGGTACTCTTTGTAATACAATGTATCTTATGTAGTTGCAAACATGAACAGGGCTTCAATTTGTATTATTTTGATTCATGATGCCTGTCACTTCCGTTTTTTGATTTAGAAGTAATTTAGGAATCAGAAGCTGAAAACTAGTAGAGGGAAATAAAGACATTTACCTTGCTATAGCTTGCATTCTTTTATTCTACACTTTATTTCCTTTGTTCCCAGGGTATTTTTAAAAATCTGATAGTATGATTTACATATGCTAATTTGCTTTCTATAAGAGCTACATTTGAATTACCTTTCCCAGTGAATAATTATTTGCTTCCCATTGGGAGGCTAGGATGACTCCTGCTGGTTCTATTGTGGAATCAATGATAAGGTACATTAAAGAGTCTCAGAATCACTCCCACGAGACTGCTTTCCTTTCTGTGCTCTATCCCCTTGATGTTGCCCCTCCTTTTCACCATACTGGGAATTGTAATTCAGGTACAGTATTTATTAGCTTATCTTCCATGTCTTCAGATCACAGGTGGAAATGTGACTCTCAAAACCATCTCATATTCAAAGTTCCAAAATCAATAGCATAAGCCCAGACATGGTTTATGTACCAGCATGCCCCCTACCCTTGATATTTCAGGAATAAACATTAAGAATAGAAATGGAAATTATCTATTCCAGGAGGCCTAATTCATAAACATTCTCAGTGCTATTTTTATGGGAGAATGTGCTGTAATGCTGTTCCTGAACTCTTTTTCTCAGGACACAAACCAGATTGGCACCTCAGAGCCTTGTTTTACCATAACAGTTAAGGAAACTTGGGGATCCTGGGAAACTTATGTTAGTACCAGTGAAAGTCCATGTTCAAAACAAGTAATGAAATGTATTTGTTTATGTTCATTTTAACATCTCCCTATGTAATGAAGACAATTGTATTTTTATCATATGCCTTTATAGTGTCTTAGGTAATTCCTTACCATTTGTCCTGTAGTGATACAAGGTCAGCCCTTTTCATATTCAACACCTTTGATGAAACACCTAGAGACAAGGGGTACAGAGATAGATTAGCATATAGTGTTTTGTAGTTAAATACTTCTTTACTTCTCTATTCCCTTCATCTTCTCTCAGATCTGGAACCTGAAAGGATTCTTCCCAGGTAGCCTCTCTGCCGCTGGCATTAAGTGTGAGAATTGACCATGATAACAAGGCCAATGTATGGGATTTCTTGTAGAGAACACTTTCCTGCTTATTTTTTTTATTAGAGTTGGTAATTCAGTATATCCATCTTAAACTTGAAATTTTACTAGGACTTCTGTACATTTTTTAACAATTGTTTTTCTTGCTTTCTATTTGGTTAGCCAGATTCTTCTAAAACGGATGCTCGAGCTTTTTTTTCAACACAAGGAGATGTTTCTGTTCTTCAATTTTCTTCATTTCATTGTCCTACAGCAGAGACCTTAGAGCCCCTGTGACTCTTTTCGTTTTTTTCTTTTGTATGTTCTCTGCAAGAATAAGGTGATTGATATTCCAGCTCACTAAGTCTGTCTTTGGTAGGGTTCATCCTACTATTTAGCCTTCCAATGAGTTTAGTTTTCTGTTTAGGAATTGTGTTTTTGGGATCCCTGGGTGGCGCAGCAGTTTAGCGCCTGCCTTTGGCCCGGGGCGCGATCCTGGAGACCCTGGATCAAATCTCACAGCGGGCTCCCGGTGCGTGGAGCCTGCTTCTCCCTCTGCCTGTGTCTCTGCCTCTCTCTCTCTCTCTCTCTGTGTGACTATCATAAATAAATAAAAAATTTTAAAAAAAGGAATTGTGTTTTTATTTTTTTAAGATTTTATTTATTTATTCATGAGAGACACACGGAGAGAGAGAGAGGCAGAGACACAGGCAGAGAGAGAAGCAGGCTCCATGTAGGAAGCCTGATGTGGGACTCGATCCCTGGAACCCGGGATAATGCCCTGAGCCAGAGGCAGACGCTCAACCGCTGAGCCACCCAGGTGTCCCAGGAGTTGTGTTTTTAATTTCCCAAATTCCTTAATGCTTATTTTTCACAGCATCCTTCCTCCTTCCTTTGGTACAATATCCTATCAAATCTCTATCAGGTTACCAACTATATTCTTCTGTTTCCTATATTGACTCTACTTCTCTGAGGACTTGTTCTGCTTGTTGAGTTTAATTTTTTTGTAAGTATTTCTTTTAACTCAAACAACTTCTGAGCTGGGTATATTTCAGAGTTTTCCTTGCAATATTCTCATTTTTCTCATATGAAGCTGAGAATTGTTCAGCTCTGTTGGGTTTTGCCGTCAGTTTTTTATTTTCTAGAAATCCGAAAGTATTTTGAACTATGGTGGCATACCTTAAGGCTTCCCATACACAGGTGTAGGTTTATGGTTGTGTATGGTTTTTGCCATTAAAAAGGAACTGTTTTGTTTCCCATTTATTGTTTCTTGCACCATATTTGGTGTGAAATCTCAAAAGGAGGAATAGTGAGTGATAAACAATTGGGGGAGGATTGTTTTTATCAAAATAGCATATAACATTTTCACCAAACAGGTACATATTGACATCCAGTGCAGGCTCATGTGGATATCTATATAAGAACTAGTATTTGGGCCAAAGTACTATTTAGGGAGACTGTGTCTCTGTGCACTTATGATAATGGAAACTGTCAAGTTAATGTTAGATTGTTAGGAAAAGAGGTACTTTCGGCGCATCAGAAGATGGTCATTTCAAGATAGGCAGTGCTTCATATACAGGTGTTTTAGGTACTGGTAGGTACAGTAATTTTTTATTCATTTTTATTTTTATTTTTTGTCACCAGAGCTTGTTTTTCCCTTCATTGTATTTTTTAGCCATGACTGGGCCAATATTTTAAAGTATAAAATCCATTTAAATCTTGGGGACTAGGGAACACTATTGTGTGAAACATTTAGGATTTAAATTCTTATGCTTGACATGGGTAGGTGGCACTAGAATGGTAGTTCCAAATCTAATGTCTCTTTATTTTGAAGAGGATGCAGTGAAAAGAAAATAACTGTGGAATTCAGCTTTGGATTCATGTGGCTTGTCCTCAGGTCCTGGAATTCATTATCCTGGTCCCTCACCATCATGGTCTCTACCAGCACATGCCTTCATGCTGATTCCAACTTGTCCGTTTCATAAGCTAAAATCATAGATGTGAATTAAGCTTCTGAGTTCAACTTTGGTGCAGTCATGGTAGGGGTTGGCATGGAGGATGATTTTTGTTTTAAGCAACTGTTTAAAGAAATGGAAATTGTTACTAGTCAGGTTGATGTATAGAACAAAGAAAAAAAATCAATGATATTATTAAAATCTAAGGACTTAAAAGGAAATTTAAAAACTTGTGCCCAAACACTATACCTTTAGGACTCAGGTTTGCATCAAAACTCGAAAAGGAATGTGATCATCTCATGAATTAAGTGTTGGTCTACATTTTTTTAAGATTTTATTTATTTATTCATGAGAGACAGAGAGAGAAAGAGGCAGAGACACAGACAGAGGGAGAAGCAGGCTTTCCGCAGGATCCTGATGTGGGACTCGATCCCAGGACCCAGGATCATGTCCTGAGCCAAAGGAAATCAATCACTGAGCTACCCAGGTATCCCAGGTGTTGGTCTTATTGTCAGAAAAGGAAGAATATGAAACACATCTTTGATTTTCCCTTTGCTGTATTTTTCGTCTACCCGCCTTTCCTAAGAAAACATTAAGTCTTTGCTATGTTCTTTGACTGCCAAAAGGAATGTGGTCTGAATTATACCATATGCTGGGATCTAGAGAAATAACTTTGCTTGGAGAGAAGCTCCAATCACTACTTGGTATTAGTTTGTATTTTGTGGATATAGGGTCTATTGATGTTCCTACATGTTCTGCTGATCATTATGAACTTGAGAAAACCAGAGCAGTGAGACAAGTTAGTTTGTATTAACGCAGTTTTAGAGGGGCTTGAGAGAACTTCACACATCTCAGTGGAAGATGTTCCAGGCCACAGCTGTGAACAAAGGAATTGCTACTCTGTATGAGTGAAAAAACTCCAATTGGAAGTAAACGAAATAAGAAATGAGGATGGCAAGATTTTAATTTCAGCAGAAAGAGGGGGATTTTGTTCTACGACTTCCATTTCACTCTAGTAAATTACATCGGAAAGAATTCATGTTTTTCAAATTCAAGTTATTCTTTGTCTTATTGAGGATTGTAGTATAAATTCTGGTGAGTCAGTCTGAACATCATGATCGCACATAGAGGATGGAAAATAGAATAGAAGGTGAATTTCTGGCCTTAAGTAATATGTGATGTTTAAATTAATTTACTGTTGTGACTCATTTCAGAGGCTTTTGGGGACAGTAGCTGAACTAAACAGATTCTAAGAGGGTTCTAAGGAAAAACGATGAAGTGATTGATATTGGGGGAACTTTTCCAAGTCTACTTGGAATACTTTACTTTAAAATACTTTTGGGCTCTGATAGAGTGACCAACTTATCCTGAATTTCCTGGGACTTTCTTGGGTTTAGTGTCCTAGGAAGCCTCCCTTATTTCTGCATATTAGTCAGGGTTCTCCAAAGAAACAGAACCAATAGGATAGATGAATGGAGAGAGAGAGAGAGAGAGAGAGAGAGAGAGAGAGAGAGAGACTCTTAATATGTAAGATAGGTTCAACAATTATGGAGGCCTCCCACAACAGTCTGTCCTCTCCAAGCTGAAGACCCAGGAAAGCTGTTGGTGTAATTCCAGTCCCAGGTCCCGAGAATGTTTTACTAGCTATCTGGACAACCCTTAGCCCAGTCAAGTTGACACACAGAACTAACCATTACACCACATATGACTGAAGGATAGCCCCATCATCAGTGGACCTTAATCTCTGTTTGCAATCCGAAGGGGATGAGGAAATCAAATATGAAAACGAAAGTGAGAACGTCTCTTGTCTCTGCCCACCTGTACTGTTTCCCTGAGGAGGATAAAGTTGTTCATCAGCATAGTAAGAGCCCTGGACATTCGTTGGATATTTTGTGTGTTTGTTTTTTTTCTTCTGGGTGGGGCTATTGCATTTGAAATGTCTGTACCCATGTAGGGCTCATGTTCTTGCTTCTCCCTTTGAAAAAAGCGGTATCTGCTTCCCAGAGACAGGCCAGCCGTTCTCTTCTCCAGTGATTCCCAACCCCAGGGGAATCTTGCCTCCCAGGAACATTTGTCAATGTCTGGAGACATTTTTGGTTGTCATAACTGGAAGTGTATGTGCTACTGACAGTGGTAGAGGTCAGGGGATGCTGCTAAACAACAAGTGGTGCACAGATTAGCACTCCCTTTATGCACAAAGGATTATCTCATCTGAAATTTCAGTAATGCCCAGATTGTAAATGCCCAGATTGTAAAACACCATGCTTACCTTCTTATTTCAGGCAGTTGTATATGTAAGTGGACCGGGACACAGGCCAACCTTTTCCCTGCAAGTACAACTGAATGTGTTGCTGACATGTGAGGGAGCAGGATGCCTTACTTCCATCTGCAGGTTTTAGCCCAGTGTTTAAACATAGACTTAATGAAACAATCTTGCGTTGCTTATCTTATCTAACGATTTAGAAAGTAATCATGTATTTCCTTTTTGCCTGTTATTCTTCACTTTTGGTTCCCTCCGTTGGGAATTCTAGAGGGAAGAATAGTGAATGTCAAGTCATGATTTGGACATTCCTTGTTTCTGGGCTGTGATAGCGTTATAATATCATGAAGACTCTGCCTCTCTCCTCCACCCCTTGTCACCCCTTGTATATCTTCCTCTATCCAGACTCTTTCCCATCAATGACAAAACATGTCCATACTTTCTCCTATAGTTTAACGGATACATGAAAAATCATTTAAAAAAACCTTTTCCCTTTCTCCCACATCCTGTTCTGTATTTTATAGTGAAGTTTCTTTGAGAGTTGAGGAATGGTAGATTTAACACAGCCAGTGAGTGTTCCATTGACAAGGAAGGTAAGTCAACACTAAGACCCAAATGAGATCATGTGCCCACAATCAAAGCATGGATTATTGCTTTGCAGCCCACCCATAGTAAATATTATTACAGATGAATGTAAAAAAAAATCTATCACCTTTCAAAGCTCCTGCAGAAATTTGGACACAGGAACATTAAAGAAAGTCAAGAAAACTTCACTGTTGAGGATCCTTAGGGTTGTGGACAAATTACTTCTAACTATGAAAGCCAGATTCTCCCTTTCTCTGACTGCTCTGATGCTGAAACACAAGCCTATGACTTACAACCCACTAGCCAGGTGCCCCTGTGTCAGACTTAGAAACTAGTAACAAAATGAATAAGGGACAGTTCATCATCAGTTATGAGGATGGTGGCATCCTGGGTAGCGCTCTACAGTTTCCAGAGGCAGTAATGATACTTTATGTAGCCTGTCCAAGGTCCAGAAGGGGTGGTGGAATAACACGAGAAAATTTTCTTGTCTAGCAGCGGAGGCAGTGTGACCTTCATGGGAGCAGTTTCATAGATTTTGGGGATTGTTTCTTGCTATATTGCCTCTAGTCCTGGTTCTTTAGCCTTCCTGCATATGCAGTGTGCTGCTCATATAATTTAATTCAGTCTCTTCTGAGCAAATTACCCAGAATTTCTGGTTGCTGTTGTTTGCTACTGAGCTCCCTCAGTGGTACCCAGGGGAGCCTCCTTGGCAAGATGGAAGCCAAATGTGGAATAAATATCACATAGTCAGACCCTATCTCAGAAAAAGGGCAGTTCCACGAATTGTTTAATAACAAACATATTTTACTTTTTGGATTCTCTTGTCTAACCTTGCCTCTTCCCTCCTGCCTCCATTCAAATAGCTGCATCTGTTAAAATAGGAATTGTGCAAGTCAAGCTATTTTTTTCCTGGATTTTAGGATTAAATCCCAACTTTCCCCTTAAGTTATAACTAAGCCTTGGGTATGTAGTGATAGATGAATAATATTAAAAGAAAGGAATAGGAAATAAGGGAGAATTGATAAGTAGTATGGATTTGGACTGTTTAGATTTCAGTTCTCTGTGACAGAGGCCTGCAAATGTTTTCTATAAAGAAACAGACAGTAAATATTTTGGCTTTGTGGGCCAAAGATTTTGTCACAGTGATTCAACTCTGCCATTATAGTGAGACGGGAGCCATAGACAATACCTAAGCAAACAGGTGCAATTGTGTTCCAATGAAACTTTATTTTTAAAAAACAGATGGTAGACTGAATTTGGCTTACTGGTTATGGTTTTCAGATCCCTGCTCTGATATGCTAGGTTCTAGTTTTTTCATCCTGTTTATATTTAGGGCCAATTTAATCATATTAATTAATTAATTCATTCATTCATTAAATAATCATTCGTTGAGTACATATTTGTTTCCACAGTCAAACATTCCTGTAAATCAAGGAATTTATAACCTTGAGTAGATTAGGTAGGAGTATTACCCTGTTTGTATCCTGGCCATGGCCCCTCAACCCTATCTCTTCAGTTCACATCATTCAACTTCCTCCTGCCAGAAGCTGCATTTCTTTGCCTCGGGAGTTTCTCTGGTCATGAGTTGTATAGACTGGAACCCCCAAAGTATCCTGACACAATCCTTCCCTGAACCTGGGAGGGCTCTGTGACTGCTTTGACCAATAGGCTGTGACAGGTATAAGTCAGATGCTTAACTGACTGAGCCACCCAAGTGCCCCTGGTGTTTCTTTTTAAAGTTTTTTTGAGGACCCTCCATACTGTTTTCTATAGTGGCTATGCCAGTTTACATTCCCAACAGTTGCATGAGGGTTCCTTTCCCTCTACATCTTTGTTAAACTTGTTATTTCTTTTTTATTCTAGTCATTCTGACAGATGTGAGGTTATAGCTCATGGTGGTTTTGGTTTGCATTTATTTGATGATGAGTGATGTTGAGACTCTTTTCATGTGTCAGTTGGCCATCTGCATGTTATCTTTAGAAAAATGTCTATTCATGTCTTTTGCCCATTTTTTAATTGGATTATTTGTTTTTTGGTTGTTGAGTTGTATAATTTCTTTATACATTTTGGATATTAATCCCTTATCAGGGGTGCCTGGGTGGCTCAGTGATTGAGAGCCTGCCTTCGGCCTAGGGTGCATTTCTGGAGTCCTGAGATCAAGTCCCACATCAGGATCCCTGCATCTCTCTCTGGGCCTGCTTCTCTCTCTGCCTATGTCTCTGCTTCTCTCTCTGTGTGTGTCTCTCATGAATAAATAAATAAAATCTTTAAAAAAAATCTCTGGTCAGACATAACATCTGCAAATATCATTTCCCATTCAATAAGTTTCCTTTTTATTATGTTCATGGTTTTCTTTCCTGTGCAAAAGCATTTTATCTGGGTATAGTTCCAATAGTTTGTTTTTGTTTTCCTTCCCTGCAGAGACATAGCTAGAAAAATGTTGCTAAGAGATTACTCCCTATGTTTTCTTCTAGGAATTTAATGGTTTCAGATCTCACATTTAGGGCTTTCATCTATTTTGAGTTTATTTTTGTGTATGGTGTAAGAAAGTGGTCCACTTCCATTCTTTGGCATGTAGCTAGCTACCCAGTTTTCCCAACACCATTTATTGAAAGACTGTGCTCTCATGAAAAAATGCTCAATGTTACTCAGCCTCAGGGAAATGCAAATCAAAACTACATTGAGATACCACCTCATGCCAATCAGAGTGGCTAAAATTAATAAGTCAAGCACAACAAATGTTGGTGAAAATGCAGAGAAAGGGGACCCCTCTTACACTTTTGGTGGGAATACAAGCTGGTGTAGCCTCTCTGGAAAACAGTAGGGAGGTTCCTCAATAAGTTAAAAATTAAGCTACCCTACAAACCAGCAACTGCCCTGTTAGGTATTTATCCCAAAGATACAAGCATAGTGATTCAGAGAGGCACCTGCACCCCAGTGTTTATAGAAGTAATGTCCACAATAGCCAAACTAGGGAAAAGAGCTGAGAAGTCCATTGATAGATGAATAAAGAAGACGTGATATATATGTATATATATATATATATATATATACACATATACATATGGCACACATATACTCATATATGTATATATGTGTACCATATGTATATGCACATACATATAATGGAATATTACTCAGCCATCAGAAAGGATGAATATTTACCATCTACATTGACATGAATGGAACTGGAGGGTAGTATGCTGAGCAAAATAAGTCATATGTGGAATATAAGAAACAGCTAAGAGGATCATAGTGGAAGGGAGGAAAAATGAAATGGAAAGAAATCAGAGAGAAATACAAATCATGAGAGACTCTTAACTATAGGGAAAAAAACTGAGGTTTGCTGGAAGGGAGGTGGGTGAGATGATGGGGTGATTGGGTGATGGACATTAAGGAGGGCACATGATATGAACACTGGGTGTTATATGCAACTGATAAATTATTGAACTCTACATCTGAAACTAATGATGTCCTATATGTTGGCTAATTGAATTTAAATTTAAAAAAAGAAGGAAAAAAAAAGAAAGAGACTGTGTTCTCACCATTATATATTTTGCCTCCTTTTTTTTTTTTTTGTAGATTAATTGACCATCTAAGTATACGTTTCCAGGGCTCTGTATTCTGTTCCACTGATCTATGTTGTCTATTTTGGGTCCAGTGCCATCCTGTTTTGATTACTACAGCTTTGTAGTAGATCTTGAAACCTGGGATTGTAATACGTCCAGCTTTGTTCTTTCTCAAGAATACTGTGGTTATCTAGGGTCTTTTGTGGCACCATATAAATTTTAGTGTTATTTGTTCTAGTTCTGTGAAAAATGCTGTTGATATTTTGGCAGGGATTGCACTGATTTTGTAGATTTTGTAGATTGGGTAATATGGCATTTTAAGAATATGAATTTTTCTAATTCATGAGCATAGAATATCTTTCCATTTGTTTGTACTGTCTTCAATGTCTTTCATTAATATTTTATTATTTTCAGGGTACAGGTCTTTCACCTCTTTGGTTAAGTTTATTTCTGGGCATTTTTTTTCAGTGCAATTGTAAATGGATTTTTTTTCCCTTAATTTCTCTTTCTGCTACTTCACTTTTAGTATATAGAAATGTAACCAACTTCTCTGTGTTAGTTTTGTATCTTGCAACTTTACTGAATTTATTATTTCTAATAGATTTTGGTGGAATCTTTAGGTCTTCTATGTATAGAAATACATGGTCCAAATAGTGACAGTTTTACTTCTTTCCTTCCCATTGGGTGCCTTTTATTTCTTTCTGTTGCCTGATTGCTGTGGTTAGAACTTCCATAACTATGTTGAATAAAAGTATTGAGTGTGGACATCCTTGGCTTCTTCTTGATCTTAGAAGAAAAGCTCTCAGTTTTTCAGTTTTGAGTGTGATGTTAGCTATGGGTTTTTCATATATGATCTTTATTACATTGAGGTATGTTCCCTCTAAACCGACTTTGTTGAGAGTTTTTATCATGAATGGATGTTAAATCTTGTCAAATGCTTTTTTTGCATCTATTGAGATTCTTATATTATTTTTATGCTTCATTTTTAATGCTAATATTTTGTTAATGTATCTTTCATAATTTCAGTGTACAATGCTGATTGATTTGCAAACATTGAGCCATTCTTGCATTCTTGTAATAAATCCCATTTGATTGTGCTGAAATGATCCTTTTAATGTACTTTTGAATTTGAGTTGTGAATATTTTGTTGAGGACTTCTGCATCTATGTTCATGAGGGATATTAACTTATAGGGCTTTGCTTTGTTTTGTTCTGTTTTTTTTTAATGTCTTTGATTTCTGGTATCAAAGTAATGTTGACCTCAAAGAATGTATTTGTAAGCTTTCCTTTTTTGTTTTTTCGAATCATTTGAGGAAAATTGATGTTAACTCTTCTTTAAATGTTTGGTAAAATTCATCTGTGAATCTGTCTGGTCCTGGATTTTTGTTTTTTGGGAATTTTTTGATTACTGATTCAATTTTGTTACCAGTAATTGGTCTGTTCAGATTTTCTTTTTTATTTATTTATTTTTAAGATTTTCTTTATTTATTCACGAGAGACACAGAGACAGAAAGAGAGGCAGAGA
Source organism: Nyctereutes procyonoides (assembly GCF_905146905.1). Lineage (NCBI taxonomy): Eukaryota > Metazoa > Chordata > Mammalia > Carnivora > Canidae > Nyctereutes > Nyctereutes procyonoides. Next base: position 46,982,427 of record NW_026575146.1, read on the forward strand.
CACAGGCAGAGGGAGAAGCAGGCTCCATGCAGGGAGCCTGACGTGGGATTCAATCCCTGGTCTCCAGGATCACGCCCTGGGCTGAAGGTGGCGCTAAACCGCTGAGCCACCTGGGCTGTCCTATTCAGATTTTCTATTTCATCTTGATTCAGCTCTGGAAAACTATATGTTTCTAGGAATTTATCCATTTCTTCTTGGTTGTCCAGTTTGGTGGCATACAATTTTTGTAGTAGTCTCTTGTACTTCTTTGTATTTCTTTGGTGTTGGTTGTTACTTCCTTCTTTTATTTCTGATTGTATTTATTTGAGTCCTCTCTTTTTTCTTGATAAGTCTGGCTAAAGATTTGTTAGTTTTGTTTATCTCTTCAAAAAACCACCTCTTGGTTTCATTGATCTTTTCTATTATGTGGAGAGTTTTTTGGTCTCTATTTCATTTATTTCTGCTCTGATCTTTATTAGATACTTCCTTCTACCAACATTGGCCTTTGTTCTTCTTTTTCTAGTTGCTTTGGGTATAAGGTATAGATTGTTTATTCAAGATTTTTCTTGCTTCTTGAGGTAGTCCTGTATCACTATAAATTGCTCTCTGAAAATTGCTTTTACTGTATCCCAAAGATTTTGGACCTTTCTGTTTTCATTTGTCTCCATATATGTTTTTTGGTCTCCATGTATTTTTTTTATTTCCTGTTTGATTTCTTTGTTTACCCGTTGACTATTTAGTAGCATGTCGTTTAGCCTCCGTGTGTTTGTGGTTTTTTTCAGTTTTTTTCTTGTCCATGATTTTTAGTTACATACTGTTGTAGCTAGAAAAGATGCATGATATGATTTTAATCTTCTTAAACTTATTGAGACTTGTTTTGTGGCCTCACACGTTATCTCTCCTGCATGATGGTCCATGTGAACTAGAAAAAAATGTGTATTGTTTTTGAATGGAATGTCCTATATTTATCTGTTAAGCCCATCTAGTTAATGTATCATTCAAAGACACTGTTTCCTTTTTTTAAAAAAAATATTTTATTTATTTATTCATGAGAGAGAGAAACAGAGAGAGGCAGAGGCACAGGCAGAGGGAGAAGCAGGCCCCATGCAGGGAGCCTGATGTGGGACTCGATCAATTGTCAATTTCTCCCTCTGTGGCTGTCAATATTTGCTTTATGAATTTTGATGCTCCACTTTTGGGTGCATAGATATTTATAATTGTTATACCCTCTTGTTCAATTTTTGGAAGGTTTTTAATGCAGTGATAGATGCCCAGGACCCTCACCCTGGACAGAAAATAGTTATTTTTATCAGCCCTTAACAGGTAAGGGGCCTGAGGTTTAGAGAATTTATGCATGCATTGCCCAAGGTTTTACAACTTGTATATTACAGATTAAAATTTCATTTTTAAATAGCTATATAATATTCCATAGAATGGAAGTACCAAAATTCATTTGAGCATTCTTAATGATGGCCATTGGTTGTTCCCAGTATTGTTACCACTATAAACATTGCTACAATAGCATTTTGGGGCATAAATCTTAGTACTTTTATATTCATAGAACAGATTACTCAAAAAGGGATTGCTGTGTCAGTTTAATTAAATAGATTGGCACCTGGCATAGGATGGAGTTTATCATTCTCTATGCATCTGGGTCTCAGAGATTCACTACTATAATCCCAGGCTGTTTAGAGATTAACTACTATAATTCCTCTGTCCCAGAGACTGGGTAGCCATTGTTTATAGCTGGAAATCATATGAGCTTCCATGAATCATATGTCTGTCCTACTTTTGGGTAGAGGTTCAATTGGCTTTTTTTGGTCTGAAGTTCTAGCTCCTTGTGGCTGAAAACTTTGTCTTTCCTAGGTAAGTTTATTTTAATAGCCATGCAGGTAAGTGCTGAAGAAATGCTTAGTAATGAGGTAATACTAGAGCCATCAATTTCTTCTCCTTAGAAGAATGGCTATGTAAAATGAAAAGCACAGGAAGAAATAATAGAATAATGGGCCAATCCTCTATAATATCCCCCAAATTGGGGATACCTTATTTTTTCAAATCTATTTTACTATGTGACTCAACTCAACTGATCTTCCACCTGGGAATCTATTGGTATTTCAAACAACTCTGCATGAAAATGTGGCCTAGTATAGGATCCGTGTCCAGGGTTTCTTCAGTGGAATAGGCTATCTCTTTTCTAATTGAGTTCTTCTTGTTCCCTACTTTTCATTTCCTCTTTCCTTTGTACTTAGACCTCAGACCCTTGGATAGGCTTACAATGCTACCCTCTGAGATTTAGAAATAGATTACTTTCAAATTGCCATTTCCTTACAACAAAAGCAGCTTTTCTGGTTTCTCAGGCACTGAGCACTTCGAAAGTTCCTAAAACAGAATATGCTATATTCTTTGACATGTTCCTTGCTTATCACTGATCTTCTTTCCTAAATATTTTTTAAAAATATTTATTGCTCCCCTTTTGTGGGAATGAAAAGATCTGGCTTCCTTCTGCTGTGTTCTAGTGGAAATGAATACCAATATGCTTCCCAAAATAAACAGGCTTCAGGCACCCATGAACATAAAAAAGCACTCACCCGTACAGAGGTATTTGAATCTGTACTCAGCAACCCCCCCCCTTTTTTTGTCAGTGTAAAAGCAAAACGAAACAAAATAGGCCAAGGCCCTTCGTCTTTATGAGTTACTCTAGCAGCCTTTTGTCAATCTGAACCTTGGGAACATGGAGCAGCAAATATAAACAGTATAGGGGAGAGTAAGCATTTCTAACAAACTGGCTAACTTTAATATTTTTTATCAGCACATTCAACAGCAGCAGTATGGCTTTTGTAACCTGGGCAGAGCCCTAAAACGTACTAAGATTATTGCAGTTATCTTAAAATAATTTGGGGGGTTGTTTTTATTTAAACCTCTTCTTTTCTTGTCCTCCTTTCTATTTTTACTAGAAAATAGTAAAAATTTACTATTTTACTATCTAACTTCAGGTTCTGACCACATTCTACATACATACATTTTTTTAACCCACCGATTTTCATTCTAGTTTCTGGCCTGAAACAGAAGGGAGAGAATTTTCAAGGCTATTCAGGCTGCTTTCCTCAGCTAGAAGTACACACCTTCTGAGGACTGCTCTCTGAAAACTCTTAGACAAGGTCTCATTTCAGAATGTCTTTGTCTCTGGCCAGTTGTCCAAACTACACATTGACTTAGCAACCCTTTTGAAATACAAACAATTGAGCCACTCAAAACTTTTCTACTTTCTTGTGAGAAAACAAACTCTTATTATGCCAATTATTCCTATCTTATCTTTTTCTAATTTCCTTGCTTTTCCAGGCCAAGTTATATAGATCGAAAAAGCATTTTGGGCAGCCCCGGTGGCGCGGCAGTTTAGTGCCGCCTGCAGCCTGGGGTGTGATCCTGGAGATTCGGGATCAAGTCCCACTTCGGGCTTCCTGTAGGGGGCCTGCTTCTCCCTCTGCCTGTGTCTCTGCCTGTGTCTCTGCCCCTCTCTGTGTTTATTTGTGAATAAACAAACAAAATCTTAAAAAAAAAAAAAAAAAGCATTTCACCCACAAGAGGAGTAAAATATCCATATTAAAGACACTGCTTTTCAAGAAAGTTTAAAAATACCTCTTAGAGCACCTGGGTGGTTCAGTCAGTTAAGGGTCTGCCTTCAGCTCAGGATGGTCCTGGGATTGAGCACTGCATCAGGCTCCCTGCTTAGTGGGGAGTCTGCTTCTCTCTCTCTCCCTCTTCCCCTGCTTGTGCACTTTCTCTCTTTCTCTCACTTGCTCTCTCTCTCTCTCAAATAAATAAATAAAATCTTAAAAAAAAAACCTTGAAAATGAAACAAAATAGAAGGGTTAAAATAAAATGAAGGGCAATTATGTTACATGAAGGCTTACAAAAACAAAGCATATGACAATATTTAGTTAAATATATCAGAATTTAAAAAGGTTTTTTTTTAAAAGATTTTATTTATTTATTCATGAGAGACACAGAAAGAGAGAGGCAGAGACATAAGTAGAGAAAGAAGCAGGCCTCATGCGGGGAGCCCAATGTGGGACTAGATCCGGGAACTCCAGGATCATGCCCTGAGCCAAAGGCAGACACTCAACCGCTGAGCCACCCAGGCATCCCAGAATTTAAAAAGTTTTCGAGAAAAGGTGGAATCCTACAAGGAGATAAAAGAATTATAAATCTTTATGCCCCCAAGTGACATAGGACATACATAAAGGAAATACTTCTAGAAATGCTGAAAAAATGAAAAATGCATGATGATAATGTCACATTGTAACAGAATTCTATCAGAATTGATATATCAAATGGTTAAAATTTAAGTAATATAAGACTTTGCAAATCTGGATATCTAATTAATAAGAATGATTTAACAGCTATATTGTTAACAGTGTTCCCAATGAACAGAGAATCATGTTTTTTTCTAATAGCTATGAAAAATATAGCATTGGACTAAACATTAGACCACAAATAAAATATCAATAAATCCTAGGGAAATATATTAGTTTACGTTCTTTGACCATAATAAAAAAAAATCTAAAAATTAATATTAAGAGGTAGCATGTGTGTGTGTAGTGTGTAAGTCACACATAAAACTGGAATTAAAATCTTCCAAGTGAATCTTGGGTTAGAGATTTTTAAAGGCTAAAATTACAAAATAATTGGAAATGAGTGATTATGATAAATACATAAACTATGAACAGGATGTGGCCAAAGACACAGACAGAATAACATAGTTCAACGTACAGGATAGGGATCCATCCATGTGCAAATGAGGAGACAGCAGGATTGGGCAGAGAGAAAAACCCATCAGTGGAGTCCTGCTTTAGATCTTTAGGGCTGGGCTTTTATACTCCTGCCTTGATGAATCACTGGCTGAGGCAGCTCTCTGTAGCTAAGGAACTAAGAGCTGTGGTACTAAGTACCCCCTTAAAAGTGGATCTGGGTGGTTTATCTCCACACCCACCACAACCTGATTAAAAAAAAAAAAAGTGACAATAGACAATAGAGTTTTCTATAGTAAAATTAGACAAGATGATTGCTAATACTTCTGCTATTGGTCACAGCAAATTATGGACAATACAATAACACAGGAAAAAAACTGGTAAGAGGTGTACATATTGGAAAGTAAGAGAAAACTATTTGCAGGCAGTATGACTGCATACGGAGAAAACATAAGAAAATCAACAACAGCAAAATAAAGCCCTAATATTTGTTCTACAAGATTTGCAGAATACAAAATCAGCAGACAGAACTTAGTAGCTTTTCTAAACATCCACTCTCCCAAATACTATCTGAAAAAAATAAAACATTAAGTAGATAATAAATGTTTATAAATGAAATGTTTTGCTAACTTGGTAAATCCTTCACTCTCAACCAAAAACACATTGAACTGCTGGACAAAATATGGGTAAAAAATATTCAGTCCTTAACAGAGCTCAAAGCAAAAAAGGACATTCCCCAGAGGGGATTGCTCAGATGAAACGTATTCTCTCAGGGCTACACTCTTGAAAGTGAGCCCCCACCAGCTAAGAGGAGCAAAGTACAATGTGAATGACAGCCATAAAGACAGTTCTCATGTGAATGGTACTGTGAATGGTGGAGATGTGCAACAAAACATTCTCCTTGAGAAGGATAAATTCTGGATAAAACCAGGTCTCTAGAAGAGCTGCACTTCTGGAAAAGGAAAACTGAAAAAAAAAAAAAGTAGGCTCATTGACCTTGGGAAGCTGGAAAAGATCTTGACTGCATGAACCTCAAAATAGAAATTGGACATGGCTTCCATAAGACATCAAAGTCCCACATGTGGACTATGCATAGGTGGAATAAAATTTATATTACACATTTAGTGTGGCATTCCCCACACAGAAATATTAATTTAAAAACATGTCTTAGATTAGTCAAAACTCTTGGGAATCCCAGATGAAGCAAACATTTAAACAAACTAGTAATAAAACTATAGACCAATTTTACAACACTGTATTTATAAAATTCTCATCAGGGAAAAAATTCCTAATGGAGGTTTGCTCATTATAAGATAGTTATAAGTCGTATGAGAAAGTGATCAACTCTGAGACAGCTAGCAGATAATCAAGAGTATTATGACCCTAAAAATGTAAGTAGTAAAACAATCTGAACAATCCTTTAAAGTAAATATTTATTTATTAATATTTACATAGTTAGATTTTTCTAAAGGAATAATAGCAGGGATACATATTCTTTTTTTTAAAAAAAAAGATTTTATTTATTCATGAGAGACACAGGGAGGGAGAAGGGGGGTAGAGACACAGGCAGAGGGAGAAGCAGGCTCCATGCAGGGAGCCCAACATAGGACTCGATCCCGGGGCCCCAGAATCAGGCCCTGGGCTGAAGGTGGCACTAAACCACTGAGCCACCGGGACTGCCCCTAGGGATACATATTCTCGATGGTGTACCAAATAGCTTTTTCTTCCAATTTCTTGCTTGTAATAGGATGCTACTTTTGTTTAGATTGTGAACTGCCATGTATTTCAGAGAAGAATGGGTTCCTTCCCAGACATAGGAGGCAAATCATGATTGGTATAAGTCAGTTACGGTAATTCTAACACCTTCTAAAGTAGAAACAATGTGGCAAAATTCTGGTCAATAATACATGAGGAAAAAATTGCTTTAGGCCTTTGGCAAAGTCTTCTTTGATCATCCAAAGGTATGTTTGAAGTGATATCCTCCTTTCTGCCACAGGACAGCATATATGAGGATGAGCTCCTTGGAGATGCTGCAGCAATCTTGTAATCATAAGAGGAAAAGGTTGAGGACAAAAGCCAAATACGTAAGATTAAGAGCAGAAAGTTGGAAAGACCCTAGGTCCTTGATATTCCTGATCCATTGAATTTGACTGCTCTGGAGCTTCCTTATCTCTGAATTTTCTATGTTGTGGGATAAACCTCTCATGGTTTAAATGATTTGCCCTTTGTCTCTTGTTATTTTTAGCTCAGATCAAAGCAACTAATAAATTATACTGGGGAAAAAGAGGATACTATAAAAAAAAAAGAACAAGTATGTTTGAACAGAGCCAAATAATTTTCTGTATGGACATTACAAACTTATTGAATAGGTTAAACAGCAGATAAGACTCAACTCTGTGACAGTAAAATAGAGGATAGATCTGAGAAATCTTGCAAAATGCAGCATAAAGATATGAAAGAGAGTAATAGACTGAAAGATAGAATGAGATGTCTAACTCACATCTAAGCTTTCCAAAGGTAAAGACTAAAGAGAATGATGGGTGAATGGCAATATTTACTTATTTAATGATGCTTAATTTTCCATAATTGATGAAACATATCAATTCTCAGATGAGAGAAAAACAACGAATCTTGAGCTAGATAAACAAAAGTAATTCCTTAAAGGACACATTATAGTGAAAGGGAAAACAAAAGGGGAAAAACCTTGGTTGGAGAATAAAATGGAATTATCTATAGAAAAATATAGTGGCCTCTTTCTCAACAAATATCTTTCTGAGTACACAAACCACTGGACTTCTTTCAAAACTCTTATTAGAACCCTCATTTTATTCAAGTATTGGATGGAGATTTCTTGATTTTTTTTTTAAATTTTTTTTTTTTATTTATTTACGATAGTCATACAGAGAGAGAGAAAGGCAGAGACACAGGCAGAGGGAGAAGCAGGCTGCATGCACTGGGAGCCCGACGTGGGATTTGATCCCGGGTCTCCAGGATCACGCCCTGAGCCAAAGGCAGACGCCAAACCGCTGCACCACCCAGGGATCCCGAGATTTCTTGATTAACCAGTCAAATCTAAGTCATTTTCTCCTGTGATTTTATATATATATATATATATATATATATATATATATATAAAATATACATATCTTTATATATTTATATTTTATATATATATACGTTATTACATATATAAATGACTTTTTAGAGAATGTCCAATAGGCATCTCAGACTGATCCCCAAGAGAATGGAAACAAGTGAAACCCATAAAAACACTGGATTTCTACATAGACACATCTTCTGCATGATCATGCAGCTTAAATAGAGCACAGCAGTCTCAATGAGGTGAAGAGACAGAGATCAGAATCCAGGGACCTTATGGTAGCTGGAATTTTTCTGAAAGGCTAATGTGGAGAAGGCAACTATGTGCAGAAAGAGATCCAGAAATCTGCATAGCAGACCTCTTAAATATTGACTAAGCTGTTCATGAGCTGCATTAGACTTTACAAGGTCCATAAAGAACCACTGCCAAGGAAAGAACAGCCGGAGTGCTGTGAGATAAACATCCTCAGGTAGAAGAGGTGGGAGACATTTGAATACTGGCTACCCTGAGGAGAAAGAATTTATTGAATACCCAGAACATGCAGTAGAGACTTGAGAAAGGCCACAATTTAGAAATATGGCTACTCTGACACTAGGGGAGAGAAAAAGCCACTTTAGGCTTTCCCAAACAAATCTTGTTAAGGAAGACTGGGAGAAATTAAGCTAATCATCAAGTAAATTACCTGCCTTCCAGAACAAAGCTCAGTGTTCTATTAAGGAGACAACAGAATCCAGATACAAAGAAATTAGCATATATCTAGCATAAAAAGCCTCTAGACATGTGAGGAGGCCAGAAAATTTTTACTCAAAATGAGGACAAATATCAACCAATGAAAAATATCTAGAAATCATAGAGATGATGGAATGAGCAGCAAAGATTTAAAACAAGGTCAAGGATTTTTTGTTTTGTTTTATTTAAATTCCCATTAGATGGGATGCCTGAGTGGCTCAGCAGGTTGAGCATCTGCCTTTGGCTCAGGACATGATTCTGGATTCCTGGGATTGAGTCCCACATCAGGCTCCTTGCATGGAGCCTGCTTCTGCTCCCTCTGCCTGTGTCTCTGCCCCCTCTCTCCATGTCTCTCATGAATAAATAAATAAAATCTTTTTTAAAAATGGCTTTTAAAAATTCCAGTTAGTTAACATATGTGTAATTTTAATTTAAGGTCTATAATACAGTGATTCACACTTCCATTCAACACCCAGTGCTCATCCCAGGAAATGCACCTTAATCCCCATCATTGATTTCACCCATTCTCCTGACCATCTCCCCTCTGGTAACCATCTCTGTGGTTAAGGGTCTGTTTGCTCATTTCTTTTGCTTTTTAAATTCCACATATGAATGAATCACATGGTATTTGTTTTTCTCTGACTGACCTATTTTGCTTTGCCTTATACTCTCTTGCTTTATCCATGTTGTTACAAATGGTAAAATTTCATTTTTTATGGCTGAGTAATATTCTGGGGTGTGTGTGTGTGTGTGTGTGTGTGTGTGGTGTGTGACATCTTTATTTATTTATTTATTTATTTTAAAATTTTATTTTTTTATTTATGATAGACAGAGAGAGAGACGCAGAGACACAGGAGGAGGGAGAAGCAGGCTCCATGCCAGGAGCCTGATGTGGGACTCGATCCCGGGACTCCAGGATCGCACCCTGGGCCAAAGGCAGGCACCAAACCGCTGAGCCACCCAGGGATCCCTTCTTTATCTATTTATCAATTGATGGACTCTTGGGCTGTTTCCATATCTTGGCTATTGTAAGTAAAGCTGCTATAAATGTAGGGGTTCATGTATCCCTTTGAATTAGTGCTTTTGTATTCTTTGGGTAAGGTAGTTCTATTTTTAACTTTTTGAGGAACTTCCATATTGTTTTCCAGAGTGGCTGCACTAGTTTGCACACCCACCAACAGTGTTCCTTTTCCTTCACATCCTCACCGATACCTGTTGTTTCTTACATTGTTGGTTTAAGCCATTCTGACAAGTGTGTGGTGATATCTCAATGTAGTTATGAATTGCACTTCCCTGATGGTGAGTGATGATGAACATCTTCTCATGTGTCTGTTGGCAATCTGTGTATCTTCTTTGGAGAACCCAGTGAAGATTTTAAAGGAAAACAGAATGAGGGGATAAATACAGAATATCAGGAGAAATGAAAACAAATTGCTTTTAAAAACTGGAAGGTCTAAAAAAGAAAAAAAAAAAAACTACCAAAACCCAGAAGTTCTAGAACTGAAAAACAATAAGAAATGAAAAAATCACTAATTGACTGGCATATTGGATACTGCAAATGAAAAGATCAGTGAAATGGAACACTTGGCAATATACACTATCCAAAATAAACCATACAGAGAAAAAAAAAGCTGAAAAGTAAATCAACAGAGCCTCAGTGACCTGTGAGAAAATATCAAGAATCTAAGATACGTGTAAGTAGAGTCCCAAAGGAAAGAGCATGCAGAAAAAAACTTTGAAGAAATAATGGTTGAATGATTTTTCAAGTTTAGTGACAGAATAAACCTATCTATCCAAAAAGTTTGATGAATCCCATACAAGATAAGCATGAAGTAAACTACATCAAGGCACATGATAGTCAAATTGCTGAGGACTGGTGATAAATTGAAAATCCTTAAAGTAAGTAGAGGAAATATCTTACATTTTTACCCTTTAATGGTATCCTTGGATGAACATTCTTAATTTTAGTATGGTCTAATAATCAGTGTATTCATTTATAAACTAATTTTTACCCAACCTTAAGCTCATGAAGCTCTATTTTCTTTTAGAAATACTGTAGTTTTACTTTTGATGTATAGATCTTCAACCCACTTAGAATTAATTTTTTACATGATATGATATAATGACCAAGATTTTTTTTCACATATATTTTGACTCTTCACTGTTTTTTGAAAAGTCTACTCTTTGTTGTAAATCATATGACCATACTTTTGTGAGTCTCTTTCGTGACTTTCTGTTCTGCTTTATTTGCTTCTATTTGTGTGCCACAATCTCTTTTAGATTACTATAATTCTATAATAAATCTTGATATCTGGTGGAGCCAGGTTATCAGAAGATCATTAAAAAACTATTGCAGTAGGACTGGAAGAGTTGATGGGGAGACAGCATAGTGAATGCTGTGGTGTGCCACCAAAACACCCCCTTTAGGACTGAGAAACTTATTCCCCCAGATGCTGAAAATGCTGGTACATGATGAGTCTCAGTTGGGTCCTCTCTAGAAATTGCCATGTGTCAAAGAATGCCTGCTGTGTTCAGTGTAATACCACTCCCCAAGGGAAGCTTGCTTCCAATGAAATCACGACAATCAATGCTGAGTTCTAAAGTCTAGACTTCTTGCCTCCAGGCTCAAGGCAAGGACCAACCCGGTTCCAGAACGCCCAAGGTCTTTGTTGCAACTCCTTCTTGTCCCTCTGCAAATTCTGCTTCTTTTTATCCTTTGCTCTTTTTATCCCCAAAGAGTTCCCTAGTAAATTTTCTGCCTGCAAATTTCCATCTCAGAATCAATTCCCAAGTAACTTAACTTAAGCCACCCACAGGGGCCAGTATAGAAGAAATAGAGGTGGTTGAAGAGTGAAAAAATTTAGTTATATATTTAAAGCAGTGCTAGTATGATTCCCTGATGGATTTGGGTTTTTTGTTGTTGTTTTTGTTTGTTTTTTTAAAGATTTTTTTTTATTCATGAGAGACAGAGAGCAGCAGAGAAACAGGCAGAGGGAGAAACAGGCTCCCCTCAGGGAGCCCCATGTGGGACTTGATCCCTGAACTCTAGGATCACGTCCTGAGCAGAAAGCAGAGCTTAACTGCTGAGCCATCCAGGCATCCTGCCCTGATGGATTTGATGTAGGATGTGAGGGAAGGGGAATGGATAAAGTTGATTCCAAATATGACGCTGAGAAATTAAGTAAATGAAGGTGCCATTTATCAAGTAGATAAGGAGAATAACTGGGGAGAGAAGAATGTATGGATTCTACTTAAGAATTAGGTATTGCACATTTTAGGGTGCCTGGGTGGCTCAGTTGGTTGAACATCTGACTCTTGGTTTTGGCTCATGTCATGACCTCATGAGTCATGAGATAGAACTGAGTCAGGATCTGCACTCAGCGGGGAGTCTGCTTGAAGGTTCTCTCCCTCTGTCCCTACCTTCACTCTCATGCTCTCTCTCTAAAATCAATCAATCAATCAATCTTAAAAAAAGAATTAGGATCAAGCATTTTAGTACTGAGATACCTATTAAATATTCAAGAGGAATCTCAAAGATATAGTTGGATAAAGAAGTCTGGACATCAGGGAAGAGGTTGGGACAGGCATTACAGCATTTAGCATGTTGCAGAAAAATTTAGAAAAATCTTTCTAAGGCAAACAACATATTAACAGATTAAAAAAAGAAGAACCATTTGACCATCTTTATAAGATATAAAGAAAAAATTCATTGAAATCCAATACCAATTCATGCTTAAAAACTCTTTGCAAATTAAGAAGAGAGGGGGATTTCCTTACATTTAATGGACAAAAAGTATGTGCCAAAATGCACAAACATTAGTCTCTTTCTTTTTAAAGATTGTATTTTTAAGTAATCTTTACATCCAGTGTGGAGCTTGAACTTACAACCTCGATATCAAGAGTCATATGGTCTACTGAATGAGCCAGCTAGGCGCCTCCAAACATCAGTTTTAATAGGGAAAATTTAGATGAGTCCTGTTTAAAATGAGGCATAAGACAGGATATCAAATTTTATCACTCTGTTATCATTACACAAAAAGTGCCTTGCAGTAGGATAAATAGAATAAGAAGAATAAGAACTGAAAGTAAATTAATAAGAGGTTTGGCTGCATTTAAACCAGATAGGAGGTTATTTTTCTCTCTCATAAAAGTAATTTAGAGATGGGTCATCCAGGGCTAATATGGTGGTTCTGTGAAGTCATCAACCACCAAGATATCCTCTGACTTTGTGTTTGCTGTCCCAAATGCTTGATTTTCAATCTCAGCATTCCTCATATTCCAGGGTGCTTCCTTGAAAGTCAGCAATAAAGTCTATATTCCAGGTAATAAGAAGAAAGGATGTGATAAAAAGTTATCCCAAGCCAGCTGTTCTTATTTGAAGGGTCTGTCCCACAAATCTTACACATCAATTTCTACATATAGTCACATGACCATAGGAAGCAACAGAGAGGTGTTTGTTTTGTTTTTTTTTTTAACTTTTATTTACTTAAGCAATCTCTGCACCCCACGTGGGGCTCAAACTCATGACCCCAAGATCAAGAGTCACATGCTCTTCCAACTGAGCCAGCCAGAAACTCTGAGTTTTTATTTTTGTTGAAACTATTTTTCTCCTTAAAAATACTTGCTTCTATTCAGGAAGATATGAAAAATGTATATTGATGGAAATTCCTGGCTGTTGACCCAAATCCAGTCTCACTTTGTTTCTTAGCACATTGCCATCTAGCTAAAAGCTGGTTTACTAGCTTTCCTTATTGCTATATGGGCTCATGACTAAGTTCTGGCTTTTGGAATGAATAGAAGTGGTGTATGTAGTATCAGCTTCATTTAGTTAAAAGAAAAATCTCTTGCCCTGATTATTCCTTTTTCCCTTCCTGTTAGCTGTAATATGGACCTGCAACAACCGAGCTTTGAATATGCATTTGAAGACAATCCCTTAGGGATTGTCTATAGGAAAATTGGTTTTGCACATGGAAAGAAATGATACCAGATCCCTTCCTCATACCATCCACAAATATAAATGTGAGATGGATAAAAGACATAAATGTGATAAAATAAAACAAAAACTTTTAGAGACAAAACCTCATAACCTCCAGATCAAAAGGGATTTCAGGATTTTGTATAGCTATTCCTTTCTAATTGCTAGATAGGATACTCTCGATATATGAATCACTGAATAAAGCCATTTAGAAATTCAAATAAAAACAATAAGACACAGAAGCAAAAATCATCAAAGAAAAGATTGAAAAAGTTGACAACACTAAACTTTAAAACTACTTAATGGTGAAGGAAAATATAAAGGTTTGAAAGACAAGATAGGCCTGGTTAAACTCTAATATACAAACTATTACTAAGAAAACTACTCATTACTCATTACTAAGAAAACTACACAATGCAATAGAAATATGGATAAACATTTGCAAACCAATTCAGAAAAGAGAAAATTCTAATTGGCCAAGGACCAGACAAAATCAGCTCAGCCTTGCTGTTAATCACAGAAATGACAATTAGAACAACAGGTATTTTTCCTAATACCAATAAAGATTGTAAGATTGTAAACCTCTGATGGTATCACAAAAAAAGAAAGGCTTATTATCTATAAAAAGGGAAATTGTTGAATAAACTGGAGTAGATTTGTGCTATAAAATATTATGCAGTTCTTAAGAGCGTGAGGTAACTTTCTACATATGTAGAAAGAAGTCTCTAATATATTCTTTAAAAATTTTATTTATTTATTTGAGAGAGAGAGAGAGAGAAAGAGAACATACATGAGTGGAAGGAGATGGGGAGGAAGGAGATGGGGAGAGAAAGAATCTCGGGTAAACTCTGTGTTCAACACAGAGCCCGACAAGGTAGCTCAATCCCACGACCCCGAGAGCATGACCTGAGCTGAAACCAAGAGTTTGGATGCTTAACCAACTGAGCCACCCAGGCGCCCTGAAGTCTCTAATATTTTTAAATGAAAAAATCCTGTCTTAGAATAATAAGCATAGTGTAATCTCATTTTTATAAAAACCAAATAATCCTGCCTCTTGTAAGCAAGCAAACCCTTATAAGTGCACATAAAATGGAAACATTTATAGATATTAAGTGGGTCCATTTATTAAGGTAATTCCTGCATTACAATGTGGGAGCTTTCAGGAGGCTGTGAGCAATGTTCTTTCTGTTGTTGGCACTGCCATCCCATTTACTTGTTTTCCATTATTTATAAAATCTAATATGCAAGTTTTAGCTTTTATAGTAATACCATTCCCCAAGGACACAGTGATAAGTAGATGAGGCCTTAGCAAAGAGATGTGTACAAGCTTGAAAGTTCTTCGTGATTCTTTAATACCTATGTGAATGTTCCTGAAAGCTTTAAGAACATTTGTATCCAGATCTTTCAAAATCTTGATTCTGCTGAGATTTTTGTTCACAAAATCATTTTGATTTTGTTCTGAGCTTGGGATAAACCATTATTCAGGAAGTTTTTAAAAAGGCTATTAATTTTAGAGACAGAGTCTGGCATGTGGCCAAGTCACTTTCTATCAGATGTTTGACACTTGAGTGGTAACATTAACTGGTTCATGCCATTAGGATGCTATTATTTAGTGCACCAGTAATGGGCTAAATGATTCTCAGTGTAATGCCTATTCCCAGGGAGATTCTTAAGAAGAATAGAGTTCATTATGCTCACTGATGCTGTAAGATTAGGAATCAAAGGAAAAACAGAGTAATCACAGGGAGATATACAAGTGGTAAAGGGACAAAGATATAAGGCAGCTTAATGCAATTGAAAATATACTCTGCCTAGTAGTGCTAGAGACCTTTACTAGAGACCAAGTTGTACCACTAGCTGTGTAAGTATGCTGGGCCTCCTCATCTGAAAATGAAGGATTAGATTATGAGTTTCTCAGCCAATTTTTCTCCAGTTCCTAAGTTACCATGAAGCTTTCTCAGGGACAGAGATGGGAAAGACTACGCAGAAGACTAACAAAGGTGGAGTTCTAGTCTTCTCGGGCCTGATAAAACCAGAACAGCCCTGCTTCTCTCCATTTTGTACACTAGTGTTCTATGTAATATTTAGTTTGAAATAACAGACTTTAAAAACCTCTCCATTGTGGTACGCCTGGGTGGCTCAGTGGTTAAGCGCCTACCTTTGGCCCAGGGAGTGATCCTGGAGACCTGGGATCAAGTCCCACATCGGGCTCCCTGCATGGAGCCTGCTTCTCTCTCTGCCTCTCTCTCTCTCTGTGTGTCTCTAATGAATAAATAAATAAAATCTTTTAAAAATGAAAAATAAAAAACCTCTTCACCAGATTATTTCTTTGTTCCCAACTAGTTCTCAAAATTCTCTGGTTGTAAGATAGATATCACAGTGGACTTTACCAAATTCACAATTATCACTTTGTCAGAGGAGTGTTTCCCAAAGTGCATTCTCTGGAACTCTGGTGTTAATTAAAAAAAAAAAGAGGGTGCGGGCAACTATCTGGAAAAATATGTTTCATAAAATCTTAACTATAGGGACACCTGGGTGACTCAGCAGTAGAGTGTCTGCCTTTGGCCCAGGGTGTGATCCTGGAGTTCCGGGATCGAGTCCCACATTGGGCTCCCTACTTGGAGCCTGCTTCTCTCTCTGCCTATGTCTCTGCCTCTCTCTCTCTCTCTCCCTCTGTCTTTCATGAATAAGTATATAAAATCTTTTTTTAAAAAAAACTTAACTATAGGACTTCTCAGAGCCATTTATGTGTTTATGAACAATGTGAACTTTAGACAGGCTACTATAACACTTCTCCATATTTCTTGATGCTTTATCCTATGTGACCTGTTTCCCACTGAGCTCCACCTTCCCAACCTTTACACTATGAACCCAGCAAGCTGCATTTCATGTAACAAATACCTCCACATCCTCTGCCTTTTCACTGAGTGCTATTTTACCTTTTAATCTCTTTTAGTCCAAAAACCTTGGGATAAAAAATGGAGACACTGTTCTGTTAACCCAACTTCCTAGTGCCACATCTGGGAGATTATTACTCCATGTGTCTCATATCCCCAAGTCTATACCACATCTTGTTGCAAGCTTCAGTGTTGCAACCCACCAAGACTTGGGGGACCTGTCTTAGTCTGCTCAGACTGCCGTAAGAAAAGCATAACAAAAGACTGGGTGGCTTAAACAAGAAAAATTTATTTCTCACATTTCTGGAGTCTGGGAAGTCCATGATCAAGGGCTGGTTAATTTGATTCCTGGTGAGTCATCTCTTCCTGGCCTGCAGATGACCTCACATGGTGGAGAGAACAAGCGAGCTCTCTGGTGTCTCCTCTTTTAAGGACATTAGTCATATTGGATCAAGACCCCACCCTTTTGACTTTATTTAACCTTAATTATTTCTTTAAGTACCATCACACTGGGTGTTAGGGCTTCAACATAGGAATTTTGGAAGGGCACAATTCAATTCATAGCAGGGGTCATTTGTTACAGTGGCATAATCTAGCCTATTCTTTTTTTAAGATTTTATTTATTTATATATTCATGAGAGACCCAAAGAGAGAGGCAAAGACATAGGCAGAGGGAGAAGAAGGCTCCCTGCAGGGAGCCCGATGTGGGACTCCATCCCAGAACTCCAGGATCACACCCTGAGCTGAAGGCAGATGCTCAACCACTGAGCCACCCAGGCATCCCAATCTAGCCTATTCTAATGCATCATCTACCTACTTGCAGAAGCCAATATCTGGATATTATCTTTGACTTCTCCTTCTCCATTACCCTTACACAAATATATTACAAAGTTCTATAGTAATTACCTTGCAAGATCTCTCTAGAACATTCATCATCTTCATTCTCACTGCCAACCAAAGCCATACAAAAGCAGTCCCATATGTTTAACTCCAATCTAATTAGATTCTCTTTCCCAGGAAATAAGGTTGGGAAACAAGGTAAATGTGATGTGATGAAAGGGAAGCTTTGAGCAAATGGAACAGATAAATGGAATGTAGAGAAAGAGAAGAGGAAAATCAGGTGCAATGAGAAGCAGAAATGAATGATCTCATGTCCAATGAGGAGAACGGGCAAAGTAGCTGTTTCTATGTCTGGTGACTCCTGCTCTAGAGTTCAGTTCCTGGCTGTACTTCTTTCCTTGCTCCATGCTTCTTCCCCAGTTCTGTGTGTGATGATCCTCTTCCTCCTTTTTTTTTTTTTTTAATTTTTTTATTTATTTATGATAGTCACACAGAGAGAGAGAGAGAGAGGCAGAGACACAGGCAGAGGGAGAAGCAGGCTCCATGCACCGGGAGCCCGACGTGGGATTCGATCCTGGGTCTCCAGGATCGCGCCCTGGGCCAAAGACCGGCGCTAAACCACTGCGCCACCCAGGGATCCCCCTCTTCCTCCTTGTTGTCATTCTCTAATTCTACTTCTCTTGTGCTGACCATTGTGCTGGTATTAATAACAGAGGACTCTGTTTTGAAAATCTTCCAGAATCAGAATTCAAATCCCAACATAGCAGTATTTCTAGGACCTATCACAAGTGTATTAAGAAAATTTTGCAGAACTGTATTTCATTAAAAAAAACCAAGGATCTCAAAAACGTGTAAATATCATCTCTTTCTTGCCATTTGTATAGGTTGCATGATGATGCTCCCCCCCCCCGCAAAAAAAAAAAAAGATATATTGAGGTCTTCTTCTCCAGTACCTTAGAATGTGATCCTATTTGGAAACGGGGTTTTGCAAATGTAATTAGTTAAGATGAAGTCATTCCAGAGTAGGGTGGGCCCCTAGGCCAATACAACTGGTGTCCTTTTAAGAAGATGGCAGTGAGGGGTGCCTGGATGGCTCAGTGGGTTAAGTGCCTGCCTTCGGCTCAGGTCATGATCCCAGAGTCCTGGGATCAAGCCCTGCATCCGGCTCCCTGCTCAGTGAGAAGTCTGCTCTTCACCCTCTCCCTCTGCCCCTCTCCTCTGCTTGTGGTCTCTCTCTCTCTCTTTTTTTTCTCTCTTTTTCAAATTTAAAAAAAAAAAAAAAACCTTAAAAGAAGATGGTAGCCAAGACTGTGAAGACATGCAGGGAGAAAATAGCCATATAACAATGGCAGCAAATATCAGAGTGATGCATCCAAAAGCCAAAGAATGCCAAGGATGCTGGCAAACACTAAGAGCTATAAAAGCAATGAAGGATTCTTCCCTAGAGCCTTGAAATAGATAACATGTTCCTGCTGATGTCTTGATTTCAGTTTTCTAGCCTTCAGAACTGTGAAGTTTATTTCTGTTGTTTTAAGATACCAGGTTTTTTTTTTTTCTTAAGATTTTGCATATTTATTTGAGAGAGAGTACGTGCACAAGCAGGAGGAGGGGCAGAGGGAGAAGGAGAGTCCCCATTGAGCAGGGAGCCAGATACAGGGCTCAATCCCAAGATCCTAGGATCATGACCTGAGCCAAAGGCAGATACTTATCCTACTGAGTAACCCCAGCACCCTACGACCAGGTTTTTTTTAAATCAAGTTTTTAATTCCAGTATACTTAACATATAGTGTTACTAGTTTCAGATCTACCGTATAGTATTTCAGCAATCCTATACATTACTCAGTGCTTATCATGGTAAGTGCATTCCTTAATCCCCATGACTTGTTTCACCCATCCCTCCACTGACCTCCCCTCTGGTGACCCAACAGTTTGTTTTCTATAGTTGAGAGTCTTTTCCTTGGTTTGTCTCTCTTCCTCTCTCTTTTTCCTTTGTCTTGCGTCTAAAATTCCATATATGAACAAAATCAGATGATATTTGCCTTTTCTGACTTATTTCACTTGGCATCCATGTTGTTGCAAAGAGCAAGGTTTTATTCTTTTAATGGCTCAGTAATATTACATTGCATATGTATACCACATCTTCTTTATTCATCAACTGATGGACACTTGGGCTGGCTCCATATCTTGGCTATTATAAATAATGATGATAATTAATATAAGGATGCATATATCCCTTTGAATTAGTGTTTTTGTATTCCTTGGGTATTGCTCAACAGTGCAATTGCTGGGTAATAGGGTAGTTCCATTTTTAACTTTTTGAGGAATCTCCATACTATCTTCCACAGTGGCTGTACCAGTTTACATTCCCACCAACAGTGTATGAGGGTCCCTCTTTCTCCACTTGTCTCTTGTGTTGTTGATTTAGGGCTTTAATCCATTTTGGGTTTATTTTTGTATAGGGTGTAAGAAAGTGGTCCAGTTTCATTCTTTTGCATGTAGCAGTCCAGTTTTCCCAGCACCATTTCTTGCAGAGACTCTCTTTTTCCTACTGCCTCTTTGAAGATTAATTGACCTTATAATTGTGAGTTTATGGGCAGCCTGGGTGGCTCAGCAGTTTAGCACTGCCTTCAGCCCAGGGCCTGATCCTGGAGACCTGGGATCGAGTCCTACATCAGGCTTCCTGCATGGAGCCTGCTTCTCCCTCTGCCTGTGTCTCTACCTCTCTCTCTCTGTGTCTCTCATGAATAAATAAATAAAATCTTAAAAATAATAATAATAATAATAATTGTGGGTTTATTTCGGGGATTTCTATTCTGTTCCATTGATCCAGGTGTCTATTTTTATGCCAGTACCATACTGTTTCAATTACTACAGCTTTGTAATATAACTTGAGGTCTCGAATTTTGGTACCTCTAGTTTCTGTTTTGCTTTATCAAGATTGCTTTGGCTATCCGGGGTCTTTTGTAATTCCATACAAATTTAAGGACTGTTTGTTCTAGTTCTGTGAAAAATGCTGTTGGTGTTTTGATAGGAATTGCATTAAATTTGTAGATTGCTTTGGGTAGTGTGGATATTTTAACAGTATTTGTTCTAATCCATGAGCAGGATTATCTTTTCATTTGTTTCTGTTATCTTCAATTTTGTTCATCAGTATTTTATAGTTTTCAGACTACAGGTCTTTCACCTCTTTGATTAGGTTTATTCCTAGGAGGGATGCCTGGGTGGCTCAGTGTTTGATCGTCTGCCTTTGGCTCAGGTAGTGATCCTGGAGTCCTGGGATCGAGTTCTGCATCAGGCTCCCTGCTTTTCCCTCTGCCTGTGTCTCTGCCTCTCTGTGTCTTTCAAGAATAAATAAATAAAATCTTTAAAAAAAAGTTTATTCCTAGGCATTTTACTGTTTTTGGTGCAATTGTAAATGGGATGGTTTTCGTAGTTTCTCTTGCTGGTGCTTCATTATTAATGTATAGAGATGAAATAGATTTCTGTGCATTGATTTTGTATCCTATATCTTTACTGAATTCGTCTATCGGTTCTAGAAGTTTTGTGATGGAGTCTTTTAGGCTTTCTATATATAGTATCTTGTCATCTACAAATAGTGAGAGTTTTACTTTTCCTTACCAATTTTTGATGGCTTTTATTTCTTTTTGTTGTCTGATCATGGCTAGGATTTCCAGTGCTATGTTGAATGAAATGATGAGAGTGGACATCCCTGTTTTTTTCCTGATCTTAGGATAAAGCTCTTTGTTTTTCCTCATTGAGTATGATGTTAGGTGTAAGTTTTTCATAAATGAATTTATTACATCTTCCAAACCTACTTTGTTGAGGGCTTTTATCATGAATGGATGTTGTACTTTGTCAAATGCTTATTCTGCATGAGTTGAAATGATCATATGGTTTTTATCCTTTCTCTTGTTGATGTGACATCTCACAGTGATTGATTTACAAATATTGACCCACCCTTGCATCCTGGAAGTAAATCCCACTTGGTCATGGTGAATGATTTTTTAATATATTGTTGGATTTGATTCATTGGTATTTTGTTGAGGATTCTTGCATCTTTATTCATGAGAGATATTGCCCTATAGTTCTCTTTGTTTGTGGTTGTCTATCTGTTTTGGTATCGGGGTACTGCTTGCCTCACAGAATGAACTTGGAACATTTCCTTTTTCTTCTATTTTTTTGGAATAGTTAAAGAAGAGTAAGTATGAAGTCTTTAAATGTTTGATAGAATTTGCTTATGAAGCTGTCTGGTACTGGATGTTTATTTGTTGGGAATTTTTTGATTACTAATTCAGTATCACTGCTAGTAATTGGTCCATTCAATTACTTCTTGCTTCAGTTTTGGTAGGTTATATGTTTCTAGGAATTTATCCACTTCCTCTAGGTTGTCCAATTTTTTGGCATACAATTTTTCTTAATATTCTATTACAATTGTTTGTATTTCTGTGTTGCTGGTTGTTACTTCTCTTTCATTTGTGATTTTGTTTGTGTCCTTCCTCTCTCTCTCTCTCTCTCTCTCTCTCTCTCTCTCTCTCTCTCTCTCTCTCCTCTTTGAATGAATCTGGCTAGAGGTTATCAATTTTGTTGATTTTTCCAGAGAAACAGCTCCTGGTTTTGTTGATCTGTTTTATTGTGGGTTTTTTTTTTAAATTTCTATATCATTTATTTCTGCTCTAATCTTTTTGTTTCTCTCTTACTGCTGGCTTTGAGTTTTGAGTTTTTGCTCTTCTTTTTCTAGCTCCTTTAGGCATATGATTAGATTATTTATTTGAGATTGTTGTTGCTTTTTGAGGTAGGCCTGTATTGCTGTAAATATCTCTCGGAACTTAGATGCTTTTGCTGTATTCTAAAGATTTTGGACTGTTGTGTTTTCATTTTCATTCATCTCCATACAATTTTTTATTTCTTGATGACCCATTCATTGTTTAGTAACATTTTATTTAACCTCTATGTAGGGCAGCCCCGGTGGCGCAGCAGTTAGGTGCCGCCTGCAGCCTGGGGTGTGATCCTGGGGACCTGGGATCGAGTCCCACATCGGGCTCCCTGCATGGAGCCTGCTTCTTCCTCTGCCTGTGTCTCTGCCTCTCTCTCTGTGTCTATGAATAAATAAATAAAATCTTTAAAAAAATAAATAAATAACCTCTATGTATTTGTGCTCTTTCCAGATTTTTACTTGTGGTTGATTTCTAATTTCATAGCATTTTGGTCAGAGAAGATGCACAGTATGACTTTGATCCTTTCGAATTTTTGAGACTTGTTTTGTGGCCTAATATGTAATCTATTCTGGAGAATGGTCTGCGTATTGTGCCATTTTAAGATGAAATGTTCTAAATATATCTGTTAAATCCATCCAGTCCAGTGTACCCTTCAAAGCTCCTGTTTCCTTGTTGATTTTCTGTTTGGATGATCTATTGATGTAAGGGGTGGGGGTAGGGTTAATGTCCCCAACTATTATTGTATTACTATCAATTAGTTACTTTATGCTTGTTATTAATGGTTTTGTGTATTTGGATGCTCTCTTGTTGTGTGCATAGTTATTCATAATTGCTATATATTCTAGTTAGATTATCTGCCTTACCATTATACATTGTCCTTCTTTGTCTCTTGTTATAGTCTTTGTTTTAAAGTCTATTTTGTCTGATACCAGTATTGCTACCCTGGCTTTCTTTGACACCCGTTTGCATGATAAGTGTTTTCCTATCGCTTTGCTTTGACTCTGCAGATGCCTTTAGGTCTGAAATAAGTGTCTTGTAGGCAGCATATAAATGGGTCTTGTTTTTTGATCCATTCCGTCACCCTGCATCTCTTGACTGGAGTTTTTAGTCCATTTACATTCGAAGTAATTATTGATAAATATGTATTTATTGCCATTTTGTTACTTGTTTTGTGTTTTTTTTTTTTTTGTATTGTTTCTCTGATGCTTTCTTCTCTTGCTCTCTTTTATGGTTTGCTGCCATTCCTTAACGATATATTTGGATTTCTTTCTCTTTTTCATTATATATCTATTACTAGGTTTTGATTTGTGGTTACCATTAGGTTTATATATAACATCTTCGGTATGCTGCAGTCAATACTAAGTCAATGATCACCTAATTTTGAACTCATTCTTTATGCCTCTTCCCCATACACTTTATGGTATATGGTGTGATATTTTACATACTTTTATTTTGTGAATCCTTTGACTGATTTTTACAGTTCTACTTCTTTTTACTGCTTTTGTGTTTCCTACTTTTTATACTCTTACTTATGGTCTTTCCTTTCCACTCAGAGTCCTGTTTTACATTTCTTGTAGAACTGGTTTAGTTGTAAACTAAACTGAACTCTTTTAGCTTTTGTTTGTTGGAGAAACTCTTGGTCTCCCCTTCTGTTCTGAATGACAGCTTTGGTGGATAGAGTATTCTTGGCTGCAGATTTTTCCCTTTCCGCACTTTAAATATATCATGCCACTCTGTAAGCCACCAGTTTTTGGTACTTTGTTACAGC
Organism: Nyctereutes procyonoides; assembly: GCF_905146905.1. NCBI lineage: Eukaryota > Metazoa > Chordata > Mammalia > Carnivora > Canidae > Nyctereutes > Nyctereutes procyonoides. The sequence continues at coordinate 47,006,178 of NW_026575146.1, forward strand.
AGCGCTAGGAAATAAATAAGCCACTATTCTGGAGGTCCAAGTCTGAGAGCTGTCAGTTACTCCCAGCCAAGGCTTGAGTTAGTTTGGGAGTACTTAGATTCAAAGTACTTAGCAGCCAACATCAAAGAGATGGCCATGCAGGTGGATAGGGAAGAAGACAGCCCTGCTAGGCTCCTTCAATCCCCTTCGTCCACAGCAAATCCTTCCTGGACCATAAGAAGTCCGGTGGTGGTGGTAGGGGGCTTCCTCTAACTTTTCCTCACTCCCTCCCTATTCCCTCCCTGTCCCCAGTCATTACCCAATACCACAACCACTAATATGTGTGTTTTCAAACAAAATTTAATTAAAAGAGTCTTAAAAATACCACAGTCATCCGTATATCATTTGGAAATACAACCACTTGAGATGATGGATAAGCAGCTTATAGATTTGGGCCAAGTAGTTAAAGGCCATTTGTCCTAGACCATGGCCCCTTTAACATCTCTTGAGGTTGCCTCTCAGGCATCCTTAGTCTCTCTGTTCTTTCCCTACAGTTTGAGGCTATTTCCCCCTAATGCAGCCATTCTCACTTGCCACTCTGGTTTACCAGTATGGCTCTGTGTGTATCAGAAAGTAGGTTTGCTTTCCCAGCTGACTCCAAACTGTTAATACACTGAATCAATGTCCTGTTCTGTGGAAACTTCCACCCCTGGTGAACATCTGTTTCCTTGAGTGCTGAGAATAGATTTAGTTAGAGTAGGGGGAAAAAAAAACAGTCGATCTAGTAAAAGCCAGATTACCTCTCCAAAGCAGGTTGGATAAATGCCACGACAGATCACAGGTTAGAGCTTCCAAGTATGCTAACAAGCCTCTGCTCCTCTGGCTGTGTCATTAGAAGGACTTCAGGTTTCTGACTTCCACCTGTCACAACCAATTTGCTCTCTGGAGTAATCTGATTCAGTTATAAAATAAGTAAAGTGGATACATAAAAAAAAAAGTCTAGAAGGAAACACAGCAAAATGGCAACTATGGTTTTCTCTAAGATGTAGAACTAAGAGCGGTTTTTACTTTTTTTTCTACCTTTCTGAATTGCATGACTTTTTAATTTTTTAACAGTAATAAATTTTAGGTTTAAAACTAGGCAAGGGGGATCCCTGGGTGGCGCAGCGGTTTGGCGCCTGCCTTTGGCCCAGGGCGCGATCCTGGAGACCCGGGATCGAATCCCACGTTGGGCTCCTGGTGCATGGAGCCTGCTTCTCCCTCTGCCTGTGTCTCTGCCTCTCTCTCTCTCTCTCTGTGTGACTATCATAAATAAATAAAAATTTAAAAAAAATAAATAAATAAAACTAGGCAAATAGGGGCACCTGGGTGGTTCAGTGGTTGAGCATCTGCCTTTGGCTCAGGTCGTGATCCCGGGGTCCTGGGATCGAGTCCCGTATCAGGCTCCCCACAGGGAACCTGCTTGTCCCTTTGCCTATGTCTCTGCCTCTCTCTTTGTGTCTCTCATGAATAAATAAATAAAATCTTAAAAACTAAAACTAAAAACTAAAAATAAATAAAACCAGGCAAATAAAGCTATCTCACGTTTGAAGGCAACCACCACCAACTCAATGCAGAGAGTGGTTGATATGCTGATTTACCTTAGCTAAAGAGAAAATTTCTTAATTAGCCAGTAAATAAAAAGAAAACAGCAAATCAACTATTAATGTGTCTACTTACCAGCATTGGTTGTTAAAATGCTGGGTTAATGGCAAGGCTATACAACTTAAACTTATTGTAGATGTATCTAAATGGCACTTAAGGCTTCAAGAAATAGAACATCTGACTAAAAGTAGCTTAAATAGTAGAGGTTTATTTTACCTTATAACTAGAATTTGTAGGTAGCACTAGGTTCAGCTTCTTTGTGATTCTTTTAACCTCTTCTCATGGTCACAATATGGCTGCTGTAGTTCCAAACATCATGCTCTCCAGTAACAAAAGCAGGAAGGAGAGTGTTTCTGTTTTGTTAAAGAAGAAAATCTTTTCAGAAGTTTTCTCAGCACATTCCTGTTAGGTCCCATTGATCCAATTGGCTCACTTACTTACCCCTTCTCTGGCAGCAAGGGATGCTAGGAAACTAAATATCTGATTTCTTCAGCCTGTAGTGGAAAGGAAGGAGTCTCTTTCCACTAAGAGGCATTATGGGTGCATGGCTGTGGGCGAGGCACCCAGGATTATCTGCCACAGTGGAGGAATTAGAGGAAGTCCAGAGAAGAACATTCAAAATTATTAAGTCCTTTACAAAAACCTTCATAACAATCTAATATTTCTTAGCCTGAAGAAAAGAAAGCTAGCAATCAGGTTAATAACTTACTTTGAAAGTATGACATTTTTATACCACAGATAGCTTCTCACTATCACATACAAAGCACTGTGGCAGGTGCTTTTAAAAATATGAAAATGTCATGGAGGAAGGAAAAATATCTGCTACTTGCTTACAGTGTGTAAGTCAGGCAGTTTGGCAGATGATTTAAATAGATCATTTCTTTTAAGATCACTCCTTTAAGGGAGGACTTATTGGGTTTATTTTACAGATGAGGAAATGGAAATCTCAAGGAATCAGACCATTTTTGCCAACCTTCCCTCCTGAGCCCTTTCACCTTGCACCAATCCCATACCAAGCAATGCTCCTTCGAAGGGGAACACAATGGCTGGATTACACAGGTATACACAGAATATGACGCAGTCAGTCAAACCATGAGTTTCTGCATTGATAACAGATAGTAGAGGTAAATATGATGATCTCAAAGCAATTAGGTGTTATTTGTTTTCCTCGTACATTTTTTAAATTTTAATGGTATTTTGAAAGATGAGAATGTCTTTGAAAGTTTTAGCAGAGATCAAGATAGGTGCAAGAGGAGTGTGTTTGGCTTATTATAAATAGTTTCTTTTCATATTTATGTTGTTTTGGTGGTTCAAAAAAAGAGTGATATATATTACATACTTTATATTTATTATATTTATGTTATATACTATATATATGTGTGTATATGAAGTCCTAGCCACAGCAGTCACACAACAAAAAGAAATAAAAGACATCCTGGAGCACCTGGGTGGCTAAGTGGGTTAAGCAGCTGACTCTTGGTTTCTGCTTAGGTCATGATCTCCTGGACCAAGCATTGGACTCTGCACTCAGATTCTCTCTCCCTCTCCTGCCAGTTCACGCATGCACATGATCTCTCTCTCAAATAAATAAATAAAATTTTTAAAAAGAAGGCATCCAATTTGGTAAGGATTTTAAGAATTTTAAAGGCATGTTTTGTTATTTACTAATTCCCATTTCTTTATATAGACCTGTTTTTCTCTCTCTGAAAGCTTTTAGAATTGTAACTCTATCCCATGTGATTAAAACTTTTGTGATGTTCTTTACTGGTATGGAACATATATTTTATCCATTATGCTTCACACTCAATATCCCCTTCTACCCTAAATTTTCATTCTTTATTTCTGAAAATGTTTTTCATATATTTCTTCAATAATTTTTCTTTAATTTCTCTGTTCTCTCTTTCTAGAATGTCTGTTAGTACAATGTAGAATCATCTGTTTGATTCTCTCATTTTCTTCTCTTTTCTATCCAATTTTCCATCTCACTGACTCTCTGTTCTAATTTCTAAAAGATACCTCCACTTTATTCTCCAACTCACTGATTTTTATGTAACAGCAATCTGATCCTCTTTTGGATATAATAATTCTCCCAAATCTCTGAGGATGTTAATCCTTCTGATCTTGGTATTTACTATTTTTCCCTGGGGTTTCTTTCCTCTTATTCCTATCTGTTCTGGTCTCTATGCTTAGAGGTTGTCTCTAAATGCCTGGTGATCCTTGATTTTTAAATATGCTGAGTGAAGGCCTTGAAAACTGATTGGAAGCTCTTTGTGCAAGTGGTATGGTAGACTTTCCTAGAAAACAATCTGACTATTTTGTGAAGAAATACCCGATTTTCAATATATGTGGGTCTTTTTTTAAAAGCCAGAACAGAGAGAAATCTAATCTTCAGTATAAAAAAGTATACAAAGTATACAATTCTGATAGGTTGTATCCTTGGAGGTGAGTGGGAGAAATGGGATCACTCAATTAATATCCCTATTTTTCAAAGACTTTTTTTTTTTAACTCATGAGAGACACAGAGAGAGAGGCAGAGACACAGGCAGAGGGAGAAGCAGGCCCCATGCAGGGAGCTGACATGGGACTTGATCCCAGGACTCCAGGATCACGCCCAGAGCTGAAGGCAGCACCAAACCACTGAGCCACCTGGGCTGCCCCAATATCCCTCTTTTTCTGCTACTCCCCATCTAACAATGTATCTGAAAATCTTGAGTTCCTTGGTTTAATTCTCAGGTCAATAAATCTTCAGTATTTTTCCTGGGATTGTATCTGATTGTGTGAGGGCAGCAAGAAGACCTGTATGATCTAAATGCTTTTAAAATAGATGTTTAAGCAGTTTTGTATCTCTGCCTCCAAATATAATCAATTTCACCAATTCCTGAGCCTTTCAGGGGTATGGAGGCATGAATTAGCTTCCTTTTTTGTTTATGCCTTACTTCTTCAGCTTTCTCTGGTTTTCCAGTAAGTTAACGCTTGTATATCTACTATTAGGGATCTAAAACTTAAATGATATCTCTTATCCTCTAGTATCTCTAATGGCATTTTCTTTGACCTTTTGGGTGTATTCTCTTTGTTAGTTCTTTTTAGCAATTATTTTGCCATCATTTAACTGTGGTTTCCGGAGGCAACAGAGAAATATGTGCATTCAGTCTATAATGTTTAAACAGAATCACATCTAATATTCTACATGCTTTTAGTTTACATAGTTGGCCATATTGAAGAATACAATTTAATATGCTATTCTTTTATGTATTGTTTTATTTATTTATTTTTGTAAAGAGAGAGAGAAAGAGAGAAGAGAAGGGGAGGGCAGAGAGGGATAGAGAGAGAGAATCTTAAGCAGGCTCTATGCTCCGCGAAGAGCCCAATACGAGGCTATATCTCATAACCCTGAGGTCACGACCTGAGCTGAATTCAAAAGTCAGATGCCCAACCAACTGAGTCACCCACTCAGGTACCCTGTCTTTTATATATTATTTTTAAAACATTTTTCCAGGGTAATATATCACTACTTTTTGAACACTAGCATGATAGTCACATAATTCACTCTTGTTTCAAGTATACAATTGTCTTGTCTCTAATTAGCCTCTCTCTCTCTGTCTCCCCCACCCAAGCATATGTGTATCTCTGTGTGTATGATATATGCATGATAGTTCTGAGAAATGCTGCTAAAACATTTGAATGTAGGCAGAATCAATCATTTCACATTTATCTTACGGTTTTATGGAAATAATGTTCATAATCTTTGAAGAAGGAGAAAATGAACTTCATTTAGCATTAGGAAAAAATTGATCTTTTATCTTGTCAGTTATATCTGGTGAGGGGTATAAATGCTGTTGGATTTAGGTGCTTTAAAAAAAACTCTGTATTGGGCAGCCCAGGTGGCTCAGCAGTTTAGGCTGCCTTCGGCCCAGGGCATGATCCTGGAGTCCCGGGATTGAATCCCATGTTGGGCTCCCTGTGTGGAGCCTGCTTCTCCCTCTGCCTGTGTCTCTGCCTCTGTGTGTGTGTGTGTGTGTGTGTCTCATGAATAAATAAATAAAATCTTTAAAAAAAACCACCTCTGTATTACTTTTGTTTCTTGTTTGGACTGCTTTTTGTGTATCTGGTCCTTTCACATTTGATATTTAAGACACACATAGCCAGCTTTTTTTTTTTTAATTTGGGTGTAAACATTCCATTTCTATAAATCCCAGAGGAGCCAATATGTGTATGATAGTAAATTATGGTCATGGAAGTTTTCAAAAATCATTAAACATCATGAAATTCTAATCAGTAAAAAAAAGTCACAGGCCCTATTTCTATTTACCAAACCACCAAAAAACCCAAAATAGATGTGGCTGCTTCCACTCCTCCACTTTTTTTTTTAATTTTATATATTTATTCATGAGAGGCACAGAGAGACAGACAGACAGATGCAGAGACACAGGCAGAGGGAGAAGCAGGCTCCATGCAGGGAATCCAATGCAGGACTCGATCCTGGGTCTCTAGGATCACACTCCAGGCCGAAGGCAGCGCTAAACCACTGAGCCACTGGGGCTGCCCTCCACTTTTCTGTTTACGTTACTAAACCATCTTTCCTTGAACCTGAGACTCCTTCTTCCTAACTTGGGAGTTTGATGGCTGTTGACAATGTTGTCTGTGTCTCGCTGCCCTACCTTTGCTATGCAAAATAATAGAGGGCAAGAGACCTGGGAAATATAACAGATAATCATCATTTAACTATGAGACATTGTTATCTAGAAAGAGCTATATTCTATACTAACACCAATTCTATATATCCTCCCCATCAGTAAAATGGATTCAGAGGCCAATTTGGCTGAAGTTAAACAACGAGAATAGATAAGGTGAATGTTATAAGAGAATATGTTTGACAAAATGCCTCAGAAATGCTTTCCTTGTGCAGATTACAAGATTGTCTTAGAGACAAGATGTAATAAGGATGGGAACTTTTCCTGAACAGAAAGATGTCTGTGCAAAGTTTCAATCTTCTGAGAACAGAGCACTGGTAACTGGTGCCCTTATAATCACTTTCCTTAGAAGTAGGTGTTGGAAACAGTAATGACCAAGTAAACTTGGACCAAATCATAAAAACAAGGGAGAAATTACAATTATGTGGAAATGGTAGAATTCTGAGTTTCATCAGAATTGAGAGTGTCAGAATGGAGGAAGGGAAAGCTACAAAATAATCATAAATATGCTCCAGACTATAAGAAAACACTTTTAAGGAAACACAGAAAGGAAGATGATTAAATGGCCAGGGAGAAGGGGATTCTATAAATAAAATTCTTTCCTTTCAATTGGGAATGTTTCTGATACAGAAGAAAGTTCTTAAATGTACTTAATGATGTACACAACTAGTCGTGAATTTAGATTCTTAAAGAACAAGTTATTGCCCTTATAATCTCTGAATTCCAGGAAGCGTGGACATAGATTAGTACACAATTGAAGTTGCTAAGCTCCTTAGCTTGAGCATTTTGATTAGTTATTAAAATATGCTGCCCTTTTTTTCAGCCAGGAGAAAGAATCTAGAATTACCCTTCCACCATAAACAACTAGAAAACTGGACAAAATATGGGAAACACCTATTTTTAGATATTAGATATAAGGCAACTGTTGACTTTATCCCTGAGAAAAGAAAAATAATAGAGATGAGCCCCCTTCCCATTGCCTAGGTTTTCTCTCTTAGGATAATTCTTAGACTATGACACAGAAAGAGTCTGACAATCTTCTGGGATTAAGGAGACAGAGATTAGAATTCAGGCAATTAGAATTTATAGGACAGAGTACCAGAGAGGATAAAGCTACATGGAGAAAGAACTTCAGAAATTTGCATGAAACTCCCTCATGTTTTGACAAAATACCAATATGTAAATATATAGGATGAGACCCCATGAAGCTGGAAAAGAGCAGCTTCCAAGGAAGGAACAATTACTGGGGAGCTGTAAGATGAAATGTCCCTATACCCACACGTTAATTATTAGAGTTTCTTCCATCCAAACTAGAGACACTTCACTGAATACAAAGGACATTTGGTAGAGATTCCATGAGGGCTATACCTTAGAAATGGGACTGTAGGGGATCCCTGGGTGGCGCAGCGGTTTGGCGCCTGCCTTCGGCCCAGGGCGCGATCCTGGAGACCCAGGATCGAATCCCACGTCGGGCTCCCGGTGCATGGAGCCTGCTTCTCCCTCTGCCTGTGTCTCTGCCTCTCTCTCTCTCTCTCTGTGACTATCATAAGTAAATAAAAAAAAAAAAAAGAAAGTTTAAAAAAAAAAGAAATGGGACTGTATTAGCTCCAGAAAAAAAGCTTCTCTAGACTCACCCTAAAAAGACGTTTCGATAACCTTAAAAGGATCAGACTAACCTTCCAACAAGTTACCTACTGTTCAGAAAATATTTAACACTTTTTTTAAGGCATACAATATTCATCCCCAATACTATGAAATTCCCAAGATCTAGTATCCAATGAAAAAAAATGACTAAGGAACAAGACAGTGATGTCTACTCTTGGCACTTTTAGTCAATATAGTATTAGAAGTCCTAACCAGAGCAGTTAGGCAGAAAAAGAAATAAAAGTCATCCAAATTGGAAAGGATGAAAAAAAACTGTCACTGTTTGCATATGACATAAAAATCCTAAAGACTTTACCAAAAATTGTTAGAACTGATAAACAAATTTAGTGGTTTTAGAATACAAAATCAAAGTATTAAAAAATCTATTGCATTTCTATACATTGATAGTGAATTATCAGAAAGAGAAATTGAGAAAGCAATTCCATATACAACTGCATCAATAAAAATAAAATACTTAGGAATAAATATAATCAAGGAGGTAAAGACGTGTATACTGAAAACCATAAAACATTGGTGAAAGAAATTGGAGACAGGAGCACCTGGGTGGCTCAGTGGTTGAGCATCGGCCTTTGGCTCAGGGCATGATCTCAGGGTCTGGGGATCAAGTATCGCACTAGGGTCCCTGCAGGGAGCCTGCTTCTTCCTCTGCCTATGTTTCTCCCTCTCTCTACAGAGAGTCATGTCTCTCATGAATAAATAAATAAAATCTTTTTAAAAAAAGTAATTGGAGACATAAATATGAAGATATTGTATGCAAATGAATTGGAAGAATTAATATTGTTAAAATGTTCATACTACCCAGAACAATCTACAAATTCAATGCATTCCCTATAAGAACTCCAATGGCAGTTTTTCACAGAAATAGAAGAAATAATCCTAAAATTTGTTTGGAACCCCAGATAGACAAAGCAATCTTGAGAAAGAAGAATAAACTGGAAACATTTTTCCTGATTTAAAATTATGTTACAGGGATCCCTGGGTGGCGCAGCGGTTTGGCGCCTGCCTTTGGCTCAGGGTGCGATCCTGGAGACCCGGGATCGAATCCCATATCAGGTTCCCGGTGCATGGAGCCTGCTTCTCCCTCTGCCTATGTCTCTGCCTCTCTCTCTCTCTCTCTCTCTCTCTCTCTCTCTCTCTGTGACTATCATAAATAAATAAAAATTTTAAAAAATTTTAAAAAAATAAAATTATGTTACAAAGTTATAGTAATGAAAACAGTGTGGTATTTCCATAAAAATAGACACACAGATCAATAGAACAGAATAGAGAGCCCAGAAATATATCTATGCATGTATGATCAATTAGTTTATGACCAAGGAGCCAAGAATATGGAAAGGACTGTCTCTTCAATAAGTAGTATTGGGAAAACTGGACAACCACCTGTCAAAGAATAAAACTGGGGCATTATATTAAGGCATATACAAAAATTAACTCAAAATAGGGCAGCCCCGGTGGCGCAGCAGTTTAGCGCCATCTGCAGCCTAGGGCATGATCCTGGAGACCCTGGATTGAGTCCCACGTCAGGCTCTCTGCATGGTGCCTGCTTCTCCCTCTGCCTGTGTCTCTGCCTCTCTCTCTGTGTGTGTGTGTCTCTATGAATAAATAAATAATCTTTAAAAAAAAACAAAAATTAACTCAAAATGGTTTAAAGACTTGAAAATAAGCCTCAAAACCATATAACTCCTAGAATAAAACAGGCAATAAGCTCCTTAACATTGGTCCTGCTTATGAGTTTGTAGATTTGGTACCACAAACAAAGGCAACAAAAGCAAAAATAAACAAGTAGGGACTACCTCAAACTAAAAAGCTTGTGCACAGCAGAGGAAACCAACAAAATATAAAGGCAGCTTATCAAATGGGTGCAAATTTTTGCAAGTCATATATCAGAAAAAGGGTTGATATCCAAAATGTATAAGGAACTCATACAACTTAATAGCAAAATAAGTTAAAATAAATTTAAAAATCAATCTGACTTAAAAATTGTCAGAGGATCTGAATAAACATTTTTCCAAAGAAGATATACAGATGGACAAAAGGTACATGAAAGGTCCTCAGCACCACTAATCATCAGAGAAGTGAAAATCAAAACCACAATGAGATATCACCTCATGCCTCTCAGAATAGCTAAAATCAAAGCACAAGACATAACAAACATTGGTGATGATGTGGAGAAGAGGGAAGCCTCATACACTATTGGTAGAAATGTAACTGGTGTAGCCACTATGGAGGAGCTTCAAAAAATTAAAAATAAGACTACCATATGACCCAGCACCTCCACCTTTGGGTATTTATCTGAAGAAAACAAAAGCACTAACCTGAGAAGGTATCTGCACCCCCATGTTCACTGCAGCATTACTTACAATAGCCAAGACATGAGAGCAATGAAAGTGTCCATTTGTGGATGAATGGATAAAGAAATGTGGTATATATATTCATTATGTTGTACACCTGAAACTAATAGAATGTTACATGTCTCATTTTACCTCAATAAAAATAAAATTTGACAACTGAACAAATTGGCTTGGGAAAAGGATACTGTAAGTGTGACATTCTCACCAGAGTGTGAAAGACTTAAGTATCCACAAGCAAATTGTAAGAGAGGATGATGCTGAAAGAGACTTGAAGTATTGCAAACTGAAGATTCATGATGAGAAAATGACTCAAGTGTGGCTATTGACACATCAGTGCTGAGAGGAATTAGATAAAAAGCATCTAGCTGGCTCAGTTGGAAGAGCATGTGACTCTTGATCTCAGGGCCATGAGTTCGAGCCTCACAATTGGGTGTAGAGATTACTAAAAACAAAAAACAAAACAAAACAAAAAAAAAACATAAACTTAAAAAAAATTTTAAAGGCTTAACAAACTTTGGAGGACATCAAAAATCAACAGTCTGGGGAGAAAATTAAATTAGTCTTTCAGAGAGGATACTTGAGACAGTGATGTAGTAAAGTTTGGGCATGCCTGTTGTGTCAGTTTTATTAACATGGCCACAAATTCTTTGGCACTTGTTTTATCTGTGCTTGTATAGACTGCTTCAATCAATATTGTACAGCAGAAGTGACACTGTGTTCTTTGATCACTGGAACACTCATTCTTGGAGCTCTGAGTGGACATTTAAGAAGTCCATCATCTCTGAGGCTGCTGTCTGACCAGGAAGCCCAAGTCACATGGAGAGGCCACATGTAGTTGTTGTGGTTGACAGTACCATCTGAGTATATATTTCAGCCATTGTAGCAGAAGTGAATCCCCTTGCTCAACTGTTTATCAGCACCCAGCCATTTGTGTTAACCCCAGCTGAGGGCCCAGACATCGTGAAACAGAGACGAGCCATCCCTACTATGCCTTTTCTGAATTTCTGATCTATATAATCTATGGATTTAGTAAGAAATTTTGCTTTATATAGGGCTCCTGGCTGGCTCAGTCAGTAGAGCATGTGACTCTTGATCTTGGAGTCGTGAGTTCAAGCCCTACACTGGGCATAGAGCTCACTTAAAAAAATTTTATTTTTGTTTTACACCATTGAAGTTTGGGGTCAGTTGTTAGACAACAGACGTTGATCTTTGTTCAGAGCTGTGTTCGCTTAAAATTTATATATTGAAGCCTTTGTATCTCAGAATGTGAACTGTATTTTGAGATGGGGCTTTTAGAGGTAATTAAATTAAAATGAGATCATTAGATGAGCCCTAATATAATCCAATTGGTGTCCTTATAAAGAAGAGGAGATTAGGACACAAAGAGAGACATCAGGGACATGCAGGCATGGAGGAAAGACCATGTGAGGACACAGCAAGAAGGAGAAGATCATTTGCAAGCCAAGGAGAAAGACCTCAGAAGAAACCAGACTTGCTGACACCCCGTTATTGGACTTCTGGCCTGCAGAACTATGAGAAAATAAACTTCTATTGTTTAAGCCACCCAGTCTTTGGTACTTTGATATGGAAGATCTGGCAAACTAAAGAAAAATCTTTCTCCCCTCACCACCCTTCCCCACCCCATTCCCACCTGACTTTGTCAAATCATTGAGTGAACCTCAGACTCCTCCCCTCCCCTAGTGTTTTGGTGCTAAGCAACTCTCATTTTTATAAAGTCTAGACCTGAACTCCTGATGAAACCCAAGGGAATGGCATTCTCTTAACAGAGACTGGATATGAGATTTGGGAAGAACCTGAGGATCTCTCCAATGTGGGCTCACAGGGCAGACAGGACCAGCCTGCAAAGGCAAGCTGATAGAGCAGACACCCAGAAACAAGCAGGTGAAAGAGATGGGGAAAATTGTTAAAGGCTTCCTTTTTCTAGTCTAATAGAACTTTCTTGAGATCCAGCTATATCCCATATATTCTGAGAGATGACCTGGTATTCTTAGCGTAGACTCTCCATTCTGTTTAGGTTAGCTCAAGCTGGTTTCTATGACTTGCAACCAGAGTCCTAAATAACCCAAGTGTCAAGTTGGGTCCACCAACAGTGGATATCTTCAGGGTGGGGGCCTAGACAGAAGAATGTGATAGGACTCTTGACCTCTGCCCTCACTCCTGGCACACCTAGAAATGACTGGAAAGACCTTTGGTGAGGTCAGGAGGTCTTACATGAGCAAGAGGGCAAGATGAATCAGGAAAATTTGAGCTATTACTGTAAATGTGATCTCATTTGTACTCATAGCTTTGAGTAGAAATTTGAGTTACAGAGAAATACATCAAAAAGAATGATGGAAACTTGTGACAATAGTGCCAAGCAGGCCAAAACCTAGAATGAACTGGGGCTTTAAAAACTGCTAAAGAAAAAAAAATGACTTCAGAAAGAAACACAAGAAAAATTGAACCTGCTGGCATGTGTTATGAAATGGTTGGCCAGGGTGAAAAAAACATAATAATAACAAAATAAAACAAAAACATTCAGGAAGAAGCTATATAGGCCAAAAAGAAAGCTCAGGGAAGGCCTGTGACCCAGCTGTTAATAAAAGAGGAAAAGAAGGCATCCCATGCTTTTTCCTTGCTTATCAATCCTGACCTAAGACTGGTCCCTACGGCTGGGAACCCACGATGAATAGGAGGAAGAGGAGAAGAAATGCTGGGAACCTGGCTTAGGGAGAAACGAGGCAGGTCCATATGCCAGCTAGAAACTGTTCCTAGCCAATGACCCAGAAGCTTATTGTCCCTTTGCAATGGTACATACATCCTGATGAGTAGCAGGTAGGTCCTAATCGGCACATAGTCCTCATAGCAACAATGTATATGGTAAACTGAATGAGTTTTCTTAATACATACCCCTAGAGGAGAATCATACTTCCCTACAGCACTGATGTCAGGCCGGTGCATGAGATTTCCTTTGGCCAATGAAGTGTCAGCAGAAGTGGCATGGGTCATTTCCAGACTTTCAGACCCAGTGTGTGGTTTGCCATTTCTCCTTTTTCTCAGCAATGAGACTGGCAGTGTTCTGGATAGAGGCTGTTCTATCAGTCAGTGTTCCAGGGTAAAAAGCAATAAGAGCAAAGCTGTACTGGTTTGTCATAAACATGAAGTGTAATGAGAAATAAATCTTTGTGTTAGCCATTGTGATTTGGAGGCTGTTTGTTACTGCAACATAACCTGCCTTCTCTTTACTCTTAAAACCTGCAAGATTAATAGCACTGGGGATGAGCATAGAGCATTTCTGGTCACCAGAGACAATCTACAGCTCCAGAGGATGGCAGTGGAAGAGTGTTATAGGAAGACCCAAGGCAATCTGCCAGAAGCCCACGGCCAAGATGGACATGAGAATTGTCTGGAGAAAGCAGGACATAAGAAATCCCCTGGAATACAAAGTATATTATTAATTTTTACTTCAACTAAAAACACAACGGGCTGATGATGTCTGATAAAACAGAGGTTATATTAATGAAGAGGGTTTGAGGGGATTTTGAGATTTTGTCTATTTTGTTTTGCTTTTCAGCTAGGTCCTGAGTCAAAAGGTAAAGTGAGGATTAAGAGAGTCTTTTTTTTAATTGAAAAAATTTTTTAAGATTTTATTTATTTGACAAAGAGAACACTGAGTTGGCAGGAGAAGCAGAGGGAGAGAGAGGGGCTTGAACCAGCACCCTGGGATCATGACCTAAGCCAAAGGCAGACACTTAACTGAATGAGCCACCCAGGTGCCCTGGGGATAGAGTCTTGAATGTAGAATCAGGAAACAGTGATGCTCTACTAATGATCCAGGTCACAACCCCCTTTTCACACACTGCCTCTCTCTCCATTATAAAAGCCAGTTCTAACCCTCTATTGAAATAAATTCTACATTGAAGCCTTGCTTTGATTTATGTAGCAACCTTTCTGGGGACAAGAAATATGCCCTGAACCTTTTCGCCTGAGGGCAAGGACCATGTTTGCCCAGGCACCAAATTTCCTTCCCACTATCTGCCTGTCTCCTGGATTGTGAGTGTTCCACATCAGACTCCATTCCAGTCTCACTGCTCACTTCTCAAGACATTGGAATCTTCACCCCACCCCCTGCCCTGTCCTTGCTGACCCTTTGCCTGGAATAAAACAAGGATTATTGGGATCATCTTTCTTTGCTTACCAACCCAAGACCCTGTGTTTGTCTCAGCACTCCATCCATCTGCCCATTCTGGTCCTGCCCAAGTAATTAACTCCTATGCCCAGCTCTTCTTTCCTGCTGCAAAGCTGTGCTCATCATATATGGGCATGTCACAAATCAGGGGAGACTCCACTTTCACAGTAATCTCTGATGTAGGAAAAGTCATTAGGATTCAAAGCTGATGGCCAAGAAATAATTCTTGACACGTCTTTGGTACAAAAAGGTGGTTTTATTAAAGCATGGGGACAGTACCCATGGGCAGAAAGAAATGCACCAGGGTCATGAGGAGTGGCCCATTATATACCTTCAAGTTGGGAGGGGATTAGGGAGAGTGTCAGTTTCTAAGGAATTTTGGAAGCAAGGTTTCTAGGACCCTGAAGGGGCTGGCTATTGTTGGGAAAAGGCCATTAATTACTGTCTAATAAAACTTGAATCATGAAACCCTTCAGATGTATATTGGTGGGTCATATGCCTGGGGGATGATTTCCAACATGTGTCTTGGGGGGTTTAGAGATAAAGGAAGTTTCCAATGGGATTTTTTATATGTTCAAATAGACTTACAGGAGGGTTGGGCTAAGATTACCTGTTTTCCTTAGCAAAGTATTAACATTGAGGCAGTTGAGTCCCTAGAGGAATGCCTCTCTACCAGTTTCAAGGACTTGTCAATGGGCTGTAGGTAGTAAGGAGATCTAATAATATTTCTTCTGCCTTTGTTTTGCACATCATTCTCAACTATTTTTCATGAGTGATCCAAACCAATAGGGAAGAATCCACCAGGAAGGTTTTATTAGCAAGGTCATAAATGCAATTACGAGAGTCCAAGGGACACCTGGGTGGCTCAGTGGTTGAGTGTCTGCCTTTGGCTCAGGTCATGATCCCAGGGTCCTGGGATTGAGTCCTGCATCGAGCTCCCCACAAGGAGCCTGCTTCTCCCTCTGCCTATGTTTCTGCCTCTCTCTCTGTATGTCTCATGAATAAATAAATAAAATCTTTATTTTTTTTAAATAAAATCTTTAAAAAAAAAAAAAGAGTCCAAGATGGGAAGGATCCAGCATGATGGGTGTTTATAAGAAAAAAAAAAATGGACCTAAGATATGGTCTATTTGACCATGGGAACTGTCTGTTGCAGCTACTTAAAAAGTTATCAAAGGAAAAGAGATATTAATCTTCCTCTAAATTATTTTTGCGTGTCTACATCTGGAGGAGATTTTGGGCCCTGACTTGACAGATTAAGGTTGGTCAGGATAGCTGGATTAAAATTTTAACTTCAGGGGGAGGGGCAAGATGGCGGCAGAGCAGGGTCCCCAAATCGCCTGTCCCCACCAAATTACCTAGATAACCTTCAAATCATCCTGAAAATCTACGAATTTGGCCTGAGATGTAAAGAGAGACCAGCTGGAATGCTACAGTGAGAAGAGTTCGCGCTTCTATCCAGGTAGGAAGACGGGGAAAAAGAAATAAAGAAACAAAAGGCCCCCAAGGGGGAGGGGCCCCGCGAGGAGCCGGGCTGAGGCCGGGGCGAGTGTCCCCAGGACAGGAGAGCCCCGTCCCGGAGGAGCAGGAGCTGCACCAACCTTCCCGGGCGGGCGGAAAGGGGCTCGCAGGGAGTTGGAGCAGGACCCAGGAGGGCGGGGATGCCCTCGGGCTCCCTGGGACAGTAACAGACACCTGCGCCCCGGGAGAGTGCGCGGAGCTCCCTAAGGGCTGCAGCGCGCACGGCGGGGCCGGAGCAGCTCGGAGGGGCTCGGGAGCGGCTCCGCGGAGGGGGCTGCGGGGCGGGAGCGCGAATCCACCAGCGCAGGCCCCGGAGCACAGGGCGCCGGGACACAGCCCAGGATCCGGCCTCCCCCGGGACAGGCAGAGGCCGGGAGGGCCCAGGACAGCAAGGACGCTCCTGCCCCGAGCTGAGCAGATCAGCGGCCCCACCCCGGAGCCTCCAGGCCCTGCAGACGGAGAACCGAGAGCCCCCCGAGCCCCGTAGTTCCTGCGGAGGCTGAATCCAGGCTTCCAGAGTTGCCATAGCAACTGCTGCTGTTCCTCCTGGGGCCCCACGGGGTAAACAACCCCCGCTGAGCCCGGCAGCAGGCAGGGGCAGAGCAGCTCCCCCAAGTGCTAACACCTGAGAATCAGCACAGCAGGCCCCTCCCCCAGAAGACCAGCTGGACGGACCAGTGATACTCCCCCGTGTTCCAATACAACTTGTTTTTGGCCACTCTGCACTGAGCAAAATGACTAGAAGGAAAACCTCACCTCAAAAGAAAGAATCAGAAACAGCCCTCTCTCCCACAGAGTTACAAAATCTGGATTACACTTCAATGTCAGAAAGCCAATTCAGAAGCACTATTCTACAGCTACTGGTGGCTCTAGAAAAAAGCATTAAGGACTCACGAGACTTCATGACTGCAGAATTTAGATCCAATCAGGCAGAAATTAAAAATCAATTGAATGAGATGCAATCCAAACTAGAAGTCCTAACGACGAGGGTTAACGAGGTGGAAGAACGAGTGAGTGACATAGAAGACAAGTTAATGGCAAAGAGGGAAACTGAGGAAAAAAGAGACAATCAATTAAGGGACCATGAAGACAGATTAAGGGAAATAAATGACAACCTAAGGAAGAAAAACCTACGTTTAATTGGGGTTCCCGAGGGCGCCGAAAGGGACAGAGGGCCAGAATATGTATTTGAACAAATCCTAGCTGAAAACTTTCCCAATCTGGGAAGGGAAACAGGCATTCAGATCCAGGAAATAGAGAGATCCCCCCCCCTAAAATCAATAAAAACCGTTCAACACCTCGACATCTAATAGTGAAGCTTGCAAATTCCAAAGATAAAGAGAAGATCCTTAAAGCAGCAAGAGACAAGAAGTCCCTGACTTTCATGGGGAGGAATATTAGGGTAACAGCAGACCTCTCCACAGAGACCTGGCAGGCCAGAAAGGGCTGGCAGGATATATTCAGGGTCCTAAATGAGAAGAACATGCAACCAAGAATACTTTATCCAGCAAGGCTCTCATTCAAAATGGAAGGAGAGATAAAGAGCTTCCGAGACAGGCAGGAACTGAAAGAATATGTGACCTCCAAACCAGCTCTGCAAGAAATTTTAAGGGGGACTCTTAAAACTCCCCTTTAAGAAGAAGTTCAGTGGAACAATCCACAAAAACAAGGACTAAATAGATATCATGATGACACTAAACTCATATCTGTCAATAGTAACTCTGAACGTGAAAGGGCTTAATGACCCCATCAAAAGGCGCAGGGTTTCAGACTGGATAAAAAAGCAGGACCCATCTATTTGCTGTCTACAAGAGACTCATTTTAGACAGAAGGACACCTACAACCTGAAAATAAAAGGTTGGAGAACCATTTACCATTCAAATGGTTCTCAAAATATACCCTAAAAACTATAGAACACTTCTGAAAGAAATTGAGGAAGACACAAAGAGATGGAAAAATATTCCATGCTCATGGATTGGCAGAATTAATATTGTGAAAATGTCAATGTTACCCAGGGCAATCTACACGTATAATGCAATCCCTATCAAAATACCATGGACTTTCTTCAGAGACTTAGAACAAATTATTTTAAGATTTGTGTGGAATCAGAAAAGACCCCAAACAGCCAGGGGAATTTTAAAAAAGAAAACCATATCTGGGGGCATCACAATGCCAGATTTCAGGTTGTACTACAAAGCTGTGTTCATCAAGAAAGTGTGGTACTGGCACAAAAACAGACATATAGATCAATGGAACAGAACAGAGAACCCAGAAGTGGACCCTGAACTTTATGGTCAACTAATATATGATAAAGGAGGAAAGACGATCCACTGGAAGAAAGACAGTCTCTTCAATAAATGGTGCTGGGAAAATTGGACATCCACATGCAGAAGAATGAAACTGGACCACTCTCTTGCACCATACACAAAGGTAAACTCAAAATAGATGAAAGATCTAAATGTGAGACAAGATTCCATCAAAATCCCAGAGGAGAACTCAGGCAACACCCTTTTTGAACTTGGCCACAGTAACCGGAGAAGGACAAACAGTGTATGTTCTCATTCATTTGGGGAATATGAATAATAGTGAAAGGGAATATAAGGGAAGGGAGAAGAAATGTGTGAGAAATATCAGAAAGGGAGACAGAACATAAAGACTTCTAACTCTGGGAAATGAACTAGGGGTGGTGGAGGGGGAGGAGGGCGGGGGGTGGGGGTGAATGGGTGACGGGCACTGAGGGGACACTTGACGGGATGAGCACTGGGTGTTATTCTGTATGTTGGTAAATTGAACACCAATAAAAATTAATTTATAAAATTAAAAAAAAACAAATAAAATAAAATAAAATAAAATTTTAACTTCAGCCAAGTCATGAAATTCACACAAAGTTCGAGAGACCATTCTAGATTTAAAAAGACTGAAGATTCATGAAAACCAAATGCAATGTGAGCTCCTGTATTTGATCTGAGATTAAAAAAGAAACAACTAATGTGGCATTATTTGAATCATAGGGGAATTTTATATGGTCTGTGTATAACATAATTAAATGTATTAAATTGCTGTTAATTTTCTTTTAAAAAAAAAGATTTTATTTTTAAGAAATCTGTACAACTCAACTTGGGACTCAAACCCACAACCCCAAGACCAAAAGTCATACATTCCACCGACTGAGCCAGCCAGGTGCTGTTAATTTTCTAAAGTGAGATAATGATGATGTGGTTTTGAAGACAATGTCCTTGTTCTTAGAAGATATACATTGTCATGCTAAAATAGTGAAGCATGGAATGCTATGATGTTTCCAACTTTCTTACAAATGGCTCAGAAAAAAAAAAGACATATATAAGTGAAATCTAGGTGAAGGATATACAGGTAACTATTATATTAGTCTTTCAACTTTTCTATAGGTATGAAAATTATAAAGAGGAAATTTTATCTTGAGAAACCACTGAAAGAAGAGTAATTTGGGCTTAAATTAAGAATGAAAAAAAAAAGCCAAGAGTGTTGTGTTCAATTATTTGAGGAATTGCTGCAGAGGAAAAGAGTGGGGCTTATTCAGAATGTCTCCAAAGAGCAAAGGTAGGATCTAGGCATAGGAGACACCAGAAAATAGATTTTGGCTTAACATAAAGAAAACCTTGCAGTAAGACTCTCATGCCTTGGCTATAGTCAGCTCCAGTAGCAGAGAGAAGACAATTTTGAAAGTGACAATGTGTTAGTCACTTAATATGATTGTTTTTTTCTACCATAGAATGACCAGCAAAATCAAAGGAGCTGCATGAATTTTCATCCAAGAGCAAGGGAATGTCCCCACAGAGTGAAAGCTAAGAAAACAATTAAGAGTTTTTAAATTATTAAATAAAGCTTGTTCAAAATACTGAAAGCAACCTACCTAACCTATGCATATATTAGATCAAACAGTGGTGTAAGAGAGGATTCCCTTTTCACTTTTCTTTCTATTCTTAATAGTCAAGATGAAAGGCTTTGTCTCGTGGTTTTATATCTCCGACACCTTCCCAGAACTTTTAGCAACATACAATATACTTAACTAAGGACTGAATTAAAAATTAATTTATATTTGTTGTAATCATTGCCTTCTTTTTAAAGTAACCTTCTGAATTTCTATTTGTGGTAGTCATATATTTTTTCCACTTTAAGTAAACATTTTATAGTCTGAAAAAATATAGTCTGAAAAAATGTAATAAATTAAAAAATCATACCAAGGGGTATACCAATATGGCAAAACCTGTGTGGGGTGAGGGTGGGGGAGTGTTTGTATTTAGGCATTTGCAGTCTGAGTAAGCCCTGGAAGAAGTTCTTTTTCTCTCCTGTATAACTGAAGTGTTAGAGACCACACACTTGCAAACTCATCTCTAAGGAGAACTGCCTCCTTTGATGAGCCTCTGAAGTTCTCCAGGGTTAATATGGACAGATACCATCTCTTCATGTGGAATAATGCTACAAAAGGAGTCTGTCTTCGTGGTTTTTTTTTTTTTCTCTCCTGAATATTCTGCAGCTTTCCCTTAATCGCAGTTCTTTGCATGCTGATCTCCAGCCCCCTTCAGTTGCTTTTTCTTTGATGACTTTTAAGTCTTTGAAGACTTAACAAATGTTCTAAGAAAAGAGAAGGCTCAGAAATTTCCTTGACTGTGACTTCCATGCAGTATTTCCAAGCCTCAAGAAATGGTTGAGAGACATCGCATAGTATGGTAGCACCTACATCAGGTTCAGTAGTCTTTACAGTCTTTCCTCAGCATTGAATATCATTTGCCCTGTTGAAATACATGGATGCAAGAAGGACATCTTACTTTTTTTGGCCCTCTTCAGTTTGTCCTATATATCTCATTTTATACCATAGGCAAGAGCTTTCTTTCCCTTCAGTTAGTAACTTGATGTAATGTGTTTTCCTCCTTTTTCTCTGAAAGGTTATGTGGGACCCAGGAAATTTAACAAAAATCCCTTACCCTTGGACAAACATAGCAGGACTGACTCCATTTTGTGCTGCACCCGCCTTGTGCTGACCTGCTTATTGCTTAGGGCACTGCCCCACCCTAGTCAAGCCCAGGGCACACCCTAATAGGAAATCGGCTCAGTGATAGGCCAGTTCAAATGGATACTTTAGGGTAAAATGTAATTCAATCGGCCACCTGCGTGTGGACCGACATGACTCTGCAACTTTCTGCGTATCCCATTGGCCAGTGGCCCCTATAAAGCTGCTACGCCTCTTAGTCTTGGGGTCCAAGTCCCTGCTCCGCTGTGTCGGGTATACTTGGACTCAAGCTGGAGCTTGTAAATAAACCCTCGTGTGTTTGCATCGGTGTCGGCTCCTCGGTGGTTTCTCGGGTTCACAATCTCAGGCACAGCAGTTAAAGATGATAGTATTATAGGGCAGCCCTGGTGGCACAGCGGTTTAGCGCCGCCTGCAGCCCGGGGTGTGATCCTGGAGACCCAGAATCGAGTCCTGCTTCAGGCTCCCTGCGTGGAGCCTGCTTCTCCCTCTGCCTGTGTCTCTGTCTCTCTCTCGCTCTCTCTGTCTTTCATGAATAAATAAAATCTTAAAAAAAGATGATAGTATTATAAATTATAGTACCCGTGAGAATCAAAACAAGCCTAAGTAAACCACTGAGCCATCCTGCTTGAGAATACAGTACTCTTGATCCCAATAGAATCAAATGGTCTACCCTATACAAACAAATCCCTCCCCATTCTTAAGTTGCTGCCACTGATTGACCATTCAGATAATAGGGGTGATTGATTTCTCTTGAGGGGCACCTGGGTGGCTCAGTGGTTGAGCCTCTGCCTTTGGCTAGAGATGTGACCTTGGGGTACGGGATTGAGTCCCGCATTGAGCTCCATGCAGGGAGCCTGCTTCTGCCTCTATGTCTCTGCCTCTCTCTGTGTCTCTCATGAATAAATAAATAAAATCTTCTTTAAGAAAGATTGAAAGAATAATAACTTCTGTTGAGCATCACAATATAGCATATCTATGTATTTTTATGTATTTTTGAAATTACAATGTTCATAAGTAGAAAAATAATTTAAAAATTGTATATTGAGAATTTGTATACCTGAAAATGAAAGTATTATCTAACAATGAAAATTCTTGCCTTGTGAAGCAGTAATTTTCCTCTTATAAGATCCTTACAGATGGTGACTAGATGATCACGTTAGAGTTACATATGTGAAGTGGGATGGTGTAACCATTACTGCCTCACGAATTCAATATTATATAAAGTTTCTGTGGCATAAAAGGACAATTTAAATGGTGTATGTGCTTTCCTGTGTCAGACAGCCCAGTGAGAAGAAAAAAGGAAGATGATAGTTCTGCCAAAATTTGAACCAATCAGACAGTACATATTCTGAATTATTACCAGGTTGTATTATTACCAGTTTGTATTAGTAAAAAACAAATTATTAAAATATTTTTCTGGTGAAAACTATTTCTCACAGAGATTTCCTCTGAATCTTTCCTGTAAAGCAAAGCTAGTGATGCCTCATAAAAATATGCACGTGGCTGGGTAAGTAAAATTTTCTGAGTACCAAGAACATTCCAAATAATTCATCAAGTATAATAAACATACTCAGGCATGTCAAATTCAAACTTGGATGTGTATTAATGATTCATTTTTAAATTACAGTTGTTTTATAAAATTTTATTTTTGGGGCACCCGGGTGGTTTGGCAGTTGAGCATCTGCCTTTGGTTCAGGGCGTGGTCCTGGAGTCCCAGGATCAAGCCCCGCATCAGGCTCCCTGCATGGAGTATGCTTCTCCCTCTGCCTATGTCTCTGCCTCTCTCTCACTGTGTCTCTCAAGAACAAATACATAAAATCTTTAAAAAAAATTTTATTTTCATTTTAAACACCATATATAAAAAGTTCAGAGGAAAAACCAAGACACTAGAAGGAGGATGCACGTAAAATCTTCCCCTTTGATCATTGGTTTCGCTATTTTGTATTAAAGATTTGTAATGAGGTTGCCTGGAGAATTAAATCACTAGGAATTTTTCACCCAAATGAGTGAGGAAAACAGTTTTACCATAAGAGTAAAAAATTTTTTTTCTATATTTTATATTACTCTGTATTGTTTTCAAATCCAGTATTCCAGTGCCAGGGTTTCAAGGACAACCAAAATCTCTCTAGAGAGATTACTAGATTTGTTACTCTCTAGATTTGCTTCTCAAAACTCATCTGCCTGCAGTCCTATCCCTGGTTATGTTGGTGTGTCATTATCACACACACGCTCAGCACAACCACTTATAGGTTCATGTATATATCTGCCTAGCCTGCAGTTACATTTCCTTTTTTTTTTTTACATATTTTTATTTTATTTTATTTTTTTTAATTTTATAAATTAATTTTTATTGGTGTTCAATTTACCAACATACAGAATAACACCCAGTGCTCATCCCGTCAAGTGTACCCCTCAGTGCCCGTCACCCATCCCCCCGCCCTCCTCCCCCTCCACCACCCCTAGTTCATTTCCCAGAGTTAGAAGTCTTTATGTTCTGTCTCCCTTTCTGATATTTCTCACACATTTCTTCTCCCTTCCCTTATATTCCCTTTCACTATTATTCATATTCCCCAAATGAATGAGAACATACACTGTTTGTCCTTCTCCGGTTACTGTGGCCAAGTTCAAAAAGGGTGTTGCCTGAGTTCTCCTCTGGGATTTTGATGGAATCTTGTCTCACATTTAGATCTTTCATCTATTTTGAGTTTATCTTTGTGTATGGTGCAAGAGAGTGGTCCAGTTTCATTCTTCTGCATGTGGATGTCCAATTTTCCCAGCACCATTTATTGAAGAGACTGTCTTTCTTCCAGTGGATCGTCTTTCCTCCTTTATCATATATTAGTTGACCATAAAGTTCAGGGTCCACTTCTGGGTTCTCTGTTCTGTTCCATTGATCTATATGTCTGTTTTTGTGCCAGTACCACACTTTCTTGATGAACACAGCTTTGTAGTACAACCTGAAATCTGGCATTGTGATGCCCCCAGATATGGTTTTCTTTTTTAAAATTCCCCTGGCTGTTTGGGGTCTTTTCTGATTCCACACAAATCTTAAAATAATTTGTTCTAAGTCTCTGAAGAAAGTCCATGGTATTTTGATAGGGATTGCATTATACGTGTAGATTGCCCTGGGTAACATTGACATTTTCACAATATTAATTCTGCCAATCCATGAGCATGGAATATTTTTCCATCTCTTTGTGTCTTCCTCAATTTCTTTCAGAAGTGTTCTATAGTTTTTAGGGTATATTTTGAGAACCATTTGAATGGTAAATGGTTCTCCAACCTTTTATTTTCAGGTTGTAGGTGTCCTTCTGTCTAAAATGAGTCTCTTGTAGACAGCAAATAGATGGGTCCTGCTTTTTTATCCAGTCTGAAACCCTGCGCCTTTTGATGGGGTCATTAAGCCCTTTCACGTTCAGAGTTACTATTGACAGATATGAGTTTAGTGTCATCATGATATCTATTTAGTCCTTGTTTTTGTGGATTGTTCCACTGAACTTCTTCTTAAAGGGGAGTTTTAAGAGTCCCCCTTAAAATTTCTTGCAGAGCTGGTTTGGAGGTCACATATTCTTTCAGTTCCTGCCTGTCTCGGAAGCTCTTTATCTCTCCTTCCATTTTGAATGAGAGCCTTGCTGGATAAAGTATTCTTGGTTGCATGTTCTTCTCATTTAGGACCCTGAATATATCCTGCCAGCCCTTTCTGGCCTGCCAGGTCTCTGTGGAGAGGTCTGCTGTTACCCTAATATTCCTCCCCATGAAAGTCAGGGACTTCTTGTCTCTTGCTGCTTTAAGGATCTTCTCTTTATCTTTGGAATTTGCAAGCTTCACTATTAGATGTCGAGGTGTTGAACGGTTTTTATTGATTTTAGGGGGGGGATCTCTCTATTTCCTGGATCTGAATGCCTGTTTCCCTTCCCAGATTGGGAAAGTTTTCAGCTAGGATTTGTTCAAATACATATTCTGGCCCTCTGTCCCTTTCGGCGCCCTCGGGAACCCCAATTAAACGTAGGTTTTTCTTCCTTAGGTTGTCATTTATTTCCCTTAATCTGTCTTCATGGTCCCTTAATTGATTGTCTCTTTTTTCCTCAGTTTCCCTCTTTGCCATTAACTTGTCTTCTATGTCACTCACTCGTTCTTCCACCTCGTTAACCCTCGTCGTTAGGACTTCTAGTTTGGATTGCATCTCATTCAATTGATTTTTAATTTCTGCCTGATTGGATCTAAATTCTGCAGTCATGAAGTCTCGTGAGCCCTTAATGCTTTTTTCTAGAGCCACCAGTAGCTGTAGAATAGTGCTTCTGAATTGGCTTTCTGACATTGAAGTGTAATCCAGATTTTGTAACTCTGCGGGAGAGAGGGCTGTTTCTGATTCTTTCTTTTGAGGTGAGGTTTTCCTTCTAGTCATTTTGCTCAGTGCAGAGTGGCCAAAAACAAGTTGTATTGGAACACGGGGGAGTATCACTGGTCCGTCCAGCTGGTCTTCTGGGGGAGGGGCCTGCTGTGCTGATTCTCAGGTGTTAGCACTTGGGGGAGCTGCTCTGCCCCTGCCTGCTGCAGGGCTCAGCGGGGGTTGTTTACCCCGTGGGGCCCCAGGAGGAACAGCCGCAGTTGCTATGGCAACTCTGGAAGCCTGGATTCAGCCTCCGCAGGAACTACGGGGCTCGGGGCTCTCGGCTCTCCGTCCGCAGGGCCTGGAGGCTCCGGGGCGGGGCCGCTGATCTGCTCAGCTCGGGGCAGGAGCGTCCTTGCTGTCCTGGGCCCTCCCGGCCTCTGCCTGTCCCAGGGGGAGGCCGGATCCTGGGCTGTGTCCCTGCGCCCTGTGCTCCGGGGCCTGCGCTGGTGGATTCGCGCTCCCGCCCCGCAGCCCCCTCCGCGGAGCCGCCGCCCGAGCCCCTCCGAGCTGCTCCGGCCCCACCATGCGCGCTGCAGCCCTTAGGGAGCTCGGGGCGCTCTCCCGGGCGCAGGTGTCTGTTAGTGTCCCCGGGAGCCCGAGGACATCCCCGCCCTCCTGGGTCCTGCTCCAACTCTCTGCGGGCCCCTTTCCGCCCGGGAAGGTTGGTGCAGCTCCTGCTCCTCCGGGACGGGGCTCTCCTGTCCTGGGGACACTCGCCCCGGCCTCAGCCCGGCTCCTCGCGGGGCCCCTCCCCCTTGGGGGCCTTTTGCTTCTTTATTTCTTTTTCCCCGTCTTCCTACCTTGATAGAAGCGGGAACTCTTCTCACTGTAGCATTCCAGCTGGTCTCTCTTTACATCTCAGGCCGAATTCGTAAATTTTCAGGATGTTTTGAAGGTTATCTAGGTAATTTGGTGGGGACAGGTGATTTGGGGACCCTGCTCTTCCGCCATCTTGCTCCTCCCCCTGCAGTTACATTTCCTTTCCCTTCCACCTAGTCCCATTTTATTTATTTTTTTAAAGATTTTATTTATTTATTTAGCATGAGCAGGATGGGTGCAAAGGGAGAGGGAGAGAGAATCTCCAGCAGACTCATGCTGAGCATAGAGCCCAACTCAGGGCTCAATTTCATGACCCTGAGATCATGACCTGAGCCGAAATCAGGTCAGACACTTAACTGATTGAGCCACCCAGATGCCCCAAAATGTTATTAACTTAGCTGTCTTGTTCCCCCCCCCCCCAGTGGACTCCACACCTAGCATGGAGTCCAGTGGAAGATTTGAACTAACAACCCTGAGATCAAGACTTAAGCTGAAAAAAAATAAAAAATAAAAAGACTTAAGCTGAAATCAGGATTTCACTTGAACCACCCAAGCACCCCATACCTATTCCCATTTTATTTTATTTTAGTTTTAAAGATTTTATTTATTTATTCATGAGAGACACACACACAGAGAGGGAGAAGCAGGATCCCCGTGGGACTCAATCCCAGGACCCCAGGATCACTACCTGAGCCAAAGGCAGACACTCAATCACTGAGCCACCTAGGTGTCCTCCTATTCCCATTTTAAAGGAAGGAGTTGTATGGCTCCACTAATACAGTTCTCTCATTTTTAAATTGAGAACCTGTAGTCTAGCAGAACCATTTGAGATTTGCCCAATCAAAAAAGGATAAGCCACATCATCTTCATGAGGTTTGATTGTTCCCATAGCACTCATTTATCTTCCTCTCACATGAATTCCCTCAAAAGCAACATCTTTGCCAATACTTAATATTGTCAGCCTTTGATTTCAGCCTTTCTAGTGGGGCTGCAGTGGTATCTAATTAGAATTTTAATTTGTATTTCCCTAGTGATTACCAATACTGAAAATCTTTTCATGTGCTTATTTTCAAGTCATTTATTTTCTTTGGCAGAGTGTCTATTAAAATATTTTGCCCATTTTTTGGGCTATTTGTCTTATTATGGAGTTATAAGTTTTTTCTTTATTTAAAATAGGCTGCACACCCAGTATGGAGCCCAATGCAGGACTTAAAGTCATACCCCTGAGATCAAGACCTGAGGCAAAATCAAGAGTCGGATGCTTAACCAACTAAGCCACCCAGGCAACCCTGAAAGATTTTTCTTATATGTATTTTGGGTACAAATCCTTTATCAGGTGTATGTTATGAAAATGTTTTCTCCCAGTTTATGGCTTGTCGGTTCATTTTCTTAAAGTTGTTCTTTGAAGAACAAACATTTTCAGTTTTAATGACTCCAATTTGCCGTTTTCTTTTATGGAGTATCCTTTTGGTGTCATATCTAAGGCATTTTTGCCTAATCCAAGATTGCAGACTGTCACTTTTGTAGTTTTAGTTCTTATATTTAGGTCTACAATCTGTCTTGAGTAATTTTTTGTACATGGTATAAGAGGGCTAGGTTTATTTTTTTGCATTTAGATATACAGTTTTTCCAGCCCCATTTCATTTGTTTAAGATATTTCTTATCCTTTTGGATTACCCTGGAACCTTTATAAAAAATATATTGACCATATATGTATAATTTATTTCTATACCTTCTATTCTGTTCCATTGATCTATGCCTACTATCCTTATGCTAATATCACATTGTCTTAATTACTGAAGCTTTAGAGTAAGTCTTAAATCGGTTAAGGTAAGTCCTTTGACATTGTCCTTTTTCAGAATGATTTTGGCTGTTCCAGTGGTATTTCTTCATAAATCTCAGGATTTTCTTGTCAATTTCTATAAAAGCCTGCTGGGATATTGATAAAGATTGCATTAAATCAATGGGTTAACTTAGAAGAATTGCCAACTTAACAATATTAAGTCTTTCCCATCCATGAATATGAAATACTTCTCTATTTAAGTATATAATTTCTTTCAACAATCTTATGTAGTTTTCACTGTACAGGTCTTGCATTTCTTTTGTTAAATATTCCTAAGTATTTTGATCTTTTGATAGTATTGTGAATGAAATTGTTTCCTTAATTTCATTTTTGGATTATTCATTGTTAACTCAGAAATAAAATGGATTTTTCTATATTGATTTTGTATGCTCTGCCCTTGTTAACCTAGATTGTTGATTCTAGTTGTTTGTTTTTTTAATTCCTTCTACATACATGACTCTGTCATCACAAATAAATATAGTTTTACTTATTCCTTTCCAACCTATATGACTCTAATATATATTTTAAAGATTTTATTTATTTATTCATGACAGAGAGAGAGAGAGAGAGAGAGAGAGAGAGGAGAGAGGCAGAGACACAGGCAGAAGAGAAGCAGGGAACCCGACATGGGACTCGATCCTGGGTCTCGATCCTAGGCTGAAGGCGGCCTTAAATCGCTGAGCCAGCCAGGCTGCCCTGCCTCTAATATCTTTATTTCTTACTGCACTGGGCAGAATGTCCAGTAAAATCTCAAATAGAAGTGATGAAAATGATATCCTGTCTTATTCCTGATAGGGGGTGAGGGACAGAAGATAGTCTTTCACTACTATGTGCAGTATTAATTGTAGGTTTTCAGAAATGCCTGTTACCAGGTGAAGGAAGTTTGTTGGGAGTATTTTTTTAAAAACCATAAATAGCTATTGAATTTGGCCAAGTGTTTTGTCTGCATCAATTGAGATAATAGTATGTATTTATTTTGTCCATCACTGTATTATAGCGCATTACACTAATTGATTTTCAGATATTGAACTAACCTTGTATTTCTGTGTTAAACTCCATTTGGTTGTGATGTATAATTGCTTTCATATGTTGCTGAGACCTGTTTAATATTTTGTTAAGGATTTTCCTTCTATATTCATGAGGGCTATTGGTCTGTAGTTTTCTTGTACTGTCTTTGT
This sequence comes from Nyctereutes procyonoides, assembly GCF_905146905.1. NCBI lineage: Eukaryota > Metazoa > Chordata > Mammalia > Carnivora > Canidae > Nyctereutes > Nyctereutes procyonoides. Next base: position 47,035,459 of record NW_026575146.1, read on the forward strand.
GTATGTGTCACTTTTCAACTTGGAAACGATACAGCATGTATTAAGGTCACAAATACAACCCGTGAATAATGTTCACTACATTCTCCATACTCATGGAGTTTGCAGTCTTTTTGGAAAAGTCAGAAATGCTAAAAGAAAATAAATGTTATTTTAGATATACAATTATGATTGTGTTTGCTTAAAATTAATAAATAATGTTTTATGTTTGTTTAAAGTTATGGGACCAAATGGAGAGAGGTAGATGGATATTTAAAAGTTTTTTTAATTCCTGTATAATTAACAGAATGTTATATTAGTTTCAGGTGTATAGTGTAGTGATTCAGCAGTTTTTTGCATCACTTGGTGCTCATGATAAGCATATTTTTAATCCCCTTTACTTTTCATCCACCCCACCCCCCACCCTTTTCTTCCCTCCCTCCCGGTTTCTATAGTTGAGGATCTGGTTTTTCTGTTTGTCTTGTTTTTCCTTTTGCTCATTTTTGTTTCTTAAATTCCACACACAATTGAGATCATATGGTATTTTATCCTTTTCTGGCCATTTTAAATTGGATTATTTGTTTTCTTGGTGTATAGTTGTATAACTTCTTTATATATTTTAGATACTAACTCCTTATTGGATATGTCATTTCCAAATATCATTTGCTGTGCAGAAAGTTTTTATTTTGACATAGTCCTAATAGTTTATTTTTGCTTTTGTTTCCCTTGCCTCAGGAGACATATCTAGAAAGATTTGCTATGCTTGATGTCAGAGAAATTGCTGCCTATACTCTCTCCTAGGATTTTTATAGTTTCAGGTCTTGCATTTATGTCTTTGATCCATTTTGGGCTTATTTTTGTGTATGGTATAAGAAAGTGGTCCGATTGCATTATTTTGCATGGAGCTCTCCATCTTTCCCAACACCATTTGTTGAAGAGACTCTTTTTTGCTTATTGCATATCATTTACTCTTTTGTTGAAGATTGATCGACCATATAATTATGGGTTTGTTTTGGGGATTTCTGCTCTGTTCCATTGATTTAAATGTCAATTTTTATACCAGTACCATACTGCTTTAATTACTACAGCTTTGTAATATAACTTGAAGTGTTGGGAAGCCTGAGTGGCTCATGGTTGAATGTCTGCCTTTGGTTTAGGGCACGATCCTGGAGTTCCGGGATCAAGTCCCACACTGGGATCCCTGCATGGAGGCTGCTTCTGTCTCTGCCTATGTCTCTGCTTCTCTCTGTGTCTCTCTTGAATAAATAAATAAAATCTTAAAAAAAAAAAAGTCTGGAATTGTGAGACCTCCAGTTTTGTTTTTCTTTTTCAAGATTGCTTTGGCTATCCAGGGTCTTTGCTGTTCATGGAAATTTTAGGATTGTTCTACTTCTGTGAAAAATTCTGTTGGTGTTTTGATAGGGATTGCATTAAATCTGTAGATTGCGGGATCCCTGGGTGGCGCAGCGGTTTAGCGCCTACCTTTGGCCCAGGGCGCGATCCTGGAGATCCGGGATCGAATCCCACGTCGGGCTCCCGGTGCATGGAGTCTGCTTCTCCCTCTGCCTGTGTCTCTGCCTCTTTCTCTCCCTCACTGTGTGCCTATCATAAATAAATAAAAAAATTTTAAAAAAAATCTGTAGATTGCTTTGGGTAATATCTATTTTAACACTATTTGTTTTTCTAATCCATGAGCATGGAGTATCTTTTCATTTGTTTGTGTCATCTCCAGTTTCATTCATCAGTGTTTTGTAGTTTTCAGAGTATAAGTCCTTCACCTCTTTGATTTTTATTCATAGGTATCTTATTGTTTTTCATGATTGTAAATGGGATTGTGTTCTTAGTTTCTCTTTCTGCTACTTCATTATTTCTGTGTAAAAATGCAATGGAGTTCTGTATATTGATTTTTTATGCTGCAACCTTACTGAATTCATTTATCAGTTCTAGTAGTTTCTGGTGTCATCTTTTGGGTTTTCTACGTGTCAGCTTCAAGTAGTGAGAGTTTTACTTCTTTCTTAACAATTTGGATGCCTTTTATTTCTTTTTGTTGTCTGATTGCTATGGATACGACTTCCAGTACTATGTTGAATAAAAGTGGTGAGAGTGGACATTCCTTATTCCTGATCCTTAGGAAAAGCTCTGTTTTTCCCCATTGAGTATAATGTTAGGTGTGGGTTTTTCATAAATGACCTTTATTATGTTGAGATATGATTCCTTTAAACCTACTTTGTTGAGAGATTTTATCATGCATGATGTTGTACTTCGTCAAATGCGTTTTCTGCATTTATTGAAATGATATTTTGGTTTTTATCCTTTCTCTAATTGATGTGATGTGTCACATTGATTGTGAATGTTGAACCACCCTTGTATCAGTAAGGGGACATGCTTTAGCAGTTAATAAGGAAGAATTCTCCCAAAGGGTGGTATTTAAGCTAAAACCTAAAACATGAACCAGCTGGAAAAGGGAGAGGAAAAACGGGAGTATTTCAGACAGAGGTATCAATGGGTGAGCCAGGCAGGAAAAACTTTGATGAAACAGAGAAACTGGGCCATATGAAGAAAAGCAATATACAGGAATGACTAAAGAAATGAGGATGCTTGAAAGGTAAAATGCTTTACTTCATCTTCTAAAGGTACTGAATTTGGCCCTGAGAAGAATGCATGTATTACTCAAAGAAGCCAAAGAGTTGCTTGGATGGAAAAATAATTATTTATAATCCTATCTTCTTGTCACTTGGAGGGTTCCTAGAGGCTGAGTATGATGATACTCTTGCAAACTTTAAGATCCATTGGTTGAATGTGACTTCAAACATCTTGTATACCAAAACCCAAATAAGAGAAGACTATCCACTGCATTTTGCTGGAAGAACTTATATAAATAGTTCAATGTGATTTTTATTCCTCAATGGTCATAAGGATTTTTCTGGCACTCAAAGAGTTACATACCCATTCATCTGTCAACTGAAATAGAAATATTTACTCTAGGGAGTGCTCACAGGAACATGTCTAAGTAAATGCGAATAAGACAAGTGAAAAATGGCTCAGTCCTACATACCTTCAGCATTCTAGGAAGCATGTGTACATTTTAAAACTGCTTGCTTGGGCAGCCGAGGTTGCCCAGTGGTTTAGCGCTGCCTTCAGCCTAGGGAGTGATCCTGGGGACCCAGGATCAAGTCCCATGTCAGGATCCCTGCATGGAGCCTGCTTCTCCCTCTGCCTGGGTCTCTCTGCCTCTCTCTGTGTGTGTGTCTCTCATGAATAAATAAATAAAATATTTAATAAAATAAAATAAAACTGATTGCTTTTCTAATTCTCTGTGTATCGTATTGATGGCATTTTAAAAAATTTTACTGATTTCCTTGATGAAGAGTTTAGCAAATGCAGGACTGAATCTTAAATTTCTGAACACTTTGATTGCTTCTAATTGCCTTTTGTCTCTTTATATGTCTCAGTTTAATACCACAGAAAGCTTTTGAATCATTAACACTGGAAACATAAGCCCACCACTTTATCACACAATAAGTAAATCATAGGCATCCAGACTAGCCAGCAGATCTGACCTGGAAGTGTCTTTTCTAAGGTTCAGCTGGGAGATTTGTCTGTCTTCAGCTGCTTAAATCATTTGTCATCTTAGTGGAAATTTTCAGGATGCCCTCACGGCTATAAATTTCCAGCCTGGTATGGAAATTCATTGCTCCACCCACATCTGAACATTCTAGATATGAAAGAAGCTTTAAGTTATATTCACTGTCTAAAACAGCAAGGGAATCTTAAAGTCCTCTTATTGCAAACCTCTTCTCCTTCTTCCCCGACCCAGCAGAAATAATGGTTGTAATGCAAAGGTAGCCTTAAAATAACATACTGAAAGTCATGGTTAGCTCTTAGCTTAAGAATATACTTCATAATTAGACCTGGATTCAAATTCAGACTCCCCACTTCTAGTTGTATGCCCTAGGGAAAGTTGTTTACTCTCTCTGAGACTCAGATTCTTCATTCAAAGAATGGAAGGAATACTCTATCCTAAATGGCTGTTATAAGAGTCAAACAAGATAATATCCATAAATCATATAGCCTCGTTCTTGACACACAATAAGAGCTCATGAAACTTATCAATGGATTGTTACCCAAGCCAGTTAATTTACAGCCGAGGGAACTCATCTATCTCTGAAATATCTAACGGGCCACACATTTGTCCAACATCTCAGGGAATGACTGGCTGGTGTAGAACAGTAGAGCTGGACGCTCTTGGTTTTCATACCAGAGTTCATTCTGCTCTAAATGCTCCAGTACTTTGCTGGTTCTTCAAGTGATAGGTGCAGAATTATTCCTCCTGAAAAAAAAAAAAAAGAATTATTCTTCCTGCTTTCTTATTTTTCTGATCACTTACAGTTTTGGTTCCAGCTTGCTATCATGTGAATCTTAGGCTAACCAATATACTCATCTGAAAAAAAAATATGAAAACAAAAAAAATATGAAAACAACACAAAATAATTAGAAGGTGAAAAACCTAATTGGAAAAGAAAGTTTTTTGAGAATATGGTACAACATAGTTAGAAGAAAGACATATGCAAAAAAATTGTAGCATAATGGCTTTGTTTTGAATAATGATACTTTTCTTTTTAATTTGCCAAAGGCATTTTTCCAGGAAAAATGATTCTTGACGCAAAGTCTAATATATGGTCTTCATATATGCATGTATGTTTACATTACCAAAAATATTTTTAAGAATTTTTGCCCCCTAAATGGTTCAGCTAAACAAGAAGAATTTGCAGAGGGGAAGGAGGAGAGAGAGACCTAGTGCTGTTTTTTCTCCTGTGACAGGAGGGATTTTACCAAGAAATAGAAGATAGATGCCACCTTGTTCCGGCTGCCAAAAGGACTTGCAATGAAGTCCAGAGCAGAAGAGGGAAGTGAGTATATGATTCTTGCTGATAGCCAGAACAATAAATTGAGAGTCGAGGAGAATATTTCCCCTCTTGTACTAGTTCAGCATTGTTTCAGCCTTATTTTCTTGGGTCTCCAGACTCACCCCTGGCTTGGGAGGGTGTAGTCCACGACCTCTTGCAGCCTGTGGGCCCCAGTGAAGCTTACTGGAAATGTGACAGCAGTAATAGTACTTCTGTGGTTCCTTGGATCATATGAAATAAGATTGCTTTTATTCTTATTTACATAAGCAAAATGTGCTAGTAACTATAAATAATACAAATAACATGAAATGTTAGAGTGAAAAAAAAACAAGTCCTCTTCACGACAGCACTTGGTATCTTGCTTTTTTTCACATGACCATATGTCTTGGAACTCACACATAGTAAATATAAATCTACTCATTTTTTTCAATCATCTTATAGTATTCTACAATATAAATGCACAAAATTTATTTAACCATTCCCTAATTGAGGCAAATTTCTGCCCTTTTCCAGTTGCTCTCTATTATAAATAAAGCTGCAATGACTGTGTACGTTTGAATATGAATGAATATTTCAAAAGAATAGATTCTTAGAAATTGAATTCAGAATTCCAAGGATGTGCTTATTTTAAATTTTAATATTTCGGGATCCCTGGGTGGCGCAGCGGTTTAGCGCCTGCCTTTGGCCCAGGGCGCGATCCCGGTCGGGCTCCCGGTCATGGAGCCTGCTTCTCCATCTGCCTGTGTCTCTGCCTCTCTGTCTCTCTGTGCCTATCATAAATAAATAAAAATTTTAAAAAATAAATAAAAAAATTTTAATATTTCTAAATTTCCATCTAAAAAATTTGTATCAGTGTTACCCCTATTACAGACTGTATGTGAATCACCCATTTCCACCTGGTAATACAAGTGTCAACCTGTTCTTAACAATCTGATTGGTTATAAAGTGTAGCTCATTGCTTATTTTGCATTTCCTTTATTACTTTTGAGAATAAGTAACTCTTTAAATTTTGTCATTCTTTTTTTGTGTGTGAACTGCCTCTTTATTTCTTTTAACCAGTTTTACATTTTATTCTTTTCGGTAAAAGAATAAAATAAGTAGGAGATTTTAATAGATTTTGTATATTACATTTTGTTTTATATATTTTGCGAAGATTTGAAGTGGGACCTTTTATTTGTGGGTCTTTTGCCATACACATCTTTCAGTTTGTTTAAAGTAAGACCTTTTTATTAATGGCTCCCAGAGTTTGTGTCTTTCTTAGAAAGGCCTTCATTACCGTCTCCCCCAACATTATAAAAACTGATGTGCTAAAATTTACTATAGTTCCTTCTTGATTTGTTTTTTAATTTTTTAATAAATTTATTTTTTATTGGTGTTCAGTTTGTCAACATATAGAATAACACCCAGTGCTCATCCTGTCAAGTGCCCACCTCAGTGCCCATCACCCAGTCACCCCCAACCCCCGCCTACCTCCCCTTCCACCACCCCCAGTTCGTTTCCCAGAGTTAGGAGTCTTTCATGTTCTGTCTCCAAACATTATATGGTCTCATTAATTTGGGGAATATAAAAAATAGTCAAAGGGAATAAAGGGGAAAGGAGAAAAAATGAGTGGGAAATATCAGGAAGGGAGATTTGTTTTTTTAAAATTAGTGTTTAGAATTTAGTCCATTTGAGCTTTATATGTATGATGTGATACTGGCATCCAAATTAAGTCTTTTTCAGGTTTTCCAACTCTCAATGTAATTTTTGTTTTTTTTAATAATACTTTTTTATAAAGATTTTATTTATTTATTTATTCATGAGAGACACACAGAGAGAGAGAAAGGCAGAGATACAGGCAGAGGGAGAAGCAGGCTTCATGCAGGGAGCCTGATGTGGGACTTGATCCTGGGTCTCCAGGGTCATGTCCTGGGCTGTAGGCAGGAGCAAACCGCTGAGCCACCCAGGGATCCCCTCTCAATGTAGTTTTTGAATAGTTTGTCCTTTTTGCTCTGATTTAAAATGCATGTTCCTTTGTTTTTGAATTGTCTTTTTCAGTTCAATTTGTTCATGTCTTTATTCTGAACCACTACAACATTGTTTTACATAAACTTAGTGTATTTTTGATAACTGAAAAGTCCTTTTTTGTTTCAAATTTTATTGCTTGTTCTGTGCATTTTTCTCTTCCACATGAACTCTAAAATCAGCTTATCAAGTTCAATAAATCTCCTGTTGGGATTTTTATTAGTATCGCATTGAATTTATGGATTAATTTGGAAAGCTGACATCTTTATAATATCGACTCTTTCATCCAGAAACATGTATAGCTTTCCATCCATCGGGTCTTCTTTTATATCTTCCATAAAATTTTATAGTTTTCTTCGTGGACCTTGCATTGTTCTTCTTGGCATATTCCTAGGGGATTGTTTTTAAAGCTTATGCTGCCATTGGGAATGGGCTCTTTAGATTTTGGTTTTCTGCGGAAAATGAAAAGACAGCAGGCACTGAGAGAAGAGGAAGGAGAAGAAAAATAGAAATTAGAAAAGTAAGATGAGATGAAGAACAAGGAAGAGAAAGAAGAGAAATTTGGTGGTGCTTTGAGTACCTATCACATGACATGCCCTGTGATGGAGGCATTCGTGAGCACCATCTCCCACACTCTTCCCTCCAGGTGTCTCATCTGAAAAACTGAAGCTTAAAAAGGTCAGCAAGGAAGCATGGAACAGGAAATGAAAAGAGACCAGTTTTGGAGTGAGATCTGGGAACCGCTCCCAGATTCCAATCTCACCAGCTGTGTGATTTTGCTCCAGTTACCTAATTACATTTCTCATTTGGAAAACTTAAATAATATCTACTCAGGTGATTGTGATGATTAATTGGAATAATGGATCTGAGGTGTCTGCTCATTAGATGCTGCTCTTGGTAAGTGTCAGTTCCCACCCATGAACCCATCTCTTCTTGCCCCTGGCTTTTCTGCCATGGCAAGGAGTCCCAAGATAGCAAGGAGCCTTCAGGTTAATATGCATCGTGATTTTTATTCCCTGAGTCCATAACACCCAGGAACACATACCTAACATTCTTAAGAAACATTGTAGGGGAAACTGTCATTAGATACTGTGATTTGGGTCTGGAAAAAAAAAAATCACATAAGCCTAAAAAAACCCCACCCATTTTTACAAAAAGAGGCATTGTTGAAATGTGAATCCATATTCAAGCCTAAATCTCCAGTGAGAAACACCCTTTATTTCTACCCAGACAATAGTTCCTTGTCCTGAGACAATGCTGTCTGCATAGCCCTGAAAAGCATCAAATACCCATAGTGATGGCAATGGTTTTTCTTAGGGACACTGGAAACAGTGTCTGGAGGAACCAGAATACCTGACCCAGGGTTTTGGCCATTGAAAGGAGACTCATTCCCAGCCTGAACAGCAGGAAAAACAGAACTGGCCCCTATGTCCTGGCTATGTCTTATATTTGCTGTAGGGCTCTGATCATCTGGAGAAGCTGTACTTACAAGATGTGAGTCTGAAGTCAAGAGAGGTAAATGAGACATATTGAAATGTTATTTTCTAGACAGCTTTGTTCCCAACACATTACTCCTACTCATCAAGAAAGTGTCTGACTTGGCCTGGATGGAAATCCTTTGCTCTGAGCCTTATTTCCCTCATCTGAAGAATGGGGTTAATAACAAGGATCTCAAAAGATTGCTGTGGGGATTAGGTCATGCAAATATAAAATTGTGCCCAGTGAAAATCCAAAGTATTCTTTCATCATATAGGGGACTCCATTTGTAGCCGGGGAATGTTTTCAGTGGTTCTGCATTTCACTATTCAGGGTGAAATTTGATTTCTGCAATAAAGCCAAAGGTCATATGATTCTGGGACTAGTAAATAATGTGTGAAATTACACTGAGCAACTGTATTTTTTACTTTTTTAAAGGGATGATCTCTCTTAAATACTGAAACTAGTTTCTGTATGTGACCTGTAAATTGACCTCAACCAGATCTATACTCGAATTATATCCAGAAGCCAATCACTTCTGACCATCTCCTATGCTACTGCTTGTTCAGATCGAAGCCATTGTTATCTTTCTCCAGAATTATTGCAAGTAGTGTCCTCCTAAATGGTTTCCCTACTTCCTGACTATTTCCTTAAAAATATTTTGAGCAGTGACAGTATCATTGGAATAACTGTGTTGTCTCTCTAGAGGAATGTTTTGGCCATCATTAGATATTCACGTAATCAACAAATATTTATGGAGCCCCTACCATATGCCAGCATTGTTCCAGGTTCCGATGATAGAGCAATGAACACAACACACACAGATGCCTGCCTCATAGAGCATATATTTTTTAGTGCAATGACTATTTCACAAATAAACAAGTACAGCATACCCTATGCCAGAAGGGTAATAGGCACTGTGGAGAAAAATAATGCAGAGCAAGATGGGGAAAGGAGCACAGGGTTGGGAGTGGAAAGTAGGGTTATTATTTTAAGTATAGTGGCCAGAAAAAGTCCCTCTGATGAGCTGACATTTGAATAGAGACTGGAAGAAGAGGAGGGAGAGGGCCACATGGTTATGGAGAGGATAATGGAGAGAAGGGAATGGAGAGGGTATTCCAGGCAGAGGAAACAGCAGCTACAAAGGCCCTGACCTGAGGTGAAGTAAAGAGGCCAGACTAGCTTGGCACAGTGATTAGAGGGAGAATACAGAGATGGTTACACATATGGTGGGAATGGGAAAGGGGTAACAATGATCACTGCAAGCCATCATGAGGGCTCAGGTTCCTACTCAAGTGAGTTGGAAAGCTACCTGAGGATTGTGAGGGGAGAGCTACCCATGATCTGATTTACATTTGCAAAGGATCATTCTGGCTAACCACTTCTGTAGAGCAATGGTTCTCAAACTTTAGTATGTATCAGTCACCTCAGAGGGCTTGTTACAACACAGCTGCTGCATCTATTCCCAGAGTTTCTGATTGAATAGGTCTTGTGATGCAGGAGAATTTGCATTCCTAGCAAGTTCCCAGGTGATGTCAATGGTGCTGGTCTGGGACCACAAGGTGAGGACACTGGTAAACAGAATAGTTTGTAGGAGAGGGAATAGCAGAGGCAGGGGAGCCAGCTAGGAGGCTATTTGGAATAATCCAGAAAAAAGATGATGATGGCTTCAGCTCAACTAGGTGGTAGCAGAAGAGTAGTGAAGAGAGATTAGATTCTGGATAGAATTTGAATATAGATCCAATGGGATTTGCTGAAGCATTGAATGTGGAGCACTATGAAAGAAAGAAATGATTCCAGGTTTAGATTAAGCAACTATATGAATGGAATTACTATTTACTGAGATGTCAAAGACTTGGGTGGGATGGGATCGTATTAGGAGTTTAGTTTAGGGAGTATTACATTTGATATGCCTATTGGGGATCCAAGTGGAAATGTCAGTCAAGCCTTTCTTTTATGAGTCTAGAATTCGGGAGGGAATTCTGAGCTGGAGGTAGAAAGGCAGGAGTCAGCAGCACATAGATCGCTTCATGAAATCTAGCTGAGATCATCACTGGAGAGAATGAAGGTACGTAAGAAGTATGATGCCTGACGCAGTGGCAGTCAGCCCTAGGATCAGAAGTCAGGATGAGGGGAGGGACCAGAAATGAGACTGAGAAGTGATCAGGTTGGTGAGAGGAGAACCCGGAGAGTGTGGGGGCCTGGATGTTAAGGGAAGCAACTATTTCAATACATTCAGGTACATTTGCTATGAAACCACCTTGTTATAAGTTACCACCAGGCATCCTCTGTGAAGGAGGAGATACTGCTTACCATGGAATATGCCAAATTTTGAAGTGGTTCCTTATAGATAAATTATCCCCACTGGAAGAGACACATAACTTGATTGAAATCTCATGCACACACACAGACACACACACACACAGTCTTGAGCTGATTTTATTGTTGCAACCAAAAAAAAAAAAAACAAAAAACAAAAAAGAAGAAACAAAAACCCGTTGACACAATTTAATCATTGACATAGACTGAAATATTTTCTTTCATCTTCAAGCATTCTGTCTAGCTAACTCTTGTCTTTGAAGCAAATTGTCCAATTTTGAGAGTTGGGAGTTGTATATGTGATCAGACTGCTAGGAATTTGTGTGAATAAATGGATACATGTTTCAGAAAGCACAGAGTTTTTTTTTCCTCTCGCCCCCTGCCCTTTATTTTCTGATATTGAGTCTTGGAAGTCTCTGTGTTTTCGATATAACTGCAGGTACCTCAGTTCCCTGAAGTACTTACTACAAGAAGCTGTCACTTTGCTTCTCTGTGAGAATTACAGAGAGACTCTGGCAATTCAGGATGGCACTGATCAGAAGCATTGGTTGCATCTGTTATCAAGGTATAGCTGATGGCAAGAGAGCCTTACTCAGTAACCTTAATAAAAATTCATTTTTCAGACTTTTTGTGAGTTGCAACTCATCTTTAAACCTGAATAGTATAGGGACGCCTGGGTGGCTCAGTGGTTGAGCATCTGCCTTCGGCCTAGGACGTGATCCTGGAGTCCTGGGATTGAGTCCCACTTTGGGCTTCCTGCATGGAGCCTGCTTCTCCCTCTGTCTGAGTCTCTGCCTCTCTGTGTCTTTCATGAATAAATAAAATCTTCAAACAAAAAATAAATAAACCTGAATAGTATATAAAAAATGTACTCCACAGACTGTATATTGCTTCTCATTGTTAAGAAAAAATACTACTTGTAACTCAGCATTACGCTTCCCAAATAAATTGGGTAAGAATACAATGCCCAGCGCTGTGGGTGGTACAAGTGGTGAAGAGGTAAATGATATGCACAGCACATTGCTATGTGTTACCTCTATGTGTTACACAGTACCCTCTAAGGGGAACTGTGGGTGCTTGTACTCAACACTCCTCCTCATAAGAGATACCCAAACAGACTGCATGGAGCTATATAGTCTGCTTCTCCCTAAGGAGAAAACAATTGTTTATTATTCAGGTTTACTTATCAAAAGGCATGTTGAAATACTTAGGACTAGGTATGTAACTTTTTCATGTCTTATTCGTTTAACAGATATTTTTATTAAATGTCAGGCACTGACCTATGCATCTGAGATATATGTGTAAATAAAACATACAAAAAACCCTGCTTCCTTGGAGCTTACATTCTGGTGGGAGGAGAAAAAATAAAGGCAAAATAAATAGTTAAGTTATATAATATGTTGCAAAACTATAATGCTATGGGGAAAATGGAGCATGATAAAAAGTTTGGAAATGCAGGGAGAAAAACAGGTTGCAATTTTTAATAGAGGAGTCAGGGTAGGTCTCATGGAGAGGGTGACATTTGAGTGAAGATTTGCAGGAGGTAAAGTAGTTTGCCAAGTGGATTTCTGAAGCAAGAATGTTTCAGGTAGATAAAAGAGCCAGGCAAAAGCCTTAAGGTAGAATCAAGCTAGAAATGTGTAAAGAATAGTATAGGGTCTGGTGCGTCTGGGGACTGGTGTGTCTGACAGGAGATGAGGTCAGAGAGGAGATGGAGCCTTACTTGTAGAGGGCCCTGTTGGCCATTCTAAGGACTTTGGCATTTTCTTTGAGTGAAATGGGAAGCCCTTGGAGGATTTTAGGCAGAAAAATGATGTGATCTGAATTACATATTAGGAAGATCATTCTGGTTTCTTTGTTGGAAAGTTTCTTAAAAGGCAAGTTTGAGAACAAGAAGATCAAATAGGAGGCTATAGCAATAATCCAGATGAGAGATGATGACTGAAACCAGTGTTGTCTGTAGGAATGGAGCGATGTGGCCAACAGTGATCCCAAGGTTTTGTATAAATAACTGGAGGGATGGAGTTGTCAACTGAAATGGAAAAAACCTCTGATAGAATAGGTTTGTGGTAGAAACTGAGAACATTTTCAGACATGTTAAATTTGAGATGTCTAAGGCATCCACGTGAAGATGTCAAGTAGACCACTGCATGTATGAGTCTAAACTTTAAAAGAGAGGTTGGTCACAAGATTAAACTGCAAGAGTCATTGTCATATCAATAAAGGAGTTCATTAAAAAAGTTGGTACCTATACAACTCAATACCAAAATCCAAATAATCCAATTAAAAATTGGACAGAGGGGCAGCCCGGGTGGCTCAGCAGTTTAGCATGACCTTCGGCCCACGGCCTGATCCTGGAGTCCCGGGATCAAAAATCCCACGTCAGGCTCCCTGCATGGAGCTTGCTTCTCTCTCTGCCTGTGTCTCTGCCTCTCTCTCTGTGTGTCTCTCATGAATAAATAAATAATATTTTTAAAAAACTGGACAGAAGACCTGACTAATCTTTTTTCCAAAGAAGACATACAGATGGCCAATAGACACATGAAAAGATGCTCAACATCGCTAATCACCAAGGAAATGCAAATCAAAACTATGATGAGATATTACCTCACATCTGTCAGAATGGCTAAAATAAAAAACACAGGAAATAACAAGTATTGGTGAAGATATGGAGAAGAAACTCTTGTGCACTGTCAGTGAGAATGCAAACTGGTGCAGCCACTATGGAAAACAGTATGGAGGCTCCTCAAAAAATTAAAAATAGACTTACCATATGAGTCAGTACTTCCACCACTGGGCATTTGCTCAAAGAAAACAAAAACACTTATTGGAAAAGATATATGCACCCCTATATTTATTTCAGCATTATTTACAATAGCCAAGATATGGAAGCAACCTAAGTCTGTCATCTATCCACTTGTAGAGGAATGGATGAAGAAGATGTGGTATCTACATATGCAATGGAATATTACTCAGCCATAAAAAGAATAAAATTTTGCCATGTACAGCAACATAGTTGGACCTACAGGTTGGACCTAATGCTAAGAGAAATAAGTCAGAGAAAGATAAATACCATATGATCTCACTCGTATGTAGAATTTAAGAAAGAATGAATGAACAAAGAAAGAAAAAGACAAAAAAACCACTCTTAAGTACAGGGAACAAATTGGTGGTTGCCAGAGGGCAAGTGAGTAGGGGGATGGGTGAAATAGATAAAGGGGATTAAGAGCACACTTGTCATGTGACGAGTGCTGAGCAATATATAGAATTGTTGAATGCTTGTACGCCTGAAACTAATGTAACACTGTATGTTAATTATACTTCAATTTGACAAAACTTAGTACAGGGAAGGAAGAAAAACAAGGACTGATCCCTGGGGTACTCCAAAATTAGAAGGTCTTGGAGAAGAGGGGGCGACTAACACAAACACTGAGACAGAATAGCCAATGAGCCAGGAGGCAAATGAAAAAGAGTATGATGTCCTGGAAGCCAAGCAAAGAAAATATCTTGAGGAAGAGGGAGTGATCAGCTATGCCCCTGGGTTTACAGGTGAATTTCCTCCCCTGGAACAGGAAAGTAATTATAGTTCCTGCCTCATAGGTTCATATCAGATAATTTAGGTGAATGGTCAATCACACTGCTGCATGCCAATGAGGGTTCAAACATACTACCTATTTATTCCTAATACCTCAGAAAAACCACTTCTCATTATGAAGCTGTTCGCTGTTCACCGTGCAAGATAACCCCTAGGGGGCGCTCAAAGCCTTCCCTTCTTTCCCCGTATTGCTCTTCTCACAAGAGACCTCAAATTTAGATGCAGGACAAAATGGATCCAATGACAACCGAATCCTCTATGGTAAAGGTAGAAAAATGCAATGCAGAGGATGTCAGACTTCAATGAGGGTAAGAATTGCCCAAAGAGCTTGTTAAAATGGAAATCTACAGCAGGTCCAGCCACCAAAGATTCTAATTACATACTTTATTTGACAGGGGATCTGAGAATCTGCATATTCCCATTCCAGGTGATTCCAGTGTCTGTCTTCCCATACTAGCACATATTTGCTTCCTCTGTTCTTTTTAGGACCTTAGAATAATTTTTGCTTCTCTTTTTTCCCTTCTCTTCCATGCAGACAATGAAGTGAGCCAACCCTGGGACTTTTAGACGGGAAGGTCCTACCTAGCAGGACAGAAAGCATGCCTGGGGTGAGTGGCTTGGCTGAGCTTTTAGTCTGTCCACATCAGAGGACACAGTATGGGGTCTTTCAGTCATCTGGCCCCCAGGTCTCTTTGTTTTTGTCATTTTAATACCATTTACATTTATGTCCAATGTTTACAACTCAGGCGATTTCATATACAAACCCAGGCTTCCTGCTTCTGTAGGACAATAAGAAGATTTGAAATTTGGTCCTGCATCCGACATAGCAGAGTTGCTTCCCACAGGTGGGCATGGGCTCTATAAATTGCCACTATCCCATTCCTTCTTTACTTATCCTCCAAAATCAAAGCCAACTGTTCATGACCATTTGTCATCATAATTACACTTATATTTTCCTCAATGAACTATTTCCTTGGAAAACTATAACAAGAGGGTTTAGTGTTTCGAAAATAAATTTTCTTATACCAGCCCCTTTCTTTCATATTATTTGTCTGGTTTCTCTAGGCACTTAAGCTTGCTATCTCTGGCCTAGCTATATCCAGAGGTGAAAAAGTTGTCCTTATATTAAAAAATAATCTGGCATACTATTCAGCAATAAAAAGGAGTGAACTACTAACATGCACAATAAAATGAATGAATTTCAAAAATTCGTTGGGATGCCTGGGTGGTTAAGCCTCCAACTCTTGGTTTTGGCTCAGGGTGGTAGGATCGAGCCGACATCCGTCTCTGTGCTCAGCATGGAGTTGGCTTGGAGTTTCTCTCTCCCTCTTCCTCTGCCCCTTCCCCTGCACACTCACTCACTCTTTCTCAAATAAACAGAGAAATCATTTTAAAAATTAAGAGAAGTCAGACAAAAAAGTATAATAATGTATATTTCCAATTACATGAAATTCTAGAAAAGGCAAGACTAATGTTTAGTAACAAAGCAGAACAGTGGTTCCCTAGGGTAGAGATTGGCTGCAAAGGACATGTTTTGGGATGATGAAAATGCTCTATATCTCAAATATAGTGGTGCTTATACATGGGAAGACACATTTGTTAAAACTCATCCAATTGTACATTTTAAATGAATGCATTTTATTGTATGAAAATTTTATCTCACAAAGTTACTTTTTTAAAGTTACCAAATTGAGTTGCACCAGGAAAGAGATGGAATAAAGTAGGCCCTTGCCCAGAGTTCCTTTTTGTGTATCACTGTCGACCACAGTTGATGGCAAGACAGAATTCAGAGTTTCAAGATTCATAAGCATCAAGGCCAATATTTAAATCTCCTAGACATAGAGATAATATTTGGCACAGGGCAGCAGATTTAGAAGACACTGCAGATGTGGGCAGCATTTCTTAGAGCACTTTACACAGAGTTGCATATGGAGAGAGGCTCAGGGCTGCCCCAGGGAGAGGACCTAGGAAGCTAGACAAAGCGTTGGCAGGAATTCAGTGTATTGTCTTCCTCCTCCTCTTCCTGTCCCCCTTTCCCTTCTTCCTACCCCTTCTTCACTACACTCACTCAGGAATCTCAACTACAGAAGTATTCTTCATATCTGGGGGGGGGGGGGGTCTGAGCACACTACTTCAGCCTGGAAAATGCTACTTTATAAGGCAATAGTTCTTAAAATTTTGCAAAGAGAGAACATTCCATGTGGTGGGAGTGGAATCTGGGGTTGGCAGCCCTAGTCATTCTCCTCTAGAGACAGAGCAGGCTCACCTCAAAATACACAGAGTGTTGGTGTGTAGGCTGTTGGTTTGATTGTACCTGGCACTGGTGGCAAACATCCCTTTTTATCTTGTGTTTCTTAGGATTGTGGATAAAGCATTTAGGATATGCAAGATGGTGAATCTTTATGGCTGGATTGGCCTACTTTATAAGAACCCAACAGAACCCTCAGTAAATTGGGAACTGATGTACAGTTACTTGAGGGTGGAAACATGCTATGGGTACCCCACCCATCTTCTCTTGTCCTTACGGCTGCCTGATTTCACCTGCAGTGCCTACATTTCTTTGCCTAAGGTTTTCCAAAGTGGCTGTGCCACTGTGCATTTCCAGCCCTAGGATCTGAGATTCCATTTGCCCCTCATCCCTGCCAGCACTTGGAGTTGTCAGGGTCTTTTTTTTTTTTTTTAAGCTATTCTGTTAGGTGTAGTGTTGTCTCATCAAGGTTTTAATTTGCATTTCTCTAATGACTAATGACATTGGGCATCTTTCATGTGGATTCTTGGCTCTACATGTATTTCCTTTAGGAAAGTATCTGTTCAAATCTTTCCTCATTTTTTTTTAAAATAATATTTTTTAAAGATTTTATTTATTTATTCATGAGAGATACAGAGAGAGAGATAGGCAGAGACACAGGCAGAGGGAGAAGCAGGCTCCATGCAGGGAGCCTGATGTGGGACTCGATCCCGGGTCTCCAGGATCGCGCCCTGGGCCAAAGGCAGGCGCTAAACCGCTGCGCCACCCAGGGATCCCCAATCTTTCCTCATTTAAAAAAAAATTCAGGGGGCACCTGGGTGGCTTAGTCCGGTGAGCATCTGCCTTTGGCTCCGTGACCCTGAGGTCCTGGGATAGAGTCCTGAATCAGGCTCTCTGCTCAGCAGGGAGCCTGCTTCTCCCTATCCCTCTCCCTCTGCCATTCTCCCTGCTTGTGCTCTCTGGCTTTCTCTAGCTCTCTGTCAAATAAATAAATAAATAAAATCTTTAAAAAAAATTCAGTTGTTCATTTTCTTATTGTTAAATTTCAATAATTCTTCATATATTCTGGATACAATTAAAAATTTTTTTTATTGGAGTTCAATTTGTCAACATATATAGCATAACATCCAGTGCTCATCCCGCCAAGTGCCCCCCTCAGTGCCCATCACCCAGTCACCCCACTCCCCCACCCACCTCTCTTTCCACTACCCCTTGTTCGTTTCCCAGAGTTAGGTGTCTCTCATGTTTTGTCACCCTCACTGATATTTTCACTCATTTTCTCTCCTTTCCCTTTATTCCCTTTCATTAATTTTTATATTCTCCAAATGAATGAGACCGTATAATGTTTGTCCTTCTCCAATTGACTTATTTCACTCAGCATAATACCCTCCAATTCCATCCACATGGAAGCAAATGGTATTTGTCGTTTCTAATAGCTGAGTAATATTCCATTGTATACATAGACCACAGCGTCTTTATCCATTTATCTTTTGATGGACACCGAGGCTCCTTCCACAGTTTGGCTATTGTGGACATTGCTGCTATAAACATTGGGGTATAAAAATGTTTCGGCATTTCAACGCATCTGTATCTTTGGGGTAAATCCCCAGCAGTGCAATTGCTGGGTCTGGATACAATTTTTTGCCAAATAAGTGATTTTCAAGTATTTTCTCCCAGTCTGTGGCTTGTCCTTTCATGCTTTTAGCAGGGTCTTTCCAAGAGCAACAGTTTTGTATTTTTATGAAGTCCAATTTATCAATTTTATTTCTTTTATGGCTTGTGCTTTAGATGTCCCATCTAAGACCTATTTGCTTAACCCAAGGTCACAAACTTGAATCCATGCCTAAATGTTTGTGATTCATTTTAAGTTAATTTTTCTACAAGATATCTGAAATAAATCAGGATTCATTCATTTACATTTAAATGCTTCTTATCATTTTTTGATAATAAATTTCAGATAAAATCCTTTTCAATTATTACATCACTTGTTTTTCCTTTCTTTGCTTCCCAGGCATAGCCAACATTAAGGTTCTTGTGGGGATCCTTCTGATCCAGCTTTTACACATTTGGTTATATATCTTTAAACTAAATATGATATTGTATTTATTTGTTTTAGTTTTTAAAAACTTTATTTGAGAGAGAGAGAGAGCATGAGGGAGAGAGAGCATGAGCAGGGGGAGGGGCAGAGGGAGAGGGAGAGAGAGAATCCCCAAGCCGACTCACTACTGATCACAGAGCCCACTGTGGGGCTTGATCCCAGGACCTCAAGATCATGACCTGAGCCAAAATCAAGAGTCGGCCTCTTAACCAACTGAGCCACCCAGGTGTCCCAGTATTGTGTTTATTTTAACATGTTTTTGAAATGTAACTATCTTGATAGATGTAGATATAGTTTATTCTACATATCCATCTTTTTATTGAAGGACATTGCAGTGGAATCCATCTTTTCACTGGTACAAATACTGCTACAATGGCCATCCTTGCATGTATCCTTTGTGCCCAGGTAAGAGTATCTCTAGGGTATATAACAGAAATGCAATTTCTGGGTTAGAATGTGTTTTGTTACTAAAATGGCTGAATTTGCTGAGCTGATTGACAATCACACAGCACAGCATGATTTATAATCCCACAGCTTCACCAAATCACAAGTGTCTATTACCAATTGTGCCAGAAACTATTACCAATGTGCCAAATATGAAATTGTTTCCTTAAAAAAATTTGCATTCACCTGATTACTTGTAAAGTCAAGTATCCTTTCATTTATTTTTATGTTTTATTTATTTATTGAAGCATGAATGACGGGCTTGTTTCAGGTGTACAACACAGTGATTCAACAACTCTATAGGTATGCTCAGCACAAGGGTAGCTGCCATCTGTCAGCTTCCTTTACAATGTTTATTGATAATTTCTTCATTGACCTTTTCTCTACATCTCCTCTTCACATGAATTTTAAGTTTTGATAAAGATATTTATCAATATTTTCTATGTAGAACATTTTGTGTATCTTTAAGAAATCGTTTTCTAGTCTGAGCTCATAAAGATATTTTTCTAGGGATCCCTGGGTGGCGCAGAGGTTTGGCGCCTGCCTTTGGCCCAGGGTGGGATCCTGGAGACCCCGGATCGAATCCCATGTCGGGCTCCCGGTGCATGGAGCCTGTTTCTCCCTCTGCCTGTGTCTCTGCCTCTCTCTCTCTCTCTCTCTGTGTGTGACTATTATAAAAAAAAAAAAAAGATATTTTTCTATATTTTCTCAATTTTTGGCCATATCTTGTTTCTTGGTTGAGTATTTGCCCCACAAATCAAGCCTATTCAGATCAAACTTTCATACAAAGAAATGCACAACTCATAAGCTTATATTTGATCAGTTTTGATAAATGCACTCATGTGATCCATACCTCAGTCAAAATATAGAACATGTTCATGACTATAAACTTCCCTTGTATCACCTCCCAGTCACTTCATATCCCTTCCCTTAAGCTACCATTGTTCTGATTTTTTTTTCCTACCATAGATTAGACTTGCCTGTTCTAGAAGTTCATATGAATGAAAGCATACAAGATATACTCTTTTGGGTCTGGTCTAGCTTTTTCCATTCAGCACAATCATTATGAGATTTATTCATGTTGTTGTATTAGGAGTCCCTCCACTATTACTGTTGAGTAGTTCCATTGCATGGGCGTACCACCATTTGCCCTGCTGGTGGACATTTGGGTTGATTCCATTTGGGGGCTATGATGAATGCATTTGATGTGAACATTCCCATATAAGACTTTTTGTGGATGTGGTCTCTCTCTTGCCTCAAATAGTTATGTAGGAGTGACATTGCTGGGTAGCCATTTGAGTTTTAAGTTGACAGGTGATGGTCACTGGGCAGCTGGCATAGTGATTGATATACTTGGTGAATAGAAACCATGAAGCTTTTCTGTTTTTCTTCTCTTTGATTTTCTCTGCCTGTTCCTTACCAGCCTCACTCCCTTCCAATCCCATCAAGGTCAACAGCTTTAAAAGTAATGTGATTCTTGGTTATGAGACATTTATTGGAGTCTGAGAACACTACTTCAGCCTGGAAAATACTACTTTATAAGGCAATAGTTCTTAAAATTTTGCAGAGAGAAAAATTCTGAGAAGACCTAGTATATAAAAATACTTTTCAAAATGAAGCTGCTTTAGCTATGTGGGGACACCTCTCTGCTTATGCCCATTGTCTCCATCCTTACTGACTAAGCAACTCCCTAATTTCTATAGCACGTTTTGAAAAATTTCGATTTAAGGAAACTGATAC
Organism: Nyctereutes procyonoides; assembly: GCF_905146905.1. Classification (NCBI taxonomy): domain Eukaryota; kingdom Metazoa; phylum Chordata; class Mammalia; order Carnivora; family Canidae; genus Nyctereutes; species Nyctereutes procyonoides. The sequence goes on from NW_026575146.1 coordinate 47,056,266, forward strand.
TTAGAAAGTGGCCAATCATCTTGTCTTGTCTAAATTGTATGGATATGGGTTTAAGTCTGTGATATATATTTTTTAAAGATTTATTTATTTATTTGAGAGAGAGAGTGACATGTGCACAAGTGAGTGAGGGGAGGGGCAGAGAGGAAGAATCTCAAGCGGATTCCAAGCTGAGGTGGAGCCCAGCAGGGGGGCTGGATCTCATGACCCTGAGATCATGACCTGAGCTGAAATCAAGAGTCAGATGCTTAACTGACTGAGCCACCCAGGTGGCTCATGGCTGTGATATTTTATGTGTTCTGTTAATGAATTCATAGTACACCTGAGAGACTTTAAATTAGAATTCTCTAAATTAGGAGATCTTGAAAAGCCACTTGATTTTAATGGAAGAATGCCTCACTATAGCTGTTAAAAGAAGAGAATTGGGCACCTAAGTGGGATCCCTCTGGCTTTTTAAGTGATATAAAGGGATTGAATTGATAATGAGGGGCGTGTGTGTGTGTGTGTGTGTGTGTGTGTGTGTGTGAGAGAGAGAGAGAGAGCTATTTTAATACTATAACATCACATTTTAAAAGTATAATAAGTTTTCATCTAAATGTTGCTGTAAAATCTAACCAGGTACCTGGTTTCTTGCCTTTTTTTTTTTTTTTTTTTTGGTAGCAGTAGACTGGAAAGAGACTAGGGGAGCTTCCTTTGTCTAGCGCATAATGTGGCTTAAAGGGAGGTTGTGTCCCATTTTCGAAAATTCTGCAGCTCCATGAAAGTGACATTCACATATGGACATATGGCCTCAGCTGTCCATGTCCTTGGTCCCAATCAAATAAGAGGACTGGTGATGTGGATTAGAAAGCTATTCTCTCACATTCTGCTGGTATTCCTTTGTGGGGGTGGGAGGGTGGGGAGGGGAGGTGGCAATCATGTCAACTCTGTCTGGTCTATAGTGCAGCTGGGTTAATCCAGGAAAGATGGACATGGAGGGGAATGCTGACCTCACATGCAAACCCCTGGGGAACACTCAAATCTCTGTGCCTTCCCTCAGCACTTCCCCATCTTCCCTAAAGAGGAAACCTCAGGTATAGGTCATGGACAAAATGGACACCATGGATAAATTTAAGCTACTGTACTAAGGAGCAAAGTTCTGACGGGAGGAGGAAAGGGACAATAAATAAAATAGAAGTGAGACAAAAACACGTGTGGGCCTCTTTGAGAGCGTTTCATGTTTTGTCTCCCCTTTCTCTGAACTCATAAACTTACCTCCTTCTTCTGCTTGAAAGGACTTGCATCCATCATTTGAAGGCAACGTAGACATCAGAGTTGTGCCTACAAGCAATTAAGGACTTCTAGGCCAGGAAAAAGTCCTGTGGCTCATGCAAAGTCCAGCCTGGCTTGAGAACCCATAAGGACAGAGGAGCACAGAGAGCTGTGGTCACAACAAGCACTGGTGTTCCAGATCCTGCCTTTGCTCCCACTTGGTTCCAGTTCAACACAGTTTCTGACCCTTGACTGGAGTTTCTTTTTTTTTGTCTTATTTTTTGTTTCCACCCTTGGCATTTGCTCACTTACCTCAATTTCCCTGACTTGCCCCTCTGTATTCTCTAATGACCTGAGTTTGGGCTCACACTTCTTGTTCAACCCTTTCCTTGTAAATTCAGAAAGCTTCTTTAATTCTAATTTGTTCTTCTATCCCAGACCCCAAATGCTGGCATGAATGCACCTGAATGGATGGATGCCTACCATGGCCAAGTAACTCTTCTTGATATGGGTACCAACATCAAGGGACTGAAAATTCAGTGCTTATTTTGAAAAATAAGCACTGTTTTTGTCTTTAGAAGATTATAATAACATGGAGACAAAATAGATTGAGTATGACATTAGCAAAATTATGTAAACCATCATTATTATTCTGGTTAAGTCGAAATCAGTTAGCTAATCCTAGGGTTATCTAAATGTATTTATTGCCTTGGACTAAAATATCTAAAATTACTTACATATTTAAGTAAATTTGCATGGTGATATTTGTTAGAAAGAATTTGATCTGTAATTCAAACACACTGAAAAGGATTAGCTATACAACAGAAAGGATTATTTGAGAATATTTTTCAGAAAGAGCTCATTCTCAGGTTTGGATTTAAGTCAGGGAAGAATGTAAGTCAGCATTCAATTATTAATTCAATGAAGAGATAGAGATAATATCACTTATGATTATTATTGTGGGATCAGAAAATTTATTGGATTTACCTAGTCCTTAGATAAATCCCACAGCCCTTACAATAGAATTCAGTAATATTACATGACAGAATTTGTTAAAATGAGGTTTGAAAATAGGTTTCCCTCCTTCCCCTAAGAACATTGGAGCTCCTGAGATGGTCTGTAATGATTACTGAAGTACAATAAGATGAGAAAAAACTAAATTTGCCTGTTATTTTTAAGGTGCTACCTAACAAGTTATAGACACACATCCCACATACACACTTAAAGTAAACTAAATTAATATGTATTCTGAATTTTTGATAAAATGTCTTCTAATGGCTTTTGGTGGGGGCCCAGCTAAAAATGATAACTAACTCCAAATATGATATTTATGATGCGAGATATTCACTCCCAGCACTCTACCAGAAGATCAGAGAGTTGAATCACGGCCTCATGTTCAGCTCCTTGATTTTCAGGTCAGAAGAACTCCAATAACTCATCAACCGGGTTCTGAATGGCTCATACCAGAGTATCTCTGAAAATCTTTTCACCATTCAGTTTTTGCTCAAAAAGACTTCTAATGGTTCAAGTTCAGCTTGAGAAGAGACACAATGGGGCAGCCCGGGTGGCTCAGTGGTTTAGTGCTGCCTTCAGCCCAGGCCTGATCCTGGAGACCTAGGATTGAGTCCCACGTCAGGCTTGCCGCATGGAGCCTGCTTCTCCCTCTGTCTGTGTCTCTGCCTCTCTCTCTCTCTCTGTGTCTCTCATGAATAAATAAAAAAAAAAAAAAAAGGGGACACAATGACCATCTGGACTGGTTTTCATTTCAAATCTCCATTCGATTTCATCCTTTTCTTTAGAATTCTGCAGGGTCTTTGTTATCTCACCAAATAAACTTTAAGCTGTAGAGCAAACACTGGGTTTCAAGTGTCATAAAAGATAAATCAAGTGCTTGAAACCAGAGCAATCAATAATTTTTTTTTCAAACACACAATAGAAAAAAAAGAGCATGCTTGTTTCTCTCTCCCATGCAATTTTTTTTTTTTTTTTTTACCAATCAGCTTTTTGGTCTGTTTCACTATTCATAGAAATTTGCTTATCAACTTTGATTCTAGTTAGAACAATCCGTCTAATCTTTGTAGATCTGCAGTGTCAACCGCCCCTATTTTTCTGACAGCTCAAACAGAACATAAAAGATACTAGCATGTGCTATCTAATTTCCTGATCTTTCTCATTCTGACATCCTGTAATAACTGCAAAATCATAGTTAAATACCAGTCTGGTGATGCTATTTATTGCTTTTCAGTTTATTGCCTTGGTAGTACAAAAAGTGTTCCCTTGCCCCCCAAATGTATTTTTGCACAAAGTAGTCACAGGACTGTAGAATTTTAGAGTAAGATAAGGTCTTTCAAAGAGCATCCAGACCAATATCTTCATTTCACAAATGTGAAAAATGAAGAACAGAAAGTGCAGATGACTAGTGCAAAGTCTTCCGGCTTTCTTTAAAATATCCTTTATTTGAATTACAAGAATTATTAGCATCTTCTAAACATACCCTAGCTCACTCCTAAGTCTCAGTTTTCCTTCCTCCCTTCCCTACCTCAAACATTTAATCCATCATCAGGCCTTATCCATTTTACCTATTGAGATCTCTCAAATTTGTCTCTTCTCTCCATTTCCAACAGTACTACCATATTTTAGGTCATCACTGCTTTAGGGCTAAAGTCCAAACTGCTTAGCTTGGTAAGAGTCCTTTTATAGACTTAACCTTGTGATCTTTTTGCCTTTTTTGTCTTCAATGGCTTCTTTCATCCTCTGGCCGAATAAATAATAAGATATTTGCAGTTCTATGAATAGACTATGTTCTTTCTCATTTCTAGTTCCTTGCACTTATTTCCTTAACATACATCTGCTTCTTCCTCCCTTCACTCATGTCCATTTACCTGACTAGGATGTATTCACCCATTAGATCCTCACTAAGTTAGCCCTGCCCCTCAGCCCATTTTGAGTCAAGGCCCTTTTATGTATTCTTACCATGCCCATATTTCCAGAGTAGTCTTTTGCTCTCCTATTATTCAGAATGCTGTATTGTAATGGTCAGGTAGCTTATTAGGCTCTGTCTTAAGAGATCTGTGTTAAGGTTCCTTGAGGACAAAGTTTGGTATGTTGTAAGTTGTTACGTCTTCAGAACATAACCTAGTACCCAGAAAAAAAAAGTGGGTACTCACTAAAGAATAATTACAGCAGCAATGATAATAGCTGTTTTTTATTGTTTTTAATAGTTATATATTTTTTAAGATTTTATTTACTTATTCATGAGAGACACAGAGTGAGAGAGGCAGAGACACAGGCAGAAGGAGAAGCAGGCTCCATGCAAGGAGCCCGATGTGGGACTCGATCCTGGGACTCTAGGATCACGCCCTGGGCCGAAGGCAGCACTAAACCACTGAGCCACTGGGGCTGCCCGCTATTTTTTATTGTTATTGGATTTTTGCATTAGACATTGTGATAAATTTGTTCTTTGCATGATCAGTACTCCTTCTGTGATGATTAATTTTATATGTCAATTTGGCTAGGCTACAACATCCAGATATTTGGTTAAACATGTCTGGGTGTTGCTGTGAAAGTATTTTTTAGATAAGATTAACACTTTAATCATTAGATTGAGTTAAGCAGATTACCAGCTATAGTGTTGGTGAGCCTCATCCAATCATTTGAAGGCCTTAAGAAAAATTAGACTGACGTTCCTCAGAAAGACAGAATTCTGTCAGCAGACTGCCATTGGCCTCAAGCTGCAGCATTACCTCTCTTTTAGGTCTTGGTATCTGGCCTTCCTTGCAGATTTTGGACTTGCCAGCCACTGCTCTACAGGCATGGAAGCCAGTTCCTTAAAATCTCTCCCTGCCCCTACACACACACACACACACACACACACACACACACACACACGTCCTACTGGTTCTATTTCTCTGGAGAATATTAACCCACTCTTATGATGAAAGTAATACTATTTTCATTTAGAAATGAGGAAACATGACCACAAAGAAGGCAATCAGTTAACTGTCCAAGGTCATTTGTCTAGTAAGTAGAGAAACCAAGTCCCAAATCAAAGTCTGTTTGACCATAAAACAACAAAAAATTGACCATAAAATTCATGATCTTAATTATACTATTTGAGGAATAAATGAGTAATTAAATGAATGAATTAACATAACTGAAATTGGCTCATTCTATCTGTAGACATCACAAGTAGTTAAGTGTAATACTTCCATCTGAAATATACTTTCAGAATCATCTAATCACTCAATCTCCTATTTCACTAAAAGAAAAACTGCTGATAAAATTCACTGTTGTTATCCAGTTGGTGAATGAGTTGGGAATTATGAAATCTAGGTCTCTGGAGGGTTAATATTGGAATATTTCTGCTATGCCAACATAGTCTTTTCCACAGCATTTGGTCATTGACTCCAATTTCCTAAGGCAAATAGATGATGTAAGCAATGTCCCTGGGGCAGAATCTTGGGGCCACCATGCTGCCCAGCTCCTGGGAACACCTTTCTTTCTCCTCTCCCCAAAAACTATATGAGCCAGAGCACTAATACATGTGATTTTTCAAGTCTAGCTGATGCATCTCTCAAACTGTAGTAATAGTTTAATCATCTGGGGTAAAACAATGGAATAAATAAAGGGAAGCAATTTGATGACGTGAAGTTGAATGTTTCATTGAACTCTGCAGCCAGAGCTGGGAGCTTCCGTCTTCCATCTTTCCATAGCCCTGAGAACATAGAACTGTGTAATTTCAGCCATCACAAAGGCTTTTAATCCTTTGTTGATCATTAGGTTAATGATAGTTAATGGTGCCTGTGCCATTTTCACATGTGTTCAGTAAATATTTGTTAAATAAATGATGTGTGCCTATTCAGGAATGATTACTGAGCTTGTAAGATTGATAGAGATTTCAAGATGGAAGATAAGCTCCCCTCAACTTCCCAAATTTGTCTTTTCCTTCACAGCTACCAACATGAGTGCCTTGAAACTGCCTAAATATTTTTTCTAGAGAGGCATGAGAGGGGTAGGAGGAGAGGGAGATAGAAAATCTTTTTTTAAAAAATATTTTATGTAGGGACACCTGGGTGGCCCAGCAGTTGAGCATCTGCCTTCGGCCCAGGGCATGACCCTGGAGTCCCAGGATCAAGTCCCACACCAGGCTCCCTGTATATATATATATATATATATATATATATATATATATATATAGTGTGTGTGTGTGTGTGTATTTATTTGTTTGAAGGGGAGAGAGAGAGAGAGAGTGAGAAAAGGAGAGAGAGAACAAGGGGAAGGGTAGGAGAAGAGAAAGAGGTAGAAAATCTCAAGCAGACTCCACACCCAGTGCAGAACCCAGTAAGGACTCGATCTCACAACCCTGAGATCATGACCTGAGCCAAAATCAAGTCGGATGCCTAACCAAATGAACCACCCAGGTGCTCCCCAGCTGCCTGAATATTAATGAAAACCCATGAAAATACGTCAGCAGAGACATACTCCCTACTTCAGGGATAATAGGATGTGATCTTTTCTTCCCTGCCCATTCATTTCAGTGTTAGTTTTTATGACGGAATGAGACTTCTATGGTCTTTAAGAGATCATGTAAATATAGCAGGAATGACAAGATGCAATGAAGAAAAAGAGGAAAACTGGTAGCAGCTTATACTCTTTGATGTTCAAAACAGAAACCACCTCAGGGAGAAATTTATTTTTCCTTTAGGAAGATGCCTCAGTGTGTCTCCTGGGAATGGAAGGGAGGCACCAGGCTGGCAGGGATGGAAGATACTGAAGGAAAGGGGGTCCAGTTCATCTGCATGATAAGGTAACAGTGATTTTTTAGGCTGGCTTCTCTGGTACTTTGAGGAAAATAATTGGGACACAGGTCTACATGGGGATGACAGGTTGTGCCATATAGCCAACCCGGTGATTGACAGGACTGTGAAAAGTATCTGCCTGAAATAGATTCTCTAAAGCAGAGAAGGGCAAAGATTTTAAGACAAATGATGTCTGTTCTCAATTTTTGTTTGTTTCTTTTTCTGAGGTATAATTCACCTCCTTTATCCCTAACCTTTAGTAAAATCTGCAGCACACAAGAAAGGGTGTCTTAGGGCATGAAGGAGAGACAGGGAAAGATCATGGGAAATGCAGAGCTGCTCAGAAGTCAACAGAGGAAAGGGAGGGGAGGCCAGAGCAGCGGTTCCGAAGGAAATGTGACCCCACGGGCCTAGGAATCACTCCCCAGAATCAGAGAAGGGAGGAGATGTTGCCATTTTTCAGGGGAAGGCTTCAGGTGTAACCAAGAGGTACCTGGGATGCCTGCAGAAACGGAGGACATTCTGTCTGGATAAGAACACAAATGTCAGTTAAGATGATACTCACACTTCGAGGCAGGACTCTTGGTAATTCTATACCTGTCTCATTCCAGAGCACTGATCAATCAATCAATCAATCAGTCAGTCAACAAATGAATGCCTCTGGCTGAGAGGAGAAGAGGAAGATGAAGAGGGGAGAGGAGACGATTCCAGCTGAGTGAGCCAGATTCTTTTCTACCCATTACTCTTACTCTACTTCCTAACCAGAAACTCTTCTAATCTTTCTCTTCTCTCTTTCTCTCTCTCTCTCTCTCTTTAGAGACGAAGTGAGGAGGAGCAGAGAAAGAGGGAGAAAGAGAATCCCAAGCAGACTCTGTGCCCAGCACGGAGCCCGACTCAGGGCTCAAGCTCACAACCCTGAGATCATGACCTGAGCCAAAAATCAAGAGTCGCACACTTAACTGAGTCACCCAGGCACCCTTTCTCTTCTTTAATAAAGGAATAATCATAACTACACTGTAAGATTATTGAAAGAATTAGAGCTTAAATACCTTTCACAGTGCTTCGCACAAATGAGGCACTCAGTGAATGCTACTTGTTGTATAAATATTACCATTTCTATTATTTTTAAAAAAAGATTTTATTTATTTATTTGAGAGAGAGAGTGAACAGAGGGTAAATGAGAGGGAGAAGCAGATTCCCTACTGAATAGGGAGCCTGATATGGGGCCGATCCTAGGCCCCTGAGATCATGACCTGAATCAAAGTCAGATGGTTAACTGAGCCACCCAGGTGCCCCAATATTACCATTTCTAAAATAATGATAGCAACTTTGCCTCCTGAGCACAAAGAAGATTGAAGGAGTAAGAAAAAATTTTTCTTTGCTTCTTGCTGGGGTTTCTTTTTGCCTTTTGGACAATGAAGTAAAATAAGAAAAAAAATATTTGAGTATCAGGTGAGGGTGAGTTTAGATTTCAGTTTCTGTGAGTCACTGTTAATGCACCTGTCCTGAGTTGGTGCCATTAGCCTCATCTTCTCTAGGCCAGATCGTCTTAGTTCACACACACATTATTCTTTTGTATTTCTGCTCTACTTCTCTCCTTGTTGGGATTGTGATGCTGGCCAACCTTTCCAATTAGCTTGAACAGCCATTAAAACTCGTCCATTAAAATTCATTTCCCTACAGAGCTAAAGGGTAATTTTCTGAATAAACCTCTTAGGGTTGTTATAACAATCAAATTAAAGAAAGTGTGAAGAAGCTTTTTGTAGGCTGCTTTGCTGGGAGGCGAGAGAAGTAGATTGAAACATGGCATTTAGGATCAAAATTCCTCTTTACACAGAGCCTTCTGACTGCTTCCTTTGCACTCTGTGCCCTGGTTTGTCTTGTTTACAAGATAATAATTGTGACTACCATTTATTAGATGGCTTCCATCCCACTGATTAAAATTTTTTAAAAACGATTTTATTTATTTATTCATGAGAGACACAGAGAGAGGCAGAGACACAGGCAGAGGAGAAGCAGGCTCCATGCAGGGAGCCCGATGCAGGACTCGATTCCAGGACTCCAGGATCATGCCCTGAGCCAAAGGCAGACGCTCAACCGCTGAGCCACTCAGGCATCCCCACTTGATTAAATTTTGATCATGGTTCATGATTTATATATATCATTAGACTCTCACGATCATTCTAAGAAGCATAATTCTATTTTCTTTGAGTTTACAAGTGAAGAAACTAGAGGTTAGAGAGGTTAAGTACGTCACCTGAAATCACACAGCTAATAAGTGATATAGTCAAGATTCCAAACTAATTCAGTTGGACTCCAAAAGTCATGCTAAAAGAATATATTGTGAAGACTAAGTGATGAAATAATCTATGTGAAAAGTCATTCCAAAATATAAAATTAGATGGTATTGTAAGCAATTATTCTCATTTAAAAAGTGGCTTTGCTCCTAGTGAAACAGGGAATTCAGAATTAGGTCTCCACAGACAGAAGAAAGCCAATCCAAAATGAAGGGGCCTATGTTTTAAGTTAGTTTAGGTAAAGTAACATAAGGGAGGAAGGACTCCAATTTGCTCCAAATGGATCAGTTTGGTTGAAGACAAAAGATCATTATTTTTTTTTTAAGATTTTATTTACTTTTTCATGAGAGACACAGAGAGAGAGGCAGAGACACAGGCAGAGGGAGAAACAGGCTCTCTGCGGGGAGCCCGATGCGGACTCCACCCCAGGACTCCAGGACCCCAGGATCATGACCTGACCCAAAGGCAGACGTTCAACCACTGAGCCACCCAGGTGACCCCAGAAGATCATTATTATCCCACTTAGTGAAAATGCTGTAGTAGACACTGTGGGAAATGATACTAACCAGGAAAGAGGACAAGTAAATATGAAGAAACACATAGGGACATGCCAAGTAGAGCAAGGTTTTCTGAAGCAACGCTGTGGCACACAGAGTGAAGCAGATTTGAAGCTAGAGGATATATCATTAAAGATGTCTTATGGAGAATTCTGGAAGGTTCTGAATAAAAAAGAACCTTGTTTTTGTGGAAAATGGTGAGTAAAGAATCAGATACACACACACAAAAAAAAAAGAAAAAAAGAATCAGACACACTAAATATAGTTTGTGTCTCAACATCAGGAAGATGAAGGAAGGGAAGAAAAGAACTAATATTTATGAGCAAATATCATGTGCTAGGTACTAGGATGTTTACTTTAGAGTATCTCATATATGCTTTATGACAACCCACGAGGAGAATATGTATTCATTAGTTTATCCAGTTCTCCTAACAATTATTTGTTAAATGTCTATTCTGTGCCAGGCTTTGTGTGAGGTACCAGAATACATGATGGATTAAAAAAAAGAAAAGTCAAATGCAAGAAATAGCAAATCTAAAACACATAGTTTTTTTTTAATGTCTCTGTTTTGACAATCACAAAACTAAAGGTCAGGGAAGTTACATAATTATCCAAGTTCACCCAATAAGTTATTGACTGAACTAGTATTAGAAGGTTCATATCTTCATTTTTTCTTAAGTCGTGCACTTGATGTGAGAAAGAATTTATACCTTGGTAAAAAGGTGTGGTGAATTCCATTTGCTTAATGTGGCGAAGTGGAAAGATTTGGTAACACTTGGTGGCAGTGAAACCAGGGTCCCTCATGTCATCCTCAGTAACTATGCTCTGAAAGGTTTTATAATAAAGAATATATTTTTAAAAATTCTACTTATTTATTTGTTCTATATTGTTACTAACCTTGAGAATTGCCTGGAAACATTGCCTTAATATCACGAGTTCAAGTGAGTTAATAACACCAGCGATCTGGTGTTTAAAACTTTTCTTTGGGGCAGCCCTGGTGGCTCATGCGGTTTAGCACCGCCTGCGGCCCAGAGTGTGATACTGGGGACCTGGGATCCAGGCCCACGTTGGGCTCCTTGCATGGAGCCTGCTTCTCCCTCTGCCTGTGTCTCTGCCTCTCTCTCTCTGTGTGTGTGTCTCTCTCATGAATAAATAAATAAAATCTTAAAAAAAAAACAACTTTTTTTTTGTTTCTGAGAGAGGATGTTTGGCTTTAAATTGGCTCAACTTGGGATCCCTGGGTGGCGCAGCAGTTTAGCGCCTGCCTTTGGCCCAGGGCGTGATCCTGGAGACCCGGGATCGAATCCCACGTCAGGCTCCCGGTGCACGGAGCCTGCTTCTCCCTCTGCCTATGTCTCTGCCTCTCTCTCTCTCTCTGTGACTAGCATAAATAAATAAAAAAAAAAAAATTAAAAAATAAATAAATAAATAAATAGATAGATAGATAGATAAATAAATAAATAAATTGGCTCAACTTGGACAAGTATCCTGAGAGGAATAAAAAACTTGCAGTCATGGGTTCTGGTAGGTAAGGCTCTTTTGAAAGTAAGTAACTAACATATTTCAGTATATACTGAGGAAAAAATGATTAGGTTATCTGCACACATAACTGGGAGACCAGAGGTAAATCAAGAGATGCAACTAAATGTTCTCAGAAATACCTTTCTCCACTGCACACTCGTCTTTTCCCTCCTTGGCTTCGATCTCTCTCATTTTACATTTTGGGATTTTCCTCCAGGGAGGAGAAGGGCTGCCATCATTCCCAGGCTTATGTCCTCACAGCTCTACATCCACATAGCAAATCTTATGGAAGAACTCTGATTGGCCCTGCTCCTATCACTTGCTTACCCCTGGACCGATTTCTATCATCCAGGTGATGCGGGGCCACGACTGGTCAGAATTGGGTGCCACACCTACTGCGGTAATCAAGGGGGATTGATAGCATCACTAACATAGCTCAGAGTTGGGGGAAGAGCCTTTGTCCCTGAGAAAGGAATGCTGGGAAGGAAAAGGAACCAAACTGAAGGAAAACATCCAAGACAGGATCTCTCTTTCCAAAATGCTATGGCCTTTGAAAGTCTGCTTTTCCTAAAAGTGAAAGATAATAACTTCAGATTTATTGATATACATTTTCCATTGTGTGTTTTTATGAGTTGTAGCAGGGACACAATGCTGTACAATTCAAAGAGGGCATCATGCATGTTGCTTATAATTGAACAAAATGTGAATAGTGACCCCCTGAACTTGTGCATTGTGGTAGTCCTGAACTAGAATAAAGTTGTTAGGAATTGCATCAATTGAGGAAATAATAAACAGTAAGTAAATAAATGTTATTTAGCTGATTGCATATACATATTGATCAAATGTGCTAAGTTTTTGCAGCTTCAGTCATGCTATTGGTTGACAATTGGTTGCAGTGTTTACCTCATGAGAGCTCTGAAAGGACAGATTCTTGATAAGTTGTCATGCTTCAGTCCTTATATCAGCAGATTTTTCTTCTGACTATTAAAAAAAAAAACACTAGCAACATCCAGCTTTCTGCTTAATGAAATGTACTTCCAGGTAGAGAGTTAGCAGAAGAGAACCCCTTTTTTCTACTTAGAATGCATCATTGTCTTCCAGAATATAAATGCTGTGCCTACATATATGTGCCCCAAGGGATTGACTCTTGAAATAACTTCTTAATGATATTAAGAGAGCAATTAGAGCCACCCTTAGTTTTCAGTATTTCCAGCATAGATCTTGTAAATAACATCAAACTCAGAGCCAATGTAGAGGCTGTTGATTTTCTTGAACTTTTGCCTCAATCAATGCTATTAAAAATGGTTAAAAGAAAAATAAACCTCATTGCACATCAATGTACCATCACATTAAACCAAATGATTAAATGCAGGGCATGAAGGATGTGGACTTTTATGCATTTGATAATTTGCTAACAGGGGTGCCTGGGTGGCTCAGTCCATTAAGTGTCAGACTCTTGATTTCTGCTGGGGTAGTAATCTCGGGATCCTGAGATCTTGCCCTGCCTTGGGCTTTGGGTCGGAGGTGGAGCCCACCTAAGATTCTCTCTCTCTTTGCCCCCAGGCCACCCTACCCCTGCTCTCACTGTCTCTTTCCCTCTCTCTAAAAAAAAATAATTTGCTAACAGGAGAATATGACTTATGTGGAAAAAAGCAATCATAGCCTATGAATCAATGACTTTTCATATATATGTTACTACCAAATATGTGCTTTGACAGTATCTCACAAAAGGAAAATATTATGACTTTTACAGTAAACATTACAGTATGAACAACAATTTGTTCATGACCACTAGTAGTAGAATTGAAAAGGGCTTTGGGGCAATTGAATTTCTCCCTGAATTTGCTGACTCAATAGTTGTCCTTATTCTTCAGCTTCTTCAACAGGTGGCCCATCTGTGCATTACCAGTGATGGCATTTCTGCAACATTAGTTGGCATTAGGCTCCATTACTTGTAAACCTTGAAAAATGTTTTTTGGTTTGAAAACTTTTTGCATTAGCTCCTAATCTTTCTTGTTCAGTTACCATTGTAGAACAATTCCAGGCTCCTCTTTCTCTGCATCAGATTTTATCTCTTAATAACATGTCAGAGCACGTACTTAGAATGTCATCTTTCCCTTGCAAGCTTTCTGTAAATATTTTAGTGTCAGGGTTGGTCCACAGTTACTCCTGTCCAAATCTGAGTGATTTGTTGACTAGTATATACTCTGAAAACCTAGCCTTGAATGTTGAGTCTTTTTCAAAAAGTATTTGTCTAGTTGATTAACAATCCACTCACACGCACTCAAAAATCAGTGCATAAACTGCATACAATTCTTTTTCTAAAGGCTTGGAGAAAGCATCAGGTTAGAGTCTGCTCCCTAGGGCTGCCCTACTTTGTGAAGTAGATGCACATAAAGTTGATGATCAAGAATGTTAAAGCCAAAAGTGACCAATAGAGAATAGAAGGCCCAAAACTGTCACTGATGTGTCAAGAACACACTGCAGGTCCAGGCAGAACTAAAATTCAATTCGGCATCTCCTATGGACTAGGTTGGTGCTCATCTTTTCTGTCCCCCCTTGTTTCCTATGTGAATTTGACCTTGAAAATCAGGTATTTGTAAAGGTTGATTTAAATCAACCTTCCTCTGTAAATTAGGGGTGAATCAAAGGTTACTATGGCTCAGCTCTTTTATCATTTAATGGTCCATATTTCAGCAAATAATTATCTCTTGATTTATCTTCCTTTTTAAAAACATATTTTTATTTTAGAATAGTTTTAGGTTTACAGAATTATTGCAACAATAGTACAGAGAGTTCTCATATACCTCACACCAGATTTCTCTTATCAGTGACATCGTTCTGGAGTATAGTATATTTTTCACAATTAATAAACAAACATTTACATGTTACTAATTTTCTCCTTAGTATTATAGTTTGAATTTACATTAAGAGAGGTTTTCCATAATATTTTTAGGGAATACATAAATTTCTCTGGGGTGTTAAATGAAAATTATAAGCAAATCATTATTGTTTAAAGTTATTCATATTTTTTTAAAGATTTTATTCACTCAAGAGAGAGGAGGGGGAGGGGCAGAGGGAGAAACACAAGCAGACTGCATATTGAGCTCAGAGCCCGATGCAGGGCACAGTCCCAGGACCCTGAGATCATGATATGAGCTGAAACCAAGAGTTAGATGCTCAACCACCTGAGCCACCCCTTATTCATCATATTTTGGACCTCATATCCTCTTTTCCAGTGAACAACACTTTCAGTATTTGTTTAACAAATACTTCAAAAAAAGCCACAAATACTTCGATTGTGCTTATTATGTGCCAGACATTGTTCTAGGTTCTTTATAATTAGTCCTCATGAGTGTCATAACTTCCCTGCACATTAATTTTGTCCCTCAGAGAGGTTAAGTAAGTTGCTCAAGATCGCATGGCACAGTATAGCTCCAGAGTCGGTTCTTAATCATTCACTACTGTGCCTCAGTTCTAAAAGGCAGAGTCCTTGCCTTGTTCACTTCTGTAACCCCTCCCCTCACTTGGAAGTGGCTCCGTGGATGTCTTAGTTGGCTTGGGCTACCTAACAGAGTATCACAGACTAAACAGCTGAAATGTGTTTTCTCTGGTTCTGGAGGCTGGACATCCCAGATCCAGTTGCCCTCAAGGTTGGCTTCTGAGATATTTCTTCTTAGCTTGCAGATGGCCTTTCCTCTATGTATACATGCTCCTGGTTGTCCAGTCCTATTGGATTAGGCCCCACCTTTATGACCTCATTGAACTTTATTTACCTCATCAAAGGCCCATCTCCCAATACCGGCACACTGAAGGTTAGGGCTTCAACATAGGGATTTAGACAGTGCCCAATTCTGTCCATAATGCTGGGTAATCGTCACACATGTCAACCAAATCAAACTGACATTTAAAAATTATGCCGTCAATATCCTCTCAAACACATCCTTTTTCTCTTGCTCTATTTGGTTTTATCCCCCCAAATGCATGTTTGCAGTGATGTTACAGCTCTGTCCCAGGTCTTTCTATTCTGTAGCACCATGTTGGTAGCTTATCTTCTTTTCTTTCCAAGTTATTTCCAGGCAATAAGATATTTACCGTTGAAGACATTGTTACAGCCAAGCACATTTGTTATTTTTTCCCATAAGCTTTTATAAACACATCATGGTGAGATCAAAGCATTTAATTTATCATTGCAAAAAAAAATCACTATGCTATCATGTTTAGCAATTTGCTTTTGTATTTTAGATCCCAGCTGGTGATTTATTTACTTACTCTCTTTTCTTTTTGTGGCATATTTAAAACTCAAAAGTAATTAATTGTGAGCAATTCAAAGAGTGCAGAAATATGTAATGTGTGTCATCTTTCTTCATCACCCCTGCTCCACCCCTAGCAAGTTCCCTTTCCTGAATTAACCACTATCTACAATTAGGTGTGTATGTATTCTTCTAGATTGTCCTATGCATAGAGAGATGATAGATAGATAGATAGATGATAGATAGATAGATAGATAGATAGATAGATAGATGATAAATGATAGAAAGATCTATGGATAGGGTCGCCTGGGTGGCTCATTGGGTTAAGTGTTTGACTTTGGCTCAGGTCATGATCTCAGGGTCCTGGGATCAAGCCCTGCATGGAGCCCTGCTTTGGGCTGCCTACTTAGCATGGAGTCTGCTTGTCCCTCTGCCCCTCCCCCTGCTTGTGTTCTCTCTCTCTTTCTCATTCTCTCAAACAAATAAATAAAATCTTTAAAAAGAAAAGAAAGTCAGATAGACAGATCCATCCATCCATTCATACATATAGCTTTCTCCCTCATCTTTATGTTTTATGGTCTTATATACTAATTGTTCTGCAACTTTATTCATGAACAGTAGATCAAGAAGATGATCCCTTATGATCACATAAGAACCTTGGGAGAATACAGAGCAGGTTATCTGAAATAGCTCCTCAGGAAATGCCTATGGGCTCTACCCACCTATACATTTCTTTTTCATATTCTGAGAACATATCAACAGGAACTGCAAGGGAGAAAAAACTTTTAGAAATTAAGACTCCTATAAACAAAATAAAATCAAATAGTTGCTTTATCCTGTTCCCCAACACCTTTTCCAAATTTTCCATATATTTAATTATTTGTAGTTTACATATATATGTATTTGGGCTTGGCTTATTCACAGATGATTTCTAATTTATACAATTATGAATATTATAATTATTTTATTATTAAAATGTTATTTCTTTATCTGAGAGGGAGAGAAAGAGAGTAAGTGAGGGGGAGGGGCAGAGGGGGAGGGAAAGAGAGAGTCTCAAGCCAACTCCCCTCTGAGTATGGAGCCTGATGTGGGGCTTGATCCCACAACCCTGAGATCATGACCTGGGCCTAAACCAAGATCCGGACACTCAATCGACTGAGCCACCCAGATGCCCCAAGAGCCCCCTGTCTGGAAATGTAGATATATAGCAAGCTCACAGAAGAGGAACTCATGTATAGAAACAAGAGTGGCAGCCACTAAAAACAGAAGACTATAGTCAACATTGGAGTAGTTGTAAAATACTAAATTATGTGCATCTCCTCCAAGGTGATAATGTCAAGTACATTTTTTTTTCAAGTACATTTTTAACAATTCCTCCTTCTGGGCAGCCCGGGTGGCTCAGTGGTTTAGCGCCACCTTTGGCCCAGGGCCTGATCCTGGAGACCCGGGATCAAGTCCCATGTCAGGCTCCCTGCATGGAGCCTGCTTCTCCCTCTCCCTGTGTCTCTGCCTCTCTCTCTCTCTGTGTCTCTCATGAATAAATAAATAAAATCTTAAGAAAAAACAAAAACAATTCCTCCTTCTCTGCAAGAGTGCCTTGCTGTATTGCCCTCTTCCATGTTTCTTCTTTACTTCTGCTGCTGCTCCTTCTTTTCTTTTTTTATTTATTTTTATTTTTATTTTTTGCTCCTTCTTTTCATGTATATAATGTTCACAGATTTCCACATTCTGCTGAAGCCCACCCCTGCTCATGGAGGCATCTTCCTTTTCTGATCTCATAGCCTGAGTTATCCATACTAAGTAAGCACTTGCCAAATATTTAGGCATTTCTTGGATATAATTTGTTGTCTTGTAATGTGATTTCATTTTCACCAATTTTTACTTTTACAAGTTTTTTAACTGCCTAAGATATAAACATTCTTAAGGCTTTGTACTGTGTGTGTTTTAGAAACTTCTGACAGTTTCCAGCAGGCTTCTTTCATGACCAGCTCAAAAAAGGACCTTTTCAATGAAGATTTGCCCAAGCATTACAGTGAGACTTACTGTGTACAATTTCTTCAATGTGAATTTGGAGAGTCCCTCTGAATTGGGAAAAGAAAAAGCATAATGTTTTCCTTAAGTGCTTAAAGAAGAAGTGAAAGTTCGTGATTGGCAAAGTAGGATGATTCTTGGACACAATTTAAGGCTAACACTGAGCAAAAGCATGTTGTGAATGACAAATTCTGATTTAATGGGTTGCCAATCCAGGAAACACACAGACCTGCAGAGTTAGATGTGGAGGATAAAGATAGAATTAATGTATCCTACTGACACACACACACACACACACACACACACACACACACACACACACACAGGAGGTGTCCACTAAAAGGAGAATCTGCCGTTCATCTCAGGGCATGTTTCCAGGAACAGTGTTGCATTTACAACTAGAACCATAATTCGATTTGGGCATGTCTCAGCTGATGTAGTATAATTTTCTCCAGTTTTGACCCTTCTTCCTATTTCTTTCTGGTACATAAAATATAAAAGCTTAGAGGCACCTGGATAGTTCAGTCAGTTGAGTGTCTGCCTTCAGCTCAGGTCATGATCCTGGGGTCCCGGAATCGAGCCCCTTGTTGGGCTCCCTGCTCAGTGAGGACCCTGCTTCTCCTTCTACTTCTGCCTGCTGCCTCCCTGTTTGTGCTTGCTCTCTCTGTCAAATAAATAAACACAATCTTTAAAAAACTATAAAATCTTAGAAATACACATATCCATGTATACATACACACACACACACATACACCCCGTGTGACTTAAATCGAGATGGAGTTGTCGTTATATTAACGCCTTTCTCTCCTTAAAGTGTGCTTATTCAACTAATAGTTTCATATCTCAGTAATTTTCATCCATTGTTTGACAGTTTACCTTATTCGAGTACATAATTTCAATATTTTTCTTTCATCATGGTGAACAAGAAAAATTTTACAGCTTAAAAATTCTTTTAATCACAATTTTTAATTGAAATATATTTGACATAAAACATTGTGTAGATTTAAGGGGTACAACATGTTGGTACATTTATATGTTGTAATGTGATTGTCACTCTGTGATAGCACCTCTGTCACGTCACATAATTATCATTTCATTTTGGGTGTGTTGGGAATATTAAGATCTAGTCCCTTAGCAAGTCTGATGATTATAATACAGTATTTTTGTCTGTAACTTTATAGTTCTTTAGGATGTAGCTTGTACGTAGAGTAATTCTGTGTATATGTAGGTACTCTAAAACACACATCCTACATATTCTCTCCTTCAAATCAAGTTTCTTAAACCTTATTTTTTAAAAATCTCAAAAAGCAATTATTTATTCTGTGTTACTATACACTGTTCATACCTTTGTTTAATTTTAGTTTATAGGATTCAGTAAATCCTTATATCCAAGAATTTTAACTTTTATGAGTCTAAAGATTTGCAGATAGTCCTGAAGGTCTGTGACCTGTAAATATTTGTCATTTTTATCAGACACACACACAATTTTGATTGTTGAGAGCTATAAAGCTGGCATCCAGAAGCAAGTCATTTTGCTGCTAAGTGAGATTGGCCAGTGCTCAATGCTTAGGTTTCAACATGACTTCATGGTTCTCCACTCACGAAGATTGCCCTGTGTAATGAGTCCTATTAGGTAGGATAGTAATATTTTCAAAATCTAGAGCATCTTAGATTCCAAGGCTCTCCTCTGCTTTCTCTTGTTACTAGAGGGTAGGTTTCTTTAATGAGAACATATCAGGTCTTAGCATTACTGTAAGCTATTTTTTAAAAGATTTTTTTAGTTATTAGAGAGAGCAGGGGGAGGGGCAGAGGGAGAGGGAGACAAATAGACTTCCTGCTGAGCAAGGAGCCGGACATGGGCCTCAATCCCAGGACCCTCAGATCATGAACTGAGCTGAAAGCCAGAGTCAGATGCTCAACCGACTGAGCTACCCAGGTGCCCCATATTCTTGCAAGTTCTGATGCTAGCACGCTGTCTGCATATACTGTTGGGAAGCTAAATTCTGCTCCCTAAATATACACACACAGTGGTCTTCATGTGCACATTCATGCATACACACACACACACACACACACACACTCCCGCATCATCATTCTACAATAGAATTATGATTTTAAAATAATCTGCTCTTTTGGATTCTCTGTACTTCTGCTTCATTTCATCAAGATGGATCATTGAGAATTGATTTGATCATTACCAGGTGTGATTCCCCCCTCCCCCCCGCATTGGTCATCATATTGGTCTGAAGTAATGAGTCTCAACTGTGGCCATACATTAGAACCACTTGGGAGGTTTTGTAAAACTCCTGCTGCTTAGGCTGCACCCCAGACCACATAGTCAGCATCTTCAGGAGCAGGACCCAAATATCAGTATTTTAAATGCTTCCCTTGTGATTCCAATGTGTTGCCAAAGTTGACCAGCACTGCAGTATTGATTCTTTCACCATAAGTTAAAAAAAAAACACAAAGACCCTAGATAAAAAGGCTGCATCTGGAGTGGTAGAAAGAATGCTGAAGTAAAAAGTGGAAAAGCTAGAGCTAAGTTTTCACTCTCCTACTCAGAAGCTGTGTGACACTGGGCAGTGTTCCAGCTGCCTACTGCACTATAACAAACCTCCCCAGAAATCAGTAGAGTGAAGCCGCATTCCCAAACATTTCATTATTCTCAGAAACTCCATGGTTAGGAATTCCAAAAGTGCATCACCAGCATGACTTGTCTCTGCTTCTCAGCATGTGGGGACTAAGTTGGGAAGACTTGAGTGGCTGGGGCTTCCATCATCTGGAAGCATCCTATGTGTCTGGTGCCTGGGCTGGGGTGAGAAGGGTCAATGATGATTGTGGTCTGGAGTGCCCACGTGAAGTCTCCCCAAGTGACTTGGGCTTCCTCACAACGTGGCAGCCTCAGGCTACTCAGATTTATTACACAGCAACTCAGGGTTTCATTCATCAAGATAGATGCTGCATAGCCTTTTAAAGCTCACCCTGAGAAATCACATTGCATCACTTCCAGTGTATTCCATGGTTGGAAGCAATCATAAGCTTGCCCAGATGCAAGTAGAGGGGACATAGAACTCCCCTCTGGATGGCAGGAGTGTCAAAAAATTGGGTGCCATATCTTATATTTCCACGGATAGGTTGCATTCAGTATCAGTTTACCCCTCGTATTAGTCATCTATTGCTGGGTAACAAATTGCCACAAAGCAGCTTAAAACAATCTGCAATTATTGTTCCATAGTTCCTGTGGGTTGGGAATCTAGGTATGGCTTATCTAGCTTCTGTACTACAGTTTTCCTATAAGCTACAATCAGGGAATTGGCTGGGCTATCATCATCTCCAGGCTTAACTGGAGAAGGATCAATTTTCAAGCTCACATGATTATTGGCAGGATACCACTCCTAGTCACATGAGCCTCTCTAGCATGGCTGTTTGCTTCGTCCAAGCATGTAAGCCGAGAAACAATAGGGAATCTTCTCATAAAACAGAGCTGATAGGCTTTTCTAACCTGGTCACAAAGGGACATCCTCTCACCTTTGCTGTATTCTGTTGATAAAAGAGCAAGTCATAGGGTCCAGCCCACACTCAAGGGGTGTTATACAAGGGGATGAATATCAGGTAGGAGTCCTTGAGGGCTACCTTAGCAGCTGATTTAATGAAACTCCTCTAGAAAATGTAATAGTAACCCTGGACTGCCCAACTCACAGGCTTTTAATGAGAATTCAGGAAGTTATTGGGGCGTTGGGCTGGCTCAGTCAGTAGAGCATGCAACTCTTGGTCTTAGGGTTATGTGTTTGAGCCTCACACTGGGTATAGAGATTACTTAAAAATCAAATCTTAAAAAAAAAAAAGAATTCAGGAAGTTGCCATCTTTGGCAATGTGCTTTCAGTTGTGTATCATTGTACAAAACAAGTAATTTTCAACAGAGAATATATTGTGACTCAGGACCGGCCTTTCCTTGGAGAAGGAGAGATATCTGAATGTAAACTAGTACATTTTCTAGAGAGAAGAGAATTTAAGTTCTTTTTAATCAGTAATTCCTCTGTGATAGTCTTTTCACTGATAGCTACCTAACATTGTTCAAATAAAGAATATGACCTCTTGTTGCCAGAATGGAATTTATTTTTTTATTAAAAGCATTTACTAATGCTTAGATCCATCACATCTTGCACTTTCCCAAAGCAAACTGAGCAAAAGGTCAATGTAAATGTTCTTATGAATCAAATCCTAAAATATTCACATCCTATAAAGGCCAATCTTTAGATAAAACTGCTGAGAAATTCCTGTTTTTTAAAAAATGCTACTTTCTAATTCTCAAGCTAGAGAGAATTTTTGATGGCTGGAAAATACCAACTGGTGAGTTTACATGTGAGTCTACCCATTTAAAAAAGGTAAATGAGTGCTTCACTTTTTTATAAAAGTTTTACTTGTAGATATCAAATAGCATTTATAAAACCTTATACAGTATATAAACTGAAATCTTTAAAAATCAAAGCTTAAGTGAAAAATTTTACACCTAGCAGGCATTTAAACAATGTTATGGGATCCCTGGATGGTGCAGCGGTTTAGCGCCTGCCTTTGGCCCAGGGCGCGATCCTGGAGACCCGGGATCGAATCCCACGTCGGGCTCCCGGTGCATGGAGCCTGCTTCTCCCTCTGCCTATGTCTTTGCCTCTCTCTCTCTCTGTCTCTCTGTGTGACTATCATAAATAAATAAAAAAAAAAATTAAAAAAAAAGATTTAAACAATGTTATATGTTAAATGTATAATGTGGTGTTAACTTTGTGTAAAAATATATATAATTTCTATATATACATAGGTAAAAATAGACACCAAAATGTTCAAAGTGATTATCTCTAGGTGATATTAGAATGTTTTTATTTTATTCTCTTTCCCTTTTTTTTGAGTTTCCTGTTGTAAGCATTCTTGTATAGATGCAGAAAAGCTGTAAAAATTAAAATAGAAAAGAAACCATATGTTTCCACTTTTAAAATAACAACATACGGTCATCAGCAGCATATTGACAGAATGGGAATAACATGATAGTGGGAAAGCAGAGCTCTCTGGAGCCAGGGCATCCTCACCCTTTCAGGAGACCCTGGGGGAACCTGGAAGGACCCTGGCATGCTTCAAAGCACAGCTTAGATCACTGTCTAATGCAAACCAGAGCTAATAAAAGTGAAAATACATTTGCTCCTCTTGTTTTTTCTGATTTAAGAAGTGGGAATCAGAAAGACAACCACTGAAAGAACCATATCTTGAGCCATTTCTGGTTAATACTTAAATTTTTGAGTTGCATTTGTTTAAGAAATAACTGAAGTTGAAGAAGGTAATAGAAGTTTCCTGCAGGTGTATATGAGGAGTAAACCCCCTTCCCTCTGGTGTGTATCAGGGCAAGGCGATGGTTTCCCTTCAGCTCCCAAACCAGGTTACAACAAAGCCCAGCCTCCTCTCAGTGGCCCACACTCCTGGCTACTGTGTGGAAACCACCTCAAACAGACTATCTGAGCTTACAGCTCATTTCAAGCCTTTGGGGGACAAAACCAAAAATAGAAATCTGAGACTAAAGCACCACAGCCAGACGGGTGAGGCAAAATGTTTATTTTTTTTATTTTTATTTTTATTTTTATTTATTTATGATAGTCACACAGAGAGAGAGAGAGAGAGAGAGAGAGAGAGAGAGGCAGAGACACAGAGGGAGAAGCAAAAATGAATTTTTTTAAATTTTTATTTATAAAATTGATTTTTTAAAAATTTTTATCTATAAGACAAAATGTTTCGAAGGAAACTGGACAAGAGAAGGGCTCCTTAGCAAAATTTTGGATTGAGAAGTAAATCCAGCATTACGTAGATGCTTCAGGGACTGCCATGACTGCTTATGGCTTGACAGTTGCTCTACAGTTATATATATATATATATATATACATATATTTCATAAAAAATTCTTGCAAAAGAACTAGATAGAGACCTGCGCAGGAAGTAAGATAAGACCAGTGGTGAGGGTTTTTGAGAGGAAGAGTGCAAAAGACAAGTCTTT
Organism: Nyctereutes procyonoides; assembly: GCF_905146905.1. Classification (NCBI taxonomy): domain Eukaryota; kingdom Metazoa; phylum Chordata; class Mammalia; order Carnivora; family Canidae; genus Nyctereutes; species Nyctereutes procyonoides. The sequence continues at coordinate 47,080,003 of NW_026575146.1, forward strand.
GAAAGGAAGATTCAAAGAATGATTCGTATCTCTTGCCTGAGTAGATTATGTAGCCCCTAGCAAGCCCGTTCCATTTAGCACTGCTCAGCAAATGTTTGCTGAGTGAGTGAATGGATGCAGGGGTGGGGGGTGGGGGGGTAAGTGAAATAAAAAATAAGCAAATATTCATTTGCTTTGCCAAAGAAACTCTCTTGTCCACTCCTGAAGAGGAAGAGGAAAAGGAAAGAGTGTGGTGACCTTCGTAATCAAAGAAACATAGGATGCTTTATGATCTAACTCAGGGCAGGATAGAGTTGAAAGCTCTCATCGTGGCAGGGCCAGGATAGCAGTTCACGGAGAAGAGCAGATTTTATAAGGGAAAGATGAATTTGTCAGGTGAACCTGACCGGGCATGAGAATAAGTTGGAAGTACACTCTGATTAAGTGAGATGTCTGATTTTAGATGTTCTAGAAGAGATTTGTGACTCCTAGATAGTAAGAAGCTGTAGCTGGAGAAACCCTCTCTCTCCCTCTCTCTCTCTCTCTCTAATAGAGTGCTTCTCAACCTGTAGTGTACATATAAACCACCTAGGGTGGAGGCTGAAACTGCATTTCTAATAAGCCCCCAGGTGCTGCTCCTGGTCAGTGGCTCACACTCTTAATATTAAATATTAAAAAATATAAAATCTATATTCAACTTTCTTCAATTGTCCCGGAAGATTTTATTTATTTATGACAGAGGTGGAGGGAGAGCACAGGAGAGTGAGAGGGAGAAGCAGACTTCCCAATGAGCAGGAAGCCCAACTCAGGACTCAATCCCAGGACCCTGAGATCATGACCTGAGCAGAAGGCAGATGCTTAACTGACTGAACCACCCAGGTGCCCCCCAAAATATCTTTGTTTTTTTAATTGAAGTATAGTGGACATACAAGTTTACATTAGTTTCAGGTGTGCAACATAGTACTTCGACAAGTCTATATGTTATGCTGTGCTCACCACAAATGAGCTTGTCTGTTGCCTTACAACACTTAAAATACCATTGACTCTTTTCTTTAGGCCATGCCTTTCATCCCTGTGACTTATTTATTCTGTAACTGGAAGCCCATATGGAGAAATAATATCCTTGATATTCTGATCCTACCCATTTTAGAGAAACCTGTCTCACATATTATATTTATAATAATTTTTACCCTCCATCCTAAACTATCTCCCCTCCTTTTTCCTTTCTGTCAATTAATTACATTACAGTTAAGAAAAGTGATAGTTGACTTAAGTGAAATGTCAAAAGAAGATGAACTGTACTTTAGGGAGGGATAATAAATCAGGAAAGAATAATTTGTAGAGAAGTCTTTGGGGGGAACCATCAAAGAAGAGCTCTAGAAAGCAGGACCGAGGAAGAGAATTGCAGACAGAAGGACGTGCTGAGTGTACAAAAGAATGAGGTATTAAATAGGGCACAAGTCACTTGGTATGGTGAGAATATGTCATACACACTGGTAATAGCAGAGGATGCAGCTGGAGCGTTGACAGGGACCACATTTTGAAAAGGCTTGTGCCTGACAATTGAGCAGCTCCTGATTCTAAACACCTCTCACTTCGCTCCTAAGTGTACAGACGCTTGAATAGCACACCTTTGTTTCCGATTGATGGAAATTCATATACTTCTCATGTCTGAGTGGCTTTGGATCATGCCATCTGTGGTGATTGAGGCTGCAACCATTAAGTGACACTGCCCATGTAGCTTAATCAGATCAATTAAATGGTGAACCAAATCAAGCTTAACAATAAACCCCAAACTATGACCTGCATCCCCATGGGTCATGTGCTTGTATGTGGGAGGAGGATGGGCCATGGGAGATCTTTCTATTGGGGATAAGGGTTGCTTCTCAGCATACCTATTATCCTCTGTAATTATTGGCAACTCAGTCTATGGGAGGATTTTATAAAAGAGTATGATGTGATCAGATTTGCATTCTAGAAAGAAAATTTAGGAGAGTTGAGAGAACTGTAACTTTAGCTTAATTTACACTCAGACTTTAGAACTGAATCCCCTTGTAGGCTGTGACTCCTTAAATCCTTACAACAACAGGAAAGGAAAGTCTCTTAGCATGCATTAAAGTTACAGAGGCCAAATATTAATGAAATCTAGTAAACACTTTGGGATTTCACCACCCATTTACTATCAACACAAGAGATTTGATAGTCATCTTGAAAAAGCCTGGTTTGACCGCCCAAATGAACTCATTCTCCTTCCCTTTTTTATGCTCAGTGGTTCTCAAACTTTGATGTGCATGAATTGAGTTAGGCTATACACACAAAACCGTATATGCTGTGCTTTGTGGCAAATGTTTGAGGCACTGTGACTGTATGAGACCTTGGCTTTATGCACTGCCTCTATCTTCTAGCCTAAATGTGGTTCTCATCTCTACAGTTGTCCTAAAGCGAGAAAGAGAGAGAGAGAGAGAGATGTGAGGAGAGTGGGACCCACAGCAAAGGCAAAGCCTTTGTTGCAAAGGCAGTGTCTCCTGCTCACTAGTCTCATCATTCCTACTCTTTGCTTTTGACCCATATTCCCCATGCCTTCAAGCTACCCGTCATTTGGTAGCTATTGGGTTAGGCAACAAGCCCTTGGGATACTCCAGTATTTGGGATACATACACCTTCTTCTTTCTCTCTGTTGCTCTCTATGGAAGCAAGTTCATGGAAGCACGCATGGCAAGTTCTTGACCTGCCCTCCACAAATATTAACTAGATTCTGGATGTGAATCTCTCACAATGAATAGAATTTTCTTTTTTTTAATTTAATTTTTTAAAAGATTTTTATTTATTTATTCATGAGAGATATATAGAGAGAGGCAGAGACACAGGCAGATGGAGAAGCAGGCCCCACGCAGAGAGCCCCACGCAGGACTCAATCCCTGGTCTCCAGGATCACACCCTGGGCCAAAGGCGGTGCCAAACTGCTGAGCCACCCAGGCTGCCTTGAATAGAATTTTCTTAAAAGTTCTTTCTCAGTTCCCCATCGATGATTTGAGGGCATAATAGTGGTGTTAACTTCACATTCATCAGGAAATTAAATTGGATGATGAAGGTCAAGTTTTTGGTAGAATGACCAGCCAGATAGTACGTTCTCAATGCATGTTAGCTGCTGCTTCTGTTCTCATGTCTAGTAGGAGTTTTTACAGAGTGATCCATTTATTTTTTAGTTTGTTCAGAAGGATATTTTCAGGTAATAAGTAGAGCTACAACTATGTTGCCTTTTGTCCTGATATTCTGCCAAAATCTACTCTTTGGCTCTGGTTTCAGTCTTTGTCATTAGCAAGGCTGAAAAGCTGACTGCTCCTTTTACTCTCATTTCTCATGTTTTTGAACTTGAATGTGACCATAACCAGTCGTGACTGTGTGTTCAGGTATGTCACCATCACACATAATCAGCATAACAACTTTAGTTATGCCAGTAAGACCTGTCACTCAAATTTTCTGTGACTATCTAAATATTTGCTTTCATTCTACCAGTAATTTATTTTTTTAAAGATTTTATTTATTTATTCATGAGAGACACAGAGAGAGAGAGAGAGAGGCAGAGACACAGGCAGAGGGAGAAGCAGGCCCCATGCAGGGAGCCCGATGTGGGACTCAATCCCAGGTCTCCATGATCACGCCCTGAAGGCGGTGCTAAACCACTGAGCCACCGGGGCTGCGCTCTACCAGTAATTTAAAGTGAAATATACCCTTCTGTGTGTTTTGTATATTGAAATTCTATTAGGCAGTTGAAGTACATGCATATTTATTACTATAAGTTGACATATAATGATAATTTTTTCTTTCTTTTTTCTTATTTTTGGGGTAATCTCTACACCGAAAATGGTGCTTGAACTCATGACCCCGGGATCAAGAGTTTCATGCTCTTCCAACTGAGCCAGACAGGCACCTGGACTTGTAATGATAATTAATGATGGCTTTGAAAGTCACTAAAAGTATTTACAAAAGCACAGAGGAATTTTATTTATTTATTTTTATTTGAGAGAGAGCACAAGTGGGAGGAGAAGCAGAGGGAGAGGGAGAAGCAGACTGCCTGCTGAGCTGGGAGCCAGACATGGGGATTGTGACCTGAGCCAAAGTCAGTCCCTTTGCCAACTGAGCCACCAAGGTGCCCCCACTCATGGGAATTTTAAAATACTTGGATTGATACTAATTAGAATATTAGGAAAGCACATTATCTGGAAACATTCAGGAAGTGTATTGTATCCTTTTAAAGTCAACAAATCCTGTAAAAATTTAAATAATACAAGATAGAATATTCAAGATTAGGGATCCCTGGGTGGCGCGGCGGTTTGGCGCCTGCCTTTGGCCTAGGGCACGATCCTGGAGACCCGGGATCGAATCCCACGTCGGGTTCCTGGTGCATGGAGCCTGCTTCTCCCTCTGCCTGTGTCTCTGCCTCTCTTTCTCTCTCTGTGTGACTATCATAAATAAATAATTTAAAAAAAAAAAGAATATTCAAGATTAGATAATACCACAGTCCTAATATCTGTAAAATTGATACACCTTTATTTGTAATTTTACATAAAATAATAAAGTAACCTTAAGTGACTACATTCTTAAATTCTTAAGAATCATATCAAATCTTACTTATTTCCATCTGGGCAATGAATATGGAAGATTTTACTTATTTATTTTATTTAGAGAGAGAGAGAGAACGCGCGCAGTCGAGGAGGGGCAGAGGGAGAGGGAGAAAGAGAATCCAAGTAGACTCTGGGCTGAGTGCAGAGATCAAGGAAGGGCTTGATCTTACAGTCCTGAGATCATGACCTGAACCCAAATCAACAGTCAGATGTTCCAAGGACTGTGAGTATATGAAGAAAAATTCTTGCTTATGTATTCTTCTCATCATACAGAAAAGCAGGATACTGACTTTACATTTCAACATTTTACAAAAAAAAAGAATAATGCTATGTACAGTAACATCCTTGATTAATCAAGTTTATTTTTTTTAAAGATCTTATTTATTTATCCATGAGAGACACACAGAGAGAGGCAGAGACATAGACAGAGGGAGAAGCAGGCTCCTCAAAGGGAGTCCGATGTAGGACTTGATCCTGGGATGGGGATCACACCCTGAGCCAAAGGCAGATGCTCAACCGCTGAGCCACCCAGGTGTCCCATGATTAATCAACTTTAATGTAGAAATAACCAATAAGATAAATAAGAATAGAAGGTAACAGAAAAACTCCTATTTATAAACCCACACAGTGAATGGCATTACCTTGTATTGTGCAGTGTATACCCCGAAGTACTGTGTATGGGAGCCCTATATAGTCAGGGTCAGCAGCGCGCAGAATGGTGATCTTACTAACCGTGGATGAGCTGCCAGTGCTGAGAAATGATCATTCCCATGCATTCATGTCCAGAATTTTAGCTTGTTTATTAAGATTTTTAAAAATGAAACTTCGTAATAATTACTTTTAAGTAAATATTTTCAGATTTACTCTTGTAGCCTAGAAGTTCATCCTGAAACATGATTGTTGTTTTCAGCAGAATATCCTTTTTAACACATGGCAGTCAGCCAACATGTATATTGCAGCAAACCTGTACATAAATGAGGATTTTCTTTTCTGTATTCTTTTTCCTGTTACCATGACGATAATCATACCTCATATTAATGCAGTACTCAAGATTGCAAAAATGTTTCTTTGCTTTTTTTCTAATTAAATGGAGTTAAATTCATAGAAACTTCCATACCTTACCTTCTTCTAGGTAAGTATAAGTCCAGTTCCAGGCTTCTCTCCTCTCGGCCCTCCTTTTCTTCCTGTTAATGATCTGAGATCCACAGCACCACTCCCAAGTCCTGCCATAGGGCAGCCACTGCTCGGCTCTAGCCAGTTGTCAGTAACATGACTCGGGGCTGCCAGAACGTCTCGTCCGACAAAAGAAGCTGAAAATCCAGGATTTTAGGGTTTTTAAAAAGATTTTATTTATTTACTTGAGAGAGAAAGAGAGCAAGTGCAAAAGCAGGGGTTGGGGAGCAGAGGGAGGAGCAGCAGACTCTCCACCAAGCAGGGAGCCAGACCTGGGCCTGAAGGCAGACCTTAGCCTACTGTGCCACCAGGCACCCCCAAATCCAGAATTTTATATGACAGTCTTTTAATTTGTAAACATTGGCAAGTGTTTCCCCTCCAGATCCACTCTGCACTTAACTCCACTCCCTGTGGGAGGCTGGCCTGTAGCGACAGTAGCAATGGGCTTCTTTGCTCTTTGGCTTCCTGTTGTGCTCAGCCAGTGGATCACTGAGCGAGGGAGGGAGGACACTGAGGAAAGAGTCTTGCTTCAACATCTCCCTCTCTGCAGGGTATTGGGGTAGGTTGGGTTGGGCTGTCTGTGAAGCCCTTCCAGGTAGGGGATGTGACAGTTCCTGTGGCTACAAACCCCAGAATGTCTTGCTATTCTTTGTTGTTTCCTCAGTGTCCATACCCTTATGAAGAGTTTGTACGAGAGTACCATCTGTTTCCTGGCAAAACCCGGACTGATTCAGAAACGGATGCAACTTTTTCTTTGTTTAAATAATATGGTCTGGGCAGCCCCAGTGGCTCAGTGGTTTGGCGCTGCCTTCAGCTCTGGGCGTGATCCTGGAGTCCTGGGATCAAGTCCCATGTCAGCTCCCTGCATGGAGCCTACTTCTCCCTCTGCCTCTGTCTCTGCCTCTGTCTCTCTCTGTGTCTCTTGTGAATAAATAAATAAAATCTTTGAAAAAAAATATGGGCCAAATAAAACATGAAAAACTGTATGGCCCAAATAAGACCATGTCTATAGATCAGATGCAGCACATAGGTTGTAAATATTTTATGTATAGCATCTCCCATGATACATTCTTGCCTAAAAAATTTAATCTAAATTCAATCAGCTATCTCTATCCTTATTACAGTTTAGGAGAAATATGAGAGAGACATAGAAGAACAAATTAAGGGACATGATCCAAAATATGGGACATTGCTCTTTCAGGGCAAATGCCCCAGTTTCACCAGTAAATCAAAGACATAGAAAAAGGGCAGCTGACAAGGAATAGAATAAAAGAAACTTGAGACAAAACGATTGAAATCAACACAAGAATCTTGTTTGGATGCTGATCCAAACCCAATACCATTGAGACAATTGAGAATTTTAATATAAACATGGTATAAATAACATTAAAGACTTGTTAATTTTTCCACCTACTTATCAACTAGGGATACTTCATGAAGTTCCAGTTTGAGATGCATAATGAGGAATAGGAAAGGCCTGATGTCTGGAATGTGCTTTAAAATATGCTGGTGAAAAAAATAATAATAAAATAAAATAAAATATGCTGGTGAGAATAACAAATGAATAAGTGTGAGGAGGAATAAATGAAAGAAGACTGGCAAAATTGTGGCAGTTGTTGACATGTGGTGATGGTACATGGGCATTTATCATTCTCTTCTCTCTACTGTTGCTGAGTGTCTAAAAGTTTCCAAACTAAAATGCTTGTAGTTAATGGAAAACAAAGATTTCCTTATTTGTACACAAGCAAAATTCCACTGTAGAACAATGCCATGACCCAGATTCAGTGCTAACTTTTCCTCTTCCTAGGAAAAGCCCCAAGGGACTCTGCACCCCCAGGGAAGCCATTTCCTTCGGGACAGTTGAGCCTTGCAGCATCCATCTGGAATGTGTTCAGTCAATTCTAGTGTCCCAGCTCCTACCCTTTTGTCTCCTACTTGCTTTTATTTCCTTGCTCAGTTCATTGGATTCACCTGTCTCTCCATCTGTCCTGATTCAAGGCTTAGCTCTGGGCATTGGATCTCCGTGCACCCTGACCTCTACTAGGAGTTGGAAAGTATCAAGTACAACCTGAGACAACCAGGTTAGCCAGTGGCCATCAGTCTTTCCTTTCTGGGATGATAGAATTCCCATGTTAAGACTACCACAGAGCAGAGCCCGGCTGCCTCAGACAGCTCAATGTTCCACTCTTGATTTCAGCTCAGGACATGACCTTGTGGTTGTCAGACTGAATCCCAAAGTCAGGCTCTGTGCTAGGTGGGTAGCCTGCTTGGGATTCTCCCTCTCCCTCTACCCCTTTCTCCTCTCTTAAAAAAGAAAAAAAAAAAGTCTTAAAAAAGACTACCACAGAGATTTTAAAAATTTTGTTATATGTTTAAAATTTAAAATGTTTTTATCTTTTTAATATGTATTTTAATATTGTAATATCTTAAATTAAAAATATTTTACATATGTATTTTAAAGATTTTATTTATTTGAGAGCAAGAGCACAAGAATGAGAGCACAAGGTGGGGAGGGACAAAAGGAGAGGGAGAAGCAGGTTGTCTGATGAGCAGGGAGCCTGACACCGGGCTCAAAACCAAGACTCTGGGATCATGACCTGAGCCGAAGGCAGACGCTTAACTGATTGAGTCACCCAGGTGCCCCTACCACAGAGATTTTTATGATAAATTCACTTTCTTATCTAAATGTGTAAAAATTAGTATAATCAGTGTATCCTCATTTCATAAATAGGAAAATGGAGAAATGTAGCAAAAAGTAATAATAAAAAACTTAAAAAAAAACTTGATTGAAGACAACAAATAACTCTTTGGACTATAAGTCAAATTGCTCTATCCAGCAGATTTCATTTATAAACCTACAAAAAAAAAATCACTAAAAACCCAGATCTCCTTCTTAAGAGCAGTTGCCAATAAGTAAAATGTAAATCTTACAGTTGTATATACATATACACAAACACACATGCACACATTCACATCTGTGGTCCAGTTAACCTTTTCAAAAATGTTTTAACTCTTTGAAATATACCACTATATTTTTTGTTATCTCTAAATATATCATGTGTTATTCATGTTTATTATTTCTCCAAAGGTAAGCTTAATAATAATTTTCAATGCTCTAAATGATTTAAAGTTTGATTTACAGATGGCACGACTGGGAGATATACCATATTAATTGGTTTTTAAGAACTAGGAAATAGAGCTGGATACTGCATCTGAAAATTCCAAAATACTTCAATTATGTGTGCCATTCTGTAAATTTTTTTAGTTTCAGTTAGTCAAAATAGTGAACTTTTATTTTTTTATTTTTTTCAAAATAGTGAACTTTTAATGCAAAATACATAAATCCTTAGGAAGCATTATTAGAGTGCTAAAAATAATTAATGCTTTTCAATTCCATTTTGATCGTCTCTGCACGTGTTCAACTTCATTCTTGTTATCGCTGGGTTTTGTCACTTTGCTATATTTTATGATACTATACAAAAGTTATTTGACCTGGATCAGAAGAATTCAAGCCCTGATTTTGCTGATAAGCAGATATGGAATAGCATGTACCTGTGATATGACCTGGAACGTGTTCTTCAACATTTTTGTCTCAGTTTCTATATTTATAAAACGCAAATGTAATGTAATACCTCCAACATTGGGTTAAAACACAAAAGATGTTTGATTTGTTGGAAGTACTCTCCTATGTAATTCTTAGCCATTATTGTTGTGGATCCATAGTCCCTAAACTTCTTTGAATCCGTTTTTTCGTCAGAGTGATGAAGGCAACACCTCCTATACATGTTAAGGATTAAATGAAATAATACACGTGAATGTGCACCATATTTTTCCTGAAGATTTAGGTTATCATTTTGATTGCATACCAAGATTCACGCCCTGACCCATCTTTGAACAGTACTTTCTACTCTGAGGAGAGTGAGATATAGAAATTGAAATGAAGGATTTTCAAACAAACACCTAAAACACCTTTTGTTAACCAAGCCTGAAAAATGACCAGCCATTGTATCTCTCGGATCATGTGGGTGTTGGGGGTTTGTTTTCTATTTATTTATTTGAGAGAGCAAGAGGAAGGGTGGAGGTTAAGGGACAGAGGATCTTAAGCAGACTCTGCCCTAAGTGCAGAGCCCCACTTGAGACTTGATCACACAACCTGAGATCATGACCCAAGCTGAAACCAAGAGTCGTACAATCAACTAATTATGCCACCAAAGTGCCCCAAATTATGTGTTTTTAAACCAACCCTGCTGGAAGACACATACACACACATACAGAGGTGGGGGGCTGGTTTGGAATGAGAAATGTGAAAGTGGGGTAATGGGAAGCCTTAGAGCTGACTCAAAGAGTTCATGAAGAAAATATGTGAGCTCATTGATGACATGGGCATGTGCTTTTAATAAGTACACTAAACAGGAATCTTTCAATTGTAGGTGGTAAGAACTCAGCTCAGACTGGCTTCAGCAAAAGGAATGTTCATTGGCTTATACAACTGAAAACTCTAGAGGCATTGTTAAGCATGAGTGAATCCAGGGAGGACAGTTTTCCCAAGGAAAATCAGAGATTTGGGTACCAAAAGATTGATGAATGAATTCTGGGGAGCCACCACCAGTGTGTGTCCATGATAGTAAATATTCCAGATAGAGTTTGGAATGAGAAAGGTAAAACTCATTCTCTTCCAATATATTTGATGGAATTTAAGTCTTAAATATGTATATCAAGGTTGTGATGAAGGCCCCAATTCAAGAGGCCAATTCACTTCTGAGATAGAAATCTGACCCCAATTCTAAATCCTCAGGAAGGAATCCTGATCGGTCAACTATGTCCAGGAGTGATCCATCCCACCAGCAATGGCCAGGGAAAGAGGGCCACTTACTCTGAAAATGACAAAGGCCAATGAATGGAAAAAAGGTAATATACTCAGAGAGGTAGAAATCATTGTGAGAGGGGGACATGCCCAAAATGTGAATGAAAGACTGCTCCAAGTATGTCTTGCCCCTTTAATTTTTCAGAAGCACCAACGGGACACAAAACAGTGACTGGCAAGAATACCATCAACATTTCTCCTCCATTTAGCTAAGATCTTCAGGCTGTGAATTGGCCTGGGAGAGGCAGCAATCTGTCATACTCAGGAAGGCAGCCAACTTACTGGCCAAAGGCAGCTCAGTGCTAAAGACCCAGACAAGCGTGCACTGGTAGAGAAAATCAGTAGCTTTCTACCTACGGGACTTATAAATCCTCCATCTGGCTGTATACGTGTACCCTTTTACTGTAGAGAATCTTATGATTTGGGAGTACGTGACAAATTACTTTTTTAAATGTAAATGATATAAAAACAAAACTGATCATCAATTTTCTAAGTCCTAGCTCTTTTTAAATAAAGTTTTGAGGGGATCCCTGGGTGGCGCAGTGGTTTGGCGCCTGCCTTTGGCCCAGGATGCGATCCTGGAGACCCAGGATCGAGTCCCACGTCGGGCTCCCGGTGCATGGAGCCTGCTTCTCCCTCTGCCTGTGTCTCTGCCTCTCTCTCTCTCTCTGTGTGACTATCACAAATAAATAAAAAATTTAAAAAATAAATAAATAAAATTTTGATTTTAGAATAGTTCTGAGTTCTAGAAAAGTTGCAAAATAGTATAGACTTCCTGTGGCCTCTGCACTCAATTCCCCCTCTTATTAACATCTTACATTAGAGTAATAAGTTCATCATGGCTAGTGAAGCAGTATTGATACATCATAAGTACTTAACTGAAGTCCATATTTTTAGATTTCCTTAGCGTTTACTTGTTTTTAAAATAACTTACTAAGTTCCTCTTTTGTCCCAGGATCCCACCAAAGATACATTTACTTGTCATGTTTCCTTGGGATCCTCAAGACTGTGACAGTTGTATAGACTTTCCTTTTTTTTTTTAAGTGTTTATTTATTCATGAGAGAGAGAGAGAGAGAGAGAGAGAGAAGCAGAGACAAAGGCAGAGGGAGAAGCAGGCTCCATGCTTCTCCCTCTGCTTCAGGAGCCCGATGTGGGACTCGATCCCGGGACTCCAGGATCACGCCCTGGGCCGAAGGCAGGTGTTCAACCACTGAGCCACCCAAGGGTCCCGACTTTCCTTGTTTCTGATGACCTGTACAGTCTTAAGGAGTATAGGTCAGGTGTTATGCTATGTAGAATGTCCCTCTACTTGGTTTGTCCAATGTTTTTCTCATGGTTAGAGGAAGGTTAGTTAGGATTTGGGGGAGGGGAAAAAAGGATTTGGGGGAGGGAGGCCATAGAGATAATGTACCGCCTTTGTTATATCAAGGTTATATACTATTTTTAAAAATATTTTATTTATTTTTTCATGAGAGACACACAGAGAGGCAGAACCATAGGCAGAGGGAGAAGCAGACTCCCTGCAGGGAGCGCAATGCAGGACTCAATCCTAGGACCCTGGGATCATGACCTGAGCCAGAGGCAGGCGCTCAACCACTGAGCCACGCAGATTCCCCAAGGTTATAAACTATTAATATGACTTATCATTGATGACATAAAACTTATTTATATGGCTGAGGTAGTTAGGTTTTTCCACTGTAACATTACTCTTTTTCCTCCTTCCATATTACTTTTTGAAGGAAATCACAATGCACAGCCCACACTAACGGAGTAGAGAATTATGTTCTCCTTTTTTAGGGGGTAGCATCTACATGAGTCACTTGGAATTCTCCTGTGCAGGAAATGTGTTATCTCCTATTAATTTATTTAAGCATCATTTCCATAAGTATAGACTCAAGAATATAGTGCTATTTATTTTATAGCTCAAATTGTTCTATCCTCCATTATCCACATACTTATTGCTCAAACCCAGGTTTGCATTTTAAAATATAGGAGAAATTAATACACCACCAGCTCAGGTGGGGATGATAGGTATTGGCCTCTAAGGACCTCATAATAGTCTATCCTGAAGAAGAAAGTTTATTCGTTCTCATTCTTTTTTTAAGTGTATTTATTTTTTTAAGTAAGCTCTACACCCAATGTGGGGCTGGAACTCATGACCCTGAGATCAAGATTCACACGCTCCTCTGACTGAGGTGGTCAGGCACCCCTATTCATTCTCATTCTTTTTGTTTTTTTTTTTTTTCATTTTCTTTCTTATTGTCTATCCAGAAATGTCCATAATTTGTAACCTTTCAAAACATTTTATGGGAACTGGTCATCTCATGACACTCTTGCAGTTTCCATTTGGGATTGGCGTTGAACTTGAGCATCCTTACTTCTCATTGGGCCTTCCAGAAGCAGCCCCGGAGCAGAAAATGTGGGTTCTAGAGATAGCCCTGTCACTAAACATATGACTGTGATGACCACTTTCTCTCTCTCTAGCCTCATTTCTTCATCTGTGATTAATTCACTCAACAGATATTTATTATGTCGCTACTCTTTGTCGACCCCCAAGGGAGAAGCTCTGTAGAGAAATGCTGTGGAGGGTCCAGGGAGGTGGCACTCAAATGGTTTAAGCTAGGAAGCTGCCATTTTAATCTTGTTAACAAAAAATTGAAGTAATGTCCCATGAACCCAGCAATTTCACTTCAAGGTGTCTGCCTGAGGAAAACTCTCCAAGGATGTTCCCTGCAGAATTCATTGTGAAAGAAAAATGTTAAAACAATCTCATTACTTATCATTACAGGACAAGACAAACAGAGGTTTAATCACTCAGTGGAATATCATATAGGAGGTAAAAATATGAACAGGGCTATATTTTGAAAACAGATGAAAGAAAAAGGCAATTTACAGAACAACACATCCAGCACTGATACCATGTCAGTGTCAAAACACAGAACTAAAATCCGACAATTGTAGTAAAAGTCTAAAAATGTGGACAGGGTGAATAGACTCCAAGTTTGGTTTAGTGGTTGCCACGGATGAGGGAGGGAAATGGTTCAGGAGAGAGTAGCATTAAGCTTTCACTCCATCTGTAAAAATATATTTACCAAAAAATTAAAATATCAGAAGCAAATCTGGCTAGATGCTCATGGTTGTTAATTCTGGGTTGCGACCAGACATTTAATATTCTTCTTTATACTTGTTTACTTGAGGTATGTTGAAATAGAGTTTTCAAAGAGTGGCTCACAGTTTGCCGAAACTAAGAGTCGTACACCTAACCAACTGTGCCACTCAGGTGCCCCGTAGGCAGATTTTCTTAAAACTAAAAACCCTTCAGGGAAAAGGGGGACTGGGAGTCAGACTTCTTCTCTTGGAGGTTTGGAATTACTTAAGCATTACTTCATCTGAATGAACTGGGATGGTCCTAACCAAGGCAAGGTGCAAGGAAGGACAAAAAGCCCCCGATATTTAAAAAAAAAAAATCATCATGAAGCTAAAAATAGAGGGGATTAGTGAAAGCTGTATATGGGCACACATTGAGCTACTATAGAACACTTTCCAAATATCCTGGTGGTGGGTGGTGATGATTCTATGTGTACAGTGTCCCTAAAGAGTGTTAACATGAGGAGCTCCAGTCGGTCCCCTGAATCCCAGCCTCTGTGGAGGACCAATGAAGGCCAGTGTGATAAACTGACTTGGTTCTGAACCCACCGCACCTCCTGCTCCATATTCGCCTTATGGGGAAATGAAAGACCTGTTGGGGAAATGAACAGGAGTGTTTCCTTCTTGGAGGGCTTGTCATGTAAGTAATCTAAATTATTTTGCATGCCAAGTATAAAGCAGCAAGTCATGTTGATTAGGTGGAAATAAATAAGAGATTGTCTCTCCATTCTAGGATTTTACAGTGTTTGGGGGAATACACATAAAACGAGGGTGCAAGGTTTAGGTTTTACACCTCTTTTGGCTCAAGTATTCCATAATTTTAAGATATGACGCATCCTCCCTGTGCATACTACTTGTTTAGCGGGCCAAATGTGCAGTATAAGGCACCAGATTTAACAAGCTGTTTCATGCCAATGTCAGCATTCCCTGTAGGGTAGAGATTTGATTATCTACTGATCTATAACATCAACTACCCAATTGCAACATCAAACAGCAAGTTGGGTGACTTGCCAACTTATATGAGAAAGCATCTGACATTTCAAAATGCGTAGCTCTGGGCAAGGCTGAATCCTGAGGTCTAATGGGAGTAATTGTTCTTGTGACAGTATGTAAGCCTGACTGCTCTGTTTTATTCCATGGACTAGAGTAGTATTTTAATGACAAAGACAGATACATGAAAATATAGTTAACACTGGTGTCACTCCCTGGCTCCTTGGAGTTGTCAAAGCTCAGACAGCCAAGCCCCATGCAGTTTCTAAGTCATGGACCACAGCAGTGCAGTCACTACAATCCCATTCACAACAGTAGTGGGACCCGCAACTAGTGTGTTTGCTCTGTAGAAAGCACTGGCTTTCTGGGACGCCTGGGTAGCTCAGTTGGTTAAGCGTCCGACTCTTGGTTTTGGCTCAGGTCATGATCTCAGGGTCCTGGGATCCAGCATTGGACTCTGCACTCGGTGGGAAGTCCACTTGAGATTCTCTCTCTCTCTCTCTCTCTCTCTCTCTCTCTCTCCCTCTGCTCCTCCCCCTATAGGTGCACGCTCTCTCAAATAAATAAATCAAAAAGAAAGAAGAAAGAAAGAAAGAAAGAAAGAAAGAAGAAAGAAAGAAGAATGAAAGAAAGAAAGAAAGAAAGAAAGAAGAAAAAGAAAAAGAAAGAACTGGCTTTCTATTTTGGTTACCTGATTCTGCTGCAGGTGTTCAGAGGGTCTCAGGTCTTAGGCTCAATTTCATGCCATGTGGCTGGGATTATCCCAAAGTGCCCAGATCTGTCCAGTTTACTCACCTCAAAAGGTGGCTCCAAGTCTCATATTTCCAGCTGATGGATAATGTTCTATTAAAACTCAGAAGCCTCATGAACCCATGCATCTTTGAATACTGATTGTGTCATGAGGCCCCTTTGGTTGTCTTTTACCCCCTTGAACCGATCCCTTGGTATAAGCTAATCTGAGTCAAGACTGAATTAGCTACAGTGGTATCCGTACTGTCTCTATAACTGGTTTGAAAAGTGTTTCTCAATCACTGTCCCAGCCCTGAAGTCCTAATGTGGTTCCAAGCTGACCCATCCATGTTGTAAAAATTATATCTTTGTGTGTCTTCACAGAGAATTATAAATATATTTATGTTAAATCAATACTATTGGCATCTTATTTTGTTTAATGCTGTATTTATCATCAGAAATGACAGAACTCTTGGCATCTGAGTGGCTCAGTCAGTTAAGCGTCTGCCTTCAGCTTGGTTCATGATCCCAGGGTCTTGAGATCAAGTCCCACATCAGGCTCCCTGCTCAGTGGGGAGCCTGCTTCTCCTCTCTCTGGCACTCCGCCTATTTCTGCTCGCATGCTCTCTCCCAGATAAATAAATAAAATCTTTTTTAAAAAATGACAGAACTCTTAAGATTTATGCATGTGAAAGTTTTGCCCCTAGTTTGAATTGCAACATGTATTGGAATCTTGAGAAATTAGATTGCCAAACTGCCTATGGATTATTTATTCAAGATAGTGAAATTATTTAATCAAAATGTAAAAACAAGGAGGCTAAGGACTCTTGCTGAATCAGTGATCAAATCACTGTTACATAATATGAAAATTTCTAGAGGTTACTGTCAGACACCATAAATTACTACACAACATTAAATAACCAGGGGTAATTATGGAAATGAATATTTTAAAATCAGAATTCTGACTGGGAACACTGACCTTTACGTTAGTAAATAAGTGTTTTTTTTCAAGCTAAATAATATTTTAATGGAATATTTTTATTTTTATGAGTCTATATTGGTAGTTATTATTAACTAAAGTCCATAGTTTTCATAAGGATTTGTTCTTAGTGTTATACATTCTATCAGTTTTGACAAATGTATGGCAATGTTTCCCCACCACTACAATATAATACAGAATAATTTCACTGCCTTACAAATCCCCTGTTCTCCAATATTCATCCCTCTCTCCCTCTCTGAAAACCTGGCAACCACTGATCTTTTTACTGTCTCCAGAGTTTTGTCTTTTCCAGAATGTCACAGAGTTGGAATCAGAAAGTATGTAGCTTTTTTAGATTGGCTTCTTTCACTTAACAATATGCATTTCAATTTCTTTCATGTCTGTTTGTGATTTGATAGCTTATTTCTTTCCGTTATCTGGATGGAGCATACTTTATTCACCCATTCACCCACTGAAAGACTTCTTGGTTGCTTCCAAGTTTTGGCAGTTTTGAAGAAAGCTGCTATAAACATCTGGTGCAGGTTTTTGAATGCTTAAGTTTTTAACTCCTTTGAGCAAATACCAAGGAGTGCAATTATTGGATCACATGTTAAGATTATGTTTAGTTTTGTAAGAAACTGCCAAACTGTCTTCCGAAGTGGCTGTGCCATTTTGCATTCCCACCAGCAAGTGAATGAGAATTTCTGTTGCTCCACATCCTTGCTAGCATTTGATACTGTCAGTGTTTTGGATTTTAGCCATTCTAATAGGCAGGTGGTTGTATCACATTGCTGTGTTAAATCTGTAATTCTCTAATGACATACGAGGCTGAGCATCTTTTTTTACACCTATGTGCTATCTATCTTCTTTGGTGAAGTGTCTCTTCAGATCTCTTGCCCATTTGTAAGTTGTGATGTATGCTTTCTTTTTGTTAAGTTTCAAAAGTTCTTTCTATATTTTGGATACCAGACTTTCATCAGGTATGCATTTTATAAATATTTTCTCCCCATATGTGGCTTATCTTTTCATTCTTTTAACAGAGGCTTTCTCAGAGAAGTTTTTAAGTCCAATTTTCCTTTCATGGATCATATTTTTGGTGTTGTATCTAAAAAGTCATTGCTAAATCCACACCTATATTGTCTAATGTATCCTTTTATTGTGGTAAAATTTACATACATGAAACCTGCCATTTTAACCATTTGTAAGTGTAAAGGCCATTCATGTTGCTTTGCATCTAATAAACTTTTTTCTTTCTTTCTTTCTTTCTTTCTTTCTTTCTTTCTTTCTTTCTTTCTTTCTTTCTTTTTTTTTTTTTTGAGAGAGAGCACAAGCAAGCACGGAGGTGAGCAGCAGAGGGAGAGAATCCCAAGCAGAGTCCCCGCTGAGCTCGGAGCCCCAGGTGGGGCTCAATCTCAGGACTCTGAGATCATGACCTGCATTGAAATCGAGAGTTGGAAAAAAAAAAAAAGAAATCGAGAGTTGGTCACTCAACCAGCTGTCGCTTAACCAGCTGAGCCACCCAGGTGCCCCTAGACGTATTTTTAAATACATATATATTTTTTAATTTCAAAAGAAAAATAGGTTCATTTTGAAACTTTAAAAATACAGAAGAACAGAAAATATAAAGTAAAAATCACCCTCGGTTTCCCTTCCAGGAGATACAACTATTGATATTTTGGTACACAGCCTTTCAAACACACACACACATACACATTCCCATTTTGTATGTATAACATGCTGGAAAATGTAATTGGGATCATTCTGTTCACATTGTTTGATAATTTGCTTTTTTAAATTTAACAGTGTATTTTATTTGACATTTTTTTGACATTTCATTTTCTAACATTAGGTATTTTTTTGTATAGCATGACTATTCATTGTTACTTCATATTCCATCATATGGATATAATGTAATATATTTAACCAGTTCCCTAACATTTGACTTATGCATTGATTTCTAGAAATGTCACTATCAGGTTAAAAGATATACATAGTTTTCATGTATGTATGTACGTATGTATTTACTGTCATCAACTTGCTCTTCGGAAAATTGATGCCAATTTGTAAGATAAGAGCATGCCTATTTTGTCACCGTATCAGCAATGCTTGACAATTAAGAAAGAAAAAGAAATCTCCGTCAAACAAAATGTATCAAAGTGGTTTGCAAAATGAGAAAATGGAAGGAGGGGTCATATTTAGCAACTTTAAGATCAAAATTAAAATAGTCACCTTTTAAAAGCACTAAAACTGGAAGAAATGTAGGAGCTCAGCTGAAAATTCAAGAAACAAGGACCATCTCCATTAAATAATAATGTATATTAGAGAAAAGCCTTATAGCATTAGCCTGTTAAAAGTGTGCAAATGTGAATTTCATGGCTAGAAAAGCTGTATTTCAAAATTTTCATTGTTTTAAGCTATTTTTTTTCTCCAGAGCACTGACCCATTTAAGTACTAAGGCATGTGAAATGTCAGTTTCTGCCACAATTACACTCTCAATGATTTGGGCATAAAGACATGTCCGTACATAGGCTGAGACTTTACAGTCTTCGGTTTTGCAAAGTCATTATGAGATGGTGACATCATCATTTTCAACCTCTAAATGACAAAAGGAGTTATTTTTTCTTGTACGAATGATATTTATCACATGAAATTTGGATAAATCACCAAAGTCAATTGTAAGTTGTAAGACTTCCTACTTTTGTTGAAATTAATTGAATTGACCACCAACAATAGAAGATTGCCTCTGAGGGCTTTTTTTCCTCCTTCTATTTCAAACACTTCCAAATATTTGCAAAAAATCAATTACAAAAGTTTCCTGGGAAGATATATTTTTTTATTATTTATTTATTTATTTATTTATTTATTTATTTATTTATTTATTTATTTATTTATTTATGATAGTCAGAGAGAGAGAGAGAGAGAGAGAGAGGCAGAGGCAGAGACATAGGCAGAGGGAGAAGCAGGCTCCATGCACTGGGAGCCCGATGTGGGATTCGATCCCGGGTCTCCAGGATCGCGCCCTGGGCCAAAGGCAGGCGCCAAACCGCTGCGCCACCCAGGGATCCCGGAAGATATATTTTTAAAAAGATTTTATTTATTTATTAGAGAAAGAGAGAGAGAGAGCTAGAGCACAAACAGGAGGAGGGGCAGAGGGCGAAGGAGAATCAGACTCCCCCATTGATCAGGGAGCCCGATGGAGGGACTTGATCCCAGGACCCAGGATCATGACCTGAGCCAAAGGCAGACGCTTAACTGATTGAGCCACCCAGGCACCAGTGGGAAGACATTTTTTTAACATTTAAAATTTTCTGTAAATGTCAAACTATTTATCACATATGCACTTTTTATAAAGGCAATAATTTATAATATAGTTGCGGTTGAACTTTTAATTTTTGCAAAAGGGAAGAAACATTGCAAGGAATTTAGGTGATATTCTACGGATCTTCATTGTCACACGCTGTGAAAATGTGCAAGAACTTATTACCTGGCACACAGCTATTTAAACGATCCTAAGAAATTGAACTGCATGCTTATTCAGGTCATGCACTTCACTAATCCATATAAGAGCTAAGGGTGGTGTTGACCATGAAGCCTGCTTTGATAACCTTGACCTTTTGCAAATCAATTAGGAAGTGTCACTTGAAGACTGTATTCTGTTAAGTAGCAAAAATACATCCCATGCTGGAGAATGTTTATAACTCACACTCTGTTTTCATTGACATGAAATTTGCATGGTGCTATCCGTGTATAAATAAATGCTTTCCACAGAATGTGCTTGATTATTCCTCTCCCCCTACTTTAGGTTGTGTGAACTACATCTAAGTTAGAAATCTCTTCCTTTAGAAAAGCTTATTATGAAGAAAAAACCCACAAGCTTCTTTCTTGTTAACTTGAATGTGAAATTAGCATTTTTCTGAGCATTTTTCATAAGCTCCTCCAAAATTTGAACTATGTTTGAAATGAATAGCAAGTGAGCACCAACCTTCTCCCGTCATCTTGCCGGTATAATTGCTAAAGGTTGGGAGAGGCACTCTGTACAACTCCACCAGCACAGCAGGTGTTCTAGAACTACTTAAGATTTGTAAAGAGACTAGGAAGCTCCCCCTCCCTCCATTGTTTTGTCCTCTTCAGCAGAATGAGATGCCGGGCTGGAGTTTCATTTACCTTAAATCAGTGTCCCCAAATGTATGTGAGATAAACATGGCTCTCGTGAAGTCATTCAGCTGTTTGACATTTACTACCACCCATCTGCACACAGATGTCGGGTTCCCCCCTGCAGGAGAGCCAAATCATACAACCCTGCTGGGGGTATCAGTTTGCTACCAACAATCTAAGTACAGATTTCATGAACCAGGAGGGTGGCAGCCCCATCACCTGGACATACGAGGATCCGCCCCCTTCCATGAGCTCAAGGCACAGCTGTTTTGGGGTTTCTCTTAATCATCATCCCCCAGAATCTGTGCCTGCCAAGTATCTGCTGCTCTGTCTCAAGGTCAGTTGGAATAGGACTCCTAGGCGACTGAAACCTACCTAAGTCCCACGGCAGGTTCCAGATAAAGGAGAAATTAGGACTCCAGGTAAGCTGTAGTTAAATATCTTTTTTTAATCTTTTTTTTTAAAGATTTTATTTATTTATTCATGAGTATAAACAGAGAGGAGAGAGAGAGAGAGGCAGAGACACAGGCAGAGGGAGAAGCAGGCTTCACGCAGGGAGCCCGACGTGGGACTCGATCCAGGGTCTCCAGGATCACACCCCGGGCTGCAGGCAGCGCTAAACCTCTGAGCCACCGGGGCTGCCCTAAATATCTTTTTTTAATACAGATTTTTATTTATGTATTCATGAGAGACACAGAGAGAGGCAGAGACACAGGCAGAAGGAGAAGTAGGCTCCATGCAGGGAGCCCGATGAGGGACTCAATCTGAGGACCTCAGGATCACGACCTGAGCCAAGGGCAAACACTCAACCACTGAGCCACCCAGTGCCCGTAGTTAAATATCTTGACTCTTCCCTCCCTTCGTAGTGTCTCCTCTTCAGAACTTACCTGTGGTGTTGCCTGAAGCGCTGCCAATGCTCACCAAGATTGCCAGTTCACCGCTGCTTCCAGGAGCGTGGCCATGTGACTTGCTCTGGTCAAGGACTTGAGAGTGGAGGCATTGAAGGACTGATGCTGGACAATCTGTCCTCTTCCCCCACTGCCACGGCTACGGATGATACAGATCATTCACCTGGGATTCCAGAGTGAGGACGATGGAGAAGGGAGCCCTCCTGATGGTGTGCAATGGACATGTAGCTTAAAGATGAAATGGGATTTTGTTTTAAGCCCTTTAGATTTAGGAATTGTTTGTTACTGCTGCGTAGCCCAATTTAACAGACACACTTTCCCCTAAATGGGATTTGTGCTCCAGATGATTTATTCATTTATTTGAGCCCCAATATAGAACTTGTTCTCATTCTGCAAGTATGGTCCCAGCCCTGGACCTGCTTCCTCGTCTAAATCCTGCTACTTCCTGCTCTTGCAGCCTAGATCCTTGCTTCTGAAGTAGAGCGTCGGCTAACCCTATGGACAGATCTTACATATAACTCTCCTGCTCCCTCAGGAGCACTTAAGCTGGATTCCACACAGCTGGCTCCTTCCCTTTGCTAGAACTTTCTTTATAGCCCCAAATGGCCACAGGTCCTGCTGGGTCCCTTGGATGCTGTGTATGATCTGCAGCTGTGCCTTCTTGGTCAGCCCCAAGCTGGACCGGGTTCTGCGGTGCATACTCAGTGGCCTCCAGCGGTTCCAGCCCTGGGTCTTGGCTCCCTCTGCTCTGTTTGCCCTGTGCTGTCAGGTAGCATTCCTTCCAGAATAAACACCTCGTGATCTGGAGTGGCCAGGTGGGAGGAATGAGACAAGAAGACTAACAGAGCAGGGTCTGGCAGGTGGTAAGAATTAGGGAGTTTGTTTAAGATGAAGAAACAGGATTATTTCTTCTCTATGTTTTGATATTTTTTTTAGTTTTGAAATATGTCTAAAATCATCTATAACAGGACTTGAAATCTCTGTCCGAGACATTAAATTTCCGACTGGGATGGCAATTCAGGGGCGCTCATCAAGATTGAAGGCAAGGATGCTCGTGAAAGTGCTGTTTATGATAGTGGAGAGGAAACATCAATACTTAAATGTGTACCAGTAGGAGAAAGGTGAATATAAATTATTTAAATGCTCATACAACGAAATAACATATTATAAAGTACGTTAGGATGAGAAAAAATGTAACAGATTCTTCAGTCAAAAGAGCAATAATTCAAAATGGGATGGGCTACCTAATCCTAAGTATATTAAAAAATTCATATTTATGTTTGCACAGAAAATAGACAAATGACAATAGCAAAATATTTGCCATGCTTGGCTTCGGAATGATTTTACTTTCTCTTTTATGCTTTTTTCTATTTCCCAAATTTCGATAATAAGCATGAGCTCTTTCCTAATAAGAAAATAATGTTATGAAGTATAATAAAAGCACAGCTTCTGCTTTGAACATGATCTAAACTATCCTACTGACAGCCCAAGATGACTGGCTATTCCTCGTCCTTTGTTTGCAGTCAAGTACCCTCAGATGTGATAGTGGGTTCCTTTCTTGCTTTGGTCTTGCTCTGTTTATCACAAAAAAATTTAACAAAATTCCTAAGAACTAATAATTACCATACAGAACACAATCTGGAGGGTTCCAGAAAGGCTTATCTGGGGATGGGAATTATATACTCCTTGGGAAAAATATGAATAGTTTTGAAATGTCATAGCTATTTTCTAAAACAACTTGCCTGGGAATAAAGCTTTGGAATAATACACCCATTTGGATCATTATATTTTTTTTAAGTCCAGAAAAGCCTTTATCTGAAGAAATGACAAAAGTAAATCATGGATGATTAACTTCGAAGAAATCTAAAGTTGTTGGAAATGGGTTTTAACCAAATCCAGAACCAGAAGTCGTCAGGCAGAGCCTGCTCAGAAGGAGAAGAATTGTCAGGCACAGGATGCTTTTGCCCACTTCCTGCAAATAGCACACATGGGGCCACTTGGTGTTCAGCTCAGGGACAGCCCATCTCCAGCTCCCAGGACTAAGCCAGGACTTCCTGTGGAGCCTGACTTTCTGGAGATCAGGACCAGGTCACTCGGTGACAAATCTCCCTTGGAGGCCACGTGCTGATCTGAGGCCGATTAGGCCTCCGACTCTGAGTTCTGTTCTGCTAACCTCCCTTGAACCCAGTGCCTCAGGGGAGTTGGCCCGGCCCAGGAACTAGTGCCAGGTTCCAATCTTCTTGCCTTGTGGCCAGCTTTCCTAATCCTGACTCCAGTTCTTCCCATCACAATCTCCTTCCTCTTTCTTTGTCCTGCCTTGCTGCAAACTGGGAATTGGATGTATATGAGCAAAGGAGGAAATGGAGTTATTTGAACTGTGAGCATCTGTGACTATAATCCTTGGACCCCGTGTAATCCTGAACTGCCTGGGATGGAACCTGCAGCAGAATCTATCTTGTCAGGGCTAGCATGACCCTCCCCTCTTCCTGCACAACCCTCGTCCTATTGCCCTAATATGATGCCTGCCAACCCAATCCTAAGACATGCCAGGAATCGTCCCCAGAGTTGGTCAAAAGGGTTTGAGGTGAAGTCATTTACTGACACAACAGCAGTCTTTGCCTGTTTTACTAAGTTGATAAATGTGGCCTGAGAACAAATAAAATTAAAGTCATTTGAATGTGATGCACTGAGGAGATACAAATTGTATTTTCCTGCCATTTTACCAATGTTCCACCTTCTATATAGTCAGGGCACCACTCCCCAATGGATCAACCTGGTGTTGATGTTTTTCCTCTGGAGAGGAGAAGAGAATGATTCTGGAATCCTCAGATAACCTTTCTTTTTCTATTCCTGCCTTGAAGAAGTTTAGAATCTGTAGTCCTGGAATTGTAGTTAGTGAAATTGGCAGCCTTGCATCCATCCCCGTGGAAAGATGTACACTGAAATAAATACCTGTGGCACAATGACAGGTCTCAGGTGGCATTTCAGAGCCAACAGGCATCTGAGCAATCTGCCATCTTACTGACATTCCACCACATGCTTCAAAGTTCTCCAGGCAGGCTCAACTAAAAAAATCCTGCAAGGCCTGTACTTTAGGTAAATCCTAACTATAAGTTAGGTGTATTTGAGTGATCCCAGACCTTCAGATATTAATCACTTGGCAGGACATAGAGTCCAAGAGACGTGGTGTGTGATGACTTTAAAAGGATTTAAGCATGAATGGTCTGAAATTGTTCCCGTGAAATTGCTTACCCTTACTTAATCTGGCTCTTGGTTTTTAAAATCAATTAAAATGTACTATATTTGGAGATTTTCCCTGTAAGTACTGTAGCAAAAGAGCAGCATGTGGCCAATGGCTTGACAAGGTACATACTAAATAGGACTTCCTAAAAAAAATAAAAATAAAAATAAAATAAATAAATAGTACTTCCTATCTTCCCCCAGAGCAGTTTTTTTCCCCCTGAGTAATTAGTGACATCCTTCTCCTGATCCTGCAAAATGTCACCGATTGGAGCCTAGTCTTCATGAAGCTGGAAGTCTTCCCTTGGATTCCCTGGGTATGAAAGGAAGTCGGACCCCATAGAATTCTCATTTGCTTGGGGCAAGCTATACCCCTAGATGTAAAGAGTTAAGAGGATGTTTAGCCTTCCTCAGAATGAAGTTCTGGAAATACATACAGAACTAACTCAAGGGACGCCTGGGTGGCTCAGCCGTTGAGTGGCTGCCTTTGGCTCAGGGCATGATCCCGGGGTCCTGGGATGGAGTCCTGCATCTGACTCCCTGCAGGGAGCCTACTTCTCCCTCTGCCTGTGTCTCTGCCTCTCTCTGTGTCTCCCATGAATAAATAAAATCTTAAAAAAAAAAAAGTGGAAATAACTCAAGATGTATCCAAACCCTGGGCCTATGCGTTTGTGTTAAACCAAAGCCTGGAATCTTTTGGAGGTACTACTGAGTAGACTTTTTGCTGAATAATGACTGTTACTAGAACTCCCTAAAATAAAATGGCTTAGAACTTTTACAAACTTAGTTGTATCTAGATGGCTTATTATTCAGTAAAATGAGTGTTTATGACAATCTGGAGATAGATGCCTAGGTTTATAAACATCTCTGAAATAATTAAAGCCTCAGAGTAGTTCATAACAATGAAGAAAGATCAGAATTTGAAAAAATCTCAAGTATTTTGATCCCAAACTAACCCCTAATTTTTAAATCAGCATTTATGGTTTTACAAACATAGAGGAATGAGACTTTTCATGCATTTCATGACTTTTTATGCAAGTATAAGTTGCTACTAACTTTCTGGACAACCGTTTAGCACAGTGTCTATATGTAAAGTTGTCAGTCCTTTGGACCAATAATTCTACTCAGTGGAATTTATTAGAGGGATACAGAAATACAAAGATTTGTAGAAAAAGATTGTTCACTGCAGCCTTGTTCATAATGATAAAGAATTTGGAAAAACATAAATGTCTAACAATTCTGTATTATTTGAACAGATTATTATAAATTCATATAATGGGACACCAAGATGCTACTAACATAACTTTTTGAAGCATATATACTAAAAAAAATCATGGGACGAGCAAAGAACTAAATACATAAATATTTATTATAAAAGCACAACACTGGAAGCAAATGCCCATCAATAATGAGCTAGGTACGAAATTGTGAGGAATCCACAATAAAAAACTGAAGTGTTAAAAGAAAAAGCAGTGATATGGAACCATCTCTGAGATACATTATGAGTAGGAAAAGCAAGTTATAGAACAGGTTGTAACTAAAAGGTGTATCTCTCTATATATCTCTCTATATACACATAGATATTTTTGGAAGTCTGCCAAAAAGCCAGTAACACTGGTTGCCTCTGGGGAGGTGAGAGGTGGGTCAGGGGTGAGGGAGAGACTGACTCGTTTAAAATTTTGTTCTATTTGAGCATTTTCCCCTACACCTGTATGAATCAAAGAAACACCAATATGTAAACTGTAATTTTAATTTATAAATAATTTTATGTCTATCCACCTGAATAGAGAAGACTCAAATCCAAACAAAAAAAGGTAAACAAGAGTTATCTTTGGGTGGTAGGACATTGAATAATGTTCATTTTCTTCTGTGTCTTTTCCTGTACTTTCTGAGCCTCCCTCCCTTCCCCATGACAATTAACATGGATACAAATTTAAGAAAAGGCAATGAAAAATGTCTACAGGTCTGATGGGACAAGGGCCATCAGAGTGGGGGAAGGGCCACCTTGGCTCCTGTGAGCCTGAGTACGGAGACTGTGTGGGGCAAGACTGGCCTTCCCAGCTGGAGTAGGTAATTATGGCTGCATGATCTACCTACTGGCTGAGGGCTGCACGTCTGTAATTAGTTTTATTGCTGTAACCCAGTTGTTTGCAATCGTGCCTGCATATTGGAATACCTGGGGGCATTAAAAAAATACTAAAAAGCTATCAAAGCCCCACCCCAGGCCAATCAAATCTAAATATCTGGGGTGAGAATCTGGCATCCAGTATTTCAGGTATTACCCACATGATTATAATGTGTAGCACAGGCTCACATGCTTTAATCTGGGGCTCTGATCTGGTTGAAAATGCAAATGTTCCTACAAGGGTCTGTGATTTATCATCAGTTTATGGGGCTTCCTGAGAATAGGTAAAATATATATATTTTAAAATATTTACTTATTTATTCATGAGAGACACAGAGAGAGGGAGAGACATAGGCAGAGGGAGAAGCAGGCTCCCCACACAGAGCCTGATGGAGGACTCACCCCAATCCTAGGATCACACCCTGAACCAAAGGCAGTTGCTGAACCACTGAGCCACCCAGGCACCTGAATAGGTAAAATATTAAATGGACCACTGATCTTTAAAGAAAAAAAAAAAAAAAGATTAGGACCAATTCTGAGACAAGGAGAGCTGGACCCCAAAAATAACTTCCCCCAGGACTCATTCAGTTGAAAGGAATAAGGCCTAGGGAAAAGACATTGAGAGGCCAAATCTCATGTTCTAGTTCTACTTTTCCTTCTTCCTACCTGCAGAACCTGGATCAATGCACAGACCCTCTAGGCATGGCCCTGCTGCAAAATGTGGCAACTGGGTTAGCTCAGAGGCTTTGAAAATAGCCTGGGGGAAGAGGCTAAGTGTGGGCATTCCGGGTCACCCCTCCCCTAATCAGGACATCTGCACTTCTTTTTTGTAGATTAGCTTTCTGGTATGCTTTAGTTCTTAGGAATAATGCTTTGCACTTAAAAGAAATTCCCCTGGGACTGCCTGGGTGGCTCAGTCTGTTAAGCAGTTAAGCATCGGCCTTGGGCTTGGGTCATGACTCGGAGAGTCCTGGGATCTCCTGGGATCAAGTCCTACATCGGGCTCCCTGCTCAGCTTCTCCTTCTGCCTCTCCTCTGGCTTGCTTTCTCCCTCTCTCATATAAATATTAAAAAAAAAAAAAAAAAAAAAAATCCTGGGCAGCCCAGGTTGCTCAGTGGTTTAGCGCCGCCTTCAGCCCAGGGTGTGATCCTGGAGACCCGGAATTGAGTCCCACATCAGGTTCCCTGCATGGAGCCTGCTTCTCCCTCTGTGTCTCTGCCTCTCTCTCTGTGTCTCTCATGAATAAATAAAAATCTAAAAAACCCCACAACAAATCCCCTTAGATCACCTGGCTTTTTAGGATGTCTTTATTCTATGGTCTTTGCTACTTAAGGTAAGCCAGAGAGTAAACCTAAAATATGTAATATTTCTGCCTTTTTCTCACCATTTTTGAAGGTTTGATTTTCCTGATACATGTGTATGTGAAGAGGCTATGGAAGCTTCTACTGCTTTCATTTGGACAATCAATGGCTTTCACCCCAGTTCTCTGGTTCCAGTTCCACAGGCAGAAATCATGTATATTTTTAAGATGTAAAGAATAGATAATCCAGGGTCCCTGCATGGCTCAGTTGATTAAGTGGCCAACTCTTGATTTTGGCTTAGGTCATGATCTCAAGGTTCTGGGGTCAAGCCCCACCAGGGACTCCCTGCTCAGCAGTGAGTCTGCTTGGAGATTCTCTTTTCTTCTGCCCCCCACCCCTCACTCTCAAATAAATACATCTTTAAAACAAAAAAGAATATATAATCCTCTGCAGCTCAATTTTTCCCCCCAGAGTGACAAATTCTCCATTTGTCTGCCAATGCATATACAATTGCATATACAATTTCCACATCAGGGCCAGGATAGGGTGAAACTAGTGATACATTTGCTTTGGATGCAAAATTTTAGAGAGCACCAAAAATCTTGGTAATCAAGATAGATGATATTTTAAGACAGTATTTTTAAAAATTAATGCAAAAATCCATGATGAACAAATTATCAGAATTTTAAATAAAGGGAGGATCACTAGCAGTTCTGTGCTGAGCCATATTAAAGCCTAAGGCAAAAAAGGAAAAAGAAAAGAAAGAGGGCTCACTCACCTTATCCTGTTCCACACCCCATTCCATATTGTCAAAGTACTCACCCCAAATCTAGGTCTTAAGAATTTGTACAAGGATGGAAAGATGGAAGTACATTGACAAATTTGGAAGGGGTCTTTGGAAATTTTTGTGGCTCAAATAGATCTTGCTAGGTGTAAGAGCTAGGAAAGGAAAGGAAAAAATAAAATGAGGGAGATACCTTTATTTCTAATTTTGTGGTCAGGAAGAAATATTTTACATTCCTATTCAAAACTGAAAAGCTATTAGCTTTCTTCTATCTTGATAAAATTCAGAATGGCAGCTAAAAGTTGACAAGGATAGTAACTAATATTAAATAATAAGTACTAGTAATTAATATCAAGCCATTAAGAACTCAGCACAACAGACACTTTAATTACTTATGTATTTTTCATCAACATGTGTCGCATTTCATTAATTTATCACACATTGAGCAATTAACAACTTTAACTGTATATAATGTCATGGTCTCCAGAATATAACATGCATAGTACTGGAAATGAATTTGTGTCAGGAATATCAGCTTTCCTACACGGTTGATTTGGGTGGAATTAATACATGCTTCCATCTGGGTTTTGAACAAGAATGTTGCATCTCCAGCTTTCTTGATATCTTAGTGATGGCTAATTTTTCTTGGTGAACTCACTTGAGGCAAGATTTTGATGCACGGGGCCAAGGAATGTTTTACAGAGGGAGCCAAGCTTTGGTGGGTACCATCTGGCTAAGAAAAACATAAGACAAGAAAAGAGGCAGACTGCCATATGGGCAATATGTGGCCTCTTTGATTGGAGGATCTCTTTTTCATTCACTGAACGAATGTTTATTAAGCATCTAGCATATCCTCAGCACTATGCTAGGTGCTGGATCTGGAATGAACAAGGCAGACAAAAATCCCTGCCCTTATTGAACTTTACATTAGCAATCATTAATACATCATAAATGTAATAGAATAAATGATTATTTGATTTAGAAACAAAGAGTGGGAAAGAAACCAATTGCCTAGATCAACTAATTCATTTCAAAATCCAATATTCTCCTGCTAAGTGCTTTAGAGAGCCCACCTGCAATGCCCATGGGTACAGCGTGCTACTAAATGGGAAGTAGAAACTGGTCCGGGTTATACAGAAATGGGGAGTAAATCAGGTGATGGGAATGGTCATCATCTGGGAACAGAGGCCTGGGATTGTTGGATCTTGACCAGGAACTGAAATCCAGATATCTATGTGAATCTCTTGATGTTTAAGGTCCACAGGCTAATATAAATTTTTCAATAGCACCAGTATGTCAAAAGCCACACTTCTTCAGGCCAATGACCACCAGTTTGCACTCTTGGTCTTAGGTGGGAGTCCAGCAAAAGCAGAGGGTCTTGGGAGACAGGTGGTTCCAATTGTAGGAAGGAAACACCTATATACTAGTTAAGTCACCCTTGAGCCTTCGGGTGCCAGAAGCATTTGTATTGTGATTTGGGGTCTCACTCTCTGCTCTGATTCATTCATTCATTCATTCATTCATTCATTCATCAAACTTTACTAAATGGCTTCTCTGGTGTACTCAGCTTAAAAATAGCTCCCATCTGGCCAGCCTTTTTAGGGCCTTCCAGTCTTGTGGGACTTGGTGGCCTTTACATTGTGAGGTAGAGCGCTTCCCCTGGTAATGCTAACCTTGGATGAGCACAAAATCGGTACAGTAGAACAGTAAGAGGATCACTTGGATGCATCTGTAAGGGTGGTAAGGGCAGGATGTCCCCGAGGTAGTTGGCTTCATCTAGAATATGTTTGGTGGCTCTGAAGCATGGGTATTTTCTCTTTCAGAAGGAGATATTCTGTTTCATGTCTGGCTTTCCACCCTCAGCTTGTTGGCCCTGGAAATCCTCTTTCTTTCAACAAAGAATCATAATCTTTCTGCTTTATAAAAACGTCCCTCTAGGTGGCGCCATTTGCAGCTTTGTGAGGCTCCCTGGGCCTGTTTGCCAGCCTTCCCACTAGCAAGGCCACTTTAGTCCTTGGCTAGACAGCTGTGCCAACAAGGTCTGCACAGAATAGCTCTTTCCCAGCTCTTGTAGGATCTGCAGTGCTTCAGGCTGACATCTAGTTGGTCTTTCAGGTCACCGTCGTGCACCTACCCACGCTCCTTCTGACCTCCCGTAGCAGTCCATTCTCAACGCTGTAGGTTAGCAGTGAGTGCTTCTCATGTTGCATTCTTGTTTATTCTTTTATGCATGTGGACTGTCTGTCCAAGCAGATTATTAAGCCTTCAGGGGCTTTGGATGCCTCAGGCATCTGGCATAATGTACTGCCTGAGACAGGCAGCCTTCAAGTATGTGTGTTGTTGAGGTAGGTTCTGGTATTCTTTTGTTTATTCATTGCTTACTGGGTGTCTGTTCCAGGCTAGGTACTCTTTGGGGTGCCCTGAAAACAGTTATGAAAGACAAAATTCCTCCTCTCAAGTGGCTCCTAATATTGAGAGAGAGAGAGAGAGAGAGAGAGAGAGAGAGAGAGAGAGAAGGGAGAAATAGACCACTGCAGGGGTGCAGGGGGGGGGGTGCTATGAAGCAGCTGGGCTAAGGGAGTCTGGGAACAGGAGCAGTGCAGGCTTTTCCCTCCCCAGGAGCTCTTTTTACAAGAGTTTAGCCTTTCACTCTGTTATTCTAGGATCACTCCTGGAGACCGAACTATGCCCTTGACTGTTCTTCTTTATCAGTCCCACTGGAGAGGGTGACAGGAACATGGGGACAGGTGTCCATTTCAAGATACCATGGAAAAGGTGACAGTCATATCATTTTCCTCTGGCATTCCATGCCCCTAGGGTTGTGTGGTTTGCTTTTCAGCCATCTAGTAATTGCCCTTGAATTCTCAAAATGGCTTATCATATCACTATCTGTTTGGGGATGACTTGGAAATGTTGATTTACTTTAAGTGATGTAGATACGTATTTATTGAAAACTTGTAAGATGCATCCAAATGTCCCCTTTCCTGTGAAGTGTCCTCCAGTTCTCTCCAACAGAACCAGTTACTCCTGCCTTTATTATCTTGTCTATCCCAATTTTAATACAAGTTGATTTTATTCTGTCTTTAATTATGGCTGTTCAGAGTCTCATGCCTTAAGACTGAAAGCCTACTGAGGGCAAGGACCACACTGTGTTCACCTGGGGTTATCTCACTTCCTTCTTTACACACAGTAGGCAATGAATAGATGTTAATTTAATGAGCTGGGACTTTGTAATGTGATCCAAGTTTGGTTACATATTTCAGAGTATTTACTTCCAAAATACAATCAATTACCTCAGGAGTTTCTACATGGATTTTGTTTGCTTGACTTAGGTTGTATGAATATTTGCTTGGCAAATGCTTTCCAGATATATATGCAAAGGTTTCTGGAGAGATCTGGGCTCTGACTTTGAATTTCTTTTCCTGTTTCCTCCTTGTCATCTATATATGGCTTCATCACTGTAGAGTATTGGCTTACTTCCTAATTTCTTTCCAATATTTGAAGAAACTTCCTCCTATTGATTTGTTTTATCCATACAAATATCTACTAAGTGCCAAGGAGTGGTCCTGATTCTGGGGATTCAGGGGTGACAAAACAGATTTTGATGGTACCTACAATGTGTTCAAACAGTGTAATTCCTTTCATCAAAAGTTATGTCAATTCTGTCAAAATGGATTACCTCCAAGCTTGATAGTACAGTTTTGAGAGGCAATTTCAAAAATCTGAGTCTTTGTCTAGGAAACCAGAGACCTGAAGCTTCCTGTCACTTGATTTTTTTTTTTTTTGATGTCTAATATCTCTTTGAAGCTCCTATATATACATGTATTAGAGGATGCAAACTTATGGTGTTTCCCCTGAAGCCATTTCTGCCTGTTGAATTTCCATCTTTGGGATGCCTGGGTGGCTCAGCAGTTGAGCATCTGCCTTTGGCTCAGGGTGTGGTCCCGGGGTCCTGGGATCAAGTCCCACATCTGGCTCCCTGCATGGAGCCTGCGTCTCCCTCTGCGTGTGTCTCTGCCTCTCTCTCCCTCTCTAATAAATAAATAAAATCTTAAGAAAATGAATTTCCGTATTTAATTTCATTAGTCACTTTAAATTTCACAGAAAGTCTAGTGGCTTTTTTTAGGGTTCACATACAGGTGGTGAGGTTTGTGTTCTCTGCTTTCCTGGCCTATGTGAAATTGAATCATTTGCTAGGCCAGATATTCTTTTAAAAAAGGGCGCCTAAAGTGTAGATCTAAGATCTCCATGACTTGTTTGGTCCAAGTTCTGGCATGTGTGTGTGTCAAGGGGTGGAGGTGATGGCACCTGAAAGAAGGTAGTCACACACCTGTCATCCAAGAAGCCCATGTGCATTGTTGACCTGTAGCAATAGTAGTCATGACCTCACTTTATACTCCGGATAAGCAGGTTGCTCCAGAGACATCTTAGAATACATAAAACGTGAAAAAGGGATTCCTTTCACAAAATACAATTTACTCTTGAGACCACAGTTTCCATTAAAGCAGGAAGCAATCTGAGTTTCACCTTTTGTAGCCATTAGGCCAACTAAAACCTGAATGAGCAGAGATTTTTTTTTTTTTTCATTTTTGGCCATTCATTCATTTATCACAAGCACACATTTTAACGTAAAACGCCTCCATCGAATGTGGAAAAAGAAAACCCTAGAATGGGATTTTGCTGGGGCAATCTTGTTTTCCCCATTCCCGCCCTATTTTATTCTTTCCTTGCCTTCCCCATTATTCTGCATTTCCCCGTAAGTGGACCATAATTCAATCTCGGGGCCAGCAGGTAAATTTGATCACTTGGCTGTTGCACGTCGGGTGCCTTTTCAGAGACAAGAGAGGAGCTTGTAACTAGACCAGGGACAAGCTCGACGGCATGAAAAATCGGAAGCCGAAGCCGTCAGGAGGCTCTTGGAAAGTTGGGCAGCTTCATTTCGCAGCTCAGGGTTCAGATTTCCGTGTCGGGTGTGACTCTGCGGACAGTGGGGCCTAGTACCCCCCCCGGAACCCGTGGCGGCCCCCCCGTTCCTCAGTCTCTCTCCACCACCGAGTCTATCTCCTGTTCTAGGACTGAAGCGGGGTCAGAGGTGACGCGAGGTACTTTTCTCACCGAACGGCGTTTTAGAAATAGGGACGGGAAAGAAGGCAGGGGGGCCCGGCAGGCGGCCCCGGGACGCCGACCCGACCCGACCGGACCCGGGGCGGGGGCGGGGGCGGGGGCGGGGCGCGAGCGCGGGGGCCGGGGGCGGCCCGGGGCGGCTGCATCCCGCGACCCCGCCGAGGCCCGAGGCCGCCATATTCCCGCTCCACCACGCCCGGGCGGCCGGCGGGCAGCGGCAGGTTGGGGCGGCCCGGGCCGGGCCCTGGCGGGGGGCGGCCGTGACCGCCGCGCCCGCTGCCGCCTCCAGAGCCCGAGGGGCCGCCCCGCCGGGGAGCGGCAGGCGAGGCGAGGCGAGGCGAGGCGAGAGAGCCGCCCGGGAGGCGCGCCGCGGCGGCTGGAGCCCAGGGAAGCCGCGCGGGAGGGGCCGGGCGGCCCCGCCTCCCTCCGTCCCTCCCTCCCTCCCTCCGTCCCTCCCTCCGCCTCCGCCTCCCCCACCCCCGCCCCCACCCCCACCCCCCGCCGCCGCCGCCGCCGCCGCCTCCCTCCCGGATCTGTGCTCCAGTTCAGAGAAAGAAGAAAATGTGTGTGTGTGGCGAGGGGGAGGGCGAGCGCTGAGCAGCCGGGCCGGGGGTGGGCGTCCGGCGGAGGCGGGGCGGAGCGGGGGCGGGGGCGGCGGCGGCGGCGGCGGCGGCGGCGGAGCGCGCGGCGGGCGGTGGGCGCGGGCAGGGCCCAGGGCGCCCGGGAGCCGTGTCAGGCGGCGGCGGCGGCGGCGGCGGGGCGGGGAGCGGGGAGCGGGGAGCGGGCGCGCCGGGCGCGGGGAGCCGTCGGCGGCCGCTCGCTGCGGGGACGCCCCGGTGGATGTGCTCTCGCCGCCGGGCGCAGGGCTTCGGGGAGCCTCGGCGGCGGCGGCGGCGGCGCGGGGGGCGAGGCGGGCCGCCCGTTCCCAGGGAAGGAGGCGCGGGCGTCTGAGCGAGGCCGGGCGCGGCGGCCTTCCCTCGCGCGCCCCCCGAGCCAGCGCCCGCGGCCGCCTCCCGCGCCCGCCTCGCTCCTCCCGCGGCCGGAGCCGCCCGCTCCGCCGCACCCCCGGCCCCCCTGGTGCCCCGGCCCTGGCCTCGGCCCCCGCGGCCGCTCCCCGAGCTCGTCCCGGACGCGCGCCCGGGCGGCGGGGGCTCGGCGGCCGCCGCTGCCTCGGGGGAGCGAGGGCGGGAGGGTGTGTGTGCGCGCGTGTGAGCAGGGGGTGCCGGCGGGGCTGCAGCGGAGGCACTTTGGAAGAATGACTCTGGAGTCCATCATGGCGTGCTGCCTGAGCGAGGAGGCCAAGGAAGCCCGGCGGATCAACGACGAGATCGAGCGGCAGCTCCGCAGGGACAAGCGGGACGCCCGCCGGGAGCTCAAGCTGCTGCTGCTCGGTGAGTACGGCCCGCGGCCCGCCGCCCTGGGCCCTCGCGCCGGGCCTGCGCGCCCCCCGCCCCCGGGCCCCCGCCCCCCCCGCGGCCCCCGCCCCGGGCGCCCGCCGCTCGCCCCTCGCCCCTCGCCGGGACCCTCGGCCGGCGCGGCCCCAGCCGCTAACCTGCGCGGGCGCGGGCGCGGGCGCGGGGGCGCGCACCACCCCCCTCCGCGCGCGCCTACACGCGCGCAGACACCGCGCGGAGGGGTCGGGTCGGGGCTGCCCGGCCCCGGGCCTCGGCCTGAGCCTTTTGGTGTCCCCGAGGGCTGCGCCTTCGCGCCCGGCGTTTATCTGCCGAGCCTCGGCTACGCCGCAGAGCACTTCGGGGGAGAGGCGCGGGGGTGGAAGGTGGGCATCGGGGTTGAACTTCCAGCGTCTTGGCCGCGGCGCCCCGTGCTGGAGAGGGGAGGGGTGTGTGTGTGTGTGTGTGTGTGTGTGTGTGTGGCCCGAGGGTGACGAGCCGTGCTGGGGCGCGTTGGGGGACAGCGTGCGGTGGGGTGGCCCGTGTGCATCCATTGTCAGTGCTTTCTGGGGTCAGCAGAGGCAGGTATGGTGGGCAGACTCGCGACCGGATTCCCGAGAAGCGATGATGAGGGAGCCCAGCGGTCCGCCCTCCGAAGAAAGGGGGCTACGTCGGGGGGGGGTGGGGGGCGGGCAGGCAAGCTCAGGTGTGTCACGCAAGTGCTGTGCTCTGGCCGCCGGACCACCGAAAGGAGGGACCCTGGAGTTTCTTGACCAGTGGATGGTGACGGGCTGGCTTCTCGTCTGCACCATTCCTTCCCGATAAAGAGGACGGATACGCGAGGGTTGTGCTGTGTGGTTGTTGACAGGGACGGGCTTCTTTTGTTTAATGAGGCAACCCAGATGTAGGCCTGA
Organism: Nyctereutes procyonoides; assembly: GCF_905146905.1. Taxonomy (NCBI): domain Eukaryota; kingdom Metazoa; phylum Chordata; class Mammalia; order Carnivora; family Canidae; genus Nyctereutes; species Nyctereutes procyonoides. The sequence continues at coordinate 47,116,433 of NW_026575146.1, forward strand.
ATTCACAATAGTTACTACTGAAAACCAGCGCAGCCTCTCCGTTACTCTCACGGAAACAAATAGAAACCTTTTGTTTAAAACGGACAGCAATTTTTAATATCTTTGGGATCTGGGCTGGAAGGAAAACGGGAAGTGTATAGCAAAAATTTCCCTTTGATCTCTAAAAAAGCCCCAGCCCTTTAGCACTAAGTTATCAAGAAAAGGCTGTTTCTCAAATAGGAATTCTATTGATAATTATCTTTGAGAGAATGTTCACAATCAAGGATCAGGGTACACATAGGAGCCAGCGTGACATAACTCTGAGCTATGGTGGTAGGAAGAGCAAATAGCTTTGCAGTAACAGGCCTGAAAAATGTCTGCACTTGTGTTCAAGATATTTGCGTGTATAATAAATATGTTCCTCAGACGTGGCTGGAAGAAAGAAATATTGTATTGTCAATTCAGATCCGGGAAGCATGCGGCTTCTTTCTTGAGCATTCCATCTCCTGGTTCAAGGAACCAGCTGCCTTTGGGACTCAAGTGCTTATCTACTGGATCATTTACAAGGGGGAACAAAATATAATGATCACAAATAATTACAAATGGTTAACTCACATGCCATGCTTTATGTCTTCATCTTGAAACCAGATTAGATAAATGTGCACATGTTTATAAAGAACAGAAGGCAGAGCGCTGGATAAAAGAGGTGGGCTTTAGGGAATGAAGCCAGGGAAGGGGAAAACTGCAATTGGAAAAATGAAAATTAAAAAGTGTTTTATTCTCATTTTGGGCTACTTCTAACGGCTGAATAATGTGTAGTTGAGTATGTTGCGAATTCTTGAGATTGAGAAAAAGACAGAGGGAAAGAGAAATAGGCATAGAGTGTGTAAGTGCATGATAAAGGGGGAAAGCATGTGTTTTACAGATACTTAAAGGGTTTTCTTTTTCCCTGTTTACAGTCTTTGTTTATGGTTAGCTGTGAATACAGCATTTGAGATCTCCCAAGCCGTCCCTGTTGTCTGAAATGTGACAGCTTGAGGTTCCTAGCCACTGAGTGAGAACCCAGGGGGTTTGTCTGTTTGAAGGCCTCAGTTTGAATGTCTCGGAGGAAGACTTTTAGGCAAATACACATATATGGACACTTAATTACGTACTGTGTATTTAAATAACATAAGGTGCTTTAAAAATGCGCTTGAGGAGATAATTTTATGAGCAAAAAGTGAAACAGTGTTTCTGCTAGAGTGATAGAACTTTTTCCCTTATTAGATATTTGAGTAGGGTTTAGTACAGCCTCTCCCCAGCCCCCAAATATGGCCTATTAGAAGTGGTGGAAAAATATGACAGTAATTTAGCACCTACATTCATCAGTAACATTTAAAAATTATGCAACTTTTTGTTAGAAATACGAGCCCTAGGCATCATCTAAGATTTGTTAGTTTCATGTTCTAGGTATGTGTTGCACTTGTAGCATAAAGAGTTTGATACCTATACTACTTCTACAGTAAGTGTTTTTTACGAAATGGAGATGGGGAGGCGAGCTTGTGATTTCATGATTTTTTTGAATCCAGGAGAAAGATGATGGTTGATATGAACCTTGCCTGCAAGGTATTGGGGAAGTCTTTTTTGAAGAACTGCTCTTCTCTCAAGCTGCTTGAATGAGTTCACTGAAACTTCCTGTTCCTACCTGTCCAAAGGAGGTTATAGGATTAATCCTTTCACAGTTTAAAGCTTTATCAATATTTTCAACTACCTTATTTAAATGGAGGGTTCCTCTTATGTTTAAATGACATTCAGCATAAAATTATTTTCAAAGTAAATTTTAGTTAAAGGCATGACTCCATTTTAGTGGAAATGGATTTATCTGGCAGGGGACCTTTGCATTCACATACTTATTTCATTTTATATATTAATAATATGAAAACATGAGAAAGAGAAAGTAGTGGTTTCCTGCCTACATGAAAGAATAGCTGTGAAATTTGGGCTGTTTTGATACATACACAGCAATTTTCCCAGTGTATTCTAAATTCTATAGTATTAATATATTTTTGATTTTTATTCTTTTTTTAAATGAACCCAGAAACTTACCATTGTAAAATACCATGTTTAATAATGAGTTCTTGTTTTCTTGACCACATCCATTTTCTGAATTTATTTACATGAGTGTTTTTCTTTGACACCTCAAAGAAAACTTTATATTCTACACACATGTTGCAAGAGAATACCTTATTTTAACTTGGTTTAAGTTTTTATGTGCCTTGTGAGTGTATAATATGTTACATTTACTTTAACTGATCAATATTTTTTTTTTCTTTTTTTTTTAATTTTTATTTCTTTATTATAGTCACAGAGAGAGAAAGAGAGAGAGAGGCAGAGACACAGGCAGAGGGAGAAGCAGGCTCCATGCACCGGGAGCCCGATATGGGATTCGATCCCGGGTCTCCAGGATCGCACCCTGGGCCAAAGGCAGGCGCCACCCAGGGATCCCTTAACTGATCAATATTTATGAATACTAAATATTTCTATCTGTAGTACATAGGTCACAGTATTTAATACTAATGGGTCTTTAAGTCTGTATATAAGTGGCTTTGGATCCCTGCTTTTAGTCACAGATACTCATGCTGAAATTTTTTTCAGTTCTTTGAAGATATATATATATTTTCCTGTTAACCTGTTCTTATTTTATATGTTTTTAAAATCTTTACCCTTTAGATCTTAATCATCAAACAGGAACATTTGGCAAATGTTTATAATTGATTGCATTCCACCTATTGACAACAGGCAGTTTAGGCCAGTCTTAGATGGAAGAATGTAAGTTCTTGATCTTCTAACTGAATTGCATACGTGATTGTGGATTTTCTTCCTGTTCTACCCTTAGGAGGGTAGGGATTGTGTCTATATTGCTCACTATTAAACCCCAACTTCTAGCACAATATCTTGAGTCATAGCATGCTCTCAATATGTACTTGTTGAATGAGTAGATTTATTTATGACTCTCTTGATAGAAACTGGGACCATGAAATAATGAATAAATTATGGAGACACAGGAGTATGTAATGTTTTTAATGGGTGGCAGATAAAATCATGATCGTTACAAAATTGTATGTGACTCTTTGAGCCAATTGAATATATGTGCATTCCAGGATAGGAGAAGTGTTAATGTAAGATGTTACATCATATACTGAACCAGTGTATTACAGTTCTGTGCTGGGTGTATTTGGGAATGGTAACAGTCATGCTTAAAGTATGAAAGTTTAAAAAGAAAAAAAAAAAAAGAAACCATTCCATATCTTGATTACTTTTTATTGTATAGAAGCTAATTTAACCCTGTCATCTTTTGGCCATACACTTTCTCTGTGATACACTCAACAGAATGAGTTTTACATTCTCCAGAGTGTGGTGGCAGCTGCACAGATTTTTATGATTTATCTATACAGTTAGATGAGTATCACAGTGATTAAATAACACAGTTTTAAGAATTGCAGATGGACTATTTTTAACGGAGGGGTATACACATGTACTAAAAACTGTACAGTTACAGAGCAGGAGAAGACTTGGAAGGCTGGGCATTCTCTGGCAAATTTAGACTGTATGGAGAGTTCATTCACGCGGATCTGGATAAAAGCGCCCGCCCCACGACCCCTCTACAGAGTTCACTGGAGAAGAATGGGGATGTCGATGGTTTGAATTAACCTAGAAGTTAGTGGCCATCCTAGATGGCTACACAATGCAAGGGTCCCTATAAGGAACCCCTAATAGCAGCATCTCCTTGGAAATACCAAAATAAGAGTGTTTATGAGACTGCTTTAAAACCAACTAGCTTTATTTTTGCTATGCTTTTCGTTTCCAAGTGTTAAATATGTTTCTAAATGTCAGGAATTATTTTGATGCATTTCCTCTTTTTCTTTCTGCTTTTCTTGTTTCTTTTTTTTTTAATTTTTATTTATTTATTTATGATAGTTACAGAGAGAGAGAGAGAGAGAGAGAGGCAGAGACACAGGCAGGGGAAGAAGCAGGCTCCATGCACCGTGAGCCCAACGTGGGACTCGATCCCGGGTCTCCAGGATCGCGCCCCGGGCCAAAGGCAGGCGCCAAACCACTGCGCCACCCAGGGATCTCCTTCTTGTTTCTTTAAAACAAAGTACTTACAGTTTATATCTGAAGGGTGAAATGAGAGCATCCCTCATAAAAATCAGAGTTGTAGCTCTGACTGTATAGCAAAGGCTTCAGAGTAAGATTTTTGCCTTGAGCCACATAGATTCATTGTCTAGATCTGCCATGTAACTCATTCTTCTATTTACATGTTATTTCTTCATATGGGAACTTTGGCATACATTAAAACCATACTCTACAGTGAAGTTGTCCCCTGTATATCGATTCAGATATTTTGGGGGTAAATTTAGAAAGGAGAACCAGGAGACTAATTTAGTGGCCATTTTGTTTATTACAAATAAATTCGATAGCCTCGTGATAGCCTCGTTTTCATTAAAAGCAACAACAAAACAACAGCCCCTCTCTCCACTTTATAAGAGATGGCTTAGGTTCAATTTTCAGAGGTGCCTATTGAACGTAGTTATGATTTTTATTACAGATGAATTTTTAAGGACCCGAAACAGCTTTCACAGTTGCGAGGCTGTGTGCTATGCTAAACTTAGCAGAAAAAAAAGGAACAGATTTTTCTTCATGATCCAGGCAAACTTACACTTGAGAAGAAATGAACTAGATTTTCCAAGGATGGTTTTGATTCCGGCATTCATATTAATTTTTCTTTAAGGGGAGGTTATTAAATCTGTTGATATTAATGGAACTGTTGATTGATTGGGTGTTGTAGAGGAAAAATAGGTAGCTCAAATGGTTCTTCTTGGGAAGGAGAAGCCATTTTAAGAAGGTTAGGATTGCTTTCTTCTTAAGAAGGTGGAGGGAGGCAGTCTGTTTCCTCTAGACTCTTATGTTTTGGGTTGAGGGAAATACAAGTATTTGTAGCAACAAATTTAAAGTCTGGTTTCAGAAGGAAACTTTTATAATGGCTTTTCAGCAATGTTAAGATCTTTGCAGAAATAGTCCAAGGCAAGTGTGAAGTAGCAATGGAAGGTAAAATGTGTGATTGTTGGTAATTAAATCTGTAGCAATAACTGACTACAGTAAACCGTGAATGTTTTTTCTTGTTCTGCCGAATGGAGTAACATTAAAGACAGAGCTATTCTCAGACCCAAACAGGATTTTTGTGTGAACAGCTGTTACTAATAAAATTATAAGAAGTTGTTCGACAATCACCTTTGATTTGTTATGTTACCGATATGTAAAAATCTGTCTGATTTCTCATCTAACGTGTAGTAAGAGGAAGAAAAGGACCTAACCATGCTGTCGGAAATGAGTTCACAAATCCTAGATGGTTGTGGGTCTGGACTTTATAAACAAAAATAAATATCCATATTTTGATGCTGAAATCCGAAATCTGAATTCGCTTAATGGCTCTGGGGTTGACCTTTATACCTGGCCATCATTTCTGAGATCACTGCAGAATATTTTGTTAAAAGCCTTCACGGTTGAATTTTAAGAACAAAATGAGTATTATTACAAATTCATTTATTCCACAAACGTTTGCCAGTTATTGGAAAATAAACATTTCCTCCATTTCTTTTTTTAAGTTTTTAAACAGGCATATCTTCTGAAAGAACAGTTGCATACAAAATACTGGTCAAATGAACAAGCATTAAACACCTAATATATGCAAAATAACGTGCTGTGTGAGACGCTCCTATTTCTTATTTGTCAACAGGAAAGACGACAAGCACTTTTCACGGCTTTTGTTGTTTCTCAGTTGACGCCCTCGGACGGACACGTCCTTCTGAGTTTTATCCTTCCTGGCATTGGCTTTTTTATTGGCTCTTAATACAAAGAAAAAAACAAAATAATCTGAAGGCCATTGTAGAAGCTTTTCCGGGGATTACACAACTGGGGAAAGCAGATGATCTTGAGAATTATTTCCTTGGTGCATATTGTTTTTTTGCCTTTCGCCGTGAGAAATGATTACTGACCACTTGGCCGGAGCTCTAACTGGATTGGCAGCACCATGAAGGCAAAGATAGTGGCTCTTGTTATTTTGTGTCTCGACGCAGCGCACAGCCTGGCTCCATGTGCCCTGATCCTGTTGTCAGGATCCCAGGCCTTGTGGCATAGGAGGGTGTGGGCGGGGTGGGCAGCCAGGTTCCCCCAAAGAAAGAGCAGTTGGAGGCCTCGAAGGTAAACTTTTTGCTCTCCTCTAACAGGTACCATCCATAGGGTCTCCTCTTAGCCGTTTTGGGGGGCCACCTAGGCCACAACGAAAGAAATTCTGTTTTGTTTTTTTTTTTTTAAGATTTTAAAATTTATTTATGCATGAGAGAGAGAGAGAGAGAGAGAGAGAGAGAGAGAGAGAGAGAGAGAGAGACACAGGCAGAGGGGGAAGCAGGCTCCACACAGGAGCCCGATGTGGGACCTGATCCCAGGACTCCAGGATCATGCCCAGCGCCGAAGGCAGGCGCTAAAACGGCTGAGCCACCCAGGGATTCCCAGGAATTCTGTTTTAACACTGGAATAGTCTGGAGTAGCCTTCATCCCCATGCCTGCTTCTCATTCCTTGTCTAGCGAGAGAATGATTCAGTTGTTCACATATTGTTTCAGGTTGAAAAGCCAATGGCAGTTTGTGCAGCAGTTTGAATAGAAAACTGTTACACACACAAGTCCTTTGAAATGTAAAAATTCCATGCACCTTTATTACAGGATTAATTTTGGATGACGAGCGGTTTGACTGCTTTAGAAACAAAAGTAGGGATCCCTGGGTGGCGCAGCGGTTTGGCGCCTGCCTTTGGCCCAGGGCGCGGTCCTGGAGACCCGGGATCGAATCCCATGTCGGGCTCCCGGTGTATAGAGCCTGCTTCTCCCTCTGCCTATGTCTCTGCCTCTCTCTCTCTCTGTGACTATCATAAATAAAAAAAAAAAAAAATTAGAAACAAAAGTAGTTGTTTCAAGGAAGTGTGTAATGGATTGTGGGGCAGTTGGGAACTAGGATGTTATTAATGCCTTTATATTCCTGAAACCTCACAGAAGGGAACGATAATTGATCCACAAATTAAAAAGAGCAAGAGCGAGTCTTTTTGGCTCTGCTGCAGGAAGTGAATAGTGATGTTTAGAAACCTATTCCTGCATATTCCTAAGAGATAGCCTTGAGTCTTTTCCCTTTAGAGCACTGAACCGAAATGATGAATTCATTACCTCTTCTTGGAATCCCGACTTCTTTGTTGCTGTTGTTCCTTTGTTCGCCATCACTTGTTAAAAAGTCGGAAGGTGTTTTTCTTTTTTGTTTTTTTGTATTTTTAAAACTTAAAAAAAAAAAAATCTTCATTTTTTTTTTTTAATTGTTCCTTTCCTACATTTCCTTTTGCTGTAGGAGCTAGCAGAGTGATGGGTGGCACCCTCGATATATTTCCTGGTGGCTGCAACTGACGAGTTGTTTCTAGAGACAGGTGCTCCCATGTCTTAGACCCCCTCTACTATTCCAGCTGTGGGCTGCAGGCCTCCCAGATAACCCTTCTATGCAGATACCACCCACCCATTTACTCTAATTGCAGGGCTTCCAGTGCGAGGAGGGGTTCCTTAGCCTGCCTGGCATCCTCATTTCCTTACGATTTAGGGAACTTCCAAGTTGGGGCTTCCTTCAAACATGTGGCTCTGAGCTGGTTAGGGGAAGTTGGGTGTTTTAATATATTAAAAGGACACTCGTGAGTGTGCTTTTGGGAGATGATTAACTTTCTTTAGCAACAGTTTAATTGGCAAAACAAAAATACGTTGTTAACTGAATAAAATGCACACAATTCTCCTTCCTTTTTCAGAGAGCATAGACTGGAGATTGGTTCATGGTTACCAGCAGAGAGTGAGTGAGCCAGTGAGTGTTGAGCTATCATGTGCCACGGGGTTTCAAAATAGAGTGCAGTGCATTTGCTAGAAAGGAGGAAGGTGCTGTAGGCCTGTGTTGAGTAATAGCAAAATCTTTCTCATTTCATGACTTGAGCATTCTCATCCCAGTCACTTGAGAGACTTAAAACCTCTCTCTCTGCTTGTATTTCAGTACAGAGAGTTAGGATAGCATTTGCATAGGCCTTTGCTTTTGTTATACCTAGGCAGCCTGAGTAGATTTTGGGGGTTGTTGTTGTTGTTTAAGGCAACGATGCAGTGTTAATTTCTAACCGTGTAAATTGATATTTTAGGACCTACAGTTTTCAGAGCTGCTTCATTATACTATATGTTCTTTCTGCAGATGGCAAATGCAGTCTTCCTTCTGTCCTAAAGAGCTGACCCATTTCCTGTAACTTGTTCTAATAATACAGGATGACTTGAATTCTTGTTTCTAGTTTGCCCTTAAAAGAATGCCAGGGTACTTGTTAGGTGTTTTAACTCTTGTTTTTCTAACGCTTGTGATGTATTTTTGAAAATTGGTAAGTCATGCAAAAGCAATAGCCCACTGGCATGGTGAAAGTTTATTCAGCTAAACACATAACCCCCACAGCTCTGCGTATTGGTTTAGTTATGTGGATTTTTAAAAATCTAAAACCTCTAACTGAAGGGAAGTCAAGTACTCCTGCTTATCTCTTTGAACTCACCTGAAGGTGTTTTCTTTCATTTGTGCCTTTACTGTTTTTATAGAAACCTGTCAAATGATGAGATGGGACCAAATCGAAGGGCTGTTTGAATCTTGAAACTTTCTGTGCCTTCCCTCTGCAGCTCTGGCATCTTGGCCCATGTCGGCCCAAATTCCTTTGTGGACAGGGGGCCTGAGCCCCAGCCCTCTCCAGTAGTGACAGGCGGTCCGGGAGGCACCGGCAGGTCTGGTGGAGTCCTGGCCGCCCTCCCTGTCCTCTCTGTCCCCTCTGAAAAAAACCCTGAGCTCCCTGCAGGCGGCTCCCACAGCTCTGGGGAAGAGTGTGGATGCATTAGCGAGTCTGTCCAGAGCCGCCCCTCATGCTGCCTGGCCTGCTGCTGATAGTTTGACTGCCTTCACAGGGAATGGTATCAAAAGCCGCCTGTCACATCAGCATGGGTCTCCGGCTTCCTGCAGGAAGGGCGATATCCTGGCAGGCACGGGCTGGAGGCTGAGGGCCGGGCGCAGTGTTCAAGCGCTGCCTGGCTTAGGCCAGGGTGCTTTCTTAGGTACTGTGAGGCCACCCCCTTCGACTCACTACTACTATTTTTTTTTTCTTCATTGGCCTTTAAGCAATGCTTTTCATTTACTTACAGAGAATCTCTGCTGCCCAAGCCCATTGCTGCACTTCTCAGTGAGAGCAGGTGGGTCATTGGCACCTGGGCACAGGGAGTCCTCATACACCTCGGAGGAGCACCTTTAAGGGACTGCTTTGTATTTGGAGCCTGTGGGTCCCTTTTCTAGGGCCTTCCAGGGAAGATGTAGAATTAACCCAGGGATGGACCATTTCTGTCTATTTATTCTAACATGAATTTGCGCATTCCCCGGACCCTCCTTGGGGCTTTCATCGAAACCAGAAAAACAGATAGGGGCCTGTTTTTCTGAACTGCCCTCAGTTGTCATACCATGTCAGAGAAACTTCAAGAAGGCGACTTCCTGTGTCCCGCAACTGCCTTCTGGAGAAACGGGTCCATGACCAAAGAAGGAACAGTTAGACTCTCAGCTTGGGTCTACAGAAGAGCCTAATTCCCTTGGAGGTGCCAGGCAGGTGTTTGGCATTTACCTACCCCTGCTTTCGTCCCAGCCATGGCCTCTTCCTCACGATCTTTTCAGCTGGATTGCATATTTGGAGTTGGGCAGGTGCCGAGGAAAAGAACAGTCACAGGCGAAGGAGAGTAGTGGGGGATCTAGCGGGACTTGGCTGGGCAGAGGGTGTGGTTGCGAGTCAGGGTGGAGCAGTCGTGTCTTTGCTAACTCTGGAGAACAAAGGAGAGGTGCCCTTTTCCTTGGCTTGGTGTCTTTTTGCAGAAAGAGCCCGGACCAGTGCAGCTTGCCAGCTCCACTGCCTTGCTGCATTTCTTGATCACTGTCACATCTCATGAGCCTTCTTCTCCTGGATCCCGGGGTGGGAGATGAGCAAGTGTTGCAGGCTAGGTTGTACAGTAGCAGTTTTTGCTGCCTGCATTCCCTCCTGACCTTCCACTCCCAGAGGTGGTTACATAGACCAAGTGCAGAACGCCTGTGTCAACCTGTGTCCCCAGAAAAACCATTCACACGTTATAAAGGAAACTTACAACGTGGCTTCTCTCTCTCTCTCTTTTTGAATCTGGCAGCTATTTAAGGTGATGGAAATGCATCTGTGACTGTATTGAGAACTCTGCTAATCTGCTGGTGGGTTATTAGAATGTCTCTTGAGAGATCCTTGTCCAGGAAATCTGCTTTCACCTGGCTTGCTTCTCCTACAATAGAGCATCTGCCAGTTGCTCAGGGCAAAAAGTAGATAAGGAGTAGCCTGGCAGATTCTTGCCAAGTGGATTCACACTCAGGTGGAGGCACGTAATATAGAAGTCATCTTGTAATTTTAGCTGAGAAAGGCATCTTTCAATTGGTGTGTTCTCTTAGGAGTTGGTCACATTCTGGGCTGTCACATCCAAACCCCAGGAGTGGATTATTCAGTAGGCCCTAAAGCCTATCTCCATTTATAATCAACATTCAGAAGGGGCTTTGTCCATGATAGAAATTGACTTATGAGGATTTCTTCACTCAAAATGTAGGCGAATATATTTGGAATAATTTTGAATAAGTTGAAAGCAGAGCTAGGGAGTGCTGAAACAAAAGATACTTGAAATCAACCTCTATTTTTATTACCAATCAAGTCTTGATGGGTCAAGAACTAATAAACTACCATAATACTGGCTCCTCTTGGAGTCAAGTGTAGAGGGAACACGGATTCTAGAGATGGAAGTGCCTTGATGTATTCAGGGACTAATAAATGGGATGAGCATCCTAGTTTCTCCTATTATGTGTTGGGTCACCATCTGAGATGTTACACAGAGCACATTAGAAATGACTAAAATATTCTGGGCATATACCCATCTCTTGTAATGATGAGTCCCCAAAGTTTCCCATGTTCTGTGAGGAAAGATATCTATATGTTGCTTGATTTTTGACAAACAATTCGTATTTCCCTCTCCATACAGTTCTTGACAAAAGGTTGCATTTTAATGGAGGAAATCCTAGGACTTCATTAATACTATTTCTTAGGAAATCTTGACTCCAGTATATTTTCATCAAAATCACCAGCTGTGTCCTTTGAGAAACACATTTGCTGTAGGGCTTTCCACTCCAGGCTATGCTTATTAAGGGAACAGAGAATTTTGTCTAGGGTTTTCCAAATCCCTAGAGTCTGTCTGTGAATTGCTACTCAAATTATGATATATCCTTCCCAGAATTAATTAATGCATTGTGCCTCCCAGTATTTTGGGTCATAGGGTAACACAATGATTTGTTTTTTTTCTGTTAAATATATTCTTTCTTTATATAATGTATCTTCAAACAGTATGCTACCACCTGGATTTATATTGTATTTTATTTTCTTTTTGGAATGAAATAAGAGCACTTGAGATAGATATCCTTTGGTGGTATGATTGTTTTCTAAAATAGTACAGTTTAATGATGAGAATAACCATTGTATTCAATAGACAGAGTTTGAATCAAGAAGTGTTTATTTTCTTCCACTTAAGGACTTTCTTACCTTCTTGGGATGCCTGGGTGGCTCAGCAGTTGAGTATCTGCCTTTGGCTCAGGGCATGTTCCTGGAGTCCTGAGATCGAGTCCCACATCAGGGTCCCTTGCACGGAGCCTGCTTTTCCCTCTGCCTGTGTCTCTGCCTCTCTCACTCACTCTGTGTCTCTCATGAATAAATAAATAAAATCTTAAAAAGAAAAAAATAATTTTCTTATATTCTTAAGAAATACATTGTTGTTTTCATGTTGGCCTTCAAGAGAATGGCAGTCCGTTTTATGTTAATAACGTTTTTTAGAGGGCATTAACTTTTTTTTGAAGTATAGTTGACACAGAATGTTACATTAGTTTCAGGTATACAATAATATTTTTTGTGTTTCATTTTCCAGTGATTTTGAAATATTATAAATAATGGAATCGTTTACACAAAGTTTGAAAAAAATTTAAAATTTATTCATAAGTTTATCCAAAGTGTACTACTAAGAAACATGATTTTTTTCTTTTTGTGCGTGTGATCCTTTCTAGTCTGTTTTATTTTGATATGTTTCTTACAAAGGTATAATCGTACTGTGTAATTTAACATGATACTGTAAGCATTTTCTGTCTGGCAGCATATACTTCATATTAATATTTAGAATTGCTGTATAATCTTTTTTTAAAAAAGATTTTATCTATCTATCTATCTATCTATCTATCTATCTATCTATCTATCTATCTATCTATCTATTTATTTGAGAGGGAGAGTGTGAGGGAGTGCATGAGTGGGGGAAGTTGCAGAGGGGAGGGACCAGCAGATTCCATGCTGAGCAGAGCCCTACCTGGGCTCTATCTCATGAGCCTGAGATCGCATCCAAGCCAAAACCAAGAATCAAGATGCTTAATTGGACACGTGACCAACTGAGCTACCCAGGTGCTCCTGTGTAATATCCTTTTTTTTTTTGGAGGTTTTTTTTTTTTTTTTTTGGAGGTGTGTAATATCCTTTTAAAGGATATATATTGATTTGCTTGCTTATTTTTGTATTTTTTTGGGGGGCATTTATATTTTTCCCAATATTACCTTTTTTTTTTTTTTTTTGAGGGGAGAGGAGCAGAGGGAGAGGGAGAATCTGAGGCAGACTCCACACCCAGCATATGAGCCTGCTGTGGGGCTCTGTTGCACAACCCTGAGATCATGACCTGAGCTGAAATCAAGAGTCAGTCGGTCGCTTAACTCACCAAGCCACCCAGATAACCTCCAGTGTTACCATTTTTAAAATAAAGCTGTGATGGAATTCTTGGTGGACTTAGCATTTTTTAAACAACGTATACACATACTTTATTAGACTAGATTCGTAGAAATGTTAACTCTCGATCTGAGGATATGAAAAATTTTATAAGTTGATTGCATGCATCTAAAACACATCTTAGAAGTGATTGTATGCAATTTGCAATGACATGAATAATATTATGAGGGTATCAAAAAGTTAATAGGCAAGAAAATGGTATTAATTTTAAATTTTGGCTTTATTTGATCACTAGTGAGAATGATCATTTGCCCATGTGTTTCTAGTTGGATCTCTTATTTTGTAAGTTGTCTCTTTATTTCCTTTGTCTATTTATGATTTCTGAACATACATATGAAATTAGCCTTTTCTGTATTTGCCATAAAAAACTTAACCCCAGTCTTTTGTTTTTATTTCTCTTTGTTTTGTACTATTTAATACAGAAGCTTTTAATTATTTTGAAGCCAACTCTGTTGATCTTTTGCTGTTCTGTTTTAAAATGAAGATCTAAGTCTGGTTTAGACATTGCATGAAAGTCAGATACACTTTTGTTGTTAAGGCCAAAACTAGTTTGAATGCAATGTTTATACATTACTGTTGTATGATTGTTTTTCTTCTAAAATGACAAAGAAATACACATAAGTTCATACTGTTACAGATTATACAACCTAAGTTGTTCTGTATATAACTGGCTTTTTTTAATCCAGTAGTGTGTAATGGATACCTTGTCATATTACTATAAATCTTTTGCATCATGCTTATGGCTTGTTAGTGTTGCAGTGTATTTTGTTGTTGTTGTTCCAGTGTATTTTTGGTGTGCTGGGGTTAACAGATATCTCCTCGTGAAAGCCAGTTGTACGCATTTCTTCTAAATTCTCTGTTCAATGACTTCACTCTGTTATCTGGAAATCAGCCATGATGGGGAGTATTTACACCCTGGAAATTGGCAAGTGCTATAAATCAGGGCTTACCCCTCCCACTGGGAGAAGTTACTGTTAAACATTTACCAGCACACTGTGGTTTATACCTGATACTTATTGAAGGATATTTAGTTTTATTCCATTAAAAAAATGTTGTAACTAATGCTACAGTGAATATTGTAGGGGATCCATTTTGTTCATTTGTTCAACTGACCCTTAAGCAGTTAAGTTCTTCAGCGTTAGGTCATCAGACAAATGGTAGGCTTTAAAAAATTTTTTTTGATACACATCACCACCTTATCTTTCAGAAAGGTTGTATTAGTTTACTTTCTCACCTCTGGTGTGCATTAGTGACCATTTTGCCAATTGATGGGTTAAAAAAATATTTATTTGCAATTTATTGGATTAATTTCTATTATACAGTCTTTTCTTTGCTGCCTATTTACAAAATAAGTATTTCAATTTGTTATTTAGTTTAGATTTTTTATCACTTTTAGCTTCATCTTTATTAGCTTAGTTTTTTCTAGGAAATTCACCATTTTATCTGCAGAAGGATGGAGTGCTCTAGGATGAATATCTCCAAGGGGAAAAGAAAATAGAACTGATAAGATTTTTTTTCCCCAACAATGTCACCTTTTGTGAATTATCTTTTCTTTCTTTTTTTTTTAATAAATTAATTTTTATTGGTGTTCAATTTACCAACATACAGAATAACACCCAGTGCTCATCCCGTCAAGTGTCCCCCTCAGTGCCCATCACCCATTCACCCCCACCTCCCGCCCTCCCCCCCTTCCACCACCCCCAGTTCGTTTCCCAGAGTTAGGAGTCTCTATGTTCTGTCTCCCTTTCTGATATTTCCCACACACTTCTTCTCCCTTCCCTTATATTCCCTTTCACTATTATTCATATTCCCCAAATGAATGAGAACATACACTGTCCATCTCCGATTGACTTCACTCAGCATAATACCCTCCAGTTCCATCTACGTTGAAGCAAATGGTGGGTATTTGTCGTCTCTAATGGCTGAGTAATATTCCATTGTATACATAAACCACATCTTCTTTATCCATTCATTTTTCGATGGACAGACACCGAGGCTCCTTCCACAGTTTGGCTACTGTGGACATTGCTGCTAGAAACATCGGGGTGCAGGTGTCCCGGCGTTTCATTGCATCCGAATCTTTGGGGTAAATCCCTAACAGTGCAATTGCTGGGTCGTAGGGCAGGTCTATTTTTAACTCTTTGAGGAACCTCCACACAGTTTTCCAGAGTGGCTGCACCAGTTCACATTCCCACCAACAGTGCAAGAGGGTTCCCTTTTCCCCGCATCCTCTCCAACATTTGTTGTTTCCTGCCTTGTTAATTTTCCCCATTCTCACTGGTGTGAGGTGGTATCTCATTGTGGTTTTGATTTGTATTTCCCTGATGGCAAGTGATGCAGAGCATTTTCTCATGTGCGTGTTGGCCATGTCTATGTCTTCCTCTGTGAAATTTCTCTTCATGTCTTTTGCCCATTTCATGATTGGATTGTTTGTTTCTTTGGTGTTGAGTTTAATAAGTTCTTTATAGATTTTGGAAACTAGCCCTTTATCTGATATGTTATTTGCAAATATCTTCTCCCATTCTGTAGGTTGTCTTTTAGTTTTGTTGACTGTATTCTTTGCTGTGCAAAAGCTTCTTATCTTGATGAAGTCCCAATAGTTCATTTTTGCTTTTGTTTCTTTTGCTTTCGTGGATGTATCTTGCAAGAAGTTACTGTGGCCAAGTTCAAAAAGGGTGTTGCCTGTGTTCTCCTCTAGGATTTTGATGGAATCTTGTCTCACATTTAGGTCTTTCATCCATTTTGAGTTTATCTTTGTGTATGGTGCAAGAGAGTGGTCTAGTTTCATTCTTCTGCATGTGGCTGTCCAATGTTCCCAGCACCATTTATTGAAGAGACTGTCTTTCTTCCAGTGGATCGTCTTTCCTCCTTTATCGAATATTAGTTGACCATAAAGTTCAGGGTCCACTTCTGGGTTCTCTATTCTGTTCCATTGATCTATGTGTCTGTTTTTGTGCCAGTACCACACTGTCTTGATGACCACAGCTTTGTAGTACAACCTGAAATCTGGCATTGTGATGCCCCCAGATATGGTTTTCTTTTTTAGAATTCCCCTGGCTGTTTGGGGTCTTTTCTGATTCCACACAAATCTTAAAATAATTTGTTCTAAGTCTCTGAAGAAAGTCCATGGTATTTTGATAGGGATTGCATTAAACGTGTAAATTGCCCTGGGTAACATTGACATTTTCACAATATTAATTCTGCCAATCCATGAACATGGAATATTTTTCCATCTCTTTGTGTCTTCCTCAATTTCTTTCAGAAGTAGAACTGATAAGATTATATGACAGGTTTGGCCATGTACAAAATTGTACTGAAACACAAAACTTCTATCTATCTATCTATCTATCTATCTATTTATTTATTTATTTAGATTTTATTTATTCAAAAGAGAGAGAGAGAGGCAGGCAGAGGGAGCAGCAGGCTCCATGCAGGGAGCCCAATGCGGGATTCGATCCTGGGACTCCAGGATCACGCCCTGGGCCGAAGGTAGGTGCCCAACCGCTGAGCCACCCAGGGATCCCAACACAAAGCTTTTAATTATGATGAAATCCAATTTATTTTTTCTGTTGTTTCTTATGCTTTGGGTATCATATATAAGAAACTCTTGCTAAATTCAAGGTCATAAAGATTTACCTTCATGTCTTCTTCTAAGAGTTGTATCGATTTAGGTCTTAGATGTAGCTCTTTGATCCAGTTTGAAGTGGTTTTTGTATATGGTATGAGGTAGGGTTCTGACTTTATTTTTTTTCAAGTGGATGTCTAGTGGTCCATTTTTTGAAAAGATACATTCTTTCCTCATTGTGTGGTCTTGGCACCTGTGTTATTTCTTTCTTTCTTTCTTTCTTTCTTTCTTTCTTTCTTTCTTTCTTTCTTTCTTTCTTTCTTTCTTTCTATTTCTGTAGGTTTATTTGGTTGGCCTTTTTCTATTTTCTTGAGTTATGATTGTTTGATTATTTTAATATTTTCGGGATCTGAGTTAGAAGTGTTTAAAGCTTTGAATTTTTCTACTTGTTTCTATGTAGTGTTTATATCTCCTTTTACAGACATTCTAAAATTATGGTTTTGATTTCTATCTTTGAACCAGGGTTCTTTAAGATAATTTAAAATTTTCTAAGTGTTTGTGATTTTTTTGTTGTTTATTCCTAGTCTTACATCATTTTGATAGGAGAATGTGGTCTGTACTATTTTCACTTTTTGGAATGTATTGTAGCCTAAGAATGTAGTCAGTTTTTATTCTATGAATATACAATGTGTGTGTGTGTGTGTGTGTGTGTGTGTATATAATAAAACATAAATTTATGAGTGTCACTTAATTTTCTTGCTTATGTTTGTGGTTAATCTCCATATTTATCTTATATTGTGAATCTGCCAAGTACTGAGAATTGAGCTGAAGCCTTCATTAATTCCAGTGTTTATGGCAATTTCTCCTATTTCCAGAGATTTTTGTTCTATTTATGCAAGTATTCTGTTTTCATGTACCTTAAAAATGTACACAAGAATTAAACTTCCATCCCATAACATTACCTTTTTATACAAGTCAATTCTGTTATATCTTGAATTCAGCTTTGTTGGCTATTAATATGGGTCTTTTGTTTCCATTTGTTTAGCCTGTTTCTCCAGCTGTTTCCAACTATCCTTAATCTCTTGGTTGCTCCTCTCAGAGGTTTTGATTTATTTTTGTTGTATCCTCATTTTGAGAATCTTTTTTCCTTAAATGGATGAGTTCATTCTGTTTACACATGTCTATACCATAGATGCGATTGAGTTTTTTGCATCTGATTTCTGTCTTCTGACTCTTTTATTGATTTCTGGCAGTTCTCTTCGTCTTTCCTATTTCTTCCTCCTTTCCTCTCTCCCTCCTTTGCTATTTGGTTTATATTGAGTTTCTTGTATTTTCCACCTGTGATAATTTGAAACATCCATAGTTCACTTTTAATTTTACTGTTGGTAGTCTATATAGCTTCTAGTGGTATTCTTCAAGTTATGTTTCTCAATTTATCAACTTCAGAGATGGGGTAGTATTTATTGTGGTCCCTCCCACTCCCCACCCCGTGTGTATGAAGAAATTTGTTCACGTTTAACGGGGGTGGGAGTGGGTGGGGGGTGGTTGGGAAGGTTGGTTGGTTGGTTTTTTTAATTTTTTAATTTTTTTTTTTTTTTATTTTAGTTATGCTAGTCACAGAGAGAGAGAGAGGCAGAGACACAGGCAGAGGGAGAAGCAGGCTCCATGCACCGGAAGCCCGACGTGGGATTCGATCCTGGGTCTCCAGGATCGGGTTGGTTGGTTTTTTAATTAGGCTCCAGGCCCAGCCTGGTGCTCGACATGGGGCTTGACTTCATGACCCTGAGTTTGAGACCTGAGCTGAGATCCAGTTTGACGCTTAATTAATTAAATCACCCAGATGCCCTGGGGTTGGGAAACTTTTAATGTAAAGTGTGAGATAGTAAATATTTTTGGCTCTGTGGGCCATATGATCTCTGTTGCCCCTATTCAGCTCTGCCACAGATTTTATCAGTGAATGGGTATGGGTATGTTCAAATAAAACTTTATTTACAAAAATGGACAGCAAGCTAGATTTGGCACTGTGGCTGTAATTTACCAACCTCTAATCTCTATTACTTCCATTCTCTGCTTTCCCTTGTATGTAATTTGCATGTTCTGAATTTTTCTTACTCCTACTATAGATAAAAGTTATACCGGACTTATAAGAGTTCTCTAAATCTTAATGATTAGTAAGACTATTAACACATTTTGTTTTGTATATATATTTAATTTTTTCTGTCTTCTCTGAGACAACACTGAATGTATCAAATGATAAAACTTTTATAAGAACAACATAAACTTGTCTGTGGCTGAGGACAGTTTTCTGAAGGTTCATGTCTATCCTTGTAATTTTATTGGTGGTTGCTGAAAGGCTAAACATACAGAAAACAGATTTTCTTAGTTTGAATGTAAAAGGATATTTGTGTCTGTTGGCCTGAGAGGGGTACATGGTATTCAAGATAGTTATCACATTCTTTTGTTGTTGTTGTTATTCCTTTATTTATTTGAGAGAGAGAGAGAGAGAGAGAGAGAGAGAGAGAGAGAGAGGAGGGACCGAGGGGGAGGGAGTGGGACAAGTGACTGCACTGAGCCTGATGCAGGGGCTCTATCCCAGGACCCTGGGATCATGACCTGAGCCAAAATCCCCGAGGAGCCACCAGGAGCCCTGCTCTTTTTCTTAATCTGCATTTTGTGTATTTTGCCCTTTCCCTGATTACAGCTTTCTGACTATTCAGATTCAGGAGATCTTCTCTTTCATCCTGAAATGGTTTGTTCTCCTTACTTTTTTTGTTCACTTCCCCTGACATAAAGTTAACGTTTGACCTTGCAGCCTATGTGAACATTAACATTTCACGAGTGATTCTGTAGTTTGGCAAAGTTCATACGCAGAGTGACTTTATTTTCACTTTCTAAAACCCTTAATCTTTTTTTTTTTTTAAACCCTTAATCTTTTGATTTCATATTCAGTACCTGGGATGATCACAGGGAATCATTTCTCATTAAGCCTAAAGAAGCCCATCAAAGCATTTTGTTATGTATTGCTTATTATTCAGCATTCATTCATAGATTTTAGTATTTATATATATTTGTGTCTATAATTACAACTACATATTTAGCATTAATTCTGTATTTAAATAAATGCTCATCACCAGATATTTCTTCTCTCATTTTCTTTAATTGTATGCTTTTATTTATTTCACTTACGAGTTGGCTGGATTACAGTTTCAGATAGAGTTTTCATTAAGGGTCCATGGATAATATATTTATTTGAGTTCTTGTGTATTTGGGAATGCCTTTCTGTGGAATTCATGTGCAAACGACACCCCGCAGGGGTCTAGCCTTCTTGGACTACACATCTTTCTGTCCATGTTGCTTGCCACATGGTGGATGTTGCTCCATTGTTCCCTGACATCTACATTTGATGAGAAGTCTGCAGTCAGCCAGAGTATTTTTTTTCTTAGTGATTTGCTTTTTCTATGTGGACACCTCTTTTGTTCCTTAAATGGAAGTTTTAATAACTTCACCAGATTTTGCTTCACTGTTTTATCTTCTTTATTATTTATCCTGAAGCACTCTGAACCCATTCTGGCTGTATCTTTACCCTTTCATTTCAGGGATTTCCCCCAATTAATCATTGAATATTTTCTCTGTTCCACAAGAATTTTTTTCTTCTTGAGGCAAACCAGTTCTTCATATATTGGACTTCTGTTGTTTCTCTACCAAAGCTGTCAGCTTGCCTTCAATTGCTTCATTTCTACATTCTTTTCCTTGTGTGATTTGCTCAGCTTTCTTCCCTGCAACACTGATTTGGCAGTGCTTGGCATATAATTGGCATGTGCTAATAAGTAGGTTTGGAATGACGGAAGTTCCTGCTGTACGGTTTTTATTCTTCGACTTTCATTTTCAAGTTCTGTAGTTTCTCTTTTTTCCTCCTAATGTCTGTTCTTAGCTCTGACAGTTTTTTCCTACTTTCTTCTGTTTTTTAATACCCAATCTCAAACAGTGTACATTTTCTTCAATGTTCTTGATAGTACAGAGTGGTTAGACGTTTTTTTCTTCTGTTTCATAGAGTAAATCTTCCCAAGTGTTGTCTTCATTTTCCTTTTTTGCACGTTCTGTGCCTTGTCTTCAGTCTTTCTTTGTGAAGTGTTCCAAATTTTGTCTGGCCCTACTGTTTGTCCAAAAATGGCGTGGGTGGAATCTCATTGACTTCCTTCCCTATTTGTCTTGGGTCTGTTCATGTCCTTCTCGTAGCACTTGAGCTGGAGGGCTGGAAGATGATGGTGTATATTCTGGTTTTAGTTCCTCACTTGCTGGAGAGAGGTGGAACGGAAGGCTCTGTGGCAGTGGGCAGCCTCAGTCTACAAGCTTTGCTGCGGCTGAATTTTGTTGTATTTTCTCTCCAGGCCCATTTGTTCCTCCTTTTATGGGTGAGCCAGCCACTCTCTGATGAGAAATCCTTCAGGCTGGAGCCTTGCCATTGATGGGATTTGGGTTCTGTACATCCATTAGGTATATTTCTCTGCATTCTGAGGCCCTGCAAAGTAAGAGGGCTCTCAGCCCTTCACCCTGCCAGGTCAGAGCAAACACTAGATTTGGTTGCTCTATACTTTCTCTCTAGCTCCTCCACAGTTGATATAGGGAGCAATGAAAGTTTTAGTAAGGCGTTGCTTATCCTTCCACGTCAGGGGGGTACCGGGGAGTCTTTCGCAAACTTTGCCACTTGCAGCCTCCAGCCCTGTACTGTTGCACAAGCAGAAACGCTGTGCACATTCCCAGCAGGCTCTCTCTGGTTCATTCGTATTGCTTCTGATTGTTAAGTCTTTGGCTATTATTAATGCAGATGAGGTTTTTGCTCTGCTTTTCTTCTTCTTTTGTACCTTCTGAGGGCTAGAAAGGAAGCTATTGTTTTTTTAGAGCACTTTCTTTCTAGGAAGTTTGCTTTATGAGTCTTGATGATTGTAATTAACACATGTGAAGTTTTTCATAGAGAGTTTTAATTATAGAATCCCAGTTGAGTGTGCTTTCAAGTCCAAGCTTGCACCCCATGCTTGAGCCATCTCTCTAATGTCCCCTAATTTATTGTTAGCTTATTGCCCTCTGTATTCAGTGGTGGGAACATCGTCCCCTGAGAGGAATTGATTCTTTGGTCATCTCTGTTTGTTAGGAAATTTTCTTACTTTGGGTCGTATTCTGTCCTGAAACTCATTTCAGGTTCTATCCTTTTGGGGGCCCTGGGACTCCAAAACCCAATGGAACACATCTACTTTTCCAAATGTTTATTTGAGTGGGAGAGAGAGAGAGAGAGAGAGAGAGAGAGAGAGAAAGAGAAAGGATACACAGAGGGAAAGTGAGGGGGAGAAGCAGACTCCTTGCTGAGCAGGGAGCCCCACGTGAGGCTTGATCCCAGGACCCTGAGAGCATGACTTGAGCCAAAGGCAGACACTCAACCAACTGAGCCACCCAGATGCCCCTACTTTTCCAAATAATTGAGGTTGGCCTCTTGACACTCTTAGGCCTCGCTTCCTTCTTTATTATGTAAAACCTGATGAGATCTTTCCATCATTTATCAAAAGGCAGGAATGAAACCTTGTCCCGTATCATCCTTGTTTTTTTTTTTTTTTTTTTGAAAACCAAAAACCGGTAATGGAACCCAGCATTTGAGATATGGTTATGAAGTCAGATTAGATAGTATTTTGGTATCTTCTCCCAAACTGAGATATATGTAAGTCCAGAAATCTTTGTCTTTTGTCTAAATCATCCCAAGAAAGAGCAATTTTGAGTGCAGAGGGCTTCTGTAACTTTTCTCTACCAGTACCTTGTTTGTTCTTATTTGTTTTCAATATAATACTACTGTGGCTAGCCCCATTTTAACCTGTGGTCATCTGTGATCTGCATACAGTTCCCTACATTTTTGCATTTTCCTTTACTATATATTTGCAGGAAATCCCCCCCCCCTTAATTCCTGAGAGTACTTATTCCTATTGAATTTCATTTTTATTCTGTGGGAACATCCTTCCAAGGTCAAGATCATTTAAAACCCCCCCCCCCCAACTTTTAGCATTTGTAATCCTACCCAGTTCATTCTCAGAGGAAAGTAGATGAGCCTATTACAGTAAGATTCATAAAGAATTGCATCAGAAAAAAAGTATTTTTGTGAATACTGTCAGTGAAGATATGGGAAGTATTAGATTTCAAAACGGATCCCCACAGTCTGTCATTCAGTATGACTATCTGGTTGATTCGTAGTCAATAGTTTTGTTATTTGCTTACCTAAAAGATACAGTAAAGCCAAAAATATACTACTTGAATTTGACCTCCTATTTAATTCGTGTTGGTGTAAAAGAGAACAGAAATCAAGAGAAGATACATCTTCCTTCCTCAACTGTGGCCTGGTCTCATATCATGGAAGGAAATTGGGTTGCTGTGCCTGAGTGGGCCTCTCACACATCACTGTCTTTTGGGAGAAGGGGAGGTATATGGATGGTCACACCCCTGGCACTGTACATTGTGGGTGGTATGTTTTAATCTCTCCTTAGTACATCCTGAAGTTTGGGTTGCAGTCATGATCAGTAAAGAAGGAAGGAGCATTTTTTGATTCCTTGTCCTCTATGAGTTCAAATTTCCATGTAGAATAAAAGGAGTATTTTTGAGAAGCATGTCATTTGGTACCTATTTGCTTTCCAGCCAAATTGGTTTCTCTTTTTTTCCTCCTATAATATAAGTAGTTCTTAAAGAGAGAAAGCCAACTTATGATTCAGTATACTTTATTTTAGAGTTTGCCATTATGCTCACATTTTTAACAGTAATATTAAATTTTTACATTTAGGAAATTGAGTAGTTAAGTGGAGGTGTTTTTTTTCTTTTTAACAGTCTGTCCACCTATTTGATTATTTAGTATAAGATAAACTCAGTTCTTCCAGTTGGATGGTGGTGGTCATGATGGGATGGGAGTTGGTAGCAAATATTCTGTTTCTTGGGCAAAGAATTTACATGGAATATTGTTCTCCCTTGCCCCTGCTTCTTGGTTGAGTCTGGCCTACGCCCATCTGACTTTGTTCACATAGGTACAAGGTCCTTTGTCACAGTGGGTGGATACTGATTTCAGGACAGCGGTCAGCCCAGAATGTTGCCTTTTTTTCTAGAACTTTTCACCAAAAAGGTGATTTTGTGGAGCATGTTATCTTTAAAGGGAAGTCATTCTCTGTCCTTATACATGTGTGGTGGCTCTTCAAGCTGCTCAAGCACATTTTCTTTTCTTTTCTTTTTTTTTTTTATTTATTCATGATAGTCACAGAGAGAGAGAGAGAGGCAGAGACACAGGCAGAGGGAGAAGCAGGCTCCATGCACCGGGAGCCCGATATGGGATTCGATCCCGGGTCTGCAGGATCGCGCCCTGGGCCAAAGGCAGGCGCCAAACCGCTGCGCCACCCAGGGATCCCTCAAGCACATTTTCATGTCCTTGTTTTGAGCCTCACCTTGTTGGAAGACAGGTATATTGCTGGTAAGCAGTGTTGTCAGGAGTAAGTTTGTTTCCTCATTAATTTGGTTATGTTCCAAAATGACTTCTCTCCTAGCCCCAATTATTATACCTTGTCGAAATGCCTGTGGGCGTTTTTGTTTCCTTCTCTCTTACTCATGAGAATTATCCTAAAACAATTTTTTGGCCTTTAAACCAATGTTTTAAAATTGTTCTCTACCTGGATTTGGAACACGGCACACTGTCCTAAATCCAGTTATGATTAAAAAGATATCATATGGATATCTTTCTGGAAGTTTCTGGAAGTTTCAGCCTCGGAAACCAAATTGAGTTTTAAAAAACATGTTGACTGTGTAGGGATAAATTATGACCATGTTCCAAGATGTGTGGAATCTTGCAAGGTAACGACTGCATGTTGGAAGTATCCCTGATGGACCACGGTGCTGTTTTAGGACCTGCCCTCATTTTAAGCATGTGTGTTATATATTCTCAATAGTCAAGATACCTTTTAAGAAAAACTGTGGTTGTGCTGACATTTACTTTGAGCAAATGAAGCATAGTTCATATCTGTTGAAATTGAAATTAATAATACATGAGTGCTTTTCCCGACCCTCTTTGTGTGTTCTTGCATATAAATTTTTAGAGCTCATGGTAAATCAGATGGTGCAGAGGCTGTTTGATTTTTTTTTTTTTTCCTGTCTTCTTTCTTTTCCAGTGGGTGGCTTGCTTGAGTGAGGGAATGCAGTGTATAAATTTATCAGCATCAGAATCTGTGTTTATACACGTTTATTTCTTTTATTAAAAATTAAATATTTTGGTCTTATTAAAGGCTTTCATTTTCTTTTTTTTCTTATTTATTTATTTATTTATTTATTTATTTATTTATTTATTTATTTAAAATAAATTTTCTTAAGTGCCCCTTGTTTGTGAAAGAAAATCATCTTTTGGATTGCTCTTTACTGTGCTTTGAAGTGTTCTTTTCCAGCTGAAAATGAAAGATAAGGGACAAATATCAGTACTTATTCTCTTATTGGCAAACATTTTCCCTTGTGGTTGTTCCTTTCCTCACATTCCCTGGGTGATGAATAAGTTAGAGGCAAACTTGGCTTATCTTGAAACCATAAAGACTTCTTAGTGTTTCTACCTGTGCTTTTTAGATACAAAATGCAGTGTGGCCAGCCTCTGTGTGTAAAAACCTCCCTGCTGGTTTGCAGGGAGAATCTGCATTGGCTTAGTGCTCTGGTAAAAGCCAAATGGTCCAGGTTGCCAAGAGAGCTGGGCTCCTCTCTCATTTTCATGAGGAATAACATCACACACAGGCCTGAACCTCAGTAGCAAAGAACTGAAATTTACTCTTGGCAGGCCAAGAAATGTACCCACTCACCTTGCAGGATCTTACCCCATGCAGCCAAGGCCATATCTCTGAGCTTAAGAAAATTGTGCCTTATGTTGCAAAATGTTCTCATGAGTGAGAAGGGAAGTCTCAAACCTGACTCTGTTAGTTTAGTTTTAAGTTCCCACAAACAGGTAGACATCTCAACTTCCTTCATAGCTTTGCAGTAAGTTTACAAAAGGGAGGCTTAGGAGACCTTCAGATAACTTGTTTCTGAAAGCGTGATAAAAAGAGAGGGAAGAAGCACTATCTCAGTTTAAAAGATGCCTTAGAAATGTTTTAGTCTTGAGGTTTTAGATGATTTATGTTTTTGGTAGTACTAATTAGATACATGCTGAGAACTGAGAGAGAAGCCATAGTTGTTTTATTCCTTAGTGTGTGGTAAGTTTTCTTTTTTTTTTTTCTTGCTGATTTTTTTTTGTGTGTCTGTGTCTAAAAGCTAAATTTTGGGGGTTGCCTGGGTGGCTCACTTGGTTAAACATTTGACTCTTGAGTTTGGCTCAGGTCATAAATCATAATATTAGGGGGGTTGAGACCGGGCCCTGCTTGGGGCTCCATGCTCAGTGCAGACTTTGCTTGAGATTCTCTCTCCCTCCTTCTCCTTCTGCCCCTCCCCCTGCTCGTGTACGCACGCTCTCTCTCTCTCTTTTTAAAGATTTTATTTATTTATCCATGAGAGACATAGAGAGAGATAGAGGCAGAGACACAGGCAGAGGAAGAAGCAGGCTCCGTGCAGGGAGCCCGATGTGGGACTCAATCCTGGGACTCCAGGATCACGCCCTGAGTCGAAGGCAGATGCTCCAATGCTGAGCCACTCAGGCGTCCCAGCTCCCTCTCTCTCAAATAATATCTGGAAAAAAAAAAAAAAAGCCAAGCCAACTCCCAAGGAAGGGAGAAGGAGGAAAAAAACAAAAAAAATTTTTTTTTGGTTGATTCCATATCTCAGTGGAAGAAGACAATCCTAATGATTTGGGATCTTGTGGGATGGGAACTATATATTTCTTTATTGACATAATTGCAGCCAGATGGAAATGGGTAATTACATTTCTTATTATACATACATAATGGATTTGTTTCATGTCCTACTACTTCCTGAAATTAGCTGACAGGTTAGAACAAATTTTTCCAACTAGAACTGGCATTTGTACCCACATACTTGTATTTAACATATCCCACCTCCCCAGAATACCTATTTATGGCAGTTTGCCTCTGGTTAAGTAGCCAGGGCTTTCAGCCAGTTGTGTGATTAAAACTCAAGCTCCAAGAATATGTTGTGACCCTGTGCAGGAAAGAGTTAACATAGCAGGTCTGACTGCTCTCCTTGGAAAGGCCTCTTGCAGGATTGACCCTTATTTGGTGTCTGGGAACTTGGATTTCTGGAAGGTTCCCACTATCAGAACTGCTTAGACTGGCTTACAGTGCCTAAATGGTACAAACAATGTGGTTTATGGTAAGCACCTGCTTTCCTTTCTGCAGTCTGGAATTTTGGCAGGTGCTAGGCAGATGGTACCTCCTTGACTGACCCTCCCCATAAAAACCCTGGACTTCTGGACTCAGGTGAGCTTCCCTAAAAAGCAGCATTTCACATGTGTGGTCACAGCTTATTGGTGGAGGAAATAAATGCATCCTGTGGGACGCCCCTGGGAAAGGACCCTTGGAAGCTGGTGCCTGGTTTCTTCCAGCCTTGTCCCACGAATCTTTTCCAGTTGCTGATTTTGCTTTGTTATAATAAATCAGAGCCTGGGTATCACCCACTGTATGCCAAGTCCTTGAGTCTCCCAGGTAAACCACTGAACCTGGGAGTGGTCTTGGGGACCCCTGATGCAGACCCATCATCGGTTCATCTGACCCCATCCTTCCTTCCTAGCCTTATTTCTTACTGCTCACCTGTGAGCATCTGACACTTGCACTAAACCCAATTCTTGGCATTAACGCTTTTCCTTTCCTGTCTTCACCTCCTCAATGCTATCCTTCCTCCCCCCTCCCTCGCATGCCCCCCACCTGCCAGCTGCCTTTTCTTTCCACCACCGCTGCCTGTGCAAAGCTACTTCTTCCTGAACAGCTCTGATCTCTGTATCAGCTGGAGTCTCTTTGAACGCCCAGGAGGCCTTTATCTCTGTTGTATGTCTGTGTTTATTGGGTACGTGCAGGAAGCCTTGACGAGAGAGCGGAGACGTGAGACAGCTCAGGGAGGGCAGCCAATAAACGTGTGTTACGAAGCCAGCCACCACGGTGGGCAGTGGGGGCTCAGGCTTGGGGGGAAGCTGGGGCTGATGGTGTCAGGCAGGGCTTCGCAAACATTAATATACGTGATCCTCACCTGGGATTTGGTGAAGATGCAAAGTCTGATGTGCAGAGGTCTGGGAGTGTGCATTCCCCACGAGCTCCTGGCTGCTGGTGACACCCTGGTGTGGAGTCTGTAGACCACATTCTAGATCTAGAACAGTGAAGCTGTAAAGTTGTCCCTCCTGAAGGGTGAGGGGGCTGGGGTATTCATACACCCACCCACTCGGGATGCTTATTGCCACCTTTGGCCTGTCAAGCCACTGCCCCTGGCTCGGTGCAGGCTCTCAGCAGAGAGGTGCGAGGACCTGTGGTTGGAAGTCAGTTCTGGGAGCTTCAGACATAGCTCCTCATCTAATTTTCCCTCTTGAAGGCATTTAAAAAAATTTTTTTTTTCCCCCAAATTAAGTAATCTGTATGGCCAGTTTGGGTCTTGAACTCACATTCCCGAAATCAAGAGTCACATGCTCTACCAAGTGAGCCAGCCAGGTGCCTGTTGAAGGCACTTTTCTATTCATTTCTTCAGGGATTTCTGTTCTTTGCTTTACATATTTTTTCATATTTGATCGATTTTCCTCTATGAGGAACAGAAATTTGGTTCTCTAATCATAAAGGTTAAAACAAATCTTTGACCTGGTTGCTGAATTTCCTTGAAATTGTTGAAACCCCTTTTCTTTTGAATATCCTTCCCTCAATTTTACTTTTCCTTTGACTCATAAACTCTAGCATTTAAAAATTTTTTTTTAAAGATTTTATTTATTCAGGGATCCCTGGATGGCTCGGCAGTTTAGTGCCTGCATTCGGCCCAGGGCATGATCCTGGAGTCCTGGGATTGAGTCCCAGATCAGGCTCCCTGCATGGAGCCTGCCTCTCTCTCTGCCTGTTTTTCTGCTTCTCTCTCTGTGTGTCTCTCATGAATAAATAAATAAAATCTTTAAGAAAAAAAAAAAGAAAAAAAAAGAAAAAAAAGATTTTATTTATTCATGAGAGACACACAGAGAGAGAGAGAGAGAGGCTGGGACACAGGGAGAGGGAGAAGCAGGCTCCATGTGGGACTCGATCCTGGGACTCTGGGATCCCGCTCTGAGCCAAAGGCAGACGCTTAACCTCTGAGCCACCCAGGTGTCCCTAAACTCTAGCATTTAAAAGCTTTCTATGATATGACAGTTTTCTGATGTTTTATATAAAATAACCACTAGGTACTTATTGAAGACCCCCTATGTATCTAGTTTTCTGGTTGATTGAAAGGAAATGTGAGACCTTCTCTTGGCCTTGATTCTTCAGGTGGGGATGAAAGATAATCAGTATGAAAATGATAGAAAACCATTTGTAGGTGTTTAAGGCTGTGCAGTGGCAATTGGATATCTGATTTCCCCCCACCCTCTATTCAATCCTGATTTCATATATTTCCTCTTGTCAGATTTTATAAATTGGGAGTTCACATTCCTAGTGGAAAAGATAAGATCCTGTTAGAGAATTTATCTAGAGGCAGCATTGTGGGCTGGCATGATTAGGGAATATCACAGAGAATGTACAGAATTCTAGCTTATCCTGGAGAAATAGGTCAGTGTTGAAAAGACTACAAGGAGATCAAGGACCTCACAACCATTGTTTGCTTCAGTATCCAAGGTCTGGCTTGGTTTTCAGTTGGGCCCTAAAGTTAGGGAAGATGCCTCTGTCTTCCAGTAAAACCAGCAACTAAATGAGGATTCTTGAGTCTTTTTTGGCTTGTTTTTCTTGTGTTCTTCTTTTGGGTTCTTCTCTTGGAGTCCATAAATATTTTAAATATTCATTTCATAATCCTGTCCTCTTTGGCCCTGTCTGGCCTTTCAAGGCCGGTATAATCTCTCTCCATAGATCCTTTCTGTGAGGTGGCTTAGAGCATGAAGTAAGAGATAAAGTTCTTTCTCAGACAGTCATTTGGGGAGGAAACATGTTTTCCTTTGATTCATTCTCATCACCTATTGAATAATATTGTATGGATAGTTGACTGCTCAGGTGAAATGGATGCAAAAGAAAAAAGTGAAAAACACTGAAAAATGATACCAAGTTATTCCATATTGAGAAATCCTAGTCTTCTGAATACATATACATATAGCCAGAATATTTTGTGATGCCCTTCCACTTGTGTGATTTCATTGGAAACCGAAAATTGTGATGGAATAAACATACACCGTTTGTGTATGTGTAACCCTGGAGAGTTATGTGACCATGTAGAGTTGAGTCCTCCAAATTAGTCCTACTACTTACTACTCTTACAACATTGGTGAAGTTCTTAAGGCTTCACAGCCATAGCTTCTTTATTTTTAGCTAAGGATAATAATATCTTCTGTGGGTTGTCCCGAAGAGTGGAGAAGGTGAAGACAAAGATGTGAGCGCATCTCAGTAAATGTTTTTCCTCTCATCTTACTTTCCAATTAATAGAAGAGGGGGCCAGAGGAAAGCTTAGGCCTTTCAACTTACTTCATGGCTTCTGGGAAAAAAAAGTACAAAGGGGTATGACAATTTAAAATAATATTTCTTGGGACGTCTGGGTGGCTCACTGGTTGAGTGTCTGCCTTTGACTCAGGGTGTGATCCTGGAGTTGTGGGATCGAGTCCCACATTGGGCTCCCTGCATGGAGCCTGCTTCTCCCTCTACTTATGTCTCTGCCTCTCTCTGTGTGTCTCTCATGAATAAATAAAATCTTAAAAAAATAAAAATAAAAAAGTAAAATAATATTTCTTTTTATAATTTAACCAGCTGGTATTAGCTCATGATTATTGATAGCATTTCTGCTTACTGAGTGCATTCTAGTAATCCAGTGTTTGGGGATATTTCTGTTTCTCATCCAAACTCAAGAGCCTTAGTCCCTTATTTTACAGAAATAACTGTCAAGACATAAATGCCTTTGTTTAATTTCTTTTTTCTTTACTTTGTTCTGGCTGTGACATGCTTGTCTGTGACTAATACTGCGGTGTTACTTGTTTTTTTCAGCCCTGTGTTCTGATTGGTGGATGTATCTGTTCCAATTGGTTGGCATGTCTGTTCTATTTGGTAGGTGTGTCTATCCTGATTGGTTGATATGTCTATCTTGATTGGTAGATGTGTCCTGATTGGTAGGTGTGTCTGTCCTGATTGGTAGGCATATACTGTTTGGTTATTAAATATTTTGAATCTCAAAAAAAATATTTTGAATCTCTCTGGGGATTACATGCTCTTAAACATTTTTTAATGTTATTTTTAACATTAAAAGAGAAGGTTATTTTAATTCTACTGAATTAAAAGATGAATAGTAAGAATCTGCTAGTTTCCTGTTTATGACTCTTTCTGAGCAAGCATTCATAGTTGTTTTCTAAAATAACCATAAGTGAATGCTAATGGAACTATGTATTATCAATCCCACATTGGAGGGCTAATTATCCATCTGTAATCTTAGCAAATTATTATGCTTGTTGGTGTACTCTGTGTCAGCGAGGTGACACATTGTAATTATGTATTCATTTTAGCTTACTCTTTGTCTTTTTACACGTATCATCAAACAAGCTTTCTTTATTACAGTTATGGTTATTTTAGAGACAACCGCTTTCACTTGAATTGACACAAAAGCCATCCCTTATCTCTGGGCCACATGGTCTTTCCTGAGACACGAATGTGACATAGCATCTGCTATATACTGTTTTCTAATGATATGTGTATAAACACTTTCAAAACTCCTTTGCTTTTTGTGTCTGAGGTGTTGGATCATTAGATTTACCAGTGGACAGATATGTTTCTCTGAATTACACTGGCATAGATACGTGGGCCTGTTTTTCATTGGTCTGCATTAGATTTTCCCTATAAATGATCCCATAGTTTTCAGTCTAGGAAAACAAATGACTAGTTGATTTACTCTCTTTTTCTGTTTTCAGTTGCAGCTTAGGTGGAATATTAGAGTTTAGTTACTAATAGTTTATGTTCTTAAATATTTGAACCAATAGATTGTTTTCTAAAACAAAAGTATTTTGTACTACCAGCAAATTTATTTGTTAATGTGTGCTTTTAGTACTTTCTAAGCATATTAACTTTTCGTAAATTATAATCTAAAACTGACAAGAGATTAATCCGTTTTGACTCAGGGAAGCCTAGATACTCATTTATGAAGTGTCACCTTATATTAGAGCATTAATAACATTGTCTTCTTTTCCAGCTAGGGAACTAACTCACTTACGGGTTGCTGTTCTTTCATTATTTGTATTGACTTCAGATTTTCCATATTTGGTGATTTTTGGTAGTGTATGAAATTTGACTTTAGAATTGGCTTTGAGCTTCAATAAGAATTAAATCATTTGTTTGTTATTCCTTTTCATCTGTGTATTCTCAGTTCTTAGCATAACACTAGGCCCAGAATAGACAATAAATATTTGTTGAAATAAATAGCTCTCCAAAGGCTTGCTGGAGTCTTTCTTTTTTGTTCAGTTACCTGGCAAAGAAACGAGGTCTTTACACCGATTTTGTCTTCGGAGGCCTAATTCCTTCGTTCTTGTGCAGATTGGCATTATGTAATCTTTCTACTATTGGAGAACATTTTCTGTGACAGCAGACTCTTCTGGGTGAATGAATTTCTCTATCAGCTGTGAAACACTGAGTTTGGGTTTAGAAAAATGCAGCAACATTTGTCTGTCAAGCCTAAAGAGATTGTTTAGCAGAAAAGAAAGGAAGTATTTAAATCAGAAAAAATTTGCTTTCTATTTAAAATCCTTTAAGTTATCCATGCTGGCTATAACTTCCCGGATGGAGTAAATTCTTTGGTTAGTGGGAATTGACTCTCTAAGCCAAAATTATTTGCTGGCTGATTCTGTTTGCACTTAAGGAGAGGGGTAATTCTAGACTTCTTACAGATAGTCTACACATGTCAGATAGATGGTTCCTTATTACAAATTCACCTTTATCTTCAAGCCCAATTGCAGTGGTTCTTAAATACATTTAGTAAGGGCATCTGGGTGGCTCAGTGGTTGAGGGCGTGATCCCAGGGTCCTAGGATCGAGTTCTGCATCGGGCTCCTTTCAGGGAGCCTAGTTCTCCCTCTGCCTGTGTCCCTGCCTCTCTCTCTCTCTCTCTGTCTCATGAGTAAATAAATTAAAAAATCGTAAAAAACAATACAGCTAGTAAGCACTCTTGTTTTTGACTTCATATAGTAAAAGTCATACTGATACTTTTATTTGACAGTGGTTTCATGAATCTCATTAAGATTTTGGTTTATTTTCTGTGGTGTATTCTCTCTGTATATGTTGTTGTAGCGGAAGGTAATTTTGAAGTGACTGCATAACTGGTGAATTGGAATTCCATAGAGGTAGTGGTGTATGTGTGTTATCTAAACAGCTTCAAATCTGGTGCTCTGGGCACATGTGGCAGAGAACTGGTTTCAGTGACAGTCCAGATGGGGAAAGTAAAGGGAATGAGGAGAATAGGGATATCGTCCCCTTTTTCTTGGTTATGAACTAAAGCTGAGATTTACTAAGAATCATCAAGTTTTATTCAGTGGGGCAATGGTTTATGCAGCTCGTGTTTGGGGTGTTTCATAGAAACCAGATCTTTGCTTCAAATCTGTCTTGAAAGCAGGTACTGTGTACAAACTATTTAAAAATGCTGCAGTCAAAACAGGCGACTTGAGCCCTGCTGATGCCCTTTTCTTTCTTGGGCCACTGCTCCTGCAAGTGAGCTGTGAGAGCATTCTCGTGTTCTCCTTAGCAGTGAGTGGGAAGGCCTGAGGCCTCCTCCAGTGGGAAGCCTGGAGGCTTGACCCTACCATTTCTGCTCATAAAGGGCCACCAGCACTTACCCAGGCCTTGGAGGGAGGGCTTGGTGTCTAGTTCTCTCTCTCTCTCTCTCTGTCTGTCTGTGTGTGTGTGTGTGTGTGTGTGTGTGTGTGTGAGAGAGAGAGAGAGAGAAAGAGACAGAGAGAGACATGGTGGGGAGCTGGTTCTTTGATTCTGCGAGCCATCTCGAATGCCTTCCATTAAGAAAATGCTGCAGTTCTTCATTTCAGCCAGTCCTTTGGCATAAGTCACCTGAAGTGGCACATCCTCTTTCCGAGGAAGTCACTAACCATATTTATTAGTAGTACGATGATCATTTACCTGTGCCTCTTCTAACTCCCCTTTCGAAGATGCCCCGTGGGATGAGATGTGGTGGTGCCTGGGGACGGCCCCTGCTCCCAGGGTGCCCGTGATGAACAGCTTGGCATGATTACAGTGGGAATCTGGGGCTCGAGTGAGGATGTAGGCCAGTTGCAGCCTTGCAGTGCACCCTTCTCAGTCAGGTCAGGCATTTATTGATTGGGTAGAGCAGCCTCTTGCTGGAGGCCTGCATATGGGGAGTCAGGCGGGCGGGGGTGTCTTGGAGCTCAGTTACCTGGGGAGGTGAGGCCATCTGGTCCTGGTGGGGATGGAGCAGAGCAGGCTGAGGTCAAGAGATAACCCAGAGACCCAGAAATCAGTGGTGGCAGGAAATTGGAGGGTGGGGGTCACCTCAGGAGGCAACGAGCCCTCAGGAATCTCTGGAGATGAGAGACGCTGCTGAGGTGGCATGCTAGTTGAAGGGCTGGGGGTGGGGGTTGAGCCTTTCAATTGACATTTTTTTTAATAATTATTTTTTATTGGTATTCGATTTGCCAACATACAGAATAACACCTAGCGCTTATCCCGTCAAGTGTCCCCCTAAGTGCCCGCCACCCAGTCACCCCCACCCCCCGCCCTCCTCCCCTTCCACCATCCCTAGTTTGTTTCCCAGAGTTAGGAGTCTCTCATGTTCTGTCTCCCTGTCTGATATTTCCTCCCCATTTCTTCTCCCTTCCCCTCTATTCCCTTTCACTATTATTTATATTCCCCAAATGAATGAGACCATATAATGTTTGTCCTTCTCCGATTGACTTATTTCACTCAGCATAATACCCTCACATGACATTTTATAGAGAAGAGTAACCACATAATCTGGAGTTTTGTGGGGTCGGGGGGGCTCCCAAACAGGTTCCCTCCATGTTACTGTTACCCGTTTGGATGAGACAACTCACAACCCATCTTTTAGGATGAGTGAAACATTGGTGGCTCCAGGTATGGGCTCCAGCATCACCTGACCAGGACCTGAATCCTGACTCCTATACTTGTGGTCTGGATGATAAAGGCCACTTGATCTTTCCAAGTCTCCTGTGCCTCATCTATAAAATGGGAGATAATTCACAGCAATCATTGTAAAGAATAAATGATTATATATTTTGTGTTCTATATTTTGCATAGGGCCCAGCAGTAGTAAATACTCAATAAAAGCTGCCGTTATCGCTACACAGCTGTTTTCGATTTGTGTCTGACTTATGTCCCTGGAAGGAAGGAACAATTAACAATTGTTAAAAACAAACAAACCACTACAGCTTATTTCTTTTTTAATGAGATCAGAACAGAGCATATCCTTGAGTTTGGATTCCTTTTGTGAAATACAAGGGTTACAAAATTAAGTTTTATGTGCGTAAGCAAAGGAAAGGCATCTTAAAATCTTTTCCTATTTTATTTTTTTAAGTAATCTCTGCATCCAGTGTGAGGCTCAAACTCACAACCCTGAGATCAAGAGTCATATGCTGCACCACCTGAGCCAGCCATACACCCCTTAAAATCTTGATTTTTTCCCCCCGACCATTATCTGTGTCTGATAGCTGTTTATAAATGATTTCAGTGATAGTATTTGTGCCTGTTGTTATGTTTGCATTGAAAACTGGTGCATTTTCCATTAGCAAAAAATAAAGCCCTAAACCAACAAGAAAAGTTAGTAGGAAATGGTCCTGGGTGAACAGCAAAGTCTTTTTTTTGCTGCATGTTGAAGAGCTCTTGTGTCCTGATCATTTCAGGTCTGCAGCCTGCCAGGCACCATACTGTACTGCATTCTTCCAGAGGGTGCCGTTTTATTTAGAGTCCTGGTGTCCTGGTTGTGTTCTGCTGGGCAAGGAAATCTTTAGGTAAGGTGGTCCTTCCCTTACAAATAAAAAGTTTTTTTTTTTTTTTTTTTTTTAAGAATTTATGTGTTTATTCATGAGAGACACACAGAGAGAGGCAGAGATACAGGCAGAGGGAGAAGCAGGCTCCTTGCAGCGAGCCCGATAGGGGGCTCGATCCCTAGACCTGGGATTCAGGAACATGCCCTGAGCCAAAGGCAAATGCTCAACTGCTGAGCCACCTAGGTGCCCCGCAAATAAAAGATTCTTTTGTCTGCCTTCTGTCTGCATATCCAAAGTGTGGCAAAGACTAGTCACATAGTTCCCTAAAGAATCTTAGTTTTTTACTTCTAAGGAATTAAGTTTATGAAACCATCTATCTTTCAAATGAAAACAAATTCTTGTCATTTTATTCAAAGTCTCTAATGAAATCTAGAAATGAAGATTCTTTATGGCATGGCAAATTTAAGTCTTTATACAGAATACTGTATCAGTGATAATCCTTAGGCTTCGACACTTCTACCTTGACATCCTGAACCTTCCCCACCTTTATTTTCTACCTCAGTTGTACCCTCACTGGTCATATTAATACTCCTTTGAATGATACAAGTTAGGAGAAGAAGCACAGCACAGTGGTTAAGAGCATGGCCTGTAGAACCATAGAACCAGGGTTTGCATCTGGATCTGCCACCTAATAGTCAAATCATCTTGGACAAGCTACAGGGTTTCTCTCTGTCCTAGGTGTATTTCAGCTGTAAATGAGGGTATTAATAGTACTTCTCATCTGTACTACTTTTGCTGTGAGGATTAAATCATAAGTTCAAAAGGGTAGAGTACTTAAATTTGGTACATAGCACTATGTGACCATTAACTTTTATTTTAATTGTAATAGAGCAATATGAGCTGCTGTAACAAACATACCTCATATATCAGTGACTTAACTTAATAAAGATTTTCTCACTTATTTGAAGTCTAAAATGGGTTTTTTTTTTTGACTGATAAGGACCTATCAAACCAGGTGCCACTTATCATTAATAAAAAT
Source organism: Nyctereutes procyonoides (assembly GCF_905146905.1). Taxonomy (NCBI): domain Eukaryota; kingdom Metazoa; phylum Chordata; class Mammalia; order Carnivora; family Canidae; genus Nyctereutes; species Nyctereutes procyonoides. The sequence goes on from NW_026575146.1 coordinate 47,153,077, forward strand.
ATTTGAATGTTAGAATATCCACCTTGAAAGAGAAGAATTTCAGCTAAACCTAGGGTTAGGCATATATGGTCCATATTTAGGCTCAGCACCAAGAAGCTGCTAAAAAGATACATGTATAATAATGGAATGCCTAAGAATTTTATAAAAGTCCTTATAGGAGGGACATTAATGATTTGGAAAGGGAGAAGGAAGTAAAAGTAAGCTTGAACACAGGAAAACAAAAAATTAGGTCAGTCTAGATGTCTGAGAGTAGAAAATTGTGGTCCATGCTGAGTGCGGGGAGAAAAGGGACTTTTTTGGATTGCTGTTAGTGATTGAGATGTGTTGTAAGTGGCTCTAGAAGCAGGAGCTGGTGACTGTGAAATTAATTCGGGTGCTGGAAACCAGTAGCACGTCACCAAGTAGGTGACTCTGAGATGATAGCAGCCCTTTAGGAAGGATGGATGAAATGTCTCACGTAGTTCTGAGGGGATAGTAACAGATTCATAGACTTCTCATCATAAAGAGAAAGCAAGTGGAATAATAAGGCTAATTAAGTCATTAAAGAGTATTAACGTGTTCTGTGTCTAGAAATAACTATTGATATACCTTGTATAAAATAAACTCAGCATATTTGAATTTACAGAACAGCCTTACTAGGGAAAATTATGAATATTTCCTCACTTCATAAGGATTTTACCATAGTTTTTTTCATACCTCACTAGCTTAAACTATGAGTTTATGAACTAACTTTAATTCTATATAAATCATGTCAAAATGACAATTTACAGCTCAACTATTCTTGAAATATTTTTCCCATTAAAGAGGATTTCAAACAATATTATAAAGGTGAGTATAAGAAATTATAAACTTATCTGCATTTTTATATACATTTTCTGTTAGATCAATACCTACATAAATCAAGTGTGTTTATATTCCTTTGATATTTGCTTAGCTTTGCTTATACTGAAGACAAATCTGGCATATTTGATATAGTCTACTTATATATCAACTGTTAGATTTTTCTGACAACTTAAAGTTGGGTAGTAAAGCGTATTTCTTCATTAGAAGGCAACCTATAAATTTTGTGGTTTTGACTTTAGAGCATATTTAGAGCTAAATTAAGTTGACTTGCATTGAATTTAATGAGTTTCTAATTCAAATGAAGGCACCGTGTTTTATATACGTGGTTGCCATTATGATAGCCAGATAGTTAAACTAAGTATTTGAATGTGCTTTATAGAAAATAAGGGATGGTTTACTATTATAGTAGAGAAAAAATAAAAATTAATCCACCGAAAATTTGCCTCTTCTCTCTTTTGTTTCAAATCACCTGGGTTTTAAAAAGTTACAGAAATACAATAAATTATTTCCATAACTTTTGTAGAGATTACACAGATCAAGAATTTTCCATCTTTATTTTTTAGGAATTGTTTTTCTACTTCTGAACCTTTGTCCAGATCACTGTCCTCTGTGACTCAAAAGTCCCAGAGGCTTAAAAAAAACCAAAAAACATATTTCAGTGTTTCTAATTCTTCATTTTCAGAATAAAACTTAGGCCTGCAAAGCAGTATAGCATTTGGTGACCTTAGTGTTTCCCATCATTGACTAATTTGTGTATGACATACATGCCAGAAGGCCAATGGAAAACATTTATGTTCTCATAGAAATGAAAGTAATTGCCTTGTCAATTTTAAGTGTTTCTTGCATGGTTCCCTTTGCAGAGGACAATGGTAGGAGAAAAGTGAGGACAGGTACATCCAGAGGGAAGGGAATTCTGAAAGGAGGTGAGGTAAGGGGTAGGTCGGTGAAGACGAGACAGAATATCAAAGAGTTGATTCTCATGGTGATCTTGTCTCCTGCTGTTGGTTGCCACACTGATTGCCATCAAAGACAGGAATATTGGGGCACCTGGGTGGCTCAGTGCCTAAGCATCAGCCTTTGGCTCAGGCTGCCATCCCGGGATGCTGGGATCGAGTCCGCATCCTGCTCCCCAGAGGGAGCCTGCTTCCCCCTCTACCTATGTCTCTCCTTCTCTTTCTGTGTCTCTCATGAATAAATGAATAAAAAAATCTTTTTTAAAAAAGACTGTAGTATTTACGGAAAGTTGAAATGTGTCCAACTTTTAGCCTTTTCTGGTGTTTGAGGCCATGTGCATTCCACAGTGGTTTCTAACCTCTATTCTTTCTTCTATGGTGAGAAGTATCAGTGACAGAAAAATGCAAACAAATCAACTTCTAGTATATATTTCTTGAAGTGACTGATGTAGTCTGGTGAGCCCCACAAGTCACCTGAGCATCGCAGTGCCACTTATGAGCATCTGCTTTGCTGAGACCAGTTCCCTGAGCAAGGACTGTGCCCACTGAAGATGCTGAACAATCATGTGTCAACTATAAATGGCAAATATTCTCAAGCTAATAGAGAAGCAGCACTGTCACCAAAATTTTTTGTTTCACTTTGTGAGCTTCTGTTGGTGGAGATTTGAAAGTAGTTCCTGTAGTTGGAGTATATGTGCCTCCTTGAAATCTGATATTAATAGTACTCTCTATTAAATACATTTTGGGGATCCCTGGGTGGCGCAGCAGTTTGGCGCCTGCCTTTGGCCCAGGGCGCGATCCTGGAGACCCGGGATCGAATCCCACATCGGGCTTCCGGTGCATGGAGCCTGCTTCTCCCTCTGCCTGCGTCTCTGCCTCTCTCTCTCTCTCTGTGACTATCATAAATAAATAAAAATTAAAAAAAAAATTTAAAAAAAATACATTTTGAAGGAAATTCATCTGGCATTGAGATAACTGCCTCTAGTAGAGATTTGCTTTTGTACATATAAAAAAGGTCAACATGGAGGTATGAAAGGAATGCATTCTTAGGCCATATGTATCTAAGAAAGCAAGCAAATATCTTCTTTTTGTGTGCTAAAAGGGAGGAAGCACTGTTTATTGGCATACCATTACTATGCTCAATTTTTGTGAATCCATTTTGCAAGAAGGCTGTCATCTGGCGAACTGGCCAGGCAAAAGTTTTGGATTTCAACACCTTTTTATACTTACATTGGTGTCTCCAAGGACAGAACTTCTGATACTGCTACATTTGCACACACGTACACTAGTGTGTTTGCATGCACACATATACCCCAACGAGGTTCTTCAGGTACTCAGGGAAAAGTGTGAAAAGCCTGATGCTTTTGGGAAGGACTGAAGAAACAGCTCAAAAGAAACTGATTTTCCACAGAGATCCTGTAAGCCCGTGAGGTCCTGAATACCTACAGAAGAAAAGCACAACTCAGAAGTTGTTGGAAATCTTTCCAACCTTCTAGTTCTCAAAATACCATGAACGTACATGGGCACAGAGTTTTCATTAGCTTTTGTAAATAACCAAACCAGAATACGTGGAAGTTTCATGAAAATGAAGACATAATGTAGGAAAAACTGAGGCTTTACTCAAGTCATTTATGAGAATTAGAAATACTTTTCAGAAGGGAGTGTATGTTATGCTAAAAAGGAGTAAGAGGGGAAAAGGCAGCTCTTTATTTCTGTACAAATGTGATGTTATTTATCAAAATAAAATTTCAGTAATAATACTGGATCAAAAGAAAATTAGTAATAATATAGCAAAACTGCGTTTTACCAGACTGTTGGTAGCAGGAACACCCGATTCTAATTGGCTTTGGCAAGGAGGAAATTAATTCTTTCATGTAACAAGCATCTAGAGATAGGAAAGGCTCCAGATGTCACAGTCCCGGGCTCTGGCTCTGCCTCTGCACACCTCTGGCTTCTGTGAGATTCTTCTGCTTTAGGCTCATAGAGGCTCTGGCAAGGGTTTCCAGCTCCTTATCTGGATGTAGCAAAACCAGAGACAGAAAGGTCTCTTTCTTCTTTTGGCCTTTCCTCTCTGGGAGCAAGACGAACCTCCCCAAGGTCCCTTCACATGTAGGCACCACCGGTGACAGTATTCAGTCCTGTTCTGGGCCTGAGAGTCAGACCTGTCTAAAGGGTCAGCCCACTGGAAGGGGAACCAGACCTTGGCCTCAGTGATGGTCTGATCAGGATTTACATGTGAACCGAAGGCAGGGTCACCTGCCATCCCTTGCAGTGTATCACAGAGGGATGGATGCTGTAACGGAATTGGAGTATTGCTAGCGAGGGTTAAGTGGTGGGTGGATGTTGGGTTGGCAACCAGAGGTGTCTGGTAAATGATGGAAAATGATGAAAAAGAATGAATTTTAAAAATCACTATGGAACATGTCTATCAGGGCACCTGGGTGGCTCAGTGGTTGAGCATCTGCATTCAGCTCTGGTCATGATCCCAGGCTCCTGGGATCAAGTCCCACATCGGGCTCCCCACAGGGAGCCTGCTTCTCCTCCGCCTATGTCTCTGCCTCTCTCTGTGTGTCTTTCATGAATAAATAAATAAATAAATAAAATCTTTTTCTTTAAAAAAGTGTCTAGTAAATGAGTGAAACCTTTGGTTTTCTAGGTTAAAAATGTTTTTGTGAATAACTCTAATTTTGTAAAGAGAAAATGCATTTTGCTGAAAAATAAGAATTTATTTTTAAAAATTTCCTGAATAGAGCACTTATAGCACCTGGCATAGGGTTGGGCTTGAACAGCATTCTGTCTTTGTCCCCAAGAGTGAGGAAGGTGGAAGTCTGTATCTAAAACTCACCTGTGATCTCTTTGGGACAGCTACAGATATCCTTGCTAAATCTCATGAAGTAAAGGCCTGACTAATTAGGAGTGTTTAGACTTAGACCAGCTTTCCAGAAAGCCCCTAGTATTGTACCTGAAAGAGGGTTTGGCCGTGGGATTAGTGAGAAGGATACTGGTTCATCTTCATAGAACTTTGCAGCATGTGGATTTTTTTCTTTTAAGATTTCATTTATTTATTCATGAGAGACACACACACACAGAGAGGCAGAGGGAGAAGCAAGGCCCCATGCAGGGAGCCTGATGTGGGACTTGATCCCAGGACTCCAGGATTATGCCCTGGGGCCGAAGGCAGGAGCCAAACTGCTGAGCCACCCAGGGATCCCTGCGTGTGGATTTTTGACAAAGCCTTGGGAGGGTCCCTGATCCTTTTCACAGAAATGATAGTGGTACCAGGTCTCCTTTATTCAGCAACTTGCCTGTCCTGCCAGGCCCCATGTCCAGTAGGTAGTAAGTTCATCTTTTTTAAAGGAGGAAACGTACTTGGCCCTTGCTCCCCTCCTACAGGTGGAGATGATGGGCATCAAAACCAGGTACGTCTGATCTTGACACCTGAATTTTTGCAATATATCATTCCTCTTCGAAAGAAGAAACATGAGTAAGCAATGATTCTGGCCTCTGGTGATGGGAGGCCCTGGATCCAGGCCTGGGGCAGATTAATCAATGTGCTCCAACATGCCTTTTGATCATAGTATGAACACAGGCTATATTCTTTCCAGTGTGGCAGGTATTAAAGGAAGTTCTCTTCCCTATCTCCCTCCAAGGTAATTTTTCCCAAGGCAACCAGTTATACTATTCAAGCAAAAGGCAGCTTTATTATTGCTCAGGGGAGAGCCATGTGGGGGCTTCCTTTTGGAGTAGAAGCTAAAATTGCAGAGGATCTACAGGGCTTCTCTGTCCCTGCCTCCCTCCGTTCCCTGACATCGTCTCCTTCTACTCTTCTCTTCCTCAGCCCTGCTCCCTGCTCCTTCCTCCCTAGTGTTCCTTAAACCCATCAGTTCCCCTTCTGTTTTCGGGACTTTGTCTTTGAGATATGTGCATCCTGGACCACTCCCCCACCAGAACCAACCTGGCGCATTCCCTCCTCTTTTTCAAGCCTCCACTTGAGTCGTTTTAGTGAGGATTCCCCCCACCCCCTACGCCCCATAGCACACTCTCACCTGTTGCTAGGAGTTTTTGCTATTTTACATCCTGTTTGTTTATTGGCCTGATGTCTGTCTTCCCTTCCTAGAGGCTCCACGTGAGGTTTTGTCTGTCTTGTGTATTGCTAGAACCCACATTCGGAGAACGAGACTCGACACAGTAGAGGCTTAGTAAATATTGTTGGCCAGATGAATGAGTGAATGACTCATCCACAGATTACAGCCCTGGCTGTGGACCACCGAGAGAGATTCATAGGGACATGGCATTACTTAGTTGGCAGACCTTCTTTAGATGCTTCTACAGGTGAGGGATGTCCAGCCCTTCTCGATCTCACCGAGAGCAAATCAGGGTTTCTGGTTTTGTTTGGAGTATTTTACTCTGACGATTCCTTAAAACAGGGACCCTAGATACAGTTTTCAACTGCAAGAAAAATTTTCCAGCCTCACTGACTTCAAGCACTTCAGGAGTCTTAAAGGCATCACCCAAAAGCTTCCATGCCCCAGTGACTCTGCAGACCTTGCATGGTGCTGCTTTTAGATGATAAGCCAAACAAAGGCAGAGCTTCATGTAGAATTAGTATTGTTTTTGGTACCCCAACAGCATGATGGCCAGCAAAAAAGGGAAAACTAGGTCAGACTACCTAGCATGTACATACGGCAAGGAAGGTGAAGAAGGGACCCTCACATTCTGGACCAGGTCCAAGATGCATATGGCAATGGTAGTAACCAGCTTGGAGGGATTAGACCTTTGCACCTTTGGTATCTTGAGTAGTTTCCATCACTTAAAAAATATTTATGGGGCACCTGGCCAGCTCAGTCAGTAGTAGATCATGCAACTTTTGATCTTGGGGTCGAGCCCTGCCTTGGGTTCTGCAGAGTTTACTTAAAAAAATAAAAACTTAAAAAACAAAATAAAACAAAACATTTCTTTGATCATGTGCCTGGTACTGTGTTAAGGGGTAGAGATACAGTGATCAATAACAGAGTAAGATCCCTATCTTCATGGAGTTTCCAGGCAAATAGGGAAACCAGGACACACATAAGTAAATAAAAACCCATGATCAAAACTCTGAAGAAAAAAAAAAAAGGCAATGTGAGAGAGAGTCATGGTGGGAAGGGTCAGGGTACACATCTAGAACTCAGATTTGAGGTTTGACCTTTGACTTGATGTAAGAATCCTGCTGAGGAGACAGTTCTGTAGCGCCACAAGCAGTAGTCACAGTGAGCCTCAAGGGTCAAATCCAGATGTCTGTAACAGCGTACACAATATTCGGAAGTTCGGTAAGATTCAGAGTTTCTAGAAAGAGAATGGCAGTTTATATTAGGCTGTGTTGCTTAGAGCAACAGGGTTCTGTTGCATGGAGTGTGTCTGTGTGCAAATAGCACATATGACCAGGATATTTGGACAGCAGCTAAGTGACAAGGGGACGGCGTGGCGGTGGCTGTAATCTCCATGGCAGAAGAATAAACAAATATCGATGTGGACTTACTGTGGTGCTAGAAAGTTTGGGGAAGGAGCAGCCGCAGTAGAGGTGCATTAAAATTTTTTGGTTAGAGTGTCTTGGTGTTTCAAACGGGAAGACTGTGAAGTCAGACTGTCCCAGGAAAAAACAAAAATAGGAAAAAAGTCTTCATGCCTTGGAGAGATCAGAGTTGGTTTAAATTTGGATCAAATGATGCTGGTTTTTAAAAGCTCTGCTTGCACTAATCTAGCAATACCCCGTTGCTTACAGTATATTGCTTACAGGTTAATCTCTTATACCTGTTAATTGTGTGTAATACTCTGAGTGGCATACAGCGATTCTTTACCCTGTGGAATATGGGTTTCCACAAAAATGATTGCTCACAATTTCTTCAGCTTCTTCCATTATATAAAGTGCTGTGGGTTTCTATAGGAGGAACACCAAACCAAACCAAACCCAAATTCCACAGACTCTTTTGAAAACCATTTTGGAGCAACTGGTATATGGTCATGCTCTAGAACTGCCATATCTCTGCCCTGGTGTTGGGACACTCAAATGGTAGCACAGTTAATTTAGGAATTCTCTGCTTTCTCTTCTCAGCTCTTAGATGTCTGCATGCATGTTTGAGGATTGTTCCATCATGGACTTAGAAATGTGGTCCCTTTGTTGATTTCAGTAGTCCACCAGGGAATTTGTTTCTCCCTGGCTCTGCTCAAAAAGTATGGAAGGAACCCCTACATCAGAGTGCCTGTACTAGAATCTTCTGAGCTGCTTCTTTTAAAACTGCAAGTTCCTAGAAGGGCTTCTGCATGGAAAACCCTAGGATTCAGATGGGGATGAGCATTGCATTTCTGTTCCTTGGGGAACAGGTCCTTGGGGCTACATAATTATGACTTCATCCCACACGTTTGAACATTATTGTGATAATTCTGTGATGGCAGAGAGCATCAGAAGCTTAAACATATCCACTTCGGGGCTCTAGCCTATACTTACCTAAAAGTTTACTCATTGCAGGCTCCCCCTGCCATCACCCCCAGTTTTGACCCACTTTTCTTTTCAGAATAGACTGGCAATTTACCTGTCTGTTCTCCATGGGCCAAATGGTAGGGATGGGATACTATGTGAAGGGGATTTTTTTCATGATTTTTTAAAAAAAGATATTTTAAGACTGTAAATGCATATTAATTTGTAGAAGTATCCTAAAGAAAATAAAAATAAAATGAAGTTTTCCTCTTAGGAAACTTATAGTTTCCAAGGACTTGGCTAATGCCTTCATGAGGACTCTAAGGCACTTCATAATAACCACAGTTATACAGGTAGTTTACCTGAGATTCCACATCGTCCTGTCAGTGCCCTTCTTGGCTACCTGACCACTTGGTCTAGCTGTTGTCTTTCTATTTGCATAGAAGACAGTGATCTAGTATGAGTTTTGAGGGGAGGGAAATAGTCCTTGGATGAAAGGTAAAGTTCAGTCTTTTATTTATGTATCCCCTGATGCTGAGCAAAGTGACCAGTGTGCGGCAGATCCCACTCAAGTCTGTTGTTCCCTACATTAAGTTCAGGCTGTTAGTTTTCAGGGAAGAATCTCCCTGAGTAGGAGAGTGGGACAGAGTGAATGGTCAGTCATTGGAGTCACCGGATTGTCCTACTGATGATATCAAAGCCAAGACCAGACATGCCAGTGATGCTGACTTTACATGCATAGGTCTCTAATATATTTGCTGGGTTTCCATTAAACGCAAGAAAGTGATCATGGACCAACTGCTGAGAAATTGGCCAAACCCTGTGCCACAGGCAAGAGGCCCTTGAGACAGGGAAGCTAAGTGCATAGCTACTACTAGCTGTGAAGAGTGAGGCAAACAGCTTTTCAACGTGGCCCAAGGCCATACCATTGTCCCAGTGTCCACTGGAGAAATGAGGGGAGAGGGTGGAGGAGTCTCCCAGCAGGCTGAGAACTTCTCGAGAAAGATTGTGGAGATGCCCTGAGGCTACTCACAGAGGAATTTGGAAGCCAGGAGGCAGAGCCACATCTGCACATTCTCTTAGATTTTTTCACAACTCAAACCGGCTACTAATAAGTAGGCCTTTTTTAAAAAAAATTTATTTATTATTTATGATAGAGAGAGAGAGAGAGAGAGAGAGAGGCAGAGACACAGGCAGAGGGAGAAGCAGGCTCCATGCACCGGGAGCCTGACGTGGGATTCGATCCCGGGTCTCCAGGATCACGCCCTGGGCCAAAGGCAGGCGCCAAACCGCCGCGCCACCCAGGGATCCCTGGCCCCTTTTTATATAAGAATCTTTACCAAAAAAATGATGCCCTTGCTTTGATGCAGAGTGAGGATGGTTTAAGTATTTGAAGAATTCAGGCATTGCTGTGTTATACAGGTACTGATTAGAGACCCATTTATGTATTTTCCTCCTGATACTTCTAAAAACATTTACCTTAATATTTTTATTGGTTTTGGCGCTTGGTCTTTAATTTTTATTTATTTTTTGAAAATGATATTATTTATTTATTTGAGAGCCGAAGCACCAGCGGGGAGGGGTAGGGAGAGCGGCAGAAGGCAAGAGAGAGGGACAAGCAGACTCCCTGCTGAGTGCGGAGCCTGGACACAGGGCTCTATCCCAAGATCCTGAGATCACGCCCTGAGCCCAAGTCAGATGCTCAACCCTCTGAGCCACCCAGGTGCCCCTTGGCTTTTGGTTTTTTAGACTCAAACACTGGATCCAAGTAAGGGATTTGTTAATGAGAATGCATTTTTCACTGCTGTGCAATGAATATTTGATGGCATTTTTGTTGCCTTGAAACAATAAAGTGCTGTAAATACCTCTGAAAAAGCTTTTCAATAAAGTTTACGTTACTTGTCAGAAAAGGCTAACGTTTGTCTAACATGGCTGTAGTCTCCCTTCCCCTAAATTAGATATACCGGTTTCTTACATTCAGTCAACTCCATGAAAAGATGTAGAGTTTCCATATGAAAAATTCCTATGAGGTTTGAGTAGCTCATTATGCCATTACCATAATCGATTGGTCTTTAACCTGCTCACTTCTTAAGTAAGATTCACTTTGTTTTTTTTAATTTTGCCTACATCAACAGTTAAATGGTTTCCTTTTTTTTTTAATAGCATGTGTCAGAAGTAGAATTTAAACCTATGTCTCCTTATGAAGACCAGAATCATTTCCTTGTCATAAAGCCCTTTCTGAGAATAGAGATACTGCTTTGCTAAAAATGTGCTGTAGAAAAGACTTTTCATAAGCACGCAAACAGGATGAGTTTGTATGAGATGCGACCAGTAATGGTAGCCACACTTGGCAGAGCCCCTGTGATATTTCAGCACCAAGAATGAACAGCAGGTTCTTGAGTTGTCAGCCTGGGATGGTTTAGATGTGGCCCAGCCTCCAGGGAGGAACCTGAATCAAATACCTAGAGACTTCCCTACCTCAGGAGGCTACACACAGAAGCCAACACTCTTCCTCAAACCTAGTGAGTTAGTCAATTGTTAGATTTATATTTCCATAATTGATACTCTTATGGATAGTTAGGCAGTTAACTGGTCATATGGAAGTGATGTGGAATTATAATCAGGGTAGAATTGAACAGCAGAGTAAAAACTCAGCAGCTTTTTGGCTTATGTGCTATGGGAAAAAGGGATCTGGACTGATGATGAATACCTGGTTAATAAGTCTTTGAGAAGTGCCCAGTAGCTTTTCCTTAAAACTAGGGATGCAAGAAGTAACCATGAAATAGAGAAATGAGATTTAAGATTGGCAAAAGGGGTGTATATTTTATTATTTTATTTTTTAAAGAATTTATTTATGGGATGCATGGGTAGCTCAGTGATTGAGTGTCTGCTTTTGGCTCAGGGTGTGATCCTGGGTCTGGGGATCGAGTCCTGCATCCAGCTCCCTGCGGGGGAGGCCTCTGCCTCTGTCTCTGCTTCTCTTTATGTGTCTCTCATGAATAAATAAATAAAATCTTTGTTTTAGATTTAGTCCTGTTGCAGAACTTGATCCCTGGACCTGGGATCATGCCCTGAGCCAAAGGCAGATGCTCCAACACTGAGCCACCCAAATGCCCTGGGATTGAACTCTTACTCAGGCTATAAAACAACATACAAGCTGGGAGTGGACGCCCAGCCATGAATTTACTTTATTCATAGTAAATGTGATTTTTTTGTGTGTCTCTGCATTTATACCTGCCTCAGTCTGCTTTGGGTTACTGCAGCCATCCCTACCTCCTGCCATCAAGTTTCCCCGGCTGTGCCTTTTTGCAGGATAGGATTTTGTCAGTTGTCTCTGCAAAGGAAATGCTCAGAAGGTGTATGTTGCAGTGAATTTCCAAAGTAGTTGGAAATATCACTTTCATAAACAAAAGGGCTGATTTGATTTTCTTCCTTCTCTTCTTTTGATGATTAAAAGAGAACATTTAAAGTACTCCCTATTTTTCCCCGTCTTGACCAATTAAAAGAAATACTGTTACATGGCACAATATTGACAGTGAGTAGAAATATAAAGCAGGTTTAACCTATCCTTACCTTTAGCATTAACTTTACAGTGGAAGACCAATGAAATGATGAAAGACAAGGACTAATAATATTACATGTGGGTATAATGAAATAAATATGAAAAATTTCATGCGTTTAGATGGTAGTCTAGATTCTAACACTTTACCACTCACTTTCATGTAGAAGCTATTTTTGTAAGTACGTAGGAGTCCAGTAATATCATTTTGGCTAAAAATCATTTTAAGTTTACATCACTGATATGGATAGATTAAAGGGAGTGCAAGGAAATTAAAGAAGAGAATGTTTAGATTTCAGAGAGTGAATTCCGTGTAACTAGAAGAGGTGGAGCTTGGAATATTGCCACAGTTTGGGGGAACACGTTTTAGTGACACCATGTTTCTGTGCATGATTCTTGCATATGTGTATAGATATATATAGATATAGATATATATAGATAGATACACAACATGTGGGAGTATTCATTGTCCAGAATTGTAGAATTCACAATTTTGTAACCAGCTTATAGAGTGATTCATACAAAATCTTTTTCTTTTTTTAAAAAAACATACATTTAAATAAATTGTGAATTATGGATTTTTTTTTTTAACTAGTAAAGTGATATCTCTTAGAATGACTTCTTAATTGTCCATGGTAAAGTATATCTTGCTGGTTAAAACATCTTAATATATCTTTTTCCCCCCCAAGATTTTATTTATTTATTTATTTATTTGAGAGAGAATGTGTGAGTGAGAAAGAACACAAGCCATAGGGAGAGGCAGAGGGAGAGGGAGAAGCATACTTCCTGCCCAGCATGGAACCTGATGAGGGGTTCCATCCCAGGACCCTGAGCTGAAGGCAGATGCTTAACAGACTGAGCCACCCAGGCGTGTCTATAATATATCTTAATATAAGGTCAAGTTCAGAGTTACAATCAGAGAAGGGACTTAAAAATTTTTTCCCAGTGAGTCTAATTATAAAAGAATTTTGTAGTAACATTACCCTTGAACAAACTTTTGTCTAGCATTGTATGTCTTGTCTTCATTTTGTACATTTCTTTTAGTTTTATGATTAGATTTCTTTTCTTTCTTTTTTAAAGAATTTCTTCATGAGACACACAGAGAGGCAGAGACATAGGCAGAGGGAGAAGTAGGCTCCCTGTGGGGAACCAGATGCAGGACTCGATCATGACCTGAGCCAAAGGCAGACGCTTGACCACTGAGCCACCCAGGTGCCCCTATGATTAGATTGTTAATACTTGCCCACCACTCCCCTCTTCTGTTCCTGGGACCTGAATAAATACAGCTTGATGCATGGCCTTCATTTATCATAGCTATTTTTTTAAAGATTTTTTTTTTTATTTATTCATGAGAAAGAGAGAGAGACAGGCAGAGGGAGAAGCAGGCTCCATGTAGGGAGTCTGATGTGGGACTTGATCCAGGGACTCTGGGATCACGCTCCGAGCCAAGGGCAGAGGCTCCACCGCTGAGCCACCTAGGCTTCCTTATCATAGCTAATTAGAGAGGTGCTTGATCCTGGGCACGTAAGATCTAGTGTTACCAAGCACTGATTTATAAGGGCCAGGGACTATCCTTCGTTGTGTTATACTTATTTTGTCTTCACAGTACTCTTATGTGAAAGAGGTAGTATTACGCCTGCGTACAGATCAGGAAAGAGGTTCAGAGAGCTTTAGTGACTCTTCCAAGGCCTGGGGTCAGACTGTGAAGAAAGAAGTTTATCCAGGATTTAAACTCAGCTTTGTCTTACTCTTTTTACTGTGCTACATTGCTTTTCCTGTAACTTCGCCTATTTCAGAAATTAATTTCTCTCCTGGAACAAGCAATTTTCTCTCTGCTGGGTGTTATGACCTATTTTCTGTTTCGTAACATTGCCAAGGACGTAATTTAAGACTATGTATGTTTTTATTTATTTATTTTTAAAAATGATTTTATTTATTTGAGAGCTCGTGTGAGGTGGGCGGCGGGGGTCGGGGGAACAGAGGGAGAAGCAGACGCCCTGCAGAGCAGGGAGCCTGACTTGGGCTCAATCTCAGGACCCCAGGATCATGACCTGAGCCAAAGGCAGATGCTTAATGGACTGAGCCACCCAGGTGTCCTTAGACCGTGTATGTTTTTAATTGTCAGTATTGTCGCTGTGCTGTTTTTTGAGCAGATAAACAGTAACACTCAGGTAGTCAAGAAACTAAATCATAAAGCCAGTCTTCACAAGGAAAAAAAGAAGAGAAAACGTAGTCGTGCCTGGGGAGTTATCTCTCCACCAGGTGCTCACCCCTCCCTTGGGCATATATGCCTTGGAGCATTTGGGCCTCAGGGATGCTTGTTATAGGCTTAATTGTTTAGCGCAGTACCTGTTCCCTGTGCTTTGCAGTTGTGTACTTCTTTATAGAAAGGGATGAATATCGGATTGTACTGGGGCCATATGAATGTAGTTTTGATTAAAAAAAAAATGGGTACAAATATCAACCAGGACAGGTAGATAAGTAATCATTTCCTATGTTTTTCTAAAAACTGTGAACGTAAAAGCAATCCTAAGATGTGGCATCATATGATTTTGAGCATTTTATGGGATGTAAGAAAAGAGAACCATCTGACTCTGAGGTTTAGCCAGGTTCCCTGCCTTCTAGGACTCTGTTTCCTCCTCTAGGAGTTGAGACCTGCCTGCTCTTGATCCTGCAGGAAGTAATATTGCGTAATCATAATGTTGTAAATGTAGATAAATAGTTTATTGGTTAATCTACACACAAGACAAGACATAATTATAATTACAGAAAAAAAAAAAACAAAATAAAACCAACCCAACCAAGTCTTAAAAACCTGGTGATTTGGGAAAAGGGGAAAAGAGGCCATAGAGGGATGCATCGGGATGGGAATTTCCTTTTTTTACATGGTGGGATGTCAAGATACACTGTGCAAGACTGTTGAAACAAGAGACAGAGCTAACCAATTGAAGAGCTAAAAATAGCATAATCAAGAAAACTAGGGAAGAATTAGAGGTGAAGGAAGTGTGAATGAGTTAGATATGAGGCAAGCAGTCAGGCAGTCAATAGATTCTGTCTGAGGTCAACAAATCAAGAAGAGATACAAGCCTATCATTTGGTTAAGCCGATAACCGCAAGGATTGTAAAAACAATAATAATAATGGAAGGGAGTGGAAATGGGGATGATGGGCTCGGGGACACTTACTACTTATTATCACCTGCTTCTTTTTTTTTTTTTTTATTACCTGCTTCTGTTTGGAAAAAATTAACTGCATATGCACTACTTTTAAGATAATTTAAGAAAAAAAATTTTTCACCATTGTGGGGAAAGTCCATTGTGCGCAGTCTCAGGAATAACTTTTCACACATACTATTGCATCGCTGCTATTTCCAAGCCACCGGGGACTGCTATTGCTAATGGCCGAAGGCTCTGGTTCCCAAAGAATCGGGACAATGGTATGTTGGGGTGGGGTGGCAAACGGCTTACACCTACAATCGCATTCAAGTCTTCAGCTGGTTTCGTGTTTGGATCCTGATCAAAATGTGGCAAAAAAAAAAAAAAAAAAAAAAAGATTACCCTTCCTCAATCGTGCAAAGTGAAAAGCCCATGCGATCTGCAGACCCTCCATTGCTGCCTGTAAAGTTCAGCACCCATTGTTACTTGCACCCTGCCACCTTGGGACCCTGCTTCCTCTTGTAGAGAGTGGGAGCCCTTCTGGAGCAGAGATGCCTGCATGGCCTTTGTTTTCTCTGGTCTGAGGAGTGGCTGAGCTTCAGGGCATCGACTTCCTTCCAGGAACTTCCTGCAATGGGAAATTTCGACTTTTCTGCATGAACACTCCAAATGCCTGTGAATTGAACAATTGCCACAGCAGTTGTTTTTCAAGGGACTTGGTTTTGTTTTGACCTTGAGAAGTGTGGATTGTTGTGTTCGTGGCGCCTCCAGGTGGGCAGTCAGGGGAGGGTATCGTAGTGGGATAGGAGCCCCCGGAGAATGATGACTTGGTTGTGCCATTTTTCCCTTTTGGCTCTGGTCTGTGTGGTCCCAGGGACAGCACCTCAGTGACGAGGTTTGAGTGGGGAATGGAGTCCAGGGAGTGGCTGGGGAAGGAACTTACTGAGGAGTTCCTGCCAGTAGCTCAAGGATGCACCCTGGTTCAGAAGGTTGTGTGAATAGATGCTTCCCACTCATGTGTCCCTTTTTGCCTCTCTCCAGCCTAATTTCTGAGTAATCCCATCTTTTGAGATATAGGAACTGCAAGGAAGGTATTCTGAGATTCCCCCAGCAGCTGGAAAGCCTTGTCTCATAAATGTACCTGCACATTTCCCTATCAGGAATCGAGTTGCTCTTGATTTAGTCTGGGGCTGCAGTGTCTGTCACCACCATGATTGAAGTGAGTGGTTTTAAATGAGTGGCACCTTGGCAAACTCAAATCTCATGGCTCATTGAAGTTGTGGTTCAGCTTTAAATGATGCCATGTATGGAGAGCAGGCCAGGGGTTGACAGAGCTTACACCAATTTTTATTGGGTGAGTAAAGTCTGGGAACCGCCAGTTCTTTCTTCTGGTAAGGACTCTTAACTCTCGCCTCCCAGTTGTCCTGACTTGATTGTTGAAAATGAGCTGAATACCTACTGGGCACTTTATTTATAGTCCATCTGGTCCCCAAAGCATTGTAAAGATGCTCTCATTGTATATAAGATAATGTAAGTTAGAAGTAGGTGAATAAGTCAAAACAATTGGATTACAAAAAGTGGAACCCGAATGAAATTGTATGTATGCATCTGTGAGCACGTCAGTGGATCTCACATGCAGCATGGAACTTCCTTGCAACTTGCTCAACACGGAAGCCAGAAACCTTATCACCTGGACAGTTTGTGATGTCCTTTAAACAAACTGCGTAAAAGAGGTTGATGCCAAGATCAGAGGATACTTCCTAAATGGTCTTCAAAGGAACACAGTGAATCGTCAAAGAGGCGAGGCCCTTGTGGCAGTGTGGGTTTTATAGGACTTGGTCTTCTCTGTTGTCCTGTATTAAAAGCCTGATACCGTTTACACTAATGTGTAGTTTAGGAAGTGAGATAAGGGGGAGGGCTGAGCTGTAGGTACACGTCTCCTGGTGGTCTAAGTGAAGCAGGTGGGGGAGTGGCATGGCGGTCCAAGATGGGATGGCCTGGGAGACAAGTAAGAGCTCATCTCTGGAAGCAGAAGGCCTGGGTTTGAATCCTAGTTTCATCCCTTACTATTGGCGGAACCTGGGCCAAGTTGTTTTATTTTTCTAAAGCTCCGTTTTCCCATCTATGAAATGGGCGTGACTATGTACCAGGATCACTCTCTTAAGGTGCTCTGTGGTTTAACTGATTAAGTTCAAATAAAACTCTCATTGGAGTTCCTGGTATCCAGTCAGCATTCCTTTCTTTTTTCTTTTTAAAATTTTATTTATTTATTTATTTATTTATTTATTTATTTATTTATTTATTTATTTATTTATTTTTAAATCTATTTATTCATGAGAGAGAGAGAGAGAGAGAGGCAGAGACACAGGCAGCGGGAGAAGCAGGCTCCATGCACCGGGAGCCCGACGTGGGACCCGATCCCGAGTCTCCAGGATCGCGCCCTGGGCCAAAGGCAGGGGCCAAACCGCTGCACCACCCAGGGATCCCTTAAAATTTTATTTAAATTCAATTTGCCAACATATAGTATGACACTCAGTGCTCATCCCATCAAGTCCCCTCCCTAATGCCCATCACCCAGTCACCCCATCCCCCACCCGCTTCCCCTTCTGCAACCCTTCGTTTGTTTCCCAGAATTAGGAGTCTCTCACCAGTAAACATTCCTTGAATATGATGTATTAGAGACATTGCTAGCAGCGGGAACTTAACTGTCAAAATGATTAAATGTGGCTGTCTGAGATTTATTTACAGGACTTAAAATGTTTTTGTTTGCCATAAAACATTTTATTCTACCTAAACCGTGGTCACCAAAAATATTTTGAGTCCCTATGTACAGAATGTTTTACAATGTTCGATGGGATGGGCCCTGGTCTCAGGGAACTTGTATTTTGGTTAACAAGATAAATGTGCATGAAGAGTACAAGCCTGGGTGTACCAAGGGTCATCCCAGCATGGCTGTGGCCATTCAGAGAGGGCTTGTCACAGTGGTCTGATATCAGAGTAAGATTTCACAGACTGATGGTCAACTTTATTCTTTTCAGGCTAGATTTTTGTAGTGTGAATCATTCCAAACACTGTACAAGAATATTTCCAGCTATGTAGCAAAGTCCAGTGGGGACTTACCTCCATATTTTTTATATGAATCATTATAGGAGAGAGCATAGCAACCGCAATTAGCCATGCTTTGTAATTTGTATTAATTAAATGTTATCATGGATGATTTAGGCTGGGCCATCATATACATATTTTAGCATTACAGAGAGTGCTGTTAGCTGCTGGCCTTGGGGTACATGGAGAGATGGAGTTCTGTGTTACAGGCCTGGCCGGGCTTGAAAATGCAAGCCCTGGAGCAGAACCTAGACCCTCAGCCCCTGGGGCTCTACCCGTGGTGGGGGGCGGGGGGGGCTTGGGCCTGGAGGAATTTAGGTGGCCTCTCTGTGCCTCAGTTTTATCATCTGTGAATGGGGGTGCGATTGTCCTAGCATCGGCTTCATAAGGCATGCTGGGAAGATTACATGACTAAGTATCTTTGAAGTCCTGAGACCAGTGGCCAGGAGTAAACACAGCGTATGTTAGTTATATCATCGGTCCCTCTTGGAACAATCAATATTTAATTTTTAAGGACTGCTATTTGGTCAGGCTTGGGTATGTGGCCTCTAGTTTCAGAAGGGCACACAGGTGACTGTGCACAAGGGGATGGATGCTCATAACTTTCCGGCCCTCTGGACCTCATTAGCTCCGAGACTGTGGAAACACAGGGTTGCGGGGGTGGGGGAGCAGTTGGGAGGGTTCCTGTTTCAGACCTGCAAGTGGAAGCTTAGCTCCAATCTCAGCCGCAGTTCACTTGCTATGTGACACACATGCGAGGGTCCTGTGAAGCCCTTCATCTGTGTCTGTAAGACACACTTGACCTCTCCTTCCCTGCCTGAATTTTCATCCGCTGGAAGCATTGGGATCAGGTAATGGTTAGACAGTAGGTGGGAAATGGGTTATGGTCTTCGAATGCTATTCAAGATGAAAGGAGATGTAAATGTCCCTATTAAGTATGATCGATTTGATTTCAGGTTTTAATAGGCATCAAATATATTGTATTCGTCATAGGAGATAAGAAGATTTTACCATATTATCTTACAGTAGCCCAATAAAGACTTTCACTGGTGGCTCAGCCCAGGCTAAGACCTGACTTGAGTTTCAGCTGTGTGCTCCTGAACCCTCTCTAGCCAAATTCTGTTCCTTGTGCCAACAGCCAGCTCTCTCGCACATCAGTGGGGCTCTTATACACATCTGGCGCCTGAGGCCTCCTTTTTGGGGACTTGCTCAGCCCTGAGAGGTTGTAGAGAGATGGAGACGTGTGCTGGCTGCATATCAGCATACACGCTGACCTCTTGAGCTGCTCACCCAGGACAAGGAGGGTGACCCTGCAGCAGAGCCAGGCTCCCAGCCCACTTGTGTCTGAAAACATGTTCATGATATCATGACTTCTCCCTTGGAGCAGTTCATGTTGGTTTTCCTTAAAGGAAAATTCTTGGCCATCCTCACATAATTATTCTTCAAATGAAATTTATAATTATTTTGTCAACTTCTTTTTAAAAAGCCCATTGGTATTTTGAATGTGATTGCGTTAAATATATAGAATAATTTGGGAGAAATTTACACTTTCATAGTCCAGGAACATGGTATGCTTCCCCCTTCCCCCACCACCCCCTCACTTTTAAATACCTTCTCTCTTTTTTCTTTTTCTTTCTTTTCTTTTTTTTTTAACCTCAGTAAGTGAAATCTTGTACTTTTATTTGTATAGGTCCTACACTTTTCCTATTAAGTTTATTTCTAGATACTTAATATTTTGTTTTTTGATGCTGTAGTGAACAGACTGTTCTTAAATTATATCTTGTAACTGGTGTTTGCTGATTATAGAAGAGCTGTTGATTTTTGTACATTTTTAAGTGGGCTTAAAAGCTCATTTACTGAATTGCCTAAAAATGGGAACTGATGTCGCTTGCATTTGTTCTGTTCATGAGCACAGAAAAAAAAAAAAAGTCTTGAGGAACATAGATTTTTGTTTTATTCTCTGTCAGCATCTAAAATTCACCCTGGGTCTCTGTTCATTTGCTCTGGCATCTCTGGCACCTACCTTAGGATTTACTGTGGTATGTACTTGGTAAGCATTTGTGGGATATTTCATTTTATTAATTCGGTAATAGTTTTTCAGTAGTTTTTCTTGTCTTTTTCTTTTTTTTTTCTTGTGTTTTTCAAGAGTAGCAATTATATAATTACCGAATGACAACAGTTTTGTCTTGTTTCTAGTATTTTTTTTTCTTTTCATTCTTTAATTTTTTTTCTACCTTTTGGCTCTTTTCACCCACTCATTTTACTCAACTCTTCACCTCTTCCCCCTGCCACCAGCAGCCACCAGTCTGTTCTCTGTTTCTCCGAGTTTGGGTTTGTGGTTGTGGTGGTTTAAATTCCACATGTGGGGTCTTTCTCTGGCTGGCTGACCACATTCAGCATAATACCCTCAGATCCATCCATGTTATTGCAAATGGTAAGATTTCATTCTTTTTTTTTTTAATGGATGAATAATATTCCTCTGTGTGTGTGTGTGTGTTTGTGTGTTTCTCAGAACATCTTTATCCGTTCATACATCGATGGACACTTTTGTTGTTTCCATATCTTGACTATTGTAGGCAATCCTGCAGTGGACATAGGGCACATATGTCTTTGTGAATTAGTGTTTTTTTTTTTTTATTAGTGGATAAATACCTGGTAATGGAAGTACTGGATCATATAGTAGTTCCATTTTTAATTTTTGAGGAGCCTCTGTACTGTTTTCCAGAGTGGCTGCACTAATTTGCATTCCCACCTACAGTGCACTAGGGTTCCCTTTTCTCCACATCGCTGCCAACACTTGATATTTCTAATCTTTTTGGTAATAGGATGAACAAGGGACTTTAACGATTTTATTTATTCATGAGAGACACAGAGAGAGGGGCAGCCCTGGTGGCACAGCGGTTTAGCGCCACCTGCAGCCCGAGGTGTGATCCTGGAGACCCGGATCGAGTCCCACATTGGGCTCCTTGCATGGAGCGTGCTTCTCCCTCTGCTTGTGTCTCTGCCTGTGTCTCTCTCTGTGTGTCTTTCATGAATAAATAAATAAAATCTTAAAAAAAAAAAGAGAGAGAGAGACAGAAAGAGAAGCAGAGGGAGAAGCAAGCTCCCAGCGGGGAGCTTGATGCAGAACTCCATCCCAGGACCCAGGATCACGACCTGAGTCAAAGGTATATGCTCAACCACTGAGCCACCCAGGCATCCTGAACAAAGGACTTTAATTCCATTTTAATTCTCATCTTGTATTTTGGCTAGAATTTACAGTATTCAGTGATATTCACTGATCCTTTTTTTGGTCCTGAATTTCATGGAATATGTTCCGTGTTTTACTATTGGAATTTAAGAAATATTTTTTGTTGTTGTTGTAGTTACTTTATTCTCAGTTTACTAGTGTTATTTTGTTTTAAATCAGGAATAGAGTTAGTACGTATATATTGAGAGGATTATTTGATTGTCCAATTTTGACTTATATGATAACTTTTATATGCTAATATTACAGTGTTCTTGAATTACTGGAATAATCCCTGTTATTCTAGTAATTTATCATCAAATCTGATTTGCTATTTTCTTATGATTTATGTCTGTATTCAGAAACTAGATTTTCCTTAGTATTTTTTGTTATGCTAACTTGATAGATTTAAAAATTTTCTATCATTTCCTGTGTAATAGAATATAAATTGTGTGGGAAATACCTGGTCCTTAAAAATTTGGCAGAACTCACCTGTAAAACTGACAGCAGTGGCAGCCTTTTAATTTTCTTTCTCCCTTTCTTTCTCTCTTTCGTTCTTTCTTTATCATTTAATATAGTGCATCCATTAAATAATTTAAAAAGCTAGAGCTAGAGTATAACAGATGGTCAGTAAGTAGACTAGTCACTTGAATTCCTACTCTCCAGGGGAAAGCACTTATAAACCTTTTGGTTTATTTCCTTCTAAACCCCATTTGTATGCATAAGCACACACAAATATACATAAATTACATAGGTTATTTTAACAAATGTTATTCTACATGTTACTTTGTAGTATTTTGAACATCTTTCTACATCAGAATGAATCTGCATCATTTTCATGGGCTACATAGTATTTCATATATAAATATGTATTAATTTATTTATGCTAGTTCTTTATTAATGAATATTTAGATTGTCACCGTTCTTTACTACCTAAAATGTTGAGCAATCATTCCTATATAGACATCTTTGCTTAATTATCTGGTTTTTTTCTCCCCTTGTGGCAAAGTCCTACAAAAGTAATTACTGGATCAAGAGGGTGATGAGTATTTTTAAGTACACATTTTGTCAAATTGCCTTCCAGAAATGCTCAATTTATAGTGTGTGAGGGTGTCATGTACCTTTAACTACCACGGATAAATTTATAAATGAAAATTACCTGATGATAATTTAGCATATGACCACAGGAGGGCCCATCTCCCTGGAATGGATGAGAAAAACCTCCAGGCTGGCAGGCACTGATATTAACCTGGTTAATCTAATTAATTGCACTGTACTTAGCAGCCTCGGGCATTCAGGGTACACATGATCCTGGCATCAAGCCAGGCCTCTGAGACTTACAGACTAGCTGCCAGTTCCACATTCCTATCCCATTTACCTGTGCAAGGGCTGTGGACCAGCCTTTATTTTGTCCATCTTGCCGCCCTCCCTGCCTTGGGAATGCCAGAAGGAAACCCTAAACTTTGGGGTAGCACTTTTAAAAATTTTGTGTGTGTGTGTGTGTGTTTTAAATCAAAGTAAAATTTGTAATATAAGAAAAAAAAGTTCAAGGAATATAAAAGTATAGAAGACAGAAATGGAAAATTTTAACCCCACTTTCCCAGAACAGTCTACCATTTGCAATTTGGCATCTTCCATTCCAGGTTTTGGTTGCTTGGTGGTTTTCTCTGCAGAAGCATAAATTGGAAGGCAGATATCTCCTGACCATTGACAACAAGGAAACTGACATGGACTGAAATGGGGTTTTGGTTATTTTGCCATATTTAATTTCATGACATTTCTCCCACTAGTACACTATTTTGCACTGGGGAAATATGTTTAAATAGCTTGTTTAAGGACGTTAGGTAGTAAGTGGCAGAGCTTGGATTTGGACCAAAGTCTCTTTCCATGATGCTCATTCCTGTTTCAGAGGCCCTGTCTAAACTTGTATGAAGCATGGTAGCCATTAGCCACATGTGACCATTTAAATTTAAATTATTAAAATTAGATACAAATTTAAAATTCAATCTCTCCATCTCACTACAGTTCAAATGCTCAGTAGGCACGTGAATAGTCATTACTAAAGAACATAGATAAAGACTAGTTAGATAACATTTACATCATTGTAGAGTGAGTGTTCTGTTTGACAAGCATGGAATCACTGAAATTGGAGAAATTGTGAATATAGATCTTTTTAAGTTTTTATTTAAATTCCTGTTAATATACAGTGTAATATTAGTTTTAGGTATATAATAAGGGGATTCAACACTTCCATACAACACCCAGGGCTCATCACAAGTGCTCTCCTTAATCCTCATCACCTATTTAACCCATTCCCCCCCCCCCCTCCTCTCTGGTAACCATCAGCTTGTTCTCTATGGTTAAGAGTCTATTTCCCATTTTGCCCCCCCAACCCCCCCTTTTCCTTTGCTCATTTGTTTTGTTTCTTAGGTTCTACATATGAGTGAAATCATGTGATATTTGACATTCTCTGACTTATTTCGCTTAGCATAATAGTCTCCAGCTCCAACCATGTTGTTGCAAATGGCAAGGTTTCCTTCTTTTTTATGACTAATATTCCATTATCTATCTACCTCTTTATCCATTCAGTGTCAATGAGTGGACACTTGGGCTGTTTCCATAATTTGCTATTGTATTGTAGATAATGCTGCTGTAAACATCAAGGTGTATGCATCCCTTTGGATTGCTATTTTTCTATTCTTAGAAAAATACTTAGTATTTACTTAGGTAAATACTTAGTAGCACCATTGCTGGATCATAGGGTAGTTCTATCTTTAACTTTTTGAGGAACCTCCATACTCTTTTCCAGAGTGTCTGTACCAGTTTGCATTCCCAGCAACAGTGTTAGGTTCTGTTTGTTTTTTTCCACATCCTTGTCAACACCTGTTTTTTCTTGTGTTGTTGATTGTAGCTATTCTGTCAGGGGTGAGGTGATAGCTCACTGTGTTATGATTTGTATATCCCTGATAATAGGTGATGTTGAGCACCTTTTCATGTGTATGGCCACATGTATGTCATCTTTGGAAAACTGTCTCTTTGTGACTTCTGCTTATTTTTAATTGGATTAATTCATTTTTTTCGGTGTCGAGTTTTAGAAGTTCTTTATATATTTTGGATACTAATCCTTTATTGGATGTGTCATTTGCAAATATTTTCTCCTATTCCATAGTTTGCCTTTTAGTTTTGTTGATTATTTCCTTCACTGTGCAGAGGCTCTTTATTTTGATGAAGTCCCAATTGTTTATTTTTGTTTTTGTTTCCTTTGCCTTAGGAGACCTATCTAGAAAGAAGTTAATTTGGCCAGTGTCAGAGACATTGCTGTCTGTGCTCTCTTCTAGGATTTTTATGATTTCAGGTTTCACATTTAGGTCTTTAATCCATTTTGAATTTTTTTGTGTGTGTAGTGTAAGAAAGTGATCTAGTTTCATTATTTTGCATGCTGCAGTCTGCTTTTCCCATCATCATTTGTTGAAGAGACTTTTTCCCATTGTATCTTCTTGACCATACTATTGTGGGTTAATTTCTTGGGTTTCTCTTCTAAACTATTGTTCTTTGTGTCTGTTTTTGTGCCAATACCGTACTGTTTTGATTATTGCAATTATATAATATAGCTTGAAGTCCAGAATTGTTATGCTACAGCTTTTCTTTTCTTCTTCAAGGTTGTTTTGACTATTTCTGATCTTTTGTGGTTCCGTACAAATTTTAGGATTGTTTTTTCTAGCCCTGTGAAAGATACCATTGGTATCTAGATAGGAATTGCATTAAATGTGTAGATACAGGTTTTTGTTTTTTTTTTTAAAGATCTGTTTTACCACATTTAATAGACTCTCATGCTCTAGATTTGAAAAGATAGCACTGAAAACATGCTTTTAAGAAATGGGATGGGACACCTGGGTGGCTCATTTGGTTAAGTGTCCGACTCTTGCTTTCAGATCAGGTCATGATCTCAGGGTCATGAGATTGAGCCCTGCATTGGACTCTGTGCTGAGCACAGAGTCTGCTTGAGATGCTCTCTCTCTCCCTCTCCTTCTGCCTCCCCCCTCCCCCGGGGGGGGTACTTGCTTGCTCTCTGTCTGCCTCTCTCTAAAATAAACAAATCTTTTAAGAAAAAGAATTAGGACAAATCTGGTAGGTCCAAAATTTTCAAATGAAGTATTGACCACCTGCTATGAACTCTGCTGGGATTGGGATACAGATGTTTTAAGACACACATCCACTGTAAATTTGAATGTATCGGAGGGTGGAATATCCAGAAAAAATATATCCTCTTTTTTCTTTTTTTCTTTTCCCTGAAAAGGTGAAGGTGATGTTTTTTTTTTTTGTTTTTTTTTTTTTTTCTGTACTGTGTATATATAAAACCAGCAGGATGTGAGAAGATGAATCCCTGCCAACACCCTGAGTTTTGACTGTGGAGTACAAGTGCTGTCTTGGAGAAGCTCCAAATGCTTCTTTTACTGGTCTGTGCACTTGGGCCTTTTGATAGCTATATAGTGAATAAAACTGGAGAAGAAATTCACTCAGGTTGGGGCAGAGATGATGCAGGTTGGTAGTATATTTGAGAAAACACTACTTTGTTTGCCTTTTAGTGGGTGCTCATTGCATAAATGTGATGCTATCTGTATTTAAACAAAGAACTGCCTCAGATTTCCTGGAAAATCCATGGGATTGAACTCTTGATGTGGCTAGAAAGTAAATTAGGATTTTGCCAGTGCTGTTGAAACTACTGAAAAACATTTTGTTGATGATATTTAGTACATTTGTAAAACTCAGGGTATATACTATCTCTTCTCCTTTACTGAATGAGTATTGGACATCAGTTATTTATTGCCTCTCATGGACATTTATAGTTTATGACTTTTCTGTTTACAAGTTGGCCTTAATTTTATTCTCCAGTATCAGGCAGTGTTAAACCAGCGTATCAAACTAATTGTATAGGGAGGAAAGATCTTGGGCAGTAAACAAGTTAATTCCTGAGTTTAAACTGGAAACTTTGATGGTTGCATTAACTTTCAGGCCAGCAGAAATTCTTAAATTGCTGCTTTAGGGCCCTGGATGGTAATTCGGGTGTGTTAAGAAATTATAGGGAATTACAAGAGTGTGAAATAATTAGGAGAGCCACAGTGTATTTCCCACCTGCAGGTGGCAAGGCCAAAGGGAACATTTAGAGGGTTTAATAAAACTGATGGGCTGCCTGACTGCCTTAGGAAGGCACTACCAATGTCCCAGCACTCAGAAATAACCAGGCTTGCACAGTATATGTACACTAGGGTGAGCCTCAAAAAGTCAATTTATTTTTGAAGAAATTACTTACAATTTCTTCATGGAAATTTCTTCACAGAGAAGTGCTGTCCTATCACGATTATCCAAGATACTTGTTATTTGGAGCAAACTCTTGCATTGCTGGAGAGAAGAATGCTGCCCTCCCAGAGAGGTGCTCGCTGATGGCATCACTTCTCCCAGG
The DNA here is from genome assembly GCF_905146905.1 of Nyctereutes procyonoides. Taxonomy (NCBI): domain Eukaryota; kingdom Metazoa; phylum Chordata; class Mammalia; order Carnivora; family Canidae; genus Nyctereutes; species Nyctereutes procyonoides. Next base: position 47,179,832 of record NW_026575146.1, read on the forward strand.
CGCTGTGAGAGTGGAATAAACATGGCAGTAGTAGGTGATTTCCCAGGAGATCCCAGCTCTCAGGAATTACGTGGTCAACTCTGGCTCTGGTTTTCTTGCTGAGTTCTCTTTAAGAGGGCCGGCACTGTAGCGTCTCTGCTCTGTCAAAAGGCATTGTCTTTCCTTTGGGTTTGGTACACTTACGAAGATTAATTTGGAATGAAGTGTAATTGAAGGCCAATTATATCTGATGGCTAGATCTATTAGAACAGAGCAGTGAGCAGTGTTGCTGATTGGGAAATGGAAACCATTTGAAATAGCGTCTGGGAAATACAGTAAATGCATCGGTAAATGCATCGAATGTCACTGTCTCCTTGTGTAATAGCCTAATTTAAATGACTTTTTCCTTTGTTGTTGCATTAGTTCACTCCAGATAGACTTGAGTCTAAGAGGAAGGAAACATGGTAAATGAACGCTCAGGCATTCTGATGCATTCATTATCATTGGTAGAATTAGGAAAAGCTTAAAGGAAATTTTTACTTCTTCTTCTTCTTTTTTTTTTTTTTTTTTTTTTGGAAATTTTTACTTCTTGATTCTTCTACAGAGAATGGGGGCAGGGGATGATTCACTTTTTTTAACTTAGTGGTTCCTTTAACCCATAGGGACTTGATTTTATCTGAAGTGGCCCTTCTTGATACTAAGCAAGTGACATTCTCTGTGTCTTTGTTTCTGCTCTCTCCAGAAGCAAAGTCTATTCACATGTGTGTCACTGTGACACAGGGCCCCTACAGCTCCCTGTGTTGTATCCTCTTTCCAAGAGGCATATAGAGATAAGAAAGGTGGCTTATCTTCACCCCAGATTCCCACAAAGGTAAAAATGTTTGAAGAGCCAATGAAAACAAAAACAAAAAAGAAAAGCCCATGGGGAGAATGATAAAGCATGAGTATCTGCCAGAGGAAAGGATGTGGCAGCCGTGGGCTGATCAGAACCAGGCCGCAGAAGGACCGGGGGCAGGGATCTGTGCTGCCCGGGGTGGAAGGGGTGGAGGCCTGGAGGTTGAGGCCCAGGATTCTGCTGAGGAAGGATGCCAGACCCTGAGAAAGAGCCGAAAGCACAGGAGGATGCTCGGACCTGCAGGCATCGTTGATGCCTGGGTTAAGGATTGGAACACTCACTTTTCAAGAGGTGAGTTTTCGGCTACACACCGAGTATCATTATTTTCCACAAATTCATTACCTCTTCCCCCTGGTGGGTTTCTTAGCTTTGAATTTCTTGACTTTATGATGAATAAACTTTGTTTTAATGTTTATTAATGCCTGATTTACTCTCCCTGGGGTGAAGTTCTGTAGTAATAAGATTCAATGTCTCTGCTGTAGTGAGGCATTTCTGTAGTGAACCAAACCCAAGGAAAATGAATTTTATTCCATTGGGGCAACTGTAATTACCTTTTAAAAAAATTTTAAGTATGCTTTGCAACTTAGTAAAATCCTATTATGAAGAAAAAAAAATACATAGCAAAATACTCTGCTTGTATGTAATAAGATGCCAGTAAAATATAATTTAGAGAGGGCCTTATAGTTTGTTATAATAACATTTGTAGCTTGTTTTTATAATGTAATTGATATACGGTAAGCTGCATATATTTAACATGGAAAATTTGATAAATTCCGTCCTATTATATCACTGCTGTAATGAACATACTCATCAAACCCCAAAGTTGGGTGGCTCAGTGGTTGAGCATCTACCTTCGGCTCAGGTCGTGATCCTGGGGTCCTGGGATTGAGCCTTCCATTGGTCTCCCCATAGGGAGCCTGTTTCTCCCTCTGCCTGTGTCTCTGCCACTCTCTCTCTGTCTCTCATGAATAAATAAATACAATCTTTTAAAAAAAAAAGTTGCCTCCTTCCCACTCTCTCAGCCTGTTTTTCCTGGAGCAACAACTGATTCGATTTGTGTCACTACAGAATAGTGTTAAAAATATGGGATTATTTAGTATGTACGCTTTTGTCTGTTTTTCCCACTTAGTAAAATTATTTGGAGATTTATCCATATTGTTGCATTGTATCACTAGTTTGCATCTTTTTTTCCTGAGGCATATTCTGTTGTGTGGATATAACACCATTCCCCCATAGATAGGTATTTGGATTACTTCCAGTTTGGGACTACAAGTGTGTTTGAGCATTCACGTATGGTCTTTGTGTAGACTTCATGCTTCCCCCTCCCCCCCCCCCCCCCGCCGTCCTGAGTAAATCACCAAGTGTCGAATGTCTGGAACACGCAGTAGTGTATGTTTAATGTTTTATGAAACCATCAGACTGTTTTTCAGAGTGGTTGTCACATTTTAGTTGTGTCTGAGAGTTCACATTGCTCCACGTCCCTGCCAGCACTTGGTATGGTCAGTCCTTCTAATGATTGTCATTTCAGCAGGTATGAAGTGCTTATCTCATTGTGGTTTTATGTTGTGTCTCCCTAATGACTAATGTTATCCAGTGGTTTTCCACGTACTCATTTGCCATCAGTACTAGTGGAATATGTATGCCTTTTGCCTGTTTTGGGATATTTTTTAGATTACTTGTTTCTTACTGAGTTTGGAGAGTTGTTAATCTTTTCTAGATACAAATTAAGATATAAGATTTGTAAATATTTTCTCTTGGTGGGCTGTATTTTTATTCTAACAGTGTCTTTTGAAAAGTTTTTAATTTTGGTGAAATCTATCAATTTTGTTTTTCTTTCATGGACTCTGCAATTGGTGTCATATGTAAGAAATCTTTGCCTAACCAAAGTCACAGATGTTCCCTTGTACTTCCTTCTAGATCTTTTTTTTTTTAATTTTTTTTAAATTTTTATTTATTTACGATAGTCACAGAGAGGCAGAGACACAGGCAGATGGAGAAGCAGGCTCCATGCACCGGGAGCCCGACGTGGGATTCGATCCTGGGTCTCCAGGATCGCACCCTGGGCCAAAGGCAGGCGCTAAACCACTGCGCCACCCAGGGATCCCACTTCCTTCTAGATCTAATGTAAAATGTGTTAACTATAAAACTTCTAAAAAAAATAGGAGTAAATCTTTGGAGTTAATTTTTTTGTAGATGGTGTGATATATAGGTCAAAGTTTTTTTTTTATCCATATGGATGTCCAGTGGTTCCAGTGCCATTTGTTGCAAAGTTGTTTTTTTTTTTTTTCTTTTTCCCTTGAATTGCCTTGCACCATTGTTAGTAATCAGTTGTGTGAGGGTATGTCTGTCTGTTTCTGGCCTCTCTATTCTTTTCATATATTTGTTTATCTTGATACCAATACCATCATCTTGATTGGTGTAGTGTTTTTTAATAATGTCTTAAAATCAGTTATTAACTTTCCAACTTTGTCTTTTTTTATTATTTTATTTTATATTTTTCAACTTTGTCTTTTTTTTTAAAGGTTTTTTGACTCTTCCATGTCCTTGTATTTTCTTACTAAATTTTTTTGGAGAGAGAAAGAATACATAGCAGAGGGAGGGACAGAGAGAGAGAGAGAATCTCAAGGTGACTGTGCTGAGCAAGCCCCAATGTGGGGCTTGATCCCATGACCCTGAGATCAAGTCCTGACCTGAAATTGAGTGTCACATGAGTGACTGAGCCACCGAGGTGCCCCATGTCCTTGTATTTTCTGTGAATTTTATATCAGATTGTCAGTTTTCATAAAAGAGCCCTCCAGGATTTTGATAAGGATTGAATTAACTCTCTGGGTCAATTTAGGGAGAATTGACATCATAACAATTTTTAGTCTTTCAACTCATGAGCACAATATATTTTTCCACTTATGGAGGTTTTATTTTTTTATTTTTATTTTTAAGAAGATTTTTCAAAACTAATCTCTAGACCCTGTTTGGGGCTTGAACCCACAACCTCGAGATCAAGAGTCACATGCTCTACATGCTCTACACGCTCTACTGACTGAGCCAGCCAAGAGCCCCTTGTGAAAGTTTTAAAAGTTTCCTTCAGCAATGTTCTGTACAGGTCTTCAATATCTATTGTTATATTTATTACTTAGCATTTTGTAGTTTTGATGCCATTGTAAGTAGTATTTTTAAAAATTTAATATTCATGTGTTGCTAGTATGGAGAAATAGAACTGATATTTGAATATTGATTTTTAGACCATGGTATCTGTGAATAAAGCCTTCTTCCTTTCCAGTCTGGATGCCTTTTATTTTTTTCTCTTTATTGCAGTGCCTAGAATTTTTAGTACATTTTGAGTAGAAGTGGTAAGAGAGGACATCTTTGTCTTCTTTTTGATCTTAGAGTGAACATGGTCAGTCTTTCCCAGTAAGTGTAATGTTAGCTATGGGTTTTTCATAGATTCTGTTTATCAGGTGAAGGAAGTTCCCTTCTTTTCTAGTTTGCTAAGACTTTTTATAACAAATAGATGTGGGTGTTTTTCAAATACTCCTGCGTTTATTGAAATGATCATTTTTTAAAAGCTTTATTAGTTTGTTAAGTGGAAAACTGGTATCTGCTGTGATCTTTAAATTTCCTTTATTTCTGTGCATTTGGGTTTAATTTCCTTTTTATTTTTTAAAGGTAGAATCCAAGAACTTTGATTTAAGACCTTTTCCCATCCTTAATATAGGTGTTTGGTGCTATTAATTTCTCTTCAGTACTGCTTTAGTGGCATTCCTCATTCATTCATTCATTCATCCATTTATTTATTTTAAAGATTTTATTTATTTATTCATGAGAGACACAGAGAGAGAGAGAGGCAGAGACACAGGTAGAGGGAGAAGCAGGCTCCATGCAGGGAGCCCGACGTGGGACTCGATCCTGGGTCTCCAGGATCACGCCCTACGCTGAAGGCAGTGCTAAACCACTGAGCCACTGGGGCTGCCCAGCCTTCCACATTTAAGATGTGTTTTTATTATCATCCTGTTCCTAATACTTCCTAATTTCCCTTTTGATTTTTCTCACATGTTATTTAGAAGTGTACTTTTAGTTGCAAATTTGGGGAGGTATTTCTAGTTACCTTTTGCTGTTGATACTTAATTACAGTTTAATCAGAGAACATATTTTGTATGAATCTTTTAAAATTTATTGAGACTGGTTTTATGGCCCAGAGTATTTTCTAACTTGATAAATATTTTGTATGTACTTAAAAATAATGTTTATTTCATTGTTGGGAGTAGTGTTCTGTAAATATGAATTAGGTAAATTGGGTAGTAGTGTTGTTCAGATGTTCATTTTCTTTTGTGTGGTGTACTTGTATTAATTTTTGAGAAAGGGGTATTGAAGTCTGAATATAATTGTGGACTCATCTATTTCTCTTTGTGGTTCTGTTTTTTTCTTTTCTCTTTCTTTTCTTTTCTTTTCTTTTCTTTTCTTTTCTTTTCTTTCTTTTTTCTTTTCTTTCTTATCTTTATATTTGAAGTGTTCTCTAAAAGCAGCAAATGGTGGGGTCTCTGTATGAAGTGTGTCTTTCTTCTTCTGTTTCTTCAAATATATATATATATTATTTTTTTAATTTTTTTTTATTTATTTATGATAGAGAGAGAGAGGCAGAGACACAGGCAGAGGGAGAAGCAGGCTCCATATGCACCGGGAGCCCGACGTGGGATTCGATCCCGGGTCTTCAGGATCGTACCCTGGGCCAAAGGCAGGCTCCAAACCGCTGCGCCACCCAGGGATCCCAAATATATATGTATTTTATGTTTCCACTTTTCTTTCCTCTCCTAGGATTCATATTCTAAGTAACTTATTTTTTTTAATTTTTATTTTTTATTATTTATTCATGATAGTCATAGAGAGAGGAGAGAGAGGCAGAGACACAGGCAGAGGGAGAAGCGGGCTCCATGTTGGGAGCCCGACGTGGACTCAATCCCGGGACTCCGGGATCGCGCCCTGGACCAAAGGCAGGCGCTAAGCCGCTGAGCCACCCAGGGATCCCCTATTCTAAGTAACTTAGATAACAGTACGGTATCACATATTGCTGAGACTGTTCATTTTTTCTAGTCTTTTTTCTCTCTGTGCTTTGTTTTTGATAATTTCTCTTGCTATGTCTTCAGATTTACTTCTATTTTCTTTTCAGTTTCTCATCTGCTGTTTTTTCCCCATCTGTTGCATTTTTCATTTTAGATATTATAGTTTTAATCATGAGACATTCCATTTGAGTCTTTTTTCTATATTCCTTTCTCTCTACGTCAAGTTTATGTTTTCTTCTGCGTTCTTAAGCTTGTGGAACATAATATAGCTTTTAAAAGATACCCTTGTCTGCTGGAGTGCCTGGGTGACACAGTCGGTTGGGTGTCTGACTCTTGGTTTTGGCTCAAGTCATGATCTCAGGGCCATGGGGTCAAGCCCTGAATCTGGCTGGGCACTCAGTGCAGAGTCTGCTTAAGACTTTCTCTCCCTCTCTCTGCTCCCATCCCCCAACACGTACTCTTTCTCTCTCTCAAATAAATAAATATTTAAAGAAGAATAACCTTGTCTGCTAATCCCAATGATCATATCTTTCCTGGATCTAATTTTAATGTTTTTCCCTACTTCTTAGATCATGTCTTTTTGTTTCTTTATTTGCCTGGTATTTTTGGATTAGACGCCAGACATTGTGAATCTTAAACATTATTGGTTGCTGGATTTTTTGGATTCCTTTGTAGTGGTGGTTTTTTGTTCTAACATGCAGTGAATTCACTTGGAAATAGTTTGATAACTTGTAGACTTGCTTTTAAGCTTTGTTCGGGCAAGTTTAGAGCAGTTTTTATTCTCTGGTTACTTAAACTTCGCTTCTGATGACTCAGTCACCTCATGTATTACCCTTTTTGACTGGTGGGAACGTGAACACACGTGAACTTCGGGAATTGTTCAGAATTTTTGCTTTCCAATGTTTCTTCCCCAAGACTCTTGGAGGGACATTTGTAGATCATTATTGAGTCAAAGAGTCAAGGATGCCCATCTTCACACCTCCTGAGCTGTTTTCTATCTGTGCAGCTCTCTCCTTCCAGCATCCTTCCCAGCCTCCCTGGGAGGGCAGCCTCCCTGCATGTCTTTGTCCTTCACGTGTTGTGTAGAAACTGCTTTCAGGCAGTATTCTGGGGGCAGTCATAGGATTTATCTTACTTGTGTTCCTGTGCTGCCTATTATCTAGGTCTTAAAATAGTTTTTATTCATGAGAGACACACAGAGAGAAGCAGAGACATAGGGAGAGGGAGAAGCAGGCTCCCTGTGGGGAGCCCAATGTAGAACTAGATCCCAGGATCCCAGGAGCATGACCTGAGCTGAAGGCTGATGTTCAACCACTGAGCCACCCAGGTACCCCTCAATTAGGTTTTGAAAGCATTTGCTTTTGTAATTTTCTTTTTTTTTTTAAGATTTAATTTATTTATTCATAAGAATACACAGAGAGGAGAGAGAGAGAAAGAGAGACAGAGACAGAGACACAGACAGAGGGAGAAGCAGCCTCCATGCAGGGAGTCTGACATGGGACTCTATCCCAGATCTCCAGGATCACATCCTAGGCTGAAGGTGATGCTAAACCACTGAGCCACCCGGGATGCCCTGCTTTGGTAATTTTCATCTTACGTATAAAAATATTACCAGATATCACTTTTTAAAGGAAACAGTATTTTGTTGTTGTTGTTGTTGTTGTTAGGTGTACATGGAAAGAGTATTTTAAACTGTTTTATTCATTGGATCCTGAACTATGTGTTTCAAATAATGAAATGTGTTAAAGATACCTCATACAGAGAATGATATCATACCTCTTGTATGAAATGGTTGCTTGTATAAAATGATTTCCAGGGTTTGTGTACTCATTAGTACTGCATTAAAGAACTAGGCATGAAAAATGAAGGAAATGAGCTCTTAAGTTTCTTAGTGAAGGGAAAGTTGATGTAAAAGGCTAAAATGATAGTTTGGATTTTTGTTAGTCTTAATTTAATTTAGTTACCCCATCTTCTATATATTTATTTGTTATTATTTTTAAAGATCTTACTTGTTTGTTTGTTTATTTGAGAGAGAGAGTGCGCCAGTGAAAGACAAGCAGGGAGAGCAGCAGAGGGAGAGAGGGAAGCAGGAAGCCCCATATGGAACTTGATCCCAGGACCCTGGGATCATGACCTGAGCCGAAGGCAGACACTTAACCGGCTGAGCCACACGGGTGCCCCCATCCTATCTTTTATATACAGTATTTTGTGTTAACTGTGTTTTCTTGATGTTCTGGTACCTAAGGCCTTGCTGATCCTGGAAAGATTGTTCCTTCTGCAGCTGACTAATTTCTGGAGCCGAAAATGGCTCTCCTGTGAGCATGCTTTTCGTATGCAAACCAACCAATCCAAAGCCCGTACCTGTGGGCTACCTGCTTTGTGGCCAACACTGGTTGTGCCACTATCTCCTTTCCCTAATTTCACTTCAGAGTCAGATACCAGGCGACTGGGGTAGTCCCTACACCCCAGAGTACAGTGAGGTCATTCAAACTAAGAGATCCCATCTGCCTATCCTGTCTTGCTCACACCTTCCTATGAAAACCATGTTATAACCTTTAGAGGCTCTGGCCTCTGTTTTCCTCTCCCCTTCTGCTTCCCCTCTGGACTGACCTGATGTTTTCCCAAATGGCCCAGCATGGTGTGGCAAGCCTCTCTTCTTGGGGGACTGGGAGTAACAAACTATCATTTCAGTGGTAACCCATCATCTGATCTGTTTATCTACCATTTTGTATAGAAACAAAGTCCCAGATACATTTTAAACATGTTTGAAAATTACATTTGAAACTGTTAAGATTCAGAACACCTGTGTGACTCAGTGGTTGAGTGTCTGTCTTCACCCCAGGTCATGATTCCGGGGTCCTGGGATTGAGTCCTGCATCAGGCTCCCCATAGGGAGCCTCCCTCTCCCTGTGTCTCTTATGAATAAATAAATAAAATCTTAAAAAAAAAAACTGTTAAGACTCTTTTTTTCTTTTTTAAATTATGTAGTCAAATGTACTAAGGTAAACAGAACTTCAAGTAGAAAAAGGAAGATGCCTGTCATAACCAACCCATGACAGTTACTTCACCAGTCTCTTCCCTTTGAGCGAGTTGGATGGGAAGGAAATAAAGGGAGTAGAGCAAATGAAGGAATAGAAAAATTTGGAAAGAAAGGGCAGGATGGTTCAGTTAGAGCATCTTAAGTAGAATTAAAGCTTCCTTACCCCTAATAATAAACAAAACCAATGCCACACCCGTTCTCTCCTTTAATACTCAGAAGACTAAAGATAATTATCACATTTAGGTCAGTGTTATTCTTGCATGAGTAAGAAAGAAAATAGGTGGTATTGAGTGAAGAGGCAAGGAATCTGTTGATCCACCTTGGCCCTTCTTTTTTAGTGGTGGTGGCTGTACCCCACATCCCACTCAGCATCCATGCTGCAAGTTCTACACCCCAGGGCCTGCGCCTGTGTTGAACTTACTGGATTCTTGGAATTGTGGGGACACTTCTGATTTGGGTCTGAATTTTGACATCCTTAATTCTCACAAATTTTGCTGTAGAAAAATTGATTAGCATATTGTAGAAAAATTGATTTGTCAGCAGTCATTTGGAAAGGAGAGATTTCTCTGACTTCTTTATACTTACATGTTTATTTTATTTTATTTTTATTTTTTAAAGATTTTATTTATTTATTCATAGAGACAGAGAGAGAGAGGCAGAGACACCGGCAGAGGGAGAAGCAGGCTCCATGCAGAGAGCCCGACGTGGGACCTGATCCAGGGTCTCCAGGATCACGCCCTGGGCTGCAGGCCACGCTCAACCGCTGTGCCACCGGGGCTGCCCTACTTGCATGTTTATAATTGTGAAATACTAAATATGGGAGGGAGTAGAATGATAGAAAAAATTAGTGGTTCTTAGTAATTATAGGAATAAACAATAAGTGGAGGATAAAACAGCAAATGATGGACAGTTACTGGATGCTCATTATACACAGTGCTGTAATGTTTTGATAAACATTCAAAATTGACTTGTGCTATTTCCTCAAAAGCATGTTTTCAGGCAGATTGAGATTTGCAAGTGGTGGTATAAAAACTGACCTGCAGAACTATTTTTATAAAATCCTGACTTGTGATGGTGGTGTCTGTGTTAAAGATTTATTTGTATTTTATGGAAATTTTGAATATCACACATTTAACACTTAAAAATTGCACATTTTCTTGAGTAATAAGGCCTATGAAAATAAAAATTGTCCATAGAAAGTGGGATAAAAGACATGATTTTATTTTTAAAGATCTTCTTTATTTGAGAGAGGGAGAGAGAAAGTATGAGTAGGTGGAGCAGAAGGAGAGGGAGAAGCAGACTCCCCGCTGAGTAGGGAGCCCAACATGCAGCTTCAACTGAGGACCCTGGGATCATAACCTGAGCCAAAGGCAAATGCTTAACTGACTGAGCCATAGAGGTGCCCCCAAATAGATGATTTTTTGAATTAGAACACCCTAGAGGAAAAGACAACTATTTTATTATAGGTAGTTGGAAAACTGAATCAAGAGACTTCAGAATGACAAGAGCCCAACTAATGATGTGAGTAGAACAGAAACATTTTACAAAGTAAGCTGATTATTACAGAGAGGAATGGATTCTTTTTAATGTGTTAAGAATCACTTGGGATGATTATTAAATACCCAACTCTCTGAGACCCTCTCCCTGCTTGATTCTTTTGCTGGTATTTGTATACCACATTTTTGAAAAACAGGGACCCTGAGGCCTATATTGCATGCATAACAAATTGATAATTTGTTTCTTTATTTTTTCTTTTCAGTGACTATATTTGGAGTACCTTTGAGTTGGGAAAAGGGAAATCATCAAAGAACTGGGAGTTTATCAGGAGTTGTAAGCCACTAGTTTGTGGGTTGAACTCAACCTGCAGCTGTATTGTATTTTGCATATTTGGTGGACCCTTTCCTACCCTCCTTTACATTTGATTGCTTGCCTTTAGGCAGGCTAAATCATTGGCCACAGTCTCCACTGCTCCCTGTTGCCCTGCTCCCATGGCTTCCTGTGTGTCCCTCACCTGTTTGTTAATAGTGTTAGATTGTCAGTGACCCAAGGGGAACTTAGTAACAGACCTCAGAGCCGAGAAATAATGGCCTGTTTAAATAGCATACCTAACTCTAGCACATATTTTTTTAAAATAATTATTTAAGGGAGAGAGAGAGAACATAGCTGTGGGGAAGGGCAGAGGGAGAGGGAGTGGCAGACTCCCCACTTAGCAGGGAGCTGGATGTGGGACTTGATCCCAGGACCCTGAGATCACGATCTGAGCTGAATGCAGACGCTTAACTGACGGAGCCACCCAGGGGCCCTTCCTCCCTGCAAATAATTTAACCTAAGTTGGTTCCTTAAAAATAATTCAGTCTTACATCTATAATCATTCTAACATTATGTCAGTTCTATAACCTCTAGAGGAAGTTCTAAATTTTTCCACATTAGTGAATAGGCCAGAGTAATCCACAGTTTTGCACATTTATTGTTTTAGCAGCGTGTTTTAACGGCTTGGGGCTACAGATACACTTTTGCAGTTATATTTTCTTTGGTCAGCTATTATTAATTAATGCTTATTAAAGATTCATGCTGATCGTTATTCTCTTTGTATTGGCGGTAGAATGCAATGGAGGTATAGCCCATAACTGATCGTGGAAAAGGGAGATCAATAATACATAGAGCTGTAAACTCTGGCCCTCAGAGGAATTCGAGAAACAGTGAAAAATAAGTTGCAGCAGCCAGCATTTACTGAAAATTTACAGTGTTCCAGACACTAAATTAAATACAGCCATTTGCACTTTTAATCTCCTGATTAGTTTATCAGCTAGCATCTACACTACTATTACTGTTACAAATACGAAGAAATGGTTGCACAGAAATAGTAACTTGTCCACATTGGCTTTATAAAGGCAAAATGGTCATTTAAAAGACACATTTGTAAAGTTAAGCATAGACTCATAATACAGTATTTGGTCTTGTAAGAGCATGCTTGCCATTTAAAATGTGGCTTTTCTTCAGGATGCTACACTGTGTAAGATGCCATGTGATTTTAACACATCACATCGGCATTGGGCCCTGCAGAAATGTTTAGGTGGCAACAAGAACATGTCTAGGCAAATACTGCCCTCTCTCATTCTGATGAGGCTTTGTCACTGGCCTCTCCCGGTTTGCTCCCTCCAGCAGGAGTTGGACGTACACCATTCCTCCTCTGTCCTGTGATGGACAAGCCCTGTTAAATAACACCGTATTAAATAAGCTGCTGTCCCTGCAGCCTCCTCCTTACTTACCTCCTTAACTTGCACATATGTGACCTTTCTTTCATTCAACTTACTCATGAAATCCCATTGCTTCTGCGAATCTGACCTAGTTGGAAAAGAACAACCAAATTCCCTATGCTCTCCCCTGCCATTGGAGTGTTCCCTTCTCGTTAATTGCTTCCCATGCAAGAGTGACTCTGCCTTTCCTGTGTGTAGTGCAAATGGTTACATGATCCATGCCTCCAGGGACAGGGGTGAGGGCCTTATCTGTCATGGATATCATCATTATTATTATTATTTTGTTCTTAAACCAACTAGCATTTGTTTCTATCCCCCTCTCCACAGCTGTACTCTCAAATGGGGTTAGTTTATTGACTTGTTCCTCCTCATCATTCACAGCACCGCGTCCATATGTTCTCGTGCATGGGTATGAGTGACATCCGTGCTGTTCCCTGGGCCTGTCCAATGAGGCCATTTGGGACACGTCTATTCCTATATCAAAAGCCAGAATACATGATGCCTTCCTGTGTGACTCTGTGTCATTCTCCTGTTTCATCCGGCTCCTGTGGTATGATTTAGTTGTCCCATAACTGCCTCACCTCCTGACTTTGTCCCTGCGTCCCTGGTGCCCTGCGTCCCTAGTGCATGGAAGGGGGGCTCTGATTAAATGTTGAAGAACACAGTTGAGCCATCTTGCGTTGCAGAGAGATGCCCCCTCCACTTCCATGCACGGATGTTCAAGTGCATTCTCTTCCTCTGACTGGGAATTGGATGAGAGGGTATTTTCCTTCCTCGCCCTTCCTGAGATCCGTTCTCATCAATGAATTGGGAGAGGTGGGAAACTAAAACTTCAAATTCTGAAAACTACCTCCTTAGCCCAGCAACGCTGGTCCAAGAGGGTTATGGTGCCAGCCCCTGGAAATTGATCTTCTCGCAAGATGTAAGGCTTTTAAAGTAAGGAATCCTCATCCTAAAAGGAAAACATTAATCTTCTGGAGTTTGAAACCTTTCTTCTCAGCTCTTCCTGCATTCCAAGGATGTGAGAGAGGAAGCTGGGCGTTTGTAGTCTGTAACAGGATCACCACAGGGTCACAGTGGGATGGCAGGGATTTAGATTTGCACAAGAAGTCAACAACTGCTTTCTAGTAGTTACCTTCAAATTCCATTTGGGGTTTTTGGGGACCATATCCTTCTCCTTCAGTTCTGAGCCTTGTAAGTTTCAGACGGAACCATGTTGGTTTTCAGTGTAAAATAGTAATATTACCCAGTTTTTATAAGGTTGTTGGGAGGGTGGGATGTGTTAAAGTGGAAAGCACTTTAGAAGAAAGCCTGGTAAGTAGACTGTGCCTGATACACACATTACTGTTGTTACTACTTGATGTGTGTGCGTGTGTGTGTGTGTGTTATCTGTTCTTTTTAATTTGTATTTTTTATTGAAGTATTGTTGACATACAGCATTATCATAGTTTCAGGTGTACAACAGTGATTCAACCTTTATATATGTCACAAAATGATCACCACCATAAGTCTAGCTACCATCTGTCACCATAAAGATACTACAGTGTTATTGACTACTGTCATTAGTATTTAAGAATGACAAGATGACAACCTTTGGCTTAAAAAAAGGGAATTAAAAACATTTCACATGAAGGACTGTACTTAACATGGATGTGGCTTGTTCATGGACCCACTGAAGGTAGCTCAGGAATCATCATCATTAGAAAAGCATCCCTTCTTGGTTTTGAGTACAAACTGATTACTGCCCTCAGTGTGTCAAACAGAAAATCCAAATCAAAAGGGATACTGAATATTTTGGGCAAAGTTATTACTAGCTATTACTAGCGAATACTTCCTTTATGTCCTATAATTATGAAGGATTAGATTTAATGACCCTGTAAACCTAATGGTTTATAATTTAATCCATAAAATTCTTCCAAGTGATTTGAAGGAGGCAAATTAAATACCTGTTCTTATCATTTCATATTTATACTAGTCAAACTTTCAGTAAGTTTTTTGGAGACTTTTTCTTTTCCAGAAATATCCAGCAAAATTCTTAAATGGTTTACCAAACTTCACATTAATAGAACTGGTAAATTACCCACATTTGCTTTGTGTATGAATAGAAATCGACCATAACAATGATTTTTCTTCGATGACTTCAGAGAAGAGCAAAATTTCTAGAAAATCTCCCCATCTCCTGGACACTTACCTTGGAGCAGTGACTGCGGATTTTGAACATTTTTGTGTTGCTAACATAAAGTGTGTCATGCCTGTGTCTTAAATTATTTCAGACTTGCCAGCTCTTACTCTGTGGTTAGGCAGGAGAGACCCGATGGTTTAAAAGAAATCGTGGCTTGTTCAGGACCAAATTTTGTGAAAATGGGGCGTGGTGCCCCGAATGCTAATAGGCAGTTTTCTCTGGACACCACCGTTGCCTTCCTTAGAGAGGCTTGGTTACTGTGTTGGTAGTTAGCCCGGGAGTGAGTGAGGGTGGTTTGTCAGCTTCATACCTCTGTGGCAAGAATTGAGGCCTTGTTACCAGGCTGGGTTTTTCTGTCAGCCAGCTCTAGATTTAGTCTGGTCTCTTGATACAGCTCTGTGCTCCAGTTTGTCTGTCTGCAGTAGATGAGGGGTTTGGAGTGGAGGATCTTGAAGGCTTTTGGAGCTCCTGGGTCTCTAATTTTTTGCCCCATTAGCCCTAACTCTGAAATATGAGAAGCTTTCTTGAGCGCTGATGTGAGTTCATTAGGATTTGTTGTTAAACTGTCCAGGAAATTCTGAGGCACGAGGAAAGTCACACAGCTGGTATGCTCAGCAATGTTAATGAGTGACTCTTGGTATCATTCTCCTGTTTTACCAAGTGTCCAGCTGCTTCTGAAGCAGTGTGAAAATTCTCAAGTTCTCAGTTCTCTTCCATAAACCATACCAGGATGGAATGGTGGCCACATTGACAGTGTATTAGATACACCTTCCTTTCCTTGGACACTTACTGAACCAAAGGAGGATGACTTCCCGTTAACTGGAATTCTCTAAAACCATCTGCCATGTGGCTGAGCTGAATAAATTAGGAAAAAGTTCTAAAGAGTATGGAAATATAGTTACAGTGCCTCTTTCAACAGAAGCCAACTGAACTCTGTCTCCATGATATTAGCATTTGCTGGTATCTAATACAAGCAGAGGAAAAAAAGTGGACTTCACAATCACATGATCAGCTAAGGTGACAAGGAAATGAAACTGTTTTTATTATGTCGTCTCCAACATATCTTAAACTTCTTTCTGGAAGAAAGCATAACGTTTTGTGCCGCTCAATTAAGTAGGACACAAAAGACTTGTGACCAGATTTTTCAGTTTGATGAGGAGAATTAAATGTTTGTGACACTGAGGGACGATGTCAGTGGAATCGGTTCTTTAACACTAGGTACATTCTGGGGGAGGATAGATTCCAAAGGCCAAGTTGGATTTTGAGGAAAGGGCTGGGCTGCTGCAGGTCCTAAGCTAAGTCTCTGGCTTTGTCATTATTGCTTGTTTCTGCCTCCTGGCCAGCTGTGTTCGATGGACTTTCTTCGTTTTGATAGCCACAACATTTATTATCTCTTCAAACACAGGCAGAGTAAGTACGTAAGAGGATTACTTTACTTAACAAAGCAGTCACACATGAACTCTCTGCTCATATTTCGTTTTTGTTTTAAGAGAAGAAGGCCTGCCACCGGTTTTAGGTGTGCAGGGATGTCACGCGTGGTAGGGCCCCTGGGGAGACTGACCTGGGAAGCAGTTACTCATTGGAAGGGCTTATCCCTTCCAAATGTGCATATTGCAAGTCTAGCCTGTGTCAGATTTCACTCTGAGAAAGGGCAGAGGGGAGACATGTCACTCCACCATGCAGGTTTTTAGTTGTATTTACACCAACTTTTGGACTTTGCCTTAAAAACAATGGACTATTTTCAAAGCATAGAGATCTTTTTTCATATCATAAACATGGAAGTTAACAATAAACACTCAGAGGTGATTTTGTTGGGAGACAGCAGGGAATAATTAGGGGTTCTTGCACTTTGGTGCACAGCAGAAGCATCTCAAGAACTTGTCAAAATACACTTGGTCCCACACCTCCAGGGATGTGGTACAGCCCCCCCCCCCACACACACACACACACTGCCACAGGCCTGGGTAAGGAAGTCTCTGAGCAAGCAGCAGAGGAAAGACAGTGTAGGAGACAG
Organism: Nyctereutes procyonoides; assembly: GCF_905146905.1. Classification (NCBI taxonomy): domain Eukaryota; kingdom Metazoa; phylum Chordata; class Mammalia; order Carnivora; family Canidae; genus Nyctereutes; species Nyctereutes procyonoides. Next base: position 47,196,253 of record NW_026575146.1, read on the forward strand.
TAGAGGAGTGTCTGCCGCACCTGACCTTCCTCCTCTGACCTCCTGCCATGTTGTTAACAGTGATTTCCAGCTGGTAGGATGATTGGAAAGGATGCTGCAGTTGTTGGAGTGTGTGATTCTGTCCCTAATCTACCTTAAAAATATTTTTTTCATGTTCATTAAAACCCCTCTAATAGTGAATTATAGGGAATCGCTCACTTTGATAGGGCTGTTAAATATTTCTCTCCTTTCCCTGGTGGAGATATTTTTCATGGTTTCCCATTCTCAACTTTGTCTTTTTGTGTGAGTCACTAGCATGACATCAGATATTTCATTTTTGTTCATTATTTATTAATAGACAATTCTTAGACACTTACCTATGAATTAGTAAGCAATAATAGATGGAGTGAAACACATGTTGAGTTTAGTACTAGTCAAATGACACATTTCTGATTTAGCATGGTAACTGAATTTGGAAATCATTATATAAATTAAATGTATATATAATTAAGTTAATGGGTATTTTGTATTGAAATTTGATAAATAACAGCTTTGTAAAAGATAAAAATTATTTTTTTTCCTGTAATCTTTTCATTTCCTACCTGTTCTAAGTCAGTCATTTGAAAATATTATGATCCTTTGGAATAAAGGCACATTTGTATATTGGTAATATACCTGTTTTCTATTTTACTATTTGTGTGTGCCACTGGCACTTTTGTTGCCGAACTATTGAAAGTTGGGAGAAGGGAGGCAGCCGGGGTGGCTCAGTGGTTTAGCGCCACCTTCCACCCGGGGTGTGATCCTGGGGGATCGGGATCGAGTCCCACATGGGGCTCCCTGCGGGGAGCCTGCTTCTCCCTCTGCCTGTGTCTCTGCCTCTCTCTGTATCTCACGAATGAATAAATAAAATCTTTAAAAAAATAAATAAAAAAAAAAGAAAGTTGGGAGAAGGGAAGAGAATCTTTTGTGAAACAAATATCCCTTGCTGTGCTGTTTTTATTTTTATTTGGACCTGACATATGCAGGAAAAGTTCTTTGAAAGTACAATGTAAGAGATTTCATTATTTTCTTCTCTGTTTTCTAGAACTGTTAGGTCATATTTTGTCTCAGAATAACTTTTAGAACAACAACAACAACAATAACTTCTTCTTAAACATAAAGATGACTTCATATCTCCTGCTTAATTAAATGCAACCCACCTGTAGGCATATTTTTCCATTTTATTAAGTGGGTTGGAGCAACACAAAAATACTGATACTGCCTAATTTCAGTCTCCCCAAGAGACTTTTTAACAAATAGAGAATTGGATGTATTTGAGTTTTGTCTTATTGCTCACTTGTGATTATCCTAATGATCATCAGAAGGCCTTTGGGCAGGTAACTGGAAGGAGTTGGGGTGAGGAGCAGAGCTGCTTCGTAATGCAAAGAGCAGCCTGCAATGATTGCCATCCACCTTGGCCTGGATCAGTAGACCTGCTTCGTGTCCTATTGATCCTTGGGGCAGAGTGAATGCTCAAAGAACTTATTTAGGAAACTATGAAAGAAATACTAGCTTTCTTTGAGATCATTCAGAACTCTTGGATCTGGTGACTTATTGAGACAACCCTCTTCATGGTCCTTCTCATGAAGTGAATGTGGAGAATCATAAGAGTGGGCAGTAGAAAAGTTCTTGGAGTTCATCTTACAGCCCATCCTCTTTAAAAAGGAGCCCTTTCTCTGGTATACAAATGAGGGACTGAGAATAGATGGAGCTTTACATGGAGAGGTTGGCCATCTACATGAAAACATTACATAAATAAAATGTACAGTGAGAGATACTTTGTCATGTATAACTTGTAAAATGAAAGTTAAGGTTATTTGTGAAAGACGAGTGTATGCATTATCATCAGCAGTGGCCAGTGGATTAAATAAACAGTGAAGATGATTCTAGTTGACTATATCTTGGTTGGCTATGTTCATCTTTTATATTTTACACATGTTCCTTAAGGTAAAGTATACTGGAGTGAAGATAGAGTATATGAATCTTGCCATCAACAGTGCTTTTAATTTTATCCAAAGAATGCAGATTCTTTTTTCAAATGAAAGGAGTTGTTTTATAGCCTATTTTTTATAGCCTATTTTAAAAATATATTATTGAAGCTTCCAACAACAATATAGCACTTTTAGTAGCTGCCCGTTATTCTGTTGATGGATGGGATCTGGTATATTGCACTGAGACCCTATGTATTGATTTATTTAGGTATTTCCAATTTCTACCTATTATGTTCTATCTTTGCTTTTTTCCCAAACCATGAGAACACTGCATTGACTATCCCTGGACATACATCCTTTTTTTTTTTTTAAAGGTTTTGTTTATTTATTTGAGAGACAGAGTATGAACATTGGGTGGGGGGGGGGTTGGGGAGAGGGGCAGAGGGAGAAGGAGACTCCCCGCTGAGCAGGGAGCCCGATGCAGGGCTCGATCCTGGGACTCTGAGGTTACGACTTGAGCTGGAGGCAGATGCTTAACCAACTCAGCCACTCAGATGTCCCTCTCCACACATCTTTTGACACTAGTTAACTGGTTCTTTTATAAAACGTATTTATTTAATGAAAAACAAGTGCAGTGCATGCGCATGGTAAAAAATTTCAAATAGCTCAGATGTATAAAATGAGAGGAAAAGCCTGCCTTTCCTTTCCGCATTTCCTCCCTAGAGATAACCACTTCTAAACATTTCCTCATGTATCTGTACAGACATTTTTAGTTTTTAATGCACGAGGAGGAAGACATTGAAATAATCCAAGATGTGGAATGGATGGACAATAGGATGGAAACGAGCCTGGGAGTGTAGCTGTGCCTGTAGCAGTGCCTCATGGGCTACACATGCCAGAGCAAATGGCTGCTGGTGTAGATCTCAAAGATGGAATTTAAATATGTTGTAATGTTTTCCTGGATCACATGCAGTGGTAGCCATCAAGTATAGAGGTATAGACACAGATCAAGAGCACATCAACACAGAAAGTATGAGCAAGGTTATCCTGTTGCAGACAGAGAATAATACGGTTCCCCGAAGGGGGAGGTTCCTCTTGTAGGGAATTGGGAATTTGGTGACGAGTGTAGAGCTGACCAACACATGTATATGGGCTTGCATTTATAATTGTCCACAGAGGGGGATCCCTGGGTGGCGCAGCGGTTTGGCGCCTGCCTTTGGCCCAGGGCGTGATCCTGGAGACCTGGGATCGAATCCCACGTCAGGCTCCCAGTGCATGGAGCCTGCTTCTCCCTCTGCCTATGTCTCTGCCTCTCTCTCTCTTTCTCTCTGTGTGACTATCATAAATAAATAAAAAATTAAAAAAGTAAAAAAAAATAATTGTCCACAGAGGAGCATTGTTTTAGGATGGGAACCTGGTGAGAACATTATGTAGTTTAAACCAGATAGGTTGAGATTTTTTAATATGGGAAGAGCCAGGGTCAAGAGGAAGGTCCATCTGTAAGAAATAAAATACAGGAAGAAGTGGTGGGGAAAGGGGTGGTTTTACGCCAGATGGGGTAAGACGTGGCCTCACGAAGCTGGATTCGTTTCTGAGGGTAGTTTCTTCTAGAGTTCAGGACAAAAACCAGATTGCAGGGAATCTAAGAGGGAATTGGAAAATAGTATTCTGAACCAAGGCAGAACTTTCTTTGAGTTTGAATATGAATACAGATAGAAGAAATATGGAAAAGTTTCCTGCCCACAAGGAGAATTGGCATGCGAGGCTCTTAATGTTTTTCTTTAAAAATAAAGTGAAGCTCTAGTTGTGTTGGACCTGGTAGTAATAGTCCCTTGCATTCCTACAGATGGAGCAGTAGCCTTCTTCTTCTGTGACTCACCTAAATCCACTTCCCCAGGGCTGTGACCTGGGCTGAGAGATTGTTGCTGGACCTGCCCCAGCTCCCATCATCCCTTCTTTGGGGATGCCTCTTTCTCTCTCTCTGTCTTTCATTTCCATCTCACCCTTAAGCCTCCCCCACTCCACTTCCTCCCTGAGCCTGGATGAAGCTATCTCTGACTTAAGCTTTTCCAATCTTCACTTCTAGACTCCTGTCTTGGGGCCATTATTCTGTGGCCTGGTGGCACTCACACCTGTGCCTAGAGTCGTGCAGACCCAAGCTCCAACACCGCTCTGCCACTTGGTCTTTCTGTAGGCTTGGGCATCAGTGTCCCCATTTTCTGTTTCACCATAGGGATTTTGGTCTGCATGTCTGTCACCTTGTTCCAAGAAGAAACCTGCCAAAGTAAAGTGGAGGTGGCAGCCCAGGTGGCTCAGCAGTTTAGTGCCTGTCTTCGGTCCAGGGCGTGACCCTGGAGACCTGGGATCGAGTCCATGTCCGGCTCCCTGCATGGAGCCTGCTCCTCCCTCTGGCTGTGTCTCTGCCTCTCTCTCCCTCTGTCTCTCATGAGTAAATAAAATCTTAAAACAAACAAAACAAAACAAAACAAAAAAAAAAAACAAAGTAAAGTGGAGGGATTGATGGGAAGCACAGGCTTCCAGGCTTGTGAGCAATGTGCTTGGGGAGACCTTGGGGTGCTTCGAGGCCACAGCTTTCAGGAGAGGTGTGCCATCTGTATCAGAACATGTGGGCAGAGGAACAAGTGCCCAATTCCAGTATGAATCCCAGAAGAGCTGTTGGTTTGGGATCCAGCTCAGCCTGTGTCTGTGTCCTGAGGTTCCAGGGTCAGTTGCTGTGGTGTTTTTCATTTTCAAGGTGGGATAGTGAACAATTCAGACTAGAGATAATAAAATAACCACCAGGAGTGCTGGGGTGGCTTAGGCAGTTAAGTGTCTGAGTCTTGATTTCGGCTCAGGTCAAGATCTCAGGGTCGTGGGATCGAGCCCTGTGTCAGGCTCCGTGCTGGGCATGTAGCCTGCTTAAGATTCTCTCTCTCCTTTTCCCTCTGCCCCTCCCTCCCCTCTAAAAAAAAAAAAAAATAGGAGCACCTGGGTGGCTTATGCATAAATAAATAAAATCTTTAAAAAAAATAAAAAATCTTTAAGAAAACAAAAACCAAACCAGAGTCACCAACATTGGCACAATTGGAGCTTGACACATGATGGATCTCAGTAACACATGGCAGTGGCCATCCTTTCTGCTGTGTTCAGCCCCCTTGTTAGGACCCTGTGCTATTCTTATATCCATGAGTTCTGAACCATAGCTTAGAGACTACTGTAGCTTCTGGGCCAGGCTGCCCACCTGCTTTCTGGGCCTGGCTGGACCCCACGTCAGCTGCCTCCTCTCCAGATCTCACCATCCTGTTCTCTTTAAACCCCACCTCTCTGGCCCTCACCTTCCTGGGGAGCCCCCATGTCAGGCCTCAGCTTCCCTCTTCTACTGGAAAAGGGCAGAAAGCCCCCTCTGCCCAGTGAGTACCAACAATTTATGTCCTGGAGTTGGGACAGTGAGCTGAAGCAGAATCTGAGATTTTGAGAGATAGGAGATATGGATGCAATTCCTTATCAGTTTAAAATGACTAGATTTAGGGGTTGCCTGAGTGGCTCAGTCAGTTAAGCATCTGACTCCTGATTTCAGCTCAGGTCCTGATCTCTCGTGGTGGAACCCTGTGTGGGGCTCCATGCTCAGTGGAGAGTCTGCTTGAGATTCTTTCCCTCTGCCCTTCCCCCTGCTCACTCTCATGCTCTCTCTAAAATAAATCTCTAAAAATAATAAAATGGCTAGTTTTAAATATTTACCATGTTTTATAATAACATCTTCTGGGGATTTAATGTCAATACTGTTTTGTTTATTGTTCATACTGTCTGATCAACATGTTAATTATTTATTTTTAAAAGATTTTATTTGTTCATGAGAGACACACAGAGAGAGGCAGAGACATAAGCAGAGGAAGAAGCAAGTTCCCTGGGACTTGGTTCCAGGACCCCATCTGAGGCAGACGCTCAACCACTGAGCCACCTAGGTGCCCCAACATGTTAATTTGTTAAAAAACGACTTGTATTTCAGAAATATGACTGTCTGCCTTTTTGAATTGCTACTATCATGATAGGTGCAGGAGTATTCAGAAGTGAATATTAAGAAGAACAATAGCTAATGTCTATCCAGCACTTTCTTTGTGCCAGATGCTCTTCTCAGCACGTTCATATATGTTCACTTTTTAATCCTCAATAATTACTCGATGAAGTAGATATAGATACTCTTAGGTACAAATCGGGGAAAAAGAAGCCCAGAGAATGTACATAACTTGGTCAAGGTGACACAGCTATTGAGTGGCAGAGCTGGGCTGTGAACACAGGCAGTCTGGCTCTAGCATCTGTGTTTGGATTCCTGCTCCCTACATGGTCCAGCAGAATCGGCATTGCTGTGGAGCTGCTCAGACAGGCAGTTTCAGGTCAGGCTCTATCCCAGCATTGTGGAATCAGAATGCACATTTTAATAATATTCCCTACTGATTTGGGTACATGGTCAGGTTGGAGAAGCACTGGCCCAAGCCAGTCTGCCTACTGTCTGCCCAGGCATGAGGACTTCGTAATGGGGACCAGCCTAGTGGGGCAAATAAATGCGCATTTAAATGTGTGTAACCCTTACAGTAGGTGCCAACTTGCAGCTCTTCTGTCATTTAGCTAGAACTTCGCCTGAGCCTGCATGTCAGAATCCTTCCAGGACACCCTCATGATAGTCACACGCTTTTGTCTCTTGCCTGTCTTTCTGTCTCTCACACACGTCCACTCACCTTTGACATTCCGTGAGGTTTAGTCACTTTGGAGAAGATAGGGAGCCGTCACCCTAAAGCCTGTGCTCCCTGAGGGGTGCAACCCGGCCCTTGCCCAGGGCCCGCTCCTGTACACAGATGGGCCTGATGGCCTAGTCTTCTTCCTTCCCCCCAATTCCAGTAAATAAATTTCTTTCTTGTTACATAAGTAATTATAATCCAAATGTAATCACATAATAGACGTAGAAGGAGCAGCCAACCGGCCTCAGGGGAGTTGGCCAACTGGAAGGACAAGAATGAGGAAGATTTTGCCAGGCAGAGTACTGGAGTGTTCCGGAAGGTTGGGAGCGGGGGTCATTGATGTTGGGGTTCAGCCAGGAGGGCATGTGGGGAAAAGGACTTGTGAGTGAGAAGCCTGGAGGTCCCAAAGGGCATCGTTTGTCCCTGGCAGGGAGCTGGGGGGAACCTGGGGCACGGCCATTGTGTGGGCAGAGATGGGAGATGAGGCTACAGACTGAACGGGCTGCAAGACGTTAGTTACCAACCACATACTGTTGTTAGAGAATTTTACCGTGAGGCAGCCCGTCTGCTAAGGGCTTTACCTGCATTTCATCTGCAGAAACACCCTTTGAGATAGACATCTTTATCTTCGTTGTACACGTGATGAAAGTGTCAGTAGAACTTAGCTGGCCCCGAGGCATACCCCTGAGAACCTGGGCTTTTACTCACTCTGTTCCCCGATGTGGGACCGGCAATCTATTTAGCAACTACTTTAAAAGCCATTATGAATATACTGCTAATGTGTAAAACAAATGCAGTTAACACCAGGACAGAGCACATTTAATTTTTTCGTTTGACCCAGAGTCATTTCAAGGGACTGGCTTTTCAGCCGTCCTTTGGTGGAGAGCATGGCCTCATGTGCCTGGGGTTGGTATACAGGGTTTGGGGTTACGGCACTGAACAACATGGCTTCAGGACCTGTCCTTGATGGGTGATCCCTCTGCCTAAGTAATTTGGGGGCCTTCTTAAAATGTGGAGTCATCATCAGAAGAAAACACATGATTCCTGGAGGTGGGAAAGGAGTTTGTTCTGCTCATCCTAAATCCTTTGCCAACACAGTGATGATTCTTACTGATGACTGTTTTGGTTGGTGGTTTGATACTCTCGTGTTTTAATTAAAAAGTTTTTCTGTCAGTAGGTAGATTAGTAATAAGGATATTTGAATCACCTTGAAATTTCTGAAAACTCTGTTTTTTGGGACACACCAGACTTAATAAAGATTTTTGTTTTGTTGAGTTTCTACTTCTCCCTTTGAGCACTGTTAAGTGGCAGCATGGTTGTTATACTGTAGTTGGTTCTCTTTTTTCTGTATCCGTTGACCTCCCTTTTACTTTTTTTTAAGACTATATTTTTAAGTAACCTCTACACTGATGGGGGCTTGAACTCAAAACCATGAGATCAAGAGTTGCACACTCCACAAACTGACCCAGCCACAGGCACCCTTCTACTATTTTGTTCTGTGAACTGTTCCAGGATTTCTAACTCTTCTCTGCACTGACTGCAGCAAGGCGTGCTAGCATTTTCTGTTTGGAACCAAGCTACGCATGCAGTTCAGGAAATGTGGCAACCATGTAAGTGGTGGGAAAATTAGTTAGAGGATGTAACTTGGGCAATTTACTGAGCTTCAGTAGACCCCAGTTTCCTCATTTATAAACGAGGAGGTAGTTCTAAAGCTTATAGAAGAGGTCTCTAAGGATCCCTAAGTGAGGGCTATAGTTCATGTACTTCTTATGAAATTTCACTGCCGGTCCTTGGTTGTCTTTATAGTTAATAGGTTTTAACACTCCCATAAATTTAACTGTAATACCCATTTCCCCCATTTATAATTTATTAATAGCTTTAATGAATTGTGAATGACAGTTTAATTAGATCATCCATGTATAATTAGGACAACCATTTTTTTTTTTTCCTAAGAGGATGTATTTTTCATTTCTGAGCATGCAGCTTACCTCTAACCTGGGTAATTAAGCATTTTCTAAAATAGGAAAACCTTTTTTGTCTTCTGAATAAACATAAAGATCATTTTATACTTTCCTGAAAAGCCACATGAATAAAATATGGAGAGCAGTTTGGGTCTGGGTTTGGCATGTAATCATAGCCCAGACTAACATGACCTAAGGCAGGAAACTTAGTGCAGTGGTAACAGAGCAGCGTGGAATTTAAGAAAATCTGTTTTCTGTTTACTACTAATTTCCTGCTTTTTGTGTAAAGCAACATTGCAGTCACTTCATATCTGTTTTGAGTGCTGACTTTTCAGAGCTGGCAAGTAGATTTTCATTAGTGTTCTTATCTCTTTTGTGAAGGTGCCATATTAAACATGTAAAAGAAAATCAACCTTATCTCTGATGTGTGGCCTCCAATTAATAGCTGAGAAACCATTTGTATTTGGCTTTGCAGTGTGTTTTTTGTACTTCCATCTGAGTATGGGTGTGCCTGATATTCTGGGAATTGATAATACTTCAAACAAATAAGGAAGTCCCTCTGTGAAGACAGACTCAGAAGGAAGTGGAAAGCTGACAGACCTTTCTCTTCCCCCAGCTGCTTTGCTTAATTCTCTGTGCTGGGCCAAGACCCTTCGTGTTCTGCTATGGAACATCCCTTCCAGGCTGAAAGGCTCTCTCTCTCTTTCCCCATGTTGTCTGTTTATGTATGCCCTTCCAGAAACCAGGTTCATACTAGACTATTTAGATGTTGAATTATTCAGGTGTTCTTGTCACTGCAATCCTGAGGAGGTGATTATGGGATCACACCTATTCTAACGAAGCACCGTGTTACATTATGGGCATTGATTATTTGGTGGGGTGTCACACAGTTCCTCCTTCGGATAAGCTAAATCGGCATCAAGATAGCAGGCCAGTCTGTCCTTGTATTACAATAAGTGGCAATGGTTGGAGCAGTAATGTCTCAGCAATGGGCAAGGCTTAATATGAGAGCCCCATGAAGCGCCATCTACCTCCCAACATCTTTCCCAATGTCCTGAGTAGAGGAGGCCTTAGAGAATGGGTTTCTGAATGGTTAAGTTTAATGGCGGAAGGAAGAGGAATGGTTTGGTGTCTGAGCTAACGAGGGTTAGATGATGCAATGTAGCTTGATGACACATAGATGACTGGGTGCCTTGACAGAATGGTGACAACCTGCATCTTATACAAAGCTTTATAAAATAGCCTCTGTCAGTGATACATTCGGCTTCTGAATGAATTTGAAAAGAAGAGGAATGGAACCAGAATACCTTATACAACTGAAGATTTGTAAATCCTATTACAATAACTCTAAAATGCTGTTACTTATTTGGGATTATGAAAATAATATATGTTTGAGTGTGATGAGTTTAGAACAAACAGAAAAGAATAAGAAAATAAACCATGAGCACTGCCACCAAGCAGATATTATGTTGTTAGTATGTGTCGTTTCTCTATGCACCAGTAGATTTCAATCAGGTGTACTATACATACTGCCCGCTTTCTTGGTTAATAGATGATGACCATGTCCTCTGGCTATTAGCATTTTTTCTAAAGCATCCCTTTGATAGTAGTTGCCTAAAATGATGTGGGACAGTATTTTTTTTTAAAGATTTTATTTATTTATTCATGAGAGACAGAGAGAGAGGCAGAGACATAGGCAGAGGTAGAAGCAGGCTCCCTGCGGGGAGCCTGATGCAGGACTGGATCCCAGGACCCCAGGATCATGCCCTGAGCTAAAGGTAGATGCTCAATCACTGAGCCATCCAGGTGCCCCAGTGTGGGACAATCTTAAAATGAGACCATAGTCACTCGCATGACAAAGGTACTTGATTCCCGCCCCCCCCCTCCAATTTGCATTATGGGGAAACTGAGTTTTAGTTAATCGTAGACTTGTATGGCTGTAGGTGCTAGAAATTTACACCATGATAGAAATAGAAGGCACTTTTTAATTTATCTAGTCTACTGTCCTATTGAGTATATATGGGAATTATGGCCCATGTTATTATGTGACTGCTCAGAGTCAGACATTTTAATGCCGATAAAGGGACCTCATTCTTGGTATTCTTTGCTCCCCATCATAGCACACTTGACAACTATAATATGCTTTTCCTTTTCTCAAGACATATTGAACGTATTTCAGCGTATACTGTAGTTAACATCTCTGGGTTTCTTTTGTGGTTAGAGGTTGGCTTTAAAGTGATCTTGAGGTTCAAATTTGGCCCGTGAACCAAAACCCGTGAGGGGAGCCCTTTCTTTGGCTCTATAAGATTAGAATAATCTTTAAATCTGTGTTAGCCTGAGAGTTGGAGGTCGGAAATGGATTGTATAATGCTGAGTATCTGCTGTTTGAGGTCATTAGCCTTATGTGCTAATTGGAATGAGTGAAAATCTACAACTAATATTTTATTCATAGGTATTGTTCCTGTCCGTTAAAGAGTCCTCACTTTTAAAGCATTCTCAACTATTGTGCTAGATGCTTTACATGTCTTAATCAGCAACTACATGTATTCCTCCTCTGTCCTTGATAAACTTGAAGAGCCTGAAACCCAGATAGGTAAATTAACTTGCTCACAGTCACATAGCCAGTTGGTTAGTGATTGGGTCCAAGTGCAGTAGATTCTCGGGATTTGCTAAGACTGATTAAAATTTAATTTTATAATTGCTCACTAGATGTTTCCAAAATAGAAAAAAAATAACAACGCTTGTGTTTTCACAACCTAAATAAGCACAACTATTGGTAACATTTTGGTAAATTTCAATGTTTATTCCTGAAAATGTTGTATGAATGGGTTCTTTTTTGGCAAAAAAAACTGTTGATCAACCATTTTCTTTGAACCTCTCCTATATTCAGGGTCCTGAGATCACGAGCTCTTACTAACATACATAGTGGGGATTGATTCAATTCTTATTTTTTTGGTGACTTTCCCAGGAACTTGATTAGAAATGTCCTATTATTTTTCTCCTCCCTTGGTTAGAAAAGGGAATAATGAAATGAGGGTTATGGTTATGGTTTTAACCTAGCATGCCACTTCACCTTCTACTCTGTCTAGTCAACCTGTTTGTGTTCACATCATGATACACATAAAGCAGAGTGTTGAATCCCTGCAAAATGAAGAAAAACAACCCACCCCAAAGTACATGTTGTGGTAATGGCAGGCCATTTATGTATATGGTACTTGACCACCCTTTAAGATTTTCTTATGCATTTCTTCTCATTTTTATCCTTGCAAGGCTAGTTTTTGGGGGACATCCAAACAGGGCTCTATCTCACTTCTTCTTCCCCGGTAAAGACCAATGTTACCTCAGCTCTGTTACTGATTCTGTTACATCTGTGATGTAATGTCCTCTGGAAGGTGGAAGAATATAGTCTTTCCAGTTTCTTTATCTTTTTACAAAGGACACCTGTTCAGTTTGTTACATTGAGAAAACATAAGTTAGCAAAAAGAAAGAAAAGATTCTTCATCCCCCCACCCGGAGCTAATTACTTCCAGCAATTTATTGTAAATATTCCCACCTTACCTTTTTTCTATATAGATTTTTGTGTGTCTCTGTGTAAGTAGATTTAAAAGAACTGGCATGATATCTACGCATAGATTTGGAATGGCTTTTTCCCTTTCCATGTTTATTTATCTTGAATGTTTTTGTATATAATGTAACAGTATTTTTCATGGCTACATGATCTCATTTATTTGACCTCTCCCGGGATCCCTGGGTGGCGCAGCGGTTTAGCGCCTGCCTTTGGCCCAGGGCGCGATCCTGGAGACCCGGGATTGAATCCCACGTCGGGCTCCCGGTACATGGAGCCTGCTTCTCCCTCTGCCTGTGACTCTGCCTCTCTCTCTCTCTCTCTCTCTCTCTCTCTCTCTCTCTTGTCTATCATAAATAAACTAAAAAATAAAAAAAAATATTTGACCTCTCCCCTGTTGTTTCAAGTTTAAGTTTTAGTTTTTTTATGTTTTTAATCAATTATAAGATACGTATCTTATAGCAGGTATGTGTTTACAAAGTTCATAATTATTTCCCTGAGAAAAGTCCCTAAGAATGAAATCACTGGTGCAGGAGGCTGTGCAGCATTGAAAGAAGTGATAATTATTGCAGAATTTCCCCTGAGAAGCTGCTATTGTATTTTTTTTTTTTGTAGATATATGCAATGCCAGTTTTCCTCTAGATTTCTGAGTCCTGAATATGATCATTTAAAAACAATCTTTGCCAATTTAATTTATAAAATGACCTGATCTGTCATCCAGCCTGGAGTTAGTCTTCTCATTTTCTTTTGTTATCACCTAATAAGACAGTACTGAAAAAAACAAAACAAAAAAAACCCCGACAGGCACAGGCTATCCTGACCTTGTCTCTAGTGTAAGACGATGAAGGTCCCATGGCAGGGTGGGGGGCAGGGAGAATGTGTTTAGCTCTTGACTCTAATACACCCTGAGGACTCTTAATACATACCCTGAGGGATATTAGGACTGTGTGCTAGCTCTGATCCTCATTTTTATTCTGTGTCCTGTATTCTTTCCTTTTATAGCCTTTGTTCAGTCTTTTTCTTTTCTTTTTTTTAAGATTTTATGTATTCATGAGGGAGGCAGAGACACAGGCTGAGGGAGAAGCAGGCTCCCAGTGGGGAGCCCTATGCGGAACCCATCTCAGCACCCCAGGATCATGCCCTGAGCCAAAGGCAGATGCTCAACCACTGAGCCACCCAGGTGCCCCGCTCTTCAGTTTTTTAACTGCTTTGTTAAAATCCTCTTCCATTCCAGAACAAACCCCCAACCCCCTTTTTTAAGAGAGGAGGGAAGGGCAGAGGGAGAGAGAGCATCTTAAAACCCTGAGATCATGACCCCTAAGCTGAAATCAAGAGTCAGGTGCTTAACCAACTGAGCCACCCAGACACCCCTCCAGAGTACTTTTAATGGGACAGCCATTTATGTCCATTCACCTACGAGTAGCACAGTTTACACATACTGCCCCAACATAATTTTTAATAGTATCCCTTTCACTCTCAAGGGTTACTCATTTGGCATGATAAATTATGTGGTCACTGTGTCTTTAAGTATGCGGACATCATTTAGTATGTAAAATTGAGGTCATTCAACCAATTATTTCTTTGATTTGGTTAAAGAAAGTAATTAGCTTTGCCCCATGGTTTTGTGTTCTTAACATGCAAAAGAGGGTAATGGCCATGTTTTGAAGTGGCCAGCATATTATGATTATCAAATATTCTCTTTGTGCCATAATATTTTTGATTCTGAAGACTTACTAATTCTAGTGGGAAAAGATATTCACTTTGAAATTAGGTTGAAAGTAAAGTTCCTGAATCACTTTTTCCTCCCAATTGTCTGTAATGGCTCTAATCATTTGTGGTTTGAATTTTTAAATTTTACTTCTTTGCTTTCTCAGGGTGGTTTCAGTTCTTGGTTTCTGGGGATGAGTTGAGAGAGAAAAGGAGGATGTAATCTTTTGGAATTTCTTAGGCTTTATACTGTCCCAGTGTGGTAAAATTTACAAGACATTACAATGAGTAGTTTGGCACGTCAATTTGTTTTCAGACTTTTTAGCCAATTTGAGTAAAAACATAGACCTTTCAATAACATGACTGAAATCTCCAGGGGAGATTTGAAGAAGCACGTTCAGATCTTTGTGTTCATGATGCAGCATCACGGTTTTCTGATCAAACTGAGGATACATGGCATAGGCCTAGCAATCACATGTGTAAATAGAATTTGGAAATTTAATAATGGCCCAGTGAAGCTTCTCAGATGACCTACAGTGATTATGACTGTAGCCTTAAATATATTTAGCATTTCTCCAACCTTCTCACCTTTCATTCCTTAGGCTGCATTAGGAAGGCAGAGGGACACACCTCGTATTAGAGCAACAGGTGGAAGATGTGGCACTTAGGACACATTGGGCTCGATTTGCTCTTGTATCTCCCAGAGTAGCTGAGGCAGGATCTCACACTTGGATCTCCTCTAGGCTCTCCTTCCTCACATAGTCATTTGCCTGCAGAGGGAGAGTGGGCCATCTCAGTCCATCTTCCTGGTCCTCATTGCTCTTTCCACTGCATCAGAAGCATCAACCACTGTCTGGGATGCTTTTGTCCCCTGTCTTGAACATTCAGCTGTGCACACTTGGCATTATTTCTCTTCCAACCTGGCAGGATGATTTCTGGAACAACACCTCTAGCCTCTACATGCCCTGGACATGCATTTGCCAATGTAACACATCTAACATGCCCATCAGCCTCACCTTGAAGTGAGTTTTTCCTTCTGGGTCCTCATTTTTTTTTTTTTTTTAAGATTTTTCCTTCATTTTTTTTTTTTTTTAAGTTTTTTATTCATTCATTCATGAGAGACATAGAAAGAGACAGAGACATAGGCAGAGGGAGAAGCAGGCTCCTGCAATTCCAGGACCCTGGGATCATGACCTGAGCGAAAGGCAGATGCTCAACCACTGAGCCACCCAGGTGCCCCTGGATCCTCATTTGTGCTGTATGAGCCAGGGTGTCTTCTGTGACTCCTTTTCCCACCCCACCACGGACCAGAGCCACACCTACCTGTGCTAGCTTTTCAGTATTGTCCAAGTCCTTCCTTCTTGCCCATTTTTGCCTCACAAACTTAGGTTTGGACCTCCTGCTTGGACCTTTGTAGTAATTTGCTTTGGTCTCATTTCTTTGCCGAGCTTTTCGTCTGTGAAATCTGAACGGTCTCCTCATGTCATGCCTCTGTCTTCTTAATGGATTCCTGTGATAGAGTTCATACCTCCTCAGAAGTTTTCAACAGCTCCTCAAAAGCTTTTGAATCAAATCCAAAGTCTGTAGCATGTGTTAAGTGGGAAAAAGAACAAAGCAAGTACAACAAAGCCCAAATATAAATATATACTTTAAAGGTGAGGGAATGCGTTTAGCAACAAGCTTTTCTCAGTAGTCTGATACTTTGGCTAGTTAGATGCTTAGCAGCTCATTAAAGTTTCATTACCCAAGATGAAAACATTCTAGAATTTGTTGTGGTGATGCTTGCATGCAGCTGCAAACATACCTGAAAACCATTGAATTGTATACTCTGAGTAAATTTTGGGATATGTAAGTTATGTCTCAATAAAGCTGTTACTTAAAAAGTGCACTACCTGTAGTTTATACAATTCATATGGTACCTGTTACAGTATAATACAAGCAATCAGTAGTGACCTAATGACTTTAGGGATAATATTTATTAAGAAGAATTGCCAGATCAGGAGAAGTTTCCTCACCTATATTCCTAAACCCAAGTGCCTGGAATATCTAGAGCATTGTCATAGTTATTCCATTTAGTATATAGTGTGTTAACAGGCTTTTAAAAAAAAGTCATTGATGAGTATACTTAGGAAAACCATAGGTAGGCAACACAATAAGCAAGTAAGTCATTACTCTAGTGTCACCATCAGGCTAAAGCATTTGGTTGTTAAAGCAGGTGCGCCCCTCCCCCCCTCACCGTGCGTGCGTGTGTGTGTGTGTGTGTGTGTGTGTGTGTGTGTGTGTGTGTGTGTGTTGGGAGCAGGAGGGATGTTTGCAAATGCCTGAAAATATCAAAATATCACTCCACTTAGCAAGGCCTAGTGATTCAGTATTTCCTTTAAAAAATAAATTGTTCTATTTTGCGTTTAGTTGATCTAGTTTCTGCCAACTTCTCCATCAGTTCAAGTAAGTAAGCACTGCCTAGGTGATGCAAGCTTTCATTAGATGCCTTAGTGACTTTCCTATGTTTTCTGTGATGAAATATTTCAGGGAAAAGGTTGCCTGTAAAATGGTTGGTTTCTGGTTGTTTGGATGTTCCTCAAATTACTATTATTACATAGCCTCAAATGTTATTATTAATGTATTATTAGGTCAGTTTGTGAAAAGTCACATCTGAATGTATACAATTGGACAGTATTTTTTGGGTCCTGTGGCCTAGAACCAAGACTCATTCTGAGAGCCAAACATTATTTTGGAGTCTGGGTCTCTTCCCCTTTAAGTGTGGGATCCCCCCATCCCCCTCCAACAGTTCTGTGGATTGTGAACTAAGAGCAGAGGCTCAATTTAAATTATAAGAGGGTAATTAGTTTCCCTTCCTTTTTTTTTCTGTCAAATGGTAGCCAGTTATCATATGTGTAAGTCTTACTAAACACTAATAAAGTGCACCAATGTGCTTTTTCCTAGTTTTACTTCCTCAAGAAGCAAATCTAGTTTTAAGATGGTCCTTTCTAATTTTTTGCCCAATGCCTGTATGTTTGTAGGTATGATCCTTCTGAGAAAGGGGTGCTATATTCTCTTCCCAGGGAAAGGCAGGTTTCCAAGTGCAGCTTTCTTGTGAATAAGGAAACAAGCACTTCTTATTTGTTGGAGACTGAGGTTGACCATTCTATTTCAGAAAAACCCAGCTGGGGTCAACGCGGAAGGGAGAGCCCTGCTCTGTTACCATGCTCTCCCATGTCTGTTACTGTTCCTGGCCTGAACACTCGGAAACATGTGGCTATTAGGCCAAATAAATTATAGACTGAAATTTAAATTAATGAAACAAACCACAGGGCAACTCGTTAGTGATGATTTCTGGGGAAACTTGTCCTGACATCCCTCACTGGTGCCAGATGCTGTCCCTCTCACTTTGGGCAGCGCACATGGATGCCCCACATTCATCACCGGATTGCGTTGGAATAATTCAAATCTGAAAGAGCAGGGGCAGATGTCTGTATCCTCAAAATTCCCTGAGCACCAAATGGAAAGGAGCTGTTTCCTTTCTCCAGTGGTTAATATTTCAACCTTAAAAAAAAAAAAAAAAGCTGAATCTTAAGAATTATTTTTTTGTTTCTAGGGGAAGTGAGAACCTAAGTGATTTCTTAATGCATCTCTTGAATGGGAGAATTGGGGTGACCTCCCAGATTAGCTATTTGGAAATGATTACTTATTTTAGGAGTCCTTGTTGGGCAGTTCTCATGCTAATTATGACACCTCCAACAGGTACTGTTGTTTTTGATTAATATCAACATTTCCCCCAAAGAGAGAATTTTTTAAAATGTGAACAATGCATAGCTTTGGTTTGCTTGCTTGTGTGTGTGTGTGTGTGTGTGTGTGTGTGTGTGTTTTAACTGTGTTCTTTCTCTTCCTTGGAAAAAAAAAGGGAAACATTTCTCTCCGTTTAGTTTTTGTTTTAATTAAATTTCAGATGCTACAGGAACAGTTGACTCCCCAAAATCCCTACTAGCTCGGTAATGACTCCCCACAAGCAGATTCACTAACTCTTGTTTTCCATAAAACATTCTCTCCTGAAGATCCTTTCATACTTTCAGGCTGACTAGGTGGACTTGGAACATAGACAAGTCCTTAGTATTCCTGGTGTCATTCTTTGAAATATTGGGATGATATTAACTTAGAAGCATGCAGCGCTCTGCAGTCTGAATAGCTGTGCATTTCGAGAGGCCGCCAGACCTTCGCTGCCCTTAATTGGAGCACTGCTTTCTCCCTCTAGCACCTTAATTCCCCTACCTCAAATGATAATTATTTTTAGAGGCTCCAAGTGAAGAGCCACATGAGCAAAAGAAAAAAATCTTGACATTAACCTTGAAAGAAGACTACTACCGTTTGTAGTCAACTCGTTTGAATTAATATTTGAATACACAGTAAATAATAGGTCAGGTTTTTTCCTGCCCCTCAAGAAATCTAATGGATTTTTTTTTTTTAAAGCTGTACCACATACAGAAAAGAAAACGAATCATAAAATCTGAAAGCTGCAGGGAACCTTTGAGGTCATCTTGGCCACTTCCCTTGTCGTCAGCTCTCAGAGGCCAAGTAACCATGTATCGATCACTGTCCTTGGTGTCCCTGGCGAATCCGGTTCCGGATGGCCCCTGACTTCCACTGACGCTCTTTCCCCCAGGCCACTCACTTGCCTGTAAATTATCTCCTGATGGGTATGACATAAGGAAGAAAGTGGCATTTCACATCTGTCCTGGGCCTGTTCCTCGTCTATAGATTTAATTCGTTGTTTTCCTGGATGGAAGGCCACACGAGCCACTCTGTCCTGCAGCCCTTGGAGTGCTTTCCAGGTGCCTTTATCATTTTCCACTCAGCACATTTGAAAGAATGCAGTTCATGATTGTGTCTAACCCTAAAAACCTGGATGCCTTACCTTTGTGTTTTTTGTTGACTAAAATAATTGGTAAAAATCTGTGGGTGGCTATTTATTCCTGGGGTTCCTACCTCTTAAAATATTATTATTATGACTTGACACTTTCATGATATCTTCATGTATTCCAAATAATGTTCAATGATGTCCCAGTGTTCCCTAGAGAAATACCTGTGTAGCAGCGTTGCCACTTGATAAATAAATAGGGGTGTCTGTGTATGTAACTTAGAGGCTAGAAAGCTTCCTATCTTTTTATATAAGGAACTTGCTCATAGGAAATGAAATTATAACCCTGGTTTTGCAGTCTGCTCTGACTCATCCATTAGCGTGAGGACCTCAGTCATGGCTGCGTCTTTGCCTTGGTTGGAGACCCAGGGAATGTAGGACACAAATTGCATCTTTTTCCTGGGTATCCTCCACATTAGTGCAGTGGACGTTTTTTTGTGTGTGTGTAGGTATACACAAAGTGATTCTGTTGGCATGAATAGGCACTACAGACTGCATGTGCCTCTCTCTACCCAAACTTTTTCCTATTCAGGCCTCTCTAACTAAGAATCTAGAACCTCTGTCCATCTAGGTCACCCAAGCCCCAAATCTAGGGGTCATCTCTATTTATTCTGCTCTCCCTCCTACACATGTCTCATCTATATCCATCCAGACTAGACAAGGTAATCATTCCTCTTCTCTCCATCACAACTCCTGCCTTTATCTTTTGCTTGGGTTCCTGAAACACCCCCTGGCTTACCCATATAGTCCATTCTTGACTTAGCATTGATCAAACCACATCACTTTCCTAGTTAAAATTCTCCGAAGCTGTCCAGTACACTTCAAATAAATTCCAGACTTATTTCCTGGAATGCAGTACCCTGTGTGATTACCCTCTGTCTCCGTAGCCAGCAGAGCCAGCCTCTGTCATACCTTCTATTTCTTCCTGCCCAGTTGCTGTGCCTCGGTGATGCCGGCCCTTCTAGTTGTCCCCACAATGTGCCGGCCAAGCCTTGACCTCTGTGTCGGCTGGTTCACTGCTTGGAATGCTGTTTCTTTCCACTTTTCTTGTGGCTAAATCCTGGATATTCAGATATCTGCTTAAATGCACCTTCTTAGAAAGGCTTTCCAGCTTCCCCAATTAAAGTGGCTGCTAGGTCATTCTGTATTTCATTATCCTTTAATTCTTTAATGCAGAGCTCCATCTCCATTTGATATCTTATTTGCTCATCTGTGTACCTGTATGTCATCTGCCACTCACACTTGAATGGTGCCTGTATAAAAGCAGGCACTCTGCCCTGTGTCCTCGATGCCTAGAATAATATCTGGTATGAAGTGTACATACAATAAAATTATGAACCATCCATGCCCAAAATGTGCATAGACTACGACTTTAGATAGTGAGATACTGGGGATGATTATCTCAGTTGTTTTGAAGAATAGAAAATTAAAATCATGTCTGAAAATAGGGTAGGGTGAGTAAGGTAGTTGCTTTGGATATAGAATTTAAGGAAGCATCTCAAGTGTCAGTATGGCACAGAACATATTACTGTTACTGATCCTGTCTTTAAAAATGTATACTTAAAATTTTTTTTGTTTACTTTGTTCACCATGGGCTTTTGGCATTAATTTTGATTTTGAAAAAATACTGCATTGCAATATTATTTTTCTTGATTTCTCACTTTTTGCCTCTCCCCATCTAGCCCTGGATCAGACTATTCTTTCATTTTTCCACTGGATTTTTGCGTTATAAATTAGTTCTAGTGTTTGTTGAGTACTCACTACGTACCAGTCACTGTTAGATTTCCTCACCGAAAATTCACAGCAGCGCTGTAAAGTAGGCAGTGGTACTTCAGTGGAGGATTAAGTTTGAGAGGCCAGGTAACTTACCAGGTCACAGAGCTACAGAGAGTTGGAACAGGATAGACAGCACATGCAGAATATGCCATATGGGTAGAAATAGACTCGAAAAGTGGAAGAAAGATTAAGACCTTTAACATCCTGGCATATTTACTCCACTGTTCTTGAGAGGCCTTTTAAATAAATGCAGAATCTAAGGCTTAGAGAGGAAAGACTGGTGGGCTAGTTGGGTGGAGAAGGGAAGAAGAGTGAATTCAAGGAATGTGTCAATGAGATGCTTGAAGTGACTCACTATATTCTGTGTGTTTTTTGGATTGTCTTTGAGAATACATTAGAGCACATGAGAAAACTCACCTGTTTGGATCAAATACTTGATTTTATTGAGAAGTACTCCTGTGACAATGTAACTTTAAAGTGTTGAATCATTTTAGGGAAAGGTTTTTGAGTTATTTATAAAAAAAATCATTGCATACCACATATCAGAATAAAATAAAGATGGATTAGTTAAGTGTGGACACAAAACTGTAAAAGCCAAAATAAATATATATGTTTGGAATCTTTAAAAAATGTAAACCTATTAAATCACAGAGGAAACCAGATGAATTAACTAAGTACAGATTTTTTTTTAAGATTTTATTTATTTATTCATGATAGAGAGAGAGGGAGAGAGAGAGAGAGAGAGAGAGAGAGAGAGAGAGGAGAGCAGAAACAGGCTCCATGCAGGGAGCCTGACACGGGTCTTGATCCTGGGACTCCAGAACATGCTCTGGGCCAAAGGCAGGCGCCAAACTGCTGAGCCACCCAGGGATCCCCCTAAGTACAGATTTTAAGTTGATATATCAGATTTTTGTCATCAAATGAGGAGAAAAGGACAGATTGAGGAAATATTTGTAACCAAAGTTTAATTTTGTTTTAAAAACTAAATTGTTCTGAGAAATCCAAAAACAAACAAACAAAAAGCAGGTCCTCAAAAGAAAAGGCAAATTCATAGAAGGGACCCAAATGACAAAGTATGAAACAATTTCTCATAAGAAAAGATATAAATTAAGATAAAGATTTAATTTAGTTTCCAAAATTGTGACTATTAAAAGAAAGTGGTGTTGGTAAATGAAAATTGAAGAGGGGTCTAATGGACATACCAACTGGTCTAACTGTCCAGGGGACATAAAACTATCAGGCAACTCTGTCACCCAACTGCATTTCTATGATGTTCTCCTAAGGAAGTAGAGGTTCAGGCAAAGATATTTCTTCAGGGATGTTTATCACAATGTTATTTATAAAAATGAAAAATTAGAAATACTCCAAATGTGTTACAACAGGGGAGTTGTTAAGTTATCACATCTTTATGATGGCCTTTCAGACAACTATTAATAGCTATTTCTGAAGAATAATTAGTGTCTTGGAATGATTATCATAGTATTTTACATGAAAAACAACAATATGGTATTATTCTAGGTTTACTTTAGAACAAGGACAGAAAAAATACATTTGTTTAGAAAAGGAGACTGAAAATAGATATACCAAAATGTTCAAATTTCAGCAGCACTGGAAAACCTTCTGGTTTTCTGAATTTTCTTTAGCAAATATTTATGACTTTTATAAATATGGAAAACAGTATTTTATGAAAAGAAAGCTCATGAGGACAGAAGATTGAGATCCCTGGACAGATGAGATCTCTGTAGGTTCTAGTTTATTTCCTTCTATTTAGTTTTCAACCAGAAGAATCCTGGAGCGAGTCACTTCCCCTTCTTTGCAAATGGAGTGAGCTCACAGCTTCTCAGACTTTTCCTCTGAACACACTCAGAGGCAGAAGAGCACAAGCATGTGCTCCTGGAGGAGAAAAGGATGTGGCTGGTAATCTCAAAGTAACCTTCTGGGGGCGCAAGCTGGCTTAGTCCATGGAGCATGTGCGAGACTCTTGAAGTTGGAGTTGTGAGTTCAAGTCCCATGTTGGGTATAGAGTTTGCTTTAAAAAAAGAAAAATAAAAGTAAACACACAAAAAAGTAGCCTCCTGAACATGTTAGTATGAAAATTCACGTAACCTTCCTGTTCATCTCCAAACTATACGGTTGTTATTTTTAAAAATTTTTAAAAACTGATTTTAAAAAATAATAATAAAATTAAATTAAATGAAAAAATACTGAGATATAATTTATATACCATGAAATCCACTGTTTAAAAGTATATGTTCTAATGGTTTTTACTATACTCAGAAGCTTGTGCAACCAACCAATGTTAGTTTTTAATACACAGATGTTTATCAGGGGTGCTCTGGGGTAAAATTGACTCGCTAAGAAATTATACCTTCTGAGTAACCTTGATGGCACCGTAGGCCCTTTCCTGGCAGGATTTTACCACTTTGAGAGGCCCAGGACTAGATGAAATTCCAAGTAATTTTCAGCAAATGGCATTTTTGGTGTATTTTGCCTGTGTTTCCTTTAAAACCAACTTACCTGGGTGAGTTATTATTAATAGTCCTGGTTACCACTAATTTACCCATCTGTTCAGTTTCCATTCACAGTGGTTGAATACCCAGCTCATTTCTGTGCTATATTTTTAAAACTACTTCCTGCCAGACCCTGCTGGGGATAAAGAGTGAAGTCATTCCCCACTCTTGGCCTCAAAGGACAGTCTTTTAAGGAGAAGGAGTTATGGTGACTTTGGTATTAGAACTGTTTCGTTTAAAGTGTGGGTTCCTAATATAAGTGGAGGAAAATGTGCAGAAGACAGAATGCACATATCTTAGTGTAGATAGCCTGAGATGTGGACAACACATGGATTGCATTTTGATTCACTGCATTTAAATCACTTTTATCTCAGTGTCATTAATTCTTTGCAGGTGTATCTTGATGATGTGCTTGTGGGTAGAAAATTCTTCCCTGAAATTTCTGGTTCTACTTTATACAAGATTATGTGGAAGTAGTCCAAGTTTAGCTTTGGTGGTGCTGAGATTCCATATTTTAGACTCTCGGCCTAAACCAGCAGGCCTTATTAAGTACAGTTACTTGAGTTATAATTGAGCTCCATGAGACTTGGGTTTGTTCTTAGCTAGCCTCTCTCTCTCTCTGGGTGCTGGCCAATCAAGAGGGCAGGGCATTTGGCCTGAGCCTTCACATTAATTAAAGGCTTCAGATGTAGATTTCTGATGGTTTGACAATATCTCCAAATACAGTCATGAAAGGCACTGGCAGGACAAAACGAATATATTCATTGTACAACTTTAAATACCACAGTTTTTATCTTAGTTTTGGCATTTCTTCTTTTTCCTGGGAGCCTAAAAAAAGTGGCAGTGGTGTGGGTCTCCCTTGGCCTGTAAGAGGCCCTGAGAAGGCATGTTTCTTCCTTTTTTTCCATGATGAAAGGAACCGAGCATGCAGATCCTTCAAGTTCCCAATAGTTTAGCATTCGCTAAACTATTTTCCGGGGCCATTGTATGGCAGTCGTCAGGGACACTCCTGCCTTTCCGAGCAGTACGGTAGTAACTGACATTTTGAGGGCACTGAGCAATTCTTGTGTGTTCGTGGATTGTGCTTTGCAGCTCTTTTGATAGAAGTATAATCCAAGAAGCCAATTTACGTGTGAGAGAAGGAACCAGTGAATCTACGATTGCTTTCAGCAACAAATGATAATCCATTGCCATTAGGAAGTTAATGTATTACTGGATTTGGAACTGCTATTTCAGGAGGCTGGGGGACATGGGATAAGAACTACTGTCCTGCCTTTAGAGATTACTTGGACAGAACTGTTTACAGGTTTCATTGTGAAAATGGGCAGGATAATCAGTGTCATCATATAGATGCTTAGTATGAGTAGGATACAGAGAGTAAATATGGATTTGTGGCAGAAGCTGCGTGTGGAAATCCTCGTGTTGAAAAGATCTTGTAAAATCCTAAAATGGAAGCATCAGATTGTTGTATGTGAGATGGTGTATACATCTGATATGCTGTATTCTGGCAGCTTACAAAGTGATACCCTCTACAATGGGATGTTAAATTCCTATTTGATTTTGTTCTGACAGACATGTGAAGTGGGGATTGCTTTTTGTGCTTTTTCCTGATCTGATGGGTAGGGAAGAAAAAACTAAATACCCCTTAAAGCCAATTATGCATGCTGGATGGTGTGCCCCCTAGCCTCCTACCGCTTTTTTAAGATTTTAATTTTAAGTAATCTCTACACCCAATGTGCGGCTCGAACTTACAACGCAGTATAAAGAGTCGCTTGCTATACTGACTGAGCCAGCCAGGCACCCTATGTGTGCCCCGTTTAATATAAGCATGATTCTTACACAGTCTCATTTCTGGGTGTTCTGGTGAGCTAGAATAAGGGAAGGGAGAGTACCTACCCAGAGGTAAAACAGCTTTTCTGGGGCAAATTTTTAGCCATATTTATAGAGAGCATTTAAAGAGAAAAAGCACTATCATGGCGTACATGCCCTTATGTGTGTTTTTTTTTTCCTTATGTGTGTTGATGTGCTTGTTGAAGTTATTAAATGACTCGATTGAAGATATATTCAAATTAGCAAAAATGAGAGTGTCTCCCGCCCTGCTTTCATGTGAGTGCTTGCTGCTAGATCATATCAGTGGCTTTGGAAACAATAGATGGGTATTTCTTGAGCTAGGTCAAGAGTTACTTATGCCTTGTGCTGTGAAGAGAAATTAGCCATCGCTGGATTCACAGAGAATCTACTAGCAGAAAAGTCTGCTTTCTCTCATCAGATATAAAGAATTGTGAAGTCTCTTGGGCTTTTCATGTGGCCTTAGGAAACAACACCATTTTATTGAATTTGAGAACAGCTGTGTTTTTTTTTTTTTTCAGTTGGACCAAATATTTCTTTTCATATTCATCATGAGTAGATTGTTAAAATGTCCATTTCAAATCCTGAGAATGTTGTATAAGTCTATAAAAATAGGAGAACAGCATGATATTTGGCTTACACATTTGTCTCCATGATAGAACTCTACAAACAAAGAAGCTGAAGTTTTTGCTGGGTTGTGAGGTTTCAGTCCATATACTTTTCTTTCTTTCTTTCTTTCTTTCTTTCTTTCTTTCTTTCTTTCTTTCTTTCTTTCTTCTTTCTTTCTTTCTCTTTCTTTCTTTCTTTCTTTCTTTCTTTCTTTCTGTGTGGCTAAATCCATCATTAGTAAGGAATAATATGTCAGTTGACTTTTCTATATATGGTGTTTGAAATCACGCAGACTTTCTCTTACATGAAGCTCTGCCTTCTCACTCTGGGTTTGGTGCATTTATATAGTAACAGCAAAGGGTGAGCATTGAGTTCATGGGTGAAATTTATCTGGGAAGGATGGTGAGTCCATTAGAAGATGGCATAGAGATTCAAAATGGGTCCCATTAATTGAAGGAGTATTCAGAAATTCGAAATTATATTAAGTGAATAAAAGTTGGGTGAAGTCAAAGCCATGGTAAGATACTTTTAGCCAGTGGGCATTAGAAGCTAATTACCCCTTAGGGTAATTAGAGCAGTCGTGACTAAGAAAATAGTGACAAACCCACTCTGGGTAGCTGAGAGCTGGGCTGGGCCTTTGTTATTGGCCATGGCATCTTAGCTTGAGGTCTCACCCCTCCACAGCTTTTTCTCTTATGTGAAATGAGGATACAGACATCCATCTCACAGATTTTTGAAAGGATGAAATGAATATGAATATTTCAAAGTTCTTGGCAAAGTATAAAGGGTAGAACACAGATTTCTTTGGATTTTCTTTATAAGAGGGGGGATATTCAGGAGGTGGAGACTGTGGTTTCCCCTGTCTGTATTGGAGACTGGTCTTGGAGAGGGTGTTTGCTGGGGGGGAGACATGTGCACATTCTGGGGACAGGTGGCTAGTACTGTATTTGTTAGGACTTTGGGGGAGACTCGGGCTCTGTCATTTCTTCATCACAGTTGGCCTCCAGGAGAGTGTTAGAAGAGTGAATTAGTGACCAGCAAGCTCTTTACAGACTGGAGAGGACCTCATGAGTGAGGTTTCTAGAGAAAGGGTCATTCTTCCTCTTACTGAGGTTCCCCTATTGTCCTTATGGCATCTGTACCAGTCAGGGTCCCAGCAGGAAACCTGCGGATACTCCAGTTGGGCGGCTGAGGGCAATTCTAGAAGGGAACTCTGTCCCTAGGGGCTGGCAGTAGCCCCTGAAACTGAGAACAGTCACGGGAACCCAGAAAGGTAGCTGTCTGGGGGCAGGACAGCCAGCAATAGCTGTGGCCTTTGAAGGGGACGTGGTGTATCTGGTGCCCTTGCAGGGAGCGAGCTGTGTGAAAATTTCCCCTTCCTCATTTCCCTGCTCTGTGGTCTCCTCCTAGTGTCTTCTGTGTGCTAAACCCAGGAAAAAAACAGAGGGCAAGGGGGCTGTGGATGTGCTGTCCTTATGGTTCAGTCTCCTAGGGCACGGAATAAGCAAGAAAACTGAGTGGAAAAAAAAAAAAGGGCAGCCCTGGTGGCGCAGCGGTTTAGTGCCGCCTGCAGCCCAGGGCCTGATCCTGGAGACCCTGGATGGAGTCCCACATCAGGCTCTCTGCATGGAGCCTGCTTCTCCCTCTGCCTGTGTCTCTGCCTCTCTCTCTATCTCTCTGCATCTCTATGAATAAATAAATAAAATCTTAAAAAAAAAAAAAGAAAATGGAGAGAAAGGTTCTCAGGGTGCGTCTCGGGCAATAGGGAGCATGTCTTACTTTGGAGTTGATTTTTTTTTGGATTCTTTTTTCTTTTACCTTTATTTGCCCCCATTCATTCATTGGTCCTGCATTTTCTGCCTCTGGACTCTTCATTAGTGCGATACCCCCAGGACTTGATCCAAAGAGGTACCAAGCACTGACTGCTCATCCTGGTGAGACTTAAGTGAAACACAAGCCAGTGTAGTTTGTTTGTCTGCTCTTTTCTTATTTTTGTTTTATGTTTCATACTCACCCAAATGAGCATATAAAAGCTGCTTTGATAGCCAGGAGGAAGAGACCCTATCGCCTGATTCTCTTTCCTTTTCTTCTCGTTCCATTAACCTCATGTATTAAGATTTCTTCTTGTTTTAGTTGTGGAAAGAACTAGCAGGGATTCTGATTTGATGATTCTGTCACTGATTGGGCCCTGAGAGCAAGCCACTGCCCCTGGGATAGGGATAATAAGCAAAGAAGCAATCTGGATTTTTTTTCCCTACGTACTTTGACTTGCTTGGGAGACTAAGGATACCTATTGTTTTCTATAAATTGTTGATAAGCCAGGAGAAACAATTACATAGCCTTATTTCTACCAGCAGTGCCACTTTTTAAATATTTTGGGGTTTTCTCTCCCCTATAGTCATTATTCATGGTGGGGATCATAAAATAGTCATTTAAAAACTCTTGGAATGAATAAAAAAACAAAAAAAAAAACTCTTGGAATGAAAGCTTGTTAAAATGGGTTGATGGCATTCACATTGCAGTGTTAACTTTATAGATCAAACACTCCAGATCACTTATTAAAAGTCATATGAAAATGATAAAGGGGGTGCTGACCCAGGAGCTCAGAGCTAGAAATCATTTTGCACTGTAACTGGGCGAGGCTTCTGTGTTTACCCGCACATCTGTAGTCATTTAAGTGATTGCTTCTGTGAAAACCTTAACACTTACTTGAATGTTTTGTGATTGTTTATAAAGATGAAAATGAAATCCAACCTGCAGAAAGACAAAATGAAATGAGGACAGATGCGGTATTCCTACTTTTTAGTTTTTCTGTTTTGTTTTGTTTTTTGTTTTTAAAAGCACCTCGTAAGTCAGGAATGGCAATAAGGACATGCTAGCCATCCAGTGTTTCAATTATTTTATTCTTCCATATTTAATTCCTAAATAGGAGCTTTTAGTGTTTTTCTACACTTCCAGGGGAAGACAGAGATAGTTATTGTTTTGGAAATCTCAGGGAAGCTTAAAAGTGAATAAGAAGTATTCAGAAATGAAGTGACATACAGAAGAAGCCACCTACATTTGGAAAAATGAAGTTTTTAACATTAGTAGTTTTAGATTCGTGTGGAAGATACTTCTTTCCACATAGTTTCTGTCATTCAGCGATAGGATCTCTCATCTTTCTGTCTTGTCTTTCTCCCTGGGTCATTGGTAGCTTTGTTAGGGATTGCCCTCAGGCATATGTTAGGGGCGTTGGAAAGGGGGGAAAATAAGAGCATGGAGGAGAAAAATCCAGTAACAGTAAATTTTTATATCATGCTATTAGTCAAGAAGGGACGGAGGGAAGGAGAGCCACTGTGACTTCTCTGAGTTAGGCGATTCCTTGAAATAACTCAGGCACATACAGTTGATGCTTCCTATCTAGGAAATTCCTGATTCTTATCTGGATACTATGCTCTACATATATATGTGCATGTGTGTATGTATATATACACAAATACACACCATTTTAAAGTGAAAGGGAATGTCTAGAAATTCCGAGGCATTTTTCTCTTACTGCTCTCTGAACAGCATTTTTGTCAGTGCATTGTCATTTCCAGATCCAAACCCTGCCTCCTGGAGGTCTTTCAGATATTCTCCAAGGAGGAGAGCTTTATCAAGTGTTGATTCTCTTCAAAAGATGACGATTTCCTTGTGTTTTTTGTTAAGATACATGGTTACAAATCACTATCCAAATTCCATGCTGAGTGGCTTTCCAAAGAGGTGACAAGTTGTTTTTTTGTTATGTTTTATTATGTTTTTGTTTTGTTTTGTTTTGTTTTTTAAAGCTCATGGGCCTCTGAAATGGGTTCTTACCCTCCAGTTTTGCTGAGCGTTCTGTGCAGGTGGCATCTCCACCCCTAGTGGCACCACTGTCCTGTGTGGCTCCCCCAGGGGGTCTGCACCGGGATGCTACCTGTCTAAGCCGCCGTGTCCAGTTTAGCTGTCTGGGAGACTGAGAGAAGGTGTCACGGTCTGATGACATCTTTTGCTGTTGTCCATCTTGCAGGGACGGGAGAGAGTGGCAAGAGTACGTTTATCAAGCAGATGAGAATCATCCATGGGTCGGGCTACTCTGATGAAGACAAAAGGGGCTTCACCAAGCTGGTGTATCAGAACATCTTCACGGCCATGCAGGCTATGATCAGAGCCATGGACACGCTCAAGATCCCCTACAAGTACGAGCACAATAAGGTAGGCGGGGCTCCTCCTAGGTCGGCTACTCCCTTCACACGTTGGGGCTGCACAGTGGGTTTCTGAAGCACACATTTTTCATCTCAGGATGAGAGTGGGACATTTGATGGTTCGATATGTGCTTTATAGTTTTTTTCTTTTTTTCTGAAATCTTTAAAGTCACGTCTAAGCACAATTAGAATTGTGTTCTTAGTGATATCAGTGGAAGACATATTTGGATGTCTGATGATAAATATATGGAGGTTTAAAATTTCCGGGGTGCCGCATTCCATTAAGAAGACAGGTTGGAAATTCAGGACAAATTGACCAAGGTGAGGGAATTCAGAGAAAAGGCAGTGGCCTCCCTTCTTCAACCTCCCACTCTTTCTGCTTCCTTGGGGGGGGGGGTGGAGAACAAAAACAGCTTAAGAGCATTCTGTCCAGTTTAATTTTGGATTTCGTGACTTCCTTTCAGTAGTACCACAGGCTTAATTTTATTTCAAAATAGGTCCATCTGTCACTTCCAATAACCTTTCAAACATGTTTCCCTGCCGTTGTGTTACAGTAATGCAAACTTCTAAAATCACTTGAGAAAGGGTGAGGAGGAAAACAAAATCTAAATTTTCTCAGGGCCGGTAGGTGTTGATGTTACAGTAAGCTGGTAAAACCTCACTTTTTGTTGACAGAACATTGCATTTGCACCTACATTTGTTCGAGGGCCTTCCATCAGGACTTCCAGTCTCTCTGTTCTCTTGATAATCTACTCTTAAAAATGTTTCCGTCTACCAGGTCAATATGTGACAGCAAGAAGCTGGCATGCCCACTGTGACTCATAATCTGAGATGTATCTCAAAGTGAATCATAGGTAAAATAAAGCAATGCTGTGTATCTCCACTTCTCTTACCATCTAGAAGCTTCTGAGTGTACAGATCACTTTATTTTTTTTTTTGACAAATCTGTTTTATTTATTTATTTATTTATTTATTTATTTATTTATTTATTTATTTTTTTTATTTATGATAGTCACAGAGAGAGAGAGAGAGAGGCAGAGACACAGGCAGAGGGAGAAGCAGGCTCCATGCACCGGGAGCCTGATGTGGGATTTGATCCCGGGTCTCCAGGATCGCGCCCTGGGCCAAAGGCAGGCGCTAAACCGCTGCGCCACCCAGGGATCCCTACAGATCACTTTAAAATCAGGCAGTTAGGGATCCCTGGATGGCGCAGCGGTTTGGCGCCTGCCTTTGGCCCAGAGCGCGATCCTGGAGACCCGGGACCGAATCCCATGTCAGGCTCCCGGTGCATGAAGCCTGCTTCTCCCTCTGCCTGTGTCTCTGCCTCTCTCTCTCTCTCTTTCTGTATGACTATCGTAAATAAATAAAAAAAAAAATTAAAAAAAATAATAAAATCAGGCAGTTATTTTTCTTGGATGTTTCCTTGAAATCGACTGGCTGTTTCTTATCTAACTGATATTCTGGCACTTAGTTTTCCAATGGTGACAGGAGAGTGTCTCCACAAACAGCAGATAGACCCTCCACAAAGGATCTTTCCTGTTTCTACCCTCAAGAGTAAAAACGATGTAGGCAGGTTTATGAGCCTGGGAACGTGGTGCCTGAGCCAGATGAGGCTGCCTGGATATCTAACCAGTCTAAATTTAGAAGGATCAGGGTTGTCCCCCACCGAGAAATTTCAGTGTAATGAGTTTCTGAAATAGTGACACACTTGTTTCATTGCAGTTGTGAGAAAATTCTCTGAAAGGAATTGTGCCTTAATGCTGGCGACTTGGATTCTCACTGAGTTAACCACATACGTGGTATGATATACATACAGCTGACCCTTGAACAACATGGGAATTAGAGGTCCCAACCCCCTGTGCAGGCAAAAATGCACATACAACTTTTGACTATTCCAAGACTTAACTAATAGCCTACTGTTGACCAAAAGCCTTACCAGGAATATAAACAGTTGATTCATACATATTTTGTGTGTTATATTTATTATATACTGTATTGTTACAAAACAAGCTGGAGAAAAGAAAATGTTATTAAGGAAATCCTAAGGAAGAGAAAATACATTTACAATACTGTACTGTGTGTATCCAAATAATCCACCTATAAGTGCACCTAGGGTCCAAACCCATCTTTTTCAAGTGTCAGCTGTGTGTGTGTGTTTATATATATATATATATATAAACATATTGCCAGTTGACCCCTTATAATATAATGCAGTTTCCCTTAATGACGCACAAAAATCATCTTTCTTGGATGTTCCAGAAGAATACTTCAGGATCTTGCTTTTCATGGGAGGCCCATTTATTGTACTATCATGTAGATATGGAAGATGGAGTGGAACTCCATTCACGTAACACAGTGAAGAATATTTAACAACATGTGTTACTTGAACTCTTTGTAGCAATTCTAATTAAGTAGACTTTATTGTGGTGAATACCATTCAGTTAAAAATCATCGTAAAAAGTGATAATACAGTTTTTCTCAGATATTATAATTACCCTGTGGAGTCTTCCCTCATCTCTTGGATTTCTTAATACACTGCCTAATATAGTGACGTGAGCGTATGCGAGCCTCTGAATTTCTCAGTATGTTTAATCCCCTTTAATTTGTAATATAAATTACTTTCCCATTTGTTCCACTTTCTCTACAATGTACACATATTCTGAAGCATCACTCCTTGCTTCATCCATTAACTTCCTGAGCTCTGCCCACTCCTTGCCTTTGTTAATGCTTCTTGAGGACATAATGTCCTATTTCTATTCCACCCAACTGCCACTTCCTCCTAGAGTTCTCGGCACACCGCCCCCTGCCTTGCACTAAGTAATCCCACCCTCTTTTAGCAGAAACCATAATGGAGTGTTTACAGTTGCCTCGCTTATTACATTCATCATGATGAGTTGGGTGTTGATCTTATTTTCCCCACTAGACTCAAAGCTCCTTAAAAAGTAGGTGATGTCACTTGCGCCTCAGCGTTTTTCAAGGACCCTGGTATTGTACCTTATACATGGTAGAGGCTCAAAAAATACTGTTTTATGAGCAGGCAAATCGCTTTTTAGGCACCTGAAAGTCTCCTGCCTTTAAGTTGTTGAAATGCTTATTCTGATTTAAATCAGCAGCTCGTTGCTGAAGTGGTTTTATGTGCAAAAGGGAATAAATGCTGTGTGCTGTCAGAGCAGAAATTGACAATCCAGAAAGAGTCAAGGGCATGGCTGAGGGAGAGGCACTCTGGGGCAGAGGAATGGAGCAAAATGTTCAGAAAAAAGGGATGTGACTGTGTTGGTCAATTTAACTTGAGCAGAATTCTTATAGAGGACAATTGGAAAATAAAATTAAAAAATGGCTTGGAATATATTTCTGAAAGGTTTTGAATCCAGGCTAAGAAGTTTGAATTTTATTTTCCTGTGTTTATGATACCCATTTAATAATAATATTTTATGTTTCAGTTGGAATTTCCTATAGAAGTTTCTGGTTACAGTATGCTCTCTGTTTTGTAAATAGTTCAAGGGATTTGGTGTGCATTTTATTTTTTTTTTAGCAATTACTTGGAAGAAATGCACTGTGGTTTATATTATTTTGTGACACTAAAGATGTTAAAAAACGTTTTTACAAAAGCTTCTTTGCATCTATGGCCACATTGTATGAAGTTTGCATAAATAAAGACAAACACTTTCTAGTATTTTTCTCCTAACTTGGTACTTGCTTCTAAGTTCATGTATTTTATAGAGCAAAATGTAGCTTAAAAAATGGTATGCCCTATTCTTAACTGGGAAATTGTTGACAGTTTCCTTTGCCGTGAAATTCGTTCTAGCAATGGAATACCGCAACAGAATATTGGAATTTCTTTGGCTTCTGCATAAGTGTTACTACATTGAGTTGAGAATTTTACTGGTTACCTGGGGGGCTGGTGCAGTGGTCAGGGGAGTCCAGGCCACTGTGTCTGCCCTAGATGGTGGTGTGGACCACACAGTGTTTGAGGGATTGGCTAGCTCAGGAGTAGTTTGTAATAAATTACAGACTTGTACCAAAATAAAGATCAGTTCTTTCCTGGGTGAGTATCCACTATCCTGTTCTTGAATTTTCTTTGCCAAGCGAGTAATGTTTATAGGTGAGCTGCTTGGACTCCACCCAAATGAGAGAAAATGTCTGGAGACTTCTGAATGTACTGTGAGCAATGGTTTATTTTTTCCTAAATATTACTTTGCCATATCCCTAAACACAACTGTTGATAGCTGATGTTAAGAGGGATTAAATGTTTGTCGCCTACTTAAATCAAAAGATACATATAATGCTCCACTAATTACAAGGCATTCGACTGTGACGTACCTCTGTCATTTTTTACTCTTCAAAAGGGAGAATTTTCAATATTATTATTTTATGGTTTCCCCTCTTAACGCAGACGTAGTCTTCTGATTATTTGTTTAGGTGTTGAAATCAGCTCCATAAGAAGGAAGAGAGAAAAAGTTTCTGTGCTCACATGGCTAAGAACTATCTTGAATTAAAGTGGGGGTTTGGGAGATGGGATAGATCTCGAGGTATTGACTCCTAATTTTTGTGTACGTGTTATCTGTGTCTGGCAGTTCCTGCATCACCTATTGATAATTCATATGCAGGTGCCTTATTTTCTCAGATTGCACATTATGTTATAGTGAGCAAGCTCTTGTCTTGTGATTCATTGTCTCCACAACATGCCCCACATGTTGCCAGTGCTTTTGCTCATTGAATAGATTACCTCAGACTCGCAGATCCTGGTATCCCTTTATCGTTGGCTTGTAGTTTCTGCAAACTGTGAAATCAGGCAATTCTTAGGGCAATTTCAAAGTATTGACAGGATTTTGCTGCCTTGACCAGTCCCAGGAAGAAAAAAGAAATCTGATGGGATGCTTCTTCATGCGGTGAACTCAAGAGAGTTACTGAGTAGAACTCCACCACTTGCTAATGTTGAGTAGACAATGTTACCTGTTCTTCTAGTTTCTGCTTTTAGACCTGGAAGTCTGGATGACTGGGACTCACTTGACAGCAAAGCTGTGGTTGCTTCTCACTAACTAGCCAGGAGTTTCCAGGTCTGACACTTACTTCCCTTTCTCCTGGTGGCTGAGTGTCTCTTGGAACACAAGTTGCTCTGTCCTCCTTGAGCCCTCCCAGAAAGGACTTTTCACCAGGAGAATACCTCTTTTAAACACTGACAGCTTTCTGAATTTTCTGTACGTCTTGAGAAATCCAAGGTTCCAGAAGCCGTGTTTTAGAAAAAAACACAGCCAGGATTCTGGAGAACTTGCCAACTGATTCCTGCCTTGGGTCAGTGGCACAAGAAATTACTGGACTCTTTTTTTCCCTGTGAAGGAATTTTCATAGTTTACAACAAGCTAAGAGGCTGATTTCCTTTTAATATTTCTCACCTACAGAATAAGCGCATAATGAAAGCAGAACTTACCAAGTATGTATTTTAATCTGTTCCTCCAAAGGGTTGTATCAGGCAGTGTTCTGTGCTTGCAAGCGACAGAAGCCAACCCTGGCTAACGGAAGTAGAAGAGGTGCCCAATGAGAATATGAGGTGACCCCTGAGAAGTGTGGAGAAGCAGGAGGCTTAGTTCTTGGAAACCAGAGCAGGTCTGGGGAGCCCATCTGTGAGATGCCTGGACTCTGACCATTTTCATTCTCCTGTCACTCCATCCAAGATTCGGATTCCTGGGGAAAAAACTTGCCTGAGAAGTCTGGCCTGGATTCTGTGCTAGCTCTCTGACAAGTCTGGGCAATTGGATTGACAGCTCCTGAGGGAAATCAGGGTGCAGTTACTAGAAGAAGGGAATAATGCTGCCACAAATCACAATTACCCGCTGCTAAGTCACACTGTCAATTTAGAAAAGGAAATCACATGTGGATTCACTATGGAAGAGAGTCCTCCAGTTTTTCCCAGCATTTGCTAGGCCTATCCCAAAGTACAACTTCTCATTCTGGACTTAATCAGAATGGGGGCATGGAGAGGTTGTGGGGCTAGTGACTTAGTAACACACACATATATGAAGGACTCAGCTGAATTTGAGCCCAAGATCTGAATAGCTAAGTAACCTTGGGATTTTTGTCGGACATTTTTTTTCCCTAAGCCTAACTTTCCTTACTCTCTAAGCTGGAGTGTCCACATGTGTAAAATGGGACAGATAATATCAAGAGTCAAATAGATAATGTATATGAAAATATCTTGTAGGTGGTAAGTAAAAAAAGAGATTGCAAGTTGTTAAAAGATGAATTATCATGGAGGCAATGAACATTGCTAATTTCTGTGTTTATTAAGAATAAAACAAACAGAAAATCATTTAAACAGCATGACCAGATATAGGAGGTATCTGAGGGAAACTTTTATCAGAATGACAGTCATTGAAATGGGACACCAAGGGAGGTAAAGCCATCTCCTTATCAGGATGCATTCAAAAATAGAATGTTTTTTTTTTTTTTTTTTTTTTACATGTGAAATTCTTTAAGGCACTTTTGCTAAAATAAGACCAGGGATGGACTGGACATCCTCTAAAACCCTTCCCAGCACAGTTTTCCCTCGTGCTGATTCTCTGATTCCAAAAACTCTAAGAAAGCTCTTGTTATTTTGTTATAATTTCAATCTCCTCCCTTTTTGGGACTTTGTCCATTCCAGAGCACTTAGGAAAATTAAAACCAAAGACAATAAACAAGAGATTCTAAGTGATAGTGATCTCTAGCTCCATGGAGATCTTTCTTTGCATTTGAATCCAATGAGTGATTACAATAATTACTCTGCCTCTCTCTCTCTCTCTCTCTCTCTCTCTCTCTCTCTCTCTGTCTCTGTCTCTCTCTCTCTCCCTGTGTGCCTATCATTAAAAAAAAAAAAGAGTCTAAAGGATCTGGAGACTTTTCACGGCCAACTTGATCTGAGGTTGGAGGTTGGTTTACAACTTCCTCCCTTCTCTCTAGGATTCTTTTTTTTTTTTTAAGATTTATTTATTTATTTATGATAACGAGAGAGAGAGAGAGAGAGAGAGGAGAGAGGAGAGAGAGAGAGACAGGCAGAGACACAGGAGGAGGGAGAAGCAGGCTCCATGCCGGGAGCCCGACACGGGACTCGATCCTGGGACTCCAGGATTGTGCCCTGGGCCAAAGGCAGGTGCTAAACCACTGAGCCACCCAGGGATCCCCCTCTCTAGGATTTTTACTGGGAGTTGAATCACGACTGATTTTCCAGTAGCTTTGTGAGCTTTCAGACTCTTCTTTACATACTTTTCTCTTTTAATATCTGGCAAATACTTTCTAGCCATATTTTTCTCTCTTCACTCTGTCTTTGTTTCATTGCAGTTCTTTATTCATCTTATACCTCTGATGGCCATGTAAAAATAGAAGAATGTAAGACTTGTTAAAAATCCCCTTTGCTTGGCTAAAATTCCATAATCCAAAGGCGTGCCATAACATTTATCCAGAATGAGCATCTTTTTGTTGTTGTTGTTTAAAGATTTTATTTATTTAATTTTAGAGAGAGTATGTGTGCTTGTGCATAAGTTGGGAGAAGGGCAGAGGGAGAGGGAGAGAATCTCAGGCAGACTCCGCACTGAGGTGGAACATGTCACAGGGCTCAATCCCACAACAATCCTGGGATTGTGACCTGAGCTGAAACCAAGAGTCAGATGCTGAACCAATTTAGCTAGCCAGGCACCCCCAGGCTGAGCATCTTGAGTTGAGTTTTATTGGAGGAAGATTCTGAAACAAAGAAGAACTTTAGCCATAGAGTGAGGCTTAATTTCTCTCTCTCTCTCTCTCTCTCTCTTTTTTTTTTTTTTTGGTTACGTACAGAGAGATGTATATATCACCAATATTGAGCCACTTGTGTTTTTCCATTGTGAACACACTTGTTTTCATATCTACTGATCCAGATCAGTATGACTAAAACCACAGAAGCCTCCTCATCCTGCCTTTTAGTCAGTGCCCCCCAACTCCCAAAGGGTGACTACCTCCTGACTTCTAATACAGTTGTGTAGTGTTTGAACTTTGTATGAATGGAAGCATATAGCATATACTCCTTTCTATTTGGTTTATTCTGCTCAATGTTACATTTGGGGCATTCGCCCTTTTTTTTTACTTATCATTGTAATTCATTTATTCTCATTTGTATATGTATAATAACAATGCCCCCATAGAATTTTGTGAAAATGCTTCATGTCCCTGCTGTATAATATGGTAGCCACCAGCCACATGTGGCCATTGAGCCTGTAAAGTGTGGTAATCTGAGGAACTGATTTTTAAATTTAATCTTATTAATTTACATTAAAATTTGCATGTTACTTGTGGTGTTCTGTATTGGACAGCACTGTTTTATAATATTTCATCTTATGAATATGCCACAGTTTGTTTATATGTCCTATTGTTAATATAAATTTGGGTATTTTTGGCTATTACGAATGATGCCAATATAAATATTCCTGTACCTGTCTTTTGATGAATGTAACATGCATTTCTTCAGATTATATACCTAGGATTTGGAATTGCTGAGTCAGAATGGATACAACTGGTCAGTTTCAGTACATAAATACTACCAAAGAGTTTTCTAGAACAGTTGTACCAATTTATCCTCCTACAAGCTCTCTGAGAGTTCTAGTTGCTCGCAGTCCTTGACAGGTCTTGGTATTATTAGTCTTTTATTTTAGCTAATCTAGTAGCTGGATAATGGCATCACATTGTTGTTTTAATTTGCATTTCTTTGACAACTAGGGGTGCTGAGCACTTTTTCATATGTTCATTGGCTATTTGGTTGTTTAAAAAAGTTTTTTCCTGCTGGGTTGTTTGATTTCTTGTAATTTTGTAGGAATCTTGTATATTGAGGATCTTCATTTCTGTTGAGTACATTTATTGCAGATATCTCCTCCACTATGTGGCTTGCTTCTTTTTTTTTTTTTTAAAGATTTTATTTATTTATTCATGAGAGACACAGAGAGAGAGAGGCAGAGACACAGGCAGAGGGAGAAGCAGGCTCCACGCAGGGAGCCCGATGTGGGACCTGATCCCAGGTCTCCGGGATCACGCCCTGGGCTGAAGGCAGTGCTAAACCGCTGAGCCACCTGGGCTGCCCTGTGGCTTGCTTCTTATTTACTTCTTGGTTCCTTGAGGGGGAAGAAGTTCTCATTTCCCCCCTTCTGATGAATGCTTTGTGTGTCCATTTGGAAGTAACTTTTGCCTACTTTCAGGTCTTTTAGGTAATCTACTGGTTTGTCTTCTAAATTATTCTTTTTTGCTTTTTACATTTAGCTCTAAAATCCATTCAGATGGATTATAGAATATGGTGTGGGGCGGGGGTCAAGTTTTAGTTTTTTTTCATATGGATATCTAATTAACCCAACTCATTTATTGAAAAAGACCATCCTTTACCAAGTGCAATGCCAGGCTGTCACTTGGTTGCAAATTAAGTGAATGTGTATATGTGGGGTGGTTTCTGAACTGTCTATTCTGATTCCTTGGTCTGGTTTGTGTATCTTTGTGTCAATACTGTGTTAAAGGCTAATCTTGCATTGTGTCTAATATCAGATAGTATAAGTCATTCAGCTTTGGTTTTATTCTGAAGATTATACAAGCTTGGAATGTATTCACTTGTAATTAAAGGTACTTTCAAGGAAGAACATTTCTTTAACTGATGGTAGATTTCCCAGGACGAATCCTAATATTATGATTGTTCTCTGTAATACAAGGGGCTTCCCCCTTCCCTGAGACCTCAGTTCATTTTCTTATTTAGCCCGTGTTGGCTACATAGCTCAGTAGGAGGACATCCATTTTTCCTGGATTAATTGACATTTTTATTATCACGTAGCTCATTCATAAAGGGTGATGGAGCTGCTATGTGGTTTTATCATTATTCAATGGGGTTATGTTCTTTCGCACCATAGCATTTCCCTTAACTGGAGTGGCATCCAGACTGAAAACAATGGGGTTCTACCAAGTTCCTTCCATGAATCCCCTTTTAGGCAACATTGCTCTGCACCACTTAGATTTGGCAGATTTGGCACCAGAATCCCTTTTTATTTCATATCGATACTATCTATAGCCTCTTGGAAGGATTGAATAGGCTTATCTGGATTTTCTTTTTTGTTGCTCTTGTGTGGTCTCCAGCTATTGTAGAAATTAACCTTCTTTGTGGCTCAGTGTGAGAGCTGTAGTTCGGTAGGAAGGTAAATGCAAACTGGTTTTGTTCTTTCATTAACCATAATATTTTAATCCTATTATGTAAAATTTTTATTCAATTATGCCTTAATGAAGATATTGGGAAGCAACTGATCTTGGTGAAGTAGAGTATGAAGCATGGATGGAACTGGAGACACATAAACACACACGCATACATAAAACACAGTCATA
Source organism: Nyctereutes procyonoides (assembly GCF_905146905.1). NCBI lineage: Eukaryota > Metazoa > Chordata > Mammalia > Carnivora > Canidae > Nyctereutes > Nyctereutes procyonoides. Next base: position 47,236,378 of record NW_026575146.1, read on the forward strand.
ATTATATCATATATCCTCAATATGTAAAAAAACTCCTACAAAATATTAAGTATAATTGATATTTTGTGCATTAGAAATTACCTATGGACATTCTTTATATATGTGAGGCTGAAGCTGATGAAATACTAGTATCCTCTCCCATCTTGTACCTATATAATGACTGTCTTCAGATAATGTTTCTTTGGCCTACCAGCCTCAGTCTGCTGTGTGGCCCATCTCATCTGGAAGTAACTCATCTCATGTGTCTGTCTTCAGCTAATCCACATCATTTAAAGTTGATTGAAAGGAAGAAAATTTACACTTGAGAGCAGAGATAGGGGCTTTTAGAATTTAAACATAGCACAGTATTCGGCACACGTTCTGCTCTGTTGAATAAATGAACAAGTGAACATTTGTTTACTGTACGATGATGAGCTTGTTGCAGGGTGGTATTACAGTGGTATTGCTGGAGTCCAACACAATTAGCCTTGAGATCCAGCTTTAGAACAAAATCACTACCTGATATGAGTAAATTAATCTCTCTGAATTCCAGTTTCTTTATTTGTAAAATTATGGTGATTATAATCCCTTACTTTACAATGTGTTGCAGGAATTAAATAGCAATAGTCTGAAAAATTGAAAAGTTGTCCATTGTTAAATGGAGATGATGTTCTTTTCATTTAGTCATTCAATAGATATTTTTTAAGTGCCTCCTATGTGCTAGTCAACAGAAACCACTTTGGCTGTTTTTGAAAAAGGAAACCGTGAGTGCTGGAAGGAATATTATGGATCTGATCTGTCCAAACCCGAGAGAATTCTGTGTAAGCAGTCTTCCTGTAAAACCCCTTTCATCTGCTCAGATCTTGGATGCCCGGGGACTGACAGCCACCATACAAAATACATGTGGCAGAGTTTAACACATTTTAGTAGGAAGTTGTGAATCTGGTCATTTGGCTGTTCCTGCTTAACTCCTGGCAAAGCATCACATAAATACTTTCCTTGTTCTTTTAAACCAAGTAATGCATGATTTTCCCCTTTAATTTTAAAACAATGCATCTATTTTCAATTAGAGAGGCAGAATGTATTTGTTGGAACCAAGGAAAGTGAATGCCTAATGAAGTCTGAAGAGATCTAGGGAGGGCATGAGAAATGCTAGCACTTTTCTTTCACATTTTCACCTCACTGAAGAAGTAATTTCAGTTCTGGGCTTACTTTTTGGTATTGTAGAAATTTAGGGTAGGTCTTGCTTAGTATTTCACAAAGCAACAGTTTGGTTTTCAAAGCCGAAAATCTCGTTTCTAAGAAGCTGTACTCTCTCACTCTCTTCAGATATTGTTTTACCCGAAATCACTTACACCTGCTACATAATTGTGATTTTTTTTTTGAGTAGTATATTGTTAATATACATAAGATTTTCATGAGTACATGTGCCTGTATCCAAATAAGGAAATGCACTTAAAAAGATCATGTCATGTTATATTATGAAACTTTCCTTTCAGTGGATAAAAAAGCCCTTCGTTAAAAGCTATGATGACTAATTTTGGCTTGATACATTTTATTTGTATTTGGAACTTGTATGTGGAACACACTTATTTTCCTGATTTTAATGTTTTTCAAAGTTAATTTGCTAAGAAGACACCTTTAAGTTGTTACCCCCACTATTTTGTAAGATGATTATGCAGTTCTCTTACAATCTTGTATTATTTGTTCAAAATGAAAAATGACTTAAAGGAGTGGCATTACTGGAATATATCAAGTTGGTATCACTGCTGAGATGCACAAGAATAATTAGATTGGTTGGCAGGCTGCCTACTTTCTTCCTTCTTGATGCATCCTCTGTGGTAAAGAAAAATATAATGGTTTTGATCTGACAGGAAGGCTTTACTGATGGTGGTAACCACTAGCATGTCTGGAAGGGAGTGAACAGTCCTTAAAGTCAGTGATTCTAGGATAAGAGTTTGGCTATGCAAGTGATTGTTTTCCTTTGTGGGTTCTGGAAGCTACTGTACTCTAGTTTTTACTCTTTTGACCTCTTGTAGCCATTTTGCTACCTTGTAACAGCCTGTGTCCATGACAACAGGATGCAACTGCATAGCTGTTTGGTTCTAGAACACTGCAACCAAACCTTCACCAGAAATGGGTGTTAAAATACTTCTGGGTTCCATTATTCTTTAATGGTCCTATATTCCATATCACAGTAGAAAATTTAGCATTAGCCATGTTGTCAGAAGTTTTAGGAATTTTGTCCTTGCTGGGCCAAGTGCAATGTCAGCACGTAGATACTTTTTCATTTCAGAGAACATGACAATGACGTAAAAACTGCCAATACCACATACTTTGTGAGTACTTTATATAATGTTAGACATTTGTGCCCAGCCATGGAGTAGAATGGTGGCCCCAAGGGAGAGTTGCCTTTTTCTTTATATAAGAACACCATCTTTTCGCCAAATGCTCTTCTCAGGTGGGATGCCTTTCCTACTCTGCATAAAGGTGTCACATAGTCCGGTGTCAGCTTTGGGTCATCCAACTAAATATGAGGATGGAAAGAGTGATTTTACATTTTAGAGCAATGTTTCTCAAACATTTACAGATCATATGGGGAGCTTGTTAAGATACAGATTGTGTTTCAGTGGATCTGAGAGAGACGTGAGCTTTTACTTTCCTAACAAGCTCCCAGGTGATGTTGAAGTTGCCAGAAATAAGAGTCCTCTTTGAAATAACTGACTCTCCACTGCCAGAGGCAATATGAACTGATCAGTAGGCTACCTAACCTTTGGAGAAAAGATCCCAGAACTGATCAGTAGGCTACCTAACCTTTGGAGAAAAGATACTTCAGCAAGATTTCAGCAGAAGGACATTCAGCAGTTGCTTATATTTCCTAAGGTGTGCCTTCCTCATCTGAAGAGTGAGGTTGAGCATGGTACCTATCTTGCGTAGTCAGTGTGGGCATTAATGAGAGAATACAGTTGGAAAACTTTTAGCACATTACCATCAGTTTAGTACATGTCCCCTAAAGGGCTATGGTTAAATTTGTCCCAGAATGTGCCAGGGTAGGAGAAATGTAGGGACCTTTGGGTAAAGTGCAGAATGTGTGAGGAGAAATTACTGATTGTTTAGTGATAGGAAAGAGGCTGTGACCCAAGACTGAGACTTAGGTTCTCATTATCAGGTGCACCAGTGGTTTCCAGGAAAAGTGGCCTGGTCTGTGATAGTACCTAAGATAGCTGGTCTAGAATGTACATGACAGAGATGGGGGGCCCACTGCAGGGGTTCACAGATCACTATGACTGCTGAGATCAAGGAGCCTGAATAGGTGTCTTGTTATCTTGGCTCCAGGATGTTTTAAGTAAGAGGGCAGCCAGTCCAGTGAGGCAAAAGGAAGGAGAGGGGAAGGAAAGAAAAAGAAAAAGAAGAGAAATAACTTGCCAAGTGCTTCTGCGCATGACACAGTGTCAGGTATTATGTTTAATATATTCCAAAGTGTGAGGTGTAGGTAGTAGTGTTCTAATTTCCCAGGTGAAAAATGTTTAAAATGAATGTTCCAAATCACCCAGTTTGTAAGTTTATGGGGCTAGAGTTTAAAACCAGAGTTGGGCTTAAGGATTCCCAAAAGCAAACTCATGTAGTTGACACAACAAACAGGTTTGGTGCCAGGACACATAATGAATTTCCTTATGAGAAAGAGCCAGTGGAGTTCTCTAGGACCACTCCAGCCAGGGCCTGAGGCAAGGCTTCTCTGCCTCTTTGCCCATGGAGAGGTCTTTGCTGGGAGCCAGGAAGGTATCTGAGCTGCTGCTTCACTCCTGGGCCACCTATAGGTCTTGATCTGGATTTCCATACCTTATGTAATGGTACAGCTCCATGGTAAACTGAGCCACAAATCAGACAGTGATTGGAAAGCTTATTCAGTAGAAAATGGTACTTGACTGAATTGTAAAACATGGAGCTATAATAGGTGGATAGAGCTATATGTGAAATTAGAAAAATCTGGTTGGGTGTTTTTATAAGGACCTGATTCGTTTCTATTTTCTTTTTCCTAAATGGAAATAAACTGATTTTTATGAATATAAAGATAAATGTGTTTTTTATAAAAAGAAAATTTAGAACACATAAAAGCGAAGGAAGAAAGAAATCCTTTGTAATTTTACCGTGTGAGAAGGCTACTCTAAACATCATGACCTATTGTGATTTAACTGTGTGCATATAAATGTAGGTTCATGATCCCATATCCAGAACTCCCTAGGCCAGATTGTTTCGGAATCTCAAAGTTATTTCTTTCTAGATTTTAGAAACATAATGTGAGAGATATATTATAGATTTTACAAAATCCACACTGAGGTATGGAATAGTTCTCTACAATCATATATATTAACATTTCAGCAGCAAAACTTATTAATGTTTGTATTTAGTGAAATAAGACTGTAAATAGCCTTACAACAAGTCACGTTTTCCCGTAAATGAATTACAAAAACATCTTTCAGTTCTTGGAACTTTTAAGATTTCAGATTATAGATAAGGGAGTGTGGCCCTCTATATAAATAATGATTGTTTTTATTGGATTTGTACCACAGCCCCTTTTTCCTGATTTGCTTTCTCACTTTTTCCCTAAAGAATATCTTTGGGTGATGAATTGCTAGACATGGAACTGCTGGGTCAACCGTATATGTACTTTTAGGGCTTTTGATAAAGATTGCTAAATTGCCATCCCAAAAGTCCACAGCAGATTTCACTGTACAGTCTGAGTGTGCTTGCTTTTACCACATACTTGCCAATCCTAAGCTTTTTTTAATGTTTTAAGTCTTTCCAATTTAATAAAATTGGAAAGTGTAGAAAGTGATATAAGGGTAAAAAGTGATGTAATAGTTTACATTTTTTAAATACTAATGATGAAAAAAAATACTAATGATATAGTTCTTTTCATAAGTCATATACTTCTAGGTTCATTTCAAAGATTGTAACACTTTCAGATCATTAAATTGAGGTTATATCTTGGCAATGGTTTTGGGGATAGTAATTGTATGTCAAGTATGATCACTTGCATTGGTTATTTCACTTCAAAAGTGAATTGCGTGGCACATGGGTGGCTCAGTGGTTGAGTATCTACCTTTGGCTCAGTTCGTGATCCTGGGGTCCTGGGATCAAGTTCCGCATCCGGCTCCCTGCAGGAAACCTGTTTCTCCCTCTGTCTCTCTTTCTGTGTCTCTCATGAATAAATAAATAAAATCATTTAAAAAAATGAATTGCAAGGAAAAACAAATGCCTTTGTAGGTGTTTGCAAACTTGAGGCCAGATGTGTATTCAATTCCTGGCTGGCATCTTGTGTTCCTTGTCAGATGTGGCTCATCAGAGTGTCCCTTTGGATCTTGTAGCATGGACAAATCTAGTAGTGCATACAGTGAGGACTCTTTGAAGGATCATTTGGACAGAGATTTCCTTTTTTTTTTTTTTTTTTTTTAGACAGAGATTTCCTGAATATGAAAAGGGTACAGAATGACATTCACATCTGAGGGTTTGTTTTGAAATGTCTGTAATTTTATCATTACTCTGCAGGTGAGAATAAGGATTTCTGCCTGCAGTGGTCCTGTGTAGTTAGTTACCTCATACGGTTTTCTGACAAATGTAAAATAATATGGCCACAGTGCTTGTTCTAAAGGAGGAATTTTGATGCTTCATCCTTTCATTCTATAGCGTCTAGAAAGATTTCCCCTAAGCCTGAGGCAGTGGTTCTCAGACATTGGTGAGATCTGGAATCACCTGGGGAGCTTAATTACCACGCAGAGACCCGAGCCCAGCCACCCGAGAATCCAAATCAGCAGGTTTTGGATTGCCTGGAGAAAGGTAGCCCAGCTGTGATATAATGAGATTATTATACCATTATAAAAATCACAACAGTGATTTTATGCGTGTAAATGTAGGTATTGTTATTATAATAGCAATGCCAATAATCATACAATTCTTATTAACAGTGCTGTTATGAGTGTTTTAAATAGATAATTCAATATTCGTGTTTCCCATTAAATGAATGAGAAACTTTTGTATTCATCATCCCTAACATGTGTTCGAGTTTTCTTCCTTGGTAATAGAGAATGAGTACTTGAAATAAGGGACCTTCTTAACTTTTGAATCTAAAGAAGACAAATATGTGCAGCATTTTTTTTATGCTAAAGAAATCACTTTGGTAAGGAGATTGATTTCCTGAGTTGGGTAGTAGACTACCACAGGCAAACTAGAAAGTCTCCTACTGATGTTTACTATTCCTGTGTTTTATAGTTTGCATTTCCTCATGGTTTGAGTGTGTGTGCATTTTTCTTTGTGGGTCTTTTTTGAAACGAGCCTGTATAGAGTCTACCTGCTTCTTTGGAGATCAATCATAGACATCATTCTGAACTGTTGATGTAAGAAAGCAGAACATGCTTGGTTCATTTTCAAACATACTGATGCTATTCAACATTCTGGAGTCAAACTTCCAGTCAGAGAAAAGTTAGCCTACACCAATGTTAATCTGGCTCAGCCCCCAAGCTTGCTAATTATTTGACCTAAGCACTGATTATTTTGTGAACCTTGTTCCTTAAAACATAAGTCTGAATTTTCATCAACTTCATTACAGATTCCTCTGCGTTCTGGAAATTGACTCTTTATGGCCTCGGCCATCATCTGTGTAGTGAACTGAAAGCAAAGGTATGCTGAAATGTGATATGAGAAACTAGGCTTTTCACCCCCATGGAAGCAAGATGCACTACCAGTGTTCTGTGAACTTGCTTTAGTGAGTGTTCAAGTTAGCATCTGGCTGGCCTAGTTATCCAGGTAGATGGGGAAAGGCAGAAAGTCTTCCCATCACTGTCTTTGTAATAGCATTTTGCCTTCGATTTGAAAATGATGTGACAAGAGTTTTCTGTTTTGTTTTAGCGTTTCCCCAAACATGGAAGAGACCTAGAGCCTGGCTGTCAGTGTGGGGAAACAGAGGCACAGATTTTGATTTTGAGGTGCCTTGTAGATGGTGTACCGACGTGGAGTGGCGTTTAGAAAAATGGTAGTTCACCTCTGGACATTTTTGTTTCTCCCCTTTAAGAATAAGGTATATTCACTTGTGCTTTAATGATCTCTTTGGGCGAGAAAGGCCAGGGCCAAAATTCTTTTACTTTCTATCCTCTCTGCACCCAGCTTCTCCCACAGTGGATTTACTTGCCTGCCTGTAAACCGGACAGATTTCTGAGTGGGTGAGGGGCCCTTTGGCCCCTCGGGAGAGCCAGGGGAGTTAGCACGGAGTGAGAGCTTCCCTCTTGCTGAGCTGTTTGACCTCACTGGGTATCAGATGTCCTAGGTACTTCCTCTAAGTGTCCCATTTTATTCTCACACTCCCCACGACTCTCTCCCTTTCCTTCCGTAAATAAGGAATCTGAGGCTTTGCAAGGTAAGCTAATATTCAGGGTTGCCAGGCATAAGGTTATGTGGCATCTCTCTAAATCCCCGGCTGCCTGGCTCAATGGCACAGGGTTGTCCAGCGTCCTGGGCTGTCCAACTCCACGCCGCCTCCCCAGTCCTGTGTCTGTGACCACACCTGCTTGGACAGCATTGGGCCTGGAGTTCCTCAGACCTTGATTTTTCATGTGTAGCCCACTTCTCCTTCTCAGGGTGCTGATCCTGCCATGCTGAGTTGACCTTTCTCCTGATGACCTCTGACCCGATTGCCCACAGCCCCTCCTGGCCCTCCTCTGACTCACTGAGATACAGGCCTCTCCTTTCTGGCCTTGCTCACATCTCCACCAACCAGACCATGATGCTTCCTGGAACTTGGTGATAGCTACAAGTACTACTTCCTCCTGTGTGGTTTTTTTTTTTTTTTTTTTTTTTTTTAGATTTTATTGATTTATTGATGAGAGATGCAGAGAGGTAGACAGAGGGAGAAGCAGGCTCCCTGCGGGGAACCTGATGTGGTACTTGATCCTGGGACCCTAGGATCACGCCCTGAGCCGAAGGCAGCTGCTCAACCACTGAGCCACCCAGGTGTCCCCGTCCTATGGTTCTGAGCTGTGTATGATACTAAGGTCTGGGCCAAGTTGCAAAACAGTGAAAGCACAAACTCCATGATTGTGTGTTGAGGTGGTAAGTTAAGCAAAAAAAGGCTGTAAGTTTACTTTGGTTACCGTGGCTCATGGTTAAGGAAGCCAGGTGAGCTGATTGGCAAGTGCTTGTGTTCTGTCAAAGGCAACCCCGGGCAGACCTGGGGGAAATTCAGTGATCTCTGTTCCGATCTATCTTGTTTTGTCCTGGCACAAACTGGTATTCATCTTCTACTCCAGTTTAGATTTTGTAAACTCTGTTCTTAAGCCTGAGATCAGAATACATGACATTGTATGGATTACTGATCTTAAAAAAAAAAAAAATTTAGATCCTCTTTATTCTTTTTAATGTTCTCACTTTGCTTTTTCTCTTCCTTGCAATTTAAAAATGAACATTGAAAAATAACAACAGAAAAAGTAAACATTGAACTGATCCTCCATGTCAGAGGAAGTGTCTCATCTGTTAATACCATACCCTATTAAGGCATTCCTCCCAATGTTGTTTGCACAGAAGAGTTTTATCAAGAAAGACTGTAACAAAGAGGAGATTTGAATTAAGGAGGATGCTAATGCTAATTCAAGCCAAAGTCCTGTTATTCAAAAGCATGCTTGATGAACCTTAGATATGTACCACAGGTATGAAAAATGGATAGTTTTCATCAGGTGAAGTCTATTATTTGGACATTAACTGTAGTGACAGACAACAAACACTTCTCAAGGATATCTTCTCTCCATTTGCAGCTTGCCTTACGTATAAGAAAATTCTGAGAGGAAGTTTCATTTTGCTTCATTCAAGGTGTTACAATAGAGCTAAGTCTAATGGTGGTGTTATCAGCCCTACTTTGTGAGGAATAGACTGAGTTTGGAAAAGCTGAGTCTGTCAGCTTCAATGGCAAGAGTATAGGGAAGGTGTATTCCCAGCTAGGGTTTCCAGAACAGCTGTGTGAGGAATGCAGGGGTGAGGAAGATATAAGCCTCTGCCTCCAGCGGGTACTGTTGAGGGAGGAACTCTGAACTCTGACGTTCAGACCAGATACTGAGGGAGTGAGGAGGGAGCGGAGTCTGCCTGGAACCATGAGAGCAGGCCTCTGCCAGGTGATGTCTGCGGTGGGTCCTAAGAGATGGGTTTGGCAGGTGAGTGGGAGTCGGGGAGGCTGGTGGGGAGGCTGGCTGGTGGGGAGGCTGGTGGGCGGCCACAGAATAGGAAAGCACCGGGCCCCTTGCAGGGAAAGTCGAGTAATTTGAGAGACCAAAGGCAGCAAGGTGAACAGCAGGTTCTGTGGCCAGGAGGACAGGCAGAAAGGTGCAGGGGAATCAGACGGTCAGGTGCCTCAGATTCCGTTCATGCCTTTGGTTCCAGCTGCCTTGGGGATGCCCAGAGCCAAGGGTGGGAGGGGAAGGCAATGCGAGGATGTTTTCAGAGCACAGGTGAGGCTGGAGAGTGACAGGTGTGGTGCTGTCTGGAAGCAGAAGGGACACCTGGGGAAGGAGGTGATGAGCATCACAACCAGGACTCAGGGGATGGGCATGGGGAGAAAGGGCAGCTTGGCCCCGGTGGGGGGGGTAGTGGTGGTGGTGGTGGTGGGGGCATTGAGCTAGTAACAGGATTCAAACGAGTTTTTCCTTTCTTTTTTTTTTTTTTAAGATTTTATTTATTTATTCATGAGAGACACACAGAGAGAGGCAGAGATACAGGCAGAGGGAGAAGCAGGCTCCCTGCTCAGAGCCTGATGCAGGACTTGATCCCAGGACCCCCGGGATCATGACCTGAGCTGAAGGCAGACGCTCAACAGCTGGGCCACCCAGACACACCTCAAATGAGTTTACTTTTTTTTTTTTTTAAGCTTCAGAAGAGCTCTAAATGTGTGTGTAGGTCAGTGGAAATTTGCTTTTAAAGCAAGAAATTATTGACAATATGGAGAGCAGGAGGTAACACAAAGTTCTGGAGAAGCAGCATGCCCATTGCTTAGAAATTGCTGGAAGCAAAAAAAAGGGATTGGCAGAGTTCTGGGTTTCGAGGCAGGAAAGAAGGCAGTTTTAACAGACAGGCTTAATCAGTTTCATTGGAAGTGGTCAGCCGGATCATGTGAGAAAGAGGTGAGTGAGTGGAGCAGGGGGTCAGGGCTTTGGGGAGAAAAGGAAGGGGAAATTGCATGGGGGGCTGATAATTGGGAATTAGTGAACGAGTGAACCCGAGATGGATTGCCACGGGTTGCTGAGCGGGGCTGTGCACCCTGTACCTCTCCACAGGCAGATGTTATCAGCCTGCTGCGCTACTGGGTAGCAGGATTCCACACAGCCGTCGCTCAGTTTTCCATGAGAAGCGAGAATTAAGTACAACATGAATAATTTGCATCTCCAGAGAGGGCCCAAATCTCATTTAGCAATAAGCTGCTTTTGTAGTAAAGTATCTTCATGTTCCCTGAGGAAGCGTCTGCAGTGTCTTTTATGACTGTCCTATTTGTACATGTGATCCTGTCAGAACGTGGCATCCCTCTGGCTCGAGACAGCTCTGCAACCCCAGCATCACTGAATGAGTTAGGAAAAAACAATGTGGACCCAAGGAACCTGATTTGATCAGAGAAGAGCTTTGAAGAGTCTGCTCCCCAGTGTACATACCAGTGGCTTCTGGAAGACCAGGCCCCAAAGTGGGCAGTCTGGCAGCATGTAACAAAGTTTAAACTATATATTCTCCTTTAGCTAGCAGTTCCTCTCTGTAGCATTTGCTGGATTGGAAGCTTTGCAAGAGCAGGGATCATATCTCTTTTGTTCCTGTTGGATCTGTAGCACCTGGTAGGGTTCTGTGCATACATGCCATGTACTCAGTAAAGATTTGTGAAATAAATGTGTGGCTAAAACACTCATAAATGTGTGCAAAAATACCATTTTCCACTGGTGTTCTCAGAGTCTTGCACTTCTGTACTTGTTCCGTGGTCTCTCCCTTCTGCACTCGGCCTTTGTTCCTGCCGTCCACCTCCCCACCCATTCTCCCAGAATCTTTTATGAGATGCTTTCTTATGAGCGTATTCCTTTCTTTCCAAGCACTTACCCCATTTTATGATTATATATATGTTAGTATGATTCTTTTTTTTTTTTTCCTAAAGATTCCAACTATCTGTTCATGAGAGAGAGAGAGGCAGAGACATAGGCAGAGGGAGAAGCAGGCTCCCTGCAGGGAGCCCGATGTGGAACTTGATCCCAGGACCTTGGGATCATGACCTGAGCCAAAGGCTGATGCTCAACTGAGCCACGCCGGTGCCCCATTAGTGTGATTCTTTGAATACTGTCCACCCTTCTCATCATACTCTGGCCTTCCTGAGAGCAGGGTAGTAAGTGCTTGCTGTGACATCCCTAGGACCTTGCTAGTACAGTGCCTGGTACAAAGTAGGCACACCAACATTCATTAATAGTGAGTGAGGCTCTGTACAGCACGATCTATGATAGCAAAAACTTGGGAATGACCCAAGTTTTGATCCATGAAGAAATTATTAGAGTATAGCTGTTGTTTGGGATTCTATGCAGCCTAAATAAAACAATGAAAAACTCTGTAACTAACCTGACAAATCACATGTGATACATTTATTATTAGGTTTTTTTGAAAAAAGCAGTTAGCAAACTATAATGCCTAGTGTAATTCTGTTTTTAGAAGAAATATGGAAGAAATAAAACCCCAAAAGGTACTTATTGTAAGTAAATAGAAAAATAATACTAGATGGATACATATTAAATTCTCAATAGGTTTGAGTTGTGAAGACTGAATTTTTCCTTTTTTTTTTTTTTGGCATCTAATTTATTTGAAAAATAATGTAGCTTTTTGGCTATAAATTGTCATTGCCTTCTCTTTTCATTCCCTTTTTCATGTGGCAGGCACTGTGCTAAGCATTATATACAGATGGTCCCCCAAGTTAGGATGATTTGACTTGGGATCTTTCAGCTTTGTGATGGTGTGGAAACAATACACATTCAATAGAAACTGCACCTCACATTTTGAGTTTCGATCTTTTCCTGGGCTAGCAGTATGTGGCATAATCCTCTCTTGTGAGGCTGGGCAGGGCGGTAGCCACCCATCACAGTCCTCCACACCATCAGGACATCATCCTATTATAAATGGAGACGGTCTGTATGTAACTAACAAAGAAGCTGCTCTTGAGCTGCCGAACTGCTCGCTGGGGACACAGGGAAGCCCATGGCCAGTTCCCCATGTAGTGTAGTGCCTGTTAGGATGGGGGACACTGCAGTATACCCCGAATGGGCAGTAGCTTGGGTGAGGAATAGGGACAGAGAGGCTCCCTAGAACTTCTTTGCTAAGACTGTTATTTACTGAGTACCTACTATCTGCAAACCTGTGAGCTGATTTGAGCACATTCCCTGCCCTGCAGGAGCCCAGAAGCTGTTGGAGAGGGGAATAGCAGGTGTGTCATGTATTGTGCCTTTTAAGAGCACAGCGTAACAAAATGCCCAGCATGTGAGATAATAGCCCCCACTTGGAGAGAAAGAGGGAGAACGGCTGGGATTATCCAGGGACCCAACAGTTGGCCTCTAGGTAATTAGGAGTGGCTGCATTTATTCCCTTCAAAGATGTCACTTTCCCGTAGATTTAGGGTACTTGATAATCTTGAAATACTTTTTCCCATCCCACTTTCTTGGCCATTCATTAGCTTTATTCTATATGAAGCATGTCTTGAGTTGCCCCCCCCCAAAAGTCTTTTAAATTGTTCACTAGTTTTTCTTTAAACCATGGTAATCTTTGAAATGAAATAGTGGGTTTGAATGAGTAATGGTGGAGTGCAGGGAACCAGAGGGAGGAGGCCTCAGGAGGCTGTAGGGGTCCTACTGCTTAGCAGTTGTGGGCGTTTGCATCCCTGGCCCAGATCTGAGTGGCCTCACTTCATTCACATAGAGCAGTTTTGATGTTTCAATTCATAGACTCTGAACCAGGAGTGTCAAAAGGAGGCAATCTTAATGAGACTCTCAAGGGACATACCCATAGGAAGCTGTGCTCTGGGTGGCAGTCAGGGCCCATCGACCCTTGGCAGGAGCCCAGTGCTGATGGACAGGCCAAGCACGGGCGGGTCCAGAAGAGCTGCCGCCGAAGAAAGCAGAAGATCCAGCCCCACAGTCACTTTACCACTGGTGGCTTTACGGACAGAACTGTATTTGCCATTCAGACTTGGCCACTTCTCCCTCCCTCCCTTTTTTGGGTGCAGGGAGGAAGGGTGTCTATAGACCTGACAGTGGTTAACCAGTTGCAAAAAGCTGGTAAGCAGCCCTGACTCCCTTGCCCTGCTCACAGCAAAGATTTAATAGCTGTGCCCTGCTGCAGTGAGGTTTCATGTTACTAAGATTTCATTATTATTACAAAACATGCAACAGAGCTTAATCATAAATAATTAAAAATCCCTGACAAAGAGAATGAGTTGAGCACATTCTGTGATACAGCAAACTGATTTTGCCCCACATCACAGTCGTCTGCTCGCCTACTAATTCCCCCAACTCCATAATTAACAATGGGCAGCTCTGTTCTTGAGTGAATTACCCAGGTTTGGCTCTGGTGCCTCCTTTGTGACGGTGCAAAGGGGTGGGTTGGCTGGGTTCCTACCAGTCTCTCAAATAGGACTTCAGTGTGCTTCCCATTGTAATTAAGTATCATTGCGATAACAGACATGTTTAGTCCTTCCTAATGTAGAGAACTTCTGGAAGACAAAACGCAGCTGCCTGTATGATGTATCCTATGTAGCTGTTTTCCTTCTTGAGGATGGAAGAGTCGGGTAACTGAGAAATGTACTCTGAGGCTCGATAGCTATTAGGTCCAGTATGATGTGCATAGTAAATAATTGGGGGCACGAAATGAATAAAAATGGTTCTAGTTGAGCTAGTTTCTTACTTAAGTTGATGGCATAATAAAAGGGAAGTTGAGGAGGGAGCTAATGTAGATGGAATGGAACTAAGGAGATAGAATGCAAAGCATGTTGATTGTTTGGATCGAACAAAAGTCAAAAAAAGAAAGGCTTCAGAGAAGCTGAGATATCTCAATATGGACTAGGTATGATACCAAGAAATTATTTTTAGTTTTGTCTGGCTCTATAGTAACATTCCAGTTGATGAGAAAGTGTCCACTTTTTAGAGTTGCATATTAGAGTTTGTAAGGGTAAATGACTGCTTTAGAACAAGTGGGACATACTCTGATCATACTTGAGCAGAAGATTTTAAAGGGTTGTATAAGTGAAGCATATAGTATGGCCAAATTGTAGTGATCCTGGAAGGGTTTATAGGAATACGTGTTACCATTCTCCAGACTTTTATGTGTGTTTGATATTTTTCACAGTGGTTGTTTTAAGCTGAACTCTCATCTCAGTTCTTTAAAAGATATAGTTAATGAGTTTTGTGAAGTAATTGACAAATGTTTCAAAATCAGCTTCTTTGGTTATAATTTCTGATATTTTAAAATGGGGATAGTGGTACTCTCTTTGGTAGTGCATATACTAAAATTGGATAATGGATTAACTAGATAAATACTAATAACACCCCCCCCCAAAAAAAAACCACTTTTTTATATCTAAAACTGTGAACAGGTTTCTATTCAGGGTGCCTCGCCGCTCATCATACTTCCTGTCATTCTATAATGAATTCCCCAAATTTAGGTATTGTCTAACCTAGGAGTTATCTATATAAGCTCTTTGCCCAGTCCTCTTTGGTCCTTGCCATCTTTTACAAGGAGGAAAGGGGAATATCATGTGCCTGGCCTAGAATAAGTAGTCATAAATGTTTGTTAACATTCTTCTTGGGGATCCCTGGGTGGCTCAGCAGTTTGGCGCCTGCCTTCAGCCCAGGGCATGATCCTGGAGTCCCGGGATCGAGTCCCACGGCGGGCGCCCTGTACTGGGGACTGCTTCTCCCTCTGCCTGTGTCTCTGCCTCTCTCTCTTTCTGTGTCTCTCATGAATAAATAAATACAATCTTTAAAAAAAAAACATTCTTCTTCATTTTTTTTTTTAGATTTATTTACTTATGTTAAGAAGAGAGAGGGAGACTCTTTTTTTTTTTTTTAAGATTTATTTATTTATTCATGAGAAACACAGGAGGAGAGAGAGAGGCAGAGACATAGGCAGAGGGAGAAGCAGGCTCCATGCAGGAAGCTTGATGTGGGACTCAATCCTGGGTCTCCAGGATCACACCCGGGGCTGAAGGCAGCGCTAAACCGCTGAGCCACCTGGGCTGCCAGAGAGGGAGACTCTTAAGCAGATTCTGTGCTGAGCATGACCCTGAGATCCTGACCCTGGGTCAAATGCTTAACTGTCTGAGCCACCCAGGTGCCCCATTCTTCTTAAGTTTATTATGTAAATAAACATTTCTGGAAAATAATGCTTATGGTCAATGGAAAAGGTAATTGTCATTTATTCTCCTCATCTTATCACAAAATACAAGCAGATCCATTCAGAGTAATTGCATCTAATCAATGTGTTATTAGCAATACTGCTATTTGCTGTTTGTTTTTCAATGAAACCTTTAAAATGTAATTGATATTCTAAGGATTTAGTAACACTCTTAGCTGTATGGTACAATTAATATAGAGAAATAGCATGAATGTTGTGGCATTCTGGAAAGAACAAGAGTGAAGAAACTAGACACACCTGGGTTGGAATGCTAGCTTTGTTCTTTGTTGGAGAATTTCTCTGGGCCATGTCGTCCTCAACTCTGCAATGGGGAAATAAGACACTCACTCAGCCAGGCAGTGATGAGGATTATTAGGAGAGCCACAAAGCCCTCACTCGATCCCCGTAGGGAGGCCCTCTATGAACATGTCCGAGGTTAGCACAGTACACTGTGGTGACAGGCCAGGGGAAGGGGACAGATGGGCCCAGAGCCCCTGCAGGGAGGCCACATTTCATCTCTGCCAAATGCCAGCCAGTGAAATCTAATGGCTCAGATGCCAGGAACTGATTTCCTTGCATTCTTCTCAAGGTACCAAATAGACAGGTACCCATAAATTTACTTAAAGCTTGTACTCTTAGGTCCTCAGGTGACCTCATAATTCACCTCTTACCATATGACCCATCTGGGGCAGACTGAGATTGCCAAGCCTCTGTGGGCTATCGATAAAGTGGGCAGTTCACCCTCAGATGATTAAGAACTGGATGGAACAGTAAGACTAGCATTTCAGTGGAATTCCCTTGTGACTACATCAAATATGCCTACATCCTATGCACTTCTCCATAATTTTTCTCCTATTTGAGAGATTAAGGAAAACTTGACAAAATAGAAGAGCTTCTCCTTTTCAAAATTTGTATTATTAACTAAATAACTAGGTTATTTCTAAGAAGAATCATTCCGTGTTGTTAATCCCCTCAGAGATTCTTATCCATGCCCTATAAATGAAGAATTATCCAAGTAAGAATAGCTAGAATGTATCTGATTTCCACACCAGTAATGCCACAGAATAACACCAAGGTCATGTTGATATTCAGTAATGGTTTTGAGCTTTGGGTTTTAACAAAACATTCTTCGTGCCTATTGTTAAAAAGCACTCTTTGCAACAATGGGAGACTGCATATCACTGAATGAGCTGTGATGACAAAATTCACTCTTGTAAAATAAAACATCGTACTGTCCTGCACACTGCCCATGAACAGGGGCATTGACCTAAAGAAACCAGCCTGGATGTGATGGAAAGCAGCACTACACCTGTGAACCTAAGACTTCTTTTTGTTCCTTTTGCATTTGATGATCAGTTGAAGTGGTTATGAGAAGAGCTTTGAGCCTACTTAATGCACGTATGGGGCAAGCAGAGCATAGAAGTTGTGTGTGTGCTGGGCAGGGGCTACAAGGGGCTGGGGAGAGAGGAGGGTGGAGGACTGAACACAGGCTAGAAGACTTGACTGTGGAAATGAGGGGAGGACAGATGTCTTGAGTGGGACAGCACATCCTAGAGAATTCCGTGGACTTGGAATCTATTTACAAGGCTGGATTTAAGATTCCCTAGATGCCAAAGAAGGACAAATGAAACTAGAATCCAGTAAGTTTTGAAATTCCAAATTCAGTGCTCTGAACTTATTAGAAAGCAAACAAAAGGGGAGGAGAGGTTTTTGGGTACAGAATCTTGGCTTCTGAGAAAAGGCAGGGTTTGGTGAAATTAGTAATTAAAGGCTTATTTCTCATCTATTTTCATGCCTGGGGTGATGACCTGGCTTCAAAGCTCTAGATCAAAGGGGTTTGTCCACAAGGATTCTAAATGTGGTTGAACTGGGCGGGAGGGGGGGGGTGCAGGTTGGGGGGAACAACTAACAGATGAGAGGTGAGGGGATTTGGGAAGATATTTTGGAAGAGCTGCATGCACTGGCATGGGCCAAATCACTGGCATACAGACTCCCATTGTTAAGAACTGCTTTTCAACGCTACGACTTCAATATCCAAGGAGGGCGAGCACAGAAGTAACAAAGGCAGAGCCCTCAGTCTGGAGCCCCGATGAAGGCACACAGGCGCCATTCACACAATAAGAGCAATGGATTTAAGTACCGAGCTCTGCGAAGTGAGTCCCTACCAACTTTTCTCCGAATCAGAGCACTAGTGCAAGGTGAGGGCAGTGCTAGATTTTTAAGATTTAAAATTGAAATAACCATTTCCCTATCTCCTACTTTGTTCTCCTCCCCACCCCCCAACCAAACCAAACCAAAAAACCTATTTTGGGCAAGGGAAAGAATCCAACAAAAATATACAGAAACTATTTAAACTTTCAGAAAAAAGATAAGAACTGCTGGTACAAAAGATAGCAAGAGAGAGAGAGAGAGAGAGAGAGAATGCATGGTGGGGTGAGCCAGTGAGGTTAGGCCAGATTAGAGTAATTTAGTTGAGAATATGTATGAGGATTAAGAAAAAAAAATGACAAATGGTTACTGTAAAAAAATCAAAATAAGAATTAAAGCTGCTCGTTTTCCCTCCAGTGCTGACTTAAATGCAGTTTATCTTTGAACGTTATGTTAATGCATTAGAAAGTTAGAGAATCTGAAACAAGGACAAGTAAAGAAGACAGACGAGGGAAATTAAAGCATTGTCCTCTTTTCTCATGTGAGATAGTCTCATTTGACCAGCCTCTGGGCAGACAATTCCAGCACAGAGATGTTGGTTCTTTTGAAAATGGGAGTACAAGTTCCCTGGCCACCTTGATGTAGGAAATGTTGGGGTCCCAAGCCGATGGTCAAGAAAGAATTCTTGGGACATCTTTGGTGCAAAAAGGTGGTTTTATTAAAGCACAGGGACAGGACCCATGGGCAGAAAGAGCTGCACTGGGGTCATGAGGAGTGAGTGGCCTATTGGATACTTTCAACCTAGAGGGGGATTAGGGAGAGCAAAAGTCTTTAAGGAATTTGGGAAGAAAAGTTTCTAGGACCCCGAGGGGGATGGCTATTGTTAGGAAAAAGCCATTTATTACTGTCTAATAAAACCTCAGTCATGAGACCCTTCAGATGTGTATCGGTAGACCATATGCTTGGGGGATGATTGCCAACATATATCTTGGGGGAGGGTGGGTAAAGGAGGAGATAAAGAAAGAGACAAAGAGAAGTTTCCAAAGGAAACTTTGTTAAAAAAGACTTATGGGATCCTATAAGGGAGGGTTGGGGATAATAAGCTAAGATTGCCTTTTGCCCTTAGCAAAGTATTAACATCGAGGCAGTTGAGCTCCTAGAGGAATGTCAGTCTGCCTGTTTCAAGGACTTGTCAATGGGCTGTGAGGAGTAAGGAAAATTTAATTTTTCTTTTGCCTTTGCTTCCCACATCAGCCTTTCCTCCATGCATTCTTGTCGTTGTTAGAATTTTTATTTCAAGTCCAATGCTATTTTATGACACTTTCCTAATTCACATATTTCTCTGCCTCTATTTTCAGGATACAATAAGAGGCTTTAGGAAATGCAGTCATTTACTTTAGTCATTTACTAAAGCTTTTGGAGGCACAGCATAGGTTAATGCTGGATGGCTTGGCCAAATGTATGAAGTGGTCCCAAGCCAGGGACCACAGGTTTCCCAGAGGTCCAGCAGGGGACTGTGGGAGAGTTTAGGAGGGGAATGGTGTCCTGCCCACCTACCCAAATTACTAGTGCAAAGATATGTGCAAATAATTATTTCCATGAGAATATTGCATACATTGGAAAGAAAAAAACCTTTCACATAAAAAATTTTTAGCAAAGAACTAAAGAGTAAAGTATGAAACATGTCAAGCAAACGAACCAGTGTCTGTTCGGAGGATTCATTTTTATGTGTTTTGTAAGCAAGCAGAGAAAAGGAACAACTGATTTGTAGTTTTGCTTGTTTTGGTTCAGTATGTATGATTTGGTTTTACCTGACTTCTGCATATAAAATTAATACAAACTGACAGACGCATTATCTCATAAATAGAAAGTTATTCTAAAGACCAAGACAGGGCAGCCCGGGTGGCTTAGCGGTTTAGCACCTGCCTTCGGCCCAGGGCGTGATCCTGGAGTCCTGGGATCAAGTCCCACGTTGGGCTCCCTGCATGGAGCCTGCTTCTCCCTCTGCCTGCGCCTGCCCCTCTCTCTCTCTCTCTCTCTCTCTCTCTCTCTCCCCCCGTGTGTGTCTGTCATGGATAAATAAATAAAATCTTTAAAAAAAATAAAGATCAAGACAGAAGTTCCCAAATGGGATGAGATGGCAATTTATTAAAATTCCTAGGCTATGCCTAATTTAAGATTCTGGGGGAAAAAATAACAAAAGAATAGATACACAGCAGTGCATTGGGTAAGGAGTAAACTTTTATTTTGAGAAAGAGGAGCAAATAGATTTAATGCCACAAGAAGAACTCATTAGAGACTCTGATAATAAAGGGAAGAGAAAATAAGCAAGAAACATTTCTGCCTAGTGTCAGGGGTCCAGCGTAGACAGCAAATCGGAAATGAACTTGCAGCGGACGTGGGGTCTGTAAGGACCAATGTTCTGTCAATAAGCAGGGGGTAGTCATCCGTCTTTGAGAATGTGCTGAAGATGCATGGAATGCGTTTACAGACAAAGGCAAGATGCTAGAAACAGATCAGAAATGAGTGAACAGCCTTATGCGAGCTTAGATGAGATCAAGTACATGTTTGAAATGTATAATTTAGGTAAACTTTGACTAAAGTAGAGGAAATCAAAAGTTGTTTTGAGGTGTTTGGTTGAAGAGTTGATAGGTGGTACTTCAAAGAATTGAGAGTGAGCACAAAGAATGTAGAATGACAAAGGGACCTAGGGGTAGAATATGCAGTTTTTCACGTTTTCAAGTTTGATGCGGCCAACAACTGTTCCACCAACAACTGTTCCACGCACTCTCCTCCCTGAGGGAGTGCATGGCTTCAGGGCTCAGATGCATCAGACTCTTTAGGGACTTTGCTAGGCTCATTGTTGAATAATTGTGAATAATCTGGAGGCTCCCACTTTGCTGTTCTGATTTACAGGAATACTTATTATTCTCATCTTTCTCATAAACCCACGCCAAAGACTTCTTTCCAAAAGCTGGCATTCTTCTCAACCACTGTCCCATGCAAGAATAAATAGACTCCATGTCAATTTTTTTTTTTTTTAGATTCAGGTTCCTTTTTTAATAAGGCAGGCAGAACCCCAATCACAAAATAACCCCAAATAAGTATTTTTAGGTTTAAATGAATAAAGAGTCATCTTATACTGAGGCATTAGGGGATTGGTGACATTTAATAGATATTTAAACTGTTTCTACTCTTGGAGCTAACCATGTGTCTCCTTCCTGCCTCTGCCCACTGCACTCAGCACGGTTGTTGAGCTGAGCTATTATTGCCAAACGGTCTTAATGAGATATCTTCTTTGGGAACACCAATTTTGAAGAAGAGTTGCAGACGTCACCCAAGAATTAGTATTTTGAAGTCTGGATTCAGCAGGAGGAATTACTGCTAGCTGTCTATGGTGTATGTTCTCAAACTTTCCAGTCTTTATATTCTTAAAAGGTGTTGTGGACTCCAGTGTGGCTTTTGTTTATGTGGGCCAGGTCCACTGATACTTACCTGAGTAGGAAGCGAAATTGAGCCACTGTCACGACAGAAGCATATGCAAGCCCCATGCTCCGTTAGCAGTCAGAACAATGGCAGCAGCACATGCCTTGTAGCCTCTGGAAACCTCCACTGCACAGTCAGGGGAGAGTGTGAGCAACAAAGGCTCGAGCCCTAATATACTGCGAATGGAGTTAGGTCTCCTTGACCTTCTGCAAGGGTCTCAGCCTTTCCTAGGGAGCCCCAGATCACTCTCTGAGAGCTACGATCTGGAGTACAGTTGACACTTAAACAGCACGAGTGTGAACTGCAGGCATCTGCTTATATGCAGGTTTTTTTCAATAAATACAGCACAGTGCTGTAAATGTGTTTTCTCTTCCTTATGGTTTTCTCAACATTTTATTTTCTCTAGCTTACTTTATTGTCTGAATACAGCATGTAGTACATATACAAAATGGGTTTTTTAAAAGATTTTATATACAATTTGATGATGTATTTCAAGCCTAATAATCAGTCTGTGACTACATCCTAAAAAGAGAAAGCCCCCCCCCAAAAAAAAGTATTAAATCCATTTTGGTTTAAAATTGTAGACTGAAAGAATAGGTAAATTTGCTTTAAGATCTTTAGGTTGGAATGTAGGCAATGTGTCTTCAGTTTTTAGTAACACTGTATGTATGTGTATGTATGTATGTATGTGTGTGTGTGTGTGTGTGTGTGTGTGTGTGTTTATCTGCTAGTACTTGGGAATTGGGATTCATTTATTTCTCCTATCATCAGTCAAAGCAAGCTTGAGCCTCTTCCCCAAATATGGGAGACACCAGTTAGCTTTTCTGTGCAACTGCTTCTCTATTTGTTTGGATGTTTGGAGCAATTGCTTTGCTAAGCTTTGTCCATAGCTTCAGACAGGCACACAGCAGGTTCATGGGGACGTAGTAATTGATGGTAGAGCCACAGACAATATTCATTTCTCAAAGTTTATTTTTCATCCTTTCCTCTTCATGTCTTGTAAACATCCTAAAATCGGATGATAAAAATTTGAATGTTCCACCAACCAAAATGTTTCCCAGTAACCAGCCAGCCTCCTCTGCTTTAAGCTAATAGAATACATTTTTACAAAGAACTCAGAATTCATTCCAGGAGTCTCTGGGGCACTTTCCAGCACTGTAGCAATTTATAAAATCTCTGACTTCCTGAGAGAAATGGTTGGAGTATTAGAAATTAGCTACTAAGGTACTTCTTTTTACCTGAAGAACATAGTCACTGCTAAAAAGTTCAGTTTAATTAAGTTGTGTAAATATGTTTTCTGATCAGTTTTTCCAGATTTGTTTAATTTTACAAATTAAAAAAAATGGCACTGCATTTCTGTTTAAGTACCGAGGATGGTATATTAGAGCATTTTAGTAGGTCACTAAATCATATTAAAAGTTTAAATCTTAAGGGCAAGATTTTTATGTTCTTTTAATATCAACGTTTATTGAATTTGAATCTAGATTCAACAAAAGACATATTGTCAAGATAATAACACTTTTTTTTTTTTTTTAATCCTTAAAGGAGAAACTCCTATTTCTCTTCTTTATATTCTGTTTAGTACTTCTGGCCTCCAAACATGGGTGAGGGGGCTTCTCTTATACCGAGCAATTCTTCAACACCATTTGGACATCCTATAATCCAATTTAATTAGGACACTTGTCTACCTACAGTTAGGGTCCAGCCCACACTGGCTAAGGGTTCAGTCCTACAAGGCTGCCTCTCTACCCCCTATTTTAGATGCCAGTCACAAATCCAGTTGTTACTTGGGTTTCTGACCCACTGGCTATAAACCAGAGGTTTGCACAGGCCACTCCTCTGGTTTGACATTTTGCTAGAGTGAATCACATAACACAGGAAAAAAGTTTACTTATAAGATTATCGGTTTATTTTAAAAGGATATAACTCAGGGAGAGCCAGATAGAAGAGATGCATTTGGCAGGGTATGTGGAAAAGGATACAGTACTTCCATGCTTTGCCCAGGGATGCCACCCTCCTCGGACCTCCACGTACCCTTAAAGTACTTTAGGGATTATTTTTGGTGGCTTCATTATATAGGCATGATTGATTAGATTATCAGCTGTTGGTGATTGATTAAGTTGGGGGGCTGAAAGTTGCAATCCTCTAGACAAATGGTTGGTTCCCTTAGCAACCAGTCCCCATCCTGTGATTATCTGGGGGCTTTCCAAAAATTACTCATTAACATAAACTGTGGTGTGCTTGAAAGGGGCTTGTTAGAAAAAACAGAAAACTCGCCTTTCACCTTTACTGTTCTTATTAGGAAATTCCAAGAGTTATAACAGTCCTGTATGGGGGTGGAGGGGATGGTGATGAAGGCCAAATATATATTTCTTATTATAAATCACTAATACTACAATCCTCATCTTTTCTTTTCCTCT
Source organism: Nyctereutes procyonoides (assembly GCF_905146905.1). Lineage (NCBI taxonomy): Eukaryota > Metazoa > Chordata > Mammalia > Carnivora > Canidae > Nyctereutes > Nyctereutes procyonoides. The sequence goes on from NW_026575146.1 coordinate 47,259,843, forward strand.
CTCTTCCTAAATGTTCTCTTTCACCCTCATTTAAAAAAAATCAATTTTAGGGAAATATAAAGTATCTGAAATCATGAATGATTTTAGTGAGTTTGAAAACAAGGCATTTCTTTTCCATCCCTAGTGAGACAGTAAGCTTAGATTTGAGGGCTGATATTTTCAATATCATAAAGGCAAAGCACAGTCTGTGTGGGCTGTGACTGTAGAATACCACAGCTTCTGGGAAAATTTAAAAATCCAGTTTTTGTGGGTTTTTTTTGTCTTTTCAATCTCCATTACTAAAACCCAGTTCAACCCTCAGGAAAGTTATACAGATGCGGGGGAGGGAGGAAATACCCTGTTGGTGTTTGCTTGTTTGTTTTCTCTTCCTTCCCCACTAAGAAAATGGTTTATTAAAACATACTGAGTCCATACTTTTCAGGAATGCTCTCTTGGAATTCCAGTTTGTTCTTGAGATTTTGTTGTGCTCTTCATCTTTATTTTGCCCTATACCTGGCTTGTTTGGCCTTCCCGCCTCTGTGAGCATGCTGACCTTCTGATAATGAGCAGAACTGGATTTCTGTCCCTGCGCTCATGGCAGTGAACCTTTTGGAAGGTTCCAAAAGTCCAAGACCTTGAGCACATCTCTTCATTTCCTTGAGCTTCACTTTTTTTAATTATAAAATGAAGATGTGAGACTAATGTATCTCTAAGATCCATGCCAGCCCTCCTGTTATTGTCACTGTAACAATCCCTAACTTCTGATAGCTTGTTATGGGCCAGGAATCTCTTGTAGTATTTTTTTGTCTTTAGAAATCCAACAGGTGGGTATTTTCTTCATTTTACAGATAAGGCTTTGAGAAGTTTGTAGATTTTCCCAAGATTAGATGGCTGATAGGTCACTAGAGAGAGCTTCACTTCCATTTCAGTTCATGATCATCTGGAACCAGTGCTTTTCTGCACTATGCCTGCTGCTTCAACAAAAAGGAAAAGTTCAGTGGCCACCATCATTATTGTGGGCTTGCTATATGCCAACATATGTGTTAGGTACTTTGCAGAGTCCTAGGATCTTTATTAACTTCATGTTGTAGATGTGGAAATTGAGGCTCAGAGGTAATAAACTCGTCCAAGAATCAACCACTGGTAAGTGGTAAGGAAGGATTTGAATTACAATTTGTCTGTTACAAAGTTTTTATATGTCCCTGAGGGATTCTACTAGTTGGGGAAAGAGGACAAAGGACGGGAGGGACATATTCCTCTTATCAGCTTTTGTGATTCTGGGCTGCAGCTGCTCCTAAGACATCTGTGTGCTTCTGGCTTAGAGGTTGCAGACAGGAAGGCAATGATGGACAATAAGGAAGCTTGACTTAATGTTGGTACTGCGAGTCAATGACCAGATGTATCTCTGGACAGAATAAGGAGCAGGTGCGTGAGTTTATTTCTTGCCAGGACCACTTTGATGCCATAGGGTAAGTTAGATGGACCCAATGTTTTAAAATTATTTTTACTTATTTATTTAAAGAGAGTAAGTGAGCAAGAATGAGACAGGCTAAGGGAGAAAGAGAATCTTAAGCAGGCTCCAGGCGCAGTGTAGAGCTTGCTTCCAGTGCCCTGGACCCAGAGTTTTTTAAAATTGCACCAGAGTCGTGGTTCTGGAATTATGCTTTCCTAGGACATAAGCCTCAGCATCATTTGGGAACTTGGTTAGAGATGTAAATTCTCAGGCCCTGTCCTGGGTAGAACTGAATCAGGAACATCGGGAGTGGGGCCCTGGAATCTGTGTTTTCCCAAGCCCTCCCAGGGATCCTGATGCAGCCTTAGAGTCCAGACCCACTGTACCAGAGAACCAGGGCTCTCTTCTCCTAGACATTACAAGAGCATGGGTCAAGGGCCAAATATTCAAAACTGGGATTTGGGGGATGTTGCTTTTATCTCTCACTGTTGAACACACAGCATCTCGTTGTTGTAAACAAACACTCTGAATGTAAAATATCTGCCCCTCCTCCTCTCGGAGTCCACTTCAGTGTGGTATGAAAGTGTGTATCCGGGCAGCCCGGGTGGCTCAGTGGTTTAGCGCTGCCTTCAGCCCAGGGTGTGATCCTGGAGACCCTGGATCGAGTCCCACGTTGGGCTCCCTGCATGGAGCCTGCTTCTCCCTCTGCCTGTGTCTCTGCCTCTCTCTCTCTCTGTGTGTGTGTGTGTGTGTGTGTGTGTGTGTCTCTCATGAATAAATAAATAAAATCTTTAAAAAAGTGTGTATCCTTCAGAGGGCTGATTGGAGAGTGAGAAATCTGGACAAATGGGTTCATTGAATTCCTCCCATTTACAAAACTTTCTCCCTTCCTGGAAGCAGCTGCTGTGATTCTTGCTCTCTGAACAGCTTTTGAAAACAGAAATGAACTGCAGGCTTTTGCCTTCAAAGAAAGCAGAACCAAGGTTAGGGCATAAATGGTAGCCCGGGTTAGACCACAGTGAATATTTCAGGCTTTCTTCTGGAAAAATCTTGACAGCCATTGTTCTGTTCATTCAAGAACCAAACCTGAGTGTAAAGTTTCAAGAGAATAGCACTTCCTCCTCAAAATTTCCCTCTCTGAACCTCTTGACCCCGGCTAGGGATTGCTGATTTCTGACAAGTCTCTTAACTCTCAGTGTGTGCCCTGGGACCAGTGGCCCTTCCTTAGTTCACTGGGACATTTACCCTCCAGGGAATGCTGCCAGAAACTTGGGGTGTGTGAACAGAACAGTGTGCCCTCCAGCTTGCCCTCACTGGGACAGGTGGAGCTTCCAGAAGACAGCAAGGGGGGTCTGGGAGGACAGCAGGGGGTACAGATGAGAGTTGAGGCTTTAGTTGGTGGGGTTGGCAGTGCGGGAGCAACTCTAGTCTGCGGCCAGAATGGAGATGCCTGCCTCCATGTTCCACATCATGGCAAGCCTCACTTTTGTCGAGCTTGCTCCCCATTGTTTCATCCCCCCTCCGCTCCCCCCTCTGCCACCCTCACTTCACATACGCCCCCTTGTGGTTTTGTCGTTGCTTGCCTTTTCTCTTCCTTTGAAGTACGGCCGAATGGAGACACTGAGCAAAAATGGCCAGAACTCTGATGACTGCTAGCTAGCTTTCCAGGCAGATGGAGTAGAAGAAGGCTTCACACCCCCATAAGAACTTGCCATAAGCGAGCGCTAGAAGACTCACCTACACAGAGTAACAGAGAATATGTATATGTGTGTGTGTGTGTGTGTGTATATATATATATTTCTTACTGGTTTTTGGTTTCCTTCTCCCCCAGTGCTACCCAGAGAGTGTTTCTAAAGCTGCAAAAGTGTTAGTAGCTTGCAGCTTATTCTCAGGTTGGCAGTGGCTGCACAATTCGCTTCTCATCAAGAGCAGCCATCCATTTCGAGATGTCACCTGCCGTCAGGGAGGTCTTCCTCCATGTTTGTTTGCAAGTTTGTTGGTAGATCAGAGGCCTCCTGTTACCTTCAGCGAAACCCATTTTCCCGAGGCACCAGAGCCCAAGGAGAACTTGAGAGCGCAGGACAGTGTTCAGATGTCAGAAACGATCCTGGTGATTTCGGTGGGGGGATAGCTGGGAGGCAGGAGCGTGAGCAGTTTGAGGTTGGAGTGAGTGGAGAAAGCAGAGATGTGGGGATGACAGCGTGGAAGGGAGTGTATTTTCCTAAGAGACTAAGGACCCATCATACCCAGGTTCACGGGTGATCGGGAGATGCTAGGCAGAAGCAAGCACATTAAAAGCCAAGCATGGAAAGAACCAGCCCCTTCTGTTCTCTTTGTGGCAAAGAATTCCTCGGCCTCCCCAGAAGAGCTTGTTGCTTCTCCACGAACTAGATGACAATTCAGGTGAACGAAGTGTCCTGTATGTTGCAGATGCTGCTGAAACAGTCCTGCAGCTCCCTTACATTGCATGGTTTTGCTCCCAGCCCCTGGTAGAGGCTGGAGGCATGCTGTGGAGCCAGTCAGGGTGAAGACTGACAGATGGAAGGGGGGGGTATGAATTGTCTTCCTGTTAGCTGATGGCATTCAGATGGGGAAACCACGTCCCCTTCTATTTCCCTATTTCCAGTTGCTGTGTTTTCCTAGCCACCCAAACCTCCTAATTGATTTCACTAATCACTTCTTTTCTCTCATAAGATAGCTTCTTGGGTTAATAAGCTGTGAACTGAAATGTTTGCATTTGGATTCAAGAATTTGCTTTTTCCTCAGGAAGGTGCTAACCATGTGAAGTATGCCTTTGATACACAAGTCTGATAAGAACAGCAGACTTAATGCAGTGAACGTTGGCAGGTTAAATGCTTAGTTTCATTCTGAATCAGTATCCTGTTCTTAGGCATCTTGTCTGCACATGGGCACTTTTAAAAATAGTGTTTATTACAAAAATACTGAGAAAATATAAGTGAAAGAAGGGAAAAATTTCCATCAAATGTCACTTCCCAGAGCGCTAATCATGAATCCTTGCGGAAGAGATACGAGTCTTTTTTCTTAGGCTTTTCTGCTTCCTTTCTCTTTTGAAGTATTAGATCTCACTACATCATTTTCATAACCTCATTGTGAATGTCTCTCCATGTCATTTGACCATCTTTTTAGCCCTGTATTAGTGATCCTGCAGTTTCCCATTGTCTTGCTATAAACAGCTCGCGTAATCAACTCAGATTGTTAGACATTTGACTGTTTTTCATTTGTTCACTAATAGAAGCAATGCTGTGATGAAATTTTTGAAAACCTTTTACTCTTGCTTGACTGCAACCTTTAGAAAAATTCTGAAGAGTGTTATTTGCTAGGTCAGAATTTTGCTCTCCAGGATGGCTTATTTTTCTAGCATTCTGGGTTCATTTTAGATCACTTAAATACTACTAGATTTAGAATAACATTTCTCCTTTCCCATTTTGTATAAAACTTTTCCATTTTGTGTAGCTCTTGGGGAAAAAGGAAAAACAGCCTCAGATGGACTCATATCTTTGCAGGGTCTGTTTTTCATGAAACTGTGTAAAGACATGGCAATACATTTATAATACCATTTAAAATAATTTGGGGTGGCTGATTCAGTCAGCAGCTATGGATCCTCTGCACACTCTTCGTCATGTCCATAAAAACTCAATGAAAGATAATAATTGGGCAGAAAATAGGCTATAAATGAAAGGGTCAACCAGCTATTCCATCTGTTAAAAAATAATTAGCTGAAGGGACACCATTTATTCACTAAGAGATTTTAAGTCCCTTCCATGTGCCATGCAGTATTCTGGGTGCTTGGATACCTCAGTCAACAAGCCACATAGAAGCCCCCACCCTGCACAGCTGACATTGTAATGTGTGTCTTTGCAGGTGCATGTGCGTGCTAGGGGCAGAAAATAACATAATAGTTTATATAGTATGTTAGAAGATGACCAATGTTATGGGGCCAGAATGGTATAAGGCAGGGTAGGACATGTTATACAGAATGAAGATGTTGACCTCATTGGGACGCTGACATACAGGCCAGGATATTTGCAGGAGGGAGGGATTCAGCACGCTGACCCATGCCTGGCAGGGACGTGGCAGGAATTGAAGAGTTGTTGTTGCATGTGCATACACACATACATGCACACAAACCCAGAAGGCATTCAGCTCCCCCCATTCCTACCTTGTTCATGGTCCTCTAAGAGGGCTGTCTTCAGCTGCAGGCCTGTCATGCAGGGGTAGACCCTGGGAAGCATGACCTTTTCATGCAACAAAAAGTATAAAGCACATTCGATGTATACTTGGGGCTGTAGGGGTCAGTTATGGGAAAATGAATTGGTTCCAGAATGAACAAAAAACTCACCATGATGAATGCCACTTCCTTTTCACACTCAACTAAATAGAATTTGGGATACCATGAAATTAATGGAGTAGACTTTCTAAAATGAAAAATATGGTCCTGGGATCAAGTCTGGAGTCCTGACTCCCTGCTCAGTGGGGAGTCTGTTTCTCCCTCTGTCTGTGCCCTTCCGCCTGCTCCTGCATGCACTCTTTCTCTCTCTTCCCAAATGAATAAATAAAATCTTTAAGGAAAAAAAAGAAAATATGGTCCAGTGAAATACCTGGTTTTATCAGCGATAATCAAAACTGTGTGAGAAAGAGTATTAAATAATTCGATTTGGAATTCAGTGGAACTATAAAAATTAGTATGAATCCCCAAAATGCTAAAGGGTCAGGCATGATATCTTTCTCAACTCTCTCCCATTTTTTTTGTCAGGAAGCTGAGGCACAGGCAGTTCTGGGACAACTAACCATTGCATGGCTGTGAGCTGGGTCCACAGAGCTGGGCTTTGTCTCTTCCAGGGCCAAGCTTCCTTGTTCATTAGAGGGACTGACTGATAAATACACTTCTAAATACCATCAATTATGAGACAATTTCTTTTCACCTTTCCTTGAGGCAGTAATCAGTTTTCTGCTCATTAACGGGCTGGGGGACATGCTTAGACGCTACGCGAGTTACAAAACTGTGCATTGTCCTTGAAGGAAAATGAGATGTACATCTCACGACAACCAGCAACCAGACAGGGCCAGGAAAAGACATTTAACTGTAATCTTTCAAGCCCAGCAGCATTTAGCTGAACCCAAAGTGCAGGACTTGAGCTCTGCCTCAGTGAACTGGTTAGATGAGATGTTTTCAGATCTGGTCTGATTTGTTTGTAGGCACAAACTGACTGTTTCTGTTAAATCTCACTATCAGATCTGCCTCTCAGTGGCTACTTTGCAAGAATACATTTTGTTTTTTAATCAACGAGAAAGCATTATGTATAATTAAAAAATATATTTTAGGCCTCATCTACAAATATCTGTTAGATCCTGAGCGGTTGTCAAAATAATCATCAGTGCTAGAATTTGCCTTTCCCCTCGGTCTGAGCAGATATTAATCAGAGTCTATTAAGAACCATCCAACATTCAGTAAGAATAATTTAAGAATGACTTGCCACAGGGGCACCTGGGTAGTAGTTCAGTTGTTTAAGCCTCTGATTTTTAATTTCAGCTCAGATCATGATCTCAGGGTCATGGACCAGCTCTCACTGAGTGTGGCATCTGCTTAAGATTCTCTCTCGCTCTCTGCCCCATCCCCTTGCTCTCTTACCCTCTCTCTCAAAAAAATAAAAAAATATAAGAATAACTTGCCACAGAAAAAAGAACTAGGCATTTTATTTTATTTTATTTCATTTTATTTTATTTTTAAGATTTTTATTTATTTATTCATGAAACAGAGAGAGAGAGAGAGAGAGAGAGAGAGAGAGGCAGAGACATAGGCAGAGGGAGAAGCAGGCTCCATGCAGGGAGCCCGATGTGGGACTCGATCCCCGGGTCTCCAGGACCATGCCCTGGGCCAAAGACAGCACTAAACCGCTGAGCCACCTGGGTTGCCCAGAACTAGGCATTTTAGAATTACGTTTGAATCTGTGATTTTGCCATCATTTTTCAGAAGCTCTTCATTTGTGTTTGCTTTTCAGACTTATCATTTTGTTCATCTCAAATTAAAAGATGACTCAAAATCTCTTATAAACTTTAAAATTTCTATCTCAAATGTTTGGCTTAATAGCACTGTAATGGATCTTAATTTTTACATCTGACCCCCCCCCCCTTTTTTTTTTCTTCAGGAGCTTGATTATCACAATTTCTTTAAATCAGAAAATTAGAAGCTAGAAAGTGGCCCCTGAGAGAGGCAAGGAAGGCAACATATTTAGTGCATTTTTATGCCCAGGAAGTGTGCCATGCATTGCCATCTCCCGTGTCTGGGATGCCTGCGTGACTCAGTTGGTTAAGCATCCAACTCTTGATTTTAGCTCAGATTGTGATTTCAGGGTCCTGAAATCCTACCTCGGGCTCTAGGCTCTGTGCTCATTGGGAAGTATGCTTGAGAATTCTCTTTCCCTCTGCCCCTCTTCCCACTGACACACACTCTCTCTAAAATAAATAATCTTTTTTAAAAATCCCCCAAATCATATATAGTAGACAGTCTGATCCCCATTTTAGAGACCAAGAGCCCAGCCCATGAAGATTGCATTGCCCAAGCCACAGAGCCTGTAAAGCACAAATGTGGCCTCTAGACCTCAGCTATTCTGAAATAAAAGTTTATAATTTTCCTATCCTCTCTTTCTCCCCCCTTTTCTGCCATTATCCTGTCATTTTACCCTAAACTAAATTTAAAAATTGTGGGATGAACTGTAGGTTATTTTTAAATTTTTTATTTTGTTTTGTTTTAAGTAGGCTTCATGCCCAGCACAGAGCCCAATGGTGAGCTTGAACTCACAGCCCAGAGATCAAGACCTGGGCTGAGATCCAGAGTTGGACACTTAACTGACTGAGCCACCTAGATGCCCAAATTGTGGTTTTTAATACTTGGGTTTCTAAAAGAAAAGTAATAATTACACCACTGCTTTCCATAATTCTTACCAGAGTCAGAACTTTATCCATGTCCTACTCCTGGGATCCTGGGAACTGGCAGACCAGGTAGAGATGAAACAAAAGCAGTCATTCATTCAACAAATCCTCATTGATCATGGCACCACCATGAGTGGGCTAGGTACTGAAGTAAGAGGGAAGATTGAAACCTCCTCTGCTTACGTCCTCGGGGAGCGCCCAGGCTTGTGGCAGAGGGATGTGTCCTTTAAAAATGTGGTGTCCAGATCAAGTAGGGAAGCACTGGTGTGTGGGAGAGGGTTTGAAAGTTAAGCTTTTCTCAGTAGCACAGACTGATAATGGAGTAGACATTCGGGGAGGGGAGTGGCTAGAGCACATTTCCTGGAGATCATAGAACAGGACTTACTAGGCAGTAAATAATTTCGCTGACAAAGAGGAGTGCCTGTTGCAGAGGGGGCTATGTTGTTTGCAGGGTGATTTGAGCCCATTATCTCCTCCCCCATCTCAAGGAAAATGTGTTATTCCCGTTTATATAGGAACAAAATGGGATCATAATATTTTTGTTTTGTTTTAAAGATTTTATTTATTCATGAGAGACACAAAGATAGAAGCAGAGACACAGGTGGAGGGAAAAGCAGGCTCCCTGCAGGGAGCCTGATGTGGGACTGGATCTCAGTACCCCGGCATCATGTCCTGAGCTGAAGGCAGATGCTCCACCACTGAGCCACCCAGGTGCCCTGGATCATAATAAGTTTTATGTTAAAATGTTTCACTAAGGCAGGTTGTTTTATTCTGTCATAGCTGTCTTTATATAAGTTTCATTTGAGGATGTCTTATCCACCTGTGTTTTTCCCCACTTGACAGAGTCCTAAAGTTTAAAAAACCATATAGTGGTCCCAACAAATGTATAGAATCCATACTTGAAAATATATTCACTTGTTAGCTAGCAATTCAGCTCCAAATTTCAGGTGTCATTTAAAAAGAACTAATGGATTTTTACTAACATTCATCATCGCCCGGGATGTTGAAGGAGCCTTTTCTGTTACTGAGATCACCATACTTGGTATTCATGATGCTAAAACAGATTCATGAAAGAATGGTGAGACTAATAACCCTCGTAATGGCAGTCTCTATGAAATGGAATAGGGAATATAAACCAATTATATGACAGTACAGAATATTTGAATAGCTACCAGAGAATAGTCTTTGGAGAGAGCTGGTCTGCAAGGCAAGCATTTGAAACAGTATTAGAAAAATGTTTCAGAGGGACACATGGGTGGCTCAGTGGTTGAGTGTCTGGCTTTGGCTCAGGGTGTGATCCTGGGGTCCTGGGAACAAGTCCCACATTGGGCTCCCCACAGGGAGCCTGCTTCTCCCTTTGCCTGTGTCTCTGCCTCTCTTTCTGTGTGTCTCTCCTGAGTAAATAAATAAACTCTTAAAAAAAATTTAGGGGTCACTGCAGCTACCTGTCCTTTTATAGGAATTCCTCATCATTCTCAGGAGTGTTGCTGTTGAAAATGGCTAGTCGCGAATGCCTCCAAGTGGGATTTTTTTGTCTAGTATCTTGGAAACAAATTTAGTTGAAAGGATTTATTACACTTAATTGAATAATACAATAGGAAAACTTACTGCAATTGATTTTTTTATTTAGTTAGTCTAGTTTGATCTTTTAAAGGTTCTCTTTTGTGGTTAAGAGGCCACAAAAGTCAAGTTGAAGATGTCACCCTTGTAGGTAGCTCACACTCCTACCTGTCTTCCACTTTTTAATGCTTTCACAGAGGTTGGACTGGAAGCCAGCTCACTGATGTATTACTGAATGACCCAGAGCAGGTCCCAGTTTTCTTTTCTGTAAAGCAGGGATACTGATAATACTCACCTTATAGGGTTATTGGAAGGCTCAGAGGAGATATGGATCAAATGAGAATTAATGTCCAGTGCTGACATATTGCCTGACACCTAGTAAACAAATCCCTTAATAATCATTAGCTGAAAACAATGGGTTTCAGGCTGTCCTTAATAGGAGCTGTTGTTGCTTGTCCTCCTTTTAGAGTTAAAACAACAGCAGCAGCAAAAACTATAATAGGTACCTTCTATTGAGCAGAAGAGCTAAGTGCCCTAGTATGGTATTTTATTTGCTCTCTACAACACGGTGAAAAAGAGGTTTGTGGCCACTCTAGAGTACAGTGGTTAAGTAACTTGCCTATGGTCACCTAGCTAGTCCTGTGGTCGGTGCTTAGAAGTTAACCTGGGTCTGTCTGAAAAGCCTGCTGCAGAGGGTAGTCCACATGGCTGCCCTTATGAACACAAGCTCACATCCTGTCCTGGTGTTTGCCTGGGGTGGGGACCACACTCTGCCACCTGTGCCTTGTGCTCTCTGGGGTCCCGTGCCCATCTTCTTTCCACTTCAGGGGCTATTTAAAAAAATCAGTACTTTATGCTTATTAGAAGATATACATGGAATGTGATATTTGTTTTTCATGGATTGGGTATCTTTTAAAAACAAGTGAATAGTAATCCTGGTGGTACACAGATATGGTGGGAAATTATCCAGGTAGTAAATGGTGGCTGAGTTTTGGAAAACTGCTGCCTATCTTCCTCCTCTCCATATGTAGGTTTCTCTCTTCTTTTTCTCCCTCTTTTCGGCTATCCCCTCCTCCTTTCCACCCTCCTCCCTCCCACCAACATACGCATGAAAAATAACAATGGTGAGTTAAACTAGTTGATCTGATTGTGGTATGGACAGTGGGTGGGTAGGTGGGATTGAAGTTCTGATTTTATATTATTTGGCTAATGAGCTCTATCTATCTATCTATCTATCTATCTATCTATCTATCTATCTATCTATCATCTATCTATCTGGCATGGCTTCTTGTTATATCATCCACTGTGAGAGGTTCCCATTGTCTGCAGAATTGAAGTGTAAAGTGATGCCTTCAGCATTGTGGCTTCTGTGATTCTCCTAATTACCAGGAAAAGGGTCACTGGTTTATGAGCTCATCTTCTGAGGCTCTTTATTGGCATTAAACTTGGCTCTGATCTATGAAAGTGGACAGTTTCCAAGGCATTTCCCCATCCCCGAGAGCTCCACAGAGATCATATTTGCGGGAAGCATATCCATAAAGTAATTAGGCGAAGAGTAGATGGACCTGCCTCCAGCGAATATTCAGGCTCTCAACCTAATAGCTTGTCTGCCTGGCTGGTGGCTCCTGCCTTCTTTGGGGACAGTTAGCACAGCTGATTGTTGCTAAGCCTAGTAAAAAGTTAAATTATATTTGCATTTATGCTTTTTCTGACAGCAAGATGTGGGCTGTGTAACCCCTTGCCCTTTTGACTGAAGGCATTCACATCCTCTGGGCAGAGGATTTAGTTTCTAATACAAATGGAAGAAGTTCTAGGATGTCGGGTAGCCAGATGACCTTTTTCGGATTTGAGGGCTATGACCGGCATTAGCTATCTGAAGCAACGATGAAATTGTCTCATTTTCTCCCCTTTGCTGTTTATTCAAGCCTAACCAGAGAATTTGGTCTTCAGTAATCTTAGTGGATCAAATAAATCACACTGAACTTTAAACTTTAGATGAGTTGCTTCTAGTCCAGCCACCCTTGAATGTAAGTAGAAACGGTGGTTAGCAAAATTCAAGGGGCTTGAAGGGACATGGGGAAAGCTCCCGGCCCCAAAGGCTATCTCTAGATTCCTTGTAATGATCAGTCCATTTCCTTTGAAGTTCCTGGTATCTGGTTTTATCTGCAAATCCCTGGGCTAGTGGGTTAAGGTGGAATAGATTGAGATGGGGTTGGTGATAGGAGGGAGATGGAAGATAGAATACCTTGCAACCAGAGGTCACTGCCCTGAGTTCATGCCTCAGCCAGAAACAGTAGAAGATTCCAGAGAAAAGAAGTGGGACAGTGAAGACAGTTTCACTTAGTCCTTATGGACATACCCAAGGCAAGTCTGAGCTTAATACACTGTGTGAAGTGTTTTACTGAATCAGAAAACACTGATTGTTTTCTGTGTGCCAAAGAAAAAGGAATGATGGAGGGCTTTAGTACATACATTAATGAGGACCAGTCACCCATGGTCATGAAATCTGGACAAAAATGCAGTAGATATTTTCTGTCCTTAATTTGTCTCACGCCTGGGCACACAGCTGTTTTGTGAACATCTCGCATCCCCGTACCACCTGGGCCCAGAAGCAATGTTTGTGGCTGCCTTTCATTGTCTCCCTCCAGACCTCATTTCCATCTTCCCTGGCTCCCTCCTCCTGGCCCTTCTCACCCCTTCCTTATTCCTATGTCTCAGGAAATGCCATCGACACAAACATACCTGCCAGTAAGCTCCTAAATGCATTATGTGCAGTAAGAGAAGAGCAGCTTGGTGATTTGGTTCCTACATATGTTTTCATTTGGAGGGGGAACATTTCAATTCTTGAGAGCACTGCAAATACATATAAAATAAATAGGCATCTCTGCCATCAGCCCTGTTAGAGAATACATAAGCATTTATTTCCCTTGGAGGTAAAATCAAGCCTCAGAAAAGGATAATAAATACAATAAGGCTCATTTCCTTTTTGTAGCCAACCATGAGTGCTATCAGTTGTTGTACCTTACATGTGGAGACAGATATATATATATTCATTGTACTGGCAAACATCTGCTTACCTCTGTTACTGCCTTTCTGTTTCTCTGCTTCAGCTAGCTTCAACTAAGTTGGGTGTTTGAGTATTGTAGCATCCTAAAGATTAGACCCCAAGGGAGGACTTATAAAACTGTATTCTACTACACTTTCTAGGACGTTCTTTCTTCCAGCAAAGTAATTTTGCTTGCTATTCCCTCCCTCTGGTGCCTTTGTGGGAACATTCTCATGACTTGGAATTAGCCTCTCACTTTTCTCTAAGCCAGATCGTTCTTCTGCCAGATTCCACCTTGGGTTTTCTGTTCTTCTTTTCTCATTAGCCCTTACCCCAAGGAGAGAGAGTTATCATTGTGGATTGTGTTGCTTTCTGTGTGTATAGCCCCTTCCATATATCTGTGTGGTACATACACAGAGAATGGAATACTGTAGAAAGCACAGGACCAGAGTCAGAAAGGCTGACAGTCTTTACATGTGCCACCTTAGACTTCATCTCCATTTCTCTGGGCATTGGTGTCCCCATCTCTGAAATGAAGGATAATTTCATTCACGCCAGTCAACACAACTTTCTGGTCAAGAACTTAATTCACAAAAGTATGTTAAAATATGCCTTCTAATCTGTAGCTCACGTGAAATACATGTTTGTGGTCTGAGTTTTCAAAGGTCAAAAGCAGTACATAGTAGAGCTGTATCACATGCTCACATTTAGCATATGGGGGATTGGGTTTAGGCATAGTGTCCCCTCTGGAGTTAAACCTTGGCTTCCATTGCTCCGGGGAAAGGAAAGCCATGGCAGAAATGCTAATAGAAAGAAAAGAAAAGAAATTATTTTTTGGCTTTTAAAAGCTTCCAAGAACCCATATCCTAATACTTTAAGGGTAATTTGGCAGTGACTTTAGGAATTTTTACAGGTAGTTTTGACCACGTGATTTTTGTGAGTGCAGACTTTATAACTGAACCACAGTGTATTTACACTGTATCTCATATAGTTCTGATTGCTTAGCTCAGTGCTGAGTGGATGCTCAAGAAATATCAAATAAGGTAGCAGGAAGTTTTAAGAATTTGATAAATAAGTAATAATTTGCCCTTCAGAAAATTTTGGCCACTCACGCCATTATTTGCTTTGGAGGAACAACTAAAATGCATTCCTTATTAGCCCTGGAATAAAATAGAACTTTAAATTCAGCATGTATAAGATAATAATTTAGTGCATAGCGGTGTTTTATTCAAACGTTTGGTTATCACTCCTGCCCCTTGTGTATGTCCCTTGTGTGCTCACATGCACACACACACACACACGCACACACATCCTGGGAAAGTTCACTGTTGGCGCAGATAATCAGAAAATCTCAAATTGTCCTAAAGAGGATTTTTTCTTACGGCTTCTGGTTTCCTGATGTTAAAGAACCATAGGTTTCACATTTGTTCACTCAGGTAGTAACACTCTGCAGTCCTATTACAGATCAGAAATGAGTAATATCTTTTTAGCGCACTTTGGACAGCTGACACATCTCTACCATTCCAGGGCCTGATCATAGCGTCAAAACTGGGGAGCAAAGCAAGGTGAGGCTATGGAGAGAGGAAGCCACCAAGAAGCAGCATTCCTATACCTTGCCTTTAAAGAAGACAGAGGGATCAGAATAACCCACTACGTTGAGGACTTCTATGATTCTATAACAAGTCCTCCCTACCTCCTATATACCACTCCCACCAGAGAAGACCCCCAAAGTCTTATTTATTTATTTAGAGAGTGAGGAGAGAGAGAGCAGGGGTGTTGGGGCAGAGAGAGAGAGAGAATCCCAAGCAGGCTCCACATTCAGTATAGATTTTGATATGGGGCTCAATCTCATGACCCTGAGATCCTGACCTGAGCCAAAATCAAGAGTCACTTAACCAACTGAGCCACTTAGGTGCCTCCTCCCCTACTTATGAAAAAAGAAATTGGAGCCAGTCTGATGGTTTTGAGAATAACTTCCTTAATCCCTACATTTAACCCATGCCACCTGATCAGGACCCTAGGCTGGCTATTCTCATCTCTAGCTACAAGGCATAATCCTGGTAGTGAGTCATAGTTGCAATTTAGGAAGAGTCCAGTTCTGGGTAAGGGGGTGTAAATCTCTTCTGAGGAATCCACAGGGCATGTCTTAAGAAAATAGAATAGTATCACAAGGAAAAAGAAAACAGAATTGTCAGAGTACTACTTTTTAGTTCCTTAAGTACTACCATATATAACCTACAGTCTATGTTGTAGGAAGAGTCAAAACTAAGCTTTAAGAAATTGTTAAAACTTGACTTTGAGATAACAATTTACATTTAGTAAAATGTGCCCATTTGAAGTGTTCAGCTTGGAGTGTTAAGACTGGGTAAAGCCTATGCCATGGGTAGGTAGAAAGGTGGCACCTAAAATTTAAGGCATCAGACTTTCTCTGATGTTCTAAACAGACATTTCAAACTGCCTCCCCTAACCCCATTTTCATGTAACACATGTATTTGCCAATATCACATAACTAAACCATCTCCAAAGGAAACTACTAAAAAATTCTCCATTAGGTGATTAAGCTCTCAAAACCTTCATGACCCAGATGATCATTTTTTTATCCTACTCTCCGAAGCTGTCATATCAGCATGTTACCATCAGGAGTTACTGAAAAGAACCACGTGATAAAGGGGAGCAGTTACCTACCCTGTTCTCGCTGTGACTTCAGGTGATTCAGAGATCACAAAGACAAAGTCTCTACAACCAGGACACTGCTTAGAAGAGGATCTATCTTTACATACATAGAAATATTTAAATTACATTTTTTCACTATATAAATAGAAACTTTAAATATTCTCAGTGTCCTCTGTGGCTTGAGTGGTTAGAAGACTCTGGTGGCAGAGGGCGACTTTGTGTCAGCCCTTGAATGGTGAGGAGTAGGGAGGACATTCCTGGGTGGGGGGAAGGTGGATTTGAGCACAGGCAGGGCAGTAAGATTCATTCAGAGGACGGTGAATGATGAGCCTGTTGAGTGGTACATAAAATTATATAAGAAGGAGGTAGCCAGATTAAGGAGCATTTTATAATCTGCACAATGAAGTTTGGATCTTACCTTAGAAGAATTTGAGAGAAGGTATGAATTCTTCAGCAAGGCAATGATGTCAGTAAAGTAGTATTTAATAAGCTTTAATTCCCACCCTGTTCTCTATATGTACATGTAGGAAATATGGTTGTTTAACAATTTAGATAACTAAATTATTCCAAGAGGAGATAATGCAAAATTCCCCCTAAGTCGATTATGTTTATTTAGCCTTCTTGACTCAAATGATTATGCTCCTATATATCCAGTCATCTTTTATATGTATTTTATATGTTACCTGAAATGCTGTGATAAACACAGGCAACTATGACCTGTTAATGTTATTGTTCTTCCTCCAATTTTTTTTCCCACAGCATTTAGGGTTGGACCCATTCTTTCCACTGTAAAAGAAAATGGCTTAACATTGAAGAGTAGAAAATACAATTTTCTGACTTCATTTAATCAGTCTTGTCCTACAAATTATACAGCTGAATTTCCTCTCCTGAATGTCAGTTCTTTGTTTTTTTTTTTTTCCGTCAAAATGATGATAGAATGAATACGTACATGATTGGTTTGTTTAGAAATAAAATTTTATATCAATAAATACTAACAGTGGGAGACAGTTGGAATTAATATTGTTTGTAATATGAAATATAAGGACAATTCAATAAATACGGCTTGTCTCCTGATATTTAGTATTCATATTTCTCAAAAAGTTAAATTGTATACTTAAGGCTGATTTGGGGAGATGTCATCATTTAAGAAGAAACTTAAACTGTTTCCTTATTAAAGGTAAGTCTTTCAATCAAACTGTGCTGTGAATCATTAAGTATCCTCTGATTTGTAATTCATAACATTTGGCTTATTCCAACGGGGCTTGACTTTTTGTTTGAAAAGCATTACTGCAGAGGCAGCCCTGGTGGCTCAGCAGTTTAGCGCTGCCTTCAGCCCAGGGTGTGATCCTGGAGACCCGGGATCGAGCCCCACATCAGGCTTCCTGCATAGAGCCTGCTTCTCCCTCTCCCTCTGCCTGTGTCTCTGCCTCTCTCTCTCTGTCTCTCATGAATAAAGAAATAAAATCTTAAAAAAAAAAATGAAAAGCATTACTGCAGATGGCAAAAAATAGGTGACCAGTAAGCATCAGAAACGTTTTGTTTTGATGGAGTTTGGAGTTATTTTGAAAACTATATAACCATAGAACTGTCCTGAGATTAAGCTGGTTTAGTACTATACTTTGCTACTATTTTTTTATTAAGTAATATACATAGGTGTTATATATTCATATGTACACTTACAAAGACAGAGGTATATAATAAGATATGCTAATACTGCTCTGTATTGCATCTGTGACAAGAGAAGAGATCAGAGTATTGACTACTCGTAAGCAAAATTGCCCATATCAAGGTCTAAGAGGGCTAATGTTTGTGCTTGAGGGCTGGAAGATTTTACATAGATCAGCATCACAAAACTAAATTACAGGTTCCATTGATAAGTGATTTGTGCTTGTAGCCTACTTGAGTCCTTCTGGCAGGGGCTTAATGATGATAGGATGTTGGCAAGGCTTTATTTATTCCTGCGTGTTCTTTTTGACCTGTCTCTGGTCATCTTCAATAATATCACGTTTAGGAATAATCCAGACTGGATGAGCCAGTTCTCAAAGGCATACAACTTTTATTCATTTAAAAAAAAAAAAAAAGACTGCAGTTTGGAACTAGGATTAATTAGCTCAGTGCGTGCTCTTGCACATGATGCTTCCACACCCAGTTACTGTAGCTTTTCCTTGTGTTCAAAAAGGAGAATTGCCTTCATCCTCCTGAGGGCCACCTGGAAGTTGACTTGCACCATGGCTTTGACTCCAAAGAAGTCCTTCTTCTGCCTGACTTTTCTCCATTCACACACTTTGGGTTTTGTTTCACATGGATATATAATCTTAATATATGATGATTTGATTGCAACATTTGAACTCAATCATTCAATTAATAATGTTTTATTAAGACCCTGTACCACATTTCTAGTCCTGATTGGGGCTTCTTTATTTCTTTATTTGTACTTGGCCTTGATCCAAGGGGGATTGTAAATGGTTTACAAGAAACAAAACAACATAAATTGGAAGTAGTTTAGAAAAAGGCAACAGTCCTGTGATGCAAAGAATTTTGGAATCTCAGGTTGGCATCTCCGAAATTTTTGGTTTACTTGAGGGCATACAAATGAGTAGTTGAACTAGCAACAAAAAAAAAGCCCCTGCTTATTGAGAGACCCAAATGAGTGGCAAAGATAGTCACTGCTGTCTGACTATATGGTTCCTAGAGAGCTGGGATGCTCAGGCAAGGTTTCGCAGAAAAGGCAAGTTTTGAGCTGGGCCTTGAAGTGGGGTCTGGGGATGATGATAAAGGTTGATGTCTGCACAGCTGAGAGGGAAATAAAGGATGTTTGGAGCACACTGTCTTCCCAAAGGAGCTCTGTTTTCAACGGGTACATTCCTTCAAGCTCCCGTTTCATTGTTTTATTTCTTATTTATTTATTTTTTAAGCTCCTGTTTTAAAATCTAATGTGGAGACCTCTTTTAACTTTCAGTTTGAGATGCAAAGCATGAATATATTTTTTCAAAAACCATGTATTAATTTATTTTAGAAAACAATACATTCTGGACAACTGCCTTTTAATAAAAAAAGACAACCTTACATGCCTCTATTTTAAAAGTTTTTATTTTATTGTAGACAAAATATTAACTAGATTTTGTATCCTCTAATTTCTGAGCTTAAATTCATTCTTAACTCAAAAGAGTGATGCTTACTTTACACTTTAGAACACTCACTTTTTATTTTTATATTCCTTTTATAACTCACTTGCTGTACACAACCAAGAAGCTACTGAGTGAAATTTCTTGAGTAGTGCTCCTAATTGGGTTATTTTGTCCTTGGGTGCAGTTAGTATAACAGCTGATAATTTGATAATTTGCGTAGCCATAGCAATCGGTGAAGATTGATAAGATATCACCGCTATTTTGGCTGTGAGGACCTGCTATTTTTGTTTTTAACCAACTGTCCTATTTTGTTTTACTGGCTATTGGTAAATAATTACTATAAAGCAGAATTTATCAAGCATGGTTGTTGCCTCTTCTTCCAGGAGTATTAGAATCAAACACACTTGTCTGTGTCCCCAGTGAACCCCATGTAAACTTTTAACAATTTAATATATGTTTCTCTTCAAAATAATTAAGATCTTCAAGGGTAGGGGTAGATACCTTAGTCGTCATTTTATTACCAGCAACAAAAATAGTACTTGGCGACGGAGTTATCTTCAGTAACTACTAACTGAAAGAATTAATGAGTGAGCATTGCCAAGGTTAGCTATAATCATCCTTTCCCTAACTTCTGATTAGCATATTGTAGCACTTTCCAAGTCAGTATTTTATAGCTCATAGAGCATGAGGGCTGCAGTGTTATTAAAAGTGATCTAGTTTCCTTTATTATAGATGGGAAAAAGCTGAGGTCCAGAGAAAATGTTGACTTGCCAAAGGACACAGAGCCAGTGACTGGCAGAGCTAGGCTTAGAACTCTGGGTGCCTGTGGTCAGGCTCTTTTCCCCTGCCTATTGACCTCTCGGCTATTTCCCCTATCTTCCATGTTTTACGTGGTTGACAATGCTGTCTTTTACACATACATATCCAAGGACTTAGCTGCTTAGTATTTACAATGTCTAATTGGGTTATCCTGAAATAACAATTTTCTAACCAAAGCTGACATCTGATGTAGTCAGAACATTCCTGAAGTTTGAGGCCACATACTATATGAAGCAAATAGCTTTCTTCTATATGACTTTAGTAGCTTCACAAAAAAATGCATAGGTAGGAACGAGAGAAGGACCCTTTCATTCTCATAGTATTTTGAATATTCTTGAAATGATATTCTAAGAAAGTGTGTGCCAGGTGTCATCATTTTGGACTGACAATACTGAGTCTTGACTTAATGGTTGGCCTAGTGGCCTTTTAGGTATACAAGGAAATGTAGACTAGCAAAGTGAGCTGTTTGTAAAGAGAAATAAATTAATAGATTACTGACAAATGCAGAAGAGTTCTGGGTTTTAATAAACTATATTTAGACCTAAGAGTAAAAAAAGATTTCTTTTAGGAGGAAAAAAAGGGACGAGTAGATTACTCTGGATTCTAAGAAGGGCTGTCAAAATGGGGAGAGCGAGGTATATTCATAAAAAGGCCATCTACAAAGGGATGGACAGGAACCACCCAGAAGATTCAGTGATCTGTGCCTGCAAGGAGAAGGCATAGTTCCCAGAACTTGAGAAGAGTGCATTCGTTTCCAGTTGCTGCTATAACAAAGAGCTATGAGCCCTTTGGCTTAAAGCAACACAAGACTTCCAGAGGTCAGAAGTCAGAAATAGATTTTATGGGCCAAAATCAAGGTACCAGCAGGGCTTCTTTCCATCCTGGAGGCTCTAGGGGAAATCTTTTTTCTCACCTTTTCTGGCTTCTAGGGCCTTCTGCATTTCTGGTTTGGTGGCCCCTTCCTCTGTCTTCACAGCGAGCAGCACTGAGTGAGATCCTTCTCAGAGTGACACCACTTTAGTCTCTTCAAACCACCCCCCCCGCCCCAACATTTAAGGACACTTATAATTACATTATGCCCACCCACATAATCCAGGATAAACTCCCTGTTTTAAGGTCAGCTGATCAGCAACCTTAATTTCATTTGCAACCCTAAGGTCTTTTTGTCTTGTGTGGTAACATAGTCACAGGTTCTGGGGAGTAGGACATGGATACCTTTGCGGGGACTGTTCTTCTGCCCAGCACAGAGAGTGAATCATGTGGTTTGTTGCCTTCAGCAGAGCCATGAATTTCGTGAATTTCGGTTAGGGATACATCTAGCTTGATACATCTAACTTCACATAGAGGTCTCCAGTCCGGGGCCCCGTTAACTAAACCTGCTGAAAGGCTGGTGATGTGATGTGATGTGTAAGGGAAGCAAGGGAGAAAGGTATGAGGGGGTGTCCAAGAGGGGCACACTGAAGCTGTCTTACACAGGCACACAGGTTTCCTAAGCCCTGACTGCCTGTGGTTTTGAGCCATCAAGGCCAGTGAGGTGCCCACCATCAAGACTGGAAGCTGGGACAGGAGAAGCTGTACTGTTTAGTTTCACATTTCAACCAGGGTTTATTTCCCTATTTTATCCTCAGGTATTTAGTAAAGTCTTTAAATGGGCCCACCTTTGGTTAGCTACATGGTGTTTATTGAGAAAAGACTCACATTCGTTCACCTAGAACCTACTGGAAGTTTCCCATCACCTGTGTGCCACCTCAGACTGTTGACCACACTAATTGGTGAAGCATCTCAGGGCAGATTCTGCCTTTAAACTCCAGGAGCGTCATGGTGCAGTGTTCTTGCCGGGGCACTATTGCATGTGGGGCAGGCCAATTCTTTTGTGGGTCATGGAACATGAAATGGTTCTGATCCCACCCACTCGATGCAGCAACATCCCGCAGTCATTACGGCAACCACACTACCCCTTCCGGGTGGGGGGTGGGGCAGTCAGCATAGCCTCTCCACTGGCGATGACAGGGCTGTCTTTAGAGTCAGACCAGCCTCCCTGATCTTGAGCACATTGGTCACCTTCTCCCCAACTTTGTCTAAAAACTGGGGAGAGCTGTCTCTGCTTCTCAAGGTCATTGGCCACAGTAGTGATAAGAGAGGTGAGCTGCCTCCCTTGTCCACTGTCTGCCAGAGAAGCCAATCCAAGAGGTGGACTCTGAACAAGGGGATTGAGAGAGCACCTGGAAACCTGGGACTAGCAGAGTTCCCTTCACTCCCTAAGCACTTGTTTGCCCAGACTAGCCCTCCCACAGCTGGCTTGCAGGTGCCCACAGGCCATGGGCTCCACTACCGACAAATGCTGATTCTGCCTCTGGTCAACCAGGATATGAAATCTCAGTCTAGGAATATGTGATGACTTCTATTAATTATGGAAGAATAGCAAGGTAGCCTTCTTTGAAATTTTTTGTATGCAACCACTCTTAACTGAATCATTCCTTTCCTAGCTCTCCTAATATAGAGGATAATTACAGCTGATGTGCATTGATTTAGAGATTTTATTTTGCCTTTTTTTTTTAACCACAGACACTTCAGTAAATCCAGCATAAAAAGTTATAATTTTGCTAGCTCACTAGTGGCTTGCCAAAGCCCCATGAGAGCCTCACTCTTGAAAGACCCAGAGTCGCTGTAAGGTAGGTTCATACAGTTGCTCTCCTTCCTACACAGGCGGCCACATACTTCATTGTGTTCTGTATGGCTGGTGCCTGCCTGATGGTCCTTTAAAATATCATTTAAAGGGGCGCCTGGGTGGCTCAGATGGTGAAGCATCTGCCTTCAGCTCAGGTCATGATCTCAGGGTCCTGGGATTGAGCCCTGAGTCAGGCTCCCCCGCTCAGCAGGGGAGTCTGCGACTCTCTCTCCCTCTGCCCCTGCTCATATGCTCTCTTGCTCACTCTTTCTCTCAAATAAATAAAATCTTTAAAAAAAATCATTTAAAAATCTTGCCTTTCATTGGAAAAGTGCCCAGATCTATAAGCACATGAACATCTCAAATGGAGCTAATTTTCTCGAACTTTTTGATTGCTATTATAACTCTGGAACTTATGGTTGCCAAGGCTTTGAGTTGATGTCTTCAAGTTAAAAGGCAACCATTGCTTCCTTAAAGCAAAGATTTCAAATTACAGAAATAGAAGTGATTTTGGAAACATGTTCTTAGGTTGCATGCTGATGGCTCAGTGAACTCATTTGTTTTTTAGTATACCTAATGCAGCCAAGCAGATAAATGGATTGAAGTGTAGGATTGATTTAATGAAATTATTAAATTTATTATTAACTCACATCTACCTCCTTCTGTAGGGAGAGCAAAGCGAACAGATGTATTAAGGGAATGATTAGTTTAACTCTTCTGAATAGACTTTAAGTTTATACCTGCCTTAGCTTTAGTTTCTGGATTTCTCCTTGTTATTATTCATTAGGAATATGTGAAATGTCCCAGTTGTTTTACAGGATAGTAATGATGAGAAGAGAGGTCTTGTGTGGAAGGGGACTAGAGCAAATGTCTTCTGAGAGTTGGTGTTGAAACAGGTGTGGGCACTCACACAGGTGATTTGAAACTAGAGAAATGTCCTCACAGGGAGACTGTTTTGGAAGGAAAAGATAGAACTCCGCTACTGTGGCTGGTGCCTAGGGGTAAGGGGCAAGAACAATCCCAAGAAGCTGAGATTTATAGCTGGTGTGATGATACCCACGTACAGAAATGGAATGGTACTATCAGAAACAGGAAAACCAGGAGGCCAAGTTAATTGACATGAGGTCCTCCCAGCCCTGACCAGGTTGGACGGACCATACCAGGGTCACCTCAGGACCTTGGCAGAGGGAATGGGCTGGAGAAGTGAGATTCCTGCATTAGCTGCATGCACCTGTTAGCTGCAGTTCAGGATTGGTGGGGATGGTCACGGGTGGACGGGAACGCAGCACAGGCTAGGCAGAGGGCTCTGGGACAATGATCATATACAAGGGTCAGTTAAAGCGGATGATGTGGCCAAGGAAGGAGAGGAGGCGTGGCTAGAGGGGATGGCAGGGAACCAGCCAGCAGTTTCGAGAAGAAAGGGGTGACTGATGGTTTCAGATACTAGAGAGGAGGATGGAGGCCGAGACAAGCTCGCAGGTAGGCCTGTAGAGATCCCGCAGAAAGCCAGGTCGGCTGCGCACTGAGAGGAGAAGGTAGAAAGAGGGGGATTAGAGACCAGTGAGAAGCGGGGACACCAGCCTTCGGTTTGGTGGCGAAAAGAAGACAGAGGCAGTCACCATACGTGGTTGAGGGGACAGCCTTGCATCTTTCCTCCTTTCATTCCTCCACACTTAGAGCAATGGTCCTTACGTGGATCACCTCACGTGGTCCCGCGTGGAAAGGCCTCCCAGGTCTCATGGGAACGAGCGACCCCGCATCACCCTCGGGCCTGGGGACTGGGCCCCATGAGTGGACCAGAGCCGAAAACTAGCCCTCCCCCCTCATCCCAGCCCCCCATTCCCGTGGGCCCCCTGCCAAACTCAGGGTGAGCAGAAAACAGGAAGAGTGGATTCCCGCTCCTCCGTTCAGAAGTAGATAATAACGGGCATGCTGCGGCACCTTTCTGACCTGGCACTTGCTCTCATCCGTGGGCCCTTGGTAAGTCAGACGCTCCAACAGACAGAGCTGACAGCTCTGTTTAACACAGCTTTTGGGGGAGTTCGTAAGGAAGTAAAAAGGAGTCTAATGCTATGTGAAACATGTAACCTAATTTCAAAATTGGAAAAAAAAAAACCCACCCAACTTTATTGCCTTTTCAACATGCTTTACCTATAAATTGTTTTTTTCTTTTTTTTTCATTAAGTTAAACATCAGAAAATAAAATGGGCTTTTAAAAAAAAGTAGAAAGGTCTTTTTACTATTACCAGGCACCAATGTTCAGGACAGGAATGTAGGTAGGCCCCTCTCTCCCTCCGTCCCAGCCCTTTGAATTGGGATACATTGTGTACTTCCTAGCATCTGGATCCCCACAGGTTAAACAAATATCTAGACAAGAAGTGTGATATTGTGAAAAAAAATGGAATTTCGTGCAACTCTGTACCGCTAATCTCATGAAGCCAAGAGATGTAGGTTGAGTTCTAGATGACTGTTGAAAGTGATTGAACTTCACAATAGTAGATTCCATTTTTGGGTTTTCCACCCCACTTGAACCAGGAAGGGTCTGAATTTCCACTTTTTTGCCTTGTCCGGCTACCCTGCTTAACTCCATGGCTTTTCCATGGTTTTAAAAGTAGCGATCATGTTACCAAGAAGGCTGGCTCTTGGTTTTCCATTATAGTGGAGGGGAGTACTGAGAGAGAGAATTTGCAAGAGGTATGGACCACCAAGATGGTACTAACGCCTCTTGATGGCAAGATTATTTCCAGCATCTTCACAAAATTCCCCTTTATAACCTAAACAAATAGGTAAAAGAGCTGCTGGTGAAGAGGCCATGTTTAAAATACCTTGTTTATTTCATGTTTATTGGTTTTCAAGATAAAATAATGAAAAAGTAACAGGCTTAATTGCTACACAGCCTGACTCTTCCAGGAATAATTTTTAATTGGCTGCTGAGCAGACCCATTTAGAAAATACTGAGTATATATATAAAAATAATTGTAAAGTAGTTATAGAAAGAAGTAATCTTAATTTTGATAATCTTTCTTTGTCCCTTCCCTTCTCTGCCTTAATCATGTTGAAAGAGTTTAATTCATATTTCCTTTTTTTTTTTAAGATTTTATTTATTTATTCATGAGAGAGAGAGAGGCAGAGACACAGGCAGAGGGAGAAGCAGGCTCCATGCAGGGAGCCCGATGTGGGATTCGATCCCAGGACTCCGGGGTCACGCCCTGGATTGAAGTCAGGCTAAACCGCTGAGCCACCCAGGGATCCCCTAATTCATATTTCTGATCTTAGGATATCCTCTAAGTGGTAGTATAGGGTCAAGACCAGCCTCTTTGGGTGTTCTCCATCAGAAAAGAATCACTTAGATGTTACATGCTGCCAGTTGTAAATTATTTGTGTGTGGTATACGGATAGTATTCACTTAGCCCAGAAAAAAATCCTAGTTTCCAGTTTGTTGAAAGCTTGTGCTAATCTGGTTAATTACTCGTTAGTAGTAGTTTACACACACACACACTGCATTTTTTTCTGTAGAGATATATGTATTTCTAAATCCTCCAGTTCTTTCTATATGCAACACACCAATATTTGCATATAAAATGTTCGTCTCTCCTCCCCTGAGGTAGTGCTAGTCAGCTTTCAAAGGGAGAAGCCGAATCTGAAGTCACAAAACTAAGAATCTAGACACCTCTTCGGTTCCTCTGCAGTTTGGAGGTTCAACTATAGGGTAAACTGTACTTGTAAATCCAAGCCTCTGCCCACACCACTCAGAGAATGAAACTACTTTGAGGAGGCCCAGAAATGCCTTTCATTGAAAAGCTGGCACTACTCATGCCAAAATATGAAGCAAATACAAATCATATTTAGATTATTTATTCATTCAACAAATATTTGGTAAGCAAAGTTCATGAGCCAGGACCTATGCCAGAATTCAGTGGTAGCTTGTGTTATTTTTTCATTCCTTTGACGAGAAGGTTTACTTATGCATATTTGGACCAACACGTGTTAAATTTAAGAACTGAATTAAATGTTTTCCTGTGTTTAATACAATCATAAAATATCAGTATATGTACCTGATTGGTTCACATATTTTTCTTGTTTTTAGTATTTAGGGTTTTTTTTTTTTAAAGATTTTATTTGTTCATGAGAGACACACTGAGGCAGAGATATAGGCAGAGGGAGAAGCAGGCTCCCTGCGGGGAGCCCGATGCAGGACTCAATTCCAGGACCCTGGGATCATGATCTGAGCCAAAGGTAGATGTTCAACAACTGAGCCACCCAGGTGCCCCTTATTTTTAGTTCTTATAGCCAGTCATGACATTTATAGCAAATGATGTAAGTCTTCTCTTCAAAGTTCATCTTACTGCATTTTTATTGATAGGTAGTGGAGCTGACTTTCACTAGAAAAGTAAATCTCAGTATCTTTGCCCTTAAATGTTTCAGTAGTTAACACTACCAGTGATGGCATTTGTTTTCTTGCTATGGGTAATCATATTTTCTTTCTGCATGCTTAATTATAGGATTTTTATTCTAATGATAGTCACACTCTATGTTTGCATACAAAATAGACTTCATTTCGGCCAATAAAGATTTAAAAAGGTAAAATAATGAGCTAGTTTTTTTTTTTTTTTAGCTAGTTTTTTTATAGGTATATCAGCATGATCAATAATAATCATTCTTTGGAGACTGTGATTTCAAATGTAACTTATTACATCTCAGCCAAGAGGATACAAATGCTTTAGTTCAATTTTATTGATTTTTATTTTGTATGAAAGGGAAATTTTTTTCTTAAAAAAACTCTGTTTTTTAGCCCTTAACAAGGTTCTCTCTGCTTTAACTTATTTGTATCCTCTGTAATTACTTTTGCTTTCTTAAGCCTAATTTTTCCTGCCCCTCCCATTATACCAGTTTTTATATCTCTTCTTGTTTTCCATTTATGTTTTCAAATGGATTTCTTTACTAAGGTGCCTTTTGACCGTTCTTAGGATGCAAGCTTTGGTCTGGGACAGGATGCACAATTGTCCTTTCATATCGTATCATTGAAGTCCTTTCTGGGGCTGAGGCAGTAACTATAAACTGCTTGCAGAGCTTTATCAAACATTCTCTTTTCCTATTTTTTGAATGTCTGTTTCCCAGAAAGACTAGTGATTGTTCTTTGAAAATATAGGGCTTTAAAAAAATTTTTTTGAGCTTATCTCTTCCATACAGAATACTGACCTTTTAAGTGAGCACATCATACCTCTTATAACTAATACGATCCAACAGAAAAGCAAGATCCATACCATTACCTGCATACCATGCCAGCCTATAAATTTATCCAGATTGCATTATACACACTGCTCCAAAAGAACTCAGATGATATGATTTTATGGTCTAGTATAGAGAGAGAGGAAGAATTCTTGTCTTTGCTTCATCTCCTTAAAAGACATTCAGACATTTGTTCATGAATGAGTAGGACAGTCTAGGGCAGAGAAAAATAGGATGTTTTCCTTCTTGCTTATTTGTTTCTGGCTTCAGGGGCCATTTAAAATGAAAGAGTGAGCATGAACAAACCAAACCTGAAGCAGTGAATGAACAGATAACTCCTCAAGCAAGTACATCACTGACACTTAAACCTGTTTGGTCTGGCCACATGATGAATCTTCCCTGATTTCATTTCTTTTGAACATTTCCTGACAGTTTCCCTAACAAACATTGAAGCTGATGTGAATTACAGTTCCTGAGAAGTAAGTGGGGCCTATCAGTTGCATTACATCTAACCTTGAAGTTGATCAGTTCTTATTTCTCATGAGACAGTGTGCTCCTTGGCCATTGCCTCTTTGGTAGACTTGTAAATACATTAATCTCTGGGCTAAAAAACCAAACAGTACTTTTCCAGATGCTAACCCAATAATCCCCTATACTGTGTACTTATGGATCTATATTTTAGAGTTATAAATATATACAGGATACAAGGGAAACATGTGACCCATAGGAAATAGTGACTCTATATTTGGGTTGCAGGATACAAGTCAGAAAGAGATTCTTCTAATTTAGATTCAAAAATAGCTTGAACCCCTAACTCATCTTTTTCCTATCACAATGACTTGTCATTATCATATCAACAGATTTTAGCAAGCTCTGTCCTCTTGCCTGGAGGCACTCCAAAATTCATTAAGGTGGTTTATGTAATCGTGGAAAGAATCATAGAAATGGGACAGGGTGGATATAAGGTAATTGCTTTTTTCTAATGAAGGAGTGCCTTTGGTTTTTTGGTTGTAATTTCACAAAGATCTTAAATTGAAATTTAATGGAATAATAGGGCACTCAGGAATAGCTGCTGTGCGATGTTCTGTATTATACCTACTGTGTCTGTATCTGTGACTTAAGGTTGTGCGTATCATGGGTCTGTTTTTCAAACTGCCACTTGATCAGGATTTCTTAGGGCTTGATGCAAAATCAAGAATTACAGTGGCTCTACGGGTCCATCTGTACTGTCAGAAGGACTGTCAAGTTCTTGGTCAAGAGAATGGCTTCCATGGGTAACTCTCATGGTAAATGGTTTTGTAAATGTTATGCTCACAGTTACCAAAGTCGGGATCTGCTATTCATCCAGTAGTGTAAACAACTAACCTTGTTAACGTCTGCCCTGTGCTAGGCTGTGTTAGTACCGTTTACATCCATTATTTCATGTAATGCTCATAGCATCTCTTTGAGATAACTACTCCTGTCCTTATGTTCAGATAAGGAACTGAGAAGTTTCAGATATGCTCAAAGAGCCACACAGAAGTGGAACTCCAGCTCACATCTGACTTGTGACTGCTACCGACAAATTTTCTGTTTCTGGGTAGAAGGACCAGGAAGCAGGAAAGTGACAGTGTACTTCTAAAATTTTCTTCCTTTTGGCATAGTTTGGCAGTTAAAAATTCTTACACACCGTCATCCCCCTCTTTTCCCTTTCTAAAACATCATCAGTGTTTACAGAAAGAGAAATAGGAAAAGATATGGCCTGCAGGCAAGTCGTTTCCACATCTGTGCCTGCTAAAGGTTAGGGGTGCCAGGAGCCACTGTTTCAAGAGCATCACCACTCATGGCTACAGTATAAATTCCTCAATCTTTTGTGTCACTTTCCCCACTGGGAAAATGAAGATGACATGGCCTCTGCCTTGCCATCCATGTACTAACAAGGGTCTGAGTCAAGTTCTTTCTGCTCCTTAGAGGAAGGATAAGTTGTCAATGCAAGGCCAGGGATATGACTCCAAATATAAAGCCATGAGGTTTCCTCATCAGATATTGAGCTACCCAAGTAGCAGTGCTATGTTTTGAAGGGCAAAGAAAGTGAGGGGCCCCTGGGTGGTTCAGTTGGTTAAAGCCTCTGACTCTTGATTTTGGCTCAGGTCATGTTCTTAGGGTTGTGAGATCAAGCCCTGTGTTGTTCCATGCTCGGCATGGAGCCTGCTTAAGATTCTCTCTCTGCCTCTCTTTCTACCCCTCTCGCCCATATCTCTCTCTCTCTTAGAACCCTGTGCAAGGAGATCTGTCATAACCCTCTGGAGATGATGCATGCACATCTGGAAAGAGGGTATACATTCACATTGCAGTGAAGGGCTGCAAGAGGCAATTGTTTGCTTCCTGTGGGTGATGGAGGGTGTGAAGGCTGGGAGTGGCATACCCTCTTCCGCAGGCCTGGGGCTCCTGGGCCTTACAGGGCGGTCCAGGTCAGCACACCCCAATTCCCATGGTTCTCCTCCCTGAGCATAGTTAACACTTCTTCCTCTCTCCTTACTACTTATGCCTCTGAGCTGTGTCCAGGCAAAGGAGGCACTGCCTTACGTGGATGAAGTGGCATGGTGGCACAGCGCACCCTGGGACTCGTGGAAGTGAGGGTGGGACCAGGTGAAACATTTCCTTCTCTGTGTGTACAAACAAGAGCATTCTTCCAGCATGAGAGTAGGAAACTGTCCAGTCACACAAAAACACGGACCTTAGCTGATCACTTTGGAGCAGTAAACCAGCCCTGTCTCTCTTTTAAAGTTCTGGGCCTTTCTCCTTCCAGAGTGTGAACCTGATTCTGTGTCAGCAGTAGAGCCCCATTACAAACAATCTTCAGCAAAATCTCATTTTCCATATCCTATTGACTCTGGCACCTACTCTGTTTACTTAAGCACTCAGTTGATAAGAACAGGAATCTTTGCTGATTTTCACCCAGAGCTGGAAGAGAAAGCCTCTTAAGCCAAAAAAAATAACCTTCCTCCGAAACAATACATTGAAGGGGAGATGCCAGTTCAGTTATAGGGGGTGTGCGTTGCATTGCACTGAAAAATCATAGGGAGGAGAATAAGTGTAGCAAGCAGAAATAGGGATGCAGTTAAAGTACGCAGAGCAAGCGTTCCACTGTATATTTCTGTACTAGTGTTTGTATGGACCTGTCGGGTGGGACAGGACTTAAAGTGTGGTTAGCAAATTGGAGACTCACAGGAGGGACCACACGGGAGCATAGTCACTACAGCAAGAGTTACGTAATAAAAGCTTGGAGTGCAAAACAAAAGCAGAACAAATAGAACAATGATGTCAAGATTGGCTTGATGTCCTTTCCCTGTGCTACTGAATAGGATCCTTTACAGTGACCTCTGTAAGGATAAGAATGACCAAAGTCCAACACACCTTCCTAGGGAACCACAGATCCTGGCTCCCCATACAAAAAGGCCCAGCGTCCTCAACAATGATACACATCAGAAGGCTTATCATTGAACAATTAAAATTATGGGATAGGGGAGGAGGCATGACCTACACAATATGCATCCTGTTTTGAGGGAGATTTTATTGTAGCAACTTTTTGTTAATCACTGAGGGAAAAACAGGTCTAATGTCTGAAAACCTGAGTCTCTGAATCTTCACCTCTCAAATTTTAGGCAAGCTGTACAACTTTGCTCCCTTTCCCCCATCTTAGAGATACCCTTGTTGGGTGAAATAAGTATGTATGTGTGCATTCCCAAATGCCCCAGACACTGGTTTGTGTGAAATGGAGGGCTATGAAATGACGCAGAGCTGTGAAAGTCTAGGAAAGAGTGATACCTTCTGATTTTTCTAGTAAACATTCATTGATATAAGCTGCTGAACACTTTCGTAGGGAGGTCTGGTTGGGGAGAAAGAAAAGACGATAGTGGTGGTCTCTGTTGCCAGGACACAGCTAGACCTGTGAGAGACTGGGGGATAGAGATGCACATTTGCTACGAGGGTGAAGAGACGGGACTAACTGCCTAGAAATGGCCAGGGAGCAGGTCAGGAAAGGCCTCGGAGCAGAGGATGCAGTAGGGTTAGATCATGAAGGACAAGTTACAGTTTTGAAGAATGGACCAATGGCATAAAAGGCAAAGAGAACCTCAGAACAGAGAGAAAGAAGAGAAAGAGAAAGTCTGGGGATATTAGGCTGTCCAGGCTTGGGGAAGTGAAAAGGGGCCCTCTTGGCCAAGATTAAAGGCACAGAGTGGGAGGTGAGACCAGGAAGTTCTACATGGTTCATATTGGAAATCCTTTGTCCTGTTGAAAGTGGGAAATCACTGGGGGATTATAAGCAAGTGAACAATGTGATTGGGTTTGTGTTTCAGAAAGAGCCACTTGAGAGCAGTTTGAGGAAATGGATTCAGAAGAGCTTCCCAAATATGGGAAGAGGAGTTTAGAAGCAGTTGCTATGATCCAAGTAGGAGAGAATGAGGTCTAACCCAAAGCAATGGAAGTGGAGATTGGAGAGGAGGGAACCACTTTGAGAGTAGACTGAATAATACTTAGTGACTAATTGGAAGTAGGGAATGCAGGGGGCAGGGAGGAGTCAAGATTGTCCAGTTTCTGGTCAAGGTGACTCGGTAACTCTGGCAGATAAACAGGAGGAAGACCAGCAATGGGGGTTTTGGGGAAGCAGACAAGGAGTCTATCTGGAATATTTGGGAATAGAACGTGCCTGCAGACAGTAGGTGGAGTGTCCAGCAGATGTTTGAAAGTACCGACCTGGGACTCACTCAGGTGACAAGCTTAGCTGCTGATGTAGGTGCTAGTATTATAAAAAGGAGAAAGTAGTATCAGAAACAATTTCAAACAGAGTGGTAAGTATGAGCAAATACTGAAAAAAGACATGAAAAGACCTGAAAAGGGCTCATTGGATTTGATATCTTGACCACTGCAATTTCAGTGGAGCGAGTAGTAGAAGTAGAAGGTAAATCATAACAGGCTGAGAATGAAGGGGAATCCTGGTTGAACAGCCAGGATGGATAACCATTGTAATTCAGTTTGGCTGGGAGAGGATATAGAAAGGACTGGCAGGTAGGGAGTCTGTGGGATCAAAGTTAAACCAAGATTTATTTTATTTTTAAAAGATTTTATTTGTTTATTCAGAGAGAGAGAGAGAGAGCACACAAGCATGGTGGAGGGGCAGAGGAAGAAGTAGACCCCTCTCAGCCGGGAGCCCATTGTGGGCCTCCATCCTGACACCCCAGGATCATGACCTGAGCCGAAGGCAGACGCTTAACCGGCTGAGCCACCCAGGTGCCCAAGATTTATTTCAGATTTTTCCGTGGCTACTGACTGAACTCCCACCCCACTATCAAGCCTCTGCCAGCAATTTAGGAATCACAGTACACTGGGAAGCATGTAAAATCTTCCATAAAATATTTTTCATTATTTCTAAATAATTCTGGTTTTTTTTTTCCTCTAAAAAAATAGTTTTAGGATGCTTGTTTGGGGAGTCAGGTTTTAATTCACCCATCACTGCAATGAGATATTCTGTTCCTTTCTGGAAAGCCCTTGGGAGTCATCAGTCATCCTTTCCTATGGTTAAATAAGTGATGTCCTTTGCTGTCAACTCAAGTCAGGGGGTGCTATCCTGTGACTCATGCGTTCTCATTCACAGCATGTTGAGCAACGCACTTGGTACGAGTGCCTAATAAAGCCTGCTGAGGATGTTGTCGCTGAGCTCACATTTTCCTCAATGGGGCTGGATTTCTGTCACCACACATTCTTCTTCATGCCACGCTCTGAGGCACTTCTCAATGAAACATTTGTCCCTTTTCCCCCTTATTATGTCTAGAATGGCGTGTTCTTTAACATATCATTGCAATTCGCTGCTGGATATTTATCTCAGGTTCTGGATTAGATGTTTCATGTTACCAGTATTCTTTACGTTTTCTTTTTCCTCAACCAAGACGTCCTTGCAAGGTCTTCCATTCCTGGTGCCCCTCTCGACTGGTCTCAAGGCTGGTGGAGGGGGGAGCCCCCCCCTCCCCCGCTAAGGACAAGAAGCCAGCCCTGGTACAGCTCCTGATGGGGGCGTTGTACCCCCCATCTGCCAAGGGGCCAGCACCACAGCCCTCAGGAGGGCAAAGGCTCGGCTCCCTGGATAGGCTGCCCCTTGTTCCCACCACGCTTATTAATTATCATCTCAGACGGTCCGTGAGACCAATTGTTCTGGCGTCGCCCTGGCCAAGCCGACTCTGGAAGAGGTATTGAGCTGCCAACTCTTCTGCAGGTGGCCAGGAATCTCTACCCCAGCAACCTGTCCGGGGAAACAAGCCAATGTGGGGTTGGATTTGCTGCCTCAGAGAAGCTGGCGGTGTTGCTGCTTAAGAGAGGTACACCACAACTCTTCGGTGAAGTGACCAGGAGGGGGTGTGAGGGTGGTTAGAACTGAGGCACATGGACCTGTGTGATCTACTTGCGGAATGGAATTTGTCCCTTTAAAGTGGGCCTGTGGTGATTCTTCACGCAGCATCCAGGTGAATACACAGTCTTTACTCCTTCATTGACTTTGAACCTAAAGGAAGAGGAAGACCGTGGTTGTAGTCTAAGGAATGCCCTGTGCAAGACTTTTTGGACACGTTGACAAAGAACAATGATTAAATTCGGGCTGTGGCTTCAAGGTGTCCCCAAGGACCCAGGGGCAGGTGCGGCTCTTCTCATGGCCCCGCTGGAGAAAGTAAAACCATTCATCACACAGGAAGTCTGTGGAAGGCTCTACCCAGTAGCTGGTATTCAACTCTAGGACGTACAACCTGCTGGCATTGCCTGATGTGTGAGATGGTATGGTCAGGGCTCAAATCCGAAGCGGACAGACATTTATCTAGGCTCGGGACAGCTGCTAGCACATGGAGCAAAGGTGGGGCAGATGACACCAGGCATCCAGCAACAAAAAAGGGCTTCCTCCCAGCTGAATGAGGTGTACAGCTTGGTGAGCAGAAGGCCACTAGGCTCCCAGGCCCCAGGCCGACCCCACCGTGCACACCTTCACACAAGGCCCAAAAGGCACAGCCAGACATGGACAACCTTGATGGGCGTCCGCCTCCACGAAGGACGGGTTGTTTGCAGTCATTTGCACCCGGCAGAGCAAACTCTTGATCTCCCGCTCGCTTCATTCCCAACCTGAAAACAAACAAGTCCAGCCATCACAGCGTCTAAGTGTGCCCCACCTTAACAGTGTTCTTAAAGAACTCCCATTTTTTTAAATCAGTTTTTTTTCTTCCTTGCTGAAAATTATACTGCCCACCCTTCCTTTCTGATATCTGCTGCAGCAAATAGGAGGGCCATGGTCTGCCCACAGGACATGGTCTTTAAAGGAGTCATTTCCTCTCCCATCTCCTCCAGGCCCTTCCCGGCGTGTTTTTTGTGGCACTGGCAACAGGAAGCCACACTGAATAGCAGCGTTGAAAAGGCACTTTGTTGTTGATGTTATTACTCTGGGTTTGTCTCTGCCTAATAATTAGCGCTTCCGGCTTTCTGAATTTATTTGCCAAAATATTTGTAAGACTTTTGTGAACAAATAAGGGATGTTTCTTGACGTGACTGACCTTGCAGGCTGAGCTTAACTCCTGGTGGTTGGAGTTTTAGGGGATGGATCTGCCAAGGGGAAAGATGATCCTAGTAAGGGAAAAACCTCCTACACCAGTAGCCAGCCTTGATGGTGTCTGAGCCACCGCGCTTCTAGGCCAGTTGAAGTAGTCCAGTGTTCCTTGCAGTCTAGGGCAGGTCCTTGCCAAGGAGTGGTGAGCCGTGCGGTGTAGTAAGAGAAGGCCCGCCCGAGTCCCCTCCCCGCCAGCTTCCTGAGCCTCAGTCTTCTCCCCTGTAACATACACTCATACTCATGGCCCAGTCTAGCTCACAAAATTGTGGTCAAGGCGTATGTGAAAGAAAACGTATGTGAAAGTACTTTGCTCGCTGGAAAGCATTATAAAAATGTTATTTATATTAGGCTCTAAGGATCTTGTTTTCCACGGGAGAATTAACTGAGGAGAGAGCCTTATTCCTTGTATTTAGGTTAAAAGGGACATGTGCTTTTACTCTGCTGCATTTCTCTCCCTTGCCCAAGAAGACTTATTTGCCCTTCTAACGACATCGTCTCTGCCTTCCTCATCCTTTGGAAGAGCTCCTCTTGGCCCACCCAGGGTTGTGCAAGTCCCTTTAGAGCCTTTGCACACCTGTAAGGCCCCTCACTTTTTTTTTTTTTTCCTCTGTCATAGTCTACCTCTCTCAACCAGTTTGTTTTTCCAGTGGGGCAAGGCAAGTCCCAATTCCTGCACATCTGCAGTTGAATTAAGTAGATGGAGTGTGGGGTGGTGGTGGTGATTATGGTGTTGGTGACAAGATGGCAGCAGATGGGCGAGCTCATGTCCACATCCATTGGGAAGTCAGAAGGTGATGACCGCATGTGACTTGCCATGCATCTGATTTTTCAAGAGAAAGTAGAAATTAGGATTTTTATGCGAAATTAAATTTCACATTTTTATATATTTATTTTATTTTTTAAAAAAATTTATATATTTACTTGACGGGAGGAAGGGGGAGAGCACAGTTGGCAGAGCAGCAGTCAGAGGCAGAGGCAGAAGCAGGAAGCCCAATGTGGGACTCCATCCCAGGACCCTGGGATCATGACCAGACCCGAAGGAAGACACTTAACTGACTGAGCCACCCAGGTGCCCCAAATTTCCTATTTTTAATATTGGGAGGTACTCCATTATGTTTTTAAGAACAATATACAGATCAGTAGAGTGTGGATAGCACACTTGTGTGAACTCCTGGTCTCTGAGCACATGTGCTCTGTGCCTCGTTTCCTAAAAGATAACATACATGGATACAGAGTTCAGCTGGTACCTGGGCCTCCGTTCTTGCCTCTCCCCATCCATAGTTTCACTTGGCCACATTTCTCTTTGATCTGCTATAACATAGCTCCCACCATAGTAGACAGTGGGTGACATTCTTTTAGATCCTCTTGTTTGCCATAGCCTAGACCCTTCCACTCTCAGATCTCCCCCCCACCTCCCCCTGCTAGACCCTCCAAGGTACTACTCTTTCAAGGAGGGTAACTTCTTATACTGTTCACTGTTGATCCATTACAAATTGCTTATAACTTGTGAGCAGTAAGGTTATTTGCTTCTTTCAGCGTTTCTGGACAAGTAGATCATCTTTCTGATTATAAAGAGACAGAGGGAAGGGCTGACACAAGCCATAATTATGTGGTGATCTTGGAATTATTTCCCTCAGTGACTTTGGCGGGGGGTTGGGGGGTTCATGTGAGGACGCAACCCTGCTCAGATGAAACTACTTTTTTTTTTTTTACAAAAGCGTCCACAAAGAAACTCAGTAGGTTTCCTAATGTTTTTGATGTGTTTACCAGTGTGACATCTCTTCTTGATGCCAGATGGATTGTAAGGAATTTCCATGATTCTCTCTCAAGTTTATCATGAAATAATGCACTAAAAAAAGCTCATCACCAGAGAATTTTGTTTAGAAAAGGGAAGCCTGGCTTCATCTTAGATTCCACATCTGCTTCTGACACTTGCCACTGGCTTCTTACAAGAAGAGGTAGACATGA
Organism: Nyctereutes procyonoides; assembly: GCF_905146905.1. NCBI lineage: Eukaryota > Metazoa > Chordata > Mammalia > Carnivora > Canidae > Nyctereutes > Nyctereutes procyonoides. The sequence goes on from NW_026575146.1 coordinate 47,296,935, forward strand.
CTAGGGAAAAGGGGAAGGCAGTACCATTTTGGACTTTTGGATAAGTGGAACCAAGAACTAATACAAAAGTGAACCCTTTAAAAATCTTCAGTCTTTTGAGTTTATAATTCCCAACTTGTCAGTCTTGAAATGCTAAAAAAATAATTGCATATTAGAGTAACCCTTCGCAGTTTGGAAACTCTTTCATATGTAGTATCTCGCTTAATCCCCATAGCTTCATGATGAGGTGGGTTAAAGGGTTTTGATAAGTTTTTTTTTTTTTTAGATTTTATTTATTTATTTATGAGAGACAGAGAGGCAAAGACATAGGTAGAGGGAGAAGCAGGCTCCATGCAGGGAGCCCCATGTGGGACTCAATCCTGGGACTCTGGGATCACACTCTGAGCCAAAGGCAGACTCTCAACCACTGAGCCACACAGGAGTCCCTTTTTTAAAGATTTTGAAGTTTATTTTGTATATTAAAAAGAGGCAGATTCGGAGGTGTTAAGAGCCTTCCCCAGGGGTACATGGAGAGGAGGTGGTTTATTGAAATTCAAACTCTTCTGTTTTTAATTTCTTCCTACAATTTGTGATTTTCAGAATATTAGGGATACATTCTACACTTTCATGGCTGAAACCTGAAATCTTCCTGTTAGAATTTCTTCTGATGGTTTGAATGATTCCACATAAGCATTTGTATGGTTAAAATACATACATCCTGGGACGCCTGGGTGGCTCAGCAGTTAAAGCATCTGCCTTTGGCTCAGGGTGTAATCCTGGAGTCCTGGGATCGATTCCCACATTGGGTTCCCTGCATGGGGCCTGCTTCTCCCTTTGCCTCTGTCTCTGCCTCTCTCTCTGTGTCTCTCGTGAATAAATAAATGAAATCTTTAAAAAAAATAAAAATTAAAAAAAAGTAAAACACATATGTCCCTGGGAAAATCATATAAAGAATAATATAGATATCCATTCAGTCAGTTGAATGGATCTTTTGAGGGGGGCTAGCCTTTATTTTAATAGGGGAAGAGTAGATGGGGTGGTTAAAGAAGACGATGAGGGGCACCCCTTCATCACCTCTTATAGTTTGCCTTGGTCTTATCCTCTTGCCTACAAATAGAGCCATTGTTTTATTAAATTTGTTTTGTTTTGTTTATTTTAGAGGGTGCATGTGAACAAACCGGGGTGGAAAGAGGGAGACGGTCAGTGTTAAGCAGGCTCCATGCCCAGCATCCAACGAGGAACCCAAAAGAGGACTTGCTTGATTTCAGGATCCTGAGACATGACCTGAGCCCAAATCAAGGGATGCTTCACTGACTGAGCCACCCAGGCACACCTGGAGTCATTATTTTAGAGGTGAAGCCCTTGGTACTTTCCATTGTGTTCTGCCAGGTGAGGGCTTAAGGGGGCCAGTTGTACACCATTACCCCTGGAGAGCAAGGTGTCCCATGAACCTGAGATTCGTATTCTCTTTCATACTTCAGGCATTGCCATAATAGGAGTCGTGAACCAGTGATGCTTCTAATAGTGGATATCTTTGCACTGAGGTTACATATAGACTTCCAGGATCCTGGCAGAGAGTATACACGTCCATAGGAGCCTTGTAAAAGATGCCTGTACCCATCAGAGTATCCCAGGAGCATGAAAGCCAGCTCAGCTTGATTGGACCATACATCTAGAGGTCCCTATGGCAGCATAGGAGGTGTCCCGCCAAGATCGAGAAAATCCCAAGGCTTAAGAGTCAGCAGCATGTGGAGAACCAAGCAAATATCTCAGTACCCCAGCATCCCCAGTCTGAGAAAGCGTGCTCTAAGCATGATGATGTCTATCTTTCAACTTTTCTCTCTCTCTAGGTGGTCTTTGACAAAGCATCTCCAAAGCATAGCAAATAGAAGTTCCAATGAAGAAAAATCTCTTTTCTCAAAATAAGATTGCTTTCCATCCCCAAATATTAATTGAACTTCTTCCTACATTCCACCCAATGGCATGTCTAAACTGGTTTTGATGAAAGCCGGATCCATTTGCTTAGCTGAGGAATGTTGTTTGTTGAGTCCATGTCCTCGTGCTCACACTGTACTGTCAGGATTGATTAGACCATAAGGAGGGAAGTCGTTTGATGGTTTCAGTCTCTGCCACATTTAGAGCACTGGAGTCTGGGTTGTAGCTCCTGTCCCAGTTCAAGGTTAGCAGTGGAGGTTTGGACTGAGGGAAGCCAGGATAGGGGCCAGGGGTTTTAGAGCTGCTTGTTGACTTGCAATGACATCTGTCTATGGCAGGGGACAAGAGAGTCAAGGAGTTCAACTTAATATTTTTTTGTGGTATAGCAGTCCCCTTAGGGGGTATTTGATTTATTAAAATGAAACTCCCAAGTCAAATAGTCATTAAATGATTTCTGCACTGTATACCTACTAATGAGTGTAGAAAGGCTATTCTCATTATTAAGGATTTTGCATATATCAAGCAGAGCTTCCTGAATAACATAACTCAAGCCATGGTTTAGGGCAATAGTGGGCACTAACCAACCTTAAAACAGAATAGAGGGATGCCTGGGTAGCCCAGTGGTTGAGCGTCTGCCTTCAGTTTAGGGCATAATCCTGGAGTTCTGGGATCAAGTTCCACATCGGGCTCCCTGCAGGAAGCCTGCTTCTCCCTCTGCCTATCTCTTTCTCTCTCTCTCTTCTCTCTCTCTCTCTCTCTCTCTCTCTCTCTCTCTGTGTGTGTGTGTGTGTTTCTCTCATGATGAATGAATGAATAAATAAAAACAGAATAGAATTCCTTGACTCAGTTTCTTTTTTTTTCTTTTCTTTTTTTTTTTTTTTTAACTAAAATCTGAATGTTAAGGGTAGTGCCTGATCAGGCACTGATGTCATGAAGGTCATGTGTCAAAGAACCTTTACCAGTGTCAAACTGTATTTTTTTAAAGCTGGCATAATTTATATATGGTTTGTTTCACTTACTCGTTTTATTATGTTTAATTAATTATTAATAATTGGGTACTGCCCTTGCTAAATCTAAAACAAATAACAAATAATGATTATCATAAATTCTTCTTAAGTAAATATTCTAGAATGCCTCTAAGTCAGAGGCAAGAAGGGGAAAAAATTAGAATAAAATGTAATGCCTACTCTAAGAAATATACCTGAAAGGAACGTTTATACCAAATTGCAGTGATTTTGCCCAATTTATTATGTGAAATTGCAGAATGATGATTGTTCCATTGCCAATCATTTCTCCCTGGCCATGCTGTTTTAAATATATGCTGAAAACTTTCAGCTTTTCCCTCCCATTTGCCCTTGCAGGAAACGTCAATGTAAAATTTGACTCCAGTGTGAGATGCTGGACAGTTTTTTATTTAAATGCTTCCAATGTCTATTTTTAATGCCAGTCCCTCAGAAAGCAGTTAAGAAAGGTTCTCTAATATATGTGTTAGGTGTACAAAGATTTTTTTCTTATATGAGTCAGCATAAACTCCCATAGGTGGCAAAAAATATTGAAAATTCTGTGTGTGTGTGTGTGTGTGTGTGTGTGTGTGTGCACGCACGCATGCACGCTTCAATCCATTTTGGAAGGCTGAGTTTTTTACTTTCTTTTTTTTTTTTTCTTTTTTTTTTTTTATGATAGTCAGAGAGAGAGAGAGAGAGGCAAAGACACAGGCAGAGGGAGAAGCAGGCTCCATGCACCGGGAGCCCGATGTGGGATTTGATCCTGGGTCTCCAGGATTGCGCCCCGGGCCAAAGGCAGGCACCAAACCGCTGCGCCACCCAGGGATCCCAAGAAGGCTGAGTTTTTTAAAAACATGAATGCATGGGGCATAATGTCTGAGAGCACAAGAAAAACAGGATGGAGCTCAGCAGTCGCTACAGGTGGAGTGATGTGCTTTGCTTTCATGTATGATCCCCACAGTACAGTGGATACTCCTTTTGTAGTGCTCAGAGGTAGCCATGTCGATCTGCTTTCTCTGCCTGCCACCGTGCTCCCCCTCTCCAGTGCTGTCCCTGAAGGGAAAGGAAGAATCTGAATTACAACCTCAGTTCAGAGAAGCAGGATCTTTCTTTAAATTTTTTTTTAATTTAAAGATTTTATTTATTCATGAGAGACACAGAGAGAGAGAGAAAGGCAGAGACATAGGCAGAGAGAGAAGCAGGCTCTCTGCAGGGAGCCCAATGTGGGACTCGATCCCAGGACCCCAGGGTCACTCCCTGAGCCAAAGGCAGACGCTCAACCACTGAGCCACCCAGGCATCTCTAGAGATGCAGGATCTGCCACTGCCAACTCATGGTTCCTGAGCAAAGCATCTGTCACCACCCCTCATGATTGGCAAATGGACATGACCTAGACTCTGACATTAATAATGGAGGACTGATTATTCATCCCTTCGTTTTTTGTTTGTTTGCTTTAAAATACTCAATTGAGACCTGAGACTGCATAACACATATGTTATAAAACCTGATAAAACACACACCTGTGCCCCAAGCCCCAACCCAAAAATAGGAACAGGTGATAACTTGGACCTACCTACATGCTAGCGCAGTCACTTTTTAAAGGAGGAAGGAAATGCTCCTTTTGTAAGTACATGAATTCTTTTATATTCAGCAGACTATGTACTCTTTTTAAAATCATTACTCAACTATTTACTGAGTGTACTATGCATCCAGAGTGGCAGAGGAAGAACTGTAACATTTTCTTTCAAAAATGAAACATGTGCTTCTTGAGCATTTGCCGAGAAAAACTTCCAGGTTCCCAGACAGGAAAAATGAATTAAAGATGAATCACTGAGTCATTTGGAAAGGTTATACTCTCCAGTTGCTGGTGAAGAAAATAAAACAGACAGTCAAAAGTTGAACTTGGCCCTCTCAGAAATCTCAGCCAGTGTTCAAAAACAAAGCTCTCTGTCATCATGAACGGAGCACAAGAATGCTAATGTGTCAGGGAAGGCACCGTTTGGTCAGTGTTCTAATTAAATACATAGTTCTTGTGTATTTGTTAGCACTCTTACCTCATCACCAGGGGGAGGATAACATTCAGGTTTTTAACCCACTACGGAAGGTAGTTTTTGGAATAGAAAAGCATGCCACGCTGAAATCTTAATCAGATGTTTCTTCCAAGTCAAGTCAAGCCAGCTCTTGCCATCAGAACGGTACGTCCCTGCCCTTCTGGATCTCTCCAGTTCAGGGAGCCTCACTGAGGTTGTGGCACAAAGGGCATTCCAAGCGAAGTGGCACGAGAGGCCCCTGCCTGGTGGTCCAAGGATGATTTCAACAACCATGTGAGAGCACATGCTGAGAAGTGCGACATGACCTTACTCAGAAAACCTGTATTTAAAATAAAGTCAATTTTGTAAAAAAAAAAAATAAAATAAAAATAAAAAATAAAGTCAAATGAGAAGTCGTAAGCAGAGTTTGGCCTGCCTAAGTATGAAGGCTGTAATTGGAACTGTCAGATTTTTCACCCTTCTTTCTCCAGTATGCTCACTTTGGACTTTGGATACATTGTCACTCCTGGTCCTTACGGATAAAGTTGAGAGGTGTTATGATTTACAGAGGACAGGTTTCTTTTTTTTTTTTTTTAAAGATTTATTTATTTATTCGGGGGGGGGGGGCGGCAGAGACACAGGCAGAGGGAGAAGCAGGCTCCATGCAGGGAGCCGACGTGGGACTCGATCCGGGTTTCCAGGATCCCACCCCCGGCTGCACGCGGTGCTAAACCGCTGCGCTACCAGGGCTGCCCCGACAGAGGACAGGTTTCGATACATTCAGAAATGATCCTATTCATCTTTTAATTATTTTAATCCCAAATAAAGGGATTGCCTGAAGCAAATCAGTGTTTGAATGACCTGCGCCTCATTTTACTGGAAAAATCGAGACTCTTGATGAGGTCTCACGGTCTTGATCAGTCAGATCTGACTTCTAGACTGGGGGTAAGACATGGTTCAGAAAGAATATTCATTATTCACCTATTAATAACAGTGCTGTCCACCAAGAGGCCAATGGAAGGAGGATGTAGAAAGAGCCTGGGAACCAGAAATGGAAGTTCTAGAGCAACAAGGGAAGCAAAAGTGCAGTCTCCAACCCACCCAGTATGAACCCCAAAGATGATTGTAAAGAGGGCGCCTTTGAAGTTCAGCTCACAGCCCACAAAGCGTCTGCTTTCAAAAATTAAAGCTTTCTTTCACAGTTGGATTTATTTCTCATTAGAGTCACAAATGCTGTCCAGAAATCATCTTCTCTTCAGAATTTCCATTAAAAATCTCAGCTCTACCCCAGTAAAAATTGTCAGTCTATTTTGAATGCGTACATTTATTTATATTAAATTGCATAAGCAGTGCTGTTCTTTGTAGACAAATCAGAAAATGCTGCTAAACATCAATTTAAAAATTAAAGTCACTCGGTATTACAGTGGGTACAGTCACGCTTAATATTTTGCTCTGTTTCTTTTTGGGATTTATGCATACAAATTTTTAAAATAAAAATGGTGTGTTAATATTTTCTAGTCTACTTTTTAATTCCAATATATATTTTTAGCATCTTTTCATGCCAGTTAATATGTTTAGAAATAATTTTGATGCTTTTTTTAGAATGACAATTTTATTTTATTTTTTGAAAAAATGATACATTGCCTTTTTAAAGTTACTCATTATGAAGAAACTTTTAAAAATCATTCTGAATCCCACCCTGAGAAACAGCATCTGGTGAATACCATTCCAAGTAGATACAGAGAAACACTGATGGACTTACTATGTGTTTATATACATACATATATACATATAAAATTATTGGAGTTATTTTTACTTGAACTAGAAACTAGTAGAAAGAATTTAAGACCCTGAAAGGAAGTAAATGCATTTCAGATCATATTTCTTCACTAGGGAAATTAGTTCCTAATGGCTCCACTTACAACTAAAAGTAGAAGATTCTAGAAAACATTATTTTGAAATAATTCAAGTTTTAATCTGTGCATTTAATGTAGACCTCATCTATTTACTCACTTCCACGATTAGGAAATTAGAAAACATTTATATTCTACCTCTCTACCTACCGTTCAATATGTGATGATTATAGTATTATTTTTACATTGTCAACATGAACACTATCCACAGTGTGTTCTGTAAAATAAATTCCACTTGCAATTTTACTTGTAGGCTTAATAGACATAGGATTTATCACTAGTTCTTTTCTCAAATTAACTGAATTTAAGTCTCTTATAGTTTTTAGTATTTTAAGACTGCTTGATAGGTACTGTATATTCCCTGCCATCTTGTTTCTTGACAACCTCTGTTGAGTTCCTGACTTATTGTAGAGACCTCACTCTAGTACTTTTCTGGCATTGCTAATTATTATGGAAAAGAATGAGAACAGAAAGATTTTTTTTTCCCATTGAATCTGGCTTGATTTTTCTGTCTATAGGTTTGGTGTACAATTAAAAAAAAAAAAAGAAACATTTCAGACAGATTAACATTGCCTAAACAGTGGTGTCTGTCTAAGGAATCTACCTGAGCATTTCCACATTTCGAGACATGGAAACTCACTGTTTAAAAAAAAAGAAATCCTACCACTTTTTCATCCCTGCTAATCTCAAAATTTGACAAAGTAGTTTAGTCATGGAACATCTGAGAAGTCAGAGAGCTTTTGACAGATCCAGAGGACCTCTGTTCATGCGGGTCATGAAATGAGGGTAACTAAAGGGAAAATGTAAGAGGACGTTTCCAGGCCTAATTCTTACTCCACTTGATGGATTTCATCTAATCCCTCATCTTCAACCATAGTTCCTCAAATGTAGCTGCTTAGGTTGGTTATTTGGGCCATGAGTTCGCAATACCGAATATTCAGATCTGGCTTTATTGCCTTCTTGCCTCCTTTCTCTCTCTTTCTTTCTTTCTTTCTTTTTCTTTTCTTTTTCTTTCTTTCTTTCTTTCTTTCTTTCTTTCTTTCTTTCTTTCTTTCTTTTTCTTTCTTTCTTTCTTTTTCTTTTTCTTTCTTTCTTTCTTTCTTTCTTTCTTTCTTTCTTTCTTTTCTTCTTTCCTTTCTTCCTTCCTTCCTTCCTTCCTTCCTTCCTTCCTTCCTTCCTTCCTTCCTTCCTCTCTTTTCTCTCTTTTCTCTCTTTCCCTCTTTCTTTTTCCCTCCCTCCCTTCCATTCTTAAAATCATCCTATCAGGAAGTCTATTTTGCTCTCACTTTTGGAAACATTCCCTCTATACCAATAACCTAGAACTACTATTATCAGCTTCTTTATCTAAATTATATAGACAAGTAACTTTTGCTCACGTCTCCATTATTAGTGTATCATTATGATGCAGCCATTCTGGAGTCAACCCTACTGGGTTGAATGTTGACTCTGCCACTCACAAGCTTAAGTGACTTTGGACAAGTTCATTGACAATCCCTTCTATACCCGCACCCCCCCCCCCCGCCCCAATCAGCGAGGCTGAGCATAGTATCTATCTTCTCTACTTCATTCAGAATGGCATTATGAAAGTTATCTTCCTATCCCAGTATTTTAAATCATTAGACTTAAAATATTAGATTTCTCTCCTCACTAGTTGCTTCTAGTCTGAAGAGTTAATAACAAATGTATAAATATATTGTTTTTATTTTCAGTGGAATTTCCTCTTTACTTCACAACCGAAAAAAGAATTACATTACCCAATAATGTGTTATCTTGGTAATTTGAAGTTGAAAACTCAACCAATACTATGACAGAACTTGCCTGTGTAGTTCTCTTAAAACTCAGTTCAAGGACCTGAAAGTTGATCTTTTTTGTTTCCATCCCCCCACTTGATTATGTTTTTTAAAAGATTTTTATTTATTTATTCATGAGAGACCCAGAGAGAGGCAAAGACACAGGCAGAGGGAGAAATTGGCTCCCTGCGGGGAACCTGATGCATGACTCCATCCCAGGACCCGGGGAATAAGACCTGAGCCGAAGACAGATGCTCAACCACTGAGCCACCCACATGCCCCCCCCCCCCCGCCTTTTTAAAGGCCGATTGGAGGTGGGGCATGGGATTTTGCCCATTCCAAAGGCTATTCCTGGTACCAAATCTCAGAAGTCACTACCTTACCAAGACATGTAGACATCTCCTTGTCCTGCCCTCATCAATGCCAGCAATCACATTGCTTCAGGACATTTTAAATAAATTGTGAGCCAGGCTTTGTTCTCAAAGTAAGGTTTACAATTCCTTCTAAAATCAACCAGAGTTGCAGAATGTGGTGCATTACATTTGGCTAATAATGTAGATCTCCACAGTGTTCTGTTTAAGAGAGAGAGAGAGAAAAAGTAGATGGAGTCATAGTGTACTTGATAGAACAGTCCTTAATTTAAAAAATTCTTCAATTTTTTTTAATTAAAAAAAATGATCCAGGCTATGGAATCTTAATTGTAGTTGGCCTTGATATAAAGTCATATCTGCTGAAAATCACATACCTTAAACAAATGAATAAAAATGCAGTATGCCACTTTTATTTAACAGTTCATAGGGTATGTCATAATATCTCAAAAGCCAGTGTGTCCTGAAATGGTTGTAAACTACAGGGGAGCCAAGATGAAGAAGTGGGAAATACTGTCCTTGAACTCCCTCCATCAGAGCTCACCTGCTATGCATTTAAGGACTAAGATGACAATCTCAAACTGCTCTTACTAGTTCAGCAGCTGAATAATACAATAAATGTGGAGTTGCAGTGTGATACTAGGTCATTCCTGTGCAAGTACTATTATGTACTCATTTTCACTTTTAACACTGTGAGAATTTTGACATGCACTTTCAAAAACTGATACTATTCATTGATAACCAATACCTAAGTTCTAAATATATTATTACATATTTTAAAATACTTTTCTCTATGTAAAAGGGAAAAAAAAGAACCTCAACACCATTTGCCATGTGGTTTTAATTTTATCAGACTCTAGGAATTTTGGAAACAGTCTTTGCCTAGTTGTTAAAAGAAAATATTTTTTCTACAACAGCCAAGTCTTTCATACTTTAACTATTGGATCAGCTTCTCCTTGTGCAGAGCCTGTTTCTACAAAAGAAAGAGTGGCAACTGTAGGATTTACATAAAACGTTTGCAATTTGCCTTATTGAGCAAACTGCCTCGCTAGCGATAGAATGCGGGATTAAAAATAGGTGTATGTATGACCAGACTCACTGCCTAAAGAGGAAGTGGAGCTTACTTGCCTCCCTGTTCTCCAAAAGTATTGCTAATGTCTTATGAAAGACATTCTCAGAAAATTTTCTCAACTTCTAGATTTTCTTAAGCAGGCGACTCTGAGAAAGTGGACAGTAAACTTGTAGCCTGGGATATACGTTTGCCTTTTCAGGAATGGTTTCATGTCTAATCATGGCCAAGCACAGAGGTATAAACCAGAAAACTAGAAAGCCCTGAGTGATTTTTACCACATGCCCTGGGGAATTGACAACCTGAAGGGGCTGGGTACCACCCCACTAGTTGTCTGCTTTGTACTTCTGATTCAAATGGGCACCAGAAACATAGATATTCCAAACCAGCAAAGGAAGCCCCCTCAGAGAGTTGAACCACCCAAGGGAGAGACATAGTGCTACCCCTCAGGGAAAGTCTAGCTAGGCAGATATTTAAAATATAAAATAAAGCAAGAATTGCACAAGACAGTATACAGTTAACTGTTAAATTAAGCTAAATTGTGCTGTAAATGCTACACGGAAGCAAAGAAGAGAAATATCTGTGGGCTGGTACAATTGGTGCCTTTCCTGCAGGCCTGCCCTGGCTGAGTGGTGCCTTCCTGTGAGTGGACACTGTGTACCTGGCCGGTAGCACGCGGGTGGGGTTTCAATTCCCACTGCCTCCTTGGCTTAGGGCCTTGTGCAGTGAATAACCTGACAACTATCCAAGGTAACTGTGCTCATTCAGCTTCCTTCCCGGCCCATCACAGATTTCAGTGTGGGATATGTTGCACAGCTCCCAGAGGATCTGCATGTATCCAGACGTGTATTTCAGAGATACCTTTTCAGTGAACCCTTCTTTGTCCCCATTTCTCTCCAGGTTCCTACCTTTTCTTAGTTGTCTTCATAATTATCTTTCTAACCATTAGCCTCTGTGTGTCTCCTAAGTGCCTATCACAGTGCTGTGCACAGAGTAGGCAATTAGATATTAAGTAGGGTATTTCACACATCACACCTTATGCATGATGGGAGGGATTATGTCAGAGGAGAAAGAGTAGAGAAAGACTGGCAAATATGAATGCTTTTAACTTTAATGAGGGAGGGGGACAGGTGATAACCTGTTATCATAGACTTGGGTACTCCCAGGATTATGTTTTCAGAGATCTCCTTGGTGCTTTTCTAAATATGCCTTTCCATATTAACTTTATGGATGTTGTGGTTTCTCACCTACCCAAATAGCATATTTTGTTACCATATCCTTGGACTCCAGCCATCACCTGCCAAATCCTCTTCCAAGAGTTCTTCCCACCCCCAGGGTAGCATGGATAGCTCGTCTGTATCACAACTTTCAAGCTAAATAAGTGTTGTGAATAATTGGAGCAAGGGCTTTGCTATTGGACATCTGCATTTAAGGAAAAATAAGATGTTTTGATAGGTGACACCTAGCCTGGTGATTTACTTTGTTCCTTTTCCAGCTCCTCTGCATTGTTAAATTAGCAAGCAGGAAACAAAAGACACTTTTAATAAAATGAATGGGACAGTTGTATGTGATGGGCACTGCATGGAGAACATTAAGAAGCATGAGATTTTTGTCTTACTTAAAGTTCAGGCTTTTGTGGGGTGCCTGGGTGGCTCAATTGGTTAAGCAATTAACTCTTGACTTTGGCTCAAGTCATGAGCTCTGGGTCCTGGGAATCGAGCCTTGCATCAAGGTCTATGCTCAATGCAGTCTGTTTAAGGATTCTCTCCTTCTTCCTCTTCCCCTCCCCTTGCTCACACTCTCTGTCTCTCTCTAAACACAAATAAATAAATTATTTTTAAAAATGCAAGTTTTTGTGTTCCATATTGAAAAATACGCAGTGGAACAAGAGTGGAAAAGTGCACTAAATGCTGCCTGGGGTGTGGGATGGGCTTAAATTTCTGCAGTGGATGTCTTTGACCTACATGTGCTATATCCTCAGTTACCCAGAGCAGAAGCAGCTCAGGTGAGCAAGCACGTGATCCTGAGCCAAGGGAGGATTCTTCTGCTAGTTAATGCGTTCTGAGAGGCAAGCTAGTGACGGCAGTTAAATATATTTATTTTTACATAAGTGTCACATGAGACCCTGACACTGTAAGGAATCCAAAGGGGAGGTCTATGAGTACTTCAGAATGTTCATGAGGAATTGTTGCTCATAGAGAATCCATTTCCTTAAAGTTTGGCTTTTAAGAGTCAGATTTCCCAAAATAAACAGTGTTTCTGTGATCATATAAGATGTGGTTTCTATATACCCATTTCCCTTATATCATAAGAGCATTTTTGTAGTCACAGTAATATTAGGATCAAGATGGTTAATGATTCTAACAACTAAACCAAATACTAGTACACGGAGTATGAAACAGATAATCCTAACACATTGAAAGTGGGTGTCTTGCGGGGCTCAGAACATGGTCTCATAGTTTCCCACTTCAGTATATTTAGCAGAGGCTTTTTATAATTTGCTAATACTAATTAATTTTTCCACTTCCCAGTGTCTGATCATTATAGATCTAATATCAGAACATACTATCAATTAGAAGAATGGTGATTTTATGTTGTATTAGCAGAAGTGGCTCCTACTGATTGATACACTGCAGAGAGGTTAGTTCTTTAACCAAAAAATAATTGGCTTTTGTTAACAGCATGTCTTAAGCATCTGCATATAAAACCATAGTATGAGACACTTGGGACAATAAAAATATGAGGTTCCCCGGGTTCACCAAATTGGTGAAATATATACTTGTCTGCTTGATCTCCAAACCAGTCTTTAACACAGTTCCAGAAGTTTCACAGCTCACTCTCACAGACAGAATTCCTAATTTTTCCTTCACCTTTCTCTTGCACACGACCAACCCAAGGTAATCAATGCCTACAGTGTGTAGTGCAGGCTGCTTCTCTCCACACTCCACATCTCTGATTTTGAAATGGTGGACTGAATACACAGGGTAGTCTACCAAACAAGAATATGGCCCAAACCTTCTTGATCATGCACCCTATTGGTAAAAATTATTTTGGTTTTTATTGACATCGTGCTTGATAAAATTTTTGAATCCTTTGTGATATAAAACGTTTTATGATTTTTTAAAAAAATGATTAATTCTGTGATTCCATAGTCTGGTTCTAAACTCAGTTTAATTCATTACTTAATTTTAATGTCTCATAAATAAAAAGACACCACACAAGCTTTGTGGCTGTACATGGAACATGTATATGATTGGTTGTGCCTGCTAAATCATAGTGCCCATTTTCAATCCCAGTGACCACCTATGAAAAGGTTTCTTACTGAAATTTTGCTAGTAAATTTCCATCTTCGCCAGTATCAGTTGTTCTTGCAAACTAATTGAAAGGTGTTATGTTACACTATTCATCTTTAACAAATGGGTTTAAAACTTCACTGAAACTCTTTTCTCCTAAACATTTTTTCCCCAACTTTATAAAATTTATACATAAGATGGTCTTTTTCTAGTGTCATATCTTACCTTGGTTTTGACAGCTGAATCCCATCACATTGGAAACATTTTCAAACATCCACTTTCAAAATGTACTTTCCATAGCACACATTTCCTAGCAATTTCTCTCTCATTCACTGTTAAAATGTTCTTTGGCCTTGAAGAGATAGATTAAATATGTTTATTTTTACAAAAGTGTCAGCCAAATAGGCTGTTCCTTCAGCCCCTGGTCCTGACAATAGAAAGGTCAGTGTATTTGGAACACTTGTCATTTTGTAAAAGAAAAATGTGCAACTCATCTTTGGGTTACACAGTTTTCTAAGTAGTTTGCCATCCATGTAATTAGGAAACCTCGGTGGCTCAAAATATTTCCTGATTACCCCCCTTCTCATTATGAAGTGTTGTCAGGATTCTAATGTTTAAGATAACAGAATCTGTAAATTACCTAACTCTAGAGGTACATTAATGGAGATATTTAGCAATACACTGAAAGTAAACAAAGGAGTCGGGGCTCCTCAGGATTCCTGGTTACCTCACATTGTCCTCTGAGAGACGCAGGTGCCACTGTTACTCCGTGTATTAAATAGAGTAAAACCTAATAGCTTTTTTTTTTTTTTAATGAAGCATGTAGGTTTTGATAGTTTCTTTCTATACCCCATGGATGGTTATGTCCTCCTAACTCTGAAGAGCATGGTTTCCACCAGTGTTCCTTGACTCAGGCTTTACATTAGGACGACCTAGGGAGCTTTTAAAAACTTTGGCCACTTCCTAGGCCAATGAAGTCAGATCTCCCAAGTGTGGGACCCAGACTTGTATGTTTTTTAAAGCTCCCCAGGTGATTTTAATGTTCAGCCAAGTTCAGATAATTAGTATGAGGATTATGTCAGCTTTCCCTGCTGTCCTGCTTTTCATCCTCCTGGCCTCTCAAGGCTGCTGGCATGCCACAAGCTGTATCTGAGTCCAGAGGGGCCTCACACTCCTGGGTTGGACTGTCTTTGCCATTGCATGTCACAGGGAATTGTATTGTGAACAAAAAAATAGCACTCTCCTCCTCTGTAAAACTAAGACAGAGACAGTGGTTAGGTCTGTTCTTGGCCTTTATGTTTTATTTGTTGAATAAAGCAGGGAACAGAGCACAATTTGGGCTCTTCATTGCAGAATGGACTAACGCTATTGTGGAGAAGCCAGTAATTAGAGAGAATGACTCCCTCAAAAAATGTCAAGTTAGAAGTATAAGCAGGAGTAGAATTAAAAAAAAAAAAAAACATATTACTGATGGCATTGATGGGAATTTCTATTTTCTTTTCTTTTTGTGTTTGCCAGCTCTGTAAGCAGTCCTGCACTATCAGATAAGAATAACTTTTGAGTAAAATTAACATATTTATGACTCAAAGATACTACTTCCAGGATGAGTTGGTATTCAGACCTGACACTTTGCTGACACTATATCAGTGTTAATTTTTTTTAAATTATATTCTAGCTGTTGCCCTAAGTTCTTTGAGTGACCCCCATAGCCCTGGTCCTACCCTGGGTTACTTAAGGCCCCTTTGTGGTCCATTAGCTAAAAGGTTGTTGTAAGACACAGCGAGAAAAGTTCAGAGCCCTAGCCTGGGTATTTACCACTGGGTAAATATTTTAAATTTCACCCCAGCTTAGATCTGAATGTATAAGGGCAAGGCATCTCTACCAATCTTGAATCCAATAGTTTGGCCATGGAAGTCAACACTTAACCCTATACAGGTTAATAGAAGAGTCCAAGATCATACCAAAGGCCCAGCCAGACCTCCCAGCATCAGCAGGACCACTTCCTCTGTCCAGTACTGGTCATCATTTCTTCTTATCCTCAGCCTTGTCAGATGGTATTTCTGGACAAATGTATCAGAATGAAGACCGTTCTATTCCACTGTAGAAATACATGTTAAGTAGCCCTAGCATCATGCTAGAATGTAAGAAAGAGTAGACAGTTCTTGCCCTCAAGTAATTTACAGCATTGTTGGAAATTCTATGTGCACAGATGCGGAACAGTTAAAAAGCAGTGCCAGGCAAGGCTACAGCTCCATGTCCCATGAGTGTTTTGTGAAGTTTCTAAATGCCTCTCAAAGGTAATCATTAGGAAAGGCTTAAAGGAGAAGATAAATTGGATTCGTGGAAGCCTGAGGGCCCACCACACATCCTTTCTTTACCAGATCTGTAGGTTAGCTTTTTAATTAAGGGCTACTGCTCTTGGTGACTAATGATTTCCTTCCTAAACATAAGGCTCCAGTGCTGTTGTTTCATTCCTGTTGTTTTCTGTTTGAAACTTTGAATATACTGCTTGAGGTTTTCCCTTTCTACCATTTTTTTTATATATCTATGTAATCTGCCCTTCTTAAATCTCATATTAATGAATGGAAAATAAAAAGATAAGTAATCTAGGGCAGCACGGGTGGCTCAGCAGTTTAACGCCACTTTCAGCCCAGGGCGTGACCCTGGAGACCCAGGATCGAGTCCCACATTGGGCTCCCTGCAAGGAGCCTGCTTCTCCCTCTGCCTGTGTCTCTGCCTCTCTTTTTCACTGTGTGTTTCATGAATAAATACATAAAATCTTAAAAAAAAAAAGAAAGATAAGTAACCTGGTAATGAACCCAGATAAATGATCTCGAAGTTTCTGTCTGTAGGTGCACCACTGTTTTTAACCTTATTCCGCCACTGATTCCTTTAATTGCCCTTTCTTTTTGTTTTATCTCCCTACAGTGTCCTGCCTTGGGCTATAAGAAATGAATTTCTTCCTTTAACTCCTTTTCCTAGCAAGAGATTGCTTTAATCAAAGAAGTCGAAACTCTAGATAGGTTGGTTTTTCCTACCATCAAGTACAGGGAATTTTTTTTTTAAGATTTTACTTTATTTATTTGACAGAAAAAGAGAGCACAAGCAGGGGGAGTGGCAGGTAGAGGGAGAAGGAGAAATAGACTTACCCCTAAGCAGGGAGCCCGACGCTTAACTGAGTGAGCCACCCAGGCACCTCATAAAGGGGATTTTAAAATATTTTAAATCTATGTGAATGGATGGTGCCCATCAAAGCTGTAGACAGGAAGAGAGTGGTCATCTTGTATTACTCACAAGCACAAAAGAGGTTAGGGAAAGGTTATCTTCCTTTGGAGAGTCAGTCTATATAGGTTCCTTGGAATGAGGATCCAAATGTTATCAAATATGGATTGTAGCCCAGACAGCACAAAAAAAAAAAAAAAAAAAAAAAAGAAGTAGGTCCTAAACTTAGAAATTACATGAGAGCTTTTCAAAAATAGATATATAACTAAGAATACATAAAAGAAGCAATATGCATTTTTATCTTTCTGAAAAAGCAATGCAAATTGCAAAGACCTTTTTGAGTTATATTAGGATGGATTTGATTTGGTTTCATTTCATGACCCGTGCTATATCACCAACCACTGTAGCATTTCATGGGAAGCTTATCAGAATTTCACGGGAAGAGTGCATCATCTGGATATATAATATCTGATAAAATCTTCACACACATCCATTTAAGTATCTTAGAAAAGGTTTCTGTCAGGTTGTGCTCTTTGCATGTTTTGAAAACTCACATTGAGGTGAATGCAATGTGATTAGTTTTGGGCTTACCTGTGGAGAAAAAAAATTACATGTTAACTAAAGGCAGCATGCTTTTGTTGGAAAAACAATTGTAACTGTAGAATAATCCCCAGTGGTCACTATAATTATTGTATATAATCCATAATTTAAATAGGAGTGTAAAACAGCATATCCTTAAGATGTAAAGATGATAATGCTATATAGCATGTTGGTTGGAACCATAGAAGTTATTTTGAAATTTTTGGAACAGATTCTTAAAATTCAAAACCTCCAAAAAGACTTGTTTAACTAAATACTAGGTAAATAAAAGAAGACTAGGTAAGAAGATTCCACCATCATTCCCCTTGGATCGTACCTGAAGTACAAACAAAAGTTTGCTTCTATTTACTGAGCCATTAGTGTGTGCATGTTGTTATTGTTTTGTGAATAGTATTACATTTAAGCTTTATAACAATGCTGTGATGACGTTCTGACAACCCCACTTTAGGGATAAGGAAATTGAGCCTTGGAGAGGCCCAAAAACAAGTCAGCGGGAGCATGCAGGAAACTCTGTTCCTAACTTCTGCCCTATTCCTCTCTGTGAGACTGCATGGATTGGAACTCATAACAAGAGCACTCAAAGTTCAGTGTAACCACAGTTCTAGGGTATAAATTGAGGGGCTGGTAAGGGGAGGATATCAGAAGAGCCCAAGTACACAACATTTTTAATGGATCCTGATGAGGAAACTGACTAAATGCCCACTGGTGGGAGTTGGATTCAGTGTAATTCTTGCTTCCTCTTATGCAGAGTAGACAAGCCTCCTTTAAAAAATAATAAAAAAAAAGATTTTATTTATTCATGAGAGACACAGAGAGGCAGAGACATAGGCAGAGGGAGAAGCAGGCTTCCTGCAGGGAGTCTGATACGAGACTTGATCCCAGGACCCCAGGATCATGACCTGAGCCAAAAACAGATGCCCAGCCACTGAGCCACCCAGGTGCCCCAACAAGCCTCCTCGTTATATACAGAATAGGAGCATCACACAAGCTCTGCATGGGATGGGGAGTGGGGCCTGAAGTCAGATTACTTCAGGACCACCCAGGTAATGTGAAGACGGCCGGGTTCTGTTCTTCATCACAACATAATTAATTTGGGCATTATGGGAGATAAAATATTCTTCACTTCCATAAAGAATTAGGCCCTTTCCAGTTTATCAAGAGAGGTAGCTAATATGCTTGCTTGTTTAATGGAAGGCTCTCGATTTTAGATGTTGATCCCTTTAAAAAAAATTGTGCTGGACGAGGAGGTCTGCAGTTTTATCAGCTTACTTCTAGTCTTCTTGATTCCCCCAGCCTGTGTCTTCACCATGCATAGACTGATCCAGAGTCCTAGTTTGCTTGAGATACTTGCAGGTTACACCTGTTGCCCCAGTATCTCACCAATCTAGTATTTGTATTTTAATCTATCTCCCAATCTAGTTTCTCATTTTTTAATGAAGCATTCTTCTTATTAAAATAAACCGGGATGGATTTGATAGATTTTCACTTTGTAGTCCCAGATTCTGTTCATGCAGCTAAACAGATTTCTCACTTCAACACTTGGTTAAATCTGAAAGATGTTCCAACTTTTTCCCAAATCTTTCCAGATGCAATGTAACTACATCTTCCTTTCAAAAGACAGCATGTGGGCAATCAGTGCTAATAAGGAGTAGGCTTGGGTAAGAGTGAGTAGGGACAGCCAACTCTTTCCAGTCAGTAGGGTGTTAGAGACCAATGTGGTGCTTTTGCCTTTACCATCTGTTGGTTGTTATTGCTTAATCATGCTGTGCACTGGTCTATAAGCTATGAGGTCCACTAAGATACCAGGCCTTCGGTGAGCAGTGTCAGTGGTTGTGTTAGGTATAATTGAAGTATATGGAAAGTCAAGGCCACTCAGTCTTGCGATGGTGATCTGAGAGCATTTGCTTTGATGGTTTTATCATTTATTGTTTGATGTAAATCTGTTACTCTTTGTTTTATTGTTGCATAGTGCTTTTATTTTGCAATAAATCTTTTAGGCCATAATAAATTTTTTTTTAAAAACTGAAAGTGTATGTTTAACAAAAAATTAAATACTGAATTTTTGTTTCTCAAGGAAGTTAACCATAATGTGTAACTTGTCCAAAATTGTTTGTTTCTAGCATCCACCATGTTTGTCATAATGATATTAGCAACCACACAAAATTCAAAAGACACAGATCTGCTGAGAAAGTATCGGCATCTACTTCCAAAATTAGCTGGTTTTTTTTAGAACATTGTACCCAAAATAACATTTTAGCATGGGCAGCTGCAGAAAATGCGTTTTTATGTTACTCTTTGAAACATGACTTTTCACTTAGATCAAGTGATCCATGTGAATTTAACTCATTTTTTATTCCAAGTTTTCTTATGCATGTACAAAAAAAAATGAAGCAGTAGCTATTAATCTGTGAACTCCCTTAGCAGAAGAAAATCTGCAAACAATTATAGTTTGATTTCCCCACTTTAATTCCGAGAATCAAAGATAAGCTTTTAAAAGTTAATTGTAAGAAAGTGAAATATCTATCATTATTCTGAATAATAAGGTGAACCCTTTTGTTTCTTTAAAAATTGTTGAAAGAATTTAGTGTTAAGGATATAAATATAGTTCTTGGTGGAGCACAGTATCATAGTAAGACATTTATTAAACTAAGAAATCTATGGAGAGAATGTGCTTGGAATTAGTTATGACTCACAAATACGTCATATTTGTGCCCAAATAAGCTATGATAATCTACCAATAATGAATTTTGTTTCCTGAGGTATTTGTGATAGAATAATATTCTACACTAATACAAAAAGATAGTTCTATGGAAATGGAAATACTTGAACTGAAACATTTACATATTTGCATTTGAAAAATGATAGAATTAAGCGTACCTTCTTGTAGCAGAATTTGTTCTCAGCTTACCAGCTATTTCGGCCTCCAAAAGGAAGAATATTTCTGAATTAAAAATTATAAGCTCTAAAAAAAAATTAACATCTATAAAACCTTGGACCCAATTGAAAATGTTAACAAATTCAAATTTATTAACCTAAAACAGCTAGTGCAATTTTGGAAAATATTGCAGGCAATTTTATGAAATAATTTATTATATAATACATACATATTGAAAAATATCTTCTGAAAAATGTCAAAGAGTATTAGAACAGATATGGCTGAGAACATGACTAAAATGCGTGAATGTACCAAAAAATATCCTTCTGCTCATTTTCTTTTTAATCTACATGGATACATAAAGATTTTATTTTTAGAAAAAACTTTATATTTGAAAATGTTTTAATAATACCAACATAGTAAAACTGACTGATTTGTGGGTCAGTAAATAAATACTTCAAAGCTCTCTAACATTATTTTCATGCTTGAAAGTGTCATGAGTAGACTATAAACTGTATCATCATATTCTCAAGAGAAAGTTACCAATTTCTCAGTGCTTGTCCAAGTAGCTTTTCTACAGTTGATTCTTATCCATAATCTTTCTGAAATTTGGGTTCTTGCTCAAAGTGACAAATTATGTAACTTAATATTTAACCCCTCCCCCCAAATACCTAATAAGATGTGGCTTCTTTTACTTCCGTTCCCTTCTTCCTACTCAGATTCTAAATGTGTCAGTAGTTTCTTTCATTGGACGAGTAGGCAGTGTTGTGGGGTTGCTTTTTACCTCCTTACTATTGGAACGGTTTCCTGCTGAGTTAAAGGGGTATTGAAATAAGTGTTCTGTAAGGCTTTCTTCCTTCCGCAAGATCCTGGGACTGTGAGTCTTTTGGTCACACACTATGAAGCTGCAGAGGGCACGTTTCACAGTGGATGTCCCAGAAAGATTACACCCACTGGGCAGGACTCTGGAACTGCCAGGAGCATCTGGGAATGCTCCAGGAAGGAGCTTGTTCTTTTATTTTTCTTCAGCATTGTTCAAAAGTCTACCAAGCCAGGCAGGGGAATCTTCTTTATCTGTTCCTTCTGTTGAGAAACAAAATAAAATCCCAAACCAACAGCAGCAGAGTCCTCTGGTTAATAAGATTGTAGGAGCACAGGCATTGCAGAGGGCTAAAATGATTAGGTTTCTTCTGAGACATAATATCCGGAAATGAGCCACAGGCATAATGTGATCTCAAAAATGAAGAAGATGTGAATCTCTAAAGCAGGCATTTACCTATTATTCCAGAATAGATGAGAACCAGTCCGTTGGTTGTTTTGCTTGTATAAAATCAACCCCATCTGTTTGTTGGAAGTCTCAGTCTCTACCCAGTTTCTCAGAATGTGATCGATCAGAACACCAGCCCCGTTAGCTGACCTGAGAGAGAGGAGAAACTACCATGGTCAAGCAGGTTTGGGAAGTACAGTAGTATCTCCAATCCATGCGTAGCTCATGGGTTCTTAGCACCGTTGCCTTATTAACAGTTTTGAGTTCTGTAGTATAGACATCTGTTTAACTTTTTTATAACCCTCATTGTCCACAATAATGTGACTTTGATCCTAGAACCCATTTTTCTTTTTTCTTTTTTTTTTAAATTTATTTATGATAGTCAGAGAGAGAGAGAGAGGCAGAGACACAGGCAGAGGGAGAAGCAGGCTCCATGCACCGGGAGCCCGATGTGGGATTCGATCCTGGGTCTCCAGGATCGCGCCCTGGGCCAAAGGCAGATGCTAAACCGCTGAGCCACCCAGGGATCCCTATTTTTGTTTTTTTTTTAAAGACTTATTTATTTGAGAGAGAGGACAGGAGAGCATGAGTGATAGGGGTAGAGAGAGAGAGAATCCCAAACAGTTTCCCTTCTGAGCACAGAGCCCCACTCAAGGCTTGATCCCACGACCCTGAGATCATTATCTGAGCCATAACCAAGAGTCAGATGCTCAACTGACTATGCCACCCAGGCGCTCAAAGAAAAAGAACATTTAAAACAATTACAAATGAGTATTTTCTCCACCAAGAAGGAATTCGCTGTATTTTAGAATAAGCAGATATAGCTGAGAGTGAAGCAAAACCAGAAAGAGAAATAGATTTACTGCAAATGTGTTTTGGGAAAGGCAGTAAGCCTTATAGTCTTTGATTCCCTTGTTGAACACCGTAATAGAGACTAAAAGTAAAAAATCTAATGATAAAGGAACAAGTTTAATTATAGGATAATAAATCAATTTGTAGGGGCGCCTGGGTAGCTCAGTGATTCAGCCTCTGCCTTCAGCTCTGGGTGTGATCCTGGAGTCCTGGGATCAAGTCCCACATTGGGCTCCCCGCAGGGAACCTTCTTCTCCCTCTGCCTGTGTCTCTGCCTCTCTCTCTGTGTCTCTCATGAATAAATAAGTAAAATCTTTAAAAAAAAAATAAATTTCTATAGTCTTAGTGAAAGCAGGGTAGTATGTGGCAAGTTAATAAACATCTAATATTTTGTTATTTAGAACACTATATTTCACATAAATTCTCTGCTTTGTCACTGTCAAGTGCATTGCCTGCACACAATAGGTAAATATTTGTTGAAATGGTAATTTTGAGATGCTACAATATTTCATAGTAATTATAATGCTGGTTTTGGGCATCTAACTCTTCTTACCAATCCTTTTATGAATTGTTTTCACTTTCTTCTAGATGGGGTGGCTAAGATTCAGAAAGTTTGAGTGACCTGCCTAAAGACACAGGGCTGGTGTGTGAGAGTACAGAACGAAGCCTGGTTTGGCCTCAAGGGTATTGTTCAGAATCTTCTTCCTCCTACTTTGGTTCTTCGGATTACTCAGTGAAGGTCCAGTCCCTGTGCAACACTGGGGTGAAGAGGGGACCTCAGCATTTATCAAAGGAGAATCAGCAGGCTCCCAGCTCTGAAGGACTCTACACACAGAATTCATAATCTTTGTCAGAGACTTCACAAGGCTGTATCATATAGTCATTTGTAATTCTGCAGAGCAGTGAGTTGAATCCTAAGCGTGGAGAGTCTCTTCTGTGGGAGTGAGTCACTTGTCACGTGAACCCAGCCTATAGTAGCTCAGTGTGACATTCCTGTACCTTGTCATTTACCCAGGAACAGTGGTAAAGAGATGGATGGCCCACAACTGGCGCCCTGTGTCTAATGCACCATAATGAAGGTCAACTCTTGAGGTTGTGATAGAGCCAGAGAAGGCAAAGCGGCCTAAGACATGATAGTTCTTGCCCACATTCTTGGTGGGAAATTGTATGTTCAGGGGTGTTTGCCAATTCGAGGACTCAGAGATCCAATATCCAGTGTGACCTGCAGCATGTTATTTCACATTTGAGCACATTAAGGTTTGCGTGACTTGGCCAACATCACAGAAGCTAGTAGATGTGTGTGCACCATGGTTTATGTTCTCTGCACTATTTTTTTTTTCTTTTCTTTTGCTTTTTCAGTAACTGGTAGCTTTAGGCATCAGGCTCTATTCTACCTTTAAGTGTTTTATGTGTATCCTGTCCTTTAGCTCTTTCTACCCTCATTTGACAGATTGGGAACTAGAAGTTTAGAAATGTTAAATAGCTTGCCGAAGGGCCCCCTTAGTTCCTGCAGGGTGAAGGTAGGCTTATAACACAGAAGTCCCATCCCAGAGAGTCCCTTATCTTACTCTGTATTTCTTTAGGACAGAAGAAAATAAAACAAAAAGCATGGGATTTTTTCCCCCTCTACAATTTATTTAGGAGTTTGCAGGGTTGTGTTGTTGTTGTTTTTGTTTTTGTTGTTGTTGTTGTTTTAGATTCAAATGTGAAAATGGAAATAAGCACCAAGGAAAAACAAGAAGGAGATAATCTGGGCCTTGGTTCAGAATTAAAACAAGACTCCACCAGTGGTTTAGACTCTTTAAGTCAGAGGTCCTCTGTGTGTGTCGGGCACCCTTTCAAACAGAGCAGCCCCTAAGGAGCTGCTGAATGTTTGTTTCTGAGAACTTCCACAAACATGGAAGTCACCATTTGGTTTTTCTTCTGGATTGTAGGAACCGGAATAGGTGTGACATTCCAGCCGAAAGCCACCCCAAGCTGTTAATGAGTTTTTTGAAAATCCTTCCAAAATGATTATAAGGTCTTTTTTTATTTCATCCAAAGGCTTGGCATTTTGTGGGCAGGATGGACCCACCGTGGCAGGGACTCACTTCCTCCCCATTGCTGAAGTGACCATGGAAATATCAACACATCCAAGATTTACCTGAGTTGAATGACCGATGAGTCGTGAAAACAAGACATTACCACATTGGCACCTCTTGTGGTTTCCATGTGGTTTTTCCCTAGAATTCTGCCAGAGTTCTATAGTAGCTACTTGGTCCTCACAGTGTTCCTCTAAGGCTTGCCTCCAGCTTGCTAAGAATTCTGAAAGTGAGCATTCATCATTAAGTATTTCCATGCAGTGTATTCAACTGTAACTTAAATAGAATTTTGCTTTACATTCTGTTTGATTAACTCATACCTGTTTTGTTTTGCTATGTACACTGTTCAAGAGAAAAACAATAGGCAGCTGTAATTGTTATTAATAATTAGAAATGAATTCTTGGGCACCTGGGTGGCTCATTGGGTTAACCGTCTGCCTTACAGTCCAGGTCATGATCACAGGGTCCTGGGATCAAGTCCCTCATTGGGCTCCCTGCCCAGTGGGGAGTCTGCTTGTCCCTTTCTCTTTGCTGCCCCTGCTTGTGCTCTCTTGCCATCTCTCTCTCTCTCTCTCTCTCTCTCTCTCTCTCTCTCTCTCAAATAAATAAATAAATAAATAAATAAATAAATAAATAAATAAATAAAATCTTTTAAAAAAGAAGAAGAAATGTATTCTATCCTTTTCCTCAGGCTTTTTCATGAATAAGTACTTAATTTTGCATAATTACTTGTGATTTTCACTATTATTTACATTGGACATTTGGACAAAGAGGAAAAAACAGAATTCCTACTCTTACAAACAAAAGAATATTCTTTCCACATACAGAATATGTTTTATAAATTGAGAGGATTTACTTTCATTGGGGACATTTATAGAGGCAATTTAAAAACTCTAAGTGTATTTTGTAAAATGCTGTCATACTTTTAAATAACTTACGGAACTTCAGAGAACGTTCTTACATAAATGCAAATTACAGTTGATTATATTTGGATGCCATTTTCCAAAACCGCAAGGATAGAATTAAACAATGAAGCCTAAGAGGCAGTAAAAGTGACTTAGAAGTTCTGTCCTGGGTGAGAGCCAAAGGATGACCTGTGTTTTCTGAAAGCAATATTCTTTCATAGACGGTGGAGGTTGACTTCTGAGTTAGAGTTCATAACTGAGACTAGTATTGCAGCTTCCCCTCTGGAGGTTAATTGGAATTAAGAGCCAGCATGAAACTTCCTCACTAGACTGGGTTTTTTCCTGCAGTTGACAGAAAATGCCATGTTTATTTTGTCCACCCAGCCTTGGTTCACCTATTCTTCCTGCCTAGAAGCTGCCAGCTAAATCTTTCTCCTTAACACCCTGTTTGATCGCCTGTCTGTTCTGAATTCTACTTGCTTAGTTGCCATGTAGCATTCCTGATGTTCAGATTTACAACATTCTGCCTGTTTTGTCAGGCGCTGGTTGGAAATAGTGAGATGTTGTTTCAGTAAATGGTATGACATGCTTCTTGGTGCTCTATGTATCGTAGATGCATTTATTTAGTGTTTACAATTATACTGCTTATGGCTAGATGAGTCCTTAAGTGATTGAGCCTAATTGCATCATCCTATGGACAAGGAAAAGGAAGTTATAAAAAAGTAATGTGCTTTCTCCTAAGTAAGGATCATGGCCAGTTAGTGTTATGTGGAAAGCCAGGACTGGAAGTTAGATGTCCTGGTTGCAAGATTAGAACAACTTCTACCCTTCCTTTCTTGTATCCTTCATGCAACAAATATTTATTGAGCCTCTCTCTCCCAAGTGGCAGGCACTCTGCTATGCCCTGAGGAGTGTTGAGCCTGTTTTGGAACTTATACTGTGAATTAGGAGGAGGATACTAATGGGTATCCCACAAATAGATGTGAACCACCTACTCCAATAAGTGCTGCTAAGGATTGTGTAGTTATATGAGAGTGATAATGGGTGGAAGATTTCCTTGAGAAACTGACTTTGACTTGTGGGATGTGGCATTGTGTTTATATGTACTTTTGAGGTGCAGTTAAATTACGCAAATATTTGTTGGATGGGCCCCAAAACAAATTAGAGTCAGTAAGCTGCAGCCCCTTCCTTACTGCATAGTTTAGAAGGGAGATACATCAAGACATAACTATTAACATAAAGCAAAACCTAGAAGTTCCATTGTGCAAAGGTTGCAAAAATAACTTTTTTAAAAAAGATTTTATTTATTCATGAAAGACACAGAGAGAGAGGCAGAGACATAGGCAGAGGGAGAAGCAGGCTCCCAGTATGGAGCCCAATGCAACACTCAATCTTAGGACCCTTGGGACCACGCTCTGAGCCAAAGGTAGACACTCTGCCACTGAGCTACCCAGGTGCTCCCCCAAAATAACTTTTTTTTGGAGGGGAAGAAAATCAGAAATAACTTCCTGTGAGAGGTAGCAGATGATAGAGCCCTTGAACAAAAGCTAAAGGAGGTACAGAAAGGAAGAGGGAAGGCATTCCAGTTGTAAGTAAAAGCAAGTAGAGATAGCCCGAGATAGGAAATTATAGGAGTTCTCTGGCAATAGAAAGTAGTCTCATTTTACAGCAGCAGGCTCTTGGTGGAAAATTACAACTCTACCCTGTTGAGAATGTTGTCTTTATTTAAATGCCCTTACAGTCAACTGAAATTAGGGATGGAAATGCAAATAATCGCTCTTGTTGCTACTCCTGGAGCCCATAATCCTGTGCTTTGTTTGGTTGGCATCTATATGAACTGTTCCCCCCATCTCCTGCAGGAACTATGTCTAGTTCTCTAATTGCTGTATTACCTAGCATGTCATTGGGGTCCAGTGGACATTTAATCATAATAGTGAAGTGTGTCTGGTATGTTGAAGGTGTTTTCTCTGGCAGAAGCCAACTTCTAGAAACAGACATGGAACTCCTTCCAAATGACATGATTGGCCCTGTGTAGTGAGTATCAAATGTATTGTAGAAATAGAATCTATACTAATCTGTGTTACCATGTGACTTTTACCCTATTTAGAATGAGGTCACAACCATTTCTTCTCATAGATTATATAATCATTTGTCTAAGTATTACTGTGGAAATACCTACTCATTAGCACGTGTTAACCAGTAGACAGTTAACTGTATTCCAGGTTCTGTGCAGGACAGTGTTGTTGGTCAAGTTTTTCAGAAAAGCAAATGGGAAAGAATCTTTTAGAGCATATGTTGCAAATGAAAAATGGCCCCTGGTCTAGCTTAAGCACAGATATGTTTTATTTATCTTCTGTAGGGTTTCCAAGTCTGAAATTAGGGATGTTTCATAGAAAAACCTAGATTTTTTTTGGCTTCCTTGAAAAATTGGAAGATCTAGCAACAATGGACTTACCTTGCCAATGGCAGCAACTGGTTGGAGCTAAGCAACATCTCTGTTCTTTAATTCAGGAACGTATTTGTCAATGTGCCACACTCCTCATTACTCCCTATTGCCTATACCCAGCCCATTTGAGTCATTTTTGTAGCTTTCTGGCCCTTAAGACATCTGCCTTGGAATGATTCTTGCCTCTGTGAGTCTCTTCTCTTTTAACTTCCCATAGCAATTCTTGGCCAGCAAACCAGTTAATTATGATCAGAACAACTAGCATCTGTGTGCTTTGTAGTTTACATTGGTTCTCAAACTTTTGCATGCATCAAAATCTTAAAACAGATTGCTGAGCCTTATTTCCAGTTTCTGATACACAAGGTTTGAGGACCAAAGGATTTGTATTTTTGTCAAATACCCAAGTAATGCTGTTGGTACATGGACTACCTTTTGAGAATCACCGAGCTATAGTACTGTAACACCATACAAAGCAACACAAGACTGGTGGGGCATCATGTTCCCCACCAGAAATAATATTTGGAAAGATTAAACAATTTACCCAGGGTCATAAGAAGTAGAGTCACATTCGAAACCTTGTCTTTAGAGTATATCCAGCAGGAAACCGTACTGTAGATTCCTCCTTCTGTACCCATCTGCTTCCCAAGATCCACAGAATCCGCTAGAAGGCCTTGTAATAAAGATGTAACCATAAGGGCTCTAATTTAGGATTATGCCAAGGTTGTGATCATTGTCCTATCTCAGGACACTTAAGTTAGAACTTTTAGTGAGCAAGGGCAGAAAGGCCAAGGTTGAAACTTGACATTAGGTAACCATACCTGCAGAGATATAAGACATATCTCCTGGATAGGCTTATCTGGAATAGAGCTCAGCAACAGAATGCCAGGCTGGCAAGTTCACTGCTGGGAAAACAAGACAGATTGCCTGGGTAAGGACTAGGTACAGAAAGCAACTTAGAGGGATCCCTTTTCCAAGATTGGGGTCCAGAGCAGAGCTAGAATTTCTCAGTTACTAGATCTGTCAAGGTCAAAACAGAACTAGCAAGAAAGGTGATTTCTTCAGTCTCGTCATGTTGGGCTTCTTAAAACATTATTTAAGTCCAGATTAGTCTCATGATATGGGACCCTTCCCACTTGGTAGAGAAGGACGGGAAAGTTTGGGAACCAGACGGGGTATAACATGGATTAAAGGTATTTTAAAAATTTCTTAAAATTCCACCTGCTTAAAACTCTTTGAAATGAATAATAGGGATCCCTGGGTGGCGCAGCGGTTTGGCGCCTGCCTTTGGCCCGGGGCGCGATTCTGGAGACCCGGGATCGAGTCCCACGTCGGGCTCCCGGTGCATGGAGCCTGCTTCTCCCTCTGCCTATGTCTCTGCCTCTCTCTCTCTCTCTCTGTGACTATCATAAATAAAAAAAAAAAAAAAAGAAAAGAAATGAATAATAAGTTCATCATGCGTTCACGATAGCCATCCACTAACCTAGTTTGAAAATTTTGTTTTTCTGCAATTAAGAGTATGCAAATATATTATCAGCTATTTACCTCCAATTTCCAAGGTAGTTATATTTATTTGCATATTTATGTGGATGTGTAAATTCACATAACATATTAACTGTAGTTATATTAATGTACTATGGGTAGTTATAGGTTATGGATATAATAGATCACATCCATGAAACCCATTTTAACTGGGATTTTAAACCCAGTATAACCTGGTTAACTTCAAGGTTGACCATGTAATGTTTTGATTTTAATCTCATTGAAAAAAAAATTAAATCTCCTTACCTCTTTCCTGCTAAATGTTGTATGATGAAAATAACAAAGTCTTTTTTTCCTCACTAAAAAAATCTAATGAAATCCTCATCTCATCATGTCGATAAGGCAAATATGAAATAAATGCTTTAGAAGTCAGGGTGTATTGGAGCAGAGGGGGAATGGTTACTGTGTTTCACATCATTCATATTAATTGTTCTTCTAGGGATTTTATACCTTATCCTGAAAGGGAATGATTGAAACTAAACCCAGTTAGTTGAGGAGTCTGATTAAGTTTTTGCTAAGGTATAAACACTTAAGGGCTGTGTACATTATGTATTTGGTTATAATAAACTATAAACACAGAGGGAATAATTATTCCTGCCCTTTTTCCCTTTAATAACATTGTTTTAGGATTCTGATAAACACCAGAATTGATCATATGTGTAGCGTGACACCCTCATCTTCTGATGGGAACTGCTCACCCTTCCTGTCGTCAACTTTGAGTAACCTCAAGGTTTACTCTAGAGGGAAGGATTTGGGACTGGATTTTTTCTGAGGAAAAAAAAAATGAAGCATGACTTGTTGATAAACCAGTATGAAAAAAAGGCATATAAAGGAAGACTTGAGTGTGCACAGTATAATCTGCAAACCAAAGGCAGTTTTCGATGACAGGAAGGAGAGAGATTACAATTGCTGTTTCTGTGTGTTTGTTTTTAACAGGCTCATGCACAATTAGTTCGAGAAGTCGATGTGGAGAAGGTGTCTGCTTTTGAGAATCCATATGTAGACGCAATAAAGAGTTTATGGAATGATCCTGGAATCCAGGAATGCTATGATAGACGACGAGAGTATCAGTTGTCCGACTCTACCAAATAGTGAGTATTCATCCAGGAGGCCCTTTGAATCTTTCTCTAGTTTCATGTGCTCTGCAGTGATAACTTCTGCATTCTTGTGCTTTGTGTACAATATGTGCCCCACACTCCAGCTAGAAAGTAGAGATATTAAACTTGTGCCTGCCTCATCCATTTAGACTGTACTCTACAGGACTGGCATCCTGAGTCAGGGAGAGTTTCTTTCACTATGTTCTGTTCGAAAAATGAACTGAAGTCTTGAGGAATCAGATTTTACCAGCCCATCTCTTCCACCAAATTACAAACC
The DNA here is from genome assembly GCF_905146905.1 of Nyctereutes procyonoides. Classification (NCBI taxonomy): domain Eukaryota; kingdom Metazoa; phylum Chordata; class Mammalia; order Carnivora; family Canidae; genus Nyctereutes; species Nyctereutes procyonoides. Next base: position 47,327,477 of record NW_026575146.1, read on the forward strand.
AGCAGTTCTCAAGCCCCTACACCATTGTGATGTGAAATCCTGTAATAGTAATTTTTCATACAAATTTCTAATCTTGTTGTCATGTGCTAGAAGACACCCACACACATTAAAACCTGCAAACAAATATGCTTGATTATGGATTCTCACACATCAGACTTCCTAGTTTTTAGTTTCCAGACAGAGAACCTTGACTGCTTTCTGGGAGCCACTATTATGTTGATGGAGAGGTTTGCCTTTGCATGAAAATTGCACGAGTCTAATTTTGCATGCATTCTGAAATTATTCTGTGAGCTGTCAATCAAAATCATGTGTCCTGGGAGAGATTTGCATCCTAGAGAGATTTGTTAGTTCTCTAGATTAAATCTCGCCTAACAGAAAGAAAGTGAAGATCTGGCAATCATTAGATTAATGTTAATCAATGCAGTCAGCAATCTAGATAATCAGGCGCCTGAAAAATGGACTTTTTGTAGTATTTAGCCAGATTTCTGTCTACATTAATTACGTTGACCCAGCATTTGCCTCTTGTGTTAGTTCTGGGTGGACAGAAGAATGGGTGGAAAATAATCAGCAGCCTCAGGTCAGTTGGTATGATGAAATGATCTGCTGGATGAGAACAGGGCCATGGGGAAAATATGGAGCCCCATAGACTGATTGGCATCACTCCTAGTGCCTGGAAGATCCAAGAGCTATTCAGTTCTGTTTTTTCAACATAGTAGTTCATGTTCTTACTCTAATTCTAGGCATTTGTGTAAGACAAGTTATGATTCCAATTATCCACAAAAATGTTGTCTGGTCAAAACAGCCGTTGTATTCCTATGGAACATTGGAATTCCATAATTCTGGAAGGTGACATCGAAGGCTCATGATCACCATGCCTATTGTATTTTAACTGGAATTAATCCCATGGTGTGCCTTTGGAATGTGCACTTTCCTCATTCCTTACTTTTCTTTCCTTTTTTCACACCTCCGTGTGCTGTTCTTCCATTCTTTCTCTTCTGCTCTCTGCCTGCGGCCTTCACTCCTCCCTCTGGAGCCCCTACTGTCTAAGTTACTGTGAGTGCAGACATGAGAGATGCAGTCAGCTCTTGTCTCTTCCAAACCCTGCCCCCTCAACCTTTGACCAGCTGTCTTTCTCTTACTTCCTGCCCCCTCGGTCCTTATGTTTGCTTTGCCATTTCGGATTTCATCTATCTCCCCACAGTGCTGTTGTGTTTTATCCCTTGTTCTGTGTTCCTACTCAGTATGTCTCCTATCTGCTTGCTTCCCCCTCCACCCTCATCTGTCATTCTTTTGGGTTCTCCTGCTCCTCCTCTGCATTTCTCACTCTGTTACCGTGATGCCTCTCCTGGCCCTTACTAAGTAATAAATCCTTCATTACCAAGTTATATTTACTAATAAATCCTCCATTCTCTCATCATATCTGTATCTGTCTCTCGGCTTCTATCACATATCTGTCTCTCCCCCATCCTCACCTGTTCCGTTCTTTACCTGTCACCTATAGCTTTCCTCCCTACAGAGGGGTCCTGCCACTGGGTCCTCAGAGCACCGATGTCTAATAATGACATGCTTACCAGGGTCAGGGTTCCCCCTTAGAAAATGATTTTGCCTCCTGCTCTGGGGATGGACCCTGTGAGAGACTCCTTGTTTGCACCGAGGACACCTGTATGAGCTGCTCTGCTTATGTTCTTGAAATGAGACTCTCTCCACATCTGGTGACCTTCCTCAGTTTAGATTTGTGGATTTCTAGGCAGGTGCCCATGAGTTACTACAAGAATAGCATGTGGCAACATCTACTACTTTAGGGAAAGAGCTCTTCAAGGCCATTTCTTTAGACCCCCATTAGCACTGATTCTGGGAAAGCTGCCATCTTAGAATTCTGTTGTATAGGCTGTGTCTACCATAGAAACATGCCTTTGGACACATTACTCTTTAAACAGTTTTATTTTGCCCTAATGGGGATATGGAGAGGTTGATTTTCTGAACTATATATATGTGGGTCTATATGTGTGCACATAACCCCTGATTCTTTTTTAACCATATTTGTATGCAGAAGTAAGAAAGTAAATTACTACGTATTCTTACATATCCACATTTCAGTATCCATTCTTGAAAAAAATATTTCCCTACATAATAAATAATACCACATTACATCTAAAATTAATCATCAGTCCTTTTTATCATTATACTCAGTTCATATTCACACTTCCCAAATTCTTCCAAAATGTCCGTTAGAGTTGGTCGGTTTTAAGAATGCACATTTGCTTTGGTTTTTATGTCCCTTAGGCTCTTGTGATCTAGTAGAGTCCTGTTTGCATTTCACTGGTATGTTGAAGAAATTAACCTGATTGCTACCTTATATAGTATGAATTAATTTGCTCTTCTGTCTCCTGAATTTACTATAAACTGGAAATTACATTTAAAGACTCGATTAGATTCAAGTTAAATGTGAATAGAATGCATTTGGGGTAATGTTGTTTGCTCATTGTTGGTGAAGGTAAGGCTCACTGCAGTATTAGGGTGCTGACCCTCTCCATTATGCAGTTATATTTTTCCTTGTGCCACCAAAAGCAGTCTGCATGGTGTTACTTTGTCACTGGGTGATCTCTGATCCCCCATCAGCTCTTCACTTCATGGTTTTGCTTCCATTTAATAAGTCTTGTGTGATTTAATAATTCCCTTAGGATTTACAAAATAGTTATTTTTCTACTTTTATCAGCCAGTCCACATTGGTATTCTTCTTGAAATAGAAGGTTTTTTCCTCAGCTGGTGCTATTTAATTACGCTTTAATAAATTTTCTGCTAAAAGGCACGTGTTTCAATCTTTTTGTTACAGTAACGTGTATGGACGAAATAGATGGTGACCATATAATTTATCATTTGGACCAAGACATTTTGAGAAGGAAGGGGTTGCCATTAATAATTAGGCTGAGGGATCCCTGGGTGGCGCAGCGGTTTGGCGCCTGCCTTTGGCCCAGGGCGCGATCCTGGAGACCCGGGATCGAATCCCACGTCGGGCTCCCGGTGCATGGAGCCTGCTTCTCCCTCTGTCTGTGTCTCTGCCTCTCTCTCTCTCTGTGTGACTATCATAAATAAATTAAAAATAATAATAATAATAATAATAATTAGGCTGAGAGGTGCCTGGCGCCTGGGTAGCTCAGACAGTTGGGTGTCTGCCTTTGACTCAGGTCATGATCCCAGGGTCCTGGGATCAAGCCCCATGTTGGGATCCCTGCTCAACAGGGAGCCTGCTTCTCCCTTTCCTCCCACTGCTCTTGCTCTCTCTCTCTTTGTCTCTCTGTCTCTCAAATAAGTAGATGGAATCTTTAAAAAAAATAATAATTAGACTGCAATAAAAGGCATGAGTTGGTTATGTTGGCTAAGCAGGAGCATTTGGTCACTTTAGCTACTTGATACGTAGGGAGGCATTTTGTATTTTGTTTGGGTACCCCCCCCCTTTATTTTCTCTAGTAGACTACTTCAAGAGTTGTAGAACCAATATATTGCTACCAGTTATGTAAGGAGTTATATGTAGAAGCCTGAGTTAGCTGGCCCGTGTTTTTGGTCTCTTCCCAAGATATTGTAGCACTCTTTATAGACCACTGCCTTGTAGCCTGGCTGGCCCACCTTTAATCCCACTGAGTATCAGAGACACCTTATTCTTCCCCAGTTAGTCTAGGGCTCTTCTGCTTTTCCTTAGCTAGGAAATTCCTCCTAACACCTATCCCAGGATAGGACCTGTGGTGTGTTGGATTCACCCACCTGATGCTCTGTTGCCAGTGTAGGTCTCCCATGTAGTCCCAGCAGATGCTCTGGGAACTGTAGGGAGAGCACCAGTGAGGAGGTGGGCCCCACATCCTGAGCACCACTGAGTCCTAGTACTGATTTCTTTTTCACAGAGTAACTGTAGAATACTCATAACTCAAAATAATTTCTTTCCTTGTACTCAAGATAGTTGTTACCTCTTTTCTGACATTTTTGTGGGTGTCCCACTGGTGTATCTTTAGCATTTTATCTCCCTTCTTTATTTCCTGTAATCTTCTATATTGTTCTGTCTTTATAATTAAAATAAATGATACTTCATTGATATTCTAGACTTAATTGCTTGCATGATATTATTACCTTACAGAACTCTTTCCAAACTCAGGACCTACTTATGGTTCTTCACTTGAAATTGTCATCTGTAGCAGTGTGAGAAGTGGGGCTTGCCACGCACCTCTGCCCAGAGCTTGCAGCGTGATAGCTGTTCTCTCTAGGACCCTGCTGATGCTGAGAGTCCATGACAGCCACTTGCCAGGAATGCTGAGAGCAGAAGCCAAGCATGGCTCTCATCTTCTTTTGCTTCTTCCTCCTCCTTCTCCTCCTCCTCCTCTTTTTCTTCTTCTTTTTGTTTTTAAGATTTTATTATTTGTTCATGAGGGACACCAAGAAAGAGGCAAAGATACAGGCAGAGGGTGAAGTAGGCTCCCTGTAGAGGGAGCCAGATGCGGGACTTGATCTCAGGGTCCCAGGATCACAACTTGAGCCAAAGGCAGACACTCAATCACTGAGCCACCCAGGTCCCTCTGAAATCAGACTTCTGTCTCTAGAGCCCAAGTTTTTAATCACTGAAATACAGCTTCGCAGAGGATGAGTAGGTAAGAGATAGCTAGATAGACAATTGGCCATAGATAAATAGATGATAGACTAATAGATAAACATCTGTGACAGGAAAGGTACAAATTTATTCATTAATCTTTATAAATGTTGCCGATAGGTACTTCCCTGTGTGTAAAGTCAAGAGGGAAAATTATATAGAATTACCTTAAAACAAACCCAGCAAGGTTTTGATTATCATCCAGAAAATTTTTCCTGTTTAACAACACATCAATTATTCATACATCATGGAAGATGTTCTAAATCACAGACAATTCAGAATTATTATTTCTTTATTTTAGCCTGTACCGTTTAGCCTCATACTCTATCCATTAACTTTTTGCTGGAGTCAACCTAGAGCCAATAAGAAGGATATGACAAAATCATTTGAGCTTCCCTTTTTCTACTTGCATTAGCTAACTTACTGATCATAATAAACAATCAGATGGCTCAAAGGACAGGCAACACAGAGATAGGAGGTGGGGAAAGTCCAGGCAATGGATAAGCAGTTTGGGATAAGTTTGCAATTGGCTTTAGTTTGATATATTCTTCCTATTTTATTTATTGAAAGAATATAAAACACTCTAAGATGCTGGGAAATTTTATAAATTCCTTTATTGGCTTTTTTGTTATTGATAAAAAAAAAGCCTGAGGGCTCTGAATATCTTTAGATAAAGTACACAGTAAACAGATGGCTGTAGGTTTACTTTTTTTTTTTCTGGGGTCCACCACCTGCTTTAATATGCTGAAACATCAGGTCAAATGAGTTCACTGCCTACAGTACCAAAAGCTCCCTGACAGTAACCAGAGAACACAAATCTCAATCACATTGGCATATAGTAAGAAAAGTCCTCACATTGCAGGGTTTTTGCAGAGACTGCTCTATCTGTGTTCACCTTAAGAGACCAAATAATCCCTAATCTCACTTTCCTGAAATTCCCTCCAAGGAGTTCAGCAGATCAGACACCTTCTGGAAATCTCCATATGTTCCATAGCCTATAAATCCAATACATATGCAAGTTGGCTTTTGGGCGTAAGTCAACATTGCAGTTTAATTTTAACCTCGTGCTTAAATTTTTAATTTAATATACAAATGCAGAAGGAATTTGAATGTTGAATTTGAAGTACAAAAGGAATTTCAGAGGTGGATTTAGCATATCCACCTGATCTGGGGCCAAATTCTTCTTGAAGAGATACTGTGCTAAAAGTACCCTACTGATGAGCCAAATATTGGAACTCTAGGGTGTTTCCTCTGACTCTTGCAGCCATCCTGACTTTACTTTTTATCTGATGATAAAAAGGGAATATAAGCCTACAGCAGACTTCTGGAGGCAGACAAGACCATTGTCTTGTCAAGAGAACATTGAGTCAGGGTCTAGTCTTTGATGGAATTCCCTCTGCCCCTCATCACCTCTCAGTCTTTCACTGTAAACCTCACTTGCCTCTTGTGTGCTAGCTATAATCTCTTAAATTCTCTTTTAAATTGTGAAATCCTGTAGTCTGTTACAGCAGACTGTCTTTATATGAGAAACCATTATCCTATGCAGTCAAGTGAAAACCTGGCACCCTGAAATTTACCTGAAATGGAATGAACAAAAAGATTATATATTCTACATGGTTAAATTACTAAAAATGCTGTCTTTAACTTGGAAGAGGGCATCGATCTTGAGTTATATTTGTCTTTTTAAGGATCGACAATAAAGTGTCATTTTTTTCACTTGAGTGACATATTTACCTCTATTTTTGTTCTGTTTTGTTATCTAATGAGCCGTACCTCCTAATAACCTTTTGCAAGAATAAAACAAACAAAACAAACAAAAAACCCTGTATTTGTCTTCCACAGTGAACTCTGATGATTCTAAGATGCGGGTCTTTATTATTCCTTTTTCAGAACACTTGGCGCTTTAGAGATGCTAAGATAAGACTTAGATATGCTCTAACACTCTAACCTTCATTACTGAGATGTAGTAGGGAAAGGGCACCTGTCTACCATTCATTCACTCTGCCCGAAGAGTATAGTGGTTACGGGTGACAGGCTTCACATTGTCAGTGTGCTGCCTTCTCACATTTTGGCAGAGCATCTGTGACTTCTGTAGTTTGATCCACCCAGGATGGCATTGTCCCCATTTGAGACCAGAGGTGTTGTTACTACAGAACAGGGATTGGCAGTCCCTCAGACCAATCAGCCTGCTGCCTGTTTTTATAAATAAAGTCTTACTGGAACACAGCCATGCTCATTTGTTTATGTATTGTCCATAGCTGGTTTCATGCCCAGTGGCAGAGTTGAACAGTTGTAACAGAAATTGAATGGCCCACAAAGCCTAGAATATTTACTGTCTGATCCCCCCAACCCCCCAGCAAAAGGGCAAATTGCTCATGTAGAAGAAATGTTGAAAGGCAACTGGTATTCTGCTTCTACTTCCACTTAGATACCTTAGAACCCCACTACTTTGAGTTCCCCAAAGCTAAATTTTAGAGTACTCTGAGGATGGATGGCCCATATTCCTTCAGCAGTATTCTGTAAGCATTGCTTTGCACAACAAAACTTGATAGGGAGCGAGCGTCAGAGAACTCTCATATTCCCCCGCATTCCCCTCTAAATGCCATGCAAATGATGTCTAGTACTAAAGGTGGTATAGACGACCAGAAGTGTTCATTGAGTTGATTTCGCTTTAAGAGCAAGGATTGTGTCTTACATATAGTCTTACCTTTTGTACCATTGTAGTGCTTGATACAGCTGGTAAGGGAGGAGTGTGATAGGGTTGAACCATCAATGGAACCAAGAGCAGGGTTGACAGGATTTTGTAAGGTGCCTACTAGAACATGTACCTGACCAGAAGACAACTCAGCCTCCAGTCACAAGTCAACCCAGGAACCTTGCTATCCACATATAGCCCTTAAGGTCACTTGGGTTCCTTTATTTTGACTTCCTGTCTGCCAGTCAGTCTTTTGACTCTGATTGGCTGACTCTTATGGAGTTTTTTTTCGTTATCACTATGGCATCTTGATTTAATGAATTGAATTTTGATCTATAATTGATTCAAGTAGTGTAACATATGACCAGGTCCTCAGACCTGATCGTCCATGTCAGGATGAAGGGGCTGATCGTACAGAACCCATGCCCAAGTTAAGGGGACATGACATTGAGATGCCTGCTTGAATCAGCACCCCTTTTTTTTTTTCTCACTGCTGACTCTTGGCTACAATCACTGAAGCCTCTCTGATGACCCACATCATGTCTGCATTATAGCATAATTGTTTACAGCACTCTCATTTCCATTGCCAGAGTACAAGCTCCTGGAGGACAGGACTCACATTTTTTTCTCTTATTTTATGGTTCCCGCTTGGTGTACGCACAGTGCCTAGCTCTCAGTGTAGACTTTCCGAGAACATAATTGCATGAATGAATGAGTAATAAGAAAGTAAGTACATTCTGTGTCTTTCCTAATTTCTTCCCATCTTCTCTCTTCCTTTCTGCCTATTCAAATCCCATTTCATCTGTGCCGTGTCACTCATCCCCCACTCCTCCTCCACACTATTCTCTGGTGACTACAGTTCATAATCATCTCTCTTTTCTTATTGCATTCGTAGTTAGCAGCTCACAATTTGGCACTTAATTATTTCTTAATTGATTCATCTGTGCTATCTTTTTTTCCCAGGTAGCCTGATATCCCTCAAGGCAAAGAATTTATATATATTAAGTATTTTGTGCCAGCTCCCTGTGCCAGCCCCCCTCCCTCCAACACACACAGTGCTTTAGCTTTAACATGTAACAGATTTTCAGTAAATCTGTTTATATTAACCGTATTAAGCACTACTATTGTGTTTCAGGACAGACAGGCAAGTTATCCTTTTCTGGTGTTTTCTGGTGTTTCTTGATAGCTTTTCGAAGTATAAAAATTGTATCAAAATTAGTCGGCAGCTTTGGAAGTTATCATATAAAAGACAAATTAACAAAGCACAGAGCCAAACCAGCATATTGAAAAGGGCCTCTTCCTTTTTCTCTCTCTCTTACTTCCTCTCTCTCTCTTCCCTCATTTTGCTTTTGTTTTTAATTATAAAGTCAATTTATTTGTTTGAGCAACAGACTTGAGAATCTATCTCTGTCACCCAAGCCTGGCCCTGGCCCTCATGTCTCTCTGATAGACACACAGTTGCCCAGTCCATTCCCCATTAGACACTGATGGTCTCTTTATGTGAAACATCCAGATCAACTATTAATATATAAGATCCCTAAAAAGCTGAAACTGTTTAATGCAGAAATAGGATCTTTCTAAAAGATACATAATTTACTTTTACAAATCTGCTTTTCTGGGTTGATTTAGTTCTTAGGCACAGGATCATTGGAAAGCAGGATTTCTTAGGCTTCTCTTTTGTTCTCCCTTGAGTCGGTCTCACAAAACCATGAGTGCATCACCTCCTTTCTACCACTGGGTGATCTCATTTTAAATCTGGAATTTTGTGTTAAAAACAAATAACTTCTTAGGACCCAAATCCCTGTAATACCTGCTGGGTTTCCTTGAACTCTGATCATGGTTGTGCCAGGTGTTAAAAAAAGGAAGGAGGAACGTTAGTTGGCTCTCCACCACATGAGTTCTTTCAGGGGATGGGAGTGTTTGTGTAATGAGTAATCCTCTGCTGCTAACCAGCCTAACCAGATTACCAACCAGGCTCATTTCAGCAGCAGGATCTGCCAGATAAGGGAGGGACTTGGATGGCTCTTGGCACCAAAACCTGTACTTGACTCTCCCCTCAGAATGGCAGTTTTGCAGACCTATTTCTTCCCTTGTTTTTGTGGTTTTTTTTTTAATGTTCACTTTGACAATTTCTTTTCCTTTTTGCCTTTGAATCCTTGCAGTCACATGGTACCTATACAAGAATCATGGGTTTCTGGTTTCTCCTTAGCTTCCACTGCTTTTGACAGTGCCAAATAAGATCTCACGACATGATCTAGCTTTCAACTCCCCCAAGACTGTTCCTCTTACAATGAGGTCTTCTTAGGATTTTTAATGAAGTTGACCTAGTTTTTCTAACCTTCTTTTCAATAATTAAAAATGTGAAATTCTACCCAGAGTCATTTTCTGTGCCAGGACTTCATTTTTAATATCTGACTTGAGCTGCAAATCTGTTATAAATACAGCCTCTCAATAGGAGGCCCTTCCACAGGGGTTGAAGTATGCCAGCACATACCCGCAACGCCACCCCATAGCATGCTACATTAAATACTCCAAGGTGCTATTCATTTATCTTACTATGTTTGGTTGGATTTATACCAAACATCAGAGATTCCTTTTTTCACTTACCACCCACAGTTACTTTCCCCCTTTTGGTGTAATTGCTGAGGGTTGTATGCCTATAACTTGCTACATTTTATTTTTTAACCACAGCTGTAATGTGATATAGTTTACCTGCTGAGTCATCTCTAAATTTTATTCATGTTTCTTTCATTAAAAAAAAAAAACACTGTATTTCTAATTCCTGTGCTATTCTTGGTTTAGATTTCCACTTACCCTTCCAGTCATAGATGGTGGGGATTTTTTCTCTTTAATTTTTTTTTAAAGATTTATTTATTTATTTGAGAGAGAGAGGGAGCAGGAGAAGAGGAAGAGGGAGAAAGAAACAAGCAGACTGCCCGCTTAGCAGGGAGCCCGAGCAGGACCCCAAGATCATGACCTGAGCAGAAACTAAGAGTTGGCTGGCTTAACCATCTGAGCTACCCAGGCACCCCTTCTTCTCTTTAATTTTAAAAAGATATTTCAAACAAAAATTAGTTCCCATTACATATCAGATTTGAGCGTAAATCAAATTGGAAGGTGAACTCAAAACTGTTATTGACAAACTAATGGCAGAACAGAGGAACAATTGGAATTTTTTTGGCGAGGGGAGAGCGAGGAAGGGGAGAAGTAGCGGCAGAAGAAGAGAGCAAATCTTAAGCAGGCTCCAGACCCAGCTCAGAACCCACTGCTGGGCACAATCTCACCATCCTGATGATCATGACCTGAGCTGAAATCAAGAGTTGGTCACTTAACTGACTAAGCCACCCAGGTGCCCCCAATTGGAATTAAAAAAAAAAATTTCAAGAGAGAAAAATGACATACTTTATTTGGGGCTTTTATTTTAGTGACATTTAAGCTTCCCTCATATATTTTTTAACCATTTAAAGTAATTATATCCCATTTTTTAATTTCTTGTTTTTCTATAGCCAGAGGTGACCCAAATTTAAATATATAAGGAGTTTAGCAGTTACAAGGTGTAATTATAAACTAATGAGCACGACTTCCTTAATCAGATCACTCATACTACAGAAGGATGTTTTGTGGATAATTTTCAAGAATTAGAGACAGTTCAAACAAGTTCCCAGAAAATAACTTTACCCTCTCTCTTCTTCATATAACTCTTTTCTTGCCACACGTTGGTAAACTCCTTGCAGGCAGGGATCAGATGCTGGAGATCTCAGACATAGCCTTAGCACCTTCTAGAATGTCATGGTCAAAATGTATCTATGAATTCTAGATGGCCCTGCATTTTTCTCATGGTAGGAAAGAAACGAAATATTACTACATGAGTTTTCTTGTCGCCTTGCCTTTCACTGAAAACCATCAGAAACCTGTTTCTTCCATTAAAGAGAAGATGTAGAATTGTCCATCAGGAAGGTACCACTTCCTCCATCTGCCTGGGGTTAGAGCGAATTCCAGGGCCTGAAAGCTGGGTATTGACAAGCATGAAACAGATACACAAATTATTTCATTCTACAACCAGGACCCAAAGAAGAGCAGGAAGTACATCTGCTAAATGAAGTTAAATGATGCCTTTCCTTTCTGTGTTGTCTCTATATTCGTCAGAGGCATTTAAATTCAGAATTCAGTTCTTACATAATGCAGGCCGGTGATGTCCCAGCGAGGTAATTACAGAAAGGCAGGTAGCTAACAACCCCCTTACTCCTGTGTTTTCTCCTAAAAGGTATAACCTGCCATTCTAACCACTACCGCATTTTCCATAAAATTGTTTTAATTTGGGTCACGTGTTGAGCACCTGCTATGTTCCGCGACCTCAGCTAAGTGTCAGTGACCAGACACGAACAGCGAGCCACTTGTTACACATACATTGCCTTGGAAATGTACCTTGTGCCTGTCACCATAGCAACACCCTGAGAATGACCTCAGCAGCCACTCAGAATCATTCCTACAAAACAAATTATAGCTATAATTAACTCTCTGAATTTACTCTGCAATATAAATTTGTTCAGATCCTGGTGTTTCTTTGTAAAAGGTTAAATGACTGGAATAATCCACCACGGACCACCCCACCCCCACCCCCACCCCCGTATTCCACCTAGGTTTCTCCTCAGAAGATGAGATGCTTCAATGGAAAACACAGTTCAGCTCAGAGACTCTTCTATTACCTTTTCTCAGAATGTGACAAGAATCAACACATGAGGATGTGCTGGTCCTACCGCTCCATAACCACATTTCTAAAGGAGCAGAGTGACTTCCTCCCTGAAGCAAATGTGAAATGCAGAATGTGCTGTGAGCACAGAACAAAGGGGGGACACGTAGGTGGGTAGGTGGCGCTGATGCAGGGAGAAGCTCTCCTTGCTAGCCACCCCCCAGCAATGAAGAATGCAGGTCTTGGCTGCAGACACCTTTCACCTGCCTCACATATTATCTTCAATCCTGGTGTAGCTACTGAGACATTCAGACCTTCCCCTGGGACACAGGCACTTATGTCTTCTATTTCATTGGGTGGTTTGTTGTGGTGTTTTGTTTTGTCTTTCTTGCCTTGTTTGGAGGTGTTTTGGGTTTGGGTTCTAGATGATGTGCAGTATAACTAGCAGACCTCAGTACTGTTTCCTTCAGCTTTTTTCTCTTGTTAAGTTCAATTAATATAACTTCAAGACTCTAAATTAAAGTGAGCCTTTCTCTCCACCACCCAACTGAGACAAAGCAAAAAGAATGTCAAGCAAGAACTATAGTTCAAGGACACCTGGGTGACTTAGTGGCCTTCGGCTTGGGGGGTGATCCCGGGTCCTGGAATTGAGTCCCACATTGTGTTCCCCAAAGGGAGCCTGCTTCTCCCTTTGCCTATGTCTCTGCCTCTCTCTGTGTCTCTCTCATTAATAAATAAAATCTTAAAAAAAAAAAAAGAACTGTAGTTCATTTGATCAGAAGTGCATGGAACATCTGTAATAGTCATTTCCTTGCTATGAAATTTGTCATTACCCGGGCAGTGGACAGATCAGAGCAGAGCATGACAAGTAAGTGGTCAGTGTAAGTTTGTTGTTATGAAGCCGTTGTTACTTTCTGTGAACCGTACTGACATGGAAAAAGAGTGAAAGAAAGGTGAAGAAGGAAGAATATACTTGCAAGTATGAACGCTGTAGATATTCAGCTAGTATTTCAGTAGTGCCCTTGGCTGGTGGACAGATACCATGGGTAATATTTTTAGAGAAGTCAGTAAGCCACAGTAAGTAGCTTTTTGGTCACAGAATCAGTCCCATAGGGTACAGTGTTATAATTTCACACTTCGTGTGATGATTCTTGAAGTTCTCAATGCAAATACAAATTCATATTTGAAAGTGGAGTGGCGGGATCCCTGGGTGGCACAGCGGTTTAGCTCCTGCCTTTGGCCCAGGGCGCGATCCTGGAGACCCAGGATCGAATCCCATGTCGGGCTCCCGGTGCATGGAGCCTGCTTCTCCCTCTGCCTATGTCTCTGCCTCTCTCTGCCTCTCTCTCTCTCTCTCTCTCTCTCTCTCTCTCTCTCTCTGTGTGTGTGTGTGTGTGTGTGACTATCATAAATAAATAAAAATTAAAAAAAAAAAAAGAAAGTGGAGTGGCAATGAGTAGTCTTGTTTAGTTCACCTTCGGCAAACAGAAAGCCACAATTTTTCTTTAGCACAGGAACAGGGCAGCACCTGGTGTACAAGAATTAGTTGCCCTCTCTTTGGCCTCTGTGAATTGTATTAAGTGAGTAGAAATGGTTTATTGGGCACCATATTTCTGAGCCAGCTTGTCAATGTAAGTTAGAGCTTCTCTGATTCCTCTGAATTGATTTTTATATATAGTAGTTAAGTAAGTGGTGGTCCCATGGGTTTCAAAATGTACATTAAAGTTTTTCAAATCAAGGAGTTGGTAAATCAAAACTTGATGTCTACAGAGTAGCCATTTGATTTCACACTTAGAGTGTGATGAGCTGGTTTCTCTGTAGAGAGATACAAACCAACTCCCAGGACTTGGGCTCTTTAACCACATCAGATACCTCCAAGACCATGCCAAGGTACTGACTAAAATTTTGGATCGAACCTACTTTTCTTCCTACCTCCCACACCAGTGTTTTCCCAGCCTCCTTGTCTTCATGTTCTAGCCATTTTTATAATAATTAAAGATATCAGGCTGGTTCCTATCAGTCAGTAAAGTGCTGATTGCCAGCTAGAGAATCATTGATGTGTTTGGGATGAGGCCAGTAGAATACTAATTAATTCACTACTTTGCATTAGGAATTTGTGAGATGATCCTTTTTTTGTCTCAAAGAATTGATATACCTCCAAAAAGGCAGTAATTTTATGTCTTTGTGAAAGTCACTTAGCTCTGCTATTTTATAATCCATGAATCTTCTCTAACAATAATGCACTATTTCTTGTCAGCACCCAGTTTCAAATTTTCAAATTTCATAATATAATTAATGTGGAGACACCTCTAGTAACAATGGTATTTAATAATGCTAAGACTAAATACCAGCATAGGAAATCCATCTATCCATCCAACCAATTTTCCTTAAATATTGTCTGCCAGGCACTCTTTTAGATACTGAGGCAATTTTAAGGCTGGGTAAGACAGAACCCTTCTCCTAAGTGCACAAATACACGTCAACTGAGTAATTGTGCACTTGCTGAATTACCACTTGCTCTGCACCAGGCATGTGCCTCAGAACTCACTGTCTTATTTGTAGGCATAAAGGTGTTGACATTCTAATACCTTCCATTTCTATTAATGGGACCACCTTTTAAGTCTTATTCGCATGTTAGTTACTTTGCGTATACGCTTTGTAGTTGTATGTTTTGAAACTGTATCTGTGCCCCATCCTCTTCAGGGCCAAGGGGAGCGTAGCAGGCCTTTGAAGTCATTAGGATGCTGTGCAGAAACTCCTTTTCTCCTGTTTGTTAATTATATCAAATCACATCATTCTCAGAGTTGCAAAATATTCTTTGCAATTTGAGAAAATGAAAAGTAACTGGAATATAATGTTTTTGAAATAACAAAATGACTCTGTTGAAGAACATATGTGTGGTTGCCAGGGGTTAGGCTTAGGCGAGGCAGTACACAGGACACATCTTTTGTGGTAGCAGAACAATTCTGTATCCTGATTGTGGTGGGAATTGCATGAATCTCTACATGTGATAAAATTTCCCAGAACTATACACCCCTAAAAAGTTTGTATATGTGTGTGTCTGTAAGAACTAGTGAAATCTAAATAGATTGTCGTTAATAGTATTGGATCAATGTCAATTTCCTGGTTTTGATAATACGTGCATTGTCAGTACAGAGGTCTTAGTATGGGGGAAGCCTGGAGCAGGGTACAGGGGAATTCTCTGTAATATTTGTGCTACTTCTTGTAAGTCTAAAATCATTTCAAAATGAAAAGCATTTTTAGTAGAATAGAAAAGTATCATATAAGCCAATAAATTTATATAGTTTAGGTGTGGTGACTCTAAACACTGGAAATATCTGACTCTAGACATTGTTAATTCAGTATCCAGAAATCTCAAATGTAGTGGCTTCCCATTAATCACAAATGACTTCGCTTTGGACAGAATTTAGGACATGGTAGCTGCTGCCCTCTCTTAGGGGAATAAGGAAATACATTCCAGAAGAAGGCTCTGATACTCTGCAAAAAGGAAAAACAAAAAAAGTATTCTGACCTCATGTGTAACTTTGTTATCTGTTTATTTATACAAATATACAAATAAAATTTATATAAGTAATTAATTCAAAAACCGTTTGCTTTAAACTTCTGTTTTACCCATCAGACCTGCTAAACAAGCAGAAAGTAGAAGACTCATTTCATTTCTTTTCTCCCCGCCCCCTACTTTTTGTATGGGTTCTAAATGATAGAGAAGAAACAAGAAAGCTTATGAACCAGATAACCCATAGATGGGTTACCTTGCTGTGGCCGATGGAAGGTTGGCTTTGTCTTTCAACTTTCTAGGTTTCTCTATTCTTTTCTGATGTTCTCCTTCCTCTTCTCCACCTCTCTTTTACAATTTATTTTTGCCCTTCCATTTCCATAGGCCAGATTTGGCATGATGGTGTCCTAACCTTCTTATTGTGTCTTCCCTCCTCTAGCTATCTTAATGACTTGGACCGCGTTGCTGACCCCGCCTACCTGCCTACGCAACAAGATGTGCTTAGAGTTCGAGTCCCCACCACAGGGATCATCGAATACCCCTTTGACTTACAAAGTGTCATTTTCAGGTAGTAACTGAGTACATGAAACTCACCTCCCAGCTCCTGTGCCTTGCATAGTGCATTTGGGAAACCCTAGAAATACTGAAATCATGTGTAGACTTTAAAATAATATCACCTTTGGACCAATTATTATCATTAGATACACAAATGAAATAATATGCTCCAGAAAGAGGAAGCAGAGGAAGGATGTATGGGCAGGTTTCTCATTGCAAATTCAATCACCAAGAAATCAATGAAATCTTGTTTGCTAGTGGTTGAACAAAATCAGTCACTTAAACATTGGTTCTGAAGATTATTCTTTGAGAACTGGTTCTGACTATTTTTTTGAGTCATGTTTTAATTGTGAAGTCAATGCATATATTTTTTAGATTTGTCTAAGATATATGAATGACTTTGTGGCTCTACTAATAATAGAAACTCTGTGTTGTCTGGAGCTTTCATGTTGTTTCCACCAAGTCTGCTGGTACCAATGGAGAATCCTTCAGTAGCAATAAAAATATGGGATGTTTTATATTCCTGAAATAACTTGCTTGAGATTTTTCAAAATACATAATTTTGAAAATGGATTGATGGGCCTACTCTAAATTTGTATAGGAAAAAAAAATGAAAAGCTTTGCTGCTATTCTCTCTGAGTAATACTTCAGCAGAAGCATTCTAATTTTTTTTCAGAAGAAAAAAATAAGTAATACTAATGTGTTTTCATTTAATATCTTATTATACCATCAGTTACACTTTTAGTTAGAACCACATTGTGTTTTGAGAAGTGAAGCCATTTGAATATCTTGGAGCATAGAGAGTTGAGTTCTTTGGGAGAACCTATACCATTGAGAACAACTACATTTACTATAAGAACATGAATTAGGAGTTATGTGACTCCCACTGGGTAACTCTGCTACAGTGGCTCAGATGAGCCGGCCCTCCATCATTCCCTGACAAAGCACTATGGGTTTTATTCTAATCAGTCTCTCTCTGCCCCTGTAGCCAGGTCTGGCTGCCATATGCCACTCTTATAGACATATCTGTAAAGCAAGTGACATTTTAGAAATATTTCTGAACCTCATTTTCCCCCATCTCTAAAATGGTTGTATTCAATAATCACCAAAGTTCCTTGTAGCTCCAGCATGCTGGATGACTTAAGCTTTGATTGAGCTCATAGCATTTAGAGATCTTCAATTTGGAACACCCAAATTTCCTACCTCATATAACTGCACTACAGAGTATTTTCAGAAGACACAGAGCATTTCACAGAGATTTTCATCTCTTCATTGTTTTATAATTAATAGTGAATTCTGAAACAAGGTTATTCTTATATTTTGTTTTTACTACATTTTGTTCACTAGCTGTAAAGAACTTTTTTTTTTTTGCCACTACAGTAGAAGTATTGACTAAGGATAATAATTTCTCGCCATCATCAAAAAGCATCTTATGGGCTCAATGTGACAGGGTTTTATAGAATGAGGATTTCATATAAATGAGTAGTGTTCACTTGGCATGAGGGAAGAGCTAGAATTTAATATTTCTGAAGACTTAAAAATTCTAGTTTGATGTCCATAGCTCATAGGTCTCCCTGAATCCATTATTTTGCCCCTTAAATATCTCTTCTGTGCCTTCGAGAACTTTTAGAAGTAGCCACTAGATGATTTCTTGGTTTACACTTAATGTGTCAAAGCAGGAAAAGACCAGACATAACTTCAGTTTTCAACAAATGCTCAGAGTCCTACTCTCAGACTTTTGTACTTAAAACTTTCATTCTCTGGAATGGTTTTATCCTGCAAACACTGTGCACGTTTTAGTCAAGATATGGATTGAACAATTTGAGGAAACTTGGCTTGGGTGCCACGTATTGCTTGATATTTTCATATAAACATTAAACTCCAATTAATTGATGTCGGTGTTCGTTCCTAACAAGTAACTCAGCACATCATTGATAGGTTAAAAAAAAAAAAATCCTTGAAAGAGTTCAAATAATGGCTTTTTGCAGCATCTTAATGTCTTATCTGCTTCACTTCAAGCAGGTTAGCAAGTTTATTTGTGCATAAGGCCAATGGCACCATGTTACTCCACATAACTGGACCTGTCCCAAATTATTGCCAGTATTGGAAGGAGAAAACAAGTCAAAATGCTCTGTGGATAAAGTATCAGTGGAGTTGTATTTGCATTTTGTTGAAGCATTGCATGCCATGTTGAAACACATAGCATCTTGAATCTTTTAAATGTATGTGAAGTCTTTTCTAGTGTCCTTGAGAAACATACAAGGATTTTCATTCTCATTTTATAGAAAAAGAAACTGAAGTCAGTACTTGCCATTAGAGCTTACCATGAATGAAACAGAGTTGATTTCTGACTCTTCTGCTCACGATTAAGTGAAACACCATTTTGCTTGACTTGGTACAGGATTTTTTACAGAGGTATTATTTTCATACAAATCAAATAGTTTTCTTATAACCACCATCATTTATTATCCAGAATGTCTTGACTTGGATTGTTAGGTAACAGAAAATTAGTAGATGTTTAGTAAGTCTTAATTGAGTTGACTTGATCATTCTCTTTAGAGAATGTTTTTCCTAAGTATGTAAATAAAGCTGTGTTTATATTGACCTTTTTTTCTTTATATTCTATTAATATGAATATTGTTAACCTTGCAGAATGGTCGATGTAGGGGGCCAGAGGTCAGAGAGAAGAAAATGGATACACTGCTTTGAAAATGTCACCTCTATCATGTTTCTAGTAGCGCTTAGTGAATATGATCAAGTTCTCGTGGAGTCGGACAATGAGGTGAGTGCTCTTCGGACAGGCAATAGATTATCATTTCAATATCTGATACAAATAAATAAGGGGATGTAGAGCATGGAACATGGGGTAAACTGATCACACTGCTTTTTGACGACTGAGTTGGGTTTTTTTTTTAATAATAAAAATAACCCTGTGGTAGCACATGGTATAATCAGAACCGTAGATTCTTTTGACAGATGTATGAGCTGGTCCGTGTGTTTGGGTCTAATTTGACCCTGTGTTCTACTCCTCACACTGTGTAGACGCTCTGAAAATGAAAATCATATAGAAATCCCTAGGCTAACCCTCACGTCATTTTCTAGCCCTCTTCCTACAGGACGGAGCTGGGAGTGTTGGAGTGAGTCAGCCTGTTTTGTTTTGTTTTCATTTTGTTTAAATCATTGTTTGTGTACTTATTGGGTGGGTCCCAAAGAATACTCAAAACCTCTCTTGGCAAATGTGAGTGACTTTGCAGCTGGGCTCTAGATCAGTTCATTATGGAGCCAAGAAGTGTCTTGGTGACG
Organism: Nyctereutes procyonoides; assembly: GCF_905146905.1. NCBI lineage: Eukaryota > Metazoa > Chordata > Mammalia > Carnivora > Canidae > Nyctereutes > Nyctereutes procyonoides. The sequence goes on from NW_026575146.1 coordinate 47,346,870, forward strand.
TGGCTGTTCTGCTTTTACCGAATTCTATAGGCTGTGGCATTATTTTGTCTCTACTAAGCATGAGTGATTGGAAGAAATATGTTTGATGTGCCTGTGTGGAGAACCGGTTTGGTATTGTCATCTTCTCCCCATTACATGAAAACCTAACAGGTATAAATATGGATTTTGAGGATGATAAAGTCTTGATGATGAGTCAGAGTTGACTATGGAGGATAATAGAGGGGCATAGAAAACTCGCTTTGAGCTGGAGTTCAGCGCACATCTGTTGGGGAAATGGAAAAGATGCCTGATGACCTGTTAGAGGCAGAAATTGCAGACAGACATGCCAGTAGTAAGTCTTAAAAATCCTTCTAATAGGATAGAAAAAAAAAAAAGGAGGAAATGAGCTATCTCCAGTAGCTAATTAAAATATAATCTGGCATATTAAAATACACTTTTAATACTATACATTTTTTGATATAGAAGAATTCTGGTTTCTGGTCCTTTTAAATATTTTATTTTTCTGCAAGTATTAATATCTCTATCCTAATACATATCCAACCCTTTTTAGCATTTCTTTTGTATGCAAAGTTGATAAAGAGTTTGGGAACCAGTATCCTACTTAGAGCTCAGGTACCTACCTATTGTGCATTTCAGAATCTTTCCAGGGGTGCAAGTATATGGGCTTTTGAATCAAAGAACTTTGTGAGAATGTTTTTTAAGCCATTTGCTCTCTGTAGCTATAATGCAAAGTGCCTGGTAAGCAAGCTAAAATAGATGACGGTCAGTTACCAAATTTTAAGTTAAGCAATTACCATCAGAATTTTAGCTATAATCTGTCTATATGTATGTCTCTCTTTATCCCATTTGTTCTGTCATGCTTGGATCAGTATTTTGAATATAATGGCTATCTGGGGAATAGAATAAGACAACACTTCTAATATCTTTGAAAATTGAGTCAAGATAGAAAATGTTTTGAGGGCTTGTCTACCATGTGCTAGGTACCAGAGTATCTAAAGAGATACAAAAATGAAACATAAAATTAACTTTGCCCAGAAGGACCTCATAAGAGCGATATATATCCTTTTGTTAGAATAGAGTATGGGAAGAGGAAGTCCCTTATTATATAGGTCATAATCTCTCTAGTTTGCTGTCCAGTAAAATAAATTTTATCAGAAGAACACATAGTTTTATTTCTTATGTCACTGTTTACATTATAGCTAGAAAAAGAGAAGTCTTTATCGATACACATTTTATACAAGGCAAATACATTATATCTATAAAGACATATATATATATATATATATATATATATATATAGTGATTTAATGCTCATAAATGTACCGCTTTAACATTTTCAAAGCAGGAAAGAAAATCAGTTCCTTAGGTAGCTCATCATCTAATTCTACCACATAAATGCAGTCTTTCAGTTATCTGGACATCACAGATTATTGATCCTACTTTTTACTTAACATTGCTCATGGATATCTGGTTTTTGTTAAAAGTATGTTATTTTGTATTAATTAGAGTAAGATGACATTATTTTGATGATTAGTATCATAACTAAAGTCTCCACAGTAACTTGCCATTCAATGTGCATTATGTGCATCAAAAAAATATTTTGGGGACACCTGGATGGCTCAGTGGTGACCTGCCTTCAGCTCAGGTCATGATCCCGGGATCCTGGGATCAAGTTCTGCATCAGGCAGGAGCCTGCTTTTCCCTCTGCCTAAGCCTCTGCTGCTCTCTGTGTGTCTCTCATGAATGAATAAATAAAATCTTAAAAAAATAAAAATAAAAATAAAAAATATTTTGCCAGTTTCACTGATTCCTTGGTGATACATTATGCTATAAACTAAGGTAATCTATTGTCTTTTTCATTAGGACTCCTGGGTTATCTGTGAACATTTTAAAGTCTGCCTTGTAATCCTATGAGAAAAAAGTCATTTTATGGTATTCTTTTCTCAGACCTGCAGTCAAGCCTATTGGTCATATTGCAGAGGATCTTAAGCATAATAAGAACAAGGCTGCTCATTAATTACTTCATCCGTGTTGGCCACAGCCATCACTGTTGCTGATTAGGGAACATTGTCAAAAATATTTTTTTTAATATTATCTTTTTTTTAATTTTTATTTATTTATGATAGTCACACACACAGAGAGAGAGAGAGGCAGAGACACAGGCAGAGGGAGAAGCAGGCTCCATGCACCGGGAGCCCGACGTGGGATTCGATCCTGGGCCTCCAGGATCGCGCCCTGGGCCAAAGACAAGCGCTAAACCGCTGCGCCACCCAGGGAATCCCCAAAAATATTTTTTAATGTCAGGTGGTAGTTACATTCTTTATTTCTCCACGTGAACTAATGTATGAAAATGCCATTGCCTCTCCACTTCCTTAAATCATTAAAGAAATTCAGAACTACAGAATTCTACTTCCCCCAAACTTTCTGCTTTTGGTGAGACAAAACTGAAATAAACTCTTAAAACCTTTTGTTCTTGGTTTTGAAATCTGGTGGTCATCACTTTAATCCAAAGCAGACATTGTGATGCCTCCCTTGATATATATTTGTGAGAAACACCTGGAAATGGGTATTGACAGTGTCCCCAGTGTCCCAGAAAACTCTGGAAAACGTGCTGCAGGCCACAGGCAAAAGCAGCTGAAGTACTTTGGATTATTGCTTTGACTTTTCATATTTCTAACACTTTTTGCATTAATCTTCAAGTTCTTTTTATGTAGATCTGCTTTTGTCTTTCTAAATTCTCAGTGTTCCTAGGGTTTGGGGAATGAATTTTTTTTTTTTTTTTCTCTCCAGAGAGGGACATGTATCATCAAACAGTGGGTGAGACTGAGGAGGATCTTAGAGTCGTGTTGATTTGCGCCTTCCCTTTGAGGTCTTATTTTCCCTATGATAACACAATAGCACAGAGCCAACTGTTCTACTGTAATCATTTCATGCATATATTACTTGAGCGCCCGTGAAAGCCAGAGCACACATTGAGGCATCCCCAAACATATTTAAGCTTATCAACATGTATTCACACTGGACCTTTTAGTCTTGATTTTTCTGATTTTCTGTTAACATGAATATCTGAGCACAAACACAACAGTAATTTCTTAAACCTTGACTCGAGCTGTCTTAACAGATTCTGTTCTTTATAGAATCTCAGACTTAGCCTTTTCTCCTTCACTTCCCTTTTTGAATGTATACTTCTAATCCTTTTGAAATGGTCACAGCCTGTTCTGTTTTACCTTTTAATAAAATATCAAGAGAGTTTCCATACCCTAAGCGTTGCTTTGAACCAAGATAGATTCCCCAATTTATGTCTAGTGTGTATGTTTAAGATTTTATTTATTTGTTCATGAGAGACACAGACAGAGAGATAGGCAGAGGGAGAAGCAGGCTATCTGCACGGAGCCTGATGCAGGACCCAATCCCGGACCCTGGGATCTGGACCTGAGCCGAAGACAGACACTCAACCGCTGAGCCATCCAGGCGTCCCGTGTGTGTTTTTTTTAAAAAGATTTTATTTATTTATTCATGAGAGACACACAGAGAGACAGAGACAGAGACACAGGCAGAGGGAGAAGCAGCCTCTCTGCAGGGAACCCAATGCGGGGACTCAATCCCAGGACCTGGGGAATCACATCCTGAGTGGAAGGCAGATGCTCAACCACTGAGCCACCCAGGCGTCCCTATGTTTATTGTTTATTGCTTTCCATAACATTTATTCTCAAAACTGATTCTTGGAGTGGCATGAATAGACTAGAATAGGACAGAATAGAACAGACATTTATAATACCTAGTACTTTATACCTGTTCAAAACTTTTTTAAACCATCACTCATCTGCATCTCACCCAGGGTCATCCTTATGAGGTGAGAAGATCAGGTTTGTTGGTGTTGCAGTCTAGCAATAAAGATACAAGAATGGAAAGATTAAATCTCATGATCATGATCGCCCAGAGTCTGAACCCAGACCCCTCTAGACCAATTTCCTTTCCCCTCCTTCACAGTGTCTTCCAGAAGTAAGAGACAACTTCAAAGGAAAAGCAAAAAGAACTATTAACGTATCCAAGAGCATGGAAGTAAAATGACGATCCTGCCCCTGCAAGACAGCATTGAAATACATTTGTCTGCCTCTATGTCCTTATTATATTCTTAGATGACAGTAGACCAGCCAGAGATCTTTTACTGGTAGTTCAGAGTTCTTGTGTTGCTCTTTGGAGTTTGAACTCTCTTAAAACAAATGGTCTAAAATAATGCACTTCCTTAAAATATTTCTTCTTTACTAGGTTTTATTTTTTTAATTTTTATTTATTTTTTATTTTTAAAAAATATTTTCTTTATTCATGACAGACAGAGAGAGAGAGAGAGAGAGGCAGAGACACAGGCAGAGGAAGAAGCAGGCTCCATTCAGGGAGCCTGACACGGGACTCGATCCCAGGTCTCCAAGATCACGCCCTGGGCTGAAGGCAGCACTAAAGCACTGAGCCACCCGGGCTGCCCCTTTACTGGGTTTTAAAATGAATCCATTTTAAAGTTATTTGGCTACCACCAAAGTCTGTACATTTTCTTTGAAAGTGTGAAACCTGTACTTTTTTTGCTCTAAAAACTCCAAGTGAGTTTTGGGAATTTTCTTCATATAAAATTCAGTGTTGGTGGGGAAATGACTAAAAATTGAGAAAAGAATTCGGACCACAGAGGGAAGATCTATAGGAAACGCAGAAGTCATTAGAAGCCAGAGTTGAGCTCATGACATCCATTCTCAGTTGGCTTGGCTCTCATATACCGTATTGATCTTAAATCATGAAACCATAAACTTCATCTTGCTCCTCAGCCTTTGGCATACTGGGCTCGGATTAATGGCCTGATTACCAAGGATCTTCCTGAAAGACATCCCACTCTTTTATATTTTTAACTCTCTTTCCCATTTCCTCATTCCTTTGTTCAGTTTTAGCCACCTGTCCCTTCTGCTTTCATCCTTCAGGCTTTCTGCTTCCTCATTATGATATTCCTCAACATCTCTGCTCAGATGGCTTGAAGGAAGCTAAGAAGAAGTTTTCTGATCACCATTTAGAATTAGAACCAGGGACCTGTACTTGGTGCTGCTAAGAGTGTGGGGAAGCAGGCATACTTGGACACTGTCTGTGTACCTGTATGTTAGAAATTCTTCAAAGACTACATTGAACCCATATTGGTATAATCTATGCAATAATCTTTTTTCTCTTTTAAGAGAGAGAGATTCAATGGGGAGGGACAGAGAGAGAGAATCTTAAAGAGGCTGGCTGCTCACCCAGCACAGGGCTTGACTTCATGACCCTGAGATCATGACCTGAGCCGAAATCAGGTTAAGCCGATGCTTAACCAGCTGAGCCACCCAGGGCACCCTATGCAATAATCTTTGTAAGGTGAATTATATAAGAAAAACAGATTGCCACAGAGTATATTTAATATAATCTGATTTCTAGAATTACATACATATAATTATTACAGGGAAGGTTGTTAACCCTACCCCACCGCTGCAGCCCCAGAAAAAAAAAAGAATTTGGAAGATTTTCTGTCATGACCAGGGTGTAAACAGTGATTGTCCTTGCTGCTAATGTTAGTGTTACAAATAATAACTGAAACAATATATTTTTTTTCAAATAAAGATTTCAGATTGGAATTTTAGCTCTGCCATTTGCCGTCTTGTCCATTTTTCTTCTGGATCATCTGTCTTTTTCTCACTAATTTTTAAGAGTTCCTTACATTCTTTGGATGTATTTTGTCATATGTATTGCAAACATCTACTTTGCAGCTTGCAATTTATTAATAGTGTCTTTGATGAGTAGAAGCCATAAATTGTATAAAATTTCTGAAAATTTCCCATGATGGCTATGTATTAGCACACATATTTCTACAAATATGCATATGGGATAGGATCAAGTAAATCACCTGAAAAGTCTGATGAAAGGACAGTAAGGATTGGAGGGTGAGATTAAGCATTAAAATGCCAATCACAGGACCAAGTATCTATCCTAGTAGTAGTTCACAAATAATAGGCATCTCTTAGCAACCAATAAAAGATAATCATGGCCTGTTAGAAGATTCAGTTATTTTAAAAACAAATTAGCTTCTCTTGGTTCTGAGCTACTCCTGCATCTTCACAAGGGGATGCCGTAGGAGGGAATAAGTTACTTGCACAATAACATCCCTCCAGGAAACCAAATACTAGAATTCATAGGGCTGTCTCTTAAGCTTCTCTCAGTGTAAATTGGTGCCATAGCCTCATAGCTTATCATGGACCAGTACCGAGTGGTCTAAACACACAGCTTGATGTAAGAACAAAAGCGAGAAGAGCCAAGGAAATGGATTTTGTTTTTAGAAACTATTTCAGGGATACAAGACAGCATAAAATTCTAGAGAACTTATTTTTTTTAATACTTATCTTCACTGAAATGAAATGATACAGATGCAGTTAAAGACCTTACTTAACCCTGGATTCATTTTTCTCTCTCCTCAAAAGTCACTGGCTTCAAAAAAAAAAAAAAAAAAAATCACTGGCTTCAAGTTGGCAGTGTGCATGTTTTTTTCACTTTTTTTTACTACATATGTATATGTCATTAAGCAATATGTAATATTGGATGCTTAATATTATGCATGATTGTAAATTATATTTAGTTGATTTCATTTTGCAGTGGTTTGTTTTTCATTCAGCATCGTTCTTGAGATTTTTTTTTCTGTTAATATTGCTACACATGGCTTTAATTCACTTATTTGGACCACCATCTATTTCCATTGTGTGAATATGCCCTACTGTGTTTCACACGTTTCTTAATCAGCGAGGTGGTTTTCAGCTGGTAGATTACCTTTTCCACCCTTCCTGTTTTCACTCCAACTCACAATGGAGTTGTCCTTTCTTAATTGATGCATACACTTTTTTTTTAAAGATTTTATTTATTTACTCATGAGACACACAGAGAAAGGCAGAGACATTGGTAGAGGGAGCAGCAGGGTCCCTGAGGGGAGCCCGATGTGGGACTTGATCCAGGACCCCGGGATCATGCCCTGAGCCAAAGGCAGATGTTCAACCACTGAGCCACCCAGGTGCCCCAATGCATACACCTTTTAAACATATTCTACTTATTATTGTTTGCCAGTTATACATAAAAAAATTAGCTCTCAGTGCATAGTTTGTCTTTTTGCTTTGTTGCTTACACAGAAGGGCTTTAATCTTAATGTAGTCAGCTCACTCGTTTCCTTTATTGGTTGTATTATTGTATTTTCTTTAGGAATATTTTTGCTTCCTCTATAATATGAAGATATATCCCTTATTTTCTATTAAAAGTTAAAGGTCTTACTTTCATAGTTGTTGTTTTTCAGAGAGGGAGAGAGAGAGAACCGAAGCAGAGCAGGGGTGTTAGTGGAAAGGCAGAGGGAGGGGAGAGAGAATCCCAAGCAGGCTCCACACCCAGCACAGAGCCCAAGGTGGGGCTCCATCTCACAGCACTGAGATCATAACCTGAACCAAAATCAAAAGCTGGACATTTAACTGAACTGAGTCACCAAGGCACCCCATTACAGTTTTTCTACATACCTGTAATTGAGTTTTGAGTATGACAGAGTAAAGATTTCATATTTTCTACCTATACATCTGTTCAGTTGATCCAATACCATTTATTGAATAGTAAAATCCATCATCCATCTCTACTGATGGGGTTTCTTTTACCTTTTTTCTTTTAAATTGTGAAATATATACATGCATGTAAAGAAAAATATACAAATTCAAAATGTATAGCACGCTGATTTATCACAAAGCATCTGTGTGTCCAGCACCCCAGTCAAGAACCAATGCCAAGACCACAGAAGCCCGGGAAGTGCCCTTCCCCAAGCAGGTGCCACTCTTCTTGAAGGGAGTAATTTAGTTTTAACACTTAAATATGTATCCCTGAACCCTATAGTTTTTATTTGTGTTTAACTTTTATACAAAGAAAGTCAAATGGTGTTTTTGAACTTTTTTTAAACTTTTGTGTCTAGCTTCTTTTGCTCAAGATTATACTTGTAAGGTATAAACATTTTATATAATTTATTCATGTATAATTCATTCACTGTCATATAGTATTTTATTGCATGAAAATGCCACTATCTCTTTATCCATTCTACTCTTTCTAGACTTTTCATGTGTTTCCAGTATAGGGATATTACAAATAGTGTTTCTGTGAATATTCATATAAATATCTCTTGATGTACACAGGTACACATTTCTATTGGCTATATACCTAGGAGTAGGATTACAGACACATAAGGAATACAAATCTTCAACTTTAGTAGATAAGGCAAAAGTATTTTCCAAAGTGAACGTACCAGTGTACACTCCCACCAGTGATGTCTGAAAGTTCCTGCTATTTGGCACTGTTTTTCATTTTAGCTCTTCTGGTGCCTAAAGAGCTGAGCTCTGGGCCCTGCATGCACCTGTTTCCTTAGACACACCTTCACTCCTGGTGCAAAGCTATGGTGGTTCACAAGAGCCCCATTCCCTCAGGCTCTCAGCTGCTGCCCCCAGAATCAGCAGCTAACCCTGGGAGAAGAGACCCCGAATACTGGGCTCACTTCTCTAGACGTTTCCTTCCCCAGATCTTGCCCTGGTAATACTTCTCTACTTTTCGACTCTCTGAGGGCTTTAAGCAGGTATATTTTTTATTTTGTTATTTCTTCTGGCTGTCCTCCTTCCCACTGATACTAATGACACATGTGACATGTATCAAGTTTTACTACATATGTGGGTCTTTCTCTGGGTTTTCTATTTGATTGATCTGTGTACTATTGTACCAATGTAAAACTTATCAAGTCACTAGTTTTGTCATAATATTGAGATCATCAAATCTACCTACCTTGTAATTCTTCAGAATTTTCTTAGCTACTCTTGGTCCTTTACTCTCTTGTAAAGTTTAATTTTGCTCACCAAATTCCAAAAATAACCCCAAAAACAAATCTGACTGGAATTTTAATAACTATATAGGTAACTTTGAGGTTAGTCTTTCAACTTTGAGGTATTGAATTTTACCATCCCTAAGCAGGACATGGCATAGCTCACCATTTGTCACTTAAAACGCTGCTTATGTCATTGTATGTGGTCAGTTTTCATAAATGTTCCACATGTGCTTGAAATTGTGATTTCATATTTTGGGGCACAAGGTTCTATATGTTACATCAATTCGAACAAACTTACTGAGTTATTCAAGTCTTTTAAATCCTTACTAATTTCTTGTCTATTTGATTAGTTACTGACAGTTACATTTTTTATTGTTTGTAATATTTTACTGACATAGGCACATACAGAACAACATATAAATGACAAGTGTTCAGTTTGAGGGATTATTGCAGAATTAACATCCACCATGTGAGATGGACATTATTAGTACCCCAGGAGCTCCTTTGTATCCCTTTTCAATCACAACTTCCTACTTATTCCCTCAGGAGTAACTATCATTTTGACTACTAACACCATAGTTTTGCCTATTTTGAATTTAATATAAATGAAATTAAATGTATTCTTTTGTGTCAGCTTCTTGTGTTCAATATAGTGTTTGTTAGATATTCATGTTGTGTGTCACTGAAGTTTTTCATTTTTCTTACTTTATGTTATTCAATCAAATGAATGTGCCACAATTTATCCAATCTATTGTTGGTGGACTCTGAGTGGTTTTCTCTTTGCAAGTGTTGTGGATAATGCTGCCGTGAATATCCTTTTCATGATGTTTTGACTCATATGTGCCTGATTTTCTGTTGGGTAGGAATAGAATTGATAATTCACAGTGAACGTATATGTTCCTCTGTTGTGGATACTGCCTGTGTTCATTTTCTAGGACTGCTGTTACAAATCACAGATTTGATGGGTTACAAAATAGAAATTTGTTCTCACAGTTCCAGAGGCTGAAAGTCTGAAATCAGAGTATCAACAGGGCCATATTGCCTCTGAAGGCTGTTGAGGAGAATCTCCCTTTTTTCTTCGTCTTTCAGCTTCTGTTGGCATTCCTTGTAGTGGCCTTGCTCGGGTCTCTTCCTCTGTCTTCCCTTAGCCTTCTCCTCTCTGTCCGTGGCTTTTCTTCTGTGCTCTCTTAGAAGGACATTTGTTGGATTTAGGGCCCACCCAAATAATCTGGGAGGATCTTATCTCAAGATCCTCAACTTAATTACATCTATAAAGATCTTCTTTCCAAGTAAGATCACATTCACAGGTTCTGGAGGATAGGGTGTGGACATGCCTTTTTGGGGGTCACCATTCAACTCACTACACTGCCAGTTTGAACTTTAGAAACAGTTTACATTTCCACCCACAGTATATGTGTGTTCTTCTTTTATATCTATGACCAACATAGATATGGTCAGCTTTTTAAGTTTCAGCCATTATATTGGGTTGGTAGTGACATCTCATTTTGGTGTGAATTTGCATTTCTCTGATTACAATGAGATTGAATACTTTGTATATTTCTTTCCCACTAGATATCCGCTTCTTGAAGGACCTCTTTAATTCCATATCAGTTTTCTGTTAGCCTGCTTTTTAAAAAAAAAAAATCATTAATTTAGAGGCCTTTTTATATTCTTGATACAAATCAGTTATCTGTATTGCAAATAACTTCTGCCACTCCATGACTTGCTTTTTTTACCACCTTAAATGATACCTTCTTTAAAAAAGATTATTTATTTTATTTTATTTTTTTTTAATAATGGTATTTATTTATTTATGATAGGCACACAGTGAGAGAGAGAGAGAGGCAGAGACATAGTCAGAGGGAGAAGCAGGCTCCATGCACCGGGAGCCCGATGTGGGATTCGATCCTGGGTCTCCAGGATCGCGCCCTGGGCCAAAGGCAGGCACCAAACCGCTGCGCCACCCAGGGATCCCAAGATTATTTATTTTAGAGAGAGCGAGTGCACAGGCAGTGCGAGGGGAAGAGGGAGAGGGAGAATCTCAGGCAGACCCCATGCTGAGCTCAGAGCCCTCTCCAGGGCTCAATCTCACCACCCTGAGATCAATCTGAGATAAAATCAAGAATTGGACACTTAACCGACTAAGTCACCCAGGAACCCCTTAAATGATACCTTTGATGTGGCTAATTAATTGGTGTTTTAAACTCTGTCCTTTATATGTCCTCCTTAAAGAATCTTACCCTTGCCCCCAGTTGTAGTGCATAGTGTTTATATTTTGGAAATCAACATCAATCAAGCATGTTGTTTGCTGTAGGTTTTTTTGGTTTTGAATTATATTGCCTACATAATTTCACTTTTTTATTTTGTCAATTTTAATTACACTAAGAAATAAAATACTAATATTGACACCAGCATTTTAACATTATAAACAAATAAAAACACTAGCCGGTGATTTTTCCTTGATTTTTAACATCACTTGGGTAGAAATTATCCCTTCATGTATGTATTTTGGGAATATTGGAGAAAATGGAAATATATTAGACTTTTCTTTTAAGGTTTATGTTTCTTTTAGATAAATATAATAAAAAATACTATTTGTAAAATAAAAATTATATACATTGTATTATATATAATGTATATATGTATGTGTGTATATATACACATGTGTGTGTGTGTGTGTGTGTGTGTGTGTATATATATATATATATATATATATATATATCAAGTTACCCAGGCAGTCTTTTGTCATAAAAATATTTGCATAGCTTGGTCGGCTCATAAAAGTATACAGCAATGAATCCCTAAAATGAAAAAAAAAAAAAAAGAAAGGAAAAAAATGTCCTCTGACTTTTATGGGGGGAAAAAAATAAAACTATCTGAAAAGCCGCATGTGGGGTGTTTTTTTCCCCTCTCACTGACAGAGTCATTTTTAAACCTCTCACTTCGGTTGTAAACTTGTCTACTTCTTTAATTCCATGCTAATATTTTTTATATTTTGAGATCTCCTGATCATGTCTGTTCTAGGTTTGCGATTTGTATATATTCCTGATGGATTGTTCTTTTTGTCATCAAGATGTTGGGTTTTGTTGGGGTTTTTTTTTTGGGGGGGGGGCGTGTTTTTTTTAAGTCAGAGTGCTCTTTGCTGAAATAAAGCAGTTATGCAAGAAGCAGACCGGAAGTGCCAGTATCCTGCCTTTCGGTCTGGTGAGTCACAGAAAAGGCTGTGTTTTCATAAGAGGTGGGGACTGAGCAGGAGGAAGTCAGAGAGCCAGTGGCAGCCCCAGAGCCAGGGCAGCACTGGGCAGACTGTACATGCAGGAAGTGAGCTGAACAGGTTGTTACTAACTTGGGAATGAGAGAGTATTTTGGGAGCCGTGTCTGTAGTGACAGAAGGTCTATCCATGTAGAAAGGAGAAAAGATTAAATTGAGGGTTTTTTATTAACAGCTTATTAATATATAAATCATATACCATCAAATTCACCCTTTTAAAAATTTAGGCTTCGATGGGTTTTAGTATATTCATAGAATTACATGAATATCACCACTGTCTAATTCATTTAAAAACATATAGACTTTATTTTTTAGCAGCACAGTTTCAGGTTCACAGCAAAATTGAGTGGAAGATTTCCCATAAGCCCTCTTCCCCCACACACCCATAGCCTCCCCTACAGGATTTGTCACATTTGTTTGTTACATTTGATATATTTGTTACAATTGATAACTTTACGGTGAGGTATGATTATCACTCAAAGTCCATAGTTTTCTTCAGGTTCACTCTTTCTATGGATTGTTGTATGTTCTCCGGGTTTTGACAAATACATAACAACATGTATTCACCATTCTGGTATCATACAGAATGGTTTCACTGGCCTGAAATCCTGTGCTCTCCCTGTTCATCCCTCCTCCCTCTCCATCCCTCCCTCCCACGCTCTGGCAACCACTGATTTTTTACAGCCTCCAGAGTTTTGCCTTTTCCAGAATGTCATAGAGTTGGAATCATACAGACTGTAGCCTTTTCAGATTGGCTTCTTTAACTTAGCAATATGCATTTAAGATTTATCTGTGTCTTTTGTGGCTTGGTAGCAAGTTTCTTTTTAGTACCAGATAATATTTCCTTGATTGGATGGACCACAGTTAATCTCTTCACCTGCTGACAGACATCTTTGCCTCTTCCAGGTTTTGATAACTTTGAATAAAGCTACTGTCAATGTCCATGTGCAGGTGTTTTCATGGACATAAGTTTTCATCTCCTTTAGGTAAATACCAAGTTTGCAGGATTGCATAAGAATATGTTTCATTCTGTAGGAAACCGTTAAACTATCTTCTGAAGCGACTGTACCATTTTGCATTCCCACCAGCAACGAGTGCAGACTCTTGCTGCTTCACATTTGATATTTTCAGTGTTCCAGATTGTGACCACTCTAATAGGTGTTAGTGCTATCTCTTTGTTGTTTTAATTGGCATTTCTGTATGTCATATGTTACAGAGCATTTTTTTTTCACGTTTGTTATTTTGCATGTCATCCTTGGTGAGTTGTCTGTTCAGGTATTTGGCCCATTTTTAATTCGGTGGTTAGTTGAATTTTAAGAGTTCTTGGGCATTTTGGATAACAGTCTTTTATTAGTTCTATCATTTGCAAATAGTTTCTCCCAGTCTGTCGCTTGTCTTCTCATTCTTTAGTCTTATTTTCTTTTAATGTCTTTGTCTGCTTTTGATATTAGGATAATGCTATCTCATAGAATAAATTAGTATGTATCCCTCTGCTACTGTGGCCTGGAAGACACTATAGATAATTGGTATAATTTCTTCCTTTAATATTCAGTAGAAATCACTAGGAAAGCCATCTGGGGCTACTTTCTGATTTGGAAGGTCATTAATTATTAATTCAATTTCTTTACTTGAGGTCAATTCAGATTTTCTATTTCTTCTTGTGTGAATTTTGACAGATTGTGTCTTTCAAGGAATTGGTCCATTTTCATGTAGGTTATCAAATTTTTGGGCATTGAATTGGCCATAGTATTCCTTTATTATCCTTTTAATGTCCATGAGCTCTGTAGTGACCTCTTGTTTCTGATACTAGCAGTTTGTGTTCTCTCTTTTTTACTTAGTTGTCCCAGCCAGAACTTAGGCTCTGATAAAACCCCAATAGTTTATACTCTGGCAAAATAATTTCCCTTGAGACCAGCCCTTATTAGGAAGAACAGAAAGCTCTGGTGTATTTCATAATGGCTCCTTTTCCATCCCCTATGACCATGTTCCCCCAGAGTTTTTAGTGCTCAGACTTGCCCTCCAGCAATTTGTCAGTTACAATTTAGGCTTCCCTCCCCCTTTCTGGTCCATGTGGAAGTGTTTTTCTCATGGTTTCTGCTCTAGTAAGCTGTGATTCTCTGTATTCACATGTCTCTCTCTCCAGTTTGTGGGATAGCAGTATGCCCCATGTCCTCACTTCTCTGATGGATCTAAAAAAAGTTACTAATTTTTCATTTTGTTCACCTTTTTTACTTTCTGTTAGGATGCAGGGGTGACTTCCAAACTCCCTGCAGGACAGATGGAAAACAGGAAGTCACTACTCTAATTTGAGGCCATTATTTTTATTACCCCCAAATTAAACACTGTTGCTGTTATCAGTCACTCACCATGCCTTCTACCCCCTCCCCCCCCACAACTACAGCCTTCAGCATCCACTAATCTACTTTATGTCTCTATGAATTTGCTTGTTTTAGACAATTTATATAAATGAAATCATATACTATGTAGGCTTTTGTGTTCATCCATGTAGTAGCATATATTAGCACTTCCTTTTTATTGCCAAGTAATATACTATTATATGGACATACCATATTTTACTTATTTTTTTAACTTATTTTTTATTGGTGTTCAATTTACCAACATACAGAATAACACCCAGTGCTTATCCCATCAAGTGCCCCCCCCAGTGCCCATCACCCATTCACCCCCACCCCCCGCCCTCCTCCCCTTCTACCACCCCTAGTTCGTTTCCCAGAGTTAGGAGTCTTTATGTTCTGTCTCCCTTTCTGATATTTCCCACACACTTCTTCTCCCTTCCCTTATGTTCCCTTTCACTATTATTTATATTCCCCAAATGAATGAGAACATACAATGTTTGTCCTTCTTATTAATCTGCTGATGGACACTTGGGTTGATCAGACTTTTAACCTATTATAAATAATGCTGCTGTGAACATTCATGGACAGTTGTTTTTCTTTTTTCCCCCTATGGACATATATTTTCCCTTTTGGATATTCCTAGGAATAAAATTTCTGAGTCATTTGGTAAATCGATGATTACATCTTGAGAAACTGTAAAACCATTTTCAATGTGGCTACACCATTTTGCAGTCCTACCAGTAATATATCAGGGTTCCACTTTCTCCATATCCTGGCTAATACTTGTTACTGTCTGCCCTTTTTTTGTTTTAGACATGCTAGGGGTTATAAAATAGTATCTTATTGTGGTTTTGATTTCTTAAGTGACTTATGATGTTTCTAGTTGCTTATTGGCTTCTTTTGAGAAATACCTATTAAAATCTTTTGGTTATTGTTAATAGGCGTATTTCTCTTTTTATTGTTGAGTTGCAAGAATTCTTTATATATAATTGTTACTAGATTCATCAGGAATATGGTTTACAAATATATTCTTCTATTCTGTGGGTTATCTCCTCACTGCCTTGAAAGCGTTCTTTGATATCTGAAGGTTTTTAATTTGGATGGGTCCAATGGATCTGCTTTTTCTTTGGTTACTTAGGCTATAGATGTCATGTCTAAGAAATATGCCTAAAGTAAGGCTATGAATATTTACACCTATGTTTTCTTTTAGGAGTTTTGTGGTTTTTGCTTTGCATTTTAGTTTATGACTTATTTTGAGTTAAGTTTTGTATATAATATATAAGATAAAGGCCCAATTTCATTTATTTATTGGTGTGAGGAAGTTCAGCTGTCCCAGTGTCATTTATTGAAAGACTCTTCTTCTTGAGTTTTCTTGACATTGTGTTAAAAACCATTTACCATAAACATAAGCATTCATTTCTGGACTCTTGATTATTGTAACTTTGTAGTAAGTTTTAAAACTGAGAAGTGTGAGTCCTTCACCTTTGTTCTTCTTTTTGAGATGGTTTTGGCTATTCCAGGGCCCTTGCATTTATTTCCATGTAAATTTTAGGATCATCTTGTCCGTTCTTGTACATGTACTGCTTCCCTCTCCCCCCCCCCCCAATCTAACTGGGATTTGGTGGGGATGATGTTTAATACATATATCAATTTGGGGAGTATTGTTATCTGAGCACTTGAGAAGAATGTGAATTCAACTACTATTGAGTCAAGCCCCTATTAATCCGTGTCAGGTCTAGTTGGTTTATAGAGTTTTTCAAATCTTTCTGTTTGTTTGTCTGCCTGGTTGTTCCATCCATTATTGAAAGTCGGGCTGTTCAGTTGTTTATTTCTCCCTTCAATTTTGACAGGGTTTGCTTCACGTATTTTGGGCCTCTGTTTTTCAGTATTTATGTTTATGATTGTTAGACTTTCTCAATGGATTTAATCTTCTTCATTATAAAATATTCTTTGTCTCTAGTAACAGCTTTTGTTGAAAGGTTTGTTTTTTCTGATATTCGTATAGTCACTCCAGCTTCTCTTTTGGTTACTTATGCACGTATCTTTCTATCTTTGGACATTCGATCCATTTTGCCTTTGAGTCTAAAGTGGGTCTCTTGTAGCCAGCATATAGTTGTATCATGATTTTTTTTTTATCCCTTCTGCCGATCTCTGCCTATTGAATATTGAATATTTTTATTGCTAATTTTCACAGCCGCCAGGGCTGGGAGGCAGTTGGTTGTCAAGGCAAGGCTGTTGTGAAGCTGGGAAAGGGGGATGGGAGTAGTGCAAGTTAAATAACCCCAAAATCACAGTTCTCACATTGGCTATTTCTCTTGAACAAATGTTCTTCAGATTGTTGCAAGTCATTAATTAATTTCAAAGTTCTGAAAAAGTTGATGTTGACAGGTTTTGTTTTGTTTTGTTTTGTTGCCAGTTTTCTCATTACTTTTTGTGGAAAGGTAGATTGGTGGAGGTCCTTGGTCCATCATCCAAATGTGCTTCTCTAAATTGAATTTTAAGGGTATATCTGACCATTTCATAATCATAGAGACACAGTTGCTGTGTGAAAGTGCTTTTCTTTTTTTTTTTTTTTAACATATCGGAATGGCCGAGATTCAAAAGAAAGATGGATGTAGAGAAATAGATATTCTTATATACTGGTGCAAGGAGGATAAATTGGCACAGCCTGCCAGTGGTATAGTAATTTGTAAAATCCTTTATGGTGTTTTTACCTTTTGATCCAGTAATTCTGCTTCTAGGATTTTATGCTAATTGTTTAATTGGTTAAGGGTCCCAATAATATGGAAAGAATAGTCCATCACAACACCGTGTATAGTTGTGAATAATTAAAAAACAACTAAATTGTCCAATAGTAGAAGATTGGGTTTAAAAATAATTCAGAGTACAGGTTTCTCCCACTATCAAACAGAATTCCAGGAAAACTGTTACTGGAATTGTTGGAATTGGGTTCTTGGGCTCAACAACAATAGAAATGAGGCCACAGAAAAAAGTTAAAGGCACAGGCAAGGCTTTATCGGGGCTACAGCTCGAGCTGAAGGTAGACATAGCACCAGCAGGGAATAGTTAGGCCGACCTCCCTGAAGAGAGGGGAAGCCCTGCTTACATAAGAAAGCTCCCTTCTCCTGATTGATTGGCAGGGCCTCGTCCTGATTGGTTGGAAGGCAACTCAGTCAGTTCATTGGTGCTTTGTGCAGCCGCGGTCCTCATTTTAAGTCCCTGGTGTTCATATGAGGCCATATCCTGGCTGCATTTTGGTTCTGCTCTGCAAGAGAGGCAGTGTAACCTTCGCCACCAACAGACATTGCCCCAGATGCACATTTTTTTTTGTTTGTTTAGGGTTTGTTCCCATGGACCCTAACTGCCTTATTCCCAACCTGAGATATGTCATCTTTATTCTTAAGGGGAACATGGATGGGGTGGGGCTCATCTTCTGTAACTATTTACTGCTTATTAGGGGCATAGACCTTGTCTGTCACTGGAGGATAAGGAAATCTCTGGCTATCTGATCCCTGATGGCTGTGGGTTTCAATCCCTGTGCAAACATCAGCTTGAAATGGAGCTACTGTAATGCAGAGGACACATATTAAAAAAGTTAAACAGGCAAAGCCCAAAAAGTAACAGCAGAAAAATGGCCACTAAGAGCCCAAGAAAAGGCAAGAAGCAGGTAACACTTGGCAGGTACCCCTTAATGGAGTCCCTGATGGCTTGAGCAGTAGGGTTCTTAAAATTATGGAGCCAGGAGGTCTGTGGGAGGATGCTGTCAACCCTTGGTTCCACATCTCCAGAAACATTAATGTAGAAACAACAAGATGGATTTGCAATAGCACATACTCACCCTGGTTCAGCCAGTAAATCATGTAAGGCTAATTGGTGATCTGAGAGCATGGAAGCCAGAGAATCTAATAAGGTTCCATTGGTTGGCCTCAGGGGCTATAATTTTAGATTGACCAGTAAGCCATCCTGGTTCATTGAAAATACCCATGCCTTTCCTAAAACCTTTCAGAAGCCAAAATGGCATAAAGCAAAGAAGCATTTACAATTTCATAAAGCAAAAAATCCTCTCCAGATTTCTTCCAGTTAGAAAAACAGGTACGAATGTAGTCCGCCTTAAAAATGAAGTGGCATATGGGGCACCTGGGTGCCTCAGCGGTTGAGCATCTGCCTTCAGCTCAGGGTGTGATCCTGGGATCTGGGATCGAGTCCCCCATCAGTCTTCTTTCAGGGAGCCTGCTTCTCCCTCTGCCTCTCTCTGTGTTTCTCTCTGTGTTTCTCATGAATAAATAAATAAAATGTTTTTTAAAAAACTGAAGTGGACTTTTGAATAGCAAGGGAACTTGTGTATCTAGGAAATAAAATACCATTAGGTACTAAAAATGAGAATATAGATGCATAATTATTGTAAAGAAAGTGGCTTCTTATGTATTGATATAAAGAGATGATTTCAAAATGCCATAGACAGCACACATCTAATTTTTAAAGATATATAATACAGATATTTATTATTGACATGTACAATAACATCCGGAAGGTTAGTTAACATGCAGTTGTTAACAGAGATTATCTCTGAATGGTTGGATTAAGGGCAATTTCATTTCTCTGTTTCATTTGTCTTATCTGCATTTCTAATGTTTTTCATAAACATATAACTGTATAGATTAACAAAATCATAGATGTTTTAAAAGTCAAATTAAGAAATCTTTTTTGGAATGTTTATCAACTAAAATCTGGTTAAGTAAAAATAAACCCTGAGCTGCTTTCTCTTTTCCTAATTGCTTTCAGGATAAGATGGAGATACAAGGGAAGAAAGAAATCAGTACAAATGATGAGTCAAAAAAGCTTAGCCATATTAGAAAACATCCATTCTCCATCAATTTGCTGAAAATATCTTGAAAACTGAGATGGCCTTTAGAAATAATACAAATTAAGGAGTCCATTGAAATAAGGGAGACAGTTTTATGAGGCCAGGATTTATCTCAACACTTGTTTGTTCATCTTAGATGGAGCAAATGCAGAGAGTTAAATGCTCAAAATAAATGAAAGCTCTACATTGTCGACAGTCAAGTAAATGCTGTGGGCTCAAAGCCAAGAGAGTCTGGACCACTTTGGTGGCCAAATTGAACCAGCTGGGGTCTTTCTTGAATACTATCTGATTCTCCTTTTTTTTTTTTTTCTTCTCAGAAAAGAGAAGGGTTTGTCTTTTGGTGGGGAATCTGTATTTTATAAAGCTTAAGATCATTATCAGTAGCTTTGTTACCCTCTAGCAGCATATATGATGGAGCTCAGTAGTTCATAGGAGGTCCAGATCACATGAAATTTTCTTCAAAGAGATTAGAGTAAGATTCAAGGGCATGTATAAGTGCCATTCTCTGTGTACCTTTCGTGGCCTCAGTTAAATCTGCTGCAGAGACATCTCCAGCATGTTTTCACACATGAACCTATGAAGAAATGAATAAAAGCTGGGTTTTGTTTTTGTTTGTCTTTTTCTTTTTTTGAATTGCCAATTCCTATAATGAGAATCGCCACTTTAAAAAAGGAGTAAGAGGGCCACCTGGGTGGCTTATTGGTTGAGCATCTGCATTTGGCTCAGGACGTGATCCTTGGGTCCTGGGATTGAGTCCTGCATCAGGTTCCCCAAAGATAGTCTGCTTCTCCCTCTCCCTCTCTTTCTGTGTCTCTCATTTAAAAAATTAAAAAAGGAATAAGAGAACAGGGATTTCTTTTAAGGAGGGACATGGACAGCTGTGATGTATAACTTCAAGGCAGTGCCTGAAGAGGCAGTAGGGAGGCAGAGTTGGATTGTCTCAGTTTGAATCTACCTCTATCCATTTCAAGCTGGACAATCTGGAAGAATCAATATCCCTGTGCCCTGCTTCCCTTTCAATGTACATAATGAAGATACTATTTATCTCAAAGTAGCATGAGGATTATTAAAATAGGTATCATCTAAACTTCCTGGAGCACATTGAGATTCAGTAAATGATAGTTCATGTTATCCATAATTTTAATGGTGAACGAAATGCTGTGATAACTTCCATTTCTAAACAATATCATCTGCTAATTCAGGCTCCTTCAAGAGAACTCTTTGATGTGACATTTATGCCTTACAGCCAGAGAAATATACTTAACTCATATTTGTTCAATAAGAGAAAAATAGAGGGGAAAATGTTATTTCTGCATAAGGCTAAAAAACAAAGAAGCTTTTGTTTCAGAAAATTCCTTTCAGAATAATAGAAGGAAAAGGTTTTAAAATGCAGAAAAGGGAACTGAAATCAATATGGCTTTTAAAATATAGCTACTCCTATTCATAACATATTTGTTATCTGCTTCCATGTTTTATTTATCATAGTGTTTGTATTAGTCATGACTTTGTGCTTGAAAAAGACAAAAATTCTTGCAAACTAATTTACGTACATAATGGCTCATGCACCCAGGAAGCTGCCTTGAACTAGGGATTTGGCTGGGAATCACTTTCTCTGGTCAAACAACCCCAAATTATATCTTCCCATCTTAGCAACCCAAGAGCAAAAGGCATTTCTGCTTCTTGTGCAAATTGAAAATTTCAGGGGCAGGGGATGTAGTATATTGACTGTTTTGGGATGAATTAATTTTGACCCAGTGGTCAGAGGCAGATTTTGTTTTCAGGAGATTAGAGGGCATGAAGGAGAACACACCTGGCAGAGAAAAACCACTCTCAGAGAATAGCCACTCTCATGGTGGGTTTCAACACATCACAGCCATTATTGGCTTGTGAATTCCCATATGGTGAGTCATGAGCTGCATCTTTAAAAATAATTAAATAAAGTAGATTTCAATGGAATTGAAAATATCAAAGGGTATCATAGGAGAATTATTGTTTCATGAAGCTCTTGTTTCCATTGTTTGTGTGCACATGTGTGTTTGGACTACATACAAGATAACATGAATTTGTTCATGTGCATTGCAATTATAAAAGGCTCCCAGCCTGCCCTGCACAATGCTCTCATGGGTAAATGACTGCTATCACTGGGAAGGTAGTCCACTGTGTACTGGGCTTTTACTCTCCATTCCAACCAAAGCATCGAGAGAGGAACTGGGAGTATGGGACAGAACCAACTGGGGATGGGAAATAGTTGCTCCCCTCTCCCCAAGTCATTGGGGTTGGGTTTTTGTTTTGTTTTTGTCTGGGGACCGTTTTTTTTTTCCTTCTGTGACTCAATTTAAGATAGATGTAAGTATCAGAAATGGCTGCAGCCATAAATTCCACGCAAAGTCTCTTTTCATTAGAAGGGCCAGCTTCACAGGTGTGCAACCCTGTGCAGTCACTAGGGGCCCCACACTTCGTTTAATACCCTGATGTCTCCATCTTAATTTTTAATACGGTCTCACATTTTCATTTCAGATGGGGCCTTGCAAAGTATGTAATAGCTAGTCCTTTGGTCTAAACCAAGAGCTCAGTGGCTAGGATCCTTTTGCCGGCACCCAGAGAGCCGTGAACACCCCATAGCTACCCAGTGCTTGCGGGGTGCATGACACTCGCAGGAGGAATATATATCTTAAATTCTCTGTTAAACTTCATTTCACCTGATGCCTCTTCATTTTAATTTGCTTTTTTTTTAATGCCACAGAATGTGCTCTTCCTGATTAATTTGCAGCTTGTTAATACATACTGTAATTAGCAGCCGATTTCCTGCCTCGCTTCCCCAACAGTGCCAGGCTGACATGCCCAATGAGGACGGTCAAAAACTAATCATTGAAGCCGTGGCAGCACAAACTGATGTTTAATGTATGCCCCATTTCTCCCCAGCCCCTCTCTGCCCCCGCATCCCTTAAATAGGCTGTCAGCTTACTGAAAGGGAAGAGACAGCATTGAATTTAAAAGAGCTTGCACTTAGGTTATATATTCATTAAACTGAGTCTCTAACCTACAGTGTTCGTATGCCAGCACGTCCTTCTTGTCCAGCCTTTAAGTTGTCCACTGAACTGGGTTAATGGTTAGCACACCCCCCCACCCCCTCCCCGCCCCACAAGCCAGAAGATACCCAGCTAATTCAAAACTATGGATGAATGGGGCGAAATAATGCTTAATTTTCCATGCCCTGGAAAATAAAAATCTTCAAACAGTTTTTATCTTTGTGATTTATGCTCTGTGATTCCATTTCTAAATTGCCCAGTGCTCAGTAAGAGTTTCTTTGGCACAGATACAAAACATATATAATCTTTTGTTTTGTTCTCTCTTAATTCACTAAAACCATCAGAGTTCCATACTGTCCAGTTGCTCTCCCAACTGAGGAGGGAGGCCTTGCTGTGGGACTTGTCAAACCAAGAAGTAAAGCTCCTAAGATCTTGGTGCTGGATTTTCAGGTGGTCTGAGCCATTCAGCTAAATGATTCACAGGTTGGGATTTCAGATGCTAGATCACACAGAAGTAGAGCTCTTACCAAGGAGAGAGTAAGGGAAAGAGGATAATAAAAAAACATCTGGGGGAGGAGGCTTTATTTAACAAAGGCCTATTGTTGACACTGATAATAAGCTCTCTGGTTTTGGGTTTGGGGTTTTTTTGGTCGGTTTTTGTTTTTGTTTTGTTGTTGAGTCTGGTAGGCCCTAGTCTCTGGTTTCAGTCAAGATTATGGTTGTTTTTTTGTTTTTGTTTTTTTGTTTTTTCTGAGTCTTGGGATGAGAATCGAAGTATTAACCTGCCTTTGCACAGATCCTGCAGGCACCGAGCACAGAAATGACCCAACACCTAACTGGATAAAAGTCATTCTGTTTATTATCAGACAATGAATGAGTGTTCATCAGTACACATCTTCCTCTTTCCCCTCTCATCCACAGAGTACCTTTAAAAAAGCTAAAGGGGATCCCTGGGTGGCGCAGCGGTTTGGCGCCTGCCTTTGGCCCAGGGCGCGATCCTGGAGACCCGGGATCGAGTCCCGCGTCGGGCTCCCAGTGCGTGGAGCCTGCTTCTCCCTCTGCCTGTGTCTCTGCCTCTCTCTCTGTGTGTGACTATCATAAATAAATAAATAATTTTAAAAAATTTTAAAAAGCTAAAGATAAATGATAAACCTGCTCTTGTGGAATGCTACATATCACTTGAAACGCTGAAATTAACACAGAATACTTAATATCCCAAGCCATATGCCAAATTCCAAACCAACCTAAAATTTTTCCAATGATTGCATTTTGCTAATGACTCTGTCTCGTTCACTGGTACACAGTACCATGAGGAGAACTAGTGTTCGTTGCTCTTTGATCACACGATCCCCATTAAGATTCTGTTTCTTTATCTTTAACACTGAAGGAAAAGGGAAATTCTTATTGGAATAATAATAATTACATAATAATAATAATAATTAGTAATAATTCCATCTGTGGTTTTCCTTTGAATGAGTAGCACAGTCTCCAGAGATAAGAAACCCATGCATTCTTTTTGAACCTTCTGCCTGCCTGTAATATAAAGCTGCGTGAATGTTGAGGGAAGTTGGTCATTCCTGTTTCTTCTCTCCAGCAGCTGTACCCCTTTCTATGGCGTGTAGCAGATTCATGTTGAACAACAGCTGCCTCGCTGTTTCACACGGGATGCTACTCCAGTGGGGTTCAAGGAGCAGAAGCTAACCGCTCACTCCCTGTCTTCCAGGGCAACACAGGCCCTGGTGTTGTCAGGGTCTGCATGTCACTGTCAGGCCTAAGGGGTTCTCTTAGGTTAGCTTACTCATTCCACTTTGCTGTCATCAGAGTGGGTTTGCTCAGAATTTCACTGTTGAACCAGACTCTCAACTAAGAATGTTATTAGACCATAACTAAGGTGACAAGGGAAGAAGTCTCTACGATACCAATGCCAGGGCCTTCAAGGTGGCCTACAGCCCATTTGGCAGCCAGCCTGAGACTACTTAACTGAAGTCTGTATAGGCTTCAGAATGCAGGTTGGTTTCTGACTCCTGGGTGGTTTAGCTGTGTGAAAGTAGAACCTATAGAATGGATTCCTTGACCACAAGTCCAGAGAGATTTCTTTTAAAAATGAAACAAAACATGTCTGGTGATAAAGGGAAGTCTCAGAGAAGAAGTTTGTACTGCTATTGTGCTTGCCATTAACATTAACCAGTCTGTTGTCTCACAGTGAAGCTGACCATGAGCGGCATCTTATAGGGGAAAGGGAGAGCCTTTGAGCTTACGTCTTCAAGTCCCAAGCTTGATGTTTGTTCTGTGACACCTTGCTTTGAATGTCAAGCTAAGGTTAGGGACATTCTTGTCCAAGTTGAATATATCATGACAGAAATTTCCAGAGCTAAATATTTATTGATCATCATTAGCAAGGCACCAGAAGTATCCGTACGAACCATCTAGTTTGGTAGCTTCTACAGTTGAGGCTAAAGAAATTTGAGTATCTAGGGTTATTCAGACTTAGGTTTCCATTGGCGGTTTTAGCAAAAAAGAGCTTAGAATTCTAAAGAGGATTGAGATCCCAGATCTACTACTTATTCACTGTCTGACTGCGGGGCTCTCCAGGCCTCAGTTTGTTTAGCTGCGAAGTAGGGATAAGAAGAGTGCGTCTTCAGAAGTGTTAGGGTCATCTAACCTAAGTGGATTTGGTGATTTCACATATGTAAAGTATTTAGGACAGTCCCTGACAAATAGTAAATGCTATAAAAGTGAGTATTATAATTATGATGGTGATTATTCCTAATCCAGGAGTCTGCAAATACTCCATTTTGGAAATCTCCTTACCTGGAGTTCGGAATATAAAAGCTAGAACCTCAAAACATCAAAACTCAACAAATTCCCCATTTTGGAAGATTTTTTAGGGCTTCTTTGCAGAAGGAATGAGGGGGAGGGGGGCACCATTGGGTCAAGATTTAACAGTCTCCATTAAATGGATGGACAGAGGAGACAGAAAGAAGGCAAAAGGTTTCACATGTGAAATCCTGTGAAAACACACCAGTTTGAGATCTCTAAGTATTCTTTCTCTTTTCAGCAGTCATCTTAAAGAAAAAGGGAGACTTCTCTTTAGATATTAATATTCTCATTCCATTTTATCAAATTGCAGTGGAAGCTTCTTATGGAAATCTGATGAGAGTTACTGTCATTGTTTGCACTTTCGAGCACTTAGTCTTTTAGCCTGGCTTGTACCATTTGCTAATAGTTTCAGTGTAGATCTGAATTCCTTAGATTATAAGTTCCTTGGCAAGAATAGCTAGTGATGCATATTGGCAGAGCAGCTGACCACCTACATGGCTATGTTTAGAACAGTGGTTCTCAACAAAGCTGGTGGGAGGCTCTTTTATACCCCCACCTCAGGGAACATTTGCCAATGTTTGGAGCCATTTTGGGGTCTCACAACTGGAGGGGGTGCTGCTGGCATCCAGTGGGAGAGGCTAGGGATGCTGCTAAGCATCCTACAATGCACAGGACAGCACCCCACAATAAGGACCACCATACCCACCCCCCATTTTTCCCCTTGCCAGCTCACTGACCACCAGGAATTCCAAAGTTAGAGGATTATATGTTTGTCTCATGTCAAGCCCTGTTAAAATGCCAATCCACATTAGGCTTCCCCTGACACTTACATATTAGGGTAATTCTGTTTGCCCACTATCTCTTTCCAAAGGTAGATTTTGTAAAGATAGATGACCTACAGGAGCACGGAGAGTGTTTCTGAAGGGAAAGGCACTGGAAAGAGCTTACTGAAACCTTTATTCCTTTTGTAGGGACAGTCAAAACCTTTTGTAGCCCACCAGAGAGGCCCTGCACAGCTACCTGGTTAAAAACAAGAGTGAAGGGCATCCATTCAGAGCCAGTCATCCTTTACCGAGTGCTGGTCCTCTCCAGCGACCACAGCTCCAGCTGTCAGTAGTTTACACCAGCTCTCAGGCTCCAGACTGACAGCAAAACTGCATGGCCAGCGCTCCAGGCATCTGAACACCACTGTCTGGTCTCCCCAGGTACTGAGCCCAGCCTGGAATGGAGTGAACATTTTCAAGTTTAGCACCTCTCCCTTCTGGATCAAACTCAAAAGAAAACCAGAGACACCCAGAAGTCTCATCCCACGTGCATTATTTATTAGTCAAAAATCACAGGAGACGGTGTTTATTTTCTTTCTCCTGGATTCTTAAAAGTGCGCCTTCCCCTTTGGAAAGCATTTTTCGACCCTTATCAAGAACAATCCACTCTTTCCAGTATGTAGATGGAGTTGATGTATTATATATGAGCTCTAAATCTGAACCAAGGAAAGTTTTTTTCTAAGTTTTAAGGAAATGTTTTTCTTCTCCAAAAAGAGACTTCATTTTCCACTTCACACGATACTGATTTTTCTTTGTAGTAAAATATACATAAAACTTACCATTTCTGAGCACACAGTTGAGAGGTGTTAAGAACATCCACGTTTGGGCACCTGGGTGGCTCAGTGGTTGAGTGTCTGCCTTTGGCTCAGCATGATCCTGGGGTCCTGGGATCGAGTCCCACATTAGGCTCTTCATGGGGAGTCTGCTTCTCCCTCTGCCTGTATCTCTGCATCTCTCTCTGTGTCTCTCATGAATAAATAAATACAATCTTTTTTTTAAAAAAAAAGGAAAGGAACATCCACACTGATGTGTAGCCATCACTGCCACCCATCTCCAGATTTTTTTTTCATCTTTGCAAACTCTTAACTCTGAGCCCATGAAGCAATAACTCCCCACTCTGCCCACCCTCCAGCTCATCACAACCACCATTCTCCTTTCTGTCGCTAGGATCTGACCAGTCTAAGCACCTCACATAAGTGGAATCATGCCGTATTTGTCCTTTTATTACTGGTTTATTTTACTTAACTTGTCTTCAGTGTTCATCCACGTGGCATGTGTCATAATTTCCTTTGTCTTTAAGTCTGAAATGATATTCCATTGTGTGTATATTCCACATCTTGTTTACCCTCTCACCCATCAGTGGACGCGTGAGTTGCTTCTACCCTTTGGCTGTTTAAATAATGCTGCTTATGGAAATGGGTATGGGGGTGCCTGGGTGGCTCAGTTGGTTAAGTGGCTGCCTTTGGCTCAGGTCATGATGTTAGGGTCCTGGGATCAAGCCCTGTGTTGGGCTCCCTGCTCAGTGGGGAGTCTGCTTCCTCTGCCCCTCCCCCCACTTATATTTTCTCTGTCTCTTTCTCAAATAAATAAAAAAAAAATCTTATGGGGAAAAAAGAAAATAGGTATATAAATACTGGTTCAAATTCCTGCTTTCAGTTCTTTTGGATTCCTGCTTTTGATTCGTTCTTTCATCCCAACGTGGGCTTGCTGGATTATATGGCAATTCTGTTTTTAATTTTTTGGAGGAACTGCCTACTGTTTCTCATAGTGGCTGTTTCATTTTACATCCTCACCAGCAAACAAGGTTTTGAGTTTCTCTACATCCTTGTTCAGCTCGTAGTATTTTCTGGCATTCCTTGCATGTTTTATGATAGCCATCCTCATGGATATGAAGTGGTATCTCATTGTGATTTTGATTTCTCTGGTGAGTAGGGATGTTGAACATGTTTTCATGTACATATTGGCCATTTGTGTATCTTCTATGGAGAAACGTCTTTTCAATTCCTTTGCCCTTTTTTGAATCAAGTTTTTGTTGTTATTTTGAGTTGTAAGAGTTATTTATAAAGTCTGGATATTAAACTCTTATAAGATAAATAATTTTCAAATATTTTCTCTCTGTCCATGAGGAGGTGATATCAATTTGCTTGAAGTCCTTACTTTTCTAGCTCTCAATCACGTCAGTAGTAAAAAGATTCTCCTATGTCGATGATAGTTATTTTTTAACCTTCCTGAAGTCAGAGAGAATGAGCAGTATGATCTTTGGATGTCCTTCCTGTCATCTGTTTGTTTGCCTGTGTGTCTCTCTTTCTGCTTGTTTAAAGAGATTTAAAAAAAATAAATAGTTTACTAACCTGCTGTAAACTGAAGTTTTTATCACTCGCAGCTAGTCAAGTCAGTGAAATGTCCACTAGGTGGTACTCTAACTACAGAATCAAGCTGAAGGTAGATTCCAAAGTCGTCCTGACAAAAGACTTGCTTCACAAAAAATATGGTATTTATGATACCTTGAACAAACTAATTGCATTCATTAACTACTAGCACTGAAGTTTAGAATTTCTCTATTTCAACCTTCTTCTTGTAAAATGAGAAAATTGGGATCTGGTGAGTTTAAGTGACTTGCTCAAGGTCATACTGCCAGTTACTGATAGAACCAGGCTTCCTCGCAGGACTTCTACCCCCAATCTGGGACTTAATCTAATTGCTCGTCTGCCACTGCTTACAGCTAAAGAGTCTTCCAGAGTGTTCTAGAGTACGCCAAAGCCCTGGTTAGTGTCACTATTTCCAGGAGTGGAGGAAACTGCACATGGGAGGGAGCAAGACACATCTGTAAGTTGCATCTGTGAAAGATGCTTGGGCTACAGATAAGAAAAACAGAATTCCACTAGTTTACCTATGAAACTTGGGGAAACCATTTAATATTCAGGTCTTGGTACCCTTATCATTTAATTGAGAGGTTGTATTAAGTATATGCAGATGAACTTCAAATTCTGTATCATGTGAAAATCAAGTCTGAGACTGGAAGCCTGATATTTCTGTAACTTACACTTACTTTTTAAAGTTTTTATTTAAATTCCAGTTAGTTAACAGGCAGTATAGTATTAGTTTTAGGCGTACAATAACCTGATTGAGTACTTCCAGACGGTACCCAGTGCGCATCAGGACAAGTGCCCTCCTTTATCCCCATCACCTACCTCACCTGTCCCCCACCACCTCCCCTCTAGTGACCATCAGTTTGTTCTCTAGAGTTAAGAACCTGTTTCTTGGTTTGCCTCTCTCCCCTTCCCCCACCCCCTTCGGTCATTAAATTTACCTTCTTGTTTGGCAGCCTGGCTTTGTGTGTTATTTCTTTTTTGACCGTAAAATGTGGAAATCCCTACTTACCTTTTCTCGTGGCATTGGAAGGAATTGGCTAACCATGTTTACACTTTTTGCAGCTTTCACTTTGATGGATGCCGGTTTGAGACAGCACCAGTAATACAGAAGCCTGTAATTTAAATGGAACTACTAACAAAATAAGACTATTTCACTATAGCAATGTATTGCAGAAGGTACCAAAGTAGCATGGATGTGAACATTCATGCAGGCTTCCCAGAGCAGCTTGCTGTGCTTGAGGCTGCTAATCATTTCCAGATTTTCGCACAGTTTCTCACCTGACCCTTCCCTAAGTAACTTGCCATCGCATCACCAACATGCTTCACCTTCCTTCTCTGTTTTACAGAAATCATCCCACCAGACAGGACAT
Organism: Nyctereutes procyonoides; assembly: GCF_905146905.1. Classification (NCBI taxonomy): domain Eukaryota; kingdom Metazoa; phylum Chordata; class Mammalia; order Carnivora; family Canidae; genus Nyctereutes; species Nyctereutes procyonoides. The sequence goes on from NW_026575146.1 coordinate 47,376,664, forward strand.
TTGCCATATTATGGTTGTATAGCCCCGTCATGTTCAGAGTAATGTTTTTTATTTACCCTCGTAATGAATATAAACGATACCTTCACATTTGATCTATCACATTACAATCATCCCTCACCAAAGTCAGAATTACCTTCTTGAAAAATACAACAATTAGCAGAATGACAGAAGGCAGGGTCACTGGCTCATAGAAAACAGGGGTGGGGACAGACTGTTTAACAGCTTTACCCTTGGGATATTATTATTGTTATTATTATCACAACACTTAGAAGTTCTAGAAGGCAAAGTGAGGCGAAGAGTCATTTCATGGATTACCGTATTCCATGAAAGGAACATTCCGTGAAAGACAACGTTCCAGTCTCGAGCTTTGTTTTACATTTTTAAAATTTTCCACCCAGCTCCTGTGGCCTGGTCACTAGCCTTTTCCTTTGTTTCATTGTTCCAGGTGTTAATGGAATATCTGTGTCATTATCTGGCCTTTTCACAAGTCATCCTGGGGTTAAGGGCATGGTCTTCTGGGTTCCAGTTTGAAGCAGGGAGAGTACATTGGTTCAAAGTCTGCACTGTTCTGTAGACCTGCCTCACGGTCTGGAATAGAGGGAGCCATAATTGTAGCCATGTCCTGCGGTTGCTGATTAAGGAACTGAACCGAATGTGGGCTTTTAAATACTTGACATATGAGTTAAAAAACTTACTGTCTCAGAACTGATTGGTTAGGGACTGTCCCATTTTTGTTTTTTGAAAAATGCCTAATGAAGAGTGTTCAATTTTGCTAAAATTGAATTGAACAGAAATTTTTTTTAAGAAAAATATTTTGGATTTGTGGTGCTCATTCAACATCCAGGTATTTCCTAATAATGAATGAAAAGCCAAAAAATAAAGATGGACTAAAATTTGTAAAGGTGTTCGGGAGTGATAAAATTGTGATTTTTGCTCTGTATGTAGTAACATTAGGTTCAGATCTTTATTGATAAAATTTGCACGATGTTGTTTTGAATGCCAGGTTGATATTGTCAGCATTGATCTACGAAATCTGAAATACACACTTTCATTTTTCTATTAATTCCACCAAAAAGATGTCTTAAGAGGTTTTAGACATATCCAGATCATTTCATATCTTGAGTTCATTTACTTTTATCTGTATATTTATTTTAATGGGCTGTTTTTAGATTTACACACAAGATGATTTGTTTTCTAAAGTAATCACACATCAATCAGTCTCCTCTGAAAGCAACTGTAGATATTTTTCAAAATATAAAATATACATGTCCTTTGCCTCAGCAGTTTATTTGTGCACATTTGTACAAAAACTCAAGTGCAAAGAGGGAAAAAAAACTGGGGAGAAACTAAATGCACATCAAGATGATTGATTCAGAATATTATTCAGGCTCTCTAAAGAACGTATAAACTGGATTTACATGGCTGACATTGAATAGTCTCAAAAGCATATTAATTAGGTGAAAAAAGAGAAAGCATCAACAATGCATAAAACCTCTTTCCATTTATCCAAACATTATAAATTTATATTATATGTATGTACATAAAATTTTTCTGAAATGATACAAAAGAAAAAGGGGACAGGCACCTAGATAGATCTCAGGTGGAGGGAACTCCTTTTTCTCTGCATATTTTTTGATGTGAAAAAAAAAATTTTAACCACCAATATGTAATTTTCATTTCATAAGCTAGCAATTTAGTTTAGAAATTAGCACTTTGATGTTTAGGAACCGTTAAAACACAGATAGGTCACATGTGTCATTTGTGCCGTCTAAATATATAGGAGACTTTATTAGTAAATGTTTCTCAAATTCCTTGACACTGTGTTCTAGAGCATTTGTAATGTTGATAGGGGCTTTTAGTTGAGTTGTTACTTTAAGTCCTATATGTTGATACCTATGCTGAGTAACTTTAAGGAAAACCACATCAAGAACATGTGCAAGCTGTATTAGAGGGAAGGGTCATTTGAGGAAAGAATGATTTGAAAATGGGTAAAAATTAAATTCTGAAAGCAATGTAAGGTAGATCCTTGCATGGCAGTGCACACGAATAATTAGGCATGCCTCCCCACTCCACCTCCTGCCTACTGGAGGGAAATGCTCCTTTGAGCTTTCCAGATAAACTTTTCTTTGACTTGGCTTACATTTATACAATATTTTTAGACAACATTTAATCAAGAAATATTATAGTTGGGATGACGGATATTTGTATCTTTAAGAATTTTGCTTTTAGCTTTTAGTGACATAGCTAGATTTATCAGGCTTAGAAAACTTCAAAGCAGTTTAGATGTGCATGATATTTGTATGTTGGGGAGCTAAGTGTTGATTGGTGGAAACTAAGTAAGGGGTTTCAAGTGTTCCCGGAGCCAGATACTGGACCTTAGAAGTTGCAAAAACAACTGATGTGCCAGTGGACGGTTCGTGTGCAGTTAGTTAGTGGAATTGGAGAACATTTATGTTGCTAATGGAATCATCAGCTAGTAGAAGCCAGAAGTGCAGTTATGGTTCATATAGTCCTTAGACAAGTTGATATTGACAACCTAGTGGAGAACTCTATGGTGATAGTTCCTCAGCTTGGCAGGAGTGGTAAGAATTACCATCTGAGTCTTTCCTCTGCTGGGAAGATTGGGGACCTGAGCCTTTAGAGCAGATGCTGGGCTCTGAGAGACAGAGATGTGGACGTCATTTTGCTTTACTTTCTTTTTCTAAGAGAGAGAATGTATGAGCTGGAGAGGAGGCAGAAAGGGAGAGAACAGTGCCAGTGGATGGGGGAGAAATTGTAGGAAAGCGGGAAAGAGATTTTGAACCTGGTAGAAAGTTGGTAATTATTTGCAGGCCCTGTGAAGAGTAAGTACTGAGGGAGCCAGAAGTGAGAGAAATTACTATGTGATCAGAGGGCCTTGAGGATGGTTCCTTTGCTGGTTTTAAAAAGATAAATGAGGCGTTGTTTGTAGTACTTGTGGGGATAGATTGCCGTCTGTTGGAAGACAGTTACAACAGACTTTGAGCGTGTTTGTGTTTTAACACAAGCAGAGCTGTACATGAAGGTTCCATTTCACAGGCATAATTTCATGGAGAGCCTTTGCCTTTCCAAAATGTTATCAGCTCCCGTCCGTACCTGAATTGTCAAACGTAAGCTCAATCCTTTTAAGTTAAGGTCCTGAGCCTCAGTAAATGGTCCAAGCTCCAAGCTGAGATAAGATGCTATTTTCAGGGTGAATGAAAGTGGTGGAGCAGGCTTTGCCAAGGCACCATGAAAGCAAACTTGAGGGACCAATGCCTCTGTTCGGATGGGATCGGATCGGCCTCCTGGGAATGAGACCCCTGATGAATCACAGAATTTCAGAGCCAGGAAGGATTTTAGTTACCCTCCTCATTTTACAGATAAGGAAAGTTGAAGCCCCAAAATGTGAAGGGAAAATGAGGCCACCACCATCCTTCTGCTCCTAATTCCCATTCCTCCATGAGAACTTTGTCAGCTCAGCTGCTGTAACAGAGGCCTGAAGTATAGTGGCTAAAAGCATGGAGACATCCATTCGTTAATCTTTTGAGGAAGCAGTGCAGTGCAGCAGAGCTGAGCTGCTCCTCTGGACCAGTCAGGAGCCCAGCCTCCTTCCGAGTCCTCATCCCACGATTCCCTAGGCCACAGTTATCACATGGGCAGTGGAGCTAGGTCTTTGCCACATCCAGTTTCAGGGAGCAGAAAGCAAAGGGCAGCATGGTGAAGCCACACCTACTGTTTGAAGGCCCAGACATGGAGTGGCACACATCCTTTTGTTCATGTTTTATTTGTGAGAACCCAGTCACATGTTCACACACAACTTCAAGATATGCTTGGACATGGAGTTAAGCTGGGAAGTCATTTCTCTGGCTACAGTTGTAATTGTAATAGGAAAAGGGAGAAACCCATATGAATGGACAGTGAATGGTTGTGCCCATAGGGATACACCAGACTCCCAGTCAGGTTACTGTCTGCAAGTTCTGGCTCCTCAGAAAGCTGCAACCATACCACTTGGTTTCCATCCATGTCATAATACAGCCTTGATGTTAAGTCTCCTGATTTTGGCATTCTTGGCAGGTCTTGGAATTGTCTTTCCTGTTAAGGCTCCCGTTGATTCCCCATATTCTGTGCATAGTGAAATGCATCTCTTACCTGGTAGTAATGTGACCACTGTTGTATCTGCCATCAAGGTCCTATTAACATATCCAGGGCTGGGAGTATATTATGGCAGAGCAAGGGAATTCTGTAGTTCAGTAAGTGCTCCCCCCCCAAAAAAAAAAGCCCAAATCAAATTGTTAAATGAAATAATACATTTAAACAGCAATTTATTTTGTCAAGAGAAATTTATGGAGTGTCCCAGGAACTGTGCTCTATACTTAGGATGCTCTGATCTATGAGCTATTACCCCTGGCCCTTGAGAAGCCCCCAGCCCGGTAGAGGAGACACTGAAGTTGTGAGCAGTATTACTTCCCAGTACTGGACTCATCAAAGCTTATGGAGAAAAGACTGAGATTTTTGCTTCCAAGAGAAATTGTTTACCTTGACTTTGGCATTGTGAAAGCGGTCCCTACACACAAAGAAAGGAAAGTGTTTTGATAAGGATACCATTATGACAGCACAGTTCTAGGAGATTGGGCTTTTACTGTTTCAAATTAGGAAATTGAGCAACAATTTAGTAAGAGCATTCAGTAAGTACACAGAGTAATTCAGCATTTTTAAATATCTCACTGACTCATGAACTTTTTAATTAACTCAGATATATTGGTTTTTCAAAGAATACCCATTGCCTTTCCTGTTATTTGTATTATACAATAATAGTCTTAGGAAGCATGCTAAAAAATAATAAATATGATCATCAGATACACACCAAATTGGTATTTGTAGACCACTCTAGGGGAAAAGGTAGTTTTACCTACATCTTGAGTATCAGTGAAATTCTCAGACTATACTTCCTCTCCCTGTACCCACCCCCATTATAGCACCATATTTCTGAGAATCCTATTTTATATTTATGATAGAGTCTATCTGATTGCAGGCATCTTTTAATCTTTGAAAGCTTATTGGCTTTCTAATTAAAAACACACTTTTAATCATAGCCCTTCTCATTCTAAAAGCAGTGGTGTCCACAGAGCCAACCATAGGCAACTCAAGCCTGGTTGACTTTCACAAAGGGACCGCTTATCATCTTAAAGCCAGGAAAACAGGTTAGACTCTAGGTAAAAGTGAATGCAGGATGTGCCTTCTGCAGCTCTTTGACATCTTGACCCTGAAACCTTTCTCATTCGTTCATTCATTCATTTATATAAAATGTATACTACCTCTCAATGATCACAGTGAAGAATATGTCTCTCAAATATGTGTCTTGGCAACGTGACTTTAAAAGTGGATGTAAGTTCTGTACTACCTGTTCGTGGGAAAAAAAAAAACCCCAGTGAACAAAATTCCCATCTCTAAGAATGTTAATTTTGAAATTGCCCTCAATTTAAAATCACTTGTGAAGAAGTAAGACAAAATTCATAGGCAGAATAACTTCTGTAGAGACCCAGCGAGTGTGCACAAGTACTTTGGGGTTACAAGGTGTAGCAATGGACACAGATCGTTTCATGTAGCAAAACAAGGAAACAGAGAGGCTTGGACTGAAGGGGGAGAAAACTCAATTCGACACGTGGTGTCACCAGAAATGCCTTGTGGGTCTTGGAACAAGTGTTTCAGCCTCTGAGGTCACAGTTGGATCTGCTCTAATCGGGAGATTGAGTCTGGATGAAGTTAGGGTTGCCTTGCTGCTTACTCCCTGATGCTTGAGTGGGAGTGTAAAGCACTCATTCAGTTCTACGGAAACCTGTCAGCTTGGCCGTTCCAGCAATTTAGCAAACATTTATTAAGCACCTCTTCTACCTGCCTGGTGCAAGATGCTACAACCCATCTGTGAGACACTTCTCTCAATATCCTACAGAGTCACTTGCTAATAAGACTCTAAATGAACCCATGGAACATTTGCTCCATCTTAAATTCTTCCAGATTTCCTTAGTGTTTTTGACTACTCCTGCCATTCTTACTGAAGTACAGTAATTGCAATTCTGCCTCCACCATGTTTATTTTGTTTTATTATCTTTTGGCAATTCAACTGCAAACAGAAATAGTTGCCAAAGTGATGAATTTACAGGTGACTTACAGGTTTTTTAAAATGAGGTTTTCCTCCCCACGGTGTACATGATAAGACTTAGAGGATGTGTTTTGTTACCCAGGGCCAAGGGAGGCATTTACACCCTTTGATAGATGAGTCTCTGCCGGAACATGGGCACGGTGTACCTGCAGCCATCATGTTTCAGGACAGTGGCACCTCATTTCAGACTCCTTTTTCTCATTTTTACATTCCCCTTGGCAGGGCCCCCAGTTCCTGCTAGAATTAGTATAATACCTTCACTTCGGTGACCTGGTGTTTTCTCAATCTCGCTCTCTCTCTCTCTTTTTTTTTTTTTTTTTTTTTTTTTTGAGTTCTCTCTGTATCTTGCTTCATTTCCTAGTCCTGGTGACAGCTATCAAATCGAAATTACAGGAAGTGAAAGGTCTTCCTTGTTTATTACTAAGGAGAAAGGGAAGCTAGACTCCTCTACAGACTATGACTTTTGGTATCCACAGGAGGGCAGCATTGCTTCAACTGAGGCCTTTGCTCTCCCCACCCCTCTATCCCCACCCACTCACCTCATTGTAAAATTTCTCCCTACTTCTAGGCCAACCACAGTTATCCATGTCTCCTGTTTTCTGGGCTTTATGAGATACACTAAACTATCTTGAACTGCATATCTTAAAGTCCAGGCCCACCTAAAGTTAGTTTGCAGCATGGGGTTATTTCAGGCCTATGTGTTCCATCAGGGGAGCCACTGAACCCACTCTGGAATACTTCTGTTCTTCTGGCAATATTTCCAGAGAACATGTGGAATCATTACTGGCCTGAGCAAGTCATGGCCACAAAGAAAGCTGGACAGACTCTTCTAAAATCAAGGTATTGGGAGAGATGGTTGGCAATGACTGCCTTGCCTGGGATGATGTGGAAAGCAGATGCTTTATAGCTCCCTTAATCACCTTGGATTCACTAAATGGGATTTGACTGACTCCACATGTCACATGGCATTCAGACTAGGAAGGGGGTAAAGATTTGTAAAGGAATAAATATATCAAAAGAGAGAAGCTTTGAAAGGCAAAGCCATACTGGGTCTCCCTTTATTCAAGACACAGCCTTTAGCCTCCAAGCTCGCATCTATCAGGGCTGCTATAACATTTACATGACTGTAACATAAACTCAAGAAGGAATAGGGTTCATATCATAAATGATTGTTAACCATGTGTGACTTCAGAGTTTTGGGTTTGATTTTTTTTTTTTTTTTCGCTCAATGGGGAAAACTAGGAAAGCTTCAAGAAAGCAGCAGCTCTTAAACTGAAACTTGAAATAAGCCAGTTTTCAAAAGAAATACATAAGGATTAAGGACATTCCAATTAGGGAATGGTGAAAATAAAGGAAAGCCATAAACCAAAAGATACAGGCATCCTCAGGGAAGGTGGAGCCACTCCATGTGGCTGCAGGATAGACGGCTTGGGCTCAACCTCTGTACCATCTTGGAAATGACCCTGACTGCTTCATATGCTTTCTTGCTTTCTTTTTCTTCGTTGCATGGTGATGATGACCCAAGAACTACCAGTGGTATTATATTATCACAAGAACTTTCTTATGTTTAAAATGTGCTTATTAAGGCCACATCTGTATTTGCTAATTAAGGAAAATGGCACCAGGATTACAACCAATAGGAAGAGGTAGATTTGTTTACTTGCTTACTTGTTTTTCATATTTTGTATTTAAGAAAAAGTGAGTGTCCCCAACATCTGTTCTTGATAATACTATGACAGATACAAGGGTTGGTAGAATTGAAGTTGTTGGCCTTTGTATTAGGAATCTTTCCATGTTGACAGAAAGGAATTACGAGGTTTCTTTAATATTAATTTGGCATTTATAGGAGGAAAATACGTGTCAAGCTCATTTTCAGTGGAGATAACATTTTTTAAACATGTACTAGATGTGACTAATCAGATATCCTTTTGCTAATCATGACTTCTACTGCAGGATTTCAAAACTGTATATCCATTTGGCTACAGAGACTTTTTAGCCCAATTTTGCAAAATACTTGTTATTGTAATATGATTGAGGAGAAGACAATATAAATTAGTAAAGAAATACAGAATACCCAACAATATTTTTCTTTCGCACACCAAGACCTATCACGGGGTCATAAAATCAATTCAGTGGGTCTTGTTCAGTGTATTTTTTTTTATTTTTTTCCCTTATTTTTTTCTTTTTTCTTTTTTTAAAATTTATTTATTTATTTATTTATTTATTTATTTATTTATTTATTTATTTATTTATGATAGTCAGAGAGAGAGAGAGAGAGGCAGAGACACAGGCAGAGGGAGAAGCAGGCTCCATGCACCACGAGCCTGACGTGGGATTCGATCCCGGGTCTCCAGGATCGCGCCCTGGGCCAAAGGCAGGCGCCAAACCGCTGCGCCACCCAGGGATCCCCGTTCAGTGTATTTTTAAAAAATATAAGTGGCTGGAATAGCACAGGGAAAATATAATGCAGTTGAGTATGTTGCATATTATAAGGAAAGATATTATTTCACAAAACTTTAATTTCAGTTGTGTGGGTTACTGGATTGCTTTGTATGAGTTGTGATCAGTAGTTTAAAAAACATTCTTTCAAAGAAATGCCAATTTATTCATTTATTCCTTTCAACTGTATACACCGTAAATAGATTATACCAACAGCTGCTGGCTTGAAAGACCCAGCATTAGTGATTAGCAAAAAAATAATACACACCTAACATGTCATTTATGTAAATAAATATTTGTAAAATGCCTTTGTTCTCACCAGAAACTTCTTCCCATACACACACATTCCTGAGATTCTTAGACAAAGAGAGAAAGGATGAGAAGGACCTGCTAAAATTGTAAAGCTTTCATCCTGTTTTCCTTGAAAATGCTCTGTAACTTGCTTAAGGGCATTAGAAGAAAGGGTACTTTGGGGTGAATACCTGAGAGCCCTCGCTTTATGAAGGTCTCATTGGCATTAGCTCATGGCTTCTGCAGGGTCCAGCCTCTTACCTCACAAGGGAATGGTACTTAGTCTCATGATACTGTGACTGGACTCCAAGCAGAAAGGGAGCCTAGGCAGCCAGGGAGAAAGAAAAGATGTCAAAGTCACATACAGTGTTGAGAGCTCAGGGACAGAGTGGAAGGGAAGACCCCATATCCTTCCCAAATGCTGACGCTGAGAACACAGACAATGGAGAAGCTAGAATGTTAGAGATAGCCAACCATCAGAGAAGCCAGTGTCCAAGCAGGAGACATGCCCTCCTCTCAGATCTCCTTCTTACCCTGCCCCACCCTGTCCTGAGGAATCATTCAATTCCTGTGCTCAACTTTTTTAAACTGGTGGAAATCTGACTAATAGGAGCAATCTGATATAGCACCTGGGACTGGCTCAGGGGGTGGCACCTGGGCCATGTGGTCCACTGGATTCCCACCCCAGTGAGCCAGAATCCACTCATTGAAACACTTGTCATGTACATTGACTTTGGAACTTAACTAAACATTTGCCGTGTGTGTGCTGTATTCTTTTTGACAAGAGCAGTTGTCATTTCCTCTCTACAACTAGGAAGGGTTGGGAATTTCAACAAAGAAGACTTCAAAGTAACTTTTCCTTTTACCCAGTGCTTTCAAGGCCACCCCAAGCCTAGAGTCTTGGATTTTACTACTGATCTGGGCCATTGTTTGAGACTGACCCACTCCTGTCACCTTGCCATGGTTGTTACTGGGAGGCAAATTGTCACATTTCCTCTGGGGGAGGGAACTGGAGCCTAAAAAGAAGGAAGGAATTCCCAGGAAGCGGCCTTGGGACAAGGCTGAGAACAAAGCCATCCTCACCACCAGTCTCCACACCACATTGTCTTGCTTGGCCGAAAAGTGAGGAATGTTCACAAACATCTTAAACCTGTTGCTTGCTTTGAATGAGGTTACTTTAAAAAAAAAAAAAAGTCCCGACTGGTTAATATCATCCAATATGGCTTAGTAGAAAAAGCAGGGGCTTCGTAGACAGGGAGATTCAAAATTGAGCCTCAGATCTCTTCATCTTTGCCATGGGAGAAATGAATGGTTCATCTCACCAGGCTGCATGAATGGGTTGAGGTAACACGTGGGCCAGCTGGCACAGAGCAGTTGCTTCAGGGAGTGAGTGCCCATGCAGGAGTTATAAGCTCCATAACTAGAGTCGAGGGGGCTCCCTGTCATCTGCCGTACATTGTCTAGGAGGTGCTGTGGTTGGATGGATACGTGGAGCCTTCGTGTTGCCCTGAGAATACCAAAGGTGTTCTGAAAATTCGGTGTGCAACCACCTTCCCTCCATCACCATCTCATCCCATCTCTGTTCCCCATTTTTTTGGACCCATTCCCTGCCAGCCTTGCTGATTATATAATGTCCACCAGAATGATAGTAACTGAAACTAGATGGTTGTTTTGCCATCACATGTCAGGTCTCTAGCTAAAGAGACTGGATCTTAGAGCAACTCATTAGGATGCTTATAATCTCCTTACCAATCTTAGTTTCTTCGTAATGATCTTCATTCTTTTCCATATGAAGTTCTTCTCCTTGAAGATATCCTGGGATGTCTTGCTGTTTGATTATTATATTACTTTTTTGTTTTAAATATAGTCAGTTTCTTGACGTATATTAGCCAGCTTTATCATTTTAATAGCCAAGGTAATAATACATGTTCATTATTAAAAATTCTAAATATATAGAAGGCTACAGAAGAGAGTAAAAGTTCCTTCAAGGTGTTCCCTCTGCCTTGTCCACCCATAAATCTGGTGTGACTACTGCCAGCAGTTTTTTGTGTATCTTCCCAGATCTTCATCTTTTGTCTGAGAAACTGTACATTTTTTTAAGTTTAAAAATTAATTTATATTTTTCATATCAAATAATTGTCTAGAAAGCTGAATAACCAAAAGATTCTTAGTAGTTTCCCCTTACTCCCATCTGTGCTTTCACATTCTGTGGTTTCAGTTACCTGCAGTCAACTGCATTCTGGAGAGAGATGATCCTCTCTCTGACATATGGTCAGCAGTTCAGTAATAGCCTAACGCTACATCACAATGTGTACATCATTCACTTCATCTCATCACATAGACATTTCATCATCTCAGGTCCTTACAAGAACAGTGAGTACAGTGAGATGTTTTGAGAGAGACAGAGAGGCCACATTCACATAACTCTTATTATAGCATATTGTTATAATTGTCATATTTTATTATTAATTAATGTTCATCTCTTACTGTGTCTAATTTATTAATTAAACTTTATCATAGGCATGTATGTATAGTAAAAAACAATATATTGATAGTTCAGTACTACCTGTGGTTTCAGGAATTTACTGTGGATCTTGGAACATATCCCCCATGAATGGGGAGAAGGACTACTGTTTAATTTTTTAAATAACACTTCCTCAACTGCCACTTCTCCACAGACCTATTACTAAAGGCACTACCCTCAACTCTTATCTCTTGGTTCCTGTTATTCATATCTCTAAGTGTTGTATTTATACGACTATATCTTGATTTGTCAAGTGTGTTGTTCTTTTATGGTGAATAAAGATTATGTTGTTCATACTCCCACTCATTTCTTCTCCCATCCTTTTAACATGGTTATATCGCAATTTTTTAATATAATTCAGTGTTTACAGTATAGGACAATATGAATGTGGTTCACTGATAAGCTAAGTAGTAAATTGTGATTTTAGTCATTTTTGGGGTCAACTCCTTCCCCTCCTGCCCCCGGTGTTCCTAGTTGCCTTATTTTTTTCTCTTCTTTTCTCTTTTCTCATTTTTCTTTTCTTTTCTCTTTTTTCTCTTTTCTTTTCTTTTCTTTTCTTCTTTTCTCTTGGTGTGTGTGTATGTGTATCACTAGCTGATACTTTTCCAACTCATCAACAGATCAAAATCTTATAAGATATGTTCAACATGGGATCCCTGGGTGGCGCAGCGGTTTGGCACCTGCCTTTGGCCCAGGGTGCGATCCTGGAGACCCAGGATCGAATCCCACGTCAGGCTCCCGGTGCATGGAGCCTGCTTCTCCCTCTGCCTATGTCTCTGCCTCTCTCTCTCTCTCTCTCTCTCTCTGACTATCATAAATAAATAAAAATTAAAAAAAAAAAGATGTTCAACATATCAGATAACATATCACTTCCCTTTTTCCTTTCTAATTGAAGACCTTCTCCTAGAATTCCTTTGTCTTCCTTTTTAACCAGGACTGGCGGTTCTTTTGCATCTTACATACTTGGCATCCCAGGAACTCACTTAACTTCTTTCCTGTGTTGAATTTCCTGTTTCTGGATCCAATCCTGTCTTCTTTCTTGGCTTATTTCCTTATGTACCTGGGACATGACCTCCTATAAATGAGTAAGAGTCTAAGGGAGATAGTTTTAAAATTCTATCCATGTCTAAAAATGTGCGTATACTGCCCTCAAAGCCTGCTGATATTTTGGCTGGGTATAGAATTATCAGATATCAACCATTCTGAAAACATTATTCCATTGTCTACCAATATTTCCTTTCAGAAATCTGTGGCTCCTTCAAAAATCCATGTGATCTGTTTTCTGTGGAAAGTATTAGAATCTCTTATTTATCCCAGGTGGTCTCAAATTTAAGGTTCTGTTTCAGTGAAGATCTCTTCCCCCCTGCCCTTCTGGAGCTGCTTACCTTAAAGATTAAATTATAGCAAGTTTTTATTTATTATTCATTTGAAAATTCTGTCCTCTTCATTTTCTCTTACTATATAATTTCTTTTCTCACAAGAGAAATGGAGGGCCTTAACTGATTTCTTTTCATTTTACTGAACTTTTCTCTCATTGTCCATTTCTTTGTATTTAATGACAAATTTCCTAGAGTTGTCTTCCAAACTATCATTTTGTTTGGTTTTGGGGTTTCATAAATTTTCTTTTTTGAAACTCTTCATAATTCTTTTTACTCTCCAAATGTTCCCCTTTTTAAGTCAGTATCCTGTTTTTGTTTCAGAGATGTAATTCTGAGGATTTGTTTGTGTTTTTGAAGTATTTTTAGATTTCTGCATTGATCTCTTTCCTCTGACTTCTTTTCCTTCTCTCCCCACCCCACTCCCTTCCTGTTTGTTTGCTTAGGTTTCTGTTTTTCATTCAGGATTTTTTTAAAGGTTTAATATTCCTAGGTATTTTATAGTAGTGAGACACTAAATAGCTTCCTGTCTCTACCTCTTCCCCAGGCAGTTCTCTGGGTTAGGAGTCAGGTTTTGGAGAGTTATAAAGATGGTATAACTCAGCTGTTCTGCTCATCGTTCCTGCTTCCTGTACAGCCACGAGTTATGCAACTAGACTCCTCCTAGGCTATCCCACTAGGCTCCTCTTTTCCCTCTCCAAGGGTCAGTTCACACCTCCTGTCCCCCATGTACTGAGTGAAAGGTTATCACTTGATTGTCTCTGGATCATACATTTACACAACTCTCAGCCTAATTGAAATACGCTTTCAGCATCTTTCCAGAGTCAGGGCAGATATCACATATTTAGCAGATACTCTTCCACATTTGTGGTTGGAGCTGTTTTCCAGTTTCTTCATTAGATCTTGTTGTGGTGGTTTCATTCTTTTGGGGTCTCAGGAACCAGAACAAAGTAAATACGTCTTTTCTTGGAAGTTTCTGAAAATTTCTCTCAAAATCAAGTTGCTCTTGATATTTTTCAGAAGTGCTGAGTCCTTTCCAGTATTTACCCTCAGTTATTTAACAGTTTTTGAGCACCTACTAAGCATAGAACATGATGGTAGTTCTTACAAGTCCTGTATTACCCAGTTATCCTTGATTATCTGGTTTTCTTCCCAGTTATCCCCTCGCTGCTCTCATTTTCTCTCTTTAAAAGTTTAGATCATGGGGGACACCTAAGTGGCTCAGTCAGTTGACCATCTGCCTTCAGCTCATGTCATGGTCCCAGGGTCCTGGAGTAGAGCTCCCATGTCGGGCTCCCTGCTCAGTGTGGAGTCTGCTCTTCCCTCTTTCTCTCTGCCCCTCTCCCTGCTCACATTCTCTTCCTTGGTCTCTCTCTTTCTCTCAAATATATAATAAAATAAAATAAAAGTTCAGATCATGGGAAAGCTTCCTTTACCTTTCCAGAGCATTTTGAAAGTTTTTTTTATCTTTCTCAGAATATATGGGATTTAGTGGTCCCATCTCTGAGACTAAGTGTTCAAATCTGTCTACATCTTTAAATCTGTAAAGGGTCAGTGGCTGAGCCTGTACATACAGGTAGATGCTATCAGATTACACAGTAGAGTCATATGAGAAGTGAATTCCTGAAAATGTACTTGTAAATCTCCAGCCAAAATTGAAAAGGATGAAGAGAGAAAGAAAGAGAAAATAAGTTATGCAAAGGCTCTGGGATGCCTTTGAGCCACCTGGTGACAGCATGCAGTGAAGTCACGTGAGAAAGAGAAATGCAGTTGTCCTCATGCCTTACCTAGTGTGAGCAGCTTGGAGTGCAGAGTTTGAGCCCAGTATTCAATGAGACCAATTGTTTATTCAATAGGGCCCCCTCCTGCAAACAAACCCAATCCAACTTCATCTGGTGCTCGCTAAAGGAACCATGACCTTTCCTACCAGTAAGGAAGTAGCAGTCTGAATTAGGCATATAGTGGGACAAGATGGTGGCCACCAGTGGATACCTTCACAATATACTTTTCAGGGTCACTTAGACTCTGCGCGATTTCCACCTTTCACCTGTGCTTCTGTTATTCCAGTCATCAAGAACACATGGTCACAGTCACCCCAAAATTCCTTCTACTTTCAGTTTCTGAACTGAGTAGTACAGAGTTAGACCAGGAGCAGCAGTTCCCTGATCCTGTATTGGGTTTTCAAGACGAAAGTGGCGGCAGTGGTGGAGAGAACAAATGGATTGGCTGATTCCAGATGCTCTTCTTAGAGCTGAATGAAACTTACAGCTTAACCTTACAAAACTGGAAAAAGGTACTAAGTATTTAACAAGGATGGACAACTACTAATCAGTCAGAAAAGATCATCACCCAAAGCAGACATCCGCCATAAACTTGCAGCGCACATCCCTCCTTAATGGTTGAACTTTTACTGTCTTACTCTGTGCCTGGTACTTTTGAGATCTGTGGTGTCCTTTTTTCAACAATAGAAGCAGTTCTGATGTCTTCTCTAGTTTCCAGCACACTGGTACTTGCTGAGTTTATAAATTTTATAACACATTGATATTGTCTGGATACCTGAAGGAGGTACTTCCCATCAAAGATTTAAAGTCAGATGCACGCTTTCAAGGCTGTGTGCCAACCCTGAGGCCTCTCAGGCTGAGTCTCCATGGTAACAGTGATAGAGTCTAGGTCTGTGTGTCTGTGACCACAGCCATGGATTTTCCCACGTGAATGACTGGTGTTTGCTCATGTGCTGCTCTTTCCAGGTCTTTCCTTGGGTCTCTCAAAGGTTTCTGCTTTCTTCATAATACCTGATTTATCCTTTCACCCCATCCCAAACACCTGCTTTTTTTCACTATATAGAATAACCCGGTTTTGTGGGATTTTAATGTTCAGCTAGTGGTATCTAAAGGTATTTATGTTGGACATATCTCTGATCTCACTTGGTTATTAGCTTCAGAAGAGTTATTCTACTTCCTTTATGACACCCCGAGAGTGATTTTATGTATATAGTAGAACACTGATATTTTTATTTTTATTTTTGTTGTCTGCCTGCCTAATTTAGTACTGAGGTCATATTGCAAATGTCTCATCAAAACATTTTATTAAAAGAGTTTTAAAATCATTCAGCAAAATTTTATAGAATAAAGAGGAAAGAGAAGAAAACCCTACTTTAGAGTAAAATATTGAAGCTCTTTCCATCCTGACACTTCACAACCAGTCCTCAGGTTTTCATTGGTGTTGTTAAGTGTTGTTGTTGTTGTTGTTGTTGTTGTTGTTGAAAAGATAATACTTAGTCCCTTTATAAACTTTACAATACCCCAAACACCTTCCCCATTACTTACTGGTGTGCGCCCATTATACAAATGCAGAGTTTTTAAAAAGCAGGGTGTGGAGGAAGCCTATTGTTTTTCAAAGCTTGTTAATACAAAACATAATTGAGCACTTTATAGTTTTCCAAGGCGGGATCTTTTAAGTCACCCCACATGTATTAGGGTGAATATCTTATACCCACCAGTAATCCATTCAGGATGGGGATGCTGGTTTTTTAAGCAGAAGTAAGCATTGCTTTTAAAACGTGCCAGGTTCTTGTTCTAGTGTACACTGCAAATAGAACAGGATCAAATAAACATCCAAGACTGCAGATTATGCAAACAACAGAATTTTACCCCCAAATCCTATAATCATACTTTTTAGTTGATATGTAAACCAAAGCCAGGTGGTTTGGGTGTTTCATGTTCATTGTCCCCACCCTACCTGCCCTTTGTCAGTCATCTAGAGGAATAGGTAGTAAAAATGAGAACAGAGTAATCTACACACAGGTTATTATTAGCCTCTTGTTAACTAAGAATATTTGTAGAATTATTCTGTAAGTGACTTAAAGTAGCATGAAAAATAGATCATCTTCAAATGAGGGCTATTTTACAAGAATTTTATGGGTTTTAAAGTACCCAGCTGTATGGTATTTAAACATATGGGAAGGCATATTTACATGTGTGTAACATCTGGGTAAATAGATGAACTAAAATCTAAGTAGCCCTCACGCTAAAAATTAAGCAAGTGAATTTAGACACTGATTCTTTTTATGTTTCATTCTCTGTGCCATGGGAAGGAAGAAAACGATGCTTTTTCCTTAAGAAAATAAGGAAAATAAATTTAGAAACTCAATATCTAAGAATTAGGGAAACAAGTTAGGGGGAAATTTTTTTTTTTTTTTATTTATTTTTTTTTTTTATTTATGATAGTCACAGAGAGAGAGAGAGGCAGAGACACAGGCATGGGGAGAAGCAGGCTCCATGCACCGGGAGCGTTAGGGGGAAATTAAGTCTCAAAGATGTGACAGATTTACAGGAAGAAACCTTATTTTTGCTTTTATTTCCATGTTTATGTGCTTCACATCATACATTATCAATTCTCTGAACATAAGTTGTAAGTAAATATATGTTGTAAAACATATATGTGTGTGTGTATAAATTGAAATGTTGCTAATAATTCAAACAGCTGTGATAGTTATTTAAGTTCATAGTATTATATTAACTTGCTTTTTATCAGTCTCCTCACCTAGGAAATAGGAGTCACAACAATACCTACTGTTCAGATTTGGCATGAGAATTAAATGCTGTTCTACACCAAGGGTCAGCAGACTACAGCCCACAAGCCAAATCCAGCCCACTATCTGTACTGCACAGCTTGGAAGCAAAGATTGGTTTTTACATTTTTCAGTGGCTGGGAAATAAAATCAAGATAAGAATAATAATTCTTGACACATGAAAACTTTACAAAATTCACATTGCTGTGTCCAAAACAAAGTTTTGTTGGAACCCAGCCACACTCATGCATTTATGTATTGTCTATAAATGCTTTCCGTGCTATGTTAGCAGAGCTGAACAATTACATCTGAGACCATGTAGCCTGCAAAGCCTTAAAATATTTACTATCCAGCCCTTTACAGAGAAGCTTGCCAACACTTTTATACACTAACGTGCTTTGAACAGTGTCTGGTATATATTTATACTAAACAAATGTTCATTTTTATCATGAATATTATTAAGCTTTATATAAAATAAATAATATTACTCACATAGCCAAAATGTCAGAGTCTGAAAACTTTCACCACATATATCCCTGAAAATCAGACCAAAAAAGAAATCTATTAATTATACAACAAATCATTTATTGTTTAAAAATGTAAAAATGACCTTAGAAATATAATGCACAAAGCTGGTTTCACAAGGGACTTATTTTCAGAATATTTTATATATTCCTTCTGAGACAATTTCCATGCTAACAGGTCACACATCCTTTCTCCTTAATTTAGTTAGCATTTGACCAGTTATCTGCTCACTGCTGCCCTTCAGTTCCATACTGACTCAGATTCCCTGTCTGAATTCTCCATTGTTATCCACTGTCTGATCCTTCTCATTGGAAATTCTAGCCATACACTTGCAGTCTCCGAGGGATAGAAGGAGAGTCTGAAGGGTAGAAGCCAAGAATTTTGACACAGACTTCAGAGTGTATGTGATCACAAACAGGCCAGGTCACATGGTACCGTATTGTAAAGGTCTCAAAAATGCAGTCCATACAAGTCTTTTGAGTTTATATCTTTGGACACACAGTAAACCAAGTTCTTATCCTCACACCGATGTCACCCTATTGCATTTGCCAAAGAATTGAGGCAACCAGTTTCTGGGCCAAACTGACCCATCTCTAAAAACATTTTGAGGCATCGAAAGGAAATATTTTACCAAATTGGTTTGGATTATTTTATTTCATCCCCATTTTCCCTAGACTTAGACTTTCCAGCGTGACTAACACACCAGGACTTTTGCCCAGATTCAGTCTGATGTATGGATGTGTATGTAACTGATTTGTGTAGATGGATCAGATCTTCCTTAGACCTTTTTGGCTATTCAGGATTTCCAAGCTCAGTTGTATCATCTGAGCCTGTTTCCTTTTCAATCCCTTATCCCTACAACATCCCCATAGCCTATTTCTATTTCTCTTTATCCACAGTCTCCAGTTATGTGGCCAAGTCACTATTTAAATCAACCATAGAATCAGAAAGCTGACATTCAGGCAAACTTTACTCTTTGCAATAGCTCCAGTACAGTTGGCAAAATACTTGTTTGGGTTGAACTATGACTGAAGTTAACCAAGCTGGCTAGCACAGAAAATCAAGTTGGCTTTTAAAGAAAAAGAGAACCCAGTGGGAATTTATAACAAAGGAGAACTGTTGTTTTTTTTTTTTTTAAGTTAGAAATATCAGAGCTATTTAATCTGATTTTTTTAAAGATTTTATTTATTTATTCATGAGAGTCACAGAGAGAGAGAGAGAGGCAGAGACACACAGGCAGAGGGAGAAGCAGCCTCCACACAGGGAGCCTGATGTGGGACTTGATCCCGGGTCTCCAGAGTCATGCCCTGGGCCAAAGGCAGCACTAAACCCATGAGCCACTGGGACTGTCCTTAATCTGATTTCAAACATGCTCCAGAAAACCTTTTTAAGACACTCAGTATTCAAAATGACAAAAACTGATCAAACCTAAAATGTTTGATAACTATAGTATATAAAGAGTTCATACAAACCCATAACCAAACATAAAGAGCAAAAAACATGACCAGTTTTCATTAGCAAAGACAGGAGCAGACAATTCACAAAAAGGGAAAATACTACGTTAGTAAATCTACTGGAAAATGTTCCACCTCACAGATAACCAAAGAAATTCAAACCAAGACACTGAACTATTGTTTTCTTTTTTTGTTAATAAATTAATTTTTATTGGTGTTCAATTTACCAACATACAGAATAACACCCAGTGCTCATCCTGTCAAGTGTCCCCCTCAGTGCCCGTCACCCATTCACCCCCACCCCCCGCCCTCCTCCCCCTCCACCACCCCTAGTTCGTTTCCCAGAGTTAGGAGTCTTTATGTTCTGTCTCCCTTTCTGATATTTCCCACACATTTCTTCTCCCTTCCCTTATATTCCCTTTCACTATTATTCATATTCCCCAAATGAATGAGAACATACACTGTTTGTCTTTCTCCGATTGACTTACTTCACTCAGCATAATACCCTCCAGTTCCATCCCCGTTGAAGCAAATGGTGGGTATTTGTCGTTTCTAATGGCTGAGGAATATTCCATTGTATACATAAACCACATCTTCTTTATCCATTCATTTTTTGATGGGCACCGAGGCTCCTTCCACAGTTTGGCTATTGTGGACATGGCTGCTAGAAACATCGGGGTGCAGGTGTCCCGGCGTTTCATTGCATCTGAATCTTTGGGGTAAATCCCTAACAGTGCAATTGCTGGGTCATAGGGCAGGTCTATTTTTAACTCTTTGAGGAACCTCCACACAGTTTTCCAGAGTGGCTGCACCAGTTCACATTCCCACCAACAGTGTAAGAGGGTTCCCTTTTCTCCACATCCTCTCCAACATTTGTTGTTTCCTGCCTTGTTAATTTTCCCCATTCTCACTGGTGTGAGGTGGTATCTCATTGTGGTTTTGATTTGTATTTCCCTGATGGCAAGTGATGCAGAGCATTTTCTCATGTGCATGTTGGCCATGTCTATGTCTTCCTCTGTGAGATTTCTCTTCATGTCCTTTGCCCATTTCATGATTGGATTGTTTGTTTCTTTGCTGTTGAGTTTAATAAGTTCTTTATAGATTTTGGAAACTAGCCCTTTATCTGATATGTTATTTGCAAATATCTTCTCCCATTCTGTAGGTTGTCTTTTAGTTCTATTGACTGTATGCTTTGCTGTGCAAAAGCTTCTTATCTTGATGAAGTCCCAAAAGTTCATTTTTGCTTTTGTTTCTTTTGCTTTCATGGATGTATCTTGCAAGAAGTTACTGTGGCAAAGTTCAAAAAGGGGTGCTGCCTGTGTTCTCCTCTAGGATTTTGATGGAATCTTGTCTCACATTTAGGTCTTTCATCCATTTTGAGTTTATCTTTGTGTATGGTGCAAGAGAGTGGTCTAGTTTCATTCTTCTGCATGTGGATGTCCAATTTTCCCAGCACCATTTATTGAAGAGACTGTCTTTCTTCCAGTGGATCGTCTTTCCTCCTTTATCGAATATTAGTTGACCATAAAGTTTAGGGTCCACTTCTGGGTTCTCTATTCTGTTCCATTGATCTATGTGTCTGTTTTTGTGCCAGTACCACACTGTCTTGATGAACACAGCTTTGTAATACAACCTGAAATCTGGCATTGTGATGCCCCCAGATATGGTTTTCTTTTTTAGAATTCCCCTGGCTATTCGGGGTCTTTTCTGATTCCACACAAATCTTAAAATAATTTGTTCTAAGTCTCTGAAGAAAGTCCATGGTATTTTGATAGGGATTGCATTAAACGTGTAGATTGCCCTGGGTAACATTGACATATTCACAATATTAATTCTGCCAACCCATGAACATGGAATATTTTTCCATCTCTTTGTGTCTTCCTCAATTTCTTTCAGAAGTGTTCTATAGTTTTTAGGGTATAGATCCTTTACCTCTTTGGTTAGGTTTATTCCTAGGTATCTTATGCTTTTGGGTGCAATTGTAAATGGGATTGACTCCTTAATTTCTCTTTCTTCAGTCTCATTGTTAGTGTATAGAAATGCCATTGATTTCTGGGCACTGATTTTGTATCCTGCCATGCTACCAAATTGCTGTATGAGTTCTAGCAATCTTGGGGTGGAGGCTTTTGGGTTTTCTATGTAGAGTATCATGTCATCGGGAAAGAGGGAGAGTTTGACTTCTTCTTTGCCAATTTGAATGCCTTTAATGTCTTTTTGTTGTCTGATTGCTGAGGCTAGGACTTCCAATACTATGTTGAATAGCAGTGGTGAGAGTGGACATCCCTGTCTTGTTCCTGATCTTAGGGGAAAGGCTCCCAGTGCTTCCCCATTGAGAATGATATTTGCTGTGGGCTTTTCGTAGATGGCTTTTAAGATGTCGAGGAAAGTTCCCTCTATCCCTACACTCTGAAGAGTTTTGATCAGGAATGGATGCTGTATTTTGTCAAATGCTTTCTCTGCATCTAATGAGAGGATCATATGGTTCTTGGTTTTTCTCTTGCTGATATGATGAATCACATTGATTGTTTTACGAGTGTTGAACCAGCCTTGTGTCCCGGGGATAAATCCTACTTGGTCATGGTGAATAATTTTCTTAATGTGTTGTTGGATCCTATTGGCTAGTATCTTGTTGAGAATTTTTGCATCCATGTTCATCAGGGATATTGGTCTGTAATTCTCCTTTTTGGTGGGGTCTTTGTCTGGTTTTGGAATTAAGGTGATGCTGGCCTCATAGAATGAATTTGGAAGTACTCCATCTTTTTCTATCTTTCCAAACAGCTTTAGTAGAATAGGTATGATTTCTTCTTTAAACGTTTGATAGAATTCCCCTGGGAAGCCATCTGGCCCTGGACTCTTGTGTCTTGGGAGGTTTTTGATGATTTCAATTTCCTCCCTGGTTATTGGCCTGTTCAGGTTTTCTATTTCTTCCTGTTCCAGTTTTGGTAGTTTGTGGCTTTCCAGGAATGCGTCCATTTCTTCTAGATTGCCTAATTTATTGGCGTAGAGCTGTTCATAATATGTTTTTTAAAATCGTTTGTATTTCCTTGGTGTTGGTAGTGATCTCTCCTTTCTCATTCATGATTTTATTAATTTGAGTCTTCCCTCTCTTTTTAATAAGGTTGGCTAATGGTTTATCTATCTTATTAATTCTTTCAAAGAACCAACTCCTGGTTCTATTGATCTGTTCCACAGTTTCTGGTCTCAATTTCGTTGAGTTCTGCTCGAACTTTAATTAACTCTCTTCTTCTGCTGGGCGTCGGGTCGATTTGCTGCTTCTTCTCTAGCTCCTTTATGTGTAAGGTTAGCTTTTGTATTTGAGTTCTTTCCAGTTTTTGAATGGATGCTTGTATTGCGATGTATTTCCCCCTCAGGACTGCTTTTGCTGCATCCCAAAGATTTTGAACGGTTGTATCTTCATTCTCATTAGTTTCCATGAATCTTTTTAATTCTTCCTTAATTTCCTGGTTGACCCTTTTATCTTTTAGCAGGATGGTCCTTAACCTCCACGTGTTTGATGTCCTTCCAAACTTCTTCTTGTGATTGAGTTCTAATTTCAAGGCGTTATGGTCTGAGAATATGCAGGGGACGATCCCAATCTTTTGGTATCGGTTCAGACCCGATTTGTGACCCAGTATGTGGTCTATTCTGGAGAAAGTTCCATGTGCACTTGAGAAGAATGTGTATTCAGTTGAGTTTGGATGTTAAGTTCTGTAGATATCTGTGAAATCTATCTGGTCCAGTGTATCATTTAAAGCTCTCATTTCTTTGGAGATGTTGTGCTTAGAAGACCTATCGAGGGTAGAAAGAGCTAGATTGAAGTCACCAAGTATAAGTGTATTATTATCTAAGTATTTCTTCACTTTGGTTAATAATTCATTTAAGTATTTGGCAGCTCCCACATTCGTGGCATATATATTGAGGATTGTTAAGTCCTCTTGCTGGATAGATCCTTTAAGTATGATATAGTGTCCCTCTTCGTCTCTCACTACAGTCTTCGGGGTAAATTTTAGTTTATCTGATATAAGGATGGCTACCCCTGGTTTCTTTTGAGAACCATTTGTATGGTAAATGGTTCTCCAACCTTTTATTTTCAGGTTGTAGGTATCCTTCTGTCTAAAGTGAGTCTCTTGTAGACAGCAAATAGATGGGTCCTGCTTTTTTATCCAGTCTGAAACCCTGCGCCTTTTGATGGGGTCATTAAGCCCGTTCACGTTCAGAGTTACTATTGACAGATATGAGTTTAGTGTCATCATGATATCTATTTAGTCCTTGTTTTTGTGTATTGTTCCACTGAACTTCTTCTTAAAGGGGAATTTTAAGAGTCCCCCTTAAAATTTCTTGCAGAGCTGGTTTGGAGGTCACATATTCTTTCAGTTCCTGCCTGTCTTGGAAGCTCTTTATCTCTCCTTCCATTTTGAATGAGAGCCTTGCTGGATAAAGTATTCTTGGTTGCATGTTCTTCTCATTTAGGACCCTGAATATATGCTGCCAGCCCTTTCTGGCCTGCCACGTCTCTGTGGAGAGGTCTGCTGTTACCCTAATATTCCTCCCCATGAAAGTCAGGGATTCTTGTCTCTTGCTGCTTTAAGGATCTTCTCTTTATCTTTGGAATTTGCAAACTTCACTATTAAATGTCGAGGTGTTGAACGGTTTTTATTGATTTTAGGGGGGGATCTCTCTATTTCCTGGATCTGAATGCCTGTTTCCCTTCCCAGATTGGGAAAGTTTTCAGCTAGGATTTGTTCAAATACATATTCTGGCCCTCTAGCCCTTTCGGCGCCCTCGGGAACCCCAATTAAGCGTAGGTTTTTCTTCCTTAGGCTGTCATTTATTTCCCTTAATCTGTCTTCATGGTCTTTTAATTGTCTCTTTTTTCCTCAGTTTCCCTCTTTGCCATTAACTTGTCTTCTATGTCACTCACTCGTTCTTCCACCTCTTTAACCCTCGTCGTTAGGACTTCTAGTTTGGATTGCATCTCATTCAATTGATTTTTAATTTCTGCCTGATTGGATCTAAATTCTGCAGTCATGAAGTCTCGTGAGGCCTTAATGCTTTTTTCTAGAGCCACCAGTAGCTGTATAATGGTGCTTCTGAATTGGCTTTCTGACATTGAATTGTAATCCAGATTTTGTAACTCTGTGGGAGAGAGGGCTGTTTCTGATTCTTTCTTTTGAGGTGAGGTTTTCCTTCTAGTCATTTTGCTCAGTGCAGAGTGGCCAAAAACAAGTTGTATTGGGAAAAGGAGAGAAAGAGAGAGAAGGAAAGAAAAGAGAAAAAGAAAAAAGAAAAAGAAGAGAAAAGAAAGGAAAAAAGAAGAAAAAGAGAAAGAAAAAGAAAGGTGAAAAAAAAGGGGGGTGGGGGAAGCAATCAGAAATCAAAAAGAAAAGAAAAAAGAAAAAAAAAACAAAACACGGGGGAGTATCTTCTGAATCTGTAGACTTTAAGTCCCTTGACTTCCCCTGGAGCTGGTCCGTCCAGCTGGTCTTCTGGGGGAGGGGCCTGCTGTGCTGATTTTCAGGTGTTAGCACTTGGGGGAGCTGCTCTGCCCCTGCCTGGTGCAGGGCTCAGCGGGGGTTGTTTACCCCGTGAGGCCCCAGGAGGAACAGCCGCAGTTGCTATGTCAACTCTGGAAGCCTGGATTCAGCCTCCGTAGGAACTACGGGGCTCTCCGTCCGCAGGGCCTGGAGGCTCCGGGGCGGGGCCGCTGATCTGCTCAGCTCGGGGCAGGAGCGTCCTCGCTGTCCTGGGCCCTCCCGGCCTCTGCCTGTCCCGGGGGAGGCCGGATCCTGGGCTGTGTCCCGGCGCCCTGTGCTCCGAGGCCTGCGCTGGTGGATTCGCGCTCCCGCCCCGCAGCCCCCTCCGCGGAGCCGCCCCCGAGCCCCTCCGAGCTGCTCCGGCCCCGCCGTGCGCGCTGCAGCCCTTAGGGAGCTCGGCGCACTCTCCTGCGCTCGCAGGTGTCACTTAGTGTCCCCGGGAGCCCGAGGGCATCCCCTCCCTCCTGGGTCCTGCTCCAACTCCCTGCGAGCCCCTTTCCGCCCGCCTGGGAAGGTTGGTGCAGCTCCTGCTCCTCCGGGATGGGGCTCTCCTGTCCTGGGGACACTCGCCCCGGCCTCAGCCCGGCTCCTCGCGGGGCCCCTCCCCCTTGGGGGCCTTTTGTTTCTTTATTTCTTTTTCCCCGTCTTCCTACCTGGATAGAAGCGCGAACTCTTCTCACTAGCGTTCCAGCTGGTCTCTCTTTAAATCTCAGGCCGAATTCGTAGATTTTCAGGATGATTTGAAGGTTATCTAGGTAATTTGGTGGGGACAGGTGACTTGTGGACCCTACTCTTCCGCCATCTTGCCCCTCCTCCGAACTATTGTTTTCTTTGCCCTATCATTTGGTATATCGTTTTATGCCACATGTAGTTTGATATAAAAAAAGATTTTGAAAGGCTTGAACTCTCTTCTTGAGAAGGAATAGTAAAATGAGCAACTATACACACTATTACAGGGTCCCTAAGTTTGCTCACCTCCTCTAGAAAGCCATCTGATAGTCTGTTACCAGGGGCCTTAAATTTTATAACCTACTTTGATATGCTGTTATAAAGAAAATTTTCAGGGGCTCTAGGGTGGCTCAGTCAGTTAGGGGTCTGACTCATGATTTCAGCTCAGGTTATGATCTCAAGGTCCTGAGGTCAAGCCCCTTATGGAGCCTGCTTGAGATTCATATTCTCTCTCTCTCTCTCTCTCTCTCTCTCTCTCTCTCTCTCTCTCCCTCTCTCCCTCTCTCCCCCCCTCCCTCTCCCTCTGTCCTGCTGCACACACACTTTCCTCTCTCTAAAAAAAAATAGTATTAATTTTTTTAAGTTTAAAAAAAATTTCACAATGAAAATCTATGTACAGAGTTGTAAATTATAATCTGATAATAGTGCAAAGTATACACTAGAGATTTGGTTCAGTTCACTAAAACTATGAAGCTATTCAAATATTTATGAATTTTAAAACTGAAAAATGCTTAGGATGTAATGTTGAAAGCAAAGTACAGGATATATTTTATGTACCAAATAATCACAGTCCTTTAAAACAGCACTGTCTAGTATAGTAACCACAGGTCCCTCATGACTAATATTTAAATAAAATTTAAAAGTTATTTCCTCAGTTTCATTAGCTACTCTTCGAGTGCTCAGTAGCCACATGCAGCTAGTGGCTTCTGAGTTGGATGGTGCAGGTCCAAAAGTAACTTTCCATTATCTCAGAAAGCACTGAATACAAAATGAACCCTAAAGCTGCATAGGTCAAAGACTAGAAAAAGCTAAAATTGTTAAAATTGAGAAAAACAACAAGAACAACAATAGTTTTATGTGGGCAGTTCCAACCAGGGAATTTTTTCCTTCTTGCTCTTTATAGTTTTTAAATTTTCTTCTATGACCATATTAATTTTATAATGGAAAAAATATCACTAGGCTTTATTTTAAATACTTTTTGAAAGTGTAGAAAACAAACACAAGGATAGCTTGGGGAAAGCCAACTGAAATTTTCTTTCTAAAGTTCTTTTTGTTGCTACTGTTAACATTCAGGTCAGATCAGAATTTCAGAATCTTAAGGTCCTTAGGGAATGGAGCGCCATGGAACAAGTATTCGGTCTTGGAAGTTTGCACACAGCATAATTCAGAATTCCCGTAATTTCCTGTTTGCTGTCCTTCACAGTTCCACACAAGTGGGTCAAAATGCAGCCTTTCAGCTTTAACTGTGCCCTGAAGCCAACATTAAATGTCTCCTTGTGTCTCACCAGTGAAGCTCAAAGAAAAGAATCAGGGAGGTGGGTGGGGGTATGGGGTAACTGGGTGACGGGCATTAAGGAGGGCACGTAATGTGATGAGCACTGGATGTTATGCTATATGTTGGCAGATTGAATTTAAATTTTTATAAAAAATTATTAGTGTCTATGGAAATAATCTGTATCTTCTTCTTTGTTGCCCATTTTAAGTTAATTTGCATCTGGTTCTGGCGGAGAATCTAGTAAAGACATACCAAGTGAACCTCAGTAAATGAGCTCTTTCTTCAAGCATATGAGCTTGCTGCAGTATGAACATAGGCTTATTCAGCCAGGTTGTGCTCTGGATTCTTGACCCATACTGATGGGTTTACTGGGGTTCCAGAGTTAGGGTCCAGCCATTCAAGTGTCAGCCACATTCCTGTAGATCTCTCTGGTTGTTTCTTTGACTCTTCTGATGACTGGCCTAGAGCATGGCTACCAAGCTGGTTGTTGCTGAAACATTTTATATGATTGGGAACATAACCCAAGGAGTTAATGATAGGTTGGGATCCTGAGTAAGTCATTCTTCTGTCTAAACTCTGCATGTCAATCTATATCTTAATTATGCAAAAATTTGTAAGTCTTCTCCAATTAGCTCCAGGAAAAACCAAGGAAATTACAGTCCTCAAATTAAACAAGTTTGAAATATGGGAGTTACTGGTCTTCGTGAGATTTAGGATGGAAGAAATGCCCAGTGAACCAGCGAGGAGAAATTACCTGATGCCTGGATATTTAGTGGAGGGCAAGGACTCACAATGAAAGTGACAGCATATGGGATTTAAGTTTGTGGTATGATAGAGCAACTTTTGAGAAGCATGGGTGGGGTGTGGGAGGTCAGCTGCTTTTGGCCCTGAGACATCATGTCAGAGAGCAAGGAGGTGGTGATCTCTCCTGAGCTGCTGGCAGAACGGCCCCAAAATGGTGACACAGGCTGATGGTTGTGGGTGGAGTATGAGAAAGATGGGAGGAAGGTCAACAAATTGAAAAGTCAATGACAGGAATACTCAAGGCATTAAATATTGAAATCCTGACTCAGCAGGTGAGGGGTATTATAAGAGAAGGAATTTATGTAAGTTAAGGGTAGACATTGGATCACTGACATGTAGCATAAAATGAGTAGGACAGTGGAGCACAGGGTGATTGTAAGTAGAAAGATCAGAGTGCTGTAAAATAATGTTTGCAAGCCACTGCTTGACCACTCGACTGAACTAAAACACTAGGAACTATTAAAGATATCATCCCATCTTCCTGTGGGCTCCCACATCAGAGGGGTTAAACACTTGTGTTTTTCTCTCCCTCATGTTGAGGCCCTCTCTTCTCTTTGGTCTGAGGATGTGAACATCTCTTCCTGATCCTTCCCTCTGATCTCTGCCCCACCTTCACTTCTCCCCCCACTTTCTCCTACAACTCACTCTGGTTTGCATCAGTTCACTTCCCAAGGGCCTCATTTCATTGCCTAGAAACATCAGACCTGGAGGTAAGAGGCAAATATGCTCTCTTTCTTTGCTTCTCTAAACATCCTGTACAGTAGATTACATTGACTCATAGGCAGAAATTATAATATTAAAACCTCCAGGAGCTGTCTTCAAGCCTGGAGGGTATGCCAGATTCGATCTCAAATAATCGCTTGCAAAGATTTGCAAAGGCTAAGAAAATTATGGAGGACATTTGGTCTATCCAGCTGTATTTAGTTATCCCTTATTATTTCTATTCCTGTCATCTGATTTGAGTAGCAGAAGTAGAAAGCCTAGGGCACGGTCTTTGTCATTCCAGCTGCTCCATTTATATATTGTATCTATTTTCTTGGTTTGCTCTGGGGTTGAGAGTATTGAACATTTTTAAGCATTTTAAGGATATTCCCCCTTAACGTATGGACAGTTGGAAGAAACATTTTCTAAGTGAGCAATTGATGGAAACCCAAACAATTTTCCAGTTTGTTATAAATCAAATATATCAAATAAAAAAATAATAAAATAAAAATAAATCAAATATATCTGAATTTGAAAGCATGGATAGAGTAACTTTGTGCAAATCCAGGGAATAGAAAGATTTCTCTGGATTCAGAGTTTGGTCAAGGATTTGAGGAAAGTGAATTAAGGTTCCCTTTTTAAAAAAAAAAAAAAGATTTATTTTTTAATGAGAGACACAGAGAGGCAGGGACACACGCAGAGGGAGAAGCAGGAGCCTGATAACAGGACTCGATCCCGGGATTATGACCTGAGCCGAAGGCAGATGCTCAACCATTGAGCCACCCAGGTGCCCTGTGAATTGAGGTTCCTATGCAGCAATTTTGCCATCTCTGACAGTGGCCATTATTGCAAGATACTGTGTGCTGGGATCACAGCTAAGTGCTTTGCACACATTGTCTCATTCTGTGCTCCCAAGCTTTGGGAGGTATAAGGAAGCTGAGGTCCCCAGCCCATAGCGCTGGCCCTTTCCTCCCACCCTCACCCCAGCCCCCACCAACAGGAGCTTGGCACAGAATGTGTTTTGAATTCTCAGTGTTTCACTGACATCCGATTGGACACATAACAATGAGATCCTGCTGGGGATACAAAGTCAGACATGCCAAGCTTTTTCCTAAATCATCGAGGGTGGAAAGAAATATACAGAAGACCAACTTGGAAATGTTATTTCATAAGGCTTTGGAGTTACGTCTTTTGAGTTGTTTGGTTTATTTACCCAATTGACACGTATCAAATGAAATACCCGAGAGAACATTTCCTAGTTCCCTGTTAAAGATGTGAATTTTTCAAAGTATTCAATGTCTTAAAAAAAAAAAAAAAGGATTCGATGTTTGATAACAAATGACCGTTTTAATTCAAATTTTACATTATCATGGATCATTACATTAAAACAAGTTTGCTTGTTTAAAATAATGGCCTTTAATAAGGTATATTTATAAGATACTCTTGAGTGAGTTACATCTGAGAAGAAATCATGAAGCTTGTCAGAGCAATCAAAGAGTGGTATTTAAGGTGTAGTGCTATATGGATTCCTGAAGCATAAAAACCGTACATTGTGAGGATCTCCTTTCCGCATCAATTTCAGAAACAGAAATGGTGCCAATGAAAAGGTCCCCCGCATAGTGTCCCTTGCTTGCATGCACATTTTCCATCACATGCCAGTAGATAGAAGGAAGCCTTGGGTGCTCCTTGGAATCGCAGTGGAGTGTGATTATGTGGCCAGCAGATGTCTTAACCTGTAACTCTGAAGTCCTGGGTTTAAAAACCTCATAAAGCGGGATACCTGGGTAGCTCAGTAATTGAGCGTCTGCCTTTGGCTCAGTTCGTGATCCTACAGTCTTGTTATTGAGTCCTGCA
Organism: Nyctereutes procyonoides; assembly: GCF_905146905.1. Classification (NCBI taxonomy): domain Eukaryota; kingdom Metazoa; phylum Chordata; class Mammalia; order Carnivora; family Canidae; genus Nyctereutes; species Nyctereutes procyonoides. The sequence continues at coordinate 47,407,121 of NW_026575146.1, forward strand.
TCAGGCTCTCCGGTAGGGAGCCTGCTTCTTCCTCTGCCTATGTCTCTGCCTCTTTCTCTATGTCTTTCATGAATAAATAAATAAAATCTTTTTTTTAATCTTAAAATCGATAAATATGCATTGCTCTGTAGACATGCTCATGTATCTCCTTCTGTATATCTGTACATCACTCATTTAAGTCAAATGTATGCCTTTGGCCTTGAAGCTGAAAGCTCAGGGATTACAGAGTCACAGAATTGGACACATGGATTGTGAATACACAGTCACAGCCACCTGACTCCTTGCTGGCATTTACTAGTATGTTTGTAGATCACTCAGATCATCTGTATCTCTGATACCAGAGTGCTTCTCTGGGCCTTGAAAGCTTCATCCCAGGTTCTCTGGGGTTCATGGTGTCTGGGGAGACATCTGAGTATGGATGTCTATCTGGTGAACAATGGATACTGATGGATGGGTGACTGTCCGCCTTCACTGGCAACTCAATGACATTCTGCAGGTTTATGTCTTAAGTGTATAGTTTTATATTTTAAAGGCTGCCTAAAAAAAATAAAAATAAAAAAATAAAGGCTGCCTTCTAAATCTTACAGGGAATGTAAATCAATGTGTCTTAAACCATTAACAAGAGGGAAAAATATCCACAAGGAGAAGGAGGCAGGTGGGTGGCTTGTATCATGGGCAAGACATAAGGGTCTTAGTCTAAATTGTATTTTTTGGTAAAGAAAATAAGTGAATTTTGTGAGAGGAACAGGTACTTACTGGCAAAATAATGAGAAGCTGCTGAAGTTCTAGAATTGGACATTCCAATCTCTGGTTTGATGCTAACTTTCACCAAAGGGAAAAAATACCAGCTCGGCAGGGGGACGTGAGGCGCAACAGCCTTCTCAGCAAACATCAGCTCTCTGTGGCAGCAGGGCCCCAAAGTCTCCAGACAGGGCATAGTATCCCTTCAGGCCCATTGGTAATGTTTCATGCAGAGATTTGGGCAAGGTCATAGCCTGAGGAAAGCTAGCTTCCAGTTGGTTTCTTGGGCCATGTCCACTGGATCTGGCCTATTCCTCAATGGGAGAGAGGTTTGCCCAAGAGCCAGAAGGAAAGCAGTGGCTTCCCAGCTCCAGGCAAATGATTGCATCTCGTTAAGCCACACTTGAGCTGTCTGGTGGGGTTTTCTGTAGGCTCCTAGAGCCTGCCAGCGCTGACAATGAGCAGGACTGCACACACACCAGGTTATATTAGGGCCACAACAGAGGCTCAAGCACATGTGTCCTTCACAGAACATGGTGTGTTTGTCCCATTCCAGCTGCCCCCCAAGATGCAAATGAGGAAGAAATGTTTCATATTAACGTGGAGAATTTTCTTAATGCCCACATTACAGGGATCAGAAGCCCTGGTGAACTAGTCCATTAAGAGTTCCCACAAATCTCCTCTCACACAGTTATGGATTCAGGTCCTCCTTGGCTTTGCTTTTGTTCACCTTTCCTCCATCTCGCCTTCATCGAGATTCGACTTAAAACTACCTTTGCTTTTTGGGCAAGATTTTATTTATTCATAAAAGACAGATGCAGGCAGAAGGAGAAGCAAGCTCCCTGCGGGGATCCCGATGCAGGACTCAATCCCAGGACCCCAGGATCATGCCCAGAGCTGAAGGCAGACACTCAACCACTGAGCCACCCAGGCATCCCAAAACTACCTTTGCTTTTAAGCCTTCTCCCACCAAACCTTTCCTTCTCATGTGACCCCAGCGTCTTCTGTCGACCACTTTCACAGGGCCATCACATGGACACTCCTGTCCTCGTCCATCCTCTAGGATGCTGTCCAGCACACCTTCATTCCCAGCTTCCAGCAAACTCTGTGTGTATCCAGGAGATTGGCAAATGAGGAACAGTAGGACAGTGTGTGGGGGGCAGGGAGCAGGGGGCAGACAGGGTCAATCCAAGAGAGGCTCAGGGAAGGATTTCTTGGGAAAGCCTGTTGATCTAGGCCTCGAAGGATTAGGAGCGGGGACTGCTCCTACTGGCCACAGGTCAGGAATTTGCAGCCACCCTGTGTGACAACCGTGACATGGAGCCTGTTTTTGTGGCAAAAGGGACATTTGTGCAGGAGTTCAGGCTGAAGATGTGCAACGGGGTCAGGCCGTGCTAAGTGGTGAATGCCAGAGTGAGGACCTCAGGGCCCTTCCCTGGAGGCAGCATTAGTCACGTGTTGGCAGGGGGTTGGTTGCATGAAACAGCAGTGTTGGCTGCAGATGGCAGACCTCGAGAATCAGTTTGCAGTGTTGGAAGATTAGATGGCTTGAACAGGGATTTTTTTTGGTGATCTTGCAGGGAGGACACTCGGTGGTCACGGCGCTCTGCCTCAGATTACAAAGTGAGGAGCAGGGAGCCTGTCCTTCTCCCAGGGCCCGGGGTCGGGGTGAATGCTTTTTGAGGGCTTTACCCCTTGATCGGTGCCAGCCTGGGGGTAGGAATAACTCACCTGATCAGCATTGTCTTAGTCCTTTCCAGCGGCTGTAACCAATCAGCACAGGCGGATGGCTTTTATAAACAGAAAACTTTGCTCACAATTCTGGAGGCTGGGAAGTCTGAGATCAAGGCATGAGCAGTTTCAATGTCTGGTGAAGGGCTCCTTGTGGTTTAAGAGAGGACAGTATTCTCTCTGTGTCCTCACGTGGCAGGAGGTATTAAGGGAGCTCTCTGGCATCTAATGGGGGAACTAATCCTCCTCACCTCCAGTTGGCCCTACCTCTCAACATCATCACATTGGGGGATAGGATTTTACTTTTCTAAGGGCACTGATCCCATTCTCCAGGGTCCTATTCTCATGACCTAATCAACTCCCCAAGGCCCCACTTCCTAAAACTGTCACATCAAGGGGTAGGGCTTCAACATAAGAATTTTGGAGAAGCACAATCAGTGTCTATCAAGTGTGATCTGGCCAAGACACTTCTCTGGCCACATTTACTTCAGGCAGGGTGACTACATGGAGACCCACTGGCCAATGAGCTCACTCTGAGCCTAGCCTCAGTCCTCTTTCTATCCCTGGGGGGCAGCAGAGACCAGGCAGGCCCTGGCAGCCCCTTCTTTCTTTGCTTCCTCTGTTCCAGCTTTGTCACCTCCATCAGGTCACCCTGCATTGAGAAAAACACTTGCTTTCAGTTTGGGAGAAGTTGTAGGTGGGGGTGACAAGAGTCTTTTTCGGACAAGAGTCTTTTTAGGCTAGGCCCACCCTGTTCACAAGGAGCCATGTCTGAGGTAGTGAAACCTTTACTAGGATCATTTTTTACTCAGCTGGTTAAAACCCCCAAGAGAAGGTGGGTGTGATGAGCACCACCCCTCAGGACTGCCTTTAAACCTTTCCTGAGAGGGGAACAAAACCTCATTGTTTCTCCTCTTCAGTTGTCCCTGTGTCTCCTACATTGCTGTTCTGTTTTCCTCCTTGAAATCCCATGCCCTGGCAAGTTCCTAAAAAGCAAGCGCCACCACGTCTCCTAGGACATGCTGTTCCTTCATAGATAGCAATTTTCCCGAGCAAAGTGGATTATCCCTCATGCTCTACAGGTTCCACCATCCTGTGAAGCATCGCGAAAATCTCATTTAGTTCATTTAGACTTAGTCCAGGGGCTTTGATGTGTAGCATACAAGTTTATAAATATTCCCACATGGCCCGGTGTGGGTATGGGGGTAGGAGGGCTGATAAGAAATTCTCCCTGTGGAGTAAATAACCCAAAGCGCTAGATGCCTGGCCGGCTCATTGGTTGAGCGTCTGCCTTTGACTGAGGTCATGATCCCAGGGTCCTGGGATCGAGTCCCACATCGGACTCCCTGCATGGAGCCTGCTTCTCCCTCTGCCAGTGTCTCTGCCTCTCTCTCTGTGTAGCTCATGAATAAATAAATTAAATAAAAAAAAAAAAACCTCAAAGCACAAAGTCAGGATCTTACTTGGGAAAAATAAAAAGAATGAAGGTGGCATGGTTAGATTTTCATCACAGGATCTGCACTTCTCATTGCAAAAAAGGGAATTTTTCGTTGTCCTGCCTGGATGAGCTTTCTGCACCTTCCAACTCCAGGTGGACTCCCACCACCTGGGAGCTTATGCGGAATGCAACATCGCAGGCCCCATCTGACTCTGGATCAGGATCCGTGTTTTAACGAGTTCCCCTGCTTGCTCATAGCACACATCAAGTTGGAGGACCCCTTCTGCAGCCCTGTGCTTCCCAAAGTGGAGACTGCACAGGAATCACCCAGAGGGCTGAGTGCAGATACAGATTCCCAGGGCCCCTGCCGAGATTGCATTTGTAGACCTAGTCGAAAGTACAGTGATACTGATGATGCCGCCAGTCAGCTGGTTGCTTTCTAGTTTTTCCCTCAATCAGAAACTCTAGTCCCAGTCCACACACACATTATGGTAAATGGTTGAGAACAAAGAGCAGCCCCCACCTGCACGTGCAGGCAAAGCTTCAGTGGGACCAGCGCAGGCAGCGGCCCTGCTTCCAGAGTGGCTCTGAGTACAGTCACAGTGGGCACAGAGGGACAACCAGCTGGGTGAGTCATCCCCGGAACTTGGTGCTGAACTCAGTCCACTCTTCCTGGCCACTGTCCTTCAGGCTGGTTTGAGGTCACTTCCCAGCAGACTCCACATAGAGCTTGGGGGTTCTTCCCAGTCCAGTCTTGAAACTCTTTTGAGTTTCAAGCCCCCTTTTTTTTTTTAATTTTACTTATTTATTCATGAGAGACACAGAGAGAGAAAGAGGCAGAGACACAGGCAGAGGGAGAGGCAGGTTCCCTGTGAGGAGCCTGATGCTGGACTCAGTCCCAGGACCCCAGGATCACAACCTGAGCCAAGGGCATTCACTCAACCACTGAGCCACCCACACATCCCTTAGGAGCCTCCTTTATATGAATTTAGCGCCATTCTCTCTTTTCCTGACTCCTCCCAGGGTCCAGACCTTTACCTTTGAATAAAGCCGGTAAAAGCCCGAAGAGAGCCCTCCCCAGGGATCCCATCACATCTCTTCTGGAGAGTGCTAACTCTAATAACTTTCTAATGGAGACTCACTTGGTTGATGCCAGTGTGTATATAACCACCTTTTAAACAGGGCTTCTTTGAAGACCACAGTATGCCTTTCTAGAATTTCTTTATATAAGGGGAAAAAAAAGTTAACTCTCCCATCAGAGATGTCACTATTGAGTTTAACCTTCTTTAGATTCTAGAATTCTTTCAGTTCTTATTTGGGCCTTTGCTGATCTTCAGCCCTGAAATTTTCAACCTGTAAAACCATAGGCTCCAAGACATGATTTCTTAATGACTGTTGTTTCTGGGGGTTAAAATTTTACCACTGGTGATGATAACCAGTAAAAGGCACATAGATATTTTAAAAGCCATGCATATCATTTGTATAAAAGAGAAATGTACACAGTGAAATAAACATTGTCCCTTGAGCCATGAAGTCCCTCTGTATCTGTCCCACTGTGCATTCGTATTATATTTTTTATTGGAGTTCAATTTGCCAACATATAGCATAACACCCAGTGCTCATCCCATCAAGTGCCCCCCTCAGTGCCCGTTCCCCAGTCACCCCCACCCCCTGCTCACCTCCCTTTCCACCACCCCTTGTTCGTTTCCCACAGTTAGGAGTCTCTCATGTTCTGTCTCTCTTTCTGATATTTCCCACTCATTTTTTCTCCTTTCCCCTTTATTCCCTTTCACTATTTTTTATATTCCGTGTGCTTTCGTATTTAAATGTCTGAGCAGTGCTAGGGAGGAAGTTTAAAGGTTGAAGAGATAGGCATATTGACGATCATCTGCTTTACAGAACTTGGTAAAGATCTCTTTTTGAAAAGTGGGTCTTTTCAACCTGATTTGAATTGGCACACTTTACGGAAGGAAAGAACAAGACAAAATTAGGATCAGAAAATTTTCCTTGGTGAAGTGAGTTTCCTGGAGATTTCCTGGAACTGCAGTCAAAAGGTTGTCCGGAAGAGTATGCTGGGCCTTTGTAACACTGCACTATGAAACTTAGGGAACCTTCTACATGAGGAATGCTCTGACTCTGAGCGGAAAACATGAACAGCTTGAACACCTAGTCTTCATGGCGATCCCCCCTGAAATGTCATTTATTCATTCATCTCCTTTGAGAAGTTTGGGGTGGGGGGGATGTATCCAGGTATATCCATTGCAAGTATTTTATACAACAAACAGAAAAACACAGTTCAAACTAGCTTCAAAATTAAAGAATACATATTGGCCAATGTTGCTGAAAATCCATAGGCAGAACCAAGTTCAGGTATTAAAAGCAAATGAGCAGGACCTGGTTTATTTTCTATTTCAAGATGGTTGTCTGAAGTTCCTGAGCCTACGTGAGTCCTCATCCACATTCTGCATGAAATCAAGGTTCTCTCTTCCAGAGTTCCCAGCAAAAGTCCTGGAGTTAATGGGGCCAGTTGGGCTGCTTGGCTAAACTGATGACCATAAACCAGAGAGTAGTTGTTCTAAGTGATGTGGGCCTGGATTCAGAGCCCTGCCCTGATCCAGGCTGGATGCCATGGGAGTAGGATGCTCTGGTTTCAACCACCAGGCCCCCAGGAGTGGTGGAGGTGGGCTGAGTCCCAGGCAGGTGTTTTCACTGCTGGAAACTTAGTCATCACACATAGCACTAAACTGTGGGGGCCAGAAAGTATCATCGGTATAGCCAGGAAGAAGTGTCCCCATGCACCAAGGCTTTTATGTCCCCAGGAAAAGGAGGACTCTCCCTAATCTGCTGCCTTTGTCTGTGACCTGGGTGTGGGAATGACCTAGTGGTGAGTGTGTCTGTGGGAGGAAGAGCTGGTCATCTGCTTGTCAGTCTGAGAGTTAACTTAATAAAAGAGCTGATGGGTGTCATGAACCCTTTGCATGTAAATCCTGATAAAAGCTACTACCATCCAGCCTGAGGCTACAAAATTTTGAATGCATACAGGAGATGGGTTGTACTTCCAACACAAACAAGTCACAGATTGAGTAATCCTGTAATTCATGCCTTGTTTTTCTGATTTTTTTCAGAACCGAATGGAAGAAAGCAAAGCACTCTTTAGAACAATTATCACATATCCCTGGTTCCAGAACTCTTCGGTTATTCTATTCTTAAACAAGAAAGATCTTCTAGAGGAGAAAATTATGTATTCCCACCTAGTTGACTACTTCCCAGAATATGATGGTAAGTCAGCACTCTTCAGCCAGCCCAGTAGCAGGGGATCTGCTTGGCTGCCTAGCCAGCAACACAAGAGCTTACACATTGCACGCAGCACATTGTTGCTGCCTCTGCCTGGAAAGGCTGCCTCTGTGATTGATGAAGTACAAATGATTGTTTGCCCTGCTCTTTAACAACCTGAAAGGTTTCAATTCCCCCGACAATGCTGAAAAGTGATAGCGAAAGAAAACAACTTACGTGTTTTGAATTAAGTGCATGAGAGGAGGAACAGTCCCCTAGTTTTGAAAAATTGTGTATCGACCATCATAATGCCTTCTTTTGTTAACTGTCTGCTCTTGCCTCTGTGGAAAAAGAACAGAGCTTTGTGTCCAGAGCCCAGCCTCTGAAATCACTCTACCCAGGTTCACCTTCACAGTTTTGATAACTTTGTAGAACCATGATCAAGTCATTCAATTTCTCAAGACTTTAGGACCAAGCTCATGCGATTGTTTTGTAGACTATCCGAGATACATGTATGATATTTTAGCATGATACCTGACACATGGTGAGTGGTAGGAAATATTTTGGGGAGGGCGCTGCATGACCTGATCCTGTCATCCTTCAGGATGGCACCAACCTCTACACTCTTCCTGTAGTACTTAGAATCCATTAGCACCTGCATCAGTACTCCTTTATTTTTGCATTACTTACTTCTTATAAACACATCTTGCCTACTCATCTAGACTGTGAAATCCTCAACGACTGGGCATGACACTCAACCATTCTGAGAAATACTTGTTGACAGGTAACAAAATGCATCTACACCAAGGCACTCTGAAACAAGCCAGTAGCAGCCACTGCTCCGAAAGAGCTTCTCTGGCAAGAGACCCACACACCTGCCCATACATACTGGAGTCTAGATTAGGAGTGGCAAACTGTGGCTTGCTACCGCTTTTTATAAAGTTTTATTGAAACAGTCACACCCATTCATTTATCCACAGGCTGTTTCTATGCTTTAACAGCACAGTTGAGTGGTTGTGACCAACCAAATGGCCCACAAAACCTAAAATACTTATGCTCTTTGCCCTTTCTTCTTTCAATTGAAATATAGTTGATCCATAAGGTTATATTAGTTTCAGGTGTATAACATAGTGATATGACAAGTCCGTGTGTAAGGCTGTGCTCACTGCAGGGGGAGCTTCCATCTGTCACCATACAACATTGGTGACTGTATTCCCTATGCTGTGCCTGGTCTTGATTCATTCCACAACTGGAAGCTTCTGTCTCCCACTCCCCTTCACTCATTTCACCCATCTATCTACCCAACCCAACTCATCCGGCAGCCATCAGTTTTTGGTATTTATGGGTCTGTTTATTTATTTATTTGTTCTTTGGATTCTGTGTGAGTGAAATCATATGGTGGTTATCCTTTTTTTTTTTTTTTTTTATGGTGGTTATCTTTCTCTGAATTATTTCACTTAGCATTATACTCTCTATGTTGTCTCAGTGGCATGACCTCTCCTTATGCCTAAGTAATATTCCATCGTGTGTGTATGTATTGTGTGTGTACATACACATCTATACACATATACCACAGCTTCTTTATCCATTCATCTGTTGACAGACACTTGGGTTGCTTCTGTATCTTGGCTATTTTAAATAATGCTGTAGTAAACATAGGGGTGCATATATCTTTTCACATTTATATATGTATAATATATAATATATACTTATGTATATATGTATTATATATATATATACATGTGTATTTATTTACTTTTTTGTTTATTTATTGCTGGGTAGTGGAATTACTGAATCATATGCTAATCTTGTTTTTAGTTTTTTGACGAATTTCCATACTGTTTCCACAGTGGCTACACCAGTATTTAGACCCACCGATGGCACAGGAGGGTTCCTTTTTTTCCACATACTCATCAACACCAGTTTCTTATATTTTTTATTTTACCCATTCTGACAGGTGTCAGGTGATACCTCAGTGTGGTTTTAATTTGCATTTCCCTGATGATTAGTGATGTTGAGCATCTTTTTTATGTACCTGTTGGCCACCTGTATGTCTTCTTTGGAAAAATGTCTGTTCAGGTCTTCTGTCCATTTTTAATCAGATTATCTGTATTTTTAGTATTGAGTTGTTGAAGTTCTTTATATATTTTGGGTATTAAACTAGACTTCCAGTTTGTTTGAAGTTGATTACCAGTTCCATTTTATTACTACTAATTGATCTGTTCAGATTTTGTTTCTTCTGATTCAGTTTTAGAAGATTGTATGTTTCTAGGAATTTATCTGTTTCTTATAGATTGTCCAACTTGTCAGCATAGAATTTTTTATAGTAGTCTTTTATAATCCTTTGTATTTCTGTGGTTGGTTGTTACTCTCTTTCTTAATGAATTTGACTAAAGGTTTATCAATTTTGTTTATATTTTCCAAGAACCTGGTCTTGGTTTCATTGATCTTTTCTGTTTTTTAGTCTCTTTCATTTATTTCTGATCTGATATTTATCAGGTCCTTCCTTCTACTAAATTTGGGTTTTCTTTGTTCTTTTTCTAGTTCTTTTAGGTGTAATGTTAGGTTGTGTGAGATTTTCATTTTTGAGGTAGGTCTGTCATTATAAATTTCCCTCATAGAACTGCTTTTGCTGCATATCAAATATTTGGCCCTTTGTTTTCATTTTCATTTGTCTCCATGTATTTTTTAGTTTCCTCTTGGATTTTTTTTATTGACCTGGTGGTTGTTTACTACCAAGTTGTTTGGCCTCTTTGTGTTTGTTTTTTCTGGTGTCTTTCTTGTTACTGATTTCTAGCTTTATACCATTGTGGTTAGAAAAAATGCGTGATATGGTCCCAGTCTTCTTAAATTTATTGAGGCTTGTTTTCTGGCCTAGCATGTGATTTCTCCTGAAGAATGTCCCATGTGCATTTGAAAACAATGTGTATTTTGTCACTTTGGATAGAATTTCTATATGTATCTATACATAAATATATTTCTCTATATATCTGGCCTAATGTGTCAGTCAAAAATGTGGTTTCTTTGTTGATTTTTTGCCTGGATCATTTATCCATTGATGTAAGTGGGTTTCAGAGTCCCTTGGTATTACTATCACTTTCTGTTTTTATATCATTAATATTTGCTTTCTGTATTTAGGGGCTCCAGTGTTGGGTACATAATTAAACAATTGTTTTACCTTCTTGATGGATTGACCCCTTTACCGTTATGTAATCCCTTCATCTCTTGTTACAGTCTTTGTTTTAAAGTCTGTTTCATCTGATATAAGTATTGGTGCCCAGCGTTTTTGTTTTTGTTTTTTTCCACTTTCTTTTGTATGGAATATTTTTTATCTGTACTTTCACTTCAGACCTAAAGGCACACACAGACTGAGTCTCTGGTAGGCAGCATTTAGAAACGTCTTACTTTTTTCTCTATTCTGCCAACCTGTGTCCTTTGATGGAACATTTAGACAATTTACATTTAAAATAATTGTTGATAGCTATGTACTTAATGCCGTTTTTTGTTTCTTACTGCCATTTTATTAAAAATTTTTTGGTTTTTATTCTCTGTTTCTTTCTTTTGTTCCCTTCTTCTCCTTGTTTGCTGTCTTGTGATTGCTGACTCTCTGTAGTGCTATGCCTGGCTTTTTTAGTTTTTGTGTATCTGTATTCCAGGTCTTGGGCTTGCAGTTGCCACCAGGTTCGAGATTCGAGGTTCGAACATAACATCCTAAGTATGTCGTGGTCTGTATCAAGTTTTGATGGCCACTAATGTTTGAACACATTCCAAAACATCTTTTTTACTCACTCCTCCAGTTTATATATATGTTATCCCATTTTACGTCTTTTTATTCATACTTTTTTTTTTAATTATGGCCTTTTCCACTTGAAGAAGTCACTTTAACATTTCTTGTAAGGTCCTTTAGTAGTGATGAAGTCCTTTATCATTTGTTTGTCTGGGAAACTCAGTATCTCTCCCTCAGTTCTGAATGCTAACCTCACCAAGTAAAGTATTCTTGATTGCAGATTTTTTTCCCCTTTTAACATTTGAATCTATCAATCATGCCTCTTTCTTCTGGATGACCATATTCCTGCTGAAAAATCAGTGGATAGACTTAAGTGATTTACCTTTTATGTAAATTTTTGCTTCTCTCTTGCTGCTTTTAAAATTCTCTTTTTAACCCTTGACGTTTAATTATTGTGTCCGTGGGCCTCCTTGGGTCCATCTTGTTTGAGACTCTATGCTTTTTGAACCTAAAGGTCTGTTTTTTCTCTCTTAGATAAGGGAAGTTTTCAGCTATTACTTCTTTGAATACATTTTTTTCCTCTTTCTCTTTTTCTGGTGCCTCATAATACAGACATTTGCTTGCTGGCATTCAAGACATCCCTTAACCTATCCTCATTTTAAAAATAGTTTTTGTACCACTGAGCTTGTGTCCTTTCCATCACTTGGTCTTCCTTTTTTCTTTTTAATATTTTATTTATTTATTCATGAGAGAAAGAGAGAGAGAGAGGCAAAGTCACAGGCAGAGGGAGAAGCAGGCTCCATGCAGGGAGCCTGATGTGGGACTTGAACCCAGATCTCCAGGATCACGCCCTGTGCTGAAGGCGGTGCTAAACCATAGAACCACCCAGGCTGCCCTCATCTGGTCTTCCTTATCATTAATTTGCTTTTCGGTGTACATTTTTTTCATTCCAGTTATTGTATTAATTTTGATTTTTTTAAATACATATTCTCTCTTATTGAAGAATTTCTTACTGAGTTCCTCTACTCTTCTAAGCTGGTGGGCATCTTTATGACTATTAAACTCTATCAGGCATATTGCTTAGCTCAGTTTTAGTTTTGTTTTTTTGTGAGGTTTGTCTTGTTCTTGTTTGGGGCATATTCCGCTACGTCATTTGGCTTGACTGTCTGTGTTTGTCTCTATGAAGTAGGTGGAACAACTATGTCTCCTAAACTTGATGGGATAGTCTCGTGTATGGTTGCCCACTGTGTAGACCATGTATTTGTGCATGATGACTTTTTGCCAGGGCTGTGGCTGGCATGGGCTGGGGATCCCACAGCACTGCATGCTGGGGTTGCCCTGGTGGGATGGTTGGAGCTGAAGTGGGCATGGATGGGGGCAGTCCTGGGGCTCTTACAGGCAGCACCTTGGCAGAATAGTTAGATCTGAAGTGAGTACAAGCTAGGGGATCCCAAGGCTTTCCATGGAGAGGGTGCCTTGGCAGAACAGTTAAATTTGAAGTAGACATAAGCCAGTATACCCCAGGCAGGATAACTCAAGAGGAAGTAAGTGCAAGCCAGGGGTCCTGGGCCTCTAAGCACAGGGAGCAGTCCCAGGGCTCTCTACTCAAGATGCCCTGGAAGAACAATTGAAGTTCAAGTAGGTGTAATCCGGAGTGTCCCAGGGGGCACTATGACAGGGTAGCTAGAGCCAAGACAAGGTACAAATCTCAGGGCACCCTAAGGTGCTTCACACAGGGTTCCCCAGGTGCCCTGGCAGGACTGGTGGTAGGAGCCTAGAGTGTTCCTGCATGGTTAGCACCCGTGCCCTGTTGGAGTGATGGCTAAGGCTGTAGTGAGCAATGATCAGGGGTATTCCAGGGTGCATAGAGCTAGGCTAACCTTAGTGGGAGGGCCAGGACTGGTGTGGGCTAGGGCCCCACGGCTCCTTGAGGCAGGAGGTCAGCTAGGGCACCCACAGCCTACTCCCATCAAGGCGGAGGGATACATCAACTGTGGCACTCACCAGCCCCTCTGACCAGGAGACCGTTCCAGCAGCTCCCCACCTTTTGGCAGGTTCAAGGGCTGGTCCCTTTACATTCTATTTGCCTTTATAACCCACAGCATTTTTCCTGTGCCTATGGACAGACAGATCTGCCTACAGTCCCTCAGTACTATTCCTCTCTGCCACAACGGGTAGCATTAAGGCTTGGGGTTCCCCTCAGTACCCTGTCTTCATCTCTCTCACCATCCTTTGTGTAGTCTATCAGCCAGCCCTCACTTCTTCAAGAGGATCTGCTTCTAGCAGTAAATGTGGCCTGGAGGAGGTGAGTTAATGGTCTTCCTGTATCACCAACCTCACTCTTGGGTCCTTTACAGAGAAAGCATGCCAAACTCAGGTCTAGATGATTTACTAATCATCTAGAGGACAGCTTTGAATGTCACAAAGTTCCAACTCTGCCACTTTTTTTTAAAATTTTTTATTTATTTATGATAGTCCCACACAGAGAGAGAGAGAGACAGAGGCACAGGCAGAGGGAGAAGCAGGCTCCATGCACCGGGAGCCTGATGTGGGATTCGATCCTGGGTCTCCAGGATCGTGCCCTGGGCCAAAGGCAGGCGCTAAACCGCTGCACCACCCAGGGATCCCCCAACTCTGCCACTTAACTGCCATGGTGAGCTTAGACAAGTCTATTCAACCATTCAGTTTGCTAAGTAGAAAAGAATTAAATAGAATTGCATGTAAGTCACTTAGCGCGATACCTGGCAGGGAGAAGAGCACAAGCCCAGGTGTAGCTATCGTAAAGATGTAGGGAACAAGTGTGTATGACAGACTCCTCTTTAAATGACATTATCAGTGTAGGATGTGCAACAGGTATCAGTTCAGCAAGCTCCCTCAGAAAGGCAATTACTTTAAAAAAAAAAAAAGCAATATTCAACTGGCTTTATAGCTTTGTGAAGTTCTTAAGGAGGGGGTTTGACTCATCTTTTCACCCCACGGGCATTTGGGGCAGGGCCAGCTCACAGAAGGGGAACTGAATTTCCCTTCTCAAACATATCTAAGATCCTAAAGGTGGGCAGCTTGCAATAGAAATGTTCGGGGGATGTTATCAGGCATTAGAAATAGAACTCTCTGTAGTTCGTCAGCAGTGTGCGCTCCTGTCCATTCTCCAAGTACGTTCTCCTTTGTGCTTTCCTGTTCCTTCAAGATCAAATGCTTTCAGGATACCTGGGGGGCTCAGTGGCTGAGTGTCTGCCTTTGATTCAGGGCATGGTCCTGGGGTCCTGGGATGGAGTCCCGCATAGGGCTCCCTGCAGGGAGCCTGCTTCTCCCTCTGCCTCTCTCTTAACTCACCTCCTGCTTCTCCCCTGCAGGGAGCCTGCTTCTCCCTCTGTGTCTCTGCCTCTCTCTGTGTGTCTCATGAATAAATAGAAAATCTTAGGGGAAAGAAAAATGCTTTCTTAGCTGAAACAGTGTTTTCATTTTTACCCCCTTTTTATTGGCCACCAGCCTGCCACTCAGTTATAAATGCCAGACTGTATCCCTCACTGTTTTGCGGAAACTATAGAAGTAAGGAACTTGGTGTGCCACTAACTTGCTCTCCAACAGCAATGGGCTAGTCTTTAACCACAAGAGGTACCTGAATAAGATGGGCATAAAGCATCTGACTTATACCTAAGTATACATTTGCCTCTCTCTCCTGAAAGAGACTTAATTTTTCCCCAGAGTTCAGTGAGAACCAGCAAGTGGGGAATGATGCCCCACACTGTACATAGCACCCCTGTTAGGCCAGCAGGTTTTCAAGATGTGCTTGCATGCAAGACGACAGGGGATAAATACAGCACAGCCTGCCCCATGCACACCACACGTGGGTTTGAATTTCTTTTCTTTTTTTTTTTGCACCAACAAAAGACTTTTTCTGTGATACATATTTTGGGTACTTTTTTTTCCTTCTTTGCCATGTCCTCATGATCTCTTTACCTATGTCTTTCATCCAGTGAATTTCCCCAGATTCCCCATCACTATGAGCATTTCTTCCTTCCAACATGTGTGCATTGCCAAGGGCTTAAACTGTGAACATGTTTTTTTTTTTTTACTGTTAATCTCCCTCAATGTGCACATAACGCACAGAGAACAGAGAACTCAGCCGTGGAGAAAGAAAAAAAGACACTTATTCACAGAGCAAACACAGCTGTCATCTCATACAAAGCCCTTGTAAGAGCTGCAACTAAAAAAAATTCTAGGCCGACTCTGCAGCAATGTTTTTATAACAAACATGTTTCTAGTATTATGAATTTCACACTTCCACATTTCTGCACGTACAAGGTCTTAATCATGATGAATGCCATTTCTGTATTTCTCTGCAGGAAGAGAAATTTACCATTTCCACATGGATGTGAATTGCAGAATTGTTCATAGAGACTGTGGAATCCTGTGCCTGCTAAGATGGCCATAATGATTTATTTGTAGTTTGTGTTTATTCAAATCATATAATCTATGCTTAAAAACCTAATACACTGCAAGTGCTCTTCGCTGAACTTGGTCCAATCTAGTTGTGATAGTCTTTAGGGTTTAAGTAAAAATAGCCCCTTTTTCCCCAAATAGGGTAAATACAAAAATCAAAGGGAACTTCCATCACAAGCCAGAAAGATGGGGTTCCTTTATGAAAATGAGAAGATGCTCCAACCCCAACAATCTCTTAGTCCTAGTTTTAAATATTCTGTTACTGCTGTGGAATTAGTTAAATCAATAACACCGAGAAAGTTAGGACATTATACTCATGGTATTTGTATGGCACTTTCATTATAATGTCAGCCTTCTTGATTGCTGACAAAAATTTCTATTCTGGTCACTGAAGTAAAAAATGTAAACATTACCTTTGTTAATTCTGCAAATGAGAATAATCCATTTGTCTTCATGGCTCTTTCCTCCCTCCTGGCAGGGTTAGATATCAGTTTACAGAGGTAATCCCCACTTTGCAGTAAGGCTGGTTTGAAAAGTCTTCAATTTGGCCATCTAAAATTCGTGAAGCATTTTGTTAGAAGTGATAGGCCCTCAGTCAAGTTTTCATAGATTTCTTTATCCCAACCAATAGATAACGAGAATATTGATAGAAAAAATGGAAGCTGTGGACCCCAAGAGGGTCTTGTCAGACAGAAGGATGTGGAGTAGGAGAAGGTTATAGCATGACTGCCATCTTTCTTAGGATGGAATTCACTGGAAAAGATGGAAATGTTACATATATAGGGCCTCAGAGACTAATATAGATGCTCAGTAGTTGATAGGTGTAGTGTTTTGATGTTACTCATTAACATTAATTTCAGGATCACTTTAATACATTTATCAGGATCTACAAAATAGATATTTTAATACAGCTCTACTGACCTATAACTCACATGCCATGTAATTCACCCATTCAAAGCACACAGTTCAGTGCTTTTTGATATATATTTTACCATAATTTAAAAATCTAACAAAATTTGTCATTTTAACCATTTTAAAGCATACAGTTCAGTGACATTAATTATATTCACAGTGCTGTTTAGCCAAACATTCCCAAAAATTTTCATCACCCCAAACCATTAAGCAGTCACTCCTCATTTCCCCTTCCCCCAGCTTCTGCAACTAACTTCTAATCTACTTTGGCTCTATTAATGTTCCTATCCTATGTACCTCATATAAGTGCAGTCATACAACATTTGTTCTTTTGTCCGGCTTCTTTTACTTAGCATCATGTTTTCAAGATTCACACAGGTTGTGGCAACTTTTCTAGAGCTGAATAAAACTCTGTTGTGTGTCTCCTACCTCTTGTTTATCCATTCCTCTGTTGATGGCCACATGGGTCGTTTCCACACTTTGGCTATTGTGAATACTACACAGTGAAATTCATTGTCCAAATAACTATTACAGTCCCTGCTTTCAATTCCTTTGGATATATACCTAGGAATAAAATTGCCAGGTCATATGGTAATACTATGTTGAGCTTTCGGGGGAACTACCCAGTGGTGCGGCTATACTGTTGTACAGTCCCACCAACAATGCACAAGGGTTCCAGTTTTTCCACATCCTTGCCCACACAGATTTTTATACTTTTTTTGATGACACCCATTCTGGTAGATGTGAAGTGGTATCTCATTGTGATTTGGATTTGTATCAAAGATGAATGATCTTGAGCCTCTCTGCACATGCTTATTGGCCAGCTGTAGTTCTATTTTCTGAATATTAACCTCTTACCAGATATGTGATTGGCCATCCATTCTGTAAGTTGTCTCTTCACTGTCTTGATAGTGATGCACAACTTTGACGCACAAGTTTTTTTTATTTTGATGAGGTCCAATTTACCTATTTTTTCTCTTTTGTTGCCTGTGATTTTGGTGTCCTATGTAAGAATTCATTGCAAAATTATTAACTAAGTCTTTAATATATCCTGGTAAATATCTCACAGTAGTAATGCAAGGCATCTAGGACATCGTTTGGCATGGAAGAGACCCTGAATAAATCTAAGAAAATATAAGCCAGTCTTTTTCATCACCACATATAGTGCATTGAAGACTACATAAATGTGGTGTGCCCAGCAGCAGCAGCAATCTAGAAGCTAGACAGATGGATGGTCAGATAGCATGACAAAAAAAACAATTACACACAATACTGTTGGGGATGGTGGTGATAACGGATCAGATCCTCAGTGTAGCTGTCCTGTCCATAGCATCTTTATTGAGCCAGTCAACACTTACTGGGCAAAGGCATTAACACATCAGCTGACGAATCGTCCCTCTCCTCCTTTGGCCAACAGGACCCCAGAGAGATGCCCAGGCAGCTCGAGAATTCATCCTGAAGATGTTCGTGGACCTGAACCCAGACAGTGACAAAATTATCTACTCCCACTTCACATGCGCCACAGACACCGAGAACATCCGCTTTGTCTTTGCTGCCGTCAAGGACACCATCCTCCAGTTGAACCTGAAGGAATACAATCTGGTCTAATTGTGCCTCCTCGACACCGCCCTTCCCTTCCCTGGTGGGCTATAGAAGCTGTACAAGAGGGACTGTATTTCTGTGGAAAACAATTTGCATAATACTAATTTATTGCCGTCCCGGACTCTGTGAACGTGTCCACAGAGTTTGTAGTAAATATTATGATTTTATTTAAACTATTCAGAGGAAAAACAGGATGCTGAAGTACAGTCCCAGCACATTTCCTCTCTCTCTCTCTTTTTTTTTTTTTAGCAAAACCTTGTGACTCAATGTATTTTAAATCCCCAGTCATACACTCACCAAGATAAAAGTTGTTTCTTTCTCTTCTTTTTCTTTTCTATTGAGCAAAACAAAGCTGATTGCCCTTTCCCTAACCCGTACCCCCATCCTGATTTTTCCTGGGTTACAACGGCCTTTGCCCTAGTCCCATTCTTGGCCAAGTTTTTCTCCCAAGTGATACAGTCAGGACAGCATCATTTGATTTAAGCCATCAGCATTGGCTTGATTTAAACGTTTGTAGTTTTGCTGAAGGATTCTAAGTGTTAATCCTGTGGTTTTCAGTGTATGGCTCTGGATACACATAGAGAGTTGTTTTATATAAATATATTGTCTTGCCTCACTTTGTGCTGGGATCGTGGATGCCCATCTTATGGTTAAGTGTCATTTCTTTTGGATTTCTACCTTCAGCCATAGCTTAGTCATCAGAGATACGCACAAGTCAGTAAGGCAAGAACAGAGACACACAGTTGTTTTTTTTTTAAATGCCATGTGCCATGGTTCTTCTAACCTTCCTTCTTCCCCCTGCCACCCTCTCTTTAAATTACAGATGCCAAAAACTATATATATATGCCAACAGACACTACATTACTCCAATGGCTGCTACCCAGACCCAGAACCTTTTCCTTAGGTTGTTCTTAGCTTCCCCCTTCTTGGTTCAGATTTTTCTTCCTTTTTTCCCTTAGTGTTTGGGCCATCATTTATTATGGCAGTGTGTGTTGCCAAAGCTGGCTTTTCATAAAAGAAAAGTAGTAAAAATTTAAAAGATAAAAGCCAGTCTTTAAAAATGGAAGAGAGTAAGACTGTGAATCCTAAAATAATTGGCTGAGAATGACCCTGAAACACCAGTCGGTAACTGTAAATTCGATTGGCACGGTCCATTTTTTTCCTTGCCATGAGATCACATTGTTTAGCGTCTGTTCCATGTTGAGTGTCCAAATCAGCAATGTAAAAAAAAAAAAGTGTCTTTGTGATAGAACATGAAATCTGCTTCTATCTCTTCATTTAAAGCCAGTTTTGCTCTCTTTATGTTCTTTAAGGTCAAGTGGGTCTGCCAAGAACATTGTTTGAGTATTCTGACACCTTCATTTGCAAAATCTGAAGTTATTGCTGATTTACCACCTTTGGATCTTTTTAAACTGGTGACTGGTTAAAGTGGAACCTAAGGAAGACTTTTGAACTTAACTCAAGAGTAACCTCTCAGTGTTCTATAGAACATGAATTTATGTAACTGAACCTACTAGGAGAGAGATTTGGAGTTCTCTATGTGCAATTTTTCAACAAATGCAAAAAAAAAAAAATACAGCACATGTATTGATGAGCTTCTGTCAAGCAGCTTGAGTTGAAATCTGACTTAAGAAAATAAATCAAGATTGTTTTAAGCCTGCGAGGGGATAGGAATTAGGCCATGACACTGGTCGTATTTTAAGTATTGTACTATTTGGCACAAGTCTAAACTTCCATATCAATCACTCTTTGGGAACAACAAAGGAAGAGAGAGAATGAATGGCTTCTTAGATGAGTACAAGAGTTCCTAAGGAGTAGAATGTTCTCCTTTACTTTCCCAGCCACAAACAACACAGGTTACTTTTTCACTTTGCTCAGAAAACACCTGTAATTTAAGTAAGAACCAGACTGCCTGTAGGTATAGTGCAATTCTGAATGTTCTAATCATTGTACATATGTCTCTGTTGAGATTGCAGCATCCATACTGGCTTTGTAATCATTAATTTTTTTGGCAGATTGAATGTGCTGTATTGATATGTATCTATGTAATTGTATGTCTTATAGCTAATTCACATTTTGAATAATGTTATTTTATTTACTTTTTTTAAGAGAGGAGAATGTAAATTTGTCAGTTTATTTCTGACTAGGGATATTTTTTTTTCCATTTAGAAAAGAAAAAAAAAATCTTACTATCGTACAGAGCGGTACTAGCATCGTGCTGTATAAAATCATTTGCACATTCCTGAGTAGAGGTATACTGATAAGACCCAAAGGTAATTTCATAGCAAAATACATAAAATCAGTTGGAGCTTTTATACAAACATGGAAACCAACTTTGTAGAACTTTTGCCATTTGACCTAGGATTGGAATATGAGCTTTTATACGATTCATATTCTTATTTGGCAAATGCACAGTTTAGTATTACCTCTCTGATGGCCTTTATTAGAAAGGCAGTTTTAGAAGCTATTGTGATCCACTAAGGAAATGTTTTAACAGCTAGAGACCACTGCTTGCCTAAAAGGGCAATCTTAAATTTGGTGCAGCAAAAAAACAAAACAAAACAAAACAAAAAAAAAAAAAACAAAAACAAAACAAAAAAAACAAAAAGCAAAAAAACAACAAAAAAAAAAAACAAAAAAGAAAAAAGGAAAAAAAAGAAAAAAGTCAACAATAACATTTGAAGGCCTACAGTGTGTATAGAGAAAACCTCATCACAAGATCATAAGTGTTACAGTTTTAGGGAATCAAGATATTCTATTTAATAGAGCTATAGTAGATGTAGTCTATTAAACATGATCTCAAAGCTCGAAGATGTTGAGCAAACAGGGAAAGATTGTTCTATTTGTCTTTATGGAATTGGGATGGAATTGCTATGCAGAATTGAGGTTTGTGGCTTCACTGTGTGCTGTAGGGTGCATGACACGATCCCTTTCTGTTGAGGAAGGAAGAACTTGATCACCCTATCTGCAGTGACGCATGGAAACCTAATTGTATCCATACTAGTCAATCGAAGCTAAAGGATTTTCTTTTCTGTTTCTTTGGGGTTTTATTGAAGGGGCTAGGGGTGGGAAGGGATTCTTTTCAGTTTTGTATAAAAACAAAGTTTACTCATGCTTTCTATTATATTGTGATTGCAAACATTAGAAGCGTGTGCCACTGGACTCCTGTCATTGATGCTCTAGGTAACAGAGGCCTGTGGCAAGTTTTTGGTGACTTGGGCATGTCTTATTCAAAAAGAAAAACACAAACACAAACACCTTTCTTCAACATACCAAGGCAAGCAGCCATTTCATGACTCACTTAACACATTGCAGTGTACCAGTTTACAGATAATTTTCCCTCTTTTGCGTGACATGGCAGTTCCAAACCCACAGAGAAGTCCTCATTTATAAATTGGAGGTTTGTACTATGCCTTACAGAGCTTAAATTCAGAAGTTTGTGCCTCATATCTGAAACAAAGGGAAATAATACACCTATTCAAAAGTCAATAAATCCCCTCAAAGTTTTTTTTTTCTTTCTTTAAAACATTTTCATGTAAAGAGCTCTGTTGAATGTCATGAATAGACTGGGGGAAAAAAAATCTTAGGAACCTGCATATGTTGTTTACTAGCATATGACATCTGCAAAAGGTATTCGAAGAACACCTGAAACTTGTTTTGTTTTTTGTTTTTTTTTCTTTGTTTTTTTTTGTGGATTAACTAGCAAGCCTATTTAAAAAAAAAAGAAAAAAAGTAATTCAGCTAAAAGACAATTTACTTTTTGTACTTTAGACTATCTTGACTGTCAAGGTGTATGAACTGTAATTTTAAAATTTATACTGCCACATGATTGTAAATTTTAGTTGTCTTAATTTAGGAATTGGTAAAAAGCTATTTATGCTGGATTTGGGTCAAATGACTTATTTGCAAAAAATAATAATAATGGGAAGAAAGGGCTGTATAATGAGATACTGCAAGACTCAGATAGTGGTTGGAAATAACCTTCAAAATTACCCTCAATTTCCCTTTGTTTTCAGTTTCTCAAAGAAAAAAAAACGAATGAAATGAAATATAGAAGAATGTTAACCCATATCAAAATAAAGTGTACCCAAGTATTGTAATGTATATTGCTGCTCTTCTTAAAATTAAATAAGGGTTTAAAACCACTCAATTGGTAATTGACAACATCTCAATTGATTCAAACAAGGTGTTGCTTGGTATACATTACTATTTGCTTCCAAAGGTCTCTCTTTGGTTAGAAACCCACACAAAAACTAAAACTTGTAATATTGTATGTTTATCTATCTCCACATATTTCCAGCATATGTAGCGTTAATAGGCCTGTCCTGGTAACTGTGTGTTTGGGATTTCATTTTTGGTTCCACCAAATTAGGAAAAGAAATGGCTCAGTTGTGTATGACTAGTTAGAGATTTTTGGAGCCAAACACCTGCTGTTTCGTAGATACCTAGTACAGAGTCTAAACTTGTCATTTGTTTTTCCTCACAGAGTAACCACCCATTCATTGCTGTCTTCCCAATTTCCAATGATCTTTCAATAACTTTCTTGCCTCTAGAATCATCCATTCAAAGTATGCATACATGCCTAGCACATGTAGGTGCTCAAATATTAATTTCCTTCTTACCTCCCTTATCATGTATCTTCCATTTCCCAATATGATTCCAACTCAATAGTAAATGACATTTACATGTAATGAAAACACCTATTGGGCTAAATTGGATCTTACCTGGATAAAGCAATTCTGACTTTCATATAAGCTTTGGTAGATATGAAAAAAAAAACAGGGAAGAAAATATTCTTTGCTAGAATATTTTCAAGTTTAGGAAGAGATGGCAAATTGTGTAACATTGTTTAGGTTACTTTGACTGAAACACATGTTTTTGGTAGATTTCTTTTCCTCAAAGAACTCTAAATACAACTTCTTGCTGGATTCTTCATGTGTCATCATGTTGGAAACCCTTACTAGACCTATGTATTTAGGGAGTTTTGTCAGAAAACATTTTTAACTTGCAGTATTTAAAAGAATCATATTTACTGTTCTTAAAATGTCATTCAAATGCATGTATTGTCTATTGTTTGGGGATGGGAACTAGTTTTGCAAAAAAACACCTAATGTTGTATAATAATGCCCCAATGATCTTGCTGGTTAAAAATACAGTATTTTTGGCCATAATTTTGTACTACAGTATTCTTCATTCTTGAGTTTTGCTTCTCTTGAGGTTGCTTCAGCCTCTTCTAGAATGTTTTTTATTCTAGGGAGTATCGGAATAAATTTTTCCTGTCCTAAAATACTTGATGCTGCACATGCATTGTCCAAGTAGACAGGCTTAGGAGTTTCTAAGCAAACATGAAAAAAAAATCTTTTCCATCCTGTGTATAGCTAAATTTTAGTCTTCAGTGGAAATATTTGTACTGATGGCATTTTTTTCAGTTTTTTTTAATAAACTTGTCCTAATTTAGGTGGTAAGCAACTGTAAATATAAATTTTAGTAGCTGCTCACTAAAGACTTAGAGCTGCCTGTCTTCAACGACTGTGGCAGTCTTCTAATTAGCAAAGATTAACTGGCGAAAGAGGCAAGGGCTTGGCTCGGAGCTTTCTCGTTTTCAGCAGCCATAGTGACTAGTCCTCTCCTCACAAGGAAGAGGAGCTGTCAATGTCCTCTGAGGCTGTGACTTAGAAACAAGCACCGAGGCTTTTGAGAGGAGCTAAAAACTAGCTTTTCTTTTTCTAGCAACTTTGTGAAGTTAGGGTGATGATAAGTATTTTTCTAGAAAAACTGGTGCTTATGTAGGTAAGGACTTAGAACCATAACTAAAGCAAAAACCTGTTCCTTCTACTTACAAAGAGATCTTTCTAACTGGCTGCCTGGCCCTTGCTTATTGACCTTTGTGCTTTTCAGCATACAGTTCTTTCCAGATCCTTTAGAAAGTATCATTTTTGCTTAAAAGACTTTGGGTAAGGCCCTCCTATTGTTTCATGAGTTAGAGACCGTTTCTGGTAGGTGGCATCCCCTCTTCGGATCTTACTAAGGGATGGTGTGCCTAGGGACTGTCAGCACAGGCCTGCAGTGTTGAGAAATGGGGAGTCAGCCAGCCCCCGGCACCCCTCACTCTATGGCCTCTGGGACCTATGTCCATCTGCATCATCATATTGAAGACCCATAGCCCCCAGGAAAAATGAACTTCCTCAACGTTATTTGAGCCAAATATTTTAACTTGACCTGACTCGTAGACCCAGCCTGATGAGTCAGATGTTTTTGGTCCTGGCCTTCTGGAAACAATAAAAAAGTCATTGATCCAAAACACTCTGTCTTACTCCTCATCTTCCCTGCCTCTACTCCTCCCCCCACCCCCCCAACCCCCACCCTCCTCACTGCTGTTTTACTCTTAGGTTGTGACTGCTGCATCTTGAGAAACCAAATCACAGCAGAAGGGTGGGAGGTGGGAAGTGATGCTACAGAGTAGCAGTAGTTCATTTGATAGAGAACAGGAGCAATTGCTGGTGTCTTGCTTTTCCTTTGTTGTCTGATTTTAAGTTTTTAGCACACTCATAAGTGACTCCATATTTAAGCCCTTCTTGAACTGTGGGTCACTGTTGGAGAGTAAAAGGCCATGGTGAAGGGTAGGCTTCTGGTTGTTAATTTATCTAGGCCTCACCGTGATTCCTTGGTTTCATTGCCATGGCTAATTAAGATCTGGATCCAGCTAGGATAAGGAACTCGGCCCCCATCTATTTTAAGGGAGCACCCTAAGTAAGACGAGGCCTTGGTTATAAAATGTAGGTCTCTTCAAAAATCTAAGAAGCCCAGGGAGTTCTGAAAAGATTGTTTTTTCTGAATCCTTATGCCTCAGGACTTGAAATCTGATCTGTGTTGATTTTCTCTCTTCCTGTTTTCTTCAAAAAGGCAGAGCTCAAAGTATTTTCCTGTCCCATAAGCTTATGGGTAAAATGAGGCAACTCCTCCTCTTTAATGAAGAGGGTAATTAAACCAAACCTTGGTAACAGAGCTGACGGTGGGCACTCCTCGATGCTGACCCTTCAACCCAGTCCTGGCCCTCCGGCCCTGGAGGAGGTGCTTTCACAGCTTAGTGAGCTGGGAGCCCGTCCCAATGAGGTAGGCTCTGTCAAGGGCCCCGGGGACTGTCACTGTTCCCAGGTTACCGAATATGTTTGTATGGTGCATAAAGTAGGTTTGGAAATAAGAGGACTAAGATGAGACATTCCGACAAATGAGGCTTGGCAAACCCTACAAGTCTACAAGTGGACATTCCACCCTGTCTACCCAGCTGCCAAGAAGCTCACATTGCTGACGACCATGTTTGTGTCTGCTCTGGGCTGTGCCTCACCCAGGACGCCATGCTGTTTGGGAATCCCACACTGCCTGCCATCTACTGTCCAGTCAAGGCGCCAGCTGGGGCACACCCGAGTGCAAGGCTCACATCAAGGATTGTAGCACCAATGATTATATCGCTGGGGTCAGAGAAAGGGTCTGCTGCTTTTTGTGGAACAGTAAAGGGCCCATCCCAGGAATATCCTGGTAAATGGTTAACAATGGGGGCCAGAGAGGCACAATTGTGGTACTGATCTGTAGTGCGTGCTCATTTCCATGGTGTCAATAAATACGCCCACCAAGCCCAATTTTAAGCTCCTGATTTGTGATGTCACTGAACCCCATTGAGAAGAGATGCTAACAATGGTCTCTCAAGCTGTTCCTGCACACCATCCTCAGTCCCCTTAGGACACTACCTTTCTGAAAACCTGGGAGAATGGCAGGAGGACAAGCCTAGCTGGCTTATTACACCCACAGCTTATAAATCCCCTCCCTAGAGGGAAGCTAATGACCTGCAGCTAATTACCAAAGAGCACTGTGCTCATGATGGCTTCAGAAATGGCAGCTTGCCAGGAATATGAAGTATTTTAAACTCAAAAGGAATTTGGACATGAGATTCACCTAACACTTTTTGACTATGAGAGTGTGTGTGTGTGTGAGAAATGTCTCCATGTCTTCAAGCAGCTCGGTCATTGCTGAACAAAGACAAAAAGTTTATACAAATGCTCATCGTAGTTGGGTAACTAGATTAATCCTCAATCTTTTAAAAACTAATCTCTCGGACATATGTGGATAGACACGCAGAACCTAAAAATGATTTGATCTTGAAGTTGTGTATGCATGCACGTACATGAGCATGCACAGTCAAACTTGGTTATTAGAAGCACTTTAACTCAGAAAATCATTCTTCACATTGACATGATCAAGAGAAAAAAAATCATAAAATCCACAGCTAATGCAGTCTTTAATTTTTTTTTAATTTTTATTTATTTACGATAGTCACAGAGAGACAGAGAGAGAGGCAGAGACACAGGCAGAGGGAGAAGAAGGCTCCATGCACCGGGAGCCCGACGTGGGATTCAATCCTGGGTCTCCAGGATCGCGCCCTGGGCCAAAGGCAGGCGCTAAACCACTGCGCCACCCAGGGATCCCTAATGCAGTCTTTAAAAAAAAAAAAAATCTCGCCAGTCTTTCTAGGTGCTATCTTAAAAGAGCTCTGCTCCATCTAGGCAAGAACACCTCATTATAGCAGATTGTAATTTTTTTTTTTTCCCAAAGGGCAGATGAACCCTAGGCTGAGGGCGGGGCTGGGTTCCAGGTCTCTGACCAATGAAGGGTTGCATTTTCAACTGGGACTGAGTGAAAGGACCTCCAAAAAATTTGTAGAAGCTACAGGAAATCTTACTGAAATTATAAAAGCCAGGGCTGCATGATTTAGGTATATAGTCGCTGTTTGATGTTATTTCTATTCCTGAGTCTTCTCTGTGAAAATTGCTCACCTCCCATGAAGGAAGATGAATTCCCAGAATCCTATGCCTGTGCCATACTAATGCCTGTATAGAACCACAGATTCAGATCCATGGGGTGTGGGGCTGCACTTGTGTCACTCTTCTCCCACTGACTGAGGGTGGCCACCATTCCAGGTCCCTTGCTCCACACAGGGGTTACTGTAGACACTTCTCTTTCAGGTCAGGAGCTGCCTGCATCCTTCCAGCTTTCTCTGGCCACAAACAAGAAACCAAAAATCAATACCTCAGGAGTGATGTTCAAGCAGTGAGGGACAAGGGCTGGTGAACCCACTGCAGCTTCCCGTCCTCACCGGTCAAACCATAGCCTTAGCCTACGCACTTTGCGGGTGGGTCCCCAGCAGGTTCTGCTTCCTGTTGACAGAACCTGCTCATTAACACACCATTATTGACTTTTCTCCTTCCCTGGTGTTACTTCCAAACTCTCACTATGCTTTCTGGGGTCATCTCACAAACAACTTGCACCAAAATCCTTTACAACAGTCTGCTTTGGGGAAAATCCCAGATAAGGCAATAAGACCATCCAGGGAAATGACCTTCACGTACACGGAGGTAGCCACAGGGACTTGTCCAAACCCATCAACAACCAAGACTCAATACTTTGCCTTCAATGAAACTGCAGCTGATGCCTGAGGTCCCAGGTTAGCACCTGGACTTCTAGCAGGAGATGAAGTTGCTACATAGGCCCCTCAATGAAAGACTAAATAATAATTTATTAAGATTAGTAAAAAGATTAGAAAAAATACTAAAATTTTATTAAGAAAAATTCTACCTATTCCTGGAAGGTACCCCTACAGCATCTTTAAAGATGATCAATTTCTGTCATTGAAGAAAAGGGATAGAGACAATTTCTATCTTAATTGTCATTCTGTTTAGAGGGCATCTTTACTCCTTTCCTCCACCTGCCCAGCTCTGGCTACTGGCTCCAGGATGAGCCCCCACACCAGCCCTGACTAACCAATTCCATATGTATGAGGCCAGCTGCTTCCTTAGAGACACAAATGCTTTTCTGTCTTGCTCCCCCCCACCAGTGGATGTTGCTGACATAATCATGGGCAGAGAGGAAAGACTCTTCCATCAGAGAATTGGCACATATGGTGACATTTAATTGAAAAGTACTACAAAAGTAAGGGAACATTATTGAGGCCATGTTCTGAGAGAGTATCTGCCTTCTTTTAAAAAATAAGTTTCTCTAATTTGACAGTTGGTCAAAGTATATACTTAGAAAAAAGGAAGCTATATTTCAAATGTTGATGAAACAGGACTTAAGAATGAGAGGCTCTCTGCCAGTGCAAAAACTTATGCCACAATTTTGTTAGTACTAATGTCTGAATATTTGTTCTAGTAGGTTGGAATGTACTTACTATATTTAGCTATCTCATTACTTTGTGAAGGAATGAGTTTTTGAGTAGGGGTTACATGCCTGTATATTTTGTGATGATCCATAGCTAAATAAAACTGTATTCAAACTCAAATGCTGTTATCTTTTTAGAAGACATTGTGAGGATTCCAAATTATTTCTTAAGACCAAATATCTTACTTAATCACTTATGCTGGGCATAATTTTATGAAAAGTGACAAAGTATTTTCAGAAAGAAAGAAATAAGAAAATTCAGTGATGGCTTAATACACTTAAGAAAAAAATATTCAAAGACCTTTATTGTAAGAATATGTGCCAATGTGTCTGGAATTTTGGCTAAAATTTAAGTAAACTCAGAAAGAAAGGGTTAAAGTAAACTGTGTTTAGGGAATTAGGCACCAAAAGACTAATTTGATGGTTCTAAATATGACTGATTCAGGAAAATCTCTAACAAGATTGACTTCTCACATTTAGCCACCAGAAATGTGTATAATTTCTTATTTTCTCCATTATTTATACATTTAAAAAATATGCCCCCATTTCAGTTATTCAGATGGCAGTTTGAGACCTCTTCCTAGCTTCTTACTCTTCAATTTTATCATTACACATTAACCTTTCCAAGATAAACTCAAGAACCTCCAGGATTGCCTGGTCTAGGGGTACCCACTGAATCAGTGAAGAATGGGAAGATTGATTCCCTTTTTGACATCCCCTTAGAGTTAAATTTATTACTTTAAGTGGTAGGTTTCTCAATCAGCACTTGTGAATCTGCTGGTGTTAAATACTAGTGTTATGGATAAATTCAATTGTGAGCACGATAGATGCTATGACACATAATCCTCCAAATATCAGCTACCATCCATGGAATAGACTAAGTAAAGTGATCAATTCCTATGGTTTTAATTCTGGACATTTTTTTTAAGATTTTATTTATTTATTCATGAGAGACACAGAGAGAGAGAGAGGCGCAGAGACATAGGCAGAGGAAAAAGCAGGCTCCCTGTGGGGAGCCCAATGTAGGACTTGATCCCCAGACCTGGGATCACACCCTGAGCCAAAGGCAGATGCTCAACCACTGAGCCATACAGGTGCCCCAATTCTGGACATTGTTGACCTGAAATCTGTTTGTTCTCTACCTTGATTCAGGGGAAGTCAGGCAGCTAAACAGTGTGGTGTGGACTGAGAGGTACAGTTTGACCAGCAGAAGAGGCCAATTCATTAATATAACCTCATATATTTGAGTTTGCTTTTGTGGTTTACAATGTATTTTAAGAATTTCTTGAGACTGTGCTCTGGTAAAGTAAAGCAGATAGATTTCTGCACCCCCTTCACATATCAAGAAATCTGGAGTAAGCACTGCTTCCTTTTTGATGAATTAACCACAAAAGGGCTGACTTCTCTATGGTCTTAAGACATTTCTTCATGGTCACAAGATGGCTGTTGCAGTTCCAACCATTGTTCCTACACACAAGAGAAGACTGAAGAAAAAGACGAGGTTACCTGTGTCAAGAAAGCAAGAGCTTTTCCACATACTCTGTAACACATTTCTGTTCCCATCTCATTGGCCAGATCTGTATCTAATGACAAACCCTATAAAGAGGCCAATTAAGGAGAAAATCAGAAATAGAAGTCGAGTCACTCAGGGTCTTGCATTATGGTATATGTATTAATTTTTTAAATGTGGACTAAATATGCATAAGTCTTCTGGCAGGGGAATAAGAGCCATATGAGATGGTAG
This sequence comes from Nyctereutes procyonoides, assembly GCF_905146905.1. Classification (NCBI taxonomy): domain Eukaryota; kingdom Metazoa; phylum Chordata; class Mammalia; order Carnivora; family Canidae; genus Nyctereutes; species Nyctereutes procyonoides. The sequence goes on from NW_026575146.1 coordinate 47,436,941, forward strand.
GATTAGACCAATTAAGGAAATAAAGAAATTCATAAAGGCTTTGCAGAAGTCTAATCCATGACCTGAAAAACAAAATGCCCAGTTCCCTCCTTGTTGCTACCATCTATTAACCTCACCTGACCTTACCCTGGGTGACTTCAGCATCTATATGGAAAACCCATTTGGCAGCCTAGACTTTGGATCTTACCATCTTCATCTTGAATGATCAATTCCTCTACTCCACTCTAGCCACTCACTTGCATGATCACTCTTTGCATTTGAACTTCTCCACCTCTAAAGCACTAATTCCAGAACACTAACTCAAACCTTCTGGGTGCAACCTCCCTTCCTATTACCTATTACTTTATTCAATGATTTCTACTCCTGAAATATAAAGATTTTCTTCAGACTGTTCATCACTTTATTCCTCCCAATTCACCAGCCTTCTGTGCTCTTCACTTTCCTTCTTATCTAGCTTCAATTTTGTATCCTTGAACTAGATAAATTTGCAAATATTCTATGTTTATCCCAAATCAACATGTCTGTTGATTACATACACGAAGCCAACTGATTTATCCATGAGAGCACTCAAAAAGCCAAAGGAAGCTGGAAAGAAGGACCAAACAGAACAGATTAGTTCACTATAAAGTTCTTGTTATAGCAGACTAAATAATTCAGACCAATTATCATATAGAAAATGTCATATAGAAAAGTTGGAAAATAAATATAAATAAATAAATAAATAAATAAATAAATAAATAAATAAATAAATAAAAATAAAAGTTGGATAACATTAAAAACAGTGTCCTAAAGGTATAGACAAGCTTACAAGATAGTGAATAATGACTGGATCAGGTTTCAAAGGAAGGTAAAATCCTAGGAAAATTAGTCCAATGTTTATGTCCACTCTTCCTCTGGCAACATTTATCAGTTCCAGAAAGGAAAGAGGAGAAGCTGAGAAACAATGTGACATTTTCGTTAGCCTTTTATAGTTAGAAGGACAGGTATTAGAATGCAGACCACACTGCTTAGTAGTAAACCACATCACCTTGGGATGGGAATAAAAAGAACTATAGCCTAAGAGTAGTGATGGGTCAGAAATGGATGAGCCTGAAGTTCAACTTCAAAATGAATGTATATTAAAATGAGGTAGGAGAAAGAGATATTGGATTATACAAGATCTATGAAAATGGACTAATGAACATTCAAGAAAAGTAAAAATAGGGGATCCCTGGGTGGTGCAGCGGTTTAGCACCTGCCTTTGGCCCAGGGCGCGATCCTGGAGACCCGGGATCGAATCCCATGTCGGGCTCCTGGTGCATGGAGCCTGCTTCTCCCTCTGCCTATGTCTCTGCCTCTCTCTCTCTCTCTCTCTCTCTCTCTCTCTCTCTCTGTGACTATCATAAATAAATAAAAATTTAAAAAAAAGAAAAGTAAAAATATATAACCCAAATTAAGAGCTCAGGATGTCATTTGGAGATTACAAATAGCTTAAGAGAAAAATAGTGAACCTGAAAATGGATCATGAGAATATCATGAGAATAAAGTAGGGTAAGAAAAAGAATAGACAATACATAGGGTAAGAGATATACAAATTTCAGTGAGAAAGTATAATATATATATTTGGAATCACATAGAAGCAGAGATAGAGAATGTAAAGAAGCAATTTTTAAGGATAAAATGTAGAGAACTTAACCAAATTGATGAAATACATCAAACTATAAATTCAGGGTGTTCAATGATCCCCAGGAAAGATAAGGAAAAAGAAGTATATGCCTAGACATATAGTAAATATGCTGAAAAACACATGAAAAACAGTGAAAACTAGTGTGAAAATAGAAACAATTACCTTAAAAAAATCAATGGTTAAATTAACAGCTGACTCTTCAACAGAAACAATGAAATCCAGAAGGCAGTGGAAGGGTATCTTTGAAGTGCTGGGGAAATAAAAATAACTGCCAAACTAGAATTCTATCTAGGATGAAAATATGTGCAAAGAATAAAGATGAGTCTGACTATGGTGGAGGGAATGGGACCAGATTTACCTTGTCAGTGTAAATAACTGGAAAACTGTAAAGTTTTCAGACAGTAGCTGATGGTGTAGAGTTGTGTTGTGATCCCTGACAGAAAGGAAACAAAGGAGATGAGCCCTACAATAATCTTAGCTTTCCATCTGGAAATACTTTATGAACTATAATGAAGAAAAGGGATTCCTGAGTACAAAGGTTAGAGTTCAGAAAGGTTGAGATAGCTAGAATTTGTGGTACATGCTGCAAGAGTGAAGGGAGTGGCACAAAGAGCTCCAGAAATCTGCATAAAGGTCCTTGGGACATGCGACTATTGCTCAGTAAAAAAAAAAAAAAAAAAAAACATGTGCATGTATGAGTGAAAGTGCTTGATGGTAGGCAGAGAATAACTGGAGATCTTAAAGCTTAAGAACTCCCAGAGTTGGGATCCCTGGGTGGCACAGCGGTTTGGCGCCTGCCTTTGGCCCAGGGCGCGATCCTGGAGACCCGGGATCGAATCCCACGTCGGGCTCCTGGTGCATGGAGCCTGCTTCTCCCTCTGCCTGTGTCTCTGCCTCTCTCTCTCTCTCTCTCTGTGACTATCAAAAAATAAATAAAATTAAATTAAATTAAAAAAAAAAAAGAACTCCCAGAGTTCACAAAGAGTAAGGAAATACTTGAGCTCCAACCATCCAGAGAGGAGCATCTTCATTCAACATACCTTAAAAATAGTGTTAAATTAAGTCTAAAATAAGGGCTATTCTAAAACCACCACAGCAAATGTTTAAAAACCAACCTTAAAAGTATTAAGTTAATCCATAAATAACTGACAGCTAGAGCCAAGTCCAACACTCCTGGAAGAAATACAATAAATGCAGCACTCAACATAAAATACATAATGTCCAATATCCAATTAAAAATTAGTATACCTGTGAGGTGCCTGCCTGGCTCAGTCAGTAGAGCATCTGACTCTTGACCGTGGGGTTGCAAGTTCGAGCCCCATTTTGGGCATGGAGCCTACTTTAAAATTGGAATTTAAAAAAAAAAAAGTATACAGGTGAACAAGCAAGAAATGCAATCCATAACCAGGAAGAAAAAAAAATCAGTCATATCTGGAAATGACATATATGATAGAATTAGCATCTAAGAACTTTAGCATAGCTATTATAAATATGCTCACAGATTTAAATAAAAACTTAATCGCATTCTTCTCAAGTGCACACAGAGGATTTTCCAGGATAGGTCATATGTTAGGTCACAAAATAGGTCTTAAATTTAAGAATATTGAAACCGTATCAAGCATCTTTTACTGACTCAGTAGCATAAAACTAGAAATCAGTCACAAGAAGAAAAAAAGGAAAAAAATCACAAATATATGAAGATTAAACAACATGCTACTGAACAACCAATGGATTAATTTTAAAAGTATTTTTAGGGGATCCCTGGGTGGCTTGGCGGTTTAGCACCTGCCTTTGGCCCAGGGTGTGATCCTGGAGATCCGGGATTAAGTCCCACATCAGGCTCCCTGCATGGAGCCTGCTTCTCCCTCTGCCTGTGTCTCTGCCTCTCTCTCTCTCTCTGTATCTCTCATGAATAAGTAAAATCTTTTTTTAAAAAAAAAAGTATTTTAAAAAATAGACCAGGACGAATAAAAACAGAAATGCAACATACTAAAACCTATGGGTTGCAGCAAAACATTTCTAAGAGGAAGTTCATAGCAAAAAACACCTATACCTCCAAAAATGGCAAAATCTCAAATCAACGACCTACCTTTATACCTAAAGTCACTCAAGAAAAAGGAACAGATAAAGCTCAAAGTTAGAAGAACAAAAAGATCAGAACAGAAATAAATGAAATAAAGACTAAAAAGACAATAGAAAAGATCGATAAAATTAAGAACTGGTTCTTTGACAGACAAAACTGACAAAACCTTTGGCTAGACTCACTTATTTTTCTCTTAAAAATAAGAGAAAGCATCAAAATGAGAAGTGAAAGAGGAGACACTACAACTGATAACCCAGAAACAAAGTAGTATAAGACTACTATGAAAAATTACATGTCAACAAATTGGACAGCCTATGAGGAATGGCTCAATTCCTAGAGACATGCAACATTCTCGTTTTCAATTATGAAGAAATAAAAAATCTGAATATACTGATTACTGATAAAGAGATGGAAAGTTTTTGATTACTGATTCAAATAAACAAAAGTCCAAGAACAGACAACTTCACTGGTGAGATCTACCAAATATTTTAAGAACTCCAGTCCTTTAAAACTCTTCCCAAAAGTACAAGAGGATGGAATGCTTCCAACTCATTTTACCAAGCCAGAATTACCCTGATACTGAAACCAGACACAGACATCACAGGAAGAGAAAATTACAGGACAATATCCCTGATGACCATAAATGCTAAAATCCTGAACAAAATATAAGCAAATTTAATTTAACAAAACATTAAAGGAGCATACTCCATAATCAAGTAGTGCATGGAGCATTCAACATTTGCAAATAAATGTGATAAACCACATTAACAAAATGAATAAAAAGTCATATAATCACTTCAATAGATGTTAAAACAGCTTTTGACCAAATTCAGCATCCATTTATGATAAAAACTCTCAACAAAGTGAGTACAGAGGGAATATGACTTAACATAATAAAGGTCATATTGGACAAGCCCACAGCTACCATCTTACTCAACAATGAGAAGCCTAAAGCTTTTGCTTTAAGAACACACACAAGATAAGAATTCCCATTCTCACTGCTTGTATTCAACATACTATTAGAAGTTGTAGCCAGAGCAGTTAGGCAAGAAATGATAGGCATCCAAATCAGAAAAGATGAAGTAAAACTCTATTTGCAGATGACATGACATTATATATATAAAATACACCAACAACTGTTAGAACTAATAAATAAATTTAGGGACGTTGCAGTATATGAAAGTTATGTAGAAATCTGTTGGATTTTTATGCACTAATAATGAATTGTCTGAAAAATTAAGAAAACAATCCCATTTACAGTTGCATTATAAAGAATATACTTATAAATCAATAAAACTTATGAATAAATTTAACCAAAAAGGTAAAATATCTGTACACTGAAAACTTTAAGACATTAATGAGAGAAACTGAGAACAAAAATAAAGATATTTTGTGGTCATAAGATTGAAGAAGTGAAGATTTGAAGAATTCATAGTTAGAAGATTCCTACTACCCGAAGCAATCTACAGATTCAATGCAATCTCTATCAAAATCCCAATGGCATTGTTTCACAAAAGCAGTTCAACAATCCTAATATTTGTATGAAAGCACAAAAGACCCTGAATAGTCAATGCAATCTTAAGAAGAACAAAGCTGGAGGTACCATGCTCCCCGATTTCAAATTCTTATACAAAGCCATAGTAATCAAAACTCTACGGTATTGGCATAAAAACAGATGCATAGGTCAACAAAACAGAACAGAAAGCCTAGAAACAAACTTAAGACATATATAGTCTATTAATTACCAAAGGAACCAAAAATATACAATGAGGAAAGGACAATTTCTTCAATAAATGGTGTTGGGAAAACAGGACAGCCACAAGCAAACAAAACTGAACCACTATCTGACACCATATACAAAAAGTAACTAAAAATGGATTAAGAAGACCTGAAACTATAAACCTCGTAGAAAAAAAAAAGTTTGTAAGCTCTGTGACATTGACTTTGGTAATCATTTTTTGAATATGACACCAAAAACAAAAACAAATGGGACTACGTCAAAATAAAAGGCTGTGCTGTGAAGGAAAGGACAAAATGAAAAGGCAACCTACTGAATGAAAGATGGCATTTGCAAAGAATGTTAGATAAGATGCTAATGTCAAGAATTCATACAACCCAATAGAAAAAATATTTTTATTTAAAAATGGACAAAGGATCAGGACACCTGTGTGCCACCTGGTTGGTTGGGTGACTGACTCTTAGTTTTGGCTCAGGTATGATCTCAGGGTTATAGGGTTAAATCTCACCTTGGGCTACTGGCTCAGCATGCAGTCTGCTTGAGACTTTCTCTCCCTCTCCCTCTGTCCCTCCCATTCATGTACTCTCTCTAAAATAAATAAATCAGGGGTGCCTGGGTGGCTTAGTTGGTTAAGTGTCTGCCTTTGGTTAAGGTCATGATCCCAGGATCCTGGGATTGAACCCTGCATTGGGCTCCCCACTCAGTGTCAAGCCTGCTTCTTACTTTTCCTCCCCCTCTGTGATCTCTCTGACTCTCACTCTCTCAAAAAAAAAAAAAAATCTTAAAAAAAATCAATGAATCTTAAAAAAAAAAAAAAATGGACAGAGGATCTAAATAGATATTTTCCCAAAGAAGACATACAGGTGGCCAACAGATACACAAAAAAGATGCCGAATATCATTTATCAGGGAAATGCAAATCAAAACCATAATGAATTATCACCTTACACATATTTGAACAGCCATTATCAAAAAGACAAGAAATTACAAGTGTTGTCAAGGAAGTAGAGAAAAGGTATTCCTTGTGCATATTTGCTGAGAATATAAATTGGTGCAGCTACTATGGGAAACAGTGTGAAGATTTCTCAAGAAATTAAAAATAAAACTACCATATGATCCATCAGTTCCACTTCTGGGTATATGGGGGAAAAAAAGGAAACACAATTGTGAAAAAAAATATGTATGCACCACAGCATTACTTTTAATAGCCAAGATTTGGAAACAACCTAAACTATCCATTGATGAATGGATCAAGAAATTGTGGTGCACACACATTTGCACATGCACACACTGGAATATTACTATAAAAAAAGAATAAAATAATCTTGCCTTTGCAACAACATGGACAGACCTGATGGCATTTACTAAGTGAAATAAGTCTAATAGAGAAAGATTAATACTGTATGATCTTGTTTCTATGTGGAATTGAAAAAAAAAGTGGGGAAGAGGGAAGGAGAGAGATGGGGAGAGGGGGAAGGGGGAAGAGAGATAGACACAGAGAGAGGAAGAACACTTAAAACAACCCCCACAAGCCCCTAGATTTCAAAAATGGACTGGTGATTGCTAAAGGTGGGGGCTAGGGGTGGACAATATGGGTACAGGGAGTCAAAAGGGACAAATTTCCTGTTATAAAATAAGTCATAGGAATGTAACATACACCTACAGCTAATAATGACAGTGATAGCTGATAATACTGTATTGTATATTTGAAAGTTGCTAAGAGTGTCTCTTAAAAGTTCTCATCACAAGAGGAAAAACTGTAGCTATCAAGGTTGACAGAGGTTAACTAGACTTGCGGTTGTCATTTCACAATACATACAAATATTGAATCATGTTGTACACCTGAAACTGATAATTTTGCATGCAAATTATACCTCTTTAAAAAACAAAGTAATAAGGAAGACATGAAAAAGAATTACATGAAACTATGACAAGAATACCTGAAATTAAAAATTATTTGATGATATTCAGAGCAATTGATATAAATGTATTCCCAAAAGAGGCAGGTGCTGAGGAAAGAAGAGATGGGAAAAGAGAAATAAGAAGTAATGGCAAAAACAAAACAAAACAAAACAAAAACCCCAAAAACCAAACAAAAAACCCTACCACTTTGGAATTTTATGAACGCTGTAAACCCACAGAGTTAAAAATTCAAAAAAGCTGACAATGATAAACACAAAGCCACACTAAGTCCCATCATAATCAAGTTACTGGAAACCAATGATGGGGGGGGGAAGCTTAAAAGTAGCCAAAGAAATAAGTCACACTATATATATATCCAGAGGAACCAAGATAAAAAATTAACAGAAGCGTCTTATCTAAAACTATTATGACAATGGAATGCTGTGCTTAAAGTGCTTGAAGGAGGAAAAAAAAGCCTAGATATCCACATCTAGCAGAAGGATAAATCCTTCAAGAACTGAAGCTACATACATTTTTGGAGAAAAAAAAATGCCAAGAGAATGTGTTACAAATAAACTTACTCTATAATAACATTAAAGCAATTTCTTCAGACGACCAATCTACCAGGTGAACACCCAGATCATTCTCTCACAGACTGAAGAAAACTCAAAGTGGTGAATATGTGAGTAAATCTGAAATTTTTTCCTTTTTTGTTTCTTTAAAAGATAATGAATAAATAAATAAATAAATAAATAAATAAATAAATAAATAAATAAATAAAAGATAATGAACTGTTGAAGGCAGAAATAATAATACATTATGGAGTTTATAACACATGTAGAAGTAAAAGGTAGGACAGCATGGCAAAAAGATAGGAGAGGGAAATGAAAGTAGTTTTAAGGTTCTTACAAGTGAAGCAGTTCATATTATCTGAAAGTAGACTGTAATAAGTTAAAGATGGATATTGTAAACCCCAGAATGACCACTACAGTACTAAACAAAGAAGTATAATTAATAAGCCAGGAAGAAAGACTAAATAAAAATCCTAAAAATAATCTATTAATCCAAAAGAAGGCAGAAAAGAGGGATAAGTAATAAAGGACAGAGTTTTTTTTAATTTAAGATTTATTTATTTATGTGAGACACAGAGAAGCAGAGACATGGGCAGAGGGAGAATCAGGATCCCCAGGGGAGCCTGATGCAGGACTTGATCCCAGGACTCCAAGACCATGACCGGAGCCAAAGACAGACCCTCAACCACTGAACCACCCAAGTGCCCCAAGAACAGATAGTTTTAATTAAAGACTAGCAAGGTGGTAGATTCAAACCTAACCCTATCAATAATCACACTAAATGTGAGTACTACTCAAAATAAAGACATAGATTATGAGACTGAAAAAAAAATGCCACACTACATAAATGCTGTTTACAAGAGACCATATAAATATAAATACACAAATACGGTATAAGGAAAAGGAAATTTCCATTTTTAGTTCAGCATGTTAGGAAGTTGCCACTTCATCCTAAAAACAAGTGAAAAGCTGAACAAACTGAAACATCATCTCATATTAGATCCATCAGGGAAGTGAGGTCACAGGGCAAACTGCTACTCCCCAAACTGGGGAGGCACAGAATCGTAACTTACTAGATCAGAAACCTGTGAACAGAAGCCTGTGTGGGGTCAGTACCAAGATAGAAAATCCTGAACTGTAATCAGTGAGTTACTCGATGTGCAATGTGAACAAATTTGAGTTAAAAATTCTGGGGAGGAGGACCCCCCACTTCTTTGAGTTTTACTTCCTGGAGCTCTGCCAAATTCTCACAGTGAGGATTAAAGCAAATGCCCCAGTGGCTTCAGGCAGGGGAGAGAGGAAGAGTAACTAGAAACATGCTAGAATATTTTGTACTAATAAGGCTTGCCCTCAAGAGAACCTATTTTATTGTCGCCTAAACCATGGCAGTTTGTGAGAGCCTAACTGACATGTGGGGGGAGGAAATACCCAACTCAAGTCCCCTCCAGCCACCCAGTTCTGCCTAAGACAGTGAAAAAAAAAATGAGAACCACTTGTCATGTTCACAGCTCAGGGGCAAAGACAGCAGCTCACCAAAAGACCCAGACCTAATCCCAGGATTATAGAAGGTTTTCTTCTCCCTCATCATATTACTAAAGGCCTATTTACCAGAGCTCCTTTCACTAAGTATATCATTTCTGGCTTTCAACAAAAATTTACCAGACATACATGCATGCACACACACACACACACACACACACAGTTTGAAGAGACAGTATGATGCTTGAAGCATCAGAACCAGACTCATAGATGGCAGGGACATTGGAATTTCCAGATGGAAATGTAAATCAATCATGATCAACATGCTAAGAGATCTAATGGATAAGTAGACAGTATCCAAGGTGGGCAATGTAACCAGAGATATGGAAATTCTAGCAATGATTAGTAGAACAGACAGAGTGGAGGAAGAAAGTGCTAACTTTGATAATACCCCAAAAGAAACTTACAAAACTAAACAGCAAAGAGAAAAAATACTGGGAAAAAGATTTAATAGAATATCCAAGAACTATGGTATAACATATACTTGATGGGAATATTAGAAGACTACAAAAAGGGGAAGAAATATATGACAAAATAATGACCAAGAATTTCCTCAAAGTAATGTTAGCCATCAATCCACAATCCAAGAAGCTCAGAGGATGATCAATGCTTAAAAAACTACATCTAGCAAGATATACTCAAACGGCAAAATATCAAATATAATGAAAACATTCTTCAAAGCATCCAGAGGAAAAAACACCTTACCTAAAGAGGAACAAAGTTAAGAACTGCATCCAATTTCTTCTCAGAAACCATGCAAACAACACGAGTATGCAATGAACTATTTAAAATGTTGAGGGGGAAAAAACCACCAACCTAGAATTCTGTATCCTGTCAAAGTATCCTCCAAAAGTCTAGGAAAAGTAAAGACTTTCTCAGACAAACATATCAGGAATTTGTTACCAGTAGAACTGATCTTTAAGAGAAGTTTTACAAAGTTCAGAAAGAAAGAAAATTGCATAGCTCAAAAACTCAGAGCTACATAGAGAAAGAGCATGAGGGGACTACATGAAGGCAAACAAAACCCTTTTTAAGTTATTTTTAATTGACCAAACAGTTGAAATAGGAAACCGAATTCAATTTTGTATGCATATATTTGCTTATGTATTCTTATGTATACATGAAATTAATGACATCATGATATAAGGTATAGAAGAATTAGGAATTTTTTAAGGGAGCAAAATAAATGGAAAAATATTTCATCTTCATGAATAGAAATATTCAATTTTGTCATGATGTGACTTCTTCCTAACTTGATCTATAGATTCAATGTAATCTTAATCAAAACCACAGTAAGTTACTGTAGGATTCCTACAAAGGGATTCTGAAGTTTATATGGAGAGGCAAAAAGACCCAGAAGAGCCAACACAATATTGAAGGAGAAGAACAAAGTTGGAGGTCCAACACTACCTAACTTCAAGTGATAAAGCTACAAGGCAGCGTGGGGGATCCCTGGGTGGCGCAGCGGTTTAGCGCCTGCCTTTGGCCCAGGGCGCGATCCTGGAGACCCGGGATTGAGTCCCACATCGGGCTCCCGGTGCATGGAGCCTGCTTCTCCCTCTGCCTGTGTCTCTGCCTCTCTCTCTCTCTGTGACTATCATAAATAAATAAAAATTTTTAAAAAAATAATTTAAAAAAAGAAATTTACAAGGCAGTGTGGTTTGGGTGAAAGAATAGACAAATAGATGAACGGAACAGAATACAGAGCCCAGAAATAGACTTACACAAATATAGTCAGTAGATCTTTGAACAAGGAGCAGAGGCAATGGAGAAAAGATGATCTTTTCAACAAATGTTGCTGGAACAACTAGACATACACATGCAAAAAAAAAAAAAGAATCTGAATGCAAACATTATACTCTTCACAGAAATTAACTTAAAATGGATCATAGACCCAAATGTAAAGGACAAACTATTAAGCTTCTAGATGATAACATAAAAAAAAAAAATCTAGATGACCTTGGTTAAGTACAACACAAAAGGCAAGATACATGAAAAATAATTGAAAAGCTGAACTTCATTAAACTTAACTTTTGCTCTGAACAAAAAAACAAAAAACAGGGCAGCCCCGGTGGCGCAAGGGTTTAGCGCCTCCTGCAGCCCGGGGCGTGATCCTGGAGACCCTGGATGGAGTCCCGCGTCGGGCTCTCTGCATGGAGCCTGCTTCTCCCTCTGCCTGTGTCTCTGCCTCTCTCTCTCTCTCTCTCTCTCTCTCTCTCTCTCTCTCTGTGTGTGTGTGTCTCTATGAATAAATAAATAAAATCTTAAAAACAAAAAAATTCTCTTGAATGAGAAGCCACAGGCTGGGACGAAATACTTGCAAAGACATATCCAGTAAAGAGCTGTTATCTAAAATAAACAAAAGTCTCAAAATTCAACAGTAAGACAAGTAACTTAGCTTAAAAAATGGGCCAAGATGTCAATAGACCCTCTGCCAAAGAAGATAAACAGATAGCAAGTAAATATAGGAAAAGATGCTCCACTGGGATGCCTGGGTGGTTTAGCGGTTGAGCATCTGCCTTCGGCTCAGGACGTGATCCCAGAGTTTCCGGATTGAGTCCCACATCCCACTCCTGCATGGAACCTACAGGTTCTCCCTCTCTGCCTCTCTGCCTCTGTCTGTGTCTCTCATGAATAAATAAATAAAATCTTAAAAAAAAGGAAAAGATGCTCCACATCACATTTCATTTAAAAATGTGAGTCTAATACGACATTATCAGTCCACACCTGAAGTCCACACCTGTTTGAATGGCCAAAATCCAGAATACAGACATTAAATGTTTATAAAGATATGCAACAACAGGAATTGTTACTCATTGCTAATAGGAATACAAAATGGTATAGCCAATTTGGAAGAGTTTGGCAGGTTCTTACAAAATGTAACATACTATTACATGAGATCTACAATTATACTCTTTGGGATTTACCCAAAGGAATTGAAAACTTATATCCACACAAAAACATGCACCTTGATGTTTACAAAAGCTTCTTCCTAATAGCCAAAATATGGAAGGAGCCAAAATACTCTTCAGTATGTTAATGTATAAACTGTGGTATGTCCAGACAATGAAATATTATTGAGCACTAATAAGAAGTGACTACATCAAGCAAAAAATATGGAATACATTCATATTACTACGTGAAAGAAGCCAATCTGAGAAGGCTACATACTGTATGATTTCCACTGGAATAATTCTGGAAAAGGTAATCCAATAGAGACAGGAAGAAGATCAGTAGCTGCCAAAGGTAAAGAGTAGGGGAAGATGAATAATCAGAGCACAGGATTTTTTGGGTAGTAAAACTATTCTTTTTTTTTTTTAAAGATCTTATTTATTTATTCATGAGAGAGAGAGAGAGAGGCAGAGACACAGGCAGAGGGAGAAGCAGGCTCCATGCAGGGAGCCCAATGTGGGACTCCATCCCGGGACTCCAGGATCATGCCCTGCCCCGAAGGCAGGAGTTAAACTGCTGAGCCACCCAGGGATCCCCAGGTAAAACTATTCTTACAATAGATATTATAATGGTAGGTATGGATCATTATACATTTGTTAAAGCCCACAGAATGTAAAAGAAGAGTGAACCCTAAAGGGGAACTGACAACTTTGAGGATAATAATGTACTAATGTAGGCTCATCAATTATAATAAATCCACTAATGTATTGGATGATGTTAATAATGAGGAAGGTTGTACATGTGTGGAGACAGGAGGTATATGGGAAAGTCTGTGTCTTCTCAGTTTTACTCTCAACCTGAAAACTGCCCCCCCCTAAAATAAAGCCTATTTAAATAAAACAATAAGGATGGGAAAACATTTGTCATGTGAGTAATAAAAATGTGCCTATATTTAGAGCTGAAAAAGTAGACTTCAGGAATATTACTAGATATAAATAAAAACACTTTGTAATACTAAAGAAGTTCATTTATATTAATAGCTGAAAAAGTAGACTTCTGGAATATTACTAGATATAAATAAAAACATTTTGTAACGCTAAAGAAGTTCATTTATCCAAAAGACATTATCCTAAATACATATGCACCTATAAACAAAGCTTCAAACACACAAAGCAAAAACTGACATAATTGAAAAAAATAGAACTGTTCTTGCTGAACAAGACTCTCTCCATAACTGGTAGAACTAATAAACAGAATATAAGTCAAGGACATAGAAGACTGTGTAACACCACCAGCAACCTAACCCAGTTCACATTTATTTTTTTTAATTTTATTTATTTATTCATGAGAGAGAGAGAGAGAGAGAGAGAGAGAGAGAGAGAGAGAGAGAGAGGCAGAGACACAGGAGGAGGGAGAATCAGGCTCCATGCCGGGATCCTGATGTGGGACTCGATCCCGGGACCCCAGGATCGCACCCTGGGCCAAAGGCAGGTGCTAAACCATTGAGCCACCCAGGGATCCCCCCCTAGTTCACATTTAATCTCTCATTTTCTTCAAGTCACCACCCTATTTTTTGTTTTGTTTTGTTTTGTTTTTTGTTTTTGTTTTTTTACCACCCTATCTTTTTATTTTCACAACTATCACTCAAAATAGGTGTTACTATCTGATAAAATAAAATTGTATTCCCTGGCTTTTGTTCACTCTGCAACTTCCTCTGGTGTGGCTTCTATATTCTGTCAGTGCTTTGAAATAATTCTCATTGAGCTCAGGAATAATCACTCTTTCCCTAAACACAGAAGATATTCCTCAGACCTTATTTCCCATTTCAGAAGTATTAACACCAAGGACTGCATTTTACTTCTTTTTTTTTTAAATTTTTATTTATTTACGATAGTCACAGAGAGAGAGAGAGAGAGGCAGAGACACAAGCAGAGGGAGAAGCAGGCTCCATGCCGGGAGCCCGACGTGGGATTCGATCCCGGGTCTCCAGGATCGCGCCCTGGGCCAAAGGCAGGCGCCAAACCGCTGCGCCACCCAGGGATCCCTGCATTTTACTTCTTAAAAGAAAAAAGAATTTATTGCAATGCTTCTGTTATAACACACTTCTTCCACTGTTTCCTTAGCCTTTGATTTTCTTCTCAGGTTCACGAAACCATCAAATGCTGAAGAATTTTGGGGCATCCCTTCTTTCCAATCTCTTAGGAGAGAAATTTTAATTGCCACCTATGTACCAATGATTCCTAAATTAATATCTCTCATCCAGACTCCAGACTCATATTTAACTGCCAGCATGACACATTAGTAGATGAAAGACAGCTCAAAGTCAGCAAGTAAAGAATCTACTCTTGTTCTCCTGCCTGGTTTTCCTTCTTCCTCTCCCACACTAACCAAATCTAATCCATCATCATATCATCATGATTTTACCTACCAAATATTTAAGGCACATCTGTCTATCATCACTACTTTGGCTCAAGATAGCATGATTAATCATCTGAACTATGGCAATAACCTCTTAACGTGTCTGTGTTGAACTGACATCCATTCATTGGCCCTCTGACATCTGTTTTCTTCAAAGCAGCCAGAGACATTTTCAATACACACATAACAAATCCCCTTTCCATACCCCCTACCCTCCAGCCCAACTTAAAACTCTTAGATGGTTTCTTGGGATAAATATAAAGACCTTAATTAAAGCCTACATGGCCAGACTCATGTGGAAGCAAGCCCACCTGGTATCTCTGTTCTTGCTGTACCAGCCTTTTCTATATGCCTGATCATCACCATGTTCTCCTGCTAGGACCTTTGCACATACCAGTCCCTTCTCCCTGAGGTATCTCTTGCTTGTATCAGCAAAGTAAGTGCTCACTTTGAGCTCAAATCTCAGATTTCCCATCCTCAGGGAAGCCTTGTCGTGGGCTCTCAGTGCCATATACCTCTCCATCATAGCAATAGTTAACATTTGGCTTCGTGGCTGTGTGGTTAATATTCTTCTCTCTCACTAGACTGCAAGGAACATGAACACTGGGCTTTTTTGCTCTCCAATGCATTCCCAGTATCTAACACACTCCTGGGTATATGGTAGGCGCTCAGCAAACGCTGGCTGACTAACTGCACACATTTAGATAAATGTGAGGCCTTCATAAACAGATGTTCAGTTTCTCTTTTCTGATCCCCTTCTCTCTCAGCAGTGCTACCTTCCTTTCTGAGATGGAACAGGACTTGTACAATACATTATGCCCAGTTTATCAAGTCTCACAAATCAAACAGTATATTCCATTGGAAGGAATTCCTTCCAAAAAAAATGCAAGTCAAACAAAATGTCCAGATTATGTTAAAATGGTGTTTTGGGAACTCACACTACTGTTAGTAGTGCCTTAGGAAGGTGTCTCAGAGCCTCCATGACAACAGATGGAAACACAACTATAAACTACTAAACTTTGAGGACAGAAATTCCAAGGGCAGTGGGGGTCTGTGGGAGGTTTTGTTATGGCCCAGATGGTGCCCCAAAGATGTCTACATCCTTATCGCTAGTACTGATGACTATGTTATATAATGTGCAATGGGAATTAAGGTTATAGACAAAATTAGGGCTGCTAATGAGATTCTCTTGGATTATCTACATAGGCCCAATCTGATCACAAGGATCCTTTAAAGCAAAAGTAGGAGACAAAAAAAAAAAAGTCAGATGTTGCAGTGATTTAAGAAGAACTCTACTGACCCCTACAGGCTTTGAAAGTGGGAGGGGACCATAAGCCAAAAATATAGGCAACTCTAGAAACTGGAAAAGGCAAAAACACAGATTGGCCTTAGAGCCTCCAAAACAGAATGCAACTCTGCTTACATTGTAGCCCAGTGGGACATGTGACAGACTTCTGACCTCCAGAACTACAAGATAATAAATTTTCATAGTTGTAAACCACTAAATTTGTGCTAATTTGTAACAGCAGCAATTGGTAACAAATACAGGATTAAAAAGCCTTTTCCAATTAGCATGGTTGGCTACAGCATCAAAATAACAACTGGTGAGACGCTTCTCAGGAGAGATGGCACTAATTCAGTCAGAAAATTGTGTCACATGGTGAATACCTCTTAGAGCCTTCTAAATGAGTTTATAGCAAGATTTAACTGTTTAAGAAAACAGGATTTAACTGTTTAAGAAAACATCCAGGTTCAGAGGCATCAACACACACTTCTCAGCTCTCCTTGCCCAATCTTGGTATTCTTTCAGCTAGATGTTCTTTCAGGCTGAAGGCTCACAAGCAAAAGGAACTTGAGATACTTCCCAAGCAGTTTACTGAGAATCCTCCTCCCTTCTCCTAGTCCAGCTAGACCAGTGTGCAACTGGGTGGTTGGCCCGACAGTGGATCACTCTGTCATTGAGGTCACGTGGCATAGTGTCAGTCAGGACTTTTGAGAGCAAGAATTGTGGCTTAGTCTGAATCTTCTGCAGATGGAGGTGTAGTTGGTAAATAGGTCAAAACTTTCCAAAAGTAAAAGCTGGAAGCGATGAATTCTCTAAGAGATAGGTTTTTTGAAAATAAAATGATATGAAAACAAACTATGTGAAGCACATTCTTTAAGCATTAGTGTATTTGAGAGATGATGTAATACCAACCAGACTAAGTGCACACAGACTTCTTCCTATTGGCTTACTGTCCCAATGATGGAGCTTTTGCTCTTGGCTAAACTTTTAAGCTGTTATTACAACTCCTTATTTCCTCATATTAGTTAATAAAATAAAACTCAAGTGAGTAACAGAATTAATATCTTTCTCTCTTGGGCATATTGCTTCTATTCTGTTTTGCCTTTTGAAAGTAGTTGTCTTGAACACAAAGTGTTCTGCTTAGACCATTCTCCCAGCTGACATAGCCAACAATTCAGCTTTTTGAGAGAAATCTTAGCCTCATCAAGCAACTTTCTTTGTATTTCTGTTAGCCTCCTACTGAGTAGGAAGTCAGACTTTTATTATTGTAAATTTTGTGCTGAACATGTGTTCAACATATGCAACTTAAATATCAACTTCCCAAACTGAGCATAATCCTGGGGGCATATGGGGGCTGGGACAAAAGAGGAGTCAGGAATATAGAAATATATAGGATGATGGCAAGGGGCCACTCTTCATTCTAACTTCTCTCTTTTCTAATGGAATTCAGCCACCATGGACAAAGGACCCCATAGCCCAGAGGATTTTTACAGCTGTGAGCACAAAGACTAATGGATAACTTGGCAACTGGTTGTAGATTTAAGTTTCCTGTCCCAAACAAATCTTTTCCCATATTTGTTTCACATAGATTATATCTTCAAAGTTCTAAGCCTCTCTGCTGTGAATGCAAAATTTAAGGCGATTAAATGAACCTGTGGTTAAAAGTACTTTTTATAACCAATTCTATTGCATTTAGAGAACTTTAGGGAGTACAGTGATCCCCTCAGTCCACACATAGGAAAATAGACCCTTTGAGCTAAATCAAGCATTCTTGTGAATGTCAGGAATGGATCTTGTGGCATGCATCCCTTCTCTCTGCCATCTAAGCTGCGCCAAATCCTGTGATAGACGTCATGATGTACAGGTGAAAGTCACATCTCTGTCAAACTCAGCTATACAGAATGTACTCTTAAATTTGAAATATAAAGTTATCTCTGAAGCTGAAAGAGAAATCATGAAGGAAATGAAGCTTGAATTCTTAGAGTTCTCACTCCTTTTGACTTTATATACAAAAACCTGAGGAGGGCTTTATTATGATTACACTGTCCTTAAGGGCTCTAGAATATCAATTATAATGGATATATTGGAACAAAAACAATCAGCCTCATAATCTGAGTAATCCATAATGAGAAGAATCAAGAGTATTCAAGAAGAATGTAGGTGATCTTTATAATATTGTTTAAGAAAACAGAAGAGTTAAGAATATATGGACAAAGACTTCTATCAATAACTAACCCAACTAGAATTTGAAAAGCATGCTTGAAATTTGATCAAAATTGATTTTATTGGGCTTTGGCTCCTGGGAAGGTAGAATAAACATTTTCACTATTCTTCTCATCAAGTTCAACTAAAAAACCTTTACATTATAAAATAAACCCAGGAATCTGAAAGGTAGAGAGAAAAAAATCAGACTGACTACACTTTGGAACTTGAGGAATGACACAATAGTGAGTTCCCTGTCTTTCCTTTTGCTTAATTTATCCCGAATTTGGAGGTGAAGAAACTGGTTACCCAGAAACACCAATAGGTAAAGACAAAAAAAAAAAAAAAAGCACCCCCCGACCCCCCAGTCTATTCTTTCTAGCCAGGAAAGGGACATTGTATCAAGACAATAACTGCTCTATTTAGAAAATAACTGCTCTATTGCAACCAAATATCCCACAGAAATTGTGGGCTTGCTCCTCTCTGATCTTGCCAATGTCAAGTGAGGAACAGATGGACTCCCACCTTCATGGAACTGTGATGAGGCATCTCAATGTCCTTGTAAAGGTGATGTCAAAGAGGCCAAATAGGGCACCAGGACTCTAATCCCCACTGACTGATAATAAGCTCTCTCCAACCCCGACAGTAGCAGTAGAGACCACATGGAGAGCCAGGACTTCCACCTCCATTCAGCAGTAGGAAAATAACTCTCCCTGTCCCTGCTGAGGTGGTGTCAGAGGCAGCATACTGGAGAGTTCAGACTTTCATTTTTGCTTAATAGTAATGAGGCTACAACCATCCCGCTGTCAGTAACAACCACATGGGAGCCAAAGTTTCTTCCTTTGCACAACAGTAAGGAGGAGCCTCCATCGTTTGGCGTCAATGTAGGAACCTGAACTTCTACCTACACCTTACCATACGGGAGTGGTGGCTGGTTCTTATTTAAACCTATTTTAGCTGGACCTAAGTATCATAATGTACTATAAAACATCCAGATTTTGCTTGAAAATCACTCATAATGCTAACTAGGAAGATCTCAAATGAATGAAAGAGGATAATCAACAGATACCGCGTTGATATGAAAAGATATTAGAATTATCTGACAAAATGTTAAAGCAACATAATAAAAATGCTTTTATGAGCAATTATAAACTTGCTTGAAAAAAATGAAAAAATAAAAGTTCAAAAAAATAAAAAGCCACAGTAAAGAAATATAAAATATAGAGAAGTAAAAATTTACAACTGAAAACTATAATTGAATAAAAAACTCAGGGTGCCTGTCGGGCTCAGTTGGAAAAGCATGTGACTCGATCACAGTGTTGTGAGCTTGAGCCCTACACTGGGTATAGAGATTACTAAAATAGCTTTAAAAAAAAAAAAACACTAGTTAATAAAAGCAAAAGCTCAGTGGATGAGCTCAACAGCAAAATCAAGGGGATAGTCAGGGTGGGTTTGGAATCAATCAACTGAAGGATAGAACAATAACAAAACTAACAAAAAGTAAATAAACTAAAAAAAAAAAAAGAGCCTGAAGTATCTATGGTAATAAAACAAAAGATCTAACATTCATGTCACTGAAATTCTAGAAGAGAGAAAAAGAGGATAGGACTGAAAAAGTCTCCAAGAAATACAGACTGGAATTTCCCAATTTGGTGCCTGGGAGGCTCAGTTGGTTAAGTGTCTGATTCTTGATCTCAGGTCTTGAACTCAGGGTCAAGTGGAGCCCACTTAAAAAAGAAGAAAATTTTCCTTCATGTAACAAGGTCTTAGGCAAATTGTCACTAGCAGATCTACCTTAAAAGAATGTACAGAGGAAGTTCTCTAAACAGAAAGGAGGTTAAACACAAAGTTTAAAAGTAGATTTGTAATATCAAGAAGGAGGAAAGAGTCACAAGTATGAATAAATGCAATAGTTTTTCCTTTACACTTCAATTTTAGAAATGTATTTTATTTATTTATTCATTCATTCATTTATGTTGAGAGAGAGAGTGGGGGTGGGGGTGGGGGGGGTGGAGAGGGGAGGGAGAGATAGACTCTTAAACCTGATGAGCCTGACAAGGGGCTTAATCTCACAACCTGAAATCACAACCTGAGCTGAAATCAAGAGAAACTTAACTGACTGAGCCACCCAGGCTCCCCTACGCTTCAATTTTTTTTTTAAATATTGTATTTGTTCATGAGAGACACAGAGAGAGAAAGAGAGGCAGAGACACAGGCAGTGGGGGAGAAGCATACTCCATGCAGGGAGCCTGACGTAGGAGTCGATCCTGGAACTCAGGGATTACAGCCTGGGCCGAAGGCAGGCGCCAAACCGCTGAGCCACTCAGGTGTCCCTAATTTTTTGAAGTATGTTTTGTAGTAGAAAAAAAATACCCTTTCTTATGTAATTTCTAATCCTTTCCTCTAATTGTAGAGGAAATAGTTAAAGGTGATTATATTTCAAATCAGAGAGAGGAAAGGATATAAAGTAAGGTTTCTATACTGCATCAGTATGATGATGCCAGTGGACTGGGATATATATATGTACCAGTTAGACCAATCACTAAAAAAGCTATTCAGAGAGATAGATCCAAAACCACTACAGATAAATCAAAATGGAATTCAAAAACATGTTAAAAAAAACCAAAAAACAAAAAACAAAAAAACATGCTCCAGTGACCCACAAGGATGTAGATGAAAAAACCCCAAAGAAATAAAAGAAAGAACAAAAAAATAAGATGGCATGCTAAAACCCAAACATACTAATTACATTTAAATACAAGTGGTCTAAATACACCAATTAAAATATAGAGCTTAGCAAATGGATTAAAGCCATGACCCAGGTGAGATAGGGAAACTCCATATAAATCTACTTTTTGCTCCTTTTCCTCCTTCTATTCTCGGTAGGACTGTACCCCCATTTTACATATGCCTCAGAATGCAAATAGTCTATGCTTTCCTTGTGAGGGACAAGGAATTGATGATTTCTTTAGAATTGATAATGTCTAAGGAAGAACTAGGTAAGAATGACCAGATAAAGCCATTTCAGTCCTATTCTAGACCACTGGAGCTAGACATCTTGATGCAAGACCCCTTGGTTCTAAGGAATAATTTAGGCTCATGTCTTTGTTCTAACTGGTTCCTGGATGCCTGAGAAGACATGTAAACCAAACCACGATCTTCAGTAAAAACTCTAGACCTCGAGCAAAGATGAGACTCTCTTTTCCTTCTTGAGTCTCCCAGACATTCTGTCAGAACCTGCATGATCTCTATATTGTCAATACACTCTTCTTTCACCTCTTGCTGGTTTGCATTTGCACAGCCAGAGACCCCCTGGGTCCTTGGACCTGGCCTGCTGGCATCACAGCTATATACTCATTTGAAACGTAATACAGCCAACTTGAAAGTAAAGTGGTGGAAAATAATATATCATGATGACTTTAGTCAAAGGACAGCAGACAGGACTATGCTAATAGGAGATAAAGTAAACTTCAGAGCAAAGAAAATTACCAAAGATATCACATAACAATAGAAGGATTCACATAATCCACCAAGGAGACCTAGCAGCCCTAAATTTGTATGCACCAAACAGAGCTGCAAAATATGCAAAGCAAAAACTGGAGAGAAAGGAGAAATGGCAAGTCCACTATAGCTGGGGATGTCACCTCTCTCAACAATTAAAAGAAAAACTAGGCAGAAAACTAGCATGAATATAGAAGAACTCAACACCATCAAACAACAGGATCTTAACATCGATTAAACACTCCATCCAACAGCAGAATACGCATTATTTTCATGTGCCTCCCATATATATATGTTTACACACACATCCATGGGCCATAAAATAAATCTGAACAAATTTAAAAGAATGAAATCATACAGAGTACATTCTCTGACCATAAATCAAATTAGACCATTAATAACAGAAAGGAAACAGAAAAATCACCCCATACTTGGAAATGAATCAGCATAATTCTAAATAACCCATAGGTCAAAAAGAAAATCTCAAAGTCTCAAAACACATAAAACTGAGTGAAAATTAAACTCCAACCTATCACACTGGATTCAGAGAACAAAATTCTTAACACTAAATGTATATATTAGAAAACAAAAAAATGTTTCAAGTCACTAATTTAAGCTTCATCTCAAGAACAAAGGGGGAAAAGGGGACAAAATAAACAAGGCAAGCAAGCAGAAGAAAGGAAATAAGA
Organism: Nyctereutes procyonoides; assembly: GCF_905146905.1. Taxonomy (NCBI): domain Eukaryota; kingdom Metazoa; phylum Chordata; class Mammalia; order Carnivora; family Canidae; genus Nyctereutes; species Nyctereutes procyonoides. Next base: position 47,459,427 of record NW_026575146.1, read on the forward strand.
GCAGAAGTAAATTAAACTAAAAAAAAAAAAAACTAATGGAGAAAAAATCACTAAAACAAAAACAAAGAGCTGGTTCTTTGAAAAGACCAGTAACATTGAGGTTCTAGCAAGACCAAAAGAGAAAAAAAGAGAGAAATTACAGATTACCAATATCAGGAAGGAAACAGGGCTATCACTACAGATATCAAAATATAATAAGGAGAGCAGCCAGGGTGGCTCAGCGGTTTAGCGCCACCTTCAGCCCAGGGCCTGATCCTGGAGACCAGGGATCAAGTCCAACATCGGGCTCTCTGCATGGAGCCTGTTTCTCCTTCTGCCCTTGTCTCTGCCTCTCTCTCTCTCTCCCTCTCTCCATCTCTCATGAATAAATAAATAAAATCTTTATTAAAAAATTAAATAAATAAAAATGAATATAATAAGGGAATACCATAAACAATGCTACACACACAAAATTGACATTTTAGATAAAAGGGATCAATTCTTCAGAACACATAACTGCCACAACTAACTCAAGATTAAATAGATAATTTTAATGGCTCTTCAAGGAAATTGAAATTTTATCTTAACTCTGAAAATAAATTCCCAGGCCTAGATTGTGTTTACTGGACAATTCTATATGTTCAAAGAAGAATTATCCTGATTATATACTCTCTTTGAGAAATTAGAAAAGGAGGGAACACTTCCCAATTCATTTTATGAAGGAATGTTACCTTGAGACTAAAATCAAAGACAGCACAAAACAGAAACTACAGACTGAATCCCTCGTGTATATAGGTTTCAACCTGATTGGGCCACCATAACAAAATACCATTGACTGGGTGGTTTAAACAACAGATGTATTTCTCATAGTTCTGAGGACTGAAAAGTCCAAAATTAAAGTGTCAACCAATTTGGTTTCTGGGAAGCTCTCTTCCTGGCTTACAGATACCCTTTTCCTTTCTTTTCTTCTTTCTTTCTTTTCTTCTTTCTTTCTTTTCTTCTTTCTTTCTTTTCTTCTTTCTTTCTTTCTTTCTTTCTTTCTTTCTTTCTTCTTTCTTTCTTTCTTTCTTCTTTCTTTCTTTCTTCTTCCTTCTTCTTCTTCTTCTTCTTCTTCTTCTTCTTCTTCTTTCTTCTTCTTCTTCTTCTTCTTCTTCTTCTTCTTCTTCTTCTTCTTCTTCTTCTTCTTCTTCTTCTTCTTTCTACATCCTTACATGACCTTTTCTCTGGGTGTGCATGTGGACAGAGAGGAAGAGCTCTTCTCCTTCTTTTAAGGTCACTAATGCCATCACAAATCTTTACCCTCATGAGCTAATCGAACTCTGTTTACTCCCCCAAAGCTCCATCTCCAAATATTACATCAATGGGGTTTAGGGCTTCAACAGAGGATTTTGAGGAGTGGTAACACAAACATTCAATTCATAAAGACATAAATATAAAATTCCTTGACGAAATAGAATTCAGCAATATATAAAATAACATAGAATTCAACAATATATAAAAAAACAATCATGCACCATGATCCAGTGGTGTTTACTCCAGGGATACAAAACTAGATTAATATTTGGAAATCAATCAAATATATCATATTTGCAGGTTAATGAAGAAAAATGGCATAGTTCTATCCATCAATGCAGAAAAAGCATTTGACAGAATGCAGTACTCATTCATGATAAAAGCTCTCAAAAATAGAAATAGAGGACTGCTTCAACTTCATGAAAAAGCATCTTCAAGGGGTACTTGAGTGACTCAGTTGGTTGGGTGTCAGACTTGATTTTGCTGGAGCTGGATCTTGGAGTTTTAAGATCAAGCCACATGACAGGCTCCATGTTCTGCACAGAGTCTGCTTGAGATTCTCTCTCTCCCTCTATACTTTACCATACTTACACACACACTCTCTCTCTAAATAAATATCTAAAAAAAATCCTACAAATAACATTATATTTTTTTCCTAAAATTGGAAAAAAGGCAAGGATGTTCATTTTTATTTCTCTTCTTCACCATTATATTGGGAAATCTAGCTGATGCAATACAAAAGAAAATAAAGGTCTACACATCAAAAAGAAAACTATTCCTATTAACAAATGATATTTTCCATTTTTTGAGAATCTCTGGGGTGCCTGGTTGGCTCAGTTGGCTAAGCATCCACCTTTGGCTCAAGTCATGATCTCAGTATCCTGGAATGGAGCCCCTCACTGGGCTCCCTGCTCAGTGAATGTGCTTCTCCCTCTCCCTCTGCCCCTCCTCCCATGCCCCTGCACACTCTCACACTCTCTTTCAAAAACAAATAAAATCTTTTAAAAAAATTAAAATCTTGATGAATCTACAAAAGTCTCCTAGATCTAATAAGGGAGTTCATCAAAGTTACAGGATACAAGACAAACATACAAAAATCAATTTTATTTCTATATACTAGTAATGGATCCCCCAAATTAAAACTGTATTATGATTTACAATTGCTAGAATACTTAGGTGTAAATCTAACAAAATATTATTAAGACTTATATGATGAATACTAGAAAATGCTGAAAAAGAAATTAAATAAAATCTAAATGGAGAGGCATACTGTGTTCTTGGGTTTGAAGACTCAACGTAGTGAAAATGTCAATTCTGCCCAAGTAGATACAAAGATTCAATATGATTCCTATCAACATTCCAAGATTTTTATATAAATAAACAAGATTATTCTATGTGGGATGATAGAATAGCAAAGAAAATAAAATAGCTTAAATGGTTTTGGAAAAGAAAAATAAAGTGAGGGGAATTCAGTCTAAAAGATGTCAAGATGTATTATAGAGCTCAAATAATCAAGATTATGTGGTATTGGAGAAGGGACATATAGATGAATGGAACACATTAGAGAACCCAGAATTAGACTCATACAAATATGCCCAACTGATATTTTACAAAGGCATAAAAGCAACTCAATGGAGAAAGGATGGCATTTTTAGAAAAAAGTGCTGGAGCAACTGGACAAACATAGGTTAAAAATGAACCTTCATCTACAAATCTCATGTGAAAATCGCAGACTTAAATGTAATATGTAAAACTATCAAGTCTTTAGAAAAAATATGAGAAAACCTTTGGGTTCTAGACTTAGGCAAAGATTTCTTAGGGACACCTGGGTGGCTCAGGTCATGATCCTGGGATTCCAGGATCGAGGTCCGCATCAGACTCGGAGCCTACTTCTCCCTCTGCCTATGTCTCTGCTTCTCTCTCTGTCTCTCATGAATTAAAAAAAAAAAAAAAATTTCTTGGCTTGACACCAAAAGCAAGATTCCTAACAGGAAAAAAAAAAAAAAAGCCCTGATAAATTGGACTAAGTAAAAATTTTAAACTTTAATGCTTTATAAACTTTTAATATATAGAAATCATTGAGCTTCTACACAATAATAAAGTAGCAGAAAGAGAAATTAAGAAAACAGTTCTATTTAGAGTTGCACCAAAAAGAATACAATATCTAGGAATAAACTTAACCAAGGAAGTGAAAGACCTATATTCTAAAAACTATAAAACTTGATAAAAGAAATTGAAGATGACACAAATGGACATTCCATGCTCATAGCTTTGAAAAATTAATATTGTTAAAATATCCATACTACCCAAAATAATATACAGATTCAGTGCAATCCCTATCAAAATATTAATAGTGTTTTTCATAGAACTACGACACTAAAAATTTGTATAGAACCACGAAAGATCAAAGCAATCTTAAAATGACAGAGCTGTAGGCCTCAAAACCCTAGATTTCAAGATATACTACTAAGCTGTAGTAATCAAAGCAGTATGGTACAACACAAAAATAGACATAGAGGTCAATGAATCAGAATGGAAAGCCCAGAAATAAACCCATGCTTGTATGGTCAATAATCTAGAACAAAATCAAGAATATATAATAGGAGAACATGGTCTCTTCAGAAAATGGTGCTAGGAAAACTAGAAGCTAGATAGGAAAGAAAGAAACTTGACTGCATTCTAAAATCATACACAAAAATAAACTTAAAATGTGTTAAAGACCTAAATGTGAGACCTGAAGCTATAAAACCCCTAGGAAAAGAAAAAAAAAAAAAAACATAGGCAGTAGTTCCTTTGACAAGCAACATTTTTCTAGATAGGTCTCCTCTGGCAAGAGAAACAAAAGCAAAAATAACCTATTAGCTCTACACCAAAATGAAAAGATATTGCACAGTAAACTGTCAACAAAACAAAAAGGCAACTTACTAAATGAGGGAAGACATTTGTAAACATTATATCCAATAAAAAATTAATATCCAAAATACACAAAGAACTTCTACAACTCAACAAACAAAAAGTGGATATCCACTTAAAAATGGGCAGAGGAGGGATCCCTGGGTGGCGCAGCGGTTTGGCGCCTGCCTTTGGGCCAGGGCGCGATCCTGGGGACCCGGGATCGAATCCCACGTCGGGCTTCCGGTGCATGGAGCCTGCTTCTCCCTCTGCCTGTGTCTCTGCCTCTCTCTCTCTCTGTGACTATCATAAATAAAAAAAAAAAAAAAAAAAAAGATTTAAAAAAAAAATGGGCAGAGGACCTGAATACACATTTTTCCAAAGAAGACATACAGATAGCCAATAGATACATAAAAAGTTGCTCAACATTACTAATAAAAAATTTCAAATCAAAACCACAATACACCTGTCAAGATGTCTACAATCAAAAAGATAAGAAATATGTATTGATGAGGAATTTAAATTGGTGCAGCCATTGTGGAAAATAGTATGGAGTTTCCTAAAAAATCTTAAAAGTAGAAATACCATATTACCCAGTAATTCTACTACTTGGTATTTTACCCCCAAAAAACACTAATTCAAAAGTATATATTCATCCTTATATTTATTGCAGCATTATTTACAATAGCCAACCAACTGTCCATCTAAAGACAAATGAATAAAGAAGATGTAGTATAAATACAATGGAGTATTTCTCATAGAAAAATATTACTCGGTCAAAAAAAATGAACGAGATCTTGCCATTTTCAATAATGTAGATGGACCCAGGGGTCATTATGCTAAGTGAAATAAGTCAGAGAATAACAAACACCATAGACCTTCACTTTTATGTAGAATCCAGAAAAACCAAAACAAACAAAAACTGGCACAGACCCATAAATATAAATGATGAACTAATGGTTGCCAGAGTGGGATGGCCAAAATTGAAGGAGAATGGAGGTACAGGTTTCTAGTTATGGTGTAAGTCACAGGATGAAAGGTTCAGTGTAGAGAATACAGTCAATGGTATGGTAATACTGTATTAGGTGACAGATGATAGCCACACTTCTGGTGAGCATAACATAACATATAGAGTTGAGTTGTTGAATCACTATATTGTACACATGGAAAAAATGCAACCTTGCATGTCGACAATAAAAACCAAAAACAATAACACCAAAATGTCAATTTTTAAAAAACTTTGTCTTTTATAGAGACCCTGTCATGAGGCTGAAAAGATGGGGAGAAAATATTTGCAAATCCTTTATCTGATAAAACATTACTATCTAGAATAGATATAATTAAAAACTCAACAGGAAAAGAGCAAACAATCCAATTAGAAAAACAGGCAAAAGTCATGAAGAGATAGCTCACCCCAAAAGATATGTAGGTGGAAAATAAACACACAAAGAGATGTTCTCTATCATTAGCCATTGCGGAAATGCCAAAAAAAATCACAATGAGATGTCACTCAACACCTATCAGAATGGCTAAAATAAAACACAGTAATAATAGGAAATGCCAGGGTAAGCATGGAGGAACTCAATCACAACACATTGTTGATGAGAATGTTAAATGGTACAGCCACTCTGGAAGACAGTTTGGTAGTTTCTTAGGAATTTAACGTGTAACAACGAAACGACCCAGAAATTGCCCTCCTGGGCATTTATCCCAGAGAAGTGAAAACTTAGATTGACACAAAAATTCATGCATGAATGTTTATAGCAGCTTCATGTTAATAGCCCCATACTGGAAACAACCGAGATGTCTTTTCTCATGAATGGTTAAGCAAACTGTGGTAACCCATACCATGACATAGTACTGTAGTTGAAGCCCTGACCGTTGGCTTTTCTTTTTGTAATCCAAGTGCCTGGCTGAGGCATCCATTTCAAGACCTGCTATCTTGAATAAATGCACTGCCAGTGACGGAGCCAGTTTAAAAAAAAAAAAAATCAGGCAACCTTCCCCCACTGAGGCTCTCTTGTTTTAGAGTTCTTGGTTGATTTCCATAATGAACCACTTGGTCCACTTGGTTTTTCTCTTTGCACCCTTCAAATTACCGTTTGTATATTTTACATTCACTTATAAAGAGTGAATTGGTGAGACTCTAGGTCCCTACCCTGGACCCCAATAAAAGCAGGGCTCCAGGCTCATGCACACATTCTTTCTCTCCCTGCAACTTCGAGGTGTACACCCTGGTGTGCCTTGTATGTATGTAGGTAAGACACTGTTTTTCTCTTCATAGTGCCCCAATGGGTATTGCTAAAGGGGGTCTTGTAACTATAAGAGCAGCCATAAGGGTCAGTCCAGTCCTAATGTTGGTTTGGAAAGGGGAAATGTCTGTAGGAAGCTCACCAGGGCCCAGTGAGTGCCTCCAGGTGCTTCTAGCCCATAGGATACCATTACTGTGGACAGGCTGAGATAGGCACATAACTACTCAGCAATAAAATGGACACAATTGTTGATACTCCCAATAAGCTGGATGAGTCTGTGGGGAATTATGCTAAATGAAAAAAAGCCAACCCCAAAAGATTATAATATAGTAGGAGTATATTCATTTCAAGAATGTTCTTGAAATGACTAATTTATAGAAGTGAACAGTGTTCCAGTTGCCAGGGATTATCAAGCAATGAGGGTGCAGGGTAGTGGGTACAATTACAGAAAAGCAACATGAGGGATCTTTGTGGTGATGCGAATATTTTGTGCCTTCACTTGTCATTGTCAACATCCCAGTTGTGATACTATACTACAAATTTGTAAGAAGGTATCACTGGGGAAAACTAAGGCACAAGATATCTTTGTTTTAAGCCTTATGCATGTGAACCTACAATTATTTCAAAATGAACATTTTGCTTAAAAATACTGATTTAGTTTCTTGGAAACTTTTGATATTTAAAGACTGCCGGGGGGGGGGGGGGGGGGGGGGGGGCTCCTCGATTTAGCGCCTCCTTCAGCCCAGGGCGAGATCCTGGAAACCCGGATGGAGTCCCACATCAGGCTCCCTGCATGGAGCCGGCCTCTCTCTGTCTCATGAGTAAATAAAATCTTAAAAAAAAAAAAAGGAAGACAGTGGCTTTGCTGCAAGTCTGATCCTGAGTGAAGAAGAAAGGGGAGAGAAGATAGGGTACAAGTATATAAGGAAGTTTTACTAAAGCCATTGGAGAATGTTTGAGTCAGTTGCCAAAAGGAGAGTCTCATATCTCAGCAGTGTGAGGGGATAACGCCTTGTTTTTGACAGCAGCACTGAGGAACTCTAGAAAGGAAAGCACAGTGTCCGCCTCAAGAGTTTGGGGGTGGGCAGCCCAGGTGGCTCAGCGGTTTAGCGCTGCCTTCAGGCCTGATCCTGGAGGCCCGGATTGAGTCCCACATCGGGCTCCCTGCATGGGGCCTGCTTCTCCTTCTGCCGCTCCCTCTCTCTCTCTCTCGCTCTCTCTCTGCGTGTGTGTCAAAAATAAGTAAAATTTAAAAAAAAAAGAGTTTTGGGGCAAGCCATTTCTTTAATGGGCCTAGGCTAGATTTATCTAGAGCAGCTGATTTGCACATAATTGGGACCACCTTGAAAACACTGATTAAATTGTTTTAGGGTGCAGCCTGGGTACCCAGTTTTTAAAAGGTCCCCTGGTGATTCTAAAACACAGCCAAGGTTGAAAGCCATTGACATGAAGTCTTCATTTCTATCATCCCATCTTTTGAGTGATAGCTGATATGTGGAGTGGGATCCAGGAGACCTTGCTGGCATCCATCTGGCTTGCTCTCTATTCCTTCTCTGCCACTCTGGAGGTACTGCCTTCTTCCTCAGTTCTCCCCTTCTTACTGTGAGCATTTAACATAATTTCCTCTCCTCATTATCAGACGCCCTACATGGACACATGCATCCATTAGTTTGAGTGTTGATCTGCTTCAGATGATGTGAAAGACCAAATTACCTCCATATGAGAATCTGGTGATCATCCAGTCAAATGAATCTGACGCCCCCTCCATGGATGTGTTTGATCTGTGTGACCTTGGTCGAGTCACTTTCCCTCTCTTGGCTTCAGTTTCCTCATCTCTAAAATAAAAGGGCTCTGCCCTCCAATAATTCCATTACTTTCCTACATTTCTCTCCCGGCCTCTTTTGTTTGACAATTACTTTGGTTTCTATGATAGGAAAGGAAATAACATTAAAACACCAATTTTGTTGGCTTTGAATAGCAGAGAAGCAAAAGTCACTTTCACCAAAATTCTATACGGATATTAAATATATTCTTTCTTGAATTTATTGTCAATCTCAGTGAATAACTGGCAATTTAAAATATTTACTCAGTGCCAGGAGATGATGTATGGAGTAGCAATTGTGTGGGAAGTCTGTTTGAAACACTCTGTTCTCAGGATCTCTCCACTGTCAGTTTACAAATGACTTTCATTCCCTGAAGTGAGAGGGGTCTGTGCTCTTATACTTGTTTATATACATCAAAAACAGCCTTTGTTTAATGCATCAAAATGTAATCCTAGGGGATAAACAGCATGGTGTCTTTTAAATCTGTTGCCGGGTTTTCAAGAAGTCATGCTCACATGGAAACACACAAGGGAATAAGGGATAGCAAGTAGAAGCATGAATGGTCTCTGGAAAAATTCATTTGGCATAATAGATGTTGACTATCAATAGTGGGGGGAGGCACTGCTATTCCACAGTGACAACTGTATCAAACTATTCTTAGCTCCCAACCACACCACCCCCCACCCCAACACACACCATTCCTCAAATCTTTGGCTTAGCTGCTAGTGCTGAAATGAGCATTCTTTATTCAACGGCTGCTGGATGGCTTGCACTTAAAAAGCTTCCCCCTAGACGGACACCAGCTGAGTCTCTACTGAGACCTGGTCAACTAGTGTGAACTTTCTTTTTTAGACAAACTTCATGAGGGGCACTTGGGTAGCTCAGTGGGTTAAGCCTCTGACTTTTGATTTCCTCTCAGATAGTGATCTTGGGGTCCTGAGATCAAGTCCAATGGCAATCTCCATGCTTGGTGGGGGGTCTGCTTCAGATTTTCTCTCTACCCCTCCCCCTGCTCATAGTCTCAAATAAATAAATGAATCCTAAAAAACAAAACAAGCTCCTGGGTTTTTTTTAAATTATTTTTTAAAAATTTTTATTTATTTATGATAGTCACAGAGAGAGAGAGAGAGAGAGGCAGAGACACAGGCAGAGGGAGAAGCAGGCTCCATGCACCGGGAGCCCGACGTGGGATTCGATCCTGGAGCCCGACGTGGGATTCGATCCTGGGTCTCCAGGATCGCGCCCTGGGCCAAAGGCAGGCGCCAAACCGCTGCGCCACCCAGGGATCCCAGCTCTTGGGTTTAAATCCATTTTCTTCCCTGGCTCACTTCTCTCTTATTCTCCATCTCTCAATGAGAGGGCAAGCTGAATTACTGGCCAGCAATGAGGCAGTGAAAGAGATTCAAGGCATAGACAGGAAGAAAGGGTCTTCTAAATGTCTGAAAATCCATAGACAGGGGAGTGGAAATGCTGATGTTGAAAAGTGTCAAGTGGTATTTCTAAACTCTGGCAAAGAATTACAGTTAGAGTTTCTGGTGCATTTAGCAGTGTTTGGTGGTTGAAGTTTGAGGAAGAATGGCTTGAAATATAGTCCAAATAACCTTTCTCAAGTTTATACAACGGGGAAAAGGGACCAACTGAAATCCATCTATGAAGTACAATTGGAAATCTGCTGAAGTGGAGAGAGAGAGAGAGGAAGAGAGAGAGACAGAAGAGAATACTGCATTGCCAAATATGGGGAGATTTAAGACAGATTTTACATTCTGCCAAGAAGAACCTCTTACATCCTGTAAATCCAAGTTGTATTTTGCAGAAAGAAAATGAGAACCAGAACATTTAAGTGTACACTATAGGAGAAACTCTTTAGTGATTTCCAAAGCAGCTAATCTTTGAAACACAGGGAAATCGTGAGGATTTTCAACCTAATCAGAGGCTGGACAAAGCGTCCAGCTCAAAAAGACCTTGAGAACACAATGTTATCCAAATGGGGTGCACAGAGCTGAGCGCAGACAGACCCACAAGGCCACAGGCAGGCTTTCTGATAATAACCCTAGATAACTGAACTCAATGTTTTAAAAAACTGGTGGATGCAAGGAAAGTTGTGTCATTTTATCCCTCTTAGTCTCTAGTGAGCTGATTCAGCCATCCTGCCACGCACAAAGAGAGTCTTTGATAAAATAGCTACAGGAGACATGATTAATAACTACTTTATCAAGACGTGTTTCAGGATATTTCAGAAATGGGGGAGTATCTGCCTGTTTTCAGTAGATGATTTTTACCATATATACCATAACAACAACAACAAAACAAATATTCAACAAATAAACCAAAGTGTTAAGCCCAGGGCTTTGCAATCAGATAGATTTGGATTTGATTCCCAGCTATGCAGCTTTCTAGGTAGCTAGGTAACACTAACAAATGACATTGTCTCTCTCTTTAAAAAAAAAAAAAAAAGTTTACTTATTTGAGAGAGATAGAGAGAGGGATCAGGGTGGCGAAGGGCAGATGGAGAGAATCTCATTCCCACCCCAAGCGTGGAGCCCGACTCGGGGCTCAATCTCACAAACTTGATATCATGATCTGAGCAGAAACCAAGAGTCAGATGAGTCACCTAGGTGCCCATGACATTGTTTCTTGAAGCCTTGGTTTCTTTATCTCTACTGTAGGATAATCATAATGCTTAGCTAATAGTGTTGTTGGGATAATTAAGTAATATAGTGACTGACACATTGATATTAAGGTTATTTGTGTTTTCCATTAACGATGCAGAAGTTATAGTTATGAGGACAGAACAGTAATGGTTTTTATCAGATTTTTCAAACAGCTTTATTGAGATATAATTTACAAGGCATAAAATTCATTGTTTTAAATACACGATTCGGTGGGTTTTAGTATACTTACATAGTTGTGCAATCATTACCATACTCTCATTTTAGAACATTTTCTAAGCTTCAAAAGAAACCTATACCTATTAGCTGTCACTTCTCATTCTCTTTCTCTCCAGCCCCTGGCAAGCACTAAGCTACTTTGTCTTTCTGGATTTACCTATTTCTGGATTTCTGGATTTGCCTATTCTGGGCCTTCATACAAATGGCATAAAAAATATAGTACATGGTCCTTTGTGACTGGTGTCATCATGGCTTGTTCCTTATTTATTTTTACATGAATTATAGCAAATGGAAATCAAAAGGGTTCTCTGTTAGATTATCTCACTGGTTGAATTTAAAAGGACTGACACAAGATTTGAGAAGAAGGGAATGGTTGAGTGCCATATTCTTTTGCAGCAACCATTAAGCAAATAAATCATGCAGTTTGATCACATTAATGCATAACAGCCTTTCCTTATTCATATATTTTCTCTGGATTCAGGCCTCAGCATTTGGCTGCATCATGAAGAAACTCCTTCCAGCATTGAGAATGTCCTTGACTTTGGCCAAGGCCTGACATATTTATTCCTACAGGAAAGCCTGTGGTTGCATGGCACAGCCCTCTCCGTGAGGCTGTGCAACATGACGAAAGGGTGCCCAGTAGGGATGCAGGAGATTTGGTTCCCTTCACTCTGCCACCAACCTTAAAGTGTTTTAAGAATCAAAAGAAATATTGAAACTGCAAGTACTTTGAACAGTAGTGCTCACTACCAGTCAAGACTCCCGCACTGCGGGGGTGGAACTGCTAGCTCTTAAGGTGATTTTATGTTTAACTTTTTGAGGAACTGCCAGCCTGTCTTCCATGCCAGTTGCACCATTTTATATTACCACCAGCAACACACGAGGGCTCTAATTTCTCCATATCCTCGCCAAAACTTATTTTCCGTTTTTTAAAAAAGTTATACCTATCCTTGTAGATGTGAAATGATAGGGTGGTTTTGATTTGCATTTCCCTGATGATTAGTGATGTTGAGCATCTTCTCACATGATCATTGGCCATGTGTGTATCTTTAGAGAAATGTCTAATCAAGTCCTTTGCCCATTTCAAAATTCAAATTGGGTTATTTGTCTTTTTGTTGTTGATTTTCAGGAGGTCTTTATTCTGGATATTAAACTCTTATCAGATATAGGATGTACAAATATTTTCTTCCATTCTGTAGGTTGCCTTTTTCTTCCTTAATAGTTTCCTTTGATGCATTAAAATTTTCAACTTTTTTTTTCTGTAAAATTTTCAATTTGGTGAAATCCAATTTATCCATTCTTTTTCTTTTCTTTTCTCCCCCCAAATAGCTTATTTCTTCTTTTGTTGCACTTGCTTTTGGTGTTATATGAAAGAGGCCATCGCCTAATCCAAGGTTATGTTATGAAGAATACTTCCAGGTTTTCTTCTAAAAGTTTTACGGTTTTAGGGGCATCTGGGTGGCTCAGTCAGTTAAGCCTCTGCTTTTGGCTCAAGTCAGGATCCTGGGGTCCTGGGACTGAGCCCCACACCAGCTCTATGCTTAGCTGGGAGTCTGCTTCTTCCTCTCCCTCTGCCCCTGCTCTCTCTCTCTCTCTTTCTCTCATGAGCACTCTCTCTCTCCCTAATGAATAAATAAAAATCTTTAAAAAAATAAAATGTTTATAGTTTTAGCTCTTATATCTTTGATTCATCTTGACTTTACCTTTTCATATGATGTGAAGTAAAGGTAGTTGTTACATTAAAAAATTGTTTTTAGTTTTTTAAAAAGATTTTATCATTAATTCATGAGAGACACACAGAGAGAGGAAGAGACATAGGGAGAGGGAGAAGCGGGCTCCCTGAGGGGAGCCCAATGTGGGACTTGATCCCAGGACCCTAGGATCACCACCTGAGCCAAAGGCAGATGCTCAACCACTGAGCCACCCAAGTGCCCCAGTTGTTACATTTTTAAATGATTGCATTTTTGGTGGTTACTAAAATGTCTATGTAATACACTCATTTTTTGCCTCTTGACTCAAAATGCCCAGAATAACACTATTTGGCCCTTTCCAGAGAAGTTTGCCAAACCCTGTGGCCAGGTGCAGTATACAAATAGAGTGCTTAATAAATGTTTAACAAATAGATTTATTCAATAAATATTTAATTCTTCTACTGAGTACAAGGTGCTTATGAATATATATATATACACATAATGGGGTGGGCAAGGGTCTCAAAGATGAGTGAGAACTTATTACACCTGAGCAAGAATAAATCATACCTAGCTGAGAAAAAGCCAACTACTAGAGATTAAAAATTCTTCTGTGCAAAGGTGAGTCCTGAATGGGATGAAAGCTGAGATGGAAGAAGTATCTCAGATTGGTTTTAGAATAAGATACATAATCATTTGGAAATCTCTGTGCCATACTGAGCACACACACATACATTTCCTTTTGTTGGTGATGTCTAAAGAAACTAACAGATAGTGAGCTACCAAAGGAGACTGAATTGCTGTCATATGAGGAGAAAAAAAACATTTGCAAGATAGGGCAAGTCTTTGTTCAACCCTTTTTCTTAATTAGGAGATAGTCTTCACATGCAGCATAATGTGTGCATTACTGCCTTCTGTGGATCCAAGAATTTAAATGAAAATGCTCTTACAGCAGGAATCTATCTCCCTTATGACAATCCTCTGGAGGAGGTCCAGCCATTCCTGTTCATAAGTGAGAAAGGAACACATTTCACATTTCACTCTCCCTTAATGGACAAAATCATAAATGATGCCAAAAAATAAGAAAACATCTGCCTCCCTCCATATGTAGGGCTCTATACCAGCGGTTCCCCCAAAATCTGTCAAGAGATTCTTTGAATAGTGAGTATCAGGGACTAGTTTGACTATGAATAGCAGGAAACTCAATGAAACAGTGATTTAAACCAGAGGCTTATTTTACCTGTAAAAAGGAGGTGTAGAGGTAGGCAGTTCAGAGTTCTCTGGGGCTCTTTCTATGCAGCCACCAATGGCATGTGGTTTGATGCTTCATTGTCACAAACAGCATCTCCACCTCCACCTTCGTATTTATGTATCAGGAAGGAAAAGGGAAAGGGCAAAATGTATGTGCCAGATGAATCCCTGCTCTTTTCTGAAATCTCCACCCACCTCACCTCCTCATTTTCTTTTCCATCTCATTGGCCAAACTTGTGTCACATGACCACTTCTAACTTCAAGAGAGATTGAAAGTATACTTTTTAGCTAGGTAAAACATTTCCCTGCTAATCATGAAAAAGAGGAAATGGATATTATGTCCTAGGAGCGTCATCCACAAACAGCCCTTTGATTTGGAAAGCCCCGTATGACAGAAGCTGACCTCTCATCAGTATCTTGCATAGGTACTTCCCAAACCTTAAGGTGCATATGAATCACCTGAGAGTATTGTTAAAATGCAGATCATGATTCAACAAATCTGCAGATTTTAGTCTGAATTTTTTAAATGTTCTGCGGACCATACTTTGAATAGTAAGGTCTTAAAATCAGTGGATCTTCTCATCAATTAGAAATCAACTTATTTCAGGGCTCCTGCCTGGCTCAGTGGATAGAAGGTGCGACTCTTGACCTTAAGGTTGGGAGTTTGAGCACCATGTTGGGTGTAGAGATTACTTAAAAATAAAATACTTTTTTAAAAAAAGAAATAAACTATTTTCTTTTTTGGATTTGTTTTAATGTGTGAGTTTAAAATTTAAATATTTCCACTACATGCCTACTAATATGATGAAATAAGAACTATTCAAATGAGGGGCACTTGAGTGGCCCAGTCAGTTAGGCATCTCTTGTTTCCAGCTCAGGTTGTGATCTCAGGGTCATGAAATTGTTCCTTGAGATGGGCTCTGTGGGTCTCTGCACTCAGCGAGGAGCTGCTTGAGACATTCTCTTCCTCTCCCTCTGCCCTGTGCTGTCACTGTCTCTGTCAAGTAAATAAATCTTATTTTTTTAATAAATTAATTTTTATTGGTGTTCAATTTACCAACATACAGAATAACACCCAGTGCTCATCCCGTCAAGTGTCCCCCTCAGTGCCCGTCACCCATTCACCCCCACCCCCCGCCCTCCTCCCCTTCTACCACCCCTAGTTCGTTTCCCAGAGTTAGAAGTCTTTATGTTCTGTCTCCCTTTCTGATATTTCCCACACATTTCTTCTCCCTTCCCTTATATTCCCTTTCACTATTATTCATATTCCCCAAATGAATGAGAACATACACTGTTTGTCCTTCTCCGATTGACTTACTTCACTCAGCATAATACCCTCCAGTTCCATCCACGTTGAAGCAAATGGTGGGTATTTGTCGTTTCTAATGGCTGAGGAATATTCCATTGTATACATAAACCACATCTTCTTTATCCATTCATCTTTCGATGGGCACCGAGGCTCCTTCCACAGTTTGGCTATTGTGGACATTGCTGCTAGAAACATCGGGGTGCAGGTGTCCCGGCGTTTCATTGCATCTGAATCTTTGGGGTAAATTCCTAACAGTGCAATTGCTGGGTCGTAGGGCAGGTCTATTTTTAATTTTTTGAGGAACCTCCACACAGTTTTCCAGAGTGGCTGCACCAGTTCACATTCCCACCAACAGTGTAAGAGGGTTCCCTTTTCTCCGCATCCTCTCCAACATTTGTTGTTTCCTGCCTTGTTAATTTTCCCCATTCTCACTGGTGTGAGGTGGTATCTCATTGTGGTTTTGATTTGTATTTCCCTGATGGCAAGTGATGCAGAGCATTTTCTCATGTGCATGTTGGCCATGTCTATGTCTTCCTCTGTGAGATTTCTCTTCATGTCTTTTGCCCATTTCATGATTGGATTGTTTGTTTCTTTGCTGTTGAGTTTAATAAGTTCTTTATAGATTTTGGAAACTAGCCCTTTATCTGATATGTCATTTGCAAATATCTTCTCCCATTCTGTAGGTTGTCTTTTAGTTTTGTTGACTGTATCCTTTGCTGTGCAAAAGCTTCTTATCTTGATGAAGTCCCAATAGTTCATTTTTGCTTTTGTTTCTTTTGCTTTTGTGGATGTATCTTGCAAGAAGTTACTGTGGCCAAGTTCAAAAAGGGTGTTGCCTGTGTTGTCCTCTAGGATTTTGATGGAATCTTGTCTCACATTTAGATCTTTCATCCATTTTGAGTTGATCTTTGTGTATGGTGCAAGAGAGTGGTCTAGTTTCATTCTTCTGCATGTGGATGTCCAATTTTCCCAGCACCATTTATTGAAAAGACTGTCTTTCTTCCAGTGGATAGTCTTTCCTCCTTTATCGAATATTAGTTGACCATAAAGTTCAGGGTCCACTTCTGGGTTCTCTATGTGTCTGTTTTTGTGCCAGTACCACACTGTCTTGATGACCACAGCTTTGTAGTACAACCTGAAATCTGATGTTGTGATGCCCCCAGATATGGTTTTCTTTTTTAGAATTCCCCTGGCTGTTCGGGGTCTTTTCTGATTCCACACAAATCTTAAAATAATTTGTTCTAACTCTCTGAAGAAAGTCCATGGTATTTTGATAGGGATTGCATTAAATGTGTAAATTGCCCTGGGTAACATTGACATTTTCACAATATTAATTCTGCCAATCCATGAGCATGGAATATTTTTCCATCTCTTTGTGTCTTCCTCAATTTCTTTCAGAAGTGTTCTATAGTTTTTAGGGTATAGATCCTTTACCTCTTTGGTTAGGTTTATTCCTAGGTATCTTATGTTTTTGTGTGCAATTGTAAATGGGATTGACTCCTTAATTTCTCTTTCTTCAGTCTCATTGTTAGTGTATAGGAATGCCATTGATTTCTGGACATTGATTTTGTATCCTGCCATGCTACCAAATTGCTGTATGAGTTCTAGCAATCTTGGGGTGGAGGCTTTTGGGTTTTCTATGTAGAGTATCATGTCATCGGTGAAGAGGAAGAGTTTGACTTCTTCTTTGCCAATTTGAATGCCTTTAATGTCTTTTTGTTGTCTGATTGCTGAGGCTAGGACTTCCAATACTATATTGAATAGCAGTGGTGAGAGTGGACATCCCTGTCTTGTTCCTGATCTTAGGGGAAAGGCTCCCAGTGCTTCCCCATTGAGAATGATATTTGCTGTGGGCTTTTCGTAGATGGCTTTGAAGATGTCGAGGAAAGTTCCCTCTATCCCTACACTCTGAAGAGTTTTGATCAGGAATGGATGCTGTATTTTGTCAAATGCTTTCTCTGCATCTAATGAGAGGATCATATGGTTCTTGGTTTTTCTCTTGCTGATATGATGAATCACATTGATTGTTTTACGAGTGTTGATCCAGCCTTGTGTCCCGGGGATAAATCCTACTTGGTCATGGTGAATAATTTTCTTAATGTGTTGTTGGATCCTATTGGCTAGTATCTTGTTGAGAATTTTTGCATCCATGTTCATCAGGGATATTGGCCTGTAATTCTCCTTTTTGGTGGGGTCTTTGTCTGGTTTTGGAATTATGGTGATGCTGGCCTCATAGAATGAATTTGGAAGTACTCCATCTCTTTCTATCTTTCCAAACAGCTTTAGTAGAATAGGTATGATTTCTTCTTTAAATGTTTGATATAATTCCCCTGGGAAATAAATCTTTTTTTAAAAAAAGAACTATTCTAATGACCCATGGTTTTCTTGCCAATTTTTAAGTTTAAGTAATCTTTACACCCAATGTGGGGCCTGAACTTGCACCTTGAGATCAAGAGTGCGTGATTGGGCCAGTCAGGCACTCCCTCTTGCCAATATTTTTAAACTGGAAAGAAATAGTGAAGAAACCATCAAATGAATTGAATCTATGGGATATTCTATAAGTGGACTAAACTTGTCCAGCACTCAATAGCATGAAAAATCACAAAAGGTGAGGACTGTTCTAGATTTGAAGCTAAAAAGATTTAAAAAAAAAAAAAAGATTTTTAAAAATCTCAAAAAAAGATTTAAAAATCTCAATTATATACTGGATTAAAAAAACAACAACATCTGGGATGCCTGGGTGGCTCAGTGGTTGAGTGTCTGCCTTCGACTCAGGGCATGATCCTGGAGTCCAGGGATCATGGAGTCCTGCATCAGGCTCCCTGTGGGGAACCTGCTTCTCCCTCTGCTTATATCTCTGCCTCTCTCTCTGTGTCTCTCATGAATAAATAAAAATAAAATCTTTACAAAAAGTTAAACAACTCAGGACGGAAGTGCTCTGATGTCTGCAACTTTCAAATAGTTCAACAAATATGTATTTTGAGAGACTAAGAGAGAAGGTAAAACAAATATGAGGGGAAATGTTAACAGACCATCCAGGCAGAGTTACTAGGTATTCACTGTATTGTTTTTCCAGATTTTCTGTACATTTGAAAAGTTTCCAAGTAAGAAGTAAGGCAAATGTTAATCATATTACAGTTACATAGCATATAGAGCTAGGAATTGACTTTTCTTTTTTTATTTAGAATTGTTCGAGAAAGGGCCATTTCCAAGCAATGGCATTGCACACTATAACGTACTCCTCAAGCAAATATGCATTAAGCAGGAAACATTATCTCTCTCAAACAGCTCCCCTTCTCCATGATCTCAGAGCCCACAGTACATGTTTAAGGTATACTACAAATGCATTGATAGACCTGTCTCCCTGAAAGGACCAGAAGTTCTATCAAGAAAGAGACAGAGTCTTATTCGCTTCTATTACCACAGCCATAGACCCCAATAAACATTTGTGAAAGCAGGAAAGAGAGCATAAATTGACTGACAACTTTTGCTATAGTTTGGAAAAGAGCCTGGAAGAGCCTGGAAGCAAAATTCAGGATGTGAAACCAGAAATAACCCTGGGCTTGGTTGCATACCACTGAAGAGCCTGGGCTTGGCGGGTTCAGCTACTTCTATGCACAGTGGGGTCACTAAACCTGTCAGACGGGTTTGCTCTGGCAAGCAGGTCATTTGGAGCCAATTCCTTGTGAGGCATTTAACAACATCAGGGTCCTAGGCAGTACCTGGCACACACAATGAATAAAGATCCAAAGAAAATAAAGACAGTGGCCAGAGGGAAACCATGTCCCTCTTAAATAATCATCCAAACAGAAACAAAACACACTCATATTGAAAAGAAGTCTTTTAGTTTGATTATATAATCATTTACCAGGACTCTTGTGCTCTCCTGGTTCAACTGTACCAGTGCTGGAATGACTAGCCTTATTAGCAATACCCTTATTTCTTTTATTTCTTCAGATTCAACTACATAGTCTTGATACATGTACAGTTCTTTCTGAGAAGTTGGCTTTCAAGCATCAACTGAGAACATATGAGAGAAAGTTTGTTGTAAGAACTGGTTCAGAAAAAGTTTAACAGTTAAATATGCTTCTACATATTCAGAAAATTTTATGAACTCACTGCATGTAAAAAGTTTACTACGGAATGCATTCTTAAAAACCTATCTGACCACAGATCCTTAACTAGTAACTAAAGACACAATCAGAGAAGAAAGTCAGGTAAATAGTCAAACCAAATCATCATCCCCAGGGCAGCTTTTTAAAGGCCTATTTGCTCATTTATATCAGCTACTCTTTAGTCTATGTTCAGCTTATTCTTATGACAAAGAAGGAAGAGTCTGATGGCCATTTACCCTTAGTAAGGTAATAAGGTTGGAAGGTATTAAAATATTAGGGCATTATAAAATAATAATTATTGGAAACCAAGGTATTGGAGTTTTCCCAACCTCTAATACCTGCTTCTTCAGTTCTCATGGGTCAGGTACATTAGCTGTGATTCTTTTGGTTGCAAGTAATGGAAACCCAATCTAGACTAGCTTAAATAAGGAAATTTACTGGCTCAAGTAACTGGATCCAGGAGTTCAAGTCATGGTAGGAGAACTCTCTTTTTCTTCATCTCATTGATCATAGTCTATTGATATTGGTGTCATACTCATGTAAAAATGTTCCATATCTTTGCAAGGATGGCTGCCAGAAACCCCAGGGTTATTTCATATTTTCTAACTTGTTATCTTAGAGGAAGGGGAACACAGATTTTCAGATGGCTCAGAGAAGTTTCAGGAATGATTTGGTTCAGCATCTCATGAACCAGTCTCTGTAGTTAAAGGATGGTGTGTTCTCAGTGTCCAGGCTTGGGTCATGTGCTCACCTCTAAAATGATCTCTGTGGGCAAGATGGTGGAGGGCTCTGATGCAGCAGTCCTGGGTCCTGTGCTCTTTCAGAAGCGAAATTAGTCCTTTGTCATCCTCATAGATGGCACTGGATTTTCAAAGAATGGTAGATGGGTGCTGACCAATCGTGTTTCACTCAGAATATCTCCCATTCTTTCTTGGACTGAAAAATCACTATAAACAATGGTGAATCAATGTTCAATGCAGACTCAAAATTAAACAGACCAGCATTATTCCCAGAAAGACAATGTGAATCTATTTTGAACACACAAACAGTTCAGATATGTGGACTCCAATAAAGAAGTTAAATATATCTTAAATAAATAGTAATGACTCCTACACCTGATTATACAAATATGTATGTATTTATTTGTTCATTGTAGGTAACAGAACATAATGGTTAAGAGTATGGGCTCTGATATCACAGTGGAGTTAGAATTCCAGCTCTAATGCTTTCTGGTTCTGTGAACATGTCATTTGAATTTTCTGAACCTTAGTTTTGTCAACTATAAAATGGGGGAAATAGCATCTGCCACACAAGATGACATGAGTTAAACTCTATAAAATGTTTAAACACAGTCCCTGGTGCCTGGGAAGCACTCAAAAACTGTTTAGCTGTGTCCCTTCAACAAATCCATTTATTATCTTCCAAATGTTTGATACCATGGATTTATTCCCATGGCAATAGGTAGGCTGTGAAAATATGATTTCTGCCCTTAGGAAACTTGAAGTATGTCCGCAAAAAAAAAAAAAAAACAAAACAAAACAAAAACAAAAAAAAAAAACACCCAAGTACATCATATCACCTTACAGTGTGAGGTGTTACCATGATTGCCTCAAGAGTTGGGGGTTGGGAGGAAGGTAGGCACTACAGGTAACCCTTTCTGAAGGTGGTTTAACTTGCTCTGGGCCTGGGAGTGCACGTAAAGTTCACAGACCTAGTGCGCTGGACCAGCATTGCAGCCCACACTGTGCTCACCTGATGGGAGCATTAGCATCACTTCGGAGACAAGTAGAAATACAAAATCTTGGGCCCTACCTAGGGTGACCAACCATCTGGGTTTGCCAGGGATGCAGGGCTTCCGGCCGGAAATGGAAAATCCCAGGCACACTGGGACATGTTGGACACCCTTGAACAGCAGACCTGCTGATTCCAATGCTGGAAGCTAGCCCAGGAATCTGTGCTTTAACCTGCCCTCCGGGTGATTCTTAAACAACACCGGAGAGGCCCTGTTCTAGAGGAGAATAAAGTGTGAGCAGAGGCTCAGAGTGAGAAAACTGTCCAGCCTGGCTCCTTACTCTCCACAGCTGCTTCCTGGGTGCCAGCTGCCATGTGGAAATGAAACTAGAGCCTCTGGGGCCTGGGAGAGCAGGCGTCTGCCTCTGCCTAAGCCAGGAGGACACAGGGATGAGAAGGCTCTGCAGCCACCTGCTACTTCCCTCATTCTGCCTCAGCGCCACCTCAGTCAGGGGGAAACTTTCTCTGAGGGGACTACTGGGGGAGAGAAGAGATATGGGGGAGGGGGAAAGAAGGATGCAAGACGTTTTGGGGCCTCGGCCTCTGGGCCTGGTTCACCCTGTTGTTCGTCCTCAGACTTGCTACTCTGACACAGGATTCCGCTACCTCAGTATTACAGAAACTGCATCACCTGCAGCCCCAGGATTGCCTTCCCTTTTAGGACAAGGTTGACTCCAACACAGAAGAAAAGAACTTGCTTTTCCTCTCTCTTCATGCTTCTCAAGAATCTTAAACTGACTTCGTCCAAGGTTACTCAACCTTGACCCCACAGACATTTTCTCATTATTAATATTACTCATGTTATTGAGGTGTAGTTGACACACGATGTTATATTCGTTTCAAGTGTACAATATATTGACTCAACAGTTCCTTACGTTACTCGACGCTCACCACGAGTGTAGTCACTACTGACATCTGGGGCTGAGTAATCTTTTATTGTAGGAGCTCATTTGGCCATTGTAGGATGTTTAGTGGCATCCCTGGCCTCCGCCCACAGTAGCCATCTCCTCCATACTTGTGACACCCCAAACTGTCTTCAGATATTGCCAAATATTCCCTTGGGGTCTGTGTGTGCAAAGTCCACTGGCTAGTAAAGAATGACCGCCCAAATCCCCTGCCTGCAGGGCAAAAGGGCTGTGGCTTTCCTGCCAAGCACACAAGGTTTTTGAGACTGCTCCAGGAATGGTATTTTCGGGCCAATATTCTCAGATATGCAAGGTGTATAACTTTATTTTTTATATCCAAACTTAATTTCTTTATTGAGACTTCCTCAGTGCAAGGTAAGCTCAGACAACTTAGATCTTTGTCGGTCAACTCATGGTCATCTATCTTTCATTTCCCCTAAGTGCCAGAGGAAGGAACAGGATGGTGGTCAGAGGGTGGTCTAGTCTGAGGTTATCATTTGTCCAAGCCAGTTTCCGTCCTGCTTCTGTCCTCTCAACCAGTCTTGAGCCAAGGCGTCTCTTCTCTGTGGCGTTTGCTCAGATGTCCAGATTCCTTTCTCTGATTAGAAGTGCTGTGATCCATCCTGGTGTCCCCTACTAGATCACTATAACCCTGCCCCACAGCCATTCTTGTTCCATTGCCCAACACCGTACAACTACACCTACACCTAACTTATCCTAACAAGTTATACCAACTTTCAGATATTTTTCCTCTGGGTTCCAAAGCCACAGGAACACGGGTTTTCTTCCCTTACCAGTTCCAGGTTGCTATTCTATTCTATTCTATTCTATTCTATTCTATTCTATTCTATTCTATTCTACTCTATTCCTCTTACACCACAAAAATTTTTTAGAATCGGGGCACCTGGGTGGCTCAGTCAGCTAACCATCTGCCTTCAGCTCAGGTCACGATCTCAGGGTCCTGGGATCAAGCCCCCTGTAAAGCTCCCTGCTCGGTGGAGAGTCTGCTTCTCCCTCTCTCGGTCCCACCCTCCCATGCTCTTAAAAAAAAAAATCTTTATAATCACCCAGTCCAATACAGCTACCGGCTGTCAAACACTTGAACTGTGGCTGGTCCAGATGAAGATAGCTGTTAGCATAAAACACATACTGAAACTCTAGTTTAATATGAATAAAAAATTCATTAGTAATTCTAATATTGAACAAATGATAATGCTTTGAATATTGGGTTAAATAAAATATATGACTAAAAATAACTTTACCCTTGAAGAGTAGATACATGATCTTGACCTGGTCCAAGAAAATATTCTTTTTGTCAGGGCATATTGAATCAGTTCAGAGAGGAGCAATTGATTCAAGCCCAATTAATTACACTCAACCTTGGACTTTTTGCTGGAATATCAGGAAGGAGGAACTCTTTTTCTACTGGAGTTGCCAATAAATATAGATAAGCATGGATTTTCTAGCAGTCATCTTCCCACCATGCTGAGAGAGGCCTACCTGAGAGTAGAGTGCGGAGGAAAATCTAGCCAAAAACATTTAGAAAGATGGCTTCCTTATGATGTTTGAGCATCTGGATTCAGCAGAACCTAGAACCTAAAATCAAGACAATCCCTGAACCTCTGAGCCTTAAGTTCTGGTCAATTCCATTTTTACCTTGTCAACCCATACCAGCACTCTGGACTTGCTTGCAATCATCATGTTCTGGCAGACACAGGTGAGATCCTATGTCCACAAATCAAGGGTATTTTGTTTTCGTTAATATTCTTTAATATAGTACAAGACAGGGATCCCTGGGTGGCGCAGCGGTTTGGCGCCTGCCTTTGGCCCAGGGCGCGATCCTGGAGACCCGGGATCGAATCCCACGTCGGGCTCCCGGTGCATGGAGCCTGCTTCTTCCTCTGCCTATGTCTCTGCCTCTCTCTCTTTCTCTCTCTGTGACTATCATAAATAAATAAAAATTAAAAAAAAAAAGTTCACTCTTACTTGTAATAAAATAAATGCAAATTTTAAAAAAAAAGTAATATAGTACAAGACAAACAAATATCAAACCACAAACCATATGTGTATAAATATATATATATTTATACATATATATTTTATATTTATATACTTTTTATATTTATATATTTTTATATATTTTATATTTATATATGAGGCACTGCAATTTGCTGAGTTTTTTGAAGATTTAACTTTTTTGTGGAAATGGGATTTGGATAGAGTTCAGTAGTACAATTTTAGGATGATGTAGCTTTTTTTTTTCCCCACTGCAGCTCCATCCTCCAATATCATTAGCAAATAATTTTGAACATTTTTCCAGTAGATTATGAGATCCATAAGGGCAAATCTTGCTTCTTCCAGTTCTCATTATGCCAGTGCTTCATACATAGTGGGTTTTCAAAAGGTTAGCATATGAGTATGAATATAAAATTTCTTTGGATTGCTTGTGTGTGCTGGGTCCGCCATACCCTCACTAACACAACAGTTCCTGTTTACGCTACATACTCAGAAGAAAGAGACAAACTCTCCACAAAGTGGAAACTGTTGTGTTTTAGCTTTCCCTGGCTACCAAACCACTCCATTTGTGATATCAAACCCACTTCAAGGATATTTCTGTGGTTAGTTTTGGTGTGCTCTCCCGGGGATGTATCAGCTCAGAAGTAACTTGATTTATCAGATTACTAACTGTTGTACTATATAAATATTACCAGAGGAGTCAGGTTACTCACGGCTGCTTAGTAAACTACTTCAAAACTTAGTCACTTGAAACAATCACGTTTTCATTTTACATCAAGATCTGTGGGCCAGCAGTTAGGGCAGCCCTTGACTAGTTAGTGACTCTTCTGCTCTATGGGGTATTGACAGGGGTTGTGTAGCGGTATCCAGCTGGGCTGGGCTGGAGAGCCTAGATGGCTTGACTCATATCCCTAGCACCTTGGCTGAAGGGAGGATCTCAGCCATGTAGTCTCAGAGTCTCTCCCCAGATTTTTATGAGGCAGCTCAGGGCATCAGGAATGTGATTCAAGAATTGGGAAATCTAATTTGCTAGTCCCTTATGGCCTGGACTTGCAAAATGATACGGAAGCATTTCTACTACAGTCAGTCCAAATAGCCATATAGCTTGCCTGGCTTTAAGAGGAGGGAATTTATGCCTCACCTCTTGAAGGAAGATGCTTTCCCAAATTGCTGGCCACGTTTTATCCACCACAGTGACATTAAAAAGGAAGGGAATGGACTTTCATTTATTTTCCATTTATCAAGGAATGACTCAGGTACTTAAGAAGATAGAAGACAGCTATATCTTTTTTCTTCAAATCTACATTTCTATCCAGTATTGGCCAAGTTTACAGAGTTTAAAATCATGAAGAAAAATACTAAATGTATACAATATTTAGGAGACAAGGACTTGGAGCACTTTCTGATGTTTGTTCCATTCATGATGGCCTTTAAAAACCACATATTTGATTCAGATATTGAAAGTCAACATGCATTTTCAAGAGGACTCAATGCTGAATTCCCATGTGGACCAGATAAGCCATGCAGGGTGTTTGTCTACTTCTCTGCCTCTGCTGGGAAGCCTTGCAAAAACGATTCCTGTCTGCTGTCACTCCCAGATAGCCCAAATCATTCCCAATGACTGTGCAAAGTACAAACTCTTCCTTCTCCACATGGTATGAGAGTAATCATGAATGCATCTTTGGTGTTGAAAATGAAGTCTCTGATGATGATGATGATATTAACAAAAAATAATGCTATCAACTCCTAATGAGTGCTTACTAGTTTCAGGTAAGGAGCCAAAGGAGTTGTATGTATTATCTCTTCTAATCTTCATAACAACCCAGTGATGTAGGTGTTATTCATTCATTCAACAGATACCTGTTAAACACTACATAGCTTCCATAAGACTTCACTTTTAGCACTGAGATTTCACAGAGCTTCAAATCAAGATCATCCTAGAACTTCTCAGTCCTAAAAGCCAATAAATTCTTTTTTTCTTGTATATTTTTTTACTGGAATTCGATTTGCCAACATATAGCATAATACCCAATGCTCATCCCTTCAAGTGCCCCCCTCAGTGCCCGTCACCCAGTCACCTCAACCCTCTGTCCACCTCCCTTTACACTACCCCTTGTTCGTTTCCCAGAGTTAGGAGCCTCTCATTTTCTGTCTCCCTCATTGATATTTCCCACTCATTTTCTCTCCTTTCACCTTTATTCCCTTTCACTATTTTTTATATTCCCCAAATGAATGAGATCATATAATGTTTGTCCTTCTCTGATTGACTTACTTCACTCAGCATAATATCCTCCAGGTCCATCCACGTTGAAGCAAATGGTGGGTATTTGTCGTTTCTAATGGCTGAATAATATTCCATTGTATACATAGACCACATCTTCTTTATCCATTCATCTTTCGATGGACATTGAGGCTCCTTCCAGTTTGGCTATTGCTAAAAGCCAATAAATTCTGTTTTAACTTGTCCACTTACATTGTCTTTGTGACTTAAAATTAGCCCTGAAAACATAAACAGAATCCTATGTCCACAAATCAAGTGTCCTCAGGGGTATTTTGTTTTACTTGATATTACATAACATAGTATAAAACAGACAAGTAAAAAAATCACAAATCCCAGGGCACCTGGGTGGCTCAGTCAGTTAAATGTCTGACTCTTGATTTCAGCTCAGATCATGATCTCAGGGTTGTGAGATTGAGCCCTGCTTTGGGCTCCGCATTGGGTGTGGAGCCAGCTTAAGATTCTCTTTCTTACTCTCTCTCCTTCTGCCTCTACCCCCCTCCATCTCTATGTAAAAAAACATACACACACATAAGTCCCATATAACTGATTTTTTCCATGACTTAACTTTAATGTTGAGAATGGGATCTGAACAGAGTTCAGTGATACAATTTTAAGATGATGTGGCTTCCCCTGATCCATAGGACCATAGGATGTGGTGGTGAATAAGACAATCATGGTCCCTCTTCTCATGGAGCTTACCTTCATTTTCTGGTAGGAGAAGATGATAAACAAATAAAGAAGGAAAAAGACAGGAAAAACCAGGTAGTGACAAATGCTACCTGGAAGAGTACAAGAATATGATGATAATCGAGTGAATGGTGCAAGGAGGAGTGGCTACTTTAGGCTAAGTTTTGTCAGGGAATTCTTCCATTAGTAAGTCACCTTTAAGTTGAAACCTATATGTCAAGTAGAAACCAAATATTTCAAGATCTAGAGGAAGCATGATCCAGCTGGCAGAGAAGATAGTACAAAGGCCCTGAGGTATAGGTGTGACTGCAGTATATTTGAACAAGAGGAAGAATATTAGAGAAAGATAGATAAATAGCCAATGGCCCTCTCATGTACGTCCTCATGGTCTAGAACAAGATTTTATTTTAAACTCTGATGGGAATCTGTTGGAAAATTTTAATCGAGGGAATGATGGGATATGTTTTGGGATTCTAAAAGCTCATTCTGGCTGTGCCATCCTTTGATAAGTGGACCTTAGAGGGTCAAGAATGGAAGCAAGAAGACCGATGGCCAAGCTCTTGTTTTAGGTCATGTGAGAGGTGCTGTTGGCTTGGACAGAAGTGGTGGCAGCAAATACAGAAATGAATATACCTGGGGAGCCACATGTGACATAATAGGGAGCCTCATTCACAAAGATTAAGTGTGTGTGATATTCTTGGAGCTGCCCTGTGTGAAAGGTGGTGGCTGTGCACAGTGGTTCCAAAACAAATTCAAGATATGATTTAAAGGAGGAAGCTATAATTGCTAAGATTAAGGTATAAGAAGTGGCGCAAAGAGGCAGTCAATTGGATATTTGGTAGTGCGGAGATGGAAAAGATAGCAGGGAGATGAGTTTTGGAAAACAAATTTACGATTTTATTTTGGACTTACTGAGATGCCTATTAGATCCCAAAGCCAATGTGTGAGGAAGGCTGATGAAGTTAGGGTTGAGGTTAAGCTTAGAATTTCGGGGGAGAAGTCATTGGTAAATGATATATTTCTTACAGAAGAACAAATATTTGACTACAACTAAGATGAGTTTGATAATGCTGAGGTGATATGTCCTATCAGATATCAAAATAATCCACAGAGCACCTATAATCATATCAAGATAGCATTGATATAGGAGTAAATAGATTGCTGGAAGAACAGAGACTCAGAGAAATGAATTTC
This sequence comes from Nyctereutes procyonoides, assembly GCF_905146905.1. Lineage (NCBI taxonomy): Eukaryota > Metazoa > Chordata > Mammalia > Carnivora > Canidae > Nyctereutes > Nyctereutes procyonoides. The sequence continues at coordinate 47,487,791 of NW_026575146.1, forward strand.
AGTCAATACAAGAATGTCATAGAAAGATTGAAATTCAGTTCATTGGGAAAAGGAAGGAATGTTCAGTAAATGATGTTGGTACAACTGGCTATCCATCTGAAAGAAAATAAAATTATCTCCTGTCTTACACATTTTTCAAAAATTAACACCAGATGGATATTTAAATGTTAAAAAATAAAATAATAGATGTGCTTGCAAAAGATTCTATGATACTGCATGTACAATCTAGAAATAAGGAAAGGTGCCTGGGTGGCTCAGTAGGTTAAGCATCGGCCTTTGGCTCAGGTCATGATCTCAGGGTCCTGGGCCCGAGCCCCACGTTGAGCTTCCTCCTGGGTGGGGAGTTGGCTTCTCCCTGTCCCTCTGCCTCTCTACCCTGCTTGTACTCTCTCTGTCTCAAGTAAATAAATAAAATATTTTAAAAATTTTAAAAAAGAAATAAGATCTTACAAAGACGGGAACTCCAGAAGTTCTGTAAGAAAAATATTTGAGTATGTATCAATAAAATATTTTCTGTGGCAAAAGATTCCATTTAAAATGATAAAGGACGAACAATATATCTGAAAATTTGTAATTCAAATGGCAAAAAGGTGACATGCAATACTGAAGATATATAATCTTCCAGGCTGTCGAGAAAAAGACAAATGACCCAATTTTTAAAAAATGAGCAAAAGACATAAACAGAAAACTCACTGAGTAGCAAAGGCAAATGGTTACAAACTATGAAAAAATGTACAGATTCATGAGTAGCCAGAGAAACACAAAGAAAGCAACACTTTATTATTATTTGAATCCCTTCAAGCTGCCAAAAATTAATGAGTGATAATATTTATTGCTGGTAGAGACACGGATATTCTTATCTTTGGCAGAAATGTGGATTGTTTTAGTCTTTTTGGAAAGGAATCTGGGCTGCATCTATTAAAAATGAAAAATGTATATATCCTTCAGTTCAACGTCTTTTGCCTGGGAATCTATCCCATGGAAATAAAAGCCCCAGTGCACAAGGATTTATATACAAAGATGCTATTACAGTATTCTTTTTTAGTAGCCAAAACTTGGAAATAAAAACCAATGCCTTTTGGAGGGAAAAAGCTAAATGGAATATGATATAGTCCTTTCACATGATGGAATACAATGTATGAATGTATGAATGACTGAATCAGGAGTAAGCAGTTTACTCAGATTCCCATAAGGTATGGTTGATGAGAAAAGCAAAATATCGAGTCCATGTAATATGGCCTCATGTTTAAACTAATGATGCCAAGCTTCTGTGAAGTTTATGTATACTTATAAGTGTTTTTATCCTTAAGATTGAGGATATCTTAAGATTATAAGAATATAAAAAAATAGAGAAGAAAACATACTAGGTTGTTAACACTGGTTTATTCAGGAGGGGAGAGATATAAGGAGAGGTAGGCATTTAAGCAAAAAGGAAACAGGCAAAATAAAAATCTCTGAACTTCTCATCATAAAGATGGTTGGTTACTCCTTAAATTCTAAAAGATACCTAACTGCCATAGCCAAAGTCACTACAAACAGTAGAGATTCCTGTCCACTCACAGTATTTGAAGGCAGGCTTCCTTGTCATTAATTCTAGCCTTTCAATAGAAGTTATATAATAAACAGTTTCTGCGTTTCAGGCAGGGAATATTTTGGAGCAACACGCGGACATGTTGGCTACCTTAGAAACATAGATGTTGAGTATACCCAGCCACCAGCTCTAATTATTACCCATTCATCCAAATTATCATGACTCCACTGACTCTTACCTATCCCACTCATCTGAAAGTGAAAATCACTGGGTCGGGGTAGGGAAAAAGTGGAGAGTGGGGAGAAAGACTTAAAACATTATGGAGAACACACTGGGCTCAGAAAACTGAATGAGAAATTAGGAACTCCAAAAAACAAATTAGAAAATTGGGAATCATTTGGACCCACTCTTCTGGATTATGGACAAGCAAACACTACTGATAACTGGTCTGCTTAAGAGTTAATACTCCTGTAGGGGCACGTGGGTGGCTCAGCTGATTAAGCATCCAGCTCTCAGGGTCCTGAGATGGAACCCCTTGTTGGCCTCTGCACTCAGTGTGGAGTCAGCGGGAGATTTTGTCCCTCTCCCTCTGTCCCTCTCCTTGTTCTCTCTCAAGTAAGTAAGTAAGTAAATAAATAAATAATTTAAAAAGAGTTAATACTCATATATACAACTGAAACAAATGTTTCATCAATAACACACAGCAGCATACTTTGATATTTTCTATTTCTATTCTATTCTTTTTCAGTAAAAAAAAAAAAAGTGTCATAACCAGGGATAGGTCACAACTGTAGTCTGAAAAACACTGCCAAAGAATAGCAAGCAGCTTATGTGCATTAGTATTAGTGCTATTTTAGCTTCGTGAACTTCAATGTCATATTTTGACTCCATGTTACTGGTTAAAATTCTAAGATGCTGCATTTGTTGAAGAGAACAGCATCTTTCCAGCCCTCTGTTTGCACATTTCTTGGAGTTCTGAATTAGACACAGGGCAGTCATTCCCTCTAAGCAAGCAAGTTGGGGCTACATTACACATAAGTGTTTTCTAAATCATACGTGGATTCTTGCAGACTTGCTTATTGGTTTTTCACTGTCTTTGACTACAAGAGCCTTCTTTTCTCTCTTCTAGTTTCTTTTTCTTATTTCAGGCAAATTCTTTTTAATTTCAACTTTATTCCATTAACTAAATCTTATTTAGAAATACAAGGATGAACAAGAAAATCTCCCTTACCCACAGAGTAACTAGGAGAAAAATCAAACAGATGTAATAGAGCAAGAGGTTGAAGAGAGGAACATACAAGGTTTCTTAGGCAGCAGGGAAAGAAGGGCCCACCTGCCAAGGGGTGGAGTTGGTTTCTCCAAGGAGATGTTTTTGGGAGAGAAAGTACCAAACTTTGCCTGGGATGAGGTGGGAGCTGGCATTCCTAGAAGAGGAGACTGCATGGGTCAAGACATGGAGGTGGAGAGAACACGTAATTACATTTTTTCTGGAGTTCTGATAGAGTGATGGGAGGTGAAAGAGGCTCAGCTAAAGCAGGAGGTTAGCTGAGGGGCCCACTCTGTACACCAGTGGGTTGTGGAGAGCCACCCTGGTGACTCCATGCTCTCACTGTCTATTCCCCGGGAAGAAGCAAGGAGGGATAGGTTCAGATTTCAGGGTCTCAGTCTTAATTACTTTCTTTTTTAAAAAAAGATTTTATTTATTTATTCATGAGAGACACAGGCCAAATATCTTATTGAGACATAAGTAGAGGGAGAAGCAGGCTCCCTTGGGGGGAGCCCAGTGTGGGACTTGATCCCAGAATCCTGGGATCATGACCTGAGCTGAAGGCAGATGCTCAACCATTGAGTCACCCAGGCATCCCCTTAACTCCTTTATACTAGAGTGATAGCCTATCTGAAGCCTGGAATTGTACCTGGAATGGCCAGGTCCAGGGTGCGGCATGGACTCAAGGGACATCAGAGGACTCCCAGACATATAGTTCATCTATGGCCCAGCACTTGCCAGGTAGCTGAAACTCATGTCCATGCTATGCTCTGATCTTCAACAGGGATTAAATGGAATTGCAGGAATAACCCATGAAAAGAAATATCCCTTTTTACTAAGGCCTCTTTTCAAAAGTACCCCTTCCAGGAAAGATATTGCAAATAGTTTAATAACTTCAAATTATTCTCATCCCACCCCTAGATCCTAAAGATCAAGCAGATAGAGTTGTTAATAATAGACATGAAAATAAATGTCTTGTGATATCCTCATTTTATAGTTCTCATTAATTATTACTGCTCAATAACAAATTTAGGTTTATGATTATTTTTAATACTAAATGTGAAAGTCACCAAAGAAATAATTGAATGTCAGGGTTGGGAGATCCCTTTGAGCTTATTCTGGTTTATCTCTCTCATTTTACAGTTGAGGAAGGGGAAGGGCTAAATAACTTTATGTGAGCTGCCCCAAACAATTTTATACCAGAGAATTAAAATCAACCAAAAAGCCATGACTCAGCATGACTTACCTTGTTCGTAGATGCCCCTTTAGTCTCTTAAAAGTGTGTATGCATATTCCCATAGTAAAATTTGTATCATACTGTTTATGTTTTTGTATCTTGCCTTTTTCACTCAATATATTTTGAGCTTTCCCCCAAAGTCTTTAATTGGTATTCATATAAGCTACATATTCAAATATTTAATCACTGTTATCTCATTGTATGTATACACGATCTTTTGTTTGACCTATTTATTTCCGGTTCTTGGGCATTTAGGTTGTTTTGGGTTATTGTTGTTATTAGAAATAAACACCTTTATACATAAATCATGACTTCTCTCTGATTATTCCTCAAGGGGAGAATTACTAGTTTAATAAAAGGGGGTAGATGCATTCAAGACTTCTGATACATACTGCCAAGCTGATCAGCCCAGGAAAGTTTTTCAGATTTGCCATAAGCAATAGGTTTCATATCTTTTTTGGAATCTTAGCAATACTGGACCTAATAGGTCCGTCGTTCCAGCTAACTTAGAGTTCAAATTTGTCCATTTAGATCATTTAAATCATTTCAACATTTAAATCATCTTAATCATTTAAAACACAAATGATTGTAATCATTTAAAAATATTAATAATGATGATACTCTTGGCTTCTTAGGAGGTCTTCTCTGTTTTTTTTTTTTTTTTTTAAAGATTTTATTTATTTGTTCATGAGAGAGGTAGAGAGAGAGGCAGAGACACAGGCAGAGGGAGAAGCAGGCTCCATGCAGGGAGCCCTATGTGGGACTTGATCCCCGGACTTCAGGATCACGCCCTGGGCTGAAGGCAGGCACTTAAACCGCTGAGCCACCCAGGGATCCCTAGGAGGTTTTATTCTCAAATTATAAATTTAGCTGTTAAGAGCTAATCGAGAAAAGTGGGATTAAATGGCTAAGGATCAGATGAGAAATGTCCAGGAGGTCTCCTGTAGGGGTCACTGTTACTGTCAATTTATGCCTGCAAGGAAAGAAGTGCACATTTAAGAATGTAAGCACATTCATTTTTAATGTCTGATTCGTTCCCATTCCCTGAACCGTAAAATAAATAATAAGACCTTGAAGCCAGACAGCATCACAATGCCAACTTTCTTCTATAATGACAAATACCACTCTTTCCACTCAATATGCTCTTTAGTTTGAATTGATGGAATATATGCCACTCATATGAAAGGCACTTATGCCTGCTTTTTAATAGAGGAGGCATTAGCTAATTGCCTAACGCCATAAAGTGTTTACAGGCGTACAGTGACTTGAAGAGGGGAAGGACAAGGCATTCATTGCTGTGGACAAGATCCATCCCTCCACTTTCCCATTTCTGCTTTTCCCGTGGACCCCTCTCTCTCTCTGCACTGTGTTTCAGAAAGCTATCTCCACGGAAGACAAAAACCAGATGTTGTAATGTGCATGCAACTGTAGCATTTGAGGACAAAGAGGTGCTTTTCAATTTTTTTTTTAAGTTTTTATTAAGCAGCTCAAACAGATCCCGACGTCCCAGGAGCCGGGTCAGTGTGGCTGTGCGGACACACCTTTGCAAGGCAGCGGCGGTCGGGCTTCAGGGCTGGGGCACGAACGAGCCAGGTGCTGCTGCAAACGTGTCAGCCAGCCCTCTCTCTACAAAGCAGGAGTCATTCCCCTCACAAAATGCAAAGTAGCCAGCCGTGTCCCATTTCCCCATCCCCAGCCGTCCTCACCAGGTGCTCCGACGGAGGGGCCGGGAGGATATTTACTCTCTGCTCAGGCGTGCTCCTATTTAATTGAACCCAGCGGCAGCTGCCTCCGTGAGCGCGGTGCCTGCGGGGTCAGGCTGCCCAGCGGACCAACCGCTTAGGCCAAACCCGAGCTGGGCTGAGGCATCCGGGAAGCGGAAGGAGCCCGTCTAGGAAGCCCAAGGGTGTGTGGTCGTGTCGCTCGTGTGCAAGCCTCAACTTCGGTGCAGGTGGAGAGCTCGACCTCGCCCCGGTGCTCTGCGCCCCGCCGCGGACGCTGGGCTCGGTCCCACTCTTCTTGCAGCTGGCAGGAGCGGAGGCCCAAGTTGGCGAAACTCGCTCACCTGTCGGAGCCCGCACCTGGGCAGGAAGCGGGGCCCTGCGGCCGGGGCGCGCTGGTTACCGCAACCTCCGCCGGCCGCCCTCCCGGTGCAAGGACCACACTGCCAGGGAGGCAGGTGTGGGGGCCACTCCCAGAAACTCCAGGCCTCTGCCCCCCAGCTCCTTGCTGCCCCCAGGCACCCTCGGTTTGGCGCACCCCGAAGGCCAACTGGGGTAGACGCCAGGGCTGCAGGTCCGAGACGCTCCGCCTCCTTCTGCCACTCGAGCCACTAGCGCCAGCGGGAACCCGTGCGCTCAGTCTTCATCTGCGGCCACTTTCGGAACTTTCCAGGCAAAGACTAGCTAGGCCCTTTGCCTCCAACCGACGCCGTGCCTGCCGCCCGCCTGGGACCCCACCAGGGCCGGGAGATCCCGCTCTCCCCCCCGCCCCACCGCCGGGCACCGACGCCCCAACTTTTTACGCGCGGTCTGCGCCGCACGACTGGCTGTCGGGCTCCTGTCCTAAGGGGCGTGCGCATCTTCCGCGTGCCGGCCGCGCCGCGTCCTCTCGGCTGGCCGCCCTGCTCCCGGGACCCGCTGAGGGGCTGGTGTGAGCCAGGATCGGCCGGGCCCTCGCCTGTTGCCAGCGCTCCGAGTCCATCCTCGGGGAGGGGCCCGAGTCTCCAAAAGTCAGGGCAGCCCTGTCCTTTTCCTTCCGCACGCGGGCGCGTGTGGCGGGTCGGCGGGGCGACCGCCGGCGGAGGAGCGGGGCGCCGTCGGTGCAGCGCGCCATGGCGGGCTGCTGCTGCTTGTCTGCCGAGGAGAAGGAGTCGCAGCGCATCAGCGCCGAGATCGAGCGGCAGCTTCGCCGCGACAAGAAGGACGCGCGCCGCGAGTTCAAGCTGCTGCTGCTGGGTGAGTGGCTGCGACTCCGCGGCCCCGCTTCCCGCGCTCGGGTCCTTCTTGCCCCCTGGGGGCCCGCGGGCCGGTCCCTCGGGGGCCTTACGCGCTCTCCAGTTGGGCGACTTTAGAAGGCACCCTTCCCTACCCCCAAACAGACGAGACGTAGCCTGCGATCAGGTCTGGCCTTGTTTGCTCCTCTCCCCCAGATCCCCTGCACCCCATCCTTCTGCCCCCAGCGCGCACGGCTTCTTCAGAGCCTGGTCTTGCACGTTGGGGCAGGTGGTGGGGAGCTGCCTGGTGAACACGCAGCTCGAGCTCTGTTTTAAAGTAGTGCGGTTGAGTGAGCGCTTACCGAGTGTGGACTGTGCTCACTTGTGCTCGCATCACTGCGCCATAACCTGGGAAGGTCGTAACCTCTCCCCATCCTGGAGAATTAAAAATGAAGGCCCCGAAGATTGGTAAATTTGCTTTCGCGAAAGACAAAGCAGATACCGGATCAGTAGTGGGGGGACGTCCCAGCCCTGGCCACTCACCCTGCTGTGACCTCAGTCACCTCCTTTTGGTGACTGGCCTGGCCTGGCCAGTGTTTGTAGCAGGCCCAAGCCTCCCCGCTCAGCTTCCGTCTGGGTGTGCGCCTTCCTGGAGTTCGGACTTGGTTGCCCCAGCTGCGTTGACTAGTCACTCATCTGGCTCTTAACTCTCCAAAACAGAGAAAATGTTAAGGCTTGCCCAATTTATGTCCCAGGGCAAGGATCTCACCTTTTCTGACTTTCTAGAATCCAGTTCAATCCATTTGCTATCTGAGAAATATTTACCTTTTCCTTCAGACAAGGATATTAGCAGTTAGATCTTTCTAGATAGTTCCAAGTGTTTCAACTCTTTCATCCCTTCCAGACAGGAATCTTGCCTTGTACCACTTTATTAACCTTGAATATTAGGAGTCACCCTCCCAGAAAGCTTCAAGGAAAGAAAAGTTGATCTAGTTAGAATAAAATGGAGAAAGCTTTTCATCAATATTGGCTACAGGCCTGGGCAAAGGAACCGTTTTTACATTTATTCCCCACCGGGATTTAAAGGGTGTATATGGGGATGTCTGGCCTTCACCAGGCTGTGTGTCTCCCCACTGGGCTAAGTGTCTGCAGGTGGGGGGACTGCCCACCCAGAATACATGTTGTCCCCTCCCAGACTCCCATGGATTCCTGGCCCCAAGCCTGCTTCCAAGGCCTCTGCAAACGGGGGAGGGGGCAGACCTCATCCCTGAGGAGTGGCCAAAGGGCAGCTATGGTGAGGTGATGGAAGAGCTTGGAAATGTGGACTGAGGATCTGCAGGTGTGCCCCAAGGCCTCCCTGAGGGAAGAGGGAGCCTGGGTTGGGGAGGGAAGAGATCGTGTCCATTGGCAGGGCTGTTGAAACAACCTGTGTCTGGCCCAGAACCCCCAGGGGTCTGCAAATTCTAAATTGTGCCTGGCCTTCCAGGTTGTTGGAACGCTACCTTTGTCAAGGGAGCAGGATTATGTGACAGTTGGCTAGGTTGATGACCTCCTTTAAGCAATTATGTGGGCCTCCATTTGTACTCTTGCCCCAGGCCCCACAAATGATGGGAGTGGGCCTGGCTTTGGTTGCACACTTTTTCTTTTCAAAGGCAGTCTGTACCTTCTTTCATTGTGGCGTATGTTGATTTGTGCCAGTGTATGAGGTACAGTGTCTGGAACACACCGGGAGCTTGACAAAGGTGGTATGGCTCAGTGTGCAGCCAACCTGGAGAACAAGCCTACTTTCTGGGAGTAAAATGCTTATATTTACACACAAAGTAAGGGAGAAATGTTTGTAAGGTAAATTGTTTGCCCTGGAGGTCATGTTTAATACCAGCGACTAGATCTGCGTCTTTGCCTCCCCCAGGCCTTTGCCCAAACCCTCTTCCTGCACCCTCCAGGCACTGCCTCATCTCCCAGGATCCCCATTTTCATTGTGTACCGCTGTGACTAGCATACTGGCTCAGTGCTACTTAAAAACCAAAGAAACAGTTGCCAAACCACGTAGAGCTGTCAGGAACCCCTAGGAAGGTAAGGGAGCCTGGCCCACTTCCATTTCTCCCCAAGATTAAAGAGGAGGCAGTGACCTCAAAGATAAAGGAAACAGGACATGGGGCAGCCCCGGTGGCACAGCGGATTAGCACTGCTTGCAGCCTAGGGCCTGATCCTGTAGACCCTGGAGTCCCACGTCAGGCTCTCTGCATGGTGCCTGCTTCTCCCTCTGCTTGTGTCTCTGCCTCTCTCTCTCTTTCTGTGTCTCTATGAATAAATAAATAATCTTAAAAAAAAAAAAAAAGGAATCAGGACATGGTATATGCTGTTTTGTCCCAAGTTGTGCAGTCTGAGTGCAAAATTCACCTGAGTCTCCATAATGGATGAATTAGATAATCTGCTCAGATGCCTCCGGTGAAAACTCCACTTTGCGAATGGGAGTTAAGCATCCTGTGTGGAGTGTGGAATGACTTGAAAAGCCACCAACTCTTTCACAGGAAGCATGATTTTTGCAACAAAATAATTTGAGGAGGTTTCTGAAGTGCATTCAATAGAGCAGTATCCTGTTTACACTTAATAAAAGCACAGGTCAGTGTCCGCAGGGAAAGATAAAAGCTGCTATCTGGTTTGGGCTAGTAATTGCAAGATGTCAGTGTGATGCCTTTAGCTGAAGGAGATTGGGTGGGGGGGAGGGGGAGGCGGAGAATAAAGATGATTGAATTTAGTAGAAAGAAATTCCTTATCAGTTCCTCAGATAAAAATAGGACCAAAAGGAGTTCTGCTGAGAACCCTGGTGAGTACTATTCAGTGCAGGAAGAAAGTGTTTGGACAGTAGCAATTAAATGGGATCTTTATTTTTAATATTAAATGAGGTTTAGTGAAGTGTTGCTGGTTAATAGAGTTGAGTGTTTCCAGAAACTGATGGCTTAATTTTGGATGCAGGCCTCATGTTGGAACTGTCTGGAAGGAATGTATACTAGGGAATTGGTATTTAATTTATGCTGACATAGGGATTAAAAATGTAAGCTCTGAGACCAGACTACCTGGGTTCAAACCCTGGTTGTACCCTTTTTTAGCCATTGTCTAGCTTCACTTGGGTTTGTCTGGTAGTGGTGTCAGCTATATTCACTCGATTTTTGAGTATTTTTAGCCAACAGTGAGGTGTTATTTTCTATTTTAGTTGATCAGTTGCAGGTTGCATAGCAGTTTGTCTAAAATGTCTTAGTAGTGCTTTAACAGTAATGTTTTACTTCGAATTTCCCTTATTTTCTGAGCCATAAGAGATTTCAGAGTCTCTCTTCCTACTTACATCGAAATAGGTGAAGATGTGAGTTCCCTAAAATCCTATTGCATCGGTTATAGCAAAATCTCACTTGGAGACTAATTATCATGTTCCTAGGCTGGAAATCTATTAGAGGAAATAATGTAAGGAGGGTGGTTTTCTCAGAAAATGACAAAATTTTAGCTCTATGAAGAGGAAAAGGAGTGAGATGGTTAAGTATGCCTCGCTCCTTTATTCTTCACTTGGTTCAATCCAACACTTCCCAAGTGCCAGGCACTGCTCAGTGCCAGGGATCTTTTGTAGGTGAAGTACTAAATTGGAGGTGTTTGTTCACAAGTCCTTGGGGGCGGGGGGAGGACGCCTGGGTGACTCAGTGGTTGACCATCTGCCTTCAGCTCAGGATCCTGGAATGCAGATAGAGTCCCACATCAGGCTCCCTGCATGGGGCCTGCTTTTCTCTGTGCCTCTGTCTCTGCCCCTCTCTCTCTCTCTCTCTCTGTGTCTCTCATGAATAAATGAAATATTTTTTAAAAAGCCCTTCGAGGAGGCAAATTTTCATTGAGCTTCTTCTTGGCTTTTTATGTGAATATTGTGTTCACTACAAAATAGATGTTAATATAAAAATGCTTCATTTTTGGTCCCATAATGTGCTTCAGAATAGGGGACTGTGTGACTTCATCTGTGGCTTATGTTCATTCTGGCTGGAGTAAACTAACCTCACTAGGTAGTCTGCTTCCGTCCATGACACAGCAGTTCTGAAGACATCTCAAGAAGCTCTTCCTTTCGCCTTTAATACAGAGCCTTTTCATTTTTTAAAAAAATATTTATTTATTTATTCACAGAGAGAGAGGGAGGGAGGGAGAGGCAGAGACACAGGCTCCATGCAGGGAGCCCGACGTGGGACTCGATTCCAGGTCTCCAGGATCACACCCCGGGCTGCAGGCGGTGCTAAACTGCTGTGCCACCAGGGCTGCCCCTACAGAGCCTTTTCAAACCATGGACTTTCACCCTTTGTACATCTTCAAATAAAGTATGTTGAGGTATAATTTATATCCAATGTAGAACTCTGGATATATGATGTTGTGTCCTCTGAAAGTCCTCTCTGGAGGCATACCATGTCCATCTGCCCCTCATTGGTGATGTTAAATTCAGTCACTTTTCAAGATGCTGCATGTTGTCTCTACTGCCTAACAGTTTTGTAGGGAGACACTTTTTAAGGCTAGGCAAATATCCTGCTCCTCACCAAGCTATGCTTCTAAATTTAGTAGCCATTGATAATTCCTGATCACATGTATACCATGATGGCTACAAAATGATTTTCCAAGTCCTGCACTCTCCACATTTACCATTTGGCACTGGATAATTTACATGAAAGAGCCTTCCTATCACCCCTATTTAATATCAGTACATATTCATGATTCATTGTCTTTTACTTCATCACTGTGCATAACTGTTTTGACACTCAAATTGTACTTCCTTTGTGCGATGAGACACCCTTAAGGCAGGTTCTTGTGCCACTGCAACATGCTGCATCAGTTTTTTTGAATACTTTCTTATTCTGGCATAAAGATGAGCCTGGAGCTTCAGTGACCACCCTTCCCAGATGGGAAGTCAGCCATTTCTCTACAGGGCCTTGGTTACTTTTGGTGGCAAATAGCACCCTTTAGGATGTTTAGGGCCCTGGAAACAAAGATAGCAAATACACAATTCAAATCACTCACCAATATCTATGTATCTGAAGAACCACATTCCTCAAGGCATGGAGTTGGAGGATGAACATCTTGAGCCTGTAATGCTGTGAGCAAATATGAAAAAAATCTGACAGTGGAGCAATATAAAAAAAAAAGTCTTAACCCTCAAAGGGTCCCCCCTCCCCCTTAAGAGATGCCTTATGTTTTATAAAAACCTTTTCTTTTCCGGTGACACCTGAATTAAAGTTTTCTTGTAAGAACACCCATGTGTGGGAGTTGCAGGGAGGTGGGTAGCTAAATGGAGAAAGCAGAGAGGGATTTTTAATCAGTCAGTGTAGCAAGGCTATTAAACTACCAAGGACAAAGATTGAAATTCAGGCATAAAGGGGACTTTACTGGAAGAATTATCACCATGATGTCTCATGAATTGGAAAGAAATGAATAATAAAGACAGGAAAAGCCCAAATACCAGAGTGTTTCTGAGGCTCTTCTACGGGGTCCAGCCTTCAGCATGGGTTGGCTCCATTTTCTTCCAAGCTCAAGAGCTCTCTGAACCTTTCTTGTCCTGGTTAAAGCCTAAGATCTTGATGTGACATGAAGGTACGCTCCTGGACCCATCGATTCTGGCCAGGAGCAGTAAATCAAGATGTGCTCTGTCATCTGAGTATTGATGGCCTGGAGTGGGGCTCTGTAATGGTCAAGCAGCCCTTGCTGCAAATACTGTCAAAGGAATCAAAGTGTACTGACAGAAATCCAAGGGCTCTAAAGGTGGAAGGCACTACAGGAGTCTTTGCGGGAGCCCTAATTTAGATTAGGATCAATTGTCTTTCTGCTGATGGGTAAATTAATGGGTTGTCATGTCAGCCGGGGTTCTTAGCTACAAGCCATTTATTGGAGAAGAAGAATTTATTGGAGGAGAAGGAGGAAGTTCACAGAACCGATGGGAATTGGACAGCAGGCTCAGCCAGAAGGGCATGACCCAAGGGAGTTTTGACACTGCCATCAGTCTACACTGCCCAGCATACAGCCAGGGACTCCAATAGCAGTTGAGGCTTCACTGGACACTTAACCTCCACAGCAGTGCGGTAAATCATCTGTGACCATCTCCTATATCATGTGTCACTTTGTAAACCTCAAGCCATCTGTTTGTGCTCAGCTTCCAGGGAGCTGGGGGACAGGCAGCATGGCATGATGGTAAGGATGTGTTCTCTGGAGCCAGTCTTCCTGGGTTTAAAAATCTAGGCGAGTATGTCCCATTGGGCTGCCAATACCCTGTCTGGGCTAAGGCCACTTGCCTTCCATTTTGAGGTCACTGGTAGAAGTAACATGTTCTTGGAAGGACACCTGGATAGGAGGGTCAAAATCAGGCTCTGTTGAAGCCTCTGCTGAAGGCTCTGCTGGTGCCTCTTTTCAGAGAGCAGGGTCCTGATATGTGGCTGTAACTTACAATCATGAAATGAGCAGCATGTTAAGACTTGAATTGCCTTTTTTTTTTGGGGGGGGGGTTGGAGAAGGCTCTGAGTATTGGATATATAACCATGAAGAAGATATTCTCTCTCAACCTCACGGTCCTCACCGGGAAAATGAAAGGTTTGGATTAGGTGACCCCTGATATCTTTCCAGTTCCACCATCAAATACCTTATACCAGTGGTTCTCAAACTCTGTTTCCAGGAGCATCAGCACCTCCCAAAAACTTGTGAGAAATGCAAACTCTCAGTTTCCATCATGGCCCTCTCAATCAAGTTCAAGAGTGGGGCCAGCAATCTGTATGTTAATAAGCCCTCCAGACAGTCCTGATACATGCTCAGGTGTGAGAACCTCTCTTATAACATTGGTCTGGCACAGAACTAACCAGCTTCTGATTGTCTGCACCTCTAGGCTCTAAGGCAGATACTCTTATTTTTCAGCAAATATCCAGGAGGCCCCTGAGACTGACCTGCCTAGGGGATGATTTCTTTCTTGAAGTTGAATAAATTGTTCTCTCATCAACTTGATGAACGGTGTTCAGAGTTAGGTAATTTGTATGGTTATTTAGCATTTGTCCCCATGTGCCAGGTTGGTGGACAAGGAGCAAGCACATGTGTATGTTTACCTCAGTAAGAGTCCTTATAAAAACAAGTGTTCTTATTTTTTAAAAAAGATTTAATTATTCATGAGAGACAGAGACACAGAGGGAGAAGCAGGCTTCTCATAGGGAGCCCGATGTGGGGCTCAATCCCGGGATTCTGGGATCACACCCTGAGCTGAGGGCAGACTCTCAACTGCTGAGCCACTCAGGTGTCCCTGAGTATTCCCATTTATATGAAACCTTATGATTTGATGTACTACTCAAAAAGAGGTGTTTCTATAAACTGCAGTGGCCTATGGCTAATACCCAGAAAGTAGTTACTTTCTACCATGGACTTAGTGGTGTAAAGGAAGCATATTCTAGTAAGAGCTGCTATATATCTGTCTTCTCTTTGAAAAATCACATGGAACAGTGGCTGATATTTCCAACCAAAGGGTATTACTCTTGATTGTTTAAAAAAAAATTTAAGTAACTGATGCCCATATTTTGTACTTTTAAAAAATGAATAATAGGAAAAGAGAACATTTATTATTTTGCCTGAAAGGTATCTTCTGGATTGTTGGTCCATTGTCAATGACCCACAGATTGATTAACCATGCTGCTGCTCTCTTGACTCTGCTGTGAATAACACCTTCATTTTGAGTGACTCATTCCCTGAATTTTTGTTTCTAGTACTCAGCTAATGTGTAATTGAGAAATACAGCAATTATATTACTCAGCAGTATCAGATAAATGAAGATGATAAATCATGTGTAGAATCCTTGTCTAATCTACATAGTGTGTATTTCATAAATGGATGTCTGCAACTGACTGGAAAAACTTGAGCTCATCTCTAACTACAGAGTTTGAGAAACAGAAGTGCGAACTTGCATTTTATGAATGGAGTAGAAAAGGTCCAGAGGAGTGAAGAGACTCAGCAGATGTCACGAGGCTTGGTGACTAGTAACTAAATGGCAAAAAGCCAAGGCTAGGAGTCCAGTCTTAGTTGCCAACTCATTCTTTTTCATAGGTCAGTCTGAGTTCTTTTGTTGAATTTCTTACTTTCTAAGGCAACATTGATTCTAAGACGTGTCATTGATTTGAAAACAGCTTTTCAGGAAAGCAAACACCATAATAAATGCAGACATCAGTGCAAAGGCATCTCGACCTTAAAAATGTTAATTTGTGTGCCAATAAGTCTTGGAATCAAAGATTTAAAGGCTATTTTTTTTCCTTTTTTCCTCTCTAATCAGATAGTACAAATTTAAAACAAAGCTGAAGTACTCCAGTTACTGACGTGGAATTGAATTCATGAAACCAGTATAAGTGCTGAAATTAAAAAAGAAATTTCTGTGTATTGCCATCATCCCACTTCTTTCTATTTCAAGTAAAACTTGAAAAAAGTTGTTTCCTGGATTAGTGGGGCTATTAGATATAAAGAAGGTTAAGGAAAAAAATGAAAGCTACCAAACGTTGTGAGAGTTCCAGTGACTGAGTGATGATAGAGACATGATTCAGTCTGGGAAGAGTTTTACACGAGACCTTTAACTCCATGGAAGTTTATTCACTGCTGACCGCCTGCTCCCCCACTTCCCCACCCCAGTGCTGAGTACAGACCTTAGCTTAATTACTGGTTGAATAAATCTGTATGTCTCTTTCTCTCCATGAACTAGAGGATGGGTAGGATGAAGAATTCCTTATAGTAGCTGGAGGTCTCTATTGTTTGAGGTACTTTAGAAACATTCATGGAAGTAAGACTGGCAGGGGTTGAATCTTGAAGAAAAACAAAGTAGAAAATTTCAGAATTGATTTTTTTTTTTTACATGTCCAATATCTTAGCTACCTACTCATGTTGAACATTTATGCCTAGAATAGTGGTGTCAAAATATGGAAATCAAGCCCAAAATATGGAAATCAATCCTGGAATGAAATATATTAGTAAAATAAATTCCTTGTAGTTCCATAAGGACTTTTCCTAATAACTACATAAGATTTTGATAGGTAACTGGAACTATAGTTGGGAAATTTATTAGTTTTTCTTCTCTATTGCTTTATTCTGAAATACTTTAAAAAATCCTAACTCATCATAGCTTCCATGTAACTTTTCTAAACAGGTGGTAGATCTGCCTATATAAAAATAAAAGAATTAGGCCTTATGATTTTAGAGGCTTATCTCATACTTAATTTTATCAATAAGAAATTTCAAAGCTCTAAAAAGAGAATTAGTCATTATAAGGACTTAAATCTTCTGAAGCTTAAGACCCAGTTTGGTGTGTTAGGAGCCTGAGCAAATCTCATAGAAATTTACCTCTTTCTGTGCAGGTAACAGAAATAATCATCTTATATTGCCCTAAGTGGGGATGTTTGAAGTGGCAAGGCATGATGTGCTCCACATATATTACGTTTATTGATATAAGCCTTTGAAATTGGTGTTATCATTTAAATCAGTGGCTTAAAAATTTTAGGATTTTGAGTTTGTTTTAAAAAAAATTTGAGGGCAACCCTGGTGGCTCAGTGGTTTAGCGCCACCTTCAGCCCAGGGCCTGATCCTGGAGACCTGGGATGGAGTCCCATGTCAGGCTCCCTCCCTGGAACCTGCTTCTCCCTCTGCCTGTGTCTCTGCGTGTGTCTCTCTCTCTCTCTCTCTCTCTCTCTGTCTCTCATGAATAAATAAAATCTTTTAAAAAATAAAAAAAATTTGAGAAAGTTAACAAAACTTGCCAAGTAAGGATGTTAAAAATATTGTAGCATACTCACCTAAAAAACCACTTAAAAAGTGCCATTAGGGCAGCCCTGGTGGCTCAGCAGTTTAGCGTCACCTTTGGCCCAGGGCCTAATCCTGGAGACCCAGAATCGAGTCCCATGTTGGGCTCCCTGCATGGAACCTGCTTCTCCCTCTGCCTGTGTCTCTGGCTGTGTGTGTGTGTGTGTGTGTGTGTCTAATGAATAAATAAATAAAATCTAAAAATAATAAAATAAAAAGTGCCATTAGACACTGTTAAATCATTTCTTCATATATCAAAAATGGAACTCCTTGAACGAAATGGAAAGGTCTTCCTTTTCTCTCCCTGATTCATGCAGTCCTACCTGTCTATATCTCAATAAATGGTATAAATGGTACCACTTACCACTCCGGTGCCCGAGACAGAATCCTGAGAGTCTTCCTTGATTTTTTTTTTTTTTTTTTTGCTGCATCTAACACTAGAAATGAAATAATAATAATAAAGTTAATATTTGTTCATCCAGTCTTCCTTCTAGACACTTGAAATGAATGATTGCATTTATTCCTCACCATGCTTTGAGGTACAATTAGTATTATCTTTTCATTCTACAGATGGGGCAACTCAGGCCCTAAAATAAAGTTCACTGGCCGGACAGAGCCAGGGTTTTGAATCCAGGGAGTCTGACTCTGGAGCCCTGGTTCTTTTTTTTTTTTTTTGGAGCCCTGGTTCTTAATCAGAGTCCTGCTTCTATCTTCTAGAGCCAACGCCTCACCAAAATCTACTCCAAAAGGCCCAAGCTCTAATGTTATTTCTTGGAATTTTCTTTGCAACATCTCTTGTCCAAATTCACCAACCTCTCCCTCACCCAGAGTCCATTCTCCACGCTGCTGCCAAAGTGACCTTGTAAAAATATAAATTAGATTACAGTTTTCCTGCACAAAATTTTTCTATGTCTTTTCTTTGACATTGGGTGCAAATCTAAAACCTGTGCATGGTGTGTGTGACACCCTTTGTTCCCTGCCCCCTCTGTGCCATTATTCCCTGTGATCACTCACTCCTACCTGTGAGACTTTCTTTCAGGAACGTCAGTGGCCCAACCTCCTCCTCAGGCCTCAGTACATGCTCATCTACCCACCTCCAACATGAGATCTTCATAGTCTTCTAGCTAACTGCTACTTATTTTCAGAATGCTTCTTAATATTCCTTTCTCCCGGAAGCCTTCACTGACTCTGATCCAAATTAGTTCTCCTAAAATATTCTTCCATAGCCTATTCTATATTTTTTACTTGAGATTTTTCTTGTTTCTTGAGGTAGGCCTATATTGCTATAAGCTTCCCTTTTAGATCTGCTTTTGCTTCATCCCAAAGATTTTGGATTGTTGATTCGTTTTCATTAGTCTTGGTCTTTTTGAATTTCTTTTTTGATTTCTTGGTTGACCCATTCATTGTTTAGTAGCATAGTGTGTAGCCTCCATGTATTTGTGTTCTTTCCAGATTTTTTTTTTTTTTTTTGTATTTCTAGTTTCATACCTTTGTGGTCAGAAAAAAAATGCATGATAGGATTTCAGTCTTCTTGGATTTGTTGAGACTTGTTTTGTGGTCTAGTATGATATATCCTGGAGAAGGTGCCATGTGCACTTTAAAAGAATGTGTATTCTGTTATTTTTGGTTGGAGTGTTGTGTATAGATTTGTTATGCCCATCTGGTCTAATGTGTCATTCAAAGGCACTGTTTCCTTGTTGATTTTTCTATCTGGATGATCTATCCATTGACTAAGTTGGGTTTGAAAGTCCCCTACTATTATTGTATTACTGTTAATTGTTTCCTTTGTGTTTGTTAACAGTTCTTTTATGTATTTAGGCGCTCCACTGTTGGGTGCTTAAAATTGTTATATCCCTTTAACGTTGTTGTTCCCTTTATCATTCTGTAGTCTCCTTCTCTGCTTCTCCTACAGTCTTTGTTTTAAAGTCTATTTCATCTGATACAAGTATTGCTACCCCAGCTTCCTTGTTTTCATTTGCATGATAAATGTTTTTCCATCTCTTCACTTTAAATCTGCATGTCTTTAGGTCTGAAGTGAGTCTCCTATTGGCAGCATATAAATGAGTCTTGCTTTTTTTTATCCATTCAGTCTTCCTGTATTTTTTGATCAGAGAATTTAGTCTATTAAGATTCAAATTCAAAAAAAAAAAAGATTCAAATTCATTGACAGGCATGTACTTATTGCTATTTTGTTACTTGTTCTGTGGTTGTTTTTACAGTTCTATTCCTTTTTTCTTGTCCTCTCTTCCTTTGTGGCTTGATGGCTACCTTTAGTGTTAGGTTTGGATTCCTTTCTCTTTATTTTTTTGTCTGTATCTATTATAGACTTTTGACTTGTAGTTGCCACCAAGTTCATATATAACATCTTCACTTATGGCAGTCTATGTTAAGTTGATGATCACTTAAATTTGAATCCATTTTAAAAGCACTGAAATCTTTACTCCTTCCCTTCATTTTATACATTTGTTCTATTTTACATCCTTTTGTGAATCCCTTGATTGATTTTTATAAATACAATTGATTTTTAATGCTTCTGTGTTTTAAACTCCATATTGGTTTTATAAGTGATTAATCTACTACCTTTATTATATGTTTGCATTTACCTATGAAATTTTTTTTCATAGTTTTCCTACTTCCAGTTCTGGCCTCTTCTTTCCCCTTAAAGGGTTCCCTCTAAAATTTCTTATAGCTCTGGTAGTGATGAAGTCCTTTAACTTTTGTTTGGTTGGGAAGCTCTTTATCTCTCTTTCTATTCTGAATGATAGTTTTGCCAGGTAGAATATTTGTGGTTGCATTTTTTTGTTTCCTTTCAGCACTTTGCAGGCGAGAAGGGAGTAGCATGATTCATGCAGTCAGTCTCTGCTGATAAATCAGCTGAGAGCCTTAAGGGGTTTCCCATGTACATAACTGCTTTCTTTCACCGCTTTTCAAATTCTTTTTATCATTACTTTTTTAGTTATTATGCATATTGGTGTGCATCTCCTTGCATTAATCTTCTTAGGGACTTTTCATACTTTCTGGATCTGGATGTCTGTTTTATTCTCTAAAAGTATAGATGTTTTCAGTGATTAAAAATAAATTTCAAATAAATTTTCTGCCCCCTTTTCTCATTCTCCTTCTGGGATCCCTATAATACAAATTATTATGCCTGATGATGCTGAGTTGCCTTAACCTATTCTCATTTTTATTCCCTTTTTTTTGGCTATTTAGTTTGGTTGCTTTCCATTACTCCGTCTTCCAGATCACTGATCCATTCTTCTGCATCTCATAATGTGCTCTTGATTCTCTCTAGTGTGTTTTTAAATTTCAGTTACTGAGTTCTTCATCTCTGAATGATTCCTTTTTATATTTTTAAACTTTCTGTTGAAGATTTCACAGAGATCCTCCGCTCTTAAGTCCAGTGAGTATCTTTTTTTTTTTTTAAATATTTTATTTATTTATTCATGAGAGATGGACAGAGAGAGAGAGAGAGAGGCAGAGACACAGGCAGAGGAAGAAGCAGGTTCCATGCAGGGAGCCTGCCATGGGACTCGATCCTGGGTCTCCAGGATCACACCCTGGGCTGAAGGTGGCGCTAAACCGCTGAGCCACCCAGGCTGCCCTAGTGAGTATCTTTATAAGCATGATTTTGAATTTTTTTTGTCAGGCATGTTGCTTATCTCTGTTTCATTTAGATCTTTTCCTAGGGTATTTTTATCCTATTCTTCCATTTGGGACATCTCTCTCTGTCTCATCATTTTGTGTCTCCATGTTTCTATGTTCTGAAGGTCAGCAACATCTCCTGATCTTGAAAGTAGTGGCCTTATGATAAAGAGGTCCTCGGTGCTCTGTAGTGCAGTGTCCCCTGCTCACCAGCACCAGGTGTGCCAGGGTATCTGCTACGTGGATTATATGTGCCCTACTGTTGTGGCTGAGCAGTGTTTACCTTCAGTCCAGTCAGCTGCAATGACCTCCTTTGCCTACTCTCTGGGCACTGGGCATGATTGGTCCCCGAGCTATTGAGGAGTCTGTTTGAGGCTACTTCAGGCTTGTAGGTGGGTGGTGTCAGCAGTCAGGCTACCTGTTTGCCCTCTATCTGTTGTAGTTACATACACACTGAATGGCAGGGCACTCTCTGTGTGCACGCCCCCCCCCCCCCAAGGGCTTGCCTTTGTGGTAGTGTGGCAGTCATCAATCATAACGGTGTGCTGGTGTGTGCGGTAATCTCCCCCGTCACTTTAGGGCAGTATGCACTCTGAAGTGGTGCTAGTCCCATCCAGGGCTGCTTGCAGAGTATGTTGGGGCAGGAGCTGCTTTGGAGGAATGCTGCCAAGTGGGGCAGGTTGGATGGGCAGGCCTGAGGAGGAAAGCAGGGGCAAGGCACGGGGTCCTAGAAAGATAGGTGGAGAGTGTTTGCACTGGTTCCTGCAGGTGTCTGGCTGTGCTGGCTTGGGGAGGGGAGAAGAAACAGTGCTCCACAGCACTGAGGTTTTTAGAGAAGTCTTCTGAAGAGCCCTGGCCCTCTAGGGCACTTCCTGAGATTACAGAATAAATCTCTTTCACATATGCCCCAGGCACTTTTCAAACTGCTGCTTCTATGCTGTCTCTCAGCAGGGTTATTTGCTCCGCTGGTTCTTTAAGGGCAGGAACCCAGTTTCTTACTACCCTCTGGCTCTCCTGGAGTTAAACCCTGCTGACTTTCAAAGTTACCTGAAGTTAAGCCCCACTGATTTTTAAAAGCTCGCAGAGTTAAGCCCCAGTGATTTTCAAAACCAAATATTCTGGGGACTTGTCTTCCCTGCGTGGGTCCTCTGGGCCTGGGGCACCTGGGGTACACCTGATTCTTGCACTTCTCCCTGCTTGCAGTGTTCCTCCCATTTGGTTTTATTTTATTTTATTTTATTTATTTGTTTTATTTATTTGTTTTATTTATTTATTTTATTTATTTATTTTATTTTATTTATTTTATTTATTTTTATTTTTTTATTTATTTTTATTTTTTTTATTTTTTTTATTTTATGATAGTCACATACAGAGAGAGAGAGAGAGAGAGAGAGGCAGAGACACAGGCAGAGGGAGAAGCAGGCTCCATGCACCGGGAGCCGGACGTGGGATTTGATTCTGAGTCTCCAGGATCGCGCCCTGGGCCAAAGGCAGGCGCCAAACTGCTGCGCCACCCAGGGATCCCATTCCTCCCATTTGTACTTAGCCTTGGGGGGCTGGTCCATGCCCCTTGTCCCCCTCTGCCATGCACTCTGGAAGGTCTGTTCTGCCTGCGTGCAGGCTGTTTTCCCAGTTAGCAGTGAATGGAGCTTGCAGTTACCTCCGTGTGTCTGTGGGACAAGGTGAGCTCCGGATCCTCCTACTCTGCCATCATCCTGACCTCCTCTAGGTTGCTTCTTCTTCTTCTTTTTTCTTTCTTCTTTCTTCTTTCTCCTCTTCCTCCTCCTCCTCCTCCTCCTCCTCTTCTCCCTCCCTCCCTTCCTCCTCCTCCTCCTCCCAATTTGAAACTATTTCTGATAGTATACTTCCTATCTTCCCTTCTGGTCTCTAAATCTGCTGAGCATAGGGACTATGGGGACCAGCGACTCCTCAGCATTTTGTATAGTGCCTGGGTGTTCCAGAAACATTTGCTGAAAAAAACGATATTTTGCCATGTGATATCAACACTAGCACATCAAAGAAGTGACATTTTAATCTCCAGAAGTGCCAAAGGCTTGTTCTTTGTAGAAGATAGCATTTTACGTCAAATAAACATCTATTTGTGACTGTTTGTCCTTTTTAAACCTTTACTTTAAAACTAATGAACTTTTTTTTTGCATACTGACATTGGCCTGAGGGCTGATGTTCTGGAATCAACAATTTATTGCGCATATGTTATTTGTTTCCTAAGCTTTCAGATTTATGCACAGAAGTGAATACTTGCGATATTGTTTTTTTTTTTTTTTAACTTTGTTGAAAAGAAAACCATAGGCCCCCAAATGACATCATTTATGTTAAGGCACTAAGTGAGCAAATCAAGACTTAATACCTAACTTAATTGCAGTTTCAATCCCTCTAAAAATGTAACCTGTAACCAGTCTGTGTTGGTTAACACGGG
The DNA here is from genome assembly GCF_905146905.1 of Nyctereutes procyonoides. Classification (NCBI taxonomy): domain Eukaryota; kingdom Metazoa; phylum Chordata; class Mammalia; order Carnivora; family Canidae; genus Nyctereutes; species Nyctereutes procyonoides. The sequence goes on from NW_026575146.1 coordinate 47,510,659, forward strand.
AATTTCCTGGTCAGCACTAGGAAATTCACTGATGGACCCCTTCTGCTCCTCTTATGAGGGCAACCTGGTCTAAAACAACAGAATTTTTGCTAATAATTTCCTTTTTTCCCCACTAGATGTGATGCTGTTCAGTTCACAAATCGGTTAATAAAACCAATTAGATCTTTAAAATGTATTGTGTTGGGGCAGCCTGGTGGCTCAGTGGTTTAGTGCCGCCTTCGGCCCAGGGTGTGATCCGGGAGACCTGGGGACCCAGCATGGGGCCTGCTTCTCCCCCTGCCTGTGTCTCTGCCTCTCTCTCTCTGTGCCTCTCATGAATAAATAAATAAAATCTTAAAAAAGTATTGTGTTGAATTTTTGTTAACAACTTGAACAGTGACATATTTGTAGCACAGACTGCTAGCAATCTCCTGAATATATATGTTCTTCCTCCTTCTGTGATACTGTAAATTTTATCTGGGCACAAGGACACCCAGCTAAAGATTTTTCCTTCCTTCCTTCCTTCCTTCCTTCCTTCCTTCCTTCCTTCCTTCCTTCCTTCCTTCGCAAACCAAAGCATCATTTATTCCTTTATTCCAATTTTTACTATTAAAAAAAAATCTTACCTAATTTTAACTCCCTGGATTCTGTGTGGCCTCCCACCTGCAATGGGAACTAGTTTCTTCTGTACCTAATTTGTGTTAAAGAGATTCTGTATTTTTAAAGCTCTTCCATCATGAGACTATCATTTCTTTCATTGTCCCTGGACTTTTTTTTTTAAATGATTTTATTTATTTATTCATAGAAACAGAGAGAGAGAGAGGCAGAGGCACAGGCAGAGGGAGAAGCAAGCTCCACGCAGGGAGCCTGATGTGGGACTCGATCCAGGGTCCCCAGGATCAAACCCCGGGCTGCAGGCGGCGCTAAACCGCTGTGCCACCGGGGCTGCCCCGTCCCTGGACTTTTAAGAGGAAAAATTCAGATCACAGATTCAGGAGATGGGAGAGGTGGGATCATTTCTTAATGCTTGTCTGTATTCTGCTTTTGGGTATGGTGAGTTTGAACTCATCAGTCTTATACTGTCTAATACACATTTTCCCCTCTTTCTATGGAAATGTTAAGCCATTTAAGAATGATTTTAAAAAACAAGATGAGGGATCGCTGGGTGGCGCAGCAGTTTGGCGCCTGCCTTTGGCCCAGGGCGTGATCCTGAAGACCTGGGATCGAATCCCACGTCGGGCTCCCGGTGCATGGAGCCTGCTTCTCCCTCTGCCTATGTCTCTGCCTCTCTCTCTGTGTGTGACTATCATAAATAAAAAAAAAAAACAAGATGAGGGGCCACCTGGGTAGCACAGTTGGTTAAGGATTTGACTCTTGTTTTTGGTTCAGGTCTCATGGTTATGAGAGCGAGCCCTGAGTCAGGCTCTGCACTGGGTGTAAAATATGCTTGGGATTCTCCTTCTGTCTCTCCTCTCCTCCTACCCCTGCATCCTTCCCCAGCTCATGTGCATTCTCTCTCTCTCTCTCTCTCTCTCAGAAAAATAAATACATAAATAAGTAAAAAAAAAACACAAGATGCAAAGTCTTGTGATTAAATACAAAGTCTTAATCATAAATCATGAACTACCAGAAGCTCCACAGCAGCTGCAAACCTTGCTGGTATTTGGGTTTAAATGCTGTGGCTTCTAAAATGTCTAAAGGTTGATTGAATCACTCCTTTTAATAGCTTCTCTTTGTCTTTGTCGCTGTGGAATTGTGGACCATCTGTAGGTAGCCCAGGCCTGAGAAAACTACTTGAGCTTCCCCTGACCATTTTCAAATTACCATTCATTTAAGGTCATGAGGAAGTTTTTCTTCCTTGCCTGATCATTTGTGTCAATATTAGGGGACAGACAGATGGAGAAAATAAGGAGGAAGCTCTGGTTACTTGACATAAGCTCTTGAGGATAAGACTGGATACTGAAGGCAACCTCTATCCTAATGAGGAATGGCCCCAGTGAAACTAATTTATCCTTGTAGGGGGAGTGGTGTGGAGATACCCATGCACATATACTGTGGTCACCACCAGATGATTTGAAATCAGTTAGCACTTACAAGGCAATTAGAATTTGCTGTTAGAATTAAGCCACTTCTCTCTACAATGGACTTATATCTTGGTACAAACCAGAAAATGGTCAGAGAAGTTTCATTGGCTTAAAGTACATTCATTGGTTTAAAGTGTTCATCTTGAGCATCTGATTTCTGCTTGAAGTCTTCTCCTTCTTTAAGGAGAACCATGTTGGCCAAAACAAAGGGTTTTATGTTTATTGTGATTATGAAAACTCAGTATCTTAACTTGTATTAGCTCTGCTTGAGCTATAAATAGAAATATTTCTGATTTGTGTTTTTTTCCAGAATTCTAAACATTCTTTATTAGACTTACTTCATTGCCTGCTTAATGAATTGCTTTCCCCTTAATACTTTTAAACTTTTAAGTACCTGAAAAAGCTGGATATTGTCAAAGCCTTGTGGGTGAGATGCCAAAAATCTCTGGTAGGAATCCCGGTTTGTCGTCTAATTTGTAGTGTGACCTTGGGCAAGTCACAAAATCACAGAGGCTCTTCATCCATAAAATGAGGAGGCTATACTGAGCAGTCCATAAATTCTTCTAGCTCTGAATTGCCATGGTAACTTTTCAATCATAGTGGAAGTGCTGATTACCTTGATCACTGAGGATAGACACTGTGTGTGTGTGTGTGTGTTTGTGTGTGTTGTGTGCCTCCAGCACAACTGAAGAAATAGTATCTGGTTGCTGTTTGTCTTAGTGGCAGAAAGTTCTTCATATTCCTTTGTTTTCTAACTGCTTTTGAATTTTCATGTAACATGAGACTTCACATGTACAATAATCTCAGTGTGTTAGAACAGGTTTGTCAGGGACAGAAATGTATCCCATTGGTAATCTGACTTCTAATCTAACTTCTGAGGTTAGAAGTATCTTTAGACAGAAAAAAGACTCCTAAACTAACACTATTTGTCATTAGCTAGAAGACTTCCAGGCTGCAATTTATTTTAAAGTAGAAGAGCATTTTAATAATCATAATATCAGTAAACTTAAAAACTCCTTAAAATCGTATCTGGCATATAATCAGTGTTATGTATCTCTTATGTTCATTTCATACTTGCCAGTTAGTGAGGTATGCAATAAACTTTTTTTTCCATAATACTGATGAGGAAACTGAGGTAAAGAAAGATTAAATGAGCTGTCCACAGTCACTAAGTGTGGGACTGGGATTTGATTGATCCAGACAGTTTGGTTCTAGGAATTCCTTACTCTTAACACTCTTCCCTACTGCCTGCTAAAGAACTCACTGTAGAGCATCCATGACTGGGTTAGGCATTGGAAGTAAGTCTGAATGGAAGCAGTGGTCTGGTGTGTGGTCCTATGTTCTCCATTATAGTGCAGTGTGTTTTTGGGTTAGTCCTTTAATCTCACTGAACCAGTGCTATCCAGTGGAAATATAATGTTAACTGGAAGTGTGAGACACACATGTAACTTAAAATTTCAAAGTAGTCATATTAAAAAACAAAACCAAACATAGAAAAACTGGTAAAATTAATTTTAATAATGTATTCTATTTAACCCAATATATCAATATAATTATTCAACATATAATCATTACTACTTAGAAATGAGATCTTCTATTTTTTTCATATTAAAACTATGAGATCTGATGTATATTTTACATTTAAGCACATCTCAGTTCAGATTATCCACATTTTAAGTGTTCAGTGGCCCATTTAGCTAGTGGCCACTGGATTGGATTGCACAGCTCTGAACTCTTGAGAGCTACCATAAAATGAGACCTTGGTGGGTGATGGATGGCATCTAAAATGTTAACTCTGAAATTCTAGAAATCTGTAATGAGAAGTACCTGTACCCCTTAAATGACTTGCCAGGAGATTACGTGTTTCTTCTCTGCTTAAGTAGCATGGAGAATGTACTCTAAGATAAGAATTAAAGCATCAGAAAGGCAATGTAATCTCAAAATAATGTGTGTATATCAAAGAAAGAATTTCAGCAAGTGAACATGCTCTAGTGGGTTTAGATTTTTTTTTCTTCTTCTACAAATCCCCAAGAGCTTACTGTGGGCCAGGTCCTGTTCTAGACTTCTGGGGTTCAGAAGAGAATGATTTATAGCTTCTGCCTTTATGGTGTTTATGCTGAAGTGCAACAATAAATAGATGTTGGATGATTTTAGGTTAGCAAAGTACCATGAAGAAAAAGAAAGTGGTGTAAGGAGTTGGAGAAAAGAGACTGAAGCCCTGGGAGATTAGTGGGTCTAGTTTTAATAGGAAGGCTTCTCTGAGGGGGTAACTATTGAAGGGAGATGGGGTTGAGAGAAGGGACAAGCTATATGAAGACCTGGGAAGCAGTGTACCAGGAAGTGACAGGGCAGTCTAACCTGGAAGATTGCCTGAGGTGGAAGTGGGCTCTATGGTTTTGAGAGAGAGCTAAAGGCACTGTGTTGAATTGAGTGAGAGAGGCGGTAACAGGAAGCATGGTTGGGGAAGTAGGAGTTTGGATTTCATTTTAAGTGCTGGGAAGGCCAAGGGAGAACAAAGGTTGGCAGAGGGAAGTGATTTGATTGTTTTTATGAAGAAAAACTCTGACTACTGGACAGAGAATAGACTGTGTGTAGTCAGAGTGGAAACAGGAAGACCAATCAAGGTGCTACGGGTTAGTCTAGGTCACCTGTCATGGTGACTTAGACTAGCATAGGAATTATGAAGGTTGGTTGAGTTGGTTAGATTTCATATATCTGTTGAATATAGACTTGATTGGGTGTATTGGTAGATGGCCCAGGGGTATGCAAGGACAGAATCAAAATGATCCCTGGGTTTTTGGCTTGAGTGACTGGGTCAGTAGTGATGCCATTTACCCAGATGGGTGAGAATGAGGGGAAAATGGGCTTGGCAGCAACCAGGAGGTGAGGAGTCAGGGAAGCAACAGTTCTGTTTTTAGACTTTCAGACTGATATGTTTATATAAATGTAGATAACAGGCTTGAAATTGGGGACAGGATTTATTGTCTTCATCTTAGGTATTGAGAGAGAGGACTTTGCTGTAACAAAAAGAGCAGGAAGTAGTGGGGTGCCTGGGTAGCTCAGTCAGGTAAGCATCTGACTTTTGATTTCAGCTCAGGTCGTGATCTCAGGGTTCTGAGAACTAGTCCCAAGTCAGGTTCTCTGCTGAGCATGGAACCTTCTTAAGATTCTCAGTCTCCTTCTGCCCTTCCTCTCTGCTCATGTGCACTCTCTCATGGTCGCTCCTAAACCCCTCCCCCCCCCCAAAAAAAACAAACCCCCCAAAACTGGAAGAAGAGCTATGGTTTCATCTGGGCACTGACTTCAGGATTAAGATGAGGCCTTTATGATTTTGAGCTTTGGATAATGATATAAATGACAGGCTGGGAATCATGACATAGATAAATGTTTTCCCTCTGTTGCTATAGGGTTTTGGCTCTGTGCTTGAGAAAGAGCTGTAACCAGTGCTGGTAATCAGCTGGTGAGCATAAGCATACCTGTACTAGGTATTAAACACTACTGATGTATTTCTGTGCTAATTGGTAAATAGCCATTAGCCAGAGTGCCCTCTACCCCTGCTGCTATCAACCTAGCCATCAGGGCCTCACCTCTGGAATACTCCACATCTCTCCCTACTAAGTAATGCCTTATGCTGCATTTAGCTTCCTTGGCTCTATTCCAGCCACTATAGTGGAAAGCATCTATTCTGATTGGTCAGTGCTCATGCCATATCCGTTGCTAATCTTGTGAATATCACCCATGGTTCTCCCCTTGGTAGGCCATGAACAAGCCTTTTGAAATGTGGAAGTCACCTCCTTGAATCAATCACTTGCAAAAATGCAGAATGGTGGAATCCTTGATCTCTTGTGTGAATTCTGTTTCCATTTACTTTATTCTGTGAACACTGCACATGTTTTATAGTAGCCATTGGTGAGGTTGACAAGGTCTTACATGCTTAAATTACTTGTATCCTGGCATAAATACTACACTGCCCATATTACTCTGTGACTGAGAACTATGAAATTTCAGACAGAACCTTAATTCTTTCATTCCACATTTATACCATAAAATGTGGCTCTCAGACTGAGATAGGAAATATTTGAGTTACTATAATGAAACAAAAGATCATGCTTGCTCCCTTTGACTCTGTTATCTCTTGTACTTTGGGCTTTCTCTGATAAAAAATGAAAATAAAACCAAAAGAACTGGTGATTTTTTTTAAATTTTTATTTATTTATGATAGTCACACAGAGAGAGAGAGAGAGAGGCAGAGACATAGGCAGAGGGACATAGGCAGGCTCCACGCACTGGGAGCCTGACGTGGGATTTGATCCCCGGTCTCCAGGATCGCACCCTGGGCCAAAGGCAGGCGCCAAACCGCTGCGCCACCCAGGGATCCCCGAGAACTGGTGATTCTTTACTACTTTGAAGGCTTGCATTCAAATGAAGCCTTGATTATGCTAAAATTCTTCACTCATTATTTAAATGAATATACTTATATGAATATGTAACATTAATATGCAGTAATCTGTGTAATTTCATTTTCAACCACCAACAGTGAGTTGGGATATTCTAAGTACAGACTGTATGTGATGATAGGTTGGTGAAAGCACAAAAAGACTTCTGAAATGGGGTCCGGAGAGTGTATTCCTGCTTGGTCATCTTGCTCCATCTTTTTGGAGAAGGGATGCAAACACGTACTGGTGACCTACAGTAGAAGGAACGACCTGGTGAGGGCAAAGCAGAATGAGCTGTTTCCCAAGGCTTCGGGCTTGGCCAAGTGTTCGTGGAGGTGGGAAGAACTGATCAAGATCTTGATAAATCTGTGGTACCTCTTTTTATTTATTTATTTATTTTATTTTTATTTTTATTTTTTTTAGTTTTTATTTATTTATGATAGTCACACAGAGAGAGAGAGAGGCAGAGGGAGAAGCAGGCTCCATGCACCGGGAGCCCGATGTGGGATTCGATCCTGGGTCTCCAGGATCACACCCTGGGCCAAAGGCAGGCACCAAACTGCTACGCCACCCAGGGATCCTTTTTTTTTTTTTTTTTTTTTTTTTTAAAGATTTACTTATTTATTCACAAGAGAGACACAGAGAGGGAGGCAGAGACATAGAGGGAGAAGTGGGCTCCATGCAGGAAGCCTGACGTAGGACCTCGATCCTGGGACTCCAGGATCACACCCTGAGCCAAAGGCAGACGCTCAACCGCTGAGCTATCCAGGCGTCTCAAATCTGTGGTACTTAAATAGAAAAGAAAAGGTGCTTCTGATATTCTAGAGTATTAAGAAAAAGTCCCTTAAGACAGATTTCTCATTAATGGCTTAAGAAGCATTTTTTCTTGATATCTCAATTTGGGATAATTTATGAGAGGCACTGGGAGAGTTTATTCCTAAAAAAGTTGATGTTTAATTTGGGGACCAATGGAACCAAATGTCCGGTCATATTTCTTACTGGGTACAGGTTCTGTGATAGTGCTCCAGTCACATTTGTTTCAGCAATTTGAGAACTTTATTCCATAGGCAATTGAGAACTTTTTCTGTGCCAAGAACGGCATGTACAGAGGAAAGACTGACAAATATAAGTGGATTTTTTGGTTAAATTAGACTTTTAAACCCTCTGGTCTTTCCAAGTTCGTGACCCTTTGGAGGTGGTGGCTGGCTTCTATTGATTTACAAATTTTCAACATTTACAGTAAATTATGACTATGGGAGTATTTGCAATCTACTACCCCCACCTTCCTCTGTGAGGATAATATTCTTTCTGACTAGATAGGCTGGTAGGCTCCAAATCGGGAGAATCTAGGTAGTGGATGATTCAAAGAGAATGCTAAGGAAGTGAGGAAGGCCGAGTTGATTGACAGTATGAACTGAAGTAGGGGAGAATAAAGAGGAAAAACCATGTCAGGGAGGCTTTTCTGGATGATGTGTTGAAACTAGGAGAGTTTCAAGGAATATTTTCTCTGTGTGGAAGATATGTAGAACATGATAAGGAGAGAAAATTTTGAGGATACATTCTGAAAATTAATAATTCACCTTCCTGTTGGCATTTTGTAAACATTGAGACAGAATTGGATAATTAAATCCATGTTAGTTGCCTCATTTTGGTTATTTGTGACACATCATCAAAATTGAGCTGCATGGGGCACCAGGTTTGAGGAAATATACTGGGAACACTAAGATAGGAGACTTTGACCCAGATGCCCCAAGAATGGGGGACCTAGGGCACTTAGGCTGACCTTGCGTGAGCTACAGGTGCATGGGACATATGTCTAGTGTTGGTCATTAGAATGTGGGTGGAAGTGATGTGCACTATTTCTTTATTAATTGAGATATCAGGAGAAGATGGTTTTTTAGCCATTAAAGGGAAATCGAGGAGATTATTTACAATCTCTTATTTCTACTTAGGGAAGTACCACCTATTTGGCAATAAAAAATGTAGCCCATAGTAAATCTCCTATTCAGTCCTTTTTATCGCTTTCTGTAATCCTATTTGAGGCCATTCGTTAGAGAGCAGTGCTACAAGACGAACAGTGCCCTGTGGTTTGAGTCACCACTTAGAGGAAAGCCCAACTATGACCATGTACACTGGATTTGATATATGAGTGAAAAATAAGTTTTCACTATGCTAAGTCACCAAGATCTTGGATTTTATTTGTTACTGCAACATAGCCTAGCCTACTTTAATAGTCTATTTCTAAGCAAGTGCAGCAATAACCCTTCTGCTCCTCTCACTGACTACACTGTTGGCTGCTGTTTCTTTTCTTATACTATGGGAGGAACAGCTGCTAATCTTTAATGACTGTGTTGCTCTCATCCCCAACATGTTTTCCAATTGGACTAAAAATCTTAGTGATCCTGTTTTGTTCAAAGAGAAGCTGGGGTTGGCAGGGAGTGGCACAAGGTTGGATGCATTGGGAGCTAGATAGGCAAATGATTAGTACATACCAAATTATAATGGAATTTTCCTGAAGCTAGTTCATGGCTACAAGCTACAAGCTTGGTGTAGAAATCCAAACACTACATGCTGTTTAAGGTCACCCAGAATAATCTTTCCTCGCTTTTATCTCAAATATCAGGCTGTAATGGGTGTAAGAAGAAAGAGAAATTATTCAAATTCACCACCAGCAAAAGAATGAATTCTCACTTTCATTACCTAGTCTTTGCCTCTTTCTTTTTTCTGGAGATGACATGAAAGAAAAGACTGCCAAGAGGGCAGTACAAAAGGAGGACAGTTGAAGTCAAGGGATATTCATTGTCTGAAACTTCTTCTTTCCACCTCCATGGCCAGTGTTGGGAGGCAATTTCCCATGGACCTCTCATGATTCTGCATAAGTCTTGTAAGCCAGCTACTAACTGCCCTTTTTGAGGACTTTAGTTTCAAGGATGCTGGTATAATAAACAGTCTTGAAAGATAAAGTGTCTTTCTCCAGATAAAAAGCCGATATCTATCTCACTGACCGCTATATAGGATTCAAGTTTCCCAAGCTCAGAGTTCCTCTCTTGTAATGCAGCCACAGAGCTTTTAGGTATCCATCTGGACCTGTTCACGTGGGCTCCTTGGGGATTGCGGGGCAGGAGAACTGATAAAAATTTGCCAATGCTCATGCTTTCTGTACTACAAGCAATAAAATCCATTGCTTGGACCCTGGAATATCATGTCTTCTGCCATCATCCATGAAAACTGTGGCAGCTTTAAGTAGTCAAGTCTCAGATCTTTCCTAATTCTTGACAGCCACCATCTTAGTTACTAGTTTTCTAGCTGCCTTAAAAGTACTGGAGAATAACACTGGCTAAAACAAATGTAACTGGATTAAAGCCATGAGCTATGTGGTGTAGACTGAGTGTGTCTTTAACCACTTCTACTGCTTTATCTTGATATTGCATTATTAAAACCCTAGTTTGACAAGGGAAAAAACATCCTTGAAGGCAAGAGAGGGGGACAACCTTGATTGAAACCAGAATTATTCTTAACACAAGTGAGAGGTGAAAAATTGGTGGCATTCATACGTAAAGCCCTCTCTGCTCCATCACAAGCAAGAGTCCAATCTTTATCTCACAAATACTTTTAATAGATAATTCTTGTTTTTCTCTGCTTTAGTCAATAACATAACAAAAATAACAGAAGCAGTTTAGTTGCCTTTAATTTAATCAAACTCTTATAGATGTTGGCATTAATGAATAAATGGCTTATTTAGCTTTAGCTTGAGAGTAGAGGAGCATGTTGTGGCCTGAATGATTATGTCCCTCCTAAATTCATATGATAAAGCCTTAATCCTCAGTGATGTATTTGAAAATGAGCCTTTGGGAGATAAATAGGGTTAAATGAGGTTATGAGAATGGGGCACTGGTCTAATGAGATTAGTGCCCTTATAAAGAGACACCAGAGAACTTGTGAGTTCTTGTTCTCTGTTTCTGTCTGCCTCTACCATGTGAGTACACAGTTTGAAGGTGGCCATCCACAAGCCAGGAAGAAAGCTCTAAACAGGAAAGGACATGGTCAGCACTTGATCTTGGACTTCCCAGTCTCCAGAAATAGGAGAAATTTCTTGTGGTTAAACTACCCAGTCTGGCATTTTGTTATGGCAGCCCTAAGAAACTAATATAGAGCAGCATGCAGGCACTGAAAAGATATTTGGCAGTCAGAAAATTTTTTGAAGACCTTTGGTTGACCTTGAGTTGCTACCTTCTGGTTTCACAACCATTCTTTATGAGGCACAGATGATGTTAAACTGCTTAAGATACATATGAATGGGTGGGATCCAGCATGACTTCTTCTAGAACTTTGACTAAGCCATCTCAGTTCCCATACATGCTCACTTGAATCATCTGCTTTAAAGAGTGGTTTTCTGAAGCCATATTCCCAGTTCATGGATTTATGGTAACTTCTGTTTCCAGAATTTCACTTATTCTGATTTCTTGTTTGTGTCTTTTCAGCATGTCACTTGATATCTCTGGTACATATGAGCCAGTGACTAACTTGAAATTCTTTTACTCTACTTCTGTGGTAATCAGTCTGTCTTTTACTATAATAGATTGTTGAGCTCCACAGAATCTCAAATCATTCCATGCAAATCCATTATTTTCCAGATAAGAAAAGGGAGTTGTCTTAGTTTGAGCTACTATAACAAAATATCATAGCCTGGGTGGCTTAAAATAGCATAGATTTATTTTTCACAGTTCTGGAGGTGGGAACACCAAGATCATGGTGCCAGTAAGGTTAAACTCTGGCGAGAGCCATCTTCCTGGCTTACAGATGGCCAGTTTCTTGATGTATTCTGATGTAGTAAAGAGAGGAAACTCTCCTGTCTCTCCATCTTGTTGGAAGGGCACTAATCTCATCATGGGTGCTCTATCCCCATGACCACATATAAACCAAATCACCTCCCAAAGACCCCACCTCCTATTACTATATTGAGGTTTAGGGATTTAACATAAGAATTTTGCATGCACCCAGACATTCATAGGAAAACAAAAGGCTTAGGTTGAAGTTTTTGAACCATCCAGCATTTTTACTTTCACAACACCTACCCAGAAAACTACTCCTCTTGAACTACAACTAATTAAGACCTTTCTAGTCCATTTCATGGCAGCGTTTATGTAACAATTCTCTTTTGAGAATTTGCTAAGGCACAGTGGATATACTGATATGCAGGAGACACAGTGTCTGAAAACAGGTCTCAGTTTTGATATTCATTATACTTGTTTTGATGATAATGGCCATTCACCTCCTAAGAAGAAGGTAGCTATACATGTTAATGAAGGAGTAATCCAAGAGGTTGAGATTCTGATTTTGTATAATCACAGAACAATATTCATTAACTAGTCCCCAAAATAACCAACTTAATGGGTCTGTAGGGAGAAACATCACTTGACTTGAAAGAGATTTGTACATACTTGCACTAAATATATTTAGTAAAAAGGAGGGTTTTTTAAAACTATGGTAACTAAAAAGTTACCTTTTTGAATTTTTTAGGGTAGGAGATAGTATTTTTTTTCTTTTTAGGAAACAATAACTTTAATTGCTGGCAATTTTTTGAGACCAATTAGATGCCTTTACCTGTGTCAAGATCTTAAAAGGAGAGAATGGTTTTCCTCCTTTTGATAGAATAATAAAGCACTTATAATGTTTCTATTTGATTTCACAGCTGCCTACCTATGAATGTAGTTCATCTTTCTAGAAGAATCCAGTTCATCAGGGCTTTCTCCCTGCTAAGCCTCTATTAAAGGGAAAGGGAGAGGTATCTCAATATGTTATACTTATCAAGAATTACTCTTTACCAATGGATAGTCTCTTATCTAGTTGTGTTTCTGGAATGGAAAAATCATACTGCTTGTAATAGAATCTGAAAACATGGAGGGAATTTAGAAATCATACAGTTCAAATTAATAATTTCAAGGTAACTGGCACCCAAAGAAACAGAACTAGAGGGGGATCCCTGGATGGCTCAGCAGTTTGGTGCCTGCCTTCGACCCAGGGCGTGGTCCTGGAGTCTTGGGATTGAGTCCCACACCAGGCTTCCTGCATGGAGCCTGCTTCTCCCTCTGCCTGTGTCTCTGCCTCTCTCTCTCTCTTTCTCAATCTCTTATAAATAAATAAATAAAATCTTTTTTTTTTTTTAAAAGTTGGCTTCCAGTTCATTGTGGTTTCTGACCCATGATACTAACCTCTTTTCTCATTGGATGGGTCTTTGTCATCCATATTTCATCCTCATCCATGGTAAATGACAGAAACAAGAGGCAGATCTCATGGCAATGTTGATGCAATGATGATTTTTGAGCCTTCTCCTCGACTCAAAGATGGCCACAACATGTCACCAGAAGACAGGGATGTTGGCCTCTGGAAACATTCCACAAACATTTATTGAGCTTTTCTTTGTGCCACACACTATGTAGGTCCCATAGCAGTCTGTGACGATCGTGCCAAGGAAACATTCTTGCTTAGACCCTTCCTGGTGGGGTGGAGGGAAGAAAAATCCTGACTGTGACTCTAGTCTGTAGAGGTCTCTGTTATTCCAGTGAGGAAATGATAGGGACTTATTGTGACTCAGAGAGCAGAAATCCAGTACCTGAAACATGAGCGAGTTTTAAGCTATGTGCTAGGTTATTGTCCCTCTTTGAATTAGCCCAAAGGAAGTTGCTCTAGGGGTTTCCAGCCCCCTTTTCCATGACCTTTTTACCCTCTGCTCATTCTTTCCCTCACCAAAACCCTGGAACATACTCTGCCATGTACCTGTTGTTTGCTCATACCTGCATGCATGGAAGACTCCATTGCTGTGCATTTGCAGCTTACACTTTAAGCCATTCTTGTTTACCAGAGTTGTTAATTTTTTAAGCCTAATCTCCAAAATTTGTGGAAGGAAAAACTTTTTTTAAAGGAAGGGGAGGGACCTTTAAAAATCTGGAGTGGCTGTGAGGTCTTCTATGTACCAACATCTTATTCCAATGTCTTAAAGTAAGGAGTCCTTTGTGGCCATCTTTCCATCCAAGGATTTGTTGTCTCTCCAGTCAACATAGTTAGATGCATATTGACTCTTTCCTGGAGGAATTTTGACAAATTTATGGACAATTAAGAGTACTGGTTCCCTTAGTCACTGTAGTCCAGTGGATTTTCATATTGAAATATTTTAGTTAAAGAATTAACAGTGAGCTATTTAGGTGGTTTTTATAGGGTTAAATACCAATTTTTCTAAAGTTGGACTGTTGAACAATGCTGAAATCAAGGAGGGTAAACAGAAAAATAATTGTTAGTACTTTATAGTTCATGTAGTGATTTCCTTTATTTAATTTGATCCTTAAAATGACCCAATCAGTAGTCAAGTCATTGTTTGCCAATTAGTTTTATAGAAACTCAGATGCCATTTAACTAGTGGTTTGGGACTGTGGATTGTATGTTTTTGCTTCAAGTCTTTGATTCCTTGGTAAGAACTGAAAGGTAGGCCAGCAGAACTACCATGTTGTTAGTGATGGGAGAAGCCAGGTGGAGTTGCTTTTGCTGTGTTTTCAGACAATATCTATGGTAACGTTGACTTGAGAGAGTAATTGGCTGGTCTTGTTGCCCACATGGCTAGATTTACCTTAATGATGATGTGTGTAAGGAATAACATCAGCCCCAAATCATCCCACCTTCCTTTGCCAACTTTGGACCTCTACCTAGGATTTTACCAAAATGAGAGTGGCTCAACTTGAACTTTTGAAGTTATGTCATTTTTTTTTAAAGATTTTATTTATTTATTCATGTGAGACAGAGAGAGAGCAAGCGAGAGAAAGGCAGAGACACAGGCAGAGGGAGAAGCAGGCTCCACGCAGGGAGCCTGAGGTGGGACTCGATCCCGGGTCTCCAGGATCAGGTCCTGGGCTGAAGGCAGCGCTAAACCACTGAGCCACCCAGGCTGCCCAGATACTTGCCCTACTTTAAAGAAGGCCATAAAGAGCTGGCAATGAGAAAATCTAATCTGTAACAGTTGGGTGGTGGGTTAAATAATATTCACCACTGGTTACATAATTTGTGGCCTAGTATAAAATGGAAATGTAGGATCTGCTGTGCGGATTAAAGATTAAAGATCTCAAGATGGCAACAACAGAGCATTAAACCAAGCATAGGGCCCTTCTCGGCGTGAAGCCCTATACAATTGTCAGCCTGATAAAGTTTCTTAAGTCGGGTAACTCTGTGTGTAACTAAGAGTGAAGAAAGAAACCACAAATATAAAGACTTTAAGAGAAAAAAGGGAAGGAGAATTACAAGGGGAACAAACTTTTCTTGTAGGTGGACTACATAAAGGCTGATCCATGTATCACAGGTAGGAAATGAAAGGAGAATGTTGCAGGCTGGTGAGAATGAAAACAGATGGAACAGCAGTGTTCTACATCAGGTCTCTCCTGGGAGTTGGCTGTAAGGGCTATTGGTTACATCCTAGTGGACAGAATAGCACACAGAGTACAGTATTGGTTGGTTTGTTGAAAAATGTTCTTTTATACCATTCATGAAAACTCAGTGGCATTTAGTTGCATTTGCATGAAGTCAGAGAATTGTGAATGAGTTATTACTATTGGTTTTATCCACCTTGGAAAAGTATTTAGTCTGTAGTGTGGAGAGAGTCAAGCAATTGGCATGGATGGGGATGTCCGTGTCTTTTCAACAGATACAAACTTGAACATCAGTGAAGTGTAAAGGCCATGAGTGTGATGCAAGCTTTATGGCAGATGGTAATCAAACGCAGTGCTCATTTATTGTTCAGTCAACATCATTAATGGGATGAGAGGCCAAACTCAAACAAGACTGGGCAGGGAAGGTGTATGTGTGAGGACAATGAGGAATTATGGTGACTAAAGCAAGCCAGAGAGCATGGAGCCTGTTGAAAGATACTCGGAGTCAAATAATTCTAAAACACAGAGCAAAATCCTTCCATAGGTGAGGTTTCATTACCTGGTTGTCACTTTACAACTCCTGATAGATGAATTTTGGGGGGAAAAAGGAGACCCATCAATGGCCCTGGAAAGTATTGCAGTGAAGCCTTGTTACCAGCAGTGAAGAGGTTAAGAGACAATTAGTATCCTCCAATGAGCATGATGCTTCCAATCAAGTAGCAGGTACCAGGTGTGCATACACCTGCCCTCAGCTGCTCAGCACCTATGTTGTCCTTTGTCCATAAAGTGGCTTTGCATACTTTTGCCAATAGAGATTCCACAGGCTACTTTCATAATCCAGTAGATTTTAATGACTAGTCAGGAAGTTGTTCTTTTATTGTTCTGCATAAACTCACCTGAGTTTCATCCTATTTTCTCTTCCTGCAGTTACCTACTCTTAAGAATGATGTATTTTTTCTATGTAGAGCAAAACCCCATTGTTACATGAATGTGTTTTCCCCTATTTGAAAATACTGGAAACCATATTTCCTAAACCAGCCGTGTATCGCCAGAGAATTTTACTCAAATGATGTTTAGCCTATCAGAATACATAAAGGTTCTGTCTGTGAGCACTGATGTTAGTAATTGATCAATCTTGAGTAAAAAAGATTCTTCTTTGACTTATCTTTCCTTTGCCAAAGATTTCTAAATCTCTACCTCACTCATACTCTTTTCCATGCTCTGATTCCTCCAGACTACCTTGTGTCTCCCAAGGGGAACTGCTTGAGAATGTTTCAGCCACTCTGGGTATCGTGTGAAAAGCAGTAGAGAGTTTGTCCATTTGGGGCACTGGAAGGAGAAATTGGAGGTCACAGTTTTCCCAGTTGTGTTGAGAACCTTCACACATACATGTGTACCCCAGGGAGTAGTGAAGGAGAAATAGCTCTCAAACTGTCCTGAGAAAATGTTTAAAACAAAAAACAAAAACAGTTATACTGACAAAAGCTCTGACTAAATGCTTGAACTCTGTTGTCAGAATAGGAACTTGACCATCATTAACTTTTCCTGATTTGAATCACAAGGATGGAAAGGGATATGCTTCAGGTTTTGTCTCTTCTTCTACTCATTAGGTAGATACAGCATTTGGACATCATCAAATCTGGACCTCTAATGTATATCTTTTTAACTAGAGAGCTGTGAAAAAGCCCCCGTACAAGGATATTCATGTCTAGTTCTAGCTGGCTCTCAATTAAAAACAAGAGAAGAAGTGTTATCTCACTTAAAAAATTGAGATCATTTATGATGCAAATATGTACTCTACAGTCAGAATTTTCTGTTATGCTAGTTTTTTAGATTTAATTTTCTTCACATCTGTCCCTAGCCACCATGTCCTGGGAAAGAGGTACCTGTAATCTTAAACTTTGATGTTTCTTGGTATGATGGCGGAGGGAAAGGATGTCTCAGGAGGAATGCCATGGATTAAAGGAGGTGCAGTGGCAGCTGTCAGCTCCCGACCCAGCACACACTTGACCAGTACATCTGTCCTTGACTGTTAGTGGAAATATACCACAGCAGGCTCCCCAGGGGTTAGCAGGAGCTGTGCCCGCAGGGCTGGGCATATCTAAGTTACAAAACTGGTGGCTTTTTTGCCCATTCACCTGTCTTCTGCACGGTGACCAAGTTTGTTTACCAGCAGATGTGCATTTAGCCTATATATTATCCCTTTGTGGGAAATGGGAACAGGTTCCCCTCGGAACCAATACACTGGGCCAGATTCAGCCCTGCTTACTACCCTTAGTGCAACGTGTGCGTTGCCCTTACAAGGATGCTCAGTACTGCTCCAGGTTTAGCCTTTCTCCTTCCCCCTACTCAAAACTTGCCTGTTGGGTGGTTTTTGCTTCTAGGGTCTTCATTTTACCGCACGACCTAATCAGACAATGAATAAATTCAAACCAAGACGTTAATAGTGGTGTATTTTCCAGGTAGGCTGTTATATTGCCGGTGCTGTTTTCATTGTTCAGAATGCTGTTTCCTGACTTTACATCTGGTTAAAAAAGAAAAAAAATAACAAAACCCAACTCATTTTGCAAAGCTTCACTCTGATGTCAGTTACTCTGAAAATTCCTGGTGCTGTGAACTGACTTAGCTCCCTCTCTGATTGCTTGTAGCGCTTGGTGTATGAATTTCTTTGCATATTTCTTTATTGCTTTGCAAGTATTTGCTTATCAGTCTCCCCTAATGGGAGATAATCACCTTGAGTTCAGAGAGTGTTACTCATTTTTATATCCTCAACTCATGGTTTATTATTTAGAGGTGAATACAGGTAATACTGGTGTTGAATGAACTGGTCAGTCAGGCTTAGTTTTTAAAGCAGCTGATCAAAACATAAATGGCCCAAAGGACAGAGCCCTCGTGGTTCTTTGCCTGGAGTCCGGTTGATATTCTGCATTTCATTCATGGTTGGATCAGGAATTAGTAAGCACTCTAAAGCATGGTTTTATCCCTGCTCCTTGGTTTTTTTGCCTGAGTCTCAGGAACAATGGAACCTCCAAATATATGCCAGGAAATCCTTTGGCTTCCTGCATTTGAGGCAGATTTATAGCTCAAGTTTACTTACCAGTGTCATCGCTCAGGAAGCACTGTGTACAAGGTAATGTAGACACTAGCTGGGGACATGAAAGTATATAGTGATAAGCTATGCAAGAGGTCAGAGTCACCATAACCTTTGGTGACTAGGGAAGACCTCACAGCAGTGGATTTTAAGCTGTATCTGGAATGATGAGCAGGACTTCAATTTGTTCATTCAGCATAGAAACACTTACCTGATATGTGCCACATTCTGTCCGAGGATGGCTCAGCCAGGAGTATATTTGTATCCATTGCAAACTTTTGAGGTGGTAGGGCCCCTCAACATAGTAGAGTTCCATGCTCAACTCCAGGAAATATTGCTGAATTAACACAAATGACTAAAGGGGCTCAGTAATATACCAGCCAGGTTTTTTTTTTTTTTAAATTTGATTCATTTATTCATGAGAAACACAGAGAAGAGGCAGAGACGCAAGTAGAGGGAGAAGCAGGCTCCATGCAGGGAACCCGATGCGGGAATCGATCCCAGAACTCCAGGATCATGCCCTGAGTCAAAGGCAGACGCTCAACCCCTGAGCCACCCAGGGATCTCCCCAGCCAGGTTTTAGTACAAATAAAAGGAAAATGGTTCCATGTGTTGAACAAAAAAATTATTTTTGAATAAAAAGAATTTTGGAGAAAGTTAAAAGGGAGATTTCTATCAAATCTTATTTTTCTGTATATTTGGAAAACCTTCTACTAACAGCACTGTGGATGAACACCAAGCAAGAACAGTATTTTATTTTTTTAAGATTTTATTTATTTATTCATGAGAAACACAGAGAGGGGGGCAGATACACAGGAAGAGGAGAAGCAAGCTCTTTGCTAGGAGCCTGATGTGGGACTTGGTTCCAGGAGCCTGGGATCACAAACTGAGCTGAAGGCAGATGCTCAACCACTGAGCCACCCAGGCGTTCCAAGACCAGTATTTTAAAACTGGTTGAAGATGGGCCAGGAAGAGAATCTTGAACTGAGGTAGAGGCTTTTGGTCAAGTTCATCAACATGTTTGGGCACAACACTGTCGGTCTTATTAGCAAAACTCAACTTCACCTTTAAAGTTATCCAATGCCTGTTCAAGTCCACTTGCTTATAGTCATTTCTGCTAAATTGTTCAGCCTCCTCCCAAGGAGCTCAGGCTGTGAGACCAATAGGATTTCATGTAGTACAGGTGTCATATCTTTAGAGGGGACCTAAATGTGGGCAAGAAGTCTGGTTTGTCAGAGCAGTTCGGATTTGTCAAGGTAGGTCCTTCTGAAGAATGTTGTTTGTTTGGAGTGCAGCCAATACCTATGAAATAATCTTTGAACAAATTCAACCAGGCCTGAAATTCAAGGCTGGAAATAAGATAGTAAAAAGCCCAAACTTGTTTCTTCTCCATTGTGCATACTTGGGGAGTCTACTTAATCCCCTATTCCAGTTTATTTCCTCTTAAATTACCACCTAAAACTATTCTAAGGAGCATTTAATCTATGATACATCACGACAGTATCTGAAGCACTATTTATAGGATGCTGGGGTTGGGGGTACACAAAGAGGGAAGCAAGAACCTTGGTTAAAAGGGAACCTTTATGATTTCCCAGTAAGGTTTCTATTTCTAATCCTAGATGAAAACAGTCAACAAATATCAATTGTGCAATGCTGTGTTATGTACAACCAGTCCCTCTGGCAGAAACAAAGAAACGATTGTAAACACTGTCATTCTTTGGAGGTTTTTACCATCAGTTTAATGAACATGATTTAATTTCAATCATTAAGAAAATGATACTTTTTTAGGGGCACCTTGGTGGCTCAGTCGGTTAAGCATCCAACTCTTCGTTTTGGCTCAGGTCATGATCTCAGGGTCGTGAGATTGAGCCCCATGTTACTCTCCACCCTGGGCATGGAGCCTACTTAAGATTCTTTCTCTCAAAACAAACAAACAAAAAAAAAAAAAACAAAGATTCTTTCTCTCCCTCTTCCCCACCTCTCTACTAAAAAATGTCATTTTCCTTTTTTTTTTTTAAAAACCCATCTTGATATCAATGTTTGTGCTTGATGCAGTAAATAACATTTGTTTAGGGACATTATCTGAAGACATTGAGCCTAGGTATAGCTGGCATTAGAGGAGAAGCATGTCCTAGTGTAGAAAAACATGAAGTGACTTTGCATTTTTCTGCTCAGAAATACTCACAGGGGCACCCGGGTGGCTCAGCGGTTGAGCATCTGCCTTTGGTTCAGGTCGTGATCTTGGGGTCTTGGGATCAAGTCGCGCATCAGGCTCCCTACAGGGAGCCTGCTTCTCCCTCTGCCTCTCTCTCTGTGTGTCTCATGGATGAATAAATAAAATATTAAAAAAACCCACACTCATAGTGCTGGACTTTTTCAGGCAGCACACTTAGCGATGTGTCTACGGACTCAGAGGGAGCTGCTCCCTCCCTGCAGGCCCCAACGTGTCATTTCCAACTCTCCCCATCCTGGAAAATAAACCTAGCCCTGGGCTTGGGCAGTCTTCCAAAGGACTCCTATCTTGTCTCTGATTTAGAAAACAACAAAATCCCCCTCCCCACCCAACCTGCCCCACCACCACCAGCCTGGTCCAGAAGAGGTGCTTGTCTTTTGAAAACATCCCTAAAAGCCTGGAATGCTCCTTCCCTATCTTCATCTTGTTAAAATGGTTGCAGTTTGAATTTTGCCAGAGTGAAATTCATTTCCTGTGGTGGTGCTGTCCAGATTTACTTTATCACACTCACATGCCTATCAAGTGCTAGCGTGGGTTAGTTGAGAGCAGCAGGAAGCGAAAAGGAAATGAGAAGCACAGTGTTCTCTAATCACACCATCAGCATTTTGCTTTTGAACAATGTTTCTGAAGGGAGTAGTATGATGGGCTGGGTCAAAGCCCGGGTTCTGAGGCCGAATCCCACCGCTGCCCCTTCCTCACTCTGTGATCTCTGGTCCAGAGACGTTACATAGCTGCTGGTTTCATCTTCTGCAAGATGGCAGGGGCCGGGGGGAGGGTACTGGGTGGATTGCCCTCAGCACGATGTCCATGGAAAGGCCTCGATGCACGGTGGTTACCACTAATATAAATAGGAAGAAACAGCGAAGGCATTTGTCACGAAGAATCCTCCTCTGTGCTCACAAAGCTGTGATCGCCCATTTGGGGTAGAGCAGACACATTCCCATCTGTAATTCATTCATTTAGCTCCTCAAATCCTTACTGAGCGAAGCCAGGGAATAAATCCAGACATTAATTGAACAAATATTCATCAAGCATCAGCTGTGTACTTGGGGCTCGTGCCAAACGGTGTGGAGAATGCAAATAGGAAAGATGTGGAAACAGTGGCAAACTGCCTAGTGGGGGCACGAGGCCTGGCAAACAGCTGCACCCCCTGGGTATACCTGTGCCTCGTGAGGGGCAGGTATGTGGCAGTTGGGAACTTGGCAGAGATGATGTCTTGCAGAAGGTGGCATTTGAGCTGGGCGTTGAAGAGTGGAGGAAATTGTGAGGCAGAGGGGCAATAATGAAGGTGAGTTTCAGTTCCTGCAGCGGCACACAAATGCTGGTCCATCCCTTGGCTTTCAGGGGCCTTCAGTGTTCTTCATAACAGGGTCTTCTTGCTTTAAACCAAAACAAAGTTGTTTGCAGTAGGCAGGGACTTGCCGAGTACACTCTGATCTCCCACACACGTGGGCAGGACATGGAAACTTGAGCAGACTTGGAAGGTCAGGGTCAGGTCCAGGGCCTGCCTGTCGGTCTGTCTTAAGATGAGCAGGGAAGGGGCAGAGCAGATAAAAAAGGAGAGAGAGAATCCTAAGCAGCTTCTACACCCAGCATGGAGCCTGACGTGGGGTTCGATCTCATAACCCTCGGATCACGACCTGAGCTGAAATCAAGAGCTGGATGCTTAACCGACTAAGCCACCCAGGTGTTCCCGGTGTCTTTCTTTCTAAGAAAGGGTTGCTGGTTACAAGTTCAGTTATAACTCAGGAGAGGGTTTCTCATGACCCTTGACGAGTCCTTCAAATTTCTCTCCTTTTTATAGACTCCAAAGTTGTAAGTTTTCCAAGCATGCATAGGGGTCCTTTCCAAAATGGAGAAACTAAAGGACATTTTGTCAGGAGTGACAGGCTCTCTGGCTTTCTGGTCCTCTAAGCTCCTTCAGGAGCCAGAAGCCTACCCATGGACCCCTGAACCGTGGGGTGTAAGACCATTGTGACTTTAGCTGGTAGCAGATTTAGGGCCCCTTAGAGATCCAAGCACTGGGATGATCCACGGAAGCTTACCTTTTCCTTCCACTGCTCTGAACTACAGTGGGGAAGGCTGGTGAGTGCTGATGTACTTCTGAAAGTCTGACCCCCACTCTTTTTTTTAAAAAAAGATTTTTATTTATTCATGAGAGACACAGGGAGAGAGGCAAAGACATAAGCAGAGGGAGAAGCAGGCTCCATGCAGGCAGACTGATGTGGGACTCGATCCCAGGGATTACACCCTGAGCCGGAGGCAGATGCTCAACTACCGAGCTACCCAGGTGCCCCTGACCCTTTAAGCAGAGCAGATATAATCTGTGTCTTAGACTGGAAAAACTGAATATTTGGAAAAACACAAACCCAGATACAAGAACTGGGCCTCCCCTAGTCTCTAATCTGTTTCTGGCCCCTGAGCCCTCCTGTGTCCTGCTGTTCCAACATTTTATTGCTGAATTATTTCCTTATCCCTGTAACTGTTTCTAACTTCGTTTGTGCGGTGATGCGTCCTCCCCCACCCCCCACGCCCCCTCACCAGAAGACTCCAGCAAATGAAGCCTTGCTACAAACAGGCTTTTTAGATGCTGATGCATTAGGCAAATGGAAGTGGTTCTAGGAAGTACTCTGTAAACAGTCCACACTGGCACAATACAAAGTGGTTTCAGCATTTTCAAACCTCCCCATTTGCTCACTAGGACAGAACAGTGGAAACTACCCCCCACCCCCAAAAACTTCTAGGGCACCTGGGTGGCTCAGTGGTTGAGCCTCTGCCTTTGGCTCAGGTCGTGATCCTGGGGTCCTGGGATCGAGTTCCACATTGGGCTCCCCGGAAGAGGCCTGCTTCTCCTTCTGCCTGTGTCTCTGCCTCTCTCTGTGTCTTTCATGAATAAATAAATAAAACCTTAAAGCCCAAAACTTCAAAGCAAGTTTTAAAAGTTGTGTACATATTTGACCTGAGTGTGTTTTTCTCTTAGCCTGTCTCTGCCAAGATGTAGCTGAAAACGAGAATCCCTAGAAAAGAGAGTGGTTGTGATTCTTTGCAGGATGTGTTGTAACAGCCTTGATCAGAGTGAAGCCGGACACTGTGGTCGGCTCAGACATCAGACGTCGGAGTCCTCACTGCTCCATCCTGCCCAACACGCATCGGGGCATCATTTCAGCCTTCAGAAGGCAGGCCCTGTTAGGACGTTTCATTTGTGCAAAGGACAGCTCAGGGTATTGTGTGATTCTAAAGGAACGGTATCTGTGACAATACACAGAACAAAATAACATGCTAACCCGATACAGGGATGCAACACATCTGTTAATAAAGAGTTTATAGAATTGTTTCCTGCAATTGGATCTGGGACAAAATTTGAAATTATACATCAGGCCTGTAAGTGTAACTCCTCCTCTTCTGTCCCCAGCTTCCTGTTAATTTTTCCTAGGAGGAATTGACTGAGACATAGCCTGGAAAAAAAAGCCTGCATGCCTTGTGAGATGTGACTTTCCTACGATGAAATTTGTCTGGTTTTTGTTTAATTAAGATGATTAATCAAATACCTGCTTGTATTTGGTGCTAAGCCAGACACAGTCCAGTCATGGGTTCCAGTTCAAGCGCTTGTAGTTGTGGTAGGGTAGTAAAGCAAAAAATTTAAAGTATTACCTACCTTATACTGCAGTGTTAGTCACTGCAGTGACATGTGCCTTAACAGATATAGCTGTGGCATCTGAAAATGGGAAAAAATTGTTTTTGGATATAGAAGAATCAAAAAAGAAGTACAGGGATCCCTGGGTAGTGCAGCGGTTTGGCGCCTGCCTTTGGCCCAGGGCATGATCCTGGAGACCTGGGATCGAATCCCACATTGGGCTCCCGGTGCATGGAGCCTGCTTCTCCCTCTGCCTGTGTCTCTGCCTCTCTCTCTCTCTCTCTCTCTCTCTCTCTGTGACTATCATAAATAAATAAATTGAAAAAAAAAAAAAGAAGTACAAGGGGCTTATAATGGATCAGATGTAGATGACAGTTGGCAAATTCAAATGCCTTCACAGGGCCAAGCAGGTAACCTCGTGAGTGAATCAGGCTAGTGTAATAGTATAGGGAGTGGTGGTCACTGGGATAAACTGGAAGAAGTTTGTCTCTCCTACAGAGGTGGCCACCACTCATGCCAAGCCAGTGGTTGCCACCTAGAAATAAAGGCCCAAAGCCACCAGATATATTATTTCATGAGAATGGAAAAATCCAATCTTAGAGGTGAAATGTTCCCATTGTGGACAACACGCTAAGCTAAGATCCAATCAGAGTAAACAGGCTAAGGTCCCATGAGAGTAAACTTGCACGTGTGTGTATTTGTGCACTTACATGTGGTTATTAGGCTATAACTTCTGAATTAAGTGTTAGAAGATAGATTCAAGCACCCTAGACACAGGGAACAGAGTTTTGGATGTGCATAAGAAACTTGGGTGGTTCATAAAAAGCTGAAACATTGAGTACGTGAAGGGCTTGGTGGGAAATCTATGTGGAAAGCTGGTCAGAGGACCTTAAATGCCAAGTAGGAAGTTTGAACCTCATCTCAGAACAGAGAGCCAATGAAGGTTTTTGACCACGGGTGTATATTTACCAGATGGAAGAATAATTTGATCCTTTCCAGGAGATGCATTCAGAGAGCTAGGCACTATCCTACTTTATTACATACTGCTATGCCACATGTTTTACGCAAATTACAGCATCTCACCCTAACAAACTAAGGTAGAGGTGAGTGTTAATTAGGTTTGTTTAACACTTGACAAATGGAGGCTTCTGGGAGTCCCCTAAAATCTTGCAGCTAGGGAGGGCAGGCCTACGATTTGAATCCCAGGGACACTGTAAATCTTGGATAGTTAGCCTCTCTGATATACTCAGATTTAAAAGAGAACTAGATTTTTTCTTGTTTTAATTCTTATTTATTTTTTTAAAAGATTTTATTGATTTGAGAGAGAGAGAAGGGAGCATGCATAAGCAAGGGGAGGGGCAGAGGGAGAAGCAGACTCCCCACTGAGCAGGAAGTCTGATGTGGGGCTCAATCCCAGGACCCTGGGATCATGACCTGAACCAAAGGTAGATGTTTGACTGAGACACCCAGGAGCCCCTATAGTATTTCTTTTAATCTAATAACTATTTTCCTATAAACTTCACCATATCCTCAAAGATCTGAAAGCAGGGATGAAGCATTCACTGCCACCAGCAGAGCTGATGTTATGTAGCAATATGATGTACAAGATGGAGCCCTGGCAGTGGGAAGCGCAGCTCTTTGTGGGGATAGTGGGAGATGGTCCTGAAAATGTGATGCCTGCCTTCCTGGAGGGTGAGGCTCATCACTTAGAGCATATTAATATTGCTGTTCATCACCTGCTGCTAAACAGGTAATTAAGCTGACTGATTCTTTTAAAGTTATGACCCATATCTCCCTCTGTGGTGGGGAGGATGTAGACATGCTCACCCCAAAGTCTGGTCTGGCATATTGTCTGTGCTCCTAATCTATGTCAGTAGTGACTTCAAGTGTTTAAAAATATGTTTAACATGGGGCCCCACACACAATAAAGGGGTTTCCTCCAAAAAAAATATGTTTAACATACCATTCTTATGTGTATACTTGGCGTGTGGTTTTCTAAATGGAAAAGTCAATAAGATAAGGTCTAAGATCCACTAACATTACAGAATTTATGTTTGAAAATGAGTTGATTGTGGAGGATGTTTGTATTGATAAGTAATAGTATCTTCCTAATGATTTCATGCATCATCTTTTTTTTTAAAATGTGTGTGACCCAGAGAGATGTTTGCTTGTCCCCATGAGTAAGTAGATCTTCGGAAAAGTTACTCCTGTGCTGTCCTAGGTCAGACGATTGTCAGCAGACACGTAGGGGCAGCAGGACAGGACAGGTGAAGTTAGGGCTGCCATGGAAAAGGTGGGACATCTGGTCACCATGCCATGACATTTCCCCTGCAGAGACACACAGAGGGAGGGGCAGTTCTGTAAAATTTGCTTACCACCTATGTCTTTAGGGTCATGTTGGGTTTGTTGGGAAGCTTGTCTGCCCTCTTCTACAATATGGACACGCTGGTTTCCTGCAGTGGGAAATCTGAGCCTGGAGACTTTATTTTACAGGGAGAACTCATGAATTAACTACAAAGGGTGAGGAAAATGATAGGGAGTTTGGCTGAGTTTAAAACTTGATGCTGTACTGGTTTCCATATCCTTAGCGTTAGTTGTCTTATCCTTTCTGGGACAAGGGGCATGATTTTACTCTTTTTTTTTTTTTAAGATTATTTATTTATTTATTTATTTATTTGAGAGAGAGAGAGAGAGAGAGAGAGAGAGAGAGAGAGAGAGAGAGAGAGGCAGAGGGAGAAGCAGGCTCCGTGCAGGGAGCCCGATGTGGGACTCGATCCGGGCCTCCAGGATCACGTCCTGGGCCAAAGGCAGGCGCTAAACTGCTGAGCCACTCAGGGATCCCCAGATTTTATTCTTAATGTTTTTCTGGTTCTAAAGGATATAAGTTGCAGAGTATCATTTTAGGGAGTTCTCAGCATGGAAGGCAATAACTCTGATGGTTATACTTAATTAATTCCAACTATCAGTGTTGGTTTAGGTAACCTAGAGGTTACCCAGTGTTTACCAACTAAGGGTTTATAACCAAGGGAAGAGGAAAAAGGCAATATCCAGCCACCCTCCGTGCTTTCTCCACCCTGGATGAGCAAACACCCCCTTCCTTCTTGACAAACACATATCTATAAAGGCAGAGCTGACTCATGCTATGGCTTTTGAGAATGAAATTCAATGATGCCTGAACCCCAAGAAGATACACTGAACAAAGAGTGTTCTTTGCTCTTCCAGGAACCCTGGCTTCCTAATAAAAACGTATCTCACTCCGTT
Organism: Nyctereutes procyonoides; assembly: GCF_905146905.1. Lineage (NCBI taxonomy): Eukaryota > Metazoa > Chordata > Mammalia > Carnivora > Canidae > Nyctereutes > Nyctereutes procyonoides. The sequence continues at coordinate 47,537,788 of NW_026575146.1, forward strand.
TTGCATGAATAAAATTTCTAGGTCAAAGTCAAATGAATTGGCAATACTAACAGTTTGTTTAAGGCAGAGGCAGTTAAATGGGCTCTTAAAAGTCTCAGGAAAATAAAGTGTCCTGGCCTATCACAGAGGTACACTCTCCCCACAATGAATGATCTGCTCACTGGGCCAACAGGAACCCATACCTATGAAAACCAATGCCAGGTTTTGGTGAACTGGTCCTAAAAGTTAATGGAAGATCCCTGGGGCATCCGAAGGTTCTGTGATTCCAAACTTGATATTTTTAAAATGTATTCCAGTTTCCAGTCTGTAGAAAATAAAAGAAAAAGGAAGATGTCTTTGAGTGCTATCTAAAGCAAAACAGCTCTCCTTTTTGGCTCTGCTGGCACTTTGCTTTCCTTATTGTGGTTAGCATGTGGAAACCACCCCCCCCTTCCCTCCACTGTGTCCCCAGGCACTTCCAGGCAATGGCTCAGAGGAGTAAAATGTGGTCTCTCCTTTGAAGAATTGGCCATGACCATAACAGTTCAGAGCAACACAGTAAGCACTCAATACATATGTGGAGCAGGGAAAGCTATTAATTCTGTCTGAGGACAGCAGAAGGACTTCCTGGGCTGAGTGACCTCTGCCTCCGATTCAGACTTCAGAGGAGGAGGGTGTCAGTTTGCAAAGAAGGGTGGGTAGCAGGGTAGCAGCTTGCATGCTGTATGTGCTCAATTGTGCTTTAACTTGGATTTTATATTGAGCACATTGTCCTCTTTCCTGACTGTCTGTGATGCAGTCTTATCCGTGCTTCTGTGGCCTCTGATTAAGTGCATCTGTTAAACTTGCCATATTTTATTCAAGTTCTTGTATTCATTCAGCCCTCCGCTGCTTATTAAGCAGCTGGTCATGTGGCTTCCTTGTTTCTGGGGAAAGTACTGTGGCCAAACATAAAATCCCTATAAACTTTGCTTGGTGGTCAAGAAATCACCAGATCCTGCTGGCTGCTTTCATGCCCCCTACCCGTTCAACAAGAGATGCTGAAAAACAACAACAACAAAAATATTATTTGGGGTTGTGTGGTTACAAGCAACAGATACTAACTTAAACCAAAAAAAATTTCATTGAAGGGACAGGGGTGTAGTAGATGGAATAATGGCTCGCCAAAATGTCCATGTCCTAATCCCTAAAACCTGTGAAAATTACCTTACATGCCAAAGGGACTTTGCAGATGGATTACAGATCTTGAAATGGACAATCTAGATTGTCCCAGTGGGTCCAGTGTAATAACAGAGTCCTTTTTTTGGTAAGATTTTATTTATTTATTTGAGACAGAGAAGGAGAACGAGAGAACAATAGTGGGGGAGAGGAACAGAGAGAGAGGAAAAGGGAGAAGCCAACTCTCCACTGAGCAGGGAGCCCAACATGGGGCTCAATTCCAGGACCCTGAGATCCTGACCTAAGCCAAAGACCAACACTTAACCTACTGAGCCACCCAGGTGTCCCAATACGAGGATATTTGTAAGAGGGAGGCAAGAAGGTCAGAAGAAGAGGTCAGAGGGATGCTATAGCCAAAGCAGACCACAAGTCAAAGGATGCAAGTTGCCTCTAGATGGTGGAAAAATCAAGTTTTTTATGGATTAATCTCTAGAGCTTCCTGAAGAAATGCAGACGTATCAACCCCTTGATTTTTAGAACTTCCGGCCTCTAGAGCTGTACGATAGTAAGTGTGCCTGTGTGTGCACATGCATGTATGTTTATCGAGGTGAAATTCACATAACATAAAATTAACCGTTTTAAAGTAAACAAATCAGTGAACTTTCATAGGTTCACAAAGTCATGCAACCCTTACTCCATCTACTTCCCAAACATTTTCATCACCCCAAAAGGAAACTTTGTAACTATTCAGCGGTTGCTTTCCATCCCTCAATTCCTTTTCCCCTAGTAACCACCAATCTGTGTTCTGTCTGGATGAACTTACCTGTTTTGGGTGCTTTATATAAACGTATTAAAATAATATTTGATGTTTTGTGTCTGGCTTCTTTCAATTAGTATGTTTTTGAGGTTCATCCATGTTGTAACATATATCAGCGCTTCATTCCTTTTTATGGCTGAATAATACTCCATTGTATGGCCACACCACAGTTTGCTTATCCACTTATCCACTGATGGAGATTTGGTCTGTTCCGATCATCTGGCTATTGTGACTAATGCTGCTATGAGCATGCATGCACATGTACTTCCTTGAGCACTTGTTTTTAATTCTTTTGGGTGTATACTTAGGAGTGAAACTGCTGGATCTTGTGATAACTCTGTTTACCTTTTTGACCAGTTGCCAAATTGTTTTCTTTAGCACCTGAACCTTTTATACTCCTACCTACAATACACAAAAGTTTCAATTTCTCCACATCCTTGTTAATGCTTAATATTTTCCTTTTTTAAAAAAAATATACTGGGGCACCTGGCTAGCTCAGTAGAGCATATGATGACCCTTGATCTCAGGGTCCTGAGTTCAAGCCCCACAAGGCACAGAGCCTACTTAAAAAGAAATTACAGCTATCATAGGGAGATTCTCAGTGTGGTTTGGATTTGCATTTCCCTAACGACTAATGATATTAAGTGTTAATTTTTATGTGCATATCTTGTTTGTATAAATGTATAATCAAGTCCTTTGACTATTTTTAATTGAGTTTTTGGTCTTTTTGTTGAGTTGTAAGAGTTGTTTTTTATTTAGATACTTTGGGTGCTAGATTATCAACTTGTTTGTTTTAAGCCATTGCCATTAAGTTTGCGGTAATTTGTTACAACAGGAAACAAACAACAAAACCCTAATACAGAAGGACTCACAATGTTGAAAGAAAAATTGAACAACTAAGTTGTGGAAAAGATGTTCTGGGATTCCGGTAGCAGGAATTAATGGCTGATCCATCTGAGACATTCCTTTTAAGATGTATCTATTCTAATTGCCTTCAATTGTTGTGTCTCTGATTTAAAAGAGGAGAGTGACTGTATAGCTTGAATAATGTTCAACTGCTGTATCAGAAGAATTCAGATTTCCCTGATTGTTAGTACCACTAAGACTGCATCAATTGAAATACAAGTGTTATTACCAGAAGTAGGGCAAATGGAAGCTGGAAAGGCAAAAATAAAAGGGATATACATAGGCATACAAAGCAGGTCATACTACAGAATAACAAACCTAATATGATGAAGACTTCAAAAGCTTCAACAGTCCAGGAGGTAAATCTGGCGTTATAAAAATGGGGACCATGCAGCACAAAACAAGCACCAGAAAAACAACATAGAAGGTTTAGTGGATAAACAACACAGGCTAGATCAACAGAGGCATACCATCTGAGAAAAAGGAGGTGCCAATCTTGTTTTTTTCGACACTGGTCACATGTTACTTCACATGAGGAATTCCATTTTGGGCTCTCTACTTTGGGAGTCATACAGGCTAGCTAGAGCATTCTTAGAGGTGAGAGGTCCAGAGACTGAAATCATGCCATTGGAGTAATAGAGAAAATGGGATGTTCAACTAAAGAAGGGAAGATTCTGGGTAAGAGGAAGTAGACCATGATATATGTACTCAAAGCAGGGAGGATTAAGACCACATTCTCCGTAATTAAGAAAGAGATAGACAAATTGTATTAATCTTGCAACCCAGGTGGGTCTGTGGTAGAGCTGAATTCAGCTTCTTGGATCATAGGGCTCCACCTTCATCCAGACCTTTGCCTCCGCATGCAGTTAAGGAAGGGAAGAGGGGAAAAAAGGATCTTGCATGCATGCGTGTGTATATGTGTGTTCATAGACCATGCCCGGCCATTCTGTACATTACTTCTCACCTTCCTTGAGCTAAAACTCGCTCACATGACCACACCCACTGCAAAGAATGCTGGGAAATGTGGTCTTGCTGCTCAAAAAAAATAGTGACATGGACTTAAGTGAGCAAGACCACACAAGTCCTCAACTCTGGGAAGGTTAAGATTGATTAATTATTGACTCCAGGAGGAAAAGGGGAGGAAGCAAATAGTAATCCTTGCCTTTGCTCATTTGTTAGCATTAGCTTGGCCTCTTCATCTTTCTTTTCCCTTCAACCTATGTGTCTCTTCCTTCCCCTTCACAGGGCTTAGCTTTATGTTGACTCTGGTTTCATGACTTCTGAACCTTGCTCTTTCTTTCTGCTCTCATAATCATTAATTAGGATTATGTGGCTGCAGTTAAGTTTTACTTTATATACAGTGGGTATACCACAATGATGGCTCATAGTCCAAATGTGGCTTGAGGTCATGGCAAGTTCAAGGTGTGTGTGTGTGTGTGTGTGTGTGTGTATGTATGTATGTGTATGCACCATGTTTAAACATTGTGCATCCAGTAAAATTCTAGATGTAGGTTCTCCTAAAAATAGAAGATCAAGCAACCGAGTCTGCATGTCTGTGTGGGCAAAGAATGGAAGACAAGCATTCCTCATGCTACCACAGTCTCTACCACTCTCTACTGTTTTTGCTGTGCTGAGAACTAGAATCAGTCTCTGCCTGTCACATTTATGCTGTCAATTTTTTACACTGTTCCCTCCTTAAGATTTTGTGATCCCTCCTTGATGGTTACAGTCATGCGAGTTTGGCATCACTGGCTTTCCCTACTGCCACTTCAGCTGAAACATTGGTTGGAGTGGAGGATGGGGGAGGTCACAGCACCAGAGAATAGGTGGGCAGAGAGAGGACATCAAGACCAAAAGACTTCAAGATATTTATTCCATGTGGAATGGGGGGACAGCTGGCAGTATAGAGCAGTAGTCTCCCAGCCTTGACTGTGCACCTCATATTGGCATCTGTACCCCACAAAGTAGGAATAATTACTTAAAAATTATATGCATATACTCCTATTAGTTCCAGATGCAGTATACTTGCAAGGTCATAGTTAAAGATGACCATACGTCCCTGTTCCAAATAATTTTCATTATTATTTTGGATTCCTGGGCCAACTTTTCAATTGGCAGATACAGATGCTTAATGTTATCTTTAATTAGCAGTTTCTTGGCATTATTTAAGCCTCTTCTACATTTTGTGAGCGTTAGTTTTATTGAAACTAGATAATGTATTCCATAAGCTCTGTGACATACACAGTCCAGCATATTGCAATAAGCTGAGTGGGGATGAATAACTAGGTACACCTCTGTCAACCCCTCTGAGCTGCAGAATTTTGTTTCTGCCCTTTTCTCAGGATTCCTTTCACATAACCTGATGGGAGCTCATCAGACAGGTGAAGGTAGCAGTATTTGTTAAGTCTTACAAGTTTTAGATAAAATTAATGTGAATGAATCCTAATACTCTCTTCCTGGGCATCAATGGGACACTTTGCTTTTTTGTCCTCTGACCCCTGTTGGGTGCACTGGTGGGAGGGGTAGAGCTCTGCTTCTCAAGCAGTGGTCCCCAAAGCAGCATAGGCATCTCTTGGGAATGTGCCAGAAATGCCAACTCTTCAATTGCACCTCAGACCTAGTCAGTCAAAATCTGCATTTTAGCAAGTGTCCCAGGAGATTTATATGCACAGAAAAGCTTTAGAAACACTAATTAAGGGGCCAGCAAGGATTTGGTGGGGTGGGGAGGAGACAGTGGAGGACCAAAGGCATTAAGAAGAGTTGTTGGGGTCTCATCATAACCCTGTAGACACTGAACAACAGCAGTTAGGGTGTTAAGCATCTGCTCAGACCCATGCTCAGAAATGGGTCAGTTGGAGCCAAATAGAACTAATCTGAAAAGGTATTTAAAAAAAATCCCCAACCCTTCTACCAACAAGAAGGTAAAACAAAAACAATTAAAATTGCAAATAAATGTTTACCGGAATTTCATGAACTTACAGAGAAAGCATTTGTTTTGGAATCTGGAATCAGAGGAGTCCAGATTCCCCCAGTGGGGTTTTTTTTGGCTGCCAAAGCCTCTCCACATTTCCCAACTGCCTGCAATTTATCACTCTTCATAGCTGAAGCGCTAATGACCTCAGGGATAAATTTAATGCTTTCCTGTCTCCCTTGATTATTTTCTCTTTCCCATCCTCTCAAACCTGAGCTCAGTCCTGAAAACCTTGCCTCTATGTCCTAGGCAGAGTCACAAAAAAAGACTTTGCTATCTTTTATTTTGTTTGGGAATTAGGCCAATTAGAAATGGGGTGAAGCTTTTGCACATCTCAAGGCAATTAGGCCTTGCAGCAGCAAGTGCTGCTGGGAAATCACTGCACATCCTTCTGTATGCAATTTGACCAAAACAAATGAAAATGGCACTGCAGAAAGGAGTGGGGAACCTGACTTAGCATGGCTGGGTGGAGGTGTGAGAACCCAGCCCTGCCAGCCAGATGGAGGTTTCTATCAGTACAATCAAGGTTTTGCACACCTCCTGGACACTGCTTAGTGTCCTGAGAATTCAATGGAAAGTGAGCAAGACCAGACCTCTGACCCTGTGGAGCCCAATGTCATGTGGCAAATACAGATACATAGATACTGTAGCAGTCATAGATATATTGCACAACAACCAGAATGTGTAGAAGGTGTCAAATGTTAAGAGTGAAACAAATGATCTCCTTTTGTGGTAGCCCAGTGGACGGGGCAAACAGGGTGGGTTTTGAAAAATTAGATTGTCTTTGTTCAGTGGACTGTCCAAGATAGATAGCAGACTGATGTGCAAATTGGCATTGACTGTTGGCCAACTGCAAGGCCAAGGTGATGCATAGGATCTCGGGAGTGGCAGATGGCAGATGGAGACTGGATTTTATCTTGGCAGACACTGTCTCTTAAATCAGGTGTACCTCCATAAGGTGCAAAGCAGAGGAGGAGAAGGAAATCTTGGTAAGATTGTAGAAGGGCAGTGATCAAGGTGGGAGAACTGACCAAAAAAGAGGGAAAGCATGGCTCTAAGGGCTTGCTGAAATTGCGAGCTGTAATTGACTGACAGCACATATTCCAAGTATTCTGTAATTTCTTAGGGGCTTTTAATGTGTGGAGTAGGATCAGTGCAGAGTTGGAAGCTTTGGGTGCCTTGGGCAGACAAACACAGGGAGATGACGCCCAGTGCCAGGGAAAGCATTGAAATGATAGAACACATGATCCAGGTTATGCAGAAAAGAAAATGAGGCCACAAGGAAAAATAATCCGAGGAACAGTGGAGGCTTTGAGGAACCCAAAGTACTTTTGAGCTCCAGGGAGCTGAGCTGATCTGAAGTTGTGGTCAGAGAGTAAGATGATAAATATAATACTTCACAAGTGGAACTTTCCAGCTGGTGTCAAGGTTGGGGTTTCACATTTCCCTTGTACCTCTTCCTCTGTGAACTGAGCTTGACCTGTCTCCCTGGCACAGGGATGGCAGGGGAGGTCCACCAACAGATGAAGTTGAGTAATGGGAGATTATAACAAGAGTCTATAGGAATGTGGGATCAAGCTGTTTCTTCTGGGAATTCAGCAACCTAAAGAGTCCACAAGTGGGCTAAACTGTGGGAAGAGGAGCTTCTTGTCACTTGAGATTCAGCTGCAGTGGCCTGTCTTTTTTTTTTTTTTTTAAGATTTTGTTTATTCATGAGAGACAAACAGAGAGAGGCAGAGACACAGGCAGAGGGAGAAGCAGGCTCCATGCAGGGAGCCCAACATGGGACTCGTTCCCGGGTCTCCAGGATCATGCTCTGGGCTGAAGGCGGTGCTAAACCACTGAGCCACCCGGGCTGCCCGTGACCTGTCTTTTTTATTGAGCATTTATTTCCTAAAAGAGAATCTGATTTGGTTCGTTGTGTCATTACCCAAAGTCACCTGCACCAAATCTCCTCTGAAAGTGGACCTCCCTTTTGTCTGGCCAATAAAGCTGTGTGGGACTGGAATCTGGATCCAGGGTCATGATCTGTGGCAGAAAACACTTGTTAGCAGTTAGTTTGCACAGGCACACTGATTCATGTTACCTTTATAACAACCTCATGACTTGGGTACTAGCATTATCTTTTTACATGTGAAGAAACAAGCATAGAGAGGTTACATGGCTACTCCATATGGACATGATTCCAAACATGTTTAAGGTGGCAGCAGGCTTCATGGTTTTTTCCCGTAGCCTATCACAGACTAGCAAACAACTAAGTTAAATGCGGGTGCTTCTCCTCCTACACACCTTCACATTCCCACACCCCACAAAAGGCTTGTGAGAACTGCAAGTGGACTTGGCCATCTGTAGGGTGACAATATAATTTGCCATTCAAACTGGGATGGTCTGAGAGTAAGAGTGGGCACAATTAATTGCTGTGCCAGCACAGCAGCACAAACTAGGACTGTCTGGGATAAACCAGGACATAGGGTCTCTTTCCTTATATTTATGAATTGAGAATTGAAAGAAGCTCTAAGTGGACTCATAATATTTCCAACCTGCCAGAGGAAGACAAAATTTCCATCCAAATCCCCAATTTCAAAAGGCCTGATTCATAACATGTGCTTAATAGTTTTGAGTAAATAAATGACTGGGTTTCAGTCTGTTCCAAAGAGGTATGTGGAGAAGGATAGAAACAAGGCTGGGAGCAAGGAAGAGGAATAGCTGGAAGTGCAAACAGGCTGCTCTTAGCAATATTTCTGTCCAAGCACTTCACATTGAACAAGTTAATGCGTGCCATTGACTTAAAGAAAATAGTCTGCAGACCCAAAGGAAACTTATAAAATCCAGCCTATTTTACATCTGTTAGTCTGTCATGGAAATGTCTGTAACTACAGGAGAACCTGATGTCCACACAGCATTTCCTGCTATGGAAAGCAACATTAAGTGGCCAGGGGAGGATTAATAGGTCTTTGAAAAGCTCAGGACCTGGGTCTGCCAGCATCAGTATTTCCTCTGAATTTGCAAAGCTAACATCACTTTACAAAGCTGGAGAAACTTCATTCTGTGCCTGAGTAGTCATGAAACCAGAACCAGCACGGACAAGCAGCTAGTCTCTGGCTCCAAATTTTTGTCTTTTTCTTGTTGAGGGAAGACAGGACTTGGGGCATCCTTCCTTACTAAAACTTATAGTAGCATTTGAATTTGGGAGAATAGTTGAGGTACCTGCGTGAGTTGCTTGTGTTAGCACAAAATATTCCCTCCTGAAGCCAACTATCAACTCCACCTGCTTTCTTCTTTGTATTCAGTTGTACTCAGGCTTAGAGGGAAGACCCTAATTTATTCAGGTACCAGGCCACATGGTCTGGTATCCCAATTCGATAGGAATGACGTAGGGTGGGACTGACACCCCACATCTTGGAGTTCCCTGGTAGAGACCTCCCCACTCCCATTTCCTGCATCTCCCAGGACTTGATGACCCGAGAACAGGATAGAGGCAGCAACTTAGCAAGTTCTCCAAATACTGTAGGCAGTGTCATCTTATAATCTGAGATAAGGGTCGTAGCACTCTCTAGGCTGTGAGGCTATGTTTTGGATGAGAGTCTGTCTGAAGGATCTATTATTTCTGAAAACAATGGATATCCATTCTTATGGGAGTATTTTAGGTAGACTTAACATTCCTAACCCTCTCTCCCAACTGGTTCACTCCTTTTCCAGGTAATAAAATCTTCTTTGTGTTACTGTGTTTGAAGTTTGTTTCTTTCTAAGGACAAAAGTTTATCAGAAATAAGGTGAAAGTTTTACATAAATTACAATATGGAAAATATTGTATGAAGACAATATTTAAGTGAGATCAGTGTTGGAAGAACAGTCATCACTGCTGAAACAGAAGACCCGGATATACTTACATGATATTTTTTTCAAACTCCCTTCAATCTCTTAAATTTTATGAAAAATTTTTTAAAGATTTTCTTTATTTATTTGAGAGAGAAAGCAAGTGAGCATGAGCGGGTGGGGAGGTGGGCAGAGAAGGAGAAGTGGACTCCTTCTGAGCAGGGAGCCTGACATGGACTCCATCCTAGGACCCTGAGATCATGACCTGAGCTTAAATCTGATGCTTAACTGACTTAGTCACCCAGGTGCCCCAAATTTTGTGAGTTTTAAGGCATCCCTGCTAATCTGTGGCTTAAGATGATAGCAGCATGTGAACAAACTTACTCTTTTCACTTTATAGATTGCTGTGTTTCATCATTGTTTCTATTCCAACAGTTGAGTCACATTGGAAGCACAGTGTAGAACAAGTTCTAAACAAGTTTTTCAAGTGATATAAAACTGTCATTGACCCTAGACGTAATAATACAGTTTTCTAGAATTATGTGAGAGATCAAAACCGCAGAGCTACGGATACAGGATGGTCCCAAAGGTCCTCAGATAAAAGTGAGAGAAGACTTAATCTTGTTGCTGTGATCATTCATCATTTCACTCCATCACCCTTGGCCTCCTGTTTGTAGGTTCTGATGATGAGTGTCCTCACACTGCAGTGATAAGAACACATAATGGTGAGAGGGGAGTATTTATGATTTCTTTCTTTACTTCCATAAAAGACATAACTCCTCAGAGAAAAAGAGTTGTGAGATCATTTGATGGGAAAAAAGAGTTTACTCAGAACTGTGTAAGTAGCAGAGCTAGTCACTGGAGTACTGGGATCTATGAGAGCCTGAGGAAATAATGAGTTCATCATCAAAACAGCCCCCTGGAGCCCTGATACTGCTACCAGCAATTCCAAAATTCTCCTTTAAAATCTTTTTCTGTCTTTCTGCTTCTAGATTATATAGAGCCCTCTTTGGAAGTGGTCAGTAAATAGGTTCCAGAGTTTAATTGATAGATAGGAAATATCAGAAGTGTAAGGAGCCTATGCTAAAATGATTCTAATTGTGATGATGGTAAACTCGCTCCCTCCTGAGAACCCTTTTGGTAAAGAGAAGTCTTACCTAACAGATGGTAGTTTTGGTGGGAAGGTGCCCCACCATTGGAAGATGGTTAGACTTGGTTTTTTTTTTTTTTTTAAAGCACCTTGACTTGGATCCACTAAAGGCTTGTGGCTAGCAGACCCACTCATTAAATGTCTGAATAGATGAAGGGTAAGCTATGGTCAAGATCTGAGAACTGTACTCTATTTTATTGTTATACTAACCAGATTGGCAAAGCTGTGAACTTTGATAATTGGGAAAATGGGGTTTATCAGATTCTTTAGAAATGCTGAGTGTTGAAGAAAGTATGGGTCAGTTATTTCCTCTGCCTGAAGAGAGCAGCAACTGTTGGTGTCAAAGCTCATATAGTCTGGTAATAAATAAATAGAGTTCTTGAGTAATTTTCCATCTCTCCTGCCCATTAACTCTTCAACATCTTCTGGATCTGCATATTTAAAAGTGCCTTGGTGTCTAGTATAAAGCTCTTATTTTCTAATTGCTTGCGGAAGACTAGGAACATAATTGTTAAAAAGGATACTTGTACATTATTAGATTTCTGTGCATGCATATACTACTGCCTTATGGGTGGGACATGCTAGATTTTAGCAGGGAAGAGGCATACATTTGTGACCTATTTGCTGATGATGTGAGTTGAGATGTATGACATGTTTAGGTTAGCAGATCAGGCTCATTTTTTTGTGTTATTTATTCTGGAAGACATTTTCTCTGTTTCTGAGAATACTTATAAATTTGGGAATGTTTAAAACATTAATCCAACCTTTTTATTAGTTGTTATTGGATGGAGTCATGGAGTACATTGCATCTCCATGAAAATTTGAGGGGATGAGTGTTAGACCATGGAGAACAGAAATTACCAAATAGACAACTTAATTGTGATAATGCTCCCCATCTTTCCTTCCACATTCCTTACATCATTAACTGCTAGGACATATCTAATTACTGGGTTTATGACCCCATGTTACTTCATTTAAAAAAATTATGAGAGAGAGAGGGACAGACAGACAGACACAGGCAGAGGGAGAAGCGGGCTCCATGCAGGGAGCCTGACATGGGACTCAGTCCCAGGTCCCCAGGATCACACCCTGGGCCGAAGGTGGTGCTAAACTGCTGAGCCACCTGGGCTGCCCTGTTACTTCATTTTTAAAGTAAAACTACCCAAATTCATGAACTGGAAATCTTCAGTGATAGTATGATTAAATAGTATAAGATGAAGTTGTTGCTCTGTGAAAATGGGCTATTTCTTTAAGAATGTAACTTCTATCTTCTTAAGCAAAAAGTTAAAAACTATAAGCATGGATGTATTCTAATTATAGATGGGAAGTAAAGTCTCATTTTTAAAAATTCTGATATTTTACACTGTAAAAAGAATAGTCAGGATAGACACTAAAGAAATATGTGGACTTTACAGGAATGACAGTCATACTTATTTTAATCTTTGCCCTATTTAATCTCTGGACAAACAGCAAAGAATCTTCTTTCAACATAATTCTTTTCTTCCCCATCCACTCCTTACTATATCTCTCAATATGTCTCCCTTGACAAGCCAAAATCAGAACTGAAAATCCACAGAACAATTCTTATCTTAGCAGAAATTTTATATCTCTTCAATTAAAAACACAAAACAGTGAAAAATCATGTTTTACTATCTTAGTAAATGCTCATCATCCCTGAAGGTAATGTCATTGACATTTCAGCACCACGGAGAGCACCACCCAGTGCTACATCCCCCCTTCCCCAATTGTAGTCATGCTACCTCTGGTCTGACAAGGTGGTTAGGGATACCTGTGTTACCATAAAATGGCTGTTCTTATACTTGGCCTCACATTAAAATCACCTGAAGAACTCTAAATATACCAAAGTCCAGCCCTCACCATCCTGACCAATTAAATCAGAATATCTGAAGTGGGTCCCCTGCATTAATTCTTAAAGCCTCCCAGCCTTGCAACCACTGAAGTGGTAATTTCTAAGTGATTATTGAGGTTCTCAAACTTAATTGCATCTTAGTATTATCCAGGTAGTTTAAAAACAAAAATCATTGCTTATGCTTATCCCTTGACATTGTAGCTAAGTTGGCCTATGTTGGGGCACAGACATCAGTAGTTTTAAATATATCTCAGGTGATTCTAGTATATAAGGGTTGATTAAACAGTATTCTAGAGCAAGGCTTAAAACTAAAATTTTTTTCATGTGGGATATTTAGGCAAGTTTGATATCTCAATAGGAGTCCCACATTCTAGAAGGAAGCAATATCTAGTTTTCATGACATTGGACTTGAAGTTGAGAAACTCTGGCTCTAGCCTGATGTGCAGTCAAATGGGACTCCAGAAGCTACCTTCCACTTTTTGCCTAGGCCAAAGCCTAAATGTCAGATAAGAGCATGAGTATGAAATCATAATCATCTTTTGTCTCCAGCTAACACTAGAGATTTCAAACTATAGAGAAGTTAAAAGTTACCTTAGCAGCTTCATTTACTGCTCCCCGCTGCCCAAATAGGATATATCTTTGGCTTATTTACTCTTGTTTAGTAAGTTGAGAGTGTGTGGCAGACAACAGTGTTTACATTCTCACAAATTGTTGACATGCTACCCCTGTGTTTTCAGTCTTCTCTGCATTTACATGGGAGCCATGTGATTCTGAGCATGGAGTCTTTTCTTAGATGAGGCATATAAGAGCTCCCACACCCTCTCCTTTTTTCTCTTTTTTGCTGTGCCAACATTGGATGGATCACAGGTCGCACCCATCACTTCAACATGGAGGACAGCTGCCTGCCTACATGAGACTGAGAGTAGATTGAAAAGCTACTGAGATTATGTATCAGAGCCTAACCAATATGGTGGCTGCTAATTATATAATGAGATTCTCAAAGATTCATGAATATTCCTCAGACTTTGAGCTAATGAGAATCTCTGTGTTCCCATCTATTCATATTAAGAGGAGAAGCAGTATTTACAATATATAGATTCCAGATTGTATATGTGCTGCTGAAGTGAGCACTACAGATTCCAGACTGTATAAATTTTTTCCCCATTAGTCATTATTAGCTCTCCTATTGCGTATATTTACCCCCCTTTCCAGATTCATAGCAACCTGGGAAAAAATCCTTCAGTTTACTTGGAGTTACCAAACAACTTCTTTAAATCATGAGTAAGGCACTAAAAATCATGATTTCTCTTGACCTTATTTTACCTTTCTTTATACTTTGAATACTCTTAAGATCAAGTTGGATCATTCTGTTACTGAGACTAGTTTTAAGGCCACACCCTTGCTTATAGTCAGTGGCAACTGGCTCCCCCATGTTCCTTCCAGTTCTTCTCTTCTGCTGAACTGATTGTGTACTACATTCCCTTCCTGGTTCCTTTCTTCCCTGAGGTAAAGCTGGTAGTATGCAACCTCCAAATTTCCTCCAACCTCTAGTCTAATAATCACAGAGAAGCAGAGATAGGTTAAAACAAAGAAACAAAAGTGGTGCTTAGCCAGTACAAGAAGTCCAGTTATTTTGGCCACTGATGATCTTTGAACTGTGATGATGGTTCTTAACCTGCTGTCAAGTATCCTAGTCTCTTGGAGGTTTTTTTTTATTATTATTTTTTATTTATGATAGTCACAGAGAGAGAGAGAGAGAGAGAGAGAGAGAGAGAGAGAGAGTCAGAGACATAGGCTGAGGGAGAAGCAGGCTCCAAGCACCGGGAGCCCGACGTGGGATTTGATCCCAGGTCTCCAGGATCACGCCCTGGGCCAAAGGCAGGCACCAAACCACTGCACCACCCAGGGATCCCTCTCTTGGAGGTTTTTTTTTTTTTTTCTTGGAGGTTTTGATGAAAGATCTTCCTCATTCTATTGTTCCTCCTTTGCCTTCCCCTGTTTCTTGATCACTCCATCACAGAGCTTGCAGATGCCCTGAAAAAATGGAGCCAGTTTATTAATACTCACCTTCTTGAACATAGGTTGATTATATCCCAATGGGAGCTGAAAGCTAGGTCTTCACTATTAATGGTCCCCTCTCCTGAAAACCCAGTATCCTTTATATTTAGTCAACTTAGAATGTTCTCTGGAAATTTTTGGAGTTTGAGAAAAGTAACTTTCAAGCAGACTATTAAAGTAACCCATAATCTAATTTTAGCTGAAATAACATCACTAAGTATTTATTTACCACTAACAGTGTCTTCACAGCTTACAATTGAAATGTCTAATTACTTAGTTCTATAGACCTGTGCTTGTCTACCTGCAATATTTCCATGAAGCCACCAATGGAACATTTAGCAAATTATTGCAGTAGTTCACTAACCTCTGACCCCAAAGTATTCAGAAGCATCCTGTGTTCACTTTTCTAATTGGATTTGGCCTGACCTTATTTTTAAATGCATAGAGTCCCCAGGAGACACATAGACAGCTGGTTTTTGCAGAATATTCAAGGCATGGAATACCTTTTAGGCTAATTATTGCTTTAAAATATTTAATTTCTTTAATAGACTCAATTACCTTGGCTAATTCAAATTAGTTTTATTTTTTTATTTGTAGCTAGTTAATTTCAGTTTCTAATTACAGATTGTGATTTTGATATAAATATTTTAAAAAGCTGTAGGTCACAGGTCCTATATCAATTGATTGCATATTGAAACAAGCTGCCTCTTCTAAGATATCTTTTGAGATGTCCTTAGTATTAGAGTCTAGTTACATACTCTGTAGAACTAAGATATCTATCTATATTTACATATTTTCATTTTATGGATGAAAGAAGTGGAAAAAAATGTCAAGAGGTCAGACTCATCCAAGATAAGGGGAAGATGTAAGATTAGTTTGGATCTGTTCTGGATTATTTTACAGTCTTTTTTTTTTTTTTTTTTTTTTAAAGATTTTATTTATTTATTCATGAGATACACAGAGAGAGGGAGAGAGAGGCAGAGACACAGGCAGAGGGAGAAGCAGGCTCCATGCAGGGAGCCCGATGTGGGATTCGATCCAGGGACTCCAGGATCATGCCCTGGGCCAAAGGCAGGCGCCAAACCACTGCACCACCCAGGGATCCTATTTTACAGTCTAAATAGTTTCATAGACATGTAATCTTTTTTCCCTCTGTGTGGAGTCTTCCCCTGATACTTTTTCCTTGTGAAACATTCTTGTCACTATAATTGTCCCTTTCCAATTCCTTATCACCTGCCGGCCAAAAAATCATCCACTGCTAATGAAGACCAACTGTAGTTTTTCAAATGACCTGATTTTTCTGCTTAACTTAGATAATTTTCATGGGCTTTCCAGGGCTTCCCCTTAGCCCTCTGGTCTTACCACCATTCTCTTGATTGCTCCTCAGTATTTCTAGAAGACCAACATTTTCTCAGTGTAAATAAGCTTGAGGTGAAAACACTCTCTTAAAACACAACAAACTAGCATTAAAGTCAGACTCCAGTTTTGTCCAGTTTTCCTAAAGGAAAAACTAATAACTATTTTCTTGGCTTGTCTATAAACACAAGCTTCAGCTCATAGAATTTGAATTCCCAGGATAAAAGTTTAGTTTCAGGCTAAAAAAAAATGTGCATTCTGCGTTCTCTTGTTCTTGCATATTCTCCGTAATTTCAACCTCTAGAACCTGGCATATTAGAGGAATGCCAGAAAGACTGATGGAATTGAAAAGCAAAAGTGTTGAAGGACAACAATTGCTATCTTAATATTTCTGTTTTTCCCACTTATAAATTGACATATGCTTACCACTTATGCAAATGACTACACTGTTGAATGTAAATGTAAGTGGCAAAATTAGTATTTTTTTCATTTCACTATTAACTGCATATAATTATGTAAGCAGGACAGGCTGGCCTTTGCCCTGGGCTGTATTTTTTTGGGCCTGAGCTCTATATTTCAGCATCTGCCTAGGTTTGCTTTCACTTGTCCGCATTCTGGATTCTTAGTGGGGCTTTACTTCAGCCCAGCCTTCCCTGACAGCCCAGTTCATGGGGACTCCTTTCTCTCAATCCAGTAGCTCCATTACCTAAATGAGTATTATTCTGTACCTCTGGTGACATTGGTGCCCTTACCTTTTGAAGGTCATATCTGAGATTATCATCATCATCCCCTAATCCTGCTCCTGCATTGATTCTTCCTGCTTTGATCTTCAGAATCACCCTTCTGACCTTTTCTGAATGCTCTTTTTGCTAAAAAGATTTCCTTTGATATGCTTCTTTCTTGAGGTGACCAACAGCCTATCTCTGTAATTCACCTCTAAAATGTTCAGAAAAGTCAGTGTGGGCTCCTTCTTGCTTTCTTCTGCTCCAGCCACTGTACAGATACTTATCTCTGAAGGCTAGGTAACCTCCTAATCACCAGATTAGAGGTACTGTATCATCTTTGTCTTTTTCTACTTCCATTCAGCATTTGACACCACTGGCCGTCCATCTTGACACTGTCTTAACTCACTAGGCAGCCCCATCTCCCAGTTTTCTGGTGCTCTTCTTTACAAGACCCTGAGTTGGATCCTTTATCTTTTTACTGACTTCTCTTTTCCAAGCCTCTCTCCTTGATTTCATTGGGAGCAGTTTTTCTAGTATCAATTTTATGCGAATGATTCAATTTCTCATTCTTTTATATGCAGGGCAGTGAGCAGGGTATTATATTTGATCCTGCATTTTAAAGAACTTTGGAGGAGTACTTGATCTTTAATTTCATAATATATTTTACTTAAGTCGAGACACAAAAAATATTTTAATATGTACTCAATATAAACATTGAGATATTGTACTTTAAAAAAAAAAGTTTTTATTTATTTATTTGACAGAGAGTGCACAAGCAGGGAGAGTGGCAGGGAGAGGGAGAAAGCAGACACCCTACTGAACAGGGAGCCCAACCAATGTGGGGCTCAATCGTAGGACCCAGGGATCATGACATAAGCTGAAGGCAGATGCTAAACCAACTGAGCCACCCAGCACCCCAACTTATTATACTCTTTTTTGTTCTAAGTCTTTGAAGTCCAATGTGTATTTACAGCACTTCTGAGTTTGAAGTAACCACATTTCAAGTGCTCAAGAGCCACATGTGGCTGGTGGCTACTGCATGAGATGACACAGTCTTAAACCATTGATTTAAGATGTTCTAACCCTATCTGCCAAATTAGGCCCACCTTCAGTCCCACTTATCCCAAGATACTCATCCCAAATTCCTTCCATCAAAATTAATCTCTGCCTCTTCAGAGAACTTTTTAAGACTGTGAATTCAAAGAAAGGTACATATTACCCCTTGTTTATCTTAGAAAAAATACCATGAAAATAGAGAAGAAAATTGGACTTTGGCAGAAACCCCACTCAAACTCAAATGCTAGTACTGCCACCTTGAAGTGGTGGTGGTGGTGGCACTACAGTTAAAGCCTATTTTTTTAAAACCTCTGTTTTCTCATCTATAAATAAAGATAACTCCCAAAGGATCAATGAACATTAAATAAGGTGTGCCTAATACTAAGTTGGGGCTCAGCAAATAAATTATTACTATAGTTCCGTTATTCTAGGATGCCACTAATTTAAGGTACACTATTAATTTAATAATTAGCTATTAGAGAATATAAGGAATAGATCCACTATATTAAATATGCACATGGATTATAAATTACTGCAATTATTTCAGAAACATCAAAATTTGAGGGCTCATATATTGATATTGCTGTGTAAAAAACACTTTAGCAGTTCCACAAAAGGTTAAAAAAGGAGCTACTATATGATCCAGCAAATCTACTCTTAGGTATCTATATAAGAGAATTGAAACCTATGTCCACAGAAGACTTGTACAAGAATGTTTATAATGGTCAAAAAGTAGAAACAACCCAAATTTCTATAAACTAATAGATGAACAAATTGTGGTATATCCATACAACAGAATATATTTTAAGGTTTATTTATTTGAGAAAGAGAGAGACTGTGCAGGGAGGGGTGGAGAGAGAGAATTTCAAGCAGACTGCCCCACTGAGCATGGAGCTTGATGCAGGGCTTGATCCCACAACTCCTAATATCATGATCTGAACCAAAATCAAGAGTCAAAGGCTTAACTGACTGAGCCACCCATGTGCCCCAGAATATTATTTGGCAGTAAAAAGGAATGAAGTTCTGCTGCATGCTATAGCCTGGATGAACCTCAAAAAACAAGATGTTACATGAAAATTTCTACTTGTAAAATGACTACATATAACATGATCTCACACTGAAATATTCAGAATAGGCAAATCTCTACAAAGTCTATTAGGGATTGCCTGGGCTGGCATGTTGGGTATGGGGAATCCCTGCTAATAGGTACAAGTTTTCGGTGGGGGTGGGGGGGGATGAAAATGTTCTAAAATGAGATTATGGTGTTTGTATAACTCATAC
The DNA here is from genome assembly GCF_905146905.1 of Nyctereutes procyonoides. Lineage (NCBI taxonomy): Eukaryota > Metazoa > Chordata > Mammalia > Carnivora > Canidae > Nyctereutes > Nyctereutes procyonoides. Next base: position 47,556,931 of record NW_026575146.1, read on the forward strand.
TTTATTAAATATATTAAAAACCATTAAATTATACATATTAAATGGGTAAACTTTATGGTGTATAGATTAGCTCTCAATTTGGGAGAAAATTGGTTTCAAATTAAGGGCATTTATATTTGTCTACCTTATAGAGAGATGAACAAGTTCCCCTAAACAAGCAAACAATAACAAAATAAAAGCTCATCAAGATAAAACTATCCTAAAGCTTATGGACATTTTCTTTTGTGCAATATATGTGAAGAAAAGCATAGATTTCTCCCCAGAAGACAACTCTTCTTTTGGTCTGGGGAACCAGACACAGAACTTCAAATCCACTGGACCAGGGGAGAAACTGAAGTCTGAGGTAGCCATGAACCTTAATTTCTCCCTGAGTTGATCCTCCCTTTTTTTACACGCTGAAATGGTCTCCTGTTGAGTTGTCCTTGCCTCACCATTCACTGAGCTGGACGCACAGACTTTGTCATCCTCTTCATAGTAACTTCACAGGACCTGATAGAAGTGGCTGAAGCACCAGAACTTTCTATCTCCCTACACCTGACAATGTCTGCTTCCCTTTGTGACTTGTGCCATCTTAAAGGCCCAAGTGCCTATAACCTCTATGCCATTGGGCTAACAGGACCCACAGACCTCTTGTTCTGTCTTGTTATTTATGAACTCACTGTCACGATCAAGAAAAGGGCATGCCTGAAATATGTTTCAGAAGATGTTATTGGCAAAAGGAAGTTCAAGCCACCTTCTGCAGGGAAGAAACAGGTTTTTGTATCCCATTTCATAAAAAGAGGCAGATACATGAGGCTAGATAGATATTCAGCTTAAAATTCACTTGTGCCATTAGAGTCCTTTTATAGACTAAGAGAGAGCTTATGGGTTTTGGGTTTCTCATCAAGGCTAAACAGAAGGCCCTTTCTGCCTGGGCATTGGCAAACTTGTCTAATTTGGAGTTCAAACTGAAAATATCAAGTAGCAGAGACCCCTGCTGATTTCACAAGTGGTATGACATTCTCTTCCCAAAGTGAATCTCATAAGAGTTTTCTGAAAGGTAGTTTTGCCTAAATTGCATCCTTGCTACATCCACCAGGTCTGCCAAAGGGGGTTTGCTGGGGCCAGCCATGTTTACATTGGAGCCTACTAGGTGAGATGAGTGGGCACAGAACATGGGAGGGGCCCTCAACAGATTCTGAGAGACTTGTCCCCCCCTACCCAGCCTTGTGCATCCCAGGAAGACACAGCTAGCATCTCCTCCTCAGGATAACTGTTGAGGGGGATCCTGCCACCTTCCATAAGCCCATCTGGTGTGCACAGCCTTGCCAGGTCCTCATCAATGTTTCTGAATCAGGGTTTTGGTCTAACTAGTATTTTTTAAAACATGGGTAACTATTTTTCTCCATCTCATCTTCTTTAATCAAGTATGTAGGTTATGCTAGATGTGCCAGGATGTGTGCTAGGAGCTATAGATACAATGATGAGCAAGAGAATTCATTCCCTTTCTTTGAGGGGTTCACAAGACAAGTTTTCTTCTTTGTTTCTCATCTCCCTCTTTTTTCTCCCCCTCCAATAACCCTCTTCTTTCTTTTATTATCTAGAATCTTTTAAGCCCCAAATATGAAACTCAATAAACATCAGTTTATTTTTTTTTTATTTTTTTTTTAAATTTTTTTTTTATTTATTTACGATAGTCATACAGAGAGAGAGAGAGAGAGAGGCAGAGACACAGGCAGAGGGAGAAGCAGGCCCCATGCACCAGGAGCCCGACGTGGGATTCGATCCCGGGTCTCCAGGATCGCGCCCTGGGCCAAAGGCAGGCGCCAAACCGCTGCGCCACCCAGGGATCCCTAAACATCAGTTTAGATCAAGACATGGTGAAGGTCATCACAGCTCTTGGTGGCCATAGTTTGAATACTTTCACTCTGGAAACTACCCCATAAGACAGTTTTACAAACATTCTTGGGGTGGGGGGTAATGGTGACTTGTCAGAACTAATTGTAATTGTTTCTAGGACTCCTTTTGCATGCTCTTCTGAGAGTAAATTCATGATTCAACTTCACTCCAAAAAGAAAGTTAAAATGAGTTACTTATTAGGAGTTCATAGCAGAGGAAGCTTTTAAGAGTCACAGTGCTGAAAAGCTTTATGACTGTTGAGTACCTTACATTTGACTTGTCATGGAAAAAACTTGGAACATGAACCATGTTTGCTATAATTTGCATTTTTGTGAATATGGAAATTGAAAATTGGGAAAGATAAATAATCTTGCATCCTAAAGAAAGATGGGATAAAATGCAAATATGGGAGCAATGCATTTCCTATAAATTTTACCTTTGGATTTGCATAGCAGATTTAAATCTGTAATGTATTTCTACTTGCTGATTGTTAGGATCATCTCTAGCTAATAAATACATAGTGTGTTTGAGAATAAACACCTGGCCCTGGCACATGACTTGTATTATCAGTTACTACACATGAAGGTCATCCCAAGGGCAGTATTTGCTGGGAAAACAGTGCTTTAGAGCCTGAGTGTAAGATAAATACAAGCAATTTTTTGAAAATTGGCTCAGTGTTTAAGACATGCAGCTCACTCTCCCAAGATTCTAATTTTGGCTACAGTTGAAAAGCAAAGAGAGATACTAATTAGCTAGATTAGTTAGTTATATATTAACAATGCACAGACCCCAAATGAATTATGTTTTGAAATCACAGAAGACAATTTTTAAAATATTGAAACTCTGGGCTTTAGAGTTGGGTTGTCATTTCTGTTGATACAAAGAACTCAGAATATTCAGTGGACCTTTTGAACTTTTTCTGGCTAGATTTATTTATTTGTTCTTAAGTGACTCATTAGAATATCTTCATGTCCTGCTGTGAGAGGAAGCTGGCATATTCATTTTGGAGGACAGTTTGGTGTATTTATAAACATTTCAAAAGCACAGGCTATTCCATGACTTAAGATTTACCTTTGAGAAGAACTGTCATGGGTGGACAAGGATTCATACATAATGGAGTTTCTCATACTCAGGACCTTGGATACTTTAGGCTGGACAATTCTTACTGTATGAGTTATTATGTATATTGTGAAATGTGTAGCAGCATCCCTGGCCTCTACTCACTAGATGCTAGTAGCACGTCCAGTTGTGACAATCAAGAATGCACTCAGACATTGCCACATGCCCTTGGAACAAAATTTGCCCCCCATCCCCATTGAGAGCAACATAAATAAGAATATCTACGAGGGTACTTTTTTATTTATTTTTTAATTTTTTGAAGATTTTATTTATTCATGAGAGACACAGAGAGAGGCAGAGACATAGGCAGAGGGAGAAGCAGCCTGATGTGGGACTCCATCCCAGGACCCCGCGATTACAACCTGAGCCAAAGGCAGATGCTTAACCGATGAGCCACCCAGGCATCCCTACTAGGGTACTTTGTGATGTTGCATGAACTACAAATATCCTAAACACCCATCATTCAAAACCAAGCATTTAATAGAAGTGTAATATGAGCCACAAACTGTATTTCATGTTTTCTATTCTTTGTGTTAATAAAAGTAAAAAGGAACAGTTGAAATTGATCTTAATGTTATATTTATTTGATCCAAAATATCCAGGACATCATTTTAACATGTAATCAATATAAAAATTAAAGTATCTTATGAATATTTTTTCTAGCAGTAAATATTCAAAATCTGGTGTGTATTTTACACTTAGAGCATATCCCATTCATACAAGCCTCATTGAAGCATTCAATTACCACACAGATAGTGGCCACCTTAGTGGTTGGCATGGATTTTAGAAATAACTGGTATGTTCATATTATGCAGCAGTGTAAAATAATGAGGCAGAGAAGTACTGCATGGAAAGAGCTCAGAGGCATAATTGTTAAGTGAAAACAGAGCAGCAGAACAATATGTGTGTTATGACACATGTTAAAAATTATTTTGAAAAATGCAATGTATATGCATTTTCACTTATCAGTTACTTGTATGTAAACAAGTAGAAAAAGTTGTGGAAGAGTGCCCATCACTGAGAAAGGACTGAGACAAGGGGAAGGAGGTACAATGGAATTGACCAAGGCAGGATTTAACTATAATATTTTAACTTATAAAATGAGGAATATATTTATGTATAACTTGTGTAATTTGTGCTTTAAAAAATAAGCTTACTAGGTCTGATCATTCCCACAGCTTCTGGGTTCCAGTGGTTCCTGCATGGGCTGTACCTTAAAATTACCAGGGAAACTTTATAAAAAAATATCCTGCCTGCACCCATTTTGAACCAATTAAATAAAAATCCCTGAAGGTCAGACTTTTAAAGCTCTTCAGATGATTTTAAAGTGTAGCCAGGATTGAGAACCACAAGTATGGAAAAAAGGGGGTAAACTTTGTGTCCTTAAAACAGTATCTGTGAACATTCTTGAAAAAAAAAGAGTTTGATGAAATGGGAGATTCTTTAAGGCACATTATCTGGTCAGGGTTTTCTGTTGTTGAATTAGGGCAGATCCATATTTTATTTTTTTTATATTTATTTATTTATTTATTTATTCATTCATTCATTCATTCATTCATTTATTTATTTATGATAGTCACACAGAATGAGAGAGAGAGGCAGAGACATAGGCAGAGGGAGAAGCAGGCTCCATGCACCGGGAGCCCGACGTGGGATTCGATCCTGGGTCTCCAGGATCGCGCCCTGGGCCAAAGGCAGGCGCTAAACCGCTGCGCCACCCAGGGATCCCAGATCCATATTTTAAAGATAAAATAGTTCAAATGAGTAGAGGGATGGGTTTGATATCATTTTGTGGAAATTGCAGTGCCTGACAAGACTTTTAATTCACAGTCATCCAATTTCATGTAAGTTTGGCTATGAGAGCCTGTGAAAGTCATGCTGGTCTTATGTTAAAACAACTCTAGATACACTTTAACAAATGAGCATACTGGACAGCAAGGCTCCGAAGTTGCACTCCATAGGAAGTTGTCAATAAGGCAGTTCCCAAAAGAAAGGGTTATAGACTTAAATTGTTCACTGACAAAAAATTGTTCAGACATTCTTGAACTCATTGTCCCCATTTGAAAACATGATATTAACCATTCTTACTGTTTAGAAAGTATCCATAAAAGCTTTACGGGATACAAACAGGGAAGATGTCCTGCAGTTTGGTGTAATAGCAGCCCTGGTAGACTGGCTGAGGGCAGGCATCTGGTCTGACTGCTGACACTACTCAGTTACAAACCCACTCCCAGACTGGCCCCTTAACAGTACAGGGACCTGTTATAGGCATAGTAGCCTATGATAGGTAAACTGGTCATGGCAGCCAACTAGACTAAAGGTAAATGCTGCTCATCTCAGCTATAACATTTGGGGGCACACAACTCATTTAGGAGACACTTCTGAAATGCCTGGTTCTGATGAACAGGAGGCATTAAGTTATATGGCACCACATGATATCTTCTTCATAAGGCCACTATTGTTGAGGAAACATTGCTGACTTTCCTAATATGTAGAAACAAATGCAGAGTTAGGCAAAATAAGGAGAAGAGGAATATATCCTAAATGAAAGAACAGGACAAAACCATGAAAAAGAGCTAAATGAGATGGAGATTATGTATCAGCAATATGCCTAATACAGAATTCAAAGTAACGGTCATATAGGTACTTACTGGACTTGAGAAGAGTGGAAGATCTTCAACAAAGAGATAGAAAATATAAAAAGAAGAACCAACCAGAAATGAAGAACTCAATAACTAAGATTAAAAATACACTTAGAGGGAATCAAAAGTAGACTAGAGGAGGTGGAAGAATGGATTGGCAATCCAGAAGACAGGGTAATAGAAAACAACCAAATTGAGAAACAAACAAAAAATAATAAAACGTAAAAATACGTTAAGGAAACTCAAACATCAAGTATAATAACATGCACATTATAGGGATTGCAGAGGAGAAGAGAGATAGAAAACTATTTGAAGTAGCAGAAATTCTCTTATCTGGCAAAGGAAGCAGACATCCAGATCCAAGTAATGCAGAAATCCCCCAATAAAATTAACCCAAGGAGGTCCATACCAAGACACATAATAATTAAAATGGCAAAAGGTAATGATAAAGAATTTTAAAAGCAACAAGAGAATCGTTGTATGCAAGAGTAACCCTATAAGGCTATCAGCTGATTTTTCAGCAGTAATTTTGCAGGCCAAGGCAGTAGCATGATACTTTAAAGTATTGAAAAGGAAAAAACCTGCAACTAAGAATACTCTGCCTATCAAGGTTGCTATTCAAAATAGAAGAAGAGATAGTTTCCCAGACAAACAATAGGTAAAGGATCTTCTTACAACAAAGCCAGCCTTACAACAAGGTCAGAGGAATTCTTTGGAAAGAAAAGTCCATAATTAAGAATAAGAAATTTAGGAAAGAAAAAAATTTGACAAGTAGATGAAAACATGTAATAAAGGTAGTAGATGAATCACTTAAAAGATCAGTATGGAGTTACAGCACAAAATTAGTAAAATCAATTATATTTACAGAAATCATTCAAAGGATTCACAAAAGGATGCAAAGTATGATAACATGTACATAAACTATGGAGGGGGGGATCCCTGGGTGGCGCAGCAGTTTGGCGCCTGCCTTTGGCCCAGGGCGCGATCCTGGAGACCCAGGATCGAATCCCACATCGGGCTCCCGGTGCATGGAGCCTGCTTCTCCCTCTGCCTATGTCTCTGCGCCTCTCTCTCTCTCTCTCTCTCTCTGACTATCATAAATAAATAAAAATTAAAAAAAAAACTATGGAGGGGGGAAGAGTAGAAATTTAGTGCTTTTAGAATGGGTTCAACTTAAGTGACCAGCTTAACATGGACTATTATATATATTGAATTAATGGTAACCATTAAGTCCAAAACCTATAAAAAAAAAAAAAGAGAAAGGAATCCAAGCATAACATTAAAGACAGCTGTCAAACCACAAAGAGAGCAAGAGAAGAAAAAAGAAACAGAACTACAAAAACTATTATAAAAGAAGTAACAAAATGACAATAAGTACATGTCTTATTTGAATGTAAATAAGTGCTTGAGTCAAAAACTATAAGGTGATTGAATGGATAAAAATAAAAAGCAAGACTCATTTACATGCTGCCCATACGTGACACAGGCAGATTGAATGTGAAGGGATGGGAAAATACTTGCCATGCAAATGGAAACAAAAAGAAAGCTGGGGTAGCAAACTTATATCAGTTTTAAAACAAAGACTGTAGCAAGAAATAAAGAAGGACACTACATAATGATAAAAAGAAGTCCAACGAGAGGATATAACAATTGTAAATGTCTATGCACCCAACATGGGAATAACTAAATACATAAAGCAATTATTAATGGACACAAAGGAAGAAATTGGCAGTAATAAACGAATAGTAGGGGACTTTAACACCCTACTTACATCAATAGATCGATTATCCAGACAGAAAATCAACAAGGAAACAGTGGCTTTGAATGACACTTTAGACCAGATGGACTTAACAGATGTATGTAGAACACTCCATCCAAATACAACAGAATACACATATACTTTTCAAGTACTCATGGAACATTCTGCAGGATAGATCACATGTTAGGCCACAAACAAGTCTCGGTAAATTTTTTTAAAAAATGAAATCTTATCTTGTGCCTTTCTGGCCATAGTGGTATGAACCTAGAAATCACAAGAAAAATCTGGAAAGAACACAAATACATGGAAGCTACATAACATGCTACTAAATAATGAATGGGTCAACTGAGAAATCAAGGAATAAATAAAAAATGTGTGGAGACAAATGAAAATGAAAACAATCCAGAATCTTTGGGATGCAGCAAAAGTTGTTCTAAGAGGGAAGATTATAGTAATATAGGCCTTCCTCAAGAATTAAGAAAAATCTCAACCTAAGCTTTACATCTAAAGGAGATAGAGAACAAACAAAACCCAAAGCCAGCAGAAGGAAGGGACTGATAAAGATTGGTACAGAAATAAGTGAAATAGAGATTAAAAACACACACACACCAATAGAGCAAGTCAATGAAACCAGGAATTGGTTCTTTGAAAAGATAAACAAAATTGATAAACCTTTAGCCAGACTCATCAAGAAAAAGAGAGGACTCAAAAAAAATTTGTTCACTTACATTCATGAGCTCATTGTCCCCATTTGAAAACACAAGATAAATCATCCTCAGTATTTAGAAAGCACCACTTCAATTAGACTGATAAAAAAAAAAAACCCTCATTTTAAAAAAGTTTTTCTTACTGCTGTGTTCTCCGTAAATGCATGACAATTACAATGTCAGTGCCCTCTGGGGTGAAGCCAACATAATTTCATTAGACGAGATAAATATGAGAATCAGGCATATTTTACACTCAATGCAGGGTCAGTATTGATTTGGAATGCAGTTCTCTTAGATTTCTCAATCATTAGCCTCCTCTGCACTTAGAAATGAAGCAAATCAGTGTTTGGCAAGACTTACAGCCATTATCTATTTTTTCCTAGGCTTTGAAAATACCCAGAAATTGCCTGACTTACTGAATGCTCCATTCATTTGTCCTGGAGTTTAAAGGCACACACTCTTGTTACCCTGGAAACAGACTCATATCCTAAGGAACCAGCTTCAGTAACTCCTTCCTGATAATATATAGGGTGAGCTCTGAAGGGAAAAAGGAATCTACATTAAATTGCATTGTTGAGATTATGGTGTTGTCTAGTTCCAAGAATCTCCTCTTCATTTTGTTTTAGGGGCATTTACGTTCACTGGGCAATGGTACAAGGTGAGAGGTTTGATAGTGTAATCCTTTGCCACTGAATTACTGAATTTTTGTGAATAACCCCAATATTGCATTGGTTTCATACAGTTGCTGAAGTTGTTAGATATTTGATAACAGGTACCTGTTTTGCTCTCAGAGGCCCAGAAATCTGATACTGGGATCTAACTTCGGGCAGGGGCTAGAATAAACTAGTTAAGACCTGCAGGAGGCTCCCTGATGAGATGATGCTTAATTGGGAGAAAAGGCCACTTGAACTGAGCCCATTTACAATGGGTTCCAACATTTCATAGTAAATACTGGGAGTGGGAGTGGCTTAATTAGAATTTCATTTTGGAAACAAAAATTATGACCATATAGTTACTTGATCTTACTTTGAAAAAAAAATTTAGGTTTTACTATCCACGAAGGTTGGAAATAGGTTGAATCCAACATAAAACAAAGTATTGCTTTTTTTGTTACAGATTTTCCAGGAGAATTTAATACCTAATAGGTACTTTCCAGCACATGAGACCTTTGCATACATAAGTAGACCACTCCCTCTTTACCCCCATTTGATTTCAGACCCCACCTTTATGTCCTTTTTACTTCCTAGAATAATTCCCCTAGTTTAGTGTGGTGACTCTGCTATGCCCTCCCCCTACCTCATGTGTGATGATCCTTTTCTATTCTGACTCTGTGTTATTCACTGTCCTTGTCCTTAATCCTTATTCCTTATTCACTCTAGGTGCTCATTGCATCCTTGTTAGAACTATGGAGACTCTATTCCTCCCTTTTCTCTTCAGATTTTCCATAGCGCTTACCTGTTCCACTCACTGTGGCCCTTGGTCGCACGGTACTTCCCAACACCACATAAATGACGTATTGTTATGTCTTGTGTACTTATACAGTGTCAGTGAGAGAGGAGACAGTATGTCTCCAGGACTCTAGCATAAAGTCATTTGTGTTACTAGATCCTATGGCTGAATTTCATTCAAGTAATTTCCGAGTTTTCTAAATACATCATGTTAACTTATGATTTTGCTTTTCTAAAAGAGCCCGTCAGTTTTACAGTGAAATCCCATAGATAGATATTCCAGAAATGTCTACAAACTCGCAAGATTATTAGAGGGAACCAGTTTTTGATATATATGGGTAATTCATGTGGGTAAAACCTTGACCGTAGATTGGAAATTTTGTAGTTCATTAGGCATTGAGACCCTCCAAAGAAAGTCAGTAATATATTCTTTGGCTATCTCAAAAGAAAGGTGAAGCAATGCAAAAGAGGGGAGTTTTCCTATGAAAGAAGAGTCCTCTATAAGGCCCCGTTTGATTGATAGAAACCAGGTGATAGTAAAATGAGATCTAGATTTGGTGGTTTTTTAGTGCAGTAATAAATTAGCCAGCTTAAGGAAAATGTAATCAGATTCTAGCTTCCTGGGTTTTGTGCTAAAGGATGGGCCTAAGAGTTAGAAGATACTTGTTATTAAACATACTTTTTTTATTGTGATGAAATATGTATAACAAAATTGACTGTCTTGCTCATTTTTAAGCATAAAATCCAGTCATAAAGTACTTTCAGAACATAGTACATCCGTCACTATTCTCCATTTCCTGAACTTTTCATCATCCCAAGGAGAAACTGTACCCATGAAACAATGATTCTCTGTTCCCTTGCTTTCCAGGCCCTGGGAACCTTTATTCTTTCTGTTTCTATAAATTTGCCTATTCTAGCTAGGTACCTTGGATAAGAGGAATCATATTTTCCCTGGCTTATTTCACTGAGCAGACTGTTTCCAAGGGTCATCCATGTTGTGGGATAGGTCCTAATTCCCTTCTTTTTAAGACTGAATAATACTCCATTGTTTGTATATATATCCCATTTTGTTTGAATTAAGTTGGTGAGACTGTTAAGCACCTGTTTTCATCTAAATAGTTTATCTCAGTTTTGACTGATATATATTAAATATAATATAGTTTATTTTTACTTATTTTCAGAAACTTAGAAAAAAAAAACTAAGGTGGAAAAAATTTGTAACTCCAGTCCAGAAATTCTTAACCATAACAACATGATAGAATCACCTTGGGAATTTCTAGGGGTGAGCCCTAGCATCATATAATTTAAAGCTCCCCAATGATGAGTATGAGGATCACTGATCTAATATGTTTTGAGAATCATTGTCGGGTCTAAACCCTAATGGTGTATTTCACATCACAAAGCTATACTTACCACCACCTGACTGAAGCATTTTCTATTTGCAAGTTGAATTCAACATTTTAAAATTTGAGGCTAAAAATGTGAACCTATCAATCCATGACTGATCCTCAAAGAAAGGAGATGGAAGGACCATTTATGCTGCACTATAATATTCAGTAATTTGAGGGATAATTTGCATATATAATGTTTTGTTTTATAGTCTCCCCCCCTTTTTTCTAAAATCTGATGAGGAAAATGGTTAAGGAAATTGCTTTGGTTGAATCAATCTTTATTCACTTTAGCAAGCTCAGAACTTGCTAAAAGAATTTCTTCCCTCAACACAAGCATGTACATAAGCCTACACACACAAGGTCACCATCACTCCATGACGTACACTTTCTTACTTAAATACCTTTTTGTAAGTGCATGCTCTTTTTGGAAACACACCTTACTTCCATTTCCACCCATCTGTCAGGGTGAAGATTCCTTGCCTGTTTCCATTCTGCCCTCTGGCTAAGAAGGGGTGCCCTGTCCTTTGTTTCAGCCCCCACGAGTCCTCTGTCTCACTCCCTTGGTAGTCTTTGCATTGAATTTCATGTTATGTTTTTGGTGACCTGTCATCTCTTCAGTTCACAGTAAGCTTCTTTGAGAGCAGACGCCATCACCTGTACCTTTTTTCTATGTGCTTCTCAGTTTGATGGACATAGCTACTTCCACATCAGAGTCCTCTTAGGAACTGTGCTGATTGGTAGCAGATGGAGCTTAGGGTCAAGCTCTAATATAAACAGCCTCTAGAAAGATTGATTCCGTTTTTAGTGATTGGGCTTTAAATGGTTAATTGATAGGAAGAAAGAAACAAGTGCATTTCTTATTCATACATAATAAGAGTTTAGGTTCAGAGAAATTTGTGTAATTATAGCTAAGAATCCAGAGAAGATATGTCCTCTGATTCATGTAGACATGATAAGAGTAATAGACTTTAAATCAGGTTCAAAGGGAGGAGGAGTAAGAACAGGTCCAGCTAACACTAGCAGATACTCAGCTCCATCTGCTCAGGTGCTCAGAGGAGGTTTTCCTATTTTTACTATGGTACTTCCTAGGGGAGATACAACACTGAGTTAGATGATTTGAAGTTGCTTCTTTAGAATACAACTATAAGCAAAAATAATGAGTAGCTTTGTGGAAAATCATTTCTGTTGAATCCTATATTTTAGGCTGCTTCTGACTTTCTGTAGAAGGTAGGCTCCAGCCTCCACCATCCTCCCCAGGCCCTAGTCTTGTAGGAGGAGTGGTATACAAGACATCTGGGTACAGAGTCTCCTTATTACTCTGACTGGACAAACTCACGTGGTTTCTACTGCTCCCTAGACACATTTTTTGAAATGATTTTGTTATTAGGTTTAGATCTACACAAATCCTATACTCTGAAAGTCTTGATTAGTTATGTTACATGAAGCATCCAAGCACAGAGGTGACTCTGGCCACAATCTATATTTTCCTACTCCTAAATGATTTCTCTTTCAGCCTTGGCTTCAGATTTAAAACTTTGCTTCTTGTATCTTATCCAGAATTTCTATTTGTGGTAGAAGAGTGCCCATGTGCATCAATATAGTCTACCATTTTGCTGGAAGTATCTCTCTAGAATTTTCTAATCAGTCAAACAGCAGTCTTAGTTCTACCTATCTAGTACTGATACTGTGTATTTCTTTTTCTTGTCTTATTTTTTTGGCTACGACCTCCAATACAACATAGAATAGTAGGAGCAATGGCAGATCTGTTTCACACCTGACTGTAATGGGAATTCTTTAAATGTATTTCTATTAGAAATAATATCTGATATATTTTATGAAGTTAATAAAGTTCCTTTTGATTCCCAGTTTACTAAAATCAGGCACAGGTACTGAATTTTATTAGATTGTGTTTAAATGTATTGAAAAGCTATTCCAGTAGTGGATCATTATATTTCCTAATGCTGAACCAATCTTACAGGCTTGAAAAAAGTCTCTTATTCTCAGTTACTGCCCATATACTGTATACTAATGTTGTATCTAGGGTTAGATTTGTTTTAAAGATTACTTTTCTGCCACTCAAAGCTTAAATAGAAAGAAAATGAAAATAAGAGAATTTATGTGTTACATTATTTCAAGAAGTAAGGAAGCTGAAGGTATTGCTATGTCTAATAGTTCTGTAGCAACCATTCCCTGCCAAGACTTTGCTATCTCATTTGGAAAAACACTGGCAAAAGAGAGGGGACAGATTTCAGCACTAAGACATGATTTAAATAGTAATATGGTTAGAAGAAACAGAATCACAGTGAACTATTGCCAGAATGTAACAATCACCAAGAGCTAAAAAATTATGGCTGAGTTTGAAATACAAAAATCCCTAGTCTTGGGGATCCCTGGGTGGTTCAGTGGTTTGGCGCCTGCCTTCGGCCCAGAGCATGATGCTGGAATCCCAGGATTGAGTCCCATATCAGGCTCCCTACATGGAGCCTGCTTCTCCCTCTGCCTGTGTCTCTGCCTCTCTCTCTCTCTCTCTCTATTTCTCTCTCTCTCTCTCTCTCTCTCTGTGTGTGTCTCTTATGAATAAATAAATAAAATCTTTTTTAAAAAATCCCTAGTTTTATATATGGAAAAAGCCTATATAACATTCCAGTATGGTGCATGCACCTTGATATTTCATATTTCAGACTCCAAGATCCTGCCTGTCTAGTGTTGTACTTAAATGGGAATGGTACTACTGCTTGTACCCTTGTGGTGTTGAAAAGAGCAAGGAAAATGGTCTCTGTTATTGGGACCTCAGCCTCTCCTCTCTGGACTCTACTGTTGTCTAAACTTCTCTCTACAGTGTTGAATGAAATAACTCCCCTGAGCTTTCCAATCTCATTTTCCTCTGCCCACCCCATGTCTTCCTAGATGTAATGGTCATCACATATAATTGAGCACCTGCATACTGAGCCCTCATGTCTCCTCCACAGCTAGAAAGAATTCCTCCCTCTCTAGGCCACCAGTGACCCTCGGTTATCCTTCCCTCTTACAGTGAGGCAACTTATATCTTATAGGGTAGTTGTAAGGAGTCTAAGTCTATTACTCATAATTTGAAACGCTTTAAATTTTTTTTTTATTTATGATAGTCAGAGAGAGAGAGAGGCAGAGACACAGGCAGAGGGAGAAGCAGGCTCCATGCACTGGGAGCCTGATGTGGGATTCGATCCCGGGTCTCCAGGATCGCGCCCTGGGCCAAAGACAGGCGCCAAACCGCTGCGCCACCCAGGGATCCCTGAAACGCTTTAAAAGAATTATTTTTGAAAACCCTTTCTTCATTTTTATTCAACATCTTAAAAGTGAAGAAATGAAGCCATTATATAATGAACTTCTTCTCTTCAATCTGAACTCAATAATTATAAACATTTTTCCATATTTATTTACTGATCTATTCTGGTTTTCTGAACCATTTGAAAGTTGCAGACTTTTATGGCATGGCACTTCTAATACTCCTTAAGAACATTCTTCCACATAAAATACCATTATCCCACATAAGAATATTAATAACATAGAATATCCAATCTAAATGCAAATATCCTTACTGTCTTAAGAATAATTTAAAAAAATTATTTCCTATGAGAAGCCTCAGAATACTGAGAAACTGAGGCAGATTTTCAAAGAAAGAGAATGTGAGGGAAAGAAAGAAGTGGTACCAGGCAGAAAATGGGAAACGTAGAGCTAGAGTTCTGGGTTGCACATCTAGGTTGTTAGGAGATCTTTAGCTTTCTGAGCTCATTGGCAAAATGTGGAAGCTGACGAAAATAATCCCTAAAGTCCCTTCTGATTTCCCCTTCAAAAATTGGATTACAGGGCAGCTCGGGTGGCTCAGTGCTTTAGCGCCGCCCTTCAGTCCAGGGCCTGATCCTGAGGACCTGGGATCAAGTCCCATGTCAGGCTCCCTGCCTGTGTCTTTGCCTCTGTGTGTGTGTGTGTGTGTGTGTGTGTGTGTGTGTGTGTCTCAAGAATAAATAAAATCTTTTTTTAAAAAAATGGATTATAGGGCAGCCTGGGTGGTTCAGTGGTTTAGCGCCACCTTTGGCCCAGGGTGTGATCCTGGAGACCTGGGATCAAGTCCCACCTTAGGCTCCCTGCATGGAGCCTGCTTCTCCCTCTGTCTGTGTCTCTGCCTCTCTCTCTCTGGTGTCTCTCATGAATAAATAAATAAAATCTTAGAAAAAATTGAAGTATAAATTGCAAATGTAAAAACATTTTATAAGTGATACTCTCACTTGGAAAGCTTTTTTATTTTCTTTCCTCTTTGTTTTTGATTAGGGATTGTCCAGTTTAGGGATGGAAGCTAAAGGTGACTTAGCCTTCTATGGCACCCTTTTCTCCCATGAAATAATCATCTTTTAATCACTGTATCCCTTGTACCACTGGAGAAGGAACAGTATTAAACTTTGCTTATGTCTTTGAACCATTTTTCCAGTCCTGCTCTTGTTTTTCCATTATATTTTTATCTGTCATTGAAATGACAGTTTCATCCCCTGCCAGAAAGATTCCTTAATGTGGGTCATTCCTATTCCCTGCTAACCAATATTTTATTCTTAATGAATAAGAATAAAATATTGTTTGAGCAGTTATTGAGAGAGAGCACTGAGCAAAATGTCTGTTCTTGCCCTGGAACATAAAGACACTGGAAATAACAGCGTGGTCTTCTCTGACTTCTCTGTGATTTTATTGATATGCACCATGTTCTAGTTGTTTTCCCAAGGATCCAGAATTGCTTTGGGTTTAATAAATCTGAGAAATGTGGCTGGCTTTGATAACTGACCATGGCCCCACTGAATCAGTTGCTTCTTTATCTATTTTTTTTTCTCTTTCTCCTTTCTCATTCACTTATCCATTTGTTTATTTGGTACATACCAGCAAGCACAGGGCAGGGCTGCAGTGGAGGGGCATTACTATCCATTGGTTCATTTTTACATTGGCCATAGCCCATATCAGGAGAGATGGTTTCAAGAGGGTCCTTGCCTTGAAGAGCCTGCTCAATTACCATTATGAAAAGGAAAAGGGGCGCATGGCATGTGTGTGGCATATTAGTTATTACCAAAGCAGTTTCCAAGCAAGCTTCTGATTTGTCAACCCACCATTTGCTTCGACATGGATGAAACTGGTGGGTATTATGCTGAGTGAAGTAGATCAATCGGAGAAGGACAATCATTATATGGTTTAACTCATATGGGGAATATAAGAAATAGTGAAAGGGATTATAGGGGAAAGGAAGGAAACTGGGGAAAAATTAGAGAGGGTGACAAAACATGAGAGACTCCTAAATTTGGGAAATGAACAAAGGGTAGTGGAAGGGGAGGCGGGTGGGGGAACAGGGTGACTGGGTGACAGGCACTGAGGAAGGCACTTGATGGGATGAGCACTGGGTGTTATACTATATGTTGGCAAATCAAACTTCAATAATATATATAATATATATATATATATACACACACATATACATATATATATATATATATATATATATATAAAGCTATATATATACACACACATATATATAAAGCAAAAAAAAACCCCACCTGGAATTGGTTAGGAGAGAGAAGAGGGAGAGCTCAGAGCACAGTGTTGTGACTGGCCTGGGTTATGAAGAGGAGGAAGGTTTGGTTCTTTGGGATTTCCTAACCTACAAATGGAGAGATGCATTTGTGATGCCTTGGTGGTGGCTGATGTGATTCAGCTGTGTGATAAGTCCATTTTATTCCTTTCTAAAACATTTTATTAAGCAAAAATAAATAACACCCTGCTCCAGATGTGGTGTACCTCATTAATTGCTTTCATCAGTATTACCTGTAAGCCCTGCCATGGCCCCTCCTTCATGATCCCGCACATGCACCCCATTAGCATTTACCTTCATATATCTACCATGACTTCTCTGAATCCATTCTCCATATATTTTATAGCTTTGCAATTATGAAACAAATTTTGTGTATGCTTATAAAACTTTTAAATACATAAGATATAAGACTCATTTAGCAACCTGCTTTTATTTAACTTTAATTCAGCACTAATTTATCATATCTGTCTATGTAGCTATACTCCAGATTCAGCACACTTCTCTTTTCATTGTTGTAAAACATTTCATCCAACAAATAAGCATTTGCTTGGACATTTGGGCCATGTTCATTTCTTCACAATGACAAACAGTGCAATAGAGCATATTGCCTTGTACACATGAAGACATGCCATGTTTTTTTCTTCAACTCTTTGGTTTTGAAAATTTCAAACCTGTGGAAAAGTTGAAAGAGCATACAATAATCAACTGCTTCCATTTTACCTAAATTATCCAATTATTTAATTTTACCATGGAAGGTTTCTCTCCTCTCCCTCTGTGTGTGTGTCCATGTAGGCATGAGCATGCTCATGTGTTCGTGTGTGTGTGTGTGCGTGTGTGTGTGTGTGTGTATTTTCAGTCTGCTATAACAGAACACCATGGACTAGGTGGTTTAGGAACAATAGAAATTTATATCTTTTCGTTCTAAAGGCTGAGAAGAATAATATCTAATTGTCAGCAGATTTTATGTCTGGTGAAAGCCTACTTCATGGTTCATGGACAGCTTTTTGTTGTATCCTCACATAGCAGAAGGAGATCTTTCTGGAGTCTCCTTTACAAAGGCACTAATGCCATTCACGATCTAAGCATTTCCCAAAGGACCCATCTCCTCATACCATCACCTTGGGGATTTGGTTTCAACATAGGAATTTGAGGGGGGTGGCACACAAATATTCAGTCTATAGCATTTTTGTATATAGATTGATACACACACACATATATGAATATACACACATCTACATACATATATGGGTGTTTTAAAGGTCTTTTTTTTAACTGAGTCTTTTAAAGTTTTAGACCTTCCTCCTAAATATTCCGTCATCTAATCTTCTAAATAACAAGGTCATTCTCTTATGTAACCACAATAAAATGATCGCATCTAAGAAAATAAAATAATTCCATAGTATCCTATAAGACCAATCTAGATTAGGAAATATTTTTATTTTGATAAATATTGCCAGAGTCTCTCCAAAGCATCCATACTAATTTATTATTCCCAACAGCTACACATGCAAATTTCAACTCCCCTATACGTTCACCAACATTTAGTTATTAACTGACTTTAATTTTTGCTAGTCAGATGGATAAAAAGTATCACTTTTACACTTGCATTTTAAAAAAAGAAAAATCACCCACAAAAACATGTAATTCAAGTACAAGATTTTATCTTTAATTGTCAAAGTAGAAATGAGATCTCGGTTTGGCTTCCAGCAAGGGTAATAAGCTCCATGTCTGTGAGCAATTTAGAGTAGGATGCTCATATTTTTCTGCAAGTTTAGTAATAAATATAATGCAACTCAGGTCTTCATTTTATAAATGTAGACCTTTCAGCAAAAAGTCTTATCAGAGGATGTTTTGACACAATTATTTTGGAGATCTGAAGTTTTTATTAATAATGAATATCATTTTAAATTCATATAAAATGGATAACTTTAGTATTAAAATAGCCTACAGGATATGAAGCCCTTCCATTGAGAATGGGGAGGATACACTGATACACTTAAAAAAATTGTTAGCAAAAATTCTTACGTTTGTACTTTGACAACTAATATATGTGATAGACTCATAACCAAATGGGAATGGGATTTTTGTTTACTTTCTTTTTTTATCTCTGAGTAACAAAAACACTGTATTCCTACTACCTACCTGGTGACTGCCACTGTTAATATTTGGTGACTATAATTCTACTTTATATGTGTGTGTATGTGTGTGCACATAAGCATAAAAAATAACCCCGATTGGTTTTGCTTTAAGGTAACACACTTGATGAGTGTTAATTATGGAATAAGCACTGGTCTAAGTGGATGTACTATTATTACCCCCATTTTCCTGAGAAGGCCATAAGGTTCAAGGTTAGGAAGCAGGTGAGTGGCAGACCTAAAATTTGAGCACAGGGAGCCCTCTTAACCTGGGCTCATATTCTCCTTCCTGGCAGGATAGGTTTTATGTGTTACTTTCTCATTTCCTGTTACTAAGTGTGCATCTGCATTGATTTTCTTAACTGATATTTTCATTGGGTAGCATCACCATAACTGATCGATTGTATCTCCTACCACTGTGCACTTTTTTAAATTTATTTTTTTGATTTTACATATAACATTGCAATCACTGTCCTATGATCTATATCTTTGCTGCATGTCCAGCAATTTCTTTAGGTTATATAGTCTATAATTTGAAATTATGGATGACATAGTATCACATTTTTAAAAAAAGATTTTATTTATTTATTCATGAGAGACAGAGACGGGGGGGAGAGGCAGAGACACAGGCAGAGGGAGAAGCAGGCTCCATGCAGGGAGCCTGATGTGGGACTCAATCTCCGGACTCCAGGATCACACCCTTGGTCAAAGGCAGGCGCTAAACCGCTGAGACACCCAGGGATCCCCAATAGTATCACATTTTGAATGATGATGCAAGCTGTCGTGTCTGTCACACTGCTGTACCCAGACACCATAGGAATGGATTGAAATTGTATGTTTTCTTATGTTCCTACTAATAGACAAATAGCCCCTGTAATAGACAAAATGCAGTATCTCATGGTCTTAATTTGTACTCTTTTATTATAGTGAAGCAAATAATATTATATATGCCTACTTGTATTTTCTTTTTGTGAATTGCCTTTTTGTACTTTGTTGATACTGTCTTTTAAAAATTGATTTTCAATAGCTCTTTAAATGAAGAATGTAAATTATTTGTTATGTTGGAGTAGATTTTCCCTAGCTAGGCCTTTGTTTTTTCATGGTTTTTTTTTTTTTTGATTGTGTGCTTTACATTTTGTTTATATTGAAATAATCTGAATTTCCCCATGCAACATTGGAGAAATATTCACTTTTACTTCCTTGAAGTATAATAATATTGAAATTGTTTTGCATGTACATCTTTGATTCATCTGGGTTTTATTTTGATGTGCCATACAGATGTGACTTTTTTCCAGATGATTAAGATCTATCACAACAGTATATTGAGGTGCCATTTATAAGAATGGGTGGTGTGGTGGCTGGCTCACAGTTTATAGATAAACAAACCTTTCCTCACTTTCTCCCTATCTGTCTCTTGCGTAGTCTTAGGTTGGAGGAGGAGACACAAAGGACAAGACTAATAAATTGAGGATTCACCATTTCATTAATAATAAATATTTATGAAGTTCCTCTGAATGATGTATGAAGATTGTTAGCTTCCATAAAGCTAGTTGGAGATTTTTTAAAAAGATTTTATTTACTTATTCATGAGAGACACAAAGAGAGAGAGGCAGAGACATAGTCAGAGGGAGAAGCAGGCCCCATGCAGGGAGCCCAATGTGGTATTCGATCCCCAGACCGTGGGATCATGTCCTGACCCGGGGGCAGACACTCAATCACCGAGCCACCCAGGAGTCCCATCTAGTTGGGGATTTTGATAAGCCTTTTAGGACACAATTTCCCAGCAGGTCATGTCACAACTAGGTAAATGACAGTGGTCCTTTCTGAATTCTCATGATGACACAGTAGATGGCAACCTTTAGAAAACCCTGGATTGGTTACCCTTGCTTTTACCAGTCAACTAACATTACAGCATTCCCTTATCAGGCAAGATTTTCATTGCTTGATGCTACATAGAAAGTAGGTGAGAATCCTGTTGTTCTAGGCATTTTAATTGTGGTACTTAACAGGATGAATTAAATTTAGTTATAATAACACAAAATATCTGAGGCATATTAAAAAGCAAACCTAAGGGTGGTTAGTTTTAAATTGCTCCTGTTTCTTTGAGGTAACAAAGCTAACCAGGACTACACTGGCAGATGATTCTGGAATAGATTGCCTCTGCTTGCTGGATGAACTGTTTTTTTTTTTTTTTGTGTGTGTGTGTGGTATTTGATTCCTTTATTATATCAGAATATACAGTTGGTGAGGTGATGTAATTCTTAAAGGGACAAAGTAATTATTGTAAATAATGTAAGAAAAAAATATTGAATTTATTAGCTGGTATAACATGTGACATCCCTCAGAGTACAGGACCAATAAGAGCTTGTCAGTCTCTAACTCCAGTTAGTAGAGTTCATCAACAGGTTCTTTGTTTTGTGCCCCAGACCAAGGCTTTAAAAACCTAAAAATTCTCAGAGCATCTCTTCTTCCATTATTTTCACATCTAAATCTTTTTCTTAGATTTACTCATCTCTCAAGGCTTCCACATTTCCCTCACTGTTCATCATTAACTTCCCATTAAAACAAACAAACAAACAAATAAAAAAGTGCCAGCAAATAAATAATCCCCCCAAATCTGAACATTATAGATTGTATTTTATCTTAGCATTTTTTGGAAATAATTGGCTGCCTATGTAGAAATTCTTAATATTCATGCTTTATTGCAAATAATTCATTCTAAAGCCACTACATATATTTTCTACCAGGTAAGCCAAGAGAAATGAAAATGACTATTCTTTAAGAAAAATGAATAACATACTATTAACCCTTCTTTAAAAAATTGTATTTCAAAGATCTAGTAGGTAAACAATCCTTTTCATGTATTTTTTTCTCTACATTTCCTCCTTTGGGCTGGAACTGACCAGACTTTAGGAGCAGGACAAGTTTCCGTGTAAAGAGGGCTCAGCTTCAATCTATATGCATCTTTCACACCTGATGGCCTGGTGACTTGAAGTCACATGAAAGGATGGATGAGTGAGTGTATGTGTATGTCCAGACTCTTAGCAAGATGTACTTCATGGAGGGAAGGGACAGGATAGGGTGGATAGAGGATGAGTCTGTGTCAGGTGGTGGTTGACCAGATGTCACAATCACCATAAAGAAAGTTAAAAACCCTGCTTATCTGCAGAAGAGAGCTTAGATTGTAAAAGAAGTTAGTGGATGAATGAAAATTGTATCCTCCAGGAACCCAAGAAGATCCAGAATTTGAGAAACAAAGAGGAGGGAGAAGAAGAAAAGAATAGCTGGAGAATATACATCAACCTGTGAGAGAGAGCATTAGCCAAGGATTCTTGGTTTGTATTATTGTTGGTTTGTGGGTATTTAAGTTCTGCACAAAATTGAATGAAAATTCTTAGCTTATCTACCAAAGAAGTTGACATTTTTTCCTTCAGTCTACAATGGAAAAGCATGCTTCTGTGTAGGTCGGAGTGGGGGCAGGGACAGCAGAGACTGACCGGGGGCTTAAAAATACTGTGTTCATCAGGAAAATCAAAGCTGAATTGTCATTTCCATAGATGATTTAAAGCAGGAATCAGGCTTATAGCCTCATTACCAGTAAGGGAAAATCTCAGGTCTGAGCTTGAGACCTACTGGAACTAATTTTACAGTGTATGAAAGAGAATATGGAAATTACTGTTTTAATATGCACACCGTAGCCTATAACTAATCTTGTTTCTCCTGTGGACAACCTGACTTTGGCAAAATCTTGCCAAGGCCATCTCATTTCCATCTCCCATGAGATTCTGTTTGGGTTTCAAACTATAGATAATGGTTGGATTGTAGGAAAAAATATAAAGTGTGATTTAATGGCTACTTCAAAGATACTTTAAATGCACTTTTCATTAGCACTGTCAAAATGATCTCACACTGTAGTGCCTAACTTGAATGTATTTTATAATAACTCATGCTTTTTGAACCTAGATATGCTCTGCAATGATGGTTATTTCAGAGAGGATATTGATTTGAATGTGACCATTGACATCATTCCCAATTTTCCTGGATAATCTGACTGGTCCAGAAACACTGGCTAACTCAGAAGAATATTAGCATATTTAGTGAATATTATGTACCATTGTTACATGATTTTGAAGTTTTCTTCAGCTCTTAGAAGCCCTGGGTGAAAACAAGTACCCTTTTTAATCTGTCATCTTTTCAGCAAGTAACTAAAAGTCCATTATTTCTCTAATGAGTAGATCTATATCAAAATATATTGAGGCTGGAGAGTATGTCCTGTGTAAAAGTTAGAGATAAGAGAATTTTGCCATTAATATTTACTCTTCAACCTTGAATGCCCATTGAATCACTTAACATTTGCTGGACCCAGACAAGGGTACAAATGGAAGCTAGAAGTCAAGCTGGATGCCCTTCCCACCCTCACCCACAGTGCAGAAGGTTTACATGCACTCAGGCTAGCACATCCAACCTTTTTCCACACCCCCTAAAAATATCTGTCCCTTGGCTACCCTTCAAGACTAGGAATATGCATTCTAGTAGCATTTTCATGCTCAAAAGGGTGAATTGAGGAAGGGCTCATATAGGTCATGGAAGTGGACCCAAGGCCAGTGGCATTCCAGGTTATTAAGTGCTTGGAGCATGGCTATGAAGCTGGGGAGAGGACATGGACTGTAAGTCCCCTTGGTCCTAGAGCCTCCATTCGACTGGGCAGTGAGGGATGAATGAGGTTCAGAACAAGGCCCTCTATAGTTGGAAGCTTCTCTAACTCTAAGGTTGGCACTGTGTTGAGCCCTGGAAGATAAGAATAATAGCAGGATGTTGTCTTGCTGGCCATTGGTTTTTAGCCAGCATGCATTTGAATGTCTGTTCTGTGCAGATTGTTAGGCTAGGTGCTGTGGGAGGATACAAAATACAAAGCTATTTTTAATCTAGTTGTGGGAGAGACAAAAACTGAACTGAGAATAATTACAAAACAACTGAATAACAAGGGAAAATGGTTAGCCCCATGATTGTCAAGTGAGGGGATTTGGGGTGAAATGGAGTAAAGTGATGATCGTAGCTGGGGTGGGGAGAGCTCATTTCAGGGCCATAAGGTTATGAGAGATCACGGAGTTCAGGGCTTGCAAACTCCTGCTTCCAGGGCTCTAGTAGATAAAATGAGTGATGGGACCTGGTATAAGACAGTGGGGACTAGGGATAGAATGTGGGAGAGTTTGTATGCCTTCTCAAATGTATGCCTTATCAAAAGACATTCGCACTGAAAGTTTAAAAGTTGGATGGGTTGTCCAAATAACATGAGAATCAGAAATCGGACCCTGGATAAACTTCTGGGTTGTTGATGATGAAATTAAAGTGTTGCCACATTGCTGCAGAATCTTAATTGTTCGCCCACATTTACTTCTAATAAAGTAACTTTAGTGAAGGAGGTTGTTTCACATAAATCGCAAGTGTCAGGGCAAAAACTATGAGGAGAAAATTCTTGAGAATCCCAGAAACATTCCAAATGGTGGGTTAGACAAGTGGAAACAATGAAGAGCCCTTTAATCTCTCATGCTGAAAGTATAAAAGATTTCCTATGTTTAGAAAATATGGAGGCATCCCCTAGTGTCCTTTAAATTTCTGTAAAATCCTACCAGTAATTATTGCATGAAGTTTCTTGGGGTGTTGAGCTTATGTTTCTCAAACAGATAGCTGGGTTGACTAGAGTGCCCCCAGTTTGTGATGATCTGGAATCTACGAATGTGAGTTGATTTGAAAATACTGTCTTGGCGGATGCAATTAAGTCAAGATTTGGTTATACTGGATTAGAGTGAGCCCTTAATTCATTATGACTAGTCTCTTTATGAGTGAAATTAGGACACAGAGACACAGAAGACTGATGGCCAAGTGAAGACAATGGGATAGATGGGAGTTAAGCTGCCACAGACTAAGAAGCATCAAGGGTTGTACGCAACCACCAGAAGTCAGGAGGAGATTTTCTCCTCAGAAGCCTTTGTGAGAGAATAAATTTTTATAGTTCTAAGTCACCCAGTCTATGGTATTTTGTTATAGCAGCCTAGGAAATGAATATAGGCACAGCTTCCTTAACTTCCCCATTATTAAAAATGACACCAATGTCCAGGTCTGAAAGGTTATAATTTTTGTTTCTAAATTTGTCTTGCAGATGCATTCAGTCTTCCAAACCACCATATTGTCTCTTTCTACTTCCGCAGTTAGCACCACATATTAGAATAACTAATATATAAATTTTGTTTTCTAGATTTAAAGTGACTTTAATTCTTAGAACAAATAATGACATGTGGTATTATTCTGCCCCCTTAAGTATAAGGAAACTGAGGTTCAGAGAGTTTAAGTACTTGGTCTAAAGTCACATAGTTGATTAGTCCATTAAAAATCTAGAATTCCAGGGGCACCTGGGTGGCTCAGTTGGTTGAGCATCCAATTCTTGATCTTGGCTTGGGTCCTAATCTCAGGGTCATGAGTTCAAGGCCTCCATGCCTAGCATGGAGCCTACTTAAAAATAAATACATAAATAAAAATCTAGGATTCCAGGAAGATAGGCCCTTTAGCTTTAAGAAAAAATACTCAACCCGAAATGAAGCACCTGGTTATAGTTATTCTGTCATTGTGCTATCTCCATCATTCCAAAATAAAAACTTTAAGAACTTGTGTGTCTTTGGGGTAAGATGAAAATAGTCCTCAAATGATTTTCTTTTGCTTCCCCTCACCTTAGAGGACTAAGCCTTGTTATTATCACAGCAAAGCAGTGTTGATAGAACAAGAAATGAGAGTAACAATTTCTTTCATATGTTTAATTATAGCCTTGGAAGAGACATCAAATTGGCTTTTGGTGGAAAGATATTTTTTCTTCATAAGTAGGTCATTGGGAATATATATATAAACATAAATATAAATATATATATATATAATTAATAGAGATAATCGCCAACCCATATACAGATTTTGTTTAGTTGACCTCTTTTGCATACATTTTCCCACTGTGTAACAAGGCAACTAGTTGGGTAACATTGTTGAGCTAGTTTTACAGCAATGTCAAAAAGTATATCCTTCCAGTATAAGAAACATGTTTGTTTTACTGGAAAGCTGGGTGTTGTTGTTGTTGTTGTTATAATGGAGGCTTATGAAAAGGGAAAGCTGGTTAGTGATAAGTTTTCTTACCTTGGGCTAAACAATAAATTAGAGTTATAACATCAGAAGGTGCTGTCAGGTGTCTCTCAACCCCCTATGACAGTTACACTAAGATGATCAAATACTTTATTGTCTAAGCCAGAACACATTTGAGAATGAAAAAGGATGCTATTAATAATTACCTAGGGACAACAGGTATAAACTAGGACTGGTCTTAGGAAACTGGAAGACATGATCATCCTGGTCATTGTAATCCATCCTGGGATAAAAAAAAGTCTAGATAGTTTTTGAAAGCCTATTTCCACAAACAGCTTGATGAGTGGGGTTGGAGATTGTTACTACTTATGAATCATTAAATTGCCCCTTGGAAACTAAATATATACCTATTTAAGTCACTTCTCTGGATATCAGTAAAAGCCACATTGAAAAATTATTACCTTAATGTTTTAGTTTTAATCATTCTAGAGTAGGGACACCTGGGTGGCTCAGCAGTAAAGTGCCTGCCTTCAGCTCGGGGTGTGATCCCAGAGTTCTGGGATGGAGTCCCACATCGGGCTCCCTGCATGGAGCCTGCTTCTACCTCTGCCTATGTCTCTGCCTCTCTCTGTCTCTCTCTCTCTTTCTGTCTCTCTCTGTGTGTGTCTCTCATGAATAAATAAATAAAATCTTTAAAAAAATCATTCTAGAGCTAATAGTTTTGGGGAGGTTGATGCTCAAAAGAATCTTGGCTTGGAGGAAAGAAAACCAAGGGGTTGGCCTTCCCCACGTGGATGGAGGTTTGTGCCCTAGAACTAGTGCCCAGCCTAGGCACTTACTATGTGCTCAGTAAATCATGATTGAAATGACTCTAAGCACATCCTGAATTGGACTGTGCTCTTCCCTGATTCACAATTGTGCACCAGCAAGGATTTTTTTTTTTTTTCAGAGAATGAAGCCAAAAGTTTGATAACTTGGGAGTTGAGTAGGCACAAACTTGTTTGTTGATTTAGGGGTTGAGAGGAGAATTATAGCAAGAAGAGGTATTTCATTTATGTTGAGAAAGGCCCCTCTGAATTGAATGCTAGGAAAGATTCCAAGGCTGTGTAGTTATCAGATAAGGGATGCTAAGGAACATGATACTAGGTAACTCTTCAAATATTCAGACATTTATTGAGTACCTACTCTATGGCAAGTGTTGTCCAAGGTCCTGGGATACAAAGGTAGAAGAGAGTTCTTGAACTAAGGGAAATTACAGACTACTGAATACTTGTAAACATATAAACATCATGATAAATGTAACAGTGGTGATATGGAAATAGTCTTCTTCCTGTTATGACTATCTGGGAATTCTGGGGACTCGAGGAAAAAGTGATGCTGGAGCAGTGTGAGGAGGAGTTGGACGTTGGCAGACCATTGCAGGAGAAGAAGGAAGGCAAAAATGATGTGGCCTGAGTTTTCAGTCTTGATCACCTTGCCAGTATACAACTGTTACTTAACCCTTTTGTTCTTAGACCTTTCAAAGGTAAATTTATGTCTTTTGATCACAGTGGTGGACTGAACATCACTATATACCTGTTTGCATATCTACTTAAGTCTGAATAAAACTAATACCATGTTATGCCAAAATGGTGAAAAGAACTAAAAGGGAATAACTTTTTAACATTTTTATCCAATGTAGTGATAGTGCATTGTACTTTTAAGGCCCTACAGTTTCAGAATTCCTTTGTTTTTTTTATTTATTTCTTTACTTTAAGTTTTTATTTTAATACCAGTTAACATAGTGTTATATTAGTTTCGGGTATACAATATAGTAATTTACGAATTTCCTGTATCATCTAGTTCTCATCACAACAGGTGCACTCCTGAATCCCCATCACCTATCTAACCCACCCTACTAACCCCCCACCAGTAACTAACAGTTTGTTCACTATAATTTAGAGTCTATTTCTTGCTTTGACCATCTATCTTGCATTTTTTCCCTTTTACCTGTTGGTTTTCTTAAATTCCACATATGAGTGAAATCATATGGTGTTTGTCTTTTTCTTTCTTTTTTTTTTTTGTTTGTCTTTTTCTGACTTACTTTACTTAGCATTATGCTCTCTAGCTCCACTTATGTTGTTGCAAGTGGCAAGATTTCATTCCTTTTTATAGCTGAGTAATATTCCATTGTGTGTATGTGTATATATGTATATATATATATACACACATATATGTGTATGTATTTACACACACACACTATATCTTCTTTATCCATTCATCAATCAATGGACATTTGGGCTACTTCCATATCTTGGATATTGCAAATAATGTTGCTATAGTTTTCATTCTTAATATTATTTTACATGTAACTACACTTTTGTTTAACAATTTATTTTCATTTAAATTTATCTTTGGGGTGGGAGGGGATGGAAAGAAGAGTAGATCAGGGAGTTGCTGCTATTTTAGCAAAATGCTTTGGTGTTTCAAAATGGTTACCCTCCTTGACTGCTCTTACCGGGTCATAAGGATTTTATTTTATTTTGTATTTTTTTAAAGACTTTATTTATTTATTTGACAGAGAAAGAGCAGTGGGGGAGGGGGAGAGGGAGAAACAGATTCCCCATTGAGCAGGGAGCCCAGTGCAGAGTTCAATCCCAGGACCCTGAGATCATGACCTGAGCCAAAAGCCAATGTTTAACCAACTGAACCACTCAGGTGCCCCAGAGCCTGAGGATTTTAAATGCATTCTCTTTTAAGTGCTTCTTTATTTTCCTTTAAGTAATTTTTGTCTTTGCTGGGCTCTTTCTTTTTTTATCAACATGAACAAAATCAAACTTTCAGACGATGGTGACTTGTACAAGAACAAATTTTCATGTGAAACTCACTGTAGTGTTAAACATTTGACTGTTCAATTATTCTTCATAGATAAAACCTGTATGACTTCACTCATAAGTAGAATTTAAGAAACCAAACATATGTACATGGAGTGGGAGAGAGGCAAACCAGAAAACAGGTTCTTAAATATAGAGAACAAACTGATGGTTCCTAGAGGGGAGGTGGGTTAAATGGGTGATGGGGATTCAGGAGTGCTTGTGACGGGCATGGGGTATCGTATAAAGTGTTGAACCAAAGGCACATGGGTGGCTCAATCAGTTAAGCATCTGACTCATGATTTCAGCTCAAGTCTTGATCTCGGGGTCATGAGTTCAAACCCTGTGTTGGGCTCCAAGCTGAGCATAAAGACTTAAAAAAAAAAAGTGTTGAATCACTCAATTCTTCCTGTGAAACTAAAATTACACTGTATGTCAACTAACTGAATTGAAATTAAAACTTGAAAAAAATTACTCCTCATATTCTTTCAAAGGTTGAGGGGCCAAAGTCTTATCTGTGCCAGGTGTATGATTTCTTAGTGAACATTTCTGTAAGAATGGGGGGAAATGTTAATTTTCCAGATGCTTGGTGAACAGCGGAAGATTCTAAAACCATTTATGAAAATGCTTACAATTTGTGTTTTTGGAAAGTAAAACAATGGTGAGTAAGAATCATGGAGCAGGAAGGGATCTCATGACCCTCCTTTACAAGTGAAATGGGTTGTATTTCTAATGAAATTGCTAATATTTTAGCCATAGAGTTTATTTGAATAGTTTTCCATTTTTAGGGAAAAGTAATTGATGTCCAGGGCATTTTCCAAAATAGAATTTTCTCACCAACAAGCATTTGATTATTAAGATTCTGTATACTGTGTTAGTTTTCCAGAATCTTACACAGATGAGCTATTGGTACAGAATGAACAAAATTGGGTAACTCTATGGAAGGGTTAGTTATAATGTTTGGTAAGTAGCTAATACTGCTAGATCATGTGACTACATACAAGGGATCAATTACAGCAATCAATGAAAACTGTTTCTTGACATAAAGCAGTTAATACTAAGGTAAATACATTTTATGGAATTTTTAAAGAATATCACATTTAAAACAAACTATAGAAATTTGGTTGTCGGGGTAAATCAATTTAGAGTGAAAGTTAGACTTGTTTTCCCATTGCATTTGAACTTTAAAATACTCTTATGACAACTATGAGAAGTACATGGTTTTTGATACTTGAAATCATAAAAATAATTATTCAAAAATTACGATTGCGATTACCGGGGTGCCTGGGTGGCTCAGTCAGTTGGGCATCTGCCTTTGGCTCAGGTCATGATCCTGGAGTCCCAGGATCAAGCCCCACATTGGGCTCCCTGCTCAATGGTGAGTCACATTCTCCCCCTGCCCCTCACCCACTCATTCTCTATGTCTCTGTCTCCAGTGAAATCTTAAAAAAAAAAAAAATTCTTTGTGATTACAATTGTTAGCATGACTTTTTAGCTTTGTCTTGATATAAGAACTCAGAAGTCATGTTTGAAATTAAATACCTTCTTGATCAAAATAAGGCCCAAAGATGACATCAAATGGCAAGACTTGCCATTGGAACTGTTTGGAATTCTGCTCTTCTCGTGAGACAATAAAGATGATTTTGCGGGCAGCCCAGATGGCTCAGTGGGCAGCCCGGGTGGCTCAGTGGTTGAGTGTGGCAGTGGCAGCCTTTGACCCAGGGCTTGATCCTGGAGACCCGGGATTGAGTCCCACGTCGGGCTCCCTGCATGGAACCTGCTTCTCCCTCTGCCTGTGTCTCTGCCTCTCTCTCTCTCTCTCTCTCTCTCTCTCTGTGTGTGTGTCTCTCATGAATAAATAAATAAAATCTTTAAAAAAAAAGATTTTGCAGGTTATTGTGAAACAGAAAAACTATAAAATATAATACAGCATCTTTTGAATTCCCCATTGTTTTATTATCAGGTTTTTAAAAAAATCTCAAACTGTTTACTGAACCTCCTCACTTAATTTCTTGCAGCTTCCCTTTCTTTGTTTCAAAAGCCCTATATTCATCTCTTCTGTTGAGAGAACAGCCATGAATCCTGTCTTCACTTATTTCCAGTTCTCTGTTCCTAGGACATTGCTGCTTCCCTTTTATGGTGAAAAGTAGCACCTCTTGTGTTTGCAAGTACAGAAGCTGGAGAAGGTGACATGGTTGTGATGGTGACGTGGGGGTTGGACAGAAGCAGACAGGACTGACTTGTCGTCATAAAGATTCACGACACTCTAAAAAATGTTTTCCCTCTAGCAATTGAAAAACAGAGCTCCCATGGGGATCTTTTACCCATGCAGAAATTAAATTGGAACTTGGTGTAAAAACCTACCAATTAAATCAAAGAGGATATAAAAATTGAGTATTCCTGTCCCAGGTAGATGATATTAGTGGATGTTGCCCTCAGAAGAGCCCTGGAGAAAAGGGCTTCTTAAAGGGCTTGTGGATGGGTATACTAAAACCCTTGGAGTTCTGGTTAAAAATGCATCTTCCCAGGTTTCTGCAAGAAGTCAGAGATCAGGATGCCAGCATAGGTCTGGTTCCGGTGAGCACTCATTTCAAGTTTGCAGACTTCTCCTTATGTCCTGACATGGTGGAAGGGACAAGGGAGCTCTCTGGCGTCTCTTTTATTAAGGCATTAATCTCATTCATGCAGGCTCTATCCTCATGACCTAATCACCTCCCAAAGGCCCTTTTAATACCATCACCGTGGGCATTAGGTTTTCAACAGATGGATTTTGGGGGAACACAAACATTCATTCCAATGTTGCGATGAGAAATTATTTGGAAGTTTTCCCAGTATTAGCCAGATTCTGTCATCCATCAGTAACTTGAGGATAACATGAACTAGGACTGTATGTGGGGTGGCTGCTGCCCAAGGTCAGCTCTGAGTTATAAGGGACCAGAATGCCCCAAGTCCAGACACTCTCCTGGGGCAGCCCTCCTTGCTGCTGAAAACTGGTCTTGCTTAAAGATTTGATGAAAAGAATTTTAACTCATTTATCCCATTACCAGGAAACCCTGATATGGAATCTGAGCCTCCCTGCCTGGATGGCACCAGGTCTTGCTTGTCCTCATCAGAAAGGGCAAGCTGCAGGATCCCTGCTCCTGTGTGGGGTTGTTTTGTCTACTCAATGGACTCATACAAGTCCTGAATCTTCTCTTGGCCAGACAAACCTACTTCCTATTGCTTTTCGAAATTGTGATCATCCTGGTTATCTTAGTCAATAGATACCCATTCACAAGTATTTATTAGGTTCCTACTGTGTACTGTGTTTTTGGCTTCAGAGATAAAAAAAAGAACAAGAGAAATAAGGCCCCATAGAGCCAGCCTGCCAATCATATCAGTAGGTCCACACTCTTGTCTGCCTGTAGGTCTCAGATCATTTACACCAACATCCAGAATTGTGTCCCCATTTATGTTTTGACTTACATTTTCTTCTGTTTTTGTCTTCTGTAAAGCTGAACAAAAAAACAATGGCTTCTCACAGATGGTTTGAGAAAGCATCCCAGAGTATTGGAGACGGCTCTGCCCATCTGAGCTTTATCAGCTCCTTGCTTTGGCTCTTGGGGAAGCTGTCTTTACAAAAGATTGTAGGTGAACTTTAAAACAATTGGCTTACTGTTCAGATGTCCTTGGTCTATCACTTGCAAAGAATTTATTTTGCTTTGGCCTCTGTTCCTTCTTGGCACCTAAAAAGCAAATTTTTTTTTCCCATGAGCCTTTCTGTGTATTTAAAGTTAAACTGAAAGTTGAATCTCACATTGCTTTCTCAAATCTCAGAGTTTAGAATTTTAGTGCTAAGACATTTTGTTGGCCCCTTTTCAATAACATAAGTTTTAACCCTCAGTTTTTGTGTTTTTTTTTTGTTGTTGTTGTTGTTGTTCAATTTTGTATTTGGATGAGATTCATGTGTAGAATTCCAGAAGTCTCTAGAGGAAAAAGAGGGGGAGTTTCCTTTAAGTAAAAGGGCAAATATCACATACAGGGGATAGTAATTTGTGCGTATTACTTATCCAAAGCATGATACCTGGATCACTGGTAGACAAGATGTTCTTAGGTGGAATATTGCTGAAGTCTTACTTTGTTATAATACATTTAATTAGATTCATTATGGCAAGTGGTATTGGTTTTTCACTTATAATATTTATATTTCCTTTCATAACAAGCTTATTTGAGTAAAAAAATTTTCTAAATAATAAATCATACAGGTGGTATATTAGTGTGGTAAAAAAAAATCACAAGATGGTTATTACAAATTCTGGAGTTTTGGAGAGAGTAATTAAGTAAATGTCAGGGGCAAGAGTCTCCTAGGATAGCCTGCAACCCTGCAAGGTCAAAGGTGCGTACCCTTCCCCCACAGAGAGCTAGAAGCCTGTGGGGGTGGGTTTTAACTTGAAATAGAACACAAATTATATGAAACAGAACACATATGGTATATGCTAAGCTTGCTAAAGAAGCAAGCTATGTGTGTTCAGTTTAGCCACTTTTTGAGTGGCTATTTTGGGAAAGGAAATAACTCCTATTTAAGGAGCTGGGGAGAGGCAGAGTGCCCAGGCAGAGCTTTACAGTGAGAGACTTGGAAGTATTCGAGCCTTACTTGAGAAGCAGTTTGAGCCAGAGAGCAAGGGGGCAGAGAACTGATCCTGGAGCTTCTAGGGGAGTGGGAATCTCTGGAACTGACCAGAGTGCCTTACCAAGAAGTTGCCTCTTGGTTTTATTACAGAGGACAGTTGTAGTAGGATAATGGTGAGCAAGAACCTCAAACTTAATGAAAGTTTAAAAGTACTTAAAAACATTGTTGGATTTTTTTCTCTAAATATGAGAACATTGAAGTAAACACTAAATGGGGAAAAGAGCCATTTATTTTATTAATATTTGGAACAGAATCTAGAAATGGAAGTAATTTTACTCCTTTGCCCATCTGGTGTTTTAGCAGCATTGGGTCCAGGAGTGAAAGTCCTTCCAGTCTGTGGTCCCCTCCCTGACTCCCCATCTCGGCCCCTCCTCCACCCTCCAGTCACCTCTTATTGAATCCCTTGGTAACCTGATACCAAAGTTTACCTTCCAACCAAAGGCTTCCCCCTCCCTGTGAACTAAAAAGCTGCTCCCTGGGTGAGGGCTCAGGTTGTCTTCACTATCTGTTGTAGCATGGTGATTTTGTGGGGAAACCCCAGAGAGAGTCCTCATAAAGAGACAAACAAAGCCGAGTAGCGCATGCTAAACCACACATGCTAAAACGTGATTAGGCGGGAAGTAAAAGCTAAGTCACCTGATCCCCCAGTCACTGATAATTTTCATTCTAAAAATCATATCCTTTAAATCTTTCTCTTACTTGCACAGAATTAATAGTTGTACTCAATGTTTGAGACAGTGTTGAATTTCTGCTGAGAACAAATGAGGAAACTCAGCTCAGGTCCTTAGCTTGAATCTATTGGTCCTGTGGGTCCCAGTCACCAGAGAACCCCACGTTTCCCCTCTCTTGCCCCCATCTTCTGCTAGAAACATCTCATTTAGAGCAGAGCTCTGAAGAATTCAAGATAAAGTCCCGAGTGTTGCAGTGTCGGTACCAGAAGAAAATACTTAAAGTGATAAGAGAGTGGGACTTGCCCATTTATTTGGGGAAACACTCAGTGTAAAACTACTACATGGTGTTATCATGGGAAGTGTGCATACCAACACAGACCTGAATGTAGACCCAAGACCCAACCCTTCCAAGCTGAGCAAACTTGGACAAAGATTAAGTAAACCATGTAATCTAATTTTCAGTTTCCTTTTTGGAGAAAGTTCTAACTGGGTTGTGTTGCGGCTTACATGAGAGGCAGTGGAGCTTCCCCTCCTGAGACTGTTCTCTGGACCTCAGCCCCTACTGGAGCATGTCTTTCAATCTCTCTTTTTTGCCTTTAATGTGGAATTTTTTCTCCATATTTGGTTTCTTATTGTTCAAATAACCACAATATAGAACTGAAGAATATTTTAAAATATTGATATTAAAAATATTGATATTTGTCAAATAAGTTTATCTTATTAATATTTAAAATCATTTTTAACAAATTTTTTTGAAATGTTCCCTGTTAAAAGGAAAAAGCAATGACTTTTTATAAATGTTTCTATGTTTGGGGCTGGTGGTGGGGTTGGCTTTAATCTCTTGTAGGTGAACGGTCTTTATAATAACAAATGTTCTTTATCTTGTTAGAACTTTGGGCTGAGTCTTAAGTGATTTTTGTGGTCTCAGGGCCAAAATCGCAGCTTGCCTCAAGATACTTACATAATCTCTCCTTTCATATCAGTTTCATGGTGGGTAAAATGCAGAAGGATTAGTATTTGCTTGGGATAAGGTAGTACTGGACCATGGGTCAATCCATCCTGCTGGGGTAGAACAGAAGAATGCATGGCAGCATCATAGATTAAAGGAGACTCAGGGACCCCAGGATCTGTAAGAGCAGAGAT
The DNA here is from genome assembly GCF_905146905.1 of Nyctereutes procyonoides. NCBI lineage: Eukaryota > Metazoa > Chordata > Mammalia > Carnivora > Canidae > Nyctereutes > Nyctereutes procyonoides. The sequence goes on from NW_026575146.1 coordinate 47,592,069, forward strand.
CTAATGTAATATGGGACTTTGGACCAAGTTCAAACAGTATACAGTTCCCACAGGTCCTCTCTTTATTGTATGGAATTTGGGCAGCATAAGAGTCATTATGAAATGGTGGTTTCAGGGACACCTGGTATGATTGCAATCCTCTAGACTATTTATATCTTATTTTTATGTGATTAACCATAATATAAGACCTATAAAAGAGCACTGTGACTTCTCATATTTGTTCCATTCATACCTGCATTTAGTCATTCTTTGACAGCCAACTATGCAGCAGGCAGTGTTCATGGTACCCAAATACATCACTCTCAAGCTTTACCCTTGCTGGACTAAGTAGTGGGAGATTCGCAAACAAGCAATTAGGGGGTATGACTAAGGTGTCCCAGGTGTTAGCTCCAAGGGGGCCGGCTTGACTCTGAGGGGGTAGAGGGGGGAAAAGATTCCTTCAGGGGAGGTGATATCTTTGGTGAACCTGAAGGCTAAGGCACAGGCAGTGTGGCTTCTAGCTCCAGCTCTGAACTGGCACCAACCTTGCCTTTTTTGCTGACTCATAGTCAGTTTGCTCATCTCTGACATAAGAAGAGAGCAACCACCTTTTCTGCCTCCGGAGGTGACATGAGATAGCAGTGAGGCCGCTTGTAAGAACACTCACCTGTCTGAGGGTTCTTTCTTGAGCCTTGGCAGCGTGTGTTTGCAAAATGATGGCTCTGCCAGTGCCTGGATTGAATGTGTGGTTGTGAACCTCACATTTGTCTTCATTAAACCAGGATACCTAAGTCCTCTTGGTCATGATCCTGACTTTTTTTTTTTCCCCTGACGAGAGTCTGTCATTAGTCTGATTGAATAAAGCCCTGTCTTTTGCTAATGGTATGGTTTTGTGGAGGCTACTTAACTTTTCTGATCCCATGTTTCTTTTTCTTTTCTTTTTTTTTTTTTTAGTTTCAGAGGTAGAATTCAGTGATGCATCAGTTGCATGTAACACCCAGTGCTCATTATATCAAGTGCCCTTCTTAATGCCCACCACCCAGTTACCCCATCCCCCCACCCATCTCACATCCAACAACCCTCAGTTTATTTCTTAGAGTTCAGCATCTCTTATGGTTTGCCTCCCACTCAATTTTCATCTTATTTTATTTTCCTTCCATTCCTGAGTGCTCATCTGTTTTGTTTCTTAAATTACACATATGAGTGATATCATGGTATTTGTCTTTCTCTGACTTATTTTACTTAGAATGATATCCTCTAGTTCCATCCATATTATTGCAAATGGCAAGATTTCATTATTTTGGATGGCTGAGTAATATTCCATTGCGTGTGTATATGTGTGTGTGCATATATATGTGTGTATGCACATCTTCTTCATTCATCTGTTGAGGGACATTTGGTGAGTGCCAGGTTTCTTATCTGTAAAACAAAAGTGACAGTACAAACCTTGTAGGGTGGTTTCGAGAGAGAAAGGAGATAGTCACCATGTGGGAGCTATTTTATACAAACTAGTTGAATAGTCATCAATATTAGGAAGGATGAGTAACCCAGAAAGGGTCACAAAGAACCCGGATAAGTCTCCTGCTTGACCACTTTTTGTGGTGGTTCCTGCTGTGGTTGAAGTCATGGTACTTACAGAGCTCATTGGATGGTTGGGAGATTATAACCTACCTTGTCACCCATACCTGTAGTTGGGTAGGGGAGTTGAGACTGGGTATATTCTTAATTACTATCACATTCTCAAAAAATACTGCTATACTATTCAGGTGTTTAAGAGGAAGGAAATCCTGTCACATGCAACATAAGCCAGCCACAGAAAGACAGATACTGTATGATTCTACTTATATGAGATATCTAAAGTAGTCACATTCATAGAGACAAAAAATAGAATGGTGGTCCTTAGGAGCCAGAGCAGGGAGTAAGGGGGAGTTGTTTAATGTGTATGCAGGAGGAAGAGTTCTGATAATTATATGATAATGTGAATGTACCTAACACTTAAAAATGATGAAGATGGTAAACTGTATGTATATTTTGCCACAATTTTAAAAAAGTATTTTAAGAGCTTATTAAGCACATGCCAAGTTTCAGACATTATAGCTGACACAAGGGGAGACAATGTGAGTAAAAACAAACATGGCCCCCGTCTCCCATTATGGAGCTTAGGGACTGGTAGGAGAGACACATGTAAAATGCAGAATGACTTTAATGGACAGAAGTGCAACTAGAACATGTGCTACAATTAGTATCATGAGAGCTTCCAATCGGGGAACCTAACCTCATTAGGGAGGCCAGACCAAGAGCCAAGGCAAATGGGACCAAAGAAGACCGTTCCAGGAATATGCAGAGCATGAGCAAAGGCAGCGAGAAGGGAGGACATACAAGAAGGCCTGTGTGCCAGAAGGCAGAAGGTAGAAGAAGCACATATGAGAAGAGGCTGGTGAAGACCCAGGGGCCAGACCACACAGGCATGGTGGCCATAGTGAGGAGGTTTGTCTGTCTTCCTGAGTAGACTGGGAAGGTAACTGTTCAGGATTTTATTTTTTATTTATTTATTTATTTATTTATTTATTTATTTATTTATTTATTCTTTTTTTTTTTTTGTTCAGGATTTTAAATGAGGGTGAAGAGATAGACAAAAAGCAGATTTCTATTCTGAAAAGGTCAATCTAAAGGAACATTTTTTTTCTTGCAAGGAAAAATCTTATCAAACACTAACAGTTGTATCTCAACTATCCATGTGGAAAAATTGAACAAGTCTCTAAGTATTTCTCAGGGCCCTTGTGATAGGCCCTACCCTGATGTTTACAGGATTCAGGCAAGAGTCTACATAGGGACCCACATCCCATAAGTCCAAATAGCTATGGGTTATAATCAAACTAACAAACTACTATCAATATGTTCTATCCTCTTACCAATTTGTGTTCTTTTGACGAATATTGAGACAACTTTTTTGCAATAGCTTTGTTAAAATATACATATTGTACAGTTCACCCATTCAAAGTTACAATTTATCTTGAATCATTTTAGTTCTGAGGTAATTTCTCATTAATTTCAGTTTGAAGAAACTTAATCCTGCTGGAGGCATTTCAACCAAAATTGTTACAAAATTCTTTTTAAAAAAATATTTATTTATTCCTTCAGGAGAGACAGAGAGAGAGAGAGAGAGAAAGAGAGAGAAGAGAGAGAGAGAGAGAGAGAAAAGCAGAGACACAGGCAGAGGGAGAAGCAGGCTCCCTGCAGGAGCCCGACATAGGATTTGATCCCGGATCCTGGGATCACAACCTGAGCCGAAGGCAGATGCCCAACTGCTGAGCCACTCAGGTGTCCGTTACAAAATTCTTAAAGCAATACTGAGAGTTGAAAATGGACCACAAATATAACAAGTGGTTGTGAATTTGGAGGAGCTCCTGAACTACAAATTGAAGTAGGAGGAGGAGCAAGAATACAAACATAGTAATAGGATCTTATACAATAAATTATCTTTTTTTATTCAGCTATAATTGACATTATATTAGTTTTAGGTACAATAAATTATCACAGAAAATGATACAAAAATATTTTAATTTCATCATATAAATCTTTCATTTACACTATAATTATCATTATCTTTTCAAGCAATATCTCCGTCTGATATTAAAGTGAAGTCTTGGCATCATATTTCACATGTTATGTCTGGACATTTCTACAGATTTCAGAGCAGTAGGAATGGTTTTATACTGTAAACTGCTCATGAGGTGCTATGTGCAAATTGGAATAGGAGGAAAAGCAAGAATACAGACAATTGGCACAACTGAGGATGGTGATTGTTCAGGGATCACTTGTATTTGTGTATCTGAAAGGCAGGAATTGACAGGTGAATCAGACCTTTATCCTACTGTTCAAATGCTCTCTGAGCTCTGCTGCAGCCTCCATCCCTACCACTGCTGTACTGGCAGTGGTGAAACCCTCAAATGTTTGGTGCTTTCAGACACAGTTGCCAATTATCAGAAGGAACTTAGGGCAAGGGATGTTGGGGGAGCAGTTCCCTTGGGCCAAAATGGTGTTAGCTACAAGAGTTGGTGGTTGGAATTACTCTAAGGGACAGAGACATTAATTTACCCCTAATAAAGCGTGTGTGTGTGTGTGTGTGTGTGTGTGTGTGCGTGTATGTGCACGCGTGCGCCCATGTGTATATGAGAGAGAGAGAGAGAGAGAGAGGAAGAAAGTGGGAGATACCTCAGGCCTTCTAAAGCATAGGTACAAGATAAGGACCTCTCCGCCCGGGGTCTAGGACACTACTACTGGTAGACCCTTCCCAAGTTCACCCAGTCAACCTATTCATCATAACAACAACATTGCCAAGAGGTCCTTTATTTCCCAGTGTACTCCTTTCAAAGACCACTGACTGTATTTTCCTCTTTTGTCTCACTAGGAACTGGTGAAAGTGGCAAAAGCACCTTTATCAAGCAAATGAGAATCATCCATGGGTCTGGTTACAGCGATGAAGATAGAAAGGGGTTCACGAAGCTGGTTTACCAGAACATATTTACCGCCATGCAAGCCATGATCAGAGCCATGGATACCCTGAGGATACAGTATGTGTGTGAGCAGAATAAGGTAAAGCACCACAGGGGTGTTGGCCCTACTTGTGGATGCATGTTTTCCTTCTCTAGGTAGCATATGTCTTTGGACAGAAAGATTTACAGTGTTTTGGTCAGAGGCCAAAGAAGCTCTGGAGCTCAAACCCCAGAGGAAGTGTGATAAAATTAGCTCTGTAGTCTGTCTTCTGCATGAGTTCCATCATGAGGGTATTGTGGTATTCTCTAGTGCCCTGGAATTCAGAAACTCAGGCATTTGGATTGCCTTTTTTAGGTGCTAAGAAAAGGAGGACTTATACGTTGACTCTTACAGCTAAGATACCCCATTAATTTCTCCATTGGCACAGTTGAGATCTTGGCCTTTTCTGAAATTCCCAGTCTTAGGAAAGTGTCGTAAATGCCCTGTAGATCACTCAGAACAATTGGTGGGTTTTCTTTCTTTCTTTTGAAGCTAAGTGATGGTTTAGGAGAGTAATGCTTATGTCCCAACTACTGTTGCACTCTCGTAAAGTACTAGTATAAAGCTGGCATTTCCTTTCCTATTACCATTGGTTATTTAAAATACAATTATGTTTTGGGAGTACCTGGGTGGCTCAGTTAAGTGTCTGCCTTTGCCTCAGGTCATGATTCCTGGGGCCTGGGATTGAGTCCCGTGTGGGGCTCCCTTCTCAGCGGGGAGTCTGCTTCTCCCTCTTCCTCTGGCCTCTACCCAACCTCATGCACTTACTCTCTCTCTCTATGTATATATCAAATAAATAAAATTAAAAAATACAATTATGTTTCAAAACATTGGAAAATGATGAAAATAATAATGTGGGAGGAGGCGGCAAATAAAATTTTATACAGTATATTGGAAGGCAAATCCATTGCAAAATAACTATGTCTGAGTTCATTAAGAATCTATATCAGAAATAGTTTATTTAAAACAACTGATACCAAGATATAACATGACATCATGATAAAGAGGAAAATTCTGTCTCAGAGAAGTCTCTTGTGGGTCTACTAAAAATAATTTAGCTGCTAAAATGCCATCATTGCATGGGCTTTAGTGTGGACCCCCAAGGACAACTTTGTCATGAACTTGTAGCACTTATATTCATGTATATTTTTAGAAATGATCTACAAAGAGTTTCAAAGCAGTCATTCTACATTTTTTATTATTCAGTGACTGAATTACATAAGAACATAGCATATGCCCATTGTGTCTACAACCTCATGTTTTTACTATCATTTCCTTACACTTTTGTAGAAATGAAGACATGTATCTTACTTCAACCTTCAAGAACGTTATGCTGAAAAATATGTGTATGTGGGGGCAGAGTGGGGTGGAGAATTAGCCTTTAGTGTATCTGGTGCCAAGCAATGTAAGAGGTGAATACTGAGCCACTGGGAGAGTCTAGAAGGGACTGTGATGGGTCCATGATACCTTGGTTTTGATACATATATTGTATCTGATTGAAAGTGTACAATTCTGGGGCACTTGGGTGGCTCAGTTGGTTGAGCTGCCCACTCTTGGTTTCCACTCGTGCTCTTTCTTTCTCTCAAATAAATAAATCTTTTAAAAAAGTATATAATTCAGCACCTGGGTGACTCAGTTAAGTGACTGCCTTTGGCTCAGTCATGATCCTAGGGTCTTGGGATCGAGTCCTGCATCAGGCTCCCTTCTCCATGGAAAGCCTGTTTCTCCCTTTCCTTCTGCCTGCTACTCCCCCTGCTTGTGCTCTCTCTTTCTCTTTCTCTGTCAATTAAATAAATAAGATTTCAGGAAAAAAAGTATAGAGGACCTGGGTGGCTCAGTGGTTGAGCGTTTGCCTTTGGTTCAGGTTGTGATCCCAGGGTCCTGGGATCGAGTCCCACATTGGGCTCCCCACAGGGAGCCTGCTTCTCCTTCTGCCTATGTCTCTGCCTCTCTCTCTCTCTGTGTCTTTCATGAATAAATAAATAAAATCTTTTTTTTAAAGCGTATAATTCTTTTTTAATCATACGGTTGACCCTTGAACAACACTGGTTTGTTTACCAGGTTCATTTACAAACATATTTTTTTAATAGAAAGTGTATAGTAATGTAAATTTATTTTCCTTATGGTTTTAACATTTTTCAAAACATTTTCTTTAGCTTCTTTATTGTAAGAATACAGTATATTGTATTCTTACTATATATCTACAGTATAGATATACAAAATATGTGTTAATAGACTATCTTGGCAGTTTTTGAGGAGACAAAAGTTATACAGATTTTTGACTGCACAGGGATAGGCCCCTCAACCCTTGCATTGTTCAAGGGTCTGCTGTATAAAGTATTCTAAAAATTAGATCATCTGTGGAAATTTCAGATTATTTCAGAAAAGAGGTATGTCAGGAACGTCTTTATAGAGATTTTAGTTAATCTATTTTCTTACATTGTAAAAGGCATTTTGTTTCCCATTCATAGAGGGGTGTTGGGAAAAAGCCTGGAACTTAGGGGATGGACTTGCAAACATCCACTAGGAGGAAGAAGCTCAAATGTACGTCAATTCCACTTATCTTGGCAACAGTTGTTTGTAAAACCCAATCAGATTGAATAATTGGGGTCTCAGGGTTTCTGTTTCATTTTGTTTCCCATCAAGGTCTTCTAGAGGTACTCTGAGTTTATGTTTTAAACAAAAACATTTTTATAGGGTTTGGTATTCCACCACTTTCTCCTTTTCTCTTGGCCTTAATTCTTCTTCAAAGAATTAAGTGGTCTCCACTTGACCACTAATCTGCATTAGTTTCCTAGGGCTGCTGTAACAAAGTACCTCAAACAGAGTGGCTTAAATTGAAAATACATTCTTTTCCTAGTTCTAGAAGCTAGAAGGCTGAAGTCAAGGTTGATTGGTTCCAATTACTGTTTCATGCTTCTCTCCTAGCTTCTGGTGGTGCTGGATATCCTTGGAACCCTTTGTCTTATAAACATGTCACTCCAGTCCCTGCTGTCCTCACAGAGAGATCTCTCCTGTATGACTCTATTCTCATGGCATTCCCCTCTTTGCATCCAAACTTCCCTCTTCCTATAAGTACACCAGTAATTGGATTAGAGCCCACCCTCATCCCAAGGATGATCTCATCAGAACTTGATTATACCTACAAAGACCCTATTTTCAAATAAAGTTACTTTCTGAGGTATGAGGCTTGCGTGAATTTTAGGGGGGCATTATTCAACCAGTACAGTCTGCCCTCTGTCTCTCCAAGTCATGTTAATTCTACATGCAAAATATATTTGTCCCATTCCAGCAGGAACTCTGTCTCAAATCTAATCCAAAATCTCAACTCAAAAGATTCCAAATCTCATCATTTAAATCATCTAAATCAGGTAAGAGTTTGGATATGGTCTGTGCTGAGGTTACATACCTCCAGTCTCCTCCTCATTTGCTGTATCTGGCTCCCTTCTCAATGCCTTCTTTCTTTTTATTCCAAGTACCTACATTTATGCTTCATAAACTTCCTCTTATCCCTCAAAAAAAAAAAAATGCCTGGGATGAACCACAGGCTTACGGAGAGGCACAAGAGTGAGTAAAAAGAACACTGGATTAGTTCCCAAAAATCTGGGCTCTGTTCATGGCTCCCCTGTGGGTCTTGGGCAAGAGTCAGCAATCTTTTTCTGTAAAGGGCCAGAGAATAAACATTTCTGGCTTTCGGGGCCATATAACCTCTTTTCTGCCCTGATGTCATCGTGCAAAAAAATCTCCCATAGGAGAGGTATCAATGAATGAGTGGGCTTACTTGGAAACTGTTTGCAAAATGTAAATGCTGTTCTTAACTCACGAGCCATACAAAAACAGGCCTCGAGTGGATTTCATCCACAGGCTGTGGTTGCCCACCCTAGTCCTCTGGGAAGCCATGTAACCTCCCTGGTCTTACATTTCCCCAAATGTTAAATGCAGACAACACATGCTCTGTCTACTTCCTAAGCCAACATGAGCAAAAGAGAGTGCTGTACAAATGAAATGGCACTCAAGAAACACAAGAATCCTGGGGCAAGTTCAAAAACCAAAAATGGACTCATTGTTGCTTTTATTACGTGTTTAGGTCATTGTCATCCATTCCTTCTCCATTGTTTGTAGAATAATTTTTTCTATGGGCTAGTCCTGATTCCAAATGTGAAACAGTAACAAAGTGCCATGCTTAGATCATAAGATAATAAAATGATTAGTCTTCATGTATTAAATAATGAGTTTAGGAAGCATGATACAGGTATTCTTTACCAAGAACACGTGTATTGTGTGATGCATATTGCATTGCTCAAAACAAATGGTTAGGAGAGAGGAATAGAACCTGAAATAGCTTTTTGTTTCACAGACATGCAATCCTTTTGTTGCTTATTATTGACCATTTAATTCCATTATCCTGTTTTTTTCAGAGGTGGGAACACTTTCTTCAAAGTATGTAGAAGAGCATTAAGTGATTTGGGAGAGTATGTATGTATGTATGTATGTATTTAAAGTAGGCTCCATGCTCAGTGTGGGGCTGGAACTTATGAACCTGAGATCAATAGTTGGATGCTTTACCCCCTAAGCCACCCAGGTACCCCTAGAGGGTCTTATTTAAATGTTAGTGATTTTATTGCTTAGCCAGGTTGTTAAAAAAAACCTTTGCCTATTACTTGATAGGCTGCTTATGAAAGGGAATTTATCAGGAATTTAGTTCAGCAATTTGGTTTGTAACCCACACTTTTTTTCAATTAAGATCTATAGCCTGAGGGCAGAGGGCAGACCCGGTGGCTCAGCGGTTTAGCGCTGCCTTCAGTCCAGGATGTGAGTTTAGAGACCCAGGATCCAGTCCCAGGTCGGGCTCCTTGCATGGAGCCTGCTTCTCCTTCTGCCTCTCTTTCTCTGTGTCTCTCATGAATAAATAAATAAAATATTTTAAAAAAAGATCTATAGCCTGAAATATTATTTTTGTATACCTTGCCTATTTTTTTTAAAAGAAATGATTCATATATGTTTGCTCACTGTGTTGATAATCCTTAATTTTTGTGAATGTCTCTCAAGAGTGTCGTATGGGCACATAGTAGAAATTTATGACTTCTTGAATAAATATTACAAAGGCAATCACTCAGTGGCAGGGCTCCTAAATTGGAGTCAGCTTATAACTCATGTTTACTAGTGATGATTTCACTGAAGCCTGAAGAGCTTCATTTTTTTTTTTTTTTCATTTGTAGTGTGTCCAATTTGGGAAATTCTCATTCTAGGCCTGGCCTGCACTAAAGGAAATATTTTTTTATCCCTTTAAAGGTTCTGCAGAATCTGTGTGGATAATGTAGATTAAGCATTTCCCAAGGGCAAAGGATAGCTCTGCCTGACTTCTCAAAAGCCTTTTCGTTCTATAGTCAATGATCCCTGGAAAAATGAATGTCTACAGGCTTTTCAGCATCAGACCCCAGCTTCTTCCCTGCCCTCTTGTATATGAAAGCTCTTCACTACACTGGGGTCACCTCATATTTGCATGTAGTTATGCACAGCTAATTGCAAGGGCTCATCACACAACATTTTTAAAAAGTATAGTTAATAATTAAGCAATAAGAGGACTGTTTTGCCTGCCATTCCACTCCAAGTACCTAATTTATGATTCAGTGTTTCTAAATGTGTGAGCTCTGAAATTCCCTTCCAAAAGCTTCTTATTCTTCCATTGGTTGCTTTTGCTGAATTCCAAGGCATAGCTGAGAGGATGGGCTTGGGCCATCCTGCCAAGAGGGAATTACAGAGTTAGGGGTGGGCTTTTGAATTGACTCAAGGGACCCCTGCTAGTTCTGCAGGTCCTGCATTTGGGTAATGGGATGCCTTTGTCATCAGTTCCTGCAGTGTCTTGAGTTTTGGCACCCACATCCCCCGCTCCTGACTGCTAGGTTTATCACACAAAGGACATTGGAAACCATCATCCTCAGTCTTGGCTGCACATTGGAATCACCTGGGGAATTTTGCTGCTGCCACCCAAGGTACCACCCCAGAGAGTCAAGGCTAAATATTCTTGGAATGCAGCCTGAGTTTTTAGATCAACTTTTAGAAACTTCCCCCAGTGCTTCTGATTAGGCAGATTGAGAACCACTGATAAAGTATCTTACATTATTTGGAGGTGTGAACACCTCTGAATTTTACTGTCACCCTTTCCATAATGGGGAGGTAGACTGCTGGTAATCTTTTCCATGTGATGACCCAATTAATTTCCACCTAAGGGTAAACTGAATGGCTGTCCTTGAAGATGTTTGTTTTGTTCAGCTGTGTTGGCTTCCTTGTTGACTTTTGTGGTGGTAGCATCTCCAGGTGACATAAATTATTTCAGGGCAGGTTCTGTGTTTCCTTTGAGCTTTATGGGGGCCTAGCACAGCCTCATGCCAAGAGTTTCCAGGGTTTGGGTGGGGGTCAGAGGAGAAGAAGGAGCTTCATTTTAATCTCTGGAGGTCATGGCAATGGTGCTTTCTATCCTCTTTTTCCTACTGTTGTTTACACAGAAATTATCATTTCTTTTAAAATCAGTAAAGAATCAGGGATGCAGGTTAGGTTGATAATCCACCCAAAGTATAGATGCTATCTGTAAGAAAAATTCCTTACAATGTTGTTAAGTGGAGGAAATTACACTAGGAAATTAAGTCGTTAAATATTTTTACTCATCATTAATAGATACTTTTATGTATTGAGATGGCAATTCACTAGGTATACAACTTAAACATCAAATATCCAACTTCACATTAAAGCCCTAAAGTCTAGTATTTATGGGGCAGGATCACAGGACATTACTTTTTTAACACCAAAAGGAGCTTTGATAATGTTTCATATCTGTGTGTATATGACTCTTCCAGCTTCACTTCATTCTCAGAAGGCAAGGGCCTGAATTTCCAGATAGGTCTATTAAAGACTCACGTGAGGAAATCAGACACAGTTAAGTGGAAATGGTCAACTTAGTGCCACTTTTTATATAAAAGTTTCTCAGGGCTTAAAGTATTTTAAGAACCTCTTATTTTCTAATTTTTAAAACATCTGTTTAAATATATTTTTCAGTCCCACTTCCTTATTCAGTTTGAAAAGTCAGCTTTTGCATGAGCTTCTGGGAACAGGGAGGCCAATGTTCAGACTTTGGCGATAGCCCAGGGTTGCTGTTTCTTTGGCAAATGTTAAATTCAGTCTCTTTCTTTTTGTGTCCCATTGGATATTAAAAATTGCATGGTACATTTTTCTCCTTACTAAGAACTTGGAGTTCTAGATAGTGTCACAACAACAATAAGAAATTCTCCACCAAAATTCTGGGCTGGAATTTTTCCATTTGTGCCAATGGTTCTCTGATTAATCAGTGTTGACTTTATTGTGAAAATTGCTGTACCTGGAGCTTGAAATGTAAGAGTTTGGAAAACAGGAAAGAATAAGATGGAGCAAGAACTGGGTTTCTCCTTCACCACCATTACAGGTAAAGCTAACCCTACTATCCGTTCAGTTTGGCTTGGAAGTTGAGGAAGGTTTGGGGCCAATGAAGAGTAATGAGATTGATTTGGCCATTGAAATATTCATTTCTTCCCCCACCTCAAGGCTAGATATGAACCTACCACATCCAAGGAAATACTTTAAAAAATCTGGTAAAAAGGGGGAAATCTCACAAAGTTGCAAAGAATCCAGAGACTAATGTGACCATCAGTCTATTTGAACATCTATCCATTTACCCAACATGTGAAATATTTGCTTTGAGTTTTGAATTGCATCCAACTTTGTTATCCTAAAATACAAAGGCCCTCGGTGATGCTAAATCTTGTTAGATCTAAAGTCCTTCACAACTTCTCTTGGTAGAGCTACATCTCATTTTCTGATGGTATAGAGGTGACGGTGTGATGACCCTGAACTCTTCTCAGACCTACCTTCTCTGAACTGAACAGTTAGTTATATCACTGATGCTGATGAAAGAAATGCCATAAATATGTGACAAACATAAATTATCCCCTGGGTTTATATTGGAGTCCTGCCAAGGGAGACATGTGTTCTTCTGGATTCTTGTATTTATTAGACATAGATTTTCTTTTTAACTGATTATTAAGCTCTGCAATATTACCCTAGGCAAAACATTCTAGAATGCATCATTTCTGTATTAAAAGCTTTTATTGAGGGTGGGGGAAACTCAAATAGGATACAATAATGAATCCAACAGAAACATATTATTAATAGGTTGTGTTTGAGTGCATGCAGGTACATAGGTGTGTTTACAAACAAAGATAATTTTAGAGTAAAAACCATGTTTGTTATAAGCCAGAACAGTTGGCTTTTTTTTTTTTTTTCCATTGACATTTTCTTTTGGAAGCTCAGATATTTTCAGGGAGCTTTGAGACATTGCATGTCTTGTACTTCATCTTAATTACTAACACAAAGCTCTGTTGGGTTTAATTAAAAAATGATCTAAAGTAGTCTAAAGTAATTTCACATCATTGCTATTACTTTGTATTTTGCCTAAATCAAATCTTAAAATAAAGATATATGTGTATTTAACTTGGCCATTTACAGTATCTGGTTAGGAAATTGTTTGCTTTTGTATGTGAGCGTATGATTTACAAAGGTTAGAAAGATGAGTTTTTAGAAATCTAGAAAAACCAACTTCTAATTTTTTAATCACTTAAGTAATTTGTGGTTAGTCGCAAAAAGGTTGAAGATGATCAGAATGATGTTGATTATATTTTGGGTGCCTCTGTATTCCCTCACTTTTTTTTATATTGAGAGTAACGGAAGTGGTTGGATGATGGCACCTGTGGGAGACCATTGTGGTTGAGTAGTGGCCATCATCTCCATAGGGCCCTGAACTCCTGTCCCCTCCCATTATATCTCTGCTTTGTGTTTTTCATGGATTTCTTCCTGTTGAGTTGTGTGGAGGCTTCACTTTAGGGTTTATCATCATTGTGGTCATCATGATTTTAATCAGTTGTTGTGTAGAGCCTAACAATGTTAATAATTACCTCAAACAAGAAAGTCTTCTTTCCAAGGTCAAGTAAGCTCCTGACATATTGGAATTAGACAATAGCTGACATAAAATTGAATTCCTACCCTCCCTGTCATTTACATCCTTCATAGCCTTGAGCAGATCACCAAAGCTCTTAGTGTTTTTCTTTCTTTCTTTAGCTGAGAGCAAGGTTGGCTCCTGATGATAATAGAAAATGTAAAGAGGTGGGTAATCTACCTTCAAAAGCAAAAAATCAAAAACAAACAAACAAAAGCAAAAAATCGTATTCTGCAGTGTCTTGAATACATTACTTTTTCACCAAAATTAAAAAGAAGTTATTACTTTATTAACTTCCTAGTTAATAAGACTACATCAAAGTACAATCATTTTTATTGAGGTGTAGTTAACATACAGTGTTATATTAGTTTCAGGTATATAATGTTTAAACAATTCTATACATTACTCAGTGTTCATCTAGTGTACTCTTAATCCCCTTTATCAATTTCACCCATCCCCCCACCTACCTCCCTCTGGCAACTACCATTTCTCTGTGTTTGAGTCTTTTCCTGTTTTTAAAAAAAATTTTTTTTAAATATTTTATTTATTTATTCATGAGTTACACAGAGCAGGGGAGTGCAGAGACACAGGCAGAGGGAGAAGCAGGCTCCATTCAGGGAGCCCAAAGTGGGACTCGATCTCGAGTCTCCAGGATCACACCCTGGGCTGCAGGCAGTGCTAACCCACTGTGCCACCAGAGCTGCCCAGTTTTTTAAGATTTTTTCCTTAAATTCCACATAAAAGAAAAGCCATAAGGTATCTGTCTTTTGCTGAATGACTTATTTCACTTAGCATTATACCTTCTAGGTATCATCATGGTTTCAATGTGCATTTCCCTGGTGCTTGGTGATGTTGAGCATCTTTTTCGGAGTCTGTTGGCCATCTATATATCTTCTTTAGGAAAATGTCTATTCATGTCCTCTGTCCATCTTTAATAGAATTATTTGGGAAATCTTTGGTGTTGAGTTGTATAATTGCTTTATATATTTCGGATGTCAACCCTTTATCAGATATATCATTTAAGAATATCTTCTCCCATTCAGTAAGTTGCTTTTCTGTATTGTTAGTGATTCCTTTGCTGTGTGGGAGCTTTTCATTTTAATATAGTTCCAGTAGTTTAATTTTTTCTTTCTTCTAAATCCCTTCTTTGATAGGGATTTTTTTCTTCTTCTGGTTCAATTTTGCATTTGTTTGCCTTGCCAGAGAAGACATATCTAGAAAAATGTGATGGCTGATGTCAAAGAGATTACTGCCTATATGTTTTTCTAGGATTTTTATGATTTTAGGCCTCACATTTAGGCTTTGAAACCATTTTGAGTTTATTTTTGTGTATGGCATTGTGTATGTCTCAATTTCTTTTTTTTTACATTAGGAGTTCAGTTTTCCCAGCACCATGTGTTGAAAAGATCATCTTTTCCTGAAGTGTACATTTTTGGATTCCTTGTCATAGATAAATTGACCAAATAAACATGGGTTTATTTCTGGGGTCTCTATTTTGTTCACTTGATCTATGTGTCTACTTTGGTGGTACTAACATACTGTTTTGATTACTGTGGCTTTGTAGTATATTTTGAAATCTAGGATTGGGACAACCTCCAGCTTTGTTCTTTTTCAAGATTGCTTTGGCTTTTTGGGGTCTTTTGTGATTCCATACAAATTGTAGGATTATTTGTTCTAGTTCAGAGGAAAATGTTGGTATTTTGCTAGGGATTACATTAAATCTGTAGATTGCTTTGGTTAGTATGGACATTTCAGCAGTATGGGCTCTTCCAATCCATGAGCATGGGATGTCTTTCCATTTGGTTTACATTATCTTCAATTTCTTTCATCAGTGTTTCATAGTTTTCAGAGTACAGGTTTTTTGCCCCCTTGGTTAAGTTTATTCCTAGGTATTTTTTTTTCTTTTTGGTGTAGTTATAAATGGGATTGTTTTCCTACCTTTTCTTTCTGCTACTTCATTATTATCGTTTAGAAATGCAATAGATTTCTGTATATTCATTTTTTGTCCTGTAGCTATACTGAATTCATTTATCAGTGCTAGTAGTATTTTGGTGGAGCTATTGGGTTTTCTATACATATTAGTATGTCATCTGCAAATACTGCTTTCTTACCAGTTTGGATGCATTTTATTTTTTGTCTGATTGCTATGGCTAGGATTTCTTAGTAATCCATTGACTAAAAGTGGTAAGAGTAGACCTTCTTGTCCTGTTGCTAATCTTAGGGGAAAAGCTCTCAGTTTTTTGTCATTAAGTATGATGTTAGTTGTAGATTTTTCATATATGGCCATATATTATATTGAGGTACGGTCCTTTGAATCCAACTTCATTGAGAGTTTTTATCTTGAATGGATGTTGTACTTTGTCAAATGCTTATTTTTTCCTGATTCAGTTTTGGAAGATTGGCTGTTTTTAGAAATGTATCCATTTCTTCTAGATTGTCCAATTTGTTGTCATATAATAAATGTTTCATAATATTCTCTTATAATCCTTTGTATTTCTGTGGTGCCGGTTGTTATTTCTCCTCCTTCGTTTCTGTTTTTATTTGCATCTTCACTGAAGTACATTGTTTGTATATCAACACAGGCTGTTTTATTTAATATAATCCAGGAGGTTTCTTTTTTTCAGATAAAAAGTACAGAAAGACACATATACCAGACTTAAAATGAAAAATCCATATTCCAGAATGTGTGTGGTTTGCAGATAAATAGATGATAGATCAATCAATCGATCGATTGATAGATAATACCAATTTTTAGGTCTTTAATCCTTATTTTTGAAAAAAATGAAATGAATGAATGAGTGGCTCTCCTTCCTGCACCTGCTGGCATCCACATGTTCAGCCCTATCACTATGAGAATAAACATCTGTGGACAAGATCATTCCTCACAGAAATTGTCGATCAGAAAGGCAGAAGTATGAAGCAGAAGCCATGTAATGTCTTTCAAGTTGCTTGATTCTTTAAAAAAAAATTTTTTTTTTAATGACAAACTTAAAGGATTGGAGAAAGTATCTTTCATAACAGATGACACTAATTCTGGTGATTTCTTGACTCCCTCACTCAAAGAGAAAGGTCCAGGCTGGACCAGGTTCTGGTTGTCCATATGGCTAAGAATCCCAAGACAATGGGCTTCATTTTAAAAGAAACCAGGGGTTGTTTTTTTTTTTTTTTTAATTATGCCCTCCACCTTTTATCTACAAGGGACAGGTCATCATTACTGTAGTTAGAGTGGTTTTCTTTTTTCTTTTCTTTTCTTTCTTTCTTTCCTTTTTTTTTTTTTTTTTTTTTGCCAGAAATGATCATTGTCACTGTTGTCCTCCCTTAATTTGGTTATGAAAAACTGCTTATGATAGTTTTTCTTCCTTGCTTCTGAGTGGGTGATATTTCTGCCAGTACACACCAATGTGAATGGCTGGTAATACCTAACAGACATTTCTACCTGGGAAGCTTAGAAGTGAAGATCTAGCCCACAGCAGTAGTAGGTACTCAATACATATTCATTTTAGGAATTAAACGAATGGCACAAGCTAAAAGAACTCTCTAAATGAAAGTTGGGCCCAAGAGAAGGTAAAATGGACAACTCATTTAGAATCTTGGGGTTTCAAGGATTTAAACGTCTCTGTTTCCCTTGAAATAGGGTCCCCTGAATGAAGATCTCCCAGTGGCCCTTAAGTCCTCAGTGGCTCTGTCATGTTTCCAGGGCATGTGCCGCATGCCTCAACAAGTACTTCTCTTTCTCCCCATGGTATGAGGCTATTACATGGCTGTCTCTTCCAGCTCACTCTGAGCACCTCAAAGGCAACACTGTATTCATGCCTGTTTCCTCCAGCTCTCAAAGATGGTGACAAAACAAAACAAAAACCTGATCTTTTAAAATTCCAGGTGAATGGCATCAGAAATCCTAAGTTGTGATGTCATAGATTTAGCATTAAAAGGAAACCAACAAAATAATACAGACCAGATTTAAAAAAACAAAAAAACAAACAAAAAAACCCCCAACCAGCGTTATGATTCCTGGCAGCAGCAGCATCTTTGCTACTCTGGTACTTTTTCATTCAGCCCCAACCACAGTGAACTCCTTTCCTTTGGCCTGGTATCGACGACATTCCTTCAAGTCCTGGACTTTACAAACACTCTCCCCTATACTTTTCCCTTCTCTCCTTGCCTAGCCAAGTCTTTTTTTGTCCTCCTGCAGAATGGAAGGCCCATGAAGGCCCAGGACCATGTCTGTTTATATGCACCTTGGTAGATCCCGTGTATGACAGGGATGCTGGCCAGTTTGCTAAAAACCCTTTCTGCTAATTTCTATAACAAAGGAATCTGCTTTTTTATAAGTCCACGCGTGTGATCTTAGGGGCACATTCTAGCCTGTCCTGAACTTGACTCTGAGACTTTACAGCCTCATCTGTCCTCCCTATGGACTGTGATTTCCTACATATCCCATGCCTTTTTTTTTTTTTTTTTGCTCATTTTTCCTCCGTCTGTTGGAACATCCTGCTACCAATTCCCTCTGTACTCATAAATAGGTAACTTCATTTATTCATCTTGAATAAGCTATCCAATACTGTAGAAAACTTTGACAACCTTCCTCTTCCTCCCTTGGGTTAGGCTCTCTTTTCCAGTGTACCTATATAATACCTTACATTTACCATATTGCATTATAATTCTTTAATTATGCATCTCTTCCATTTCAGAGTAGGGGTTCTTTGAGATTGAGAACCATGTCCTGTTGATCTGTGCATCCCTTTGGGTTCAATAATTGTGAAGTGACATTAAAACCTCATGTGAAGATAATATCATAAATTCAATGCTGTGTTAGAGCTTTGTCCAAGGGTTGATCTCTACAATTTCCCAGAGGATGACTGAACTCTTCTTTCCTATGATTAATTTTTGCCTCCTTGCCTTTGGGATTATAATACTGAGCAAAAAGGAACAATCAATGTGGCCATGCTTTTCTTCTTGCAAAGAGATATTGGCTTTTGGAAATACTGCTTCTGATTTGCAGGATTATCAAAAAGCCTTGCACAGTCAGTGGACTCCATAATCTAGTGTAAGAAGCTTGGGATTGACCAGAGCAGCTCTTGAAACGTGTTTGGTGAACTGCAGATGTACTCCGCCTGTCAAAGTTAGGTCAGTGGCAATGACTCTTTTCAAGCTGAGTCACCAGGCAGCTGTTTTAGAACCACATAGGGCCAAAAAATGGGGCTGTAAGGAAGAATGACTTGTTTATGAGATACAAGAGAGAGTCAATAAATCATATCCTCTTCGTCAAGTTCTAAAGTAATTGAGAAATAAGACAAGTATGGCATCTGGTAACCAAAATATCATGTTAGTGCCAAAGTTGAGAGTAGAGAATGTGGCTCATTACAGTGTCACATGAGATTCCTAATACTGAGCCAGAATGTGGTAGACTCCCCATGAGGTCACCATTAGCTCTGGAAGACCCCAGACTTCACCCCCAAGGTACCCCAGGTTTCTAACAGCACAGAAGAGAGGAAAGGGCAGAGGTCAGGACTAGGACTCAACCCACATGGTATGTCACCTGTGCTATCACACTTATCACAGGCCACCTCCTCTCCTGCTTAGTATGCTCCTGAGGGTGAGGGCTGTATGTACTCCTGGGTGCCAAAATGAGTGTGAATCTGTTCCATGCCTTACTGAGAATGTATCATTCTATCCTAAATAGTTCTTCCATATGGGTACTATCAGTTGCCCCTCTTTAGGGGTATGGAAACTGAGGCTTATGGGAGTTAAATAGTCTCCCCAAGGCTGCACAGGTATTCCATGTCAGAGCTGGAAGCTGAATCCAGGTGGCCTGACTTCACAGGTAAAGCTGTTAACCATGATGATTCATGCCACTCTACAATAATATAAGACCATGTCCAGTGAGACATCATTTAAAGGCTTGATTATCAAAGTAGTGAATTATATGAATTGAGGGTTCTCTGTCTCAAAATACCTATTCCTGGCCACTGTATTAATTTTTTTTCTTTGTGGCTGAGATCTAACTAGCTCATAATGTCAAATTCTCTCTCAATATTTACACAAAGGGATCATGCAATTTAGAAAAGGAAATATCAGAATTAGAGCATCCATTGGATAAAGTTTGAGGATTGGAGAGCTTTCTATGAAGTGGATTTGAAAAAGCTGCATGGAGAATATTTTTTAAAATTTTAAAATTTTCTTATTAGCTTACAAAAGAAATGTAAACAAGCCAGAAATGACTTCAAAATTGTTTTGCAAACCGCAAGAATCAGAACGTGACAATGACTTTTGAACCAGTGCTGGAGAGTCCAGAAAGATCAAATAAAACCTAAAGAGTATATTCTGACAGTGGTGTGAATGGGATTCATTTTAGCTTTAGGGTTCTGCCTGGATTATATTTCAAGTGCAGTTATAAGTATTAGCTAGCTCCACCTTCAATCTGTTCAGACTCTCAGACTTTCTCATGAGTTTGGTTTAATTTAGGTGGAAGGGCATACAAATTTTGCACCTCCAAGTTCTCTAATTGAGACATAGTCCCTGATTTCCAGCACCTTTCAATGAGCTGGTGGGTGGGACCCATATGAAGCACGTCTTCAATTCTGTGTGCAACTTTTAAGAACACTTTGATGGGGCGGCCTGGGTGGCTCAGCGGTTTAGCGCCGCCTTCAGCCCAGGGCCTGATCCTGGAGACCCGGGATTGTGTCCCACGTCGGGCTCCCTGCATGGAGCCTGCTTCTCCCTCTGCCTATGTCTCTACTTCTCTCTCTCTCTGTCTCTCATGAATAAATAAATAAAATCTTTTTTTTTAAAGAACACTTTGATGTTCTTGAGATTTATTTTTGAGATTGTGTCTGTGTCTCTCATGAATAAATAAATAAAATCTCAAAAATAAATAAAGCTCAAAAATAATCTCAAGAACATCAAAGTGTTCTTTTTTTTTTTTTTAAAGATTTTATTTATTTATTCATGGGAGATGGAGAGAGAGGCAGAGACATAGGCAGAGAGAGAAGCAGGTTCCTTGCAGGGAGCCTGATGTGGGACTTAACCCCAGGACCCTGGGATCATGACCTGAACCAAAAGCAGACACTCAACCACTGAGCCACCCAGGTGCCTCTGTTCATGAGACTTAAAAGTAAGGTCTGTTCTGGGGATTCAAGCAAGAATTGGGGTTTGTGCCTTCATGGTCTGTGAACTGGATAACCTGGGTACATTCCTGGCCTTTTCTGAACCTGCTTCCTTGTTTGTAGAATGAGTGAACTAGACTAGATTACCTTTAGCTTTTGAACTCTAGAGGAAGGGAGGGCAAGTCTTAGAACTGGAAAACAATAAAATGAAGACATTCTTGGATTTCGTAAGATTATGGTCAACTTGGGGACAAGGTTCTTTTAACTTCATTTCCTCCTTTAAAAATTCCCTCCTTCATTCTGCCTTGAAAAAATAATTTTTCTTTTGAGATGAGAAAATGTCTTATGTCCTGTGACTCAGGGGTCTGAGATTCAGTGCTACTGGGCAGCTCTACTATGGAGACAGTTTGGCTCCTCCCTTACTATGGCTAGTTCTGAGTGTATCTCCTCTTCCTCTAAGAGCTGGACTATTTCATCACTTATCAGATAATCTTAGAATCCTAGAATCTCCTGACAACATGCCTCCTTACTCCTCTCCCCCTTCTCTCTGTGGACACTTTCCAGCTTAACTCCCTGCACATCTGTTCTGGGAGCTGCCTCCTAATTATATCCTAGGATCCTGATATAGAAAGAACCAAAGGGAACATTCCATCTCTGTCTCTCTAGATGTCCCAGGGGCATCTTAGGTCATAGATGGAGGTTTGCTCCTTAGTGAGATGCCCAGAGGCCACTGACTGGGAACCAAACCTAAATGTACAATAGAACCCATCTCAGGGCATTTTGCTTTGGCATAAGAGCCATGGGATGTTTCTCAAGATGATCTGTTCAAGTGTGATTAAAGCTTTTGGTTAACATTAAAATAAGGTGCTCATTCCATCTAAAGTTTTCTGAAGAAAAGTCCTAAAACGTCACCTCCAAAAGAATGTATTCAAAAGGAGTTTCATCCTGAATTCTACTTAAGAAGTGTGATTATGGAGTCATAGAATTTCAGAGCTCGAAGGGACCCACAAGTATTTTCTAGGTCAACCTAGATCTTTTCAAGGTTAGGAGAACCAAAGTCTAAAGTGATTAGATAGTGTGCCCAAGGCAAGTTAGAAGGACTGAAAAGCATCTCAGTAGGGTTCTGTTTCGTGTCAATGTAGCCTGGCATAAAACATGAATCTTAGAGTGAGGTTCCCGGGAAGCTGGTAATTTTCCATAGAGAAAGTCTTCCTTTTCTCTCTTTTAAAAATTATGCTAGACCTCAAAAAGTTAAACATAGAATAATCCTCTGATCCAGCAATTCTACTTCTGGGTATGTATACAAAAGAATTAGAGGCAGGGACTCAAATAGATACTTGTACACTCATGTTCAAAGCACTAGTCACATTCGTAGAGACAGAAAATAGATTGGTGGTTGCCAGAGGCTGACGGAAGAAGAAATAGAGAGTTATTGTTCAATAGGTATAGAGTTTCAGTTTGCAAATTGAAGAAGTTCTGGAGAAGGGAGGGAACAACACAATGTTTGTCCAATAATGTTAATGCACTTAAGACCACTAAACCGTATATTGAAAAATGGTTAAGATCATAAATTGCATGTGTATTTTACCACCAAAAAACTCTCTTATTAGGTTCTTGTTTATTTTTATTTCAATAAAATGTCATAATGCTTTTTGTTGTCAAAAAGAGGCCACTGGTAGCACCTTCATGCCTCTCCTGTGTTCCTCATTATTCTTTGAGTGTTTTTGTTTCTTTTTTAACTCCTTGGCACAAGAGGTTTCAGGACTACTTTGATTTCCTCTGTCCTGGTTGTAGACACAGCCCTTTATCCAAGCAGACTGGTTCCATTTTCAGGGAGTTGTAATCCTAAATCAAGATCTGGATGCTGGGTGAGCTCATTGCTATTTGGTTATCATATGCTTCTCACCCTTTCAGTGGACAGAGCCGGGACAACATAAACATATACTCACAAATGCCTATGTCCATGCACTCAGTAATATGCACACATGCATTCATAATACACTTACAAATATATTCAGACATGTTAATCATTAATCTCCAATTTGAATGCAACACCACATTTTCCCCCACTTCACTGCAATCCATATTTATTACTTTTTGCTAGTAGTGACAGCTCTCGTTCCCCGAAATACCAACACATTTACTTATTTGCTTCATCCTTCAGTAAACAGCATAATTTTTTATTTACCACCAGTACCACAAATCATTTTAAACACTAAAGCAATAAAATTCACATCTACCAATTCTTAGCTGTGGTGTGTGCATTTTCTGAACGTGTTTTCCTTTATTTCTTAACAGGTGAGAAGAGTTGGAATTGAGATAGTGATGACAGTGGAAAATAAAAAAGAGAAAAAGGAAGAGAGATGGGGGTTGATGGGGAAGAGAGAAGATGGGGGTAGGTTGGAGGCAGAAAGATAAGGACAGAGAGCTTTTTCAACTTTTAACACTCTTACAAGACCACGTACCCTAAATCAGGGTGAAGATGTATAAGAGGTAAGAATAGGGAAGAGAGGAGTCAAAAGAAACATTTTAAAAAAATCTGTTTCTTTGTTGGAACAAATGTTTTGTTTGTTTACTTAAAAAATATATAATACAGTGAAAATAGAGGGAAAGACAGCTGTTTTTTATGAATTACTGATAAGATTTTATCCTGTTTGGGGGGTTCAGTTGCTTTGATGATGACATTTTCTCAGACGTGGCATTTGATCCAGCATACATGCTCTACATGGTTGTTCTTAAAATGAGGAATTGATTTATTTTTAAAAGGTTCCCCTGTCTTTGGAAGAGAACCAAATATCTCTTTCAAGTTGGGGAAATAACTTCCTTTGGAGACCTAACCTCTTTCTCACCCCACTGAGCCATTTGGCCTTTTGTGTAGGAGTTGGGTAAGCATATTGAAACAAGAGGTTCTTTTTCTTCACTAACCCCCAAACAAGCTGTTTTCTCCTGCTATGAAATATTCCTTAAAAAAAAAAAAAAGAAGAAGAAAAAAGAAATATTCCTGATTTCTTTTTTTTAAAAGATTTTATTTGTTTATTCATGAAAGACACACAGAGAGAGAGGCAGGGACATAGGCAGAGGGAGAAGCAGGCTCCCTGTGGGGACCCGATTCCAGGACCCTGGATCATGACCTGAGCGAACGGCAGAAGCTCAATCACTGAGCCACCCAAGTGCCTCATATTCCTGATTTCTAAGAGAGATGGTGATATAGAAGTGAAGACACTCGAGAGCAAGAGTCCCATGAGCTAGTTTTTAGTTATGGCCTGAGACTTAGTAGCTGGGTGACTCTAGATACTTCAAGATCTGAGCTTCAACTCTTCGACTGTGAGATGAGGATAAAACCTGCTTTGTTTTTCCTTTCATTTTGATTTGGTGCCCTACACACTTCAAAAAAAAAAAAAAAAGATTTCAGGTGAACTTAAAAGAAATGACACAAGTCTAACCAATCCAATCTGATAATGTCAGGATAGATGATGAAGAGTTAGGGGATGGGTGGAGGAAATATTAATGACACCAGAAGCCCAAACTACAGTAGCTACTCAGATGTGAGCATAAAATTTTCTCTTCAATATGGTACCTGCTAGCTCTGTGTGGTAAGTGAGTCCTTCAGCTGTAGTTAGTTGGAATCAGGATATGCTCTAAGTGTAAAATACACGCTGGGTTTCAAAAGCCTGGTATACGTAATAGCAATTATCACAACAATTTTTTTACACTGATTATACATTGAAATGATGCTTTGGATATATCAAGTTTAAAATATTTTATTAGAATTTTTCTTGATTCTCTTTATATTTTTAGTGGCTACTAGAAAAATTTAAATTTCTTAAGAGACATTAATAGCACATATTTTCTAAACATCTCATTACATTTCTCTCAGTGCTGGTCTAACCTATTTTCATTCAAGATAAAAAAAAAAAAGTTTGTTTTGTCAGCCTGCCATGCATTCATATTGAGCTGTGGATGTAAAAGTTTTCTATAAAAATAGGGCCAAAATGGTGGTACCTTGCTAAAACTATAGTCCTTTCTCCTTGTTGGAAAATCTTTGTCATATATGGCAATCCTGACTAGCAAACTATATGTGACATAAAATCTGCTAATTTATTCCTCATTAGTCATTCATTCAAACATTGATTTATTCAATCCATGAGTTTTATTCAGGTTCTCTGTTGTGTCTTCAGAGTATAAGTTTGAATTATAACTCAGTTCTGCCTTTAACAATTTCAGTCTTTGGGGAGATGGAAGAGGAGAAGACTGTCAGCCATGCAGACCTAATAATTTAGAATACAGTACTATGATCCCAGATCTGGAGCTCTGTGCAAAATGTAACTGGGAAGAGAAAACGATGACCATGTTTTGGCTCGGCTTTGGGGTAATTCAAATTCGATTATTCATACTGTTATTCTAAGAGGCTTTGCCAAGTTTATTTAAAGAGATTGAAGGATAGCAAATACAAAATTAAAATAGTTTCTTATTCAATCTGCACTTTCAAAAGATCTTTATTGTAAATATTTTTTATTCATCAGGCTGGGTCTACTTATGCTCTGAAATTTAGTCTGTCTGCTAACTGTACCTTGGCCAGACTCTCTCTGTGAGAGCAGACATGGGTTATTTATTGATGACCAGTTTGTCAGGAGAGATTCTTTTGAGAGTCCCTTGTTTGGATCCATACATCTAATTCTGTGTCCTCTCAGGCAAGGGTGAGTACAAATGATCAAGGGCTTTTAGCTTGAAAAGAATTTTAAGTAGGCCAGACAGCCAGAATGCCATAGCCCAGTAGAGCCATGGGATTCTCCAACAGAAGACACAGTCAGTTGGGTTGAATGTGGGTTTGTTTCTCATTTGAAAAAAAAAAAAAAAGAAAGAAAAAGATGTGGGGTGGAGGAGAAGATCATACTTTTACAGGCTGTTTCTTTTGGTTAGGAATATACTGAAAACTTGGTCATGGTAATGAGTCTTCTGAGGACCTTTTCCTTCTTTAAACATTTCTGGCTTTTGGCCTTCAGAAGTGAGCTCTGTGTGGTCTTAACAAGGTTGCCCTGTAGGCTGAGGGCTTATGGGAAACAGCAAACCTTGTGAAACAATCTGGTTTGTATAGTCTCAAGCAAGTGATCAAATATTTAAGACTTAAAAAAAAATGACAGTGTTTATAAGGGTCCTTGAAAAGAATTTCTGATGGAAGGTGGTGAGAAAGATTTGTTTCCATTACTCATAACTTAAGTCTGCTGTGATAGGAGTTGTTTAAATTCTCACTTCTCAGATGGAAACCTAACAAAAGTGGGTGATGAAGCCTTTGGGAATGGATGATTTGGGGCCAGAATAAGTAGAGGTGATAGGGTCTTACTGGAGGTGATTTTGTATACTTGTTTTTTTACACATCTCATTCATTGTCTTCTGTGTTGGAATCCTGGTGTTCTGGCCAATGTGGGGTGTAAGTATCTTTGTGTACTTACTCAGTCAAGTTAGGTGTTTGTTATATTTCCACAGTACATTCTTCGAATTCAGTGTAAGCCCATAGCGTGTGTCCAGAGGAATGGGGAAATGGGGAGGGATGTTAACTTTGCATATTTCCTGAAATCATTTTTAATTTAGCAGGTTTGGTTTCTCCGTATTTCTGTGGGAACTGCAGTTGAGACTTTTGAAATCCTTGACACCTGTACAGAACTGGTTGTTCCGTATGAAAGTTCCGTATGGTTCTGTATGAAAGGGTTTGTTGGTGCCTCCCTACTAGGCTTTTGCTTTTTTTTTTTTACTTTTTTTTTTTTTTTTTGCATTTTTATCTCTTCCTAAAATGTTTTAAAGATCACCTATGAGGACTGTTTTGCTCATACCCCACTGGGCACAGTTGGTCAACCTGTAAGGACTGGCATTTAGAACAGGTCCTGTCATGTTTGTGCATTTTTTTTTAAAAAAAAGGGGATGAAGACTTCCACTTTCAGAAAAATGGAGTAGCTATACTTTTTCTTTTTCCTCGTGCTGAGTACAACTAAAAGCCCTGGTTGTTAAAATAAGAAGACTTTGGAAGGTGGAGAGAAAAAGGAAGACCAGCAGGGACCTCAGAACTCAAGAACAAAGTAGGGATTTCTTGGGTTTCCATATTGCCTCATGTGTTCCAGACTTTGGGGTTGAAGATGCCAGTGACATGGCAATACAACCAGATCAGGCAAAAACAAAAACAAAAAACCATACTCTCTCTAACCACAGGAACAGGAAAAGGCACACTAGCAAGACAGAAAGCTTCTAAATAATAGCCACTCTACTCCAGCCAAACACGATTAAAAAAAAATCTTTGGCTTATCTCACCCATGCCAGCAAAATCCCAGAGGGCAACTGAGATGTCCATGCTCACCAGGCTACCACAAGGTGCCCCAACGTTTCTGCTGGGGCAGTTCAGAGAAGGGACTTAAATCCCCACAGGCAGGTAACAAGGGATGCTTCCTCTTCCACTGGGTCGATACCAGAGGAAGCCCAGTGAAGAGGTGGGACTTTCACTGCTACACAACAGTGTTTTAAGGGTACTCAGAATCTGTTTTAATCAGGTGTGTTAAAACATGCTGACATGGGAACATGCTGTCATGAGGGAGAAGTTTATACTGACAGTTCCTAGGAAATAGGCATAGCCCATGCACCATGTAAGGCCACATGGAGAAGCCCCAGTGTGTCAACAGGCAGAAGGAACAGGTGAAACATGGGCAAGAGCCTTTATTGTGGTGTTCATGTGAGGGAACAGGTGAGTCTAAGTAAGCAGAATTAGAATTGGCTAGTTTGAAGAATTTCAGCAGTTCTTTGGGCTGTCGGAGTTGTCCTGAGTTGTCTGATACCTTATCCTGGAGTATTGAGGGCAGAAGAATAGTGGCCCAGAGTGGAAGAGCCCAACAAAGGAGGTTGTTGAGGATATGGGCTCTGGATTGGTTGGTTTGTGTATGAAAGGTACTGCAAGGGTATCTTTTACTATCTCTAGGAAATGGCTAAACCTTGGGAGAAGCCATCCCGCCAGGGTCAGCAAGGCATCCAGATGTCAAGGCATCAGAAAATAAAAGGCATGGTTAATGCAAAGGGTAAAAAGACCACTGCTGCATTAGTGGTGTAGATGGATATCACATGGGGAGGAGAAATGAGACTCTCCTACCTCTTCCAGTGGAGAAGTGTCAGTGGAGGTCAGGAGGGAGCTGGGACTCCTATCCTCTCTGAGCAGTAGCAAGGAGCTCTGACCACCTCTGTTGCCAGAGCAAAGTAAGCCAGTTGAAACAGATTTCAGAGTTTCATGATATAATATCCAAAATTTCCAGATTAATTGAAAATCACTCATTATGTTAAGTACCTGGAAGATCTCAAAGTGAATGAAAAATATAATCGATATATGCCAATGCCAAGTGACTGAGATGTTACTATTATAGGACAAGATTTTATTTTATTTTTTTTTAATTTTTATTTATTTATGATAGTCACACACAGAGAGAGAGGCAGAGACACAGGCAGAGGGAGAAGCAGGCTCCATGCACCGGGAGCCCAACGTGGGATTCGATCCTGGGTCTCCAGGATCGCACCCTGGGCCAAAGGCAGGCGCTAAACCACTGCGCCACCCAGGGATCCCAGGACAAGATTTTAAAGCAGCCATGATCAGAATATTGTAATGGGTAATTCCAAACATGCTAAAAACAAAGTCACAACAACAACAATGAAAATCAAAGATGTAAACAAGAACTAAGTGGAAATTTCGAAATGACAAAATACAGTAACCAAAACAATACTCCACGAAAAGCTCCACTGCAGAATGCAGGGAACAGCAGGAGGAACCCATGAACGGAAAGAATAATAGAAGTCACCCAGTCTAAACAACAAATGAAAAGTAGACTTTAACATCACTTAAAAAAACACAAACTACAAACAGGGAGAAGACTTTTTCATACGATATATCCAATAAAAGACTAGAATTAGAATAATGTATTAAAAAATGCTCAAAACAACAACAAAAGCAAACCAGTTAGAAAATATCCAAAAGACACCCAGAGAGACATCTCTGTGAAGAAGATAGACAGATGGCAAATAAGCCCATGAACTAATGCTCACTATCATGAGCCTTTAGGGAAATGCAAATTAAAATACAGTGGGATATCTCTCTATGCCTATTGGAATGGTTAAAATAAAAAGCAGTGACAACACCAAATGTTACGGGGAAATGTAGAGAAGCTAGATCACTCCTAAATTGCTGCTGGGAACATAAAGTGGGACCCTGGAGAACAATTTGGAAGTGTCTTAAATCACCTACCCTACAACCCACAGTTACACTCCTGGAGGACATTTATCCTAGAGAAATGAAAGCTATGTTCACACAAAGAATGTACACAAGTATTCATAGCCACTTTGTAATAGCCTCAAACTGGAAGCAACCCAGATAAATTTCTCACCGGTGAACAGTTAACTGCGATACATCCATACCATCGAGTACTACCCAGCAATAAATAGGAATGAACCATGGATAGGCTGAGTGAATAAAGGCAGTCCCAAAAGGTTATATACTGTATGATTCATTTATGCAATATTCTTGAAATGACAAACTTCTAGAAAGGGAGAACAGATGAATGGTGGCCAGGAGTTATGGGTGGAATGGGGGCAGAATGTGTTTGTGGCTATAAAAGGGCAACACGAAGGACCTTTGTGATGGTGGAAATGTATTAGTATTAGTATCCTGGTTGTTGGAGGAAACTGGTAAAGGGTACACAGGACCTCTTTGTATTATTATTTTTTTTATAACTGCCCGTGAATCTATAATTCTATCAAAATAAAAACTTAAATTTAAAAATTATTATGTACCCTTTGCCCCATAGGTTCACTCCCAAAAATTCATCCTAAAGAGATAACCAGAGATTTGCACAAAGATCCCAGATCCTAAATATGTAACAGAAGAAAGAATAAATTATGTCACATCAATGTGTTTAAATACTATGTAATCAGCAAGAACCATGCTTTAGAGTATTCATTTTGTTTTCTTTTATTCTTATATTTGCAATGTATGTATATGTTCTGTAGTCCTTTTTGTATGTTTGTCTTTCTATAGACTAAAAACATTTAAAAATTTAAGTTTAATAATGTGGTAAGATGTACATGGTCAATGGAAAAAAACCACTATCCCAGGGAGCCTGGGTGGCTCATTTGGTTGAGCTTCTGACTCTTGTTTTCAGCTCAGGTCATGATCTAAGGGTTTTGAGGTAGAGCCCTGCATTGGGCTCCACATTCAGTGGGGAATCTGCTTGGATATTCTCTCTCTGCCCCTCTCTCTTCCCTTCTCTCTCTCTCTCTCAAATCTTTAAAAAAATGCTATACTTAATTCTTAGCAATATGGTCTTGAGTTTGTTTTTTAAAAAAGTAATAATATACAAAAAACTGAAGGAGGCTTCTGAAAATGTTATCAGTGGACATCTCTGGTGGGAAAGTGATTTCTGAATCATTCTTCTGGTCTTTTCCAGAATTTTAAAAATGAACTTTTATAATTATTACAAAGTAGAATGAGCTTTTAAAATCAGGAAAGAATACAAATATTACTCAACAAAGCAGGAGTCTGAAGGGGATGCTTAAAAATGGCAAGGCTGAAGGGCTCAGGATAGTCACCACCTGGCTAAACTACTTACCCTTTTTCTTAATACCATCTTGTTTCCAATATGTTGTGGAATTCCTCACATTGTAGCATTTTGCCTATTATCTTCTCCAATCTAGAACATACTTGACATTTACTCCCTCACATCAGGCCAAAGTGCCAAAAAAATTCCACTCATGTAATTCCTCACAGCTGTTAGTGCTTCTCTGCCAGCTTGTGGATTTTTGTATGTATTATCCAGTTTACTGGACGCTTGCATGCGCAGAAAGCTTGATAGAATGGGGAAGTAGGTGGAGGTGGAGGAGGGTAAGAACAGACATCTACTCACTGCATTTGGTTTTTCCTCATGGGATCCTAGGAACTGCACCATACAAAGCCAAGAGAACCAGAGAAACCCATCAGCACCTCTGAGATTGGTCATTACACTATGGGAGAAGTGAAGCTCATCTCATCCCCCAGTGTGAGACAATTTTGGGGGCTAGGAGACCGAGATTAAGACTCATTATGGCATTCTTTCAGGGCCATAAACTTAATTAAAACCTTTATCTTAAATAGGTACAAGTGTGTTCTGTGCTCATTACATGCCAGCCATCATGCTGAGCACTTCCACACACATTAAATCATGTAATCTCTATGTGACCTTAAGAAGTGGGTCCTAGAAGCCAGTCATTAACTAACTATATTGTGTATTGACTTCCCACTATGGGCCTGGCCCCATTTAAGTCGTTTGTTAAGTTCGGGAATATAATATACCCTATTCCAACTTGTGTGGTCCAACTTGTGTTCATTTGGGTTAATTTGCAGATAAGAAACTGAGAAGCTGAGAGGTTAAATAGTTTCCCATGACAAGTTAGTGGCAATGCCCATATTTGACCCTAGACGGCCCAGTGTCAGAGGCTGGGGAACTGGTCACCATCACAGGAGCATTTCCAAGTACAAGACTCCAAATATCAGTGTTCACATGGGGTGATGCTACCAATGTCATGTATGCTCATTAGTGTTGCCAAGTGAGAATCATACGGAGTAGTTGTTTGCATGCTTTATAGATTGTACATATATATATAGACATGTCAGATCCTATGTCTATGTATGAGCAGATTAAATTATCCTTTTTTTTATTGAGTACCTGCTATTTGTCAGTCACATGGTTCTTACTCTCAAGAAGTTCACAATTTAGAGGAGACAAGTGAATCAATGATTATTACAGGGTTGTGAAATGCTCTAATAGAGACAGGTTGAATGTACCAAGGAGGCATGCCAAAGGCAGACAGCCAGCCCTAGTGGGCTGGCAGCTCAGGTATGTGGTTCTTCGTTTTACAGGTAAATAAGTGAGCTCTAAGAGGCTGAGTGTCCTGCCTGTGGTCACATTGCTAGGAGCTGAAGGAGCTATGGTTTGAACCTAGGATTTCTGAATCTGCGGCTTTAGATAGATCAATCAAGGGGAAAGTAACCCAGCCAGTGTTCATTCTTTGATCATGCAGGCATGATTACATAAAAGTTTCCTAAAAGTCAACTGTTTCAAAAACAATACCATCATGACTTGAAATGTCATTACTTGCCAAAGGAAGGAAAAACAGTAAATTCCTTCCCTATTTACTCATCTTTTTTTAAAAATATTTTATTTATTTATTCATGAGAGACAGAGAGAGAGGCAGAGACATAGGCAGAGGGAGAAGCAGACTCCTTGTGGGGAGTCCAAGGCAGGACTCAATCCCTGGACCCTGGGATTATGCCCTGAGACGAAGGCGGATGCTCACACTGAACCATCCAGGCATCCCCCTATTTATTCATCTTCGGAGGATATATAAAGGGTTCCAAGAAGAACATAGATATGCTACCTCCCACAGAGCACTTCCCTATGTAGGAGGTGACCTGGACCCCACTCCTGCTTGTGTTGGGATCCTGTTCTTGCAGAACAAGTCCAGGGTTTCTGTGGTATCAGCACACCCTCCATCCCTTTAATGAAAAATTATGCTTTCTGGGAAGAAAGCCAACTGATGATGAATAGGATTTCTAATTGCTTAATAGGGCAAGTAGCCATTCCTTATGTTTGGCTAAGTTATTTCAGAGCAACTTGTTTCTAAAGAAATAGAGTATTAAAATACAGTTGAAGCCCCTTGTATATACTTTCCCCTTCCCATTCACTTTCTTTTTTCAAACTATAGCCTAGTGCATTTCTCAGAGAGCCTAAGTTATGGAGCATCCTGATTACTTACTTATTAGAAAATATTCTAAATATATAGCAAACTGTAGAAAATATAATAAATGCCTTTGTGTCCACTTTGTTAAAATCTATTAGTCACATTTGCTACATGGTCAGGGAGAGTAATATTAGCTATTGAACAAGGAGCCCCCAAATCTCAGTGCCTTGACACAATAGAAGTTTATTTCTTATTCATATAATAACCATGGACCCAATCAGGAAACTCTTTTTCCAAGCAGTGACTCAGGGATCCAGGCTGCATTCGTCTGGTGCTTCTGCTGTCTTCAAAGTGTTAACGGTATGTCATTATGGCACAGAAGGCTAACTAGCCAAGAGATTACCTTCCCACATCTTTGTATTGCTGTGATTGAGAAGAATTTATTCTTGGCTAATGAGCAACTATATCCTCCTTTTAGGGTTTTGGGGGTGGAGCTTTTTTTCCATTCCCCTAAAGCAGCTTACTCACTGGATCTTACATAGTTCTTCCTTTGCTCTAACCTAAGTCTCTACTAAGTCTGAGCCCTGTTTCCTTGTGTTCTCTTTTCCAGCGATGCAAAAGTTTCCAATATTTGTAAGAACAACTCTACAAATTTGAAATCCCTTTCTTCTCTCTGTTTTTTTTTCTTTGAAAGTTGAATACTTCCGGTTCAATATTCCTTGTAGATAGGAATTTCCTCTTTGAAATCAGAATTTCCCAACACGTGGTCCTCAGATGGGATTTAAATGAATGTTAAACCTAAAATGTCAAATGTTTTTGAGAAATACTGTGTTAGAAAAAAGTAAAACTGGTTTCTTTTTTGAGGATGTTGGCATCCCTGATATGCTAACAGGCATTGCAAGTGTCTGGAAATAAACTCTATAGTGTTTCCCAAATGTTTTTTTGATGGTGGAATTTTCATCTGGAGAAGTAGGATTGGTAGAAGGTTTAGGAGAATACATTCTAAGATACAAGGTTTTAAGTCTTTTTCTTTTTTCTCTGATTCTTCCAAATTATCTATTTCCCTTTTACATAGTGGTCCTGATGTCAAATGTGATGTCAGCTAGGTTTTTGGCTTTGTATTAATGGTCTGCAGAGCCCGGCTTGATGTGTTTAGCACATTGATATTCACAGGTATGACTCTGTAAGGTGGTGAGATCTGGAACTGCCTTCTGAAACTCTAAAGCAAGATTAGGTCATGCTCAGGAGGGCTTTAGTGTTACGTGTTTGTAATTATTTTAAAATCAGTAATTTTGAATGGCAAATATCGCAGTTGCTTACTTGCCACAATTTTTAATTAACCTGAATATCTCAGTAGTTCAAGCTCCCTCAACAGCCTAAGTGTTTTTATTTATTTATTTTTAAATCAGAGTAACAGGGATATAATTTTTTCAAATTTTATACCACAAGACATAAACTGAAAAGAGCATTCCCTGTCTCTTATCTGATTCAAACTGCCCACAAATGATCACTTTCAAAGTTGCAGCTATTTCTTTTGTTAATAATCTCTGTATTTTGAAGCTTTAATCTTACACTTTTATTCACTTCATATTATAGGAACAATTTATGCCTATTTCCAACTCTCTCTCTCTCTCTCTCTCTCTCTCTCTCTCTCTCACACACACACACACACACCCCTTTCTTAAATTGTTATAAGACAGTTTGGGGTAAAATCATTTATCACTTTTATGATTATGTATTCACAGCTGAACCACTTTTTAACCATTTTTTACCATTTTCTTTTTGAACACATTTTTTTTTCAAGATGATTTTATGTGCCAATCATTAGTACAATCATTAGTACATTTGTGAGCTGTCAGACATACAAAATCCTTTTTAATGTTCTAAAACAAACTATATTATCCATACCATTTTTCTCCCTTGGATACATTTTACTTGAAGCCCTTTATCTTCCTGCTCAAAATGGATTAATTATTCTCTTGGTAAGTTGCACAACTCTGATCATGAGACTTTCCTTTACCTCTTCCTATGCTGCCCCTGTGTCCCAGGCGTTACTTCTTTTTTTCTGGTTCACTCCTTGTTCACCTGGAGCACATCCTTCAATAGAATCCTAACAAAAGGAGCATGAAAGATGGTGTTCTCCCCCCCCCCCACTCTTAAATGTGTTAGATGTTTTTATTTTACTTTTATGCTTGATTGGTATTTGTCTGAGTATTGAATTCTTGGTTGAAACTCACCCTCAGATTTTGAAGGCATTATTCTTTTAGCAAGGATTTGTTTTTTGAAAATTAAATGGCATGCTGATTCTTGTGTTATGATCTTCTTTCTCAAAGGATTTCCTCTCCTTTTATCCTTGCTGTTGTTGATGTGGGTATTTTTCATGAATTGTGCTGGAAGCTCTGGAGTGCTTTCAGAAAATTTACGTGTTTGGGGTTGCCTGGGTGGTTCAGTCAGTTGAGCATCTGACTCTTGATTTCACTTCAGGTCATGATCTCAGGGTTGCAAGACCAAGCCCCATGTCAGGCTCTGCACTGGGCATGGAGCCTGCTTAAGATTCTCTCTCTCTTTCTGCCCCTCCTGCCTGCCCCTGAGCACACTCTCTCTTGAAAGAAAGAGAGAGAGAGAGAGAGAGAGGGAGACAGAGAGAGATAATGTTTTATTTGTGGAAATTTTCATATAAGACTGTATGAAAAAGTCTCTCCATTTTTCTCTGTTTTTGCTTTCTAAACTCCTGTCAACCAGATACTAAATTGTGTGGATGATTCTCTTTCTTTTTTTAAATACTTATTTATCTGTGAGAGAGCACACAGAGGGGAGGGAGTGAGGGAGAGGGAGGAGGAATCTTAAGCAGGTTCCATGTTAAGTGCAGAACCCAAAGGGGGGCTTTATCTCACAATCCTGAGATCACAGCCTGAGCCAAAACCAAGAATTGGCAGCTCAGCCAACTGTGCCACCCAGGTGCCCCTGATTCTCTATTTTTTCTTATTTTACTTCCAATTTCTACATCTTTAATTCTATATTTGGAATTTTTCCCATGTATCTGTTGAATTTTAAAAATTTTCTGTTCTCTAAGTTTCCTTTTTTATGGCACTCTGTTCTTTCTTCAGAGATTTTTTCTTTTGGGGCATCTGGATGGCTCAGTTGGTTAAGCATGTGCTTCAGCCCAGGTTATGATCTCAGGGTCCTGAGATTAAGCCCCATGTCTAGCTTCCTGCTCAGCAGGAAGTCAGCTTCTCCCTCTCTTCCCCTCTACCCTACTTGTGCTGTCTCTCTCTCTCTCCCAAATAAAAAAATAAAACCTTTTTTAAAAAGATTTTTCTTTTATTCCTAAAATATTTTTATAAGACTTTATATAAAATTGTTCTTTTGTTCTGTGTGTTGTTTCTGTTTTCTCCTAAAATGCTTCCTTTTCTCTGTATCTTTCTGTTTTATGTTGGAGCTTGTCTTTCACTGTTAACCCTTGATTATTGCTTTTGAAGAGTCAGGCATGGTAAAAGATCATAGAAGGTTCTGCGTTATGGTTGGGTGAATAGATGGTAGACTGCTTTGTTATAGTGTTTCAAGTGCCTTAATTATAGGTATTTTCTCCTGGGAATATCTATTTTCCCAGAAGGGAATATACTGATTTCCAGTCCAGCTGCCATATTACAAGCAAGAGAGTGAGGCTGGGGAACTCACTATTCATTCACTACATAGTCTTTTACTTAAATATCTGCTTTCAAAATGCACTTGCTCCTCAAACCATGCTTGGTGCCCCTATGTTTTTTGGGTAAGGGAGCACACTCTAGATTTCTGATGACGTAGGATGATTGTTACTCATACAGATGTTCCATCTGTGAACACACTGCCTTTAGGGGCATCTACTTTTTATTTTATTTTATTTTATTTTATTTTATTTTAAATTTTTATTTATTTATGATAGGCACACAGTGAGATAGAGAGAGGCAGAGACACAGGCAGAGTGAGAAGCAGGCTCCATGCACCAGGAGCCCGACGTGGGATTCGATCCCGGGTCTCCAGGATCGCGCCCTGGGCCAAAGGCAGGCGCTAAACCACTGCACCACCCAGGGATCCCGGCATCTACTTTTTAAATGGTGGGCCTCTCAGGAGCCTCTGAGGTGTTCTGAGGAATGAATCACCTGGCTTCTTTTAGCTATCTCTTTCCATAGTAGGTAAGAAGTTGTGGCTTTCTCTACTGTTAAGCACTTAGCACTCACTCATGTACCATCTGCTTCCCACTTCCACAATTTTTCTTACTGCCTCTCTACAACATCTCCAATGCATTTTGTCCCTTTGAGCTGACAGTATTTTCTTAATTACTATTTTTTCATTATAGTGAGATTTTTGGAGAGGGCATATATGTAGAGTTAAACATGCATTCTGGACTGAATTCATAATTTAATATATTCATAACTGAATTCTCCCAAAATTCGTATGTTGAAGCCCTAACCCTTAGTGTGACTCTGTTTGTAGGTAGGACCTTTAAGGAGGTTCTTAAGGCTAAATGAAGTCATAAGGGTAAAGACCTAATTCAGTAGGACTGGCAGGCTTAAAAGAAGGGGAAGGGACAGTAGGAACATGTGCACAGAGGATAGGCCACATAAGGACACAGTGACAAGGCTGCCATCTGTAAGCCAAAAAGAGAGGCTTCAGGGGAAAGCAAACTTTCCAGCATCTTGATTTTGGACTTCAACCTCCAGAACTGTGAGACAATAAATTTTGTTGTTGATCCCACCCTACCAGTGATATTTTGTTACAGCAGAGCAGAAAAATTAATATATCCATTTAAGAAAAATACTAGCTCACATTCTTTCCACACCATCTCTTTGATACAAATATTCTTCATTTATGTGGCTGTTTCCTCTCCAAATGTGAAATCCTCCATATTTCTGAGTGTGAACTTTATTATTTCATATGTGAGTTTTTATTCTGGTTTTGTTCATTCAAAAAAAAAAAAGAGATAAACCATCTGTTAGGTTTTTTGATTACTTAGAATATGATGTGGTTTCCTGTCCTCAGGGAGCCTCTTCCTCATTTATACAGATGGCAATTCCAGTCTTCAGAATCCTGATACCTCTGCTATTTTAAAGTACCAAAACAAGTATTTTTGTTGGTAAAATCTTGCCATTTCAGTATTTTGAAAAATCTCAAATCTGAATCATTTCCCTGGGAAGTTGGATGCTATAAGATTCTTTCATTTCTAAAACATGCTGACCATTCCCTCCTCTGCTTAAACCCTTCTGTGCTAAATTACTGAATGAATTCCCATTTCTCAAATTACTCGTAAGGTGCACCATTTTTCCCCCAAATCTTAGACATGTGTATTTCTGTCAACCCAATTCAGTTCTCAAAGATTCAAGCTAGAGTACCCTACTTGGGACTTTAAGAGGCTAACAGGACATGCCTACCTGGAGCATGAGCTGGAACCTCTGAATCTCCTACCTACTGCTCTGAGCTACTTCCAGAGCTCATTTGGAGCCCTTGTTCAGGTGCCTCTAGTGAACAAGGGACACAATACAATCTGAGGCCCATGGGGCACCCATGTTAAGTGCCCTTTAATTGTGTGCCCTAGATACTCTGCTTGTCTCAGCCTGATCCTGGGAGGATGCTAGGGAAAGAATGAAGAGTGGTGAGAGCTAGGGGAGCTAACAGGGAGTTAAGTGTGTAGGCTCAATTCTCTCCCCTTTACTTGGAGCCAGACCACTCCTAGTTCCAAGGTCATATTCTTTGCTTTCTTTTATTGAAGACCAGAGCCATTCTTCTAGCCTTTCTGCACCATTCTCCTGAACCCCACAGCCCCAGGATACATTTTAGGTGATGCAAATAAATACTAAGTACTGATGTTATCACTTAGCTTCAATGTTATAAGAACTTTACCTAAAGCTTTTCAAATTCTGGTCCTAGTGACCAAAATTTTCTTAATGGGAGAAACATGTTTCTAGTTATCTTTATAAAAACCGAACATGACTATAGGTATAGGTGACTATCAGGTGAGCAAGTTCCTTTGCATAGCCATGCTGGAGAAGAGTGTTTATATCAATACTTCATCTTCCAGTTCAGACCCTCTTCTTATTTTGTTTTTCCATTATTACTATGTGACTGGTCATCACTCGGGAGTGGTAAGCAACAGATAAGTTGTATCTCCTTTGCCTCTGGTCTTATATCAACACCAGCTGCAGGTGAAGGTCACTCCTGCCTTTTTTTTTGGAGTTTGGCAGCAGTTCTCAGACTTAGAATAATCTGGGGGCACATGTAATAACAGATTGCTGGATCCTACCCTCAGAAAGATTGGAGATTGGGGCAGGGCAGGCGATTTGATTTTTTTTTTTTTAACAAGTCCTCAGGTAATGCAGATGCTGCTTGTATGAAGCATACCTTGAGAACTACTGGAGTAGAATAGTCCTTCTGACCCATGGCTTGAATTTAGAGCTGAGTATCAGAGAAGGAGGAATGTGCAGAATGAAGATGGCATCCTCATTAAGCAGTCTGAGTTATTGCTTCCAGCTACATTTCACACTGTCCAGAATTCCAGAGCTCTCTATCTTGTCTCCTCTTGCTCTTCTTTCTAAGCTATTTAAAAATTTACATCTTTATGAAGGTATAATTCACGTACCATGCAATTCACCCCTCCAAAGTAAGCATATAATTGTTTTTTGAGAAAATTGTTGTCCCCCATGAAAGAAACCCTGTTCCCCTTACCACTTCCCAGTTCTAGGAAGCCACCAATCAATTTTCTTTCTCTATAGATCTGCCTATTTGGACATTTCACATAAAATGGAATCATACAGTAGGTGGCCTCTTGTGACTGGCTCTTTTCACTTAGCATAATGTTGTCAAGATTTCTCAATGAGGTAACATCTGTCAGTACTTAATTTCTTTTTATTGCCACACAATATTCTGTTGTATGGATATACCACATTCACTTATCCATTTGTCAGTTGATGTGTATTTGGGTCGTTTGCACTTTCTGGCTATTATGTATAATGTGGCAATAAACATTCATGAACAGGCTTTTCGTGGACATATATCTTAACTTCTTTTTTGTATATACCTAGGAGTGGAATTGCAGGGCCAAAGAGTAACCTTGTATTTAACCAGGTGAGGGCCTGCCAAGATGTTTTTCAAAGTGCTGTATGATTTTCTAATCCCACCAGCATTGTATGTGGATTCAACATCCCCACCAACACATGTTATTTTCAGTCTTTTTAAATGTACCAATCCCAGTGGATATAAACAGTATCTCTTTGGTTTTGATTCAAATTCCCTAATGGCTAATGATGTTGAGCATCTTTTCAGTGCTTATCAATTATTTGCATATCTTCTCTGGAGAAATGTCTATTCAAATCCTTTGTTCCTTTTTGAGTTGCTCATCTTTTTAGTACTGAGTTGTTAAGAGTTCTTTATACTGAATAGAAATTCCTTACTAAATATATGGTTTTAAAATGTTTTGTCCCATTATGTAGCTTGTTTTTTGTTCTTTCTTGCTAATGTCCTTCAAAGCACAAAAGTTTAATTTTTATGTAGTCTAAGTTACCTATCATGTTTTCTACTGTTGCTTTGCTTTTGGTGTCTTATCTCAGAATTCATTGCCTAATCGAAGGTCACAGAGATGTACTCCTATGTTTTCTTCTAAATATTTTATGGTTTCAGCTCTTAAATTTATGTTGATGGTCTATCTTTAGTTAATTTTTGTGTATTGGGTGGGATAAGGATCCAGATTCATTTTCTTGCATGTGAATATCTGGTTGTCCCAACACAATTTGTTGAATAGATTATTCTTTTCCCACTGAATTGTCTTGGCAAATTTGTAAAAAAAAAAAAAAAAAAAGTTGACTATAAATATAAGGATTTATTTCTGGACTATCTACTCCATTAATCTGTATGTCCTGATGCCAGTACTATACTGTCTTGATTTCTGTAGCTTTTTAGTAAGTTTTGAAATTGAGAACTGTGGGTTCTTCTGTCTTGTTCTTTTTAGAGATTATTTTGGTGATTCTGGGTCTCTTAGACTTTCCTATGAATTTTAAGATTAGTTTGTCAATTTCTATGAGAAAAACAAAAGCAAACCACCAAAAGCCAGCAGGGACTTTGGTAGGGATTATATTGAATATGTAGATCAGTTTGGAGAATATTGTCATCTTAAAAATATTAAGTCTTCAAATCTGTAAATATGAGATGTTTTTCCATTCATTTAGATCTTTAATTGCTTCCAACAACCTTTTGTAGTTTTTGGC
This sequence comes from Nyctereutes procyonoides, assembly GCF_905146905.1. Lineage (NCBI taxonomy): Eukaryota > Metazoa > Chordata > Mammalia > Carnivora > Canidae > Nyctereutes > Nyctereutes procyonoides. The sequence continues at coordinate 47,632,679 of NW_026575146.1, forward strand.
ATACAAATTTTGCACTTTTATTAAATTTATTCTTAAGTATTTTCTTTTTGATGCTGCTGCAAACAGAATTCTTTATTTTTGAAATGTTGATGTTAGCATATAAAAGTACAACTGATTTTTTAAAATACTCTTCTTGTATCCTGTGTCCTTGCTGAACTTATTTATTCTCATAATTTTTAAGTATATTTCTTAGGGTTTACTACATGCGAGATCATGTAATCTACTTTTTCCCTTTCAATTTGAGGCTATTTTTTTGTATTGCCTTGTTGTCCTGGCCAGAATCTCCAGTATGATATTTTTTTGTTGTTGGAAGTTTAGAGTTCAAAAATATAGTCCTCCATCACTATGACTGAGGCCATGCCATGGAACATTCAATGAATAGAGAAGAGCTTTGTGAAACTGAGTAGCATGGTTCCACTTAACATACATTCCCATGATGACATTTCAAAATCTCTTAGAACAAAAAAAGGTTGATGTGTTGTCATCCATTTTCCAAGTTATCAGTGGAAGTTCTAGTGCACAGATTTGCAGGGGTATTTTAATCTGTGAATAATTTGAGAGGGAGGTGCTGGACAACAGTGCTGTTAGGCCACGTTGAGTTGAGTTCACTTGGGCAACCACTACCAGATTCAGCACTTCATTAAAAGCCAGAAGAAGCAAATCCAACTCCAATAGCACTGGCTAGTAATAATAGTTTTATTAATGTGGTGATTACATGGAGAAACAGACGTCTAAATAATTCTGATAGACTGTATCTCACTGCTGTGGTTGGCACATACATTACCATTTGTTGATGCTTGCTCATAATAATTTTCTGAGGGTATACTTTCTCCTCCCATTATACTTGAGAACAGAAACCTTCTTATTACCTTTATAACACTTGGTGTGGTTATACACTTGCATCCTAGCTCATGCAGGACTGTAGCTGATGACTTGAGTGCTGGATCTGCCACTCTTAATACCAGCCTCACTTTTCTCCTATGCTTTCATCTTCCCTTCTGAACATCTTCCTTAAAGTGCGTCCTTAGTATCTCAAAAAGTGTCTGTAGCAAACTGACCCCTCGGTGTTTCTGATAAAGCTGTTCTTCCCCTAAGATTTCCAATTTCTCATGATGATGCCATTACACTTTTTGTCTGTCTCCCACAGTTACTTAATGTAGACATCTTCTAACTGCTCGCCTCCTTTATCTAGTCTTTAATGGGTCATATTTGGTTTCTATTGAAGGCACTCATATTTTCCTCTCCCTGTATTCTCAGGGCTCTCCTCCATTATAGAGCAGCCCAGATTGTCAGAGCAGCCTCTATTCATCTTTTTCTTCCATCAGTAATAATTTGTTGATTAGTCTTCAAGCATTGATATGATCTTATTTCTTTCCTGCTCATATGACCACAATGGCTCTCCATTTCTTGTAAAATTCTAATCAAAATCCATAGCACACAAAGTTTTCTCTGAAGTAGCCCCCCAGTATTTCGTTTCCATCTAATCTCTCACCGAAGCCAAACCTCAACCATTTCCACTTTTGTCCCTTTGCTTTTCCTATTCCCAGATCTTTGCTTGCTTTGTCTCTTCAGCTTTGAATGCCTTCTCCATCTTAGCATTTATCCTGTTGTGCTCTTACTGCTTCCTTCTCTCTGAAACCTTTCTTCATCTCTCCAGTTGGTAGTCATCTCATGTACTTTCTAAGGCCATGTAGTACTTTAGCTATAGCTTTCTTTTGCAGTTGATAACTTACTGTCTTAACTTTAGTTACATTTGTAGATATGTGAATCACTTAGTCACCTCTAAGTTCTTTGCAAAGAAATGGACATTGAGTCCATGACAAGAGTGGTCAGTAGCCAACATGGTTGACATTATTATTCGATGGGATCAGACACTGATCGTTTCTCCTCTATGCTTTATAGTCACCTGTGTTCATCTCCCAACTTCCCATACTTTTCTTTGAAGTTTATTATCTTTGAAGATACTATCCAGAGTGACCGATCCGGCACTTCCTTTCTTAGTATTTGATGCCACTCCGTGTCCTCAGGACTCATTCCAGTCTCCCTACACCTACCTGCTTCTGTCTGTCTGTTCCCCCCACCCCCACCCCTCAGGCTTAGGGGATATCCCAAACCTACCATGTCCATTCTGTACCTTTGAGTGGCTCTACTTCTCAAAGTGCCTGAATGCCTTAGTGACTCTGCTGTTCTGCAAAATGGAGATGTTTTTTCTCAAAGCCCCTTCCTTTTTCCTGCCATCACTACTGAGTGCAAATAAATGCACTCTTCTACGTAGCTTGCTTAGCCTCCTGAACATACCAAGGCACAGTTTCGTTTGTTTACTCAATTATGGAGGGACATATCTGTTTTCCTCCAAAGGCAACAAACTCCCTGAAGAGGAGAGGCTTTCTTTTTTGTCTTTATAACATCAGCATCTAGCCACCTGGCAGATAGTCAATAAATGTTTGAATGAATGAAAACAAAATCCAGGAATGCTTTTTAATTCTAAAGAGGAAATTGATGAGTGAACCACAACCAATCAAGCCAAGACTGTCTCTTTATAGCCTCCTGAGAAAGAAAAATTGTCCAAACCAGGTCTGCCACAGAACTTTCTGCATGATGTAATTCTCAAACTCCTTCTGGGAAGTAATTACATTCCTGATTAAATGCTTGGGCAATTCTCTGATACTGCGAAGTGATTAAGAACTTCTGGGAAGTTAGGGTTGTCCACCCAACTGACTGACTGACCTAATAATCTTTAACCAGACTTTCGTTGTTGTTGTCAGTCTTTCCTTACAGAGCTTGAAATACAATTTTGACCAATACTTGTAAGCATTTTTTTCTGGAAAGTTCTTTTAAATGTAGTTATCTTAAGATTGTTTCTAGGCTCTCCCACTTTCACAACTTATATATGAATGTCACATCTTTTTCATTGGTTCTCTCATTCCACCTTCCTCTCCCCACCTTTCCTGTCCCTAGAAAAGGGCACACAGTGAATCTGGAAGGATGGATGGTGGGACCATGCAAAGGAAAAGAGAGAACACATGGTATTTGTGGAAGGAGGAACCTCATACAGTTACGTACAAGAGAGGGAGTGAGAGGTAGCGAGTTCTCCAAGGGGCTGAGACCAACAGATAGGCAGGGCTCAGAAATTGTGGACTTGCTAAGGAGTTGGATCTTATACATATTACCAAGGGATGAAATTGACCTTCACCAGGATCTTCTGAAATTCAGAAAAAAATTACTACCTGTGATAGTTTTATTTTTTTTAAGACTTTATTTATTTATTCATGAGAGAGAGAGAGAGAGACAGAGACAGAGACAGGCATAGGCAAAGGGAGAGGGAGAAGCAGAAGCAGGCTCCATGCAGGGAGCCTGACGTGGGACTCGAGCCCAGGTCTCCAGGACCACACCCTGGACTGAAGGCAACACTAAACCGCTGAGCCACCTGGGCTGCCCACATGTGATAGTTTTAAAACAAATAACATTTTTATCAGTTAGGATAGGCTAAGACTATGCTGCAGAAGCAAACAATCCCCAAGTCTCAACGGCTTAGAACATTGAAGATTTACTTACTTTTCATGCCACATGTGCAAGCACAGGAGTAAAGGCTCTGCTCTACATGATTGCCACTCAGGACCCAGGGTAACAGAGGCTTCCCCAGTTGATATGCCATCATCTCATCCCAAGGCTCCAAGAGTTATTGCAACACAGAAGATAGAGAAGGATACAGCCACAATGAGGCAATTAATTTCAAGCCAATGGCTCTTTTTGAAAGTAACAAACTTAACATTTCTTTGGCCAGAGAAGATTTCAGGGTCATACTCAGTTTCAAAGAGGATAGGAAAAGGTAATCTTTCCATATTCCTGGAAAAAGAGAAGCACCCGAAATGTTTCTGAATTCTAGACATGTCTATCCCACATAGTAAACATGGTACAAGGGCAGAATAGACACTTCAGGTTTTGGAGGGTGTTTTTTGTTGTTGTTGGTGGTGGTTTCTTTTTCTTTCTTTCTTTTTTTTTTTTTTAAGTAGATTCCACACCCTCTGTGGGACTTGAACTCACGATCCTGAGATCAAGACCTAAGTGGCATCAAGGCAGATGCTTAATTAACTGAGCCACCCAGGTGCCCCTTGAAGGGTGTTTTAAGTGGTATTAGAAAGAACCTGATTTACCTCTGTACACCTGAATGTAAGGGGGGCTTTCAGACCTTCAGAATAGTGGTGTGAGGAGCAGTAGATCCTCTCTCCAGTGAAACCATTTAACTGGTGAAAATTACAATCATTCAAAGTCTCTTGAAATTATCCTAAGAACATATAGCAAATGGAGAAACATTTATTTGAGAAAATCTGTCTCAGTAAGGACATCAAGAGTTGATAGCATTTGAGCCATGATCCATTCTCACACCCCTTTTTCCCAGCTCCATGTGATGGAAGCTGTAAGCCAGAGGTGTAGCTGAAAGGATGGGGACCACAGCTTTTAGGGTTTTTTATATTTTTATTTTTTTAGCTTTCTCTTCCCAGCTCTCCTAGTCTAGGGCTACAGTTTGACTCTGGCAGGGGCAGGCTGCCAGTGTGTCTTATCCTCTCCAGCCCTGGTGTAGAAACACTGTCTGAGGCAAATATGAGAGATCTGGGCTTCCTTTCCTTGTTTAGCTCATACTCATGGGGCAGACGCCCCCCCCCCTCAAAATAGGCCTCTTATTGCCCCCACCCAAGCCTGCTTGTAGGGTAGAGGTTCCATGTCAAAAGGGCCTAGAAGAGAAGACCAAGGATTATTGACTCCCTTCCCAATACACAGTGCCTACTTACAGAGCAGAGATTTCATTCCAAGAGAAGACTTTAGCTTCTTCCCCTCCTACCCCCAGTTTTAGCCCAGGGGTTCCATCATGAGGGAGAGGCAAGATGCAAAATGGCATGTCTGTCAGAGAGGAGTGACTTGACTTGAAATACAGCATGGAGGAGTTTACAGCTGAGGTCACTGTTGAAAACAATGGGAGTCTTGGTGGTGAGCAATTAAGGGCTTGCTGGTAGCTTAATAATACCAGCAGCAATAAGTAAAATAGCAGATTGAAAACAGCCAAGAATAACACTCCTGAGATCATGTTTACCCAAGGTGTCTAGAAGGTTATGTACAGGCATGCAAAGTACTGGAAGAAAAAAAAAATTGTCAACCCAAAATCTTATATCCAACAAAGCAATCTTTGAAAAATGAAGGCAACTCTCAGACATTGTTGGTAGAAATAAAAAAAAAAATGGGGGAGACTGCTTTGGAAAACAGTTTGATAAATTTTCAAAAAGTTAAACGAAGTTACCCAGCAATTCTACCCTCAAGCGTATACCCAACAGTGGTAAGAACATAGGCCCACGCAAAAACTCATACATGAATGCTCATAGCAGCATTATTCACAGTAGCCAAAAAGCATTAAAAAAAAAATTCCAACTTCCATCAACTGACGAATGGATAAATGTAGCATATTTATATAATGAAAAGTTTTTAGGAAGTAAAAAGTAAGTACTGATACATGGTATGACAAGGTTGAACCTTAAAAACATGATGCTACAGGAAAGAAGTGAATTACAAAGGACCCCAAGTTGTATGTTTCCATTTATATACAATTTCCAGAATAGGCAACTCTGTAGAGACGAGTATATGTCGGTTTCCTAGAGCCCAGCAAGTGTGTAGGAAACAGGGAGTAACCGTGTGATACTTTCCTGGGGCTGCCCGAGCCGAGTACCACAAACTGGGCAGCTTCACACAAAAGCTGCTTCTCACATTTCTGGAGGCTGGATGTCCAAAATCAAGGTGTCGGCAGGGCCATGCTCCCTCCAAAGCCTGTAGGAGAGGATCCTTCTTCCCCTCTTCCAGCTTTTGGTGGCCCTGGGTGATCTTTCAATCACAGTAGCTATATCACTCCACTTTCCTTCCTTCCTTCCTTCCTTCCTTCCTTCCTTCCTTCCTTCCTTCCTTCCTTCCTTATTTATTTGAGAGAGAGAAAGAGAGCTTGTGTGCACATGCACATGAGTGAGGGGAAGGGACAGAAGAAGAGGCAGAGAGAGAATCTCAAGTGAACTCCTTGCTGAGCATGAATCCTGATGCAGGGCTTGATATCACGACTCTGAGATCAGGACCTGAGCCAAAATCAAGAGTTGGCCACTTAACTGACTGAGCCACCCAGGCACCCCTACATCACTACAATTTCTGTCTCCATCTTCCCCGTGTGTGCCTGGCTTCCCATGGCATTCTCTTCTCTGTGTATCTGTGTCCAAATTTCACTCTTCCTGTAAGAATGCTCATCAGGGGACAGCTGGGTGGCTTAGCGGTTGAGCGTCTGCCTTCTGCTCAGGGTATGATCCTAGGTCCAGGGATCGAGTCCCACAACAGGCTCCTTGAAAGGAGCCTGGTTCTGCCTCTGCCTCTGTCTCTGCCCCCCCGCCGTGTCTCTCATGAATGAATAAATAATCTTTAAAAAAATTGCTCATCAGATATATTAGGGCCCACCTGATGGCCTCATCCTAACTTGATTATATCTGTAGACATCTTATTTTCAAATAAGATCACATTCACGGATACCAGGGGCTGATACTCAACTTCCACCTCTCTCTTTTTTGAGGGGTGAGGGAGGCACAGTTAACCCATAACAGTCTGCTAATGAATACAGGGTTTCTTTTGGGGGCAACAAAAAATGTTCTAAAATTGTTTATGGTGATGGTTGCAAAACTTGACAATTCCAAAAACCATTGAATGGTATGTTTTCAGTGGGTGAGCTCTATGGTGTGTGCATTTTATCTGAATAAAATTGGTTTAAAATAAAAGAAAGAGAAATCAAGACATTCTCACATTTAAAGAGAAAAAACAGAGACTTCACAGCTTAGCAGGCCCTCCTTAAAAATACCAAAGGTCTTCAGGCAGAAAGTTAGGGACACCAGACAAGTGATTGGTATTCAGTATGAAAAATCAGAGTTCCAGTAAAGGTGGTAATATAGGTAATTGAAAAAAAAAGCAATGTAATTATGTATTTTTCTTCTTTTGATATAAAAAGCAGTTGTATAACAAATAAGACTCCATGCATGACTTTACCCATGAAACCAGAATGACCCCAGCATCACTTCTGGATTTTAGCCATTCACTCTAACTGGTTCTGTCTGATTTCGCAGATGTTCCCTAATCCTAGTATTTCTAGGCCTTTCTCAGGGCTCATTGCGGTATTGATCTATTGAATTTGGCATTATTCTACACCACCCACTCCTGAAATAAAAACCAAATCATCATTTTTTTGAGACATTTCTAATTGCTTTTGATATTGCTTGAGAAGTTAGATACGTTCTCTGCTGAAGGAAAGAAAAAACTGAATCTAACCACACTTTCTAAATGACAGAAATGTTTCTGGGGTGCCTGGGTGGCTCAGTAGATTAAATGTCTGCCTATGGCTCAGGTCATGATCCCAGGGTCTGGGATCAAGCCTCACATCGGGCTCCCTGCTCATCGGGGAGTCTGCTTCTCCCTTTTCCTCTGTCTCTCCCCCCACTCATACTTTCTCTCTCTGTCTCCACCCCCCTCTCTCAAATAAATAAAATCTTAAAAAAAAATGACAGAAATGTTTGGCTGGAGTTAAGAACTAAAGGTTAAGAATAAAGGTCCATTTTCTCAGATCTAATCCCCTTGGCCATGGTCCTGCCCTGTGCTGCACAGGGAGATTTTCTAAAGCAAAGGTCAACATCTGTCTTAGAACTGACCAGTCCATGTATAATGCAACCTTTTTAAATGACATCAACTGATGCCAAACTGTTTGCATGAGCAGTCCTGGGTCTTAGGTATCTTGAGTAGAGAGCTATTATTGGCTTTGCCTAAATTGTGGCAGCTGTTCTGGTTGTATCCTTGCTGTGTCTGGTTATGGTGGAGATCCAGAGTATCTATTCTCATCCAAAGAGCAAAGGAGTCTGTGCTCTGGTGTAAGAGTTTTAGGATCTGGTACACAACTGTGTATTCTGGAATAGCGTGTCTTGTATAAGCAGAGGGTAAAGAGCTTGGTCTTCCAAATGCCACTCTTACTTGGTGTTTCCAACCCCAAGCTGTTCAATATCCTTGAGTTGTTGTCTTCAGAGGGCCATGGAGTAGGAATGAGGCTGAAGTCACTCTTGAGTTAGGTCATGAGGGAACCCAAGTGGGCTCCTCCCCCATGAGAGGAACCTTCTACTGGAGAGGCTGTCAGAGCCCAGTACAGAGGCCCACAAACAGCACATCTGCCAGAGGAAGCTGGTGTCTGGGGATCTGGGGATCCTGGAGGGAAGTTTGAAGCTGCCCATTCTCTCTGAACTCTAAAAGGCTAAGAGAGGCTACAGAAAGAGTGTACAGTCTTTCCTAACCAAAGTTAGGAGAATGAGGGAGAGACCAGACACCTCCAGAGAGATTGCATCCATCTATTTCAAGAGGGAGCTGACAACAAGAGGTGCCAGCCTTGGGATACCTGGGTGGCTTAGTGGGTTAAGTTTCTGACTTTTGATCTCAGCTCAGATCTTGATCTCAGCATCATGAGCTCAAGCCCCACAGTAGGCTTCATGCTGGGTGTGGAGCCTACTTAAAAAAAAAAAAAAGCCACTGGCCTTTCATTGCAGGACCACTCCTCCATTACTGATATTCTAGTGACCAGACCTGGGTGCAGATGAGCTTGCAGAGGAAAAGAACTACCTTCCTGAGACACACAGACTCCTGATTAATCCTGCCGAGCACAACCTAGGGGAAGAGTCAGTGGTTCGAAATTGTGATGTTGGCAGCATTGGTTCCTTCTGGAGGCACTAAGGGAGAATCTGTGCCATGCCTCTCTCTTAGCTTTTTGTGGTGCTGGTTGTCCTCATCATTCCTTGGTTTCCAGATGCATCCCTCCCATCTTTGTTCCCATCTTCACAGCACCTTCCTTCCAGGGTCTGCATGTTCTTTTCTGTTTCTTTTAAGGACCTGTCAGTAATTTAGGGCCCACACTAGGCCAGGATAATCTTACCTCTGCCTTTACCTTAACTACACCTGCAAAGATGCTATTTTCAAATAATGTCACATTCTGATATGGACACGAATTTAGCGGGGACACTACAACTCACCAGAGCTAGGAAAAGCTTTCTGACAGGAGGTTTATATGGTGGGAGACTATAGCAGGGAAAACAAAGCAGAGAAAAAATAAGCTTGTTGAGGAGAGGTGCATGGAGGACTCCTGGCATAGAAACGCAGGTGGGGGGAATCACCATGTGGCTCACTGGTGGCCTCCCAGGACCTCAAACGACTCAGTGGGCAGATCCCCTCAGCCAGGGCTGCTGTGAGGTAGGGGGAAAGGGCCAGGTATGAAACCCTGGCAGAGGGGATAGAGGGCGGCTGTGAAATGTTCGAGGGATAAAAAGGCACCTTATGGGTCCCACGGATTGTGAGAAAACTTTATTACCTACAAGTCAGGAGTGTTAGGGGTTGAGTAAGGACAGGTTATTGTGTTTGGCCACTGAGAAGCTGATTTGACTATTCGGGAGAAAAAAAGAGAAAGAAAATTTTGAGGGATCAGGCATTGCTAATATTTCATAAATAGTAGGAAGAATCATGGGCTCAGCCTCCCCAGTCGGATCAGCACAGGAGAGCTCTAGAAAGAGCTTGCTGTAGGGTCTTGGAGGTGAGAGTCCTAGGGGGGTGGGGCCCCATGTGGGGGCAGAGCCACATGGTGATGCATCATGGAAGTAGGAAAGGCTGTGGGTTTGCACACGGGTCAAGTCAAGAGCACCTGGAGGCAGATAGGAGGAGGTGAGATCAGACATCATTTTGATTGGAAATTCCCCGGCAGGAGGGTGCCCGGGCATGCGGGCTGTGCTGCACTGTCAGCCAGCCTCTGGTAGGACATAACTCTATGCCTTACTTTTTCTTTTCTAAAATTGTGCTAAAGCATACATTGCACACAGTCTATCATTGTAACCATTTTACGTGCATAGTTCAGTGGCATTAAGTACATTCACACTGTGCGTGTTCCTTCTTATCACGTGTGAGGGATGGAGGGCCGTGGTGTGTGGTGTGCGTGTGTTTGGAGTTGGTGACAGAAAAGGTCCCTTAAAGAGGTGGACTTGGAGGCTTGAGTGCAGGGAGAAAAGAGCCGATCCTTCTGCAGTTTGTGATAGAAAGAGATTGGGTTCTGCAGAGAAGTGGACTTTTGAGGACACGGGAAAGTAGAGTAGAGCCATCATTCCGAGGCAAACGAGCACCAATTTCTGCTTTCACCCCTTGAATGGGGGGGGGGTCTCGCTAATGCCAAATTTGCTTTGAATGCCAGGGAAACACCCCCAGTGTTCATAAAAAGGCCTTGATACAGAAGTACCCAGATTTCTTTAGTTTTATTACCACCACAAAGTACAACAATAGGTTAAAAAGGTACTGTTTTCTTTTCAAATGCCTGGGGCACCCTTACACCAATAGAGAACTTGCTGTGCATCTAAACATCACACTTAACCAGGGGTCTTCTAGTTCTACTTGGTAACTGTATTCAGCGGAACTTTGATGTCCAGACTAACGAAATCCAGGACTTCGGCTAACTGTACGCACCTGTCTGCTGTCCCTGTCCACCAGCCCCTGACCCATTGGGAATGCTGTGGGCTCATCTACACTCACAGCCCATTGCTAGCCCCAGCTCTGTTGTGTCACAAGTGCTACCAAGACAAAGCACCCATGTGTCCTCCAGACCCCTCAGGCCCCATGGAGTTGCCAGGGAGTTGCCTCTTCTCCCTTCGAAGTCATCTTGGACCGAGTTCTGCCTATTAGGGAAGTAGGTCACCGATGACACAGGACAGATGGGCCATTCTGGCACCGCCCCCTAGAGGCCAACCCTTCTTCTCCATTGTCCCACCTAGAGAGAGCCCAGGACATACCCTGAAGATTGCAGGGTGCGGGCTCTGGAAGGGTCTCCGTCAGAGTCAAGGATAAGGGGGCCCTTGGGAAACCTGGGGTGCCCTACTCTCCTGATGCCACTCCCAGCAGAAGTGCCTGTGGTTCTCTTACTAAAAAACAACCAAACATGCATCCAGGATTAAAACCACCGTCTTGAAAGCACATCATTAGAGTAAGCTGTGACCCACATATTTGTTGTGGTGTGCTTAAGAGTTTTTCAAACTATTGGAAAGAACGGAAAAAGTGAAACACCAAAAACAAAAACAAAACCCAGAGTCAGGAATGTTATTGGATGACTCTCTGGGAGTTGTGGCAATTCTTCATTTTCAGAAATACATGCTGCGTCAAGGAGGGAGAACTGTAGAACAAGATGGGAAGCATCATTGGTGTGTGTTTGAGAGTTGAAAGGGTGACAAAGCAGAGCGAGGGTGTCTGTTGCCCAGATGGATGTGCACTTGAAATGAAGGGCACGCCAACGGGAAAGATGAGCACCTCGAACATGGCAAAATCAGTGCAAAGAGTAGGGCGATCTCGTGCAGATCCACACTCTGGAGGGGCCTTGTTAGCTTCACAGAGCTGGCTATGAAGCAGCTTGGGGATGTGGGCAGTGGACCTCAGGCCGTTTACCACTCATTTGCCTATGGCTAGTGGAAGCAACATAACCACTCGTGCCAATTTTTATGCACTTCCAAAGATAGACCAATAAATTTTGAATTCTTGAGCACTGTCCGCCAAGTGGTTAATATCCTACCAGCCATAAAGCGGCAGCAAAGATGTGCCTTCCGCACACTCTGAATCTTTCTTTCTTAATCTCTCTCTCAAAGAATGAGAATGTTTCAGTCTTTGCCTGGATATTAATTCTGAGATAGACTCCAGGATAAAAGGCAGACCACGTGATTCTGGCTGAACCTTGATAGGTGTAGGGCTATAAAGCAAGCCCTGTGAAGAGCCTCGCTCCTGTCAGTGCATGCAGTCAGAGAAGCTGTCACTAGATGGCGCCATGAGTGGCAAATGACCAGACTCCAATCCTGGGTATTTTATGGGCTTGGTAGGTACCTAAACTAATAAGTATTGCTTATTTTCCTATAAACCTCACAGTGATATTGATACAAACCGCCAACGCAGTCATTAGCTGACGATAAGAAGAATTTATTGCATAAATGATATCCTTGAAAATAGATGTTAAAGATCCAGGGACTGGCATCAGTGATGTGCCTTCAGAGCATGCATTTCTAACTCTGGTGTCCATCTTCTGTCTTAAGGACACATTTGTTCCTCAGTAGCCTGGTGTATACTGGAGAGCCTTCTATTAGGAAACAGTCACGTTGTACTGGGAGCGTGGTGTCCGATGCTATCTTACCTGCTTGCAATTCACCATGGAAAAAAAGTTCTTATTTCTAATCATTGTTTTGTCTCTGAAGGCCCCTTTCCTCCTTTGTTTTGAGAAGGACTTGGCTGTTGAATTCTCTATTCCAAAGAACTTCATTTTAGGTTGTAGAAGAGCAGTTGGCAGCAAGGTGTGCAGAAAATGACTCTTGTTCTCCCATCTGTGATCTGTGTCTAGCCTGAGAGTTTCAGGAGCAATCAGTATCTCCACTCTTTACCCTCTTTAAAATAGGAAGGTTTTAAAATTGATGGAGCGGGTGGTTAACTGGCTTCAGGCACTCCTGGGCTTGAATAGCTGTTCCATAAATCCTACCTCTTCTCACTAAGCTTCAGATTCCTTATCTGTATCATCAGGATATTCAAGACATCTATATTCATACGATTGTTGTAATGATCAAAAGGGACTGTGCTTATACAGGACAGTCACGTAATAGTGGCTCGGTTTATACTGGCTATTATTATCATTTTGCTTATATTCATTGGTATTAATGCCCTATTTCTTGGAAACTACTTATAAAAATATGTACCTTAAAAAAAACAATGCCAAAAAAATTTTGAATTTAAAGATTGAAGATGGAGGGGGATAGAGGAGGACACAGGTACCTATAAACTTTTGAGTTACTTAGACCTACCTACATGTTTGTTGTTGAGCTTCCCACTAGCTAAAGCAAAAAGAGAATCAGTTTTAGTTAAATTATTCCTATAGATCACAAGGTAAAAATGACCATTTGCTCAAGGAAGCATAATTTTCCTTGGTTCTTTTTTTTTTAATTTTTATTTATTTATGATAGTCACACAGAGAGAAAGAGAGAGATGCAGAGACACAGGCAGAGGGAGAAGCAGGCTCCATGCACCGGGAGCCCGACGTGGGATTCGATCCAGGGTCTCCAGGATCGTGCCCCGGGCCAAAGGCAGGCGCCAAACCACTGCACCACCCAGGGATCCCTTTCCTTGGTTCTTAATGCTAACTAATGTAAGAAACAGTAACCCCCAAAATGGCCCTATATGAGATATCATAAGCACTCCTTTATTACATCCAAAAGAAAAATAAAAGGTAGTTATGGGACCCAGAACTATGATTAAGTCTCTGTGGTAGGCAGAATTCTAAGATGGCCCTGTAGACTTCAAACCCCACCCCATATTTGATCTGCATAATCCCCTTGAGTGTGAGCAGGGGCATGATGAACCTCACTCCCATAATTGGGTTTTTGATAAGGCAGAGGCAGAGGGATTTTGTAGGTATAACTGAAGTCCCTAATCAGTTGACTTTAATAATCTCAGGTGGCCTGCACTAATCAGCCCATTAGAAGAAAATCGTGAGGTATGGAGTTTCTCTTGCTAGTGTCAAAGATGTAGCCTCCATGTTAGGAGGGGACTTTGGAGCTAGAAATCTGAGGGTAGCCTCTAGGAGCCAAGAATGACTTTTGGGTGACAGCCAATGAGAAAACAAGGACTTCAGTCCTATAGTCACAAGAAACTGGTGCCAAAAATCTAAATGAGCTTGGAAGAAAATCCTGAGCTCCAGATGGCAACACAGTCTAGCAAAAACTTTGATTTCAGTCTTTTGGGACCCTGAGCAGAGATCTCACTTGCACCGTGCTTGCTTTCCAGAACCAGTGAGATATTAAAGGTGAGTTGTTTTAAGCCAGTAAGTTTGGGGCTATTTGTTACACATCAGTAGAAAACTCATCCAGATACTAAGGCTGAAGTCTATACCTTTTGGATAGATTCAGAAATAAAGCCTAGAGCCAAGAGGGCATCTCTGAAACTAAATTTAATATCACATGAATAGAGGAAGATGTGACTAGCTGGGAAATGAGAAAAAGGAACTTTATATTGTATACCCTGACCACGCCAGAGAAAAGGTCTTTGTTCTAGTGGTGGTACGAGTTAGGCTTTTTAGTTGTAAGCAACAGAAATAGTAGGCTAGCACATGCAGAAGAGAGTTTATGGAAAGGCTGTTGTAGAGATCATGGAATCAAAGAAAAAGGCTGAATTAACAGCCTCAGAATGGACAGGAACCTGAAAATTCCTAGGGTCACATTACCAGGAAGAACCCCAATGGCTCCATTGTCATCAAGGTAGCAGAATTTCATCTGTTCTGGTTCCCTGTCCCCGCCATTATCACTCTGCTTGGGGTTCATGGTCTCAGTGAAGTATGGGTGTCCTGGCAGTTAGTCACAAGAGGGCAGGATACCTGAATTGGATTAACATAGATCCCCCAAGGATGATTGTAAACAGTGGGAGGGGTAATGGGTAGTGGACCACTAAGAAGCAAAGGGCTGGTGTGAGCAGTGCTCACAGATGTAGGACGGGCTTGTAAGTTTGGCGTAGAACTAGAATGCTTCTCGCCTTCATCTGAGTCTTTGAGGAAAGAAGAAATCACTCTTATAAGAGAAGGTGAAGGATTTGGAGCCCCTGAACTCCAAAGCATGGGAGAGAGGGCTAAGGAAGCAGAGATGCTGCCAAGATGGGAGAAGGTGTGACCCTTCCTTATGAAACCCAAGATTTTGAACAGATTGGATGCTTTGTGTAAGGGGTGAGGAGGCTAAGCTTTGGAAGAGCTGCTGATTTTCATGAGCTGTGGGGCTGGCTGGAGTCGAGCCAGTTAGACCCTGTGAGAAAGTGGGGCCCCAGCTGCCATTTAAGCCACAGAAGTTTGGCAAGCTCTGCATCCCAAATCCCTTCTCTGGAAACTCACAGTGAAATGGCCTCTTACTAGTTCTGTGCTCTGTTGGGTGTCCCAACTGGATGGGGTTCTATTTGTTGTGCTACGGGCTTGAGACTGCCAATGTCGTCTCTCTTCAGGTGAGTTATTACTAAATGCTGCATTTACTGGTGGACTCCTCAGGTAGTTTTTTGGCTTTTTCCCCCCATCACACATATGTGTATTCTCATTCCAAATGATTGAATGTTTAAGAATTTGGTGTGCACGGTTACATGTTTTCCCGAGCTGTTGTAGCCTGTTAATGCACACGCAACGTATTTTATCAGTGTTGACTGAAGGGGAAGGTTTTCACATGTCAGTCATTTATTCATTTGAACAATTGATGTGCCAGCCACCATTCTGGGGTACATCAGTGAAGCCAAGAGAGTAAGATCCCTGCCCTCAAGGGTGCATACAACACACGCCCAAGTGTGTGCACGCACAAAGCTTCTGGGAGGTCCTGCAGTTTAAGAAAAGCTTAAGTGACTGTTTCAGGCCTTGTCCTAAACTTATTTGGACAAGGCACTTTTTTTTCAGTATCCTTACAACATTTTGTAGAGTAGTGTTCTCTATAATGTGCTGGTGAAAACATAGCTGGACCACGTGTACTTAGAAAAAAATATCCACAAATATGTGTTCTGACATTTGATAGGAGTCAGCAGAAAGATTGCTGATAAATTTTCCACAGCGTCTTGAGTAAGGATATTCTTTGTTGCTGCTTATAAAGAAATTTACATGTTATACGTGTCCAATGAGGAGGTGACTTGGTGAATACTGAGGCCTTATCTGAGACTGTTTATTGACTGACCAGATGTCAGTCCCACATCTGCTGACAAGACCCAGGATATTTCTAAGAGATCCTGGATCAAGCCATGTTGCAGTCGGATGTGTATGATCTTTGTTTCCGGCTGGATTGTGACTCCCTTAAGCCAGCCTCTGTAGATTTCTATCTGCATCCCCCGGCACCCAGTGTGACACCTCGCACGTAGTAAGCGTGTACTGTCCTCCTTTGGACTCAAGAAACTTTAAGAAGTGCCTGGTTGGTTAAACTTCTGCCTTTGTCTCAGGTCATGATCCTGAGAGCCTGGGATCAAACCCTGAGTGGGGCTCCGCTCCCTGCTTAGCGGGGAGTCTGCTTCTTCCTCTCCCTCTGCCTCTTCCCTAGCTTGTGTGCACTCTCTCTCTTAAATAAGTAAATAAAAACTTAAAAATATTTTAAAAGAAACTTTAAGAAACCATGTCCTATTTTTTAAGAGAGTACCCACCACTTGCATGTGCTTGCTTGGTTTGGGAGTTTTTGAGAGGAAGCATACAACTTTGTTAAATGTCTGTACAACTTTGAGGTGCTTGAGGGGAGAGGCATAGTGTACTGATCCCAACAGGTTTTATTACCCAGTTCCTGCAAAGAGTCTCATATTATAGCTGGAAGAGTAGCTGATGTCTTGGAGGCATTTGGCCCTTTCCAGAGCTATCCACGTTGCTGAGGGACATGTGGTAAGAATGGAAAGTGGTTTGGGGTGATAACATCTTTTGAGATAACTGCCTGTGATGCTGCCTTCCTGGTTATTTTGAAGATAGGTAAGACATGGGAGACATGGGATCACACATTGTTCATGCTGAGGATTTTTAAGGCCAACCCAAAATGGCTATGACCCTGGGTCTCTGGAGCAGAAAAGTCCTCTCGTCATCTTTTGCGGTTCTGTACTGTGTGTTCCATGTACTTTAATGGAGGCAATCCCTATGTGCTCATCTAGGTGCAATTCATTCATTCTCCCTTTGGAAATTACAGTGATTGCTTTTCCTAGAAAGAGTGAGTTTTCCTTTATACTCTGAAAGAAGGGCGTCCACAAGATGAAATGTTTACAAAGCCATAGAATCAGATACATTCTTCACCGTAGAATGCTGATATTGAAAAGACCTCCCCCTGCCACCTGCCCACCCTTGTTTCCCGATGAGATCCTAGCATAGGATGAAATGATCTAAAGATCCTTATTGGTCGATGAGCTGAAGTTATATCCTGAGTCCCCTCCTGCCTGAATGAGGCACATCCAAGCCTTCTTATGCTTAGGAACATAGATAGCACTTCAACACTGTCCTGGGGGCCCTCTGAAACAGCAAAATCACTGACACACAGCACAGAAGTGCCAAGAACATGGCACTAAATTGACTGCAAAAAGGACACTTGTTTATAGTATGAGAGCTGAGCCGAGAAGCTGGTGCCTGTCTCAGCTGGGAACGTAGGCATCGGGCAATTCCAATTTTTCTCAGCTCTGTGCATGCCCATAAATGGCTGTGAAAGCACTGTGAGTTTTGATTTGGGGTTACAAATAAATTTTAACAAGTAGGTGAATCTACAAATCCAGAATCTGTGAATAGTGAGGACCAGCTGGATGTCTGCCTTATTTCAGGGTGGTGCAGAAGCACCAGGCATTCAGGAAGACAGGCAGGAAGGGCAAGATTAGAATCACCACCATCTATTAGGAGTTTAATGGGCAGGGTTTCACTGTGCTGAGCAGTTTATATTTTGCTTGGCTGACTTGAAGCCCATGAACAGAAATGTGTAGACACAAAAAAGAACCTCTAATCTTGATGTGGGGTCTCCCATTTTATAAATCAGGGCTCAAGACCAGTGAGCATGAAGAACCCAGGATGGAGACATAAAAGGCCATTTCTATAGCCTAACAGCTGGGAACCTGAATTCCAAGTCCCAGAATCCTGCTGTCCTTGGGTCAAGAGCCCTCAGGGCGCAAAGGGCCCCAGAACACAGGATGTCCTTCTGCCCAGCCCCAGCTTCCAGGCAGTCCCAGTGGGACTCTATAATCCTGCTAAGTTTCCATGTTCTCTGCTGTGTCTCATGTTCCTGTCCAGGCAGGGAGGAGGGGGTATCTGATCACTATGAGGCACACACAAGGAATTTTTAGATTTATGCCTGGGCCTAAACTTGGCTTTTAGAGAGAGACAGAGAGATGTCCAGATAAGGCTCTGGCTCAGGATCATTGGAAGAACCTTCTTAATGTTCGTCCTTCAGCCTTGGATGTACTTGCCTGGCTGGTGCTGCTGAACTTAAGAAGTTGTCATTTCCTTCCTTTTGCATTTGTTGAAAACCTACTTTTTTGGGGGAAGGGGATGAATCTTCTTTATTTTTTAGAGTTGCCTTAAAGAAACTCCCTCCCTTCCCCCTTCACTGGCTTCTCCTGAATGTCTGCAGTGCCCCAGGGAGAATATGGGGACTGTCCACTCAAGGGCCAGCCTGCTTGTCTTCGATTGGAGGGTTTCTGGAAACATCTGGTTGTTGGTCCCAGGCTGGTCAGCACAGCGTAGACTGTACAAAAACAGACCGCAGAATATCACATCTCAAGACACTAGCATGTAATAAAATAGCCCACTTAAGGGAGTCACGAAGGAAAACAAAACAAAAACAAAACAAAACAAAAAAAAAGGAAACATTCTTTAAATTTGGGGAAAAGGAGTCGGAATCAGAATCAATTCCGGCTTTTTCCACTGGGTGGTGTTTTTGTTGTATTTTATGGTAGGCTTCCAAGTCTCAGGCCAGGTCCACAATCCAAAAGAAAATTCTGAAGACCTGGCGGGAGATTTTCCTCAGTGGGATTCTCATGCTTTTTACACTAAATAAGTAGGGTTTTTATTTAGAGGATTCTTTCTCCATGTCCTGTACACTGGTTACCATTGTTTCTGCGTAGATGGGAAATTTCTTGTCATGGTTGTAGACGCTGACCTGGCCTCCTACCCGGCGAAGTGGGTGCTTCACCATTACACGGCCACTGATTCAATGAATGAGGTGGTTAGGTTCATGGACGCATCCAGCTGGTCCTCACTATTCACAGATTCTGGATTTGTAGATTCACCTACTCGTTAGGTTCTAATTAATTAGAAACTACTCATCTACACCTGGGCTCAGCAGTCAGTTTCTGTAAAGGGTCAGAGAGAGAGAATTTTAGGCTTTGTGGGCCATACAGGCTCTGTCGCAACAAGTCCCCGCTGCTGGCCTGGTTGTGAAATCAGCCAGTGCGACGGACCGAGGCTGTGTTCCTGCTGAGCTCCACTTACACAACCGGGCAGAGCCAGATTTGGCCCCGGGCTGGAGTTTACCCTGATTTATTACCCAAGTACATGTAGCCCCCCACCCCCAAACCTTGAGAGATCACTGTGGTGAAGGCATTCTGAGAATGTGTGAGGCAGAGAGGAGCAAAGCACTTATTACCTTTCCTGTGAGGGGGTTGGCAGACGGTGGGTGGTGGTGGGCAGTATCTTTTGGTCTAGGGCCAGGCCCTGCCTCTCTCTTCTCTCTCCTCCTTATGCCACTCTGCCTTTCCCTGCAGGTCATGGCCTTCCCAATGTCCAGGACCTGGCCACAGTCATTCTGGCTTTATCTGGGAGCACCTGGGTAGATAGTGGCATAGATGCTGCTGGGCCTCCCATCAGGTTCCGCAGATGGGTGCAGGCCTGGAGGAGACAATTCTTCCTCTTGAGAATGTGAACTGTCTCTCCACACAATTTTGATGTGCTAAAAAACACCTAAAAAAACTTCTCTCAACTGGGGCAGGGTGGCGAGGAACAAGATGGTGACAGGAACCAAAAAAAAAAAAAAAAAAAAAATCCCATCTTGCAGCATAACACAGGCCCCTGGACACATGCAGTTAACCTGGCATCAAAACAAGTGATTTTTCTGAGAGTAGCTTCCATTGGCCGAACATACTTATTCTTGTTCAGAGGGAAGGCCTCCAGATGCCACTGGTAAATTCTCCCCGAATATGTACAGCTACCCTAGGACCTGAGGGGGTTCGGATGCTTTCCAAAGCATCTCCGGGGAAAAATGCCATGTAAAAGTTGATACAGCAAAGAGCGGGCCTGGTCCACACCCTCTCACAGTGCTGTCTTTGGCAAGGGTTCGAGAGTCCTCATTCATGCAGGAAGGGGATACAGCAGCCCCCTTCTCTTTACAAACATCAGGCCACCCCTGGTGGGAAACGTTAGCTCATCCCCTCCCTCATCCTCAGTTGAAGTCTCTCCTTTTGTCTGCTAGCCTTTGTGTGGGGATCTCATGTGGTTTCCACACAACAGGCAAAGCTGTATGCTGAAATCTTCAAGGGCAGGGTCATGGTCCTTTTTACATTCCCAGATGGCAGGTCTGGATCTAACATGGAGCAGGTGTGGGATGCTGTGCCCTGAAAGATGACAGAGTCTGGCTGCCGGAGCCCAGCTGAGTTTGGGGCGTTTTGGTCACCCCAACTGAGACCTACACCACTATCACCATCTGAACCTGAGGTTATAGGGGATTTTGCCCTTAAAAAGAATTGAATGGACCAGAATGGAAGATTCTGTGCATCAGTTTGGGTTTGATCAGGAAATCGGTCACTCAGAGTGATGTGGAATAATGGATTTACTGTCAGGATTTCACTGAATGTGACTTGTGGTGCTTTGAAGCAGGCAGAGCAAAGACAAACCAAACCCATGAAGGCAAAATGGAAGCCCAGAGGGAAGAACTGGAACGTGCATGTGTCTCTCACCATCTCTATGTTGACAGCGCAGGTGATTGTAAGAGAAGCTGCCACCCTTTGCCTTGGGCCAACACATAGCTCTAGGCTAACTTCGCTATGGAGAAGCTGCCCCAGGATTTGGAGAAGCCGTAGGAGATGCTCCAAGCTGGAGCTGGGGTGCCAAGGGCCCAGCTGCTGCCCACACCACTGAAGTTGAGCAGAGGAGCAGTCACAGCGCGGATTGAAGCAGAGCTCTGACCTTGAGAGCAGAATGGCTGTGTTTCACCTCCGATTCCCAAAGCTCTTTCAGATTCCTCTTGTGGCCAAACCTAACCCAGAATCGTACAAAGAAGGGAGTGCTGGGAAATATCGTTACAGCTGAGCCAAGTTGACACAGCACAAGGCCACAGATTGCATCTCTCAACTGCATCATTAACACTCATTGTACCTACAGATGTTTGTGCCAAAGTAATTTATTGCAGGAGCCTTTGCAAAGAGCCTTTTTAGTGAAACTCACTCAAGTTTTGACTGACAGGAAAAGATAAAGTAACTTGGCCTTTTGTGCTAACACTTTGTGGCCAGTGAATTCTGTTACTTATTTTTGTTGGAAAAAAAAGATGAGGAGAAAGAGGAAGACAAATATTGGAGTAGAAATAAAGACTTCTTTTGAATTTTGAATTGAGTTAGGAAAGCTTAATTTCCATTCTGAGTGTGGTGGAAGATTTCTTCTCTACAAGGAGAACTCTGGGTTCTCTGGGTAGGTTTAGACCACGGGTGAATTATTCAAGTGCCTGCACAGTGAGTGGGGTGTCCTGATGGCAACAGTGGCCAATGGAAAATATGTGCCTGCAGGAGCCAAGAGTTGCCAAAGAAGCTGGAATTGGATCAAAAAATCTGGACAGCCAAATTTTTATGTGAAATCTTAATAAGAGTCATTTTGAAAATATTCCAGGTGTCTTGAAAGAAGCATATGTTCTACAGTTTCATTGAATATAGGACTCAACATGTGTCCCTGAGGTCAAATTTACTGACCGTTATGTTTGAATTGACTATATCTTTACTGATTTTTTTCAATGTTATCAGTTACTGACTGAGTTATGTTAAAATTTCCTGTAAGATAAGAAACAAGCATTGGCAAGGATGTGGAGAAAAAGGAACCCTCATGCACTGTTGATGGGAATGCAAACTGGTGCAGCCACTATGGAAAAAGAGTGAGGAAGTTCCTTAAAAAATTAAAAGTAGAATTACTATTTGGTCCAGTAATTGCACTACTGGGTACTTACCCAAGGAATAAGGACACACTACAGTTGACTGCAGCATTATTTGCAATAGCTAGATTATGACTATTGATACCCCTATATCTATCTGATAGATGAATGGGTAAATAAGATGTGGTACACGTACACCATGGAATATACCATGGAATATTGCTCAGCCATAACAAGAGTGAAGTCTTACCATTTGCAACAATGTAGATGGAGCTAAAGTGTATAATGCCAAGTGAAATAAGTCAGAGAAAAAAATCACATGATTTCCCTCATATGTGGAATTTAAGAAACAAAGCAAAGAAGCAAAGGAAAAAGACAAATGCAAACTAAGAAATAGACTCTTAACTAGAGAGAACAAACTAAGGGTCATCAGAGGGGGTGGGGGTGGGGGGATGGGTGACATAGGTGATGGGGATTAAGGAGGGCATTTGTCATGACAAGCACTGAGTAATGTATAGAATTGTTGAATTACTACATTGTATACCTGAAACTAATATAACTATGTTAACTATACTGGAATCAAAATGAAAAAAAACTTCAAAAATTTCCTGTAAGATTTGTCTCCTTTGCCATTTAGGTCTAAGAAATTTTGCCCTATCTAGTTTGAGCCTATGTTATTAATAGAACTTTAAAATTGTTCTTTCTTTTTTTTAAGATTTTTTAGAAAGATTTTTAAAATTTATTTATTCATGAGGACAGAGAGAGAGAGAGAGGCAGAGACATAGGCAGAGGGAGAAGCAGGCTCCATGCAGGGAGCCCGACGATGTGGGACTCGATCCCCGGTCTCCAGGTTCAGGCCCTGGACCGAAGGCGGCGCTAAACCGCTGAGTCACCTGGGCTGCCCTTGTTATTTCTTTCTAACCCTTTTTCTCATTTAAAATATTCCTATCTCTCAATTAGACACTGAAACAAACTGAGGTTCGCTGGAGGGGAGGTGGGTGGCAGGACAGGAGAACTGGGTGACGGGCATTAAGGGAGGACACGTGATGTGATGAGCACTGGCTGTTATATGCAACTGATAAATCCCTAACCTCTATCTCTGGAACCTCTATGCTTGGTTATTTTTGTCCGTGTGCTGGACACATGTGAAAAAATAATTTGAGGGTAAGGAAGATACTATCTTCTCGACTCCAAAAAGGAATTTCTATTTCTTCTGCCAGGTGTCTGGGGATATTCCATTTTGATTGTGATGAGTCCATGCTGATTTGCAGCCCCCTAACAGCTACCCTTTGGGGTCCCAACTCAGAACCAGAGGGCTTCTGAGGGCCTTTGGCTCTTGCTAACCTTTGAATTTCAATCCCTAGTCCCGTGACCTTGAAAAAGGAGCTGCTCCACCTTGGAACTACCCCTTCCAGAATAGCAGAAGCCCCCGCAAGAAAGGCTTCTCAAATGCTGGGTCAGCTGTCTAGATGCCATTCTTCCCTATCTGTATTCTGCCCAGGAATTATTTACTATTTCATTAGTTTTATGATATTTCCAGTTGTATTTTTGAAAATACTTTATCATTTCTAGCTGTCCATAGTGGAAGACTTGATCCAAATTTCCTAGTTGTCCTTTACCAGAAATAGAAGTTTCTCATTTTTCTTTCTTTCTTTCTTTCTTTCTTTCTTTCTTTCTTTCTTTCTTTCTTTCTTTCTTTCTTTCTTAATTTATTTTTCTATAGAAAAAATTCTGTCTTGGGGTACCTGGGTGGCTCACTGGTTGAGTGTCTGCCTTTGGCTCAGGTCGTGATCCCAGGGCCCTGGGATCAAGTCTCGCATCAGGCTCTCCTCAGAGAGCCTGCTTCTCCCTCTGCCTCTGTCTCTGCCTCTCTCTCCATGTCTCTCATGAATAAATGAATAAATTCATTCTTTAAAAAAAGAAAAAAATTCTGTTTCTAGCATAATTGACTGGCATTTTCTATATAACACAATGTTTGAGATGCTTTAAAAACTGATCGTAATGGAGCATTTAAATTTTACTTCATAGTTTTTGTTTAATATTTTGTTTAATATGTAGGTGCGACTCTGGATTTTGATGTAGATGCCAAAACTAGCGGTGATTGTACAAAAGTCAGCAATACTATGTTACAGGGAACTTTCCTTTTAATCATACATTTTATTTTAATCTTGTTGTCACAAAGTTTGTAAAGTTCACAGGAGCCACGTATGACAGTAGACACTTGAACTATTACTAGATTTTTATTGTACAGAATATATTAGTATACATCTTAACGAAAATGCTTGAATATCTGACAAAAGAACTCTGGCTCCCAGAAGAATCTGCCATAGTTAGTAAGAAAGTCAGTCTTACAGAGAAAGCTCTGGGCCTCACAGCCCTGGGAGGTTAATGGTGTAAGGAGCTCTCCCAGTAAGAATCTGGCAGAGAACAAGGCTGCCCGCTGGGCCCTGAATTCCAGCCAGAGGGGCTTGCTGGGCTCCACAGGGACTGTCACCCAGGCAGCCATGGATCCATGCGTGAAAGTAGCAAGGCGCCTCTTCATGAGCAGCTTCTTTCATGGTCACCCTGGGAATTTCTGAGTGAAACACACATGTAGGACATCTGTTTTCTGTATTCCTCTTTCAGAGCAGTGAAAATGGTGGTTTTGTTTGAGAAAGAAAAAGAAGAAATGCTAAATAGGAGCTCAGTATTTAGGAAACTGGTCATGTTTCTTCATCTGCTGAATAGCTCCTATAATACTCTTTTGAGATTTTCTTTTTTTTTTAAGATTTTATTTATTTAGTCATGAAAGACAGAGAGAGGCAGAGACACAAGGAGAGAGAGAAGCAGGCTCCATGCAGAAACCCGACATGGGACTCAATTCTGGGACTGCGGGATCATGCCCTGGGCCGAAGGTAGGCGCTCAACCACTGAGCCACCCAGGTGTCCCTCTTTTTTTTTTTTTTAATGAAACAAATGTGTTAGGCAATTTCAGCTCAATATGCTACTCTAACCTAGGACCCTCCTACAAACTACAAAGCCATTTTATTCACCTGCTGCCTAGACATCTCCACTTAAATGTTGGCCACTTTAAACTCAGCATGTCCCCTACACAAGTTGTAACACTTCCCTAAACCTGATTCTCTTCTGACTTTTCTTCTCCTCTTTTCATGAGATGAAGTCAAGGTTTTTATTTTATTATTGGAGTAGAGTCGACACACAATGTTACATTGGTTGCAGGTGCACAAGTGCTGTAGTGATTTGTCAAGTCTGCATGTTATGTTCTGCCAAATGTGGCAACTACCTGTCACCATACACCACTGTTAAAATACCATTGACCACATGCCTTGTGCTGCGCCTTTCATTCTCATGACTTATTCATTCCTTAACTGGACGCCTTTATCTCTCATTCCCCTTGACCCATTTTGCTCGTTCCTCCAGCCCCTCTTCTCAGGTAACCATCAGTTTGTTCCCTGTATTTACAAATATGTTTCTGCTTTTTGTTTGTTTTGTTTCTTTAGATTCCACCCATAAGTAAGATCATACAGTATTTGTCTTTTTCTGTTTGACTTACTTAGCACGATACCCTTTAGGTTCATCCATACGGTTGGTTGCAAATGACAAGATCTCATCCTTTTTATGGCTGAATAACACTCCATTGTATATGTAGATCACATCTACTTTATCCATTCTTCTATCAATGGACGCTTAGGTTGCTTCCATATCTTAGCTATTGTAAATAATACTACAGTTAACATCGGAGTGCATTTATCTTTTTGAATTAGTGTTTTTATTTTCTTGGGTAATTACATTCTAGTAAAGTTACTAGATCATGTGGTATTTTTATTTTTAAAATTACGGGGAGGGCAGCCCAGGTGGCTCAGCGGTTTAGTGCCGCCTACAGTCCAGGGCGTGATCCTGGAGACCCAGGATCGAATCCCACGTCGGGCTCCCTGAATGGAGCCTGCTTCTCCCTCTGCCTGTCTCTGCCCCTCTCTCTCTGTGACTCTCATAAATAAGTAAATAAAATCTTAAAAAAAGTAATAAAATAAAATAAAATTATGGGGAACCTCCATACTATTTTTATAGTGACGGCACCAGTTTGCATCCCCACCAACAATGCACAAGATTCTTTCTCTTTCCTCTACATCCTCAACAACACTTGTTATTTGTCTTTTTGAGTTTAGCCATTCTAATGGGTGTAAAGTGATACTTCATTGTGGTTTGATTTGCATTTTCCTGGTGATTAGTGATGTTGAGCATCTTTTCGTGTGTCTGCTGGCCATTTGTATATCTTTTTTGAAAAAAAAAATCTATTCGGGTATTCTCATTTTTTAGTCAGATTACTTGTTTTTTGGTATTGAGTTATATAAGTTCTTTATCTATTTTGGATGCTAACCTCCTATTGGATATATCATTTGCAAATATCTTCTCTCATTCAGTGGATTGCCCTTTTGTTTTATCAATGGGTTCCTTCCTTATGCCAAAGCTTTTTATTTTGGTGTAGTCCCAATAGATTAATTTTACTTCTGTTTCTCTTGCCTGAAGAGACATGTCTAGAAAAATGTTGCTAAGGCCATTGTCAAAGAGATTGCACCTGTGATTTCTTCTATGATGTTTATGGTTTCAGGTGTCACATTTAGGTTTTTAATCCATTTTAAATTTATGTAGAGTGTAAGAAAGGGGTCCAGATTCATATTTTTTTCATGTAGTAGTCCAGTTTTTCCAACCCCACGTACTGAAGGGACTATATTTTCCCATTGCATAATCCTGCCTTTTTTGGTCATAGATTAATTGACCCTATTAGCGGGGGTTTATTTCTGGGCTTTCTATTGTGTTTCATTGATCTATGTGTCTGTTTTGGGGTCAATACCATACATACTGTTTTGATTATCCCAGGTTTGTAGTATATCTCAAAATCTGAGATTGTGATACCAGCTTTGTTCTTTTTCAAGATTGCTTTGTCTATTCTGGGTCTTCTGTAATTCAATACAAATCTGTGGGGGGAAAAATGCTGTTTGTATTTTCAGAGGAATTGCATTAAATGCATAGGTTGCTTTGCGTAGTCTGGACATTTTAACAATATTCTTTAAATTCATGATCATGGAATATCTTTTTTATTTGTGTCATCCTCAATTTATCTTATCATTGTTTTAGAGTTTTCAGAATATAGGTCTCTCACTGCCTTGGTTAAGTTTATTCCTAGGCATTTTATTCTTTTTGGCACAATTATAAATGGCATTTTTTTTTCTCAATTTATCTTTCTACGACCTTGTTGTTAGCACATAGAAACACAACCAATTTCTGTGTATTAAGTTTGCATCTTGCCACTTTACTGAATGTATTTATTATAATAGTTTTTGATGGAGTCTTTAGGGCTTTCTATATATAGTATCATGTCCTCTGCAAATAGTTGTGCTTCTTTCTTGCCAATTTGGATACCTTTTCTTTTTCTTGCCTGATTGCTATGGCTAGGATTTCCAGTAGTATGTTCAATGAAAGTGGTGAAAGTGGACATCCTTGTTTTGTTTCTAATCTTAGAGAAACACTCTCAGTTTTTCACCATTGAGTATATTTTTAGCTGTGGGTTTTTCATATGTGGCCTTTATTATGTTGAGGTATGTTCCCTCTAAACTTACGTAATTGAGAATTTTTATCATGAACAGATATTGACTTTTATCAAATGCATTTTTTGCCTCTAATGAGGTGATCTTATTATTTTTATCCCTCATTTTGTTAATGGTTGATTTTTGAATATGAATCATCTTTGCATCCCCAAGATAAATCCACTTGATTCTGGCAAATGATCCATTTAATGTATTGTTGAATGTGATTTGCTATTTTGCTGAGGGTTTTTGAAACTGTTCATCAAGGATATTGACCTGTAAGTTGTTTTGTTTTGTTTTGTAAGATCTTTCTCTGATTTTGGTATCAGAGTAATGCTGGCTTTGTAGAATGTATTTGAAAACTTCCTCTTCTATTTTTTAGAATAGCTAGAGGAGAATGGGTATTATCTTTAAATGTTTGGTAGAGTTTACCTGTGAATCCATCTGGTCCTGAAGTTTTGTTTGTTGGGAGTTTTTTGATTACTGGTTCAATTTCATTACGGGTAATTGATCTGTTCAGATTTTTTATTTCTTCCTGATTCAGTTTTGGAAGATTGTATGTTTCAAGGAATTTATCCGTTTCTCCTAGGTTGTCCAATTTGTTGGCATGTAATTTGTCATAGTATTCTCTTATAATCCTTTGTATATCTATGGTGTTGGTTGTGTTCTGATTTTATTCATGTTCTCTTTTTTTCCTGCAGCTAGCTAAATGTTTATCAATTGTGTTTATCTTCAAAGAACCAACTATTGGTTTCACTGATCTTTTTTATTATATTTTTTTAGTCTCTATTTCATTGATTTCTGCTTTGATCTTTACTATTTTCTTCTGTATACTAAACTTTTTATTTCTTTTCCTAGTTCCTTTAGGTGTAAAGTTAGGTTGTTTATTTGAGCTTTTTCTTGTTTCTTGAGGTAGATCTGTATTGATGTATATTACCCCTTTAGAACTGGTTTTGTTGTGTCCCAGAGATTTTGGACTGTTGTGTTTTCATTTTCAACTGTCTCTATGCATTTTTTGATTTCCTCTTTGATTTCTCTTCATTGACCCATTAGCTATTTAGTAGCATATTGTTTAGCCTCCATGTATTTTGTTTTGTTTTTTTTTTTTCCTTTTTTTCCTTGGTTGATTTCTAATTTCATACTGTTGTGGTTAGAAAATATGCATGATATGCATTTACTCATAAATTTAATGAGGCTTGTTTTGTGGCCTAACTTGTGATCTCTCCTAGAGAATTATTCATGCTCACTTGAAAAGAACATGTTTTTTTGTTGTTTTGGATGGAATATTTTGTGTATATCTGTTAAGTCCATCTGGTCTAGTGTATCATTGAAAGAAACTGTTTCCTTATTGATTTCCTGCTTGGATGATCTCTCCTTTGATGTAAGTGGGGCATTAAAGTCATCTATTATTGTATTACTGTCCTATTCTTCCTTTATGTCTGTTAATATTTGCTTTATATATTTAGGCACTCCAATATTAAGTGCATATATATTTATAATTGTTTTATCCCCTTTTTGGATTGATGCTTTTATCATTATGTAGTGCCCTGGTCTCTTACTAAAACAAAACAGTGTTTGTTTTAAAATCTATTTTGTCCAGGGGCACTTGGATGGCTCTTTTGGGTGGCCAACTCTTGATTCTGGCTCAGGTCATGATCTCATGGCTGTGGGATCAAGCCTTGCATCGGGCTCCATACTCAGAGCAGAGTCTGCTTGAGAATCTCCCTCTCCATCTGCCCCTCCTCCTTGCTTATGCGTGTGTTCTATCTTTAAAATAAATAAATCTTAAAAAAATAAAATCTATTTTGTCTGATATAGGTATTACTACCTCAGGTTTTTCATTCCACTTTTATTTTCAGGGAATATCTTTTCCCATCCTTTCATTTTCAGTTTATATGTGTCTTTAGGTCTAGAGTCTCTTGTAGGCAGAATATAGGTAGGTCATATTTTTAAAAATCTATTTCACCCTGCTGTGTCTTTTGATTGAAGCATTTATACCATTTATATTTAAATTAATTATTGATTAATTAATTAATTAATATAAATTAATTATACCATTTATATTTAAATTAATTATAATTTATTATTATATTTAAATTAATTATATTTAAATTAATTATTGATGTACTTATTGCCATTGTGTTAACTTTTCTGGTTGATTTGGGGGTCTCTGTTCCTTTCTTCTCTTCTTGCTGTCTTATGATTGATGACTTTCTTTCTATGGTGTCATGTTTGGATTTCTTTCTCTTTATTTTTTGTGTATCATAAGTTTTGGGTTTGTGATTACCATGAAGTTCATATATTGTAGCCTAAGTATATAGCAGTCTGTATTAAGTTGATGGTCATGTAAGTTCAAACACACTGTAAAAGTTCCTTTTTTACTTCTCCATGTTTTATGTATATGTTGTCATACTTTACATCTTTTAATTCATAATTTTCTTCTTCTTTTGGCCTTTACCACTTAAAGAAGCCCCTTTAACATTTGTTGTAAGGCTAGCTTAGTGGTGATTAACTCCTTTAACTTTTGTCTGGGAAATTATTTATGTCTCCTTTTAATTCTAAATGATAATCTTATGGATAGAGTATTCTTGACTGTAGGTTTTTTTTTTCCTTTCAACTCTTTGAATATATATGCCACTTCTGGCCTGCAAAGTTTCTGCTAAAAAAAAAAAAAATCAGCTAATAGTTTTAGGGGGTTTCCCCTTTTTGCTTTTCTCTTGATGCTTTTAAAATTCTTTTTCTTTAACTTTTGACACTTAAATTATATATTATGGGCCTCCTTGGGTTCATTTCATTGAAAACTCTGTGCTTTCTGAAACCGGGTATCTGTTTCCTTCCCCAGGTTGAGGAAGTTATCTATTATTTCTTCAGTATGTTTTCTCCCCCTTTTTGTCTCTTTTCTCCTTCTCAGACCTGTATAATACAAATGTTTTTCACTCAATGTTTTTTAAGTGATCCCTTAAACTATCTTCTTTAAAATTCTTTTTTCTTTGTGCTCTTCAGTTTAGGTGCTTTCCATGTCTCTGTCTTCCTGATTGCTGAGCCGTTCTTCTGTATCTGCTAATCTGTTGTTGATTCCCTCAAGTATATTTTTTATTTGTTATTGTGTTCTTCAACTTCAATTGGTTCTTTATATTTTCTCTTTGGTTCTTTATATTTTCTCTTTGTTGAAGCTCTTACTGAAATCTTCCACTCTTCTCTCTAGTCCAACAGGCATCTTTATGATCATTAGTTTAAATTCTTCATCAGGCATTTTGTTTATTTCGGTTTTATTTAGTTCTTTTCCTGTGCTTTTGTCTTGTTCTTTCATCTGGCACATATTCCTCTGCTTCCCTGTGTTGGTTGATTTTCTGTGTTTGTTTCCCTGAATTAGGCAGAACAGCTACTTCTGAACTTGCAGGAATGGCCTTGTGTATGGTCATGCCTTATGTAGACTGTGTGTGCCTTGGGACTTGGGCTGGCTCGTGGGAGCTGTGTCTGGTGTGTGCTTGGGGTCCTGGGTCCCTCCTTACTGGAGTGCCATGGTAAGATGGCCAGAGCTATCCCAGGGCTGTCCACACAAAGGGCACCTAGGCAGGACAGCAGTAGCTGAAACGGGTGGAAGCCAGGCTGGCCTGGATTGCTCAGAGGAGCGGGCACCCTGGTGGGATAACTGGGCTGAGGATGGCAACTTGCTGGGGTGTTCTGGGGCTCTTTGTGTACACAGCACCCTGAAGGGTGGCTGAAACAAAGGCAGGATGGGGGCCAGGAGTCTCAGGCTGCTCCAGTCACAGGGTGCCCTGGTGGGGCAGCTGGAATGGAGGCAGGCATGGGGGACAGAGTGTCTCAGGGTGCTTAGCACAGGGGCTGCATTGGTGGGGGAATTGGAGACAAAGCAGACATGAGCCAGGAGGTCCAAGAGTGCTCTGGGACGGGGGTGGCCTAGCAAGCCACCTGGGGCCAAGGTGGAGCAGGTCGGGTGTGTTCTAGTGTGCTTCATGCCTGGGTCACCTTGATGCGATGGCCGGAGCTGTGGGGGGTGCTGACCCAAGGTGCCCTGGTGGGCACCATGCTGGAGCTGCCTTGGTGGGAGCAGCTAGGGCTGGGGTGGGCGAGTGGCCTGGGACTCCCTGAGTAGCAGGGTGGCCATGCCATCTGGACTATGCTCCTGTCTGGATATGAAAGTGGAGGGCAAATATCACCTGTGGTCACCACCCCTCCCACCTAGAGAGAGTTTCAACAGTTCTCCTGCTGTTTTGTGGAGGCTGGATCTTTTATAACTAGTTGTTCTTTCAAACTACAGTTTTTTTCTGTGCTCCAGGGCAGATCATTGCTCCTGGTCCCCCAGTACTACCTCTCCCCACTGCAGTTGGCAGCGTCGGGGTGGGCTTCCCCTCAGTAATGTGTCTCTGTCTCTCTTGCTGTTCTCTACATGGCCTCGCTAGCCTTTGTTGTGCAGAAGCCGTCCAGTCAGCTGTCAATTTTTTGTTTCTTTATTTTGTTTTGTTCTAAGTAGGTTCGACACCCAGCATGGAGCCCAGTGTGGAGCCCAACGTGGGGCTTGAACTCACGACCCCGAGATCAATACCTGAGCTGAGATCAATAGTTGGATGCTTCATTGACTAAGTCACCCAGGTGCCCCAGCCCTTGGTTTTTCATCAGTAGTAGTTGCTCTATAAATAGGTGTAGGTTTAGAGTGGCCCGCAGGACTTGAATTTGGGGTCCTCCTGCCATCGCCATTTTAGACTGTCAGCTCAAGGAGCCAATCTCACACAACACGACACTTGTTCCCACATCCAGAAGGAGCCTCTGTTCTGACGCTGTGCGCTCTCCAGGAGCTTTGAACATGCTCGTCCAACGGCCCATGGTCCTGCTGTGCATGAAAGTATTTAGCCAAGTCACAGGGAAATAGGCACAAGACCCCACTTTCTGTAACACACAGACGTCATTCACAGTGTACAGAAGTCATTCCGTATACCAGTTACATTTATTTAAAGACAGGTCACTCTCTTCCTCACACCTCCCTGCCCATCATAATATTTTTTCCTGGAATGATCTTTGGGGCCTCGGCTGTGCCACTTGCCCTACCAGCCCTCTGCATATTTTTGTCAGGCCGTTCTGGATTTGGGTGACAAAATGACTCCTGACCACAGAATGTTTCCAGAGAGAGATCACAGAGAGGCAAGTCAATGCATTATGTGACCCTAGATGGGGCAGAGGAGAGACATTAAGGGGACAATGGACACACTTGGGGTAAGGTTTCAAGAAGCGATTACATTATTGTGTCTATGTTAGTTTCTGGATTTTGGTCATTATCCTATGATGTTATGGTCCACTGTCCCATTTTTAGGAAATCACACCAAAGTCTTGAGTGGTAAAGAGGCATTGTGTCTGCAACTTCCTCTCAAATACTTCAGGCAGAAGGTCTTTGTGTACATGTGTGCCTGGCACACATTTAGCGGGATGGGATGGATGATAAGGCATGGTCATAAACTGTCAACATTTGGGCCATCCTGAAAGGCACAGAGGAACTCTTGTACCATTTCCCCCACATTTTTGTGAGTCTTAAATTATTTCAAAATAAAAAGAACCATCTTGACAGGTAGGTGAGACCTAGCTGGGAGAACTCTAAACATGGAATACGTCTAGGCTCCTTGAATTCAGTTGGTTCCAAACTCAGATCCTAATTGTTGGGTTTCTAAGGAGACTGAGGTCTACTGCAAGTCAGAGTCCCTCCATACCCTTTGGGGTCCTTAGACATCCCAAAGGCACTAGGAGAACTCAGGGTCCTTATTCCCCATCCAGGGTACTTCCCACTAACCCATTATGCCAAGAGCTGTTGGAGATTCTACAACTGGGATCCTCTCCCTGCCAATGATCCCACAGTCCAGGGGAAGAGTTTATATCCACTCTTGATGGGTAGTGGTGCAAAGCCATGTGGACTTCATCACAACCCTCCTTTTTAGCCCCAGAGTGGACTAAATCTCTACGATCTCCCTTTTCTCCAGCTTCCTGTTGAATTGTTAATGAGGATGAATAATGCAAGATATGAGCAACTTTTCAGGGAGTACCATATACACATGTGCAGATCACAGCTTCCAAACAGATGCTTTGCCGACTCACAGCTGCTAGCAAATAGCCAGCTCTGTGTGATGTCATTGCCCTGAGATGTGGCAAGGTGGGGGAGCAGAGGAGGGCCGAATTCCTGTCTCTGTCTCAGCAGGATTCTCTTGTCTGTGCAACTTGCAGCCAAGGGATGGGATGTGGGATCTCTGTGGCCAACACACAGACATGCTGAGGATGTAAGGCAATCATACTATTTTCATTACCTTGGGTTTTGCAAGATTTCTGGCCCCATGCTAACCTGACATCGATTAAATGAGATAATGTGTATACACCTCTTGGCACACAGGAAGTGGGCAATAAATGATAACTGATATAATAGTAATAATTACAGCAATAATCTTAAGTGCTGTAATAATGGAGCGGTAGTATTAGAGCAATAGTTATTTAATGGGAGTAATAATAAATATAATATTATGACAATCTGGCATTGGGGGTTGAAATGGGAGTGGCTTTCCACATCTTTTTTTTTTTTTTTTAAGATTTTATTAATTTGAGGGATGCGTGGGTGATCCTGGAGTCCCAGGATCAAGTCCCATATCAGGCTCCCCACAGGGAGCCTGCTTCTCCCTCGGACTGTGTCTCTGGTTCTCTATGTGTCTCATGAATAAGTAAATAAAATCTTTTTTAAAAAGATTTTATTTATTTATTTGAGAGAGAGAGAGAGAGAGAATGAGCACAAGCAGGGGAGCAGGAGAGGGAAAAGCCGACTCCCTGCTGAGCTGGGAGCCCCACGCAGGACTTGATTTCAGGACCCCGGGATCCTGACCCGAGCCGAAGGCAGATGCTCAGCTACTGACTGAGATGCTCACCCGGGTGCCCTGCAAAGGAGTTTTATCAGTGATGTATGACGATAAATTAGCAGACTGAATGGGAACTCTCTGTGCTGTCTTAGTTTAGCTGTGAACTAAAACTGATGTAATAAGGAATAAACTCTGCTAAGTTATTCCTAAAAAAAGAAGAGAGGAGAAAGCAAGCCGACCGACACACCTGGTTGGCGATGCTAGTGTCGGTCTGTTCCCGGGGGACAAGGCTCGCACTTCGCCCTGCGCCGAGGTGGACCCCGCCCCCGCCCTGGTGGGTGGGCGCACGCGCCAGCACAAGGGGAATGGTTATTTCCACGTTGCTCTGCCGCTATGCTGACCTTCAAATGACACTGGTGCTCCATGGCTCTTGGGTTTCTCTGTTCACATTTGGGTGTTGGGTGCTGGTGGGACGGGCCCTGGGTGCGGATGGGGCAGGTCTGGGTGAAGCCGCGTGTCACCTGCAATCTTCCCTGGTCCACAGGCGGGGGCCTTGTCCCCGGGCCACCCACGGGGCGCTCCCTCTCCTTCGCCCAATGAAGGGTTCTCTCTCCTTCGCGTAGGAAAACGCGCAG
Source organism: Nyctereutes procyonoides (assembly GCF_905146905.1). Classification (NCBI taxonomy): domain Eukaryota; kingdom Metazoa; phylum Chordata; class Mammalia; order Carnivora; family Canidae; genus Nyctereutes; species Nyctereutes procyonoides. The sequence continues at coordinate 47,667,430 of NW_026575146.1, forward strand.
CTCATCAGAGAGGTGGAGGTGGACAAGGTCGTGGCCCTCTCCGGGGAGCAGGTGGCGGCCATCAAGCAGCTGTGGCGGGACCCGGGGATCCAGGAGTGCTACGACAGGAGGAGGGAGTACCAGCTGTCGGACTCCGCCAAGTAGTGAGTACGCAGCCCGCCCCCGGGGAGCCTGGCCCCGCAAGATGCTCCTCGCTGGGGACAACCGGCTGCCTCTAGAGCTGGGCGCTGGGCGGCTGGGCGCTGGGCGGCGGCGCCCTCGGGCTCCTGGGTGCCTCGCCGCGTCCTGGGCACCAGGCCCGCCCCACATCTCTGTCCTCCGCCCTTCTCCGCGCCTCTGTCTTTTTCAATGAGAAGCTCCATCAAATGTGGGGTTCCTTTAAGGGGCCTCATCTCATTTAGGGCGCTGAAATCTTCTGACTTAAAATCGGACTACTGCTGTCCCTGGCTCCCTGGCTCCGGCCTTCCTCCTCCTCCTCTCCCCTCTGTCTTCGGTTTCCGCTCGCCGCCCGCGGGCTCACCTGCGCTCCCACCTGACCTCAGACTCCAGACCCGCCGTGCCGGAGGCCGCGGCGGTGGCCGATCCGGTGCTGCCCTCTCGTGGGCAACTTGGGTTCTGCAGGCGCGGCGCGGGGAGGCCGCCCAGGCCGCGAGCCCTTCCTTTGCTTGTCGACGCCCCGGAAGGCCTACACCCTGTCTTTTTTTTTTTTTTTTTTAAATGAATTAATTTTTATTGGTGTTCAGTTTACCAACATACAGAATAACACCCAGTGCTCATCCCGTCAAGTGTCCCCCTCAGTGCCCGTCACCCATTCACCCCCACCCCCCGCCCTCCTCCCCCTCCACCACCCCTAGTTCGTTTCCCAGAGTTAGGAGTCTTCATGTTCTGTCTCCCTTTCTGATATTTCCCACACATTTCTTCTCCCTTCCCTTATATTCCCTTTCACTATTATTCATATTCCCCAAATGAATGAGAACATATAATGTTTGTCCTTCTCCGATTGACTTATTTCACTCAGCATAATACCCTCCAGTTCCATCCACGTTGAAGCAAATGGTGGGTATTTGTCGTTTCTAATGGCTGAGGAATATTCCATTGTATACATAGACCACATCTTCTTTATCCATTCATCTTTCGATGGACATGAGGCTCCTTCCACAGTTTGGCTATTGTGGACATGGCTGCTAGAAACATCGGGGTGCAGGTGTCCCGGTGTTTCATTGCATCTGAATCTTTGGGGTAAATCCCTAACAGTGCAATTGCTGGGTCGTAGGGCAGATCTATTTTTAATTCTTTGAGGAACCTCCACACAGTTTTCCAGAGTGGCTGCACCAGTTCACATTCCCACCAACAGTGTAAGAGGGTTCCCTTTTCTCCACATCCTCTCCAACATTTGTGGTTTCCTGCCTTGTTAATTTTCCCCATTCTCACTGGTGTGAGGTGGTATTTCATTGTGGTTTTGATTTGTATTTCCCTGATGGCAAGTGATGCAGAGCATTTTCTCATGTGCATGTTGGCCATGTCTATGTCTTCCTCTGTGAGATTTCTCTTCATGTCTTTTGCCCATTTCATGATTGGATTGTTTGTTTCTTTGCTGTTGAGTTTAATCAGTTCTTTATAGATTTTGGAAACTAGCCCTTTATCTGATATGTTATTTGCAAATATCTTCTTCCATTCTGTAGGTTGTCTTTTAGTTTTGTTGACTGTATCCTTTGCTGTGCAAAAGCTTCTTATCTTGATGAAGTCCCAATAGTTCATTTTTTGCTTTTGTTTCTTTTGCTTTCGTGGATGTATCTTGCAAGAAGTTACTGTGACCGAGTTCAAAAAGGGTGTTGCCTGTGTTGTCCTCTAGGATTTTGATGGAATCTTGTCTCACATTTAGATCTTTCATCCATTTTGAGTTTATCTTTGTGTATGGTGCAAGAGAGTGGTCTAGTTTCATTCTTCTGCATGTGGATGACCAATTTTCCCAGCACCATTTATTGAAGAGACTGTCTTTCTTCCAGTGGATCGTCTTTCCTCCTTTATCGAATATTAGTTGACCATAAAGTTCAGGGTCCACTTCTGGGTTCTCTATTCTGTTCCATTGATCTATGTGTCTGTTTTTGTGCCAGTACCACACTGTCTTGATGACCACAGCTTTGTAGTGCAACCTGAAATCTGGCATTGTGATGCCCCCAGATATGGTTTTCTTTTTTAAAATTCCCCTGGCTATTCGGGGTCTTTTCTGGTTCCACACAAATCTTAAAATAATTTGTTCTAAGTCTCTGAAGAAAGTCCATGGTAATTTGATAGGGATTGCATTAAACGTGTAAATTGCCCTGGGTAACATTGACATTTTCACAATATTAATTCTGCCAATCCATGAGCATGGAATATTTTTCCATCTCTTTGTGTCTTCCTCAATTTCTTTCAGAAGTGTTCTATAGTTTTGAGGGTATAGATCCTTTACCTCTTTGGTTAGGTTTATTCCTAGGTATCTTATGCTTTTGGTACACCCTGTCTTTTTGATTCATAAAGCTCTAGCCTCAAATCATTGCTCCCTAAGGTAAAATGAAATAGATGGGCCTGCGTGCACAAGGAGGTCACAGAATTTCGTTGCTTTAGGAATTTCTGGAGGCAGTGCGTCCGTCCCCTAGGTCACTGGACAAACGGATGGGTCGTGCCCCTTCTTGAAGAGGCGATTCTCCCTGCTTCTGCAGCTCGGCTCTTCCCCCTTTGCCCCGCGTCCTCTCGCATCCTCTGTGGGCCCCAGAATCCCACCCCCTTCCCTTTGGGGGTTGCCCTCGGGGCTGGTGTGGGTACGTGGGTCACCCCAATTGTCCGAACACGGCAGTGGGCAGGAGGGAAACCTGCGCTCTCACCTACAGTTTCTCTTTTTTTCTTTTCTTTTTTTTAATAAATTAATTTTTTATTGGTGTTCAATTTACCAACATACAGAATAACACCCAGTGCTCATCCCGTCAAGTGCCCCCCTCAGTGACCGTCACCCACTCACCCCCACCCCCCGCCCTCCTCCCCTTCCACCACCCCTAGTTCGTTTCCCAGAGTTAGGAGTCTCTCATGTTCTGTCTCCCTTTCTGATATTTCCCACTCATTTCTTCTCCCTTCCCTTCTATTCCCTTTCACTATTATTTATATTCCCCAAATGAATGAGACCATATAATGTTTGTCCTTCTCCGATTGACTCATTTCACTCAGCATAATACCCTCCAGTTCCATCCACGTTGAAGCAAATGTCACCTACAGTTTCAATGGCCTCCCTTTGCTGCTAGTGCCAGGCTGGGTGGGTTTTTTTGTTCAAAGATTTTATTTATTTATTCATGAGAGACACACACAGAGAGAGGCAGAGACACAGGCAGAGGGAGAAGCAGGCCCCATGCAGGGAGCCTGACGTGGGACTCGATCCAGGGTCTCCAGGATCAGGCCTTGGGCTGAGGGCGGCGCTAAACCGCTGAGCCCCGCGGGCGGCCCCCAGGCTGTGTGTTTAATGCCATTGACCCGGGGTTGGCACGACAGGTCTGAGTGCGGGAACCTGTCGGTGCTGCAGAGCAGCCAAGTGGCAAAAGGAAGTAGCAAGCCGGGGAAGTGCTGGGTCAGCTCCGGAGAGAGCAGAGGAAGGAAGGCAGTGTCCCTGGGCGGGGGCCCGAGCGCCCCTGGCAGCTGCGGAGCGAGAGGCAGCTCCAGGTGGGCGAGGGTGCCGGGCAGGTCCTGGGGACGTGGGGACGGGCCGGGGCTCCCGCTGGAGATCCGTTTGGAAGAGCCCGCTGGACCCGCTGGAGATTCGGGGGAGCCCAGAAATCCGGGGCTAGTGCACTGAGGGGAACGTGGGCAATGGCTGGGGGGCCGAGCTGCGGCAGAGCCAGTGGCTCTCGGAAACGCAGCTTGCCCGAGCGAGAGGCTGCGAGTCCACGGCGGCCTCCCCAGCGGGCACCTGCTGCGCCTGCCTGCGGGCCTGCCTGCCTGCCTGCCTGCGGGCCTGCGGGCCTGGACGGGCATTCACTTCGCAGAGTCGGGCGCTGGGGACAGCCGTGCTCTCTGTCCTCAAGCCGCATCCCGTCGGCTGGAGTGCGGTTCGCTTCCCCGACCGAGGGCTGCGGGATGGATGGGCCTGCCTGCACCCCCGGGCTCCCGACATGCCACCTGCGGCCCCGCAGCCCTGGGAGGAGGCGAGGCCAAGCCTTCTGTGCGGGACGCCCTGGGTCACCGCCCCCGTCACTGGCCAGGGCCGAGGCTACAGTCCTTCTACTCAGAAATGGCTTTTATAAAGGCCTTACAGTTAAGAGATAACGTGTATTCTCCTTTTACTGCAGAAAAAGTGATTTGTTTTCAGCTTAGGAGTTTAATAGGCAGCCAAAAATAATCCGAGACAAGTTTTGGCTTATTTTAGATGTGTAATTTCCCAACAAGCCGTCAACTTTTTCTTGTTGTTTTGAAGGGACTTTGAATTGGCCTGTTTTATACCCTTATATTCTCATAGAAACTAAAATTCGTTGAGCAAAGCCTTCAGGAACAGCATCTACTTTCTATAATGTTGGGGGATGGGGGTGAGTGTTGGGAGGGGGCAGGCAGCTGAGAGGTGAGAGACCCCACCCCAACATCCTTTCCTTCTGACCTGCTGGGTCCCTCACTGGCCGGGGAGAGAGAAAGCTTAGAGCTGCGTGGAAGAGATGGCCTTATTCACAGATTTCCTGGAGGGCTCATAGAAGCTCCTGATCCATATCCTCTCCCCAACACCCATAGCTGGGGTGGACAGACCCGGTCCAGAGCCACCTTTCCAGAAAGGCACTGATGGAATCCACGAAGCCGAGTGGGGGCACTGTGAGTTGGGGTGTCTCCCCTGGAGTGGGATGGACATTTCTCCCATTTCTAAAATGAGTCTTGGGCTTGGCTGTCTGATATCACAGTTACCTGACGGACATTGACCGGATCGCCATGCCATCATTCGTGCCAACACAGCAAGACGTGCTTCGTGTCCGAGTGCCCACAACTGGCATCATCGAGTATCCGTTTGACTTGGAAAACATCATCTTTCGGTAAGACATGGTCCATTGGAATGTGTGTGGCCTTGGTAGCCCCCAAATGGATTCTTTTTTCTTAAGATTTTATTTATTTATTCATGAGAGACACACAGAGAGAGGCAGAGGGAGAAGTTGGCTCCATGCAGGGAGCCCGATGTGGGACTTGATCCCAGGACTCCAGGATCAGACCCTGAGCTGAAGACAGGTGCTAAACTGCTGAGCCACCCCAACGTCCCTCACCAAATGGATTCTTAAGTGCGTTATTCCTAAAGTGGTCTGTCTCATAGAGCCATAGGGCGCTCTCCATCATGCAATGTTTAGAACTACGAGAGGTCTCAAGTCCTAGAATGGAGAGGAACTCACCTTCCTATCCTCTTAGAACAGAAGTCTCCTTACTGAAGTCTGGAATGACCCTTATGTGTAAGACACACACACTTCCGTAACTATGAGTTGAAATACTGATGTCTTTTCCCTAAACTTGAATATTTCTCTTCCCTTAGAGTCCCTTCTCTAACATTTATCTGTTAAAAAAAAACAAAGAATCGGTACAAAAAGTGTATTAAAAATTACATTATATGTGTGTGTGTATATATACTACACATATATGTACACTACTGCCAAAAGTGTATGAATTTCCACATACAAATATAAGAAGTACTTTTAGGATGACTTTAGTAGATCTTCACTGCATTTAATTATGGCATAGAGTGAAGGACATGGTACAGAGGCACAGCACTGCATGTTTCAAAGCATTTTTATATTTCGTTCCCCTGCTCATCAGTTATTACGTTATGCTTTTCTAGTCGAGATGATGCAGGTCCGATCCTGCCACGCCGGATTCTGTCTGTAAACCCCGTTCCATCTCAGGGCGCTTCCAGAGCACTGTGGCATTGGGGAGCCCTCTGGTTGAGCCACTTGGAAGTCCACATGTGGGTGCCCATGAATTTATGACATTGACCTTTTTCAGAATCAGTGAGGCTTGCTGCTTCCAAAACCTGGTTCTTCTGGACAGCCTTGGTGGCAGTGGTTTAGCACCGCCTTCAGCCCAGAGCAGGATCCTGGAGACCTGGGATCGAGTCCCACATCGGGCTCCCTGCATGCAGCCTGCTTCTCCCTCTGCTTGTGCCTCTGCCTCTCTCTCTCTCTCTCTCTCTCATGAATAAATAAAATCTTTAAACAAAACAAAACCTGGTTCTGGTCCACAGATGTATTATTCTCTTTGGCCCCCTTGCTGTTCTCTAAGCAGCTTTTGAGCCAGTCTTAGAACTGGTCCATTGTGCTTACAACATTTGATATCTAGCTCCTCTTGAAAGGCTGAGGGTCTGGTCACGGTGTGCCTGCACTTCTGTTCAGCAGCAGTTGACTGCAACTCCATAGCAGTCAGCCCTCCAGAGGGGGTCCCTAGCATTCTCGAAGGTGCCTACTTGATCATTTCCATGAACTGCCTGCCTCCTGGAGCATTGGAGCTTACGAGCCATCTTTGGGCTGTGATTCTCTCTAGTCTTTCCCAAAGCCCCGGCTAAAGCCTTTGGATTGCCTTACAGGACAGAGGAAACTTGCAGCTCGTTGTAGGCCAGAAGGGGTAGCATCCATGTAATGCAGAAAGGATTCATGGGTAAATCTGAGGAGTGGTGAAAAATGGGCAGGGTGAGGGCCTGGAGGCAGCCGGTGGACCTGGAGGATTGCCTCTCTGTCCCTCGCATGTCTAGTGTCCTGGCACTCTACAGTGGTTGGAGCGACACTTAGGTGGATGCTTTGCTTTCTGTCTGGACCAATGCAGCAGCTTCCAAACCAGTGTCCCTGAGCAGGCTCCCCGCGAGTGACCTCTACTGCTCTCTTCAGTAACTTCACTTACATTCTGTGCTTCCTTTGCTAGGAAACACTTAGGGTTCCTCTCTGCCAAAGGGAGTGGTGCTCACACACTTGCATCTTAAGACCCCCTTTCACTCAAAAAATTATTGAGGACCCTAACGAGTGTTGATTTCTACAATATAATGATTCCTGTCCTTTTTCTCCAAAGAGCCATGTATGCCGACCTTTGAAATGCTGTTTTTATCCAACAGGATGGTAGATGTTGGTGGCCAGCGATCTGAAAGACGGAAGTGGATTCATTGCTTTGAGAGTGTCACCTCCATAATTTTTTTGGTTGCTCTGAGTGAATATGACCAGGTCCTGGCTGAGTGTGACAATGAGGTATGCTTGTAGCTATGGAAAACAAAGACCTGTTTCTGCAGTTTGCAAAAAGCCAGCCACTCTGGCATTAGACTCTTGTATAGGTTAAACTGTCTTACTATTTGAAGTGTAGTCTATGGATTAGTAGCACCAGCATCATTTGGGTGCTTGTTAGAAATGCGTGCCTAGTCAATCGACCCACACTGAATAATTCAGAACTTGTATTTTAACAAGATTCCAGGTGATTCAAATACACATGGAAGTTTGAGAATTGCTGGCCTGGAAACCTGGTTCTGAAAGTTAGATGCACACTAGAATTCCCAGGGGATTTTTTTTTTAATTTTTTTATCTATTTATTCATGAGAGATACACAGAGAGAGGCAGAAACAGAGGGAGAAGCAGATTCCCTGCAGGGAGCCCGATGTGGGACTTGATCCCAGGACCCCAGGATCACACCCTGAGCCAAAGGCAGACGCTCAACTGCTGAGCCACTCAGGTTCCCTCCTGGGGGATCTTTAAGAGGAACCTGGCATGTGGATCCTGATATAGTTGGGGTGGGTGTGGGCTGAGCCTGGGATCTAATCTCATGTATTGCCAAGGGTGGAACCACTCAGAAGCATTGGTTCTCAGCCTTGGCTACATATTGGAATCCCCTGGGGAATTTTAAAAACAGACTATCTTTTGGACCTCACAGTAGGGACTTGTGTTTCCTAGGTTTGAATCTGGGGTGTCTTCTCTAAGCCCCTTGGGGGTGCTAATGGACAGCCAAAGTTGAGCAGTGCTATTTCTAAGAAGTACTGAGAACAGGCTTCCCAGTCCATGGTGCTCCCAAGTTAGGTCCCTAACTGAGTTGGGTGGGGAGTGGAGCCAGGTGCTTAGATCTGGCCTGACCCCCCTGGTCAGGCATTCTGTGTCCTCTGCAGAGTTGCCGTAGTGCTAGCTGCATGGAATGGCATTAACCCTATCTGCCCAGAAAGTGAAAAGAGCCGGTGGGCCTGCATTCTGTGGGATACCATCGGCCTCCCCTGGTCTTTTCCTTACCCTTCACGAGATATCCTGACCTCATAGAAAGATGTCTCTCTTGCTTCTAGGTGGTGGTAGTAAACCAGTAAAGAACGCTGCCCAGGATTAGGCAGTCACCATGACCAAATTATATCTTGTATTTCTTGAGAGCAGGCTTTTCTCTGAGGAGCAGAGTTACATTAGCTAATTAGTGGAGGATTAACCCATTTACTGGTGTCTATAGCAATCTTGGCTGCCACCCAGCTCTTCCAGGGGAGACACTTAAAAAAAAAAAAAAAAAGCAAAGGCATCAAGTTATCAATATGAAAATGAGCTCCAAATTCGTCTCAGGATTAATGATGTTTCTCGGGAAACACAGAGGATTATTCAGGTGGGCAAGGGACTAGTGCCTCAGCCCAGTATGCTTAGAAATTAGACATTTTCTCTTCTCTTAAAAATTTGGAGAAAAATTCTTCTTCAGACTTGCCCTCCTGGGTGTAGATACATGGTGTCCACTCATGGGGCTGTCCAGGAATGGTTTCTTCATTTACAGTTGACCATTAGACAACACAGGTTTGAACTTACACATGGGCTTTTTTTTCCCCCTAAATATGGTACAGTACACGTATTTTCCTTATGATTTTCTTCATATATATTTGTATGTGTATATATATATATATATATATATATATATATATATATATATATATTTATCTCCAGCTTACTTTAGTGTAAGAACATGGGATGTAATATCTGTACTGTATAAAATATGTGGGAACCAGTTGTTATTGGTGAGACTTCTGGTCAGTGGTAGGCTATTAGTAGTTAAGCTTTTGGGGGAGTCAAAAGTTATATGCACATTTTCAGCTAGTCAGCAACCCCCAACTCCTGCATTGTTCAAGGGTCAACTGTGCTGTAGTTCCTTGGAGATCATTACTGATCATAAGTTTTTTAAAAAGCTGTAAAAAACAACTGAAGGGTTACCTCTCTGGTAATAAATTCCATCTTAATTGACAAAAATGTACTAAATAGGAGAATGAGCCTCAGTATGCAGAAGTTGCAGGGAAACAGATTTATCGCAAGTCCCTCTGGAGTGGGTGTGCAAGGCTTTCATGTTTTTGCCTGATCTCTTCCCTCTATAAAGTTGTTTCTTTACTCTTGTTTCTTTACTCAGGTGTGCCTGGCTGGCTCAATCATATGCTCAGGTGGGGCATATGACTCTTGATCTCAGGGTCATGAGTTAAAGCCCCACGTTGGGGCTAGAGCTTACTTATAAAATATTTATTAAAAAAATACTTCAGAGCAGAGTGCAATCTAGAACAATTATTGTCAACCAGAGATTTGTATGTGCCCTGTCCAACCTCCCTAAATTAAGAACCTTTGATATATTCTTGCCAATGTCTACTGTTAAGAAATTTTTAGTTTTTCTACATAATTTTGACCAGGTCGTACTATTACATAGGCTTGGGACATGATTTAAATTTGTGAACAATAGTATGCTCATCCATAAAGTGGGGACCCTGCTCCCCTAGTAGACCTCGCCTGTATTACCCACCTGTGACACGTGGCTGGAGAAGGCACCCAATAGTGTTAGTGCCTTGCTCTGCGTGACCAACTCCTGTGGACAGTGGCTGTGCTGGAGAAGCCTTCCTCTCGTGGTCTGGAAGCCCATCCCCAGTTAAAGCGGTGTCTCTGGTCTAAGTTATGCACTTCCCCCACTTAGTAACCCCCATAATTAAATAGAGAACTTTTGTCAAATATGGGTATGAACCTTTTTCCATTTTATGTGTTTATTTGGGGGTGCTGCTGCAGAACAGATCCAGAAGGGGTGATAAGAGCCAAGTGGGGAGTCAGGGGGAATAGAAATAGGCTATATAATAGAAGCACCTGGTGTCCTGGGGCAGGGGGGGGGGCTTTGTGCTCACCTGCTCCAGCAGACAGTGGTGTGGAACTGGCAGCTAGGGGAGGGGACACATGGTGGAACCAGCCCTTTGGCCTGTTGCTTCCAAAGTTTGTTTTTTCTTTATTAACCCTAAGTTCCTTGTTTCTTACTTAGAACCGCATGGAAGAAAGCAAAGCCTTATTTAAAACCATTATTACCTACCCCTGGTTTCTGAACTCATCTGTGATTTTGTTCTTAAATAAGAAGGATCTTTTGGAGGAGAAAATCATGTACTCTCATCTAATTAGCTACTTTCCAGAATACACAGGTGAGTAAATGTCCCTGCTGCCCTCCCTGGCACTCAGCCAGCGATATTTACAGGGCCCCAGGGGTCTCTGCCTCTAACAGACTTTCTCACAGGGGTTCCAGGTACGTCCCTCTTCTTTCGCCTCAGCATCTCCACACGTGCCAAATCCATTAGTGATCTCTTTGTCCTCCAAGACCCAGCTCAGGCACATCCTTTTTGGGAGCGGGTGGGGAGTCCTGCTCATGCTCCCCATGCTCGCTTGGCCTTCACTCCGTAGTGCTGTGTGTATGCAGCTTCTGAGGCAGAGGCTGTGCTTGGTCTACCTTTCCCTCCCAGACCCCGTCAGAGCACCCACTCCTTCTTATGTGTAAGTTACCGTGGCAGCCTCCTTCCTGGGCACATGGTAGATGCTGAAGTTTTTACACAGAGGACCAATCCCAGGCTGCAAAGTTTTTATGTCCTGTTGCTAATTATTTCTGGTACGGGAGGTCTCAAACAGCAGCAGGTCTGATACTGATATATAGAGTACTGTGTGGTAGCGCCCTTTTTCCTTTTATTAACTGCATGGGCCATGTGGTTAAGAGCCCTCACCCTTTAAAATCAGACTTGTTCATGTTCCCATGTTCTCCCCTTTCCTGCTCCTAGTCCACTTCTGTCTGCCTGAGTGGCCCAAATCAGAATGTTTAATTGGGTCACTGTTTTTCAACAATTTGCTTTAAAGTACATTTTTTAGATAGCAGTGGATGCTTTAAAAGTCTCTCTTACGGGTTCATTAGGAGATACAACAACACCCCAGGGAAGCGATTCTCTAGAAATAAGAGAACTCAAAGAGGGAGTCCATCGAAACTGATTTGGGGGAGGACTTGGTAGTTAGTATCTTTCTTCTTTACTCCTGTAACTGCACTCTTGACTAGGACCCAAGCAGGATGTCAAAGCTGCCAGAGACTTTATCCTGAAGCTTTATCAAGATCAGAATCCTGACAAAGAGAAAGTCATCTATTCTCACTTCACATGTGCCACAGACACAGAGAATATCCGCTTTGTGTTCGCTGCTGTGAAAGACACAATTCTCCAACTCAACCTGAGGGAATTCAACCTGGTGTAGAAGCTGCTGCCCACTTCTCACCCATTCCCCGAGACAGAACCTGCAAGCTCCTCACATTTTATTTGCAAGTGCTCGTGACATCAACCCACCCCCTGGCAGCACCAAGTCCATCACGCAGGCCACAGGGACAGGTGATGGACCTTGTGAGATATTTGAGTAAAGCAAACTTTTTCAAAGTCTTTATTTCTGAATTGTTTTTATATTTCTTTTCTTGACTTTTGGCTATAAGATTTCATGTAAGTTTTGAATTTGATATTTTATAGAATTTTTTAAAAGCCACTGTGATTTACTATTTTTTTTAAGTTAAAGTGTGTTTAATAATAGTCCTTAACACATCCTGTAATGGAGGGATCTGTTCATTTATAGATCATGCCTTGAGACCTCTAGGATTAATTTTTTTTTAAAGAAAGTTAATGGGTTTGAAGCTTTTTATTCAATCTTTTAACTTTGAGATTCTAAATTTTTCTCTTTGTGCTGAAGCATGCATTTAACATGTCATCAAAAGATTTTTAAAGTTTTTTTGAGTTAAATATTTCTTTTTTTTTGAGTTAAATATTTCTAAGCCACATTCATGACTGTATCAGTATATCTTAATTTTGCCATATTTTGATCACTATACAGCCAAAGTTGACATAAATGGGCTCTAGACAGCATATATGTTGTGTTGATGAAATGTATATCTGTGTGTATATATGACCAAGTCCTGTAAACTTATGAAGTGGCTGAAAGCCTAAGTTGTTTAACAAATGTAACCCCTGCCAAAGTTCCGATGGCCACCACAGATTTGCTGTTTGAACCACATATGCTGTGCCTTTCTGAGGAGGTTAAGAATATACCATCTGCCATTAGCATTGGAGTATGTTGTGTTTCTTTGTGCTTATGGTTGATTGATATACTATGAAAGTCACAGCATTTTTCTAACTCAAACTTTCTAAATGTCCTTGTAGGGGAGGAGAAATAAATTTCCTTTTACCTTCTTGGTTCCTGAGATCCCCAAACAGATTAGGGAAAACAAAACACATTAGTTTAATCATATGTATGCCTCTGTATACAGGAGAGATACCCAGATGAACTGAGTAACTTTCAGAGTAGGCCAGGCTCCCCCCTTGAGTAAGTTCTTCAGCTAAAGATGTTGGGGGAGGAGGAATCACTAGGAAGGAGGTTAATCAGGTGTGCAGCCCAGTAAAGGAGAGAGTAAGGGTGTTAGAATGTAGAGTCAGCTTCCTCTTTCTGGCACAGAGAGGGAGAGACCCTCACAAATGGAGATTTCGTTTATACAAGTACATTTCCCTCAGGAAAAGGAGGGTAGCTTTTACTAGGTTTTCAGAGCTTTTGCTGGATCTCCTGTTTCTTAAAAATAATTAGTTCAAAATAATCCTTATGCCAAAGAGGCATACTTTAGGGTGCCACAGTCTATTTCCCTTTGGGTCTGCCTTTGAAATATCAAATTAGTTTCACAGCCCAGAAGCTGAGTTGATTGACAGATTGCTCTGTAGTTTCACTGAACCAGTCTTGAGAGAGAACAGGTCGGGTTGGTTAACAAGTTGTGTCTCCTTTCAGGAAGTAGAAGCCCAGTTGGGCCTCTGTACTACAAACAGGTATTTAATAAGCATTTCTATGGAAAAAAAAGGAAAAGGTTAACAGTTGGGGCAAATTATACACTAAACCTCGGTCCTGAGGGCAGCGGGTCAGAAGACTTCTACATGTTGGGATCAGAGGATCTTTTGCAGTTTGAATGTCTCTGTCATCAGGTGTTGAGGTAAACTTTGGCCCACAAAGCAACAAGCATGACAACTGTAAACATGAGCTATTGTGGCCATTTCTGTGGAGTTTATATCAAGTCTTTCACATTTAGTTGCAGGCTTGGATCAACACTTTTGCAAAACTGAAATAATAACTTCTGAAAATGACGAAAGACTTACAAAATGGCCATCATCAAAGATCTGATGAGAGTTCACTGCAAGGCAGCTGACAAGGACATCTGATTACTTCTGTGACCTACATTTTAAGATAAGCAGAATTTTAAGTGATAGCATTACACCAGGAGATATCGAATTTCCATGCAGTTTGTTTTTAGTGATTCCAAGTCAAAAAAAAGCAGAGGAAGACTAGGAATGCGAGTTATGTGGGGAAACTAGAAGACTTCATGATTAAGTTCATTTACAGGTAAATAAACCCTCAGACAACACAACTAGATACTGATACCCACAAGAGTGCATTATAGTTTCTACTGAAGCATCATCTTGCTCTGTAATCATCCACACTTTTACCAAGGATAATTACAATAAAATTACACTTGGCCCGATTACTTACATAACAAGAATAGTGACTGACCATATAGACTCTTTTAAATGTGCTTTATTGGAACTTTTTATAAGGACTCTCAAGTTAGACTTTTTAAGAGCCTCCTGAGGCCAGAAAGCCGAGATCTTACCCTCACTCTTTGCCTACAGTACCTATAGATTTGAGTTAGTCACTCTCTTCTCAAGATCTCCCAAATATCCTAAGGTTCCTGCATCTGCCAGGAAATAATCTTTCTTACAGGAACCCTGGAGGAAGGGAGCTATACTGACTCCATGAAGTCAACCTAATCTTCTTAAAACCGTATAGTCACGTCTGATTCTATGGACATTCTCAAATATGACATTCTACTCAAAGTCTTGGTAATATAACTAGTGTTTCTAATTGTGTCCTATGTCAAGGAGAACAGCTTCTTATTGAGATTATACAAATAACTATTACCATGAAAATAAGAATGGTCTCTGAGTTTTCAAATTCTGGAGGGATCATTGAGGGAGAGAGTAACTCTTTCATCCTGTTCATTAATGTATACTTTACCAAATTGCTGTAAGTCATAGGTAACTTAAAGAAAAGTTTCCTTAAATCTAGAAACAAGCAGTATTTCCAACAAAGTCATAAAAATTAAAATCATCCTCATGATGATGTCCATGTAATTCTTGTTGATCTTTTACTTGAGATTTTATAATTTCACTTTTTCCATTGAGTTTTGTAAGTTCAATGGTACAATTTTAAAGTTATTGAAAACCTGTACTTATCAGAGCCCTTTCCATGAATCCCCTTGAAGATGAAGCAGTTTCGCAAAAGCAAAACAGTAACTTCTATAAATGGCAAAACACTTTAAATATGGCATGGTTAAAGACTGGTGAGCATTCACTATAATACAACTAACTGATAAGAAATTTTGGTTATTTCTGTAACATATTATTTTAAGAAAATAAGTAGAATTGTAAGTGGTAGCACTTATACTATGACATAACAGATTTCAAGAATTACATACAATTTCTGGAACGTTTATATTAATAATAAATATCCATACAAATACAAACTAAACAAAGGTAAGATCAATGATTTATAAGTGCTTCCAATGTAACAAAAGTCAAATTAGTTTAATAGTTCTTTACAAGGAGAAAGACAAATCTTGACCTGTTTCAGGGGCCCTCTGGAATATCCCTAAGTTAGTTTAAAGTCAGAAAGACTTCATCCAGATTTTGAGGTTCAGCTCTTCAAAAATATCAATAGTTTTGAAGTACTTGACTAGAATTAGGATTTCTTGATTACCTACCTAACCCAAGTGAAAATGGATTTTAAAGGCAAATACAGAAAGTTACATAATTGTGAGCAGAACTTGGCTCTTAAATTGAGAAGACTCAGTTTTCATAAGTAATCAAAGACCTGATGATGAAGATAACATGAAACACAGGAAGTTATTTCAGTAAAACACAAAATCTTTTGCTTTCCTTAAAAGGTAAGAATCTTTTAAGGTTTTTGATCAGGAGCAGATCCAAAGTCTGAGAGAACTTTGTCCCCTTGTCACCAGCTAGACCCCAAGACCTGACCTTTACTTCCTACTTGCTTGAACTCACCGATCTTGGTCCTTTTTTCTTTAGGCTCTTCTTTCCAGTTTGTCTCTTAACTCACGCAGTCCAAAACTGCCCCTTGAGCAATAACATAGCACTTGCCCTGACAAGACCTTCAGCTGGCCAAGACCACACAGACCAGTTTGAGCTTAACCCCCGACTTGCACTTACACAGGACCATGGAGAGACCTCTAGAATGACCTACGACTACCTTTTACCCCATTGTAATACTAAAATTGCCCTCCAAGGAGGAGCACAAGCCTCATTTACATAACATACAATGTAATACAGGCATCTTAAAGTACAATTGTCCTCTTATGCTCATGCCCACCTCCACATACTATGACAAAAGATCCCCTTTTTAGAGGAATTTTTAAAAAGATTTTGAGAGAAAATAAAAATGAGCCAGGGGAGGGAGAGGGAGAAGCTAAGCAAGGATTCAGATGCAGGACTCTGCTAGGACCCTGAGATCATGACCTGAGCCAAAGGCAGGTGGTTAACCAACTGAACCACCCAGGTGCCCCTTTTTTTTAAGGTTTGAGAGAGGGAGTGAGCAAGCACATGCCCACAAGCGGGAGGAGACAGGGAAAAGAGAATCTTCAGCAGGCTCCATGCCCAGCACAGGGCTCAATCTCACAACCCTGAGATCATGACCTGAGCCAAAATCAAGAGTCAGACACTTAACAGAGCCATCTGGGCACCCCAAGAGATCCATTTTTAAAATATTCATGATAACCCTAAATAAAAGGAACCCATCCACCCTTGCTTACAGAGTCACCGCTTTGGAAGTTACTCCCTGTGAACTTCCTTTTTTTGCTGCAAATTTTACCTTGTGCAACAAGTCAGTCAACCTGGTGTAGTATTGATCTTGTGACTGGCCAAGAAGCAAAGTCAAGCTGGTTTAGTTCCACGTTTGCCAGATGGAAGAAAACTTTTAGTTTTATATGAGTAGACTATTGATAAACTTTATACATTTATGAATTCTATTTTAGCTAGCTTAATTACATAAGGTTTTCTCTCTCTTTCCAACTTTATATAGCCAATTAATTTTCCCTTATTCTCCTCCTTCCTCTTCTGAAACAACTCATTCTATTCTAGGAGAAAACTTTTTCCTATACCAAAAATGCATCTTTGTACCTCATACCTTTTCTTTACCAAAAGCACATCTTATTTTCCTTGTATACAGAGTGGTTTTCCTTACTATTTCTAGTAGTTTTAATTACATGTTAATTATAATTAGTATTCCCAACTCTCTGAAACCTTAATTTCTAGAAGAAGAAGTTATCAACTATAGTTTGGCAAATTTGTAAGTACATTTCATAATTTCTAGAAGCATATGCTGCTTCCTAGTACAATTTTTCAATGTGGTACAAGACATTTACTAATAGACCCAAATATGTTTAGTTTCTCTGTATTGAGCCAAAAGTAGATAAACCTACATTCAGTAATGTTTCAGTGTTTTATCATATTTGGAAATTTAGGTATTCCAATGAATTTCCATACATTAACATAGGAATATTTTATGGCTTAAAATTACCCAAAAGAGGGACTCCTGGGTGGCTTAGTCAGTGAAGTGTCTGCCTTTGGCTCATGATTCCAGGGTCCTGGGATCCATCTCCACGTTGGGATCCTTGCTCAGCAGGGAGTCTGCTTCTCCCTCTCCCTGTTTGTGCTGGCTTTCTCTCTCTCTTACTCTCAAATAAATTTTTAAAAATTTACCAAAAAAGATTCTGAAAGTTAAAGTAGACCTATGTTATAAAGCTTGATCATTGTTGATAATTTCATAAACTTCAATCTCACTTAAATCTACTTAATTCACTTGTTCTTGATCATATTGGGATTACTTCTAAAAATTTCATGAGACATTAACGCCAAGATCCTGTCATTTTTCTTGCTGATAATTTTTCTAACAGAGATAACATGAACTCTTTGAATAAACTATGTAGACTAAAAGTTGTGTGTCTGGGGACACCTGGGTGGCTCAGTGGTTGAGCGTTTGCCTTGGGCTCAGGGCGTGATTCCAGCATCTTGGGATCGAGTCCTGCTTCTCCCTCTGCCTGTGTCTCTACCTCTGTGTGTCTCTCATGAATAAATAAAATCTTAAAAAAAAAATGCACTACATCCAATGCTGACAACCTGAAAACATACCTATTTTAATTAAACCAAATTAAACTAGCTTTTATTTACTGAATACCTTCCCAGATCGCATGAAACTTGGAAAACATTTGGGCTAGTTTTTGTATTTCTGAGTCTAGAAAATGCTTAATTCATTTAAGCAGTTATTTCTGAGCCAGTTAAGTAGAGCTGGTTTACAAGTCAATTTTGGCAATACCATCCGGCGGTAGAAAAATATCACATCTACAACATACATCTATAGCCATACACATAGATACAAACAGAGACCTTATACCTATCACTGTAATGTTTTAAACTGTGAATCAGGTACAATAATACAAAACTCAGTAGAAAGAACAGTTGGATCCAAATTGTGTTTCTGGCAATGGAAGGAGTTAAGTTTACTTATGGCTAACTCAGATCACTAAAGTGTTTGGTTTTTTTTAACCAATATTTGTAGAGAAGACGCTTTTTTTAAAAAAAATTGTCCAATTTCCAATTAGCTCCTTTTTTCCTTCTGATGAGAACCATCTCCCTAAAGTCTTCATATCAAAGAGATGGCTCTCAGGTCCTAGGGAAGATGGGGGTAGATAATGTACATCACAGGCAAGGGGAAAGAATCCAAGTTTCCTCTAAGGAGCTTGGGGGGGGGGGCGTCTATCTGCCTATTATCAGAAGTCTAGAGTAATTACTATTAAAATTTTTCCTTTTCTTAGGTGCAGGACCATTCTATTTCCAATATTACAATTTTTTTTTAAAAAAAATCTTATTTATTTATTCATGAGAGAGAGAGAGAGAGGGGGGCAGGCAGAGACACAGGCAGAGGGGGAAACAGGCTCCACACAGGGAGCCCAACATGGGACTCAATCCCGGGACTCCAGGATCAGGCCCTGGGCCGAAGGCAGTGCCAAGCCGCTGAGCCACCCGGGCTGCCCCAATATCCCAATCTTATATGATATCTGCAAGCATTTTGAAATGAACAGGAGGTTTTGAGATTGGTAAGGATAGATGGGACTTTGGATTGCTTCTAGAACCACGTTTCTAGTTTTATAAAGAGTCAAAAGATTAGTATTTCTAATTCGTCAAGGAAGTAGGGGAGCCTGAATGATATTGTGGGCTTAACACATCCATCCAACTACATTATCTTCAATTTGCTTCTTTATATGAATATTCCATTCCAAAATGGAAATCAAAAGATTTCTAGGTCCAGGAGCTTCAGGGCTGAATGCAGTATGCCTTTGTAGAGTAGATATATAAAGCCTTCAACACTCTGATGCTCTCCTTTTTTGAGTGTATAATCCAACCTTGGACCAATTCACTTTAGGGGGAAAAGACTCTACTCTTGCTTCTGTCGGTCTATGAACAACAGCTTTGGCCAATCCTTTCCTGATCATTTGCAGAAGGGCCTGAGAGAAATTCTGGTCATCCATTTCCTCTGTGAGGGGAGTCTGCCCCAGTGGGCTGGCTGGCCTGATCACTGCACTGTAAACATGGGTGGGAAGAGGATCCCTGACTAGCCAATCAAGGTCCTTGTGAGTGGGGTTGTGAATGGTCACTGATCTACCTCTTCTCTAAATCTGACAGAATCTTCTGGATAAAAAGGGCTTTGTAGTTTCACCTTATTAAGAGAGTCCTTACGGCTAGATGCTACATTCCTTCATGTCCTTTTTAATTTAATCATTCCATAGATGCTAGTAAAGTAACTGTTTAGATTGAGAGCTCTCTGAACATTTTCAAATATATATGTTTTTTCCCATTCAAAAGGTCCATCATCTGGCTATTGAGGAGTAGAATCTTGTATTAATCTCCATAGGGACTCCAACCCATAAGCCTTTTTATGGCTTAACTGTGGATGCCAAGAGGTACCCCCTTTGGGCGGATAAGAGGTAACCAACCCTTTGCTGGAAAAGATGAAGTTGTTACAGGTTCCAGAAAGTTCACTCTTAGTCTAAGAAAGTAAAGACCTTCCTTGTCACGGGCAATAAGAATGATGTAGTGAAAGGATGTCTCTTGTTTCTCAAGGGAATGTGAGACCCCTCCGTCCCAGACCTGCTCATCTGTGACTACAGAAACATATCCCTGGAAAGGTACTTTTCTGGTATGGAGACAATGAAGGTTGAGACGACAGGCCCCTTATGGACTAGGAACTCCTAAGACAAACTCCCGAGAACTTGCACAGTGGGATAGAGAGAGAATGTTGCTTCTCACTTATGTCTTGGATCCCCAACCTATTCGGCTGCCACATATGAACTCATACTTGCATCTTCCCTCTAGTGAAAACACATCATACACTAAAGATCACGAACAGCTTCAGATCATCAGCTAACTTATGCAAAGTGCTCAAGACCAGTAATCAAGGGAATTAATGCAAGATTTTGTTTTTTAAGTTCTTGCTAGCACTGAGTTATTGTCATTTTTTACCTTTGGCTGACAAAGCATGTTAGAAAGTGATGGCTTTCAAACACTTCTAGTAGCAAGAAAGCTATCTAGTAAATCGTAACAAAAGATAGTAATAACAAAGTATTTTCTTAAGTCATGCAAAGGCTGAACTCTCCATATCAGAGATGAATTAATCATCTCTGCCAATATTAATCAATTATGCAAGTAAAAAAAAATTCTCTCCTAACACTTCTTTCCAAATATACTCCTTACTTACTGAGCAAATGAGCCATTTGAAGTTTGCTGAGGTTGAGAGGCACAATCTCAGTGCTTTGCTTTACAATCTACAAAGTATTAACCAAAAGCTTTTAGTTTCCAATGACCATGCTGGGCTGGAATGCTGTCTTATAGAAAAATCAGGACTTTGGGCCATCTGTTTGTCATCAACATTTATTTAGGCCCCCAAAAGGGGAGATTTTAGATAGGTGAGGGAGGACTCATTGGTAATGTTTCTGGGTCTACCCAGGAACTAAAAACAGGCAGACTAAAGATCAGAAATCTTTCTTTGATCTGTTTTATGTGGAAAAAATACACATAAACTAATGAGCAATCTGACCAAGAAATCTAATTCTACCAAGAGCAAAAATTAATGATAAATAAGTCATTAGTGACCATGGCTAATCAATGTTTTGGGGAAAAAAAAGAGAGACCAAGGCCAATTTCAAGACAAAGAACTTCACTGTAAATATCTGTGTTTATAAATTATCAGAATAAAAAAAACAACAACAAGAAGGCAAAGACTGTAACAGGCAACTGGGTCAGGAGCCCACATAAAGGGTATAAGATACATAAAAGTGAAGGAAATATTGCAGCGATGCAGAAATAGATATTTTAAAAATGAATTAACATCATCAATAACCATATTTTTACCAATTAATAGTAAGCATTCCAAAGAAGCACACACTATTTGGTCAATACAAAAATTAGTATTTTTAAAGTGCACATTTCCTGAAAAATCCATTTTCATATATCACACACATATTCATATATAGAGATGATCATTTTTAAAGTCTGTAACAGTTTACTTGACTTTGAAATAAACCCCAGATACTAACAGTTTATGTATACAATTATTGATATTGAGGAACATTTCAATGTAGTCTACATCTTCATTTGAGGGTTTTTCAGCCTCTAAATGGAGAACCTCTGGGTAGTCAATGGAACACTGATGGTATGATGGCATAATAAGGGATATGGGGGCCTTCCCACATGTTCTAAGCACATTTTGATTATTAGACTTTTTAATGTATAACTCTCATAGGACTTGTTATAGGACCTTACTAGAAAGGATTCATTATTAAGGTATCAGAGCAATACTTATAATAATGAGTGGTGTTGAGAGGGTTTTCAGATTGACAAGTACCTACCATAGCGAGTATTAAGCTAGAACACATATTAACTTGAATAAGGTAATAAAAACTTTACACACATATCAAACTATAAAATCTGAAGTTACATGTTATGTAGCTTTTGGGTAACCAAAATTACCAACTTTTTTTTTGAAAATGCATATTTATGCTTTAAAAAAGAACGTGTAATTCTAAAGTAAAACTTAAAAAAAAATGACATGGAACAATTTATTTTAAAAAACAGGAAATAAAGTAGAAAAGGTTTCAATTAAACATGAAGGAGGTTTCTAATAGAGTAGGATCCAGCATCTTCTCAGTTCATGTGCTGGCCTGCTTGCTGAATGAACCCTGCAACAAGTACTTCATTTCATGAGCAAAGGTCTGCATTAATAGCTGTATTGGCCAATAACCAAAACTACAGAGTGAATGAACCATAAAAATTTTAATTGCTTAATACTAACTGGATTGGTCAGGATTGGCAGTCAGGTATAATTTCAAAAGTACATTTAAAGCATTGGGTGAATGGCCCTCTTTGAAGGCATGTGAAGGAGCTACAGAGGATCCTGAGTAATAGCACCAAAGAAAATCATATTGAGTGAATTTTGTCCTGAACTTTGAATAAGGAATGCAGGTTATTTCTACTGGAAATCTACAGAAATGAGGAAATCCAATGATTTCACATCGACTGCACTGACATTTATACAGCACCCTCCAGAGAATGAGTACTTCGACCCTATGAAAGTGTGACCTCTATCTAAGCTCCCAATTTTTAAGGGACATTACCACCTGTACAGTGAGTGACATCAAAGGCATATCGAGCAAATTCATAAAAGGAGAGAACTTCTGTCCCCAGTCCTAGTAAAATGCCTAGTGAGAGAGAAATATCTCTAGTTAAATGATAGCCTGTGGCCTTTTTTGGGTGCCATTTGCAGATCTAACTTTTCTGTTTTTTGTGGTACCTTGAGGGCATCTGGTACACACCAGGAAAGGAAAACACCTTATAAAAAGCAAAACAAGAGCCATTCTACCTTCTTACTCAAAAGAAAAAGTGTTCACAATCTGAAGATATCCCTGAGTGCGGGTCTGCTGCTCCTGATCTAAGGTCAGGGCCCACACAATCCACACTGTTCCAACAATCAGTGGATGGCCCACGCCTCCCAGAGCAGTGGCTCACAAGGTCTGTTTTGTTTTTTTTTTTAACTGCAATTCATAACAGGAAATAACATTTTATATTGTGACCCAGTACACACAGTATATAAACTAGGAAACATTTCAGCAAACAATATTTAACCTTGTTATATACAATGTTCTCTTATTTTCATTTCTGTTCCACTTTTAAAATATGCTGGCCTTGAGCTGTGAAATTGGTTTTATGGCCCCCTAATGTGTTAAGACCTACAGTCTGGAAAACACTGTCCTTGAGGAGTTTGACAGATCTTGAGAAAAGGTAAATAGCAATGGCCTTGGAATCCAAACAAATTTTTCTCAATTGTGTTGGCAGGAACACAAAAACATCCAGTTCCAAATAGCTACTTGTATCTGCAGTGTATTCGGTACCCAGTTTCAACTCCTATAGGCAACCTAGCTTAGTATATTCTGTCCCAACCTTTTTTTTTTTTAATAATTTTTTATTGGTGTTCAATTTGCCAACATAGTTTTTTCTTTTAACTTATTTATGATAGACAGAGAGAGAGAGGCAGAGACATAGGAGGAATGAGAAGCAGGCTCCATGCCAGGAGCCCGATGCGGGACTCGATCCTGGGACTCCAGGATCGCGCCCTGGGCCAAAGGCAGGCGCCAAACCACTGAGCCACCCAGGGATCCCCAATTTGCCAACATACAGAATAACACCCAGTGCTCATCCCGTCAAGCACCCCCCCCCAGTGCCTGTCACCCATTAACCCCCACCCCCCGCCCTCCTTCCCTTCCACCACCCCCAGTTCATTTCCCAGAGTTAGGAGTCTTTATATTCTGTCTCCCTTTCTGATATTTCCCACCCATTTCTTCTCCCTTCCCTTCTATTCCCTTTCACTATTATTTATATTCCCCAAATGAATGAGAACATATGTTTGTCCTTCTCCGATTGACTCATTTCACTCAGCATAACACCCTCCAGTTCCATCCACGTTGAAGCAAATGGTGGGTATTGTCCCAACCTTTTTAATACAGGGGCCTTGGCTTGGCCTGAAGGATCACTTAACACTGGCAATTGAGACTGGTGCAGAAAATTCAGCACTAAGTAGAGTCTGTAATTTTCTCAGATAGGAATAAAATACTATGATATTTCTAAGAGATAAGCTAGATGTATATTCACTGGGAAAATTTAGTTACTACAATCATAAAAAAAAACCCCAACAAGATAATTATGATAGAAATGGTAATATAAGAAGAAATTCTTATTTATTTGGAAGCCACAGGACAGTTTTGTCATGGGTTATGATTGTGGAGGAGGGTGGTCCAGGGAAGAACTCCCTACAGCAGCTCATGATTATTTAGGGACCAGAAAATAACTTGGCTATATTAAACTTAACCTGGGGATAATCCCAAGGTCTTGCTAACACTAGGGAGAAGGCATACAATACATAACACAGTAAGAGGGAAGCCAATGGAGAAACGCATATGCTCCTAGGTTCAGGCATTATTTTGTAAATGTGAAGAAATCACACGGTTCTTATTGTACCAGAAATCAAAGTTGCTATTTCTAATGGTCATAGTTTTCTGGAGGAGAGCTGACAAGGAACAGACACATTGCCTTGGGCTTTACACAGTAAATCACAGATCAGAATATATGCTGTGCTAGAATTAAGAGGCTGGGGCTGGAGAAGGGACACAATACTCAGGATCTCATTCCGTACCAGCTACCAACCAACCAAGAGAAGTTTAAAGCTCTCAAACAGAGAGCCGTTGTTAAATATAATTTGGGGAAGATTATTTTCAAATACAGTAAGATAATGGACTCCATAATGTTCAAGAAAAAAGAATACAGAATCAAACACACATTTATAAAATGTTATGCTACAAAGACTGACTCATTAGCTAGTAATCTACTGATGTTCCTTATTTAAATGAAGACAATCCTCTAAGACAATTGATAAATGATTGCTCTTGTAACTGTGGGTCCTTCTATGCTAGAAACAAAGGAAGTGATAGGAAGTATTGATCCGCAGACCACCACTAAAGAATAGGAAAAGATTATTTCTAGGTCCTCCTTGGTAAGGGCACAGGAAGAACAGGGACAGGGAGGCTGGCTTTGCATCTGTACTAGTTACAAGACCCATTCCTTGCTGCTCTCCACAAGATACCAGAAAAACCTTTATGCTTACTCTTTCATTAGGCCTTTCCCTTTTACCATGGAACATGCAAGAAGTTATGAGTCTGTATTTTTTCTGAGAATGAAATCATGAAACTGTAATAGGTGATGAGGTACTTGGTTAATGGCACGGAATGGAACTTCAGTGAAGCAACATTGCAGGTGGGGACAATCACTGAAAGTTTTCTGGCCATTACTCTTAGTTTTAATTCTAATGTTTATAAAATTAGAGGAGCTGAGCAACAGAGAAAATGTCTATGTTACTTTAAACAAAGGTCATCTTGGGAACACACACTACAATGGGGTATGAAATTTGTCATCTTGCGATTCAATTTATGTTCAGCAAAGAAAAAATTCTGGGGGAAACTATTGATAATAAACAATGTATTTTTATAATCAAAGGAAAATCAGTAGTAGGATTTGGTCAGGAAGAAATACAATTAAAGTCTGGCATGCTGTTTATTTTAGCTTTTACAACAAAGCAAGGGTTTGAGGACCCTGAGGAGATTTTCACAATCACTGACTATACAGAGTCTCCAATCCCAGAAACAGTTTATAATAATTTCATGGCACATACAACATGCATCAAATACTCTGTATTATTCAAAACTAAATAAGACACCGCATCATTCTCTTCATGGTTCACAATCATATACTCATCCCATTTCACTGGAAAAAGTCCATTAATATTAAGGAATAAGGATCTTGGACAAAAACCAAGAAAAAACCCTATGACCTTATCTTCACTAATGCCACAGCCCATGATTTTTGTTCTGATGAGCTTTTACAAGTGATTCTCACTTGAATAACTAGAGAAAGCACAGTAGCAATTCCCCATCTTCTGCTAACAGAACAGGCAATGGACACTTTAGGATACAGACATTTACTTACAAGAAGAGCTGTAAGTAAATTTGAAGCATAATTTGTATCTTAAGATGGTGGGGATTCTGTTTATTTCATATTATCAGTGAATGGAAAGTTAAGGCTTGAGGGATTTTCCTTTAAAGTCAGCAATCTGTTAAAAATGTAACTTGGGGTAAACCAAGTAGATCCCATGAAGTTGACTTGAGGAAATATTTCTAAGGCTTCAAAGTTCTGAAAGGGGCTTTTCCATTTTGGATATGACACTCATTTCTTCTAGCCTTTCTTAAGATGAGGCTTGAAGGGGGTATTAATCTGTATTATATAATATTTAAAAAGGTCATTTTTCATAGTCATGCTATGGAAGTATAATTCAAACCTATCCTTTATAAAAAAATAAGGAAAATAATACCAAAATATTTATCTGTAAAAAGAACTTCATATCTCTAAAGAAACCACCACTAAATTTCTCTTGATACCATTGAGGCAATGATTTGATCATTTACCCAGCACTGATTCAGGGTGTCTGAAGTAAGCATGATAGAAGTTTAAAACATGAACAAGAAACATTAAACTTAGCTCCATGAGGGGTGTGAATACGGGCAATTTCTCCACATTGCAAAGAATCACTCGGAGCAAATATTTAATATTCGAAAGAGAAATGTTTCTTTTATAAAGTAGTTAGAATTTTAACCAGATGCATAATTCAAGTTAGAAAACCAAAGGGATCCCCAATGAGCTGCAATATTTTAATCACATGACTGTTTTTTTTTTACCCGATTGTAACCGTTTTTTTTTTTTTCTTTCGTAAGTGAAATTACTTCTGTAGTATACTTTCCAAACTGCTTTTGGAAGGTACAAGGTGGAAATTCTAATGATTTATTGCTGTGTCTCTTCAGGTAGTATTCTCCATCAGAATCTCGGGGAAGGTTCTCTTGCTTCTTCTAGTTTTGTGAGGATCCACTGTTGTGGAGAAATAAACCAACATTTGCTTATTTCAAGAACTCGCAACGAAACTCAAAATGTAATGAATGTAAATCTAGAAGTTGGCTTCACTCGTGTCCAATAATTAAATTCATCATGCATAAGACATCATTCATTTCAGTTAAATAGCCCAGAAGTTCAGAGACAGTGGTACCAGATTTGATTTAACAGTAAGAATAATGTTTTTCTAAGGTCTTTGGACTTGAAGGTTTGTCTTCAGAATAAGAAAAGTAAAATACCATCTTGAGAGAGAAGGGTAATTTGGCAGCTGGGTTGAATAACTGTGGCATAGCGTGAAAACTATCCACACAGACTTTCTTCCAACCTATGGCAATTCTGTATCACAAACCTTCATGATTCCATATACAGGATTCTACTGATGGAGTAGGAATAATTACATGTAATTCTACAGAGGCTAGCAGCATAGCATATTCTTGAGCATTTTAGGTATTCTCATGATATAGATCTTTTCTATTTTGCTTTGAAATTGCAAAAATAAAATGCAAATATAGTGTAAACCTTCTTACCAATAATGTCCATTATCATTGGGGCTGTGTGACAGATTAAAGCCCTGGAGGCAATACTAGGTTTATCTCATTATGAGAAGCTTCAGCAGAGGTATCTGTGCTTCTATTAACATAAGAACTTAGTAGAAATGTCTCTATGATAAACAGAACAAGAAATGAGCCCAGTAGCCTTCTCTGGATGTTTCTGGCAGAGCAAGAAGATTTAAAAACCAATCTCCTGGGATAAAATAACACGGTGATAGAGATAAATGAAAGAGAAACCGATATAAAGGTGGTAATGAAAAATAGTTTTGAGGAAACATTACCTAGTTACATACAGTAAAACTGTAAAAACAAAAAAAAATTAAAAACAAAACTTTTCTGTCTTAAAAAAAGCAGTCCAACTTATTACATGGCTTTGAAATGAGAAGCTGCTATCGGTTTAAGGAAAAGATATTCATTATATTTACCCTAGCGTCCTCTGGGGTCTTGAAGTTAATTATTTTTCCAAACTCTTTGGCATGAAACACAGACTTCACCCGTTCCTATAAACAGAGTAACTTAATTAAAATGACAATCTGGTAGAAATAGGATCAAAGAATGCCACAGTTTTATGAATCTGTGCTTAAAGTGTCCCTCTTACACAAATGATATGCCTTTAAAACAGCCAAGAATTAAGAAACAAGAATCAAACACAAATGGAAAGAAAAGACTAGGTTCTAACATATCCATTATCATTAAGCTTAAGTTAAAAAGTTTTGAGATTTCAATTTCCAAAGCCATATAAGGTTTATGCAAAGGAAGAGGTGGTAAATCAGAGCAGTGTTTTCCCCTCCAAATAGTTTTTCAGATTGTTCTTGAGGAGTTTCTCAGATTGCTCATGATGAGCTCAGCTCATCATCATACACGTGTGTATGTATATATACACATACATGTTATATGTAACTTCTGACATTTTAAATCAGTCATGCAATAAGAATGTAGCTTAAGCTTAATGCCTTTTTTGAGTGTCCTCCACTTTTTACACTCCTCTAGTATTCTATTCAGTGTTTGTGGGGAGAGCTAATGGTGGATGGTAAGCATGAGAGGGACAAACAGACATAATGGGACTACTGAGGAGCAGGCAATGTTTACCTCTATTAACTATGGGCAGAGCTACAGAAGCAGCAATGTTGGGAGTCTCATTAGCTGAACAATTTCTCTAAGTATTTCAAACATCCATGTAAATAGAGACTCCAGGGATCCCTGGGTGGCGCAGCGGTTTGGCGCCTGCCTTTGGCCCAGGGCGCGATCCTGGAGACCCGGGATCGAATCCCACATCGGGCTCCTGGTGCATGGAGCCTGCTTCTCCCTCTGCCTGTGTCTCTGCCTCTCTCTCTGTGTGTGACTATAATAAATAAATGAAAATTAAAAAAAAAAATAGAGACTCCAGAAGAAATCAGATTCTTTTACTTAAAAAAAAAAAAAAGGTATTTGCTTACAAAAGGTTTCAAGAAAAGGTAGAAGGGAAAGAAACCAAGATAAGAAGCAGCTTATCTTTGCAGAGAGAAAAAGGTATGAAAAAAGCCAGGAAAGTAATATGGACTAGAACAAAAATAGCCACTATCTATTACTTTGCATAATAAGGCCACAGGGCGTTTATTTTCTGAGTGAATCAGAGAAATTTTTTTTAATGTTTTATTTATTCATGAGAGAGAGAGAGAGAGAGAGAGAGAGGGGCAGAGTTAGAAGAAGGCTCCATGCACTGAGCCCAATGTGGGACTCGATCCTGGTATTCCAGGATCACACCCTGAGCTGAAGGCAGATGCTCAACCTCTGAACCAGCCAGGCGTCCTCAGAGAAATTCTTAATGTGTGTGTTGGTCTAAGATCCTGAAGAACAAATAGCCAGTCTACTACTCAGAAGCTGCCTGTGTCTTTGGACTGAGTGGTAAGACAAAAGACATGAACTTCAATGGTTAAAAACAATAACCTAGGGGTGGTTCTGTTTGACAGGCTAGCCCAAAAAACATCTGTTTCTGCTTGCCTGTGTCTACTGCCCCTTCTTCCAGAGACAACTTTCTCACCTTCTCTCACTCCAAATACTTCAGATAGAGCTGACCCTTCCTTCTTGTAGCACTACTGGTGATCCCATGACCCTCACCTGGCAAATTGGCTCCTACCAGCTCTCTGACCAAAGTGACAGGCTCAGGAATAGCCATGCGACCACAGGTGTCCCAGTGAGACCCAGTGAGAAGCTTTCATTCCACTGAGCTAGTACGATATAAACCTGGAATTTATGCTGGCCGGCTTGACAATGAAGCCAACACTAAAGAAAGCAGAACCTAGAAGCTATGGCGAAGAGGAGAGATTGGAGGAAAGGAAGGGAGACAGAGTAACTGCTAACAGATCTAAACTAGCAGATACAGACTTACACTTTCAGTACAGGAGCCAATTAATCCCTCAAAATCAACAAAAATAACAAAGAATAAACTTATTTGGGTTGTGTCACTTACAATATTTTCTACTAATACAGCCTGTGCCAACATGCCCATACACATAGGTATCTGGTGAAATACCTTGAGGCCAAATACCTTCTATTTTGTAACACCTTAATACCTCATACAAACTTTAAATTTACAATGGATAATGAATCTCTGTTGATTTGCCAAATGACTAGCAATTCATTGTATCTACATCCAAGTACTAGGCACCATGCTAGTAACCAATGAGGAGTGAGAAATGGTCTCTGCCCTCAAGATTAAAATGGAGTTGGGAAGATAATATCTTTAAAAAGAAAAAGAACTACCAATAACTGTTAGAAAGAGAGGTAACTTTTTAAGTGTCCTTTTTTAAGATTTTCAGGGAAAAACATTTTGTACATAACTGCTAGGGATTCTGAGAATACAAATGATTTTCTCATTTTTGTGTCTGGGACAGCAGTGAGAAGTTGGGTTTCTAGAAAGTGAAGGCCCAGGAACATTGCTGTTAATAAAGTAGCATATTTTTTCTTGGCCTAGCCTGTTTTTCCTTAAGCCTGAGTAAGAAAGGAGGTATAAAAGAAAACCCAAATAAGACAAAGCAGTATCTATAAACGAGATAGAAAAATTATAAACGAGGACGATTTCAATGCATCATTTTCAATTCCAAGTTCCCAAAAAAATCATTCAACATACCTTTGCTTCAATGCGTAATCTTCTCCCATGAACAATGAATGGCTCTTTGGTAAATTCATCAAAACTATACTGCCACTCACATGTAAGCTGTCCAAATGTTCCTTTTGTTACAAACAATACACCACTGAGGGGAAAAAAGAGAATCTACTGTAGAAATAGACACTTATTTCCAACAATATAATAATAGCAAGATATACATTCATTGTCAAGTGCACGTAAAACATTAATCAAGAAAGACTATATTCTGAGTTATAAAAAACCTTAAGGAATATAAAAGAACTGAAATCAAACAAAGGATGCCCTCAGAGCATAATGAAATTAAACTAGAATTAAACTAGAAACTAGTAACAGAAAGAGTATTTTTTTTTCTTTTTTTTTTAAAGTTTTTTATTTTATTTTATTTTATTTATTTATGATAGGCACACAGTGAGAGAGAGAGAGAGAGAGAGAGGCAGAGACACAGGCAGAGGGAGAAGCAGGCTCCATGCACTGGGAGCCCGATGTGGGATTCGATCCCGGGTCTCCAGGATCACGCCCTGGGCCAAAGGCAGGCGCTAAACCGCTGCGCCACCCAGGGATCCCAGAAAGAGTATTTCTAAATGCTTGGAAACTAGAATACTGCTATATAATCTATGGGTCAAACAATCTCAGAAGAAATTAGAAAATACATTGAAGTGAATGAGAATGAAAATATAACACAACATAATAAAATCTGTGGGATGAAGCTAAAGCAATGCTTGGTGGGAAATTTATAGTACAACATACTCATGTTAGAAAAAATGAAGTACTTCTATAGTCAAATATATACGGCACTTTATACACCTTAGAAAAAAATTCACCGAACCTATTATTAGCTAATATTTTGGAGAACTTGGGTGCATCAATGCTTTAGAATGTGTTTTTATTACTAAGTCTCCAAGCAATAGGCTTACCAACCTACCTCCAAAAAAAGGCTTTTAAAATTCTTATTTTCTCATCTTGGGAAAAAAATGAAGAAATGAAAAAGATTCTATTATAATTCTATTCATCTTTCCTTCAAAGACCTATTCTTCCCCAGTTCTTTCTAGTTGAAACACCAATTCTAGGTGCAACAGATTTTTTTTTTTTAAGTAATATCTACTTGAAGGCATGGAATTATGCTAAAGAAGAGCTGGTTCCTGGCTGGACTTACATCTCTCATATCAATCTTCTGTCCCCTCTTTCACTAATCCTGGATTATAGGGACTGTTCGAACAAACCTCCTGGTTCTCCTGCACATCTTGAACCATGTGAAAAATCAAAGATAGGCTAATCTTGTAGCAGGCACCTGGTTCTCATTCTCTGATTCCCTTTAATCGTCAAGCTGGAAACTTGGAAAGAAAGGAAATCCTAACGATGAATGTCACCTTCCAGTCAACTACAACTCACCTCCCTTACTTTATCAAGGTTTATAGGACTTCCTTTAAAGAGGTCTACTGTGTTGGGAAGGTCATTTTTTAAAATGTTGCACACTGAATCATAAACTATTAAATTTTTTTAAAAAAGATTTTATTTATTCATGAGAGACAGAGGGAGAGAGAGGCAGAGACACAGGCAGAGGGAGAAGCAGGCTCCATGAAGGGAGCCTGATGTGGGTCTCCAGGATCACGCCCTGAGCCAACGGTGGTGCTAAACCGCTAAGCCACCCAGGCTGCCCTAAACTATTAAATTTTGAACTGACTTGTTTAACTTTGATGAGTCACACTTCACTTAGCCAATGGGGGAGCAGGTCAATAAAAACAAAACAAAAAAAAAGACCAAAAATTGCTATGAACAGAAATGGCTGTGAAGTACTGCCCCTAATTATAAAAGTTTATTAACAACTTAAATGTAAAATACATACTTCTAGACAAATGCTAAGCAGTCTTTTACAAATTAAGAAAGATGTCCATATGCTGATGTGGAGTAATCTTCAAAACACAGATTTATTTTTTTTAATGATTTCATTTTATTTTTTTTAAAGATTTTATTCATTCATGAGAGATACACAGAGAGAGGCAGAGACACAGGCAGAGGGAGAAGCAGGCTCCATGCAGGGAGCCTGATGTGGGACTCGATCCCGGATCCCGGGATCATGCCCTGAGCCAAAGGCAGATGCTCAACCGTTGAGCCACCCAGATGTCCCCAAGACATAGATCTAAAGCAAAAAAAATTAAAGCAAAGTACAGAATGGTACATGCAAAAGATTTCCATTTACGTTAAGATACATATGTGTGATGCTTGTATAGGCACAGAATATTTCAAGAAGGAAACAAGTAAAGGGGTTGCCTCTGGGACCCGGGAAAAAGGACTGGTATCTGGAATAGAATGAAGACTAACTTTACATGTACATCTTCTAATACTGTGTGAATTCTGTGTTACTTTTTAAATAAGAAAATTAGATATTATAAATTTTAAACTCAGAAATGATTAGGATGAAAAACATCAGAAATGACTGCTAGGTTCAACATGAACTTAACTAACAAATGTTAATATGTAATTTCACCTTTTTGATAGTGAACAAAACCACATAGGCTTACTGACCACTCCTTTCTTTTCAGCCATAACCTCTCTCCCTCAGGCACATTTTCACTTTGTGCCATCCATCCAGAAATCTCCATTTTCATACTCCATCAGCTCATTCTTCTCCTCAGTTTAACAGTGACTCCTGAAAAAGCTAGCCCCTCTGACACAGTGGCTATGCCACTATGTATTTTTGTATGCACCTCTACTGCCCATGGTCTACTTGAGTATTTGGCCATAGCTGGGAGTATCCACATAAGAACTGATCTGTCTCAGGGGTGCCTGGGTGGCTCAGTTGGTTAAGCATTTGCCTTCAGCTCAGGTCATGATCCCAGGGTCCTGGGATCGAGCCCTGCATTGGGTTCCCTGCTCAGTTGGGGAGTCTGCTTCTCTCTGCCCTCCTGCCCCTTTCCCCGCTTATATGCACTCTGTCTCAATAAAATGTTAAAAACAAAAAAGAACTGATCTGTCTCCAATGGTATGTGTACTTACCTGAGTGAATTTCTATGTATGCTGATAAGTAGATATCACCAGACAACTTCAGGGCAATCTGAAATTGTGTATTTTTTCAGAGGGGAAGAAATGGTATTGTGAGGATAGTTTTATGGGAATTTCTATATTATTCAAATTGGTTGAAAAAATACTAAATTATTTATTTTTGTGCACGGGTATGCATTTATCTCTCTGCATGCACAACGCTAAACATGAATTTATGTAAGGTTTTCATAAGAGGCTTACAGAGCAAGAGGACCAGAGTCAGCAGCAATCAGTGTTAACTACCTGCAATAAATTCATGAGTGGCTTCTCAGTTAACCTCTCATCAGGAAAGAAATTTACCTTTTAGTTATCATTAACATATCTGTTTTATTGATCATGACATGGGTAAAATACTTGTATTTTGCAAATCTTCCATTTTCCATGACCTAAAAAAAGGTGAGAGAGAGAGAGAGAGAGAGAGAGAGAGAGAGAGAGAGAGAGAGAGAATTTCATTACTATTTCTATTTTAAAGCAAGTAATGCACTGTGATCCTCTAGAAGCCATTTCTCAGTAGGGGCAAATTATTAACATACAGTAAATACATCATCATAAAATTGATATTCACAAAAATCATTGCTTCCTTTTTAAAAGCACCTATTTGCACAACTTTATTTAAGATGACTCAATTGCAGCTCTATCAATCTTTTAATGCTGGCTTTTTAGAAGACAGTGTTACTACCTTACAAAGTTTAAATTGAACCTATTAAATTACCACATTCATTTTATCCTGGAAAACACAATTCTATTTGATCACATCTGTACAAAAACACAAGCTAACATATATTTAAACGTATATATTATATAAATTAGTATTAGCCTCATCCTGTATCTTCCCTGAAATTTTCCTATCACCTTACAAACACGCTTTCCTTTGCCAAACTCATAACTCATTCAAAAACAAGAAGTAGAGTGTTTCTGGACAAACATGGAACTCCAGAACCTACCTAGCTTATGTAACAATCTTTATTTTCAAGATTGCCGAAACACTGTCTATCCATGACATTGTGAACAATTTTTTTCCCAGAAAATATAAAAATAATTATATAAACAAAATACACATCATTTTTAGTTCTGTTCTAAATACTATTTGCTCTGAGGGTGGAGTTACTTTGGCTACTCACAATATATAGTAGGCTAGACTACCTATATTTTAAAGGCAAACAATATAATTGTGACTAAAATCCCTCAATAGGAAGTATGTTAAAAATTTAGCCAAAATGTTAGGTATCTTGAAGAAATTCCCAAAGAGATATAAAGATTTTAGAAAACTGTATTCCATGAGGCTCTATCCATAAACTAAAATTATTTTGCTTAGAAGAAAGCTAACAAGTGACTTCTTATTAATCTTAGTACGAAAAGCTAATCAGAGTTGTCTTCATTTTATTGGAGATGAAGTTAAAAAAAGAAAAGCAGTAACTACAGCAAGCAGGATGAAACATACAGATTAACTGCATGGAAGAATTTTCTAACTTCAAAGATAATATTGACAAAAGAGTATCTTTACTATTTTCTGTAGTAGGTAAGGAAGTAATTCCTTGAATTACAAAAAAGGGATATAAGCACAGATTCAAAAGAACTTATTAAGAATGACTAGATAACAAATTATACAAATAACTTTGAAAAGCTAGGTGAATTGGGGCATGTTTTAAGAAAATATAAATTATTAAGAGAAAGAAGCATCAAAATTGCAAAGGAAAAGTAGAAATTTTTTAGATGATACTATTGTCTGGAAACCCAAGTATATAAACTCAATAATTTTATTTTATAAACACAATATCAAATTGAAAAATGGAAGGAAAAAATTGTTTACAAGAGGAATAAAAAAGATTTTTATGCGTCAGTCAGCTTAACAAATAATATGCAGCACTTATGTGATAAAAGTTGTAACACTACCGAGGGGAATAATGGAAAATTTGAAAATGGGAAACCCTATCATATTCCTAGATTGAAAAATTCTTCACAATGATGTCGTTACTCCCTGCCCCAGTTCCAATTTTTACACCCCAATCCCCATATGAACCCAAGATGGTATGTGTTAGTTTGTTTTAGGGGCAAGAGAGGGAAGTGATTTGATAAAATTATATTAAAATTTATCTAGAAAAACGTGACAATATCCAATAAATTTTAAAAGGTAAATGAGAACTACACTAGCAGACATTAACACAATTAATATGCTGAGTAGAACAGTTTGGTGCTACTGGATGTTATATACAGACATACCAACAGCAAGAATATAGACTCTAGAAATTGACCCATGCACATAGATATTATAAAATTCTATATATCCTATATATCCAAAAATAGGAATATATAAAATCAAGATAGCATTTTAAATTACTAGGGAAAAGCATGTTTTAATAAATGGTATTTCAGGTAACTGGTTGGCTAAAACTGGGTCCTTCTGTCTATACCAAATTAATTCCACATGGATCATTTAAGTACAAAATGAAACTATAGAAGTACTAGAAAAAGTAACATTTTAACAGTCTTAAAGAAAGCCTTAAATATAAAACATAAAGCCCATAAAACAATGTAAAAAATTTGTTGTGTACCTGGAAATTAAATGCTATAGAGTAGCAAAACAGTAAGCAAATAAATTATAAAGTAAATAATATAAAAATAAAAGAATTAGGAATAGAGATATGGAGCTAAGTTCATAACACAGAGGAATATGAGTATGTTAATAGAAGAAAACTGAGTAAGCCAATAGGAAAATGTAAAAAATTTATGAACAGATAGTTCGGCAAAACACAAAATCTGATCAATTAAGCATAAAGAAAATGTTCACCTTAACTCAAAATCAAGAAAAAGCAAATCAACTAAAAGTACCCTTTAATTCAAGAATTCAACTGCTAGGATTTTTATCTTATGCAAAAAATTACCAAGATATATATACATAGAGCAATCTTCATGGTAATGCTATGTTAAAATCAAAATATCTAAAAGTTCATTAAAGGGGACTGTTTAAATAAATTATAACATAGCCATAAAATGGGATATTATATGGTCATGAAAAAAGGTAGATGGGCACATTGATATCGAAGATGTACAGATATATTCAGTGAAAAGAAATTAAATTACTGGGAATGAATGGTGCGGGGGTGGTGGTGGACCAGAAACACATATATGTATATTTATGTATATTTCCATAGGAATTATCTAGGATGGTTGGTGGCAACACACTAATCTAATAGCAGTTATCACTGGGCATGAAAAGTATAATAGTGCAGGTGGAAATGGAGTCTTATTTTTAATTTTACAACATTTTGTTTCAGTTATTTTTTGTATTTGAAAAGAAATCAGCTTAAAAGTATTTATTTTTGTCCTACGTAATCAAGTTTAAAAAATAAGAGTATAAATGTTGATCTCCTCACAAGCATCACTACTATCAGGAGTCAAGAGTCTATATGCTCCATTAATAGATCACAACTTTCAAATACCTTGAATTCTATGGTTTGCCTCTAAGTACCTAGCTTCTATTTCAATATTGTTATAAATCTGGGCATTGCAGCTGACTGTACTTCTCACCACTTTCCACTTTTCAGACCAAACTTAAAAATCTAACCTCTGCATATAAACAATTAAAACAATGTCAATAGTCACAATAGTACCAGATATAAATAAAAGCTAAAAATCTCAAAAGTCATTCCCTCAATGCTTTTTGGACTTCACTAGAAACCTTAAATGTAATACTTGAAAGATGATTGAGCATTATGGTCATAGGAGTCTACTTTGAAACATACAGTGAACTGTACTGTTGTCAGAGTGGATATATTTGAATAAATATCAAAGTTAACTCCTTATACAGCAAAATGTTGCTGGTCAGTCCCCATTACAAACAAGTGCATAGGGAATAAAGAATTGCACTATAAGCAGAAACTAAAATTTTGGAATTAAGTCCCAAAGAATGGGAATGATTGAGAGACAATCTAATGGTTTATCAACCATCATCTGCCATCATGTCGTAAAGTTTACAAATGTCATGCCTTTGGCCACAATTTCCTAATCATTTGTCTTTATAAATTTCCTATATATGAAGATTTATACTCTTCAAAACATTATAAATTATTTTAGAAAAAAAACCCCAGGATTTTAGACCTTACAAAAAGTTATTGTTCATCCAAGCATGAACACAAACACACATGAAGCAATGGAGGATCAGGTATGTCTTAGCTACCTAACCTTCATAACAACCTTGTGTAATCTTTTACTCTCCGAAACAGATACTAGATATCAATGTTTCCATTGAAATACTTTGTGATACCCTTTAAAAGAAATGAAGAACTAGAAATCACTATGTAGAGCCTTTGCATAAAGACCAAAATTTGGCTGAAATATCAAATAATTAGGTTGAAATATCAAGTACATTAGCCAGTACATTAGACATGTTAGCCTCATTTAACATGAGGCAGTGAGTGATAAGAAAAACAAATTTTGGCTTAAAGTACATGTGAAGTACTTATCATTGTGAACTTTCTTAGAAAAACACAAACTGTTACAGATAATTGTCAGAATTTGTGGACAATTAAAATGTACGATTATTGATAGAAGTGTTCCTTTTGCATTAGAAAGATGAATATGTAGACCTCAGTTTATTAGATAAAAATATA
This sequence comes from Nyctereutes procyonoides, assembly GCF_905146905.1. Lineage (NCBI taxonomy): Eukaryota > Metazoa > Chordata > Mammalia > Carnivora > Canidae > Nyctereutes > Nyctereutes procyonoides. Next base: position 47,705,182 of record NW_026575146.1, read on the forward strand.
TCAAAACCAAAATGATCGCAAACTTAGAAACACATTAAGCAGGAACTTGTAAGACTGCGGTGTCGGGGTTACCCTTTACTAATAGCCACATTTCCTATCAGATAAGTTCCAATACTTTAGAAAAAGAACATAAGTAATGCAGAAAACATTGCTAACACTTTCAAATCATGTAAATGCTCTGAAGCAGCAAAGTTCTGCAACAAAAATATTTCTGAAAAAAAAAGGCAAAATATGAAAACACAGGTATCAGGAATAAATCACTAACATGGAAGGCTTTAAATCCCAAACAATATAAAGTGCTAATATTCATGGGAAATATATTTAAGGAAATTGGATAAAGGATAAGAACACACAGTTCAGCAAAAAACAGAAAAGCTAATCAAGTAGCTGACTCTTGGGGAAGACTAGAGTCTCATGGAGGTATAAGTGAGTTTAAAATTTTTTTTTTTCAGATAGCAACATGAAGCAGAAGAGGAAAGTGAAATTCATCTAGATGAAAAATAAGAGTAAGAATGCCATCAGGCAAGAAAATCTACTGGACAACAAATAGATGACTCTATAGATTGGCTAATTTGAATAGTCAGGAGACGATGGGGAAAGAGGAAAGGTTTATAAACATATTAAAAAATTAAGTTTGTTTTTAGAAACAAAAATTAGGAAAGTAACTGTAAATCAAAGTGGTAAATGCTACCATTTCTAAATTTTTTAAGAAATAGACATGTTCAAAACAACTTTTAGAGAAAGAGGTAGTCAATAAGTATAACTAACTTTCCTAGAGTTATCTGATTAACGGTTAGGGAGGGTAGCCTGGGTGGCTCAGTGGTTTAGGGCCGCCTTCAGCCCGGGGCATGACCCTGGAGACCTGGGATCGAGTCTCATGTCGGACTCCCTGCATGGAGCCTGCTTCTCCCTCTGCCTGTGTCTCTGCCTCTCTGTGTCTCTCATAAATAAATAAAATCTTAAAAAAAAAAAACAACAACAAAACATTAGGGATATTTCAAATAGGAAAGATTTGAGGGCCATGGCCAGGAAAAACAAGATATTCAACTAAGCTTCATGATAAAATGTAAGAAATTCATTACCTCAAAGCTCAATGATTTCACATTATATTAAACACATTTAAGAGTGCAGAAGTGATATTTGGCCTATTCTGTGAGGCAAACTGGAGTAAAAAACTAATAATAAATAAAACCTGTCATCAAATCTGATAAGCAATTAGCCCTTACTAAATCTCCAATACCTTTGTCTCCTCCCAAGCTAATGAGCTATTTTGATTATTAACCAAAGGATATGCTATCTAACAGCTTAGACAGGGGATGAAAGCAGAGTATAACCCTGTGACATAAAACCAAATAAAATAAACTATTACCCTTAAGAGATGTAAATTGTCATCAACTGGCTCAACTAAAAGTTGTGAACAAAGGACAGAATTATGCTCATAATTATGTACACTGATAACAAAGGACCATTAATTAACCTACCTAATACATTTCTTCTAGAAGGGCCACAGAGGTGGGTCAGAAATAATTTAAGTGGATAGTTTTAAGTCTAACATATTTCCAGCAGAACATCTGCTGAGCAGTATTTACTGATCCGTGATGCTATCCATACTTGAAAACAACAATTTCTTTTAAGTATCTTAACAGTTCTCCTAATATGAGTTTCAGAGCAGTTCAAATTACTGAGGTTTTATTGTTTTAATGTGCGGAAATGGTTGTGGTTATTTTTCAAATATTCTATTAATGTTGAAAGGAAAAAAGGGGGGGGTAAGACTTATTGTTGCTTTTATCCTGATAAAAAAAAGGGGACAAATGAAAATAAAATTTATATAATGATGACCAAGAACTAGCACCAGGCGGTATCCATCTGGAATAATGAAAATATAACGAGTTCTCAGTATACACTGTGCTGATAATCATACAGATCACCTCACTTGTTTTAATCCTAGCAACACCATCAAGATTACTGTTACTTTGTCAAGTAATGTAGTTATCTCCACTTTATAATCTGAAAACTAAGGTTAAATAAGCATAATAGAAGATTATTAAGCTAGCAGAAGGAAAAGTTGGAACTGAACTCAGGTTTACTTGGTTCCAGAATCCAGGCCGAGCCACAGGAAAATTACTGCAGCTCATATACTTTTTATTGTCAAAATGGATTAGCACAGAACTACGTACAGTCCAGTGGATGTACATCCAGTGGATGCAGTGAGATGCCATTCATGCCATTCTAACTCACTGGAAGATGGATTCATATATCCCACAAGCTGTCCTGTGTCAATACTGCAATGTCACTTAATGCCTAGGAATCATTATCTTTTTCTGATGTCTGGGCATATCTTATGTCTCCTCTGATTCTTACAGCTCCTCTGAGCCTTGCAGGCAGCAGCTAATCAGCCAACAGGAATAAAACTGTGAAGAACTGACATGACAGGCTTGGCCTCTAACACAGCTCTTGTTTTATCCTCAAATCACCAGAACAGTAAATGTCACTACAGTTATAATCTCATGAGATGAGCAGGAATCTTGACTACCGTCTTCGGGCCTGTAATCTGAAGATCTAGAAGGGTGTCTAATACATAATTAAGAGTTGAACAAATACTTGTACAGAGAATAAATACATGGCATTCCATTTTTCTTCTGTATTCACATAAACTATACTATTAGATCATTTAACAAAAAAATTCAATTATACATATATAATTATACATTTACTCTTCTGGCAATTCTCCTTTACAAGAAATATACAGACTCCCAGAGTCGCGCATTCCAACACTGGTGCTTCATGATATCTCTAACTTAAACAGGTACCTCAGACTTGAAGTGCCACAAAATGCCTCACACATGCTTCTCCACATTGTTTCCTGTAAGGTTCTTTAGAGTGGTGATTTTTCACTGGAAATTTGACATTACAATTCATTAGGGTCATCTTCAAAGTAACTGGGATATCAATTTCATGTGATTTTATAACTGAAACTCTTAACTGGCAGAAGTATACACAGTGCTTCCTTTCATAGATGACATTAAAGTTTATTTTTAGATGAACCAAAGTGGCCTCCCATTTAATTTTGTATGAAAAGAACAGTTTCACTTGGCAAGAGAGATCTTTCTTTCATATCTTGCCAATAAAAAATAGAATTCATAATACTAATTTTTTCTAACAACATTACTGTTAGAGCACACAGTCAGAGCTTCCAATGAGCTTTACTAAATTCAACTTATGCTGAGAATCTCTGTGCTGTCCAAAGTAACCAGGGGAAGTCATACAAGGTAGAGCTCTAACACATAAGTAGAGAAGTCCCAAGTAACAATTTAGCACCGTTAGCTAAAATAAAGGGTAAAGATCTTTACTACTTTGGTAAAAATAGAGTCTCATTCAAGTCTCATTACTCTGGTAAAAACTGGTCTCATTCAAGTTACTGGATTAAAAAAGAGAATTTAAAAAATCATTTTATGCTGGAGACCAAGAGAAAACTGGAAGCTCTACGAAGTGGAACCATCATCTCCAAAAAGAATGTAATTTCTAAGTCTTATTCAAAAAGTACTGTTATGTAATACTGGAAGGTTCTAAGTGGAGTGAAATACTCTTGTGATGCAAAAGAGTAGGTAGTGGGACTTACTACTAAATGTTAGAAAATACGGGCCTTTGGAAATGATGGACCCAAAGCTCCAAGAAACCTCTGCTAAATTGATAAATGAGGTGTGAGACTGTATCTAGGATGGATGGGTAATCTCCTTTCCCATAGGATTTGCTTTATTTGGGACACTAAGAGGTCTAACTTCCCTGGATAACAGGATATGGCTCTCTTCGGTTTTCTCATCCCATTCAGAAGTCTGCTTCTGGAGGGGAAGAGTTACAAAATGAAGAGTGAATCCAATAAGCCTTGTCTCCTAGTTCTTTTCCACTTACTCAAAATTTCAGTTGAAGCCGGGAAGAATGTTCGGCACTACTCTGGTGATCTGACTGCCTATGGTAAGCCCTTTCTTCCAGATCAGCTGTAATTCTCCTCCCGAGGTAAAGGGAAAGACCACGTCGGCTGAAGGCAGCTATCTTCCAACTGCCATTTAGGCAGTGTTTGAAGCTAATTATAAACATCTGTAATTTCTGAAAGAAAAGAAATATACAACAAACAAAAACAGCCTCCCCTCCACAACTCACATAATGGTAACTATGATATCATGGAAAGAGATGTAAGAGATTCAAAGACAACACAGATAAAAATTTTAAATATCTGAAATGATTAAGAGCATACCATCCTCATGGGATAACTCAGCTAACAACATTCACACACAGTGAATGACACAAAGATCACACATACACACACACACACACACACTCATTTTGAGAGGTGAAGATTTATTCAAGGGGTGAAAACTTTTTTAAAAGGTAGAAACACGTTCAACAAAAAACAAAAAAGGAAAGCTGCTATAGCTATAAAAATTATAAAAATTAAGAAAAGATTCTGCTGGCTTTTATGTATTCCAGAAATAAAGACCAGTTTCCTCACATTGGGAATTATTCTATTAATAGATCACTTTTTTAAACTTTAGAAGTTAATATTTATAAGAGTTTACAATAACAAAAATATACAACAGAAATTATGTATTTGGATAATAATGTTAATAAAAAATTTTCAGAGGAAATATACCAGAAACAGTAGGAAAACAGGATAATTCTTATCTCTATAGTTTTCTATTTTACTAAGCATATATTACTAAAACTAATTTTTGAAAATTTTCCTATCTCCTATAAAATACTACAATTGTAAACTGAGAATCAATGTTAGCTAATTGATATTCACAAAAGGAATTTGCTTTTTCCATGGAAGTGAGGGTCTTTAAGTTCTTTATTTCAAAGAAATCCCAAGTTCTACATTCAGAAAACCTTTGTAGACATATATGGTTAATAGATTATTGATAAACAGTAACTTAGGGTAGAAAAACACAAAATACCCAATTAAGAATTATATATTTAGCTAAATTTCTGACGATCCTATGTTTAAAAAAACCCGCTAATAATGACTGTATTATTTTGAGTGCTCACATATTTAAGCATGTCTAAGATTCAGAAGAATGGCATACTGCAGTTTAGTACATATCTTTGTTACCATTTCACTGCTTAGAATATTTATATGTAATAAAGAGGGCTATACTAAAAATCAATTTTAAAAGTTATTAGACATTTAATTTAAAGCTCATTTTTAGAGGTACACTGTTGCTGAATAAATTCATCACACTGATTGAGATAATAATGGACACGAAAATGGTCTGCCACATTAAAACTAACCAACCATAAACTCGTATTATGAAAATTATAAATTATTCTAATTAGCTCCCTAACATAGACTTATTTGAAATCACATGCTTTATTCTTCTCTGATTCAAGACTTTTAGTAATGTTTTGTATTATACAAATGGTATTCATTGCACTTCATTAATTCAAACATTCATCTACTGAAATTAAAGATTAACGATCTCAACATAACTAAATCTCCATTTATCCCAAAGGTGCAGGGATAGAATAATCAAATTGACATGTGTTTATATATCCATCATAATTATTACTTGATCTAAACGAATAATCTTTGTATCTTACTTGGATCACATAGAACCCTTAATATTTTTTACTATTATAAATTAATAATAAATCATATATTTTCAAGTAAATCTATAAAACAAAAACCAAAGACTGAAGATACAGTGTAAGAGTATACAATAACACTTGGGACAGCTGTTTCTGGTCCTCCTCCCATGACTACAGGGAAGTATGAAAGCTAAATTTCGCCACAGGACTTAAATCAAATTACTATAGTGACTACCATTCTCTAGTATATATGGCTTTTGGATACAAATACAGTAGAATATATTTCATGTTGAATATTGTTGTCTTAGTCATAGATCTACAATGACTCCATTGGCAAATTTTAATAACATGACCTGAAAATCAACACTTAACATCAATATGTGTTTTGAACAATTTCAAAAAGTAAAATTTATAAAATCTAGATTATTTTAAGTACAGAAACAAACTGTAATTTATTCTGACTTCCTTTTTTATATAAGGAATATTGACAGCTGTATTATATTGGATTTATACTTGTTAATATCCAATTCACCTTATTTCATTTATAGGCTGTTCTTATAAAAATTTATCCATTGTGGCAAGTGTACATAATTTCAAACTTTTTATGAGTTTTTCTTCCTGCTAGTTTTCATTATGTTATTCGGTGTCAAGTAAATACAAAGGCAAATAAAGAATGAGTGATTACTCCCTTAGAGAAGAGAGAAGGACCCTCCTTCCCTTTTTCTATATGTAAGCAGTGACCATGTAGAAATTCAGAATATACATAAAGGATATGGAAAGGTGTGGTATTTCATAATCGATCTTTCAAATGCAGCTTTCTCCCTAGACTTTCTCATTAGATAAGACTCCCATTTTAAAATTTTAGTTATAAAGCCTCCAATAAACAAAAGAACTATTCATCTCATGAAAGTGCCAAAAGTTAATTCTTTTTCTGTTTGATGAGATTTTTGTCCATGTCTTTTAACTCCAACAAGAGCACATTAATATAAAACAATAGTGCAATTTTATTTTTTTTAAAGATTTTATTTTATTTATTCATGAGAGACACAGTGAGAGAGAGAGAGAGAGAGAGAGAGAGAGGCAGACACAGAGGGAGAAGCAGGCTCCATGCAGGGAGCCCGACTCAATCCCGGGTCTCCAGGATCACGCCCTGGGCTGATGGTGGCGCTAAACCGTTGAGCCACCCGGGCTGGTCCCAATAGTGCAATTTTAAATATCAAATTTTCCTCTAATAAAAGCAACAAATTTTTTTTAGCCAGAAAAACAGTATCTGTGGTCAAAGAAGCTTGAAAAGATTTTTTTCACTGTGGCAGGAAAACAGAACAAGGGCAATTATACTGTTAAAAAACATATTTCACTTGTAAAGGTTAAAAACTTAAATGTGATGAATCCTTAGAGCCACACGACCTACATAACAGTTTACTAGCTACTAGAATATTATTTTAAATCATTTCACTATTCTAGAGATTTTAAATAAATGTAATCCTGCTTACAATTTTCTTTGCATTAAAATGGCAAGTCAATGCTGAAATACCCAGAACTTTTCCAAATAAATTCTTTTTTTTCCCCAAATAAATTCTTAAGAATCTTTTAAAGACTATACCATAGTATTAAGTGTCACAGACCAACCACAGGAAATTCAGTAAATGCTTTGCAATCAAGAAGTTTAGCGTTTTTCCCTTTTAGAAAGGCCTTGTGCCTTGTTGAAATGTAAAAGGCCAATGAGGACATTTCCGGACCTCTCCTTCCTAAGGCACACAATATGTGACAATAGGCTCTGTTCTTTCTAGCCTCTTATTGAAGGAGTAGGTTTTGTTTGATTTTGGCCAGGGGTGAGAGAGACTAGTGGGGACAAGATACCAGTCTCTGACACCACTCATGACTATTTTTTTTTTTCAGTCATGACTATTTTAACGGTCACTGTTCTCAATTATCTATCCCCCAAAGATAATAATATTATTTTGATGTAAACAGTAATTATATTCTTGGCACTCACGTATTTCTTAGTCCTAGTACACAGAACCTTGACTTTAATTTAAATGAATGCTAGGCAGGTAGACATGTCAAAAGAAATATCTTATACTTTTTGTAAGCTCAATATTAAAAAATTAAGAGTCAATTTCTAATAGAGAAGAAATTGATTTATAGAAATAACACTGGTAAAGTTAAGAATTACTCAGAAATCATGGGCTGAATCAATTAAGCCATAAATTGAACAATAAAGCAATTATTTACTACAATCTAATTAAATATAAGCTCAATATCCATAAACTGATTAATATAAGGTAAATGTTTCTTTGTTGATCCAAAAGCACAGCAGTCATAAGGATTAAACATCATATTACTATAAGAAAGAGACACACACACAAATCAAGAAACAGACTCTTAACTACAGAGAACAAATTGGTAGTTATCAGAAGGGAGGTGGGTTGGGGGATGGGTGAAATAGGTGATGGGGATTAAGGAGGGCACTTATTCTGTTGAGCACCAGGTGATAAATGGAAGTGAATAAGTATACTATATACCTGAAACTAGTGTTACACTGTATGTTACACTGTATACTGGAATTTAAATAAAAACTTTAAAAAAACATATTACTAATAGTCGTTCACTCTTTAGAGGATTTTTTTTAATAAATTAATTTTTTATTGGTGTTCAATTTACCAACATACAGAATAACACCCAGTGCTCATCCCATCAAGTGCCCCCCTCAGTGCCCGTCACCCATTCACCCCCACCCCCCGCCCTCTTCCCCTTCCACCACCCCTAGTTCGTTTCCCTGAGTTAGGAGTCTTTTTCTTCTCCCTTCCCTTGTACATCTAACTTACTAGTGAAACAGGACAGGATGGTTTTTATCTAAAATGGAATTTTAAAAAACCCTTCAGTGCACAAAACAGTTTTGCTCATAGATCTTTGAGACATTGATAATATTTTCCAATATAACCAAGTAAAAAATACATAATTATGCTTACTATAAAAATTCTTTTAATATCCTGAATTAATTTTAATATTTTATAATAGGGTTATAGCATCTGGATATTTAGGTTACTAAGTAAAAATAATGACTATAAAACCAACTTTGTTCATTGTTGATATATATATGTGTGTGTGTGTGTGTGTGTATATATAATGAAATAAGTGAAAATAGAACTTTTTTTTTCATTCTAACACTATAAAATTATGTAACTAATTTCCATAACAACTCATGAATGTTCCTTAAAGAGTGATATAATCTATGTGGTTTTGGAATAGAACAACAAATTCATACTGCTTGAAGTTACATAAGTTTATTATTATTAAAAGAAATTTGACAAAAATACTTTTAAATGCTAAATATAAAATACTGGCTAGCTATTACTACTCTTTTTTTTTTATACAATGGCATTACATTACAGCCCAGAAAATTTATAGACCACTAAAAATGGCATTTTGCTAAAAAGCTGATAACTGAAAATAAAACTAGTGAACATTAAGAAAATATTTTAGTTTAACTTTAAATCCTAATGACAAACTCTACATTACAAAGCTACAATATATATACAAGCAAATGTTAAAATATATATTATGCCCTACTTTGGATGTAGAATAGATTTTTTCTGTGCTTAAATAATGCAATTACTTTGTTTTCTGTAAATGCGTAGAAAAACATTTTAAAAGGAAAAAGTATTTTAACTCCCTAAAACTGGACATATGGGCATTATGGTAGCAGTCATACAAAACATGTTAATGAAACATTCCAAATAAAATGACAAAGAACATATGAATTTAACATTTCAGATCTGACTAATCACCATCATCATCATCATCACTACTGCTACTGTGAGTCATAATCCACTCCCTGTAGACCTGAATTTTCTGTAAGCATGGTAAAGGAGAGAAGAAGCACAAAGGTTAGTTAAGCATGGCAAAATGCTTGCAAAACATGTAAAATTATGAAATGTTCAAGGAGTCAGAAAAATCTTGAGGTAGGCTTTTCAGATCTGAGTAGGGCAATAATTACAGATATAATATTTCATATCTTAATACACCTAAGACCAAACCTCACTGGTTGGTATACTCAATGGATAAAATAATGAATATGTGAGAATTATCATTCTATTTCTCTAGTAGGGTAACTTGAATTGACTAGTAGGAAGCACTATAATATGGTACTTCTTTCTAGACATGAAGGCATACAACTAAACAGTGTATTTTATATTTAATTACATATAGGCCCATATAATTTACTGAACCAAGTACCTTTTTTAGAGAATTAGAAAATGGAAGGAGAAACATTTGAAATATTAAACATTTTCAAAGACACCATTGTTTAATCACTCAGATTAAATCTCAGCAGAGGGGATTTTAAATCCTGTTTCTATGCCTTCTGCCTATTTTTTTTTTTTCCAACTACTGGCACTCAGGTATTGTAAACTGTTTGCTAATAATAGAATTTTGATTAAAAAAGCACCATTACCACCAAACCACCTGTACACCTTCTTACACCTATAGAAGAACAATGCTAATAATAATAACCACAATTGTCCTGAGGCCTCTGGTGAATTGCTATAGGTATCTTGCTAATGTTGTGTTTAATGCTCTTGCTGAAAAACAAGTAAAACCCTGACAAGATTTTGAAGTTCCAGTCATTTAAATAGCTCTTTCAGCAATTAATACTAAAACTGGCCTACTAAAAATAATATGCACCTTTAAAAACACAAAGGTCATCACCTTTAAATCCCAAAGTTTAAAGCTTCAGCAGTTAACGAAGGTATGAAATGAATTTACCTGTCACTAAAATCAAGTTATCAACTAAGAGAAATTTTTGGTATCTCATGGCTTTCTTATTTATCATAATCTATTTCCTAATAATGAGGATGTATTTTGAAATTCTCATTACCCATCCTTACTTCTTACTGAATTCATTAAGCTTCTCAAGAAACAGTTTCAGTTTTTCAGTAGGTGATCTGATAACTATTCAGTCCAGTAAAATGTTAGTAATATGTTATTAACAAAAGCTACCAATGTAAGTAATATGTTACTTCCCTAAAAAGGGAAGGCAGGAACTGTGAAGTGTATTTTTCAATTGTATTAACCACAGGTAATTTTTGCACCATTTCCATCTTCCAAAGAATGATATACTGTCATTGTAGAGATTGCACAAAATGCCTTTTAGAGCACAACCTCTCACTAAATTGCCAGTTCTGTCTCAAAATGCAATTATTTTGATGCTTTATAAAAACATTTTAAAGACACTACCACTTTATTAAATAATACACATTATCCCATAATTTTATGTTTTACTATATTAGATGGAAGTACATTTTATGAAAAATTATATACTCTGCATGTAGTGGGTAAAATATTAAAGTTTTAAATATTTACTATGATCATTTTAAACATGACAATATTTAAAATATCAAGGGTAATAAGGGAAGGACCATATCCCCAACATTTATTATTACCATGAATATTTTCAAGTCTATATAACATAATGACTTTTTTTTTTGTGTGTCAAACAAATGATTTAATTTAGTAACCCACATCTAAACCACAAATGAAATAACTTTAAATTGGTATAATCTGTTATGGTATGCTACCTATACCATAATCTGAAATTTAAAAAGTACAATTTTCAAAGTAAGAAAAGTGTCTAAATAGATAAAATATTCTACCTCCAAATGGTCTTTTGTTTCAAAAGCTAATTTTCCTTCAAAGAAGATGTTGGCTTTTCTGTGAACTGCTTATCAGATTCCACAGGTTTTAAATAGACTACACAAGTATAAGGCAGGAAGAGGGTCAAGGCCAACTGAGTATCTTCAAAAGAATAGCCTAAGAACCCAAGAATTTCTCCAATAGCAGTGGTACTGGTTTTCTCCTTACCCATGCCCAAATGGACAGGAGAACTGTATAAAAGCTACTAATGGCTTAATATGCAGAAGGAAGTATCCTAAACAGAAATGGTCTAGTTGGTTAAAGAAGTACCATGAACGATGAGGGTACATAAGGCACAATGGTTTTTAACAAATCTAGTAAATCCAGTCAGAGCTAAGAATACCCTATAAAAAGATCAGATTCAGTAAAATCCTATGCACAAAGTTACCAATACAAAAGCTTTTCTTTGTATTCAAAAAAATGAAACAGTGGTACGTAGTTTGTAAATTTTAAGACTAAAATCTATTGTTGGCTTTCACTTGCAAAGTCATGCATTAACTGTTTTCATATCAAACTTTTTGATGCCTGTAAAAAAGAAAAAAAAATCTTATAGTAAATAAATGTACATTAAGACCTAAGTAAAATATAAGAAACTTGTAAATAGAATTAAGCAAAATATACAAAAGCCCAAATAACCTAACGAATATTTGAAACATTATAGAGCTACTTTTAATAAAGCAAACTTGACTAAATTAATCTTAAGTGTAAGATACTTCTTCACTCACCTGTAACATCTGGTTTCCAGTCCCATCCCTCAACCTGTAAGGTCTGATAACTCCATCCTCATTAAAGAATCGAGGGGGTCGCAGGCTCTCCACTTCATCAGAAGTCTCTGTAGCTCTACAGAAAAAAAAAAACCTCTTATTTCACTTTAAAATGCAATTACTAAAAAGAATCTTTTTTTAAAAAATATTTATTTATTCATGATAAACACACACACACACACACACACACACACACACACAGGGGGGCGGGGGGCAGAGGGAGAAGCAGGCTCCATGCAGGGAGCTCGACGTGGGACTTGATCCTGGCACTCCAGGCTCACACCCTAGGCCAAAGGCAGGCGCTGAACCGCTGAGCCACCCAGGGATACCCTAAAAAGAATCTTCTTTTGGATAAGACTATTACATCACTTCTCTATTTTAAAATTGTCTTTATTACACAAATAAGGTAAGTATTCTAGAAAAACGTTGACTTGGAAAGAGTGTGTTTATAAGATTGTCTTGGACTTTCTTTGCAGACAATAATCAAGAGAATCAGCAAATGAATACTGCTTTTTTCTTTTTTCTCTGATTTAAGAGTTTTAATTTTTTTCTTTTCCTATTATAATGTCTGGTTCCTCCAGTTCATTGCTAAATACACTGATACAATGTTAAATATAAGAGGGACTGTAAGCAAAGTTGTCCCATTTCTAACTTTAAAGGGAAAGCATCTAAGAGTTCCACATTAAGAGCCAGTATTAACAAAGGTTTTCTTTTGTTTTTTAAAGGAACCTTTTGTCAAACCAAGGAAGTACAATTCTACTCCTAGTTTGCTTATAGTTCTTTGTTACTGTTATCGGAGGCAATGAATTTTAAATTAGAAATTCCTTCCTGGTCATTGCTGTCATCATATAGTTAATCTCCTTCAATCTATTACTGCTATAAATTATATTACATGTACAGTTTTCTAATGTTTAAATACCCTAACATTCCTCATAGCCCTACTTGGGCTTGACACGCACTGTTTAAAATATACAGGAATTGCTAAATTTGGTACTGTAATAATTTATTTAACATTTCTGACTGCATGGACCCAACTGAGAATGGTCCATTTGTTTGTTCATTCATTCAACAAATATTCACAGACTCAATAAATATTGGTTAAAAGCTTACCACATAATGTATCCATACGTGTAACACATACATATGGGTAAATTATCCAATTAAAAAGCAGAAATAGGCTGAGTGGATAAAAAATATGATCCAACCCTTTGCTGTCCTAAAAAGATTCACTTAGAGCCAAAGATGCAAGTAAGTTGAAAATGAAAGGATGGAAAAAGATATATCATGTAAATAGTAACCAAAAGAGAGCTAGAATAGCCATACTAAGTTTAGAAAAAATTAAACTTTAAATAAAAAAATTCTCATTAAATACAAAGAGAAACATTTTACAAGAAAAGAATTAGTCTATCATGATGCTATAAAAATTATGAACATATAAGTACTTAACAACAGAGCTCCCAAATACATGAAGCAAAAACTGGCAGAACTGCAAAGAGGAAAAAAAAAATCAATAAGTTATTTCTATATCCTATTTTCAATACTGAATACAAAATAGAAGATCAGCAAGGGATTAGAAGATTTGAATAACACTATAATTCAACCAGACCTAACAGACATCTATAAGAGAGAACATTTAATTCAGCAACAGAAAATGACACATTTTTCTCAAGTGCACACAGAATACTTTCCAGGACAGACTATATATTAGGTGCTAAAACAGGTCTTAGTAAATAGGAACGTACTGAGATTTACAAAGTATGTTTTCTGGCTACAAAGAATAAAATTTATAAAAGAAGGAAATTTGGGCAATTCACAGATATGTGGAAAATGAACAGCAGAAGCCTAAATAACTAGAGGTCCAAGAAAAAATAACCAAGGAAAGTACTCTGGAACAAATGAAAACAAACACAACATACCAAAACAGGGTATGTAGCTAAGACCGTGCTCAGAGAGTAATTGATAGCTGTGATTGCCTACCACTTAAAAAGATCTCTCAAATCAACAATCTAAAGTTACACCTTGAGAAAGTGGGGGAAATAAAAGCAAACTAAACTCAAAGCTAGCAGAAGGAAGGAAATAAGAAAATTAGAGCAGAGACAAATAAAAAAACAATGGAGGGAATCAATGAAACCAAAAATTGGTTCTTTGATAGTCAGCAAAAATGACAAACCATCAGGTAGACAAAGAAAAAAAAAAGAGGGAAGATTTAAATTTACTGAAGAAGCAGACAACTGGATTTAGACTTGTATCAAGAGACTGAATTAGTAATCAAAAAACTGACCAGAAATAAAAGTCAAATCCAAATGGCTTCACTGGGTGAATTTTATCGAATGTTTAAAGAGAAATTAATGTAATTCCTTTACAAACTCTTTCCAAAAAATGAAGAGAAGGGAGCACTTCCTAATCATTCTATGAAGAAAGTATTACCCTAATACAAAACCAGACAAAGATATCACCAAAAAAAACTATAGCCAATGTTCCTTGTGAATACATATGTAAAAAAACTCAACAAAATTTCAGCAAGCTAGGGACGCCTGAGTGGCTCAGTGGTTGAGCGCCTGCCTTGGCTCAGGGTGTGCTCCCAGGATTTCGGGATTGAGTCTCACATCAGGCTCCTGTGGGGAGCCTACTTCTCCCTCTGCTTATGTCTCTGCCTCTCTCTGTGTCTTTCATGAATAAATAAATAAATAATTTAAAAAAATTTCAGCAAGCTAAATCTTAGCAGGACTAAAAAAAGATTGTATACCATGACCAAGTGGGATTTATTCCAGGTATGCAAATGGTTCAACATATGAAAATCAGTATGATACTATATTAATAAAACAATGTCAATTTAATTAATACAAGTAAGGCATTTGACAAAACCCCAAATCCTTTCATGATATAGGCACTCAAATGCAAAATAGAAAGGAACTTCAACCTGATAAAAAATACCTACCAAAAAAGCCATGGCTCATATCATAATTAATGGTGAAAGACTGAAAGGAGCTATATAGGTATGATTGCTCTTGGTACTTGTATCCAACATTGTACTAGAGTTCTAGCCAAGGTAACTAAACAAGCAGTAGCAAATGGCATTCAAATTGGAAAGGAAGAACTAAAATTACTTTTATTTTTAAATGGCATGATTTTATATATACATAAACTTAAGGAATCCAACTATTAGAGCTAACAGCTTGGTAAGGCTGCAGAATAAAAGTTCAATATACAAAAACTAGTGTTTTTATGTACTGGCAATACACAGTACAAAAATGAAATTAAAACAATTACATTTATAATAGCACTAAAAATAATACTTATGAATACATTTAAGACACGAATACTGAAAAACTATAAAACATCACTGAAAAAAATGAAAGCCCTAAATTAATGGACAGCCATTTTCATTGATTGGGAGACTAAATATGGTCAGGATGGCACTAATCCTCAAACTGATCTTGACTCAATACAATCACTATTCAAAATTCCAGCTGTCCTTTTTGGCAGAAACTAACTGATTCTAAAATTTATATGAGGGGGATCCCTGGGTGGCTCAGCAGTTTAGCACCTGCCTTCAGCCCAGGGCATGATCCTGGAGTCCCGGGACTGAGTCCCACATCACCACTCAAGTAGGGAAAGACCACTCAGTAGGGAAAATGTAGTCCTTTCAGCAAATGGGTGCTGGGACAGCTGGATTTGCACATGCAAAAGAGTAAGTATGGATCCAACCTCTCCAACCTGTCATTACATACAAAATTTAAGAACTAAAATGAATCAAAGACCTGAACATTTAAAAGAGCTAAAACTATAACTCAGTTTTAGATGTAAATTTTCATGACTTCAGGCTAAGTGATGCTTTCTTAGGTATGACAGCAAGAGCATAAGCACAAAGAAGATAAATCAGACTTCATCAAAAAGCACTAGCAGAAAAAGCTAAGACAATACACAAACAGGAGAAAATGGGATCTAGTTTCCAATGTGTGTGTGTGTGTGTACACACACACACACACACAAACTCTTAAAATTCAACAATAAAAACAAAATCAGCCCAATTAAAAAACACAAAAGGATCCGGTAGACATTTAGCCAGAAAAGATACAGAAACGGCCAATAAGCAAAATGAAATGAATGCTCTGCATCATTAAGAAATGCAAATCAAAACCACAACATGATTTTACTTCATTCAATAGACTATTTTAAAAGATCAAAATGGAAAATAACTAGTATTAGAGAGGATGTGAAGAAATTGAAAACTTCTACATTGTTGGTGGGGATATAAATTAATGCAGCTGCTGTGGAAAACAGTTTGGCAATTCTTCAGAAAGTTAAACATGGAGGTTACCGAAATGACCAACTCCACTTCGAAAGAAAAACTGACAAGAACTGAAAGCATATGTTCACATAAAAACTTAAACATTGTTTTTAGCATCATTGTTCATAACAAAAAGTAAAAACAACCTGAATACCCATCAGCTAGTGAACACATAACCAAAGGTCATCTATTCATACAAAGGAATATTTAGCCATAAAAAGGAATGAAGGTCTCATTTATGCTACAACATGGATAAAACTTGAAAGCATCATAATGCTAGGAGAGGCCAAACATCATATGATTACATTTATTTGAAATGTTCAGAATAGGTAAATCTACAGACAGAAAGTAGAATAGTAGTTGCTTCCGGCTGAGAGGAAGAGACATGGTAAGTAACTGTTGACAAACACAAGGTTTTCTCTGGGGTGAAAATGTTTTGGAATTAGAAAAATGCTGACAGTTGTATAATCTTGTGAATGCTAAAAACAACCAAAATGCACTTTAAAAGGCGATTTCTTAAGTATATGAGTTTTATCTCAATTTTAAATAGACTATATTAAGGTATATAAAGTAGCATTTAAGATTTCTGGGGTCTGTGGGAGGAAGGTAGATGAGTTGTGAAAGGACAGCTCTAAGTATCTATGTGGTGCTGGAACTGTTTAGTATCCAGACTGGTGGATATGTGGACATATGCAGGTGACAAAATTGTACAGGATGAGAGCATACAAACACCAATGAGTGCAAGTTAAAGTGAGGAAATCTGAATAAATTCGATGGATTGCATCAATGTCAATATCCTGGTTGTGATATTATACTAGGTTATGCAAAATGTTACTAGTGTAAGATCTAGTATGTGGCAATCTAAGTGGTGGTTCCCGAAGAAATCAGGCTAGATCCCTGAATTTCTGAATGTCATTTTATATGGTAAAGTCTACGAGGATGTGATTAACCAAAGGATTCTGAAATGAGGTGATAATCCCGTGTTATCTGAGTGGGCCCTAAAAGCTACCACAAGTGTCCGTAGGAGAGATGCAGAGCGAGATGAGGTCTACAGAGCAGGTGATAGGGAGATGAGGCCTACAGAGCAGGTGATTTGGAGAGGAGGGCAGAGCTTGGAGTTCTATGTGCCACAAGCCACTAGAAGCAGGAGGAAGCAAAGGGCAAATTCTACCCTTCTGAGGGATTGTAAAGTCTTGTTGCCACCTTGTCTTCTGACTTCTGGCCTCTAGAACTCTAAGAGGATGAAATGTTAAAGGTGCAGGCCACCAAGTTCATGGTAATTTGTGACAACACCCAGAGGGGCACAACACACTGTACAAGGGATCTTTCCACATTGTTTCCTCCAACTGCAGGTGAGTCTCCAATGACCTCAGTTAAAAAAAAAAAAAAAAAAAAATCCAACCTACCACAGGTCAAGCAACATTCTAAGTGCTGTGGAAACAGACTAGAGATACTGCATTCACAGAACTAATTCTAGCAGGACAGATAAGCAAGGTAAAATATATGTGTATGAAGTAGTGAAAAGAGCTAAAGAGAAAGGAAAATCACGAAAGGAAGGGAGATATGAAGTATCTGGGGGCAGGGTAGGGGATACAATCAAATTTTAGGGTCATCATGGAAGACTTCACTGGGAAGATAGGTGATGAATAAAGAAGTGACCACATGACAGAAAGAAGAGTATTCTACGCAAAGCTAAGGAGTGGGTACAGTACCCCCATTTTAAGTTCCACATCTGTTTTTCAACTCAGAATACCCTCACATAAGATGAATGGGGAAGTAGGGATTTCCCTTTCCTCTTCAACAATAATATTAGCTGGGACTGTTTCTCAGCTTTGGGAACACCACGTTCTGGATTGTCCCCCTTACTTTAATGGCCATTTCCTTGCAGTCTCCACTGCTGGGCAATCCTTATAGTTCCCCAACTTCCCAGTGTTAGATTCAAGTCCTTGGATCTATTTTTTTTTCTCTTTTCTATTCTTATTCCCTAGGTAATCTCATTTAATCTCACTTTAACTTTGAACACTCTGTTATAGACTCACACATTTCAAATTTTTAATTCCAGCTGCACCTTCTAGAACTTCAGACTCCTGGACTCAGCAACTACTTAATGTCCCCATTTGGACATCCGAGAGAATTAATATACCCAGAACAAAACTTCTAATCCACTCCTTCCCTAAATGGAATGACAATATGACATTTCCATCATTTCAGAAAAAACTTTAGAATTACCCATGATGATTTTCTTTAATATCTGATATCCAATTAATTAAGTTATCCTGTTATCACTAGATTCAAAATACATGTAGAATGTGACCCCATCTTACCATCGTCTAGCCTACACGGGTCTCCTCACCACCACCTCCCATCTTGATTATTCCAACAGTCTCTTTTGTGTTCCCCTGTGTCTTTTCTGGTCCTCCTATGACTTGTTCTCAATATACACAGCAGCCAGCTCACATCATTCCTCTTGTCCAAAACCTTCCAAAGTTTCTTGTCTCAAGATAAAGCCAAAGTCATTATCATTGGCTTACCAGCCCATATAATCTGATTCCCTGCTCATTCTGCAATATCATCTTTTCCAACTCTCTTCTCCAACTCACTCTATTCTGGGGATCCTGGCCTTGCTATTCCTCAAAGAGGCCTAGCATACTCTTGTATCAGGACTTTTACATGCTATTCCTACTGCCGGGGGTATTCTTTTCACATGTCTTACTCCCTTACTTCCTTCTGATCTCTTCTCAAATTTAATCTTACCAGAGAAGCTTCCCTCAACACCTTATATACAAAGATCATGACTTTCCTCCCCACCACTTTGGATGTTCTCCTCTCTTTCACTCTGTTTGATTTTTCTTCATAGCATCTTTTACCATTTAGCACATCACATATTTATCATTTTACCTATTTTCATTTATTGCTGTCCCAGGAGAATGTAAGCTATATGTGGACAGCAGCTTTGCTAATCATACCTGTTTCTAGTTCCTTGGTTAAAAAAGTGTCTAATTGATACATATCTATCTAGAATAAAAAGTGTATCCCCTTCATAAATAAATATGAAAATGCTTAATACCAATTATTCACTTCTCAAATTGCAAGTTAGTATTTTGGCTTCAATATTGTTTTTACACAGTTCAATTAGATTTATTCAACCATTTATATTCTTATATTTAATTCTCATAATCGACTTCTTTCTGGTTTTAATATCCTTCACACAAGTACATCTTTAATAGTTGTTAGTCTTATTTTTATAAAAATGTTTTACTTTGCCCTTAATCCTTAAAGTAATGCAGCTCAGTACAGATTATAAAGTTTCAGAAAAACGGAAGGTTATTTTATCAACTCTGGGCATATACTAGCATAGCTCTCTCTCTATACCTTGAATTACTTACGTTTCATTGAGTTTTGTGCTTCTCTGATGACTACAATTCAACACATTCTATTTGTGACTCTAAAGTTACATGTAGAAGAGATGGAACCTTTTTTTCCTCCATCTTAATTCTAAATTATGAAACTAGTAATAGTAAGCAGTATGAAATATTGATTTAAGGGAAGCAGCTCATATGATGACAGTACTATCTCTATAAAGCAGGAAACAAGAAATAGATTAGGGAAATGTCTACCCACCTAACTTTTCTAAGTTAGGTCTCATTAGCATGAATTTAATCAATTATTGTATGTGGTACAAGTCTCTAGAGCACAGATAATAATAATAATGCAACTATCAAATTTCAATCCTAAGCTAAATTTACCTTGGAGAGAGCATGCTTTAAAATTATTTGCACTGGGCAGCCTGGGTGGCTCAGCGGTTGAGTGCTGCCTTCGGCCCAGGGCATGATCCTCGAGACCGGGATCGAGCCCCACAACGGGTTCCCTGCATGGAGCCTACTTCTCCCTCTGCCTGTGTCTCTGCCTCTCTCTGTCTCTGTGTTTCTCATGAATAAATAAAATCTTTAAAAAATAAAATAAAATAAAATAAAATAATTTGCACAAATGAAGAAAAATAGAGGAAATGTAATAGTTTCATAACAAAGTAAGATCATTAAGGGAAGGGGAACACAAGCTGAATTTGAATCAGGAATATAAATGCCATTCTTTATTTCTTAAAAAGGAGACAGAATATTATATTTGCTAATTCTGTAACTCATGCGCGCGTGCGTGTGTGTGTAAAGCATTACATTATTATAATATACTTATAGTAAATAAGTTAAAGCTTGCTTAATTTGCCAAGCTTTTCCTGTCAATGTTGCTGGGAATGAATGACTAATAAAGGAGAACTCTATATAGTTGAAATGATACAAAGGCAACAACTTAAAAAGTAATTAGGAAAATCATATGCAACTTGCCATATTATAAGGTTCATTACTAAGGGCTTTGAGCCAAAGAGCTGATTTATTTCTCGCAGTTTAAGCACTTTACTCATTATCCTCCACCAAAGAGAATGTACCTTTTTATTCCCTGAAATGTACTGCTGGCCATGTCTATGATGCCTCCAGTTGGCCTTGCCACTGCTCCAACTAAACCTTTCCCAACACCTTTAAAGAAACCAGCTGCTCCTTCTTTTTGAGCTCCTAGAAAGAAAAGAAGACCAAGGTTTAGGTAAGTAGATCAAGAATAAAAGTAGAATCAATTTGTGAAAGACCTGGTAATATACACCACCCAAAGGAACATACTTGCCTTTGATTGGTTTTGTAACAATTCCTGTTATGCCACTTACAAAACCCTACAGGAAAAGCACAAGTGAAAATTTGTAAGACTTTCAACATAATGCTTTGAAGAACCAAGTCTGGCTTATAAAAGATTAGAGGAATTCTGCTTTCTAGATAGTGTAAGACTCTAGAAAGCACTGAAACAAATACATTTAGACATATACTGCCTAAGTATTTTAGTAAAACAGAATGCTTCTGAAGGCTACTGACATGTTTTATATTGGACACAACCCACTGCTCCTCCAATAGCTAAATAATACTTGAAGGAGTGCAAGTTAAACGCCTATTTTCTTATTCACAGAATGTGGCTTTAAAAGATACTCCAAGGGGCATCTGCATGGCTCATTTGGTTAACTGTCTGCCTTTGGTGCAAGTCCTGGGATCAAGCCCCACATCGGGTTCCCTGCTCAGTCGGGAGTTTGCTTATCTCTCTCCCTTTGCCCCTCCCTCCTGCTTGTACTCTCTCTCAAATAAATAAATAAAATCCTTAAAAAAAAAAAAAAAGATATTCTCTAATGCATTCACAACCCTAGGAAATTCCTTACAGAAACTAAGCCTTTTCCTCCACGAGTGATGCCTTCTCTAAGACCAGCTGGTTGCTTATTCATTGCTTCTCTTCTCTTCTGTTGGTAGTCTTCATCCATAGTCATAGCTGCCACCCCTTTAGCCATAGCATTAGTGATTTTGGAGGCAGCACCAGCTAATCCACCTAGCAGAAACAATAATGATTTTTAGTAAAAGCAAAGGCATCATTACTTGCTAGCATAATCATACCTGGTATGCATTTTCTTTCTTACCGACAGCTCCACCAACCAGCGCCTTCAGTCCTAGCGCCATCCCCTCCACAAACTCTTCTGGACCCTGGATGGCTCCCTAAAGGGTCAAATAATAACAACAAAGGCTACATTATCTTTTAAAGGTGAACTTATTGATATAAATGAAGACAAAAATAATGACAAAAAATAAAAATACCCCAGAGGAAGTGAACCTAGCAAAAAAAATGCCCATTAACAAAATTCTCAGAGATATTTCATGACATTGAAAGTACAAAGAATAAGTTGATCCAAACTTAGGAACAGGACTATTCGCCAATGTACAAAAGATGTTTGCTCTGTACTGTAAGCTATAGGATGAGAACATTAAGCACAAACTACTCTCAATAATTCTTGTAAAAGATGTAACAGCACTTTAATTCTTATTATTTTTTTATGTTTTAAATTATACTGTACAATATAAATACCCTCTACATTTAAAAGTCAAGGTAGAAGAGTTTTAAATGTTTTAAAAGGAAATTTTAAGGGACACAAAACAATCATAATTTTTGCCACTGATTAAGATTGCTTTGCACAGTGTCTGCCTGCAGTTATTGTTACTGTCCCATACAACTGTGCAAAAAACAAGACTGCCTATCTATGGTGACCTTACTTCTATTATAGAGTGAAGTTTATCCACCTTTAATATTCCAACAGAATACTTAAAATTCAGTACATCTTAGTAAAGTGTTAAGTTTAAATTTTGAACGAAAAGGTAAAATTTCCCTCCAAATTTCTCAAAACCTCTTACCATCGTTTGCTACAAAAATTATATCTTTTTGTTGTATCTCCCAAAAGCTATTTATGCCTATGCTTCAAGTAAACAAATGGAATGCATTATTTATTCAAAAGTATTAGTGATATATTACACAGTGCAAGAGTTATTATTTTATTACCTGGTAAGGTTCATAAAAAAATGCTTCCACACCTTCAGAAAATTCTCTAATCAAGCCAAAGGGATTTCCCAAAACTTCAAGTCCAAGAATGAGTACATACATTTGCTTAATGGCCTAAAAATGAAATATGAACATTAATCATCAATCAGAAAAATTTTTTAATATTCAGTACACACATCCATGTTTTTTTAGGCTAATACCCTTATCATTAATTTCAATTCCTACACAGTATCACTCTATTCATCACTAGTTTTGTTTTTAAAAAGTGATTTGGTGATAGAGTACTAGATATTTCTAATAACATGTTTCTATAACATGTTTACATAAAGCCTCAGAATATTCAAGATGTTTTCACTTTTATAACTACATGTGACAGTTGCTATTACCACCATCATTTTATAGAGTGGAGAAACATATAGGTCAAAATGATGCCCAGGGTCACACAGCAGATAAAGAGCAAAACTAGAATCCAAACCCAGACATCCTGAGTCAGGCTTCGTGATATGACCACTATACAACAGTAGTCTCAGAGGCTCTATAAGTTATATCATAAGATACTGGAGTCTTTCTGAAGGTGGAAAAAAATCCATTAAAATAACATATCTAGCTGACTTGACAACACAATCACATTAAAAATAGCCTGTTCAGGGCAGCCCCAGTGGCACAGCAGTTTAGCGCTGCCTGCAGCCCAGGGCGTGATCCTGGAGACCCTGGATCAAGTCCCATGTCAGGTTCTCTGCATGGAGCCTGCTTCTCCCTCTGCCTGTGTCTGCTACTTCTCTCTCTCTCTCTGCATCTCTATGAATAAATAAATAAAATCTTAAAAAAAAAAGCCTGTTCACCAGTTACTATTAGTTTCCCTCGATACTATTTTTCTAAAGTAAGTTTGTTGAATTAGTTAATATTTTATTTAAAGATGTTTATCCAAGCCCACATTGATCCACAAAAGATTTGTGTCAGCGGCTAAAAAATAAAAGGGCAAAAAACTGAAAAGTTGGCAGGGCTCAATTTCTTTCTCAATTCTGAGAGGAAAAAAAAGGTTTAAGATTTTGAAATGGCTATTTACTTCCTTGTCAATACATATACAGATAGAGTTTCACTATATCAATCTGTCCCTTTATAAAATAATCTCAGACAAACCTGTTTTGAATAGTGTCTTATTACTTCAGACTGTAGTTCAGAAGCTGTATGGAACTGATAGTTGAGTTCAAAAAATGCAAGCCTGAAAAACACATATAAATATGTGTGTGGGTGTGTGTAGGAGAGGAAGAGGGAGAAAGGGGAAAAGAATGTTTTTAATATTAACAAATGGTTTCATATATTTTTAGAATTTTTCTCTAAAGCTTTCCTTTCCGTACATTTCCCATGCCAATCAGAAAACTTGCTCTTTCACATATACCTCTGCACATGCTGGTCAAAGAACCCTCTAAGAATCTCATGAAAGCTATGGATCTTATCTTCAGAAAAGCCACTAATATATACATATTTGCACACTTTTAGGGGATTCAGAGACCTTCTGGATCCCACTGATGGACATGGACTGTATTTTTCAACTCTCCCCTGTCACAGCCCACACAGATGTCTGACACACTGAGAATGGAACAGGCTGCGCAAGAATGGCCAGGCTTCAGCTGCTGCAGGTCGTGTCTGACTAGCTGACAGCTGAGGAACCAAGGTGGATTTACTGCCAACCTATTCATAGCAAATACAGATCCACTGCTTGGGAAGCTCTGTCAGCCGATAGGACAGCAGCTGGATGAGAAATCTCATCCTATTCCCAAGGTCTTCAAATTTATGTTAATTTCACAGTTATCTAACTTCATCTAGACTTAGAGTTACACCCTACTGGACTCATTGCTTCTTACTACTGTTCTTAATAACATTTCTCAGTGCTACCTAAAAAGGTCATTCTCACCTGAAGTCTCCACTAAGACTTTTGAGTCTCTGGGTCAGATACCCTAATAGCTTCCATTATGATTCACATTAAAATGTATATATATTATTCTTGGTTGTAACATTTTAGTGAATACTTTCATCTCCCTTATCATGGCATTTACATTCATTTTGTTCTAGTCACATATGCTTTAAAGAATCTTGATCCTAGAAGCCTTGAAGCCACATGGTTTAAGCACCATACCTTTGGTGTATACAGCTTCCTAGGAATCCCTCCCTAGGCCAGAAAGGCCTTAGATAATGCACAAACTTGTAGGCCTCTGTCCCTCTTTCTTAAGGAAGCTGTTTAATAATTATTCTGTTCATTAAAGGTGAAGGCTTTGCAGGTTAAATGTTACTTAAATTATATTCCATTTAACAGTAAAACCCGTATTTGTCTATGACCTCCAATGTCCTTTACATACTTTTTCAACTTAGAAAGTTTTCAGGTAAATGTAAAATGGACTTTTATAAATGTGAGTATTAAAAACATACTTAAAAACTACATCTTGGACGTCTGTAAGAGTGGCACCGATACTCTTCAGCAAAAGATTTAAAGAATGAACAGCCACCAGTCCTTCATGTTTTTCTGAATCTTTGGCTTCTTCTCTGCCCGAACTCAGTGAAACACTTAAATGCAACTAAGGAGACAAAAGAGATAAAGATTTATAGCACTATCTTCAAAATGAGAATTTTTACTTTTAAAACTTAATCTTATTTTAAATTTATACCCTAAGTAAGATTTCAGAGTTACCACTATGTTGAAATTATTAAGTGAAAAGTTAAAGGAATTTAAAATTGAATACAGCTCTTATTAAATGTTAAATGCAGCAACATAAGCTCATGTGGTATTTAGGTTCAATCCAATTATTTTTGTAAAGCTATGAAAATAATTTTTATACATTTTAAAATAATATTAATAATCTAGAAGGTGAAGCTGATGAAAATAACTAGTGTTTCAACTATTAGAATTAAGTTAGCATGTTGAAACCAGTTAAACTTTCACACTTTTGAATCATATGCATATACATCAGATATATATAATAATTTTCTACAAGTATTATGTAAGTAATTCAGAAACTGTTAACATATTTAATTCCATTCAAGTTTATGAATTAAAACCTACAGACTATAGTTAATAATATTCTAGTGCATTATTTTAAAGTTGCTAAGAGAGTAAATAAATCTTAGAAGTTCTCAAAAGAAAAAAAATTTTTTTTAACACTGTATGGTGATGGATGTGATTATAATCTGACTTACTGTGGTGATCATTTCACAATGTATACAAATATCAAATTACTACCTCATACATCAGAAACTAACTCATATATCAATTATACCTCAATAAACACATATGCCATACATAAAATTTTTTAAAACTGTCATTAAATATGTTAACAGAACTAAGGTAACATGTTAGGTCAAGATATAAACCTACAAACACATTTGTAGGTGGCTCCAGTGTTATTTTCATGTAGTGAAAAATTGTTATAAGTAAAAATTTCAAACAATTATTCCTTTTATTTTACTTTTTTACAGAATTTATATACTATTAGCGAATAGAATTTAAATGCTCATCTCCCCAAACAGATCAAGTTAATTTGCTACTACTGAGAGATCAAGGATAATAAAAATGACTTATATTTCCCCCTACCTTGATAGGAGATATATGGAAATATTCATAGAGACTAACTTGTGATGAATCTACTAATGAAGCTGTTTTATATTCTTCTTGGAAAGCTTCTATATCTTTATGAAAAAGTTCAACCTATAAAGAAACAAAAAGTATTACAAACTTAAGGGATCTATCTGGATGAGGCATTTAAGTCAATAGCTCTGACACTGCATAACACTCCCCTGTGACATCCATTATTCAACACAGTTCATGATTAAAAATATATTGCATGACAAGGAAACCTAACACCTATTGGTAAAGCTTTGTCCCTCAGTCACAAACTGATAAGCCTATCTTCCTTGTTTCCATCTAATTCATTAAAAAAACACAAACTGATAAGCCTATCTTCCTTGTTTCCATCTAATTCATTAAAAAAACACTTGGGATTACCAAATTATCCCAAAAAGGCTACTATAATCCAATCCATCAACACTTAGGAATATTTGTTTCTTTAAATATCATCATAGTCTATTTATAGCTTTTTAGTAATTACTTCACTGACATCTACAGAGACCCATAATATAATAAAAAACGGGAAGGCACTGAAAATGATGTTGCATGAAGTGATGATCATGGCTTTCATTTCTGATAATCATTAATACTCTTTTTAAAATTTTATTTATTTTGAGAGAGAGAGAAAGCAAGCATGGGGGCGGGGGGAGGGACAGAGGAGTGGGAGAAGCAGATTCCCCACTGAGCTAGGAGTGTGAGGCAGGGCTCAATCCTAGGACTCTGAGATCATGATCTGAGCTGAAGGCAGATGCCCAACTGAGCCACCTGGGTATCCCAACATTAATTCTCGAACACTCACAAATTTAAGTTACTTCTATGTGTTAAGAAATGGCTCCAACATATGCATTGTGCTCTATCATCAACAATATTAAGATGATGGGCTTATTAAAAGTAGAGTATCTGGAAATTAATTTCTGGGATGACAGCGTGAAGGGCTCTTAAGACCAGCTCCCCAGTGAAACTGGTGAAATTTATTTAAACAAATAAACATTTGAGGTGCCTCGATGACTCAGCTGGTTAAGTGTCTGACTCTTGGTTTCAGCTCAGGTCATGACCTTGGGGTCACGGGAGCAAGCCCTACATCAGGCACCATACTCAGTGGTGAGGTCTGCTTGAGATTCTCTCCTCCTCCCCCTCTATCCTCTCCCTGGAGGCACATGTTTTTTTCTCTAAAATAAATAAATCCTTAAAAAAATAAAAAGAAAGTATTTAAGGTCTCTATGAATGAACCTAATGGTATATGCAAATAAAGCATCTTTTCACAAAAATCTACAAAAATTTGGTTAAAAAAATCTGTGCTATTTGAACAAGGATCACTCTCTTAGTTCCCCCTCCTAGTTCAACAAGCCTTATTTAAACTCTAGACTACTACACTCAAGAACACTGAGCAAGGAGTGTGAGGCGGGGCTCACACTTGAGTGTAGTAGTCTAGAGCTCCCTCTCTGCCCAGTGTCCAGTTGGAATACTTACTTTCTAGGAGGCAAAGATATCAGCATTTCTCATCCTACCTCCAGTTACCAGCTGCTAATGCTACATTATGGGGGAGGTGGGTGCTTCCATCCTGCTACCAAGCCACTACTCGTGGAACAAAGGCTCTAACTGGGTATGAAACCAGTGAGAAAACTGAGTTCTGATCACTCTTATTCCACCCCCAGTTCTGAATCTCTGCCTCAGGTATTTTTCTCTGGGTGACAAGGAAACCTTAAAATAACTCCTAATCTTTTCCCAAAGAAATTGCCTACAACTGCAAGAGTGTGAAGAAGTTCAAGCCTGAGTTTTAGGAAACAGTGAATGTCAAAGAGAAAGGTAACAGAAGGAAAATCACTGATTCAATGAAGATACAAACTAAACTGGAGGCCTCTTAGTTTTTATGAATGAAATGGGGAAAGAGACAGTATTAGAGGGATCCTCCTGGGGTCATAATTAATATCAAAAACTGATCTCCAGATCAGTTCCTCTGAAAAAAGCCCAAGTTTGATTGGATTAGTTTGCAGAGCAATTTATGGCCTAAGGTGTTGTTGGGAAAAAACAAAACAAAACAAAAAAAGCAATCAGCCAGCAATTAGTGAAGCCCAATAGCTGGGTGTGGTTATGAAAAAGAAAAGACGCCCTCTAACCCCAAAACCAGTCATTCCAGGGTAAAGGGAAGTATCTCAAATCCTCACCTCTCTGAGGAGCAACACCAAAAGCTTAACAATGGGTATGGGTAGGATAGAAGTCAATAAATACTGCAGGTCACAAAATGAACAAATAAGCTTGTGAGAGAAAGGAACCATTAGCTGGGTTTTATAGCATGTCATCTAACATGTCCAGTTCTGAACCAAAAATTATAAAATATGCAAAGACATAGGAATGTCAGACATAGGACCCATACACTGGGGAAAAAGTATACAAAAGAAATCGCATATGAGATGTGATCAGAATGGATTAAAAAAAAAATATGGCCAAGTAACCACTGTGAATATGTTCAAGTAAAGAAGATCTTATTTAGAAAAGTAAATTATGATGACCATGTCTTATTAAATAGAATAATATATCAACATGGAGGGAGAAAAATTATCTATTAAAAAACCTGTTAGAAATTATGGAATTGAAGGGCGCCTGGATGGCTCAGTCCGTTAAACATCTGCCTTTGGCTCAGGTCATGATTCCAAAGTCCTGGGATCAAGCCTTGCATCAAGTTCTCTGCTCAGCAGAGAGCCGGCTTCTCCCTCTCTCTCTCTGCCTCTCCCTCAGCTCGTGCTTTCTCTCTTTCAAATAATAAAATCATAAAAAAAAAGAAATTATGGAATTGAAAACTGTAACAGAAATGGAAGATTCACTAGAAGGACCTTACAGTGTATTTGAGCTGATAGAAGAAATATAAACACTTCATTATATCCTAAATTAAATTCACTATTTCATTAGTGAACTTGAAGATAGTGTTCTGAAGAACAGAGAAAAGAGAGTCAAGAAAAATGAAGTCTCAGAAATGTGGTACATCATTAAGCATACTAACATACACAATATGGGAGTATCAGAAGGAGAAAAGAGAGAAAAAGAAGAAAAATACATGAAGAAATAATACCCGAACACTTTCTAAATTCAGTGAAAAACAGTAAGCTACATATCTGGGAAGCTAAATGAACTCCTAGTTGGGACGCCTGGGTGGCTCAGCGGTTTAGCGCCACCTTCAGCCCAGGGCGTAATCATGGAGTCCTGGGACCGAGTCTCAGGTCGGGCTCCCTGCACTGGAGCCTGCTTCTCCCTCTGCCTGTGTCTCTGCCTCTCTCTCTCTCTCATGAATAAATAAAATCTTAAAAAAAAATGAACTAGTACGGAAATGGAAAGAGGCTCACAATACCTATCGAACAACAAAATTGCTGAAAGTGAAAGACAGAGAAAATCTTCAAAACAAGAAGAGAAAATCAAGTTATTACATATAAGAAGACCTTGATAAGATTAATAGTTGGGGTGTCTGGGTGGCACAGTTGGTTAAATGTTCGACTCTGGTTTCAACTCAGGTTGTGATCTCAGGGTCCTGAGATAGAGCCCCTATAGGGTCAGGATCCACACTCAGTGCAGAGTCTGCTTGGGTTTCTCCCTCCACCCCCTCCACAATCTGTGCACACATGCTCTAATAAATGAACCTTAAAAAAAAAAGATTAATAGTTGACTTTCTAGCAGAAAGAAGGAGCCAAGAATACAGTAGGATAACATATACAAAGTACTCAAAGAAAAACACATGCCAAGAAAGAATCCCAGTATGGCTACCTTTCAAAGTGAAGGGACATGAAGACATTTCCAGATAAACAAAAACTAA
Organism: Nyctereutes procyonoides; assembly: GCF_905146905.1. Lineage (NCBI taxonomy): Eukaryota > Metazoa > Chordata > Mammalia > Carnivora > Canidae > Nyctereutes > Nyctereutes procyonoides. The sequence continues at coordinate 47,735,346 of NW_026575146.1, forward strand.
GAGAATTTATTGCTAACAGGTGTGCCTTACAAGAAATACTTTTTTTCTTTTGTTTAGATTTTATTATTTACTCATGAGAGAGAGAGAGAGAGAGAGAGAGAGAGAGAGGCGCAGGCAGAGACACAGGCAGAGGGAGAAGCAGGCTATATGTAGGGAGCACAACGTGGGACTCAATCCTGGGTCTTCAGGATCAGGCCCTGGACTGAAGGCGGCACTAAACCACTGAGCCACCCGTGCTGCCCACCTTACAAGAAATACTAATGGAAGTTCCTCAGGCTGAAAGCAAGTGACCCCACGTGGTAATTGGAATCCAAATGAAAAAAAAAAATAAAATGAAATGGTAAAGACAATTATGTAAAATGGTAAAAGTGTATAATCTTTTCCTCTTCTAATTTAAGAGCAACTGACTATATATGAATAAAAAATACAGTGTTCACCTGTAATGACCACTATCCCATGAATATAAACACAAAGATCCTCAGCAAAATACTACTAGCTCAAATCCAGCAAAATATTAAAAATATTATACACATGATCAAGTGGGTTGTTTGAACATCCAATATAATAAAATTAAGAGAACAAAAACCACATGATCAACCAAACAGATGTATTTTTTATACATTTGACAAAATTCAACACATTTTCATGATAAAAAACACTTGACAAAGTGGGACTATTAGAGAACTCAACCTGATGAAGGTTATCTACAAAAAAAATCTGTTGATATCATAATTCATAGTAAAAGGCTGAAAGCTTTCCCTTTTAGAACAGAAACAAGGCAAGGATATCTGCTCTTGGCACTCTTATTCAATACTGTACTGTTGTATTAGAAGTTCTAGTGGGGCAATTAGGCAAGAAGAAGAAACAAAAGCCATCCAGTTTAGATCAGAAAGGAAGAAGTAATTCTCAGATGGCATGATCCTTACATACAGAAAATCCTACAGAATTTACAAAACATCTATTAGAGCTAATAAATGAGTTCAGTAAGGTTGCAGAATACAAGTCAGTATTAAAAAATCAATTATATTTCTATACATTTGCAATGAACAAACCAAAATGAGATTTAAAAAACAATTTTGGGGCAGCCCGGGTGGCTCAGCGGCTTAGTGCCACCTTCAGCCCAGGGCGTGATCCTGGAGACCCGGGATAGAGTCCCATGTTGGGCTCCCCGCATGGAGCCTGCTTCTCCCTCTGCCTGTGTCTCTGCCCCCCCAACCCCCCCCTGTCTCTCATGAATAAATCTTTAAAAAAAATCAATCTTTAAAAAAAATTTAAAAACCCATTTTGCTCAGACTATAAACAAGAATAAAATATTCAATGATAAATTTAACAGAAGAGCCAATCATATTCTGAAAATTATTCAACAGTGCTGAAAGAAAATAAAAAGCTACATAAATGGAAGACATCCAATGTTTAAGGATCACAAGACTTAATAATGTTAAGATGTCAGAACCCCAAAACTGGTATATAGATTCAACATAATACCAATCAAGCCCCTAGATGACTTCACCAAAGAAGTTTTCAAGCTCAATCTAAATTCATACAGAATTACAAAGGGACCCAAAATAGTCAAAACAATCTTAAGATTGAAGTAGAAAAAAAAAAAAGATTGAAGTAGGAGGATTCATACTTAATTTCAAAACTTACTACACAAAACAACAATAATCAGGACAGTGCAGTACTGGTAAAAAGATGGACTTATAGATTAATGGAATAAAATTGTATGTTAATGGTCAACTGATTTTCGACCAGGGTACCAAGACCATTAATGAAGAGGGAATAGTCTTTCACCAAATAGTATTGGGACAATTAGCCAAATGCAAAAGACTCATGTTGGACCCTTACCTCACACCATATACAAAAATTCACTCAAAATGGATGAAAAACCTGATTATAAAAAAAATTCTTAAAAGATAGGGCTAAATCTTCATAACCTTCACAACCTTAGATCTGGCAAAAGACTCAAAGATGACAACAAAAACATGAGCAATAATTAAACAGAACTTGGATTTCATTAACATTAAAATTTTGTGCTTCAAAAGACATCCTGGAAGTAAAACACAACACACAGAATGACAGAATATTTGCAAATCATGTACCTGATATGGGACTTGTATCAGAATGTATTGTTACAATTCAAAAAAAAGGGGAGACAATCTATTTAACAACAGGCAAAAGATCTGAAGACATTTATCTATAGAAAATATGTAAATGATCAAACAACACATCAAAAAAATGTTCAACATCATTACTCAGGGTACATACAAATCAAAATTACAATGATATACTACTTTACAACCACTATGAGGGCTAGAATCCAAAGGACAGATAATAACAAGTGTTGATTAAGATGTGCTGAAATTAGAATCATACATTTTGTAAGATTTTAACTTCATAAATATTCATAGCAATGATAATAGACAAAATGTGGAAGCAACTCAAACATCCCTGATGAATGGATAAACAAAATGTGGCATATCCACAGAGTACTGGATATATATGAAATACATGCACAACAGAATCTTAGTTGGTCGTAAAAATGAATGAATTACTAATAACATGCTACAGCCTGAATGAACTTTGTAAACTTGATGCTAAGTAAAAGAAGCTCATTAAAAAAAACTAAATAGCTTATGATTCCATTAATATGAAATATCTAGAACAACAATAAATCCTACAGACAAAGTATATTAGTGATTGTATGGGACTGCCACAGTTTCTTTTTTGGGTTGATGAAAATGTTCTGGAATGAGATAGTAATGATGGTTGTACAGTTCTGTGAATACATTAAAAACCAGTGCACTATATACTCTGAATGATTAAAAACGTATGATTTGTGAACTGTACCCCAATAAACTGTTTTAAAGATTGTATTTATTTATTTATTCATGAGAGACACAGAGAGAGAGAGGCAGAGACATAAGCAGAGGGAAAAGCAGGCTCCCCACAGGGAGCCTGATATGGGACTCGATCTCAGGACTCCGGGATTACGACCTGAGCCAAAGGCAGATGCTCAACCACTGAACTACTCAGGCATCCCAATATATTGCTTAAAAAAAAAAAAGGCATTATTTGCCCTTATCTTATCCATGTAATTTGTCTTGTCTTCAGAATTTTTTTGAAGACAGCTGAAAAAGAGATCCTATCTGATCTACCCTACCAATCACTGTGATTTCAGTCTTCCCATCAGTCACAAATAGATACTACCTTTAATTTTTATCCCTTCTCTCATTGAATATTGTCATACCCAAATTGCTAAGTTATTATCAAAAGTAATCCAGGAAAATAAAATAGGGAAAAATAGTGAAGTGAACATGACTACTTTCTCCTCACTATTGGCCTAAAACCTTTCCTATTGGCTAACTCACCTTCAAAAGGCTATTTTAACTTTCATCTATAATCTGAAAATGTAATTTCTACCAATTTACTCACCACAGCAGCATAAGAAAAATTTTTAAACTTTATTTTTAAGACAGATCAAAACCATTTTAATACCTTTAAAAATTTATAATTGTTTTTGTCCTCCTCCTTCCCCAACTCTTCCCCATCAATGCTATCATTTTAAGTCTTACCTCATTTTTTTCACTCACTTCAGCTTCTGTCATAAGTTCTGCTAAAGCATAAACAAACCCAAGATCTAATCTGAGATCCATTTCTTGGATCAACACTTTGAAGTACCTATAATATAAAATAGAAACATTTAAAAACCATATAAAATAGAAAACCATTAAAAACCTAAATGCATTAGGAAAATCAGATGAGGAAAAAGAAAAACATTAGATAACTATTAAAATATTGAAATTCAGGATTTTCTAGATTAACAAATAAAAAAAAGTCATGGCACCACTGTTCATAATAATTAGCACCAAACTCAAAATGTGAAAATGCCTAACAGAGAAAACTGGCAAGTAAACTCTGCTATACAGTCATACAGTGGAATATTATACATTAGTGATAATAAACTGTAGCTACATCAGTAAAAATAATAAATTTTAGTAAAAAGTTGAATGAAAAAATCCAGTCCTAAAACTGTATGTTCAGTTAAACAACAACAACAAAAATTTATTAGAGGAAAAGAAGGAAAACTAAGAAGCATAATGTTTAGGTACATCTATAAAATAAAACTATATTTTAAAAAGAAAGGGATAAAAATAGTACTTATTGGTAGTTGATAGGGTGGAAAAAACAAGAAATGGGAGTAATACATCAATGGATGTTTCTGTCAATATTCTATTTCTTCGGTGACAATTTTAAAATATTTTTTTCTTGTTTCTAAAACAATTTGCAGTTAATCACAGAAAAATGAGACAACAAAAAATAAAGTAATAAGATACAGTTAATATCTAAGTATATTTCATTCAAAGATTTCTGACTCTTTAAGATTATAAAATAGATTTTCCTAATGATCTTTATAATATTTTATACTTACCTTTGACTCATCTGAAATACATTTTTAAAGAGTATAATTAATTCACATACATTAAATACACAGAAATACATTAAGACACTTACTTAATACGTGATATCTGGGAATGCCCAGCAGATCTCATGACAATACTGACATCTGTAAAGGGCTTTGGAGCTAAATAAATAAATAAATAAATAAATAAATAAATAAATAAATAAGATTAATCCCATGATGCTTTAAGCAAAAGATAAGCATTTTCTTGCAATTTAATACACATAACAATGGAGAACGAAATAATTTACTAAATCACAGGTATCAATTAAAATTACTATTTGTAAGATTGATTGTAGTCTTAATTTCAGACCAGGATTTTTTAAAAATTATTCGTGATCACCCTAAGGACAACTAATCCTTTAAATTAGTGATTTTAAAGTAGAAGTATGCATTAGAATCACCAGGGAAGCACTGTGAAAACACAGATTCCAGGGTCTTGTCCTGGACTTCCAGGTGGAGGGGCTTGGGCATGTACAAAGGTCAAAAGCTTCCAAGCAGATTATCAATACTGCCTTAGCGCAGAGCCAGTGGTGTGGAGGTGGGAGGTGGAAAGCAAGGGGAGGAGAAGGGAGAAAGTGAGGGGCAGAGGGATAGTGAGAAAGAAGGTATGTGAAGGAGAAGAGGAGGATGGAAAAATGGGCTTGTCATTACACTCATCTGGAGAATACGGGACAATTTCTATCTTTTGTCAAATTCTATGTGAATTTGACTTTCTTCACAACTTATTCAAAGGTCCAGGTGGCTTTTAAATCAGGGATTTACAAATCAGTAATATTTCTAAATATTTAAATATGTATTTCTAATTATTTTTTCCTCAGAATTCAGTCAACATGTTGTTGACTTTAGTTGAGTACTTGTTCCTTTTACAAGAGGTTTAGTTTTTTATGATCCCACAGAAACTAGACTTGAGAATAGTTTCATTTCATATTTTTATAGTACAATAATAGAGCTGATACAAACATTTTTACGGTGATCTAAAAATACAAACAAACCTGAATCCATGGTGACTGACTTGGGAGGTTTAATTGGATAAAACACAAATGGAAATATAGCACCTTGTATCTGGTTTTGGATCTAAGAAAATAAAAAACAGATCAGTATATCATTATGTTATAGTACCCTGACTAGAAAAACAGGATTTACTAGTAAGTAGAAGGAAACAAGCTGTCTAGTTTAGTTTAACACTGAAACTGAAGTACTAGGTAAGAAAGATCATGGAAAAAAAAAAAAAAAAAAAGAAAGATCATGGAAACACATTTGGTTTATTGCTATGTTCTTTATGAATGTAGTGTATCTTTTCAGACTCACCTGTATTCTGTAAATTTGAATTCTAAATGATGACTGATGTGCAGATGTGCTATATTCTACTTTTAATGCTGGAAGATAATTTCTTCGTATAGCTATTACATGTGGTTGCAGAATTTTCATATTAGTACCACTAGGTGTGAAGCGAACCTGAAAAATATACCACCGAAAACGCACTGAATTTCTCTGTATTCATAATTGATTAAAATTAGAAATATGTACCCAAAACGTTAAAGATAACATTAGTTAAAACAATAGGCTAAATAGTTGATTAGATTGGATTTTACAATCTGACTAGTTTTAGATCAGATCTTTCCAATACGATTCACAAAAATATTCATATAATACTTATAGCTTAGTTGCATCTTTTTATACAATATACAAAAAATATATAAAGTGACAAAAGAAAAAATAATTTAAAAAGCAAAATAAAACAACATATTGGCTTCTTGTTAACTAAGGAATAGATCATTAGCATCTTAAGAGAATACGGACTTTAAAGTAGTTTATATAAAGTATATATGATAGAATTCATTGTTTTGTAAGGAAACCAGACTTTCCTTAAAAGTTCACTAGTGATTCATCTGATTACAACAGATGAAAATTAAAACGTCACATCAGTACTTAAAAATATTACCGGAATGTTAGTGTCCAATTCAATAACCTTATCTTCTGAAGGTGAAGATTCAGTATATTCCTTAAATTCTTTCTCTAACTTCTCAGTGTGCTTTACACTCATTGGCTTCCATCTTGCCTTCTTCTTGGGCTTTGTCTCCCAAACCACATCAGAACTTACATGTGAAAGCAAAAACCATGGTACTAATTTATAAACATTTTCATTTTATCTGGTTTATTATATGAATTCCAAAACTTTCAGTATAATTTACAATAACCTCAATTACATGCAAGAATACTACAGGTTTAAAAGTATGAATTCATTCAGTCAATACAGACTTTTACTCTGACACTATTTTAGGTGGTAGGTATACTATCAGTAAACATCTTTGCCATCCTAGAGCTTTATTTTAGTTGATAGACAATAAAGAGTTAATAATAAATTAGTATATTTGAATGAAGTATGAGGTGAAAATGCTTTTGAAAAAAGAAAAAGAGTGAGGTGGATCTGGAGTACTGAGATACACCAAGTAATGGGGGTTGCAGTCTTAGAGTGGTGAGCCAGTGTGTCACTGAAGATGAGACTAGAGCCACCTCACAGGAGATAAGGGAGTTACCCAGCAGACAAGAGAAGAGCTTTTCTGAGACAGGAACCAGAAAGAACAAAAACTCAAAAGCAGAGCACCTGCCCCTGTAGTGTACAAAGAAGAACAAGGAGGCAGGCCTGCCTGGAACACAGTAAGAGTAGAAGATGAAGACAGACAGTGGGAAGCCAGATAATGTAAAGCCCTACAGAATATTATAAAGACTTGGAGTTTTATTGTGAAAAGAGGAATCACTGAAGATGATGAGATCATCATGATTGACTTAAGCTTTGTAAAGAGTAGACTGTGCTGGGACAGAGCAGGGGAAGTGGTGGGAGTGAAGGACATAGGCAGACGGAGAAGCAGGCTCCATGCAGATCAGAAGCAGAAAAACTTGTTAGGAGTTTAATGGAGAAAGCCAGGAGAAAAATGTTGATGGCTCTGCCTTGGGTAGAACAGTGAAGCAGTAAGAAATGGTCAGACCCTGTGTCTATCTTGAAGACAAGGTCAACACAGAGCTTCTAGATGGATTAGATGTGGGGCGTGAGACAAAGAGAAGAATCAAAGATGATTCCAAAGCTTTCGGCCTGAGCAACTAAAAGGAGGGAATTGCCATTAGCTTCAATAGGGAAGGAGGATTTGGGAGAAGGACAACAGGAGTTAGGTTATATGCATATGAACTTTAAGAAGTCTCAGAGACTTCTTAAATAAAAGTCTCGTTAAAGATATACTGCTAAAACTGTTGGCTAATATGTGGTATTTGAAACAGAGAAGAGGGACTCATGTCTCAGGGCACCCAATATTAAGCATTTGAGAAGATAAGAAACCAACACGAGATGGAGAATTCTGAGAAAGAAAGAAAAACCAAGATGGTGAGTTATCCTGGAAGTCAAGCCAAACATTACTATCAAGAAGGGATCTGTTTTAAGTGTTATAAACTTAAGCAACATGAGGACTGGTCTCTGGTGATTTTGACCAGTTTCAAGGTGTGTTGAGAGCAAAATCCTGCTGGAGTGGTTAAAGAAAGAATGAATAAGATAATAATCGGAGATATTGAGTATATTAAACTCTTTTGTAACTGATTAACACTTTTGAGGAGGTTGGCTATAAAGGGAAGCCAAGAAATGGGCAGTAGGTAGCAGAGAAAGTAGGCTCAAGAGAATTTTTTACATTGAGATAAATAATACTGACGAAAATAATCTGAGAGAGAGCCAAAAATTATTGATAGAGAAAGAAGAGAATTGCAGGATCAATGTCTCAAGAAGCCAAAAGGAAATGGTATAGAGTGCAAAGTTGAAAAATATTTTAAAATAGGAGCACATGTATATCTATGATAACCTTGGAGAAGATATTGGCACAGTATCTGGGTAAAAAATGTTCATGGGTAGAAAATTGTGATTTAGGGGAATAGGTCTTTGGAAATTCTTTTTTGACTGCTTCAATTTCCTCAGTGAAATGAGATACAAGGCAGTGAGGTGTGAGAGAAAATGGGGGTTTAAAAAATGAGAAAAAGTGTGAAATAGTAATCCCAGAGAGAATGGAACAAATCTCATTTACTGAAAAATTGCTAAAAGACTTAAATACATAATAAAAGCATCCATCCACATTCTAAAATTACTTCACTCTGTTTACCTATGTAAGTTATTTAAGTATTCTATTTATTAATTCCCTCTAAAATTTATTTTCACTTAATAAACAGGCAGGAACTGTGTATTATTCCTCTTTGCATTCACATCATTTAGCATATAGCACTTAGCAAATAATAAACATTTCTTGAGAATAAAAATTTGTATGAAAAGTGTTTAATATTTTTTTTAAAAAAAGATTTTATTTATTTATTCATGAGAGACACACACAGAGAGAGAGGCAGACACAGGCAGAGGGAAAAGCAGGCTCCATACAGGGAGCTCGACTTGGGACTTGATCCCGGGTCTCCAAGATCATGCCCTGGGCTGAAGACAGCTCTAAACTACTGAGCCACCTGGGCTGCCCAGTTTTTAATATTCTTTTTTAAATGGCATTGATTCCATTCAATGAAAAGTCAAGGGTGTTACTAGATGAATTTATACAGAAAAATAAATTTAAACCTGTGCCATATACTTTTAAGATTTTATTTATTCATGAGAAACTGAGAGAGAGAGAGAGAGAGAGAGAGGGGCAGAGACACAGGCAGAGGGAGAAGCAGGCTCCATGCAGGGAGCCCGATGTGAGACTCGATCCTGGGTCTCCAGGATCACACCCTGGGCTGAAGGCGGCATTAAACCGCTGAGCCGCCCAGGCTGCCCTATGCCATAATCTTTTGATATTATATATGCTTATTTTAGAGTTTAATTTCAAGGGTTAAAACATTATCCTGGTTATACAGACTGGATGCCCTCAAATTAGGCACTAATACATACAAATTAACTGTATTATGTATTAAATATTTATGAACAGAAGATTAAAGGCACAAAGAAAAGAGTTTTACTGGTGATGACTTACATCGGGAATGATCTATTCCGTATTACCTTATTAGATCTTAAAGTGTCAAGATCAAAAAATGATTGGCTATATTCCTTCAACAACTATTTCTGAAGCATCTACACTGTACACTGTGGTAGGTGGTAATGGAAAATTAAATATTTCCTTATGGCATGTTAAAGTATACTTTTGAAAAGCTGAGTAAAGCTAACTTTTTTGAAAGCTTTAAGAATCAACCTAAGACAGGATTTGTAAATTTGATTTTTGATATATCTTTATCTCAAAAGGCAAAAAAAAAAAAAAATCTCAAGAGTATTTTTAAATCAGCACTACCTTAGTATAATAGTTAAAACACAAAACTTAAACTATGCTATTTTAGATTTTATAATCACCATTCTTAATGATTAAGAGCTAATCATTTAAATGTATCTAACCTTGTAATGCCAATATAGGCTACTTCTTGCTTTGTGTAATTGTTGACGAGAGAAATTCCAACATCTTGTAAGGCCAACACAATTTCTTGCTCCGCTAACTCTGCTTTCTCACTTTCATATGTTGCTTTAAATACCCTTGGATCTTCAGTGAATAAAATAATGCGTTGTAAGCCTTCAAAGAATGAAACTAAATAAATGGTCTTTTTCCCCGAATTTATAGGTGTCATCATATCCTAAAACAAAACCATCAAAAAAATAAAAAATTAGAGTCTTAATCAGGATATCTAGATTTCACATTTGAAAAATGAGAATTATAATGGCAACTACTTCAAAGGGTTGGGCATACTAAATGAATTTTTATATAATGTCAGAAATTTACATAATTAAAATCAGTTGATGTTAGCTTATGCGATTATTATGAAGTTACTAATCATGAAGACAGATCAAGTGTTATTGTTCTTTCAACATCTTAATAAAATCTAGTCTTCCTTTGTAAGCTAATCAGTAATACAAAGTATTATTTTCTCTGCTTTATTCTAAGACTAATCAATGTGTTTTATGTTCAAAATTATTCAGTAAGAAATTTGTATTTCCTTACAAAGCGGAATTAAATAGAATAAAAAATAACTGACACTTCAGCTGCATGCTCTACAAAGCACAGATATTCACCACATGGTTAATTCTGCAGGAAGCCCTGATTTATAAGCACTGTGTTAATATCAGGGTCTTGAAGTTCAACAAAATAAATAACAGCAAATTCTAATAACAGCCATGAATTTCTAGTCAGTATTCTAGTGAATATTCTGATTAACAGCAAATTTTAATATACAGTAGTCCAGTTCTCTCTGGTTTTGCTTTCCACAGTTTCAGCTACTTGTGGTAAACTATATTCCAGAAGCAGATGATCCTCCTCCTAAACGTACAGAGGGTCAATAATAGTCTTATACTACACCCCAGTGCCTACATCTTTCATCTCACTTCATCTTATCATGTATGCATTTTATCATCTCATCATCAGAATAAGGATAAGTGGAGTATAAGAGATTTTAAGAAAGACCACATTCCTAGGACTTCTATTACAGTAAATAATTGCTCCATTTTATTGTTAGATTTGCTGTTGATCTCTCACTGTGTGTAATTTTTAAATTAAACTTTATCACAGATATGTATGCATAAAAAAAAAACCACATGGGTTTATATAGGATTTGGTACTATCCGTGGTTTTGAATATCTACTAGGGGTCCTGGAATGTGTCCCCTCCAAGATGGCAGGGGGAGGGTGGGACATGTTGTATTGTACACATTCATGTTATAATGCAGTGAAATTAAAAAGCAGAGTGGTTACTATATGGTCAGATTTAGGAGGAGTTAAGCTATTTATAATACTCTCAAAAAAATACACAGCACTAAAACTACATTGAGAAATAAGAAAACTATTTCCAAGTAATTCTGAAGTCTTTCTAATATTCTGTAGTAAATTTCAGATTTATCTTTATAAAGTTTAACTATCATTATGATATAAATATTCAAAAATACTAATCCACAGATACAGATCAAATAAGATTACAAAATAATTACAAAATATAGACATTTTTTAGACAAATGAAACTGAAGGAATTTGTCAGCTGTCAACTTGCATTAGAAAAATACTGAAGAGAAGAAAAATTAACACAAATGGAAACATGGAGACTCAGGCTAGAATGAAAAACAGAAGAAAAACGTGAGTTAATTTAAATGTGCTGTTAGTTGCAGAAAGCAGTAACAATACTTTTATGAGACATAATACATATAATATGTATTTAGAAATAAGACACACAACAGAATATAAGATGAAAGGGGGTAGAGTAAGAGTTCTAAAGTCCTCATATTATTGGAAAAATGGCACCAGTACTAATTTACAGAATGCATGTAGTATCATTAGAAGCTACAGTTTCTTTTGAGTGTGATGATGTCTACCTATCCTGCAGAACACCAGTAAGCTATGCTCATGGGTTGTTACAAGAGATATGTGCAATGAGGAATAGGATTTGTAGGTTACAGGGGCTCATAACACACCCAAGTGAGCCTTGTTCCATCACTACAAAGCTCTCATTACAGGTGACCAAAAAGAATGGTTCTTTAACTGATGGGCAAAATGTTTGATGCTCCCAGCTGGCATACTGTTACCTGGCCTGTATCTTTCTGAGTAGGCAGCTGCAAACTATAATCTATGATAGTTTTGAGAATCTAAATGTTTAAATCTATAAAATATATAATGGTGGGCATTGCAAAATTATATACTAATGATACATGACGAAATGCTAAAGTGACCATCCTACCAGGAAGATATAACGATTCTAAATTTTATCAACCTAATCATAGTTTCAAAACATAAAAGCCAAAATTAACAAAAAATGAACATATATACCTATGGTAACTTTTAAATACAACGGTACAAGCAAATACACACACACAAAAAAAACCCCGTAATGAGCTAGAAGATTTAAATACTGTAATTAATAAATTTGAACTGACATATACAGAACATTGTAACCAACAATTACAGAATATATATCCTTTTCAAATATACATGAAATATTCACAAAATGATTACATGCTGGCCCACAAAATCTATCTCATTAAATTTCAGGACTGAATCTCAGTATGTTCTTTTCAAATCACAGTAGAATTAAGATAGAAATCAAGAAACACAATTAGAAAATGTCCACATTTTTGAAAATTAAGCAATGACCTAAGTAGCCATGAAATCAAAATATAAATAACAAATCACAAAACAGAAAAATATATAAAATAGAAAAACAAAAAAATATATGTGGAATATAAAAATAAATAAAAATGAAATTTAAGAAATACTTTGAACTAAAGGATAGTAAGTATAAAACATATCAAATTTGTGCTATAAAACTAATGCTGTTTTTGGAGGGAAATCTGTAACTTGAAGTGATTTGATATAAAAAGTGGTGAAAAACTGAAAACCACTGATCTCAGTATCTACTATTAACTCAACTGTACTCCCTCACTTGCCCCAAGTTGTATGTTGAAATCCCAACCTCCACTGTGACTCTTCTGGACACAGGACCTTTATGGAGGTAAAGTTAAATGACACCACAGAGGAGGGGCTAGAGATCTGATCCAACAGGATTGGTATCCTGATGAGAGATATCACAGAGCTCACTCCTTCTCTTTCCACCATGTGAGGACATAGTGAGAAAGTGATCAACTGCAAGTTAAGACGAGTCCATCCCAGGTTCACCATGCTGGCACTGTGATCTCAGGCTTCCAGCTCTCAAACTGAGAAATAAATTTTTGTTATTTAAGCCACTCAAAGTATTTTGCCATGGCAGCCCAAGCAGACTAACACAGTATCTATCTCAATAATTTTTAAAAAAGATTTTATATATTTATCTGAGAGAGAGAGAGAGCTCAAGCAGGGTAAGTGGCAGGTAGAAGGAGAAGCAGGCTCTCAGTTGAGCAGGTAGCCTGATGTTGGGCTTGATTCCAGGACCCTAAGATCATGTCCTGAGCTAAAGGCAGATGCTCAACTGACTTAGCCACCCAGGAGCCCCTATCTCAAGAATTTAGAGAAAGGAAAGATGAAAGAATATAATATAAAGTTGAAATAGGCTAAAATGAACACAAATGTATAAAAGAGATCATCAAAAGAACAAAACAATGGTTTTCTGATAGAAAAAAGTAAGAATTAAATTGGGAAATCTTAAGTAAAATTTATGAAGGGAAAAGAAATGAAGGCACAAATAAACTATACCAAGAATGAAAAAGAGAAGCACTATAAATATTAAAAAGAAGATGGATAGGATAAAAAATTTTAATCAACATATTAGAAAAATCAGATGAAATAAACACATTCTTGGGAAACCTCTTAGCAAAATGACAAGCAGAAATAGAAAACTGAATTGTCCTAACATATTAACAAAACAGAATTTCATAATTTAAAATCTTCCTTCAAAAACAACTGTAGGCTAAGATGTCCTGGCTTCACTGGTAAACCTGGCAAACATTCAAGAAAGAAAGCATATGAATCTTACATACACTCTTCAAGAAAATATGAAAATTGCATCTCCAACCATGTTTTAAATGTTAGCATAACCTTAAATATCAAATTCTAGTACGGACATTACTCTCATGAATACAGGCTAAAGTCTGAAAATATTAGCAAGTCAATTCCAGAAACACAAGACTAGTCTAATATATAAAACTATATAAAACCACATAAATCATCCTCTCAAATAAGGTGAAATCCAAATATCACAAATCATTTCCATAGAGAAAAAAAATTAAAAGCTTAACAAATGATAAAAATTCAGTATTCATTCATTTATTTATACATACATATTTTTACAATCTAGAAGATAACTGCCTTAATTTGAGAGAGAATTAAGGGAAACCCACAATAAAAACACACTTAGTGATGTAATGTTCAGTTTTCCCTCTAAAATGGGAGATAACCACTGGTCTATTGGTAAGAAGAAATAATAATCAGTGGTAAGGAAAAAAAAGACAGAAGAGGGGTTAAATTAAGATGAATTTTGAAAGACTAATAACATCTTTTTTTTAAGCTTTTTATTTATTTATTTATGAGACACACAGACACACACACACACACAGAGAGAGAGAGAGAGAGAGAGAGAGGCAGGCTCCATTCAGGGAGCCCAATGTGGGACTCGATCCTGGGACTCCAGGATCACCCCCTGGCCAAAGGCAGGGGCTTAACCGCTGTGCCACCCACGCATCCCGTCCTGTAAAACTAATAAAATCTTAATAAAAATTCCTGAAAGTCATTCAAAATGTCACTGGAAAATGTTTATATATAACTTTATCATTATAAAAACCAAACCACTCAAAAAATAAATTCTTTAGTTGGTCCCTAAATGATCCTCACAGTAGCCTCACTGCCCTAAAATGCCTGGCAGTGCCCTGTATCTGAGATAAATGCTGAAAGCACCTAACCTCAGTGTATCTTTTATAACATAACAGCAGTGAATAATGATGTAGACAAAACAGGACCCTTTCTGTTTTTAAACATTTTTGGTTAAAGTTTGAATTTGAATTTTTGGTTAAAATGTTTGGCAGTTTTTTTTAAATAAGATTTAGTTAGTTCTTCCAATCTCTGAGCATAGAATGTTTTTCCATTTCTTTGTGTCATCTTCAATTTCTTTCATAAGATGTACAATCTTTTACTTCTTTGGTTAGGTTTATTCTTCAGTATCTTATGGTTTTTGATGCAATTACAAATGGGATTGATTTCTCTTTCTACTGCTTAGAGTTAGGCTTAGCAAAATAAGTCAGTCAGAGAAAGACAAATACCATGTGATTTCACTTATATGTGGAATTTAAGAAACAAAACAAAGGAACATAAGGGATAACAATAGAGGGAAACCATAAAACAGACTCTTAACTACAGAGAACAAACTGAGGGTTGTTGGAAGGGATGGGGATTAAGGAGGGCCCTGGTAATGATGAATACTGCGTGTTACATGTACGTGATGAATCACTAAATTCTAGCTTTGGCAGTTTAGAAGTTCAGGCACAAAACAGGCCTTTTAAAAAAAAAAAAACAGGCCTTTTAACTAGCAAAACTGAAAGAGAATATCTTATAAAAAAGGATGTTTAGAATACCATAATACTCAACCCAATACGTACATCCTTTTGTGTTACTTCACCATGGCTTTTTCCACATCTCCACTTCAGCTTTCTAGAGCCCATTGGATCAGCCCATGTATAAAATACTGCTTTTCCAGGAGGGAGGGAATCTTCTATTTCACTGAGAGAACTGCCATAAATAGTAAAAATACACATTAAAGTAAGTACAAGCATATGAATATATAAGGAATCTAAAATAACACTTAATCCTGAGTCCACTAGTTGAGACTTGTAACAGTCCTGATTAAGACTAGATTGAAATTTTTTTCCTTATACAATGAAAAAGAGGTTTTCTAAGAAAATGAGACTATTTCAAGGGAAATATTTGTCACAAAATAAAGAGTTTCAAGTTTTTAAAACTTCTTTGTAAAAAAAAATAAAAATAAAAAAAATAAAACTTCTTTGTGAACTTTTGTTTTAATACAAATGAATTATGGAAGGAAATTATTCCAACTATTATCTATACTAAATCTGAGAGAATTTAATTGGGAACTCTTTCCTAAGTATTAGTCTTATTCTGGCAAAAACAAGACAGCTAAATTATCTTTTAAAAAATCTTAAGACATGATATATAAATCTAAAAAATTCAATCAACTTACAAAATAATTCCCAGAAAAACAAAAAATTGGAGAACTTACAAAACCAAAGAAATAACGGAATGTAACTTTTCTGAGCTGAAGCAGCAGCTGACTCCAGAAGTTCAATGTGGGCATTACAGAAAACTAATGAAAACAGATTATCCTACACATATCTTTGTAAAAATTTTAAGTTTTACCGAAATATAGGGAAATCTGCCGGTAAACATCTAGGAAAATCACAGTTACCCACAAAGGAGTAAAAATAAGACTGCTCTCACATTTTTCTACAATACTGAATGCCAGAAAACAATGGAACAGTATCCATACAATTTTGAAAAAAGAGTTTAGGACTTAAAATTTTAAGTCAAATTCATTAATTTGCAAGGGTAAGACATTCTCAAACAAGCAACAGCATAATATAATATCCACAAACCTTTACTGAAAACCTAACTCAAAGGTTTTTCCCAACCTAGCCAGAAAGAACTCAGAAGAAAATTGGAAGAATTGGCATGTGGGGCACCTGGCTGGCTCACCTGGAAGTTCATCTTTTGACCTTGGAGTCTTGAGTTCAAGCTCCACATCAGGTGCAGCCATTACTTAAATAAGTAAAACTGGGACATAAAAATATTAAGCAACTAAACCAGAGAAATTGAGTTGTCAAATGGCAAAAAAGCCTTAAATAAACACATTTTTGAAAAACTGTTTTATATTAATACGAATCAAAAATTCCAAATTATATTCATAAGAAACTGGGAATTTGGAAAGAGAAACTGAAAATGTGAAAATATTCCACTTATCCCCCATGGGTCAATTAGCAGATTTTGTTTCACTCAAAATTTAAAATGCACCAAAATCTTCATGAACAAAAAAGTAGCAATCTACAACAAAAACAGAATTTTCCAAATCATCATTAGAAAAGAATAGTCCATATTACCAAAATAAAGGAAAGAAATCTTAGTTATCAGAAGGACTACAAAAAATGGATTAAAGATCTTTATTAAAAGAAACAGATTCTAACATTATAAAATTAGACAATAACCAAAAATCTCAATAATGAAGTATTCATAGCACATCTAAATGATAGGATATAAAGCATTCACTAAAAATTGTTTTAAAGCAAATTTACATGTTCACAATAGCTATTAAAAACAAGAGACTCAGAAACATAGACAGCAACAGTAAAACAGTGTGAAGAGAAATGCAACAAAATGGTGACAGTATTGAGATTTCAGGATTATGGTTTTCTTTTCACAGTTTTTCTAAGGAATTAAGAAAATTGACAGCTATAATTTATATTTGTAGGACACAATGAACAATCATATTAACAACAAAAACAAAGCCAAGGAAAGAAAAGTGGGGAGATAACAGCCCTATAAGCATTGTGCATTCCACAAAAAAAAAAAACATCAGTTGTAAATGTAAACCAGATAAATTAGTTTAAAAATATTTAGAAATGCTCATATAATGTTAACTATACATATGTACAGTCTTAAACTCACAAGACAATGACAACACAATGTGAAAAATGCTTTGGTCATGCAAAGGTACAACTGAAAACTGTATGCGTAGATTGAGCTAGTGAAATAAAAACACTAACTCAAAAAGAAATCTGAACACTCATGTCACTAGAGCAGTATTTACAAAAGCCACAACATGAAAACAACATATGTGCCCATCAAATGGATGGATAGTATGAATGGATAATGAAAATGTGATGTGTACATAGCATAATTATTATTCATTCATAAAGAACAATGAAATCTTGCCATTTGGGACAACATGGATGGACCTCAAGGGCATTAAGCTAAGTGAAATTAGTAAGACAAAAAAAGACAAACTCTGTATAATATGTATGTATTTATGAGAGAGATCTAAAAAGCCAAACACACACACAAATCCAAACACATAGATTTAAAAAAAAGAGAGACAGTGGTGGTTGTTAGAGATGGGGATAACATGAAGTGGACAAAGGGGTCATGAGGTATAAACTTCCAGTTATACTATAATCATGGGGTTGTAATGTACAGCATCATGATGGCTATAGCTAATACTATATTTTACTATAAACATATATATTTATATATTAGTATAAATATACTTATTAGTATATTAGTATATACTAATTAGTATATAGTATATACTTATGTATACTATACTATATACATACACTATACTAATAAGTATACTATAATTAGTATACTATGTATAACTAATAATAGTATAAACTAATATATAAGTATACTACAAAGTATAATTAGTCTTTAGTATAAACATAATATTTATATATTATATTTGAAAGTGGAGGAAAGAGTGAATTTTAGTTATAATCACAAGAAAAAGATTTTGTAACTATACATGGTCATGGATGTTAACTAGACTTACTGTGTGATCAGTGTGCAATATATACAAATATTGAATCACTACAATGTATTCCCGAAATACAAGGTTACATCAGTTACATCAAATTTTTAAAAAGTAAACTACAGATATTAATGTCAGTTTTATACCTACATATTTCAGTGTATCTGTTTTAAAAAAATGAGGATATTGTTTTATATAGTTTTAATGTTATCAGTTTTATATGTATTATCAGAATATATGTGTGTATATATACATACATACATATATATATACACATAGACAGAGACAGAGTTTTATTTATTTAAGAGAGAGACTGCATGAACTCTTGTGCAAGCATGGGGGGAGGGCGGGGGGGAAGGATCAGAGGGAGAGAGAGAAGCAGACTCCCTGCTGAGTGCAGAGCCCAGACAAGGGGCTAGATCTCAGGATCCTGAGATCATGACCTGAGCCAAAGTAAGACACTTAACCAGTGGAGCCACCCATGCACTCCGCATCACTGTTATTCTTAAGAAATAATATTTATTTATTTATTTATTTATTCATTCATTTATTTATAATTTATTATTATTTATTTATTTATATATAATAAGTAGTTATTCTTAAGAAATAATCATAAAGTCAGCGTCTCATCACCTAGACTCAGCTAAAATCAGGGGCACACCATATTTGTGATAATATTCTTACCTTTGATTGTACTGAACAATGTCACTCTTGGTGTGATTTATTAATAGGAATGTAGCTGCTCCATCATGATAATCTGAAAATGTAATAACTGTAGAATGTTCAGCCAAATTAACTTCTGCTATAATACCTCCAAGCTAGGAAAAAGAAAGAAAAATATTCTTTTTTAAAAATTTATTTATTTATTCATGAGAAACGAGAGAGGGAGAGAGAGAGAGAAGCAGAGACACAGGCAGAGGGAGAAGCAGGCTCCATGCAGGGAGTCCAACGTGGGACTCGATCCCGGGTCTCCAGGATCAGGCTCTGGGCTGAAGGTGGCACTAAACCACTGAGCCACCCAGGCTACCCGAAAAATATTCTCTTATGTGATCATTTTCCAAAGAATATTAACTAACAACACTTAATAAGACTGTTCCTAACTTAATATATTTTTTGATGATTAAGAAAGCAAGTCAGGATTTTCTACTGCATATCCAGAAAATCATGAATCTCAATTAGAGTATACAGATGAGTCAATTCCAGATGTGGTATATTCTAGTATTCACACACTCTAGCTTTCTGTTTAACAATTAAATTGTTTTATGTCTCTGCTTCATTTTAGGACTTTTTCCCTTTACAAAAAGAAATTTTTTGTTCCTTTTTGGTGAAAGGCAAAAAAATCAAAGATATGAACAAAATTACAAGTATATAATAGCTTCTCTAATCTCTCTCTCTCTCTCTCTCTCACACACACACACGCACGCATGCGTGCACCAGATCACCCACCTCATTATCCAGGCGCAATAAAATACAATTTTCTTGCTTGTTAAAATGTATCTTTTTGGGAGGGCCTTGATGTCTTTCAACTTGAATAAGAAGTGCATTAGAAGCATCCTCAGGCCAAAAGGGGATACACTAAAACATATATTGCATACATTTATTTTTTTTAAAAAAAGATCTCATCATCAAGATTTTATCATTTTAATAAACCCACCAGGATAGACTTAAAATAAATCTCTTTGAACACTGCTCTAGCTACTGGGTTGCTTGGCTATGAAGAGCTATGAACTGCCTACTTAGAGACAGGTCACCACCTGTGGACAGTGCGAATACAAGCAGTGATGGGTGGGAAGTTGAGGAGCTGTGGTAAGTGGAATGCTGGAGAAGAGATTTCCTTGTGGTCCAGAGATCTAGAGGAGGTCTGAAAAATCAGCATGAGAAAACAGCTGAGAAGCAAGTGTTGGTTTGAAACAAGGGTATATTCAATTCCTAAAACTCATCATCAGGTTGTGGGTATCATTTGGTAATTAAACAACAAAGTACATGCAAATGTTGAATCAGGTCATGTATGAATCCAAGTTCAATAAAAGTAAAAAAAAAAAAAAAAAAAAAAAGTAAAAGAAATACCTAAAGTCAGAGTAGAAAATAGGCTCAACACCATAAGGAACAAAAAATAAAATAAAATAAAAATAAAAAAACTTAAGGAACATGGACATCGGCGATCTGGAATCCAAATTATGATTTAATAATTTAATAATTTATTAAATTATTATGATTTAATAATTAAGGCCAAATCAAGAGGCAGGCAGTGCACCAAAGGAGAAGTCCAGACAACAGAAACAGAAACAAAGAGCTAAGAGAAGAGGAAAGGAGAAGCTGTCTGTAAACTGTTCCATACACCTGTCTTACTGCGACAGGTCCCAAACAGACTGATGACTTCACAGACTTCAGTGACACTGTTCATGTGTGACACTCATCACCAGGATGTGGCCTGGAGCAATGTGGGAGGAACTTGGATGTTAAAGCCAAGTGCTTTAGCTTGTTAATACCAGCCTTATCTGACCTTAAGTGATAACAATGGAACTAGTTCTGAGACACGGTTAAGGCCATAAGAAACTTAGAAATGCTCTGAACTCAGGGCTTCTTGAAACCTAGCAGAACTTCTGTGGGAGAGTTAGAAGACAGCAATACTAACTGAAGTGTCATACTTCCCACGAGGAACTGAGAAGACTAAAAACAATGTGCTTTCTAAATTTTCCCAAGCCTGTTCTTCCCTGGTAGCCTTGGCTTACTTAAAAATGTATGATTTATGCTTAGATACCCACTATATCATTTTAAAGAGTCATGTGCTCAAAATCTTGTGACTAGAGAAAGTGCTAACGTAATTGTCTTTTGTAGTGGGCAGACATCTAGGTAGTTTAACCAATCAACATGAGCAATAACTGCGAGTACACCTCTTAAGATTGACTACTACAAATTAAAATGTAAAAGTTCTAAAGTAGCAAAGAAATTTTATCTAAAGAAAAGCTGAAATTGAAAATAAGAAACAGAGAAAGTAAAATAAAAAATAAGTTGTTATGCAGTTGCAATTGCACTTAATGTAAATATAAACTGTTCAAAGACAGAGGCTATAAGTTAGGTTTTTAAAAAGCCAAGACCCATCAATGTTATCTGCAATAGACATATAAAATCAAGACATAGAGCTGCTCTAAGTATGGAGGAAGATACACCTAGAAAATCTCTAAAGCAAAACAAAGCTAGGGTTGATAATCTTAGCATCTGGCTGGCTGGATACAGAGAGCTCTATATCCAACCAACCAAGAATCCTAGATCTAATGAGATGTGGAACATCTGCAAAGATAAATTATATATTCAGTCAATAATTATTTATTGAGAGCTTACTAAACACTGTTCAAAACCGTCTGATAGGTCTTCACTTCATGCTGAACAAAAGCTAAAATCTTTGCAATGGCTCCCAAAGTTCTACATGTCCTGTTCTCCACTACTTTCCCCTCTCTAGTAATACTGGCCTCTTTTGCTATCCCACAAACATGCCAAAATCCTTCCACTTCAGGGCATCTACCCTGGCTGATCCTCTTTATAGAGGAGAGAGAGAACCTTGAAGATGCTTTTCTTCTCCTCTGAGTATTCAGTACTTTTCTACTCCTAGCTCTTCCCCTGGTCATTGTTCATCCTCTAGGTCCCTAAAACTGGATGAACCTTTTATTCAAGGCTCCCTGGACAGTGACACAACCTCTAAGTCTGTGCTGATCCACCTGATCCCTGACCAATGCTCTTCCGTAGGGAAAGTGGTATGGGGCAGGGATAGAGTGGGTGGAGGGAGAGCTGACGCTTTCTCCAGTTTAGCCTCTTGCTTATACTATGGCAGTTAGTGACTGAAGGCCCGACTGTTACTTTCATTTTGACCTGTTGTCCTCATCAGCTACTCCAACACATGGCAGCTCAGCTGAGCTCTTGGCAACTGCTACCTCCCACATTTCCTACAAGTTTTATATAAAAGTACAGCTTACTCTGTGCTTCCTAGAACTTTTAATACTTAATACCTGTCTTATTTGCATTTCCCTGATTAGACTTTTCACGTTTAAACATATTATATATTTTACTAATTGATTATGATACTATTAATGTTTCTACACCCCTCCCCCAATGAACTGTAAACTACACAAGCACAGGGACTGGCGGTTCTGTTAACAGATGTATATCAAAAGGCACATAAGGAATACATACAAATACTCATTAATGAATGAATAGGCAGACTTCAAAAAAGGTAGAACTTCTGAAAATAATTATTCAAATGAAAACTCAACTGAAGTCTTAAATAGCAACTTAGAGTAAAAGTGAAAATTTATTAAAGATATAGGTGTAGAATTTATCTAGAACGCAGCAAAGAGAATTAAATAGATGGAAAATACTAAAAAAAATGTTAAGAGATATGGAAGATAGAATATGGAGGTCTAGACTGTCTGATTAAAGGTCAAGAAGCAGCAAATGGAACAATGAAGGAGAGGCAATATTTAAAGAGACACAGTTACAAATTATACAGCAAGTATGAAATAGATTGATCCACAAATCTCAGAGTAAAGCATCTCAAGCAGGATATATAAAAAGAACCCACATGTAGACAGATAGTAGTATGACTACAGAATATCAAAGACAAAGATTAAAAACAACAGTAAAAAAGAAAAAAAAAGACAAAGATCATGAGGCAATTAGGAAGAAAAATGACTTCTAAGGAATGATATCAGAATTTTTAAAGTGGAAGCCATAAAGGAGTGGAGTAAAATCAACACATGTTGGGGGAAAATAGAACAGGTTAGCAAGAGAAATTATAAAATATAGATTAAAAAAACTTTTATGGATTAACACAGACAGTATTTCCCTCCAAAATGAGCTCTGAAGGAAAATTTAAAGAATGTCAAGAAGAATGATACCAGCAGGATGGTTTAAAAGCCAGAAAAAACAGTGACTATAAATAGCAAACACTTCTCTTATAATCTTAACATATTTAGAATAAAATTTCTTCAAAAATTAAATATTCCAGTAACCTCAGGCATTCCTTTAGAAAGCTTTTACCCAGTTGTCTGATAGCTAACGATGCAATAGAATCAAAATTTCATTCCTAAGTCATTACCATCTTCTTAAAACAACTGGCTTAACTTACTCCACGAAAACATTCCTAACAGCTCTGTGGAAACAGTAAATCATTTCCTACTCTTTCCTGCATTCATACCTTATCTAGTCTTCTATTGCTGTGTTTACACTGTTGGTTACTAGCTGTTAAATATCTACTTCCCTTATCAAGCAATGCATTCCTAAATGACAAGGTTTGGTTTTTAAAAATTAAATATCTAGAGCCTGGTACAAACAAAACAGGTATACGTAGGCAATTAAAAACCTACATAGTGGTTTCAGGTATCTAAGTTCAAGGAAAAATGAAAATCCAAAGAGGTATATTTTGGAAATGTATCTACCCACCTGCTCCAAATCAAGAGAGAGCCACTTATCATTTCCCTGTTCAGTGACTGATATGTGATACTTGCTTTTGTTTTCTATCATATAAAAAGGGGTAAATGTCACAATCCTGGTAATGTTAAAACTGCTGAGGTCTATAGTGACACCAACCTAAAGGGAAAAAAAAATCAGCATTTCAAAAACTCTTACATTATTACAACATCCTTATAAAAATTTAGTACGCACACTTTAAGCAGAACTTTCTCCACAAGCAAAGAATGAACTCACTTGATAGTCCATTTTCAGGCCTTTACATTTAACAGCTCCATGACTACCAACAGTATCAATCGAAAACTGATCTGACAATTCACTATCAGTTACCATCAGCTGAACCTAGGAAAAAATATTCCGAATACATTACAATTTAGGTACCTTTAAAAATTCCTCCCTCAATTGATAAATTTTTTTGCTTTCTTAAAATAAATATTATATTAATGCACTAAACATTTTCCCATACTAAGTTCTAATCTTTTAAAACTTCAAATATTTAAATGCTATGTTTCATAATATTCTTCAAAACTCTAGAAACTAAAAGGAATGAAAAATAGCTAAAGAAGAACGAAAGTTTTAATACCTTACATACCTTATTATTATTAAAAAAGTGCTTTGGTTGAAAAGAAAAGAGAACTGGCTTTTTATAATTAGGTGGATGCTT
Source organism: Nyctereutes procyonoides (assembly GCF_905146905.1). Taxonomy (NCBI): domain Eukaryota; kingdom Metazoa; phylum Chordata; class Mammalia; order Carnivora; family Canidae; genus Nyctereutes; species Nyctereutes procyonoides. The sequence continues at coordinate 47,759,932 of NW_026575146.1, forward strand.
TCGATGAATTCCATCTGCTTTATACTGTAACATTCGACCAGTTTTATTGACCATCCAGTAAGGACTATGAAATGCCACAACTGTCTGGCCAGTATTGTAAGTCACATGGATAGCAATATCTAAATCAGTCTTTTCTATTTCTGTAACACAGGTAAAATTGATGAAACTAATATCTTGCTGATTAGGTTTTATATGATATTCACTTTTCCAATCATGATTAAGATAGTCAAGTAATTTTAAATGTAGTATGGCTTTATCCAACTGCACAGTACAAATATGGGCTGAATGTCCTTCATTTAGAGTATAAACTTTATGTTCAGTGCCCTGTAATAAAAAAAATACAGTAAAATTTTAAACATGTCAGAATAATATGCCAAAAAATTCTATATAATGATTCCAGATGTCATACAGATTAAGGCTTTTGACACACCCCTATCAGAGCAAGACAGAAGACTTATATTTGCGCTCTCTGCCAGCTGTATAAACTATAAATTATTTGAGATTTGAATGATCATATTTGTAAAATGGTACAAATGATCTACTTCAGAGGATTATTGTGAGGATAAAATTAAATAACAAAGTAAAACTATGATGGAATAAAACACTATAATTAGTAAAATATTTTTAAAAATATTATCCACTAGTGATTTTAGTTTTGAAAACTACAAGATGAAAAAATGACAGTAATCCAAAATAAGCGATCCCTACTAATTCCTATTGCTTTTTAACAATCCCTCATCACCCATTTCCAATCACTATTGATACTGCATCTTACATATGTCTCAAAGCTGTTCATTTATCTCTGCCCACATTTCCGTTACCCTCAATAGCTCATGTCACTGTGACCTCTTACTTTAAGAGTCTCCTAACTGCTCTTGTCCCTTATAATCCTCTCTCAATATCATGGCTAAACCGTCTTCCTAAAAATATATTATATCCTTCAGAAACCAGCGAATAGAATGTGATCTCTAAAAGTTTCAAAAGTTCTGTAAGAATGGGACATGTATAGATACATCCCCAGTTTTTCCATTATCTCTAGCCTGATTCCTTCCTGTTTTTAGAACACAGGAAGCTCTTAAGATTTTAAATTACTTAAAGCAAATATTATATAAATTATTAATTGAAAATAATTAATATTCCACAAAATAAGAATAGTAGTGGTTGGTGGTGATGTGAGGGAGGTTAAATAAATGGCAACCATGTGCCTGTGAGGCACCATGCTAAGTCCTTTACAGGTATTACCTCATTTAAGTTTCCCATATCCCAATCATACAAGTTTCATTACTCTCCCTATTTTATAGACTAGGACAAATTATTTAAAAAGATGATACAACTTGCTTGAAAATATAAAGCTAGTAAATGATAGAGCTAGGATTCAATCTCAAATCTATCTGCTAGCAAAATATAAATTGTTAGCCACTATGGTATCTGCCAAATGTATAGAAAATTGATAACTTAAACCACAGATATGTTAACTCCCGCCCCCACAATTTATCAGACAAGTTTAAACATATAGCAAATCTGAATTAATAGACAATAAAAACTAATAATTAATAGATTAAAATGAGGAACTCCTTTTTTATATTTGACAAGCACGGCAAATGCAATGTCTACTTAAAATCTTAGGATAAAAAGATCCCTGTTATAGCAAAAGGAAGGAATGAGATGGTATCTGTTAAAAAGTATTAAAAAAGAAAAAGTATTTTTATAGGGCATTAAAATCTTTTTTCAAAAACTAGAGAATAATATAAGAGTGTTTTCTCCACCTATTTAAGTCTAATATTTGAATATTATTTTAAGACTAATTTTCATACTTGTTTCAAAAGCTAGTGTCCATCTTTTAAATATATAATAAATGAGATGTACATTCGTGGAAATAATTTTAAAAATATATACAGGCATATCTCAGAGATACTACGGTGGGTTCAGTTCCAGACTACAACAGTAAACCAAATATTGCAATAAAGTAAGTCAGATAAATTTCTTGGTTTCCCAATGCATATAAAAGTCAAGGGTACACTACACTGTAGTCTAATAAGTATGCAATAGCATTACATCTAGAAATCAATGTAAATACCTTAATACTTATTGCTAATAATGTTAATCATCCTCTGAGTTTTCAGCAAGTCATAATCACTGATCACAGATCATAACAATTAAGAATGAAAAATTTGAAATGCTGTGAGAATTACTAAAATATGATGGAAAAACATGAAGTGAGCAAATATTGTTGGAAAAATGATGCTGGCAGACTTGCTTGACATAGGATTTTCACAAACCTTAAATTTGTAAAACACAGTTTCTCTGAGAAGTATGATGAAGTGAGGTATGCTTGTATTCTAAACCTGAGATGCTATCTTCATTTGACATGCAACTTTCAGATGATGTAATTATAGGCAATTTTTATTAGCTCTATTTTCTAATAGAGATATAACATTATAGGGTTTCACTCATATGGGGAATATAAAAAATATTTAAAGGGATTAAAGGAAAAAGGAGAGAAAATAAGTGGTAAATATCAGAGAGGGAGACAGAACATGAGAGATTCCCAACTCTGGGAAACAAACAAGGGGTAGTGGAAGGGGAAGTGGGCGGGGGGTGGGGGTGACTGGGTGATGGGCACTGAGGGGGACACTTGATGGGATGAGCACTGGGTGATATGCTATATGTTGGCAAAACGAACTCCAATAAAAAATATACGCACACACACAAAAAAAAAAACAAAACAAAGCAATATATATCATTTTCATAAATGATTTTCAAAATGGCATTATCACCTTTGTGCATGTAACTTATATTCAATTTAATAGCCAGATTTCTATGGTAAATCAGTGGAAAATATGTATTTTTTTTTCTATTTGAAAAACATCTAGACTACCCACTCACCAGTATTATCATTTTTATGTAACATTAAGACGTTGCTTTATTGCTCATAACTTTAAATAACCAAAACTATAAAATCAAAGACAGGAAGGCATTAAAAAAAATTCAAGAATACCTCTATATAGTAAGCAATTTTGTAAGGAAGAAGATTTCGAAGCAGGATAGGTGGCCACAAATGCATTATATATGGTAAATCCCAACCATCTTCTGAATACACTGACAGAGAAGCCAAATTATCTTTTTCTGGGACAACATTAATGATAAATGGTTTTTTAGCAGCATTTATAGATCTACATTTCTTTTTTAGAAAAGTGCCATCATTTTTTATAATTTCTTCAAAGTCAATTCTTTCACATGCTTGATAGTCCTCATCTTCTGGCCTCAGAGAAAGGGGTGATCTGTGGTAAAGGGTGAAACAATATGCTTTTGCTTTAAAAGGAAACATAAATGATTACTATTTTGGAACAATAAAATTACATCACTCCCTGCTTTTGTAATAAATTTTTTATAGTTTCTTCTTAGAGATAGTGAAGACAGACTGGTAAATAGATATTGTCATATCTTAATTTTCTAGAAACTAATCAAGTTATTTGGTTCTTAGGAGAACATTTTTCTTAGAAACTTACTATCATAAAGTTCACAATACCTGGTTTCCTACAGAAAATATATAATCTAATAGATCCTATATGCAAAGCAAACATATACAGTATTTGTTGATTTGCACATTTAACTTAAAAATACTGGCTTTCCTGAAAATGTGGTGCTAATAAGAAGTACATGGCATAACTGAATTCATAAACTAAAAACACATTTCTATTGAAAAACAAATAACCATCAGCTTTTCAATGTTAATCAAACAAAAGCTTTCAATAGATTATTGCTTAAACACTGAGCATAGTTGCAGAAGTTGTTGCAAGAAGACAGTGATAAAATCATGTATGATTAATTCTTATATTTAAATATCACACTCTCTGTTTCAATTATATTTTAGGTTTAATCATTTTTCAAATCTAACTTGTCCAAATATAAACACTTAAATACTTTTATACTTGTAAAATCAATTGCCTATAATTGTGACACTATCTCTTGCAAATGAACAACTATCAATATCAGCTCCAGTACAGATTTTGTCCTAAGCCCTAGTCCTAAAATATCCACTACACACTTCTATAATGATGTGTGATGGTGACTTAATTTGATAGACTGAACTCCAAACCTGAACTCCAAAATGGTTTGGAGTTCTCTGTGTGTCCCTTTTCAGGGACTTCCAACTATATTAGCACTGTGGACTATAAAAAAAAAAATATGACTTTTCCATCTCCCTTGACATACACATAAGTCTAATCATCTATTAAATCAATTATCAGATTTAACCTATTTCGTTTCTACATTCTCTCTGTAATTTTCATTCTCTTTTTCATTCTTTTAATACTTAAAAAACTTGATTTTCTCTAAATTAAACTAATGCCAATAAACTCATCCAGATTATCAAAACCTTGACTGGACCCATTATTTATCAATGAGAAGGTAAAACTGGAAATGAACAAATGAATAAGTCATTCTTTACTCTTACAGATATCTCAATCAGATGGGAAATGTAATGTTAGAACTTGTGCATTATGATAGAGACAAAAAAACATGTGCATGGCGCCTGAGTGCATGAGGGTGTGAAATCTTTCTAGACAGTTGCAGAGCATTTTGTAGAGGTAACAATTTTGCCAAAAAAGCTTTATTTTGAACAGAAGACCTGAATTAGAGAAATATGCAAGGTTAAAGGAAAGTTTAAGAAATTAACAGGAAGAAAATGTGAGAGAAAGATGATCAATGGCAAGAGGTTCTGTATGAGAAGAGCTGATGGAATGAAAGGTTTTAAAACAGGACATCAAATGTTCTGAGAAGAACAAAGAAAAAGATGATATTAAAGACAAAGATAAAATTAACATAAATGAGGGCAAGAAAAGGAGGGAGCAAGTTCCTCAATGTGAACTTAAACTATGTTTCAAATGTTATATATTACAGATGCATACTCCAATCATCCCCCAACTATTCTTAATAGACTCATACAAACCCTGTGCTTTCAGGTCTCATACTTTCCTTCCACTTAAGATTGCCCTTCTCTGCTAATCTGCACTTCATTATTCATTATATTTGACCTTTAATTAATGTATCTCACCCAGGAGTCCATCGTTACACCTTCTTTGTGTTCGTGGTTTTCTGCAACTACCTTTCTGTAACTCCCTACAACCCACTGTTTTCTTCCTACCATATTCATGCAATGTATCAATCTCATATTTACATAATGTATCAATCTCTCAAAGGTCACCCATATCCAACTCATCTTGGTATTCCACAGTAGTTCCTTACACACAGCAAAACACCTGACAAATATTTGTTAAATGAATTAAACATAAAAATCAGTATATTTAAGTTCTTCAGGGAAAGGTAGTCATTTCTTAATTTAAGATCTCATACCTTAAATGTAAGGGTACCTATATCTAAGAATTGGATTAGAAACATATCTAATGTGAAATACAAGCTGGCTCATCACTAATTCTAATTAAAATTAATTAATTAATTTCTAGTTGACAAATTAATATTTAGCCTTGAATAAGAAAGTGTAAAGATACTCTAATGGCCTAAATTTTCTCTTCTATGGACAGAGTCATAAAATAGATAGCAATGATTTATTAAAAATAAAGCAGAATGCCATTAACTTTTCTCATTCCAGGACGAAGTATAGGGCAGCCCCGGGTGCTCAGCGGTTTAGCGCCGCATTCAGCCTGGGGTGTGATCCTGGAGACCTGGTATCGAGTCCCACATCGGGTTCCCAGCATGGAGCCTGCTTCTCTCTCTGCCTCTCTCTCTCTCTGTGTCTCTCATGAATGAATATTTTTTTTAAAATAAAATAGGATGAAGTATAAACTTCACAGAAATTTTTAAACATATCCCACATGCTATCTTTAATCTAGTCTTGTAACCCACCCAAAATCTTTCCTAGAATAAGATCAGATATTAATAAACAACTACTTTGTTATTCTCTGAAAAACAAAATTCTTCCTCTTAGCAAGTTTGAACTAAGCAATAAAACACTCATTAGGATTAGAAGGAATCAGCAGATATCCTAACTAAAAATTATGTGCCCAGACTGCTCTGTAAGCATCGGGAAGCCAATCATAAACTCTGGACATAGATCAGAAGAGACACAGAGGGTATTTCAGCACTGTTTCCACAGCAAAGGTCTAGGCACCGGGCTAGTGTATGTTCTGAAATGGTACTTAGACAAACTACAGTGCTTATCCCCAGGGAGATAATATTTTCCAGTAGAGTTCAATATCCCTGAGATTATTTTCAATTCCTGATTAAATATCCAGGATATAAAAAAATAAATATCCAGAATACTTGTTATGATATTAATCCTATAGTTTTAAGACTAGCCGCTCATTAGCATCTTGTAAGAATTTTACATAAAAGATTTTTTATCAAGTTCAATCTAATTTTTAATATTTAAGATCGATGTACTATATGTCACTATTTACAGTATAATCTATCACTGAACAATTAATATGCAGATAAAAAGATAAAATGTTTTCTAAAGGGATTTAAAAAATTCTACTGTAAAACCTTTGAAAAATGAAAATGACTTCATAATAGTTGTATATAAATCCAAATGCTACCAATCATGCTCAATTCAACATTTTCTAAAAATCATGTATAAATTATTATGGCTATAATGGCTATACTATAAGCATGTAATAACTGTATTTACTAGTAAAAGCATAAATAATTTATACAGTATAAGTTAAATACATTGCATCAAATATTTCTTTTAAAAAACCCAAACCTTCAAGTACCCTGAAACTTAAATAAGTTAGACAAGTTATTAATAGAAAAAATTTTATTAAACTTTGATCACTTAAAGACAAGTAGCCCTACAAAATCAGAAACTAAAAATTCTACAAGACACCTTAAAGTAAAAAGACAAAAAAAAAAAAAAAATCACCGGTAAGATGTTAATGGTATGTTGAATTCATTTCCAGGTGAGGCCGTTCCCAACAAAATGTCCCCTTCATAAACAGAAAGTGGGACTGAAAAATGATTTTTTATCTGAGAAAGAAAAACAAATCATATTTAGCACAATTAATCTAAGCATTTAAAGACATCTTTAAAAACTCAATTAAAATATCTCAACAAAGAAATTAGTGGGAAATATTTATCTTGCTAATATAAGTTAGAAAGAAAAAAAATATGCTATTATTTATCCTAAAAATTACAAGAAAAGGCGTGTCAAAAAAAAACCTTTAAAAATCTTAGAAGGAAGATAATATGTTCTTGACCCTGAGATAAATATCAACTTCTTCAGACAAAAATAGAACTCATGGGGGATCCCTGGGTGGCGCAGCGGTTTAGCGCCTGTCTTTGGCCCAGGGCGCGGTCCTGGAGACCCGGGATCGAATCCCACGTCGGGCTCCCAGTGCATGGAGCCTGCTTCTCCCTCTGCCTATGTCTCTGCCTCTCTCTCTCTCACTGTGTGCCTATCATAAATAAATCAAATTAAAAAAAAATAGAACTCATGGGAAAGAATATCTAAATTTGAAATGTCTGTATGACAAAAGTGGATAAAAGGACACAGGCTGGGAAATGAGTACGTTTTTACAACACTGTTGTATGTTGCTCATTGGATGAGATACTTACTCTCCATGTACTTTGTAGGAGTATCTCATCCAGAGAACAGCATACAAAAATGATGTAAATATTAACATCATTTTTGATTAATATATATTACCAGATAAACTTCCAAACACTTATATTACCTTTGAGATGTTAAAAACAAATTTGTTAGTAAAATAGTAAAATCTTCCTCTTTTCAAAAAATTGTATCAAAATGAGAAACATACTAAGAAGAACTGATAAATGGATAATCCTAAATACACTCTATTTCTAGATATATTGTTTACTCTATCTGAAGCAATATGAATATTTAAGTTTCTATAAATAGTATAAGGAATTTAAAATTAACGTATAACTATTTAAAAATTTAAAAAAATCAACAATAGAGAAAGTAGCCCAATCTTTTAGAACAGTTAACTACAGATCAAAAATGAAAGGGAAAAATTTATTTACAGCCATGGCGGAATAATAGAGACCATATAAACTCTCCCAACATACACAACTAAAACACAGGGGGGAAAAAGAACCCGCAATAAACAATGGTTTTCAGAAACTGAAGAGCACGCAACAGAGGAAAGGAAAAAAAAAAATTAAAAAGAAACTACAAACATAAGCCCTAAGACTGCCTCAGCTTGCTGCCTAAAATGCGGGGGGGGGGGGGGGGGAGAAGTCAAACAGAGCCTTAGTCTGTTGGAGTCAAAGAGACAGGAGAATTCGGGAACACCAATGTTTCTTAAACTCACAGCACACTGAAGAGCAAGCCACGTGGAGAGGCAATTAGTTGCAGATTTAAGAGTGTCTCGTCCAAATTTCACATGGGTACTGACTGAAATATGCCTATCAGTAAACTATCTAAGGCTCAGTAAAGACTGACCACCAACCTGTCCTCAACAAGAGTTTTCCAAAGTGGCTCAGGTCTCCTCCCACAGCAGAACTGAGCAAACCCTGCTTATTACCGTGCACCCTTCCATGTTCTGCAGCAGGAGTCCATTCAAAACGGTGTCACAATCCTGGCAGTGTGCAAGGAGACCTCAGGGGCCAGCAACACTCCAAAGGGGCTAGTGTGACCAGGAGAGGGGAAATAACCATACACACCAGTTCAACTATAGGCTCAGCAGTGGGCTCAGGGCCGACAACTAGTCTGACTGCGGGCTTGCCTACCAACAAAAGCTTCTTGGGGGACAAAACAGGGTGAGTACCTTACAGTTGGGTGGAATTACAGCTCTGGCAAAAGCCTGGTATGAACCAACTCAACTTCAAGGTGGCCCCAGACTGATCCACCAGCAACACAGGGACTACACCCTGCTCACAACAGGCAAAGAGAGTCATTATAGACCCCTTCTCCTTCACAAGGTCACTACCTTCAAGAGCAGAAGACATAGTTGACTTTTCCAACACACATAAACAGATACAGATACACAGAAATTAGACAAAATGAGGAGACAGAAAAATATGTCACTTTCATGAAAGAACATGAAAATCATGGAAAGAAAGCTTTAAAAAAATGGAGAGATAAGATGCCTGATAGAGAATTTAAAGTAATGATCAGAAAGATAGTCACAGGACTTGAGGAAAGAGAACAGGGTCTCAACCTCAGGCTCCCCCCCCAAAAGTGATAGAAAACATTAAGAAGAAACATAAATTGGGCAGCCCAGGTGGCTCAGCGGTTTAGTGCCGCCTTCAGCCCAGGGCGTGATCCTGGAGACCCGGGATCAAGTCCCACATCAGGCTCCCTGCATAGAGCCTGCTTCTCCCTCTGCCTGAGTCTCTGCCTCTCTCTGTGTGTCTCTAATGAATAAGTAAATAAAAATCTTTAAAAAAAAAACAAAAGAAGAACCTTAAATGAATAACTCAATAGCTGAAACTAAAAATACACTAGAGGTAATAAATAGTAGACCAAAGGAAGCAGAAGAACAGATCAGTTATCTGGAGGACAAAGCAATGGAAAGCAATCAAACTGAACAGGAGAGGAAAAAAAGTAATAAAAAATGAGAATAGGTTAAGGGAACTCACTGATGTGGTCAAATATAATAACATTATGCATTTATAGGGATCTCAAAGGAAAAGAGAGAGAAAAAGGGGCAAAAATTTATTTGAAGAAATAATAGCTGAAAAATTCCTGAGTCTGGGGAAGGAAACAGACATCCAGATCCAGAAGGTACAAAGAACCCTCAACAATATCAACCCAAGGAGATCCACACCAAGACACATAATAATTAAAATGGGAAATACAGTGGTAAAGAGAAAATCTTAAAAGTAGTGAGAGAAATGAAAACAGTTCCATACAAGGGAAATCTCATAAAGCTTATCAGCGGATTTTTCAGCATACACTTTGTAGGACACAGAGAGTGGCATGATATATTCAAAGTGCTGAAAGAAAAAACCTACAACTAAAAATATTCTATTCAGCAAGATGGCAATTCAGAAAAGGAATGAGTTTCCCAGACAAACAAAAGTTAAATGAATTCATCACCAGTAACTCAGCCTTACAAGAAATGTTGAAGCGGGCTCTTTGAGTGTGTAGGAAAGACCGTAAGGAAGAGTAAGAGAAGTATAACTAAAATTAAGTATATCTATAAAAATACGTATACTGATTCACAATACAAAAGAACATAGAGTATGACACCACATACTTAAAATGTTGGGAGGAAAGGAGTAAACATCTAGTGCTTTTAATAAACGTTAAAAAAAATGGGTTCAGGGCAGCCCAGGTGGCTCAGCGGTTTAGTGCCGCTGTCAGCCCAGGGTGTGATCCTGCAGTCTCAGGATCGAATCCCACATCGGGCTCTCTGCATGGAGGCTGCTTCTCCCTCTGCCTCTCTGTGTGTCTCTCATGAATAAATAAATAAAATCTTTTAAAAAATTAAAATATAAAAATAAGTTAAAAAAATGAAAATACAAAGGTTCAAAATCTTTAGAATACAGCAAAAGCTGTTCTAAAGAGGGAAGTTTATAGCAATGCAGGCCTACCTCAAGAATAAAAATCTCAAATAATAAACCATAACCTTACATCTAAAATAGATGGAAAATGGACAAAAACCAAAACCAGTAAAGGAAGGAAATAATAAAGATCAGAAAAGAAATAAACAAAATGGAAATTTCAAAAAATAGAACAGAAAATGAAACCAGGAGCTGGTTCTTTGAAAATATCAATAAAACTGATCAACTATTAGCCAGACTTATCAAAGGAGAGAGATAGAGGACTCTCATATGAACAAAATCTGAAATGAAAGAGGAGAATAATGACCTACACTTCAGAAATACAAAGATTACAAGAGAATATAATGAAATATTATATGCCAGCAAATTGGACACCGAGAAGAGATGTATAAATTCCTAGAAACATACAACCTACCAAAACTGAAGCAGGAAGAAATAGAAAATTTAAACAGACTGATTACCATCAACGAAATTGAACCAGCAACTAAAAACATTCTAACAAACACAAGTTCAGGATCAGACAACTTAACAGATGAATTCTACTGAACATTTAAAGAAGAGTTAATACCAGTTCCTTGGTGCTGTGCCTGATGTTGGTGGAAAACTTTCAGTTTTTTACTACTGAGATAATGTTAGCTGTGGGTTTCTCATTTATGGCTTTTATTATGTTGAGGTATGTTCTTTCCTAACTTACTCTGCTGAGGATTTTTATCAGGAATGGATGTTGTACTTTGACAAGTGCTTTTTCTGCATATATTGAAATAATCATATGTTTTTATCCTTTCTCTTGTTGATGTGATCTATCTCCTTGATTGGTTTGTGAATACTGAACCACCTTTGCATCCCAGGAAGGAATACCACCTGATCATGGTGAATGATTTTGTGTGATTCATTGTTGGATTCAGTTTGTTAGGATTACTTGTTCTAGTGCTATGAAAAATACTCATGAAAATATTGCTATTTTGATAGCTCACACTATTACAAAAACTAAAAAAAGGAAGGTAAGCTTCCAAATTTATTTTGTTAGGCCAGCATTACCTGGTATCAAAACCAAATAAAGACACTACAAAAAAAGAGAACCTACAGGCCAATCTCTCTGAAGAACAGAGATGCAAATGTCCTCAACAAAAATTCCATCAAAAAGCTACTAGAATTGATAAATAAATTAAGGTCACAGGATACAATACAAAATCAACAGACCGACATCTGTTGCATTTGTATATAACAATAAAGTAGCAGGAAGAGAAATTAATAATTGTACTGAAAATAATATAATGCCTAGGAATAAACTTAACCAAGGAGGTTGAAAGACCTGTATTCTGAAAACTATAAAACAGTGACAAAAAAAAATTGAAGATGACAGGAATAACTGGAAAGATACTTCATGCTCATGGGTTGGGAGAACAAATATTATTTAAATGTTGATATTATCTAAAGCAATCTACAGATATAATGTGATCTGTATCAAAATAGCAACAGTATTTTTCATAGCACTAGAACAAGTAATCCTAAAATTAATATGGAACCACAAAAGATCCTGAATAGCCAAAGCAATCTTGAAAAAGAACAAAACTGGAGCTATCACAATCCCAGATTTCAAGATATATCAAAGCCACAGTAATCAGTAACAGTATGGTACTAGCACAAAGAAAGACATACAAACATAGATCAATGGACCAGAACAGAAAGCCCAGAAATAAACCCACAGTTTTATGATTAATTAATCTCTGACAAAGAAGGCAAGAATATACAATGGCGAAAAGAGTCTCTTCAACAAATGGTGTTGGGAAAATTGGATAGCTACTTGAAAAAGAATGGAACTGGATCACTTTCATACATCATACATACACACACACACACACTCACACACACACAAACGGATTAAGGACCTAAATGCGAGACTTGAAATGATAAAAATCCTAGAAAAGAACACAGGTGGTAATTTCTCTCACACCAAAAATAGCAACATGTTTCAATATATGTCTCCTGAGGCAAGGGAAACAAAAGCAAAACTAAACTAGAGAGAGTATGGCAAAATAAAAAAGCTTCTCTACAGCAAAGGAAATAATCAAGAGAACTAAAAAACCTACTGAATGGGTGGAGATATTTGCAAATGACATATCCACTAAGGACTTAGGATCTAAAATATACAAAGAACTTATACCTATTAACACCAAAGAAAAACAATCCAATGAAAAAGTAGGCTGAATAGATGTTTTTACAAAGAGGACCTACAGATGACCAACAGACACACGAAAAGATACTCAACATCACTAATCATCAGGAAAATGCAAATCAAAACCACTGAGATATTGCCTGGCACCTGTCAGAAGGGCTAAAATCAGACACACAAGAAACAAGTGTTGGTGAGGATGTGGAAAAAAAGAAGCCCTCATGCACGGGAATGCAAACTAATGCAGCTATTATGGAAAACAGTGTGGAGGTTCCTCAAAAAATTAAAAGTAGCATAACTGTATGATCCAGTTAATTGCACTAATGGGTATTTCTCCAAAGAATATGAAAACATATTCTATGAAATGTTTTGAAATGAATATGAAATAAATTAATGTTTATTGCAGCATTATTTCTGATAACCAAATTATGGAAGCAACCCAAGTGTCTACCAATAGATGAAAGGACAAAGATGTGGAGTATATATAAACACTGTAATATTGTTACTCATCCATAAAAAAGAATGAAATCTTGCCATTTGCAATGACATGGATGGATCTACAGAATATAACACTAAATGAAGTCAGTCAGAGAAAAACAAATACCATATGATTCACTCTTAGGTTTAAAAAAAAAGACAAAAAAAAAAGAGACTCAAGTATAGAGAACAAACTGGTGGTTAACAAATGGGAGGTGGGTGGTGGGATGGGTGAAATACAGGAAGGATGTTAAGAATACACATATCATGATGAGCAATCAGTAATGTATAGAACTCCTGAATCACTATGCAGTACATTTGAATAGCACTGCACTTAATTATACTGGAATTTAAAAACTTTATTTTTTTTTAAAGATTTTATTTATTTATTCATGAGAGACACACACAGAGAGAGAGGCAGAGATACAGGCAGAGGGAGAAGCAGGCTCCATGCAAGGAGCCCGATGTGGGACTCGATCCCGGGTCTCCAGGGTCACACCCTGGGCCGAAGGCAGGCGCCAAACCGCTGAGCCACCCAGGGATTCCCCCTGAGCCACCCAGGGATTCCCCTAAAAACTTTAAAATAAAATAAAAATCAATTGTTATTGAGTCCAGAGATTAAAATTCAATGTAATTCACATTAATAAATTATCTTTTAAAAAATCCTTTCAATAAACAGAAAATTGTTTGACAAAATCCAACATCCATTTCTGATAAAAACTCTCAGTAAATAGAAACAGAAGGGAGCATTTTCAACCTAAGAAAGGTCAACTACAAAAAAACTACAAGTCAAAACATACTTAATGACAAAAGAGTGAATATGTCACCACTAAGACTGAGAACAAGGCAAAAAACATCTGCTTTCAGAACATCTACTCATATTGTATTGGAGTTTCTAGCCAGTGCAACAGGCAAGTAAAGGTAAAATAATACATATCCAGATTTGAAAGAAAAAGTAAAAAATCTTTATCTGCAGATACCAAAATTACGTCTGCAAAAAAAGCTATGAGAATAAGTGCATTTAGTAAAGTTGCATAATATAAGTTAATATCAAAATCAGCTGTACTTCTACTAGCAAAGAAAAATCAGAAATATGTAAAAATGCCAATTTAATCATAGTTTTGTAGGAAACACTGAAAATCTAAGTCTAAAATTTAAATGGAAGCAGAATGGACTCAGAATAGCCAAAACAACTTTGAAAATAAACAAGGTGGGACAGCTTGTATTACCTGATTTTAAGACTCAGGATAAAATAGTAATGAAGACACTGTGGTACTGACTTAAAGATAAATAGACCAATGAAACAGGAAAGAAAGTTCTGAAATAAATCCACAAAGATATGAAGCTGTTTGGTTTTTCTGGGCCAACAGTGTCAAGGCAATTTAACAGGAAAAGGATAATCTTGGCTGGAACAGCTGAATAGCCAGCCATATGGCAAAACATAAACCTCAATCCTTACTTCACACCATATACAAAGATTCATTCAAAATGGTATTTGGAATATCCATTTAACAGATTACTAAACAACATGTAACTATATATAATATTAATACACAAAAGGTAAAATTATGCTGAGTGAAAGAAGCCATACTCTTTTTTGTACTCCACTGCATTTACCAAAATTCTGTATTGTGTGAATAATATAAATAAGAACATAGAACATACTCTGTCTAAGAACACGGTAGGGAGTACATCTGTTTAACATCAATAAAGATGTACACAATTTTCCTCATATTTTCTTAATAAAATCAAAGAATATACACTATCCACAAGACCTAAAACAAAATATTGATGAGGTGTTTTTAGAATAGTAGTCCAACAACGGGGTGCATGGATGCCTCAGTCGGTTAAGTGGCTGCCTTTGGCTCAGGTCATGATCCCAGGGTACTGGGATTGAGCCCCACATTGATTGAGTCTGCTTCTTCCTCTGCCTGTCCCACTCCCAGCTCATGTTCTCTGCTTTCTTGCTCTCTCAAATAATTAAATCTTTTTACAAAAATTGTCTGAAAAGATATTATAAAAAGAGTCCTATAAAAAGTTATGAGAAATATCAAACAAAATCCTATCACTGTTCATACTAGAGTACTACAATCACTGGTAATGGTTTTTTTTGTATTCATTGTATTACTGTTATAGTTTATATTCTTTATTTAATTAGCACACAAATATGTGTAATATGACCCCACAGAATAAAGGATCATTTCGTACCTGCACTGGGGAGCGAATTGTTACCTTCTTACTTCCTTCCACTCCATCAACTTGACAAACAATTGATCTTTCAACCCCAGACTCTCTGTGTCTTACAGTGTACAGTCGCCGTCCCACTTTTGTTAAAGGAATTTTATCAGCAGTAGAGTGGTTGGCAGGTGCTAAATGGAATACATATGTTTGAAAGTTTTTACTATAAATCATCATATACTAATATTAACTAGATGTTACATGTCAGATATATCAGATAATTTCTTAAACTCATAAATATACTCACTGAAGTCTTTAGATATAAGACTATAGAAAAGGGCTATTTCTTCGTATAATCTATATAAAATGATATATTAAGAAGCCACAATACATTCCCACAGCATTCATCTAAAACTTTCAAAGCATTTTACCAAAAAAAAAATTTTAATTGGAAAAAAAATTCATTCATTAGTTTAACCTAAGTGAATAATATTAATGTTTTCTAATGACTAACAAGAGAAATTATTTTAAGAACATTGATCTTTGGTTGGCTGTCATAATAACCAGAGCCTAATATCTATAGGCAGTTACTGGCAATTACCAAAAAACTGTAAATTTTCAGTTTTTCATTATTCCAACAACCTGTGATACCTTATGATATCTAAGACTTGATTATACAAAATTTTATATACATTTATTTAATATACATATTACATTTTACTGGGAGTATGAATTACTTATTTCCATATACCCCACACTTAACTCCGTAAAAATGTTAGTTCAAAAACAAGTGACGTAAAACTGAGAACAATTCACTGACAATGCTGGGACACTGGAAACCTACCCATGGCTCAGCAACATTTCCTGACAAAGCAAAAGCACTATCAGTTTTAGTACTTCTCCCCTATGTCTATTTAATCTTTCAGATTCTCTCCTTTCTTCCTAATTATTTAATTGTCAGGGTATCAGAAAGGGGTGTGGATGAGGCTTTGGGATTAGGTAACTTCATAATGAATAAATATTATGACATTTAAGAATTTTTTACTTTCATTTCTTTTCATTTCTGATAAAAACGAAAGACTTCTGAGAATTAGAACAAAGAACCACCTTCCACCTCAACACGCAGAAAACAAATACCATTTAAAACCCAACACCATTACAGTGAGCCATTTTCATAATTCAAACTATTTTGAATTCATTCAGCTGTAAAACTAGTGGAATATTACTGAATTAAAACAGCAAATAGCTAGAGTCTGTAAAAGTTGAATAAGGACAGGATCAAATCTTTTTCGATGGACACCAAGGTTCCTTCCACAGTTTGGCTATTGTGGACATTGCTGCTATAAACATCGGGGTGCAGGTCGAAAGGTGAATGGATAAAGAAGATGTTGTTTATGTATACAATGGAATATTACTCAGCCATTAGAAACGACAAATATCCACCATTTGCTTCCACATGGATGGAACTGGATGGTATTATGCTGAGTGAAATAAGTCAATCGGAGGACAAACATTATATGGTCTCATTCATTTGGGGAATATAAAAAATAATGAAAGGGAATAAAGGGGAAAGGAGAAAAATAAGTGGGAAATATCAGAAAGGGAGACAGAACATGAAAGACTCCTAACTCTGGGAAACGAACTAGGGGTGGTAGAAGGGGAGGTGGGCAGGGGGTGGGGGTGACTGGGTGACGGGCACTGAGGTGGGCACTTGACGGGATGAGCACTGGGTGTTATTCTATATGTTGGCAAATTGAACACCAATAAAAAATAAATTTATAAAAAAAATATTTTTCCTCCTAAAAAAACCAAGTGGTGAATTCCATACCCTGGATAACACAGTGGATAAAGTCACATTTTGGAATACAAATACACAGTGACAATAAGCAAATGAAAAAGCAAAATTCCTGACTTACTTGGAAGGAGATTTAAAAACCCGTAAGATACCACAACATATGAGTAAAATGCTATGTAAAAATGTAACACAATTAAAGTCCCAGGAAGACAATTTATTACTTACTAAGAAGAATGAAGAAGAGTTTACTGCTTAGGCTAGTCATTGCATTGAAATGATCATTGTCTTTAGTTCCCACGTAGTCCATACTTAAACTCTCCTCATTTTTCAATACGTATGATTTTGCCAACGGGAGGTTGAGTACACTAAAAGAATCACTTGGTGAAACAGAGACAGTAAGTCCAAGAGAATTCAAAATCATAAATGGCGCTAGATCCCGTATGAAGGCAGTTGAGGTTCCAGTGGCAGCCTCTGTAAATGCCTAATAAGGAAGAGTTATTGTAAATAAAATGAAATGTGAAAAACTAAATGACATGCAGAACACTAATGGTTGTATGACAACTATGTTAATAAAAAGCTTTTTATTCAATGAAAAAAAAGGGTTAGCTCAGACTAGTACACCAACACTTAAGGTTTCAAAATTCTCTTCTTACCTTGACTAAATTATTCAACATTACAAGGCCACATTTGGATAATGTAATGTTTAGTTGGTCTTTTGAATGGAAACTGATAACGGTTTTATATTCTGGCACTTTGTAATTTTCTTCTTCAGTATCTGACTCAACAATGGCCTTTTTTGTTTTCTTTTTCATCTAAAACGACAAATTATAGAAATATAAGGAAAATTTGTTTCTGGAAACACATTACTCATTTTGCAAAGAAAAAAACTAATTAGACAAATCTCAATAGTAACATTAGAGACAACAGTAAGTTTTATCAATTCCACAGCCTTACTGGAATTGCTTGGATATCTACCAACTAAGGTCACACAGGACAGGAACAATATTGGAGAAAAAATACTTCTCTCTTCAGTGATACTAAAATGGCTAGTACAATTCAAAAGGAAAAATAAACCCTAAAATTACTAAATATATGTGGCATCTGAATAAAGATTAAAAGCACATACTTCATAGCTTATGGACATTCAGAACAAGAAAAACCATTTGGCTTATTGGTTATGGGATAAATAAAGATTAGAAATCCAGAGACTTATTATTAGTCCAACAACAGTTGCAGAACAGTACCATTAGAACCTACAACTCCTGAGAATCAATACCATGTAAGATTTTTTTTTTAGGATTCATAGATCCACTGCCCACATATATTCTGACCTTAAAAACACCAAAGAAGTTCCTTTATCCATTACTTTATCTGAAATATGTACGAAATAAACATAGTAATCTAATACCAAAAGTTGGACATGCTGGTCACCTTTGTTGTTATATTAACTGGCTTTCAACCACTGATAATTTGTCTGCAGGTGATTGAACCATTATTTAAGAGGAGATAAGTTAGCAATTCTTCAGTTCCCTGCTTTGAAACACAATTTCATCCATTTAAAGGTCCTGATTCTTATAATTACATAAATTTACAATATATCTGAAAAACCAGTAATAGTGTACTTCCTTCGAAGAACAAAGGGAAAAAAAAAAAACCAAAGAACAAAGGAAATGCAGGGTAGAAAACAACCTACAAGATGCTAGAGGCATTTAACAGGGCAGGTCTGAGTGGGGACTCCTCAGAGTCCCTCCTTCCACTTCAGGGAAGGCTCTTAAGCTCTGAGTCTCAGCTCCTTCACAGGTTAAAAAAAATGGAGTTAAAAACCTCTAACTTCAAAAGGGTTCAAGCAAAAGTACATTATTTAGAACAGTGTCTGGAACACAATAAGTGTTACACGATTGTTTGTTAGTAGCAGAGGAGACACTGGCCTTGGGTCTGAAAACCACATTCACAGGTCAAACAGTGAAGCATGAGGCAAGGCTCCCAATGAGAAAACTTGAACTTTGTTGTTATTAAACTGTTTTCTGTGGTGTGGACATTCTAAGTTTTTGAAAAGCAATTTTCAGACTCCAAATATACCTTGATTCCAAGATTCCATGGTCTAAAATCCTCAGTCTGATCAATTTCTAAGGGTTCAAGCAAAGGCTCCCATACACCGAACATTTCATTGTAATAATGTACCTATAGAGAGAAATTTTGAAATAAGACATTCTTATACTTTCTAAAATGATCTTCCCTGCTGTTTCCCACCACTATTCCTTTTGGCTTTGCTATTTCTTTATATGAAAACTGTTCTCCATGCCTTTACTTAGTTTCTTATACACATTCTCTCAGTACTTACCTGACTAACCTCACTGTCTAGTCTTCACAATTTAATCCAGATAAAACTCTCTTTTAAGCATCTCTCCTTGACTTCCAAACTGGGCTAAATATCAAAAACTGTGTCCATTTATCATGTGTTATTGACACATTCATTGTCTTATTCATGAGAGACAGAGAGAGAGGCAGAGACACAGGCAGAGGGAAAAGCGGGCCCCATGCAGGGAGCCTGACTTGGGACCCAATCCGGGTCTCCAGAAGCAGACCCTGGGCCAAAGGCGGCGCTAAACCACTGAGCCACCTGGGCTGCCTGAGGCATATCCTTCTAATTCTTTCTATTACTCTTTTAGAAGAGATTTGGAAATAATCTATTATCCTTTTAAAGGAAAAAAAATATTCAATTCTTAACAATAAGAATTCTTAATCTAACCCACACTATTAATATATCACCTTTAAGTTAATAAAAACCAATTGAAATATCCAAGCTAAGTTTATATTACAATAAAATAATGTACACATAAAAACCACACCAAGGGCATAAATTTGTACACTTTCTTCCAAAAGAACTGTGAGCCAACATCATATTTAAAATAAGCTTAATTAAAATATCTACATAAGATTTCAAAAATACTCCACACGTAGTATTTGTTCTAGAATCTGGAAAAAAATTACATATGCTTACTTCTAGTTCAAGCTGACAGTAGAGATTTATCAAGGAACTCCAGTTTTTGCCTTCCCCTGAAAAACGTGACTTTGCCAGCAGCATAGGCACTGTTCTATGACCAATTCCAGCCTCAAGAACTATAAAGATAGAATCAATGTTCATTCTTATGATCTCTCCTTTAAGTATCAATTCAGTTGTGGGAGCTTTGTTTTCAACTTCATTTGGTTCTTCAAGAAACCACATTTTTAAATTCTTTGTATCCTTCTTCTCCCATAAATGTGCTGTAGAAGTAGTTTCCTGTGGGATGGTGTCCTTGGATGTATAAAGTGCTGATGTTATGGTAATCACAGTATTTATGATGACTGGTGAAACCTAGGGAAAAATTTAAACTAATAAAAAAATCTACCCACACCACTTTAAAAAATTAGGTACCTCAAAAAATATTAAATATACTTGAAGGATCATGAAAACATAATATTAAACTATCAATACCATGAAATAGTAGATATAATTTATTGCCTACAAAGTTTTATAACCAATTTCAAATTTTTTTAAAAGATTTATTTTTGAGAGAGAGAGAGCAAGTGTGTGCACATGCACGTGTGCACAGGCTGGGGAAAGGGCAGAGGGAGAGGAAGAAAGAGAATCTGGAACAGCACTCCAGCTAATTGCAGAGTCTGATTGCGGGACTCAATCCCATCACCCCAACATCATGATCTGAGCCGAAATCAAGAGTCAAATGTTCAACCAACTGAATGACCCAGGTGCCCCTAACTAACTTCAATTTTTAAAGTATTTATCTGATCTTATAGATATTAGATTGATTTAGTAGAAGTTCAACAATGTATACCATAAGAATATTAGATGTTAACTACAGAAGTCAAACACTAATAATAAAATATACATCATTCATTATAAAATGTTTATTAATACATTGTAAAATAAATACATTGCCACATATTTTCAAAAACACAGATGCTGTTTTTTGCTTATTTAACAATTAAAAGACTTGATATAATAATTGCCTATTTCTAGGTTTTACTACTTTTTAAAAAGGTGCACCAAAGACATGAAAAACTGACTACATATTAACTTACCTTTAGTGTGAGGGATTTTACTGATATATCCATCACTTGTGGATCTGTACGTACTTGAGTAGCTTGATAGAACAAATCACAGGGCTGCAAAACCTAGGAGAAAAAATTCAATACCGCCAAAGTAACCTTGTTTTAAAATAGTTTTATTTAAAGACATTCCTAGTAATAGCTAACTATATATGAAGTATATAAGTTAAAGTAACTTTTTAAAAACACAAGTGACTCAAAACCAGTTATCTTTTACACTTATGATTTATAATAGAAAGCATTAACAATATAGTAACATTAATAAAACAGTAAGTCAAAGAATATCTTTATTTATTTTTATATTTTTAAAAGATTTTATTTATTTATTCATGAGAGACAGAGAAAGAGGCAGAGACACAGGCAGAGGGAGAAGCAGGCCCCATGCAGGGAGCCCGACCTGGGACTTGATCCCAGGTCTCCAGGATCACGCCCTGGGCTGAAGGCGGTGCTAAACCACTGAGCCACCCGGGCTGCCCAAAAGAATATCTTTAAATATGCAAAACCCCATAAAACTTATGTATTTTATTTTACTTAAAATTATAATAAAAATCTTTTCCATTATAAAACTGAAACAAAATAACTTACACAGGAACAGCTACAAATGAGGAAAAATTATAAAAATATTAGGTTTATAAAATAACATAATCATAAATTGAT
Source organism: Nyctereutes procyonoides (assembly GCF_905146905.1). Lineage (NCBI taxonomy): Eukaryota > Metazoa > Chordata > Mammalia > Carnivora > Canidae > Nyctereutes > Nyctereutes procyonoides. The sequence continues at coordinate 47,781,810 of NW_026575146.1, forward strand.
TAAATTTTCTCTAATTATGGAAGAATTCTGCCCTCTAACACCAAAAGACTCCTGTTTCTCTCAAATGCAAAATATATTCACTCACCTCCTAAGGTTTCTAATAGCCTCATCCCATTATAGCCCAAAGTCTAAAATTTCATCATCTAAATCTGTTAACTCATCATATATGAATCTCATCTTTATCTCTCACCAAAATCCAAAATCTTATCTATCTCTTATCAGCTCAAGGTCTAAAATGTAAATCCGGTGTAAGTACCCTGGTGTAATATATTAAGTATAGCTACTAGGGCACAATTTCCCTTTTATAGATCTGTGAAAGGGAAAGGAGTTATCTGCTCCCATCCTCCCAAAAGAAAAAGGTGGGGCAGAGATAGGTTAACAATTACATATATTCAGTTAAATGGGGAAAATCAAAGGTAAAAATAAGTCACTAGCCCAAAGTAATCTGAAATCCAGCCAAGTAAATGAGTTTCTTGATTAAGTTTCAAAGCCTAGGAACAATTCTCTGTGGCTCTCCCCTCTACCTTTTGAATCATCCTTCCTTTTCTAGAAAAGGTAGCATAAATTTGCAACCAAGTGGTTTTATCATCCTGCTTCCTGCCAGGAGAAATCTGGGGGATTCAAAGAGTCTCTCTTCATTTTGTACTCCCTGCCCCTGTCAGTCCATGCTGGCAGTGTTTCTGCTGAAACCATTTTCTCGAGAACCTTGAGGGACTTCTATAAATTTTACTCCATTAGACAAAAGCAACATCCACTGATCTTTGTGAGATAATCATGGTCTCCTGCTGAGACAGCTAAAGGGTGATACCTTTATGATTCCTAGACACCCTCTGTGTGAAACATGTAAGTCTCTTGAAAGGACTCTCTTGTGTGTCTGAACACCATTTTTTTGGCCTAAGATTTAGCAAAAGTTTATACCATCACACAGTCTTTTCTCTATGCTGCACTTTTGGCAACCATTTTTGACTTTTAGCATCTTCTGCTATTTGGAATGCTAAGAAATATCAAAATCATAAGTTCTGGTTCTTTATTCTTTCTCAATTCATCTCTCTCCTCTAGCATTTTACTATACACATTAAGAAACTAGGCAACATCTTCGAATCAGGCAGCTTAGAAATCTCCTTAGGTATATATCCATGTTTGTCACTCAGAGTTCTGCTTTCCAGACAACTGTAAAACACAGTTTGCAAAGCTCCTTGTCACTGTGTTTCCAGCCATCCCTTTAGCTTCCAATAACACAACCTTCACCTTCTTTGTAGGTCCTCTTGGCAGCATCACCAATGATCATATTTCTACCAAGAGTCTGTTCAACACAACTGAGGCTTTATCATTCTCCATAAAATTCCTCCAGATTCTGCATATTGCCCAGCTTCAAAGCTGCTCTCAACATTCTGAATAAATGGTTACCACAGCATCTTACTACTGGTACAAACATCTGTTATTAGGGAAAGATCTTTTCCCAAGCTCCTTCAGGTTGTCAAATTCATTTCTTTGCGGCCCAAAGACTAAGATCTCCATTTGCTTGCTAGCTGTTGGCCAGAGATTATTTCTATTCCTACTGGTCATTCACAGGTTCTTGTCATGTAGTCTTTTCCTCAGTTTGCTCCTTCAAGGTCAGCAGAAAAGCATGGTTGTGGGGTTTCACCATTTTAAAAATTAGGTTAGGCCCACCCAGAATCTCTCTTTGGTTAACTCAAAATTAACTAATTAGTGACTTAATTATATTTATTGATCCTGTACACGTTCACGATAAGACTATTGGGCACATGCAGCAGGAAATAGAAATCTTGTACTCCTTTTAGAATTCGCCTATACTGACAATGAAGAACTAGTCAGGAAAAAAGAGATCCAAACCCATTCCTGAATGAAATCACACTAAAATCTACCATTATTCTAATAACATCAGCAAGATCAACTGGTACATAACTTAAATATTCAGTAAATTATTTCTTTAAACTTCAAGGACTAGAAATTATAACCACTTTACAATACACGAGTCAAGATTTTCAACATAGGATTTGTGTTCTCTCTTCATCTTATAGAAGACAAAACCAAATACTATTATAATTGCATATAAAAGCTTCTTTATAGGGGATCCCTGGGTGGCTCAGCAGTTTAGCGCCTGCCTTTGGCCCAGGGCATGATCCTGGAGTCCTGGGATCGAGTCCCACATCAGGCTCCCTGCATGGAGCCTGCTTCTCCCTCTCCCTGTGTCTCTGCCTCTCTCTCTCTCTCTCTCTGCCTCTCTCTCTCTCTCTCTCTGTCCCTCATGAATGAACAAATCCTTTAGGGCAGCCCAGGTGGCTCAGCGGTTTAGCGCCACCTTCAGCCCAGGACGTGATCCTGGAGGCCCGGGATCGAGTCCCGCATCGGGCTCCCTGTATTCAAGAGGAGCCTGCTTCTCCCTCTGCCTGTGTCTCTGCCTCTCTCTCTCAATCCGTGTCTCTCATGAATAAATACATAAAAACAATAAAAAAATAAAAATAAATAAAATCTTTTTAAAAGTTAATTAAATAAAGTTTCTCTATAACTTGGAAACATTTTAAATAGTCCCTTCCCAAAATAAATATGAAGGTATATGTTGATCCTTACCCAATTCCTTTATTTTCAAATCTAGTTATTGAAGATTAAAAATGCAGCTAGTCATTAACAGTAAATGTGTTTATGACAAAACTACATTAAAGTTGTCAGTGACACAGTCCATACAGATCAATTTAATGATGTAAAGACAATTCTTTTTTTTTTTTTAAGATTTTACTTATTTATTCGTTAGAGACAGAGAGAGAAAGAGAGAGAGAGATGCAGGCTCAATGCAGGGAGTCTGATGTGGGACTCGATCCCAGGACTCCAGGATCACGCCCTGAGCTAAAGGCAGACGCTCAACTGCTGAGCCAACCAGGTGTCCAACATTAAATGTAATAACATTTAAAATGGAACTATTTTCTTAGTAGTATTATATGTCTCCAACTATAGCCATTGTGATTTCAATGCTATTTCTGTCATTTTTTCCTCCTTACTCTCTCACCTAAGTGTTCCCAGTCTTATGGGATTTTCACTACCGATGCATTCCTTCCCCAATGCTACTACTTCCCCTTCAAAGAAGCAGTTTTAGGCTACATACAACATCTTCAGAAACCTACAAGAGCTCACTATAAATTCCCTACTTTACAAACACTATCTTGATGGTGGGAAGGATCGCCCTAAGTTGAAGACCACTGAATAACAAAATGACAAGGAAAAAGGCAGAGGTACAGGTGCTGGTACGCAAGCAGATGTGGAGTGGGAACCTGTGCTCTCTGGAACCCAGGTTCTCTGCATATGCTATCCTTTCATCCTGAAACACACTCCTGTTGACTCTCCTGTGGAAGTTTAAATAGCTAATACCTACTTACCTTTCAGGTATCAGCATAAATGTCATTTCTACTGAGAATCCTCCCTCAGCTACTCTTCCAGGAGTTATACAGTCTTCTATTATAGAATAAAGTACTTTTTAACAAAATATAGAAGAAATTAAAATAGTCTCCAATTTAGGATATTTCAGCCATAAATGTAAGGCTCATAGGCTATAGGAAAAACTATTAATGTATTTTATTGTAAAAATAGTAAAAAATTTTATACTTCTTTCAATAGATGTTAGTAAGCACTCATGAAAATTCCACATTTATTCATGATTAAGATTCTTCCAAAATTAGATATGGGAAATTTCTCAACATACTTAAGGTTTTCTACATAAATTCACAAGCAAATATTAAAATCATACTAATATCACCTAACTTAACAACAGGAATAGAGTGAGGATGAATCATTATCATCATTCAAGGAACATACACTGTTACTATTGCTGGTGATTTTTAGAAAATCTAACATCATTTAAAATATTATTACAGGTAACAAGTCTAGGAAAATTATAGAGTAAGATAAATTCATTTTAAAAGCTGACAGCTCAGACACAAAAAAGAATGGAATCTTCCCAGTTGCAACATCACAGATGCAGTTACAAAGTATTAATGTTAAGTGAAATAAGTTGGTCAGAGAAAGACAAATACCATAAGATTTCACTCATATGTGAAACTTAAGAAACAAAACAGATGAACATATGGGAAGAAAAAGAAGAGGCAAACGAAGACACAGACTCTTAACTACAGAGAACAAACTAATGGTTACTGGAGAGGAGGTGGGTGAGGATGGTCAGAAAAGGTGATGGGGATTAAGAAGCATCTGTGATGAGCATGAGTTGTATGGAAGTGTTGAATCACTATATTGACACTTGAAACAATATTACATTATAAGTTAACTAACTGGAATTTGAATTTTAAAAAGCTGACAGCTATTAGGATATAAAATAAATTCAATTAACTGGATCATGATTTAGCTTTTATTAGGATTTAGGAATCTATTCAAACATTATTATAAAACCTAATGGATGGGGGATCCCCGGGTGGCTCAGCAGTTTAGCGCCTGCCTCTGGCCCAGGGCGTGATCCTGGAGTCCCGGGATTGAGTCCCGCGTTGGGCTCGCAGCATGGAGCCTGCTTCTCCCTCTGCCTGTGTCTCTGCCTCTCTCTCTCTCTCTCTCTCTCTATGTCTATCATGAATATATAAATAAATCTTAAAAAAAAAAAAACCTTAATGGATGAAATAAGGTCAGACAAATATAAATTTATACTCTACAGGAAGCAAAGATGAGAACATCCCATATGTTAAAATGGGTAGAAAAATTTGGTGTCATATATCCTTTGAAAATTAAGTAAATTTTGTTTTAAAAAATGAATGTATACATTTTACATACATTTTTACAAGTTTCATGAAGTTCTACTAAGCATCCATTGACCCCAGTTAATATTATGAAATTTTGTTTCTTGTTAATATAAAATGACTATAGCATCAATTAAAGTTCCACTAACTACAACTTATCAAAATGTATGTGGCCAAAAATGCAGGTTGGCTATAAATACACTTCTCAAAGTTCCCTGTAATTATAGAAGTTTCCCTTAACACATGGTTACCCAGTGAAAGATCTCCTTTGCTAGACTTCTATTTCCATCTGAGCAGGAAGCAACTTGTAGCACAGTAATAATCCATCTACAAGCTGAAAGTCATTTAAAAAGTCTGCTTCACAGTATAAGCAAGCTACCAAAGCAACTTTGCGAAGTCCAGAAGGGGAAAAAAGAAGGAGCAGAGAAATTATCTCAAAACGTGGAAATGATTTACCTTTTAGTTTTTTGTCAAATTCTTCAGCTTTATACTAAGCAGAAGGCTATTGCTAAGTAGAGTGGAATGGTCCACAGAACTGGACTAAAAAGAAAAAATCAATTTCTTTGAACAAGTAGATTAAGTTGTATCCTAGGAACTGCCCAACAAGATGGGTAGTTAAACTATGCTTTAGCTACTTTTTTGGGGGGTATGTCTAATTAGCACAGAATTTCATACCTTATAGTTGGCACACTGTAACAAAGTCAAAATATCTGACTGATTTAGCAACTGAAATGGACATGGGATATTCAAAATGAGAGAGGATGTCAAACTACCTCCATTTTAACCTCTATCTGTACTTTCTAAATGATTAAGTTTTTCCATGCATCTTATTTCTTAACTCAGGCAAAAGACCCTGGGGCAAAGCATCCCCTCAAGCAGGAAGAAATACCGTGAGCCTGCAAGATCCCATGTGACTGACCCCAAGACAATGATTGACCTGACCTTTACCCCCCTCCCTCGCCTCTGTCCCACATTTTCCTTATATAAACCTAGAAACATTTTCTGCATTTTGGAGACAGTCTTTGAGATACTGTTCCACTGTCCCACTGTCTTCCCAGTGTCGGCCTCACTGAAATAAATTCCTTTCTTATTTCAGCACCACTCATGACTCTGCCTTTGGATTTTGCAAGCAGCCAGTAGCTGAGTGCTGTTTGGGACTCCAAAGCCAGGTGCTCTTGGACACCTGCACTCTGGCTACAAAAATACAAAGCTGATGACTTTAACAGTGCCTCAGCAAAATATTTGGTAAAACTGCTACTGGTGATACTTAGGAAGGCAGACAATGTACTTTTAAAAAAAGCCTAAAACTTCCATCAGACAGATTTGGAATATTCAGAATGTTGCTATGTGTTAGTTCCCTCATTCTGCTGTTTGCAAAGCCCTAGAAGAGGAAGGAAAATATTGAGGAGACTCAGGCTCTAAAGAGGAACCTCTGCAAGAGATAAGACTGTGGCTCCTTGATTTTTGATAAAATCAAATATGGTAACTAGCCTGTGGCAAAAACAACAAATATTAGAGTACAGATAGTGACTGTCCCCCTCAACAAATCCTATAATCCAAATATTAAAGTAGCCTTTACTGAATCAGGATGAAGGCAGAATTGGTAGAAATATAGAGATTAGTAAATAAAGAGTTTTCTAGAATAAATGAATGAATGCATTCTTTGGTTACAGTTGCTTACACCCGGAACTACCTAGATGTAAACTAAATGTTCAAGGAATGAAGAACTGCCAGAGAAACTATTATCAGCCATGCAAAACCTGTTTTTAATTCAACTATTAGAGCAATCTCCAAGTAACCAACTCAGTAGAAAGTAAGCTGTGAAAACAGTGCAGTTCCCCAAAAAAAACAATAGCCACTTCAGATGTGTCTACAGTAAATAATGGTTAAAAAAAAAATCTTTTAGAGGGGAAAGCCAGGGCCATCTGAGAAAATGACAATGTTCTTCCATGCGAGTGAAAATGGAAGACTCCAATATAGCATATCCCAGGAACTTGACTCCATTGCAAGAGTTCCAAGTTTTCACATTTCTGCTCAAAAGGATATGACAATCATTATGGATAAGTGACCACAAAGCACCCCCTACTTTTCTGAATGGGTTTTTAAATTGCAATTATCCTGTCCTTATACCACCATTATATAGTAGTTTTGTGTATGGTGACTGACTGACTGCTGAAATGCCATAGCTTGTCTCTTAGTTAATAGATCATCAAAATGAAGAACTCACAGCAGACTGAACAAAGAAAACTACCATCTAAAGATCCTGGATTTGGAGATCATCTGAGGAAGAGATGGATATGTTCCATGGGTGAGAAAAAGACAAATATGAATTATTTGTGTGGATAAAGGAAGAAACCTCTAGTGGACCAATAGAGCAAGGACCTCTAATTGTCACCTGACATCTCCTCTTCTACAGAAATAAAAGTTTTATCTGAGCATAAAGTAGCTCAGAAAAAAAGACCACATTCCCCAACCCTTTTTGAAGATTAAGTGTGGTCATACTGCTAAACTCAAGCTGTTAAAAAGAAAAACATAACTGAGCAAAAATGTCAAGATGGGAGAAAAAATTTTTTAATTATAAAACTGAAACAACAAAGCAAACAACTGGTAGAAACTCTCAAAGGCCTAATAGCAGTGAAGAGCTTATACGTGGTCAGAAAGCGAAGGTGAGGTCTTTGAGAAGTGAAAACAACACCTTAGACTATTCCCCAAAATACATACAACACTGAGGAGCAACTGAAGAAAGAAAGAGTTTCAAAGCTGATGTAATAATAATCTAGACTAGGCTCTCTGAGAAGAAAGAAAGGTATTTTACAGAGAAAGGCTGGAGAGTATGTAGGTAATTTTCTAAAGTGGTATATAATAAATACAAAAGAGTTTACAATTAAGCCGATAATGAAAGAGTAAACTCACAGTAGTGATTTTGCCTTTTCTCTTGACTGGAAGAAATGGGCAGGCTCTCACTTGAAGATCTTTAATGGCAGCAGTCATTGTATTATTCTCAAGGTCACCTTTCCAACAAATTTCACACTGTGTTGTAATGACTAAGGCAGGAGCATCACTTCTTGTCATATCAGCCACAAACACAATTTCAGGATTTTTAATAATAATATTCATTTCCCACTTTACTGATTCTTGTACAGGTACTAAACAGAAACAAAAACAAGTTCACATTTTAAAATATGTATAAATCTTTGTGATACATATTATTTATGCATAATTATTTATGAGAAAATGTTTTTGCATTCCAAGTAAAAAAATTAAGGATTCTTAGATCCCAAAGAAATCTACTGAAATTCTCCTAGTGTAAGTGTTCAAGATGCTATAGTCTTCAGAACATCTTAAAATGTGAGGGAAAAAGTCTTTAATGGCAAACTGGAAACTAACCCAATTTCCAACTATCAACTTGATACGACTACTGCTATGCCACAATGAACGAAATACATAAAAGATAGTGGAGAGCTATAAAAATAACCAAAAAAAAAATAAAATAAAAATAAAAATAAAAGAGTACCTTAAGTTAAAATACTATTTTTAATTATGAAAAGTAATGGTTGGTTCATTATTCTCCTGTTTTTTTCAAAAAAAATATTTTGAATTGCTGCCTTTAGGGAAGTATATTTGCTTATTATAAATCTCATAATTTTGGAATCCAATATACATTTATATCTTGAAAAACACGCAAACTACACATCCTGGAAAGCACATTTAAGTTTTCCTCTTACCTCTAAAAAATAAAGATTTTAATTTAGTAAGTCACTTAACCTCATCATCTAGATAGATCATCAATGGTCAGTGCAATTATAGCACTTCAGTAATAGATATACGAAATATTTTAGCTAATAACTCACCTTCTTCCTTAGCAGTCCATGTTTGAACACTGGTTTCTACAGCAGTGCCTGTGGTGTAGGCCTCAAGAAAGACATTTGCAACTGTCAGCAGAAATTCCACACTTGCACAAATATACGTTTCTTGAAGGACTAAATCAGCCACCCAACCATCTCTGACTCTCCTGTACTTTACATCCATCATGTCCTTTTTGTCAAAACCAACTGTCAGTCCTATCATTCTGAAAAACATAATAATATTTCCTATGAGAATCTTAAAAGTAACCAAACACACCAATGAAAGTCAAAAGACCTCTTATCTATTTTACTAATATAGCAAACCAGCATTCTGAAGTTATTTCTCCTAGAAGGATCACAAAGTACTCAAAATAACAGACTTAGGAATTTGTAGAGCAAAACTTTTATAAACTAGGAAGTACATCTGTAAGAAATTAGAACTTATAATGTCTACATATTTGCTTTCTTTTCATGTTTTCCCATTAAAACCTTCAAAGATCAAGAATAACTTAGATAATAGAAATTAATTTTAAAAACCAATCTCACTGCACTGATTATTTCTATTTAACCAATCCATCAACTATCCAGTAAAAATAGCACATAACTGAACCAGGACATTTGAAATGGTTGATGGAGAACCATGACTCCATTAAATTGAAGCTCTGAAGATCTTAGGATGCACCCAGAAAATAAACATGCAACTCTGGGAATATGTTTTTTTTAAGATATTATCAACCCTTTCTCAAGTAAAAAGTAAGAACACTATTACCTAGGAGTTGCCTTCTTGACATGAGGCCTTTTATCATCTAAAATACAATTTTTTAATGAAAAGGAAGAAAATGTTGAGTCATCTGTATACATTTTTGCAGTGCTTATGATATTCTCCAACTTAAATTCAGCAAGTTTCAGAGAAGGATCACGAACATCTGTAAAGGAAGTCTGTGGAAGAGGAAATCAATACAAATTTTATACAAAAACAAAGTCTAACACATTTTAAGAGATGAACTACCACATTTTCTATCTCCATAGGGCTCACTAATGAAAGGCCAAAAAAAATAATTTAAAGGGTTATTTTTTACATCATTGCCTATAGGAAAGATGACATCTTAAAAGTGTAGTGGTTCAATGTATTTCGTTGTTAAAATGATCAGTAACATTTTTCAGAGGAGAAGATACTCTAAAACACATATGAAATATTAACAATTGGTGAAAAATTATTTTGTCTTCCCTAACTTACCTTTTCAAGACCTGGACTATACAGTACCATGGTGAGATAGTCCGTTCTAAAGCTCATATTCAGTGTTGTCTTAACTTGAGAGGCCTGTGAATGTACTTCTACCACAGCAGCGGTCACTACAGTTGTTCCTTGGAAAGTTAAAAGTTATTAGATAAAGTCAAGAAAGGTAGAAATCATTAAAATAGATTTGAAATAGGTTTAACAGAATTCTAAAATATGTAGTATAATGTTATTCAAGAAAATAAGAGGAAATTCAGATGTTGAACTCAGTAACTTCTGGCTTAGACTTTTTTCTGTGATAACTTGAGAATAATAATTAAATGCTTGGTGCTTCCATTTCCATTTTTGTAAAATGAGAATAGAACTAACCTCTGGGTTTGTTTAGGGGATTAAGTCCTACCTGACACATAGTTTCCATATTCAAATTTTACTTCAAAAAAACCAAACCAAACCAAACCAAATATTTTAGATGATATTTTTAAAAACTGTTCAACTGAAAAGCAGGATCCAAAATTCATTTTTGCTTTAAAATCATCTGAAATGCCGGCACACCTGCACCCCGATGTTTATATAGCAGCAATGTCCACAATAGCCAAACTGTGGAAGGAGCCTCGGTGTCCATCGAAAGATGAATGGATAAAGAAGACGTTGTTTATGTATACAATGGAATATTACTCAGCCACTAGAAACAACAAATACCCACCATTTGCTTCCACGTGGATGGAACTGGACGGTATTATGCTGAGTGAAATAAGTCAATCGGAGAAGGACAAACATTATAAGGTCTCATTCATTTGGGGAATATAAAAAATAGTGAAGGGGAATAAAGGGGGAAGGAGAAAAAATGAGTGGAAAATATCAGAAAGGGAGACAGAACATGAGAGACTCCTAACTCTGGGAAACAAACTAGGGTGGGTAGAAGGGGAGGTGGGAGGGGGGTGGGGGTGACTGGGTGACAGGCACTGATGGGGGCACTTGATGGGATGAGCACTGGGTGTTATTCTATATGTTGGCAAATTGAACACCAACAAAAAAATAAATTTATATATATATATAAATAAAGTCCAAATTGGGTGCACATGAAAAAAAATAAAATAAAATAAATAAAATCATCTGGTGGGATGGGGGAAGAAAATGCAGAGTTAAAGCTGTGATAAAGGCAGCCACATGATACCAATTGTTGAAACTGTGTTGATGGGTACATTTGGGTTCATTACCTTATTCCTTCCCTTTTGGTGTATATGTGCCTATTTCAAGAAAATTGTTAAAACAGTAATATACTTAAATGTCTATTTTTTGTTTCAATTCAGACATTATTTATACTATACACTCCCCATTAAGTCCTTACCACTTTCTCTATCCTATCTTCCTATTTTCCAGCTTTGGTCAGTTATGTTCTTCATCTCTATGTTAACATGGTTAATAATATTTACATTCTTATTTACAGTAAATATTCCATGTGTTAACTATAACTATGTGATAATTTTCAATGAAGAGAATTAACAGTTTATTATGTAACACTTTCTCTGCTGCTACATCACTAGTCCATCTTCAAAAAAGAAGAATCTCTTCTAACAGTGGCTCAAAATTGTACAAAACTTAATCCACTTTACCTCTAGACTAGACTATGTAGTAGAGATGTCTCCCTCCTTAGGAACCAAAAACATGTCCTCCTTTCTATATCACTTATGTAATGTAGTTAATTAACTCATTCTACATATTTTATGACATTTATGCTATTTTTCTTTTTAAAGGCATTCTTCTACTTTTTAAAATTTTCTTAAGGCATTCTGACTTCCTCTGTAATAAAACCAAGGACTGTCTAGCCCAGTAAAACATAATTTTGGGATCCCTTTTCAGTGCACTCCTGACTACTAAGGAGTACCCACTATTTTTAGATCCCATGTTTTCCTTTTTCCTGGATTCCTTATTTGTTTTGCTAGATTACATTTTCAAACTAATTGCTTTAGGAGTATGGAAGAAGTAAATTTTGAGTCATTAGAAATGTGAGTTATTGTGTTTTCACATTTTATGGTTTGAATAAAATAGAATTCTAACTTCAAAATCATTTTCCTTAGAAATTTGACTATAGGGAAGCCCGGGTGCCTCAGCAGTTTAGCGCCATCTTCAGCCCAGACCGTGATCCTGGAGACCTGGGATCGAGTCCCACGTCAGGCTCCCTGCATGGAGCTGCTTCTCCTCTGCCTGTCTCTTTGCCTCTCTCTCTCTCTCTCTCACTGTGGCTCCCATGAATAAATAAATAAAATCTTAAAAAAAAAAAAAAAAAAGAAAGGAAATTTGACTATAGTTCTCCATTGTCTCTTACCATCCATCTACCCCATTCCATGAGTTCTGTTCATGATAATCTGATTCTAATCACTCTTTTTCTAAGACCCTAATAAACAATCTGATTTTGCTCTGAAACTAAAAATCTGACCTTTGTTGTTCTGACATATCATGAAAATGTGTTTGCACAATCTTTGTTTATTAAATCTCCTTGAAACATGTTAGATTTTTTTATATCACAGAATTTCAATATTTATTTAGCTCTAGAGATTTTCTTCTATTATTTCTTTGAAAGATTCTTCCATTTCCTTCTTTCTCCTAAGATACTTATTATTCTGGATTTTGCAACTTTTGAAAGGTCTAAATTCTTAAGTTGTAACTCATTTTACATCCCTGTGGCTTATTTTTCCACTATATCATGGGAAATTACATCAACTATATATTGCAACTCAGCACCTACATTTTGACCTCATGTTTACTGTATTTGCTCTGTTTCAAAATTTCATCAATCATATTTTTGGGTTCCAAGAACTCTTTCTTATCTTGAAAGAGTGGAAGGTAGTGATGGTAGGATTCAGTTTCTATATTCTCAAAATCCTCTGATTATGGATGAGATAATGTTTGTTTTATGTTTGTTTATATTCTTTTGTTACTTCAATTATTTCTATTTCACTCAGAAAACAGTATTCTGTTATCCTGGTTTCTTTTATGCTTAGGTTCTCACTATTTTCTTAACCTGGCCATGAATATTTTATCAATAAAAGACTGAGTGATTATTCTACCCAATAAAGATCAAGTTTCCTATAACGTAATAATGTAAGGTTGTTTTTGTGTTAGGATTCTCCCTGACTAGAAAAAGGTGTGTGTTATCACAGGGATTTGCAAGAGTAGGTCTGGTGGACTAATAGGTTTCATTTTGAGGTAAGTAGATTTGAGTATCCCTAAAATGTCAGAATGAGAGCTCTATTCTTGCAAAGCACAATCATCCCAGCATCCCTAAATGAGCCAATTCTATGTGCTGGTGCTGAACTTAGAACCCAGTCAGGTTCCACACAAGCACATTAAATCCAATATTAGATGCAACCTCTTTCTGAGTTACAGTTTCCTCTGCCCTGTTCTATCCATCTATCTTCCAGCTACTTGTTGAAATTCATCATTTACTAATGATCATTCCTTCTTGACATCCTTAATATTTTTATATTCCCAATTTAGTATAAAATATTCCATCTGTGATATATGTTGCACTAGGCATTAGGGAGAAGAGGAGGATGGGGAGAAAACTGAATAAGAACATATAGGGTAGTTGGGGTAACAAGAATATGAAGAAATTTTGTCACAACAAAACCAGGAATTTTAATTCAAAGGGAAAAAAAAATCAACAGAAAGTCTAGTAACAGACCATTTAGAGATACCTAGATAGGATTAGCTACTTAAAAAAGATCTTTAAATCTTATTTTCTGAAAACTCAAACTAGAGAATGGAAAGGATGGAGGAAGAAAGGTGGGGATTGGAAATGGGGATGGCATGGCTAATCTGAGGTCAAGAACATACCTTCTAAATGGTGTGAAGCATTAGTAACTCCACTATTAACACTACTCTGATCTTTTACTCCTCCAGGTGAGGCACCATCACCTTCTTCGTACCATATATTGCCATATAATGTTTTAAAAATAGTTGTTAAATCTTCTTGACTAAGAATGAACTGTGAAAATAAAGATTTAGTTAACATTAACATTACTACTATGTAGTTAAAAATTCTCTCACATTGAAAAGCAAGTGTTTCATTTCAGACCTCTACAAACTAATTTTTTAATGCATTAGATATTTCTACTAATAGATTACTCAGGTTCCTCAATGACCATGTGATCCTTAGTAGCTTGTGAAATACAGGTACTAAATGTCAATACCAATGAAACTATGAATGGTAAGTTTGCTTATGAATAAATCAATTAACCTAATAACTAAAAACCTTTAAAATGAACTTTCATCTTTAATTATCTAGCTACTTTGCATTTTTTTTGGCTACTAAGCACCTCAATTTACAAATACAAATTACTTAAAAATAATGATTTGCCTCATGAAAAATAGTTCACAATGTGTTTTACATGAGTTATTATTTCATTTGAACCTCACAAATGTTCTAGGTATATATAGAATATAGGTATATATAGGATATAAAGAATATATCCTGGGAAGCCTAGATGGCTCAACTGTTAAGCATCTGCCTTCAGCTCCGGTCATGATCTTGAGGTCCTGGGATCAAGCCCCATGTCAAGCTCTTTGCTCAGTGGGGGAGTCTGCTTCCCCTCTCCCTCTGCCACTCTCCCTGCTTGTGTGCTTTCTCTTTCTCAAATAAATATTTAATAATAATAATAAAGAATACATCCTGATTGTATAAGAATCTGAGACTTAAGTGGTTAAATATCATACTTAAATCCACCTCAAAACCCCAGGTGTTGCAAATTTAGCCTAAAAATCATCAACATAAGAACTGTATTGAAAGCTGTGATGGTTAATTCTATGTCACCTTGACTAGGTCATAGGATCTACATATTTGGTTCAATATTATTCAAGATGTTACATAATATGATATGTATCTAGAATATATACATAATGCACGAACCATCTACAAATGCCCAGCTGTCTTCTGGGGCAGACCAACTAGGATGAAATTGGGTCTTCACGATCCACCCAAGTAGTTAACAGCTGTTGCAGCCCACCTCAGGACCCACATATATGACCCTTCCTGATCTCATCCTCAGTGTCAAGGAGAGGCTAAAATGGAGTCATCAAGAAGTTAGTCTACTGTATTCAGACCAAGTGTATAAACAAACACACACAAACATACCCATTCTATTGACTAGGTTTCTCTTGGGAACTATAATACAATAGCAA
Organism: Nyctereutes procyonoides; assembly: GCF_905146905.1. Classification (NCBI taxonomy): domain Eukaryota; kingdom Metazoa; phylum Chordata; class Mammalia; order Carnivora; family Canidae; genus Nyctereutes; species Nyctereutes procyonoides. The sequence goes on from NW_026575146.1 coordinate 47,796,827, forward strand.
TCATGTAAAACATGAAAAACAAATACCCCATGAATTTTAAACTGATGTTTAATCACCTCAAGAAAATAATTTTAATCCCACAAAATTTAAGTTTTATTTATACCAGTATTCCTTTGACTATATTTCTAAGATGATATATAATCTAGTGTTTTCTTAAGATTCAGTCCATGTATATCCTATTCATGCTACTTACTGTGCCTTTTGTCTTTTCACTTATTCATGACACTAACCTTTTGTTATATATCTGGTACTGCAAAATAGTATGTTCATTTAAATTAACAACCACACCTAAACCATGTCTTTTAATTAGTACATGTATACTGATGCCCCCCAAATATCAATATGAATCATCACTCTTCCCTCTTACCAACAGCTTGGTCCAGGAAGTTGCAAGAAATATAAGGATCCCAGGACTGTTGGTCTATGCCTCTTACATGTCAGGACAGGCTATCTTGCTACTCCCAAATGTCTGACAAGTCAGAAATCACAAGCTGTAGCACTTAGTCTAGATGCTTTAGAGTAACTGATTCCAGCCTCTCCCTGATTCAAGAGGGGTCAAATATGTGGATCCACGTCCGTATCTGCAGACTATTCAGGTGAATCAGGATAGGAGAAGACCCAATTTCATCTGCCCTGGAAGGCAGTCAGCCTTTTATAGATCATCTGCAACATCACTTCAACATTCTACATGCATTCTTCCTGGAGAAATAAAATCTTAAGAAAAGGAAGAAAATGCCTTCCATTTATAAGTTAAGGAGCCTAATATGATCTTATACAAGAACTTACAGATTTTCAGTTGAGATGATCATGTTTAAATTCTAAATGTATTTCTGAATTAAAAATCTGAAACCTTTAAAAATGATGGTTTTCTCTTTTTAAATACAATTTCTAGGGGGAAATAGAAAAGAAACTGGGGGTGGGAGGAAGGAAGAGGATTTGTTAAGCAGGCTTTTTAAAGTAACCTGTTGTCACTTCAACAAAGCATATGATACAGTTTTGACTTCCACGCAGTCAAGGGACTTGTGGATAAGTACATTAGAAATCTGTGAAGCAGTATCAACTAATAGGGAGGTAACGTTATGTGTAAGGAACTAACCCATTTACCATTTTAATCATCAAACTCTTCTACTTCTAGGAACTTCTCTAGGTTATTTCACATGTTGTCATGGCTTTAAATACTATGCAGATGCTGAGGACTTTTACATTATTATTTCTAACTTAGATCTCTCCACTAAGTTCTAATTTAATATATCCAACTAATTGTTTCCTGTATGGAATTTACCACAATTTATAACTATTTTAATTGCATGCCTATGTACCTTTTTATAGCCTAACGATCATGCCTCTAGATCACAATGACTGCTAGCCCTTGCATTAGACTAGTTAGGTTCCATGAAGCCAGAGATAATACCATGGTTTCTTTGCCAATGTCTCTCCATATATAGCACAGGACCTAACGCAGAGTAGCCATTCAAACATTTGCTCAATGGAGAATATTCAATGAATTATAACTTAATATTGTTACTATTTTTTTTATTGTTACTATTTCAATTTTGAAAAGCTGAGCAATATGTAACATCTACACCAAAATATCTTAGGTTCCCAAGCAATATTTTTAACTAAAAACAGAAATCAACAAGCATCCAAAAAGTTACCTCCATGGGCTTTAACTGAGCATTTATGTTAAAACAAGGAACTTCCTGGTACCACTCCCAAGATAAATTCCGCTCAACAATCACCTCAAGATTTAATGGCAGTAGCAGATCTAGTACTTCCTGGTATGTATCATTAATAAATTGAGTCCTATAAGTAAAAAGAAAATTGTTTTGTTTCATATATACATAAAGTAAAAAACAATTTTTAATTTATCATTCTATACACAAATAATAAAAATCAGTAATTTGTGTATGAAAAGGAAAATAAAATCTACCCAGCTTCCCAAGTCAAAATGAGAGATATTCCATCCCACTGTGAATTTAGGTCACTTTCTCTGAGCTCAAGTGTTCCATATTGTAGAGAAATCAATCTTTAGAATAAGATTATGCAGTATGTTAAAAAGTACCAAAAATATATAATTTGGATAGCAAACCCTTAAAATGAGGACTATCTCCATATAACTGGTATATATACATTATAGAAGACCTCATTACAAAAATAACTTAAGTCACTCGCTTAGATATGGAGAATACCAACATATCCCCTTACCTTGATAACAAAGTTATACCATATACAATTTCTATTTCTGTGGATGAAAAAAAAAGTTGAATATGGGAGATTTTATCAAGTTGAACATATTTGTTAAGTTGCACAATATTTGCCTTTCCAAATATTTGTAAGGATAGGACTGACACTCAGGAATGATGAAAGCAGTAATAGGTTACTGAATCCCTTTCAAGTGACAACGTGACCACAGAAGCCTCTCACTGTACATTCAAGTAACAACATCAAAGTGGTACTCCCTTAATAATGTACTTAGATTTTAACTGGCAGCAAATTCCAAATCCTTCCATTAGGGTATGAAGCTATGACTACAGAATTTTAGATTCACTTACTCAAGTGAAGAGAAATACGGGAATCATCGGGGATCTCTCAGAATGCCTAGCATCGTACCATTTTGTGAATTAACTACAGAGTAACACTATACTCTTTATGCATGCGTGCTTGTAATCTCCACTTAATGGGAATAAGTTAGGAAATTTAAAAGGCCTGTAGAGAATATTTCAAATGCAGTTTTATTTTTAAAATTATTTTTAATTTTTTTACATTTCAGTATAATTAACATACAGTGTTATTATCAGTTTCAAGTGTACAATACAGTTATTGAACAATTCATTACTCAATGTTCATCACAATAGGTGCATTTTTAATCCCTTTCACCTATTTCCCCCATCTACCCACCCACCTCTCTGGCAAACATCAGTTTGCTCTCTATAGTTATGAGTCTTTTTAGTTTGTTCATTCGTTCCTTAAACTATACATGAAATCCTATGTCTTTTGCTGAATGACTTATTTCACTTAGCATTATACCCTCTAGACTCACCCATTTTGTTGCAAATGCCAAGATCTCAATATTTACATACACACACACATACACACCACTTGTTATTCATCTATCGATGGACACTTGAGCTGCTTCCATAATTTGACTATTATAAATAATGCTGCAATAAACATAGGAGTGCATGTGGATACAGTTTCAAATTTTTTTTTCATATTATTTGGGTAAGTATCCAGTAGTGAAATTCTTGGGTCATATGGTAATTCCATTTTTAATTTTTGGATGCACCTCCATACTGTTTCACAGTGGCTGTGCCAGTTTGCATTCCTACCAGCAGTGCACAAGGGTTCCATTTTCTCCACATCCTCACCAACACTTGTTGCTTCTTGTGTTTTTGATTCTAGCCATTCTGACAGGTCTGAAATGATATCTCAGTGGAGTTTTGATTTTCATTTCCCTGATAATGAGAGATGTTGGGCATCTTTTCATGTGTCTGTTGGCCATCTGTATGTCTTCTTTGGAGAAATGTCTGTCATCTCTTCAGCCAATTTTTAAAACTGGGTTTGTGTGTGTTGTTTAACTTCTTTATAGATTTTGAATAACAACCCCTTACCAGATAGATCATTTGCAAATATCTCTTCCCATTCACTGGCAGTCTTTTTGCTTTGTTGGTTACTTACTTTCCTGGGGTGAAGATTTTTATTTTGCTGTAGTTCCAATAGTTTATTTTTGCTTTTGTTTCCCTTGTATGTAACTGTTTTCTCTTCTCTTGCTGTTTTTTAAGATTCTAACACTACTCTTTCCCCACTTTAATTACTATGAGGTCCTGGTGTGGACCTTCTTGGGCTGATTTTGCTGGGGGTTCTCTGGATGCTTCCTGGATCTGGATTTCTGCCTCCTTCCCCAGCTTCAGGAAGGTTTCAGCTATTATTCCTTCAAATTTTCTGCCACCTTTTCCCTCTTCCCCTTCTGAGATCCCAAAGATGTGAATGTCACTACGCTTCGTGGTGTTGCTGAGTACCCTTAAACTACTTTCATTTTTTTATTATCCTTCTCTCTCTGGTTGCTTGACTGCTTTCCATTGTTCTGTCCTCCAAGTTGCTGGTCTATCTATCATCTTTCTGCTTCCTCTAGTCTATTTATTCTCTCTCATGTATTTTAAACTTTAGTTATTGAGTTATTAATTTCTGATTGATCCTGTTTTCTCTTTGTTGACGGTCTCACTGAAGTCCTCCCTCTTTTCTTCAGTCCAATGAGTATCTTTATGATCATTACTTTAAATCCTCTGTCAGGCATATTATCTCCATTTTGTTTAGCTCTCTTTCTATAACTTTGTCCCCTTCTTTCACTTTGGACACTTTCTCTTCTCTTTATCTATTTCCATATGTTAAGAAAATCAGCTATACATCCTGCTCTTAAAAGTAGTGGCCTTATGAAGAAGTCCTGTAGTATGCTGCAGTGCAATGTCTCCTGTACACCAGAATGCAGTGCTTCAGGAGCACCTTCTATGTGGTATGTACACCATACTATGTCTGAGCTGAATTTGCCTTTAGTCCAATTTCCTGAGATGGCTCTCTTTGCCTGTTTGGGGAGAGTTTGGTTCCTGTGTTGTTAGTGGTCCAGTCTGGGCTGCCCTGGGTCAGACCAAGTGTTTGCCAGGGCAGTGGTAGCAACGAACTACAGGGGCCTCCCCCTGTGTTGTCCCCGTGCAGCTTTTTTAGTGGGTAGGGCTGCAATCCGACCAGATGTCTGCCCCTGGCCTACAGCTGAGGCCCTAGGTGAACTGGTGTGTGTGGTTATTTCCCCTCACCCTGTTGTAGGAGTCATTTTGGAATGGTTTTGGCCCCTTATCGAGCTGCTTGCACACTGCCAGGTCTGTGCCACCTATTTGGATGGACTCCTACAAAGGGTATGTTGGAGGGAGCAGGTCGTCTGGAGAATGCAGGGGCAGAGTATATGGTGCATGCAAGATAAGGTCTTTGCTGGTCTGCTACAGGAGGGGAACCTCCACTCAACCAGGAAAACTGCATAGCCATGATGGCTGGAATGGGTCCACAGAGTATGCAGAAACAGGGCGCATAATTAGCAAGCTGGTGGAAAGTGTCTGAGCTCTGCTGGTTCCCACTAGTGTCCGTGTATATAGGCAGTGGCACAGAGAAGGGTAATGGCGACGGTCAGCCTCTTTGTTCTTGCATAAGACTCACAAAGACCCACTATTCCTTCTGCACGTGTTCTGATATTAGTAAATAAATCTTCTTCCTGTATACCCTAGACATTTTACAAACTGTTGCTTCTGTGCTATATCTCAAGGGGGCTGTTTGTTGTGCCATCTCTTTGATGGTGGGTACTCAGTTTCCCATTGTGCTCCTGCTTTCCTCCCAGAGGTGAGCCTGCTGACTTTTAAAGTTCCAGATATTAAGCCACACTGATTTTAAGAACTTGCTAAGTTATGCCGCTATGATTTTCAAAACCAAATGTTATTAAGATTCATTTTCTTAGTGAGGTCCCCCATGCCTGGGATGGGATCTGTATCTCTCTCTTCTCCATGCTCATAGGTGTCCCTCCCACCTATGGACGAACAGTCCTGAGGGTCAGTTTGGCTCCCTACTGTGTCTCTGCCTTCCTATTCTCTTCGATGTGGTCTCTTCTCTACATTTAGCTGTGGACAGTCTCCTCTGCCAGTGTTCAGGTCATTTTCTGGGTTATTTATACTGACTGTGGGTGTTATCTAGATTTATCCATTAGAGGAGGTGAGCCTGGGATCTTCCTATTCTGCCATTTTCTCTCGAAATTCCTCATGTACAATTTTAATAACTGCATATTAAATGACTATATCGTAAGTCATTTTGTCAACCTTCTGTTAAAAAGTTATGTTGTTTTTAATTCTTCATTATAATAAAAACTGGATTTTATCTTTCTATGTATCTTTGAGTAAATTTCTTCTTCTGGACAAACTGCAAGAAACATTAATTGCTGTGTCAAAAGACTGCTTCCTTAAAAAACTTCTCCTTACCAGTACTACCCAGTATCTCAGGTAGATACCTTTCCTATGCAATCTCACATTTCTATTTAACATACTGTAGTTTATTGTCAACAGTTCAATTAGAATAAAAGGTTCATGAAAGAAGGGACTATGTTTATTTTATTCTAGCTTTATTGCCAGTCTTTCATTTAGATAACTGCAATATGTTGTGTGCTGTACAATTATTTGCTAAAATAAAAAGGCAGAGTGTCACTTTGCCTGACATCTCAGTTGGGAACATAGGCTTTGGTAGATCAACATGTCTCATGATTATATACATCTTATAGAAGTAACTGTAAAAATGTCATGAGTATTGATTTTGGGTTTACAAACAGGTTTTAGTGAGTGGGCAAATTCACGAACATAGAATCTGTGTATAATGGAGACTGACTATAGATATGAATAATGAAGATACATATACACACATGTGGTCAATCACTGGCTTTCTATCCTGTCTCACTGTTTTTATCATTTTACTTCATAATACATTTTAGAAGTATTTAATACAATTCAATCTATTTTAATAGTACCTCAAATGTTATGTCTTCATTCCCTATCTCAATTTCTTCTTTTAAAAAAATCTTCGCAACATCTTGTCCATTATTTATATTTCCAAAACACACTTCATAATAATTTTGAAAGACTTTAACAAGAACTATTTACTTTTTACTGAGAATATATTAAATGTATAAATTAATGTATATAAACTGACATCATAATATTAGGTCTAGGAAAATATTCTCTCCCCATTTAATCAAGATTTCTTTCTGGCCATTGGTTAAGTTTTACATCTTTCCTTACAAAAAGTATTGTAAATGTCTTTTTAAAATTTTACATTGCAATTAACAGCTTTGCAACAAAATGATTTCAACACAAGTGGTCACAAATATGAATGCTTATTTATCTTTGTGTTTTTCTATGAAGCTGTAACCAAACTAAATTTCTAAATATCAATAATTTTAAAATAATTTCAGAGAAAATTGGTTACACTCTTTAACTGAGTAATTCTATTTCTAGAACATGTCTGCAGGAAATGAGTTATCCTAAACATATGAGTAGAATATCAGATAAGCACTGATGAACTATATCATCAGTCATCATTACAGCATTATTTATAACAGCAAAAAAAACCCAGAATCAAATTGACTTTCTAACAACAGGTAACTGAATTCTTAAAAACCTGCAGGATAAAATGATTTAAAAAAAATTTTGTGAGCAGCCTGGGTGGCTCAGCAGTTTAGCACCTTCTTCAGCCCAGGGCCTGATCCTGCAGACCTGGATCAAGTCCCAAGTTAGGCTCCCTGCATGGAGCCTGCTTCTCCCTCTGCCTGTGTCTGTGCCTCTCTCTCTCTCATGAAAATAAATAAAACCTTAAAAAAGAAAAAAAAGAAAAGAAAAAAAATTTGCACTCAACATGGAAAAATATTTATAGCACATTGTTAAAGGAAAAAAATAAATTTATAATCCAAAATATACAATGTAATTCTTACTTTACTCAAGTATATGTACAGAAATACTGAACTAGAAAAAACACACCAAATTATTAATAGTACTTACTTACCTTTGGCCATATAGTCAGCAATCTTTTCTGTTTATCTTAATATCATTTTATGTATTTCTTCAATAAAAAGTTAACTCATTTTTGGACATGAAAATAATATTTTTAATGCTCTAGAGATATTTAATAAACTCTTTTCAAAACAATCTATTTGTAATAATGATTCACACCTAATTTATACCTATTTCTTGAAACAAGGCAAAATGTGATGTTTTTTCAGTAAATTTAGACTTTTATACAGTTTAAAAGTTAATGAGCCATTTAAAGTTTAAATTGCTACTTTGTAGCCTATTATTAAAACAGAAGTCTCTCACCTCAGTATTTTCCTATGATTTCTGACTTCTCTGGACTTAGCTGAACAAATCATTCTACATTTCCCAATGTCTTTACTGAATCTATCACCTTAACTGAGACGTAGCTCTCCATGGAGCTCTATCAAATAGAGGCCAATTTTTCTCCAACACCCTATTAATCTCAGGGTTAAGAGATACAGAAATCCTTTCCCTTAATTTGCAATGATACAAATAATAGGAATCACCTCTGACTCCTATCCCTTTAAGCATATCAACCAGTTTTATCATCTTCTACTCTTGCTTTAATCAATCAACAACTAGTCAATGCTTACTTTTGAAGACTTTGGAGAAGTCTTTGAAGACTTTTGATAAATCTCCAATTTATAAACCTCTCTCTACATTCTTTTACTCTACAGTACCCTGGCTTCCTTTGATTTCTTCCATCTCCATTATCCATTAACATGACTCTCAATATTTAACAATCCTGTCCCACCACCTTCAGTCACATCTGCTCGTTAAAAATTCAGTCTTGCCTGAATCCAACACCAAATATCAAGTACTACATGAAAAAAATCACATACTATTAATTCGTGGTTAACAATATCAACAGAGCCGTCAACATTGTCTCAACATACCCTCCTGGATTGCATCTCTCTGCCTATCCTTCTTAATCTCTTCTGAGAAATATATGTTCCTTATGTATTGGCATTTGTCAGCATTCTGTCACTATGTCCCACTGTATGACATGGCTTTAATAACTACCTAAATATTACGGACTCCCAAAGCTAGAAGTCCCACAAACACTCTAACATCTATACACATACGTCCAAGTGTTCTTCAATCACTTTCTCTACATCTCCATATCAAAGTCAGACAACTTCCAAGTTACTTTACCTACTAGAAAACTCAGTGTCTCTACTCAGCTTTTTCTCTTTATTGCTCTACCTTATTTCAGTGAAGTGCATTATCACCAAACTGAATTTTACAAGCCTACAACTTGAGTCAAAAAATTTAACTTCTCTGCTTGAACCCTGACATCCATTCAACAAGCTCTTACTATAAATTCTATTTCAAATTTCTCTTAACTAGTAGATCTTCTATTACCTCACTTCTCTACCCTAGCCAGCATTACATATAAATCTTATGTGAATCTCACTTGTAGTTAGTAAATCATTCTTTCAACCTCCAATGTTGTCTCATTTTGATCTGGGTTTTCTACAACCCTTCCAAAATCTAACTATGATTCTATTTTTGTGCATCATATCAGTAAATTCATTAAATAACACCTACCTCGACAATGAGGTGGATACTATTTATTCATCCCCTGTAAAGACTGTTCATTATTATATTTCTTGTTCCCCAGCACAGTACCTGGGATATACTAGGTGCTTAGTAAGTACTTAAATATTCAATTGATGAATTTCTCCTTCTATCCAAGATGAGATAACATGAACCAAGTTTACCATCCTAACTGAAACTCCTCTTCATCAGAAAACCCCACTTAAAATATATTAAAAAGTGTTTTTCAAGACATACAATATCATGCAACAAATAGTTATTCCTGAGAAGTGGTTAAAACAACAACAGCAGCAGCAACCAACCAACCAACAAGGTGAGTTCTGTAATTGCCCCAACTTTCTTATTCTTGAGATAATTTACAGGTCATGGCAAAGGGAGATAAAGCCAGAAAAGACCACCAAAGTCTGCAAGTTGAGAAGACAGAGCTCACAGTCCAAAAAGAGCAAGGCAGTTATAGTTCATATAGTAAAGTGCCAGAGAGAAGAGAGCTATAGAGAGGAACTCTGAAATTTTAACACTAAATGCCTACATTAGATAAGAAATGTTCAAAGTGGGGATCCCTGGGTGGAGCAGCGGTTTGGTGCCTGCCTTTGGCCCAGGGCGCAATCCTGGAGACCCGGGATTGAGTCCCACGTCGGGCTCCCAGTGCATGGAGCCTGCTTCTCCCTCTGCCTGTGTCTCTGCCTCTCTCTCTCTGTGACTATCATAAATGAATAAAAATTTAAAAAAAAATGTTCAAAGTGATAATCTTAGCTACCACCTAACGATAACTTACAAAAAGAGCAAAATTAAACCCAAAGTCAGCAGAAAGAAATATCAAAGCAGAAATCAATGAAACAGAAAAGAGAAAATCAAAAGCTAGTTCATTAAGTAAAAATACACAAATTATAAATATCAAGAATAAAGGGGATGATACCACTATAGATATTAATGAATAAAAGGAGTATTATGGACAACTTGCCATAAAATTTTATAACTGAGATAAAATGAACAAATTTCTTGAGAAAAAGATCACTTGAGAAAAAAAAATTAATTTGAATAGTCTTGAGTTTATTAAAGAAATGGATATTGCAGTTTAAAAACTCCCATAAGGGGATCCCTGGGTGGCGCAGCGGTTTAGCGCCTGCCTTTGGCTCAGGGCGCGATCCTGGAGACCCAGGATCGAATCCCACGTCAGGCTCCCGGTGCATGGAGCCTGCTTCTCCCTCTGCCTATATCTCTGCCTCTCTCTCTCTGTGTGACTATCATAAATAAATAAAAAAAAATTTAAAAAAAAAAAAATAAAAACTCCCATAAGCCAAGTCCAGGCCCAAATGGCTCCGTGGTAAACTCTATACAATATTTAAGGAATACCACATTGTACACATATTGTCACACATGTATACATGTCAAAACTTACCAATTGTATACTTCAAGATATGTAATTCATTACATGTCGATTATACCTCAATAGAGCTGCCTTAAAAATATTCAACTAATAGAAAAAAGGCCCAGCAGCACCTGGCTGGCTTAGTTGGTAGAGCATGTGATTATTGATCTAAGGGTCAGAAGTTTGAGCCCCATGGTGGGCATAGAGTTTACTTAAAATTTGAAATTAAAATTCTTAAAAAGAGAGAAGTAGAGGTAGCAAAATAAAGGGAATGGGAAAAATAAAATGAGATCAAAGAAAAATGATAGGAAGAAGAGGGCAAGTGAGTAGTATAAACAGAGATGGATCCAAGTTGAAAAAGAAATACAGTGCTAAATCTAGAATAGGTGACTAGAAATAGCATGGAAACACAATAAGAAGTTCTGGAACACTCACTTATTCTCTTATTCTTCTAATTTATATTAGGAGATTCACTTATTCTCCTAATTTGTAATCCTAAACCCAATGATTACATATGACTGTATTCTTTGTTTTTTTTTTTTTTTGTTTTAAATTAGAGCATCAGATCCATAGTACGAAGCTCATAGTTTGAGTAAAGCTGTATTACAAAGTGTATTATAAAGTGAATGTATATTAGAAATTCCCTCACTTCTTTCATAACCTTCTGATTTACAAAGAACTACAAATAAGCACAAATACACATCCTCAAATAATAAATTGTAGTGTTCCTAATTACCTAAGGAGTAATTTTCAAATACCATCTAGGTGTTCAAAAAACTAGACGAGTATAATAGATCTTGCCAAAAAGCTTGGTGAAGAGAAAAATATCAAAATGAAGTATAGTCATATAAAATAAAATCTCCCTATAGACAGAACACTCAGGATGCCAAAACCTTTAATGAAGAAAGTTTGAAAAAGATTGCATTTGGGGCACCTGGGTGGTTCAGTCGGGTCAGTGCCTGCCTCTGGCTCAGGTGGTGATTCCATGGGCCTGGGATCAAGTCCCACATTGGGCTCCTGGTCAGCTGGGAGCCTGTTTCTCCCTCATGCCTCTGCCTGTCTCTCACGAATAAATAAGTAAAATCTTAAAAAAAAAAAAAAGGAAAAAGATTGCATTCTCCACAATTGTAATTAAGAAAAGCTTACCTGTATAGTCGCATTTCACTCAGCCTTATTGTTATCAAATCAATAACTGGTGGGGGGTTGCTCTGGCTCTCTGTTATTATATGGAATGTGTTTGTCATTGTAATTAGTCCAAAATCAGCAACAAAAACATTTTCAGAAACTGGAGATTGTGGGATGACTACCACTGGGGCTTTGATGTTAACATCCAATGCCATTCTAGAACTCCTCTGTGCCAATTCTTTTACACCAGTAGCAGCCATTCCTGCTGCTTGAACAGTAGCCTCAGCCAAAGCCTGTTTAGCCGCTTGAAAATTATCTATAAAAGCCTAAAAGATAACAAAATTATATTCTTAAGGTTACCATTAAGAAATGATTGTTAAATGTATCTTGATGTTTTTTATTTCATCTCCATGAGAAAAAATTTTTCTTGGTACAACCATTCTTTATTGAAAGTCTGGTTGTCTGTATTCAATCTCAGTTTTCTGCAACAAAAGTTAAGAAACACCAAGATATAGAAAAAACAAAAATCTTGTCCCTGGAAGAGAGCAACATGTGGATATTGCAAGGTTTCATTGAAAACTATTTCCCTTTATTATCTCACTTTCCCTAATGGCTAAGCAAGCACACTGTATTTCCCTATGCAGCCTCAATGGACAGACAGCTTATTTATGCTTGTAAGATAAAAAAAATAATGGAAAAAATAATAAAATATGTTTGTTCAGAACTCTTAAATTTTTTAATTCTGAACTCTAGAAAATACTTCAGTAACATAAATTGTATCTAGAATTAGACTTGATTTTAAAATTACAGATCTAGAATTAGACTTAATTTTAAAACTTACATGTTCCAAAGCAATTTATTTTCAGTAACTTTTGAGTAAAAGACTATCACAGCAGGGCTCAGGGACATAATGATTTTGAATTATAAAAATAAATCAGAAAAAAATAAAAATTAGACCAAGGATGCTTGTTCATCTCTTCTACTTCTGTCCAAAAAATTCTTATGTCTATTAAGAAATGCATTGTAACCTCAATTTAAAAGATCACAAAAATAATTTATTTAGAATCAAATGATTATCGAGTTTATACATCAGAATTTAGAGACAACATTTTTAAAAAGTAAACACTAAAGTCACAGAGATAGGTATGACACTCACAGAAAAGAAAAGTATCAGCTGACAGCAAGGGAAAAACACAGGGGGAAGGAAAATACTATGAAGAGGAGAAAAAGAACTCAAACACCTTATGGCAGTATCATACAAGGCTAATTCTTAACCCTTTAAAGTCCTGGATAATCACAGTTACAATATGCAGAAAATAAAATTTCCATAATGATTACATGAGATCAAAACAAACTTCAATTATATATTTAGTATTTTTTTTATATTTAGTATTTTTAATTAGAAGTCAGGTAAAACAAAGACAAACCAATTATATATAAAATAAAGAATTTAATATATATAACAAATCCTATACATGGTATATAATGTACATATATTTAATATATTAAAATATATTTTTGAATTAACTTGAGTATTCTCCTATACAAAAATGATGTTATATAAATAACACTATGCATTTCAGTCATGATAAAAGATAATCAGAAAAGTCTGAAAAATCAGGGAGGGGAAAAGCCAGGAATTATTGTTCTTTATCTATGTGTGACACATAGCAATTTCCAACTAGTAGAAAAAAACAAAAAATTTGATTAACATACTTACCAATATAGAGTATAGAAATTTTGTGACAAAAACTACTTCAATGCAACCAACAGTTAAGTTAACTTGAACATCAACCACATTCATATCTGTGTATGCAGAACCAGCAGTTGCATCCACAAAAGAAATCATTTTGAAGCTAAACACTTCTTTTCCAGTGATGTAAACAGCCTTAATGAGAGAAAATTTAACTATCAAAACCCATTTTTGAAATGTGCTTTTAGTACAAAAATACAGCTCAGAATAATAAAACATACACACATATTTGGAAAATCTTCCAAGTATTCAAGCGAAGTACAAATAAAGCAGTAATTCTAACATCAATGTTTCTTTTTTTTTTTTTTTTTAACATGGGGGCTGGAACTCACAAACCTTTAAAAATAAGACCTAAGCTGAGATCAAGAGTTAGACGCTCAAACCACTGAGCCACACAGGTGCCACCTAACACATGTATCAGAACCTCTACTGCAAAGTTTTTCAAATTGATGATAAAGTTTCCTTTGTGGGTCATGAAATCAATTTAGTAGGTCTGATGCAACAGTTTATTTTAAATGAGGAAAACGGAAGAAAAAATGATCATAAATTTTCATTTAGTGTGTATACTTGTGTAATGACAGTCACCATATAAACACATTCTTTGGTCACTGGAAAAGGTTCAAATAACAATGTACCTCTGCAACTTAATGAAATTTACTTTTCTTTATTTGAGATATGTGAATAGGTTTTCCAGACTCTTCAACAAGTCTCCTCCTATCACTATACTTATCTTCCTTATTGTTTGTGAAGGTCATCTCAACTGCTGAACAAGACCTACCTAATGCAGTTTAAAATCTCAAGTTCTGCAATACTAGTGAAAAATGGTAGAGACAATAGCACATGATGAAATGTCAAAAATATTTTGGAAGACAGACATATCATAAACTTAGTTGACAGGTTTCCTGACCCTCCTAAATACTAGAAGGCAGAAAGCTGAAGAGCCATCAGCAAGCAAATGAATTCCAACATGGAACAAAGAAAACCTAAGGAACCAAAGATATATATAAGGACCTCTGAAGGCCGAGGTGCAAGGTGAGGTTGAAAAAAAAGTCTACAGTTCTACTTCTGCCTTGGATGTAGAATGCTAGGCAGAAATCCATTTCAAACCTTAACAACAATAGAGAGCCACAGATAACTATAAAATCATAACTTTTCTTAAAAACCATTAGAAATTTGAGGATATAAGCCAGCCAAGCAGCCTAAAATCTAAGGATAAAAAAGTACCTTCAAGAGAGACAAAACACAAACACCAGCTTACCTGTGTTAAGGGAAAAGAGAGCCACCAGGCACTATATAAGCTAGGTAAGAAGAATTCAGCTAAATGGTAATGGAGGACTATGGACTAATGTGATATACAGAATCTCTGGCAGCCACAGACTCAAGAGGCGTTTGCCCCCATTTGCAAGGACTTTACTGGGAGCTTTCTGCTGAGAGCTTTTAAGACTGGTATAGAGTAAAAGGTAAGTCTTTTCTTGGTTAGGACCCTAGAAGAGGGAGAAGTCTTTACTGACAAAAGCACCATAGGACCTCCAAGATTATTCTCTTCTCATAACAGAACCTTAAGAAACTAGGAGAAGGGGTGTCTGGGTGGCTCAATTGGTTGAGTGTCTGCATCTTTGATTTCGGCTCAGTTCATGATCTTGGGTTCCTGGGATCCAGCTGCACTCTGGGCTCTGCACTCAGTGAGGAGTCTGCTTGAGGATTCTCTCCTCCTCTCCTGCCCCTCCCCTGGCTTGCACACTCCCTAAATAAATAAATCTTAAAAAAAAAAAAAATAGAAAGGCAATATTTTGTTGTCCTCTGGAACCAAGTGAAGATGCTATACCTCAAGGGCTAGGATAAAAGAAAACTCCTTCCACTTCCACACCTGGGGGTTGAAATCCTCTGGGGACCCTACCATTCTAGGTCACCTTCTCCTAGGAGAGGGAAGAATATTCTCTCTCACAAAGGAACTACCAAAGAAATGAGTCAGATGCCATGGGGAAAAGGATCAGATTCATCAAGATTGTCCTGTTTTATTTTATTAAGATTTCTTTATTTTAGATAGAAAGTGTGTGCACAAACCAAGGAAGGGGCAGAGGGGGAGAGAGGGAGAGAGAAGAGGACTCCCTGCTGAATGCAGAGCCTGAAGCAAGGTTCCATCTCGGGACCCTGAGATCATGACCTGAGCTGGTATCAAGAGTCAGATGCCTAACTAAGCCATCCATGTACCCCAAGGATGCCCCATTTTAGATATCTAAAGGAATAGGCCTGGCTAGGACTGAAATAGGACCAGGACAACTGAGAAGCCTACTCAAAACACCTCTCCCCCAACAAAATACTCACCATTGAGCAGGCAAGCACTGAGGAAAAAGCAGCAGTAAACTCCATCATCAAAGAAACATTCAAGAGGATAGAAAGAGAAATTTCTGAGGTATGGAAATAAGAGGGAAGATCAAAAGCAGAGCATGGAGCAACATTTCAGGGACAAAGTTGCCTGTCCTAAGCACAAAATATAGCTGAAGGAATCTGAAGTAATGGTATAAGGAAGGCCAACATATTAAACAAAACTCAAACCCAGCTCAGCTCTCCATTAAACTGTCTCAACCAAAAACCCATTATCAGACAAATATTATTTATTTAACTATCTGTCTCATATATGATCTGTCTTATTAGTTCCAGAAATAGCTAGAAGGAAGATAAATATGTAAAATCTTTTTTTAAAAAAATTAATTGCTCTAAAGAGAACTGTCTAAATCAAAGTCAGTACATATGTATTATGGATTTTCAGCATACACAAAAATAAAACATAGCAGCATGGAAAACAAAATTAGGAACTGAGAATATAGTATGATAAGATATACTATACATGAAGTGGTAAAACAGTATTACAAGGTAGAGTGTGAGTAAAAATATGTATTATAAACCCAAGGGAAATCATAAAATCAATGATAAACAATTCATCCAAAATCACCTTGAAAAGAGGAGACAATGCAACAAACAAAACAAAACCACCAGAAAATAGAAAACGATTAGGGAGAGAGCAAATTTCAAATCAATCATATCAATAATTATGCTGAATGAAGTAAGTCAATTGGAGAAGGACAAACAGTGTATGTTCTCATTCTTTTGGGGAATATAAATAATAGTGAAAGGGAATATAAGGGGAGGGAGAAGAAATGTGTGGGAAATATCAGAAAGGGAGACAGAACATAAAGACTCCTAACTCTGGGAAACGAACTAGGGGTGGTGGAAGGGGAGGAGGGTGGGGGGTGGGGGTGAGTAGGTGACGGGCACTGAGGGGGACACTTGACGGGATGAGCACTGGGTGTTATTCTGTATGTTGGTAAATTGAACACCAATAAAAAATTATTTTATTAAAAAAAAAGAAAACGATTAAGGAGAGAGCAAATTTCAAATCAATCATATCAATAATTGGATTTTTTTAAATGGCACAGACACAGTCTAAAAGCCAGATATTGTCAGAATGGATAAAGAAGCAAGACTGAAATACATACTGCCTCTAAAAGACTCACTTTAAATATAAAGACACAGATTAAAGGATAAAGGATATTTAAAAATATACCATGTAGACACTAACCAAAGAAATCTGCAATGACTGGCCATATTACTACCAAAGCAAACTTCAATATAAGGTCAATTACCAAGGACAAATAGAGATACTGACATTTATGGAACGTTCAACCCAACAACAAACAGATATACACGATACCTAGAACAATGGAACATTCACCAAAGTTGATCATGTTTTATGGCCCATAAAACAAACACCAACATGTTTAAAAGAACCAAGAAAGTTTCTTCTGACCACAGATTTAAACTGGAAATCAATAACAGAAAGATATCTGAAAAGCATCTCAAAATATCTGGAGGTCAAACAACGTATTTTTAAATAAACCATGAGTAAAAAAGAAAGTTACAAGAGAAATTAGAAAATATTTTAGAATGAATAAAAACAAATATATCGAAATTTATGTATACAAGAACAGTGCTTAAAGAAAATCTATAGCCATGAATGCTTAATATTAGAAAATAAGAAAGATCTCAAATCAATAATCTAAGCTTCTACCTTAAGAAACTAGGAAAAAGAAGAAATTAAATCCCAAGCAAGCAGACAGAAGAAAATAAAAAGAGCAGAAATAAATGAAATTTAAAAGAACACTGAACTGAACCAGAAACTAGTTTTTTGAATACATTAATTGATGAATCTCTAGTCAGACTGGTCAAAAAAAAAAAAAAAAAACCTGAATTGCATATGCCAAAAAACAATCAGACTTAAAAGGCTACATACTGTAATACTCCATTTACTTAAATAAGAATGGGAAGACTCCAGGGAAAAAAAACGGACTTCTCAGCGCTAGGATGGGAAAAGGGTTAACGACAAAGGGAAGGAGTAACTCTGGGAGGTGATAGTCCTATCCATCATCCTTAAAGTTGCTGGAAGTTATACAGCTGTCAGTGTTCAACAAAAATTCTTACTTCTTAATGCTTTAGTACTTTGGTTTTTTTCTTAAGTAAAAGCAACAGAAGCACATTAAACCATGGCTTCTGGAAAATTTCTTGTTCCTTAGTATTATGGACCATGCACATCTCATCTTTGGCACTCTTGTTATCTCAGGATAGCAAGTCATAATAAGAAAATATAAAGAGTAAGGATTTTTATTTAACATAAAAATCAGGGCATCACTGTATCTCATTGGTATTATTGGCTGAGCTTATTCAGTTATTTCCTTTCACACTCCAAACTCTGACTTCATAACTCAAGAAGTACCTCAGCCTTTCCTGATACTACTACTTGATGTTCTCATTACTCTCTTAAATATACCATCTTACCAAAAGGCTCTACTGTTCAAAAATTACCTGTCCAACTCTACAACACTATCTGGAATCTCACTGTCCTATACCTAGTACTAACACCTACACCTTCAACCACTAGCCATCCAGTTCAAAGGACTCTGTTAACATTGTGAAAAGCTATACCAGAGTAAGCACCCATGAAAATAAAGTAAAAGATAATCTCATCTGTTCAGTCTGACTCTATATCCTCTGCTGTTGAAATCTAAAATGCATCACAGAGTTCACAGTAATCCAAGAGAAGAGAAAAAAGAAAAAATTGAAAAAGACATTTACTAACTGCCCCTTGTCAGCCCCCAACTATGTTTCAGGAGCATTATATAAACTTATTTATGAGATATTTGATCTTCATTTTACAAATAAAGAAACAGAATCTTAGATTAAGTCACTCACCTGCTAAGGAACAGAGCTAAGAAACAAACCCAATTACACCTAACTCCAAATCCAGCCACTTAATAAGCTACATTGCTAAATTCTGACAACAAATTTATACTATGACCAATGTTTAAAGAAAATAATATTTAATGAGGTACACTATTAAGTAAAAGGAACAAATTCATACCTTTTTGTATACAGCTGTTTTATCAGAATCCAAAACAATGATATTCCTTAGTTTTGCATTTATTTCAGTTGCTGCAGGCCTCATAATGATCTCAGAATCAAGCCCTAAGGGAATGTAAGGATTATTAAATGCCTTTTCTTTAATTTAATAATTCTGAATATATTTTTCTCAAATTTTACTACCTTCAATCTTAATTTCAGAAATGTTACGTTTCTGATCTTGAATAAAGATCTGTAAACAAGATAATTCTGCTAAAATTTGCAAGTTAATAATATCTTCATTCTTCGATAGTTTTAAAGCTGCAAAACATAAAGAAAGACTTTTAGTAGTCACCTCACTATTCTGATAAAATAACTGAAGTATAAGAAAAATTAATGATAATACTAGAGGAAAACCTGATCTGCAATTCCACTGAAAGCAAGGAAGATATTCCCTACTAAATTAGGAATTCTTAAAAAAAAAAAAAAAATCAAATATAATGAAAACAAAGCCAAACAAATCAGACACAACAAAAAATGGTTCCTAGATGAGACTAATATTTGAAACTAAAAAATTATAGTTGTAAAATCACAAATCATTTGAGATACAATGATTATGATAATAGTTCTCACTGTCGAACCTGCATCTTCTCATTACTTAAAAAGTACTTGATTAAAAAATATATTCTAAAAATGATTCAAATTTTCTTAGTTCTATTTTTCTAATCTAAAATTATGATAATAAATGCATAAATTATAATCCAGATCAAATACTAAATATTAGACTAAAAATTATAGATTGTATAGACTGTATATTAGACTAAAAATATGATAAATAAAAGCCACATTTTCTTCACTGGTAATCATTATCTTTATTATTTTTTAAATTTACCTGGGATATAATCATCTTTCCAGATATTAATCTAGGCAAGAGAATTTTGAAGCCAATGTTATACATGAATAATCAAGCAAAGGCTAACTTATTATTAATCTGACAGGGTACAAAACTTTGAAGCTGAATTTTAAACATACGCATTTTTTTAATGACCTCTCCTTTGTCTTCAGTCTCTGCAACAGACACTGGGGCTGATTTTTCTTCCAACTGTGGAAGTATATTATTAAAATAATTTATTGTATTCAGAAGTGCTTCAGTATGTAAATGAATATCCAAAGAGGAAAAATTCACCTAAAGAACAAAGCTCATTTTAGTAATAGGTCAATAAATATTTGTTTGCTGCTCAGTATCAGGCACTATGATTTGTGGTATAAAGGATAGAGTTTATAATATTCCATTTTCATCCTCAAGAATCACACAGTTCTAGTTATAAAATAGTCTTCATAATATATTTACTTAGAAATACAGTACTAATTAAAAATAAGTATTACTCGCTCATACCTTAATCAGTTGTACAGCATTGTTATAAGTACTTTTCAAGTTAGGCAGATTCTTTTCAGCCTATCCAAAGAGAAAAAGCAAATCTGTTTGAATACATTATGAAGACATATAGTCTATACAATTGCAACTCTGTAAGGTCCTTTCTAATTCTTCCTCCATGTGCCAGAATTGTCTACCAAGTATCCAAATACTGTGCATTATGTTTAGATCTAGAATGCTTTTGTCATATAAAAGCTAATGCTGGGGCAGCCCGGGTGGCTCAGGGGTTTAGGCCACCTTCGGTCCAGGGTGTGATCCTGGAGATCCGGGATCGAGTCCCAGGTCGGGCTTCCTGCATGGAGCCTGCTTCTCCCTCTGCCTGTGTCTCTGCCTGTCTCTCATGAATGAATAAATTTAAAAATATATTAAAAAAATAATAAAAGCTAATGCTATAAACAAAAACCCTAAAATATCTATATCAGTCATAGTAAAAATGGTCTTAAAAGCAATAAAATACTCTTTCAGCACTGTTATTATGATAAAGTATTTTTTTAAAGGTTTGAGAGAGAGAACATGCATGTGAGCATGGGGAGGGGCAGAGGGAGAGGGAGAAACTTTAGCAGACTCTTCATTGAGGTCAGAACCCCATGTGGGGCTTGACCTCAAGACCCTGAGATCATGATCTGAGCCGAAACCAAGAGGTCAGTCAATGCTTATCTGACTGTATCATCTAGGTGCCCCAAATTATTTTTAAGATTTTTATTATTAGATATTTGAGATAGAGCACACATATACACACATGAATGAAAGGGGAAGGAGCAGAGGGGCTTCCAAGCCGACTCTATGCTAAGCAGAGAGCCTGAAGTGGGACTTGATTCCACAACTCTAAGATCATGACCAGAATGGAAACCAAGAGTCAGAAGCTCAACAAACTGTGCCACCCAGGTACCCCTATGATAAAGTAATTATTAAATTAACATGGCACTTACATAAAAACAGGTCAGTGAAAACGTGAAATAAATTTTAAGTAGACCCTAATACATATAAAAACTTGATGAAATGAGTATCATAAATCAAAAGGAATGGAGTCACGGAAACCAGGAAAATGAGGTTAACTTCAGATAACACTGGGAAATCAAATGAAAGCCTCATCTCATATAGTATATCACAATAAATTCCATCAAGATTAAAAAGTTTGGGTTTAGGGTGCCTTGGGTGGCTCAGTTGGTTAAGCCTCTAACTCTTTATTTTGGCTGAGATCATGATCTCAGGGTTGTGAGATCAAGCCCAGCACCAGGCTCGATGCTCATCTGGAAATCTGCTTGAGATTCTCTCTCTCCCTGTCTTTCTGCCTCTCTCCCACATACCCCACACTTGTGCTCATTATCTCTGTCAAATAAATAAGTCTTTGAAAAAAGAAAAAAACTTTGGGTTTGTTGGTTTGTTTTTTTTTTTTTTTTGTGGTTTTGTTTGGTTTCGGTTATCTGATGGAGGAAAAAACTCAATTTCATGTCATTTCTACTTAGAACAGAGGTCTATTATTTTTCTATATTAAGTGTATCAATAAAGAATGACAAAAGAAGAAAACCTTAAAGTTTTAGGAGTTCTAGAAAACACGTTACAATGTAGATTAAGCTGAACTTAACAAAACTTGATTACAACATTTCAGAAGTACACTTACCAAAGCAAACATACAAACAGCAGTGCTTACCTTCACATATTCCAATGTTAGCAGATCTTCCATCGTATTATCCAGTGTTGTAACCAAATAAATTGGTTTCTTGTTTTCATCTAAAAATGATTTTTAAAATTACTCTTCCATATTAAAAAATAATGGAAAATAAATAACA
Organism: Nyctereutes procyonoides; assembly: GCF_905146905.1. Classification (NCBI taxonomy): domain Eukaryota; kingdom Metazoa; phylum Chordata; class Mammalia; order Carnivora; family Canidae; genus Nyctereutes; species Nyctereutes procyonoides. The sequence continues at coordinate 47,818,863 of NW_026575146.1, forward strand.
GAAACATTAATAAAACATAACTGGAAAAGAAAAATTTCCTGTATCAGCTTTGGGCCTTGGATTCTACCTTGGTTCTCCTTCCTCCTTTATTTTCAACTTTGAGGCTATAATTTCTCCCCACAATTCCTTTCCCGTCTCCTATGTCACAATGTGAAACAATTTTATTATTCTAAACTTAGATAGGAAGTAAGGCAAGAAAAAGTAGCAATCAATTATAGAAAAAAAGATTAATTATTAGGAACAATGAAAGGACGTGAAGAGAATCGTGGCCCTGAGCCATAGAAATGCCTAGAAAGAAAATTGTCAGACTCCTTGAAAAGCTATTGTTTTTGAAAAGACAGATCAGGTATGTGATGAGAAACTAAGTTTTTCTGTGTATTAGTTTAGATTAGAATAAACCCAATTACTGTATAATTAGTTGTATTCTTGCTTCTGATCAAAACTTAGGAAAATATTAGGAACACTAGTGTAAAACAGCAGTTTGTAGAAGAGTTTTAAAACCAGCATCACTATATTACTTATGACTGTTCAAAATCAGTATCTCAATAGAAGGTTAGAAATCAATCATAATACTTTTGAGCAAAAAAAATGCAACATATTCCACAGATCTTCCAGATTTAGAAGTTTATTAGCTCTTAAGCCAGCCTTCTACTGCAGATGCTATTTCTACTTCAACCTTAAAAAGGTCCTGATTTTCTCAAACATTATCTCCAGATTTATTGATCATTTATTAGAAACTACGCTATTCACTTCTTCCTACTCCCATTAAAATACCAAAAGCAAAAAAATTATAGAAATAGATGCAGTGACAACTGTGTATCAGTACTCTGTGTGCTAGCTTTCTTATCCCGTGCTCTTGGGAAAACAAACAAAAAGTGAACATTATAATTAAAACCTGCTATAATACTTCTGGATTGCTGGAAAACACTACCAAATTGGTTCACTTTTCTTTCCAGTCACAAGAACAAACTATTTCTTGATGTAAAAAAAGCATAATAAATAATAATATGATAAAGGGGGGTCAATTCTCCATGAATACAGAACAATCCTTAAGCTGTATGCATCTTAACAACCTAGCATCAAAATACATGAGGCAAAACACTGATGATACTGAAAGGAGAAACAGATGAACCCACTATCATAGTTAAAGACTTCAACTCCCCCTATCAGAAATGGACAGATCCAGCAGATAGAAAATCAGTAAGGACATAGTTGAACTTGGTAATAATACCATTAGTCAACTGGATATAATGGGTATCTATAGACTAGTAGAATATATCTTCTTAAGCTCCCATGGACTATACACCAAGACAGACCACATTCTGGGCCATAAAACACAGCTTACTAAATTTTAAAAAATAAAAATAATACAATGTTTACACTCAGACCACAATGAAATTGAACTACAAATCAGTAAGAAATATAGTTGGAAAATTCCAGAATATTGGGAGAACAAATACTTCTAATAATACATGGATAAAAGAAGAAATCTCAACAGCAATTAAAAAATATTAGAAAGTGGGACGCAAAAAAAAAAGAAAGAAAAAAAAAAGAAAAGAAAGAAAGTGGGACACCTGCGTGGCTCAGTGGTTGAGCCTCCCTTCGGCCCAGGGCATGATCCTGGAGTTCTGGGATCAAGTCCCACATTGGGCTCCCTCCATGGAGCCTGCTTCTCCCTCTGCCTGTGTCTCTGCCCCCCTCTGTCTCTCATGAATAAATAAAATCTTTTTAAAATTTTTAAAAAATAAAAATATTAGAAGGTAAATGCGTATAAAAACACATCTTAACAAAGTTTGTGGGCTATGGCAAAAGCACTATTTACAAGGATACAGAACACTGAAGCTATGTTAGAAAATAAAATATAAATAATCTAAGCTTCCACCTTGCGAAACTAGAAACAGCAAAATAAATCCAAAGCAAAAGAAATATTAAAAAGTAGATCAAAATCAATGAAACTGAAAACAAGTCATTAGAAAAATTAAGGAAGCCAAAAATGTTTCTTTGAAAAGATCAATAAAATTAGCAAGCCTCTAGCCAGGTTAACTAAGAAAAAAAGAGGATGCAGATTACTAGTATTAGAAATAAAACAAATAATGGTATCATGAACATTAAAGATAATTTAAAAAATACCATGAACAACTCTGTCCACAAAGGTGATAACCTAATAAAATGTACCAACTCCTTGAAAGATACAATCTGCCAAACTTGCACAAGAATAGACAATCTGAATAGGTTCATATCTATTAAAGAAATCAAGTCAATAATAACCTTCCAAAAAAAGAAAGCACCATGCTCAGATGAGTTCAATGGTGAATTCTAATAAACATTTAAGGGAAAATTATACCCATTCTCTACAATTCCTTTCAGAGGATACAAACAGAAGGAATGCTTGCTAACTGATTCTATGAAATCAGAATTACCCTAATACCAACCAACACAAAGGCAATACCGAGAATGAAAAAAAGGAAAACTACAGGCCAGTAACTCTCATTAACTCAGATAAAACAGATCACACACAGACACAGACACAGACACACACACACACACACACACACACACACACACACACAGAGAGATTAAAAAATCCTCAAGAAAGTATTAGCCAACTCAATCCAACCAAGTATAAAAAAAAATTATGTGCCATGACAAGTAAAATTATGTGCCATGATAAGTAAAACTTATCCCAAACTGCAAGGCTGGTTTAACATTTGAAAATCAATTGATGTCATCTATGACATCTATAGGCTACAGAAGAAAAACTAAATGATCATATAAACAATGCTGAAAAAGCATATGACAATATCCAGCAACCATTCATGATAAAAACTCTCAGTAACTAGGAATAAAGAACTTCTTTACTTGATAAAGAATATCTTCTAAAAACCTACAGTCAACTATAAGCGTAACTGTAAGAAACTCAAAGTTTTCACACTAAGAAACAAGTAAGAGGTCTTTCTGTGTTTACGGATTTTAAACATAATTGTGTCTGCAAATGCATTAAGACAAAAATTAAAGGTATTTCTTTTTATTTTTGTGAAGCAAGACATAAAATTGTCTTTGTAGGCAGCCCCGGTGGCGCAGCAGTTTAGCACTGCCTGCAGCTCAGGGCGTGATCCTGGAGACCCAGGATCGAGTCCCACGTTGGGCTCCCTGCATGGAGCCTGCTTCTCCCTCTGCCTGTGTCTCTGCCTCTCTCTCTCTAGCTGTGTCTCTATGAATAAATAAAATCTTTAAAAAAATAAAAAAATAAAAAATAAAAATAATAAAATTGTCTTTGTTTACAGATAACATGACCATCTGTGCAAAAAATCTGGAAGAATCAACAACAACAGTTGTTGTCATAGAATTAATATGCCATTAGATCAAGGTTGTAGGATACAAGGTTAATATACAAGTCAAATGCTTTCCTATATATCCAAACTGTTAATGGAGAATTTGAAATTCAAAACACAATACTATTTACATTAGCATTTACACAGTCTTTCAACAAATGACGGAACAAATGGACACCCACAGGAGAAAAAAAAAAGGATCTAGACAAAGAAATCATACCCTTCACAAAAAAATCAATTCAAAATGGATCACAGATCTAGATGTAAAATGCAAAACCATAAAACTTCAAAGATAACACAGTATTTAGATATCCTCATTTTGGCAATGACTTTTTAGATACAACACCAACATGATCCATGAAAAAAACCTTACCAATTGAACTTAATTAAAATTAAAAATTCTGTTCCGCGAAGAATAATGCTAATAAAATGAAAAGACCAGCCACAGATAAGAAAATATTTGCAGGGCAGCCCTGGTGGCGCAGCGGTTTGGCGCAGCTTGCAGCCTGGGGTGTGATCCTGGAGACCCAGGATCGAGTCCCACATCGGGCTCCCTGCATGGAGCCTGCTTCTACCTCTGTCTGTGTCTCTGCCTCTCTCTCTGTGTCTATGAATAAATAAATAAAATATTTAAAAAAATATTTGCAAAAGACACATCTGATAAAGGAATATACAAAGAACTCTTATAATTAATCAAGAAAAAAACCAAACACCATTAAAACTATAGATCAAAGACCTTAACAGACAACTCACCAAAGAAACTATGTAGAAGCCAGATCAGCATATGAAAAGATACTCTACACATGTCATCAAGGAAAGGCATATTTAAAAAAAAAAAAAAAACAATGAGATACCACTTCATACCTTATCAGAATACTCAAAACCAAAGACACTAACACCAAATATTAGTGAGGCTATAAAACAACAGGAACTCTCATTCACTGCTGAGGAGAACGCTAAATGGTACAGCAACTTTGGAAGACAGTTTGTTTCTTACAAAACTAAATGTACTCTTACTAAATAACCCAATAGTGATGTTTCTTGGTATTTACCAACAGCAGTTAAAAACGTATGCCCACATAAAAACCTTCCTACAGATGTTTACTGCACCTTTATTCAGAACTCTCAAAACTTGTGTGCAACCAAGATATCCTTTAGTAAAGTGAATCAAAAAATAAACTGTGGTACATAATACAATAGAACGTTATTCAGGACTAAAAAGTGAGCTATCAAGAAATGAGAAGATATAGAAATAAATACATACTACTAACTGAAAAAAGTCAGTCTGAAAGGCTAAATATAGTGTTATCCTAGCTATGTGACATTCAGGCAAAAGAATAAAAAATGGATATAGTAAAAAAGCTCAGTGGTTTCCAGGAGGTGGGAGAGGACAGAAAAGGATGAAAAGGTGGAATATAGAGGATTTTTAGAACAGAACTACTGTGTATGATAATATAATGCTCAATACATGTCACTATACGTGTCCAAAACCCTCAGAATGCACAGAATCAAGCTGAACCCTAAAATAAAGTATGGACATTGGGCATACTATGTCAGTGTAGTCTACAAATGGCAACAAATGTACTCCTCTGGTGGTGGATGTTGATAATGGGAGAGGTTATGCATGTGTAAGTACAGAGGAAAATCCCTATACCTAAACTGCTCAATTGCACTGTGAATCAAAAAGTACTTTAAAAATAGATTATTAAAACTTTTAAAATGTCATTTCTAATCATATACAATGCTCTTCTGCTCCAAAGAAGCTTTATAAAATTAATCTACTCAATCAGTTCTCTTTTCTAAATTGAGTATAAGTCACATATAACATTGTATTAGTTTCAGGTATAAAATATAGTGAGTGATTCAATATTTGTATAATTATGAAATGATCACCACAATAAGTCTAGTTAGTATCTGTCCTCATCCATAGTTGATTTTGTTTTTCCTTCTGATGATAACTTTCAAAATTTACTATCTTAGTAGCTTTCAAATATGCAATTTGGTATTGTTAATTACAGCCACATGCTATACTTTTCATCCTCCAGATTTATTTTATAACTGGATATTTTTATCTCTGGACCCTCTTCACCCATGTCAATGGCACCCACCCCCATCCCTTGCCTCTGGCAACCACCAGTTTCCTATGTACCTATCAGGTTGGATTTTTTTTTTTTTTAAAGATTCTACGTATTAGTGAGATCAGATGGTATTTGTCGCTCTCTCACTTATTTCACTTAGCACAATGCCCTTAAGGTCTATCCATGTATCACAGATGGCAAGATTTCATTCTTTTTAATGGCTAAATAGAATTCCATTGTGTGTTTGTGTATATGTGTGAATAAGATTATCACCTCTTCTTGACACATTCACTCATTGACTGCACTTAGGCTGTTTCCATATCTTGGCTATTATATATAGTGCTGCTGTGAACATGGGGTACATTTATTCTTTGAATTAGTGTTTTCATTTTCTTTGGGAAAATACCCAGAAGTGGAATGGCTAGATCATATAATTCTATTTTTAATTCTGTGAGAAATCTACATATTGTCTTCCATTATGTCTGCACTAACTGACATTTGCAACAGTACACAAGGATTTCCTCTTCTCCACATCCTCACCAACACCTGTTATTTCTTGTCTTTCTGATAACACCTATTCTGACAGGTGTGACATGATATCTCATTGTGGTTTTGAGCAGCATTTCCCCCAATAATTACCGATTTCAGGATCTTTTCATATACCTGTTAGCCATCTGTATATTTTCTTTGGGAAAAATGTCTATTCAGATCCTCTGCCCTTTTTTTAATTGAATTGGTTTTCTGCTATTGAGTTGAAGGGATTCTTTATATATTTTGGGTATTAAGCATTGATCAGGTGTATGATTTGCATGTATCTTCTCCCATTCAGAAGGTTGCCTTGCCAAGTTGTTGATGGCTCCCTTAGCTGTGCAGAAGTTTTGTGGTAAATGTACTCCTACTTGTTAATTTTTGTCTTTGCGTTTGGAGTCAGATCCAAAATACTCACAGAAGATTACTATAAAGGCACTTACTGCCTATATTTTCTTCCAGTAGTTTTATGGTTTCAGGTTCTTCCATTCAAGCCTTAAATCCATCTTAATCTTTGTGTATGGTATAAAATAGTAGTCCAGTTTTACTCCTTTGCATATGGCTGTCCAGTTTTCCTAGCACCATTTATGAAACTATCCTTTACTCATTTTATATTCTTAACTTCTTTGCCAAAAGAAACTGACCATATATGAATGGGTTTATTTCTAGACTGTTTTTGGTTCCATTGATTGATGGGTCTGTTTTTATGTTATCATAAGAGTTTTATATCAGTAGCATAGATAACTTTGTATATATTTTGATATCAGGGAACATGATTCCTCCAATTTTGTCCTTTCTCAAGACTGCTTTGGGTATTTGGGGTGTTTTGTGGTGGCATACAAATTTAGAAATTCTTTTTTAAGATTTTATTTATTTATTTCTGAGAGACACAGAGAAAGAGGCAGAGACACAAGCAAAGAGAGAAGCACGCTCCTCAGAGGCAACGTGATGCAGGACTCGATCCCAAGACCCCAGAAGCATGACCTGAGCCAAAGGCAGACACTCAATCACTGAGCCAACCAGGCACCCCCATAATTGTTTTTCCTATTTTTGTGAAAAAATGCCATTCGAAGTTTGATACGGATTGCAGTGAATTTGTAGAATTGCTTTGGATAATAGGAACACTTTAATCATGTTAATTATTCCAAAACAGGGCAGCCCTGGTGGCGCAGCGGTTTAGTGCTGCCTGAAGCCTGTGGTGTGATCCTGGAGACCCAGGATCGAGTCCCACGTCAGGCTTCCTGCATGGAGCCTGCTTTTCCCTCTGTGTCTCTGCCTCTCTCTCTCTCTCTCTCTTCCTGTGTCTCTACGAATAAATAAACAAAATCTTTAAAAAAAAAATTATTCCAATCCATAAGCATGGACTATCTTTCCATTTATTTGTCTAATTTTTTTTCTTTTTTTTTTTTTAATTTATTTACGATAGTCATACAGAGAGAGAGAGAGAGGGGGGCAGAGACATAGGCAGAGGGAGAAGCAGGCTCCATGCACCGGGAGCCTGACATGGGATTCGATCCCAGGTCTCCAGGATCGCGCCCTGGGCCAAAGGCAGGCGCCAAACCACTGCGCCACCCAGGGATCCCTGTCTAATTTTTTTTCATTACTGTCTTATAGTTTGCAGTATACAGATCTTTCACTTCCTTATTTGTTTTTATGTATTTTTTTATGGAACTGTAAATGGGATTGTTTCTTAACTTCTCCTCCTCATAGTGTATAGATACCCAAAAGAATTTTCTGTTTATCTATCCTACAACATTACTGAATTTACTGATTAATTCTATGAGCATTTTGGTGGATCCTTTTAAGGTTTTCTATATATAATACCATGTCATCTGCAAATAGTGACAGTTTTACTATTTGGGTCACAAAGAATTACTTCAGATATTCAGTTTTTTACTAAGTGAATTAAGAAATCAAAAGAGAAATTTTAAAAAATACCTTAGGACCAATGAGAACATAAATATAATAAAATTTATGAAATACACCAACAGGATTTCTTTTTATATTGTTTTTTTTTTATGATAGTCACAGAGAGAGAGAGAGAGAGAGAGAGAGAGAGAGAGAGGCAGAGACATAGGCAGAGGGAGAAGCAGGCTCCATGTACGGGGAGCCCGACGCGGGATTCGATCCCGGGTCTCCAGGATCGCGCCCTGGGCCAAAGGCAGGCGCCAAACCACTGGGCCACCCAGGGATCCCACCAACAGGATTTCTAAGAGGGCAGAGCACAAACCAGTAGATGCCTAGCCCTAGAAACAAGAAAAATCTCAAATAAACAATCTAACTTTACACCTCAGGCAACTAAAAAAAGAAAAAATGAAACCCCAATTAGAAGGAAATAAGGTATCAGAGCAGAAATAAAGGAAATAGAGACTAAAAGAGAATAACTGAAAAGATCAATAAAACTAAGAGCTGGTTCCTTTAGAAGATAAGCAAAATGCACAAACTTTTAGCTAGATTCACCAAGATAAAAAAGAGGGCTCAAATAAAATCAGACATGAAAAAGGAGACATTAAAGCTGATAACCACATAAATACGAAGGATCATAAGAGACTACAATGAAACACCATAACACTGACAATTGAACAACCTAAAAGAAACAGATAAACTCCTAACAACATACAACCTTCCTAGACTTAATAATCAAGAAATACAAAATACACATAGACTAATTACTTGTAAAGAAGTGCATCAGTAATCAAAAACCTCCAACAAAACAAAGTCCAGGGCCAGATGGCTTCACTGATGAATACTACCAAACATTAAATGAAGAATTAATACTAATCTTTCTGAAACATCTCTAAAAAATAGGAGGAGAGTAATCAGAGCTTCTTCCTGACGTGCCCCTCTCCCGCTTTCGTGAAGTTTCCTCACAGCATGGTCCCCAAGCGCCAGTCCTCGCTGGCACCTCAAACGAAGAAACCGAGGCTGCCTCCGGCCCCCAAGCCAGAGGAGACACCAACGTCTCAGCACTTGCCGAAAGGAGAAAAAGAACAGCAAGAAGCAACTGAACATATTGATGAAGTACAAAATGAAATAGACAGACTTAATGAACAAGCCAGTGAGGAGATTTTGAAAGTAGAACAGAAATATAACAAACTCCGCCAACCATTTTTTTCAGAAGAGATTGGAATTGGTCGCCCAAATCCCCAATTTTTGGGTAACAACATTTGTCAACCATCCACAAGTGTCTGCACTGCTTGGGGAGGAGGATGAAGAGGTGCTGCATTATTTGACAAGAGTCAAGTGACAGAATTTGAAGATATTAAATCAGGTTACAGAATAGATTTTTATTTTGATGAAATCCCTTACTTCGAAAATAAAGTTCTCTCCAAAGAATTTCATCTGAATGAGAGTGGTGATCCATTGTCAAAGTCCACTGAAATCAAATGGAAATCTGGAAAGGATCTGACAAAACGTTCAAGTCAAACACAGAATAAAGCCAGCAGGAAGAGACAGAACAAGGAACCAGAGACCTTCTTCACCTGGTTTACTGACCATTCTGCTGCAAGTGGAGATGAGTTAGGAGAGGTCATCAAAGATGATATTTGGCCAAATCTATTACAGTACTACTTGGTTCCTGATACGGATGAAGAAGAAGAAGGAGAAGGTGGTGATGATGATGATGAAGGAGGAGGATTAGAAGATATTGATGAAGAACGAGATGAGAAAAAAAAAAAGGAGATGAGGATGAAGGTGAAGAAGATGAAGATGATGATGAGGGGGAGGAAGGAGAGAAGGATGAAGGAGGAGATTACTGATGGAACACTGATGGATTCCAACCTTCCTTTTTTAATTTTCTCCAGTCCCTGGGAACAAGTTGCATTTCTTTCTCCCCCCCTCCTTTTGTGCTCATTCGCCCTGTTTTTTTGAAGTCTCTTTTCTCTCCCTTTATACCATTGTTCTCAACTTATTTTGGGGGAAATACCTTGAGCAGAATACAGCGGGAAAAGAATCTCTATCCCTTTCTGTTCCAAATTCATTTTTATTCCTTCCTGTCTCAACAAAAACTTTATGGAATCAACACCACTGTGCTCTGTGGGAAAAAAGAAAAACCTTCTGCTCCCTTAGCTCTGTTGGAAGCTGGAGGGTGCTAGGCCCCTGCGTAGTAGTGCATAGAATTCTAGCTTTTTTCCTCCTTTCTCTGTATATTGGGCTCAGAGATTACACTGTGTCTCTATGTGAATATGGACAGTTAGCATTTACGAACATGTACCTACTTTCTCTTGTTTAAAAAAAGAAAAAAAACTTAAAAAAATGGGGTTATAGAAGGTCAGCAAAGGGTGGGTTTGAGATGTTTGGGTGGGTTAAGTGGGCATTTTGACAACATGGCTTCTCTTTTGGCATGTTTAATTGTGATGTTTAACGGACATCCTTGCAGTTTAAGATGACACTTTTAAAATAACACTATCCTAATGATGACTTGAGCCCTGCCACTCGATGGGAGAATCAGCAGAACCTGTAGGATCTTATTTGGAATTGACATTCTCTATTGTAATTTTGTTCCTGTTTATTTTTAAATTTTCTTTTTGTTTCACTGGAAAAGAGAGATGCTCAGTTTTAAAGGTTAAAAGTGTACAAGTTGCTTTGTTACAATAAAACTAAATGTGTACACAAAGGATTTGATGCTTTTCTCTCAGAACAGGTGTATTTAATATGATTTTCTAAGTTTGACTTGTATAACATATTGTCAAACTTTGTCACCCTGACTCCGTATTTTTTGATACGCACTTTGCAGGGTGACCTCAGGGCTGTGTGGACTGAGAAAGGGATCTGAATCAATGTATTAATGCCTCCAAAGCCAGGAGCCATCGTAGGTGTAGTTTGACATAAGTTTCTGAACTCTCCCACATCAGTCGTGATACCAGATTGCTCAAAACTGAGTTCTGAATATGTTGTGCCCTTGATTTGTATCTCAAAATGGCATTTTTAAAAACGGGCCTTTATTTGCCTGGATATAATAATAGTGCCTGCCACCACCATTAGACAGACCTGGTGCTCTAATGCCAACTTACACAGAGGGCAGTTACTGGCATGTCTTCGTTGGTACTATGAAATGTGGCCGAGAAGACAGACTCTCAGAGTAAGAAGTCGTATTGGTGGTAAGAAACTCAGGAGTACTTTTGTCTCAAAGTCCTAGCTATTTAGCATATAGCTCTCACATGAGGCCTGTGTGAATCCGGGTGAGATGACAGGCCCTGCTCTACTTAATGCCGTTGTGCATAGGATACCATTTTGGGAAGCTACCTAATGCATAAGCTTTTTAATGCTGTAAATTATAGTAGCTAAAATTAAATGCCACTTAACTTTTTCAGAGATGAATTAATGGACAGCCTGGTCAAATTCAAAGCTTTTTGATGAATAAAACTTATAAATGGAACTATTCCATCAATAGGCAAGGTGTAATGAAAAGCTGTCTAGATGGATAGTATGTAATTTCTGCACAGGTCTTGTTTAGTAATACATCACTGTATACCGGTCAGGAATCTTGCTCCAATAAAGGAACATAAATATATATATATATAAAATAAATAATAAATGGAAACACTTCTGAACTCATTTTACAAGTCAAGCACTACCTGGGTACCAAATTCAGACAAGAATACCACAATAAAATAGAATTACAGGCCAGTATTTTAGATGAACATAAATGCAAAATTCTCATCTAAATATAAGCACAACAAATTCAACAATACATTAAAAGGATGATACACCATAAGTAAGTAGCAATTATTTCAAGGATGGTTCAACACTCACCAATCTGTCAATGTGGTACACTACATTAACAAAATGAAGTACAAAAATCTTATGATCTCAATGGATGAAGAAAAGCATTTGACAAAATTCAACATCCATTTATATAAAAACTTTTACCAAACCGGTGTAGAGAGGGAACACACCTCAACATAATAAAGACCATATATAACAAGTCCACAGCTAACATCTTCCTCAATGGTGAAAAGCTGAAAGCTTTTACTCTAAAACAGGGACAAGACAAGGATGCTACTTTTGTCACCTTTATTCAACATAGTATTGGAAGTCCTAGCCAGAGCAATAACACAAGAAAAATAAATAAAAGGCATTGGAAATAAATCATTTGTCATAATCATTCCATCAACCATTGAGAATTATCTTATAAGAATAAACCCAAAAATATAAAGGAAGAAATATACATAATACCCTCTCCTAAATGCCTAACACAGTAAATAGAAATATTATCCAAGGTATCACAAAATTTTTCCATTATGATTCTGGGACATAAAGTGTTTATAGTAGACAAAATAATGCTACGCCCTGACACCCAACGACGTCCATGTTCTGTCTCTCTAAAACCTGAGAATATGTTACCTTATATATTATATAGCAAAAGGGACTTTGCAAAGGTAATTGGGTAAAGAAGAAATTAGCCTGGATTGAGGTCAGAGATGACAACATGAGAAGGATCTATCACCTTGTACTGGTTCTGAGATATAGAGAACTAACTATATGCAAGGAATTACAGAGGCCTGTAGAGTTAAGGTCTGCCCTCACAGATTAGATAAGCAGGAAACAGACTTAAACCACATGGAAATCGTTTTGGCAACAACTGAATGAACAAGGAAATGGATCTTCCCCTAGAGCCTCCATACAGGAATTCTAACTGGCGCCTTGATTTTTACCTGTTAAGACTTCAGACCACTGCTTAATAGAACTTTAAGAAGTTTCTGTTGTAAGAAACTAAATCTGCGGTAAATTGTTACATTATCAATAGGAAACTAACTCAGCATCATAGTATTCAGTTAGATAGATATAAAATTAAACCAGGACTATTATATTTTCCTTTATGAAAAAAATTATCATTTTCTCTTTGCTCTACCTTCCCAGACTCCCAAGATAAAAACTGAAGACCAACTCGTAATATTTCCTCGAGAATATCTTACCGAATGTACTGATTTAAAGCCTAGAGAATTTTAAACTCTTTAGAAGGGACTCAAACAATAAAAGTTATTTTTAAAAAACTGAGATACTTACCAAAGTATTCTGGGCATTTTAGGCAGAACTCTTTCAAAAAGGCATTTGCTTTCAAATCAAATGTTCTAAGTTCAACATCTGTGCCCAATCCTAAAACATCAATTTCTACCACAGGTAATTCACAATCTCCAACAAGGTGATAAAACTGAATCAAAACCTAGAGGAAAAAGAAAAAAGAAACTACCACTATCTAAAAGAAAAAATTGTTTATGCGGATGGTGGTTTTGATGGATAAGTTATACACATGATCTGTATTTAAAATTTAAAGGAGACTTTATATACACACATGCATACACACATGTATCTTGTACAGTTAATTATCTTTAATAAATTCCTATCAAATGACCATAATAGATGATCTAAACCCCTAATTTTTGATTAAGAAAATTAATCTTCACAAAAAGAGGAGGAAAAAAAATCACAAAGCAATATCTGGATTCAGCTTAAATTGGATGAAATAGGAGTACATATTAGCAATAAGACCATATAAATAAACTGAATAGCAGAAATGACAATTTAAATAAGTCATATTAATTTTACCATGGTACATACCTCTGGCACTTCAAATCTTATTTTATACTGAATCATATTTTTTGAACAATCTGGCTTTTGAATCTTTTTCTGCTGACAACTTTGAACTCCAGTGGGAGACTGAAGAGGCTCTTCCAAAGGACTACAAGGTGCATCAAAATATTCTTCTTCAGAATCTAAATATTACAGAATATTGTTTAAGTCAAAAATTAAAATGACTGATTTAATAACAATGGTCTTATAATTTTTCTGAAGTAAATATGAATAGTAATACATTAAAGTCTTAAAATATTTCAAAATGTGAATGTGAAGATTAGAAAATAATAGAATACAGAGCTTATGTCTGAAAATAACATTTTTAATGACAAAAAAAGTGTAGAAAATATAAAATTAATCTTTAGCGTAATGAACATCACCTTTTAAATCATTAGTCTATCGCTTCTCGGCCTTTTGACTGAGATCAAGTGTAAAATTATAAGTCTAAAAATTGCAAAACTTTATTTTATTTTTGAGAGAAAGAGAGGGAGCAAGTGCATGTGCCACCTGGGGGTGGGGAAGGGCAGAGAAAGAGAGAGAGAGAGAGAGAGAGAGAGAGAGAGAGAGAATCATGAGCAGGTTCTGTGCCCTGCATGGAGCCCAAAGCAGAGCTTGATCTCATGACCCTGAGTTCATGACCTGAGCGGAAATCAAAGTCAGATGCTTAACTGACTGAGCCACCCAGGTGCCCCACAAAATAAAATTTAACAGCAAAAGCAGTTTCACTTTACCATCTTCAACACATGGAAGCTCCAAGAAAGGAAGCATTTTCTGTGAAATCTGTGATGTTCCCAAAGAAGTGGACCTTTGAATCTGGAAGAAAAGTAATTCACTGTTAATTACCACAAAGATTTTTATTCAAAGTCTTAAGATAATTTTGACAAATATAAAAAAAAAATCTCACTTTGAACTAAGAAAAAAAGCCAATCAGAATTAGTTAAGTAAATTATAAAATATAGATTTAAAGAAGTGCTTTTACAATTTTAAGGGTAAATATACACGTAAAATTGTTGTATTAATTGTTTTGACAGGCTTTGAGTAGGAAAAGATCTTAGATTCTGTGTTCACTCAACGTCTCACTGAAGAAGAAAACCATCTCAGGACATCCACGGGAAATAACCAGTCCCAATATTTAAAACCTACGGAGTTGGGAAATTTGAAGTTTTACTTTTCATTTTTTGAGAGGCATTTCATTAAACTGACTTTTTTACTGCTTTGGGAAATACAGCCCATAAAAACATATAATGCAATTTAATAAAATAATAAGAAAAGACATACCTCAATTTTCTACCCAGGCCAAAAAACTAAGCAGTCCTATACCTTTCCCTAGAAGCACCTCTTTGATCCTCCTTGATTACATTCCCTACAACTGATTATGATTTTACTTCTATTTACTTGTTTTTAGCCTCCTATGAATGATTCTCGAAATATAACATGGTGTATCCTCTGCTTCTTTCTAAATTATACAAAAAGGTAATAATATTATATATTTTCTTAGAACAGTCTTCTACAAAAAAACCTTTCAATTTCATCCATCTTGATAGTTCACTCACTTTCACTGCTATACTATATTGCATATCTGATGAATAAGCCATTACTCATATGTCCACTATACTGTTGATATATATTTGTATTGTTTACAGATATTTTGCTTTTACTCATAGTACCACCATAAGCATCCATGAACATGGCTGCAGGTGCTCTTATGTAAGATTTTTTATGGTGTTTATATCAGAGTCGAATGGTGTATGTTCACATTACTAAGTAGTATCAAACTTTTCAAAAGTAGTTGGAAAACATTAAACTAACATCAGCAGATTAGTTTGTATAGCCCCATAGCCTTATAAATGCTTGGTATTTTCAGACATTTTAAACTTTGGCAATCTTCCTGGCAATTTCACCTTAGCTTTAAATAGAATTTCACAAATGTGTTATAGTTACATATCATATCACAGGTTCATGAGTTTGTCCTTCTCTGAATCATATTTGTTTTTGGGAAAACACTTTTATTGAAACATAAACCTACTACATAACTAAGTATACGGTTCACTAAGTATTCATGAAGAAAACACACCCATGCACTCAAAATTCAGAACTAGGAATAGAACATTACCATTAATGTAGAAACCTCTCGGTCATTAGGCATACCCCCCCCCAAAACTATGCTGTCCTAATTTCCATCTTTAATGTTCTGAAATTTAGCCAACATATAGTACATCATTAGTTTCAGATGTAGTGTTCAATAATTTATCAGTTGCATATAACACCCAGTGCTCATATCACATGCCCTCCCCTTAATGCACATCACCCAATTATCCCATTCCCCTCCCCTCCAGCAACCCTTCAGTATGTTTCTTATAGTTAAAAGCCTACATCTACATCAAGGATAGAATGCTTTTGTTTTGCACTTTCCTGATGAGTAATAAAATTAAACCCTTTTTCAACGTTGCTGCTAATCTTTTACTGGGTTATTGGTCTCCTTATATACTTTGGATGAAGTATTTTGTACATAATGTGTTGCATATATTTTTCACAATTAGATGGCTTGCCTTTTTCATTTTTAAAAGTAGAAAATTTTAATTTTCATCAATTTATTTTTCTTCTTCATTTGTACTTTATCCCAAAACATCTTTACCTACCACAAAGTACTTAGAGATTTTCTCTTATTTTTTTGTTAAAGAAATTATATTTTGGGGGCATCTACATTTATGTCTATGTTCCATTTCAAACTAAATCTCTTATGTTTATTTTTTTCCACTTGGAAATCTAGTTATTTCAAAAATCACTTATTGAAAGAACTAGCACATTTCCTCCACTTATTTAGGTCAGCACCTTTGTAAGAAATCAAATATATATTAACCATGTATACATTGTATATTTATATCCAGACTTTATTCTATTTCAATGATCTGTAGTTCATCCTCATATCAAAAAGAAAACCCACTTTCTTTAATAAAGTAGTATAAGATAAATCTTGAAATCAAGTATTAGAAAATCTCTAACATTATTCTTGTCCAAAATTGTTTTGGCCAAAATTATGGAGCAACCTAAGTATCCACTGATCGATGAATGGATAAAGAAGATGCGGTATATATATGCAATGCAATATTATTCAACCATAAAAAAAGAATGAAATCTTGCCATTTGCAACAATGTGAATGGATCTAGAGAGTACAGTGCTAAGCAAAATAAACCAGAGAAAGACAAATACCATATAATTTCACTCACGTGGAATTTAAGAAACAAAGGAAAAAAGACAAACCATAAAAGACTCTTATCTATACAGAACAGAGGTGGTTAATGGGAAAGAAAGGGATGGGTGACAAAGGTGAAGAGGGTTAAAGGTACACGTATCTTGATGAGCACTGAGTAATATATGGAAGTACTCATCACTGAAGATCACTGAAGATAAGAATCACTGTATCTTATACCTGAAATGAATGTAACACTGTATGTTAACTATACCGGAATTAACCTTAAAAATAATAAAATAAATTGTTTTGGCTAATATGTGTCCTTTACATGACCATATATACTTTATAATTAACTTGTTAATTTCCAGAAAAGCAATCTTCTGTATTCTGATTGAGGTTGTGAGAAATCTACAGAGTTTGGAGAGGACTACCATCTCAATGTGGTCAGGCCTCCAATCCTTGACTATGAATATCATTTTCAGAAATGTTTTTGCAGATTTAGGTTTACAGGTGTTGTATTTCTTTTGATAATTTTTTCTTGACTAGCCCTTTTTAATGTTGTTATGAATGGAATATTCTTTTTCGTTTCATCTTTAGAAATAAGTCTTTACATTGATAATGTATTTTGCGAACTTGCTTATTACTATTACGAATATTACTTTTCTACGTTCCTTAGGACTTTCTGCATGATCATTTCACCTACAAATAAAGACAGTTTTACTTTTTCTTTCCACTCTTGTCTTTATTTTTCTTGATTCATCTGCAGAAGCTACAACATTCACTATCAACTTGAATAGAAGTGGTGAGAAAAGGCATTCATTCTTGAACTATTCCAGATCTTACAGGGAAAACTCAGTCTTTTTCAAATGAAGTACAAAAACTAGCTATGGGTTTTTCCTATATGTCCCTTACCATGTTGAAGATACATTCTTTTATTCCCTGTTTGTTAAGAGGGAACATCATCAATAACTGCTGGTTTTGCCTATACTTTTTCTCTTCTATTGAGATGATCATATATTTTTTCTCCTTTATTCCATGAATAGGATTGATAGCACTGACTGTTGAACCACTTTTGCTTTCATAAAGTAAGTGCATTTGCTTATAGTATATTATCCTTTTTATATATATCATACTATTTGGTTGTAGTATTTTTTAAGGATTTTTGCATCTATGTTAATGAATATATGTGTCTGAGTTTTCTCATAATTATTTTTGTCTGATTACAATAGCAGGACAATCTATGCAAAGAAACAAGGAAGAATAGCCCATACACAGACAAAAGCAGCAGACACAGTTCAGAAGGAAGCAAGATACTGGACTTACTACGAAAGATTTTTTTCTTAATGCCTCAAATATACTCAGAAAGCTGAAAAGGACCATGGAGAAAGAGCTAAAAGAAACCAGAACAATGATATCACAGCAAATAGAAAACATCAATGAAGAGACAACATAAGAAAAACTCAAAGAGAAATTCTGGATCCGAAAAGTGCTGGATAAGAAATGAATAGCAAAATGTCATTATAAATCCTAAAGTCGCCTGAAGCATAAGGAAATATTAGAAACAACCTTACTTCCACATATTCATCACCTTGGTTGAAATGAACAAATTCCTTAACAGACAAAATCTTATAAAGCTCATGCAAGAATAAACGGATACTGTAAGCAGTCCTGTAAAAATTAATTAAACAACTTGAAAACCTTTCAATAAAGAAATTCCAGGCATACATGGCCTCACTGGTATTTAAGACAGAAATAGTATCAATTCTTTACAAAAAATCTCATAAGAGGAAAACATTTTCCAATTCATTTAATGAAGCTGGACTTGCCCTGATATCATACGCAAACAGGTAACAAGAAAAAAGTATAAACCAGTATCCTGCAGTAACATAAATATAAAAATCCTCAACCAAAAAAAAAAAAAAACAGCAAATAAATCCAACAATGTACTAAAACGTTAATATATCACAAAGGAGGTTTATATTGGGAATGCAAAGCTAGTTTAACATTAGAATCAATGTAATTCACCATATTAAAAGTATAGAGAAAACAGTGTGATTACAATAGATGGAGCAAAAGCATTACATAAAATGCTACAAATAATCATGACACAAAACTATCAGCTAACTAGGAATAAAGGAGTACCTCCTCAACCTGGGAAATAATATGTAGGAAAAAGCTACAGCTATTATTATACTTAATAAAACTAACTACATTCCTGCCATTGAAGTCATGGGTAGCAGCAGCCTGAACCACCGAAACTTGAGAAAGTGGCACCATTCTCAGAAATCCAGGGGAACTTCGGCCCCCAAAACCCATGTCTTTTGGGCCCATGTAGGTAGTAGTACCTCTGTGGATCTCAGAATAGCCTTCGGGATCATTCTTTTCCTTTTTCTTGAAGAATAAAGTATGTTCCCAGATGGATGGCCCCACTGTCCTACCCTGTAGTACCAGAACTTCAAGGGATTTTTCTTCTTCATTTTGTCCTGACTCTGCCCTTTTTAGTCTAAGCTAGCAGTACTTCAGCTGGCATAGTCCCATCTCTATTCCTGGTTTCTGCTGAGATGGTGGGTTACAGCAGTAAGTCACACCCTTAATCCCTTTATCAAGTGTTTTGTGCAAAATGCTCTTGGTTTTCTCTCTGTAACACACTCCTATTTTTTGCAGTACGGATAGGCTGAGCACTTCTCCCAAATCTTTAAGTTCTAATACGAACTTGCTTATTAACAAGTCCTTCTTAAAAACATCTCTTTCAAAAAAAAAAAAAAAAAACACACACATCTCTTTCTTGCATTTTACTATAAGCAATTAGGCAAAAATAAGACCATATCTTAAACAGTTTGCTTGGAAATCTCAATTAAATATCTAAGTTCATCATTTACAAGTTCCCCACTAAAAAACAATTCAGCTAAACTCTTTACCACTTTATAACAAGGATCACCTTGCCTCAAAACTCTTTCACGCTCTACTCATTATCCAGTTTTAAACTCACTACAACATGTTTATTACAACACCACTTCACTTTCTGGTACCAAAAGCTGTATTAGTTTGCGAAGGCTGCCATAGCAAAATTCCATAGCCTGGATGGTTTAAACAATAGAAATTTATTTTCTCATAGTTTGGGAGGCTAAGACGTTCAAGATCAAAGTGTTGGCATAATTTGTTTTATCTGTGGTCTCTCTCCTAGGCTTGCAGATGTCTACCTTCTGGCTGTGCCCTCACATGATGTTTTCTCTGTACATGTTCATCTCTGGTGTCTTTTTCTATGTCTGAATTTCTACTTCTTATGAAGATGCCACCCTAACTGGATTAGGACCCACTCTAGTGGCCTCATATTAACTTAACCACTTTTTAAGACCCTATGTCCAAATACTGTCAGTCACATTCTGAGGTACTAGGGTTAAGATTTCAATATATGGATTTTCAGAGGATACAGAACAGCAAAATATGTGAAGCAAATGTGTTTCAAGTACAAAATACTTAGGAAAAAAATTAAAGAGACCTAAATAAATGAAAAGATATATCACATTAATAGACTGAAAGATTCAGTATTGTTAAAATGTGAATTCTCTCCAAATTAATTATACAATAAAATCACCACCATCAAAATCCTGGCAGAAATTTTTCATAGAATTGAAAAGCTGATTCTAAAAGCTACAGGAAAAGGGAAAGAACTAATGGAAACTATTTGGGTAAAGCACACATTTTAGATGTCATACTTTATTTCAAGATTTACCATTTATAACTATATCAAAAAGAATAAAATATCTACAAATAAATATAATCAAAGAGGTCAAAAATCTGTACCCTAATCAAAGAGGTCAAAAATCTGTACCCTGAAAACCATAAAAGCACTGATGAAAGAAACTGAAGACATAAATAGGTGGAAAGATATTTGACACTTATGGATTGCAAAAAGTAATATTGTTAAAAAGTTCACACTACTTAAAGCAATCTTCAGATTCAATGCACTCTCTATCAAAAGTCCAGTGGTATATTACACGGAGGCACCAGGCTTCCTAACTTCAAGCTCTGTTACAAAGCTATAATAATCAAAACAGTTTGGCACCAACATAAAAACAAATCCATAGATCAATGGAACAAAAATGAGAAACCAGGAATAAATCTATGCATTAATGGTCAATTAATTTTTGGCAGAAGAGCCAATATACAAAAGGGAAAGGATAGTTTCTTCAGCAAATGGTGCTGGGGAAACTGGACAACCACATGCAAAAGAATAAAACTAGACTCCTATCTTTACACAAAATCAACTCAAAATGGATTATAGACTTGAATGGAAGACCTGAAGCCATAAAGCTTCTAGAAAAAAACAGACAGGTAAGTTCCTTGACAGCAATCTTGGCAATGACTTTTTGGATCTGATACCAAAAGCAAAGGCAGCAAAAGCAAAAATAAACCAGTGGGACTACCTCAAACTAAAAAGCATCTACATAGCAAGGGAAACTATCAACCAATGAAAAGGCAATAAACTGGGAAAAAATATAAGCAAATAATATATTTGATAAGGTGTTAATATCCAAAATACATAAAGAACTCATTCAACTCAACAAAACAACTAATCAATTAAAAAATGGGCAGAAGAAATGGACATTTTCCAAAGAAGACACAGATGGTCAACAAACACAGGAAAAGATGCCCAATATCACTATATCAAGGAAATAATATCAAGCACAATATCAAGGAAAATGCAGGTATCTCTTGGATATCTTGTTTTCATCTCCTTTGGAAAAACCAGGAAAGTAAAATTGCTGGATCATAAATGGTAGTTCTAGTTTGTTTCCTGAGGAACCTCCCCACTATTTCCACGTTGGCTGTTCCCACCAACCGTACACAGGAGTTCCTTTTTTCACTCATTTACTGCTGGTGGGAATATAAATTAGTACTCAATTTAAAAAAGAAAATTTGGGCAGCCCCGGTGGCGCAGTGGTTTGGCGCCGCCTGCAGCCTGGGGTGTGATCCTGGAGACCTGGGATCGAGTCCCACATCGGGCGCCCTGCATGGAGCCTGCTTCTCGCTCTGCCTGTGTGTCTCTGCCTCTCTCTCTGTGAGTCTATGAAAAAATAAATAAAATCTTTAAAAAAGAAAAAAGAAAATTTGACAAAGTTCATGAAAATATAAAATTCAGTGAGCAATTCTACTTGTATAAATTTATCCAGTGGATAAAAATACACCCAAATATATAGAGAGGAAGCCAAAAGCAGTAGGGTAGAACTGTGAGCATTCGTAATAATAGGAATGTTCATCAAAAGGAACTCTGTTATGTGAGGCAAATGATGGTAGGTACATTTGCACAATTCAATATTATTTGCTATACAAAAAAAAAGTAGATCTGTATGTGTTAATATGAAAATATCTCTAAGGTATATATAAGATATGATAATGGTGAAAAAATACAGATTCAGAACAGGAAGTATAATGATCCAATTTATGTAAACTTTAAGAATACACACACACACACACACACACACACACACAAGCATGCCATAGTATATATTATAAACACTTCCGGAAAACTACAGAAGTGGTAGTTAACAGTGTTACATTAAGGAGGGTCACTGCAAGCAGAAGTAAAGAAAGGTAGATTCATCATGTAATTTTCTTTACTCTTTGCACCTTTCACTCTTTCATCATTTCCTTTTAAAATGTAAAAACAAATTTTTTTGGAGAAAGAGAGAAACATAGGGGGATGGGGTGAGAGGAGAGACAGAACCTTAAGCAAGCTCCATGCCCACTGCAGAACCCAAGGAAGAACTCAATCTCACAACCCTGAGATCGTGACCTGAGCTAAAAAAAAAAAAAGAGTCAGACACAACCAGCTGAGACAACCAGGCACCCCAATTTTTTAAGTAAGTTCCATATTTAGCATGGAGCCCACTGTGGGGCTTGAACTCACAACCCCGTGTTTTTTGTTTTTGTTTTTTCTTTTTGATTTCTGATTGCTTTCCCCACCTTTTTTTCCACCTTTCTTTCTTTTTCTTTCTCTTTTTCTTTTTTCCTTTTTCTTTTCTTTTTTCTTTTTCTTTGTCTCTTTTTTCCTCATTTTCCCTCTTTGCCATCAACTTGTCTTCTATGCCAGTCACTCGTTCTTCCACCTCGTTTACCCTCATCGTTAGGACTTCTAGTTTGGATTGCATCTCATTCAATTGATTTTTAATTTCTGCCTGATTGGATCTAAATTCTGCAGTCATGAAGTCTCGTGAGTCCTTAATGCTTTTTTCTAGAGCCACCAGTAGCTGTATAATAGTGCTTCTGAATTGGCTTTCTGACATTGAATTGCAATCCAGATTTTGTAACTCTGTGGGAGACAGGGCTGTTTCTGATTCTTTCTTTTGAGGTGAGGTTTTCCTTCTAGTCATTTTGCCCAGTGCAGAGTGGCCAAAAACAAGTTGTATTGGGAAAAGGAGAGAAAGAGAGAAAGAAGGAAAGAAAAGAGAAAAAGAAGAAAAAAAGAAAAAGAGAAGAAAAAGAGACAGAGAAAGAAAGGTGAAAAAAGGGGATGGGGGAATCAATCAGAAATCAAAAAGAAAAAAAAAAACAAAAACAAAAAACACGGGGGGCGGTATCTTCTGATTCTGTAGAAAATGAGGAAAAAAGAGACAGACAATTAAAAGACCATGAAGACAGATTAAGGGAAATAAACGACAGCCTGAGGAAGAAAAACCTACGTTTCATTGGGGTTCCCGAGGGCACCGAAATGGCCAGAGGGCCAGAATATGTATTTGAACAAATCCTAGCTGAAAACTTTCCTAATCTGGGAAGGGAAACAGGCATTCAGATCCAGGAAATAGAGAGATCCCTCCCTAAAATTAATAAAAACGGTTCAACACCTCGACATTTAATAGTGAAGCTTGCAAATTCCAAAGATAAAGAGAAGATCCTTAAAGCAGCAAGAGACAAGAAATCCCTGACTTTTATGGGGAGGAGTATTAGGGTAACAGCAGACCTCTCCACAGAGACCTGGCAGGCCAGAAAGGGCTGGCAGGATATATTCAGGGTCCTAAATGAGAAGAACATGCAACCAAGAATACTTTATCCAGCAAGGCTCTCATTCAAAATGGAAGGAGAGATAAAGAGCTTCGAAGACAGGCAGGAACTGAAAGAATATGTGACCTCCAAACCAGCTCTGCAAAAAATTTTAAGGGGGACTCTTAAAATTCCCCTTTAAGAAGAAGTTCAGTGGAACAATCCACAAAAACAAGGACTGAATAGATATCATGATGACACTAAACTCATATCTGTCAATAGTAACTGAACGTGAAAGGGCTTAATGACCCCATCAAAAGGCACAGGGTTTCAGACTGGATAAAAAAGCAGGACCCATCTATTTGCTGTCTACAGGAGACTCATTTTAGACCTAAGGGCACCTACAGCCTGAAAATGAAAGGTTGGAGAACCATTTACCATTCAAATGGTCCTCAAAAGAAAGCAGGGGTAGCCATCTTTATATCAGATAAACTAAAATTTACCCCGAAGACTGTAGTGAGAGATAAAGAGGGACACTATCTCATACTTAAAGGATCTATCCAACAAGAGGACTTAACAATCCTCAATATATATGCCCCGAATGTGGGAGCTGCCAAATATTTAAACCAATTAATAACCAAAGTGAAGAAATACTTAGATAATAATACACTTATACTTGGTGACTTCAATCTAGCTCTTTCTACCCTCGATAGGTCTTCTAAGCACAACATCTCCAAAGAAACGAGAGCTTTAAATGATACACTGGACTGGATGGATTTCACAGATATCTACAGAACTATACATCCAAACTCAACTGAATACACATTCTTCTCAAGTGCACATGGAACTTTCTCCAGAATAGACCACATACTGGGTCACAAATCGGGTCTGAACCCATACCAAAAGATTGGGATCGTCCCCTGCATATTCTCAGACCATAATGCCTTGAAATTAGAACTAAATCACAACAAGAAGTTTGGAAGGACCTCAAACATGTGGAGGTTAAGGACTATCCTGCTAAAAGATGAAAGGGTCAACCAAGAAATTAAGGAAGAATTAAAAAGATTCATGGAAACTAATGAGAATGAAGATACAACCGTTCAAAATCTTTGGGATGCAGCAAAAGCAGTCCTGAGGGGGAAATACATCGCAATACAAGCATCCATTCAAAAACTGGAAAGAACTCAAATACAAAAGCTAACTTTACACATAAAGGAGCTAGAGAAAAAACAGCAGATGGACCCTATATCCAGCAGAAGAAGAGAGTTAATTAAACTTTGAGCAGAACTCAACGAAATCGAGACCAGAAGAATTGTGGAACAGATCAACAGAACCAGGAGTTGGTTCTTTGAAAGAATTAATAAGATAGATAAACCATTAGCCAACCTTATTAAAAAGAAAAGAGAGAAGACTCAAATTAATAAAATCATGAATGAGAAAGGAGAGATCACTACCAACACCAAGGAAATACAAACGATTTTAAAAACATATTATGAGCTATACGCCAATAAATTAGGCAATCTAGAAGAAATGGACGCATTCCTGGAAAGCCACAAACTACCAAAACTGGAACAGGAAGAAATAGAAAACCTGAACAGGCCAATAACCAGGAAGGAAATTGAAGCAGTCATCAAAAACCTCCCAAGACACAAGAGTCCAGGGCCAGATGGCTTCCCAGGGGAATTCTATCAAACGTTTAAAGAAGAAATCATACCTAGTCTACTAAAGCTGTTTGGAAAGATAGAAAGAGATGGAGTACTTCCAAATTCGTTCTATGAGGCCAGCATCACCTTAATTCCAAACCCAGACAAAGACCCCACCAAAAAGGAGAATTACAGACCAATATCCCTGATGAACATGGATGCAAAAATTCTCAACAAGATACTAGCCAATAGGATCCAACAACACATTAAGAAAATTATTCACCATGACCAAGTAGGATTTATCCCCAGGACACAAGGCTGGTTCAACACTCGTAAAACAATCAATGTGATTCATCATATCAGCAAGAGAAAAACCAAGAACCATATGATCCTCTCATTAGATGCAGAGAAAGCATTTGACAAAATACAGCATCCATTGCTGATCAAAACTCTTCAGAGTGTAGGGATAGAGGGAACTTTCCTCGACATCTTAAAAGCCATATACGAAAAGCCCACAGCAAATATCATTCTCAATGGGGAAGCACTGGGAGCCTTTCCCCTAAGATCAGGAACAAGACAGGGATGTCCACTCTCACCACTGCTATTCAACATAGTACTGGAAGTCCTAGCCTCAGTAATCCGACAACAAAAAGACATTAAAGGCATTCAAATTGGCAAAGAAGAAGTCAAACTCTCCCTCTTCGCCGATGACATGATACTCTACATACAAAGCCCAAAAGCCTCCACCCCAAGATTGCTAGAACTCATACAGCAATTTGGTAGCATGGCAGGATACAAAATCAGTGCCCAGAAATAAATGGCATTTCTATACACTTAACAAGGAGACTCAAGAAAGAGAAATTAAGGAGTCAATCCCATTTACAATTGCACCCAAAAGCATAAGATACCTAGGAATAAACCTAACCAAAGAGGTAAAGGATCTATACCCTCAAAACTATAGAACACTTCTGAAAGAAATTGAGGAAGACACAAAGAGATGGAAAAATATTCCATGCTCATGGATTGGCAGAATTAATATTGTGAATATGTCAATGTTACCCAGGGCAATTTACATGTTTAATGCAATCCCTATCAAAATACCATGGACTTTCTTCAGAGAGTTAGAACAAATTAATTTAAGATTTGTGTGGAATCAGAAAAGACCCCGAATAGCCAGGGGAATTTTAAAAAAGAAAACCATATCTGGGGGCATCACAATGCCAGATTTCAGGCTGTACTACAAAGCTGTGGTCATCAACACAGTGTGGTACTGGCACAAAAACAGACACATAGACCAATGGAACAGAATAGAGAACCCAGAAATGGACCCTGAACTTTATGGTCAACTAATATTCGACAAAGGAGGAAAGACGATCCACTGGAAGAAAGACAGTCTCTTCAATAAATGGTGCTGGGAAAATTGGTCATCCACATGCAGAAGAATGAAACTAGACCCCTCTCTTGCACCATACACAAAGATAAACTCAAAATGGATGAAAGATCTAAATGTGAGACAAGATTCCATCAAAATCCTAGAGGAGAACACAGGCAACACCATTTTTGAACTCGGCCACAGTAACTTCTTGCAAGACACATCCACGAAGGCAAAAGAAACAAAAGCAAAAATGAACTATTGGGACTTCATCAAGATAAGAAGCTTTTGTACAGCAAAGGATACAGTCAACCAAACTAAAAGACAACCTACAGAATGGGAGAAGATACTTGCAAATGACGTATCAGATAAAGGGTAGTTTCCAAAATCTATAAAGAACTTATTAAACTCAACACCAAAGAAACAAACAATCCAATCATGAAATGGGCAAAAGACATGAAGAGAAATCTCACAGAGGAAGACATAGACATGGCCAACATGCACATGAGAAAATGCTCTGCATCACTTGCCATCAGGGAAATACAAATCAAAACTACAATGAGATACCACCTCACACCAGTGAGAATGGGGAAAATTAACAAGGCAAGAAACAACTAATGTTGGAGAGGATGCGGAGAAAAGGGAACCCTCTTACACTGTTGGTGGGAATGTGAACTGGTGCAGCCACTCTGGAAAACTGTGTGGAGGTTCCTCAAAGAGTTAAAAATAGACCTGCCCTACCACCCAGCAATTGCACTGTTGGAATTTACCCCAAAGATACAGATGCAATGAAATGCCAGGACACCTGCACCCCGATGTTTATAGCAGCAATGTCCACAATAGCCAAACTGTGGAAGGAGCCTCGGTGTCCATCGAAAGATGAATGGATAAAGAAGATGTGGTTTATGTATACAATGGAATATTACTCAGCCCATTAGAAACGACAAATACCCACCATTTGCTTCAACGTGGATGGAACTGGAGGGTATAATGCTGAGTGAAGTAAGTCAATCGGAGAAGGACAAACATTATATGGTCTCATTCATTTGGGGAATATAAATAATAGTGAAAGGGAATAGAAGGGAAGGGAGAAGAAATGTGTGGGAAATATCAGAAAGGGAGACAGAACATAAAGACTCCTAACTCTGGGAAATGAACTAGGGGTGGTGGAAGGGGAGGAGGGCGGGGGGTGGGGGTGAATGGGTGACGGGCACTGAGGGGGACACTTGACGGGATGAGCACTGGGTGTTATTCTGTATGTTGGTAAATTGAACACCAATAAAAAATTAATTTTTTAAAAATTAATTAATTAATTAATTAATTAATTTTAAAAAAAGACCTGAGCTGAGGTTTAGCGCCTGCCTTTGGCCCAGGGCACGATCCTGGAGTCCTGGGATCGAGTCCCACCATCAGGCTTCCGGCATGGAGCCTGCTTCTCCCTCCTTCTGTGTCTCTGCCCCTCTCTCTCTCTCTCTCTCTCTCTCTGATAAATAAATAAATCATAAAAAAAAAAAAGAGACCTGAGCTGAGATTGAGTTGGATGCTTAACCAATTGAGCCACCCAGGTACCCGTAAAATGTAATTTTTAAAGGTCTCTTGAAAACGAATAAAATTATTTTATCCAAAATTTTTGACTCTTACAAATACTATTTGTTGAGTTCCTTAAATTTGTACTTTTATCAATTTTGTAAAAAACATTACCTGAAATGGTTTGGCAGGGGCATATGCTTCAGGTGTAGGTGTGGGTTTCGGAATGCTTTCAATCAATTCCAAAATTCCTTGCAGTTTTTTATCTGAGATTCGTAAAGAAATCAGTGGTAACTTTCCAAAAATCTTGAATCTGTTTCAAAAAAGCAGAAATCAATAAAGTAAACTTCATTCTGATTTAAGTGCACTAATTAAAAACACAACTGTTCCCCCTTAATATATCCAAAAATAATAAAATGCAATTTTAAGCTCTAAAAATTATCCACACAGTCCATAAGACATATTATTCCACACTCTCCAATCAAATTTCTTTTTGCCCTTACTGACCAGTCTCATTAGGTGAACTAACCTCATTTTTTTCCAAAAATTTTTAATGTTGTTATGTTTATTATCCCTTTACTATTTGCCAATGATGGATGATTGTTACTATTATTTATTAATGACACACATTAAGGAAAGCATTGACATACATTTATCATACATTCTCACAACCTGTAAGATAGACAATCAATTTCTGTTCTCTGTTTCTCAGAAGTTCCCTTATGTACATGGTTCCTATCAGGAAGCTAATGCTTATTAGCCAGTTTAAGTAACTTCTCCATGACATTATATATCTAAATTATGGTTAAAAGAAAAATTACATGATCATATAAATTGATACATGACAAAATCAAACACCTATTCATGATAAAAACTCTCAGTGAACTAGAATAAAGGAGAGCTGCCTCAACTTGATAAAGAATATCATCAGAAAACCTACAGCCACATATTTAATGGTAAGAAAGTCTGTTTTTCCACTGAGATTAGATACAAAGTAAAGAGGTCTCTGATCACTCCTTTTCAACACTATACTGGAAGTCCCTGCCAATGAATTAGGACAAGAAAAGGGAATAAACTGAATGGGAGGTATAAAGATTCTATTCACAAATGACACGGTCATCTACACAGAATATCTAAAAAGAAAAAAAAAAGACTCCTAGAACTAATAAGTCCTTATACCAAGATTGCATAATACAAAGTTGATATGCAACAGTCAATTGTTTTCCTATATACAAACAATAGATGAGTAGAATTTAAAAATTAAATATAATGCCACTTCCATTAGCACCCACAAAATGTAATAGTTGGGTATAAATGTAAAAATATATGTAAGATCTTTACGAAGGAAACTACAAAACTCTATGAATGAAATAAAAAAAGAATAAATGAAGAGATATTCCATATTTATTTATGGATATTAAAACTCAATATTATCAAGATGTTAGTTCTTTCCAACTGATCCATAGATTCAATGCAATTAAAGTCAAAATCCCAGTCCACTACTTAATGAATATTGACAAAATGATTATCTAAAGTTTATATGGAGAGGTAAAAGATCCAGAATAGCCAATACAATACTGAAGAACAAGGATGAAGGATTGACACCCCTCAACTTCAAGGCTTCCTATGGCTACAGTAAGCAAGATACTGGTATTGGCTATAGAATAGACAGATCAATGGTCAGAATAGAGAGCCCAGGAGACTTCCATAAATACAGTCTACTAATCTTTGACAAAGGTGCAAAGGCAATAAAATAAAGCAAAGATATTTTCTTAAAAAAATGTAACAGACAAATCTAGAGAAATGTTGCTAAGGCTGATGTCCAAGAGATCACTATGTTTTTGGATTTTTATGGTTTTAGATCTCATATGTAGATCTTTAATTCATTTTCAACTTATTTTTGTGTATGTTGTAAGAAAGTGGTTGAATCTATCCAGTTTTCTCAGCATCCTTTTTTGAAGAGATTGCCTTTTCCTCATTCTATGTTCTTCTCTCATTTGTTTTAACTGACCATCGAAGTATGGATTTAACACCTAGTGCTGGATTATTAAAAAAAAATTAAAATTAAAAAAAGCACAGCAGAGTGGGTAGAATGGTTTTCTTTCCTTCTCTCTTTCTCAAGCCAAATTCCTGACATCCCTCTGGCCTTAAGACTCTCAGAGTGCAGTTTGATTTCCTAACAGAAGGGGAGTTTAGGAGAACAAGACTTCCTATACTACACAATGTCTGCTAGTGGACAGAGTCACTATACTTTAAAAAGCAACACAGAAGGGTGAAGTCTCTCTTTCATGTGACAAGAGCAGTTAAGTAATAGCAGCCACATCCACAGCATATGGGGAAAGACAGGCTATTTACTACTTACCTCTATCCTTCTCCCTATACTTCAGACAACAAAGCCTTGAGCACTACTTTATGAGCATTCTCTTATAATGATCCCCTGGGGCTGTTTGGCAAGTGTTGGATGAGTCTTTGGTTAAATTACAATATAGATGTCTGACTGAGATTTCAATGTTTGCAAGGGAGAGAAAAAGTACTAGAGGAAAGAAGTGAAAGAGTTAGCTAAAGTCAAATTATTTAGGATCAAATCAGCTAAACAGCTGAGTCAAGTTCAACAGATTTCTCTACTTATGAGCTTGAGCTCAAAGTTTCAGCTAATAGGGATGCATGGATGTCAGTAGTTGAGCATCTGCACTGAGCTCAGGTCATGATCCCAGGGTCCTGGGATAGAGTCCCACATCAGGCTCCTACAGGGAGCCTCTTCTTCCTCTGCCTATGTTTCTGCCTCTCTCTGTCTCTCATGAATAAATAAATCCTTAAAAAAAAAAAAAGGTTCAGGTAACAAATTATAAAGATCTCAGTAAACATAAAGGTATTTATATGATAAATGTAAAATCAAGTATTACTTATTATAGTTTTCTATTACAACTCTACTTTTTATTTTCTATGGGATTTAGAAGACAAATGCATAAAACTATAAATCTATGTTAAATGGGTATACAATATATAAGGATATAATATGTGACATCAGTAATAAAATGAAGGGGGGAAGCAGTAAAGAAAGAGATTTTTAAATTTTTTTTTTTATGATAGTCACAGAGAGAGAGAGAGAGAGAGAGAGAGAGAGAGAGAGAGAGAGAGAGAGGCAGAGACACAGGCAGAGGGAGAAGCAGGCTCCATGCACCGGGAGCCCGACGTGGGACTCGATCCCGGGCCTCCAGGATTGCGCCCCGGGCCAAAGGCAGGCGCCAAACCGCTGCGCCACCCAGGGATCCCAAGAAAGAGATTTTTAAACAAAACAAAGGATCACAGAGAAAGAGAAGAAAAAATAAAGTAAGATGAAATCAGGGGCAGAGGCAAACCATAAGAGACTCCTAATCACAGGAAACAAACTTAGGGTTGCTGGAGGGGAACAGATGGTGGGATAGGGTAACTGGGTGATGGACATGAAGGAGGGCATGTCACGTAATGAGCCCTGGGTATTACATAAGACTGATGAATCACTGAACTCTACCTCTGAAACCAATAATACATTATATGTTAACTGAATTTAAATAAAATTTTTAAAAAGATGGAAAAAAGTAAGAATTTTTGTATACAATTGAAGTTAGTACCAATTTTAAACAAACTGTTATAACTTTACAATACTATATGGAATCTCCATAATATACAATAAAATAATCATAGAATATGCACACATGGAAAACAGAAGAAAATCAAACCATGTCACAACAAAAAAGTCAACTAAGTGCAAATGAAGGCAGTAAAAGAGGAAATAAGAAAAAAGCTTATGGGCGGGGGGTGGGGGTGAATGGGTGACGGGCACTGAGGGGGACACTTGACGGGATGAGCACTGGGTGTTATTCTGTATGTTGGTAAATTGAACATCAATAAAAATTAATTTATTAAAAAAAAGCTTATAAAACATATGGAAATAAATAACAAAATGATAGAAGTCCTTCAATATCAATGATTACTTTAAACATAAATGGTTTATGCTTCCCGATCCAAGATATAAATTGACAGAATGGATTAAAAAAATGAGATCCAACTATAGGTTGTCTGTCAAAGACTCAGTTTAGATTTAAGGGCACAAATATAGTTTGAAAAATTAAAGAGTGGCAAAAAAATATCCCATGCATATAATAAATACAAGAAATCAGGAACAGCTTTAATAAAAGCAGTCAAACGAGTTCGTAAAGTCAGAATCTGTTACTAGAGACAAAGGACATTATATAATAATAAAAAGGTCATTTCACTAAGAAAATGTAACAAAACATATATGCACAAACATCCAATCAAAAATACATGAATCAAACACTGACAGAATTGAGGGAAGAAACTGATCTACAGTCAACAGACTCAACCAGAGAGAAAACCAAAAAGGGAGGACTAGAACAACGCTATTGACAAAATGGACCGAAAAAATATATAGAACAGTAGAATACATTTTTTTCTTAAGTACACACAGAACAATCCCCAAGAAAAACCACATATAAGACCACAAAACAAGTGTCAAATTTTTTAGAAGTCTAAAATTACTAAAAGAATTTTTTCCATCACAATGGAATGAAACTAGGAATCAACAGAAGAAAAAATGTAAAATTCAAAAATATATGGAAATTAAACAACACATGTATTAAACGGTAAGTCAAAGAAATCACAAGGAAAAGGAAAAAATATCTTGAGACAACTGAAAATGAAAACGCAGAACATCAAAATTTATGGAATACAGCAAAACTGTACTGAGGGAAATTTATGGCTGTAAACACTTGTGCTAAAGATCTCAAACTAATTTTAACCTTAAGAAACTAGAAAGAGAGCAAGCTAAACTAAAAGCAAGTAAGGAAATAAAAATCAAAGAGAAACAAAATAGACAAATGAGAAATAATAGAGAAAAAAACAGCAAAACTGAGAAGGAGGTCTTCAAAAAGATCAACAGAGTTGAAATTTTAGGCAGACTGAGAAAAAAAAGAGAAATGACTTAACTAAAATCAGAAATGAAAGCAGGGGCATTACTACCAATTCTATCGAAATAACAAAAATTGGAAGACAGCACTATGAACAATTTTATACCAACATACTACAAAACCAAGATAAAGTGGACAAATTTCTAGAAAACTAAATAAATCTATTAAAAACTCTAAATTGGGAAGAAACAGGAAGCCTGGATAGACCTATAACTAGTATGGAGATTGAATCAGTAATCAAAAATCTCCCAATAATGAAATGCCCATGATTAAAGGATTTCACTAGTGAATTCTAGCAAACATTTTAAAAAGCATATAAATTATTCTCAAATTCTTCCAAACAATGTTAGAGAAAGGGACACTAACTAGCTCATTTTCAGGCCACAATTACTCTGAACCAAAGTCGAACAAAAACACTGCAGACCAATATCCCTTAGGATCATGTTGCAAAAATCCTCAACAAAATTCTAGCAAAAAACACTCAACAGTACATTCAAAGGATTATATGCTATGACCCAGAATTTATTCCTAGAACGTAAGAATGGTTCAACATATAAACACAGATCATTGTAATACACAACGTTAATAGAGTGAAGGAAAAAAATACACAATCCTTTCAACTGATGAAAAAAAATATTTGAAAAAAAATTCAACACACTTCCATGATAGATACATTCAACAAATTACGAACAGAAGAAAACTCTATCAACATAATAAAGGTCATATATGAAAAATCCCACAGCTAACACACTCAAAGATGAAAAACCAAAAGCTTTTCCTCTAAGTTCAGGATAAAGGATGACCACCTAAATCACTTCTACTCAACATAGCACTGGAAATTCTAGTGAAAATTATTAGGCAAGACAAAATTAAAGGCATCCAAAGTGAAAAGAAAGATGTAAAACTATCTTTGTTCATAGATGAAGTGATCTTACATGCAGAAAACCCTAACAATTCGGGACACCTGGGTGGCTCAGTGGTTGAGCATCTGCCTTTGGCTCAGGGCATGATCCTGGGTTCGAGTTCCACATCGGGCTCCCCACAGGGAGCCTGCTTCTCCCTCTGCCTATGTCTCTGCCTCTCTCTGTGTGTCTCTCATGAATAAATAAAATCTTAAAAAGAAAAACAACCCTAACAATTCCACACACAAAGTTAGAAATAAATGAATTCATCAGCAAAGTTAGAGAGTACTAAAATCAACTCCAGAAGAATCGGTTTCTATACAGTAACAGCAAACAATCCAAAAAGGATATTAAGACAACAATTCCATTTACAATAGCATCAAAGAGAATAAACTTAGCCAAGGAAGTAAAGAAATATATTGCTAACTACCAAAATGCTGCTGAAAGAAATTACAGAAGACACAAAGAAATGCAAAGACATCTTATGTTCATGGACTGGAAGACTTAATATTAAGAGGTCACACTACTCAAAGCATTTACAGGTTCAATGCAATTCATATCAAAATCAAAATAGTATATTAAAATAGAAAAGCCACCCTATAATTCATATGGAATCTCGACGCCAAACAATCAAAACAGTCTAAAAGACAAAGTTGGATGACTCACACTCCTGATTTCAAAACTTATTACAAAGGTATAGTCATCCAAACTGTGTGGCTCTGGTATAGACACAGAAAATAGAGACCAAGGAAATAAAACAGAAAACCCAGAAATAAACCTTCATGTATATGGCCAAATGATTTTCAAACAATACAAGACTATTCAATGGAGAAAAGACAGTCTTTTCAATAAATGATGCTGGGCAAACCAGATATCCACGTACAAAAGAACAAAACTGAGTCCATATCTTATACATATCCAAAAATTAACTCCAAATGTATCAAAGACTTAAACATGAAAGCTGAAAGTATAAAATTCTTTGTAACAATGATACAGAAATTTCATGACATTGAATTTGACAATAATCTCTTGAATACCAAAACATAGGCAACAGATAAACTGGACTTAATATTTAAAACTTTTGTGCATCAAAGGGCACTATTAAAAGGGTGATAAATAAGGCAATCCACAAAAAGATCAAATATTTGCAAATCATTTATCTGATAAGGAGTCAACATGCAGAATATATTGAAAAATAAAAAATCTCCTGCAACTTAACAAAAATTTTAATTAAAGACGGGCAAAGGACTTGACCAGGTATTTTTCCAAAGAAATATATTAACTGTCAGTTAAGTACCTGAAAATTACCTAATCAGTAATCATTCGGGAAATGCAACTGAAAACTATAATCAGACACTACTTCATACATATTGGGGAGGACTATTTTTAAAAATAAGAAAACAAGTGTTGCTGAAGAGATGGAGAAATTGGAACCCTTAACACACTGCTGATGGGAATATAATGATACAGATGCTATGGAAAACAATAGGGCAGTTCCTCAACATTACGGAAATAGATGGTGATGGTCATCACACACAACAATGTGAATGTACTTAATGCCATTCAATTATAATCTAAAAATGGTAAAGATTATGTTACATATATTTTACTACAAAAAAATAATCAATGAAATTTGGTATTTCCTTAAAAAATTTATAATCGTATGAAACAGAAAATACCTACTTGGGCATCCTTATATCCATGAAAACCATGGCCTTAGAGAGTTCCACATTAAAGTGCATAGGTACCAAAATATGCTGTGTAGATACATTCAATTTTCGCGCTTCTCTCCAATTATCACCTATTATGGAAAAGAGTAAGTACATGTTTATTTAACACACATTTAATTTTGAAAAATACATTAAAACTAAAATCACTGTTAATACTTTGTGGTCATATACTTCATGGCATGGAAAATTCTTCCTCCATCTGGATAATCTTAATGCCACCTTCCCAAGTATACACAATCAGCAGGTAAATTCCATTTATGATTTTCCTTCTGCTGTTTCAAGAACTGTTTCAACTGGAAATAGCTTCTTAAAAAACCAATAACACAGTTTAATCAAATTTACTATGCATCCCTTTACAGTCACTATACCTAGCAGATACTGTACCCAAAAAACATGGCTTTAAGACAATAATGAAAAAGGTAGAGAAAAGCACAGTTCTTCTGTGTTAAAAAAAAAAAAAAAAAAGCTACCAGTTACTCAAGATTGGTAAGAAGCACTGTTCTAGGCAATGTTTAAATTTTCATTTGTTCTCATAATTACGTTTACTCATTTTATTTTAGAAAACTGAGACTCAGGAATTTTTCATTTGCTTATGGCCAAAAGGCTATTGTGTGATACAAGCTGAAATTTACATCCAGGTCTGCTAACATGAAATTTGTGTGATACAATCCATCTTCATATATATTACCTCATTTGAGCCTAATATTTCAAATAAGAAAAAGTCATCAGTCAAAAAGAAAACCAAATAAATGAAAGATTAGATGTAGAGAAAGGTAGTAAAATCAACTCTATTACAATTTTTAAAATTCAAACAGTGTCAAGATAATGAAATATTTCCTTCTCAATTTATAGACAAAAAATATTTAGAAGTATGTGTTTCAGTATTAAGAAAGTTTATGACAACTGCCTAAAATAACCCCAATGTCAAAAAATACACTGTCCTATAAAATATTTAATTATTTAAGAACACTTAACATTAATCATAAACAATTCCAAAGAATTCCAGTACTTTTCAAACAATAATGGAATACTCTAAATTTTTTTCACAATGTATCTCAATATCTTAAATATACCTCCTGGATTTCAAAAATTAATGACCAAAATGTACCAAACATACCACAATACTGTTATTTATTCCTTGCAAAAAGACTTACAGGTTTCATATAAATAATTTGTATTTGCCACCCACTACACTTCTGGGCTGCTTCTACACCAACTAGAATCTTATAAAACAGAAATAAAATTTATTATTGGAAAGCAAATACAAAGAAAATAAAAATGTTCCAGTACTATATAAGTTAACACTTAATAACCATTACTTAGGGTTCTCAATGTTTCTTTTTATTAGCTCTGATAATTAAAATTCTACCATATATACAAATCTCTAAAATATCCACCAATCCAACTCTCTTGAATTATCTAAATGTTTCCTAACACTCCAGGGATTCAGAAACAGTATGACACAGTACAAAGAAGGCTCAATTAGTCTCAGATCTCTCACTATCTAGTTTAAGTTGCTTTGACAAGTGAATTTCTGGCTCTGCTGACTTCATCTAAAAACCAGATCTGTATCAGAGATTCCATCAAAAGTGAATGGAGTATAGGTACACCTATGATTCCCTCCCTCTATCCTCCTAATGATCCTCCTCAGTCTCAATGTGGCTCTTTATGGCCTGGGGGGGGTCAGAGGCCCTAAGCTGGACAGATCTAGTTTTGAGCAGCCTAATGTGATTATCCTGTATAAAATATTTTAAATATGTGCCAATGTTTTCCAACCTTGTCCAAAGGATTTTTCAACCTCAGCACTATTGACATTTGGGCTAAATAAGTGTTGTGAGGTGGCTTTCCTCTACACTGTATGATGTTTAGTAGCATATCTGACCTCCACTCACTAGGTGCTAGTAATGCCCCTACTCATTACCTGTAACATCAAAAATTGATATTGAAACTGTCTCTTGAGCACTAAAATCAAATACCTGAGCTATTATTGCTCCTAGACAGTATTTATTACTTCTGATTCAAAAATATTAAAGTTTTATTTTTCTTAAAGATTTTATTTGAGAGAGAGAGAGCAAAAGAAAGAGAAAGAGAGCATGAATAGGCGTGAGGCATAGAGGAAGGGGCAAAGGGAGAAGCAGACTCCCTACTGAGCAGGGAGCCCAACACGGGGCTCCATTCCAGGATCGTGGGATCATGAACTGAGCTGAAGGCAGATGCTTAACTGAGTTACCCAGGCACCCCAAAAACATAAAAGCTTTAATATGTTTTGGATGAAGGTCTTCAGAGAAACTATCTTAAGACCTAGCTAATCATTTCAGCAAAATGAATCAATACATAATGCATTATATGCTTACCAACTGTGCTGTAAAGCAGCTGTATGCTTGTAAGCTGAACGTCAAAGGAATCATAAGCTCTATGCATGATCTCTTCAAGCCTGGCTCCTCCTTGTTTCATATCTGGCAATTCCAAACGACTTTTACTTGTCACCTTAAAGTTATTTTTAAAAGTTTAGATGATGCAAAACACTTCAAAAGAAAATACTTCATCTTTAAGACTGTAACAAAAATTTAATGAAAGTCTCACAAGACAAATAAAGCTAATAGAAATGTCTTCACCCATGACATGTATAACGATAAGACCAGGTACAAAGTGAATTTTTACATATTAAGTTGTATTTCTCAATGATGTATATTAAAAAAGGGAAACCAGGCCAGCTATGGAGAACAATACATTTAAAACTTTTTTATAGGGTTAAAAATATACCTGCCCTATAACCCAGCAATTGCACTACTGGGGATTTACCCCAAAGATACAGATGCAATGAAACTCCGGGACACCTGCACCCCAATTTTATAGCAGCAATGTCCACAATAGCCAAACTAGGAAGGAGCCTCGGTGTCCATTGAAAGATAAATGGATAAAGGAGATGTGGTCTATGTATACAATGGAATATTACTCAGCCATTAGAAACGACAATTACCCACCATTTGCTTCAACGTGGATGGAACTGGAGGGTATTAAGCTGAGTGAAATAAGTCGATCGGAGAAGGACAAACATTATATGGTCTCATTCATTTGGGGAATATAAATAATAGTGAAAGGGAATAGAAGAGAAGGGAGAAGAAACGGGTAGGAAATATCAGAAAGGGAGACAGAACATGAAGACTCCTAACTCTGGGAAACAAACTAGGGGTGGTAGAAGGGGGGGAGGGCGTGGAGTGGGGGTGAATGGGTGACGGGCACTGAGGGGGGGGCACTTGAAGGGATGAGCACTGGGTGTTATTCTGTATGATGGCAAATTGAACACCAATAAAAAATAAATTTGTTATTAAAAACTTTTTTATATTTGATAAGAAGCCTTTTTATTAAAAACAAAATTAAGAGACAAATATAGCCTATGTTTCTATGTCATGATGATAGATATTTAGATATTTTTATAAGAAGAATCCAGAATTAAATATTAGGATAGCTGAACTGTACTCCCAACTCTGCCATTTATACGACCTCAAGCAAGTTATATTTGTACCATCTCCTTCTTGGTGTACTACACATGCTAATTTTTTTCACTTAAACATCCTAGAGATCACTCCACCAGAGTATATAAAGATCTTATTCATTCACATCTATACATATATGTGTGTATGTGCCTTCACATTTGCACCTCTATTTTATATAGCTCATGCACAGCAGACGGTCAAACTTATTACCTCTGAAGGGTAATCAATTTTAGGTAAAAAGTCAAGCAAATTGCCTAAGGAAACAATACTAGATATTATTCCTGACCTTATGCTCCTTTTTTTTTTTTTAATTTATGATAGTCACACACAGAGAGAGAGAGAGGCAGAGACACAGGCAGAGGGAGAAGCAGGCTCCATGCACCGGGAGGCCGACGTGGGATTCGATCCTGGGTCTCCAGGATCGCGCCCTGGGCCAAAGGCAGGCACCAAACCACTGCGCCACCCAGGGATCCCCTGACCTTATGCTCCTGCTATTACACCACACTGCCCTTGAAACAATTCCACATCTAAAGTCAAATATGAATAACTAAATGTATAAATTTTATTATAAATATAAATCCAGCAAGTGTCTATGTAATTACCAACTGAAAGTAAAAACATAAAGGACAATGTCAATATCAAGGAAAGGCCCGTATTTCTCAGGTCGCCAGAAAAGCTTTCCAATATTACCCGTACCTCTTGGGTCTTTAAATTGTTCTAACTATTTAATCTACATTTAATGATCTAGAGCAGTGCTATGCCACAGAACTTTCTAGTAGGATGGCAATGTTCTCTACCTGAGCTGAAACAGCAACCCAAGACACTTATAACCATTAAATTCCTGAATGTGGCTAATGTGACTAAAGAACTAATTTTTATGTTATTTCATTTTAGTCAATGTAAACAACTACATGTAGCCAGTGGGTACCCATATAGAACAGTGCAGATCTAGTAACCCAAAAAAATTTCTCTACTCAAAACTGAGGAAGAAAAATGTACACATTTGGATGGAAAGGGAAATGACTCTGATAAATGCAAGATGACCATCTCAAATTAAGATTTAATAGAAGTATTAAAATGTCACTATCAAAAAAAACAAAAAATAAAATGTCACTATCTATAGTGATATATACAAAAAATTTCAGAAGGATGAAGAATTATTTCCAGAACTTTCTCCCATTTGATTTTAATTAGTCAAGTAGTAAATTTACACTGAAAAGGAATTAATCTCAAGCATTACTCTCAAATAATATAATTCTTAGGTTTACCCTAACCTGCATAGTTCAAAATGATCATTTTGTTATTAGAAATGTACAAAAACTACTCAGTTAAATGAAACTGCACATTATTTACTAAAAAAGAAAGAATTCTCAAATCCTACAATCTACTGCAAAGCTAACAGTAAATACTGCAAATCAAACTGTTTGAAAAACAAAATACATTTTTAACCTTAAGAAACATCTTTAAGTGTCAAACTACACAACAAACATTAGTATGTACCTTTAGATGACCAAGATCTAAAAGAAGCAGATTTGATGTAGGACTAAAAATTCCATCTTGTGGGATAATAACATAGGAAGCCTTCAGATTAATTCTGAGATCAAGAACTTTCTGTGTTTCAATAATGTACAGCAGTCCTGCAGAAAAGTTAAATTGAGAATAATGTGCAATTAGTATTAAGTTTTAAAATACCTTGAGCAAAATATCTTCAACATAATGTAATTTGTGGTCAACATGTATGTACATTCCTGATATAATGGAGAAGAGAATTATGATGGTTCCTCAAATAAATGTTTGTGACCCCAAACTCCATTTGTGTAAAATCAGGGACATATATATCTAAGAAATTAAGTTCTATGAAACATTCACTAAGCTTAGAACTTAAGTATAGAACTGACTCAAAGCATTGTTAATTTTTGTCCCCCAAATGATCTTTATTCAAACACAGAC
Source organism: Nyctereutes procyonoides (assembly GCF_905146905.1). Classification (NCBI taxonomy): domain Eukaryota; kingdom Metazoa; phylum Chordata; class Mammalia; order Carnivora; family Canidae; genus Nyctereutes; species Nyctereutes procyonoides. The sequence goes on from NW_026575146.1 coordinate 47,860,139, forward strand.
AACAAGATTTTACTCAAGTTTGTTTGCTGGGTCAATCAGGTATGGATGGTCCCAAGAAGCAGCCATTAAGGACAATCTAGCATTCAATTATCTGTCTCACTGTTAAGCATTTCTCTATCTTCATTTCCATTTCAACTGTAAGACTTTCTCAACCAAAATGATCCGTGTCATGGTATTCCCGACTCTCCAAATCCAAGTCCTGTACTCCTAAGAAGTCTTACCTTTGGCCTTACTTTCAACAAAGGCTTCCTGGATGCCAAGAAACCGTGATCTATCTAGTTTGTTTCTTAATGGGAAGAAAGGGGGAGAAGTGAATATTTGGTTTTGGATATAAGTCTACTGTATCTCTTCTCTACTTCCCATTGCACTTAGAAGAAAATCCAAATTGTTTAATACAACTTTCAAAGTTTTGCTTTATCAACACTATGCATCATTCCACTTCCCTTCACTCACTACATTAGAACCAACCTAGCCTTCTGCAACTGCCAAATTAACCCACTTCTGTCCCTGGCTGGGGCCCTCACAGTTTACCACTGCTTTGAAGGCTCTTCCTTCTACTCTTCAACTGTGTTAGTCTTAACACACATACTTAATGTTACTTCAAGTCAAAGAACTATTCTCTGACATCATCACCAAAACAATACTGAGATACTCATTATTTTCATTTCCTTCACAGCATCTGGGCCCTTTAGCAATTTGTTTACTCCATCTGCTCCAACTTCACCCATGTGCCTGCCCTGTGAAAGTGGATCTGAGCCTTTTAAATCTTTTTCCATTGCAAATTAGCACTGAAGGAGATAGGAAATCCTGGAGAGAGACTGCAGGAAGGACAGGTGTTGCTTCCTGGTGTGTCAGTATGCTCACTCAGCAATATCTGACAGTGGTGGGACTTTCTCCAAAACCAGGCTCCTGCTGTGCATAGCTACCAACAGCATCCAAAAGCCATCCTTTCCCTAAAAAACCCCTTCAGTCAGTTTCACAACAGAACACACCCAGTGAGATACTGTCCCATGAACAGCTTTCTCCATCACATCAGAAAGTAAGTTCTATAAAGTTTCAGAGAGCAACTTTCCAGCCACTTTCTCTAAAATGGCATGAATCGCAATCCTCAAGGAAGAGAAGGATATCCTGCCAAGGAATGCAATGTCAGCATTGATGGCAATGGCTACTTCTTTCAGCTACTCTTCCTGTATTCCTTTTTTTTTTTTTAAGATGTTATTTATTTGGCAGAGGGAGAAGAAGTAGACTCCCCACTGAGCAGGAAACCCAATAGGACAGGAGGCTAGATCCCAGGACCCTGGAACCATGACCTGAGCCCAAGGTAGACTCAGCTGACTGAGCCACCCAAGGCCCCCCCTGTGTTCCTTAAAATTACTTCTTCTTAAAGTGAATTTTTAAATATTTAAATGGATAAATCTTAATTTTATGTTTATCCTATTTTAAAATTATAAGATCCATTAATAGGCAAAAACTACATCTATTTTTATCACTGCTGTGCTCTCCAAAACTTAGCACAGTGTCCAATATAGATTTGGCTTGTGATAAATATCTGACTGAGTGAATAAAGGAGATCACTGAAAGAAAATGAATAACTATGATCCTATCAGAGAGCCTGATGTGTCAAATGAAGGGTTTTGATAAATGACCACATTTGTCAAAATGACCACATTTGACAAGGGTAACTAACAACATGTGTATATTCTAGGAGCTGGTCTCTCCAACTGACAAAAAGGAAAAGATCTGAAAACCTTCACTGCTAAGAATGAAGAAAATAATACAAGAAGAAAATTAGGTCATAGAGGAAAAGGATAATAAATAGAGGCTAATACAGAAAAAAAGACAGGAGAGAATGAATGGAGAACCAAAAAAGAGAACTATGTAACAGATGAGTCTCTTCCAAAATTGGTAAATTTTAACTTCTGGAAAAATATTAAAAATTTATTATTGAATTTTTTGAATTAACTTCAATACATACAGTAGCACCCCACTTTTTCCCAATATTAACATTTTATTTTACATAATAATAACTATACTATTTGTGCACAGAAAGAGAACAGACTTCAAATAGTTAAGTATGTTACCTTTAGAAAGTAAAATACTAAAGAATTCAGCTTTCTAAAAACATTTCTATATAACATCTGAAATTTACACAGTGGATATTTACTATTTTAGTAATTCCTCTGATTTTTTAAAAATACTTGAGAGAGAGAGAGAGAGAGAGAGAGAGAGAATGAGGTGGAAGACCCTGAGATCATGACATGAGTTGAAATTGAATGTGACTTTTAACCAAATGAGCTGCCCAGGCGCCTCTGGTAATTCTTGAGAATTTCAGTCAAGAATTAAAAAATCAAAAGTAGCTTAAAAAAAAAAAAGCAGTCTCTGCAACAATCTCAAATTTTAAGGAAACACAACAGGAAAGACATTACCAAAAACAAATATAAAACTTTTATGAATCTATAGCAATGTCAGTTAAGATTAAATGCCTGGTATATTTTTGGGTGAGGGCATAAGTTCACTGCTTTAAAGGGAGTCTTTAGTTATAGTCAATGCAGAAATAACCATTATTAAGGAAGCAAAAACAAACAGCTTCCTTTGGAGTATATAATGATTAAAAAATGATTGAAAATAGAGTATTTCTTTTCCTGTTTTCTTAATCCATCTTCTTTGTCAAAGATTACATTCACCTTGTAAAAGCAGGACATGGTAAGAGAACTTTAAACTAACTGGTAAGACTTTTACTTAAGGAAACACTTGATACAGTCTTACCACATCCCAGACACCTAAGCTGGTGATATTACTTGATCAGCACTAACACTTTCCTAGAAATGACTGACAACTACAGAAGTCTTAGAAGACTGAAATGGACAAATGCCCGTATTTCCTTAGAAAGAAAAAAAAATAAGTTAATATTTTATTAATTGGTCAAGTGAATGTGGATTTTTTTTAAATTTATTTATGATAGGCACACAGTGAGAGAGAGAGAGAGGGAGACACAGGCAGAGGGAGAAGCAGGCTCCATGCACTGGGAGCCTGACGTGGGACTCGATCCCGGGTCCCCAGGATCGCGCCCTGGGCCAAAGGCAGGCGCCAAACCGCTGCGCCACCCAGGGATCCCCAAGTGAATGTGGATTGTGAAAAAATTTTAAGCACATAAATTAATGCACAACTAGAAAGAAAAGCATTGATCATTAGAAGCTAGTATATTTCGTAAAACAGGCATTCTATGTTAACGAAATTTCTTCTTGAAATTTCTTCTAAATTTTTTCCACTTTTACTCAACAGATAACTAATAAATTGCAGAACTATTATAGATGTAATATATCAATAATTGAGCAACATACTTAAAGAACGCCTTTACTTTTTTCCAAATAAATTTTTGGGGTTTTTAAAAATTTTTTTTTAAGATTTTATTTATTTACTCATGAGAGAGAGGCAGCGACATAGGCAGAGAGAGAGGCAGGGTCCCCACAGGGACTGATGTGGGACTCTATCCCAGAACCCCAGGATCACAATCTGAGCCAAAGGCTGAGCCACTCAGGTGCCCTAAATTTTTTTATTGAGAAAGTAAGCATGTGACCCTGAGATCAAGACCTGAGACAAAAATCAAAAGTCAGATGTTTGACTGACTGAACCACACAAGGGCCTCTGCCTTTACTTCTTGAGAGAAAATGAAAGTATGGACTGTATCACACAGTTAATCATGTGTCCACAAGTGGAATTCACAGATTTCATGCACATGAATGGGAAACAAGTTACAATTTTATTTTCATGAACTACAGCTGACATTCAGTATCTCCTTCTACTATAAATGTAAGCAACAAACTTTGTTACTTATACAAATTGTGTATCATTTATGTTCCCTAACATAACTGAAGACAACTGAAGTTTCATTTATGCCTTCAAACTAATCGTAGGTTTTTGATCTATTGTTAATTCTTGTTATTTTAACCCATAAATAAAGAAAAACAGATACATTGCTACTAACACAAATTTGAGATTCTTAAAATATTTTGAAACTGTGTTCTATTTACTTTCTTTGTAATTCTAGGTAGTCTATGTACTAAAAACCAATATTTTGATTAGAGATCCCTAAGCTTCACACCAAACTGACTAAGGTGTCCATGAGACACAGAAAGTTATAAGGACCACTGATATTAAACAGTTTTACCTAGAAAATGATAACCTTTCACCCAAGGCTTCAAAAGATGACTCAAACACAACAACAACAACAAAAAAAGGAAAATGAATCAATCTAGAAAGATGAATTTTAATAAAGATAAAATCTTGAACTTAAACTCAAACGTTTAACTCAATTTCTAAATCCTGGTAATATGAATGAGTATGTACCAAGACCTATTCTTCCACTAAAAGCAACCAAAAACATTGGACATAAGATAAAACAGCAACAAAAAACTTACTAAGAAACACTAAGGAGGCAAAAGAGTAAGGATTTATCAAGTCAAAAATCAATCTGAAGTAACAGACCAGAAAAATTTTATCCCAAGATCATTTTTTGTACCCAGCAATTCCTTTCCACAACCTCACAGAGCACAGGGAACAGAAGAAAAGGTAAGGAGTCCAGCAGGGGTTCTTCTCACAAATTTAGAATCTCAAAAGATACCACTCAAGAGAAGAGTAATCCAGAAGTTAAACCCTCCTCTCTCTAAAAACCTACTCACAGAGGAATGGAAAGAAAGAGAAAAACTGGAAGAAGGGGGTAGTATCCCTCTGACTATTACCACAATAGAGTCCTCAAGTGGTACACAGCCCAACATCTCTTTGGCATTCCAAAATATCTCAGGTACTGACTTTAGCAAAGTGGTCCACCAACATGCCCAAGACAGAGAGAAGAAAAAAAAATTCTTCCTTGAATGAAAGTCCATTTAACCTAGACTCCAGAGAATTTTCTCAAATAATTTTCCAAGACAAATGAACAGCTCACAATCAAAACTCATTAACTATATAAAAACAAAAGCTACTATGAATAAGAGTCAGCCAAAACAAAAGATAAGAGGAAAAAACCCCACAAAAGTCGTCACTTAATTGAACTATCTGAATAGAGAATTATCTGGTGAGAAAAAATTTAACCACACTTACCCTGTTTGAAGAAATAAAAGTTTAAAGATATCCATGAACTCTGAAGAACAACAAAGAGATTTTAATTTATAACAGAAGAATTCCAAAAATGAAAACTATAATCAGTAAAATTTAACCTAAAGATGTAATAGCAGGGATACCCGGGTGGCTCAGTTGGTTAAGCATCTGCCTTCAGCTCAGGTCAAGACGTCTATCCAGGTCCCATGATAGAGCCCCTTAATGGGCTCCCTGCTCAGCAGGGAGTCTGATTCTCTCTCTCTCTCTCTCCCCCTCTGTCCCTCATCTCTGCTCATTCTCTCAAATAAATAAACAAAATCTTAAAAAAAAAAAGATTTAATAGTACAGTAGCACAGTTTAAGAAGATGTCAGTAATTCAGAAGGTAAATTACCCAGCATGTAAGAGAGGAAAGAAAAAAAGATATAGAAGAATAAAGGCAGAGTAAGAAATGCTAAAGGACATTAATCCAGAGTTCCAAAAAAAGATTTAAGAGAAAAAATGTATATGGTTAATGAGTAAAAATTTTCTGGATGAAATTTCTAAAATTTGTTTAATCTACCAATCCTCAGAATGGTCCACAGCTGGATATATCACACTGATACAGAATATATAAGGTAAGATAATCTTGGGGCAGATGGGTGGCTCACTCAGTTAAGTGTCTGACTCTTGTCTGACTCTTGATTTCAGCTCAGGTCATGATCTCAGGGTCCTGATACCGAACACATCAGGCTCCATGCTGGGAGTGGAGCCTGCTTAAAATTGTCTCTCTTCCTTTCCCTCTGCCCCTCCCACACACACGTTATCTTTCTCCCTCTAAAAACAAAAAAAAAAAAACAATGTAATATACAGAATTGGTGAATCATTATGTTGTATACCTACCACTAACATTGTATGTCAATCATACTTGAATAAAAAAATGGAGACAAGTAAAACAAAGAAAGAACAATAGCACATAATTGATGAAGATGGTAAATGGGAGTTCTAGTGCTCTCAAGTCCTTGTAATGACTGAGGGAGAATAAAAAATTTTACTAAAATTATATTTTGAGATAAACAGTGTTACTATTACTAGAGTGGTATAGTGAAGGGGTGGAGGGAAACAAAGTAATGCTAGAATTTATCTAAAAAAGACAAGAAAAAAAAAGTTGAAAAATATCCCACTATATTGTTGTTGATACGACACATCTAAAAGATACAGGGGAAAAGAATGAAAAATATAAACAAATTCTAACCAAGCAAAAACTAGAATATCCATACTAACACCTGAAAAAATAAATGAAAATATTTTAATTTGAATTAAAATGTTTCTAAAAATACATGCAGTCAACTTCATAGAAATAAAAGATTTGGCTTATTGGAGAAAAAATTTTATTTACTGACAGCAATTTGATACTGACAGCACTAAATTTATAAAGAAAAGAAATGACAGATCTAAAAGAAACAGACAAATGCACATGCACAGTGACACTACTTTTCCTGTATTTCTCTAAAGAACTATTGGAATATGGTGACAGAAAACAGGGAAAAATCCAGTAAGGATACAGATTTGAAATATAGGATAAATATGACCTAAAAATATGTATAGGTATGAAAAATATAGGCTTTCAAACATGTTAAATATTTTTTAATTACCACATACTGAGCCAGAAAGCAAATATCAACAAATTGCAAAGCATTAAAATCATATAGATTAACTTTATATGATCTTATATATTTAAAATATATATTTTAAAAAGGGAATCTGTAATTTAAAATCTTCCACAAAAAAATAAAATAAAATAAAATAAATAAAAATAAAATAAAATAAAATAAATAAAATAAAATAAAATAATCTTCCACAAAGAAATCTCCAAGCCCTTATGGTTTTACTATTTCATTAGGTGAAATACAGAAAGAAAAAAATAACACCAAAACTTATAAAAACTCTGCAAAAGGATAAAAAAGGATGGAATTTTCTTTTTGGAAGCCAATATATTAAAATATGGAATTCATTACATGAAATGAAAATGCCAGGTTCAATCTCTCACAAACAGAATTCCAAAAATTCTAACATAACATGAAATTAACTTGAATGTGGTAATAGGTTTTGTCCTTTCTGGGTGTAAGAAATGATTATTGTTATACCTGAATTTAAGTAAAATAGTACCAATTACTTTCAACTAAACTATATGTAGTCTAAAAGCATAAATTTAAAGTATACCTTACTAAAAACAGTTTAATGTGACTAAAAGTTTGTGTAGGATACAATTTTTAATAAACCAACATTAATACTAGCATTTACCTGTTGCTGTCTTGTCACGAAATTCTTCAAGTTTTGTCAAAGTCACTGACGTGAGCTGTGCTAGATTTACCTCTTTTGGAGGCCTGAAGAATTCCACTATACTATTCACTGTTCTCTGTTAAAATAAATATTATTAACATTAGGCACAAACTCAAAGCAAATTGAAATATATTAAAACTTAGGAATTAAGAAATGCTTACTGCAAAAAAAAAAAGAAAAGAAAAGAAATGCTTACTGCATCATATATCATTTCTAAAGGTTCAGCTTCTATGATACACCTTTGAGCAACAGTTTCATCTAACGGATTTATCTCAAATATAATTTGGAAGAGTGAAGTAGCATCATCCAATGAAGATAGGAGGCGAGGTTTTGTTGAATTATCTGGCAAGCCAGTAACATGAAATGAATCAATTTTGGTTTCAAATCTACATGAAAAAAGACAGGACAAAAACTAGCTATCAATACAATTTTACATTTTACAGTATTTTTCAAACTGAAAATAAAGTTAAGATTAATAAAAAAACAACTTCAATTTTCATTTCTTTCTATTCCATTCATGTCAAAGAAAATATACAACTATTTGATCTGAATTGACAAAGATTAATTCACAAACAACCCTATTCACATGTTGACTTCTATATTTTAAAAAAAGTCACTGATTACCAGAGCCTCATGAAAGAAAATTATCATGTAAGCCAGTGCCAACGTTGGAAAACCTGAACTGTTTCATTCTCCTCAATTGCTGGAGATTCAAAGTGGACAACTCTAGGGGACCCAATCATGGGGGGGCCCCAAAAATATTTTGAGATACACCTCCAGGAACTGGAACAGTTTCCTATAATAAGCATTAGCGAAAAAAACTTTCAGGCTTCAGGAAAGGAAAGGCGAAAAGAAACCGTTTAAAAATATGCCACAACTTTATGTTCTTCTTAAAAGGCATGCTCGTTGGAGGAGCTAGTTAGCTACAAGCCTAACCTAATGAAGTATTATCAAAGCCAAAATACCTAGAGAAGGGAAATACCAACTTTAGTCAGGTCTACTATTCCACACAGGAGGAGGGAAATACCCAATTTCCCCAACGCTAGCTATCTTCTCCCACCTGAGGCAGGGAGAAGGGGAGTACTAAGAAACTTAAGTTCACAGACCAGAAGCATGGGATCACTAAAAAACAGAGAGCTAATCACAGCACCATAGAACTGTTCCCTTTCCCCCTATAGCTTACAACTCAATCACTAAAGGCTTATTTACATAGTTCATTTCACCCCATACATCACACATCATGTTTGGCTATCAAAAAAAATGTCACGGCATAAGCATAGCAAAAGGCAAACAACATAACCTGAAGTGAAAAAACTATTTAAAAACTAATATGCTAAGGGTTATAATGGACAAAGTAAACAACATGCAAGAACAGATGAACAATATAAGCAGAGAGATGGAAATCCTAAGAAAGAAGCAAAAATAAATATTAAAGATCAGAAACACTATAACAAGAATGCCTTTAAAGGGCTTATAAGGAGGCTAGATGTATCTGAGAAAATCAATGCCTGAGCTGGAGAATGTATCAGAGTCATAAAAATACAGGAAACAGAGAACAGGGATGAAAATAACAGAATAACCAAGTGCTATGGGACAACAACAAAAAAATGCACCCTATGCATAAAAAGAATCCCAGGAGAGAAAAGCACCAATTTTAACCAAGAACGACTGACAATTTCCCCAAATTAATGTCCAACATTAAGTCATGGATCCACAAAGGTCAGAGCACATCAAGCAGAATAAATAAATGCAAACAATCAAAAAACCACACTCAATTATATTTTTAAACTACAAAAAAAAAATGTAAAGAAAAAAATCCTGAAATAAATCAAAGGAAAGAACAACCTAGATATAGAGGAACAGGGATAAGGATAACATCTGCCTTCTCAGAAGCCATGGAAGCAAAAAGAGTGTAGCGAAAATTTTAAAGTGTTAAGACAAAAAAAAAAAAAAAAAAATCACCAACTTAGAATTCTGTACTGTATGAAATTTTCCTTCAAAAGTTAAAACAAAATAATGACTAAGACAAAAAAAAATGGGGAAAATTATTTAACTACATCTGCCTTTTGAGAAATAGTAAAAAGTTATTTAGAGAAAAAAAACCCTTTAATCAAATTAATATGTTCAATATAATAGTAACAATGTATTCAGTTCTATATGTTTGTAAGTATGACTTATGTATGTTTTTATGCTTATGTATGTATGTTCATATATAAGTGAAATGAATAGCAGCAATGATACAAGGAACTAGAACAAAACTCAATTAAACAGGGGTGTCTGGGTGGCTCAGCCAGTTAAGTGTGTGATTCTTGATGTCAGCTCAGGTCTTGATCTCAGAGTTGTGAGTTCAAGCCCTATGCTGGGCCCCATGCTGGGTGTGGAGCCTACTTTAGAAAGGGGAGGAAAAAAAAGGATACTCAAACTACAATGGGCAGGAAAAAAAAAAAAAACATAGAAGAAAGAAAAGGTAAGAAAGGCAAAAAAAAAAAAAAAAAAAGGAACAAATAGAAAACACCGAAGATTATGGTAAATGTTAAGAGATTAAGACAGGTCATGGTCTATGAAAAAAATATTTACAAATGACACATCTGATAAAAGACTTATCCACAATATACAAAGAACTCTTAAAATTCAAGAAGAAAACAGTACAAAAAAGGGGCGAAAACCTTCACAGACACTTCACCAAAGATGACATATATATGGCAAATAAACAGATGAAAAGATGTTCTACATCACAGGTCATCAAAGAAATGCAAATTAAAACAACAAAGATTCCATGACACATCTATCAGGTGTGGCCAAAATCTAAAATACTGGTAATGCCAAATAAGAGTGAGGGTGTGGAGCAACAGGAACTCTCCTCTCCTACATTACTGGTGAGAATGCAATGGTATAGTCTTTTTGGAAAAGAATTTTGCAGTTTCTTACAAAACTAAACATACTCTTAGCATAGGATCCAGTAGTCAGACTCCTTGATATTCACTCAAAGAAGCTGAAAATTTACATCCCTACAAAAACCTGTACACAAATGTTTACAGCAGCTTTGTTCACACTTGCCAAAACTTAGAAACAGCCAAGACAGCCTTCAGTAGGTGAATGAATAAAATGAACTGTGTTACAGCCAGATAATGGCATGTCATTAAGCACAAAAAAAAAAAAAAAGCCAAACGTGCTAATGAACCATGAAAAGACATAAAGGAAGTTTAAATGCCTATTACTAAATGAAAGAAGTCAATCTGAGAAAGATACATAGCAAATGATCCTAGCTACATGCATGACCTTCTTGAAAAAGGCAACAACTACCGACACAGTAAAAAGATCAGAGGCTGGAAGGTGGGGATGATGAATAAGCACAACAGAGGATTTTTAAAGCAATGAAAATACTCTGTATGATACAGTAATGGACATGTCATTGTCCAAACTCATAGGAAAACACACCATTAAGAATGAATGGCAATATAAACGATGAACTTTGGGTGAGCATGATGTGTCAATGAATGTAAGCTCGTCGTTAACAAAAAAACACACCATTTTAGTGCTTGATGTTGAAAATGGAGGAGGCTGCGCATGTGCAGGAGGTAGAGAGGTAACTTCTGTACCTTCCTCCCAAACTAGTTTTGAAAATAAATGAATACAGAAGCCTGGGTGGCTCAGTTGGTTAAGTGTCTGCCTTTGGCTCAGGTCATGACCTCCAGGTCCTGGGATTCAGCCCTGCATTGGGCTCCTTGCTCAGCAGGGAGTCTGCTTCTCCTTCTCCCTCTGCTCAATCCCCCCGCCCTTGCTCTCTCTTTCAGCTCCTCCCTCTCTCAAGTGAGTAAATAAAATCTTTTAAAAAATAAAAATAATAAAGTCTTTCCAAAAAAAGTAATAGAGGAATATCATTGAAAATTGCAGAGTAAGGTGCTCCAAGAATTAGTCTCTATGTTAAGCTAGCAAAAACTGCCAGAGTCAACATCTCTGCAAGTCTGGAACTTAATCAAAAACTTACATCAACCAAGGAAATGCTTAATGAAGACAGCTACATTTCTTTTCTTTCAGAAAGGAAGCACTTTGGCATTTTTATTTAACTTTCTACCATTCCCCATTCCCAAGCACAGCAGTGAGAATGCTAAGTGGGCCACATTCTGATGTGGCCTGCTGGAGCCAGCGGACTGATACAAGATGCTAAGGTCTGAATGTGTTTCCCTCAAAATTCACTTGTTCAAAGAGTAGTGCCCATTGTGATGGTATCTGGGGCATTTGGGAGGTGATTAAGTGATGAGTGCTATGGGATTAGAGGTCTTATAAAAGAGACCCTACAGAGAACCCTAGCCCCTTAATCTTATGAAGACACTGCAAGAACCTGGCAGTCTGAAATTTGGAAGAGGGTTTCTAGCAGAACCTGGCAGTGTTGGTCTGCTAGTGTTGTACTTCCAGCTTTCTGAACTGTGAGAAATAAATTTCAGTTTTTTTATAATTCCAGGCTGTGGTTATCTTATTGTTCCTGCTCAAATGAAGGAAGACAGGAGTCTTGTCCTTAAAATAATGATGTCAAATGTTTTCACCTGCTTGACAGTTCCCTAAAGAACCAGTGTAGAGGGTGACCTCTATTTTGTTACCTGTCATGCAGGCAAAAGTAACATCTGCCCCAAAACTTAAAGAAATAGATTAATGATAGCTGTCTGGAACAAGAGATAGTAGATGGGGAAAATACCAGCCAGATCCCAGTACCCAGGAATGAGGAGGCTGAAAGGAAGTTTCTTTGGGGAAAAAGGCTCAGAAAGGCCACAATGTAAACCATGGATGCCAGAGAGCAACACACATACTGAGGACCCAATGTATGTTCAGCAAAGACCTGAGAGGAGCCTGGGCATGCACTTCTAACAGATTTGTGAGCTCCATGCAAGCAGGGGGTGAATGCTAAGGCAGAGCGGTAGGAAGCCTGGCACAGAACTGAAGTACCATAGCCCAGAGTCAAGTACAAGGACCTAGAGAGTATTTCTCTGTTTTGGTTTTAAGAATTTAAGGAAATCGGGCAACCTGGGTGGCTCAGCAGTTTAGAGCCTGCCTTCAGCCCAGGGTGTGATCCTGGAGACCCGGGATCGAGTCCCATGTTGGGCTCCCTGCATGGAGCCTGCTTCTCCCTCTGCCTATGTCTCTGCCTCTCTCTGTATCTCAAAAATAAATAGATAAAAAATCTTAAAAAAAAAAAAAAAGAATTTAAGGAAATCTGTCAGTTAACTGCCTGATCACTGAAATAATGGAACAGATACTTAAGCAATCACAAATGACAAAGAACAGAGTCTTCTCAAAAAATAGTTTGGAAAATTCATTGTATTCATTTGCTAGGGCTGGTATAATAAATTATCACAAAATGAGTGTCTTAAAACAAGAACTTATTCTTTCACAGATATAGAGTTCAGATGTTTGAAATCTGCTGGTTCTTCCTGGAGACTTAGAGGGATAATATGTTCCATGTTCTTCTACAAGATTCTTACTGTTGCCAGGAATCCTTGGTACAAGTTGGCCTGCACATATATTATGCCTATCACTTTTATCTCTCTGGCATTCTTGTGTGTCTGTCTACAAATCTTCTTCTCCAGTCTTCTTGTTTCTTGTATGTCTGTATTAAAATTTCTCTCTTCTTATAACACCACCAGCCATTGAATTAGGGCTCACTCAAATCTATAGTAGATTAAACTCAAATCTACTTCATTCAAATTTGTTAGTTATGAACTTCATTATATCTAGAAAGACCCTATTCCAAACTAAGGTTACAGTCACAGGTACAAGAGTTAGAACTTGACACAACTTTTCGGAGGAAATAATTCTACCCACTAAAGTCAGTACACAAATGAAAGACTACAGCCCTCAATAATAAACAACAAATACAGGTGAAAAAGGAGAATCTAATTTCCGTAGTTAACACATTTTACAATACAAAATGCCAATTTTTAAACAAATAAATTATAAACCATACACAGGAAGAATGTACTAAAGACAAACAAGCTGCCTTAAATGCGCTCTACAATCTAAAGGAAATCATGGACAAAGGTGTAAAGAAATCAGGTAAAAGATATCGAAACAATATAAAAAGGGAGGTTTTTTTTTAAGATTTTATTTATTTATTCATGAAAGACACACAGAGAGAGGGAGAGACACAGGCAGAGGGAGAAGCGGGCTCCCTGTAAGCAGCCTAACGTGGAACTTGATCCCAGGACCCCAGGATCACGACCTGAGCCAGAGGCAGATACACAACCACTGAGCCACCCAGGCATTCCTAAATAGAGATATATTAAGTGTAAAATACGAATAGAAAATTTGTAGATAAGAATATAATAGCTGAAAGGAAAAAACATTAGAAAAGGTCAAGAGCATATGTGAGAAGCCAAAAGAATAAGTCAAATTGAATACAGACAAGTGAAATTACTGAGTCTGAGGAATTGAATGAAAAATGAAGAGTGCCTGGGTAGCTCAGCTGTTAAGCCTCTGACTCTTGATTTTGGCTCAGGTCATGATCTTGGAGCCATATGATCAAGCTCTGCTTTGGGTTCCATGATGGGTGTGGAGACTGCTGAGGAGTCTCTCCTTCCCTCACCCTCTGCCCCATCTCCATTTCTCTCTTCCTCTGAAAAGAACAGAAAGAAAAAATAAAAGAAGTTAGGAAAGGAGGAGGGACGGGAGGGGAAGAAAGAAGAAACAAAGAACAAAGAACTACACAGTGCCTAGGTGGGAGAGTATCAAGCAGACCTACACATGTATTCTGGGCATCCCAGAAGAATAGAAAAGGGGACAGAAAGAATATTTGAAGAAACAGTGCTCCCAAATCTGTCAAATTTGATAAAAGCCATTAATCTACCCATCAAAGAAGCTGAATGCACTCTAATAAAGATCAGCTCAAAAAGACACACACAGAACACATTATAATCAGTCAAAACCAAAACGAAGATAAAATCTTGAAAGCAGCATGAGAGAAGCAACTCATCACATGCAAAGGATAGTTAATAGGTTAAGAGCTAATCTATCAGAAACCACAGAGGCCAAAAGGCAGTGGGATGATACTCTAAGTGTTGAAATTTTTTAAACATCAACTAAGACTTCTAGCTGGCAAATGAAAAGAAATTAAGACATTTACAGATGAAAAAAAAATGCCAAGGGAGTTCGTCAATAGTAGATCTGCCCTAGAAGAAATGTTAAGGGAACTTACAGGCTAAAATGAAAGGACAGTAGCCTATAGACAGTAACTGTAAACTATATGCAGAAATAAAAAATGGTAAGGCTAATACATAGGTGGATATAAAAGCCAGTGTTATTTTATTTCTGGTTCCTAACTCTTCTACTTCCTCTAGGATTTAAAGACAAAAAGCACAAATCAATCATAAATCTAGATGAACAGGCATGCAATGTATATATAAAGATGTAATTTGTGAACATAATAACATAAAGGCGAAGAGCATACCTGTGTAGGAGCAGAGTTTCTGTAGATTACTGTAGCTAAGTTGGTATGGATTTAAACTAGACTGTCTTAAATCTAGAATGTTAATTGTAATTTCCATGGTATCCACCAAGACAATGAATAAAATGTATACAGAAAAAGAAATGTGGACAGAATCAAAAAGAAATCAAACAACAGAAAGGCAGAATTGGAGGCACTGGGGTGGGGTGAGGGGAGTATAAAGACATACAGTAAACAAATGGCAAAATGTCTTAAGTATTTCCTGGACAGTAATCACTTTAAATGTCAATGTTATTAAACTCACCAATTTAAAAATAGAGACTAAAAAATAAAAAATAAAAATAAAAATAGAGACTAGCAGAACACATGAAAAAACATGATTCAATATGTTGTGCACAAAAGACTCACTTTACATCCAGACACAAAAGCTGAGAGTGAAGGGATGGAAAAAGAATCTGTTCAACTTGTACCCAAATGAGAACACTATTTACATTAATATCACACAAAATAGTCTTTAATTAAAAAAAGTTCTATAACAAAATGTTCACTTTATATTGATAAAGGGTAAATTCAAAGATGTAAATATGAATCCCTACATTGACAAAACTCAAGAGAAAAATAGACAATTCTACAATAACAATGGGAAACTCTAATATACCATCTTCAATAAATGCAGAACATCTAGACCAAGAAACAAATAAAGTAATAGAGAATCTGAACAAAATTATAAACTAATTATATTTAACTTATATAGGACATTCCACCCGACAGCAGAATACACATTCTTTTCAAGTGTAGGCACATGGAACACTCCCAAGACAGATCCAGACCATGCGCTTGGCCACAAAACATGTCTTTAAAACTTTACAGAGTGAAATTATACAAAAAATCCTCCCCAATCACAATGGCATTAATGTTGGAAATCTTGGAAGTAAATTCCAAAAGTTTCTGGTAAATTTCTAGAGGGAAAACTTAAGTTTCTCAAATATGTGGCAACTGAACAAAATATTCTTAGTCAATAGGTCAAAAAAGGGCAAGGAAAATTAGAAAATACTTTGAAATGAACATAAATTAAATGCAGCATGACAAAACTTAAGATATACATCCAAAGTGATGCTCATAAGTAAATTTTTATCTCTAAATAACCACATTAAAAAACAAATATATCAAATCAATAGCATTACTTTATACCTCAATTAGAAAAGAGAAAACCCAAAGCTCACAGAAATAATAAAGACAACAAAAACTTGCCTCTTTGAAAAACAAACATACTTACAAAAATCTTTACCTAGACTAAGAAAAAAAAAGACACAAATAACTAAAGTCAGAAATGAAAGTGACAGTATTCCTATATACCTTGAAGGAAAAAAAATAATTATAAAAATGTATTGCAAATGATAGGACATAAAGAAAATATATAAACTAAATGAAATGGACAAATTCCTAGAAACATACAAGATTACAAAACCTGACTCAAGAGAACAGAAAATCAGAACAGATCTATAACTCAAAAGGAAACTGAATCAGTAATCAATCTCCAAAAGTAATCAACCTCCCAAAAAAGAAGAGTCCAAGACCAGATGGTTGGTTTTATCAGTGATTTCTATCAAATATTTAAAGAAGAATATCAATCCTTCTGAAATTAATCCAGAAAACAGAAGAGGGAGCACTTCCTAATTCATTCTGAGGCCGGAATTCCCCTAATACCAAAATCAAGGAAATACATCATGAGGAAAGAAAAAAGTAAAAAACAAAACTAAAGGCCATTTTTAAAATAAAATTAAATTAAATTAAATTAAAAAATAAATAAAATAAAATAAATAAAATAAAATATAAAATAAATTAAATAAAATAATAAAATAAATAAAATAAAATAAAATAAATAAAAAAATAAAATAAAATAAATTAAATTAAAATCCCTTATGAAGACAGATGCAGAAACTTCAACAAAATACTAGCAAACTGGGGTGCCTGAGTGGTCAGTTGGTTAAGCATCTGCCTTTGGCTCAGGTCATGATCCTAGGGTCTTAGAATCCACCCTGCACTGGGCTCCCTGCTCAGTGGCAAGTCTGCTTCTCCTTCTGCTCCTAACCCCCATCCCTGGCTCATGCACACACACTCTCACTTAAAATACTAGCAAACCAAATTTAACAGCCTATTAAAAAGACTACATCATGGCCAGGTAGGATTTATTCTAGGAATCTATTTGATGGGGGCTGCAAATAAAAAAGCAATAAAACAATCTATTAATAGAATGACAAAGCCACAAGATCGTCTCAAACAATGCAAAAAAAAAATTTTATTCTAAAATCTTTTAAAAAATTTTTTTTCAGAAGTAAGGAATACAGTGTACTTCCCCAACCTGCAAAAGGGCATTTATAAAAAAAAAACAACACACACACACAACCCACAACTAGAATCATACTCACTGGTAAAAGATCAAAAGCTTTCCCTCCATGAACAGACAAGGATGTTCACTTTCAACCCTGTTCTAGAAGTTCCAGCCAAGGTAATTAGCCAAGAAAAAAAGTTAAAGGCATCTAATTGGAAAGGAAGAAATGAAAATCTCTACTCATGGATGGTATCACTCTACATGAGTGAACAACACAGGGGTTAGGGGCAATGACAATATGCATAGTCAAAAATTCAGATATGACTTCTGTCTCACCAAATTCCTAATAACTTCTCACGGATGAGAAGCCTTACCAATAGCATAAACAGTCCATTGACATATATTTTGTGATATGCGTTTTATACAATGTTCTTAAAATATAGAGGAAAAAATTTTTAAATCATAAGGGAGAAAAAATACATTTGCAGTACTGTAAAAAAAAAAAAAAAGAATCCACAGATAAATGAACCCATGCAGTTCAAATCCATATTGTTCAAGGATCAATTGTATGTAGAAAATCCCAAAGGATCTACAAAAAAATAGAATTAATAATTCAGCAAAGTTGCAACTCACAAGATTCACATGCAAAAATCAACTGTGCTGCCATACACCTACAATGAATAACCTGAAGAAGAAACTGACAATTCCATCACATTAACATCCAAAATGGTAAACATTTAAGAAAATATTTAATCAAAAAAAGTGTAAGACATGAACAGTGAACAAAAAATTGTTGGAACAAATGTAAAAAGACATAAATAAATGGAAGGATATCTATACTCATTGATTGGAAGACTTACTATTGTTATGATGGCAATACTACTGAAAGCAATCTATAAATTTAATGTAATCCCTATCAAATTCAAAGTAGCTTGTGTGTGGAATGGAATATACAAATCCTCAAATTCATACGGATTTGCAAGGTACTTCAAATATCCAAAATATTCTTGAAAAAGTAGAACACGATAAAAGACTTGCACTTTCCAATTTTAAAATTTACTACAAAGCTATAGTAATCAAAGCAGTGTGGAAGTGACATATGAACAGACACAATGAGTCTATAGAATGGAAGGAAATAGAATTAGAGTCCAAAAATAAAGCCATGTATCTATGGCCAAATGATTTTCAACAAGGGTAACAATCCCCATCATTCAATGGGGAAAAATAATCTCTTAAACAAGTGGTGTTAGGATACCTGGATATCCACATACAACTTAATCAAATTGTATTTATTCACTGTCTAACCCACATACAAAACTTAACTCAAGGTGGATCATAAACCCAAATGTAAGAGTTAAAACCAATACTCTTACAAAATGTAGCACTAGATTTCCACAATCTTGGATTAGTCAAACCTTCTGAGATATAACATCGAAAGCATAAGCAATGACACAAAAACCCCAGATAAATTATACTTTATCAAAATTAAAAACCATGCATCAAAGGACATTATCAAGAAAATGCAAAGAGGGATCCCTGGGTGGCGCAGCGGTTTAGCGCCTGCCTTTGGCCCAGGGCGCGATCCTGGAGACCTGGGATCGAATCCCACGTCGGGCTCCCGGTGCATGGAGCCTGCTTCTCCCTCTATGTCTCTGCCTCTCTCTCTCTGTGTGTGACTATCATAAATAAATAAAAATGTAAAAAAAAAAAAAAAAAACTTAAAAAAAAAAAAAGAAAATGCAAAGACAAGTGAAAGAATGTAAGGAAAAGCTAAATATCACATATCTAGAGTCTAGAATAAATATTATTACAACTCAACAAAGAATAACTCAACTAAAAAATGGAGCCAATGAAGATGTACAGATAGTCAACATCCATATGAATGGATGCTCAGTATCATTAGACATTAAGGAAATAAAACTGAGAAACCATATTTCACACCCAAAAAAAACAGCTGTAATTTAAAAGCACAAACAAGAAAATAAGTATTGGTAAGAATATGGAAAATCTGAAATCCTTGTACACTGCTGATGGAAATGTAAAATGGTGCAGCCCTATGAAATCCACATTGGTGCTTCCTCAGAAAGTTAAAGTCAGAATAATGCTATAACTCAGCGATTCTATTCCTAGGTACATAGCAAAGGAATTTATACTCAAATCTACATTCATGAATGTTCACTGTGAAGTATTATCACAATAGCCAAAGGGTGGAAAGAACTCAAATTTCCATAGAACAGATGAATAAACAAAATGTGGTAAATACGTACAATGGAGTATTGTGCAAGCTTAACAAAGAATGAAATTCTGATATATACAACAACACAGATGAGCCTTGAAAACATTATGCTAAGTGAAATAAAGCAGACACAAAAGGTCATGTAATGTATGATTTTATTTATATGATATATCCAAAAACAGAAAGCAGACTTGTGTTCTCCAGGGACCAGGAAGAGGGGATTAATTCTTAATGAGTGTGGGGTTTTACTGTGGTAATGATATTTTGACTAGATAGGGGTGGTGAATATTCAAAATTATGAATATATTAAATCCCACTGAACTGTACTCTTTAGAATGATTAATTTTATGTCAATTTTACTCCAATAAAGAAAATTCATTAAAATAAAATTAATGAATTAGTGAATGCATACACTACAAAAATAAAAAATTCCCAAATCACTAACATACCAGTTAAAGATACTTGAAAAAGAAAAGTAACCTAAGCCTAAAGCAAAAATTTAAAAATAAAAAGATTGGAAAATAATTTAATAAAACAGAATGAAAAAATATAGAAAAAGCAAAACCAAAGCTCCTTAAAAAAAGAAATTTAACTAAATTAAGAAATAAGAGCCAAGATTCAGAAAAATTAGGAATGAAAAAAGACATTATAACCAATCTCACACAAAGAAAAAGATTACATGGTAACACTAAATAACTACATGTCAGCAAATTTGACAGCTTAAATAAAATGGACAAATTCCTAAAAAGGAACAAACTACTGAAACGGACTAAAAAAATACAAAATAAAAACCACAGAAAATCTAAATAGACCTAAGGAGAAGTACAGATTAAGTTCATATTGAAAAACTTCTTCCCACAAAGCTCAGGTCCCTACGACATTACTGGTGAATCCTACCACTAAACATTTAATAAAGAATCAATACCAGTTATTTACAAACTATTCCAAAGAGGAAGAGAACACTTCCCAGCTCATTTTTAAAAACAATATTATACTAAGACAAAAAATACACAAAGCCATCACCAGAAAACTATAGACCATCATTCTCGTACGAACACAGACGTACAAATCCTCACCAGTAAACCAAATCCAGCTATATGTGAAAAAGACCAGACATATGACCAAAAGAATGTAGTTATTTTATCATGTGAAAATCAATTAAGGTAATACACCATAAATCAAAAGAATAAAGGACAAAAACTACACTTTCATCTCAAGGGACAAAGAAAATGCATTTGACAAAACTCTACTCAACTTCCATGCCAAACCCCCACCCCCCCCAAAAAAAAAACAAATACTAAAACCTCAATAAATTAGGAATAGAAGGAAATTTCTCAAAACTGCTAAAAGGCATCTATGAAAACCCACTCTTTCCATCATATTTAAGAGACTGAGCACTTCTCCTTAAGATAAAGAACTAGAAAAAGATGTCCTAAAGGCAATTAAGAAATGAAGAAAAGGTGTCCACAATGGAAACATAGACGTAAAACTATTTCTATTTGCAGATGCAATGCTCAAGTATGCAGAAAATCCTAAGGAATTCACTAAAAACTACTGGAACTAATTAACAGGTTCATCAAGGTTGCGGGGTACAAGATCAATATACAAAAATCAATTGTATTTTTATACATTTGTAATAAACAATCCAAAAATGAAATTAAGAACATGATGCCAAGTGTAATAGTACTGATGGGGTTCAGGACATACTGCCCCCAAAATATGGTACCTTGGTATAGTGAGTATTTTAAGTTGAAGGGCTTTGAGAAAATAGAAGCAGGAAGATCATTCCAATATTCCCCTACCCTCTCCCCTCTCAAACATAGGTCATAAAACACTCACATAACATGTACCCTCTCTATAGCTAGAGGAAAGAGGCATCCTTATCTCTAAAGGCAAAGGTAAACTGAAAAGAGTCCTAATGAACAGGGCTTGCTAAGTTTCCCCCAGTCTACTATACCTATCTTACACACCTTGACCTATCATATCCCTCCACAACTGTCCACTCTTCATCAGACCTAACACAGTCTACTCTAACTGGTTCTTTGGATCTACATTTCATTATGAATGCATTTCCGTTAAACTTTTATTGAAATAAATTCGTATGCTTCTCCCTTGTTAATCTCAAAAAGGGTTGAGGAAAACTCTTTCCTCCCATACAGCATCAAAAACAATGAAATACAAGAGAATATATTTACCCAAAAAGGTATAAAACTTGTACTCTGAAAAATATGAAATAATTGTTGAAATTAATGAAGATCTAAGTAAATGGAAAGGCATCCATATTCATAGGTGTTAAAAAAATACCACTTAAATTTCAGTACCCAAAACTGATCTACAGATTTAATAAAGTCTTTATCAAATGTAAACTGAAAGTTTTTGGCAACAATGGACAAGATGATCCTAAAAGATACAAAGAAATTCAAGAAAATTAAAAGAGCTAAAACCATCTTGATAATGATACAAAACTGGAGGATAAACTTTTTGATTTCAAATTTTATTACAAAACTATAGTCATCAATACAGTGTACTACTGGCAGAAGGTTGTATAGATCAATGGGAATAGAGTCCAGACATAAATTCTTACATTTATGGTAAACTCTTTTTGATGAGGATACAGAGATCATTCAATGGAGATATAAGGTCTTGCAACAAATGTTGCTGGAACAAATGAATAATCTCATGCAGAAGAATGAAACTGGACCCCAAACTCAAACCATATATAAATGTTAACTCAAAATGGGTCATAAATCTAATTTAAGAGATAAAAATGTAAAATTCTCACAAGAATATACAGAAATTTATCCTTGTGTCCTTGAGTTAGGCAAAGACTTGAGTCTTCATTGCAACAAAATAAAAAATAAACTGGACTTCATCAAAACAAAAAAAAAAAAAAAAAACAAAACCAAAACCAAAAACAAAAACATCTGGCAAAGAATACTATCAAAAAAATGAAAAGAAAAAAATGAGACAAAATAATTATAAATTTCTTATGAGATAAAAGATTTTCATCAATAATATACAGAGGACTCTTAATAAAGAACTGTTAGAACCAAATAATGAAAAGACAATTCAAGTTAAAAATGGGCAAAATAAGTTAATATACATTTCTCTAAAAAATATACAGAAACAACCAATAAGCAGAAGTAAAGATGCTCAATATTGTTAGCTATCAGGGAAATGCAAATCGAAAGAGTAGTGAGATACCAATTCACACCCCTTAGGATAGCTGTAATCAAAAGTATAGGTTAAGTGTTGGCAAGGATATAAATTAATAATAAATCTTATACACTGTGGGAATATAAAATGGTGCAGCTGCTTTGGAAAACAGTCTGACAATTCCTCAGAAAATTAAATACAGAATTACCATGTGAGGAAACAGTTCTGTTCCTAAGTATGTACACAAGAAAATTTAAGACTTATTGTCCATACAAAATATGGTCTGTAAAAATCCATAACAACATTATTTGTAATAGCTGAAAAGTAGAAACAAACCAAATACCATCATCTGATGAATGGGCAAACAAAATGTGGTATATCCACACAATGGAATGCGATAGAAAAAAATACTAATTCTTGCTATGCTATAAATGAACCTGGAAAATAACATGCTACATGAAAGAAGCCGAATGGAAAAGGCCATATATTTTATGATTCCTATTCATATGAAATGCCCTCAACAGACAAATTCTTAGAAATAGAAAGTAAATTACTTGTCATCATACAATGGAGAGAGGGGAGAATGGGGAGTGACTGCTAACAGGTATAGGATTTCTTTTTTTTAGGGTGTAAAACTGTACTAGAATTAAGATAATGGTAACTTGCACGTGAATTAAGTGTATGACATCAAGAGTGTGATAAACAAGTTCTACACTTTAGGATGAATTGCATTGTATATTAATTATATCTCAATAAAATTATTTTTAAAAACGAAAGTAAAATATATTCCCAGATAAAACCAAATTGTTGATACGGTTTCTTTTTGTAGAGTGTGATGGCTGACATTTTTGTTTTATTCTTCAGTGTCCTTCTACATTTCCTTACAATGGAGTTTTCTATTGAACCTTTATTACTTTAATAATTCTAAAATATAAGTTCCTAAAAATATATAAGGATACATTAAACCATAGTACCCTTACAAAATACCGTAAGACTTATAATCTAACTTCCAACCTCACACTGAAATATTTTCCTTCAAGGAAAAGAAAAATACTTACTTAATGGCTTGTGCTCCTGGTCTTTGCACAATCAAAGTGCTAAATTCTTCTACTACAATATCCAACAGCTCAGGTGTCTCTTGTTTTTCTCTTAGAACAATAGACATGCTTTTCAAGTGAACAAAAAACTTCATGGCTTCAAACTAGAATATATTGAGAGGAATAAAATGAAAAGAAATATACATATAAAGACAACAAAAACTCTTATTCATAAAGTTTATTCCTTCCAATAACCAAAAAATATTTTAAAAACAACCCTTTATATGTTAAAGAATCACCACATTGACACTACAAAGCACGGGCAATTTTTATTCTTACCTTGGAAACTAAAATATAATATGTACAGATCAGGCAAGGACAATACAATAAATAACATATGTCTGAAAGGATTAAAAGTAGGCATATCTAACTATTAAACTCTCAGGTATAAGGCAAGAAAACATCTTACTGTTTTTGGCAAGGTGGGATCAACTGCTGTTTCACTATAGCCAATTGCTTCATAGAGTAAAGTTTTTTCTTCAGGTGTCAACATCTCTTCAAGAACTATAATCATAAAAAAGTGTTTTTGCATTCTTAACTGGTAAGATAAAACTAACCCACAATTAAGCTGCCTTATCAAATTGGCAAATTTAACTCTGTTTTTATACTTTTAAGAAATTAAAAATTTAATTAAAAAGAAAAAGGAAATCATAAGCACTGAGTGTTAGGATGGGATTGGCAATTTTAGAAGGATTAGTCTCCAAAAATATAAATTGCTAAATATATAAATTTAGCAATACAAATTTCTAAATATTTGGATTAAGCAAG
The DNA here is from genome assembly GCF_905146905.1 of Nyctereutes procyonoides. NCBI lineage: Eukaryota > Metazoa > Chordata > Mammalia > Carnivora > Canidae > Nyctereutes > Nyctereutes procyonoides. The sequence continues at coordinate 47,884,577 of NW_026575146.1, forward strand.
CTCACAAAATGACTAACTTAATGGTATTGTGCTAAGTAACATACTTAGCATACAACGCAAGAAGCATTAATATTATAATTTCCCATTTTACAGGTGATAAACTTGAGGTTTTGAGAATTTCAATAATTTGCCTGGGCTACATTGCTAGTAAGTAATAGATCTAGGATATAATCTTAAGCTCTTAAGTCTTCAAAGCTATGATCTTAAACATTTGGTAAGGAAATAAAAACCTTTCTAAGAAACAATTTCAACAAAAATTTACAATGCCTTATGCTCTTGGGAATTTTTATTACTATGCAACACACATTCATTAAATCTGGAACATAATGTTCTTTTGTAAACATTAAGATAAAAAACTCAATTTTCGTTTGGTGTATACATTTCCAATGTTTTATTAAAAGGATAAATCACATATGATATAAATATATGTTTATCTTAGAAAATTTTCTACAAAATTTTATTTTTACATCTGATGATGAGCTGCACTAAATTAACCTGATGATTAACTGCATTACTAATAAAATGAAATGGACATACTTCCAGGTTTAACATCTGGTTGTTCTTTACTTTTTGGTTCTGACCAAGTCCACAGCCAACTAAACCATCCTTTATTTTCCTCTGAATCTTCTGCACCTTCTCTGAAAATCCTATATCCAGCTTTCTTTGCCTAAAATACATAAATTTTCAAATAAATAAATAATCCTTTATTTAGCAATCTCAAGAAAGAGAAAAACTACTTTTCCAAAATTTATTCCAGTGAAAAAATGTAAATGATATACAAACTGAAAACAAAACACAGTAACTACAACATTAGCCCAACATAAGAATTTAGGATTTCCACGGGACACCTGGGTGGCTCAGTGATTATCTGCCTTTGGCCCAGGGCGTGATCCCGGGATCCAGAATAGAGTCCCAAATTGGGCTCCTTGCGGGGAGCCTGCTTCTCCCTCTACCTGTGTCTCTGCCTCTCTCTCTCTCTTTCTCTGTCTCTCATGAATAAATAAATAAAATCTTAAAAAAAAAATTTAGGATTTACAGGTAGTTAACCCTACTGTCTTACAAGTAATGGTAATCTCACCAACCCTCCTAAAATTGGATTTTCACCTTCATATGAATTGTTTGATAATTATCTAGCTAGAATTATTATTTAGTCAAAGTATTTAACATAAATCTTTTCACCACAGGATCTGTCTAGTTTAAATGGATGGTGCAAAACACTGAATCAATTTTCTAATATCACAAAGAAGTAAACTTGAAGAAGTAAACTTTTAGGAAACAGTATATTACAGCACAACACTAATAATATCACTGTTATCTGTCAAATCTACATGGAATCTAGATTTATTTTTAACCAATTGAAAGATAATCTAGAATTACCTCAACTTCTGCCTGTTGTCTTGATATAGTTATATTAAATACATCCAAGGTCTTTTCCAACTCCTTAAAATATAAACAAAAATGTGTTTGAGTAACTTCATATAGTCTACACAAAGATTATAAAAATTATCAAACTTCAATATATAAGCTAACAAACTGACACAGTAAGATATAATAGGATGCAGAAAATAGATCATCCATCAGCATAGTATTTCTGTTTCATTCTGAGAAGCCGTGCTTGTATATTATGTCAGCTTGAAAATTAGTAATGACAGAGTAACTTTCTTAAAGAAATCATACATGTCATGCACATGAGTATCACAGTAAGATTTACAGACACATACTAAAAGATATCATATAGGCACTGTTTAAAATGATTTTTATTTGGGTTTTAACTACAACTAAGGGTAAACACATTAGTGTCGCTTTCAGGTAAAAACACAATTCTAAACCCTTCATATTATATGCACAGTTGGTGTGTCATCTTTAGTATATTCCAAGTAGATCCAGATACACTTAAACTTGTTTTGAAATTCTACACTTTCCAAAGCTTTTATGGTTACTGAAATAAACTAAATTAAACTAAATCTGGGCAGCCTGGATGGCTCAGTGGTTAAGCACCACCTTTAGCCCAGGGTGTGATCCTGGAGACCCAGGATTGAGTCCCATGTCGGGCTCCCTGCATGGAGGATCCTGCTTCTCCCTCTGCCTGTGTCCAGCGCTCTGTGTGTGTGTGTGTGTCTCGTGAATAGATAAAAACTTTAAAAAAAATAAAATAAAATAAAATAAATCTTTCATCATATCAATACATTATTTCCATGACCTCTTTTAAGAGTTTCATGCTAAAATCTTTTCTCCCCTAGGAGAAGTAACCGAATCTATTATTGTCTAGAAAACAACCCTTCATTCAGGGTTCTACTATCCAGTAGACTTGGAAGATTAAGGTTAATATTAAAAAAAAAAAAAAAAGTAAGGACATCTGTAACCACCCAAAAACACTCTAAACCCAAACATCCTTAATAGTCTGGGTCTGCAAAAAGTCTCTTACCTCAAAAATAAAAATAAAACTCAACCTTGAGGGGGCTCCACACCAGAAATTGGCCTAGATTCAGAATGGTTATATTAATTTCAAGAGGCTACCTCCCCTCAGTCTCCCTAAACTAAATATCATCCACTCATAAAGCAATCCCTTCTAGAATATACTATAATGCTAACAGAAAAGACTAGTATTTAGGGAAACCTCAAGACAGATAATGAAATGTAAAGTTGCTGGTAAAGACTAGAAATGCCAGAAGAATAAAAAGAAAAGGGACTCTCTACGGGCAGAAAATTCAGGCAAGTTCATACAAGAGATGGGACTTAAGTAGAGCTTGAGAAGGAGTAAAACTGGGATAAACAGAGATGAGGAAAGGCGGATGGGACTTGGCTATAATTCTAAGCATAGTATGTATAAAAGACAGGAAATTTATTTGACTACTGCCATTAGATGGTAACAGGAGAAATGGGTGGTGACAGATAACATAAAGCTTTGAAACTGACACACAGAAGACTGGAACCAATGTAGCAAATGCTTTATAGGCCTCTGGGTTAAAAAAGTAATAATGTGAGGCTTCAAGTTACTATTTGCATGAACCCAAATCTCTCCAGATTTTGAGAATAATCTCCAATTTCAACAGCTCCCAGGAGAATATCACCAGAGTTTATATCACCCAACTGAAGTGAAGAACAGGACTACAAAACAGTCTAAGTAAAAGAGAATGGTCAGTAAAAAATAAAAATAAGTAGGAAGTGTTAGTCACTAAAGACTGAGAAGTCATGAAGTACAAAATACTCAACAATTTTAAAAAATGCTAACCTCCAAAGCGATGAGAATTTCACCAGCTGGCTTCTTAGTTGTTATCTTTTTTTTATACAGATCTTTATACTTCTTCATCTTTTGCCTGTGTTCTCTAATATGCTTCCATGACCACATTCGTAACCGGGGGCAGATATTTACTTCAAGAATACCATGTATAGCATAAGACCACCTAGTTAGAAAACAGAAACAAAACCCTACACTTAACACCCTCCAACCAAGAGTACTAAAAATAAAGTTGCTTCTGCTCCAAAACAACATTCATAACTATAGTACAGAGACTATGAAAATGGTGTACTATCTGAGCACTTGATTTTTCCCAGCCCAGTTTGTATTAAGATTACGTTATTAATCTTTTCTCTTTCCTGAGTGAAAACAAGGAAAACCACAGAATTTTGTTAGAAAAAAGACATAATTCTACAGAAGGACTATTAAAGTATTACTTGGCAAACAGCACTTTAGTCACCTGAACAGTAATTAAAAAGTCAACTAAAAGAGTAACTGCAATTTCTAGAAAACAGCAAGAGCTTAATAAACAGAATGAAAAGGCTTTTGAATTTTAGAAAGGGGCTGTATTTTATAGACTCATATAATCTGATGTTCAAGTTTAATCATACAGGTTTAAAGTATATAATATGAAAGTTTGAATTTTTTTTAAAAAAGACACTGCTTAAAAAAAGCAGACACTGCTTGACACAAACTATAGTTTTTAATAATCCCAGAAAATTCACTTTTATGCCGTATTTTAGAAATCTAAAAAAAACTGGATCAAGCAATTCTACTCCTGGGTGTTTATCGGAAGAAGAAAATGAAAACACTAGCACAGAAAGATATATGTTCCCCATTATTCACTGTAGCATTATTAACAATAGTCAAGATACAAAAAAAACCAACATGACCATCAAGGAATGAATGGATAAAGAAAATGTTCCATACACACACACACACACACACAGATAGTTGGATAGTGGAACATTATTTAGTCAGGAAAAGGAATGAAATCTTGCCATTTGTGACAACATGGATGGACCCTGAGGACATTATATAAAATGAAATTAGTCAGAGAAAGATAAACTCTATACAATCTTACTTACATATGTTATCTTAAAAGACAAAAACCAAAAAACTGAGCTTATAGATACAGAGAACAGACTGGTGGTTGACAAAGGTAAAGCAAGGGCAGTGAGTGAAATGGGTGAAGGGACTGAAAAGGTTCAAACTTACAGTTATAAAATAAGTCACGAGGATATAATGTAAAGCGTGGTCCTAATAGTTAAGCTGTGCACATTTGAAAGTTGCTAAGAGATCTTAAAAATTCTAAAGAAAAAAGTTAACATATACAAATATCAAATCATTAAGTTATAAACCTGAAACTCATATGTCAAATTAGACCTCAATTTTTTTAAAATGTAAGTCATTTTACCATTCTCTGGCATGACAGTGAAGAGGTACATCAGGTTTGAATTTCCTGTATGGCAGATTTTGCGTCATCATATCAACTGATTCCAGAAGCTCCATAACACTGAAATACTAAAGAAGGAAAAAATTAAGCCTCTTTATTACATGTTTAAGATTTTTTTTGTTCAACTGTTAAAAAAGTTAAATTCTTGACTTTTTAAAGGATGTTTTCATGTAACACTGAGGAACTTTGAAATACATTTAAAATCTTAGTTCTGCTTTTATCAAATTATAGCTCACAATTTAAAATTTCATCTGAAAAAAAATCACCTGTGGCTTATTGAACTCAACTGCTATATCATGTAACTCAACATCCAGGTTTATCTTAGGGGCAGAAAAGTCAAAATCTGATCGCCGATTCATCTGAAGTTTGGCATTAGCAGATATGGGGCGAAACACTGAAAGATAACATAGATATCAAAAAGATAAACTGAGTTATATTTCAAGAGTCCCAAAGTACTAAAGAGATGAAATGGAAAATATTGACTTTCATTTCTTATACTGTCTACTTTCCCAGATTGTCACACTGCTATAATTTAGTCAGATGAACTGTCATTTAATAAATGGAGAAGATTCTTTATCTTTTTCCTACCTATAATTCATATTTTAAGTAAATGAAGACTAAGTGAACTCCCCCTCAAAATACCAACGTAACCCTTAAAAGCAAGAACACTATAAAAGGCAAAAATAGTATAGTAATATAATCTTAACAAAAATATACAGTTTAAAAGATTTATATTAAAAATTCTAAGGGAGAAAAGATTTTATTTGACCACTGACTTCCATTACAGAATTATAATTTCTGAATTTCTGATCAGTTTTTTTTTTCTGATCAGTTTTTATGTATCCATCTGCTCTGCTTTAACTTGTAAAAGGAGAGGTGAGAAGATGAATCAGAGTTAGCCCAGGATAACTTCTTGATTCAACCCATAATCTAAAATGGATTAAATTCAACCCTTTATATTTAGTGCCAAAAAGAATAAGAATATTCTTGCAGAGCAAGACTAGAAATAGCAGAATCTATATAGAGATCAACTATTAAATTTTAAGTTAATCTATATAAAACCATAGTATGTTCCTCTTGTTTTAATCATTCCTGAGGCACAGCACTTAATTTTTTTACACAGTGAGCAAATATATTCTGAACTTGTGTAGGACAAGAAGATATTCAACAAACAGAGACTGGTTAAATTCATCATGGTACATCTATACAATAGTATGAGTACCATACAGTGAAAAAGGAGAAAAACTTACATACACATAAATGGAAGGAAAGAGTAAAGGAACGAAAGTTTAGGGGCGCCTGGGTGGCAGTTAAGTGTCCAACTTTTGGTTTCAGCTAAGGTCATGGTCTTGGGTGTTAAGACTGAGCCTAGTGTCAGGTTCTATGGTCGGCATGGAGTTTACTCCAGTTTCTCTCTCCCTCTGCCTTTTCCCCCTTCACCTTCTCTCTCTCTCTCTCTCTAAAATAATTTTTTTTAAGTTTTAAAAATGTACAAAGCAATACCACCACTATTTGAAAAATAAAAGTATTCCTCTCCCCTGGCTTTCTTATGTTACATACAAGACTGCACAACCCCCTATACCCTCCCTGGTTGCAATCTCCATCCATCCCTAGATTACAACCTCTCCTATCTCTCTCTGATTTTAGCTCCTGGCAACTCTAATTTCCAAGTGATTTCAACATACAAATTGATCTTTCCAAAACCATAGCCTCTCAGAGCCTTGTACTCTTCTAGATCTTATCATATCTATATGCTAGACCTCTCCATAAACCCAGTCTCCAGAACCTAACTCTCCTACCACCACCACCTCTCTAGTACTTCAATACTAAACCTTCAGATCCTGTGGGACCCACATTCATTGATCCTGTAGCTTTTCTCTGTCCTTCACCTCTGCTTCCTGTTCTCAGTTCCCTCTCTTCACTATTAAAATTTAATCATTAAATCAGTAATTTAATCATTCCCCCTGAATCACTCTTCACTCCTCTGTCTTCTCACTTTGTCAGTACTTACCAGGCGAAACCCTAATTCTGGATAAAAACCCACTCCATTTACTCTACATACCTGTAACCTACCTGAGAAGTTGAACTTGGTTGGGGAAAAAAAACAAAAACACAATCACATGGATTGGGTTCACTTTAATGTCATAAATCTCAAAGGTCCTCAATGTTGCTGAGCAATCATAAAATATTTAGTCCAGGATAGGCCAAATGCATACCACACTGTGTTTTTGTACAACCGGTGAACCAGGAATGATTCTTATACCTTTACAGGGTTATTTAAAAGAAGCAAAGGAAAATACGTGACAGAGACTTCAAACTGAAAAATATTTACTACGTAGCCCTTTATAAAAAAATAAAAAACTGCCCAACCCCTATTCTAGCCCAGTGGCTCTCAAAATCTGTAATTAATCAAAATCATCAAACTCACCAGGAAAGCTTATTAAAACATAGATTTTCAAGGCTCACTCTCAGAGAATCTGATTCAGATATGTCTGGAATAGACCTAGGATTTCTATTTCTAGTAAGTTTCCAGTAGTCTGAACTGCACTTCGAAAACACTACTCTAGTCAATTCACTCTCTTGTTTATCTACATGACTATTTCATAGCCTCTCCTCCCTCCAAAATCCCCAATACCTCAGATATTAAAAAATAAAAGCTCATAAGAGAAATTCCATAAACTCCTACCCAGTAGAAGTCCTAATACCCAGTAGTGGGACTTCTCTCTTATACCTAAAATATGTCTCATAAATGAACTAATCATGTTCATTTCCTCTGTGCAGCAAAGCACTCCACTTGCACATGAGATTCTATCTCCTCCTACCCATATGCCATAAAGAAATCATCCTTTCTCTCTCTTCATTTTTCATGTTCTATAGATCCTTTCCATCTTATAAATAAGCTGTTGTCTCTCTCCCATTAAATAAAAAACAAACAAAAAGAAGCCTTCTCTCCCTAGCAGGTATATACCAGTTATCAGTTTATTGTCTGTGAATTGCAAATTCACCCTAGGTTTACCTCCTCTAAAAACTAGATTTGGGCCCTTTAAATATTCTTTTCTTTACCAGGTAGCATAGTGTTAGACACTGGAGAGATACTGCAGGAGGAGTTATGCTTCCTGGTTCTGATGTACTCATTTCAGACTCCTGAAAGTGCCAGGGCTTTTCCACAGCTCAGATCCTACAAAGTGACTCCTACGAAAGGCAGCTCCTCCACTATCCAGCTCCTACAGCACAACAGGTTTCTTCAGCACCAGCTTGCTGAGTGCACGGCAGCTAGGCAGCAGTTTTGCAGGGAAGTGCCTCCTCTGAGACAATGCTCCATGAGAAATGCTAGTTTCTGAGGGCAAATGTCCAAGAAGTTTAGAGGCACAGCACCACAAAGACTTTCCCAGCAGTGAGCCCTAGTCATGTCCTTTCCAATAAGGTCTAGATCTCAGTGCTGAGGCAGGCAGACTCTGTTCTTTGGGCACCCCATCTCTGTCCTTGGGTAGGGGTAGTTCTTCCTATTATTCCTATACTCTTTAGAGTTCTACTTTTTATTAGCCAATCTCTTGTTACTCCAATCCTGTGACAGTATTTCTATTAAAATTCCTCTGTGCAAACTACTGTGTAGTTTCTCACTCATCAGGCTGTCATTAATGCAGCAAGAAATGACAGTAGGGCAAAGGAGAAATAAGTCAAACCTAGAGTGATAGGAGAACCAATAATACATGGTAGGCAATCTCATCTGTTCTCAATGTTTCCCTTGAGGAAAAAAATCTAGAAAATAAAATACCCATTTCCTGGCTTTGAATTGGTTTCAAGAGTGAAACAATGGTTTCAAGATGTGACAACAAGAGTCACATCAAGGGCGCCCAGGTGGCTCAGTTGGTTGAGCACCCAACTCTTGGTTTGGGCACAGGTCACAATCTTGGGTGGTGAGCTCAAGCCTGCTTTTTTTTTTGGCTCCAGATTCTCTCACCCTCTGTCCCTCCCCCAGCTCATGTACATGGTGAGCTCTCTCGCTCTCTGTCAAATCTTTAAAAACAAACAAACAAAAAAAAACACTTCAGGAAATTAACAAAGTATAATCATAAAGGCAGAAGAATATAGCAAAGAATCACTGGTTGATAACATCAAACAACCAAATCCAATAAATAAACTATCCACCCATCAATCAGAATTTATCGAGTGCCTATACAGAGTAAAAGAAAACAGTACTTCTTTCAACTCAAAATTTTAGTTGCTCATTTCTGATTATAAAAGTATTACACGTTCATTTCTGAAAATTTGGAACCAGAAAAAAATGTGAAGAAAATTTTAAATATACATTTTTAAAATAACAAGATAACACTATGAACTATAGCAGCTAGCCTTACTAAATCGTATTTGCCATGTAAAACATCTTTAAAAGATTATAACTAAATAACACTTAGAGATTTACCACATTTATTACATTCTCTCTTATAAGGCATTTTTCTTTCCTATAGTTTCAAAAAATAGCAAAAAGGTCCCCAACAATGAATGGCATAGAACAAACTGGGTTTTTGTGTATATTATATACTTTTAATTATATGACAAAACTAACATGAAACATCACAGTGACATTATCAAGGTTCATTTAAAATTTATACCAATTATTTTAATTGCACTTCTTATTTTATAAAATGTACTTACCAAAATCATAACCTTCTGGAACAGTATTGTCAGTGACAATACCATTCTTCAAGCTGTCCTATTAAAAGACAAACTGCTTTTATTTACATTCATGCCAATATATCTTTATTAGACAAAATCCTACATACAAAATCCTTACATACCAAAACAAAGTTTTAAAGCAATTTAAAAAATAAACAACTGAAACTTAGGAGGACTTAGCTATGGAAAATATTAAAGTGGTAAGACAATATCCCATTAAATTAGTACTATTTAAGAATGATCTGAAACTATTTAGATATGTAGTATGTTTTTGCATATTTGTATACAAGCACATTTTATATATGTACATATCTGTATACATATTTGTACAAGCACATATATAAAATGTGCTTGTATACAAAACTCAATATCCACTTACGATAAAGAATCTCAAGAAAGTGGTATAAATATACCTTAACCTCATAAAGACTATATATGAAAATCCCACAGCTAACATGCTCAACATTAAAAACTGAAAGCTCTGGGATGTCTGGGTGGCTCAGTGGTTGAGCATCTGCCTTTGGCTCAGGACGTGATCTAGGATTCCCGGGACCGAGTCCCACATTGGGTTCCTTGCACAGAGCCTGCTTTTCCTCCCTCTGCCTGAGTCTCTGCCTCTCTTTCTTTGTCTCTCATGAAAAGGTAAATAAAATCTTAAAACAAACAAACAAAAAAACCTGAAAGCTCTTCCTCTAAGATCAGGAGCAAGACAAAGATGCCCACCCTTACCACTTTTATTCAGCATAGTATTACAAGACCTAGACAGAGCAATTAAGAATAAAAGACATCCAAACTGGAAAAGAAGTAAAACTGTTATTATTTGTACAGGACATAACACTCTATAGAAAACTCTAAAGACTTCACCAAAAACTGTCAGAACTAATAAATGAATTCAATAAAATTGCAATATACAAAATTAATATACAAAAATCTACTAAATTTCTGTACACTGATGCAGTAACAGAAAAAGAAATCAAGAAAACAATCCAACTTACAATTACATAAAAAGAATAAAATACCTAGGAATAAATTTAACCAAGGAAGTCAATCAGGGAAAGATAAATACCATCCGATTAGATTCATGTAGAATTTAACAAAAGTGGTGAAAAGAAAAAGGGGAGGCAAGCCATAAAAGATTCTTAAACACAGAGAGCAAACAGAGAGTTGTTAGAGGGAAGGTGGGCAGGAGATGGGCTAAATAGGTGATGAGGAATAAGGAGGGCACTTGTCCTAGTGAGTACTGGGTGTTGTAAGCAATGAGTCATTAAATTCATTTCTGAAACCAGTATTACACTATATCTTAACTAACTAGAAATTAAATAAAAACTTTTATTAAGTTAAAAAAAATTAATTGAAACTATTATAAAGACATTTGTTACATTTTGTAGCTTTAGGTAATTAAAACAATAAAACTAAAAGTATTTTAAATAAAAAAAAAAATTCAACCAAGGAGGTGAAAGCTTTGTATACCAAAAACCGTAAGATACTGAAAAAAAATTGAAGATGCAAAAAATTGGGAACAGATTCCACGATCTATATTGCAAGAAATAATCCTGTTAAAAAGTCCATACTACCCAAAGAAATCTACAAATTCAATGCAATCTCAATCAAATTTCCAATGGCGTTATTCACAAAAACAGAACAAATGATCCTAATGTATATATGGAACCACAAAAGATCTTGCATAACCAAAGTATCTTGATATATGGTCAATTAATTTACAACATGCCAAAAATATACAATGGGGAAAAAATATACAAGCCAAAAAATCTTCAATATGTGGTATTTGGAAAACTGTACAGCCAGCCACATGCACAAAAATGAAACTGGACCACTACCTTAAACCATATACAACAATTAACTCCGAGTAGATTAAAAGACTTGACTGTAAGCCCTGGAACCATAAAATTCCTAAAAGAAAACATAGGCAGAAGTCTCCTTCAAATTGGTCTTGATGATATAATTTGGATCTGACACCAAAAGTCAAGTCAACAACAACAACAAAAAAAAGTCAAGTCAACAAAAGAAAAAAGTAAACAAGTAGAACATCAAACTAAAGTTTCTGCACAGCAAAGGAAACCAACATAATACAAAGGCAAACTACTATATAGAAAATATTTGCAAATAATTTTCTGATAAGGGGTCAATATCCAAAATACATAACTCAATATCAGAAAAACAATCCAATTTAAAAATGGGAGAGGAACTGAAAAGCCATTTTTCAAACAGATATCCAACAGGTACATGAAAAGGTACTCAACACCACTAATCATCAGGGGAATTGGAAACCAAAAGCATGAGATATCACCTAACACCTGTCATAATGGTTATTATAAAAAAAAAAAAAACCCTCAAGAAATAACAAGCAATACTAAGGATGTGGAGAAAAGGAAATTCTTATGCACTATTGATAGAAATGTAAACTGATACAATCTTCATGGAAAACAGTATGGAGAGTCCTCAAAAAATTAAAAGGACTACAATACAATCCATTCTGAATATTTATTCAAAGAAAAGCAGGAACTAGAAAAGATACATGCACCTCCATGTTCACTGCAACTTAATTATAATAGCCAAGATATGGGAACAACCTAAATGCCCATTGATTAATGAACACGTAAATAAAATATACTGTATATATAAACAATATATATTTATATATAATATATATTTATATACTGGAATATTATATGTAATATATATAATATATATTGAAATATATTTATATGTATTTATAAAAATATATATTTATATATTGGAATATTATTCAGCTGTTAAAAAGAAGGAAATCTTACCACCTGCAATAAGGATAAGCCTTGATGGCATTATGCTAAGTGAAATAAGTCAAACAGACAAGTATCACACATATGTGGAATACTTAAAAAAAAAAAAAAAAGGCCAAACTCATACAGAGAACAGACTGGTGGTTGTCAGAGGTCGAGTAGGAGATATGCAAAATGTGTAAAGGGAAGTCAAAAGATTAAGAACTTCTAGTTATCCAGTAAGTCAGTCATGGGGTATATATAATATACGGCATGGCAACTATAGTTAACTATACTACACTGCATATTCTAGCATTGCTAAGAGAGTAAATCTTAAAAGTACTCACCAAAAGAAAAAAAATTCTGTAATTAACTATGTAATAATGGATATTAAACTTCTCGTGATCATTTCACATTACATACAAATACTGAACCATTATGGTGCACACATAAAACTTATCCTAATGTTGCATGTCAATTATACAAAAAAAAAGATGTTTGTGTGTTTACACATGTTTGTGTATAGGCACACATATACATTCATCTATTTCTGTAAATGCTAATGGATTTTGCCTAGGAAAAAAGACCACAGGCCACAGACCATAGTATGTTAATAAACAATAATGAATAAAACCTTATGCAAAATATGCTACCAAGAAAGGTATACATGTACATATCAAAAAGATTTACTTACCAGTGATTCGTCATAATCATTAAGGTAAAACAGCCGAGACTTCACATTCCAATAGGCAAAAAGGTTATCCAATCGGACTAACTGAAAATAAATCACGTTTATTACATCTCATTTCCTTTAAAGGATCTTTAATATAAGCTATTTTCAGAAGTCTCAAACAACTGAGTAATGTAATAGAGTTAAGCAAATAAACACAATTCACATAAATCTTTATATTACCATTTGCCTTTCTAAAAATTTCTTTCATTAAGTCTGTGGGTTGACAAAATATTTTACCTTACGAACTAGTTTCTCAGTTTCATCATGTAAACATGGAACCCAGTTTTGATCGGTTGTCTGAAAAGAAAAATTAAAAAGTGAAAGTCAATTACATGTGAAATGGCAGACTGATAAACCGTACCAACCGTGCCCTTGACCAATTTCCCATAAAAATGTCCCTGAAAACATTCAGTGAAAGAATATTAATCACAAGAAAGCCTCTGCTTTCAAGGAGCTCACTGTTGACTGAAAAAACATAAAAAAAAAAAATCACAAATAGTTAAGTGCCATCCTAGAGGTTAAATACACAGTTCTCAGAATAAGGTAGGAGCCTCAAACTCAGAGGTGTAATGGAGAAAGTGATGTCTAATATATGACATATGAATAGAAATTTTTTATTTTAAAGTCAATAGGGAATGTCTCCAAGTAGGAAAATATGCAAACATGCAAAATATTCAGGGAACTGAAGAAGCCCAGTATGGCCAGAGAACATAAAGCAAACAAAGAAAAGAGGTAAAACCAGATGTTACCTGGGGTCAGATTACAAAAGGACTATAAACTATTTTAAAACAAAATTATTGGCTTTATTCCAATAGCAATGAGAAGCCACTGAGGTGAATAAAGTGTTTAGATGCTTATTCTACAAAGATGGTTTTCATTTTTTGGTAGAGAACTGAAGAGATGACAACAGTGGTTTTCAAACTTGAGCATGCATCAAAATCACCCAGAGGGTTTTCTAAAACCTAGATCGGTGGGGCCCCCAACTTGAGTTTCTAATTGAATAGGTCTGGGCTAGGGGACCAGTTTCCAAGGTCTCTCAAAGGTGATGGTCAACACCACTGCAGTCACAGTTACCCACTACACCTCCACATTTTTCACAGCCAATGGCTAATTCCCCATTCACACTTTTCAAACTTATAGCAGCATTTGACAGTTTACCCCACCCAACTTTGTTCAGTTACTTATCATTTGGCTTTTCTGATTTATTTTGCTTGTAGTGGATCCATGTTTTAAAAAGAAATTATACACAAAAACCCAATGGATATAACAAATAAAAAGCAGGTAATGAAATACTACATAGCAATTAAACTGAATTATGTGTAGCAACACAAGTAAATGTCAAAAAAACTGTGATGAGAAAATGAAAATTTATATAAAAATCATGGAACATATTATTTAGGATGTTTATCTTTGAGAGAAGGGTGAGAGTAGAAAACAAAACAGATGTAAACTTTATTCCTTAAGAGTTTATTTATTCTTTAAAGGTATTTAAAATTTAAACCATATGACAAATCCACAACTGTCCGTTCTGGATGCAACCCAATGTTCCATAATCTTCTATTTGCTCCTATACTTTAAAAATTCCTCAATTTGAGGGACGTCTGGGTGGCTCAGCGATTGAGCATCTACCCTCGGCTCAGGGTGTAATCCCGGGGTCTGGGATTGAGTTCCGCTTGGGCTCCCTGCGAGGAGCCTGCCTTCTCCCTCTGCCTCTGTCTCTGCTTCTCTGTGTATCTCTCATGAATAAATAATTTTTTAAAAATCCTCAATTTGAAAAACTAGACGAAAAAAAAAAAAAAAAAGAAAAACTAGACGAGAAGAAAGTTCACCACAATATTGAAAATGGTGGTGAGGAAAGAAGCAATTTGTTTATGCTTTTCATGACTTATCAAAAGGTTCTGAGATAAACATTCATTACTTTTATTTTCTACTTATTTAAGAAATGTATTTTTTAAGAAAAAATATCCAATATTATAATTTGCAAATAATAGGCCCTCATATTTTTTTAAAGATTTTATTTATTCATGAGAGAGAGAGAGAGAGAGAGAGAGAGAGAGAGAGAGAGAAAAGCAGAGACACAGGTAAAGGGAGAAGCAGGCTCCATGCAAGGAGCCTGACATGGGACCCAATTCCAGGACTCTGGGATCACACCCTGAGCCAAAGGCAGACGCTCAACCACTGAGCCACCCAGGTGTCCCATGGCCCTCATTATTTTAAACTAAATCTGATTATCAATCATTTTTGAAATGCTGAACTACCTACCACCAATTCCAATCCAGCCTATGCACTTTCTATACTAATTCCATACAACTATTTTTGATGCTGGCATACATGAAAAATAATTAAGAATTTGATGAACTATATACTGCACAATTAAATATGGTTAAATTTCTTTGAAAATAAAGTACCTGCATGCTGAGATTTTGAAGGGAAATACCAAATGACAGTGGGTTGTCTCGATTTGTGATCTAAAGAGGAAAGAGCAAATTTTACTCAGACTTTTAGTTAAACAAAATTCACTTTATAGAAAAAAGTTCATTTTCTGGGACATACTCTATTTCAAACATTCAAAAACATTTCAAACATTCAAAAACCAACTTTCTACACCTTTTATTCCTGTATTTTTTCCTAATATTAATTAAAATACCAAATATGAATGGATTGGTGTAAATAAATCCATGTTTTTTAGTTTATTAAAAAAAAGCTTATTAAAAAAGATGACTGACCTCACAGTAGTATTAGAAGTCAATAACTATGTAATTCTGAGAGAATACAGTATCTACTAGACATAAACAATCCAAGTCTAGCTCTATTGATTCCTAGATCAGTGTAGTTTCCGGGAGGTAAATATATTTTAAAAATACTTAACTGCTAAATTCATAATGCCCAACTATCAAAGGTAACTGTAACATAGAAAGGCATTTGCCTTCATTATCTGATTTTTGAACATTTTAGGAAAGTATTATCAAGGCAATAAATACTGCAAATGAAAACTATTATTCAGAAAAGAAAGATCGGGTCATTTTCAGCTCTGTAACCTTCCACTTCTCAGTATCCCATAGGTTGACCATTATAGAGCAGGTATCAACAAACAGTAAAATATTTACATAAATATAAAAACAAGTTTCACCTATTAAAATACTTACATCATCTTCATACCGAATATGGATGTTGGAAATTTTCACTTGAAGATTTTTTATTATCTGAGTAATTAATTTTTCTGTAAAAGTGTCCTGTTTCTCCACTTGATGTTTTTCTACAATAGCAAATACTTTTTTTAACTTGAATGAAAAATACACTGTATAAATATTCACATCGAGTTAGCATAAACATGACCACGTTAAAGAAAAAAATCTATTTGTACACAGAACTCTAAGAGCCTGCTTTCCCCCAAAGTCTTCCCTACCAAAAAGACTTTCAAAGGCAACCACATACATACAGTTTTCAGAATCTATTTTTTAAATGAAACGGAAGCCACTGTGTAGAACTTAATGCCACTGAATCTTATAACTTCTGCTAACTATACCTGAGTAGGGATCCCTGGGTGGCGCAGCGGTTTGGCGCCTGCCTTTGGCCCAGGGCACGATCCTGGAGACCCGGGATCGAATCCCACGTCAGGCTCCCAGTGCATGGAGCCTGCTTCTCCCTCTGCCTGTGTCTCTGCCTCTCTCTCTCTCTGTGTGTGTGTGTGACTATCTTAAATAAATTAAAAATAAAATAAAATAAACATTTATTTAACTATACCTGAGTATATAAAGATTTGGAAAACAATGAAGATTATTAGATAAGAATTATAATGGGCTTAAATTAGAAAAGCCAGTAATAGCAGAAAGTAGGAATGTTCCTTAAAATTAGTGATACTATCACAAGTTGTATGTGGCTCAATGTATAAAACAGTTGAATATGCTTCTCCTCCTGATGAATCCAAAACGAAATTATAAGAGCCTTTCCTTTTCTCTTTCAAGTAGGAATGAAGGAAGTTCATCCTTGTTTCATTTTCTAAAAAAGGTTTTAACCATTTCCAGCTTCAAAACTTTCCATGGGCATAGAAAAATAAAGGATTAAGGTTCCTAATCTCTTTTTTAATATGTCTTTGAGGGGTGCTTGGGTCAGTCAGTTGAGTGTCCAACTCTTAATTGTGGCTTAGGTCATAACATCCAGGTCCAGGGAGCAAGGCCTGGTCAGGTTCTGTGCTCATAGCAGAGTTTACTTGAGAATTTTTGCTTCTCTCCCTCTTCCCTTTCCGCTGCTTACTCGCTCTCTCCCTTTTCCCCCCACTCTCTAAAATAAATAAATCTTTGAAAAAAAAAATATGACTTTGATAAACACAAGTTACGATCTCTTAACCCTATTTGAAAATGCCAATGAGGAGGCAGCCCAGGTGGCTCAGCGGTTTAGCGCCGCCTTCAGCCCAGGGTGTGATCCTGGAGACCTGAGATCAAGTCCCATGTTGGGCTCCCGGCATGGAGCCTGCTTCTCCCTCTGCCTGTGTTCTGCCTCTCTCTCTCTCTCTCTCTCATAAATAAATAAATCTTTAAAAAAAAAAAAAAAAGGAAGGAAGGAAGGAAGGAAGGAAGGAAGGAAGGAAGGAAGGAAGGAAGGAAGGGAGGAAGGGAGGGAGGGAGGGAGGGAGGGAGGGAGGGAGGGAGGGAGGGAGGGAATGCCAATGAGGGCATCAGGGTGGTTCAGTGGTTGACCATCTGCCTTTGGCTCAGGTCGTGATCCCAAGGTCCTGGGATCGAGTCCTGCATCAGGTCCCCACAGGGAACCTGCTTCTCCCTCTGCCTAAGTCTCTGCCTCTCTCTGTGTCTCTCATGAATAAATAAATAGGATTTTTTTTAAGATTTTATTTATTTATTCATGAGAGAGAGAGAGAGAGAGAGAGGAGACACAGGCAGAGGGAGAAGCAGGCTCCATGCAGGGATCCTGATGTGGGACATGATCCTGGGTCTCCAGGATCAGGCCCTGGGATAAAGGCGGCGCTAAACCACTGAGCCACCCGGGCTACCCTAAATAGGATCTTTAAATTAAAAAAAAGAAACAAAAATGCCAATGAAAACTATCTCATTTCCTATTTCTAGTCGTGTTCCACTGTACATACATGTCTTTTCCTCTAATTCAATGGCCCAGGAGGACAAGCTGATGAAGATATATTTACATTCAAATCCAACTATCAGTGAACAACAGGTTAGCAAATACACTCAAATATAAAAGGACTTTAGAATTAATAAGAAAACAAAATAGAAGCTCTTTGAAAGACTAGGCATTTTAACCTTTGAATACCACCATATCCTAAAAAAAATCCTTTGCTCTATGAATCCATTCATTCAATTTAAGATCTTCCTTTCCTCATCTAGTAGTTCCCTAATTCCTTATCCTGCTCATATTCCATAATCTATTATTTCACCAACCTTTTAAACTCTTATTCTTTTCCTCATTTTCCTGTGTCAATAAAGCTCCAACCCTGGATAAACCTATTTTCTATATAAACATGTTTATACCTTGCCAGTTGAGAATGGGAGTAGGAAAAAAAAAAATCACACCAGAACAGACTATAATGACTTTACCCCCAACATCACTCTTACAACATTTTTCCACCCCACTTGTTCACACACTCCAGATAGCTATGTCAAAATTATTTTCTGGTTCTCCTCAAAGATCTAACAACCCTTCCACTGCTCTCTTTACTCTGAGGGGACCCTCACCTCCAATTTTGGAAGAATGGAAGTTCCTTTTCAGTAATCATCCCTTGAGGATCACAACATGCATGACATAAATAAAATGATTACTTCTTTATCTTCACTTTACCTGATAACTTATTAGAATATGATGTCTTCTTAGGATCTGATACATTCTCTGCTTTCCAAAACACTCTTTTCCGATGAAATCATAATCTCCAAACTTCGAATTACCTGATCACTCTCTTGATCATCTGTGTTCCTCTACTATACAATCATTAAATGCTGGATATCCTTAAGGCTCAGTCCCAGGATTGCTTCTCTTCTCCTACTATACTGCTGCCTCAAGGGAACCTCACCCACACCTTACAGCTTGAACTATCATCCAAATAGCTGGTAACCCACAATTGTATTTTAAAGTAGTAAGTGAGATATATTCACAAAGAAATTGATACATTCAATAAAATATAAATAGGACAATATAGCCAGAACAAAGAATAGAAGAGAAAGAGGTGGGGCCAGTAATTAGGCTGAAGAGGTAAACAGGATTTAAATCCTATAAACTTTTCTGTATCATGCGGAACACTTTAAACTTCCACCTGAAAACAATAAGCTATCACTAATGAATTTTAAGCATTGTTAAACATTTCCATTTTAGATCTATGTAAAAACAGGAGAGACTTCTGATTAAACGTGGTGGATTATTATCTATTTCCCTACTTTTCAGTAAAACCCCACTAATGCAACAGTAAAGGAAAAAAATGGATAATCCCTAAGGCCAAATATACAAGTAACAAAACAGATAAGAGATACCTTCAAAAGTTTAGAAGCTGAAATGCAGATAGTCTTAACCTACTTAGCAGAGATGAAGCAATTTGATCCTAAATGTCTACAAATGGAGATGCCAATGATAAAGATGACTCAAAACCCAGAACCCTGGCAAAATTCAGAAACTGAATCCTCAGAAAACATAAATGGTAGGAAGAGGATGATAATACAAGGATTGGTTAAGTCTGTGTAATTAGTAGTTAGACTTCCAGTACCTTTCCATTCTAGTGAGAAGCAAGAATTTACTGTGAAGAAAATAAATGCAAAAAACATCTAAAACTTTCAAGTAGGTCTATATGGAGTAGGCTTAGGGGCTAAACCAGAAGACAACATTTTTGCTTTAATTATGGGTACTATATTACTTATTAACTTTCAAAGCTATATATATTATTTTGATAAGATGAAAATAATTTTCAAAAAGCAAAAGCCTGGGGAACCGGGGTGGCTCAGTGGTTGAGCATCTGCCTTTGGCTCCGGTCGTGATCCCAGGTTCCTGGGATTGAGTACCACATCAGGCTCCCTGGGGGAGCCTGCTTCTCCCTCTGCCTACATCTCTACCTCTTTCTCTGTATCTCTCATGAATGAATAAATAAAAACGTGTAAGAACAAACAAAAAAAAAACAACCAGACGGAAGATAAGGTAACAGAAGACTTAGCCAATAAACGAACTAGATTTAACACACGTATAATATACATAACGATTCCACAAGAGCAGCATCTTCATTTTTCTTAGGTACACTTAAGACAGTTTCAATGATAGTCCACATATTAGGACACAAATTAGGTCTCAACAGATTTAAAAATATAGATACCAAGCAAAGTATCATCTCGGACCACATCAGAATAAAGTCAGAAATAAAACACAGAAATTAAATTGGAAAATTCACATGTTTGTGGAAATTAAAACAAACTTAAAATCACCGATGGATCACAGAATAAACCATAAGGGAAATTAAACAACAGAGATATGAAAACAAAAATATAGCATACCAAAACTTATGGGACACAATAAAAAAGTATTAAAAAGGAAATTTATAGCTATAAAAAACAAAAAGTTCTTAAAACAACTTACCTTACAACTTAAACAACTAGGGGAAAAAAGGACAAACTAAATCGGAAGCTAGAAGAGAAAATTAAGATTTAAGTAGAGGTAACCTAAATATAAAGCCAATAGAAAAAAAATGAGACCTGAAATTGGGTTTGTTTTGTTCTAAATATTTTATTTATTTATTCATGAGAGACACATACAGAGAGGCAGAGACACGGGCAGAGGGAGAAAGCAGGTTCCCCGCGGCAAGCCTGATGCAGGACTTGATCCCAGTACCCAGCGATCACAACCTGAGCCAAAGGCAGATGCTCAACCACTGAGCCACTCACAGGTGCCTTGAAGTTGGTTTTTTGAAAAGGTCAACAAAACTGAAAAATATCTAAGTGGACTAAGTGGACCAAGAAAAAAGAAAAAAGACTCCAAATACCAAAATAACATGTAAGAGTGGGAATATTACTACAAATGCTACAGACCTAAGAAGGATTATAAATACTATGAATAACTGCGTGCTAACAAACTGGATTAACTAGATGAAAGGAACTCCTAGAACCACAAAACTACCAAGACAAAATTACAAAGAAATTAAAAATTTGAATATACATATAACTGGTAAGGAAACTGAATCAGTGACCTAAACTCTCATGACAAATAAAAGCCCTGGAACTGATGGCTTAACTGATGAATTCTACCAAACACTTAAATAAAAACATCAATCTTTTCAAACTCCTCAAAAAAAATTAAAGACTCCAAACTCAATGTATGAGGTCAGCATTGATCTGATATCAAAGCTTCACAAAGACACTACAAGAAAACCACAGATATACCTGATAAGTATTGATGCAAATACGAAAATACCAACAAATAAAATTCAGCAGCACGTTAAGAAGATTATGTGCCATGACTCACAATTTATTGCTAGACTGGAAGGATGAGTAGATATATCAAAATCAATGTAATACACATTTACCAAATAAAAAAAAATATATATATATATATATGATCATCTCAATTAATGAAGAAAAAATATTTGACAAACTTCAATACTTTCATAATAAGGAGTCAACAAACTAGGACTAGAAAGAAACTACCTCAACATAATAAAGATATCTAGAAAAGGCCCACATCAAACATCATACTTAATGTTAAGGCTGAAAGCTTTCCCTTGAAAAATCAGAGACAGCAAAAATGTCCAGTTTTATTCATTTTTATTCAACATAATACTGGAAAGTATAGCCAGAGTAATTACAAGAGAAAGAAACAAAAGGCATCCAAATCAGAAAGGAAGAAGTAAAATTATTTCTGTTCATAGACAATATGATCTTATATGAAGAAAATGCTAACTACCCAACAAAGCAACTGTTAAAACTAATAAACTCAGCAAAGTAGTCAACACAAAAAAATCAATTGCAGGGGTGCCTAAGTGGCTCAGTTGGTTGAGGACCAACTCCTAATTTCAGCTCAGGTCATGATCTCAGGGTCATGAAACTGAGCCCTGCCTTGAGCTCCATGTTGAACATAGAGCCTGCTTGGGATTCTTTCTGTCCCTCTCCCTCTGCCCCTCCCCACGCTCACATACATGCACACACACACTCTCTCTTACTCTCCAAAAAAAATTAAAAAATCAATTTCATATCAATTCCCTAACAATGAAGAATCTGAGGAGGAAAATCACAGAAACAACTGCCTTGACAATAGCATCAAAAAGAAAAAAAATAACTGTGAGACTAACAGAACCAAGGAAGTAAAAGATTTGTACACTAAAAATTACAAAACCCTATCAAAAGATATTTTAAAAGATATAAACAGAGAGAAACACATTCCAAGTTCATGGATTGAAAAACACTGTTAGTATGTCAACACTACCCGAAACAATCCATAGATTCAAAGCAATCCTTATGAAAATCCCAATTATACTTTATGAAGAAACAGAAAAATGCATTCTAAAATTCATAAGGAATCTCAAGGGGCTCTCACAGAGCAAAAAACAATCTTGAAAAAGAACAAAGTTGAAAGACACATTTCCTGATTTTAATATTTACAACACAGCTACAGTAATCAAAACAAAGTGGTACTGTCATGCGGACATGTAAACAAATGAAACAGAACTGAGCACACAGAATAAACCCTTGCATATATAGTCAAATGATTTTTTAAAAGGGGCCAAGAGGGGATCCCTGGGTGGTGCAGCGGTTTGGCGCCTGCCTTTGACCCAGGGCGCGATCCTGGAGACCCGAGATCAAATCCCATGTCGGGCTCCCGGTGCATGGAGCCTGCTTCTCCCTCTGCCTATGTCTCTGCCTCTCTCTCTCTCTCTTTCTCTGTGTGTGACTATCATAAATAAATAAAAATTTAAAAAAATAAAATAAAATAAAAGGGGCCAAGACTATTCAATCAGGAATAGATAGTAATTTTAATAAATGATGCTGGGAAGACTGGATATCAAGATATCCACAGCAAGAGAATAAAGTTGGAGCCTTATCTACGAATATATACAAAAAATAACTCAAAATGTAACTAAGATTTAAATTTAAGACCTAAGGGGTCTCAGGGTAGCTCAGTGGTTGGGTGCCTGCCTTCGGCCTAAGGTGTGATCCTGGAGTCCGGGGATCAGGTCCCACACATTGGGCTCCCTGCATGGAGCCTGCTTCTCTCTCTGCCTGTGTCTCTGCCTCTCTCTCTCTCTCCCTCTCTCATGAATAAATAAATAAAATCATAAATTAATTAATTAATTAATTAAAGACCTATAACTTTAAAACTCTTAGAGGAAAATATAGGACCAAAGCTGCATGATACTGGATTTGGCAATGATTTCTTGCATAGAACACCAAGGCACAAGCAATAGAAGATGACAAAATGAATTTCATGGAAATTTAAAATTTTTGTGCATAGGACACTATCAACAGAATAGTTACACAAAGAATGGGGTAAAACTTGCAGATCATGTATTTAGTAAGGGGTTAACATCCAGAATACATAAAGAACTCCTACCGCCCAACAAAAACAAAAAAGACAACCCAATTAAAAGATGAGCAAAAGACACTTCTCCAAGAAGATATACACTTCTCCAAAAGATATACAAACAGACACTTCTCCAAAGAAGATATACAAATGGCCAATAAGCATGTGAAAAGAGATGCCACTTCATCTCCATTAGGATGCTACCATGAAAAAAAGACAAAATAACAACCACAGGCAAGGATGTGAAGGAATTGGAACCTTTGTGCACTGTTGGTGAGAATGTAAAATCATACAAGACCCTGTTGAAAACGGTATAGTGATCCCTCAAAAAGTCAATAATATAGTACAATTACTACAGATCCAGCAACTCCCACTTCTGTGTACATACTCAAAAAAACCTGAAAGCAATCTCAAAGAAATATTCGTACTCCCATGTTCAGAGCAGCATTAAACACAATAGCTAAAGCACAGGAACAACCCAAGTGTCCACTGATGGGTGAACGGGCAAAATGTGATATATACAAAAAATGGAATATTCAGCTAAATATTCTGACATATGCTACAACATGGACAAATCTTGAAGACATGATGCTAAGTGAAATAAGCCAATTGGAAAAAGACAAGTTATATGATTCCACTTATATGTAGTACTCAGAGTATTCAAAACGATAGACAAGAAAGTAGAATTGTGGTTGTCAGAGGTTGGAAGTGAGGGGGGTGGAATGGGTGGGTTATTGTTTAACGGGTATAATGTTTCAATTTTACAAGAAGAGAGACATGAAGATGGATGGTAGTAATGGTTGCACAACATTTATAAATGTACTTAATACCAGGGAGCTGTACACTTAAAAATCATTAAGATGGTAAACTCTATTATATGTATGCCACAGTAAAAAAAAAAAAAATTTAAAAGAAAAGATGATTGGGGATGTTAGTGAACAACTATACAGGATATGAAAGAACTGAGAGAAGAAACAATTACAAGAAGTGTGACCAAAAATTGTATTAAATCTCCTTTAAAGCTTCTACCTCTTTGTCAAGAGGTTAAATGTTTATTATTAGATTTTACTTTTTTTATTGAAAAAATAAATACATGGCAAGGTTGGTGATGTAAGTATACACTTTTTTAAGATGCTTACAGTAACAGAAAATATAAACAGATAACTAGGTTAGGAAGATCATTTTGTGTTTGAAGATAAGACAGGCTGCAGCATATTTACATGCTAAGGAGAAAGCTTTACCAGAGAGAACAGAGTACAAAAAGTACCTGGTGATAGTGACCACTGCAGAAGGGGAAAGGAATTAGTTTTCTGCAGGACAGCTCCTCCACTGAGATAAGGGTTGAAGTAATGGACTTTGGTCTAGGCTAAATAGGAAAGGATATGAACCCAGAGAATAAACAAACAGATTTAGGAAAACAAATATATCAAAGGACTAAGTACCTCCAAAAGGTTAAGAATTGATATAGGGGATTTTTTTTATAAAGCTAGAAAACAAAATATACTTGATGAAATTATTACAGTTAAAAACTAACCTTACCCTCATAAGGTAGGTATATTATTTGCCAAAAGGTAAGTTTCTATAAGTAAAATTTCTGTAAACATAATAAAATAGAAAACCACGTTAAAATTCCCCATGTAATAAGATTCCTTCATATTTGTTAAATAATTTCAATGCCTCCAGAGAAAAGTAATATTCAAATGGTAAGTATTTGTCTTTCCTCAGTTTTTTATTACCATTTTTATTTACTGTTTTCTTTCTTTACCTTGATCAGCTACTTTTTGTTTGGCTTCTTCTATTCGTTTCAGTTCGTGCTGTTTTGCTTCCAAGAGTTGTTTTTCTTCTTTTAAAGGATCGTATTTTATTTCTACAGGAAGCATAAAAAGAATATTTAATTACTTTATACTCTTTCAAAAATATCCTTGAATTGAAAATAATCACTAATTCAAAATCTGTAAAAATTTACAGTGAAAACCAATTTAATTTGAATTTCCAAATGCTAATTTAAATATAGAAGTACCTCAGGGCAGAGCACCTAGGTGGCTGAGGCCTGGAGGTTAGTTAAGCATCTGCCTCCAGCTCAGGTCAGGATCCCAGTGTCCTGGGATGGAGCAGGGAGTGAGGCTCCCTGCTCAGCAGAGCTTCCTTCTCCTCCCTCTGCTCCTCCCCTTCCTCCTGCTCCCTCTCTCACTCACTCACTCTCTCACTCAAATAGAGTCTTCTAAAATAAATATAAAAGTATCCCAAAAAACTTATCAGAAATATTTTGAACATAATTATCAAAGATTTTTCCAACCACAAATAAAAGTACTTAAATTTCCAACGTTTAAAATTTGACTTACTAGAAGAAGGCACTATGAGTAAATAGATGTCTCCCAGAACAGCTTCAACTGGTTGAGTATACAGGTTTTTCCATGGAATTATAAGATTAAGATTACCTACATGATGTTTTTTTAAAAAGGAAAAAAAATATTATTCATTCAATTGTATTTACTTCCAGCCTATTGTCTGTCAGGCATTAGTAGAAATAACAAAATAACAAACGAGTCACTTTACAGAAAGCTGTTTTACAACCAAAAACAATAAAAGCCTTTGTTGTAATAATCTGAAATTATTTGTATTAGTACTGTTGGAAAATCTACTACTAAATGATATTCTAAAAATTTACAAGTTTCTATTTACAGCAATCTGCAACACAAATGTAACAATGCTTTTCTGCCATTAACCAATAATCTTTGATATAACTTTGATTTCTCCAATTATTACTCTAAATCACTATAAGAATTTACATAACACTTTCAAAAGATAGTCTATAAAATTTACTGTATATCTCCTGTATGTAAGTGTATTTTCCACAGAGTAAAATTGAGTGTATTTTTCATATAGAGACTATATATACATATATACACACATAACATGTGTTTATGATTATCAACATTCAGTGAAGGTATGTGCAGATTTCTATGGTAATAATCAAGGGTTATGGACAAGATTAGAAAACCATTCAAACTCAGTGAAAATGTTTTACTACAATCCAATAGCAAAGTATTTTTTAAAGCATTAGACTTCTTAAAACTAAAAAATGTGATGTAAGGTATTCATTATATTGATTCTATCTTGTGAATTTAGAGTATTTCCATAATAGAGGCAAGGGGGAGGTGATTAAAAAAAACATCCATAATAGTTTTTAAATTCTTCAAGACTTTTTATAAACCATGAGTCTCTTGATTTAGAAATAGCTGCCATGACTAGAAAGGGAAAGATGACCGACATGACAGTTGCATTAACTGGCTAGCTTTTGGGGAAGGGAAAAAAAATCTACTTAGATTTATCCCATCACATAACCCCAAAATTCCATGTTTAAAAAAAATCCAAATGAGTAAAAGATTTCATTTTATAGGGATCCCTGGGTGGCGCAGCGGTTTGGCGCCTGCCTTTGGCCCAGGGCACGATCCTGGAGACCCGGGATCGAATCCCACGTCGGGCTCCCAGTACATGGAGCCTGCTTCTCCCTCTGCCTATGTCTCTGCCTCTCTCTCTCTCTCTCTCTCTCTCTCTCTCTCTCTCTCTGTGACTATCATAAATTTTTTTTAAATTAAAATATATTTTTAAAAAAAGGATTTCATTTTATGTCAATCCAGAATAAAACAAACGATCTGATTTATAAGAAATGGATGATTTTCTGAGTGTTTAAATCAGAGAAGATAGCACCCATTTCAAATCTGTGTATGGTCTAAAATATAACCAGAATGAAATTAACACATTAGAAAATAATAATTGTGATAAATCTGATACAATTTATAAATCTATCAGGTAGACTGCTTATACACACATATATTAATAATCCAAGAGTAAATAAACAAAACAGAACAGTAACAAAATAGCATTAAAGTAATCAAAGAAACAAAGTTACTAATGTACCATTTTCACCAGTAAATTTTAAAAACAAAACAGTTTTTTTTCCCATTATAAGGTATAGACTTCTAGAAAATTTGGAAAATACACAAAAATATAAACAAAGGCAATCCTAAAAATCTTTCAAATACAAATGCTTTAAAAATATGTATATACTTACACTTGCTATATGTGTAATTCTACATGCTAAATGAAAAAAAGTTGAAAGATCAGTTGAGATTAACAACATCCAACAGCAGCAAGGGAAGGGGCACCTCAGTCAGTTGAGCCTCCAACTCTTGGTTTTGGCTTGGGCTGGCTTGAAGATTCCCTCTCCCTACCACTCTCTCCTCCATCCTCCTCAAATAAAATCTTTTTAAAAAACAGCATTAAAACTAGTTGTAACCCTGTACTGCTCATTTGAAAATGTGTATTTCTTTCACTCAACAAATTTTATCCTTACTATATGCCACGTATTGTACTAGTAGTAAGAATAAAAATAAAATTGACTTAAGAAACTTGTTGTCTAGTACAAGAAAAAAAATAATGATATTAAAGAACTTGCAGTCTAGTACAAGAAAAAAAATAATGATATTAAAGAATGACAGCTGCGGGCAGCCCCGGTGGCACAGTGTTTAGCGCTGCCAGCAGCCTGGGGTGTGATCCTGGAGACCCGGGATCGAGTCCCACATCGGGTTCCCTGCATGGAGCCTGCTTCTCCCTCTGCCTGTGTCTCTGCCTCTCTCTCTGTGTCTATGAATGAATTAATTAATAATAAATAAAAAATAAAGAATAAAAAAATAAAACAACGCTCACTCTCTAAAGAAAAAAAAAAAAAAAAGAATGACAGTTGCTAGGACAGAGGAGAGGTATGCAAACAACCTCAGAAACTAAGTTTCTGACTCATCCCTGGCCGCACTGCCTAGATGATCTAGACCTGACTCCTTACACCATATATCCATGGTCAATGAGAATATAGCAATCACTAGTCAGAAACCTAAGAAACCAAGACAGACAGTTATGCTATTAGATTTAACACACTGCCTGTGAATTAGCTCATTTTAACACCTAATAAGATATATAATTTCATAGTTTTTAAACAAGGGTATACGGACCACACAGTAATTTTAAGTAACCCACCTAAGTTCTACATGATTTTCGATTAATGCAGAAACATTAAAAATATCAAATTAAAGAGATACTAAGCATATCATTCTTATTGTATGCCCAACCAGGAGGACATTCAAATAAGCAGCACAGCTTACCTATATGACCAACTTTAACTTTAAATGGTACATCCAGTTGACTCTACAAAAACATCATATATAAAATATTAGTACATATACAGGCCAACAAAACAGACTATTTTCTTCCCAAAATTACTTAAAATGTGTAAGTTAACCTACACCTTCTCTTTATCCTCAAATATTAGATTTATAGATACACAATTATAATATTATTTTCAATCCACAAAATTCAGGAAGACTGATCATTTTTAAATAAAAAAAGGGATAGTTCTACAGTAATACAGACCATCTAAGTTACTCATGCCAAAAATCATACTGCTTTTACATTGTATAGGGGGGAAATAGAGGTGAGGAATTTCACTGAACTAAGTGAACTTGTTGGGAGTCCAGTGAACTAACCTGTAGGGAGATTAATATGCCATTTTGCAAAAAATATCCCACCCCCAAATTTCTCCCCATCCAACAGGGAAAAGGACAACCTTTTCAAAAAGTGGTGCTTAGGAAACTGGATATCCACACACAAAAGAATGAGGTTAGACCCTTACCTTATAACTATATATAAAAATTAACTCAAGATGGACATAAGACATTAGAACCAAAACTACAAAACCCTTAGAAGAAAACATGGTAAAATCTTGACACTAGATCTGGCAATGATTTCTTGGATCATATCAATGACACAGCCAACAAAAGAAAAAGAAAACCAGATGAAATTTCACCAAATTAAAAACATTAGTGCATCAAAGGATACTGTCAACAGAGGCATAAGGCAACATAAAGAATGGGATGAAGTTGGGCAGCCCAGGTGGCTCAGTGATTTAGCGCGACCTTCCGCCCAGGGCCTGATCCTGGAGACCCGGGATCGAGTCCTGAATTGGGCTCCCTGCATGGAGCCTGCTTCTCCCTCTGCCTGTGTCTCTGCCTCTCTCTCTCTCTCTCTCATAAATAAATAAAATATTTCTTAAAAATGGGTATTATCAAAAAAACAAAAAATAGTGCCTGGCTGGATCAGTCAGTAGAGCATGTGACTCGATCTTTGGGTCATGAGTTCAAGCCCCACACTGAGGAGTACACTTAAAATTTTTTAAAAAGAACATTAAAAAAATAAATGTTAGCAAGGATGTGGATAAAGTGGAAATTACATATGTTGGTGGTGGAATATAAAATGGTTCAACTACCATGGAAAACAAGAATGCAGTTCTTGAAAAAGCTAAACATAAAATTACCATAAAATCCAGGAATTCCACTGATAGGTATTTACCCACAGGAACTAAAAATAAGGAACTGAACAGATATGCATATTACAAATGTTATACCAGCGTTACTCACAAAAGCCAAAATGCAGAAGAAACAACTCAACTGTCCATCAACATATGAATGGATAAACAAAATGTGGCAAACAGATATAGTGGGATATTATGCAGCCACAAAAAGAAATGATGTTCTGATACAAACAACAACATGGACAAACCTTAAAGGAATTATCCTAAGTGAGATAATGCAAACACAGCATGGCAAACATAGCATGATTCCACTTATATGAGCTACAAGAAACAGTTAACAGGGTCTACAAGGAGCAGGAATGGAAGTTATTTCTTAATGGTTATTGGGTTTCCTATGACCTAACAAAAAAGTTACAGGAAAAGATATTGGTTGATGGTTGCACAACATCATGAATGTAGTATCACTGAATTCTCAGGTAAAAAAAATGTGGTTACCACGTCATTAAAAGAAAATTTGAAGATGATTAGAAATTAACCATTTAAAATAAAATCACATAAAAAGAAAAAAAATTGGAAATATTTTTAAATGAGGAAAATCACGCTGTCAGTTTGTGTTGAGATTAAAAGTCCACTTTGAAAAATTCATTTTGTAAAAATTATTTTCAAAAAATTTTCTCAAAAAAAAAAAGAAATTTCTCGAACTTGAATAACTTAAGACAAAATAAATCAAGAAGTCTATATAGTTGTAAATGCACTGAATCACAAATTTCTTATACTCAAAACCTACCAGAAGGGTGCCTGCATAGCTCAGTTGGTTAAGTGTCCAACTCTTGATTTCAGCTCAGGCAGGTCATGATCTCAGGGTCATGGGATCAATCAAGCCCTATGTCAGGTTACCCACTCAGCAGAGAGTCTGCTGAAGATTCTCCTTCCCTCTCCCACTCCTCTAACCTCCTTCACTCTCATTCATGCTGTCTCTAAAATATATAAATAGAACTTTAAAATTTAAAAAAACGTACCAGAGCATTTTCTTTAATTTCAAGATTCTTCAAGGCCACAGCTCCTAAAAAAAATTTTTTAAATAAAATTAAAATATACAATGCTTTCCATCTTAATAAGGCATACTTCATCCTTAAATGTTATAAATTATATAAAAATTATAATATGCATAACAGAAAATAATCTATAATCTCATTTATTAGTTCACCCTCAGTCTTTTTTTTTTTAAGATTTTATTTATTTATTCATGAGAGACAGAGAAAGAGAGGCTGAGACACAGGCCAAGGGAGAAGGAGGCTCACTGCAAGGAGCCCAATGTGGGAATCTATCCCGGATCCTGGGATCACGCCCTGGGCCAAAGGCATATACTCAACTGCTGAGCCACTCAGGCGTCCCTCACCCTCAGTCTTTAATTTAGTCTAAGATGTATGTTTGACCAAAACATCATTTGTTGTATATTCTGATCTCCATAGTTATAGCCCACTGTTAATGTATACAAACATTTTAATCAGAATGTTCAAGAGCTGTAGGACAACTGTAAAAGCTATAACATATGTATAATGGGAATACCAGAAGGAAAAAAAGAGAAGAAAAATAATTTTTTAAGTAGTAATGACTGAGAAATTCTCCCAAAATTAATGATAAAAACACCAAGCCACAGATGCAAAAAACTCAGAGAACATAAGACATGGAAATACTAAAAAAATCTACAAGTAAGCCTATCATAATCAAACTGCAGAAGATCAAAACCAAAAAAGAAAATTGAATATGATCCTGAAATACCTCTTTTAGGTATATATCCAAAGTAAAAAACAAAACAAAACGTTGAAAAGATATCTGCCCTCCGATGTTTATTACAGGATTATTCACTATAGCCAAGATATTAACTGTCCATCAACAGATGAATGGATAAAGATGTGATGTGATATTAAGTACACACAATGGAAATTATTCAGCCATGATAAAGAATGAAATCCTGCCATTTGTGACAACATAGATGGACTTTAAGGGCATTATGCTTACTGAGATAAGCCAGACACAGAAAGAGAAATATTGTATGGTACTGTTTTTGTGTAAAATCTGAAAAAGCTGAACTCTTAGAGTAGGAACATGGTTACCAGGGGCTAGGATATAAGGGAACTGGGGAAATTAAAAAATACAAACTTGCAACTAAGAGATGAGTAAGTTCTGGAGATCTAATGCATAACATTATGCATTATAGTCAACAGTACTACTGTATTACAGATTTCAAAACTGCAAAGACATTAGATCTTTAATGTTCTTACCACAAAAAAAGAAATTATTTGACATGATAGAGGTGTTAATGAAACTACAGTGATAATTATACTGCAATATACAATTACCAAATTAATGTGTTGTGCACCTTAAACTTACACATTGTTATATGTAAATTAGGTCAACAAGAAAAATCTTGAAAGAAAGCAGAAAAAACAAATTCCTGGACAGATGTACAAGGAATAACTGAAATAAAAATTCACCAGAGAACAATCCAAAGCAGACTTGAACATGCAAAAGAACGAATTAGCAAACTTGAAGCCATCTGAAAATGAAGAGTGATGCCCCTCCTCAAAAAAAGTAAACAGAGGCAAACAAACTTGAGGCATCATTCAATGGATCAGTATAAGCATTTATAAGAATCCCAAAAGGAGGAAAGATAGAGGCAGAGAACTTAGAAAATTTAATTTTCAATAACAAACAAAATTTAAAAGGAAACAAGTGGAACTTTAAAAATATATGAAACGTTCTACTCAACAAGAGCAGAACACAATTTTTCTCAAGTGTCATGGAACATTCTTCAGGATGGGCCATATATTAGGCAACAAAAAAAAAATCTGAATAAATTTTAAGACGTTGAAATCCTAAAAGGTATCTTTTCTGATAACAATGGAATTAAAATCTATGGAACTAAAACTGAGAAATCCACAAAATAGTGGAAATTAACACTCAACCAATGAATGAAAAAAAATCACAAGAAAAACCTAAAAACTTAAAAATAAAAAAGAAAGCATAACATACCAAAATTTATAGGCTGCTATAAAGGCAGCCCCAGAAAAACTTACAGCTCTAAGTGTTTACACTAAAAAATAAATTAACACCTTAAATTTACACTTTAAAATAGAAAGAGATTAACTAAGCCCAAGCTACAAGAGTAATAAAGTTTAGAACAGAGAGAACTGGGCAGCCGGGTGGCTCAGTGGTTTGGCGCCACCTTCAGCCCCGGGGCTGGATCCTGGAGACCTGGGATAGAGTCCCACATCAGGCTCCCTGCGTGGAGCCTGCTTCTCCCTCTGTCTCTGTCTCTGTCTCTTTCTGTGTCTCTCATCAATACATAGGTAAAATCTTTGGGGGGTGGGGGGGGGGGAAGAACAGAGAGAACTAAAATAGAGAACAAAAAAACCAATAGAGAAAACTGATGAGACCAAAAGTTAGTTTGTATTTTTGAGGAACCAAGAAAGAGAGAAAAAATAATTAAAATCAAGAATATAAGAGGGAATACTACCACCAATTTTACAGAAAAAATAAAAGATTATAAAAGAGTAGTATGAAAAACTATACATCAACAAATTAGATACCCTAGATGAAATGGATAAATTCCTAGAAAAACATACCCTACCAGTAATAAATCATAAAGAAATAGATAATCAGAACAGACCTATAATAAGTAAGGAGATTTAATCACTAATCAAAAGCCTCCCAACAACAAAAGTCCAAGACAAAATGGTTTCATTCACTGGTGAAGTCTACCAAACATTTGAGAAAAACATATTTCTCAAACTCTTCCAAAAAACTAAGGAGAGGGATCCCTGGGTGGCGCAGCGGTTTGGCGCCTGCCTTTGGCCCAGGGCACGATCCTGGAGACCCAGGATCGAATCCCACATTGGGCTCCCGGTGCATGGAGCCTGCTTCTCCCTCGGCCTATGTCTCTGCCTCTCTCTCTCTCTCTCTCTCTCTCTCTGTGAGTATCATAAATAAATAAAAATTAAAAAAAAAAAAAAAACTAAGGAGAAGGAAAATACTTCCAAATGCCATCTATGAGGTCAGCATTAATCTGATACCACACAAAGATGCCACAAGGAAATTACAGATCATTACCCACAATGAATACTGGCACAAAAATCTTCAACAAAATATTAGCAAAGAAAACTTAACAATACATTAGAAGGATTATACACCATGACCTAATACTACTCCTAGAAGGCAAGGATGGTTTACCATAAGAAAAAAATCAATGTAATACACCACATTAACAAAATGAAGGGGGGGGGATAAAAACATATGATCATCTCAATCAATGAAGAAAAAGCAATAAAAAATTTTCATACACTTTCATGAAAAAAACACTCAATATATTAGGATTAAAAGAAAACAACCTCAATATAACAGAGGCCACACATTATAAACTCACAGTGATCATATTCAATAGTGAAAAACAGGTCTCTTCCTCTTCAGGAACAAAAAAGGGTGCAGGCTTTTGCCAATTTCTTTAAACATAGTACTGAAAGTCCTAGCCAAAGCAACTGGACAAAGTAAAAGGCATCCACGTTGGAAAGGAAGAAGTAAAATTATCTCTATTCACTAACAACATAATCTTATGTGAAGAAAATCCTAAATTCACCATAAAAAAAATGCTAGAATAAATGAATTCTGCAATATTGCCAAATACAAAATCAAAACACAACAATCAGTTGTTTCTTTATACTAACAATGAATAGTCCAAAATAAAAATCAAGTAACAATTCCATTTAAAATATCACAGTAAATAATAAAATATTTGGGAATAAACTTAGCCAAGGGGCTGAATGATTTGTACCTTCAAACTATAAAATACTCCTGAAGGACATTAAAGGCACATACAACCAGGAAGACATGCTCATAGACTGGAAGACTTAATATTGTTAAGATGACAATACTACTCAAAGAAAACTACAGAGTCAATACAATCCACATTAAAATCCCAGTTTTTGTAGAAATCAAAAAAATCCATCTTTAAATTAATGCGGAATCACAAGGGACACCCATATTGTTAAAATAATCTTTTAAAAAAGAGGGGTGAAGAAAAATTGGAAGTCTCACTCTTCCTAATTTCAAAATTTAATACAAAAACATAGTAATCAAAACAGTGTGGCACCAGTATACAAACACGTAGACCAATGGAATAGAACAGAGAGCCAAGAAATAAATTCTCACATATACAGGCAAATGATGCTGACAGGGCTGCCAAGACTACTTAACTTGGAAAGGTTACCAAAAAGTATTGGAAAATGATATTCATTTGCAAAAGAAGGAAGTTGAATTACCATTACCATACACCATCCCAAAAATTAACTGAAAGTAGATCAAAGACTCAAAATTCAGATCTAAAACTATAAAAAATTTAAAAGTACAGATGAAAAGTCCCACTATAGTTGATTTGGCAATGATTTCTTTTGGATGGATTTGACACCAAAAACACAGGAAGCAACAAAACAATGATCTGGACTTCATCAAAACTAAAAACTTTTGTGCATCATAGAACATTATCAACAGTTAAAAGGCAACAGTATTTTCAAATCACGTATCTGACAAAAGGTCGATATTCAGAATATATAAACTCCTAAAACTCAATTTTTTAAAAAGGCAACCCAATTAAATAAAGGATGGCCAAAAGGTCTTCAAAAAGACATTTTTTTCAAAGACCTACAAATGGCCATGAACCACACCAAAAGATGTTTGACAGAACTAATCATCAGAGAAATGGAAATGAAATAAACAAGATAGTACCTCACATCCATGGGAGGTGGATGGCTACTATAAACAAAACAGAAAATAACAAGTTTCTGAGAATGTGGAGAAATTAGAACCCTTGTGCACGATCAGTGAAAATCTAAAATAGTGCATATGGAAAGCAGTAGGATAGTTCCTCAAAAAACTAAAAAAAAAAAAAAAAAACCAACATATATAAACCCAGCAATCCCACTTGTGGGTATATACCAAAATATTTGAAAGCAGGGACTCAAAGATACATTTCCATGCTCATGTTCGTAGCACCATGATTCAAAATAGCCAAAAGATGGAAGCAATCTATGTGTCTATTTACAAATGAATGGAGAAACAAAATGTGGCATATACATTTAATATTGTTCAGCTTTAAAAATGAATGAAATTCTGATATACAATATAACAGAGATGAACCTTGAAGACATTGTAGGTAGTAAAATAAGCCAAACACAAAAAGATAAATGTTATATGATAACACTTATATGAGGTGCCTTGCTTGTATAGTCAAATTCACAGAGATAGGAAATAGAATAATAGTTGCCAGGAGCTGAGGGTAGGGAAAATGAGGAGTTATTCCTCAATAGGCACAATGTTTCAGTTATGCAAGATGAAAAGAGATGGATGGTGGTGATAGCTATACAACATGAATACACTTAATGCCTCTGAATTGTACACTTAAAAATGGTTAACATGGGATCCCTGGGTGGCACAGTGGTTTAGCACCTGCCTTTGGCCCAGGGCGCAATCCTGGAGACCCGGGATCGAGTCCCACATCGGGCTCCCGGTGCATGGAGCCTGTTTCTCCCTCTGCCTGTGTCTCTGCCTCTCTCTCTCTCTGTGTGTGACTATCATAATTAAATAAAAAATAATAATAATAAAATTTAAAAAAATAAAATAAAATAAAATAAAAATGGTTAACATGAAAATAACTGACACCATAGGAATGCAAAGGAGTCCTGGGATGGAGTCCCACATCAGGCTCACCACGGGGAGCCTGCTTCCCCCTCTGCCTACGTCTCTGCCTCTTTCTCAGTCTCTCATGAATAAGTAAAATCTTTAAAAAATAAAAAAGAAAACCACAAGCCAATATTACTGATGAACATAGATATAGAAATCCTCAACAAAATATTAGCAAACCAAATCCAACAATACCTTAAAGAAAAAAAAAAAAAATCACGGACCACAATTGAGTAAGTTATACAAGGGACAAAAGGGTGGTTTAATATTCACAAATCAATCAATGTGATATATCACATTAACCAGAGAAGGTAAAAAAATAAAAATAAAAATAAAAAATAAATAAAAAATAAAAGGGATCCCTGGGTGGCGCAGCGGTTTGGCGCCTGCCTTTGGCCCAGGGCACGATCCTGGGGACACGGGATCGAGTCCCACATCGGGCTCCTGGTGAATGGAGCCTGCTTCTCCCTCTGCCTGTGTCTCTGCCTCTCTCTCTCTATCATAAATAAAAAATAAATAAAAATAAAAAATAAATAACCAGAGAATGGATAAAAGCCTTATGATGATCTCAGTAAATACAGAAAAAAAAAATTTACAAAATGCAACATCCATTATCAATAAAACAAAATAGATTCAACATAATAAAGGCCATATACAAAAAGCCCACAGCTAACATCATGCTCACTGAAAAACTGAGCATTTCTCTTAAGACCAGGCATAAGACAAGGATGTCCACTCTCACCACTTTTATTCAACATAATAATGGAACTCTTAACTGCAGGAATCAGACAAGATAAGGAAATAAAAGGCATTCAAATTAGCAAGAAGAAGTAAAATTTCATTACTTGCAGAAGACAGGATACCGATATAGAAAACATTAAAAATTCCATCAAAAGAATTATTAGAACTGATAAATTCAGCAAACTTACAGGATACGAAGTTAATATGCAGAAATCTGCATTTCTACACACTAATACAAAGTAGAAGAAAAAGAAATTAAGAAAACAATTCCATTTACAATTTCACCAAAAATAAAATACCAACAAATAAACCTAACCAAAGAGGTAAAAGACCTGTACTCTGAAAACTATAAAACACTAATGAAACTGAAGACGACATCAACAAATGGAAAAATAGTCCATGCTCATGGGTCAGAATATCTTAAAATGTCATTATAAAATGCAATCAATAGGTCCAACACAATTCCTATCAAAATGCCAACATCATCATCATTTTCAAAAGACTAAAACAAATAACCCTAAAATGTGTATGGAACCACAATAAGCCCAAATAGCCAAAGCAATCTTGAGAAAGAACAAGGCTGATGGTACCAAATCTCAGGTTTCAAGTTATACTATGAAGTGGTACTAATCAAAACAGTACGATACTGGCACAAAAACAGACCCACAGATCAATGGAACAGAATAGAGAGCCCAGAAATAAACCCATGCCTATATGGTGAATTAATCTACCACAAAGGAAACAAGAATATACAATGGAGGGAAGACAGCTTCTTCATCAAAAGGTGCTGGGAAGAGTGGACACAGCTACTGAAAAAGAATGAACCTAGATGGAACACTTTCTTACACCATACATAAAAATAACTCAAAGTGGATTAAAGACCTAAAATGCAGGACCTGAAATCATAAAACTCCTGGAAGAAACTACAAGCAGTATTTTCTTGGACATCACCATAGAAACATTGTTCTAGGTATAATGTCCTAAGGCAAGGAAAACAAAACGCAAAAATAAACTATTGGCACTACACCAAAATAAAAGGCTTTTGCATAACAAAGGGAACCATCAACAAAAAGGCAATCTACAGAATGAGAGAAGATATTTTCTAATGATATATATTTAGTGAAGAATTAATATCCAAGATATATAAAAAATTTATACAACAGAACACCAAAAATACTAATAATAACCCAATTAAAAACAGCAGAAGACCTTAAGGAACAGGTTTTCAAAGATGACTTACAGATGACCAACAGACACATGAAACGACGCTCAATATCACTCACCATCAGGTAAATGTGAATCAAAACCAAGTAAGAGGGCAGCCCGGGTGGTTCAGTGGTTTAGTGTCGCCTTCTGCCTGTCTCTCAATCAATCTCTCTCTCTCTCTGTCTCTCATGAGTAAATAAATAAAATCTTTAAAACAACACCCACAAAGATATCACTTCCCACCTGTCAGAAAGGCTAGACTCAAAAAGACAAGAGGAGCACCTGGGTGGCTCAATCAGTTAAGTGGCTGGCTTTGGCTCAGGTCAAGATCTCAGGGTCCTGGGATCAGCCCCCTCCCTGTCAGATTCACTGCTCTATGGGGAGTCTGCCTTTCCCTCTCCCTCTGCTCCTCTTCCCCACCTCCTCATGCTCTCTCTTTCTCTCTCAAGTAAATAAAATCTTTAGGGGGAAAAAAAAGACAAGAAATAAGTGTTAGTGAGGATGTGGAGAAAAAGGAACCCTCCTACACTGTCGGTAGGAATGTAAATTGGTGCAGCTGCTATGGAAAACCATATGGAAGTTTGTCAAAAAATTAAAAATAGAAATACCATATGATCCAGTAATTCCACTATTGGGTATTTACACCCCCTCCAAAAAAAACCATAAAGACACTAATTCAAAAAGATACATGCACCTCTATATTTACTGCAGCATTATTAATAATAATTAACATATGGAAGCAACCTAAATATTCATCAATAAATGAATGGATACACACATCCCACCCACATACAGATTATTCAGTCATAAAAAAGAATGAGACCTTGCCATTTGTGACAATATGGATGGACTTAAAGGGTATGCTAAGCAAAACTAAGTCAAAGGAAGACAAATACCATGCTGTCACTTATATGTAGAACCTAAAAAAGAAAACAAAAAGACTCTTAAATACAGAGAACAAATGGATGGCTGCCAGAAGAAAAGTAGGTGGGGAGAGGGATAGGTAAAATAGGTGAAGGCAATCAAGTACAAAGTTCCAGTTATAAAATAAGTGGTAGAAATGAAAAGCATAGCACAAGGAATATAATCCATCATGTTGCAAAAATGTTGTTTGGTGATGACAGTTGGTGACCACACTGAAGATGAGCACTGAGTAATGTACAGAATTGTTGAATCTATATGCTATATACCTGAAACTAAAAATAGTATTAAGATAATTTTATATCTTACCACAATTTTCTTGAAGTGGTGGTATAAAAAAATACTTTCTCAAACAAAAACTGATGGAATTTGTTGCCAGACCTCCTCTGCAAGAAATGTTAAAAGTTTTCACAGAGTAGGGGGACGCCTGGGTGGCTCAGTGGTTCAGCATCTGCCTTTGGCTCAGGTCATGATCCCAGGGTCCGGGAGAATCCCACATTGGGCTCCCTGCATGGAGCCTGCTTCTCCCTCTGCCTGTGTCTCTGCCCCTCTCTCTTCTCTTCTCTTCTCTTCTCTCTCTCTCTCTCTCTCTCTCTCTCTCAAATAAATAAATAAAATCTTTAAAAGATAAATAAGCATTAAGAAAAGAAATGAAGGTAAAACTAAGCTTTTTATTTTCCTCACTATTAATGATCTAACAGAACACTATTCAAAATAGTAACAATAGCACACTGGGTGATTACAGCTTATGGATAAGTGAAATGAATGATAACAATGTTATAAAAAATAAAAGGAATGGTATGGAATACTGTTAAAATGTAACTCCACTATCTATGAAGCAATACAGCTTTATTTGATTGGACTTAGTTTTAAATGCATACTGCAATTTTAAGGCATTCCCCTCCCCCCCCAAAAAAATGAGTTATAGGGATCCCTGGGTGGCGCAGTGGTTTGGCGCCTGCCTTTGGCCCAGGGCGCGATCCTGGAGACCCGGGATCGAATCCCACGTCGGGCTCCCGGCGCATGGAGCCTGCTTCTCCTTCTGCCTGTGTCTCTGCCTCTCTCTCTCTCTGTGACTATCATAAATAAGTAAAAATTTAAAAAAAAATGAGTTATAATTAATGTCTTAGGAGAAAAAATTATAGAAAATACTCAAAACCAAGAGAGGCATAAAAAGAGGAAGATTTTAAAAAGACATTCATGCAAGAAATAGAAAAGAGCTACAAATGCAATAGCTATCCATTAACCCAACTATAATTACTTTAGGTATAAATGGTTTGAATATACCAATTAAAGACAAAACGACACAATGGATTAAAAAAAAAAAAAACACTATCCTCAAGAAACTCACTCTAAATATAAAAGAATAGACAAATTAAAAACAAAGATCTAGCTAAAACTGGTAGAGTAAAAAAAGAAAAAAATGTGTAGAACATTTCTTACAATAGCAGAATACATATTCTTTCCAAGGATATGTGTGAACAGAACATTCACCACCAAAAAAACAAAAAACAAATGACGACGAAACCTCTGGGTCATAAATATATACCTTAACAAATTTAAAGGAATAAGAGTCATACAAAATTTGCTTTTCAGACAACAGAATTAAATTAGAAGTCAGTAACAAAAAAGCTAGAAACTCCCAAAATACCTTTAGATTTAATAAATGCTCATTTAAAATAACAATAGGCCACAGAAGTCATCTCAAAACTGGAAAGTATCTTGAATCAAATGAAAATAACAGATTTCAAAATTTCACATGCAGTTTGAGTGACCAACTCCTGATTTCAGCTCCAAGTCATGATCTCAGTCAGAGTGGTGAGATGGAGCCCCAAGTCAGGATCTATGCTCAGCACAGAGCTGGTTTGGGATTGTCCCCGTCTACTCCTTCTCCCATTCACGTGCTCTCACACACTCTCACACGCCCTATCTCTCTATAAATAAAATCTTAAAAAAAGAAAAAAGAAAAGACAGATCTAAAATCAATAATCTAAGCTTCCACCTTAGGAATCTAGAAAAAGAAGAGCAAATTAAAGCCTAAACAGAAGGGGAAAAAAAAGAATTAGAGCAGAAATCAATGAAACTCAACAGAGAAAAATAGAAAAGCCAATGAAACCAAAAAGACGGTTCTCTGAAAAGATCAACAAAATTGATAACTCTCTAGCCAGATTAAGAAAAAGACACAAATTACTAATATCACAAATGAAAGGAAGAGCCATCATTAATGATCTCATTGATATTAAAAGGATAAAGGAATAAAAACATGTTAATTTTAACCAAAGTTACAATTCCTTAAAAGATATATTCCAACAAAACTCACACAAGAATATAAATAGGTTTGTATCTATTAAAGACATTGATTCAATAATTAATAATCTTTCAAAACTGAAAGCATAATGCCCAGACGGGTTTCACTAACATTCTATCAAGTATTTAAGGGAAAAAAATACTAGGACCCTTATAATCTCTTCTAGGAAGCAGAAGCAGAGGGAACACTTCCTAATTCATTTATGAGGTCAGCATTACCCTAATACCTAAACCAAATAAGCATGTCTCAGAAAAAAAAAAAGAAAAAGCTACAGACCACTATCTGACATGAACATAGATGAAAAAAATCCTCAACAAAGTATCAAATTGAATCCAACAACGTATAAGAATAATTATATATACCAAGACCAAGTGGGATTTATTCCAGGTATGAAAGGCTCATTCAATATTCAAAAAAATCAATAAATGTAAGCCATTACTTTAACAGGCTGAAGAAAAGAAATCTTATTACCATATCAGCAGACATAGAAAAACCATTTTATAAAACCCAACACACATTCTTAGAGAGGGGTAAAAAAAACTTTCAGCAAACCAGGAATTCATGTATATACAGTAGAAAAAATATCAGAATATTGGATACCTCTGGATATGGGACAAAAGAACTTTTGAGTGTGATGGATACTTTTATTATCTTGATTGTGATGACTATTTCCCAAGAACATACATTTGTCAAGATTAATCAAAGTGTAGACATTAAACATGTGCATTTTACTACCTCAATTATTATTTCAATAAAGCTGTTAGTACATAACCAGTGGTATCATCTGGATTGTTGGTATATGGATATGGACTATAAAATCTTGTAACATGCTGTATGTTTGAACTTTTCATAATAAAATGTTCCCTTTTAGCTCTAACGTTCTATGCAAGTTTCTCAAAAAGCAAAGGCAAAAATAACTTTTAAAGAATTAGAATTGGTAATTACCACCATACTTCAATAAACATTTGTTTGGCTCCCCCAGCACATTCTCATCACAGGAATTGTGCCCCGACTCAAGGAGTTAGGATGGTCTAATAGTGGGAGGACCCTGGCCTTGCCTCAACCCCTGAACATAGTGAGATCAGCATCAATTCATTTTGAACTAGGAAATTGATCTATCAAGACGACAATCTGCACAATTGGAG
This sequence comes from Nyctereutes procyonoides, assembly GCF_905146905.1. Classification (NCBI taxonomy): domain Eukaryota; kingdom Metazoa; phylum Chordata; class Mammalia; order Carnivora; family Canidae; genus Nyctereutes; species Nyctereutes procyonoides. Next base: position 47,927,375 of record NW_026575146.1, read on the forward strand.
GAAAAGAACATGGTGCCTGCAAGACTTATCTTAATTAACAAATCAAAGCACACCACCTAGTTAAAGGCCCAAACACTCCCCAGTGCAAGTGAGGAGCTCTGCAGAGGACTGATGTGCAGGAAAGAGCAGTCAAAACACAAGAGCAAAGTGCACACAGCATAAACCAGAAAACACCTCCTGAAGCACCAGGCCCTGGACAGTGCATGACCCCTTTTGATACAGCATTACTCTCAGGAGAAGGAAACATAACAAGCTTTCATAACACGGAAAAGATAGAAACTTAGCCATGACAAGACAGAGGAATTCTCCCCCCAAAAAAGAGGAAAAAGAAATCACATCCAGGGACTTGCTAAAAACAGATATAAACAACGTATGTGAACATGAACTCAGAACAACAGTCATAAGAACATTAGCTGGGCTTGAAAAAAGTACAGAAGACATGAGAAAAACTCTTGCTCCAGAGATAAAAGACCTAAAAACTAGTCAGGTCAAAATTAAAAAATGTTACAATCGAGATGCAAAACCAACTGGATTGAATCACATGGAGGATGGAAGCAGCAAAGGAACAAATCAGTGAAATGGAAGATAAAATTATGGAAAATAATGAAACTGAAAAGAAGGAAAGGAATTGTGCCCTGATCTTCATCTTCCTATGGAGCCACTAGTACACTGGGGGTATGCAGTAAGTGGTCACTGAACATTAAACTCTACTGTAAAGAGAAAACTGTGAGAGCACACTTCAAAAACAAGATATGCTAGTTAAAAAAAAAAAAAGAAAAAGAAAAAGAAATTCAAGTTTCTTTTTTTTTTTTAAAGATTTTATTTATTTATTCATAAACACAGAGAGAGAGAGAGAGAAGCAGAGACACAGACAGAGGGAGAAGCAGGCTCCATGCAGGGAGCCCAATGTGGGACTCGATCCCGAGTCTCCAGGATCACACCCCAGGCTGCAGGCAGCGCCAAACCGCTGCGCCACGGGGGCTGCCCCAAAATCCAAGTTTCTAATATTACATAACAACCTCAGGTGTAACAACCACCACCACCCAAAAAGAGAAACAGTGAATTTATTAGTATTATAACTTTAAAGAAAACAAGAGTGAAAGAGACAGAAGACTACAGAAGGAACTATAAAGTATAAGGTATTCCTTGCCATTACAAATGATAATTCTACCACAAAAGCCACTCTTATTACTACTTCTGCCTCTGAATTTCTAATGCTTTTGCCCTAAAAGTGCACTATAAATGCAATGCAATGCACATCACAATCCTTTGTCATTTGTTTAAAAAAAGAAAAAAAAGATGTTGATGTCCTACTCCAGATAAATGAATTATAATCTCTGGAAAGCAGTTCAGAAATCTGTCTGTAACAAGCACATATGGCTGATTCTGATGCAGCTAGCTCTTGAAGAAATCATGAAGTTCTAGATTGCTTAGAAAAGTTAAATGAGGGGATCCCTGGGTGGCGCAGCGGTTTGGCGCCTGCCTTTGGCCCAGGGCGCGATCCTGGAGACCCGGGATCGAGTCCCACGTCAGGCTCCCGGTGCATGGAGCCTGCTTCTCCCTCTGCCTATGTCTCTGCCTCTCTCTCTCTCTCTCTCTCTCTCTGTGACTATCGTAAATAAATAAATAAAAAACCTTTTAAAAAAAATTTAAAAAAAAAAAAAGAAAAGTTAAATGAGGTATGCCTGGATGGCTCAGTGGTTGAGCATCTGCCTTTGACCCAGGGTGTGTTCCCGGGGTCCTAGGATCGAGTTCCACATCAGTCTCCTCATAGGAAGTTTGCTTCTCCCTCTGCTTATATCTCTGCCTCTCTCCCTGTGTGTCTCCCATGAATATATAAAATCTAAAAAAATAAAATAAAATTTAGATGGATCTCAGATGAGTCTATGAAATAGTACTACCTAAGTAGATGACATATAAAAAGGGTGGGGACTTTTTAGTAGTGCATAGAGTATACCAACATCAAAATTCACCAAGAATGTGAGATAAAGTTCAATTCCTTCCCCCGCCACACACAAAATAGATGCTTCTGATACTCAGTTTTCTACTTGTAGGGCCCAGTATAGTAGCATAGTTCTGCTACATTATAATTACATAGATTTTTGGAAACTCCTCATTTATATATGACAATGTTTCTAGGAAAAATGGGATTCTAATTTTCAAAACATCATCTCAGAAACAAAATCTTCAGAGCACCACCCATTATTAGGTTAATCCATGTAACTCCTGAATACTAATTAACACTATTAATATGCTAACAGTGAAATTAGCTGAATTATTAGACATCTAGCAAAGGCATACATTTAAAACCAACAGGTCCCTCTGACATTAAACCATAAAAATATTAAGTCCATAAAATAACCATTTTCCTATGTAGCATCTAGTTTCTAATTTTGAAATTTAAAAATATAAAGTTTATCAAAATTATTGCCTTTTAAATTCTCAAAGGATTTTTTAAAAAACTAAAAGCTATTATTTAAAGCTTCACTTATCAAAATATAACCAACTTCTGCAAATAAAACACTGATATGTTGTTTTAAAAATCTGATAAACACAAAGTTAGAGGGATCATACTACCTGATTTCTTAACAGATTTTTTTTAATTTTTTATTTATTTATGGTAGTCACACAGAGAGAGAGAGAGAGAGGCAGAGACACAGGCAGAGGGAGAAGCAGGCTCCATGCACCGGGAGCCTGATGTGGGATTCGATCCCGGGTCTCCAGGATCGCGCCCCGGGCCAAAGGCAGGCGCCAAACCGCTGCGCCACCCAGGGATCCCGGGATCATACTACCTGATTTCAAGACTTACCATAAAGCTAGTGTTATCAAGACAAGTGTGGTGCTTGCAACAATTGAACATTTGCATCCACATGCAAACAAATGAACAACCTTCAACCTATACCATACCTTATACAGAGATGCATCAGAAATCTAAATAAAAAACATAAAATCATAAAAGTTCTGCAAGAAAACGTAGGAGAAAAATCTTTGTGACTTCACGGAAGGCAAAGATTTCATAGACACCAAAGTATGATTCATGAAAAGTTTCTGCTAAAGGGGACTCGATCAAAATTTAAACCTTTTGCTTTGCAAAAGACAGACTTCAGAGACTGAAAGAAAACATTTTCAAATCACATATCTGACAAAGGACTCACACATAATATGTAAAGAACTCTTAACCATAAGACAATACTTTGATAAAGAGTTTGGCAGTTCCCTTTTAAGAAGTCAGTTACCCTATGATTCAGCAATTCCACCCTTAGGCATATACCCAAGAAAATTTAGAACATATTCCCACAAAAAAAAAAACTTGTGTATGAAATGATCATAGCAACATTACTCATAAAAGCCAAAAAGTAGGAATAATCTAAATGACCATCACCTGATGAACAGATAAAATGTGATCTATTCAGACAATGGAATATTACTCAGTCATAAAAAGAAGTGATACATGCTACAACATGTAGCTCGAAAATATAATTTGAAGTGAAAGCAGCCAGAAACAAAAGGCCACTTATGTTGCATAATTATATTTAAATGAAATGTCCAGAATTGATAAATCCATAGAGATATAAAGTAGATTAGTAGCTGCTGGAGGTGAGGTTGGGGGGATCAGGAGAAAATTTGGGAGTGACTGCTAATGGCTATGGGTAGGAGGTTTATTTGGGAGTTTTGAGAATGTTCTGGAATTAGTGGTCATAGCTGCATAATTTTGCGAAAAAAATTATGCACGAAAAAACACTTACTTGTACATTTTAGAAGGATAATTCAAGAGGAAAAGTACAGCAAAGGAAACGCAGTTAATACTGTCATAACCTTTAAGGCAACAGATGGTGACAACATTTATCATGGTGAGCATTTCATACCTTTAGAATTGTTGAATCACTGTTCCACATCTAAAACTAATAACACTGTATGTCAACTATATTAAAAAAATAACACTTTTAAAAGGGTGAACTTAATAGTATGTAACTTAAATCTCTATAGAAAAAGAAAAAAAGCCAATGTAAAATAAGCAAAAGATCTGGAACAGACTTCACCAATGAACTATAAAAACAGCAAAGAACACGAAAAAATGCTCAATATCTTCAATCACTAATGGTACGCAAATTAAAACAATACTTTAGCACTGTATACCTAGTAGAATGGCTAAAAAAAGGTCTTTGAAATGACAATACTAAATGCTAGTGAGGGTGTAGAGCATCTAAGCACTCATCCAATGCTGGTGAGACTGCAGAACGGTACAACCGCTTTGAAAAGCAGCTCCACAGTTTCACAGAAATTAAATATTCACTTATCATAAAACCTCGCCATCCCACTCTGAGGTAGTGACTAACCCAAGGGAAATAAAAATTTATGTTCACACAAAAACCTGTACTTAGCAGCTCTATTCATTATGGCCAGAAAGGGAAACCAGCAGACAGACAGAACACATCCATACAACAAATACCACTCAAAAACACAGGAATGAATACTGCTGCATGAAACACATGGGCGACTCTCAGACTGATTTTACAGAGGAAGTGAAATTAAATAAAAGCAGGTCGACACCAAAAGCTATCTGCCTTATAATTCCATTTATGTGGTACTTTAGAAAAAACAAAACCGTAAAGTCGGGAAACAGAGCAATGGTTTCCAGGAGAAATGGGGATTGGGAAGGATAGACTGAAAGAGGGGCAGCAGAAGGAACTTTGCGGTCCTGATGGAACTTTTCCCTCTCGTGACTGTGATGGTGGATACATTCCTCGACTTTGCATTTGTGAAGGCAGTACTGTACGTCGCAAGAGTGAATTTTACTGTATGCAGATTTTAAACAAATTCATCCATAAATCGCACTCTATCACCAACCTCCGCCTTGAATGCAGAAGCAACCTTCACTACAGATCAAGGCGCACTACAAAACGTTTTCAAGGCTTCCTTCTAAGGTGTGTGAGGACAGACCGTATTATTTTTACTCTGCAAATGAGAAGCAGAACAAGTTAATCCTCAAGGTTCTGCTACCAGTCAGAGATGCAGAGTTAGCACTCACGTCCCTAGCTCTTGCGGGCTCTACCATGGTACTGGGGACCAACAGCACAGTAACTACAGATTCTCTCTATCAAACTAATTACCTACTCACACTCTTCCATAAAGGAGAAAAATCAAGATAAAGGAGTATCCTAGAAGAAGGCCGAAAGTGTGTGCATATGAAGTCCAAAAAAAAAAAAAAATTTAACCCTAACTTTGGCCTAGGAGACTCACTTCGTACAAGGAAAAGGAATCTAATTTACAATGAGCGTGTAAAATAAAAAAAAAAAGGGTAGAATACTGAAACGGATGGAAGCGCTAATAATGACGCTCCAAATATGGAAGCGCACCGGGGTAAAGCTTCGGTCCTTCATCTAAGCCACCTAGGCGCCTGTTCATCCCCGTCTTGCAGGTCTGAGACGTAGCAGGGGGGCGAGTAGTTTCTTTAAAAAAAAAAAAAAAAAACTCACTCCGACCCACAAGATCCCCAAAGCCTTACAAAGGTGACACACTCCTGGGCCAGGCTGAGACCTGAACACTGCCCGCCACCCGCAGGAGCTGGCCGTGCACCGGAGTTTCGGTTTCCGTTCGCAGCAGGAGCCGGCGAGCAGCCCCAGCAGGCAGGTGGGGCGCGGGTCCAGCCGCGCGCCGGGCAGGGGCCGAGCGAGAGGGCGTCTGCGGTCACCGCGCTCGCCTTCACGTGCGCGGCAACGTGCGGCCTCGGTGGGCTGCCCCGAGCCTCCGTCATAACCCGGGGGTGCCGGCTGCGCCCCGAGTCACAGCTGGAGCCCGACCGCGCGGGGCGGCCGGCAGGCACCTCGGAGGAGGGCGGACGCCTCACCTCGCGGGCAGAGGCCCTGGAACCGCCGCCGGGCTTTACGTAATTTAAGCCCGAGGAGGGCGGCGGCAGGTGGTGGCGCGGGGCGAGCGAGCGAGGGGCCCGAGGCCCCGAGAGGGCAAAGCGGGAGGCCCACGGGCTCGGGGGCGGCGGCGGTCTCGTTACCTCCCCAGATGCCCAGAGTGAGCTGGGACGTGTCCAGGTTCACCACATAGTCCCCCAAGAACCGGTTCAACACGTCCACGACCACCGACTCGAACACCATCGTCCTCAGCCGCGCTGGCCGCGGCAGCCGCCCCCCCGCGGCCCTTCTTCCAGCGCCTGCCCTCCCGCGCCCTCCGTCGAGACCGCTCGGTCCACCGGCTCCCGGGCGGCTCCCGCTCCGTCAGCCCCGGCGCCCGACGCCGAGCCGCGCCGCGAGCCCTGCGAGGGGCGGAGGCGGCCGCTCGCTCCGCGCGTGCGCACGCCGCGCCCCAGGGCGGGGGCGGAGCTCGGCGCCGACCCGGGCGCGCCCGCGGGAGAGCAGCGAGGGCGGCTGCGCGGCCGCTCCTCCGACGCCCGCGCGTCCCCGAGCAGGACCCGCCTCCTCCCCATCACCAGGCGACGCGACGCGCTGAGCGTCGGGAGCGGCCAGTTTCCCCGCCCCCCGGCCCCGCCCTCACCGGCCGGCCGGCGTCCCGACCCGCGGCGGGGGCGGGGGCGGGGGCGGGGGCGGGCGCGGCGGTTACACCCGCTGGGGGTGGGGGCGACCCCGCTCGCGGACCGGCGGGACCCGCCCCTAAGCGAGGCGTGGGCAGATTCCAGTCCTTTCGCGGTCAGGTTGCGGGCGTCTCAAGGGAGGGTCCTAAGGAGCCCCCTCCCCCACGTCGTTACAGGGTCCGGACGCCTGTAACTGCCCCGCCCCGTGCTCGGAGCGCGGGGCCAGGGTGAGCCGAGGGTGACTTAGCTTCTCCCGCCGCCCGGGTGCGGGGCGAGGGCAGTGGAGAGTCAGCTCGGCCCTGGAACGCCACGTGCCCCCTTTCCCTGCGCGCTTTTTTTGGTCAAGTTATTCTCTGGGAGCCTCCTTTCATCCCATAGAAAAATTCTTCAGATTCAGAGCTAGAGAGTCAACCAGTCCAAAAGGTGCTGAGGCTCGACCCTTGAGTCTTACCAAATGACTGGCCTGAACTAAGTAATAATTAAGAGCTCTTTCAGCCCCCCCCCCCGTCCCACCACCCCCATTTGGTCTTATATAAGAAGTAGGACCAAATGCCTGAGCTCACAGAGAGGCTGGATGTGAAACACGGAGAACTATAATTAATCACCACCCTCTTGAGGATTTAAGATGTAGGAGTGTACTTTGAACTTTTTTTTCTCTTCGCATCCTGAACATTAAAGGGGAAACCTCAAGGGGACTGGCAATGCGAGAAGCGGCAGCTAAGGAGCCTTAGCACCCAATGTCAGTCACAGGAAGAAACGTCGATTATAAACCCTTCACGGAAGAATCTCAAGGGGACGGAATCATCAATTAACAGGCCCCAACAGGGAAAGAGGTACACCGCATCTCCTATGAGAAATCAGGTACCCCTGCCACTCAGCTGATGAGAAACTTTCATCACCCTGAACCCCTGCTTCTCTCCAGCTGACTTTTGTTTAAACACCCCCCTCCCCTCCTGGGGTGCCTGGATGGCTCAGTCAGTTAAGCACCTGCTTTCCCTTCAGGTCATGATCTCTGAGTCCTGGGATCGAGCCCTGGGTGACTACCTGCTCAGTAGGGAGTCCGTTTGTCCCTCTCCCTCTGCTCCTCCCTGCCCCTCTCCCATATGCACACACACACACACACACACACTAGGACTCTCTCTCAAATAAATAGATACGATCTTAAAAGAAAAAAAAAAAAACTCCCAAATTTCTCCTCCGTAAAATAATGTGCCTTGTTTTTGTTTGTTGAACTTGCCTATGGTTTTGCAGTAGCTTGCCTGTCCCGTGTTGTCATTCATTGCTGTTCCCAAATAAACTCATCCTTTGCTGGTAAAGTAACTGGCGATTTAATTTTTAAGGTTCACAGTATCACCAACAAATAATGCCTCTGATGACTGTTAATTCCTATATCATTTTAGCACTTTTTGTATATAGGGACCCAATTTTTTTTTAAGGTTTAAGATTTGTCTTTGCAAGTAAGAATGCCTGGCAAAAACAGTACAAATCTTGTTTTACATGAGTTCATAAATTATATTTTCATACAATTTTATATCGAAGGATCTTTATGATGTCAGCAATTCAATCTCTTGATCTTAACAATAATGAAGCAGAGGTGTTAAGGATCGATCCCAGGTGACATAACTAATGTTCTGCAGAAAAAGACCTGGAACCTGGAACTTCTTACTGACTCTGCCCTACCACCACACCTGACTAACACAGAAACCTTTACGTACAGATAGAGGCTGAAATGCCCAGCAAAGGGGAGAACCTGTAATTAGGTATTTTACTACCATAGTATTATTTAGAAGAAGCCAGCTAGACGGAAGCCACAAATTCCACTATTAAATCTAGCACCATAGATTTAAAGTGCAATGACTCCAGAACTCAGTCCAAAAATACATCTAAAATAGCTTGCAAACACTTCATACTAGTTTTCTATAATCCTGGAAAATCCTCTAGAATTGGATCAAGAAAGATGTACTGCTGAAAATATAGAACTGTAAGCATTTCATTGATAGAGGGTAATGAAAGAAATTCTTCTGAGCAAGTGTTAGAAGTATATAAGGGGATGCCTGGGTGGCTCCACGGTTGAGTATCTGCCTTCAGCTCCTGTCCTGATCCCGCGGTCTGGAGTTTGAGTCCCACATCGGGCTCTCTCTGCCTCTGTCTCTCTCTCTCTCTCTCTCTCTCTCTCTCTCTCTCTGTGTCTCTCAGGAATTAAAAAATATATATATAAGATGCATATTGTAACTGAATTCTTACCTAATGTTAGGTGCAGTATCATGAACGCACATTTCCAAATTACTACAATGTACAATTTTGCACACAGCCTTCTTGTTGCTTAATCTGAAAAAATTTATAAGACAAAACATAGTAATGTCATCATGTAAAAAATAATTTCACTTACTAAACCATTAAACCAAATATCTGTTGGACCTTGAAAAATAATTTCAAATACTTACAAAAAAGAAGTGTTCCAAGTTGCAAATTTGGGAATATGTCAGGGTGTTTTTTGTCCTCCAGATCATAATTAAAATGCTGTACTTCATTGCTCAGATTTAAAAAAAAATTTAAGATTTTATTTATTCATGAGAGACAGAAAGAGAGAGAGAGCGAGCGAGAGAGAGGGGGGCAGAGACATAGGCAGAGGGAGAAGCAGAGTCCAAGCAGGGAGCCTGATGTGGGACCCGATCCTGGGACTCTGAGCCAAAGGCAGACGCTCAACCGCTGAGCCACCCAGGCATCCCTTTAAAAAATTTTTTTGAGTGAACCCTGACTGCAACATGATCTAACATTACAATGAATCCCTAACTTTGTAATTAGGATTTGCTGGCTTATGCTTGCTTTAAATGCCACAGCTTTCCATCTTTGAAGTTTTGGCCTACTGGTAGTTATCTTGGACATTTTCTTCCTCCTAATTAATTCCTCCATCCATAAGTATCATTTGTGTACTGCTTTTCCTGACCTCATTTGTGAGGTCAGCACTGTGGGAGCAGCCTGGGAGGCCCAATAACAAAGCCATTGAAGCAGATCACATTCCCAAACACATTCAGCTCCTGGAGGAACAGTTCTAGAAAATGTCCATCTTACAGAAAAAGTTTTACTAACCTAGCCTCACAAAGCCCAGTGCTCCCATCTCAGTTAATGATTTAAAAATTATAAACAAAATTATTTGGGTTTATGTGTTCCAAAACCTTAAAAAAAGAAAACAAATTTGTTGGAAAGGAAATATAAGTAAAAGTTTAAGAAAAAATTTTAAAAGATTTTATTTATTTATTCATGATAGATATATATATAGAGAGAGAGAGGGGCAGAGACACAGGCAGAGGGAGAAGCAGGCTCCATGCCGGGAGCCCAATGTGGAACTCGATCCCAGGACTCCAGGATCACATCCTGGGCCAAAGGCAGGTGCTAAACCTCTGAGCCACCCAGGGATCCCCGAAAGGTTAAGAAATTTATAAGAACTTAGTGTTGGGAAAAGTCTAAATTGATACAATCTTTCTAAATGGCAGTTTGTAAACATCTACAAACTGATATAGACATATTTAAGATACATATGCATATACATGAATGTATATATGAATATACATATGTATCATAAATACGTCATATACATATAGTCATACATGACTTTTGGCTCAGAAATCCCACTTCTAGTGATACACTCTTAAGAAAACAGAAAAATTTTAAAGACTATCCCCACAAGAACATTCACTAAAGCATTATTTATAACAGTAAAAAATTGGAACTATCAATAGGGAAGCTGGTTAAATGTACACATACACAATGGCTTACTATATAGGCTTTAAAATTAAATGCAGATAGATCTATACTAATATGGAAGAAAGTCAATAATATATGCTTGTGAGAAACAAGAGACAGAACAGCAACACACCAATAACATAAATTATAAATATATTTAAGTGTGCAGAGAATATATATAAATACATATATATACACACACAAATGTAAAAGTATGACCACCAATTAATACTAATTATCTTTATTTTTTCTCAAGTTTGTATTTAAATTCTAGCTAGTTAACATATATGATAAAATTAGCTGCAGATGTAGAATTTAGTGATTCATCACTTTCATGTAATACCTGGTGCTCATTACAAGTGCCCTCCTTAATACCCATCACCCATTTAGCCCATCCCCCACCCCACCAGCTCCCTCCATCAACCGTCAGTTTGTTCTCTTTAGTTGAGTCTCTTATGGTTTGATAACCTCTCTCTCCTTTTTTTCTTTCCCATATGTTCATCTGTTTTGTTTCTTAAATTCCACATATGAGTGAAATCATATGGTATTTATCTTTCTCTAACATTTCATTTGGCATAATACACCCTAGCTCCATCCACATTGTTGCAAATGTCAAGATTTTGTTCTTTTTAATGGTTGAGTAAACCACCGCATCTTCTTTATCCATGCATCCATCAATGGACATTTGGAATCTTTCCACTGTTTGGCTATTGTTGATAATGCTACCATAAACATTGGGGGGCTTGTGTCCTTTCTAATCTGTATTTTTGTATCCTTTGAGTAAATACCTACTAGTGCAATTACTGGGTCATAGGGTCATTCTAGTTTTAACTTTTTGAGGACCCTCCATACTGTTTTCCAGAGTGGCTGTACCAGTTTGCATTCCTACCAACAGTGTAAGAGGGTTCCTCTTTCTCCACATCCTCACCAACACCAGTTGTTTTCTATGTTGTTAATTTTAGCCATTTTGACAGGTGAAAGGTAGTATCTCATTGTGGTTTTGATTTGTATTTCCCTGATGATAAATGATGTTGAGCATCTTTTAACGTGTCTGTTAGCCATCTGTATAACAGTGATTCTCTTTAGATGGTGAGACTTAGGTCATTTTCCTTTTTTTTTTTTTTTTTTTTATACAATGAGCATGGATTTTTTTCCAAAAAACAAAAAAAAAACTGTTTAATATTATAAGATTACTACAAATGAAGTATATAATAAGACTTCTATTATCATACTAATTGAAATGTTGTTAGCCTAAAGCATATCAGCTTTGGAGATTTTGAACCATGGAAATTGAATTTCATTACATTCAACAATATGCCATACACTTAGAACATTTAAAAAGTGGATGTAAACTTAATTTGTTCCTCTACACTGGTGAAGAAAGGTGTATCAGAAATGTTATTATATTGTATATTCTTCTGTGACTCTTAGGGAAAATTGCTCCAAAATTGGAGCCAAGTGAAGTTTGTGAGCAAGTTCTTAACCCTGATGGTGAATTTGTGTGAACTCTCAAAAATCTGCCAAAAGACATGAATAGACATACAGATGGCAAATAAGGAAAATATGTTCAATATTATTAGCTATAGGGGAAATGAAAATTAAAACCATAAATGAGTTATCACTATACATCAACCAAAATGGTAAAAAAAAAAAAGAGAGAGAGAGAGAGAGAGAGAGGTGAGTTAACACCAAATGCTGGTGAGGATGCAGAGAAAATTGACCATGTGTGCATTCATTGTGGGAATTTGACATGGTAATAGCTACTCTGGAAAACAGTTTGACAATTTCTGAAAGAAAAAAAACAAAACAAAACAAAACCAGAAAAACTAAATATGCACGGACCATACGAGCCAGCAGTTGCACTTCCAGACATGTATCCTAGAGAAATGAAAACTGTGTTCACACAAAAACTTATACAAGAATGTTCATAGCAGTTTCATTCATAATAGGCAAAAAAATTGGAAACGACCCAAAAGCTTTTCAACAGATGAATGGAAACAGACTGTATGTAGTACATCTAAACCATGGAATACCACTCAACAATCAAAAGGAAAGAACTATCAATGCTATACACAACCTCAAGATACATCTCAGGGCATTATGCTGATTCTATTTACAAAATGTATAACGAAATTATAGAGATATAAAACAGATGAGCAGTTGCCAAAGGTTAGTATGAGAAAGAGGAACAGGTGTGGCTACAAATGATTAGCAGGGAGGAACCTGTGTTTATGGAGCACATTTGTATCTCGATTGTGGTAGTGGTCAAATAAAATTGCATAAAACTACACACACAAATGAGTGCATATAAACATGGGTGAAATGTGAATAAGCTCTATGGATGGTACCAATGTACCATCCTGGTTTTGACCCAGAAAACTGATGAAGAGTGTGAGGAAACTGGGCGAAAAGTATGAGGGATCCCCCTGTAATTTTTTTGCAACTTGCTATAAATGTATAATTTATAGACAAAACTGGGTGAAAAGTACGAGGGACCTTCCTGTAATTTTTTTGGCAACTTGCTATAAATGTATAATCATTTTGAAATAATTTTCTTAAAGGCTCTGGTAATTTGGGGTCCAATTAGGGGTACTGCTGAGAATGAGATGAGCCTGGGAAGTAAGAGATTCTACAAGATGCTTGGTAAAATATTCACAGAGGAAAAGTATGCGAATGTGATACCTTACCAGAACATATTAAAATATCAATTACTCTGTATGTGATACATGTAGGTTTTTAATACATACTTGTTGAAAGACTGAACAAATGTTGGATATGAAGCCACACCCAACTCTCCCTACACTGAACACATTGCCAGAGAAGTAGATTACTATCTCATGAGCAACTTAAGGAGAGACTGTTCAGAGGGTACAAAACACCACAGGCTGTGATATTGGAGTGAGGTTGCAGCCCCCAGGAGGCCTGGGAACGGCTGGGACTTCCCCCTGCTGGTGTCTAACAGCCAGATATAGAGAGAGAAAGAGAAAGCATGCGGAAGGCAAGATTCTGGACCCGGAATTAGATTCCAACGGCAGGCTCTAGGTGAATCCAGGGAGAATAATATAATCTCAAGAGTATCCAGAAGGAGAAAGGGGAACCCTCTTGCACTGTTGGTGGGAATGTGAACTGGTGCAGCCACTCTGGAAAACTGTGTGGAGGTTCCTCAAAGAGTTAAAAATAGACCTGCCCTATGACCCAGCAATTGCACTGTTAGGGATTTACCCCAAAGATTCAGATGCAATGAAACGCCGGGACACCTGCACCCCGATGTTTCTAGCAGCCATGTCCACAATAGCCAAACTGTGGAAGGAGCCTCGGTGTCCATCGAAAGATGAATGGATAAAGAAGATGTGGTCTATGTGTACAATTGAATATTACTCAGCCATTAGAAACAACAAATACCCACTATTTGCTTCGATGTGGAGGGACCTGGAGGGTATTGTGCTGAGTAAAATAAGTCAATCGGAAAAGGACAAACATAATATGGTCTCATTCATTTGGGGAATATAAAAATTAGTGAAAGGGAATAAAGGGAAAAGAGAGAAAATGAGTGAAAATATCAGTGAGGATGACAAAACATGAGAGACTCCTAACTCTGGGAAACGAACAAGGGGTGGTGGAAAGGGAGGTGGGTAGGGGGCTGGGGGTGACTGGGTGACAGGCACTGAGGGGGGCACTTGATGAGATGAGCACTGGGTGTTATGCTATGTTGACAAATTGAACTCCAATTAAAAAAAAAAAAAGAGTATCCAGAAGGATCCCCTAAAAGCCATGTTACTTCCATACTTCAAAGCTGCTACTGTATTGCCTGCATCACCATGGGAATGGCCACAGCCCACACAGTGGCAGATAAGGCCCTACAGAATTGGCCTTCCACTCCCCTCTACCCTTATCTAGAATGCTCCTTCCTTTTGTATTTATAGACTCTTGCTTCCTCAGCCCTTCCCTGACCAACCTGGTTAACACTGATACCTGCCCCTACCCATCAGAACTCCTCTATCTTCCCTGCCTTCTATCTTCCTCAGGGCACTTACCAACCTGATACACTATGGGTTGTTGGTTTTTAAAAAGATTTTATTTATTTATTCATGAGAGACACAGAGAAAGGCAGAGACACAGGCAGAGGGAGAAGCAGGCTCCCTGCGGGGAGCCGGATGCGGACCGGATCCCAGGACCCCGGGATCACGCCCTGGGCCCAAGGCAGATGCTCACCCCCTGAGCCACCCAGGCGCCCCGACACAGTTTTCTACTTATCTATCTCTCCCCACTGTAATGTGTATAATATCATATAAGCTACTTGAGGACAATTAATTATTATTGTCTTGCTCATCATTCTATCCTCCGTGCCTAGAACTCACACCTTCGTGGAAGGCAGGAGACAAACCTGCCAAGTGCTGAACTACCGCAGGCCGGCTGCAAACCCGCCCTGGTATTCTCGCCTGCGGCTTGGGGCGGACGCTGCGGAGCGCAGGCAGCCCGGCGGCTGGCTCCAGGTTGGGCTCCGCCAAGAGGGGGCGCTAGAGGGGCGGGAGGAGGAAGGAGCCGCTCGCCCCTTGCCGCTTGCTCCTTGCGGGGCTGCGGGGCTACTCCCTTTTCTTAGGAGCCTCCCGCGCAACCCGCCTCGGCCCAGACGGCTGCACTGCCTCAGCAGCCTCCGCCTCTGACCTGCATTTTCCCCAACTTGCAGAATCCTCACCCTCGCTCCATCTCAGAGACGGCGGCCGCAACCTCGCCTTCCCGCCTCTCCATCCCCCTCCGAGGCCCAGGCTTCAGCTGCAGGGCGCCCCCTCCAGGTGTCCACGTCGGGCCTTTGGTTCACTCATCCCTGGGCTTCTGTCTGCGGCCCGCGGTGACCACTCCCGGCATACGTTCAAGCTCTCTTTCACTTTACTGCTCACCACGTTTGCACCTGGTTGAGAGTTCTGTACAGATCTCCTCCTGCGGGGAGCAGAGGGGACCCGCAGCTGAGTCCGCGCGGGCACGCGTTTGGCTGAGAGGGAGGCGGTACCGTTAAGGGGAGGGGATGCAAGCCGCAGGTGAGCAGGGAAGCCACACTCGCGGCCAGAGAGAGCATCGAGTGTCTGGACTGGCAGCCGCCGCCGGACTGTGAATAGTAATGAATCCAAGGATCCAGGGCTCGGATCATTTAGAGCAGGTCAGGCAGTGGGGGGCGAGGTGGGTCAAGATGAAGGCTGCAGACAGGCTCCGCATTATGAAGACCTGGGGGTCTGGTCTTAACAGTTTGTGGCACAGGGCCGAGGGGTGAGCAGACTCACTCCAGGCTCAATCCACTGATACCACTGCCCTCCGTGTTTATTCAGTCCAGCCCTCCCCTCCCCCCCCCCACCCTTTCCGGAGCCAAACTTGATTTAGACAGTATTCGAAAGACCTCCCGGATACGAGCCCGCTGCCCATCTAGACTTCTGACTATTGACCGCTATCTCTTGCTTCTATTCGCTTTCCTCCCTTTGTAAACCATTGAGTGCACACGGGGCTGTATGACTGTGTGTGTGTTCCTGCTCCCGTGAACCCTTCCCCAGAGCCTGGGCCACCTCAGGGTGCAGTTCTAAGGCCAGCCTCTGTCACCCTGCCTTGCCTACCCTACCTTACCTATTAATGCAAGTAATCTGAAATACACAAATAAGAGTCACTGACCAGGATGGAGTGGGAAAGTCCTGAGTTAGAGAGAAGCCAGAAGGCCGTCGTTGACATTTAGGCATAAGGCAGTTATGAATCTCAACTAAGTTACAGCAATCTAAGTGAATAGAAAGGCATAAAGAAGGGGCACCTGGGTGGCTCGGTGGGTTAAGCATGGGGGACTCTTGATTTCAGCTCAGGTCATGATCTTGGGGTCTTGGGATGGAGCAGAGAGTGGGCTTGAGGATTTCTCTCACACTCCCTCTGCCCCTCCTCCTGCTTGCACATGCTTGTGTATGTGCAAGCACGTGCTCTCTCTCTCAAATAAATATTTGAGGAAAAAGAAAGCAAACAAAGACTGGCATAAGTGAAAAGGAGGACATAAAGGTAGAATTTTTGAACTCTAAAAACTGATTAACTGTAGTGGATGAGGTAAACAAAATAATCCCAAGATTGTGTCATTCATAGTAACTGGAACATGAAAGCAAGGTATTGGTTTTATAGCAGATGATGAGAAGCTCTGTTTTTGGTTGGTTCCATGAGAGCTGAAATCTAGGGGAAAATATCCAGAACACGGTATTGTTCGTCTAGAGATAGTTAGAATCTAAGAAATGTCCCAGTGAAAGTCCAGGACAAGATATGAACACTTGAGAGCTCCCTACACAGAAGCAATTACCCATACTCCATGTGTGGATGCCATTTAGAAGTAAAGGAATGTAGATAAAGGAAAGTTGACAAAGGATTGAACAGTGAAGAAACGTTCTCATTTATGGAAGAGTCAAATGGACACGAGAGGGGAGGTATAAGAAAGAAGCCAGTGTACCTGAAGTGGGTGGCCGCAGACATCCCAGATGGATGTGTAGGAGGAAGGCGGTTAACCCTATTAACACGGTAGAGATGTCAAAAAAGATAAATAGTGAGAAAACACAACCAAATTTAGCTGTTTAGTGAATACTTGAAAGGTCTTTTGTTTTACCTACCAAGAGATATCAAACCAGTCACTAAAAAAGTTGATTTTAATCACCAAAGTTTCACTAGAATATTTGAACATTATGTTTACCAATAGTATGCTTAATTTAGAAAATTAAGTTCATGCCCACACCTATCGAATTCTTAAATGCACATAACAATATTCAATATTAAAGTATTAAATATTAAAATATTAATTCAATATTAAAATAAAATTCATTTTCAGTGAGGGTTTATTAATTAATGCAATACACATCCACATTAATTTTTGTAACTTTGCAGTATTTAAACCCTTCTTGTTCTAGTATATGCTTTTATTATCACAATCTAACAACATGCCTGGTAAGAATCTAAACTGATCTATAAATAAACCAAACAGTCACCTCCACATATCCTATTTTCTGGTTGCCTTAATCACAGTTTGTCTTTATTTAACAACGACTTGCCTGGAAATATGCTAATCTATAAGTAGATTTTTAGCAAATTATTTCTAAAACAATTTTCTAAATTTATGTACTTCTCTAAGTCCTGACAACATACCACAGGTGTGTATGTGGGGCCACAAGAAAACAAACCCCTTGCTCCCCAGTCGACATACGTATCCACACAGACAGATGTGATGTAGAAGTTGTAGTATGCACCAGAATTTTAATAATAATATTGTCCATGTCATGTGGAGATAGCTTATGTACTTTATATATACACATATAGAATTCACATTATATGTACACTTCATACTATATATACTTCACAGTACATACACAATTTACATTATATATATAATTCATGTTATATATATGTAGATATATATATATATATATTTCACATGTAGTATCACAGATGGAGGATAGATTTTTAATAACAACAACAAAAAGGACTGTTGGCACATTTATACTCATGTATACCAGAAGTGTGTTTTCATTTAAAATACTTTGTTTAGTTCAACAATTGCTTATTAAGTAAAACCTGATAAGGTCTAAAGTTTGCCAATGTTCACATTTTATATGACCTTATTTCCCAAAGAACACAACACAATATTCCCAGAATCTCTTCCTTGAAAGTAATCATGGTATTTTTCTACTAGTAATAAAAGTCTCCGTCAATTAGTTATCACATTTATACTGTTCTTAGATTATACACTGTGCTTTTTATAGCCAAGGAAATTCTGAGTCAGATGCACTAATTTGGTTTTGTTAATGTTAAATTAGCTGAGTCAAGCCATGGCTACCAATTCAAACTTTGGTTTTCCCTCAAAGGAAGTTGAAAGAGCACCATCTAGTGGAGTTTTTGACTTAGGATCCTTCCAATTGGGTCTTCAAATTTGGTCAATTTTTTTATACAAATTATCTTTTAAATAATAATGATTACGAATCCACTCCTTTATTTCTAAAATAAATCCTAGGGGATCCCTGGGTGGCGCAGCAGTTTAGCGCCTGCCTTTGGCCCAGGGCGCGATCCTGGAGACCCGGGATCGAATCCCACATCGGGTTTCTGGTGCATGGAGCCTGCTTCTCCCTCTGCCTGTGTCTCTGCTTCTCTCTCTCTCTCTTTGTAGCTATCATGAATAAAAAAAAAAAAAAAAGAACTGATCTATAAAATAAATCCTAAACATATTTTCAACTAAACTTAAGATTAAATATCAAAATCAATAATTCATTTATGACATTTTAACTACTGAATTGATTTTTCTCTCACTTAAGTATTATTACATACTCAGGGGTTTCTTACTTTTCATGCAGATTTATATCTTTTTAAAGTATATTCAATTGGCTGTAATTTTATGTTACTGAATGAAAATTTTTCACTTTTGTTTATTCCCTTATTCCATTATTTTTCTGTTCTGTACCTTTTAGCATCTACTCCTCAAATTCCCTAAATGATTCCTCCTCACATGAAAGTCTCTCTTCAAAAACCTCCTCATCAAAGAGGCTTTCAATGACCACCCTATCAAAAATAGCACCATTCCTCTGGGCCTACCTCTATTCTGTGACATTATTTCCATATCCTGTTATTTTCCTTATGGTACTTAACATTAGCTCTTATGATATGTATTTATGTCTCTCACCATAATAATTTCTTTTTTTACAGATTTTGTATTTTTTAAAAAAATATTTTATTTATTTATTCATGAGAGCCACATCGAGAGGAGAGAGAGAGAGAGAGAGAGAGGAAGAGACACAGGCAGAGGGAGAAGCAGGCTCCATGCAGGGAGCCCGATGCGGGACTCAATCCCGGGTCTCCAGGATCAGGCCCTGGGTCGAAGGCAGCCCTAAAGCGCTGAGCCACCCGGGCTGCCCAAGAATTTCTTTTTTTAAAAAAATATTTTATTTATTTATTTGACAGAGAGAATGAGAGAGAGAGAGAGAGAGAGAGAGAGAGAGAAGGAGAGCACAAGCAGAGGTAGTGGTAGGCAGATGGAGAGAGAGAAGCAGGCTCTCTGCAGAGCTGGGAGCCTGTTGTGGGGCTCGATCCCAGGACCCCGGGATCATGACCTGAGCCAAAGGCAGATGCTCAACCACTGAGCCACCCAGGCACCCCTTTGTAATAATTTCAACATTGGCTTCATTATTTTACCCATCTCTGTAGCTTGTCATTTAACTGGGTAGGATTCTGCTGTTTGACACCACATTCTGTGGTGTGACTTACTTAAGCCAGTGAGATATGAGCAGATGAGATGTAAGCAGAGTTGGAAGGACACTGGCTCAATTGAGCTTGCTTTCTCCCTTGTGGCAATAAGAACACACCTAGACTGAGCTAACAGAGGATGGACAATACATGGGACAGTGCCTTGTCAGCAGGGTTTCCCCAGTTGCCCCAGCTGACTTAGTTATGCTGCCTTTCAGCCTATGTTTTGGAAATTCTAACTATGATTGGGTTTTTTAAGGTATTTGGGGGTGGTTTGTTATGTAGCAATAACTAACTCATACAGCCTCCTTATACTGTAAACTCCTTGGGTACAAGCCTTTTCTATGTTTTCTTCATTGCTACATCTCTAGCACACAGCACTACTGTGCCTGGCAAGTTGCATAAGTGAATCGGGTGAGGCCATATATTATATTATGACTTAACTAATAGCTTTTCTGATGGTCTATCTTTGTATCCTCAATGTAGGACTCAGACTTAACAACCTCAAGATCAAGAGTTGTGCTTTCTACTGTCTGAGCTAACCAGGCACCCCTACCAAGTATTTTAAATGTAACTATTTTAAGTGCACAGTAAAATGCTATAATAATGAACTTAATGGAATGGAGTTGTGACTGGCTTCTTTTTATGATCACTGAGTAGTCTAACAAGGAAATTTAAGAAAGCCATCCTACCTCCCCATAGAAGTAGGCACAAGGTATACCTTGTAAGCAAGGGATCATTTTGAACTAGATTTAAAATGAAGATGAATGAGTAGCAAGGTACCAAAGTTCTGTGGTATGGCTACAATATTTTAGTCTGAAAATTTTTTGAAAAAGAGATATTACCAAATTGTCACTTACACTTTTCTTTTATAAGTAATAAAATACTCATTAAATGTCTCATTTTAAGAATTTTTTTACCCCCTAACCCAAGGTAAATAAAATATATGGCTTCAGGTTATGAAATTATTAGCTTCTTGGGGCACCTGAATGGCTCAGTTGGTTAAGTGTCTGACCTTTGATTTTGGCTTAGGTCATTATCTCAGGGTCATGAGATCAAGCCGCATGTTGGGTTCCATGCTGGGCATGGAACCTGCTTATGATTGTCTCTCTCCCTCTCCCTCTGCCCCACCCTCTTGCTCTCAAATTCACGTGCTCTCTGTCTCTAAAACAAATAACAAATTTATTAGCTCCAAGACAAGGTTTATCAACCTAAATCTAACATTAACATTTAGGCTGGATATTGGAGGGGATTCCTGTGCACTATAGAATGTTTACCAGTATGCCTGGCCTCTACCCAATGTTTCAAGACATTGCTATATGTCCCATTAAGAGTAAAATCACCCCCAGTTGAAAACCACTTCTCTAAGTTAACAATTGTTTGTGAAACAGCTACTGTAAACTATGTTTTGCTTTTGGATGATTTTTAAAGAATCAAATGATCAATATACCAAAGAAAATTAGTATTTTTTTAAAGAATAAGGCAATAAAGTGTACCAAGCCAAAATATAAAGTAGGATAGGAAGAATAAAAGTAAAATATTGGTCATTATACTAAATGTGAATGGGTTAATTCCTTTCTTGTTAGACACAGACTGAGTCAAACAACCCAATAGATATATATATAAAATCATAAGATATGCCTCTAAAAGAAAAAAACACAAAAAGATTGCTATTAAAGGCAAAGTTAAAATAAGAAAATTTGGCAAGAGAAATTCAAGATGCTAACATTAATGTAAAATAAACTAGGATTTAGGGCAAAAAGAATTATTAGGAGAAAGAGAAATGTTTATGTTGATAAAAAGTACAATCTACAAAGAATATAGAACAATTATATCACTTTATGCACCAAACCACATAGAATCATAATACATATGCTATTTGAGATATTGTAGAAGTTGACATTTCATTAAATAGAATTTTTAATATACTTCTCTCAGGAATAAAGATTCAGAAGATCTATATAATAACAGAAAATTGATTATGTATATCTATGTCTGTACATAGACATATATGCAGATGAATAATATACTTGGTATATTGGGAAGATTTTCTAAGCATAACACTGAAGCCGAATATTCCAAGGAAATTTAAAGACAAATGATGAAGTGAGGAAAGGATTTTCAACATCATGATGTTATTTTTTTTAAAGATTTTATTTATTTATTCATGAGAGACCATGAGAGAGAGACAGAGACACAGGCAGAGGGAGAAGCAGGCTCCATGCAAGGAGCCTGATGTGGGACTCGATCCTGGATCCCAAGATCACGCCCTGAGCCAAAGGCAGACGCTCAACTGCTGAGCCACCCAGGTGTCCCAACATCATGATGTTAAAATTCAACATAATCTTATAAATTTAAAAGAACTCTCCAACAGAAAAGTATGTAAATGATTTAAATAGACAATACATGACAGGAGAGATATAAATTCTTAATAAATATATGAGAAAATATTCAAGTTTTCAAGTAACAAAACAAATACAAATAAAAACAAGAAAGCACTTCTCACCTATAAAAATCGACAGACTTAAAAAATATTGATAGTAGCCACATTCTGAAGGAAATGGTGAATTGTCAGCCTTGACATCAGTGATAGAGGTAGAAATTGGTATAATCTTTCTGGACAGTCATTTGACAAGATATATATCACAAGTCTTTAAATTGTGCTTACCAGAGGCACCTGGGTGACTCAGTGGTTGAGCAGACATCCCCTTGGGGAGCCTGCTTCTTCCTCTGCCTATGTCTCTGCCTCTCTCTGGGTCTCTCATGAATAAATAAAGTCTAAAAATAAAAAATAAATAAATTGTGCTTAACATTGAATCAAAACAGTCCACTTTTAGTAAATTATTCTAAATAAAATATACCATTTATTGAAGTTTACCGTTTACCTCTCAGCCAGGCAGTGTAGCAAGCATTTTACAAACATAATAAGATTTAATCCTTAGAACAACTCTGTTAACAGATGTTAATTATCAACTATTACAGGTGAAGAAACTAATGCACAGAAAATTTTAGCAACAAGCAAGAAATTAAACAGCTGGAATAGAAGTTTATATATAAGTCTATAAGAATTCTAGAAAAAAAGGGGGGGCATATATACACGTCTATAAGAATAAGGATGTTTACTGCAAAGTTTATCATACAAAAAAGTAGGAAATAGTGTTTGTTATTCATTAATAGGGGATATTATATAAATTGAATCCATTCAAAAATCATATAAATTTTGAAAGGAAATGTATTTAGGATACACTGGTTTTTTTGTTTGCTTACTTATTTGAGATAGAAAGAGAACATGAGAAGGGGGAGAGGCAGAGGGAGAGGGAGAGAATCCTAAAGCAGACTCCATGCTGAGTGCAGAGCCCCATAGAGGACTCCATCTCAGGACCCTCCCTGAGATATTGACCTGAACTGAAATCAAGAGTCAGAGGTTTAACTGACTGAGGCAGTCAGGTGCCCCATTGCTGAGTTAAAACAGCTGGTAGAAAAAGATTGTCATAGTAATAGCTTTAAAAAACAAAAACAAAAACAAAATACTTGCTTTATGCCAAGTACTTTAGACATGTTTATTGCACTCTCTAAGCATTTGCATAGAAAGTAGTCTGGGAGGATTTGCACTATGGTTGTCTCCAGGTAGTAGAATCAGGGATAATTTTTGAGTCCTTGTTTGTTTGTTTGTTTGAAATAAATAAATTTATTTCAATTGGCATATATTTATTTCATAGTCAGGAAAATGAACTGTAAAAATGAAAAGAAAAAAAAGAGAGAAAAAAATCTTTAAGAAACAAGTAACTGGAGCTTATTCATATTGTTCTGATACACACATGAGCCAGGAGAGTGTGCTATGCTTCCATCTTTCTAAACCTTCTATCTTTTTAAGTAGAGCACTACAATTTAAAAGATGATCATCGAAAAAAAAATAAAAATAAAAGATGATCATCGTATCTTATCGTGGATTCTTTAATAAAGTCCTTGTAGTCATGATTTAGTTTTCAAAATATTGGATATATTTCAGAAAACCACCAAATGAAATACAACAGTCAAATAGGTTTCTGATTTCTCTAACAGATTTACACATGTAACTCAGATGTCTTCATATTTCCCCTTCCTGGAGTATGAATACAGCCCAAAGGATGTAGGTTATAATGACAATAGAGCCCTCTCTCCTGCTAAATCCTTGTATCCCAGCACATCAGTGCCTCTCTGATCACAGCAGGATCCTGGGTGGCTCCAGCTTTCTGAAGTGAATTTGTTTGCCAGAGTTACTCATATTGATCCTTGTTTCCTGTCCCTTGCCTTGCCTGCTATTGTCTGCAGGATGTAATTTCTGGTGACAGGAATACGTCTTTGAGATACATGACTGAGCCAGGAACTTGATATTACCATGTTTGACTTTGCCACTATCAACTTGCTCACTTCAGGGAGGTCAGTGGAATTGTTGACAGTGTTTTCTCTCAATGGGTCCTAGCAGCTGCTCTGTTCCATTAAACACAAATGAATGGTTAATTTTATTTAAAAAAACAAGATCTTTTCTTCTTTCTGTTAAACACAAAAGAGTGGTTAATTTTTTCTAAAAAAGAGATCCTTTCTTTTTTCTTCTTCCTTCTTTCTTTTCCTTTTTATTGATAGTACACTTCATTTTGATAGTTTACTTCATTGTAAAACAAATGATAATTGTCAAAAGTTATAAACAGAAAATCAAAATATACACACCCATGCACGTACATATACATTTTTCATTCTTTTGTTTTTTACAATGTCTTATTTTAATATGCACAATATTAATTAGTATTTTTCCCACCTGTGTTCACCAGATTAGGAATGGTAATCATCTTCTGACATCACCAAGTTGCCTATCTCCTAATCCACCAAGTGATCATCTGTATTTTTCTTTGTTTTAGAACATTTTACCTTCATCTTTTCCCCTTGTAAAGGTAATCTACTGATATTTTACATAAAGGAGGAAACCCAAGTGACATTTTTGGTGCAAAGATTATGAGGAAACCGGAGTTACATGGAAACTTTTCAGCTCCTTTTTTTCTTAGGATTCTTTTATTTATTTGAGAGAGAGAGAGAGAGAGAGAGAGAGAGAGAGAAAACCCGAGAGCACAAGTGGGAGGAGGATTAGAGGGAGAGACTCTTCAAGCAGACTCCCCAATGAGTGGACCTGATGCAGGACATGATCTCAAGACCACCTATGAGATCATGCCTTGAGCCAAAACCAAGAGTTAGACACCCAACTGCCTGAGCCACCCAAACAAGCCAAAACTTTTTGGTTCTGAGGGGAAGGTTCTATATGTCAGAAGATGCCAAAGCTTGTGAAAAGATTCAATGATACTTCTGGAGCTGTTAGATGCATTGATGGGTTTATACATTCTATCTTCCCTGATACTATTAAGTTGAGGCATATGATACTGTAATGAAATGTGGGTTGTACAGAAGAGTGAAGATAGATGATCTGGAAGAGAACAGTGAAGTGTTTCAGTGGAAAAAAGTTTTACTGACTTCTATAAATGTTAGTTAACATATATTCCCCTGAGGATAAGTTGGACATGTCCAATCTTCCCTCTACTCCTGGCAAGTATATGGAAGTCCACAAATCTTCCAGAGAGCCAGAAAACTCTACTAATCTCTACTTTTTTTTTTAGATTTTATTTATTTATTCATGAGAGACACAGAGAGGCAGAGACATAGGCAGAGGGAGCAGCAGGTGCCTTGCGAGGAGCCCAGTGCGGGACTCATCCCAGAGCCCTGGGATCACGACCTGAGCCGAAGGCAGATGCTCAACCACTGAGCCAACGAGGTGCCCCCTAATCTCTACTTTTAATGAATATTACCAATATTTACCAATCTCTATTATTATAGAGACACCTTCTTCCTTCAAGGAGCTCTGAATCTATAGGGCGAAGACACACAACCAGTTATGTCACAACATGTTCATGGCCATGATGGATGCATGCTCAAAGTGTAACAGAAGCCTAGAAGAAGGAGTACCTATGACTCCTTGGGGGAATCAGGAAGGCTCCAGAGAAGGACATGTGGGTGGACTTGGGTTATAGAGACAGAAATAAATAAGGATCTCTGCCATAGCATTTTTCTCACAAGATATTTGGCCAGAACTGGGCATTCTTCAACATTACAGGGATCAAACACAGCTAATGTAGCTAGAATGGCAGGAAGGGATTGATCCCCACTGAAGGAAGCACAAAAGGATACACCAAGATTCCACTGATGAGAGATTCCACCCGGGGAGAAACCTGCCTTCAATGTTAAGAAAGCATTTTGGATGTAAAAGTCAGGGCCTTAAGAGAAAAAGAAAAGTAGGCTCTATCTTGAGGATCAGATTAACTGAGCCAACTCAGGCACCTTTAGATCAAATGACTTCATTTAATCTGGCTTGGTGAATATATCTCTCAGAAATACTCAAGGGCCAAGGCTTTTTATCTCTGAAGAAAGAAAACCTTCCCTACATGATGAGCTTTCCTAGGGCTCGTTTCACTCCCTTAGATTCTGCCTTTTATTCAGTCATCTCATTAGCCATCCTGGCTTTATGCTTTCATAGCCACTCCTATGATGTCAGCCCTATGAGGTATCAAGGTGAATTGGTCCCCAGGTAGCTGATTTCACCATCTATGCATTATTCATACAACAAATATATGTTGCTGCCTACAATTATGCAGGAGAAACATTCTGGGTGCTGAGTATACAAAGCAGAGTCCCTATTCTTAGGGAGCATTTTCACTCAATTCTATGAAGTATATTATCCTGACTACACTTAGGCAGAAGAGACGTGCAATTGACATAAAATCAGAAATCCTTGCACATTTAACTTTTACACATTGCTGTATGTGTACCTTAAAAGGACCAATAAAGATAAAACATGCGGTCAGAGTTATAATGATTTTAACAAATCTCAACCAATCTAGACATTTTCTGGCTCAAGAATTTCATTCAACGTCATGTAAATCTGAGAAAGTGTTTGCATCCGGATCGTATAAAGGAACTCTATTTAACCGAGTTTATTTTTCAGTCTTACTAGAGCCCAATCTTGGTAAAGGATTAAATTATATGTGTACAGTGTGTACATACATATTTTAATATATGAATACTTTTGAAATTACCCTTTTCAATACTGTTTATGAAACTGTGTACTTAATTGCTATGAACTCAACCGCAATTTCCTCTTCAATCTTTAAATTTCTGTTTTCCCAAATGACCTACTTTAAAGGTTTATTTTCAGCATTACAGAAGCCATTAGTCTATGCAAGCAATTAAAGAGCATTGCTGTGGGATCAGTGGAAACCACGGATACGTTCAATTGCCCTCCTTTTAAGTCAATGAACTAACATGGATCTGTAATTAACACCCATATGGTGGGCAAGCTCACCTTGCTTAAAAAACAAGCTACTTCAATAGTGATTTTTATCTTGATACCAGAATCATTAGGGCAGCAGGTCCACAGAGCAGCTGAGAGCTTTGCAAGGAAAGCCAGAGGGGTGCCATGCCAGCCATCATTGATGGGAGGTAGGGGACTTGTCAGGGATTAGGAAGGTCTTATGGAAACTTCAGGGAGGCAACTGAGAGGCACCTGCCCTGAGCAAAGATCTGCTCCTTGGTCCCCAGCTGCTTTTCATGATGGGTATCTATCTGCCCTGAACATCTGCCCCTCTAAATACAGTACTTTGAATAAGTTTTGCTCATTGACTCTTTACAGGTAATATTCTCTTCACCTAAAAGGGCAGAGCACACTGAATTATTACTCAGCTTGATGATTCACAGCCACTAATCCTAGTAATGGTGTAAGCCTGCCTTATCTTTGATCCAAAAGTACACAACAAGGGGCCAAAAATATTGTTAGTCCCGATTCACTGAGAAATGAAAATAATCATTTTTGATTATGAGGCTGATTTGATCAGTGAGGCTGATGTAACACTTAAAATCCATGAATTATGCCCTAATACGTAATTGACTAGGAGGATGCTGGAAGGGAACTTTCTGCTTCCTCTCAGGACCAAGACTCATTCATTCATTCCTTCAACTTCTGATCCTCCCAGATGGTTCACAACCGAACCGCACCCTGAGCACTGCCAGTGTGCAGGAGAGCACTTCGTCCTGCACGTGCATGCCTCCTCTCCAGGGGCAGCTCACATCCAGTGACTGGCTGATGCGGGGAGTCAAAGGCTCAGCCCCCTTGTCCAGCTGCAGCGCAACATAGGCAAGGCTGTCTCAGCTCCAGAACCTTTCAGGGGATCAGCTGTTGGAACTGCCCTGCAGCTGGGCTTCTCTTCCTAATCCATTCTCTTCCCTCCCTTTCCCTTCCTCCCTCTTGGGAGCACTCTCTGTAAACTTCCTGCATGGGGTTTTCCAGGAAAACTGACCTAGACAGCACCTGAACAAAAGGAGCAAAAGGCATTCACTGAGCAGAATTTCAGAGAGCTAATTTTCATACACCTCCTGTTGTGTCGTAAACCCAGCTGATTAGAAACCTGAGCTACTAAGTGTTAGAAGATCTAGAACCGCAGAGTTGGTGCAACCTCCTCTATTTCTTGAAACACACAGCCTTCTCAGTCCCTCTCTCATTGTCCTAGTGTTGTTAAAGATATGATATATCAGGTTTAGCTGCTTTTACCCGGAAACTCAAACAAGTGGCTTCAACAAGATAAAGTTTGATTTTCTCCTCAAGTGAAAGAATTCTACTGGGGACTGTCCAGGGCTGGAATGGTAGGTAGCTCCATGGTTATCAGAGGTTTGAGTTTGTTCTTTTTTCTTCATCATGTTGAGCTCCTGACCCCCAACCTCATTTTTGCTCAGGATCCAAGCTAGCTGCGGGAGCTCCTGCCATCTTGTCTTCAGGCAGAAAATAGGAGGATGGAAGGGCAGAAAAAGTAATTTCCTTGTGGCTGAGTCAGACATTTTTAAAAAATATTCCTAGGGGTGCCTGAGTGGTTTAGTTGGTTAAGTGTTCAACTCCAGGTTTCAGCTCAGGTCGTGATCTCGAGCTTGTGATTCTCTCTCCCTCTCCCTCAGAGCCCCTCCCTCCCCCCTCGTGCTCTCGCTGAAATAAATAAATTAAATAAATATTTATTTTATTTTTATTTTTTTTAAGATTTTTTTTAAAGTTCTACTTTTTTTAAATTTTTATTTATTTATGATAGTCACAGAGAGAGAGAGAGAGAGAGAGAGAGAGGCGCAGAGACATAGGCAGAGGGAGAAGCAGGCTCCATGCACCGGGAGCCCGACGTGGGATTCGATCCCGGGTCTCCAGGATCGCGCCCTGGGCCAAAGGCAGGTGCCAAACCGCTGCGCCACCCAGGGATCCCTAAAATAAATATTTAAAACAAATTTTAAGGGCAGCCCAGGTGGCTCAGCGGTTTAGCACCACCTTCCGCCCAGAGCCTGATCCTGGAGACCAGGGATCGAGTCCCACATCGGACTCCCTGCATGGAGCCTGCTTCTCCCTCTGCCTGTGTCTCTGCCTCGCTCTCTCTCTCTTTCTCTCTCTCTCTCTGTGTCTCTCATGAATAAATAAATAAAATCTTTAAAAAAATAAATAAAAAATAAATTAATTAATTAAAAAAAATATTCCCAGAAGCCCAGCCCATAGACTTTGATACTTGTCTCCCTGCAAGAAAATAGGGGAAATATAATTTTTAGCTGGGTCCATGTGATGCCTGATAAATATAGGTATCAGTTACTAACTGATGCAAGAGTAGGCGACCAGTAGGCTCTGCCCCACATAAGTTAAAAATATCCACTTAAAAAATATATATATATATATATGGCAAGACTAATAGGTGACCTCTGACCTCGGGGCTCCTATGGGGAAATAACAGGAGAGGAGTCCTCCTCTCACAGACACAGCCAGAGCCTACCCTAACCACATGGAAATGGAGTCCACGTGGTCTGATGTTTCAATTTTCCAAGGGAAGCTGGCAATCCAGATTTTTATGTAAACTTTACTTATTTTAAAATCAAAACCCACATTTTTATAAAATTCTATCTAAATTTTGTAATCTGTATCTAACCATATTTGAAATCTCTGATCAAGAAGAAAGCCAGTTTTGGGGCACCTGGGTGGCAAGTCGGTTGGGTGTCTAACTCTTGGTTTTGGCTCAGGTCCTGATCTCAGGGTCATGAGATTGAGCCCTGTGTTGGGCTTTGTGCTCAGAGTAGAGTCTGCTTGGGATTCTCTCTCTCCCTCTCTATCTGCCTCTCCATCCCCCCACGAAATAAAAAAAAAATCTAAATATATATATATATATATATATATATATATATATATATATATTAAAAAAGAAGAAGAAAAGCCAGTTTTCCCCGGGGGCAACATTTTAGAAACTGTTATATCATGCAATAAGAAATGGATTTCATTGCTTTGCAATTGAAGTTGAAGGAGGAGGAGGAGTTTGAAATGAAGGTGTCAGTGACCAAATACGTGGACCAGAGCAAATTGTCATATCCTGTGGGCAGGCAGCCCATCAGCCCCCTGGCCCTTATCTCCCCTCTGCCAGTGAGAAGGGGCTGGCTCAGAAGCTGGGGTGGCCAGTATTTTCACAAGCACCATTCTGGATAATTAACCCCTTCCCACCCTACATAAAATGCTGCAGCACACTCCGGATCAAATTCCCTCTACACCTTTATCCATTCCTTGCAGCTTTCTCTTTTGACCAGCAGAGGGCAGCAAATATCGACCAGGAGTGGGCACCATCTAACCTTCAGAGTTAATATTCTTTCCAAGGATTTTCTTTGACTTGTGTCAACAAAAACAATGAAAGTCATTTACACTTGCCTCACTTATTACTTCTGGCACTGAAAAGAGAGGAAATAATCCATTTTACAGCTGGTTTATCATTTTGGAAGGGTCGTCACGAAAGATCAACTATTTGAAACAGTGGAACAAGGAATCTTGATAACACAAGGATACAGAACTTTAAAATATATCAATAAAAAGGATTACTTATTTAATCTTGACTCTGAGGGCTGCTCCTCATAAAAGACTATGCTTTTTAAAATGTTTCTAAGTAGACAACGATGACTTCAGGGCATAAACAAAATGGTAGACATTTACTATTATTATTTTATGAATAACCCCCACATTTGCCCACACCCATCCTTTTAAAAATTCATGGCATTCCTTCAATCACTTGAAGATACAAAGAACGAGATAAATGTAAGAAAAAGATACTGAGAAGATCTCCTACGTGCCATTTAACTAGACTTTCATTGTATCATCTGTTAAAGAATAGCGAGGTAAATATTTTTCAGATTTTGTTGTGTCAGCAGTGATTACGGAATAAATAAATGTCTTGGAGGAGAAAAGATAACCACACTCAATAAAGTCATTCACGCATTAGAGGGGATTAGGTCTGCAGAACAGTTATTTTTGCACTTCATGCTTCAAAGTTTTAAATAATGTAAACTAAAATCTCAATAACCTATGAAGCAAGATATATAACAAATGAGCAGTCAGGCTATATAATGAGTAAGAAGATCAGACTTGAAAAATAGGAACTACCTAGTGCCTGCAGATGTTGACAGAATTTACATGTGAGTTGTTTAGTTTGATTAAGAAAGGCAAAGAAACCTAAAGATAATCATTTAAGGTGAATACTGGAAATTAATAAACTGAGAAGGATGCCGTGATGCTTCTAAAAGTAATCAAATCTTTGTGAAAGGGGCATCTGGGTGGCTCAGTGGTTGAGCATCTGCCTTCAGCTCAGGTCGTGATCCTGGGGACCTGAAATGGAGTTCTGCATCGGACTCCCTGCAGGGAGCCTGTTCCTCCCTCTGCCTATATCTCTGCCTCTCTCTGTGTGTCTCTCATGAATAAATAAATAAAATATTTTTAAAAAATCTTTGCGAAGTTAAAGAAGAAAAGATAAATGTGGTTTGGACTGCATCTTAGAATCACAGAATCACAGAGGTGGAGTGTGGAAATTTTCCTAGGGTAGCTTCCAGACCCCCAGACTATGGATTCCTTTTTCTATATCTTTAGACATGTTTATCTGGCCTTTGCTTGATTGCTTCCACTGATCCGGAGCTTTTGACATTTTGCTGTAAAGATTTTATTTTCAAACAGCTCTCCTTGTTATAAATTTCCTCTTTGCAGAGATCTGAAACTGGTTTCACAGTAACATCTGCTCATTGGTTCTCCTCTGGAGAAATAGTTCCAAACATTTTTATTTGGTGGTCACAGAAGGCTTTGTGAGATTTATGCACCTTATGGACTGTTATCCTAGAAAAATGCATTCCCTGAGCTCATTCATGGAGTTCAGGTTAGAACATCCCTACTATGGGGGGGATAAAGCCATTTCTACACCACCCCTCTCACACTTTTTCTAAACAAGCATATACTAAGCACCTATTCTGTGCCAGATACAGTGTTAGATACTGGGGATGCAGAGATGAATAAGACATTTTTCCTGTCCTTGGGGATTTCACAGCTTGTTAGAGGAGAAAGATCTGCAGACAGAGGGATTAAGTCAAGGAAAAGATGGAATTGAGCATGGACTGAGGGTTGGATTCCATGTAGGCAGAAATCCCAGCTCTGCCACTTACAAGTTCTGTCACCTTGGGGAAGATTCTTAACCTCTAGGAGCCTCATTTGGCTCATATATAAAATGGGTACTCTCAATGTACGATATTGCTGCTATTGTCACTTGCCAAGCAAGGGATCTGGACTTCATTAGGTAGATTTCTGCAGAAGCTACCGGACCTATTAGAAGGGCAATACCAGGCATGGGTTTTTTCCCCCCACTTAATTTTCAGCCAAATCGCTTTCCATGGGAATATGATGAATACACTGAAAGTGGGAAGGGGGGACACTATACTAAATACCAGGAGACTGGTAATTTAAAGATGAGCGTGCTGCAAACTGGGACTAAGGCACAGGTTATAGGATGGAGAGGTGGCAACAGATAATATTGAAGAGTAAATTATAGGACTTGGTGATCCCTTGATGGGAAGAAGGCAAGAGTTAAGGACCACTCACAATTTTCTACCTCGGGAGACCTGTTGGGTGGTAATTTTACTAGCTGAGATTGTGATTACGGTGGAAGCCGCAGTGGCAGATGATAACGAGTTGGTGTGTTAAGTGTAAGGTGACTCGCAGATCCATTAAGCATTAGAAAAACCAGCTCTGGATGGAAACCTCCCCTGGAAAGAACAGATAGAAGAGATGTGGACTTTGTCAAAGTCATGAGAATGGATGTGCTGGCCCAGGAGGACACACAGTGTGACGAAAATTGCAGGTGACCAAGGAAAGAACTCAGAGAAACACTAGCATTTGAAGGAGGCTGAGGAAATCAATTGAAAGCAAGCAGTTAGGGAAGGAGAGGAATTTGAGAGATTGAGATTGAAAAAAAAAAAACCTACCACTCTTTAAAAAGAAATCTGCATACCCAATAAGCTCCTGGCATTCTACTAATTGTTCACATGAATTTTCCCCCATGGGGATAGCTCATTGCCCATGCATCCATCCTTAGGGATCTGAGGCCATCTCTGCAATAGGCCAAGGCCCCACACGTGCTTGGGTGTGCTTCTGCGCTCTGTACCATGCTCTGTGCGTCTAGATGCCTATCTGTGCACTAATGCCACCCTGTTTAATTACTCAGTTACAAAACCTTCGAAACATCTTCCCTTCCTCTAGTCCATGATAACCGTGAGTTATTGTCATATTTCAATGTACAAAGCTGTTGGCACATTTTCGGGCATAGGTATCTGCTGCATTATGCATACCAATGATTTAGTAACGCCCTATGCAGCCACATCTAAGATGAAATTAAAGAGTTAACAGACCATATGGTGCACTTTCTCTCTTTTCTCTTTTGATCTACATAAATCACATTCTCTTAGACAGTGATTCCCAAACCTGGCTGGGTATCAGAATGACCTGGGGAGCTTTTAAAAAATGTAAATTCCAGAGCCCTGTCTCAGACATACTGAACTGGATAGGATGAGGCATTTGGGGCCACGGAGTAGGTATATGCAATAAAATACTCCTCAGGTGGCTGTGATGTGTTCAGCTCATGGACTGGCATTGGGGAATCCTTGATTAGGAAGTTCTGAGAATACTGCTTAAAGACATTTCCAATAATTTTATAATACTGTTTTGCAATTAACTTTCAGAAAGCAAGCAATTTATTAATCTTACTGATTTTCTTCTTACTATAAAACAATATATGTTATTATAAAGGCACAGACATTGCAGAAATAAAAAAGAATGTAATGTAACTTCAAAATTTCCTCCTCAGCAGATGAAAGATATGAACAGTCTAGTGAATACTCTGTATTCTTTTCTGTATGTATTTACTAGAGTATTTTTTTCTTAAAAACAGTAATGAAAACAGCCAGATCATACTATACTTTGGGAGTCTAGAGTAAAAGTCTATACTTAGGAACCAAGCTTCTCTGGGTTCAGGACCTAGTTTTGGCCCTTAATAGCATCAAATTATTTAATTTCTCTGAGTGTCAGGTCTTTTACTTGTCAAATGCAGATAAAGACATTTCCCTGCATAATTAAGTTCTTGCAAAAATTAGGGGACAATGTGTATAAAAGACTTAGCACAACGTGCAAAATAAATTTTCAATAAATTTTTTTATTATGGTTATTTAGTAGTATAATAACTACTACATTAAAGCTGCTAATACTACAGGCATCTTCACCTAATATATATTCAGTGTTCTATTAATACAAGATTTTCTTAATGCTTTTAGATTTATAGATAGTATTTCCCTATAGGGATATACAATAAATTATTTAACTAATGCCCTGCTCATCCACAGTTTTCTTACCCGATTTTTCATATTCATCAATAATTCTGCAAGGAATATCCTTGAACATGTATCTTTCATACTTGTATAAGCATCTCCACAATAAAGGGAATCATTGAGTCAACAGGTATGAATATTTTGATAAGGTTTTCCCCATTACCTTCACACAGTTTATTTATAAATGAATAAAATAATAAATTAAAAGTGTAGGACACTGTTTACCCACCTACTTGCCCAAACTGGATATTAATATTCTTTTAAATTTTTGCCAACGGGTTAGGCAAAATGATGCATCATTACTATATTATTTCACATTTATTTAATTATTAGAGAAAGGGAGCACATAAAAATAATGTATTTGTGCTTCAGTTTTTTAATTTAGCTTTATATTTTCTGACATGCTCCTAGTCACTTTTTTAAGACTTGTTTTCCCTCTCCTAGCTTATTCCTTTCACTCCTTTTTCTTCCATTCACCTTCTGATTTTCTATCTCTCCTTGATTTGCCAATTGTATGATATTTTATGTCATTGTCATTTTCCGTCTCCCTTAATTTTTGGTGGTGTCTTTTTTCTTTTCTTTTTTTTTAGTGGGCTCCATGCTGGGTTTGAACGCACAACCCTGAAGTCAAGAAGTGAGCTAATCGGGATGCCTGGGTGGCTTAGTGGTTGAGCATCTGCCTTTGGCTCAGGTCATGATCCCTGGATCCTGGGATCGAGTCCCACATTGGGCTCCCCACAGGGAGCCTGCTTCTCCCTCTGCCTCTGTCCCTGCCTCTGTCTCTGTGTCTCTCATGAATAAATAAAATCTTAAAAAAAAAAAGTGACCTAAGCTTGAGTCAGATGCTTAGGGTAGCTTGGGTGACTCAGTTGGTTAAACGTCTGCTTTCGGCTCAGGTCATGATCCCAGGGTCCTGGGATGAAGCCCCACATCAGGCTCCCTGCTCAGCGGGGAGTCAGTTTCTCCCTCTTCCTCTGCCCTTCATGTTCTCTTTCTTTCTCAAATAAAGAAATAAAAATTTTAAAAAAGATTTTATTTATTTATTCATAGAGACACAGAGAGAGAATGAGAGGCAGAGACACAGGCAGAGGGAGAAGCAGGCTCCATGCAGAGAGCCCGACGTGGGACTCGATCCAGGGTCTCCAGGAGCAGGCGGCGCTAAACCACTGCGCCACCGGGGCTGCCCCCCCAATTTTTTTTTAAAGAGATGCTTAAGGTGGCCCAAGTTTTGATGGTTTTTAAGTCCCTCTATTTATTTGTCTGTTTGTTTGTTTATTATTTATTTTTTAAGTAAGCTCAACACCCAGACTGGGGCTTGAAATCACAACCCTGAGATCAAGAGTCATATGCTCTACTGATTGAACTAGACAGGCACCCCAAGTCCCTTTACTTGAAATTCTCTTAATTTTATTTGGATTCTCTAAACAGAAGATTCGAAATGCTTTCATCCTACTATTAGTCAAGTCAGTGTTTTCTCTTTCCCCAATGTCTCACGTTTTTGGAAGAGGGGAGGATGGCCAGTATTGTAACCTCATCACTCCCTGTTTGAAGTGGAAAAGAGCTGGCTTGCTTTCTATTTCCTTCCTTCTCAAATCCAGTTGTCTTTTGGTAGCATCTAATTGTTTCTTTACTTTCCAGATACTACCCAATGGCTGAAAATGTTACAGCTTGCATGAGTGCCAGTCGCAGACAATTATACCCTTAAATGATCTGTGTTGGCACGAACAGGCTTGGAGGAACATGTTATGGTTTGGTGAAATGAAAATTTGCTTCAGTCGACTGTGCTTGCAAGGGATTTGACCTCAAATGAAATCACAGTGTTGTTGGTCTGAAGCAGGGGCGGCAATCAAAGCATTAAACAATGAGGATAGCGTAACTATCTAAATAGTATTTTCAGTTATGTTACTATTATAACATATTATAGTAACGTGATGATGGTCACAAATAGGGTTCCATTCTTTTTATTCCATATTCATTCAATTTAATTTACCAAAGTTGGTATTTTATCTTTATCTCTCACAAAAATAATGTATAGAACTATTCCCGAACAATAGCTACATGCAGAAGAATGAAACTGGACCACTTTCTTGCACCATACACAAAAATAAACTCAAAGTGGATGAAAGACCTAAATGTGAGACAAGAATCCATCAAAATCCTAGAGGAGAACACAGGCAGCACTTCTGTGACCTTGGCTGCAGCAACTTCTTGCTAGATATGTCTCCCAAGGCAAGAGAAACAAAATTAAAAAAAATGAACTATTGGGACTTCATCAAGAGAAAAGCTTTTGCACAGCAAAGGAAATAATCAACAAAACTCAAAGACAACCTACAGGAAAGGAGAAGATATTTGCAAATATCTTATTAGATAAAGGGCGAGTATGCAAAATCTATAAAGAACTTATCAAACTTAACACCCAAAACACAAAAAATCCAGTCAAGAAATGGGCAGAAGACATGAACAAACATTTCTCCCAAGAAGACAAACAAATGGCCAACAGACACATGAAAAAATGCTCAACATCACTCATCCTCAGGGAAATACAAATCAAAACACACTGAGATACCACCTCACACTGGTCAGAATGGCTAAAATTACCAAGTCAGGAAACAATAGATGTTGATAAGGATAAAGGGAAAGGGGAACTCTCTTATGCTGTTAGTGGGAATGCAAACTGGTGTAGCCACTCTGGAAAACAGTATGGAGGTTCCTCAAAAAATTAAAAATAGAACTGCCCTAGAACCCAAAAATTGCACTACTAGGTATTTACTGAAAGGACACAAAAATAGTGATTCAAAGGGTCACATGCACCTCTATGTTTATAGCAGCAATGTCCAGAATTGCCAAAATATGGAAAGAACCAAGATGTCCCTTGACAGATAAATAGATAAAGACGTGATATGCACACACTGGAATGTTACTCAGCCATCAGAAAATGAAATATTGCCATTTGTAATGATGTGGATGGAACTAGAGAGTATTATGCTAAGTCAAATAAGTCAGACAGAGAAAGACAAATATTATGATTTCACTCATATGTGGAATTTAAGAAAAAAAAAACAGATGAACATAGAGGAAGGAAAAATAAAATAAGAACAGAGAGGGAGGTAAACCATAAGAGACTCTTAACAATCTGAGTGTTGCTAGAGGGGAGGTTGGTGGGAGGATGGGGTAACTGGGTGATGGGCATTAAGGAAGACACATGATGGAATGAGCACTGGGTGTTATATGCAATTGATGAATCACTAAATTCTACTCTGAAGCTAATAATACACTATATGTTAACTAACTTGAATTTAAATTAAAAAAGTAAAAGTATCCTCAAACTAGCACATAACATATTGGTTTAAATTTTATGTTAAATCAAAATAATTTGGGCCCCTGGCTGGCCCAAGTGGTCAAGCATCTGCCTTTGGCTCAGGTCATGATCCTGGGGTCCTGGGATCAAGCTCCAAGTCGAGGCACCAGCTCAGCTGGGAGTCTGCTTCTCCTTTTCCCTCTGCTCCTCCTCCCACTGGTGCTCACTCTCTCTCTCTCTCAAATAAATAAACAAAATCTTTAAAAAACTTTTAAAAATCAAAACCATTTGGTATTTATTATGTAAGTAATCTGTACCTTTAAGGTATGTTTCCATGTTTTGCAAGTTGAAATAAGTTGGTTGGCATTTGGGGTGTCTGGGTGGCTCAGTCAGTTAAGCACCTGCCTTCAGCTCAGGTCATGATCCTGGGTTTCTGGGATCAAACCCTGCATGGGGCTCCCTGCTCAGGGGGAGACTGTTTCTCCTTCTCCCTCTGCCCCTCCCTCTGCTCATGCTCTCTGTCTCTCAAATAAATAAATAAAATCTTGAAAAAAAAAAGTTCACACCTAAGGATTATAGTGATTCAAAAGCCTAAATCGTCACATAACTAATTGAAAAAACATTTTTAGTGGCTTGTATCACACAAGTTCAAATATAAGAGGTTTACCAAAAACATTATTACCATTACATTTAACCCTTTTTTTTTATTTTTATTTATTTTATGATAGTCACAGAGAGAGAGAGAGAAAGAAAGAGGCAGAGACACAGGCAGAGGGAGAAGAAGGCTCCATGCACCGGGAGCCCGACGTGGGATTCGATCCGGGGTCTCCAGAATCGCGCCCTGGGCCAAAGGCAGGCGCCAAACCGCTGCGCCACCCAGGGATCCCTTAACCCTTTAAAAAAAAAAAAAAGATTTATTTATTTATTCATGAGAGACACAGACTGAG
Source organism: Nyctereutes procyonoides (assembly GCF_905146905.1). NCBI lineage: Eukaryota > Metazoa > Chordata > Mammalia > Carnivora > Canidae > Nyctereutes > Nyctereutes procyonoides. The sequence goes on from NW_026575146.1 coordinate 47,965,902, forward strand.
AGAGAGAAGCAGACTCCTCGCTGGGAGCCCGATGCGGGACTCAATCCCAGATCCCGGGATCACGACCTGAGCTGAAGGCAGGTGCCCAACTGCTGAGCCACCCAGGTGTCTCTACATTTAACCTTAAAGTGAAAATGCCATAGTTAACATCAAAACTATATACATGGTATACAGCCATTGAAATACAATCAGAAAAATTAAGTAGCGACAGGGAATATTTACAACCATGTAAAGTGAATAAAGTACAATATTAAAATATGACTTCAGGATTACATATAGAATCCAATGAAAATAATTACTTTTTATTTTGGGGATTAAATTTTGTTCATCTTGCTATTTTATTGCCTTCTCAATTAAATATTCCTGTGTAATAAATCTGAACACTGGCTAAATTCCAATGTTTATTCAGTGATTCAATAGTTACATATATCTTTCATTAAATAAAAATCAGTAACTTGACTAATGTTTATATTATGCAATTAATCAGAATGCATTTGTTCCCTGTACTCTTTCTTATTTATTTTTATTTTTTGTATTTTAAAAGATTTTTATTTATTTATTTTTGCAAGAGAGAGAGAGTCCCCACGAGGGGGGGAGGGGCAGAGGGAGAAGTAGACTCTGAGCAGGGAACCCTATGGGGGATTCAATCCCAGGACCCAGGGATCACAACCTGAGTCAAAGGCAGATGCTTAATGACTGAGCCACCTAGGTGCCCTATTTCTTTTTTTTTTTTAATTTTTTTAAATTTATTTATTTACGATAGTCATACAGAGAGAGAGAGAGGCAGAGACACAGGCAGAGGGAGAAGCAGGCTCCATGCACCGGGAGCCCGACGTGGGATTCGATCCTGGGTCTCCAGGATCGCGCCCTGGGCCAAAGGCAGGCGCCAAACCGCTGCGCCACCCAGGGATCCCTCTTTTTTTTTTTTTAAGACTTCATTTACTTATTTGAAAGAGGAAGAGAGAGCATGAGCAGGGAGGGGAGAGGCAGAGGGAGAAGCAGACTCCCAGCTGAGCAGGGAGCCCAACTCAGAGCTCGATCCCAGGACTCCAAAATCATGACCTAAGCTAAGGCAGAGGATTAATTATTGAACCACCCAGGTGCCGCCTATTAATTAATTAATTAATTAATTAATCTTTAAAGTAGGCTCCAGACTCAGCGTGGAGCCCAATGAGGAGCTTGAAGTCACAAGTCTGATATTAAGACCTGAGCTGAGATCCTGATGCTTAACCCACTGAGGCACCCAGATGCCCCTCCCTGAATAGGTATATTGAAGGGGATAATATTAAAATACTAAAAACTCAGTCAGAACAGATAATCAATAAGCAGAACAGACACTTGCCACACTTGACTGTTGGGGCTGAACTCCCATGCTGGATAGTAGTGAAAGTGTGCTTTTATAAACAGGTTGGAGGGAACTCTGCTTTTTTGAACATAACATAATTCGATGAATAACATATTTGGTTTAGAAATAAGAGCACAAGCTATAGTTCCAACTTTGCCAAATAATCCTTCTGAGTTTTATCTTCCCTATCTATAAAAATATTCAAAGAATGAGATAATAATTTGGAATACTTACTGTAAATTTTTCACAACAGAATCCATGATATCTTCACAGCTTTTAATGATATATTAACATATTTTATTTCTTTATTATAAACACGATTGGAAATTTTATTTCTTTATTGTAGATACAATTGGAAATATTGTAGACACTTACATCACTTAAGGAGTCCAGGAACAGAACTCTGACTAAATGATGTAGACTGCAGATGCTACACACTGAATTAATAAAAAATCTGTCCCTGTGAGCTATAAATGATGATTGAAACTGCCAGATGTGTAGGAAATTGTCTTCTTTTCATTGTAATAGCCATATTTGTGTTTGGTGAAATGGGAAGTATATACTGTATATGGTCACAAGGCTCAGGGCAAAGACTCACATTACCTATGTTAAACCTTTCCAGGGCTGACTATAATTTGCTGAACATTTACAAATAGTGTTGATGTTTTATTAATACTATGGAGTTTTGCTATTTTTTCTCCATTTCTATTTCAGTCTTCTTCCCTCAATGTTCTTTGATCCACTGTATCACAGAGGAGTTTTTGATTGGTCTCCTAGGCCATTTGACTTCACCTATGATATTTTGTTGGCATGTCAACTATAGATTCTCTAAGGCTTTGGATACAAATAAAGCAATGTTATGCTACTAGAACTTGTGAAACTTAAGCTTTTGATTTATTTTGCACATACTTAAAAATTACCAGCAATTTCTGTTATTTAGTAAATGGTCAGAAGCTCAGGCGAAGTCTTCATAAGATTGCACTCTATTAAGCTTTGCATGTTATAAAAATTCTGAGCTTCATTATAGAAAGCTTACTTATGCAAATGCTGAGATATTCATATCATTCTTACTATACTGTGTGGACCACCTATCAGTAACAACATTTTAAAAGTACAATTTGATAGTCATCTCTGGCTGGAGTGATAAAATTATAGTAATAACACTAGGGACAGAATAGTAGTTGTAGCAGTAAAGACAATTCTGACTACCCTGTCGAGACTAAAGACCAACAGTGTTTTTTTCTTCCAAATGGTTAAATAAAATCTTGCCCTAAGAATCAACCACCAATCTTGCTCTAAGAATCTTATTACCAAACTATGTACCTAAAAACCTACAGCTTAAGGATTATTTATGTTGGGGGCGCCTGGCTGGCTCAGGTAGAGGAGTGCGTGAGTGTTGACCTCGGGGGTTATGGGTTTGAACCCCATGTTGGGTTGTAGAGATTACTTAAATAATTTTTTTTAACTTTAAAGAAAGAATTATTGGGGCAGCCCAGGTGGCTTAGAGGTTTAGCGCCCCGTTCAGCCCAGGGCGTGATCCTGGAGTCCCGGGATCGAGTCCCAAGTCGGGCTCCCTGCATGGAGCCTGCTTCTCCCTCTGCCTGTGTCTCTGACTCTCTCTCTCTCTCTCTGTCTCTCATGAATAAATAAATAAAATCTTTAAAAAAAGAATTATTTATGTCAATTACAGTCCTCATTTATTCCTTAGGACAAATACCTGTTTTATGTCCTCAAAGAGCTCTTCTCATAAGAGTTATTTCATCTTTCTGGCATTGAAGCAATAGGATGTCCACAGACTTCCGTTGTATCACCCCTCTTACTACAAATACATGTACAGTTCATAGTTGCTTCTGTGCTTTAAAAAGTCCTCATTTAAAAAATAATAAATAAATAAAAATAAAGTCTTCATTTTTATTTTAAAAGTCCTCATGTTTATAAAAAAGTCATTTTATACACAATGATATGTGCCATAATAGAATCATACAATACAAATATATTAAAAATAAAATTAAAAATAATAGGATATAAATAGACTTGTACAGTATAATCATAAATGATTTCTCTTTTTAAGGAGATGATTGAAATGCCTGAATGGACAAAGCTGGGTGACATTCTACTCTCCCCACCTTCCTTCTCAGGGCTTTATCCCTGGGAGAGTGTATCAGCTCTGCCTCCATTAAAAATAATTATGCACACACAAACACACACACACACATCCTGTTTTGGATCTTTCTCTCTGTTCTTATGAATGTTTTCATCCTCTCAGCTTGTAGTAATTGATATTTTCTTACGACATTCTACGTCTACTCTCTACCATTTTTCGTGCTTCTCAAAATCAGGAACCACTTTACTTCCCATTATTTTCCTAGACACACTCTTAATTGTAGTTCAAGCAATTTCCTATATGTTTAAAACAAACAAAAAACATAAATCTTCAATTGTTTCATCTTCTTTTTTGCTCTGCATGCTTATCATCCTCAAGTTACATGATGTTGGGCAAGCCAGCCTCTCTGGACACCAGTTTGTCTTCTGCAAAACAATTGTTACAAGACCTCATCTGATTGTGCCAGCCCTTTACCCCTCACCCCTGGAAACCCATCCCAGAACACTGTATAAAAATGAGGTTACTTCACTGTCAGATTTTCATGGCCTCTATTTGAATGTTTTATCTTAAACTGATTTGCATTCCATTTCCCAAACTCTTATATCATTTTGCCTAGAAATGTTTATCTGCTCCTCTGGGCACAACTCTGATTTCCCTCCAAGTGATCACTCACCCCCCTATTCTTTTGCTGTGGCCTCTATCTATGAAATAGAACTCTGTGTTGGTCACTTATCTGGTCTTGGACCTTGCACCTTTGGCAGAAGTTCTTGGGGCAGATGGCCTTACCGTGTTCACCCTGCCAGGAGTGGGAACTTGGCCTTACGACTCTATATTTCTCTTGCCTACAAACTTTTCTGCTTTTTATACAAATGCTGTCCATCATTGAAGTCTTGGCTCAAGTTCTGACAATTCTATGAATATTCCCCCTCTTTACTATATCAGCTCTCGTCGATCTTTCTCATTTCGGACTCTTACAATTCCACCTGCATCGCATCTGGCGCTAGATTAACCTTAGAAGTCCTTTAGTCAAATTATCCCATGCAAGATTCCACTGTCCCATATTCCTCACCAAGCCTTAGTCAGGGTAATTCTGCTACTTGGGAAAACAGCCATTCTGTTTATAGGAATAACCTAAACCTCTCAGATAGCATTTTCTTCTCTAGACATACTGACTCTGAGATATTACTAATGAGTGGGTAGCAATTCACTTTAAGAATATGAAATGAATTGCCAGGAGAGGTAAAGATCCTGCTATTCAGAACACACCAGTTTGTCAGCTTTAGGTAAAACAAAAAACAAAAAACAAACCAAACCAAAACAAAACAAAAAACATGGCATAGAAGCATCAGAATAAGTCCAAGATTAAGGCGTCTGCAAGTTTAGTTTCTCCTGTGGCTTCTCTCCTTGGCTCCCAGATAGCCACCTTCTGGCTATATCGTCACTTGGTCTTTCCTTTGTGTGTGTCCCTCATGTCTCTCGTGTTTTAATTTCCTCTTCTTATAAGACATCATCAGAAGGTTTGGATTACGGCCCACCTAAATGGCCTCATTTTAACTTAATTACCCTTTTAATAGTCCTATCTCCAAGTATAACTAACTGTATTCTGAGGTATTAGAGGTTAGGGCTTCAACATATGACTTTGGGGGGGGGGACAAAATTCAGCCTCCATAATACACACACACACACACACACACACACACACACCATACACATATATGTGTGGGTTACCTTTAGAAAAATACTAATTTTGCCTTTTGTATTTCCAATACGTTGATGGTCTTTTAATGTCAGTAAACAGGGCTACACCTACCTTATTCTTTTAAAGGCTGCATAGTATTTCATCACCTGGAAAGTGTATTTTATTTATCCAGAAGCCAACTGCTGAGCAATTTGGCTGCTTCCACTTCTTATTTCTTTTACAAAAATTACTACCACAATATCTTCAAAATCATTTGAATATATTTCTTTTTTCAGATTTTATTTTATTTTATTTATTCATGAGAGACACAAAGAGGCAGAGATAGACAGAGGGAGAAGCAGGCTCCCTGTGGGGAGTCCAATGTGGGACTTGATCCTAGGACCCCGAGATCATGACCTAAGCCAAAGGCAGACACTCAACCATTCAGCCACCCAGGTGTTTGGATATATTTCTTTCTTTAAGTAGTGAGATAGCTATAAGATAAAATTTTAGATTGGAGATCACCCAGTCAAGAGATATGTCAATTTTCATTCATATACATACTGTTAATTTCTTCACAAATAGAGTACCAATTGGCACTCTCATCAACAGTAAAGATGAAGTTTCCCCAAACCTTACCATAATTCAACATTATCAAGTGTTTTCACTTTTGTTCATTGAGCCATTTAAATTGATACTCAATATAATTTAATTTGACCTACTTTCATTGGGAGTGGGAGTTGGACATCTTTGCATGTTCAAGGCTGTTTGTATTTCTTGTAAACTGCCTGTGTAAATCCTTTATTCACCTTTTCCCATTGAATTGCTGGCCTTTTCCTTAGTAATTTATTTGTCAGAGCTCTATATAAAAGAAAGAAAGGGGTTTCTTGTCATATGTGATTTTATAAGAAACAAGGTTGCAACATGGCCCTAGAACTCTTGGGTCTTCTTCTTGAGCACCTTCCTAGGGAAATAGTTTCTAGAATCAAAGGATCTTGGTCATGGTAATGTGGGCACAGATAGGAAGCAAATTTCTATCCCCATACCTTATAATCTCTTTTTATGACTAGAATAATACTGAAAAGCTGAGAAAATTCAGATAATGAACCCATTTTGTTGATTTTATGTCAGGGATCTTACAGAACTTTAATTTTTCCATTAGTCACATGATTTAATCAACCTTGTGCACAATTACAAATCAAATAATTTAGCTCATAACACACTTCTTTCTTAAAAGTTAAAATCTCAATTTCAATCACTATATCTTCCTGGGAAGTGTAATATCATTCATGTTTTGGATCAAAATTGATGGAATATGTCTCTAAACCTTATTGACCTGTTCACTCACCCAAAAAGACCACACTCCTTCCCAATGGGAATTGACCATTGGTCATAGAACATTTTTCTTGCCTGGCATCATCATCTTTTCTTTCACATCATAATTTAAAATGCCCTTTCCTCAGAGAAAGCTTCCTTGACACCTGCTCATCCCCTAACTTGATGCAGACCATTTCTACTAAACTCTCAAAGTACTATGTTCCTTTCCTTAAAAGTATTGAACACCACTGAAAGTTTTACATGTATTTGTTTAGCACATTGTCTGATGTATATTAGATGTTCAATAAAAAGTTGAGTACATAAAATACAAATTCCTATGGGTTCTAACATTGTACAAAATGTCAAATTCTCAAAGGAGACATAGGTGTTTCTTTATCTTATAATTCATGAAGTTACCAAAAACACTTTGCAACAAAACCATGCATGTCTAGATAAACATGACTTTTTTTTTAAAGATTTTATTTATTTATTCATGAAAGAGAGAGAGAGAGAGAGAGAGAGAGAGAGAGAGAGGCAGAGACACAGGCAGAAGGAGAAGCAGGCTCCGTGTAGGGAGCAGGACATGGGACTCGATCCCGGGTCTCCAGGATCAGGCCCTGGGCTGAAGGCGGCGCTAAACAGCTGAGCCACCCGGGCTGCCCTAAACATGACTTTCTATTGTCATTTTCACCCATATTCTATTCTTAGGGAGACAAGTTATCTGATACATCCTGAACTCCCGTCCTGTTGATTCCATAGCGACTCCTTTCCATTCTGTTCTTTCTACAAGTCTTACCCTATAACGTAGAAGTGAAGAAAGTGTGTAGGAAGACAATTAACACATCCAGAGCTTTGTTCTGGAGTGTAGGTAGAGATTAAATGTCTTTTTTTATTTTTATCATTACAACAGACTTTACGATTGCAATAAAGATGTGAGTGATTTCTTCCAAGATAAACATCTGAAACAGAGAGGCGGGTTACATTCTAATAGCTTGTGGCTGCTGTCAGAAATAATTTAATGCTCAGAGCTTTGTTGGCTGACCCAAGTCCTTTGAAGAAGTGAAGCATGCTACTTACACCATCATGGCTGCCCAGAATCCACTCATTTATGTGAGGTGCTCTGTAGTGCTGCTCAATGAAGGCAAGAAGCCTGAACTTGGTAATTGAGAATGAATGTCAAGTAGTGTCAAGATGCCTCAATTCATAAGGCTGATAACTCCTTCTGTGATTGCATTTCCATTTTTACAGCTGCTTCAGTGGCCAAGTTTGTCAGCCTTGTTTGGGAAAGTATATATATTATAGTCCTCTTGGCACTGCCTGAGAAGAAGCTAGTATTTTTTATTCATTTCTAAGGGTTTTGGAATTTCTCAACTATTATAGAGGTCAATTTTATAAAATTTGGAGAGATAAAAAGAGAGCTTTTTTCGAAGACAAGAAATAAGGAGAAGAAAAGTGCTAATCTTTGTGCTATTCTTCTAGCAATCACAAATTTAAAAACGTTTGACATGGGCAATATATTTCTTCGAGAGGCAGAAATTTCTTTAAATGAAATGAAAATACACAAATGATTAAACAATGGTGAGGAATGAATTCATTTTCTGGAAAGTTTTGGAGCTATAGTTGTTTAAATAGAATAAAATTCGTATTACCTTTAGTATAGGGTCTAGCCCCTCTTTCTGTAAGTAGCTAGAGAGCAAATATTTTATTTAGGCTTTGCAGGGCAGATGGTTTCTGCAGCAACTACTCTACCCTGGCATCGACTGCAAAAGCAGCCAGGGACAATGTGTAATGAGTGAACATGGCTGTGTCCCAATAAGACTTTATTTATGGACACTAAAATTAGAATTTTATGTCTGCTTTTATCAACAATTTGCTCCACACACACAAAACTCTCTGGGCAAACTAGATAGATAAAGGCAAGCATTAAACTGTCTCAAGGACATTCCCCTCCCCGCCCCATATACACCTCCAAAAAAATCCGTTTGATTCTCTTGGACTGGTCTGGATGTTGGAGTGAAGCAGAAACCACTGATAGTAAGCAATAAACTGAATAAAGATGCTTCCAGTTACCCTGAAGCCAGGGTATCTTCTCAAAAAGTACAGAGAGTAAAAAGCAATCTGTAAACCTGCAAAAGTGAAAAGTCCGTTTAACATCACACAGTTTATTTATACTTAAATGGTGAAACTACTGCCCTCTTTTCTCCCTAATTACATCAGCGCTTTTCTTACATTGGAAGGTTTTAAAAAGATATTTGGGGTATAAATGCCACATTTGGGAGAGTCTGGCTTTTTCTTACTGTTATATAAGTTGTCGTGGTTGGCAAACTACCGAAATCAGCCAGGAAAATATTGGTGAATTATTTATCTTTTCCCTGACAGTTGAAAACCAAGCCTTAACTCTAGCATTGGTGAGATTAAGGACAAAAACAAAACATTAAAGTTATTTTCACAAAGTCATTCTTTGTGCCCACTTTGTAGGGCTGGAGCTGCTTTAATCGTGGCCCATTTTAAACCTTTCATTATGCGCTGACTGCATACCAAAGAATGGCAATGTTGAGAATTGCAAAACTAAGAAAAGGATTTAATACATACAGCAAATGCAAAATTGAATCTGATATTCAAGAGCAAATGCAACTTTTGTGTACTGAATTCCAATAGTTGCAGAAAGTAGCTTCAGATTTGGGATATTTAATAATTCAGAAAATAATTTTGAAAGGCAGTGTATAGCTTTTAATAGTTTTGTTGTACTGCTATTCTTATATCTTAGAAAGCAAAAGACAAAAGTCACATTTGCTCTCATAGTATTTAATGTGCTTTGGGAGGCCCAGATAAAACTCCACAGAGGGTTTGCATAAAAGTTTCAGGCATTTATTTACATATTTCCCAATCACAGAGTCAGCTTATTATCTAGATTTTCTTGCAGTAACAAATATCATGATAATTGAGGAGGTCTTTGGTTTTTACTGGGATATCAGGCATTGTCCAGGTGTCTGAGACTACTTAGCATTTCTATGCCACTTTAGAGATGCTTTCAGACTTTGGGTGGCTAACGAGCTGTGTTTTGTACAACACTAAGGATCTTAATCTGATCAAATGGTGGTGCTGAAAAGCTCCCTTGGTTTTTAATATGATGATCTAATGCTAGGAAATTGCAGTCCCTTGTTATTATACATAGATCAAGACATTCCATTCTGGACATGGACTGTCACCTCTGCAGACCTTATTCTCTTGCTGCAGATCAGAGAATCTCAGGGCCACAGGAGCAAGTTTATATGTCTTTATTTTGTCCACAAGTATTCCTTCCTTCCACTCTCATCCTGAACACATTTTAGTTGAAAGCATGGCCTTTATAGAAAAATGGAGGGTCATGTAGTTTCAATTGCAAATCACATTATCATTGGATAACTAAATAGTTCCTTATTAAGGACAGGAGCAGACTTTTTTTTTTTTTTTAGATATTTATTTATTTATTCATGAAAGACAGAGAGAGAGAGGCATAGATGTAGGCAGAGGGAGAAGGAGGCTCCCTGAGAAAAGCCTGACTCGGGATTTGATCCCAGGATGGTGGGATCTCAACCTGAGCCAAAGACATATGCTCAACTACTGAGCCACCCAGGTACCCCAACTAGATTTATTTATAAATGCTGTTTTGTTTAGAAACTTTCATTCACTTTAGCCTTTTTATATTCTTTATCTTTAGATTTTGGGACTACTACACATTGATCATAGTGGGTCTTCACTGTCTTGATTAGGTGGTACTCCTGGGTCCTCTGAGTCTCACATAACTTATGTGAGAGTCAGCACTTGGTAAGTCCCCAAAGCACTTCCATTAGCACTTTGCCAGTTTAATGCTTGCTCTGTCCATTCCTTCTAGTCATTTCTAGCAGTTCTTGTCATAAGGTATTTTTACTTTCAAGTAGGTTTCCTCCTTCTGGTCACTGCCAAAACTCTCACTTTATCCATCATCCAGTTGATAAATACAATATCATACTGTATATTACTACATCTTCAGGTTAGTTAGATTCAAGAGAGTCCTACTAAATTAGATCATGATCATAAGTAATGTCAATCTTCCTGAAAACTAGTTTACCTGAGAGCAGCTATATATGTCCTAATTGAAACAAATCCAGTGCACAGGTTTTTACCTGGTGAGTTAATAAACTGGCTCCCCCATCCCCTTCCTCCAAAACTTATTTTCTCATTTAATCCAGTAGTAGATTTTTTTGTGATTTAAAAAAACTTCCTTGGTGTGTCCTATACAAAAGACGATTTTTCATAAAATAGAGCTAACCTTGGCATCTCTAAGAAATTAAGTGATTTTGTTTCTTAAATTCCACATATGACTGAAATCATATGGTATTTGTCTTTCTCTGACTGACTTTGCTTAGCATAATACACTCTAGTAGAAAGGAAAAAAAATTGAAAGGAAAAAACATTGAATTTTTTTTTTTGCCATTTCATTGTATAATTTAGGTGGCTTGGGATTAAAAAATATATATAATTTAGATGCCATTTTGTTATATAATTTAGATGGTTTGAGATATTCTAAACTCTTATATTCTTAGCATTTCAATATAAGGTTTTCTTTTAGCATCCCAAGTATTTCATTATAACATTGATACAGTTAATGTTAAATAAATAAACAAGCTCAGTTTTGACACTGGTTCAATTATGTAGGTAGATCATGGGCATCAAAGACAGGTTTTCTTTCTTTCCCAGTTCTTTAAGGTGTTTTTTTTTCCTATTACAAAGAGAAAGAGAACTTAAGTAAAAATTGGAGGTTCCTGCAGCTGTTAAAAGCTCTCTGAAACCCATTGAGCAAGAACAGAGCTGTTGAATAATGCAGACAAGATAATGAACAGCAGACAAATGATCCCAGGAGGCTCCCCGCTGGGTAAAGGGAGTGTATACTTAGAGGCTAGATTTATTATCCTAACATCTTTTCTGGTGACCTCCAATTTATTGGAAATACCTGTGACATTTATAAACTCCGGATTCTTCCCCTTTCACCAAAGCCAAACTTGCATTTCTGCTGCAGCTCCTTGAAGTCACATAGCAAAGTTTTAAAACCCCAAACTTCCTCTTTCAAAGAAGAAACTGAGATTTAACCTATCTTGTAAAGAGAAAAGAACCAGAAATGCGATGTGGCTCCCGAAGTTAAAGGAAAGCCTTCCAGATAGAAGATTTCCATATTTACTAGAAATCACCAAAAAAATTTACATCCTAACTAGATTTGATAATGCAGCACTTCAGAGGTACAATCTATGCCCAGCCACATTTGGGCCATTTTCTAACAAAGACAAAATTGTGGGATACATGGTATTGTGGGATTATAAATCACCTTTGTTTTAAAATGAGCATTCTTAAAGATAGCTCTTAATGCACAACTTATTCTTAGATGTAATTCATCAAATTTTATTTTATGCAATCTTACAGTCAAGTTCAGTGTGAACTTTACTTTGGGATTGAAGGAATCATTTCATAAAGGAGGAAAAGAACAGGTTCAAAAGCATGAGTAATATAGTTTTGGGAATCTGTGAAATATCCTAATGAATTCCTAAGATATTTGATCCTTTTTTTGTTTTTTAATTCTACATTATTGGTTTCTCAACTGCTTCTTAGGTAAAACAAAACTGACACAACCTTATAACTTTAAACCTCAATTGTCCTGACCTCTCAGGCCTGTTTACCTTTTCAAGGATTTAGAGCTTAATATATACTAATTATGTCTGTATGCTAATGTAAGATACAAAATTCTGAAGATCTTTATTGTTTGAAAGGCACTACTGTAAATATTTATTTATATTTGTATCCATGATTTCAGTCCTACTAAGAAAAAAGAGGGAATTTTTAAGTTAGTGTTAAGTGACAATATTTAAATCATCAAAAATCTTTGGGGTGAGGCATTTGTATAGGCAAATAAATGAAATGGAAAGGTTTTGGTTTGCAAAAGAGATTGAAGTGAATGGGTGAATGGGATGAAATGTAAACTGGGAATACTCATGTGTTTTCCCCATCCTCCTGAGAAATACTGAAAGAAATCACAGTATCACAGTGGGGTCTTACAGAAGGCTGTTGGAAGGGGTGGGATTCTTTTTTTTTTTTTTTTTTTTAGAGATTTTATTTATTTATTTAAGAGAGAGCATGAGCAGGGTGGAGGGGCAGAGGGAGAGGGAGAAGCAGGCTCTTCGATGAGCAGGGTGCCTCCAGTGTGGGACTCAATCCTAGGACCTTGAGATCATGACCTGAGCCAAAGGCAAATGCTTAACCCACTGAGCCACCAGGCGCCTTGGATAGGGTGGGATTCTTAATAACAATTAGATGAATTATGGGCAGCCCGGGTGGCTCAGCGGTTTGGCGCCCACCTTCGGTCCAGGGTGTGATCCTGGAGACCCAGGATCGAGTCCCATGTCAGGCTCCTTGCATGGAGCCTACTTCTCCCTCTGCCTGTGTCTTTCCTGTGTCTCTTTCATGAATAAATAAAGAAAATCTAAAAAAACGACAACACACAATTAAATGAATTAAACTTATTAGAGCTGAGGTAAGATGTTTTCCATTATACTGTGGTAGGTGTGGAAACAGCATCTGAGTAGCTTAAGTAAGTATATGGTTTTCTTTCTTTCTTTCTTTCTTTCTTTCTTTCTTTCTTTCTTTCTTCTTTCTTCTTTCTTTCTTTCTTTCTTTCTTTCTTTTTTTTAAAAAGATTTTTATTTATCTATTTGACAGAGAGAGCAGGAGCATTAGCTAGGGGGAGTGGCAAAGAGAGAGGGAGAAGCAGATTTACCAGTGACCTGGGAGCCTGATGGATGACTCAATCCCAGAACTGGGACCATGAGATGAGCCAAAGGCAGATGCTTAACCAACTGAGGCACCTAGGTACCGCAGTATATGGCTTTCAATGCCTAACAAATAGTACTACAAAATAATGAAGGCCATGTCCATATGAATCCTTTTGTCCTTTCTTCTTTTTTTTTATTTCTGTAATGATAAAATTCTGAATTCTTAACCAGTTGATGTCTAATTATTTGAATCACACTAATGAATTGATCAGATTGACTACTTGCTACTGTCACTGAGGGTACCACAATAATTTCTGAATAGTCAAACTAACAAGGCACATAAATCCAGTTAGAGACATTGAGCAGCAAATTGTATAGATATAATTAAGTCTCTGGAAATGTATTATGTATATTGTGTATATTTCTGCTAGTTAAACAAAATGGTAAAATAGAAAAAATTAAATATGTGCTAAAACTTACAAAGTTGGATAAACTCATTCATTCATTTATTCATCCTTCAATCATTTTTTAGCACCTGCTATGAACAGGCACTTTTTTAAAGATTTTATTTATTGATTGATAAGAGAGAGAGAGAGAGAGGCAGAGACACAGGCAGAGGGAGAAGCAGGCTCCATGCGGGGAGCCTGATATAGGACTCGATCCCAGGACTCCAGGATCACACACTGAGCTGGAGGCAGACGTTTAACGGCTGAGCCACCCAGGCGTCCCCAATAGGCAATGTTTTAAACAACAAGGATTCTGTGGTGAAGAAGATCTTTAGGATCCTTGCTTTCATTGAACTTATATTTTAGAGGGATAAAGGACAATAAATATGTGCATATAAAATGGACATTCATTCATTCAATCAATAAGCATTTGTCACATAACCATTTGGTGCTGAGTACTGGAGATAAAAGAATAAAATAATATCACTGCTCTTGAGGAATTCACAGCCTGTGAGGAAACAAGTAATTAGACAAAAGCATTACAATGTTTTGATAAAGGTACATCTAAGATAAGACCTCCAGTTAAATATGGTAAATTAAACATGTATATTTGTCTTATCTTCCTCCTTTTTGGTACCTCAAGAAAGTGATAGTAAAGGAGTAAAGAATGCATAATCTCATAAGAGCAAAGAGAAGAGGAGGGAAAAGACAGAAGAGATAAGAAGTTTTTTTTAAATTGAAGGAAGGATAGATAATTAGTGCTAAGTAATTTAGGACACCAGAGAAAAACTGAAATCTAAACTCCTAGGGTTGGAAAGCTCCAAACGCAAGCAAAGCCCAGCAGGGAACCCTGAAAAGATCAGGCAATAGGAACCTCTAATTGGATTGCCTTCTTATTGAGCTGTGAGAGTTCTTTGTATATTCTGGAAACAAGCCCTTTGTCAAATATGTGTTGCGAATATTTTCTCCTAGTGGGTGGCTTGTCTTTTCATTTCTTCTGAGTCTTTGGAGAAGCAGAAGTTTTTAGTTTTGATGACATCTATTTGCAGTCTTTACATATCTGAATATTGTACCGATTTTATCCTTTTTTCTGCTAAGTGTTTTATAGTTTTACTTCATACTCCTTAGAAGTGGAATGTTCATTATCTTAGCTGCTAGCCTTGTATGGTCTTGAGCACTTGAAATCTGGCTAGTCCAAACTGAGATGTAAATCCTGAAAATGTAACATATATGACAAAGAGAAGATTGAGTATTTCATTGATGTTTTTATACTGATTACATATTGAAATGACAATTTTTTATAAACTAGGTTAAATAATTAATATTGGTGAAATTAATTCACTTTAAAAATAAAACAAGATGAAATCAGAGAGGGAGACAAACCATAGATAGTCTTAATCATAGGAAACAAACTGAGGGTTGCTGGAGGGGTGGGTAGGAGAAGGATGGGGTAACTAAGTGATGGGCATTAGGAAGGGCACAGGGTGTAATGAACACTGAGTGTTATATAAGACTGAGGAATCACTGAACTCTACCTCTGAAACTAGTAATACACTATATGTTAATTAATTGAATTTAAAAATTTAAAAGTAAATAAAATTTAAAAATAAATAATTCACTTTATTTTAAAACTTTTTAAAAATGTGGCCAGACCACTTAAAATTACATATGAGGCTCATATTTGTGGTTCAAGTTATTTTCTATTGGGCAGGAATGATTTAGACTCCCTTTCACTTATTACATCTTTTACTCTGCCCCCAAGTAACCAGACAAATATTCCTCCACCATATGGTTAGAAGACAGTATGTTTTACAAGAAAGAACTTGAATCAGAAAAGCTCTGGACTTAGGAGCATCAAGGGCAGCTGTTCACAGGAATTACACTGAAAACAATAGAAATTTGACATATAGAACAATAAATTCCTTAATCCCTTTGCAATGCTAGATTTGTGAATACTGGCATACAGATATACCCCCCCCCCATAAATGCTGGAGAATTTTTGTCTGAGGAAGCAAACTTGACCAAGGAAAAACTTAACATATACTGATATTTTGGGAGTGCTCACATCTACCCATTACCTGATCACTGCTCAGTAAAACCTCAATCTCCACACATTCACATAGAAATTACAATTATTGTTTCAAAACCTTACTCTGGACAGGAAGAGATCATCAGACAATTGAGGAAAGCCTCAAAGTAAATGCCAGATACCAAAATAAAAAGAAATAAATAAAAAGAAATCAGAGGGCATAAAAAAATTCCCCAGCAGAAAAAGCATTCAAAGAACTCCATAATTATTTTCCTCAGAGAAATGACAGATACTCCTTCCATGAAACAAGAACAGGAGGCTACAAAAGGAAAGCATTTTGTCAACAAGAATATTAAAAATTAAAAGCATGGGAGAGATTAAAAATTCAAAGAAGAATTTGAAGATAAATCCAAGGAAATATTCTAGATGGTAAAACCAAAAGAAAAAAGAAAAAGAAAGCTTCAGTCTATGTGGTCCTATATTTATACAACTCTTAAGCATTTCATCATGAAGGAACAGAGAAAAGCAATGGGATAAAATCATCAAAGAAATACATTTTTAAATTTCTAGAACTGAAAAACATAAGTCCAGAATGAAAAATCTATTGAAGATTTGACAAAGCAAATGGAAAAAGGCCCAACTACCCCACCTCAAAGCACATAGTTGTGAAATTTTAGTACATTAGAAACAGAAAATTTTTATTTTTTAAGATTTGATTTATTTAGACACAGAGAGAGACAGGCAGAGACACAGGCAAGAGAGTAGCAGACTCCTCACAGGGAGCCTGATGTGAGACTCAATCCCAGACACCGGATCATGCCCTGAGCCAAAGGCAGATGCTCAACCACTGAACCATGCAGGCATCCCAGAAAAAGAAAATTCTGAAAACTCTTGGATGCAACCAAACAAAAACACCTTACAAAGGACCAATTATTAGAATGTTTTTGAATTTCATACTGCAACACTGGAAACTAGAAGACAATGGAGAAGTGTCTTCAAAATCTTGAGGAAATGGCTTCCAGTTTAGATTTCAATACCCAGAAAAACTATCTTACATGTGAGGAGGTTACAGATATTGAATGCTCCCCAAATTTATTCTCATATATCATTTATCAGAAAGATCTTAGATATATTCCACTAAAAGAAGAAAGAAAACCAGGAAAGAGAGAGAATGAGATTTAAAAAAAATGGAGGATTTAGATCTAGAAGGGTTAAAGGAATCTCAGGATGACAGTGGAAGAAGATTCTCAGGATTACAATTGTGCAGCAGTCCACAGTGGAGCAGGAGGAAAGTGGGACATATCCCAGGAAAAAAAAAAGGTAAACTAAATACATATCTTATATATTTAGGCATATCAAAAGATTTTTTCTTCTTTTAGAAAGATTGGGAATGAACTGGTAATTGATTCATAAACATGAACAAAATATGGACAGAAAATGATGCAATCATGAAATCCAGGATGAAAAAAGTATGCAAGACAGAAAAGGTCAGTATTTGATGTACACCACTGTGAATAGTATTTATGTATTTATCATCATGTAAACACAGAATATTTATCTAATAAAAACAGGGTTATATACAATTGGTTTAGATAAAGGAATAAAAGTATAGGTAGGGGGACAGTGGTGTGTAAGAGAATCAAAATTTATAGTCTGTCAACATATAATACGTAAAGACTAAAATATTAGAAGAAAGATCTAAAGAAATTGGAGTGGTTATTACTGGAAAAGTCTACCCATTGTCATGTATGGTCCACACAAGTCAACTCCTGGGACCCAGAGTAATAAAATGGAGAAGGATAAAGAATGAACCTAGAACTGAAAAGAGAAGACACCTAATATAGGAAATTTGAGAGAAGAGTGGGAAAGATGATTTTTAAAAAATGAGTCGTAATGATGGAGCACCTGGGTAGCTCACTTGGTTACGTGTCTGACTCTTGATTTCAGCTCAGGTTATGGTCTCAGGGTCGTGAGATTGAGCCCTGTACTGGGCTCCACACTTACTGGGGAGTCTCCTTGAGATTCTTTTTCTCTTCCTCTACTCCTCCTCCTGCTCACGTTCTGTCTCTAAAAGTAAATAAGTAAATAAGTAAGTAATAAATAAATAAAAACTAAAAAAGGAGTCATCATGAAAAGGAAATACTAAAATAATCAGAATTCATAATCATAGAGGACAAAATGATTGATAACAATTCCAGAATTTAATACCTATTTTATATGGTTTTTAAAAAAATCTTAGAAAAAAATTAAAAATGCTTAGAGTATAATGGAATCAATTTTAGCTCTGCAGATGAGATAACATAAAAATCTAAGTCAGCAGACTCATTAAACACTTGAATTGTTGGACCTTTTGTTATGATACTAACAAATTTCTTGGAGAGTTATTTAAGTCTTTTCCCTTTTAAAGGCAAGAAGGGTATACCAAATAACTCTTGCAGCTCTAAATTTTTTTTCAATGTGTAGCCAAGATGAGAGCCACATTGTCTTTTGATGTATTTGTAATATCATTTGTTCTATTAGTTTTCTACCGTTATGTAACAAATTACCACAAACTTAGTGCTTAAGACAGTACATACTCATTATGTCACAGTTTCCATAGATCAGGAGTTTGGGCAAGTTTAGCTGGTCCTCTGTTCAGGATCTCACAAGACTGCATTCAAGGTGTCAGATGGGCCATATCCTCATTTGGAGGTCAACTGGGGAAGATTCTGCTTCTAAACTCATTCTGATGTTACCAGAATTTATTTCCATGTGGATGCATGACTGAGGGCCCCAGCATCTTGCTAGCTATTGGCCTGAGGTTGCTTTGAGATCCTAGAAGCTGACTCAAGTTCCTTGCCCTGTGGCTTTCCTCAGTGAAACTGTTTACCTCATCAAGCCAGGAAGAAGAATCACTCACTTGAGTCTGCAAGGATGGAGCTTTTTGTAACACAACATCACCATCGCAGGTCTAGCCCATCACCACTGTCATACTCTGTAAGAAGCAGGTCATGGGTCCTGCCTGCACTCAAGGGGAGGGGGTTTATAGGAAGGCATGCATGCCAGGAGGTGGGAAATCAGTGGGGGCCTGTGTAGAGGTGTCTTTCACAGAGGTGTGTGCAAAATACAGGAAGAGTTAACCTTGCTAAACCTGGGTGTGCAAACGTGGTGTTTAACATAATAGTTTCTCTACTCATGCGTATTTCAAATACTTTAAAGTCAAGCAGTAGTTTATTGACAAACAACCCCAAAATCCACTTTGTTTCATCGTCTGTCTGATTTACAGTGCAAGGGAAACCAATCTGATGGTTGTGTGTAGTGTCTATCTTTTTTTTAAAAGATTTTATTTATTTATTCATGAGAGACACAGAGAGCGAGGCAGAGACATGGGCAGAGGGAGAAGCAGGCTCCCCCATGGGGAGCCCGATGCAGGACCTGATTCCAGGACTCAGGATCACAACCTGAGCCAAAGGCAGGTACTCAACCACTGAGCCACCTAGGTGCCCCCATAGGGTCCATCTTATTTTGCATGCCTAGCACAGTGCTTGACTCAGGTAGAGTGGCAGGCAGAGGGAGGGTGAAACAGGCTCCCTACTAAGCAGACAGCCCAACTTGGGGCTGGGGTCGTTCCCAGGACCCTAGGATCCCAGGACCCTGGGATCTTGACCTGAGCCAAAGACAGAGCTCAACCAACTGAGCCACCCAGGTGCCCCTATGTTCTCTTTTTAAAAAAGTCTTGGGATGCCTGAGTGGCTCAGCGGTTGAGTGTCTGCCTTCCACTCAGGGTGTGATCCCAGGGTCCTGGGATCGAGTCCCGCACTGGGCTCCCTGCGTGGAGCCTGCTTCTCCCTCTGCCCCTCTATGTCTCTCATGAATAAATAAAATCTTAAAAAAAAAAGTCTTGCATCTGTGGATCTTAAGAATGTATAATAATTTGATTCTTTTGGTCATTAGGAGCTTATCAACAAGCACCTAATGATGAAAAGAATTCCCTTAAATGTTTCAAAAATGACTCATATATCCACAAATTCTTCTCCAGCCAGACCTGCTCCATAGCTAACAATTGTTACTATTGTCACTGTCACTCCAGCACTACCAATGAAAATGAAAATTTATCGAATGCTTGCTCTGTCCCGTGCAGTGGTCAATGTGCTGTACTATACATCTTTTTAAACTTTTCATTCTGGCAACAATGCCTAGAAAGTAATTATATGTTTTCTGAACCACAAATCCCTCCCCAAATCCTATGATGGCCAAGTTTTACAGTCAGGAGAGCTGAGATTTAAACCTGACATGCATCCTCTTACAACTTCCTTCTCATAAACAACTCCCTCTTTTTCTGTTGTTTCCTCTTGCAGGGTGGAGCCGGTGAGGCAAGCTCTACTGTTAACAATAAGACATCTTTTTTCCTTTGACCTCAAGCGTTCAACAGGTCTTTGCCCGCCGTCGCACAAAAAGTAGCCTTTCATATTTAAAACAGGCACGATTATTTTATGCGGATCTTAAAATGTATTTATAAATAATCATGCATTCAAACATATTAAGTCATTTAGAACAGTAATTAGTCATTGTCAAGTCCTGGCAAACAGCAGGATTCTAATTGCAAAGCAGTGTTTGCCCTCCTT
This sequence comes from Nyctereutes procyonoides, assembly GCF_905146905.1. Classification (NCBI taxonomy): domain Eukaryota; kingdom Metazoa; phylum Chordata; class Mammalia; order Carnivora; family Canidae; genus Nyctereutes; species Nyctereutes procyonoides. The sequence goes on from NW_026575146.1 coordinate 47,986,204, forward strand.
GTGCCTCAATGAAACTTTCAGAGGGGGACAGCATGTGCTTCTTAATCTGTTTTTCTAACAGCTAGTAGCAAATCAATGAAGATGAGGCTGGTGGGTATGATAAATTAATATGCACACTGACAACTTATAACCGCGCAAATGCTTGGGGAATTACTATGCGACTATATCCAAGTAATTATATGTTTTAAATGATTTATCTCAATTTGTTAACAATACACCCCTAAAATGGAAATAAAAAGAGGGAAAATGCAAATAGCATGTTATACCAACTTTATGTTGAACTTATTAAGAGGTTGCCCTTTTAATGAAGAATTTAATGAATTAAGAGGTTTGTTATGAATAAGCATTCTTACTACTTGTTAAGTATTTGTCACCACAGACCTGTCATAGTTATTCTAATTATGATTAATACCTTATCTTGAATTCCATCTCCATTCACATCTCAGTAACAAATATAACTTCTATTATATGATCAAGGTTCATGAAAACAGGGTGATTTGCCTATGACCTTATATTTTATTCATTTTTACATTCATATTGAACAGATTTCTCTGAAAGTTAACCTTATGAATCTCTTAATTTTTAAAGTGCATTTTATCCTTGACATGCTTTTCAACCCTTTGCACTGTTTCAAATCACGGTTGTGTACTCAAGATAAATGAAAAATCCTAACATTTTGATTATCCTCATGTCTATCTAGAAGCTGCTACTTTGAGGCATTGCTTAAAAATATTTTTTTGTCTGCTCTGGAAATGGTACTTTAATTCTCAAGCATTGCTAATCTTCTCAATTTGGAAGACACAGGTTTACGAAGTTCAGAAAATCTTGCGTTAGAACACAGGGTATGATTTTTATCATAGTCTGTATACTTAAAATGGGGCAAATATGGAGGTTTTTTAGTTCCTTCTTTTCTTCCTTTAATCTGTTTCCCTCTTCCATTAACTTGCCTTCCTCTTCTTTTATTTTATCCTATTTCTGCCCCATTTATTCCCTGTCTTTTAATTTCTTCTCCATCTTCATTTTATTCCCTTCTCTGCAGCTCTCCTCTGTCCCCATTCTCTACAGATGCGTGCTCACTGGTTCCCTCCTCCTCTCTGTACTATTTCTTTCTACCGTTTGCTTTCTAGCCCCATTCATCTCCCTCAAGGGACTTCGTGCTCTCCACCTGCGCAAAAGGCAGGCTACAAACCATGTTTGCACCTGATTGTTGTGGTTTTAAGAGTCCTGGATTCTTTACACCACAAGGTGTTAAAAACTCTGGAAGGGAATAAAAGTAATATTGTTTCCTTTTTTACCCTTTTATTAGACTAAGAGAGGGTCTCTACAAGAGTATAAAGTCCTACGTTAACTAATAAGCTCTCTGGAATCACCATGAAAATTAAGCCAACTAGTTTTTGGCAAACAAAAACTAAGAATAATAGTAACAACAGCCTGTAAGAAAACCAGATCATTTATCAAACATGAAGTCTGCTCTCCTAAGGATTGGGTATCACTGAGGGGCAGCTTCTTTAGCAGGAGGAAGCTCTCTGGTCCCTAGAGTCACTGGATCCTTCTCAATCTCTGGTGTTGATGAGGAACACTCCACACACACACACACATCATCAAGGCATTTGTAGTAAGCCAGGTAGCATGAGCGAAGTGTATGCAAATCAGAGAAATGAACCCTCTCCTGAGGTCTTCCAAATCACTCAATTCTTGAAGCAATTAGCAGGTAGTCTATTTCCCCTTAAACTAGATGCATTTACATTTTCTTCATCATTTGAAGCATGTCTTCACACATTTCAGTTCTCCATTATAAGCAGAGATAAGTACTATGCACTTATTGTCGAATCCAGTGGAATAAAGTCAAACACTCGTGGTATGCAATATTCTAATGTTGTAAAGATCTGATGAGTTTTCCCTTCAAGAAAATACCACAAAACAGACTACATTTTAATTACATTTTCTCAGAGGTATCTGGGGGGGAAAAGGGTCATATGTTTAAGAGTGTTTAATGTATTTAAAAATTATATCTTCTAGCAGTCTCCAGTACTGATTTAATAGGTCTGATCTTTTGAAATGAATCCTATATCATATTTATGATGATGTTTTATTCGAGAAATGAGGCTAAATCTAATGAGAGGTGATTCATTTGCTGAGAGTGACAATTATATCACTTGAACCAACACGTCAATGGCATTCTCTTTTAGCTGACAATAAACTCATTGCTTTGAAAATAAATTTCATGTTTTCTTTTTCACTTAACGTTTTCATCTCAGGTTTTTGGTTGTCATTTGCAAACAGGCCAGATCTAACCAAGAGACACCCGTAATCAAAACTAATGAAGAGGAAATGGAAAGTTAAAAGCCAGAGATAAGCCACTATTTCTCATTCACCACCACTTTCAACTTCTCTAAACACCAAATCTTTCCTTAAAATTTGAATAAGTGAACAGAACTAGTAAATATGGAGCTTCATTACATGGTAGACTGTGTTACAACAGCTCTGCTTTTTTCAAATCCTGCTATTTCTTCTACAAATCCACCAAAATAAGAGCTAGTAAACCTGAAGTAGCTAAAGTACCAAAGTCAAGGAAACATGGCAAAGTCCTATGTGCTTCAGGATCTTCTGGTAAATATTATAAGAATATGATTTAGGGGCACCTGGGTGGCTGACTGTCAGTGGCTGACTGTCTGCCTTTGGCTCAGGTCGAGATCCCAGGGTTCTGGGATTGAGTCCTTATAGGGCTCCCTGCATGGAGCCTGCTTTTCCCTCTGCCTGTGTCTCTGCCTCTCTCTTTGTGTCTTTCATGAATAAATACATGAAATCTTTAAAAAAAATCTGATTTAGCATGGTGTAGTCCAGATTTTTTAGTGTCTAATACCATAAAGACTTAAGAAAAAAATAACTCTTCTGTCATTTAATACCGGAAGACTTAAAAAATTAACTCTTTTGTCAAGTTAAAGGGCAATGGGAAGCATAATTCACAGTTCAAGCCGGGCTAAATTGACAGTACAAAGCCACCAGAGTTGGTAAAATATGTGTTATTCGAGGAATAATGAAGAGACAACTGGCTAGGCAAATGTAAATTTAAAAACTCAAAATCCTCATGGCACCTGGGTGGCTCAGTCAGGTAAGTGTCTAACTCTTGGTTTTGGTTCAGGTCATGATCTCAGGGTCCTGGGATCGAGCCCCACAACAGGCTCCATGCTCAGCATGGAGTCTGCTTTTCTCTCCCCCTCTGCTCCTCCTCTGCTCATGATTTCTCTCTCTCTCAGATAGAAAGATAGATAGATGATAGATAGAAAACTCAAGATCCTCATCTAATTTCTGATATTATAAATTCTAGATGGACATGTTGAATCACAAAAACAAAATTTGTTCCTCCTATCTCCTAGGTACTTTGATTTTAAAAAAAATGGGTTTCAAATCATGAGTTCTTAAATATTTCTATGAAGATTTTAATGAAACTGCAGAAAACATTAAGTAAAAGATTGCTTATATCTTGTCTAACAAACTAAACAGAAGGAGCCAGCCCCCAGAGTCACATACAAAGATGGCAATTGTTGATGCTGGCCATAGAAAGATGTTAAAATGGGGCAGACCAGGTGGCTCAGTGGTTTAGCGCGCCTTCAGCCCCGGACGTGATTCTGGAGCCCTGGGATCGAGCCCCACATCGGGTTCCCTGCATGGGGCCTGCTTCTCCCTCTGCCTGTGTCTCTGCCTCTCTATCTCTCTGTGTCTCTCATGAATAAATAAAATCTTTAAAAAAGAAAAAAAAAAGAAAGATGTTAAAATGTTTGCCTGCTCTAAAATCAGATTTTCAAAATGTCAGACTAACGGAATGTCCCATGTAGTTTGGAAATACGCTGAGAATGGGGGATCCCTGGGTGGCTCAGTGGTTTGGCGCCTGCCTTTGGCCTAGGGCGCAATTCTGGAGTCCCGGGATCGAGTCCCACGTCGGGCTCCCGGCATGGAGCCTGCTTCTCCCTCCTCCTGTGTCTCTGCCTCTCTCTCTCTCTCTATGTCTGTCATGAATAAATAAATAAATCTTAAAAAAAAAAAAAGGAAATACACTGAGAATGAACACTGAGTAAAGGATTACAGTAAAATAGAAATTAAGCTATCATTTAGTGATTCCAGGTGATGCCACATAGAGGAGAACTCACCCAGTCAGTCCCTCCCCAAGACTGGCTTAATGATTTCTGAAGAAGTCATTAAGACAACTCATAAAAGATGAGCCGACTGATCAACTGATTGATATTATTTGTAGGATTCAACAAAAACTCTTAAAGTGGGGGGAAAAACACAACAATTCTTGTTTTGGAATCAGATTGCTTCAGAAATTTAGAAAAAAAAAAAGCCATGGGAAAAATGGCAACCAAGTTAAACTGGATCTTTTCCTTTTCTTTTTTTTCTTTCTTTCTTCTTCTTCTTCGTCTTCTTCTTTTTTTTTTTTTTTTTTTTTTTTTTTTTTGCTAAAACAGTGACTTATTTGAGATTTACCTTTGGTTTTACAAGTTCAAATTAGCTTTATGCTTTAAAACCATTTGCCTTGAGAAAAAGGGGCTTAATTGGTGATGACATTTAATGTGCTTCAGAGTGTTTAAAAATCATGGAAAATTTTGATAGGGATAGCTTATAATGATGAAGTGCCAAGCCCCTGACGAGCTGGTCCCCAGAACAAGTCTGTAAGTGAAGAGAAGATGGCCATCATTAGGTCACTATTATCTAAATCCTGCTGTTGATGTAAGTGAAATCCTAAGTATTCTATGCTAAATGCCTTTGCTGGGAGGATATTACTTGACTGTCATCCTATTGGACTGACACTGGGCATTAGTGTAATGTGGGCTTGATGAGAGCAGAACTGCAAGTCAGAGTATATTTTATCTTTTCTTTCTTTCTTTCTTTCTTTCTTTCTTTCTTTCTTTCTTTCTTTCTTTCTTTCTTCTTTCTTTCTTCTCTTTCTTTTCTTCTTTCTTCTTTCTTTTAATTAAAGAGCCAAGACAATGACTCTTAAGTTTTGTAAAGAATAACAATGAAAATAAATTTTCTCTTATTAAAATGCAAATTCAGAAAGGCAGTTAGTTTAATTGTGTAGATCTCCATTCAAAAGGTAAAATTAGGAGCACCTGGGTGGCTCAGGGGTTGAGCATCTGACTTTGGCTCAAGTCATGATCCTGGGGTCTTGGGATGAGTCCCACATTAAGCTCCCAGCAGGGAGCCTGCTTCTCCCTCTGCCTAAGTCTCTGCCTTTCTCTCTGTGTCTCTCATGAATAAATAGATAAAAATCTTTAAAACAAACAAACAAACAAACAAAAAAAGGTGAAATTAGGATATTTGTAATCTCTTTACTTTTTTAGTAGTAGCCTTTTTCTCACAAGTATTGATATTTTTTCCATAAATTCTTCATTGCCCATTAAAATTTTTTAAGTTCTTAAATGAAGTATGGTTGATATATAATGTTACTTTCAGGTATACAACCTAGTGATTCAACAATTCTATACATTATGAAACGCTTACCATGGTTAAGTGTATTACAATATTATTATCAATATTTCTGATGCTGTACTTTTCATCCCCATTACTTAAAGTATATCTTATTTTTTGCTGTATTCAATTTTACCACTGCATAAAAGAAAAAAAAAAAAAAAGAAAGGATGTCCTGCAGGCTATAGGCAGGCAGTTGGAGAAGTGTTACTGGAAAAGGAAACAGAGTAAAAATACCCTACTGTATCATGGGACAGAAAGAAACATTTCATTTTTTAATGAAATATATCTATTTTATTATTTCTATTGTATTTATGTTCTTTTTAAAAGATTTTATTAATTTATTTGACAGAGAAAGAGACAATAAGCAGATGGAGTGGCAGGCAGAGGGAGGGCGAAACAGGCCCCCTGCTAAGCAGAGAGCCCGACTTGGGGCTGGGGTCATTCTCAGGACCCTGGGATCTTGACCTGAGCCAAAGACAGACACTCAACCAAGTGAGCCACCCAGGTGACCCTATGTTCTCTTTTTTAAAATATCTTGCATTTGTGGATCTTAAGAATGTACAATAATTTAACTTGAAAAAAATTTAAATCTAATAAAGAGTTTTAAAAAAGAATAAAATAAATTACTATATCAAAAGACAGAAACGTCATAACATACTGTTATATTTTCTCACACATACTACTTATTTAATTAGTCCTACTATTAATCACTTCTAATTTCACTAACAAGGCTTATTGCTGTTTTATTTTTAAATAACAGCATTTACTTAGCATAAAAGTAAATAATACTGAATATATAATTTCAAATAAATATCTGTTTTTCATATTCTTATGCTGAAGTAATAAGTCATGGGGATGAAAAATACAGCATAGGGAATTTACATATACTTATTTATATTATGCTATATGGTTTTTGGGTTTTTAAAAATCTGTATATCTGTGCCCTGGGTTAGCGCTCTAAAAAGTTGCTCCACTCCTAGCCAGAATATTTATCTGCCAGTTCAGGGCTCCCAGAGTGCATGTCCCAATATAGAGATACAGATGGGAGCTGATTTTCCTTTTACTACCTACCCTTGGAAATCATGCACTGTCACCTTTGCTGATCTTTGTTCTTTAGAAGCAAATAACTACACCTGGAAGAATTAGACTATCTTATGATAAGAGGAGTGTCACATTGTAAATATATTTTAAAACTACCACCAAGTATGGAGAATACAGCCATTCATCCATGTTAGGTAGGCAAATAAAGTGATATACTCTTTTCGGAGAGCAACTTGGAAATATCTATGAAAGTGAAAACTAATTCTACTTCTAGGAGCTTAGGGTATGAACATACATACAAAAAAATGCCATATACATTCATTTGAGGTTTCCCTACCCTACCCTAAGTTTTGATTTTGAAAATATTCAAAACCACAGAAACTATTGTGGAAGACTAGACATAGAAACAAATTACTTGACACTTTTCTCATTGAGACCAAAGGCTTCTTTCCCCTTCCTTCAAATCTGAGTTATTGAAACTTCTTTGAGCAGAAGAAAATGGCCAGATATCACCTGATATCACCAAATAGCAGCAATTCTGCACCTAGCTTTTTTTTTAAGATTTATTTATTTATTTATTTATTTATTTATTTATTTATTTATTTATTTATTATAGACAGAGAGAGAGAGGCAGGCAGGCTCCATGCCGGGAGCCCGACGTGGGACTTGATCCCGGGACTCCAGGATCGCGCCCTGGGCCAAAGGCAGGCGCCAAACCGCTGAGCCACCCAGGGATCCCCTGCACCTAGCTTTTAAGAGGAATGGTTATTTCTGGATGGTTTCTTGAAGCTCTGAGTCATCATTTAAATTCAATTACCCTGGTGGAGAGAATACAGAGAGAATGTGGGACTACATGGAGAGATAGAAGGTTCCAGCTAAATCCAGCCTTTCATCCATCCCCACCAACGTACCAGACATGGTCTGGATTCTCTGGAACAGCCTATCCAGTGGCTGAAAGCCACAGTGGGACTCCAGGTAATGCCACACAGAGTAGAACAATCATCCATCCAAGCCCTTCCCAAATTCTTGATCCACAAGATGGTGAAATATAATAGAACAGTGATTTTTTGTTTTTTTGGCCACTGAGGTTTGGATTTCTGTGATATGCATCAACAAATAGTCAAGACAGCTCTATACCCTTCACTAATGTTCTTCAACTGTCAACATTTTGCCACATTTGTGCTCTCTCCGTGTCTCTCTCTCTCACACACACACATATACATACTCTGAAAGTAACTTGCAAATATCACAATACTTTAAGTACTTCAGCATGAATTATCCTTCATAATCATGCTACCATTAACATTCTCAAGATATTTAAGATAAATACAATAATATTATCTAATATATAGTGCACATTCAGATTTCACCAATGACTCCAATAATGTCTTTGTACAGCTTTTCAAAAAATCTGGAATCCAATTAAGGATTATGCATAGCACTTAATTGTTAAGTTTCTTTAGTCTTGTTTTAATCTAGCAAAATAAGCTCCTGACTTTTTTATCTTTCATGTTATGATACTTTTGAGGAGTCCAGAACAGCTGTCTTGTAGAATATTCCACCATCTAGGTTTGAAAAATTGTCTTCTCATGATTATCTTAGAGTTAAACATTTGTGGTAGGACTGCAATATGGGTGATACACTTTCCATTATATCATAGGAGCAGGCACATAACAACAACTTGTACCATCATTGGTGATGCCAAGATTGATGACTTGATTAAGGTAATGTGCACAAGATCTCTCCACTCTAAAGATATATATTTCCCTTTACAAGTAATAAGGATTCTGTAGCATCATACTTTGAGACTGCGTGAGTATAATATTCCCTGACAACATTTCATCAAACATTTTTAAAGATTTTATTTATTTGAGAGAGAGAGAAAGACAGAGCATTCATGAGTGGAGGGAGGGGCAGAGGAAGAGAGAGAGAGAGCGCGAGAAGCAGACTCCCTGCTGAGCTCAGGACCCAGAGATAGGGACCTGAGCCAATGTCAGATGCTTAACCGACTGAGCCACTCAGGTGTCCCTCCATCAAATTGTTTTTAACATTCATTCACGATCCTTGCTTGGCTCAATTATTATGTAGGTGGTTGCATAATGGTGATTTGCTAATTCTATATTTTTTCCTACATTTGCTTGATGGCATTTTTCTCTAAAGAAGTTCTTTACCTCCTACCTTTCCTTTTTGTTTATCATAATGGACTAAAGGATTCTTCTTTTCTTTTTGCTTTATTGAGGTATAACTGACAAAATTAGAAGATATTTGAAGTGTATAACTGATGATTTGAAATACATATACGTTGTGAAAGGACTCCTAGTAAGTTGATTAACATAATCATCTCACATATTTACTCTTTTTTTTGGAGGGGTAGAAGATTTAAATTTACTCTCTCTACGTAAATTTCAGTTACATGAATACAATGTTATCCACTCTAGTTGCCATGTTATCCATCAGATCCTCAAAACTTAATCTTCTGCCTAAAAGCTTGGATCCTTTTATCAAATTGTCCCTATTTTCCCCACCCCCCAGCCCATAGTAGCCTCACTTTTCTGCTTTGTTTCTGTTTTACTTTTTTTAGTTTTTAGATTCCACATATAATTGATATCATGCAATATTTGTTTTTTTTTTCTGGTTAATTTCACTTGAAAAAGATTCTATTACTTTCTTTGGGTCTCCATGTTTCTAATAAGAAATATACTGTAATTCTGTTTTCCCCTTGTAGGTATGGTGTTATTTTTCCACTTTCAAAACAGCTTTTTAAAAAAATCTTTAATTTTCAGAAATTTAATTATGATGTGTCTTGTATGGATTTATTTGGGTTAGTCTCTTTGGCATTCACTTAAATTCTTGAAGCTGTAGGTTTATGTCTCTTGGAAACTTCGCCAAGTTTTCAGCTGTTACTTCTGCAGCTTGTTTTGGGGCCTTTCCCTCTTTCTCCTCTTCCAGAATCTGACGACCTGGTGCTAGATCTTTTGTTTTAGTGCCAGAGGTCCTTGAGGCTTTATTTTCCTTCCTCTTCTTCTTCCTCCTCCTCCTTCTTTCCAGTCTGTTTCTCTCTGTTCTTCAGAGCAGTTCCTATAGTTCTAGCTTTCTGTCCACTGATTTTTTTTTTCCCCTCTGTCCCCCATCCACTGAACTTTTTATTCCAGTTACTGTATTGTCATTTCTAAAGTATCCATTTGGTTCTTCATATTTTCTTTTTTTACATATAATATTTAAAAACATTTTAAATATCTATTGATTTGGGAGCACCTGGGTGGCTTCAGTGGTTGACATCAGCCTTCGGCTCAGGTCATGACCCCAGGGTCCTGGGATCGAGTCCCACATTGGGCTCTATGTAGGGAGTCTGCTTCTCCCTCTGCCTATGTCTCTCCCTCTCTCTGTGCGTCTCTCATGAATAAATAAATAACATCTTTTTAAAAAATAAAGATCTATTTATTTGAGAGAGCAAGCAAGGGGAGGGACAGTGGGAGAGGGAGGGAAGCCTTAAGCAGACTCCTTGATGAACATGGACCCCCCAAGGTGGGGCTCTATCCCACGACCCCAAGATCATGATTAGAGCCGAAAATCAAGAGTCCAATGCTTAACTGATTGAGTCACCCAAGTGCCCCTGGTTCTTCATATTTTCTATTTCTTCGCTGAGGTTTTCTGTTTCATTTGTTTCAAGCATGCTTATAATTGCTTGTTGAAACATTTTCATCACAGCTGCTTTAAAACATTTCCCAGAAAAAAATAAAAATAAAAAAAAATAAAACATTCCCCAGATAATTCTTTTTTTTTTCCCCCAGATAATTCTATCTCTATTGGCATCTATTGATTATCTTTTCATACAGTTTGAGATTTTCCTGCTTCTTGGTATGATGAGTGGTTTTCAGGTGAAACCTGGACATTTTCGTATTGTGTTATAAGACTCGGGATCTTATTTATGCCTTCTGTTCCAGCTGACATTCTCTGGCACGACTCCATCAGAGTGCGAGGGTGAGCTGCCTCATTACTGCCAAGTGAAGGTAGAAGTCTGGTTCCACTCAGCTTCAGTTGCAAGGATTCTTTGTGACTTCCAGGAGGGGATATGTATTCTGGCCCTTCCTATGGTCCTCAATGCCAGCACTGGGGAGGTGGCTGTGCTACTGAAAAGTCCTAACTTGTTACTGGCATCCTCTGACGTTACCCCATCTGGGAGAGGAGAAGCTCTGCATTACTACCATGTTGGGGTGGAAGTCCAGGCTCCCTTCTTGGTCTCCATTGACATAGCAGAGGTGTGGGGAAGGCCTACTTACTAGCAGTGGGGATGAAAGTCCTATCTCCTTCTGTGGCATTTTCTGATCCCATCATGGCAGGTTGCTGAGACACTAGTTGCTGCCTCACAGAGATGGAAATCTAAGCTTCCCACTTAGTCTTTGCTGGTAGGGGTAAGGATGGGTTAATCTTTGTGATGCTTGCTTGAGGTAGGAGGTTATCAGCTAAGAAGTTTGCATCTTTCAAAACTCCCCATTTCATGGTCCTTTGGCTAGAGAGACCAGGCTTTGTTGTCACTTTTTTTCCATCTGTGCCCATTGGTGTTTCTGTTACTGTCTTCATTTCTAAGTCTGGATGTATGAGGTAAAAGGAAAACCTGGGGATTTCACCACTGTGCCATTCTATGGTCCTAACCTCTCTAGCCAGTTTGCCTTCTTCTCTTTACCTTTCATTTGTTTAATATTTCTTTAATATATAATGTCCAGGGTTTTTAGTTGTATTTAGTGGGAGGAATAGGGAAAAGTGGGTTTACTCTATGTTCCTTATTTATTTATTTATTTATTTATTTAAAAATATTTTATTTATTTATTCATGAGAGACACACAGAGAGAGAGGCAGAGATACAGGCAGAGGGAGAAGCAGGCTCCATGCAGGGAGCCTGATGTGGGACTCAATCCTCCGTCTCCAGGATCACACCCCTGGCTGAAGGCGGCGCTAAACTGCTGGGCCACTGGGGCTGCCCGACTCTATATTCATGGAAGCAGAAGTTCCCATGTTGAATTTCATCAGAAGGCTTTTCTAAATATATAGTTATGATGTTTCTTTTCAAATCTTTGAAGTATTGATTTGATTTATTGAGGTATTATTGCTCATAATAGATCTAAAATAAATACATAGTATCATTAAAAAAATAATATATGTAATAGATGATAGGAATATGTGTATGCAAATTAGACAAACTTTTAAAAAAGAAGTCTGTGTATTTAAAATAATTACCACTAATGTAAAAAAATGGTTTATGTGAAACATTATTCTCTAATTCTTAAAAAAATCATTGGCACATATTTTAAAGAGGATCACCTCATTGGATTTTCAGAGACAACAATGCTCATTTTCTTTTTCTCCAGTTTTCCCTATCAATTGAAAACTGATTTTTAAATTGAATTTAGAAGAATAGTGCCCAGAATATTTTAATACTTGGTTCATTTTTACTTACATAAGGTCCTCATTAAAGTGGCAACCTGATTCTTGTAGTTGCTTGAGGCAGAAATCTTGGAGTTCTTGATTCCTTCCTTTCTCTCTGCCTAATTATCTCTTCAGCAGTAGATCCATGTGTCTTGTTCTCCTTTCCTTAGGTCCTTTCTCCCCTTTACCACTCCTACTCCCAGTCCCCCATCTAAAATAGAACTCTCACATCTTTCCCTTTCTTCCTTATTTTGCTTTATCTTTTCCTGCCATACCATTTATCCCAACTTGGCATGTTCTGTGTTTATTTGTTCATACAAACTGTAAGCTCTATCAGGGCAGGGAGTTTCTTTTGTTCACAGCTTCATCCTGAGTCCCAGAACAGCCTCTAGCATGTTATAGGGACTCAATAAATATTTGTTGGATGAATAAATTGATAAAATGATGGTGACTATGGTGTATAAATGACTTCAGTGAAGATCATCTGATCTTTGTACTTTTCACTCTAATTCGGCATTCATATTTCTTATATTTCTTCATCTTGATGTTACAAAGCCAAAATTTATGCTTCAACATAACAAATTAAAGTCCCTAAGAAGAGAGGCTGACTCTCAGGTTTGTAACAAGCCATCAAAATAAAGGTTTGTCTCCACCTTGATATGGTATGTATTATGGACCATAATTATGGTACCTCTTATGGATAGTATGCTAATGAAGGGCATGGCAAAGGATGCATGCAGAATTTAATTGCAAGTCACCACTGCACTTGAGTCCAATCTTTCTGCATAGAGTCATTCATCATGAGTGACAGCCAGGAGGAGGAGAAGCAGCAGATTCTTCCACAGACCACTCTCCTGCCTGCTGGCCTCACCCTGTCATTCCATTTACAGTTCTCTTTGTTGGCTGCAATCATTCCCAGAGGATGTATTTATCACCATGGAAAAAACCCAAATGACATCAGCTGCAGCACTTACAACTCTGAGCTCTGATCCAATAAATAACGTGTGCTCAGTATATGGACGTGTTGAAACAGCCCCAAATGTTATCAAGAACCAAGCAGGGTTAGCAAGCACCGGTCTTACCTGTAAGCTGGGTAGACAAGCAGAAGCTCAGCCCTCACCCAGACCTGCATTTTAACAAGATCTCTGGCAATTTGTATAAATATTGATGTTTGAAAAATATCTGTCTCTAGAAGATCTGACAAATGTCTAAAGCCACCAACTTTTTAGGACATGATTTAAAACTCTCATATCACAAATATGATTTAACTAAAGTAAGTAACTTTTCACTTCTCACCCAGGGGATGTAAGAGAAACAGAAGTTGACTTAACACACTGAATTGACCTATGTGGGTGTGCGGTTTCCAAAGCTCTTATATGCAATTCTCATTTCATTCACCGGAAGGTGCGTATTATCATTACTGTTTTTAGTGGAGCAAACAGATATTCAAGAAGTGAACTAACTTTCCTAAGGTGACAGCTAGTAAACAGTATAAAAATTGCCAGGATGAATTTTTAGATATCCACTCCCCACCTCCAAACCAGCTCTCTTTTCCCTCCTCACAAAATGGTCTTTCTTTATTCCTTCCTGCCCTCCCTCCTTCCCTCCATTCTTCCTTCTTACCTTACTTCCCTCCCTCCTTCCTTCTTCCTTCCTTCTCACTGTCCCTTCCTTTCTTGGTAAAGGATGATATATAAGTAGTCAAAGCACCTTCCTCTCCCCTTCTCATAACCGAATCCCACATTTATTTAACATGGCACAGCTCTGAATAGATCAATTTTTGATGATTCTTTGCAAATCAATTATTTGACTCTATCTGGAAGGCCTCTGCCCCTTGTGAATGTTTATCATTTGGTTAATGTCATATGGATAAAGACTGAATGTATATTTGGGATTGGTTAAATGAGGGCTCATTATTGTAGCAATCTGTAAAAAGATCCCCACTTAAGTGGTACCATTTAGCTTTAAATTATGTTCATGAACATTTTTTGCTGCTACAAAGAAAAAAATTTAACATAATTTTGGGAGGAGAAATAAATTGTAAGGATTTGAGAAGAGTGAGAGACATATCTAGTAGTTTCCTTTTTAAAAAGATCTTTTACAGATACATGGCAAAGAAAGTATCCCTGTTTGACTTAACGTGTGTTTGTGGTGGGGGGTAGAGGTGAAAGAGTGGATAAAGGGGTTATGGGGGGTGGTGCAGAGGGTTATGTATATGCACACACAGTATTTGATCATAATACCCACTTAAACATATTTCTTTGCAGCATTTTAGGACAGATCCTATACATTTTAGCTGATATTGTTGCAGAAGACTGATATGGATTTACATCACATATGTAAATGTTGACTCACAATAGCGATGAGTGGATGATGGGTCGGTAAACAAAATTATCAGTTATTAAGTCAGAGTCAACAGATGAACTCAAGAATATCATGAATACTTGTGTTTTTAAATTATTCTAGCTAGCTCTCTTCTGTAGATTCTTTCCTAAAAATAATGGAAGAGCAGGAGGTTTTAAAGACATTTACTCCTCCACAAACCTCACATTAAATGGCTATTGGGGGTTACACAAAATATTAAATGTAACAGATTTATAGTGTTTATTTAAGTGTCTGATCTAGTTGTGTTTGGGAATCTGAAATCCAATTTGGAGAAAACATACTTGGGTAGTGTCTGTGCTCCCAACATGCCAGAGGGCTGTAAGTTACAAAAGTATGGCTTGAGAAATGCTAGTTGACATTCTGTACCTGCAATAGTAGGTCTCAGGGGTCCAAGCAATATGTGTTGTCTATACATTGGGTACATCATGTGAATTCTCTACAGGATATGTTTTTGCATCAGCCATACTTCATCAGCAATCATTTAATTGAAAATTGGAGGGTTATAGGAGGTTCATAGCTTATTGCCATTGTTTAATATTTGTTTTATGACCAGCCAGGAAAGGGTTGTGGAAACCAGCAATTTTTCTCTTGGGGAATAGATACAATCAAAACCATCAACCCCAAGCATACATAAAACAGGATCTAAATCACATTTATATCCCACCAGAGAACCAGAAACACAGTGACTATGTCTCCAGAATTAAAAATTAATAGCCATAAAAGGGACTATAAAGGAGGTGAAAAGGATGTAGGTTTTGTAACAATATACAAGAAGCACCTAGAGGACAATTTATTTGCGTCTTGGAGATGGAAAGTTACAAAGATGGTCAATTCAGTTTGACAATTTTTCAAATGAAAAATACTTGTTTGCAAAAACCAACTTGAACTCAGTTAAGCTTTGTTTTGAAATGAAAGATTTCTAGACTGAATTTCTTGTCCAACCAGCAATGAAATGCAACCAGATAACTGCAAAATCTATTTTGTAATGCTTGCATACAATTTTATTGGAGCAGTATTACTTTTTGTTCCAATTTTGTTGTTATTTGTAAAATCAAATATTGACTCTCTCTGAGGGGAAACACCCCTTTGATCTTAAAATGAAAGTAATACAATCACAATCTTTTCTAATTCATTTCATAATATGTTAGCCCAAAGTCATTTACCCATCTGGAGATATTTTCACTCTGCAACATTTTTAAAGAAAAAAGGCTGAGTTTTGTCCATTATATTTAATAGGACAGTTGGTACTCTGTGCTGGTAAAATTCATGGTATTTCACAGAATAAAATTCCTTGTGTGTATTTGTATATACTGGATTTATAACACATATTTCCTAAGAATTCCTACACTTTGGGTTTTTTAAAAGATTTTATTTATTTATTCATGAGACAGAGAGTCAGAGAAACAGACAGAGGGAGGAGAAGGCTCCCTGCAGGGAGCACAATAAGGGACACAATAAGGGACGATACCAGATCCCAGGATCATGACCTGAGCCAAAGGCAGATGCTCAACCACTGAGCCACCCAGGTGCCCCTACACTTTGGAATCTTAACGCATTTGTTGAATGGCTAACCATTCTACATTGCTCTCCCAGATGAATGAGTGCTAGAGGATGAAACTGAATAGTATTCATCCACACTGGCTGGTGATGAACACGAAGAAAAGAGAGGTCAGATGTTTGCCAACATCTTAAATTTAAACCATGTGATATCTTTTGGCTACTAGAGAAACAAAAAGTAGAGAGATCTAGGAAACAAGCTAGAACCCTGTGGCAGCTCACCTTTGCCTGGAGGATGGAGAAGCCACTTCTTACCTTAGTCCGCATAGATATGATTACTTCGGGAGAGTGACTGTTAAGTCTCTTACAAATTGCCTTCAGGGGCACCTGGCTGGCTGACTCTGGAGAATGCAACTTGATCTCAGGGTTGTCAGCTAGAACCCAGGTTGGGTGTACAGATTACTTAAAAAAACAAACAACAACAAAAACTAAACCAAATTGAATAGCAAAGGCACAATTAATAGAATTAACTGTATCATCTGTTAGGTTACTGGCCCATTGAATATCTTTGTTGTACAACATCCCCAAAGGCTTCAACTCCAGGTCTACTGCTAAGCTGGAGCCAAGTCATACCAGCTCCCAAGAGGTGGCTGAATTTTCAAGAATTTCACAAGCCAGTTGCTAACACAATGGGTAGTTGCAAATTCATTATGGAGAGAATACTTACACCATAGAAATTGGCAAATGCTATTCAAAGTATGGTCTGAGGACCAATAGCTTTAGCATCACTAGGATGTTGGACAGAAAAGCAGAATCGTGGACCCTACCCAGGATACACGGAATCAGAATCCACATTTTTACAAGATGCTAGAGTGGTGTATACACACATTCCTGTTTGAGAAGCACTGCTCCACCTAGAATGTGAAGCTTATTGTCTGCATCTGAAAGGACTCAGTGCTCCAGGGACCTTCACCATCCAGGGGTATGCAGTCAGCTTAATGGAGTACTTGGGTTTTATTGCAAGAAAGCCAAAGTCTGTTTTCAGTTAAAGAAAATATTAAGAGTTAATCTATCTACTAACACCTTCTGAAGTGTGAAGGCTGATATTGTACTCATTTGACATCTAGTAAGAAAATCACACATGTGAATCCTGCTTGAATATTCATTCTAAGTAATAAACACTTCATTGGCTGTATTCCCTTCCTTCTCTCCCCCATATTCCCTCCACTCTTCTACCAGGGTTTCCTGAAATCATTTCTCACATAAATACTTTGCATATGAATCCTTGACTCAGTCTTTTTATGGGGAAGTCTAAACTAAGACGTTGTATAGTCTGGGAGAAACAAAGTGCTCTTTTGATCTGAGGAGGAGGAATGATTGTCCAGCTGGTTATTGCTTGAGTTGGCCCTCAAAAACTTGCCAAGACTTCCAGAAGTGGAGATAAGAAAGATGAAGGAACCTCCTATTGAGAGGAGAAGGGGGAACAGCCTGCTGATGTATGCTTAGGAAATAAGAAGAAATGTATGTTTAGGAAATGAGTATTTATTTTAAAAAATCGTTTAAGGGGTGCCTGCATGGCTCAGTGGTTGAGCATCTGCCTTCAGCTCACAGGGTCCTGGGATCAAGTCCTGCATTGGATTCCCCACAGGAAGCCTGCTTCTCCCTCTGTCTATGTCTCTGCCTCTCTCTGTGTGTCTCTCATGAATAAATAAATAAAATCTTTTTTAAAAGTCAAACTCTTTTAAAAAAAATTACAAAGTTTAAGATTCAACCAGGTATGTATTTTGAGGACAGTGCTCCCCAAAGTCTGGTTTGTGGACTGGCGGTGGTCCTCAAACTGTTACCAATCCCAAAAGGTAAGTGCCAAAAGTGATAGTGACAGTCTAGAAATGTTTATAGCAGAGTGACATAATTGTGCCTTTTATTGGATTTAACAAAAAATATCAGTCCATAGTGGATTGGGGTGGAAGGGGCTGGTTTTTCACTACAGATGCTTTAAGAAGAACAAATCTCAGTCTTTTATCTTAAAAAATGGGGAAAAAAAATCTATCATTTGAGAACTAAGTTATAAAATGTTTTATTGTTGAGTACACAGAGATGGGAAAAGTTCTCCCCCCAAAACCATGCTCACCCAGACCTTACAGAAGGCACAGTATTAACATATTAAAGGCAAGAATGTGTCAGTCTGGAAGGGGCTGACAGTTATATCAGCTAAAGAAAAGGAGCCCACCTAACTTCAATCCTAGAGGGAATCTCAGCTCTTGGAGCTTCCTCAGTCATTTTGGCAAGGAGGAATCTTTGGAAAACATTCGTTTTAAAAAAAAAAAAAAAAACATTCGTAAAAATGTACATCTAACTCCCCCAGCTCTGAGTCCATAAGCACCAAACAACCTTCGGCCTCTAATTTGGTTTCCTGTGTAGATCATGCACATGGAGCCCACTCTGGTCACGCAACATGAGTTACCTTGTCTACGTCACAGTTATATTTCCCATGGTTTCACTTCATACATCAGGCTTTGGAGCTCAACTAAAGTGAACTCCCCTGACAAAACACTAACCAAGTTGCTGAGTCTGAGTCTTGGTAAATTTACTTAAGGAAAATACAAGCTATAAGGTCTCATACTATATGGCTGACACATCTCCCCTGAGGTGGTCTCCTGTGCTAAGCCTATCCATCTGAAATTTCTACAGGAAAATAGGATCTCAGTCATGGGGTGTCTTGTTTAATAAATGCATTCAGATTTGTGGGAAACGAAGAATAAAATATGTGCTAGAATGATCCTTGGCTAGCCTTATGGACTGTAACTCAGGTCCTGGACCTCTTATCTCCTGCTCTGAGGATTCAATCAGATTCTCTATGTGAGAATACATGCATCTAGCATGTATAAAGATAAAAAATCTCTAATCCTAGCTAGTAATTTGGGCATTTGGGCTTATTATGTGCACAGCACAGGTACAATCATCGTACGTCATCTTATTTAATGCTCCTAACAATGCTTTGAAATGAGAGCTATTGGAATGCCTGGATGGCTCAGCAGTTGGGCATTTGCCTTTGCCTCAGGGCATGATCCTGGGATGGAGATCAAGTCCCACATCAGGCCCCTTTTTGGGAGCCTGCTTCTCCCTCTGTCTGAGTCCCTGCCTCTCACTGTGTGTGTCTATTATGAATAAATAAATAAAATCTGTTAAAAAAATAAATGAGAGGGATCCCTGGGTGGCGCAGCGGTTTGGCGCCTGCCTTTGGCCCAGGGTGCGATCCTGGAGACCCGGGATCGAATCCCATATCGGGCTCCCGGTGCATGGAGCCTGCTTCTCCCTCTGCCTGTGTCTCTGCCTCTCTCTCTCTCTCTGTGACTATCATAAAATAAAAAAAATAAATAAATAAATAAAAAAAATAAATTAGAGCTATTATTTCCATTATACAGAGGAAGGCATTGAAGAAGAGAGATCGCTGCCAGAGTTCACAAAGTTAGTAAGTACTGAGGACAAGACTCAAACCTAGGCTCTCTGACATAGCCTTGCTCTTGGCCACTGTTCTGTCCTGCTTTTTGGTTTTCCAATACTAGTTTTCTTCTATTGAATCAGAAAAACTGAGGATTATAAAAGTCTTTGTTCCAAGGAACCAAACCTAGATGATAATGAAAATGGAAACTCTGTTTTTTGTTTCAGAGTAAATCGGTTTCTCTTGCTGGACTTGGAAGAATTCACTTTGTTGGTTTTTTTTTTTTTAACACTTTATTTATTCATGAGAGACACACACACACACAGAGGCAGAGACACAGGCAGAGGGAGAAGCAGGCTCCATGCAGGGAGCCCGACTTGGGATTTGATTCAGGGTCTCCAGGATCACACCCTGGGCTGAAGACGGCGCTAAAGCGCTGAGCCACCAGGGCTGCCCTGTAGGGTTCTTTTTAAAGATTTTATTTATTTATTCATGAGAGACACACAGAGAGAGGCAGAGACATAGGCAGAGGGAGAAGCAGACTCCATTCAGGGAGCCCAATGTGGGACTTGATCCTGGCACCTGGGATCATGCCCTGAGCCAAAGGCAGACCATGAGCTACTCAGGTGTCCCCACTTTGTGATTTTGATTCATATTCAGGTGGTTGAACATTGGTTGTTAAAAAGCTGCAAGTCTAGGGGCTTCATTTGGGCAGCTATATCCACATCAATGTTTTTTTTTTTTAATTTTTATTTATTTATGATAGTCACACAGAGAGAGAGAGAGGCAGAGACACAGGCAGAGGGAGAAGCAGGCTCCATGCACCGGGAGCCCGACGTGGGATTCGATCCCGGGTCTCCAGGATCGCGCCCTGGGCCAAAGGCAGGCGCCAAACCGCTGCGCCACCCAGGGATCCCAGTATAAAATTTTTTTAAAACCCATTGGTGGGATCCCTGGGTGGCGCAGCGGTTTGGCGCCTGCCTTTGGCCCAGGGCGCGATCCTGGAGACCCGGGATCGAATCCCACGTCGGGCTCCCGGTGCATGGAGCCTGCTTCTCCCTCTGCCTGTGTCTCTGCCTCTCTCTCTCTCTCTCTCTCTGTGACTATCATAAATAATAATAAATAAAAATTAAAAAAAAATTTTATACTCGTTTCCTAAACTTTTGATTTTTCTTCAAATTATTAAATAAGTACATTCTTATGATAAAATACATTTTGAAATAGTATGAAAGTGAAACAGGAATATCCATTTCTCTCATGTTCCCCACAATCTTATCCTGTTTCTTAACCTCTGCTACCAATTGCTTATAGGTACCTCTATAAATGTGTCTAGGCATTTACGACTAATATTTTTTATTAATGTTACCACACTATATATGATATCCTCTGTATGATATCCATAACCTCTGTTTTTTTAAACAAAACATCTCCCACATAATTACTACAAATATATGTACATCTAGCAAATGCTATATTGCTTGATGAGCACCTATGTGGGGCACTGGCGAAGCAGGACAGAGAAAGGAAAGGAGAATAAAAGAAGTGCCTCGGTGGCTCAGTCAGTGGGTTATCTGACTCTTGGTTTCAACTAGGTCATAATCTCAGGGTCATGATCTCGGGGTCATGATCTCAGGGTCCTGGGATTGAGCCCCACTTCAGGCTCTGCACTCAGCAGGGAGTCTGCTGGAGGATTCTCACTCTCCCTCATCCTCTGCTTCTCCCACCCCGCGCTCCCTCTCCCTCTTCTCTAAAATAAATAAATCGTAAAAAAAAAAAAAAAAAAAAAGGAAAGAAGGAAGGAAGGAGGAGGGAAGAAGGGAGGGAGGATGGAAGAAAGGAACCAACTTTGATAAATTTATACCAAGTGTGTTGCAAAATACTTTCAGAATCTAAACAGATCTAGAAAGAGGCTATTTTGATTTAGCATACATACAAGGAGTTCTGAGTTTCATGGTTTTAATTTATTTTAAATTGGAATTATGTATTGGGGGAGCACCATAAGATTTTCAATGTTTAGTGCTTTAAAGTCGGTCAACTATCTCTGAATCTAACTCATTCATTTTTAAAAAAATATTTTATTTATATATTTGACAGAGAAAGAAAGAGTCAGAAAGCATAAGCAGGCATCTGGGCAGAGGGAAAGGGAGAAGCAGGCTCCCCACTGAGCAGGTAACTGGACACAGGGCCCATCCCAGGACCCCAGGGATTCTGACCTGAGCTGAAGGCAGTTGCCCAACTGACTGAGCCACTCAGTCACCCCTAACTCATTCTTCTTAATGGTCCCATCCATTTCATAAAGTACCATATTTAAATCAGTCCCTATTAAGAGTTATGTACAAAATTTATGATTTATGATTACAAACAACATTGCAATGAACAATCTATATCTGCATCTGTTTATTTTTGCTTGCTTGTATGCATACAACTGTGAGGCTGACTATAAATTTCTGCAAGTCCAATCCCTCCATTTTATTCTGAGATTTCCTTGACAAAGCAAACACTTTCTGGAAAAAAGAAGAGAAAACAGAATTTTGTATGAGAAGATCATAGTATTAATTAAGGCTTTTGATAGAGGAGACAGTCCCTTTTATCGCTTTAAAATTTAGCTTCAGGAAATCTTGCTGTAAGAACACAACAAATTTTCTTGTAGTTAGTAGAAAAAGAGAAAAAAAAAGAGTCTTTCACTCGGGTGTAGTTACTGGAGTTTAGAATCTTACAGAAAAGCATCACCATTTATTGACCAAATGATTCACCATTTTCATCAGTAAATACTATCATATACTTTTAAATTTGCATGTTTTTCATTTTTACTGCATACCGTAGCCCATAGGTACTAAGAAACAAGGAGAAAAGGCAGGATTCCTCATTAGCATTTTTGTTTGTTTGTTTTTATTATAACAGTCCTGTTGAAATTCCTTGGTTTTTTTTCACTAGGTTGTGGTTGGGGGCATTAATTAGGAGCCCTGAGTAGGAAGACAACCTCAGAAATGAGAATCCCTTTTCCTTAACAAGAGATTCTTTTAAAAGTTCAGTGAACAGGACCCATTCTAAGACTGTTGTGTGTGCTGCCTTCTGCTGAATTCTACTTTGCAATACTCATGATAATGCAAGATCCTATTATGTTTATAAGCCAGCATCAATCTTTTCCTTGGAGAACATGCCACTGTATTAGGCAATTTGGACATACACAGCAGAGGGCAGAATTGGGCTTGGAGTAATTAATTTCTAATTAGTCATCTGAGGGTGTGTGAGCATGAATGCATATGTGCAAATATACTAATCTTCCAACGTCACCCCGAGCCTCCTTTGTAGATGACACTAGCCTGGCTGCATGGAAGAGAAAAGCTAAACTGTTAAAATTGTAGAACTCTTAGAATTTCCCTAGGCCACCATTTTTCTTACCTTCAAAAGACTCTTTTTCCAGACATTAAATCCATTTAATGTTCACTCCCATTTTGAAACTGGATCGCCATATCGGAACCCCACATTTCCTGGAACATTTGCTATTTTCACAGGGCACAGAAGCCCTAGATCCCTCATTGCCTTGTGAGGAGCGACTCCCCAAGATTATTTAGTCCTTAGCACATGTAGTTTACCTGATTAGTCGCCATTACAGCTAATATAAGACAAATACTTGTCCTGTGAGGAGAGTGCCTGTAACTTAAATAATGCCCTAGGGAACATGGATGACCTCACACCTCCAACCCAGACATTGTTTAGCCCTACCCCACAACTTGTGAATTTCAATTATTTGTTCAGAAGAGCCATTCATAATTGCCTGGTGTAAGCCTGCCTTTAGGATGCAAAGCAGAAGACAATGAAAATGCTACCCTGTGAATTAGGGTAGCAGCACTTAAACATATAAATTAACTAGGCCGCTTTTCACATCTCTCCCTTTCTATTCTGAGAGGTTTCAGTCTGGTGACATCAAAGACAGGATTATGGGAGAAGATAAAAACTTGATCTAATGTCCATGTTTGAAGTCATGAAAGTCCTCCTCTCTCCATGGCAAAATAACCCTCTTCATAACACACACACAAAAAAACCAAGGTCCAGGTGCAAAGGGGTTGGGGGCGGGGTGAGAGTGGGGAAGGGGGGAACCGGGGAAGGCTGCACGAAGGCCTTGGCTTCCTGAGGTTGTAGTAATAACTGGGTGTTAAAGCCCTGCATTGCCAAATGTGCTAATAGATTGTTTGTAGGCTTGGGCGGGCTTTGTTCTGCAAATTAATATGTTAAGTCTCTCTTTTAAGCCCTTGTGATGTTGGGATGGTTCTTTAATGAGATTTTAACTAGGTTTCCTTTACCACCAGCAAAGACCAGAACAGAAATTTTTCTTAGGCGAAAGGAGAATGATCTTTAACTTCATCATCATTAACAGATCTTTCCTTTAATGTCATTTGTCAATCAAATTTCTTGCCCCATAACAAACTACGGTCTCTGAGCCCACTGTACTGCTGGGATATGAAACAGATGTATTCCCATGAATTAATAGGCTTACACATGTTCTGACAAGTAGTTTCTTTGGGGGTGCAAGTTTATAAGAGGAAAGTAAATTTATAATTTGAAGACATTCTCTTACTTGGGAATTCACAGAAATTGTTTGAGATGAATAAAAATCTTGGCCCTTTAAAAATATGTGTGGCCGTACTGCCTGGCATGGCAGCCTGAAAAGATTTATTTTCAAAACTCTGCAAGCTACAGCCCCATGACTTTTAAAGTCTTTACTCCTTTAAGCACTAAATCAGCATTCAAGTGGCTAGTTAATCTCCCAAGGGCCAAAATGAAGTGCTCCAGCCTGGTTTATGACACAGACTGGCTGTTAGAAAACTCTTTCTTAGCACCAAACCTAGTAAGTATGGAGTATAAACACAGCTTTTGGACAAAATTGCTGTATGGGTTTCCCTCCTCACTTTCTCCTTTCTCCATACTTTGTAGATTCAGGTTCATTTGAACCAAAAATATTAAAAAATAAAGGATTTGATTGTGGGGAGGGAGGTAGCAGGTACTGAGTTCATCTGACAAACTCAGTAGTTGACGTTCAATAACCATGAAAAGCTCTTATTTCCTCTCTGTATTCCCTTGGATGGGAGTTTCAGAGTCTTTATCATTGCTGTCTATATACTATGACTGGCACATCTCCAAAGGGAAAAGGCAGCCCATGATGCCAGGTATGTTCCATTCCTAATGGAATGGCTCTGCCTAACATTTGAAGACGTCTCTAATCTCCTTGTATTTATCCAGTCTAACAAAAAATTAAACCTCCTAGTCTACCCAATGGATGGGTCCTTGCTATGAGAGAGTTGGTAAGGGTCTCACTGTTTTCTAGAAAAGACAGATTTAAAGAAGGAAACCAAAGGATCCCAACAGCTTAGAAATCTGAACAGCTATGACTTTCTCCAGCCTGAGTTTTACCTGTTTACACACTCCTTGGTTTTATGATTTTATGTTTACCTTATATGTCACTTGGAGAAATGTGGTAAAAGTCACTCATTTATTCTCTTTAAGAAAATGTGCCGGGCTCCTAATTTCTACTTCCAAAGGCATTTAAGAAAGTTATCAGAGGGATGCCTGGGTAGCTCAGCAGTTGAGTGTCTGCCTTTGACTCAGGGCGTAATCCCAGGATCTGGCATCAAGTCCTGCATCGGGCTCCTTGCAAGTAGCCTGCTTCTCCCTCTGCCTGTGTCTCTGCCTCTCTCTCTCTCTGTCTCTCATGAATAAATAAATAAAATATTTTTAAAAATTATCAGATACAGAGCTTGAAATCTCATGTAGACAAGTTACAAAAATGTCACGAACTAGAAACTGGTAAAAGAGACTCTTCTCTAAGAAATACTTAGTAAAGAAACTTGCTTTTTGCTTAGTGTCTATATTCACAGTTTTCTTCTTTTTAAAAAGATTTTATTTATTTGAGAGAGAGAGAAGGAGATGAGGGAGGAACAGAGAGAGAGGGAGAAGCTCCCCGCTCAGTGGGTAACCCCACACGGGGTTGGATCCCAGGACCCTGAGATCAGGACCCTACCAAAAGGCACACGCTCAACTGACCGAGTCACCCGGGCGCCCCCACAGATCTCTCTCTTACATCTTAAAAATCCTTTCTGTTTTGGACTGATTTTCCAAGGTACAGCTAGATCGATTTAATTTTTCTATTTTCCTCAGAACTGTCCATGGCTGGTATAAAGTATGAATCACTGTGCCTTGAGTGTTGACATCTCATGGCCCCAGGTACTTGCTCAGCCTTTGTAGACAATTCTGTTGGGAACCTACAGCTGTGATGTGTGTCTGTGTGCCCCATTGCCAAATCACAATCATGAGTCAGGCATTGGTTGACCCAGATGACCCATACACCGATATATACACTTCCATGGTATTTCTTTCTAGGCCTGGTCCTTGATCTTTGCTAATTAATAAGAACAAAAGAAGATGTATTAAGAGTTTTCTATATTTCCTGAATCATTGGAATAGGTCTGAGTTGTAAGAACTTCAACCAGAGTGATTTAGAGGAGAGCTTTTTGGACTTCCTAATTACCATAGAGTTAGATCTTCCATTAGGGCACCCTCTTCCAGTCTGGTTTCTGGCACTACTGCTACCGTGACTGAATTCCTGTAGCATTAAAGCCAAAGGTTTGCATTTCCTGATGGGATTCTGGAGACCTTGGGGTGATTTCCAGGACACTGAAAGAGGGAGCAACTCTAATTCTTCAAGGGGTCCTTGAAGGTCCTTGTAGCATTGTAGTTCAGGGTGGCCATGCTGAGTATTTTATGGTGGAAATGGGGTTGCTTGAAATGTTCTTCAATCAGCTCAGTCCTTGGAACAAGTTTCTGTGAAAGTGACTGTTTGATTATTTAATATGTTCTCCATACTGCTGGTTAGGCAACTTTCATGCTCTTATTTTTCCAAGTTTTCAACGGATCAGAAGCTGAAAGACGATGGAAAGGACATTCCATGGAAAGCACATTCCATGCCAAGACATCTGGAAAGGAGTAGCATTGGTAGTCAGAGATAGAACTTAAGCAGAAAAATAACAGTTATCATTAAGATCTGCCCAGCTAGCTGATTCTGTATATTTTCTATTTCATCAATCATTGAAGAAGAGGCACTGAACTATCTAACTATAATTGCAAAATTATCTGTTTCTCCTTTCAGTTATATCACTTTTGCTTTATGTATTTTGGGGTTCTATGCATGTGTTTTGAATAGCAAACATAGTTGTTTTCTTAAGGTTATATTATTAATGTTATTGGGAAAAGCAGACCCAAGTGTAGGAACCTTGACAAAGAAACTACTCTCCATTAGAAATTGATGATAATTGGTATCAAAATCTAAGATCTTTTTTCCTTACAAGACTAAATATCGTGTTGTATGTGTGTGAATGCACCAGGAACAGTTTTCTCCATTTGAGTGACAGTGCAAATAAAAGTTGCCAGAGATTGTACTGTAGAAAGTTTGTATGGGGGTGTTTGGGGGGAGCAGTCCATCAAGCAGCTGACTCTTGGTTTTAGCTCAGGCTGTAATCTCAGGGTCATGAGTTGGAGCCCTTCTTCAGGCTCAGCACTCAATGCAGAGTCTACTTAAGAGTCTCCCTCCCTCCTCCTCTACTCTTCACCGCCAAAATAAATAAATAAATCTTTTAAAAAAGAAAAAGAAAAGAAAGTTTGTGTGACTTCCACTGTTTCCATCAATAAGAGGGGATACATTTACATAACATCTAAAAATACGAAGCTATGAATCCATTTACTTCATTATAATCTTTATGAAAAGGGATAAAAGGGTTCTACACCCCACACTCTGCATTGTCTTTATGCATAAGAAAGGAGAGAAAATAAGAATGCATCTGTGTAGTTCCTTAAGTTTGTAAAATGAAGTTCCAGAAAGATAAATCAGAAATGAATAAAAATAATTACCTATGGGAATGGAGGGTAGAGGGATGGGAAGTGAGAGCTCTCCTAAATATGAATTAGATTATCTTAGATTCTACATAAAAATGAGGTTATTCATTATTTGTCTTTACAACTCTGGCTTATTTTATTCAGAGTCCTCCAGGTCCATCCATATTGTTGTAAATGGCAGGATTTCTTTCTTTTTTAAAAAGGCATAATAATATTCCATTTTATGTATATACTAAATTTTCTTTATCCATTCATCTGTTGATGGGCATTTAGGTTGTTTCCATATCTTGGCTATTGCGAATAATGTTGCAATGAACATGGAAGTGTATATTTCTTTTCCAGACCCTGCTTTTGATTCTTTTGCACGTATACCCAGAAGTGTGATTGCTGCATCATATGATAGCTCTATTTTTAAATGTTTTAGGACTCTCCATACTATTATCCATAATAGCTGTATCAATTTACATTCCTACTAACAGTGTGTCAGGTTTCCCTTTATTTCACATCCTTTCCACCACTTGTTCTATTTTTATAATAATAGCCACCCTTACAGGTGTGAGATGTTATCTTTTGGTTTTAATTTGCATTTTCCTGATGATTAATGATGTTGAACACCTTTTTCACATACCTGTTGGCCATGTGTATGTTTACTTGGGAGAAATATCTATTCAAGTCCTTTGTCCATTTTAAAATTTATTTTTATAAAGTTTTTGTTGTTCTTTTTGCTGAGTTGTAGGAGTACTTTTGGATATTAACCTCTTATCAGATATATGGTGTGCAAATACTTTCTCCCATTCCACAGGTTGTCTTTTCATTTTGTTGATTACTATTATTATTATTTTTGCTGTGCAGAAGCATTTTAGTTTGATGTTTATTTTTAGGTTTTATTTTGTTCATTTTTGCTTTTGTTGCTTGTGCTTTTGGTGTTATATATTTAAAAAATCATTGTTAATGTACATGTCAAGGAATTTTCCCTCTATGTCTACTTACAGTTTTATGGTTTCAGTTCTTATATTAAGTTATTTTGAGCTGATTTTTGTTTATGTTGGAAAATAGGGCTCCATTTCATTCTTCTGTATGTGGTTATCCAGTTTTTCAACACCATTTATTGAAAAGTCTATCCTTTCTCCATTTTGTACTCTTGGTGCCGTTGGCAAAAATTAGTTGACTGTATATGTGTAGATTTCATTTCTGGGCTATTTTGTTCCATCAGTCTAGTGTCTGTCTTTTTGTGAACACCTTACTTCTTTGATTACTATAGCTTTGTAATATAATTTGAAATCAGGAAGTGTGATGCCTCTAGTTTTGTTCTTCTTGCTCAAGATTTTTTGGCTTTTAGGGGTCTTTTTGGGAGGGTTCCATATGTTTTCCATGCAAAAATAGGATTGTTTTTTTCTGTATCTTTGAAAATACCATTGGAAGCTTTAGAGATTGCACTGAATCTGTAGATTACTTTGGATGGTATGGACATTTTAACAATATTAATTCTTTGCATCCATGAGCATGGACTATCTTTCCATTTATTTGTTTCTTTTTCAATTCCTTTCATCAATGTTTTATAGTTTTCAACATATAAATCTCTCACCTCCTTGGTTAAATTTATTCCTGAGTATTTTACTCTTTTTGATGCTATTGTAAATGGGATTGTTTTCTTATTTTCTTTTTCAAATAGTGTACTGTTAGCATATAGAAACACAACTGATTTTGGGCAGCCCAGTGGCTCGGCAGTTTAATGCCTCCTTCAGTCCAGGGTGTGATCCTGGAGACCTGGGATCATGTCCTGCATTGGGCTCCCTGCATGGAGAATGCTTCTCCCTCTGCCTGTGTCTCTGCCTTTTCCTCTATGTCTCTCGTGAATAAATAAATAAAATATTTTTTTAAAAAAAGAAATACAACTGATTTTTATATGTTACATGTAGTGTTAACTATATTCACATTGTTATGCACTCAATATTCAAAATTCTTTTCATCTTGAAAAACTAAAGCTATATCCATTAAACAACTTCCCATTTTTCCCTTCCTTCAATCACTGGCAACCATTATTCTACTTTCTTTTTCTATGAATTCTTAATTTTAGGTACACCTCATATAGGTGGGCTCAAATAGTATTTACCTTTTGTGACTGGCTTATTTCACTTATCATAATGTCCTCAAGTTTCATCCATTTAGCACATGTCAAATTTCCTTCCTCTTTAAGGCTGAATAATATTCTATTATTCTAAGAATTCTAAGGCTGTGAATGTACCACACTTTGTTTCTCCATTCATCTATCGATGGGCACTGATTCCTTCCACATTTTGACTACTGTGAATAATGGTACAATGAACATGGGTGCACAAATATCTGTTCAAGATCTTGCTTTCAATTCTTTTGGGTATATATATTTTCATATACTTTGCACTTTGAACTCTAAGTATTTTTTATATCAAAAAGTAAAATCATTTAAAAAGAAAAACTCAGGGATCCCTGGGTGGCGCAGCGATTTAGCGCCTGCCTTTGGCCCAGGGCGCGATCCTGGAGACCGGGGATCGAATCCCACGTCGGGCTCCCGGTGCATGGAGCCTGCTTCTCCCTCTGCCTGTGTCTCTGCCTCTCTCTCTCTCTCTCTCTCACTGTGTGCCTATCATAAATAAATAAAAAATTAAAAAAAAAAAGAAAAACTCAAACTGAAATCAAACCCCCAAATTAAAAGCTCATGAACCTATTAAGTTGGTTTCATAACCACATGGAGAAAAATAATTCTTTCAAACACTACACAAGAATGAAAGTCAGTCAATGAAGACGGAATGATAAATGGAAGGGTCATCAATAGATTATAAAGCCATTAAAAGTTGTAGTGGAATAGTGTATTTTAATGATGTCAAAGTATAATCCTACAGATTTCTTGCTAATTTCAAAGAGAAAGAAATATCTTTTTTTTTTTTAAGAGAGAGAGAGAAAGCATACATGTGTGAGCTGGGGTGCAGGAAGGGCAAAGGGAGATAGAAACTCCTAAGCAGACTCCACAGCCAGCATGGAGACTAACAAGGGGCTCCATCTCATGATCCTGAGGTTATGACCTGAGCCAAAATCAAGAGTTGAACCACCCAGGTGCTCCAAGAAATATCTTTACAAAGGCAAGCTCTCATATAAGATTAGAAAAAATGACACTCCTGACATCATGTAACTGAAGCACAAAAGCATCACCTACGTAGTATTTCTGCCAAAATCTATTGAAGCCCATAAACTTCCAGTTTATAGGAATTATAAGAGCTGGAGGAATAAATTAATAACTCCAAGAGTCAATAATCAAACACATACAGAATGTATAACATCATACAAAAACTCCTTAGTTTCTTTAAAACGTTGGTTTCACACACAAAAAAAGGAGAGATAGGGAAAAATTATTCTAGAATAAAAAATACCAAAGTGATGCAACAAGCAAATGCAATGCTTGTCTTAATACTAGTTTAAAAAAAACAGCCAAATGAAACAAGTTTGGAACAAATGGGGGAATCTGAATTTGGGCTGGGTATTATATGATATTAGAGCAATAATTTTCTTAGATATATTAAAGATATGTGATTATGTAAGAGGATGTTCTTATTCTTGGAAGATTACACCACAGTATTAAGTAGTGAAGGTCCATTATAAATAAATATATAAATAAGTATATTTAAATATGTCAAAATATGTTAACAACTAGGTAGTAGGTATATGGGTATCAATTCTAGGCAATGACGAGACTATGGCTGTCCATTGTACTATTTTTTAAAATAGTTTCATCTTCCCTGTATATTTAAATGTTTTTATAATACACAGGTGAAAAAAATAAAAGGTCGACTTTTGAGAATCAGATGACCTGTAGAGGTTCCACACTGAAACTCCACATCAGGGGACTGTCTCAGTTGAGCTGTGGAGAGGGAACTTGAGACCTAGTGATGGATCTTCTTCCCCCCAAAAGAGACAGGATTCAGTGACTAAGTTTTAATTCTAGGCCCCCAAGCAAAAGTTTCAGAAAGGGACCTTTTAACCTTTGCTAATTGTAAATTAATCAGCTCACTAGTGATGAGAAGGCCCCCTTCTTTCTGCATCCACCCTCCCCTAGTCCCCACTGTTTATGCCTGGAGCAAGAATGAGACATTTTATAAAACAGAGAGGAGCTCTTAGAGAAGATGATATGGTTACTTAGTTGGTAGTGATGAATAGAGCACTGGCATAATTATAATCTGTGAATTTTTCTATGATGATTAATACTTTTTCCTTTATTGAGTGGAGTGGTTGGTAGAATAGTGGATACGATAGTAGGCTGTGAGTTAGACTGCCCAGGTTCAACACTGCACTGTGCCACTTGGCCCCTGTGTGAAATAGGAACTATCTAAAACCATTTTCTATACTTGTAAATGAAGATAAGAAGAACACCCATCTCAGGGTCATGTGAGAATTAAAAAAATGATAAATAATGCATGCACAGTACCTAGCAAAGAGTAAGAACAAAAATGTTACTGATGATGATGATAATGATTACTCACAGAAGGAAGTAAACACTTAGGAACAAGTTGAAAAGTAGTCCCCTGCTGGAGCTTCAGCACATCCATAGGCAAAAGTAAATTTTTGGCCACTCAGTAACTTAAATCAGGTTTCCTGTGAATTTAACTATTGCCATGCATTTCCTGAGAATTCTTTCAGAACACATCTGGCACCAGCTGCCCATCTCCAGATCCCAAGGAAAGCTGGGATCAGGAGCTGGAGAGAGCTAAGAACCGCAACTGTCCTTTGTCACTACGGAACAGTGGTGCTCTGTTTCACTGGCTTGGTGTCTACAAAGAAGCTCTTCACCTTTCAGTGGTAGCACTCCTTCTCAGCAGTTGCTGAAATGTAAAACCATTATTCAATTAGCTGATGGCCATTGGAAAACAAAAACTCAAGTATGTTTTTTCATTTCTTGCGTGAGACACCATGTCAAATGTTTTGGGGATCCTGTCAGTTGAGATGTCATTTCATTGATTATATACCAAACACTCAGAGATACCACTTTAGCTTCTAAATTTACTTAACATATTTTTTTAAATGATAAGTGGGCATTGACACCTATATATTTCAAAGTCTGGTGAAGTTTTGTTTGAGGTGGAAATCCGTAAAAATTTTTAATGTAAGGGGTTATTAAATCTGAGACCTCTCTACTTGGCCATTAGCCTTTAAACTTCTGAAGATGTCTTTGGTAGATGACGAAATTTCTGGAAATCATTGACGTTGAAATAAGATTTCTCCTATGAATAATATAAGAATTTAATACTTATATAAAAACCAACTTTTTAGGGCAGCCCGGGTGGCTCGGTGGTTTAGCGCCACCTTTGGCCCAGGGCCTGATCCTGGAGACCTGGGATCGAGTCCCATGTCGGGCTCCCTGCATGGAGCCTGCTTCTCCCTCTGCCTGTGTCTCTGCCTCTCTCTCTCTCTGTCTCTCTGTGTGTGTGTCTCTCATGAAAAAATAAATAAATCTAAAACAAACAAACAACTTTTTAGAGAAAGTTTAGTATCACTAAGAATGATAATTCTGTGATCCTTAGACTGGGAAGAACTGATTATAAATCTAAATTGAGTAGGACCATCTTTTTAGAGCAAGAAGGGTCATATATGGTAGAAATAATAAGAAAGCTGCTTTTTAAAAAATTATGAAGAGTGATAACATCAATACAATATAATTACTGTAAAATAAGTTGCTAATTTTGTATAAAATGTCCTTTCTTTTCAATAGCTGTAGATTTAGAGTCAGGCTTCTCTCAAGTGTTCTACATTAAGAAAATGCTTTTTGTATAATCAGTGGTATCAAATGATACCATTTTAAGGCTAGTTGTATGTTGTACTTACAATTTTCTTTTGTCTGCCTTGCACACCACAATCAGAAATCTGCTGGTAATTCTACTTCAAGAAGAGAAAGCAAACTTATAAATGAATTTATTATATTGTGGCTTTGGTCACAAATCCAATAAAACCTGTATCAATGTAAACACAGATAATCCCTAAGACTATATTTTTAGATTTAATTTTGAAGATGAATGTTCATAAGAAACTTTGACTATATTAGATTTGAAAGCTTTATATTCCAAACCAGGATGGGTCAGGCCAGTTTCCTTTTTTCTAAGCAATTGAAGAACAAAACCCTTAAGACTGACATAAGCTTTTGTGTGTTTTTTTCTCTATAAAAGACAAATACTACAAAAAAGTACTTGGATATCAGATCTTGCCTTCTATATCTTTACTATACTACAAATGCAGTGCTTTAAAAAAAATTCTGCCATCTTAAGCCTGAAACTCTGTTTCCAACACTGTTGTGTGATAATAATTCAATCACATAACTAGATGTTTTGTTCTTGAACTGCTACTGCTGATTTCTCTGAATTGTAGCTAGAAGTCTAAGCCTCTGCAACAATAGAGTCTCCAGTGATTTAAATACAGCAGTGAAGAAATTCAGCTGAATCTGCTTCTTTTTTGTATCAATAAAATGTTTGTACTCAATGTCTGCCATTTTGGTCAATAAATGTATTTGAACTGATGCTAGTAAAATCCATTCTAACTCAAATAAGGATATTATGTGATGCCAACCTCTTCAGAGTTTTCAACTCCATAATATTTCCATGAGCTGTAGTAAGGTTTTGATTCAACACCTAGTCCTGAATGCTGGCAAAATCATACTTGAGGGGATATTCCATATATACGTATACATTCTGTCCTATCCTCCCCCAAAAAACCATATTGGCGCTCTACAATACATGGACAGCCCTTCACATACCTCCACGGGAAAGAATTACAAGTAACTTCAGGCCATCTTCACTTATGGCAACTTTCTCTTCTCTTCTGACATGTCTTACATAGGCAACAATGAGTTCTGGAGTCAGAGGACTAACTTCGAACATTATATGTTGTATATGTACTGTAATGCAAGGATAATCTTCAACAGATAGTTACAGATGAAGTAAAATATGGATTCTTCATACATTTCTCAATTCAAGTATTCTGAGCATCTTGAGTCATGGCACTATTTAGCTTCTAATTTTAAACGTTTTATAAACATTGTCCTGTGCTGGTAAAGTACAGTATTGGTCCTGGAATGATATCTATTACTCCAAGAGCAAAGGGCTGTGTTTGTTTGTTTGTTTGTTTGTTTCTTAATCTTTGACAGTTGCTTAGCATGGGCTAGGATTGTTGCTGTCTTTCTTATCATTGGTGGATTATTGAAAATCAGATAGGGTGATCAAATTTCATTGACAAATTTTTGAATGGTTCTCAGAATGATGACAAAATTTTGAATGGTTCTCTGATGAGAAATGTGGCTGGTATTTTTCAACCCAGGTCACTTTTCTTCTTTTGTCTGCCATGGCAGTAACCAGCTATGAGGCTCCAAGGGGAATTGTTATATCCCCAGCATGTCTGCACAGCTACTAATGAAAATCTGACTCTGGAAAGTTCACATTAGTGTTGTTATACATTTAGAAATGTGCTATTTTTTTAAGATTTTTTATTTTTATTTATTCATGAGAGAGAGAGAGAGAGAGAGAGAGAGAGAGAGAGAGAGAGAGGCAGACACACAGGCAGAGGGAGAAGCAGGCTCCATGCAGGGAGCCCGATACAGGACTCCATTCCAGGACTCCAGGGTCACGCCCTGAACTGAAGGCAGGCACTAAATCACTGAGCCACCCAGGCATCCCTAGAAACATGCATTATTATATAGTACTTGTAGTTTATTATTTTTTCCATCTTGAGTTATGCCCTGTTCAATTGGCCAGTCCAGCTCTTTAGGAATATTATGTGAGTACAGCACCAGAGCATAGCACAAATAATACAACACCAACAATACAAATGTCCTCAAGTTTGAACATTACTGGGATAAAATCTGTTTCTTTGACCTTACCAGCTTCTAGAGGCTACCGTTCTCATGGCCCTCTTTCTCCTTCTTCAAAGCCAGCAATGTTGTATCGCTCTGACCAATCTTCTACAGTCACCTCCTTTGACCACACCTGGGAATGGTTCTCCACTTTTAAGGACCCAGCTGATTAGATAATCCAGAATAATTCCCTATCTCAAAGTCCTTAACTTGATCACACCTGCAAGTTTGATTTTTCCACCTAAGGTAACAGTCATAGGTACCAGGAATTAGGACATAAACTTCTGGAGGAACCATTATTGTGTCTACTAAAATGACCAAGAAGAATATGTAACAGTAGTCAAAAATATGCTTATTTTATAATGTCCAGGGGGAAAATATTAGGAGTACTTTATTATTATTATTTTTTACTATATAATGATAAATACTTTATGAGGTAAAACACAGTAAAAATAAGACTACAGGTAATTATACCAAAAAAACCTGAAGACACATACCGGCGATGAAAGTGAGCGATCTCACTGGTTTGGAGAACTGATATGCGCCTTGAAAAATTCCTTCCACATGAAATATTAATGTGTTTTTTTCTTCCAAAAGCTACTCTGCCTCAAGGCTTCAGGTGTTTCTTCTGCTCAGGTCAACAACAGGAATTTTCAAAACTTTAGTGGGTTTAAAACTGAGATAAGTTTTTAGAAAGCAAGCTGCAATTTTTTTTAAGCAGTTGGGAATTTGGGTTATTTACATTGCTTTAAAACTTCATCTCTGCCTTGTGAACTACAATCCTTGGGGAAAACAACAAAAACTTGCATCACTTAAAAACTTCACTATGAACAAGGACACTTTGGATACCAAATGATCCTCATTGCCTTTTACATCTAGATTAGCTCATTTCTTTGACATGTAAAATTTGAACAATAAAAAAAAAAGAGAACAAGAAGAGAAAGTAAATACAAACTAATGAGGAATTGCTGAGACCCAGTTGAATGTTATCAGTTGCCCAGGTGCCTTTATTCATCTGGTTTAATTTGTTCTGTGTGTCACACAAAAATGTGGTTTTCATTTTCAAATGACAAGTGTAATGTAGTGCTTTGTGATAAACAACTGCATTATAAATGACACCTTATGAGAGAATTTCACTGACAACTCAGAGTTATCAGACAAAATACTTATACAAGTAGAAAAATTAACAGATCATTTAAAAACATACATTTGGGGGAGAAGGTAGCTTTGAACTTGATGAAGTCCCTGACACTCTCCCCATTTTAGTGCAACTCTAGCAGTTGAGCGGATTAGAATTTAGGAGGTCACATGTGGGGGGGGGGGACTTCAAATACAGTCCTATTCTGGGAGATCCCACTAAGACTCAGGTTGTTTATCTCCCTGAAGGGGGAGTGGAGCATGAAACATTGAACTACTTTAGGATATTTTCTCATGGATAGCTCTTGGCATAGAGTAGGGCCTCAACAAACATCAGCTGAATAGAAATCTAAATTTGTGGGATCCCTGGGTGGCGCAGCGGTTTGGCGCCTGCCTTTGGCCTAGGGCGCGATCCTGGAGACCCGGGATCGAATCCCACATCGGGCTCCCAGTGCATGGAGCCTGCTTCTCCCTCTGCCTGTGTCTCTGCCTCTCTCTCTCTCTCTCTCTGTGTGACTATCATAAGTAAATAAAAATTTAAAAAAAATTTAAAAAAAAGAATGCTATAGAAATCTAAATTTGTAATGATCATCCCTCCAGTAGAAATGTTGCACCCCAAGATATTATAATGGCTCAATCTGTAGTGTTCAGAAGTACAGACTTCATCACCAAGTATGAATCAATTTCTAATGACTTTCTACTGCCTCTCACTTAGTAGAGTTCTCTGTTGTTTCCTCTGATTCTCCTAATTTCTTATTGTATTTCTTTCCTGCCATTACAGTGGTCAGAGGCACTTGGGGGAATTCTGTCCTTTATGGATAATTTTCATCATCAGAAAGATCACTGGCCCTTTGATCAGTCATCAGATAATGGAGCTAGGTGATGAGGCCCAGCCAGGATGATTACAGAAGTTGAGGAAGCCTCAAGCTGCTATCTCATTCAGTGATTATGTGTGATGTCACATACAAGTAAGAGTTAAATTTCATAACTTAGGTTCCACTAGAAAATGAGCTTCATAATTTATCAATCAGTAATCAACATTATTGAATGTTTGCTATAGACAAGATCATGTACTAAGCCCTCTGTAGTCTACAAAAATAAATAAGACAAGGGGAGGGGCACGTGGCTGTCTCAGTCGGGAGAGCATGCCACTCTATCAGGGATCATGAGTTTGAGCTCTAGGTTAGGCATGGAGATTACTTTAAATAAATAAGAGAAAGTTCTGATCAGATTTGCCATGTAATAACATTGTTTTAGCTGCATTTCAAAAGAAGGATTCTGGCTGGGAAAAAGAAGGGATTAATAGAGCACTGGCTTGGTTATTATAACGGAAGCTTCCATTATTTTAACATGGCTTCTATGAGACAGATTTCTTTTTCTCTTTCATAAAAGTTTGAGGTGGCAAATAATCCAAGAGGATAGGGTTCCTTTTATCTTGTGGTTCCTTTGATCCCCAAGGTTTTTACTTGTAAGGTTGAACCTGACTCATCACTATCTCTCATCACAATCCAGACTGCTGAAAGGTGAAAGAAGAGGAAGGCAAACATCTCTATTTTAAGAATGTGGTTCAGAAGGTACACATGCCACTTCCATTCTCAGGTTATTGACCAGAACTCCTTGGCCAGGTGACATTGGAGCTTGGTTGTATAAAGCTGCCAGGGAAACTGGGCAATGTGGTCTCTGGCTGGGGAGCATGGTGCTCACTTCAATCACCAAAAAGAAGAAGGGAGTGTGAGTATTGGATATAATTAGCCATCTCTGTTGCCGGAGACAAGGCTGAAGGCAAAGATATTAATTCAGAGACTATTAATGCAATAATAGTCGCCTGCACTAGGTTAGTATTCACAGTAACAGGAAGGATTAAGAGTATTTGGAAGGAAGTATTGACAGGATTTGGTAATTTATTGAATATGAGGAATAAAAGAGAGCAAGGAGTAATTAATTCATTTCCTCAGTATGTAATGAGTCCCTACTATGTGCCAAGCATCACCCTATGTGCTGGATGGAGGTGATTTGTTTTGGTAAACAAATAGATACAATCTGTGCCTTAAGGAACTTAGACACTAAAATGTGATGTTTAGATTTGTACTAAAAATTACAATGCCATTCATTAAGATACAGAATACAGAAGAAAGAGCAGTTTGAGGGAAAGTGATGAGTATGTGATAATCCTAATAAACTTGAGGTGCCCATGGGACAACCAATTAGTGATATTCAGGAGATGGTTGAATATGTGAGTCTGAATCTCAAGGGGAAAATTGGACTTGAGATAC
The DNA here is from genome assembly GCF_905146905.1 of Nyctereutes procyonoides. Taxonomy (NCBI): domain Eukaryota; kingdom Metazoa; phylum Chordata; class Mammalia; order Carnivora; family Canidae; genus Nyctereutes; species Nyctereutes procyonoides. The sequence goes on from NW_026575146.1 coordinate 48,024,626, forward strand.
TTATGCACTGGGGACCATCAGCACAGGTGGTAATTTGCAGCCACATGAGTAGTAAGACTGTCCAGAGAGAGCACCAAGAAAGAAGAAAGAACACACCAGCATTTAAAAAGAAGCCCATAATGGAGACGGACTGTTTGGAAGGGTTAAAGTAAAACTAGGTGAACCCAACATGATGAAAGGAAAGGGAAGAACGAGATTTAGGAAAGATCAAATATCTCCAAGAGAGTAAATAAAATGGAGGCTGAGCTCAGATGATGGGAAAGGGAGAAGAGTAGGAGAGACACAGGACTGTAAAGCAATATTTTTGTGACTGCAAGGGAGATTTTTTTTTTTAAGATTTATTTATTTATTTGAGTGAGAGAGAGCAAGCTTGAGCAGGGGGAGGGACAGAGGAAGAGAAGCTTTCAAGCAGGCTCCATGCTGAGCGTGGAGGCCATTGTGGGGTGTAGAGCCCATTGTGGGGGCATGGAGCCCCACTATGGGTTTGATCCCACAACCCTTGAGATCATGACCTGAGCTCAAACCAAGAATCAGATGCTCAACTGACTGAGCCACCCAGGTGTCCCTGCGGGGGACACTTTGTTCTGACTTAAAGATAGGAGAGAATTGAGCATGTTTAAAGGATAGTGGAAGGCAGTCATACAGAGGAAGACACTGGTGACAAAGGAGAGAAAATCAAGCTGCTACGGGGACTTGAAGGTAGAAAATGGAGTTTGTATAATAAGCAGCCTTATATTGATGGGACCTTTTCCTCTTATGACCTAAGAAAATTAAGGCAGTATGGATTCAGATGTGTTCATGCATTTGCATCAGAAAATGGAGGCTTCATCTGGATACTTCTTTTTGGCCTGCAGGAGCAAGCTCATCTGCTGACAGCTAGGGGATGGAGAGGCTGTGGATTGGAAATTTAGGGACACTTATAAGAATTGCTTGAGAGTAAAAAAAAAAAAAAAAAGAATTGCTTGATAGTAGGGAGGGAACTAATCATGTGTAGGAACCATAGCACAAATGTAGAGTTGCTCCAATGTACTGACTGCTCTAAGTGAGGAGACATTTTCTTCAGTGGTATTCACAGCCTAGATAAAGTCTTGGAGGTGGTGGATGATTGGTTTTGAGTTAGATTTTGCTAGGCAATTGTAGTAGAAAGACTGAAAAATAGAACTTCAACCACATTGATAAGAATGTGGTTGAAATGATGGATAGGGGAGGAAGGGAAGATGGGAGGGGGTTCTGATAGGAAAAATAGAGGGAACATCAAAAATTGGTCTAAGAGAATATAACCAAGTGTGAGAGCTGGAAAAATAAGGGATTCTGGTCAGAGACTAGCACAATTTAGAATAACGCCAACATCCAGATCTTGAGAATCACATATTTTTACAGGACTTCAGAGGCTAGAGATTTTATTGGGAATAAGAAAAAGCTTAGCATATGGAAGCAGTGACATCTGAACTGGGCTATAAAAGATGGCCAGGTTGGAAATAGATTAGATGGAAATAAGATATAAATTTTATCTGAAAGCAAATAGTATTGTTTCAGTCTGGAGGGGTAAGTTGTGTGCAGGTTGTGGAAGCCTATAAGAGTAGTAATGATAATAATAATAACAAATGAAAAACATAAAAATGACAACAGTTACTGATTTTTTTTTTCACAATGTGCCAGAAACACTAGGTGTTTTACACATCACAGAGATTTCTTGTCATCTGCACTTGAATTACTCAAAGAAACTAAAATTCAAAACATCTAAAAGTGAACTCTTGATCTTCCTCCTGCATCCCACACCTGGTCTCTTTCCAGGGTTAATTTCAGGGAATGATATACTACTATTTATTCAGTTAGGCAAGCTAAAAACCTAGGAACTATTCTCCACACCTCCTTTTCCCTACTATACTAGATCCTACCTCTTATCAAGTCCATATCCATTTTTAACTTTCTTTTGTAAAAAAGTTTAGACCCAAGAGAAGGTAGAGAGAACAAGACTCCTTTACTAGAAAGTATCTTTCGTTTAATATACCTTAAGGAGCCCCCCACACCCACTCCAGCAGCTTCTGCTCTATCTGCATAATAGTCTGGAGATGAGACTGTAGCAGAGATCTTTCCTCTCACCAAATATCCATGTGCTCTGACACATTTCCCATCTCTAACAGTTAGGCAGGGCCAGGTAAATAGCTCCAACCAAAGGCTGTTAAGTTGAGGTGACCTGTGTCACTTATGGGCTAAAGCATTCCAATTCTTTCTTCTCCTGCGTGGCAAGCTGAACGTCTCATATTCCAGATGACATAGCTACGAAATGAAAACTGCCTGGATCCCTGAATCACCACTTGGAGGGGAGCTGATCTGAAAAGATGCTGGATTCCAGCAGATTTTGTGGGCCGAACAAAAAAGATTCTATGTGTTAGCCACTCTGATGTTAGAGATGCCCAAAAATGCTACTTTGGCCTATTTGGACTAACACAAGCTCTGTAACTAAAGAGCTCTCTGGCTATGCATAATTCTACTTGCTTTCTGAACCACTAAAAACTATTCTGTTAGCTATATTCCCGACCTCAGGTTAGATGTTGCTGCCGTGAGGTATTATTGCTGTTGAACATCGATTAAATTTCTAGATTTCTTCCACCACCATGTTGTTCTACTGCATGATCTTTGTAGTCGCCTAATCTATTTGCTCTTAAGGTTTATTAATTGGGGACAGGGGGGCCAGAATAGAATAAAACAAATGCCCCTCTTTGAATAAATAATGAGAGGATCACTACTGACAGAATGGAGAGGGGCTTTGAATGGAAAGGATATAAAGCTACTAGGTGCTTTATTGATGGGTGCCACAAGAAGGTAGAATGTCATTTCTTTGAAAGTTCTCTATCCTTTGATGATAAAACTAGTAATTACTATATCCTGCTGCTTGCTGCAGGGTGTGTTGGAGGGATGGATTTGAGATGAAGTTGCGTTGGTTACTTCACTGAAAATTTTAAACAGTGTTCTTAGGAAAGACTATGTAACATTTTGACTTCTAAGTCTTAGACTAGAGCATAAAGAAAGAAATTTGTTCAAAATTACTTATAAAATCGGTATAGACAAAAGGTGGTAAAATCAAACCATATGATAAGTATTAAGGGCTCTTGGAGTTTGGACAGGTAATATTAAGCTACCAGTTGGTCTTCAGAGTTTATTTCTGGGTAAATAACCTTGCTGGACCCACAGCAGCTCTCTCAGTGAATATCAGCTTGATGTAGTTCTGCCAGGTATCCTGCATCTGCTCCTCATCATATACTCTTCATTTGTGTCTACCCTGCTTCCTTCCTGAAGGGGGCAACTCTGTGGATTACACAACCTGACTCCCTGGCCCGGTTTCCTGTTGGGTTTGGCCAGTGGGAAGTCTTCTCAGGAGAAGAGACAGAAAAAAGTGAGGTCAGGGATTTAGTTTCCCTTCCTCTCTCTGCAAGCTGGCCTCAGGCTAGCTGTGTTCCTCCATCCAAGGTCATTATTCCCCTAAAGGTGGCTGCTCAACAAAACTCTCCTTCAGGATTCTGGTAACGACTTCTTTCCCTTCAGCCCAAGGAGGGTGGTAACAGTTCTGTTGCTACTAACCCCAGGTTGGTGTATTCCTTGTAGTTTCCTTAAGTTTCCTATACATATATAGTCTGTTTATACATAAACCCTAATTATTTTTTTAAGATTTTTATTTAATTGAGAGAGGGGGGGGCAAGGGAGAGAGAGAGAGAGACAGAGCATGAGCAGGGTGAGGAGCAGAGGGAGAAGCAGACTCCCCACTGAGCAGGGAACCCAATGTGGGGCTTGATCCCAGAACCCCAGGATCATGACCCAAGGCTAAGGCAGAAGCTTAACCAACTGAGCCACCCAGGCACCCCCCCACCCGCATTGGACTTTCATTTGATATTCCTATGCATCCTCCAAAACAAAACACTTAACTTTCTGCTCCTGTTAGTTTTCAAATGATTGACAATGGCTTCTCTCCTACTCCGAACCACAGGCAGAGACCCAGGATAAGAATCAAAGATGATGTAAACTAAGAGATGACATTAAGGGTGTATAACCAAGAGATAGTATTGGTCTTTGGGAGGCAGTGAGCATTCAGGTTGGGGTGGAATTCAAAGATTAAGGTTAATAGATTCTTTGCTAATAAAAATAAAATGTTTACATTTTGGAGAGATCTAGTTTGAGGTAGTACATAAAAACTCACATCCTCACTTTTTTCTGTTAGAGAGGTGATATAGAATTGTCATTAAAATATAAAGTTTGGAGTCGATCTTTCTAGTTTAATTTTGATTTTGCCACCTGCAAGCTATTTGATATTGGACAAGTTATTTAACCTCTCTGTCTCAGATTCCCTACTTGTTAAATGAGAGTAATACTACTACTTAATTTTTAAGATTTTGTGAAGATTGGGATCCCTGGGTGGCGCAGCAGTTTGGCGCCTGCCTTTGGCCCAGGGCGTGATCCTGGAGACCCGGGATCGAATCCCACGTCGGGCTCCTGGTGCATGGAGCCTGCTTCTCCCTCTGCCTATGTCTCTGCCTCTCTTTCTCTCTCTCTGTGACTATCATAAATAAATAAAAATTAAAAAAAAAATTAAAAAAAAAAAGATTTTGTGAAGATTAAAGGGATTGGTATTTGGAAGTAACCCACAGTAAGTGCTCTGTAATATTAACTGTTACTATTTGGAACCAGAATAAATCCTAGAGTTTATTTAGATTAATTCGTGAGACAAAGAAATAAAAACATAGAGATCAAATTGCTCAGCCAAGGTCACGTAGCAAAGAGATGTTTATTGATTTGCACACCAGATATTTATCTCACCAGTATGGAACAGAAATTCCATTAATTTGGCCAAGTCTTGGGATCCCTGGGTGGCGCAGCGGTTTGGCGCCTGCCTTTGGCCCAGGGCGCGATCCTGGAGACCCGGAATCGAATCCCACATCAGGCTCCCGGTGCATGGAGCCTGCTTCTCCCTCTGCCTATGTCTCTGCCTCTCTCTCTTTCTCTCTCTGTGACTATCATAAATAAATAAAAAAAAAAATTAAAAAAAAAAGAATTCCTTCATTTCATTTAAAAAAAAAATTTGGCCAAGTCTATAAAAATGGTTAGAGCCAGAATGAGAATTAAGCAAACAAACAGCAGTAACAACAAACACAACCACAAAACAAAGTCCTGGTTCTTACCTGTTCAGCTGCTTCTCTCATCACACTGCCCTTGGGGCTGGCTAGCTGCTACAATGCCCACTTTGGATTTTAGATTCCTTTGCTAAAGGATGCTTGTGTAGCATCCTTTGGAGAATCCACTTACATCACACGTGGGGCTTATGATACTACGTTTGGTGCTTAGGTCTTGGTTTTTGGCTGATATGCAAAAATGAAAAAGAGCAAGAAATCCCCCCAGAGAGACTCCACAGCTGTGCATGCAAAGGAGTACAAACCTCTCCAACTAAGATCTAGAAAAAAAACAACCACCAAAACAAAACAAAAACAAAAATCCTCGAAATAATTTATGCTCTAAGATTTCCCCCTGGATCTGCATTTTCTGAAAGTCTCAGATGGTATGTTTTGTGCGTGTGTGTACTAATTTCACCCTCTTTGGTCAAACCATCTACTTCAGGGAGTGCAGAAGTCCTGCTGGTTGGGGAATTATCTCTGCCACTGGGGAAGGCAACATCTCCGTAAATCCTGATTTAACTGTGAAGACAGCTGTAAGCCCTTTAAATTCATAAGTGAAATTAAATTGCAGAATTCTGTAGGGTGGGTTTGATGCTACCCAAAGATTCCCCAAGCACAAAGCTAATCCTTGAGTTTAAAAGTAGCAAATCTAAATGTTCCATTCAGGATAGATGATTCCCTTGACTGCCAGAGAGGAGTTGGATGAGACTTAATCAAATAATAAAACAAACCAAAATCCGTTGATAACTAAGGTTGGGTCAACATAGGACAGGAAGAAGTGCACAACTGAAGTAATTTTCCAGGGAATTTAGTGTTCGAAACAGTGCCTTGGAAGACTAAAAAGGATTACATTTTTTTTAACATTTAAACTTGCAGTTAATAATCTTAATAAAAATTGTTCAGCTTCAGGGGGTGAAATTAGTATATTTTTCATGGTTCTGGCTGGAGGTAAAACATTGGTTCACTGTGCTTGAATTGTCTGCTGGTATATTTGAGTCAGTCACTCATTCTTTTTGTGCCTCAGTTTCTCAGTTTACTGGAAATAGTGTATAATCTTTGTGGTATCTGCTTTTAACACAAGCACACCAATTTCTTTACAAAGTGGAAGTTTGGGATTATTAACATTCAATTTGAGTTATAAAAATGGAGCTTGTATTTTAAGAACACAACTAATGAGACCAATGGAATATACCATCCCATTCTATTATTGGGAAAGATATTTAAAATTGTTTTTTTTTGGGGGGGGGCACCTGGCTGGCTCGCTTGGTAGAGCATACAACTTGATCTCAGGGTTGCGATTTCAAGCACCATGTTGGGTATAGGGATTACTAAAAAAAAATTTCAAATAAATAAAAATAAAATGTTTGGAGGGGAAGTGCTATTTGGGATTCAAAACACTTTCTCCACATGCTTGGAAAATTGAGCTTTAAGTTAAGTTTTAAATGCACAGATCTGTATTACTTGAGCACATATCATAAATCCTCTGGAAAATAAAATGGCCTCCTGCACAATTTTATAAAGAAGACTTGCCTTATTACAGACAACATCTGCTCCATCATATGGTTTGTAAAGGAGTCACCAGATTCCAGGTGCCTTCAGTTCTGGCACCTGAACTCAGAAATTTACATTTAATATTAACACACACACACATAGATTTTCTTTAAATGTGGAAATGTGAAGATCCTCAGGTGTTACAATGTAAACCTCTGTCTTTTCATTGAAGTGAGGATCAAGTATCTTCACAAGTTTTTCCTTTCCTTGCTGCTTCTCTGCATATCAATACTTGGGGTTCTCAACCCCACAGGGATTAAGGTCACATTTCCCCCTCCCCCCCCAGTCTTCACCCTTTCTCCCCCACCCCTTAAGGGATGAGATCCCAAAGGCTGGAAGGATCAAACTCTCCCTGCCTTGTAATCCTCACTTTAAAGGTCAAATGAAGATTTCTCTTGTGATAGATTTGCATTTGCCTAGCAAAGTTAAATATCTATTGTTCACTGTAGATTAGATTGTTAAGGGCTCTCTCCAATATAGTTTATGGTTATACTGACAGACAAGTCAGATTGTATACACTTGGTCTAGATATTTGAGGACACATTTTGAGTTTCAGGAATTAACTATTTCTGGAAAATTGAATTTCTTTTTTAGGAGATAGTTCTAAATCAGATTTCTGATTTGATTTTTCTATATTATGTCAGTATCAAACACTGAAAGAAAAATTGTTCCAGGAGGAACCATTTGGATGAAGAACTAATGCATCTTCATTGAGTAGCTTTTGTTTTGTTTGCTCCTGAAGATTTTCAACACAGGCTGGTTTTTAATCAGCTTTGGGTGTACTTTCAATTAATTAAACATTTGGAGACTGAGGGCAAGAAAGGGATCTCTTCAGATATAAAATAATCTTGTCCTCAGTCTGAAGGGTATACAATGGGATTTTTTAGTTTATTACTTTCTCTCTCTTTAAGTTCTTATTTTTATTTTTAAAAATATTTAATTTATTTATTCATAGATACGCAGAGAGAGAGAGACAGAGACAGAGAGAGAGGCAGAGACACAGGCAGAGGGAGAAGCAGGCTCTATGCAGGGAGCCTGACATGGAACTCGATCCCGGGTCTCCAGGATCACACCCTGGGCTGAAGGCGGCGCAAAGCCACTGAGCCACCCAGGCTGCCCTAAGTTTTTATTTTTAAGTAATTTCTATATGTGGGACTTGAATTCACGACCTTGAGATCAAGAATCACATACTCGGGCAGCCCCAGTGGTGCAGCGGTTTAGCGCCACCTGCAGCCCGGAGTGTGATCCTGGAGATCCGGGATCGAGTTCCATGTCAGGCTCCCTGCATGGAGCCTGCTTCTCCCTCTGCCTGTGTCTCTGCCTCTCTCGTGCTCTCTCTGAATAAATAAATCTTAGAAAAGAAAAGAATCACATACTCTATGGACTAAGCCAGCTAGGTGTCCCAAATTTCTCTTTTATCCTATTTATTCCTGTCTTATGATCTTGAAGATCAGCTGCTCTAGTTGTAGTTCTCCACAGAACTCACTGTTATAAACAAATCAAGACAAATCAAGATTTCATCATTTTGATGAAATCAAAAGCTGTTTTATTATTAGGAAATATGGGTGAGGTCATACAAGCCCTCAATCATGAGTGAGCCACCCGCCTGTGGTAGGCAGGATAGTATCTCTCCAAAGTGTCCACATCCTAATTCTCTGAATCTGTGAATGTTATCTCATACGACAAAGGGGATTTTGCAAATGTGCTTGAATAAAAGATCTTAAACTGGGGGGATTATCCTGGAGGCCCTAAATATCATTGTAAGTGTCCTTGCAAGAGGGAGACAGGGAAATCTGACTACAGAAGAGGAGAAAGTGGTGTGATAAAGGAAGCAGTCTTTGAGGATGAAGGAAGAGGCCACAAGCCAAATACAGGTGGCTATTAGCAGCAGGGAAAGTTAAAGGGGCAAATTTCCAGTCAGAGCTTCTAGAAGGAGCCAACTGTGCCAAATATCTCAATGTTAACCCCGTGAAACTGATTTTGGACTTCTGACCTCCAAAAGTCCATATTTTAAGCCACTAAGTTTGTGATAATCTGTTATAGGAAATGAATATATCTGGCATTAAGCATTTGGATTTATACAAATAATTTTGAACTCTTTTTTAAAAAAATATTTTATTTATTTATTCATGAGAGATACAGAGAGAGAGAGAGGCAAAGACACAGGCAGAGAGAAGCAGGCTCCTTGCAGAGAGCCCGATGTGGGACTCGATCCCAGGACCAGGATCATGCCCTGAGCCAAAGGCAGACGCTCAACCGCTGAGCCACCCAGGTGTCCCTAATTTTAAACTCTTATTTTAGATTCTTATGCACACTTATGTATCGACAGTGACACATCATTACATAAAATGAAGTGGATATTCAACTGTGGAGTTCTGAATCTTGGTTTTAGCACAAACTCTGATATGAAACACATAGAGCTGTCTAATTTAAAAATTCAGGAATCTCAATTACATTTATTTCAAGAATGATAGTAATAGAGTGTAATGACCTTGGGATTCTTTTTAGAAACTGTATTGGTATCACATGTAAAAAAATGAGAGAGAAAAACTCCTCATTCCTAGATTTTAATCTTATTTAACTCAAGGAGCAAACTAGCATGGATGTCAAGTGTTTCACTTTGATCTTTTATGGCAAAGAGTACTCAATGTACTAAAAATAACGGCATGTGGAGGGGTAAGTTATCAGTTCTGGGACTGTTTTTCCCAGTGAGAAGCTGTGAAAAAATTTCAACCTGTAAATTTCATTGAACAGCTTAGAAAATTACCTGCAGTACAGCAGACTCATCTATGTCTGAGTTTCTGCCTTACTCTGCCTGGGATCTTGTCTGTAATATGTGTTAAGCTGTTTATTGACACATGTAATCAAGATCTTAGGAATTTGATCTCTAAGAACTTGAACTCAATGTTTATATATGTGCTGTAGGCTCCATGGAGCTACCTTCTACTTTCATTCTTCAGAATGAGAATGATCAATCTTTGGAGTTGGATGAAGCATTTGAGCACTTCATCCTGCAAAGGTTTCCTAGAGAAGTCAGGGCAACATTATTCTCCTTGCACACCTCCCAGAACACTGTGTGTTATATAAGAAGTGCTTGATAAATGTTTGCAGAACTACCATTTGTGAGTGAAGATATTACATTTAAGAGAAATTCTATAGATTCTCATCTATTACAAGAGGGACTATATGTGTGTGTGTGTGTGTGTGTTTGTGTCATGTGTAAACCCAGGAAATGTTCTCCATGTTGTCTCAGTTGAATAAGAGTTAGGGAAAGGATTAAAAGGAAATGATTCATCATAAAGCACATATTCATTGGCTTTATCTCACCATATATGAAGAAGAAAGAAATTAAAATTGATGATGTGCCAGCTTTTAAAAAAATCAACATCATAATATTGTCACTGGTTGTTGACCGTTTGTTGTGGAAAAAGAGGAGGGTACTATAGGTCATTGGTACTTTCTTTGTCCATTATTTTTCTCAGTAGGAAGCAGGAGTAGGATTTCCTTTCCTTTGTGAGACTAAAGACAGTTTCCCTGCTGGACTTTAGTTTTCCTCACCAATGTCATACCCAGCTCGGTTTGATACATATGTAAATTCACACCATTGTTTCTATTTGTAGAGAGAAAAGCTATTGTCAATAAAATGTGGCAGGGACTCTTTTAAAGTCCTCAATCATTCACAGTAAATGTGTTTAAATTGCTAAGGACCAAGGAAGGCATCTTGCTCCCTGTTGGAGACCCAATTCTGCATCCACTGAACACCTGGGTCATTGGGAAGTCAATAATCAGTTGGAAAAACAGGCGGTAGAATTAAGGACATTACATAGAAGATTCCCTTGTTTCTACCAAAGATCTTAATTCAGATAGATTTAGGTTGATGAAGTTCCACAGTTCCAGGTGAAAGGAAGCTAATGTTCATTGGACTGCTCTCTCAACAATCCAGTGGGGTAGAAATTATTTATTTGGTTTTTAAGATGAGAAAACAGAGAAGCTAAGGAACTTAATGAAGCATTATCACTGGAAGTTAAGAGTTGGGGTTTGAGTTTCATTGCCTTGAATTCCAGTTCTGGTGCAACCATTAGTTAGCTACATCACTTTGGGAAGAAAGTTGACTCTCTGATCCTCAGTAGGTGATGGGATTTGGTCTAGACTATCTTCTTTCCATTTATTTTGAGGATTAGTGGTAGACTATAAATATTCAATCAATTACTATCATTAAAGTAATTGAGGTAGTAAATTTCAGATATGGGGTTCAAAGCTCAAGCACTTCTCATTGTACCATGTTTCCCTTTGAATGATGTAAACAAAGGCCAGAATTTCTCAAAGTGAGAGGTCTAGGGTTAGAACTTTATTTTATTTTTTTTTTAATTTTATTTATTTATTTATTTATGATAGTCACACGGAATGAGAGAGAGAGAGGGGCAGAGACATAGGCAGAGGGAGAAGCAGGCTCCATGCACCGGGAGCCCGACGTGGGATTCGATCCCGGGTCTCCAGGATCGCGCCCTGAGCCAAAGGCAGGCGCTAAACCGCTGCACCACCCAGGGATCCCGGGTTAGAACTTTAAAATGATCTTCTTTGTTAGTTTAAATCTGCTATGGAGCAAGTTGCCTACCTACAGTTGGGGCACCTGTTATGTTTTAAATTGAGTCCTCCCGTTGATTACAAGAATATGAGATGGAGACCATTGGTCCCACATAATTTCAAATTGCAGGACATGGAATGGATATCAAGAGATACGAATGGAATTGGACAAGAGAGAATTTACCTGTCTCTTTAGAAATTAGCTTTGAAGGAGACCAGCTAAGGGTAATTCTATTATACACACACACATTAATTCAGTACATACTGTGTGGAAAACAGCATGCAGTGAGAAATACGAAGATTTCCATCAAGATGAAGTCCATGCTACTCTACAGCTCATTTGGCAGAAGAACCAGTGACACACCCAACTCAAATCAAGGCACACTGTGCTATGGATTTAACAGGCTCTAAGAATGAAGATAAGGAAGATTAACAACAGAGACCAGAGGAGGGTAGAGGAAAATTGGTAAGATTCCTTGGAAAAAAGAAAGGAAATATTGTGTTACTGCAATCTACGAGGTACTATAATAGTTGGTTTTTAAGTTGGGTTTTGAAGAAAAGATACAGCTTAACAGTTGGATATAAAGAATTGAGAGCCTAAGAGAGAAATAGAAAAAAAAATATGCCAGTGGTGCTGAGAGCAGTTATAGTTTATATGGCACATTGTTGCTCATCATCTTGGGTGAGTCCACGTTTTCACATGAACTTTTAATTACGATCAGTTTCAAGATTTTCCTTCTTGCCGTGATATATTCTAAAATTTCATTCTAAATAATGTTCAAATCATTTTACAATTTTCCTTTTAGTATGCTTTTAATATTTTTGAAATAAGGAGGAGTTACTTTTAAGTAAATACTATATAATACCAAAATTAATTTTAAAGCCAGGAAATTGTTTCTATAAATATGGTTTTAAAATCATCATGTACCTTTGAAAAGTTGTAAGAAATATTGCCTGGATCTAGTTTTTCTCTTTTTCTAAAATGTTGTCCAAAACAATTTCCCCCTTTCAGCTGGCCTCCTTTACTAAATCATACTAATTTTTAGGAGAGTTCTTTTTTTTAGTCTGTCTCCAGTTACTAAGAAACATTTCTCAATTGGTTTTTGAAAATAGGAATTTCAATTTTGATTGTCAACAAACTGGATTTTATTTATTGGCTAAATTAAACCTAGGTAGGTATGTATTCGTTGTCCAGTTTAACAGATGTGAAAACCAAAACACACAGAGATTCAGAGACTTTTCAAAGCAGTTTAACACTGTGGATAAGAGCTTGGTGTGAGTTTGGCAGCCCTTGGACCCAATCCTGACTCCATCACAAAGTAGCTAAATGACCTTGGCAAACTAGCTGAATCTCAGTCTTTCTTGAAACCATTTCAACTTACTAAGATTTAGTTATCTAAGGTTTTGTTCTTTAAACAGTTAAGCAGATGGCCTACACATTTGAATATTCATTAAATCAGGATAGTAGAATGTATGAACCAAATTCTTCTTCCTCTTCAACAAAACTTATGAACTCACCATGAGTCAGGTATTATATTAGTCAATGGAGATACAAAGATGAAAAATATATCTTTAGAAACTTCCAAAAAGGGGATCCCTGGGTGGCTCAGCGGTTTAGCACCTGCTTTTGACCCAGGGCAAGATCCTGGAGTCCTGGGATCTGTCCTGCGTTAGGCTCCTGGCATAGAGCCTGCTTCTCCCTCCTCCTGTGTCTCTGCCTCTCTCTCTCTCTGTGTCTATCATTAAATAAATAAATCTTAAAAAAAAAGAAACTTTCAAAAAGTTTCCACAAATATTAATATCGAAGCAGCAAATAGTAGGAAATAGAAAACTTGTTTTCTGACATCAAAATAAATCTTGCATTGACCCTATAGTGCTCAAATTTCTCTTGAGCTCCTTAATAGCTATTTGGTTTGTAAAGCACTTGAAGATTCTATCAAAACTACTATTTCTAAATATACCTTTGCTGTTCTAATAGAGAACTATACAAAATTCCCTCATGTGTGTTTATTCCAACTTGCCGATTTCATGGGACACTTTTTTAAGAAAAGATTTTATTTATTTTATTTGAGAGAGAGAGTAGCAGGCTCCCCACTGAGCAGGGAGCCAGATGAGGGGCTCAATGGGGAGCTTGGATACCAAGATCCTGGGATCAGGAGCTGAGCTAAAGGCAGATGTTTAACAGACTGAGCCACTAATGTGCACCTTTATGGAACACTTTTTTTTTAAGATTTTATTTATTTATTTATTCATGAGAGACAGAGAGAGAGAGAGAGAGAGAGAGAGAGAGAGAGAGAGAGACAGAGACAGAGACAGAGACATAGGCAGAGAGAGAAGCAGCCTGATGTGGGACTTGATCCTGAGACTCTGGGATCACGCCTGAGCCAAAGGCAGACACTCAACCATTGAGCCACCCAGGTGTCTTAAAGGGCTTAAGGTGAACCAGTATCCTTCCAGTTAAGAGCTCTGACTTTGGCTGCTCACTAGCTACTTAGTTTTATTATTGTAACTAGTTTAAAGAGTCAATATCTTCATACCACATTACATATCTATAAGCAGAATTGTCAAATTCAGAAGTTTCCAAAAAACACTCTATTTACCTTCAATGTATCCAATTAGTTTTGACTTTATTTGATTGATTGTTTTTTACCACTTTGCTCTCTAGCCTCCTACCTTCCCAGGAGGATGGGATAATTTTGTTCTTTGACTCCTGGAGAGTGAAGGTCAAACAGTATGGTCTAGAGAAGGCTCATCCTGGGGAATTAGCTCCTGGACTGAGTCTGTCACACTGAGGTTGCAGAACGTATCTGCAAACTGATGCCACTTTTCTTTTTTTTTTTTTTTAAAGATTTTATTTATTTATTCATGAGAGACACAGAAGGAGAGAGAGGCAGAGACACAGACAGAGGGAGAAGCAGGCTCCATGTAGGGAGCCTGATGTGGGACTCGATCCCAGGTCTCCAGGATCACACCCCGGGCTGAAGAAGGCGCTAAACCATTGAGCCACCAGGGCTCCCCTGATGCCACTTTTCAAAGCCACATTGCAATGAAGTCATGCAGAGAACACAAGGTGATGCTACTATAAATACATGCTTTAACAATTTTATTATTAAAAAGTATATTTTGTTACTTATAAAAGCAAAGACATTTTTAATGTTTTTCTTGGTTGATACGATTTAGCATATCAATACCTGTGCATATTGTTTCATACTATAAATTTGAACCAAAACATTTTCCTACATGCTTCCCTGCACTTACTTTGTACACGTCCTTGTCAGAGGAGATAACCTTCTTCAGACTATTGGTTCTTTAAGGGCAGATGAATCAAAATCCAGTGAGGAGACAGAAACCATTCCGGTTATTTTCACAAACAGAATTTAGTCTAATGAATAGTTACCTAGGTGTAAGGATGTTAATATCTGAAGATGTAGAAAGAGAACTCCAAACTATCACAGTTGTAGCAACTGCAGAAAGCAGCTACCATGCCTAGGCTGGAGAGTACAAAGGGAAGAAAATGAGAATTATTAACACTTGGATACTCAGAGGTGAGCCCCGTGGAGCTAAACCTCAGATTGCAGGGAGTACCCGCTAACCGGTGCTGGCATCTTCCAGATGGGCTGTGATGAGGCCGGTTCTTAAAGCGTTAGGAAAACTTCTAACTAGATGCAGCTGCTGCTGCAGGAAGAAACAGCAGGGTGAAGAAGTTTTGCCTGCACAATGCTTTCAGGAGTCACAAGCAGAAAGGAAGCCCCAGAAGGAACAAGTGGAAAGGAGAAATTCCCTCCTTTTTCCACCCTTGCTAACTGCCACTAGAGCCTCATATTACCAGGACTCAACATATAGGCAGCAAGCAAAGTGGAAATGTGGTTTGCGAAGTCCCAGGTCCAGCATCACAGAGAAGAGCAGGGAAGGGTAGGCTTGGAGATGAGAGACAATAACTAAATAACTGGCGCAGTAGGGAATGTTAGCACCTGGCACATTTCCTGCACTACAGTATTGAATAAACGCTTGTGGGATGGAGATTTGTGGGTAGTTAGATTTAAAACTGTGATTTAGGGACACCTGGGTGGCTCAGTTAAGAGTCTGCCTTTGGCTCAGGCCGTGATCCCAGGGTCCTGAGATCAAGCTCCACATTGGGCTCTCTGCTCAGCAGGGAGTTTGCTTCTCCCTCTGTGCTCCCCTTGCCCTTTTTTTCTCCAATAAATAAATAATATCTTTTTAAAAAAAACCCTTGTGATTTTAATAGCTAATGTCTTAATTCTTCTTATAAAAAGAACTGTCTTCCTATAGAAAAAAAACCTTGAGAGACCACTTTTACTGTGGAGGGGAGGTGCCCAGTGGCCACAGTCTACAAAGAAAGAGAATTAAACTGTCCCTCATAAGAAGTTAGTAGGACTTGGGGTGGAGTAGGGTGAAGGGCAAAGTAAGCAGCTGGGGAGGAGGGAGAGATCAAATAGACCAAGAAGAGAGTCAAGGCCAAGCAAACTCTAAGACTCCACTGGATGGCAAAGACAATCAGAGAAAGTCCTAGTAGAGAGAGAATAGAAGTACTCTCTCTTAGGAATAATAAATATTTAAATCAATGAAGTAAGGTAAAGTCAAATCTTCAAGACATTGGCATTTGCTTCTCATGCTTTTTGCACCTGGAATGGTTGCAAGTAAAGGGGGCAGTATGCTTTTATGTTGAGATGATCCTTAAAGTGAACCAGGTCTCTGGGAGCTAGAGTTTTAAGTCAGAGATAACTAAGAGCAACAAAACCTCCTCTATACCTTCTATGCTTCCTAAGCCACTGACTACAAGCCCCCAGAGAGATAGGGGTGTGAGTCTGTCACAGGACAGCGGATGAGGCTATAGAAAATTTCATGAACTCTCAAGGGTCAGAGGGCACCCTAGCTCAAGTCCTGGTCACGTTTGTTGTGTTAGAATGCACCCTATTTTTTTTTTTTTAGAATGCATGCTATGAAAACAAAGCAGTTTTGTCAATATTTGGCTGAATGGTTCCATTTTTAGGCAAAGTGTGAGTTCACTAAATTGATGCCTTCTTTGGACATCTGAGTGAGCTCTATCCTGCAAGTTGTAGATCTAAGCCTGCGTACATATAAACTCAGACTAAAGCCTATCTCCCGTATATAGAATAGTAGACATAAAGCATCAGGGGGAAACGTGGTCTGCAAACATAATTGCACATAATTAAGGAAGCAAAGTAGTAGTTCCTTAAGCCCATTGGTTAAAATGTGTTTGTGAAGGGGTTGGCTTATGATGTAAAGGTGGGAAAAACGAGAAGACAACCATCTTCTAGCTTTAGCATTTATTATTTGCTTGTCAAATAGCTGCTGCCTCAGCTGCCTCCCTGATGAAATAAGAAAATTGCTGCTTTCCAATCCGACTGTTCTGTCCTGCCTGATGTGACTTCCTGTGGGGAGTGCTCCAACTTGGGCATATGGGGTTTTTCTGTTTCCCTCGTGTATTAGTATATAATAGTGAGCTGGGAAAAGGATGAGGAAATTTGATAGGCACCAGTGAGTCTTCTTTTCTCCCCCCAAAGATTTTATTTTATTTTTTTAGAGAGATATCAAGAGAGACCACGAGCAGGAGGGACAGAGGGAGAGGGAGAGAGAATCTCCAGCAGACTCCATGCTGAGTGCAGAGCCTGACTCAGGGCTCAATCCCATGACTCTGAGATCAGGACCTGAATGGAAACCAAGATGCTTATCCAACAGTACTACCCAAGCGCCCCAGCACGACTGAGTGAGAGAAAAAAGAGTTCCTAACTAATGCCTTTTCTGTGATGTTCAAAGTTATTTGGATATCTCTAATGGACTAAGACGGCTGTTACTGAGGTAAACTGATGAAAAAAATCTCGTTTAGCTCAGAACTTGAGTGATCTGGGCCCAGCAACATAAGCACCACCCAGCTCATTAGAAATGTATAATTCCAGGTTCCTTTTGCACCTGCTGAATCAGAGTCATTGGAGGTGGGCCCAGCAGAGTGTGTTCTAAAAACCTCCCCAGGTGATTCACATGCACCTCAAGTTTGAGAAGCAATGCTAGCAGACTGATTTGGCTTTTCATTTTTTCTTCGTAAGGTGAGAGTGACCAGGCCTGAGTCAGTCTGGGGTCCGTCCCCTGGCAGGGGAAAAGATGTCTTCCGGTAATTAACTGGGATGAGGGTTCAAAATTTTTGTATATCAAAGAAATAGGATGCTATTTTGTTCTCTAAGCTGGTGAAGTGAGATATATTTGATCATACTTTGATTCTCTCTGTCTTGGGTTAAAAATTCAGTCTTATAATTTCAACAATTTTAGTTCTCCAGTATAACTTATTTAAAAAACCAAATCTCAGTGACCAGTCGCCATTTTTAAAGGTAATCAGGCTTCTGGCATAATAATTGAGGCATGATTGATCTTCTGAAAATGCGCATATTCTGGGTAGTTTTTTGCTGGTAGACTTTTTTTAAATTTAAATTTTTTTTATTTTAAATTTAAGAAAAATTTAAAAGAGTAATTTTAAATTTTAGAAAAATTTAAAAGAGTAATTTCTACACCCAACAAGGGAGCTATACTTCATCCCCCCAAGATCAAGAGTCCTATGCTCTACTGCCTGAGCTAGCAAGGCGCCCAGACTTCTGCATTTGTTTTTTAAAGAAGAAATGATTTCGGTATAGACAGGGAAGACACAATACAGGTTTACTAGAGCTAGTACAAATAGTATCAAAACAAACAAACAAACAAATAGTATCTAAATGTTCCTCTTGAAAACATTGTCACTACACAAAAAGGATTTGCCAACTAGGAAAAAGGAAAACTATGTTACTATTTTGGAAAATTGTATTGTTATTTTTCATTTGGGAGGAAATGCCTAAACCAGCAGAATGTATTTACTTAGTGCTCATTACGTGCCTATATTCAAGAAGACTTTGAGGGATCCCTGGGTGGCGTAACGGTTTGGCGCCTGCCTTTGGCCCAGGGCGCAATCCTGGAGTCCCGGGATCGAGTCCCACGTCGGGCTCCCGGCATGGAGCCTGCTTCTCCCTCTGCCTGTGTCTCTGCCTCTCTCTCTCTCTGTGGCTATCATAAATAAATAAAAATTAAAAAGAAAAAAAAAGAAGACTTTGAGGCTACTCCAAACCTTCATGCAATGTGAAAGATGAGAAGAGACAAAGCTAGTAGAAAAAGTAACAGAATAACTGAGATTTGGGGTGCTTGGCTGAGTCAGCCAGAAGAGTATTTGACTCTTGATTTTGGGGTTGTGAGTTCGAGCCCCATGTGGGGTAGAGAGATTACTAAAAAAAAAAAGAAAAAAACCAGTCTGAGATTTATTTTTTAGCAAGCCCTGTTTGTAATTTCAGCCCTTTTGCAGTTTCTCATTCTAGTTTTATGGGACAGCAATTCTCACAAAATTCCCCAAGAGTTAAAACTTATAAGTGACAGCTCCTTTTCTTCCCACCAGAAGGGTCTACTGTGAGGGGGTAATGTCAAAGGCACAGCAGGAGGACAGCAAGATGTGTGTGGTTCCAACCTCTCTGCCTATTACATCTTTGCCTTTAAAGTACATTTTAATCAGTCAGTTCTGCACCCCTCCCCCACACTTAAGAAGCTACATTAAAAAATAATAATTCATATATTGCTGAAATGCTAGTTGTACTGGCTGGATAGACCTTTAAATAATCTTCCCCCTGGTTGTAGAGGTAAAATATGATCAGTGTATGTAGACAATAAAACAATCGAGATCATATGGAAAACAAGAAAAGTAAGATGACTTATGATTTCAGCAACCTAAAGGTACTGCTCTTCATATTTGGTGCATAAGCATTTTCTATATGAGTAAAGTTTCATAAGCATTATTTGTGATGGCTGCATGATATTCCATAGTATATAAATAGCATCATTTATTTAAACCTTCCCCTACGGGAGGATGTAGGTTAATCTCTATAAAATAAATTGCAACAGAATTCATGTTGCAAAATTCTCACTTGGGGTGAATTCTTAGGCAGACTATAGCTCTTCTTTTTAGACAATAAATGAGGCTGCCAGTTAGTTATACAATGCTCTGTCCTCTCTAGCTAAGAAACATTTTTGAGAAAAGACAGATATTGTTTTTAAACCAAGATTATTTCAGGTAAATAGTGTTGTGGACATATATATTGAAAGAACTGATCTACAGTTTCCTGAGAGAAAACTAAAGCAATATTAGGTTAGAAAATTATAATTTTTTTTATTGCTTTGTCAGTATAGATGCACATATCTGCCTCTCTCTCTCTCTGCTTCTTTCCTTGCTTCCTCCCTCTCTTCCTCCTCCCCCACCCTTCTTTTTTTTTTCCCCCCTGCTCCTCTGTGTGGTTCAATGTTGTGGATCCTTTCTGGAATGAATCTAGTTCAGCTGGGCCTGGACTCCAGCTCTCCAGCTCCCTTCTTACTGAGCATTGATCCACAGTAACAGTAAAAACAGGCTGTCTGTGAAGGTGCTGACAGGGCTGGAAGTGGCTCAGATGGGAAAGCTTATTTCAATGCATTTTTTAAATGATGCCACAATAATGAGATCTGTGACTTACAAGCAAAGCCTGGGTGTCTCATGCACACAAAAGACCCTTTCCTATGGCAGGAAAGAACTATTTGGAGCAAACCAAACACAATCAAAATATCTTCTTAGCAGTATTCTTTTAAAGATATTTTCATGAGTCACTAAGTTAGCTTTCCTGACTTTTTTGATAATTTTATAAAATCCTTTTTTTAATATGGCATTCTCAACATGGTTCTTCAGTCTTAAGAAATGTTACTATAATAATACAACTATACTTCTCAGATGCTTTATTTTCTGCTTAATGATATATGTGCATATCATGTGACTGCGTTGTAGATCATATGAATATATTATAGTTTAAAACTCAGAATTTGAATTTCATGGACCATGCTAAAATTCAATAAAACTACATTTGGATGCAAGGGGGAAAGAGCAACATGTGGCTTAAATTTTCCTTAAAATACACAGGGGATAGTTAAGGGGAAAAAGTGCTTGGGACAGAGTACATCTGGAGTTTCGCCAAACTCATACCATTTAAACAATGGTTTAAGACTGAATTGAAATCCCAAGCAGATCTCTTCAATCTCCCCCAAAGGGTATAAGGTAGCATTTCAGTTTTGACAGATAAAGTTAATGAAAATACTTTCAATGAGCAAAATGAAAAAGTTGGACTTGAAGAAACTGTTTTGCCCTTTGGAATTCAAGGACTTCCCACCTCCACTTGAACCCCTGCTCTGCCTTTTTACCTATAAAGACGTTATCATTGGCTTTTGAAACCGTTTCTTTGCTCTGCCTCTTCCAATGCCAACTCTACCCCTACACTCCTGTACAGAATCATATCCCCCCAACAGTCCGCTTCACACTGTTACCACTTCAAACCCTTGCCACATCATCCGAGCCTGAATATGTCCCCAAACCATCTTTTCTGCCCATTTCATAGTCAGGTACGATGAAAAATGAGAATTCTTGTGCAGTGGAGGAACCAGATCCCATCACACTTTACCAAGATCTCTCTCTATATAATTTTGTGCTTATGAGAAATGGTGAATTTTGTCAGTGAATGCAATTTAAGGGGGGAATTGGTGGTTTGGAGGATCTTTTTTTTTTTTTTTCTCCTAAGGCATTCTGTTTCCATACTCTTCTGGAATCTTTTTGTACTAGTGCCAAGCAGGCAAATGTCACCTTTGAATCCCGGGAGGAGATGTGTTGATCAGCCTTCCAAACCCACCATGCAAAGATACTTGGAGTCCAGCAGTACCATTTCCAGCTAACTGGCTCTGATTCCTCTGGATGCTACCAGCCCTTCTCCCTGGCTGGACTAATGCCAGTCTACTTAAGGAGATAATTGACCACAAGCCAGCTTGGCTGACAGGCTTCCTAAGTGCCAGATGCCAACTGTGCCGATTCTGGCCTTTACAGGAGAGCCTGTTCTACAGGCCACAGCTAAAATAGCTTTGTCCTCCCTTTGCCTTTCCTTCTTGTCTCAGTTTCCCAAGGAAATACAATCAAATGGATGATTCCAGGTTGTTTCCCCTTTCATCAGTCTACAAAGATATCTACACTGAAATCTCTCTCTTTTCTTTTTGCTTCTTCCCATCTTGTACAAGGTTGTATGCATTCAGATAAGTGGGACACAGGCTAAGCAACCACATTCTTTTCTATCATCCTGAAAACCAGGAATGGAAGTTCATATTCTCTCCCTGAGTACTTAGCATGTAAGGAGTGATTTTATTAAATGTGTGAACTGAGATGGTCGTAAGTTTTTAAGTGTCTCTATCTGCACCTCACATCTCTCTAGAGTTTACTTTGCCTCTATTCCAACCTGTCGCTAGAGAGGGAATACTGTGAGATCAGAGGAGATCACACACTCAATTGAGAGGGTTGCCAAAATATTACCATCAATTTATTATTATTAGCTTTTGTAGTTCTCTATATACTTTGATTATTACGAGGACAATACTTTTTTTTTTATGTCTTGACCCCTATTAACGTGTTTAATATAAGCACAGAATCTGCTTCCAATGTCTTTAGATGGATTTTTTTTTGTTTTTTGTTTTTTGTTTTTTTGTTTTTTGGTGCATGGGTATGAAAATCTGATTCTGGTGATGAGCAGTGAGCCTCAGGCCTGGGGTTGTCCAAGGGCTGGTATCTCGGAGGTCTGCCAAGACTAATCCTGCCAGGTTTCTGGCTTGGGAACAGGGTGGTGGTTGCTTAAGGGGATAAAGCCCTTAATACATAATACAGTGATGGTTGAACTGCAGATCCCATTTTAGTTAAGAGGGGTCTTCAGGACATTGTTCGTGTCCAGGGCTTTAATTGAGACCTCCCTTGGGATCAGAACTTTGGCAGAAATCTCCCCCCATCCTTGTTTACTTATATGAATTCCCAGGTTTTCTGCTCTCAATACTATGCATTGCTTTCTTTGGGCACCTGGATCTCCTCCTGGATTAAAAAAAAAAAAATTGAGTAGAATCATCTCTAAGTTCACTTTGCCTCCCTTTCTCTTTCTTCTCTTTCCTTCCAGTAAACACAAAACTATCTTGTTTTCCACACAGAGGTAGGAGGGGTTCGTGGCAATGGCTAAGAAAGTCCAGGAAAACTGTGAGGGTCAATTGCTCATTTCTTGACTGCTGTGGCCCACAGGCTCATTTCTTCTCAAGAGGGGCTATCATTTAGGCCAGCTCTCTGGGTGCTAATGGACACTTTGGGCCACATCCCTTTCCTGGAAGTGGGGCCCTGGGTACTGCTAAAAAGCACACCTTTTGGGCAGGTGGACAAGAAAGAAGTGGTGTTCTCCTGAACAAACTTCTGGGATCCAGTGTCCCCCTTCTTCCAGCCAACTGAGTCACCTAAACTAGGGGTCCTGACCCCAGGACTTCTAGGTACCAACTCACCCAAAGGAGGACAAAGAAGCCAGACTCACAAGTCCCTCCAAATCTGTGACCCCCATGCCAGCGTCCCCCTTTCTTTTCTCTCTTTCGACAGCATCAGACTAGTGTAGAGGAAAAAGCATCCGACTACTGCAAAACCCTGCAGAAAACCTTGCAGAGTCTCAAGTTGAAAGAAGAGGATACACTGGACTTGTTTCAGTTCTCAAGGAAGCAGTGACCTAAACTGAGACTTGTTTCTGGGCGACACCAAAACTTAGCGGCACGCTGAGATGCAACTTGTAAATAAGGGATGCATGGAAACACCTATTTTAAGTTGTAACCAAAATTACACACACACACACACACACACACACACACACCCCACCCCCTCCCACTGTCATTACGGTTCGTAGGTCGTCTTGTTGGCCTTTTATTCTCTTGATGAAAGGTTAGAGTTGGCTTCCGTCGGGCCCGCTGGGCAGAGGGAAGTGGGTTCAAGTTGGAGCCCTGTTGCAGGTTGGAGAGCGGCCCCTCGGCCGCGGCTGCCCCGGGCCCAGCGGGCTCCCCCGACCCGGCCGGCCGGGCCCCCTCGCCGGCTCCCCGCTCAACTCCGCAGCCCGGGCAGCCCGCGGGGTCCCTCCGGGGAGAGCGCGCCGCGCGGCCGCGGGTTCTCCGGGGCCCGGCGCTCTGCGGCTCCACGCCCCTGGCTGCCGCCGCCTCCCGAGGCCCTGCTCGCCGAGGACGCGCCGCGAGCGGGTGTGCAACAGGTGCCCCCGGCTGCGGTGGCGGGGCCCGCGCTCAGCGTTCCCGTCGGCCGGCCGCGGTGGCGGCGGCAGCCACCTGGCGCCAACTCCTCCGCCCCGGGTCTGCCTTGCAGACTTAAGGGGGCGCCGCAGGGCACCTATCCGAGGGTGCCGAGGCCCCGGCTGTGGCCCGCCCTCCACGCCCTCTGGAAAGGGAAAGGGTGTTGCATGGTGGTGATGGTGGGTTAATGCGAACCTCAAGTGGGAACAACAACAGAAATCCCTGTTGCGGGTGTTTGCTAACGCAGTCTCCAGCACCGCGGTGGGCTAGCTAGCGCCCAGGAAACCAGCGCAGGGAGGGATGGAATTCCAGCAGGTAATTGCGCCAGCGGATAAAAGGAGCAGTGGTGCAAGCTTGTCCCTGGTGGCGGCTCTCCCGTGAACTCACCCCCGTGAAGCTCTGAAGTTAAGAAATAAAGGGGAGGGGGGAGGATTCGTAAAGTCCCTTGACCGCCCTGGGGGCACTCAAACCGCCGCCTCCTCTCCTGAGAAGTGACACATCTTCACACGGGCAGCGGCAGATCCAGAGAGAAGCTTTAATGGAGAACACCGCGTACAACACCGGCAGACATGAACTTGTCACAAAGTCACAACCCGAAAGCGGCGCGGACACGAGCCAAAGGTGACTCAGAAGCAAAGGGCAGCTGCCTCCTCCCTACCCGCCCCCCTTCGCTCCCAAAAGTTGGTTGTGAGTAAAGTGCTATTCCTGGGGCTCGAAAAAAGGGGAAGGGGCGACAGCGGCAAATTTCTTTTCCATTCCCGAACTGAAACCGAAGAATTCGCCTGGAAGTCGTAGGCGCCTAAAACAGCACTCGGAAAACCCAGTCCACCGCAGCGCGCAGAAGTGACCGGGTCACCCTCCCGCATCTGTCCCGAGGCTGGAAGGCAACCGCAAGAAACGTTCCTGGAAGCGAGAAGAGCGCTACTCTTGGGTGATGTGGCAGGTTGTTCTTGAATTCGTGATTAGAGGAACAAAATCCCGTGATGCAAGTAATTTTTTCCCCTTTAAAATCCCAAATGGAACGGATCGTGGGAATTAACATGATTTGGGGGCTCCTTAACGCCTCATCCGATTGATTCACTAACGAATTGCAGGTAAAAAGCTGCCTTTACTGTGTCTCTTTGGTTGTGATTCCCCGAACTTTACTTTGGGAATCTGGGGCTTTGCTCCCTAAGCCGCTGCCATTCCGCTTTGTGCAACCTAATTGCTTTAGT
This sequence comes from Nyctereutes procyonoides, assembly GCF_905146905.1. Lineage (NCBI taxonomy): Eukaryota > Metazoa > Chordata > Mammalia > Carnivora > Canidae > Nyctereutes > Nyctereutes procyonoides. Next base: position 48,049,335 of record NW_026575146.1, read on the forward strand.
TGTTCTGCTATCCTTCTCGACCCCGGGTCAGAGCGAGAAACTGAACTGTTTCCCAAGATCCTTCGTGGAGTTCCCACTGCTTCCCCCCTCCCCCAAAGAGACTATTCATGATACCGTGTCCTCGCCTATTTAACTGACCAGCAAAATAACGATATGAAAATGCTCTCTCTTTTCCTCGTTTTAAATAAAACGAGATTTCCTCAGTGAATAGCAGTTTTGTCTTGGATGTTCACGAGAGGCCGCCGCCCGCCCAGGGTGAGAAACTTGGTGGCTTGAGGTCTGTTTAAAGCGTCATCCTCGGTGGGATTTCTCCCCAGGGGGTTTAGCTTCGCCAGCTTCTGCTCCCAGGAGCGAGGGTCTAAATCCATTTCCAATTTGCCAGCGAACGGGGCCTCCCCAAACTCCTTCACTCCCTCCCCGCCCCATAACTTACTGACTTACATTATTAATTACAACAGAAACTCTTACCTGAAAATTGCCTTTCATGAATCTGATTGTACGACATGGTATAAACACAGACAACAGAAGTGTTAGATTTATCCAGACCCCGCGAGAATCCACTTTCGGGTTTCTCAGTTCAGCCCTTGCTGGGCGGCCAAGGCTCTGGCTCGCCCGCTCCGTCCAGCCTCCGGGCGCCCTCTCCCTCCCGGGCGGTCCGGGGCCAGGAGTCCTCGCGCGCGTTCGTCCCCCCAGCCCGCCACCCCCCAAGCCCGCCGGCTCCCCTAGGAGTGCACCAGCACCGAGTGCAGGGAGCTGCCCTTGCTCTGGGCCGCACCGGGGGCGGCGGGCTCCAGCAGGGAGGCGGCTGGCGAGGCCGCAGCGGCCGGGCACACGGTGGACGGCGCGGGCTGCTGCTGCGCGGCCGCGGGCACCGTGAGCGTCGGAGGCAGCGCGGCCACCGGCGGCAGCGAGGGGGTGGGCTTGATGGGCACCGGCACGGCAGGCAGGCTCTGGCTTGCCGAGTGGCACAGGGCCTTGACCGGCACCCCGAAGGCCCCATACTCCGGGCCCACGGGGACCCCCGCGGCGGCGGCGGCGGCGGCGGCCGCGGCCACCGAATCCATGACGCCCACGTGCGGCCACACGGAGCTGACGACGTTGCCAAGCTGGCCGGGCACGGGGTAGCCCAGGTGGTGCATGACGGACGCCAAGGGCAGCCCGCCGGCCTGCAGCACGCCCTTGTAGTCTCGGCTGATGATGTTCTCGATGGCGAACGGGTGCTTGAAGCCCGACGTGGACGCCGCTGCGGCGGCGGCGGCGGCGGCCGCGGAGCCCAACCCGTAGGGCGGGAACTGCGACAGGCGCCCCACGCTGCCCACCGCCGCGGCCGCCGCGGCCGCCGCCGCCGCCGCCACCGCCGCCGCCTCCTGCATCTTGCCGGGGTGGGACGGCGGCTGCGGCTGCGACTGCTGGGGCGGCGGCTGCGGGGGCTGCGACGAGAGGTGCGGCGGCGGCTGCGGGGCGGGAGGAGGCTGCTGATGGAAATAATGCACCATGTGCGGCGGCGGCGGCGGGGGCGGCGCGGGCTGCGGCGGGTGGTGGTGGTGGTGGTGCGCGGCCGCGTGGTGGTGGTGGTGGTGGTGCGGGTGGTGCGGGTGGTGCGGGTGGTGTGGGTGAAGGTGCCCTCCGGGCCCCGCGCCCGGCGCGCCCTTGGTGCTTCCCGCGTGCAGGTGAGCGTGTTCCGCGCGCAGCACCTTGAAGCGCTTGCGGCGCCGCAGGAAGCTGCCGTTCTCGAACATGTCGCCGCAGTCGGGATGCAGCGCCCAGAAGCTGCCCTTGCCGGGCTGGTCCGGCCGCCGCGGGATCTTGATGAAGCAGTCGTTGAAGGAGAGGTTGTGGCGCAGGCTGTTCTGCCAACGCTGCGTGTGCTCGCGGTAGTAGGGGAAGCGCTCCATGATGAACTTGTAGATGTCGCTCAGCGGCAGCATCTTCTCGGCCGAGTGCTGGATGGCCATGGCGGTCAGCGAGATGTACGAGTAGGGCGGCTTTTGGTCGCTGTACGAGCTCTTCCCCGGCCGCGGCATCGCCCCCGGCGCCCCCGCCGCCCCCCGGCCCCCCCTGGACGGCAGGGTCGCTCCGCACCCGGGAGCGGGGGCCTGGCCGTCCCCGCTACGCCCCACTCCGCCCGCCCAGCCCCGCCACCCCGCCCTCTCTGCCCCCAGACCCGCTCGCCGTCTCCCTCGGGCCTCCCGCCGGCGGCTTGCGGGGCTCCGCGCCTGCTGCGCTCTCCGGCCAGCTCCGCTCCCTGCCGCTCGCAACTTCTGCCCGACGGTGGCCGGCCCGCGCGCCGAGTGGCTGGCGGACGTGGCGCGCCAGGTGCCCCCGCGCCCTCCGCGCGGCTTCCCCCAGGTGGTCCGAGACCGAGCGCTGGAGCTGGCGGCGGAGGCGTGCTCCGCAGGGCCGTGTTCCCTCCCGGCCTCCTTTCGTGCGTTTTCTCGGTCCGAGGGAAGCCCAGGCCCAGCAGGCGGCGAGGAAGGACTGGACAGGCGGGACTCCGGCGCTTTAAGTCCGAGTTGGCGCTCGTGCTCCTGGAGGGCCGGGGAGGCGCGGCTTGCAGCGCCCGGAGGCTGCCCCCCGCTCGGGCGCCTAGCCGGCCCGCGCCGCAGCCGTGGTCTTCCTGGAGCGGAGAGGCGAGGTAAGGAGAGGGAAACTCGGCTCCTGGCAGCCGCGTCCGCTCGCGGCGGGGCCGGGGAGGGAGCTGCTGGCGGCCCCCCGGGGCAGGGGGGAAAGTTTGGGGTCTGCGGCGGCGACGCGGGGCGCTGGACGCGGGGCGCGCGCTGCGGGCCCGAGGGGGCGGCGGCGAAGGCCGCGGGGAGGCGAGGCTGGCCCGGGCCCGTCTCGAGGCGGAGAGGCGGCGGCGGCGGCGGCGGCTGTGGCAGCGACGCGCTCTCCTGGCTGCGTTTTGTAATGGTCCCCGAGACGCCGGAGACCCCCGCAGCTCGCGCTTCGAGACTATCACATGACCGAGGCTGAGGGAGCCCGCCGCCGCCGCCGCCGCCGCCGCGTCTCTCGCTGGAGCAGGGGCACCGCGGCGCCGCGCCCCCGCCCCCCTCCACCTCGGTGCGGGCACCCCCACCCCAGCGTTCGCCGCCCGCCGGGAGGGGCGCGGGGCGCAGACTGCGGGCGGGGAGGGGCGCAGCAGGGTGCGGTCCCCGCTGCCGCCCCCCGCCCGGGTCGCGGCGCCGCGCAGGGGGGGGCCGGGACCCCGCTTTCTTCCGCCTGTCCCCGCCCTCTCACTTGCCCGCTTCCCACCTACCTGCTCTGAACTTCTCGCTCCCGACGCCACCTTTCTCCCGGACTAGCCACCCCGGGCCAAGTTCGGGGCGCCGCGGCCTCGAGGCCTCGTCTCCGCCAGAAATCCCAGTGCCCAGAGGGTTGGAGGGAAAAGCTAATGAGGAGAAGAGCCAAAGGCATTTTCGTCAAATGCCAGATCATCGCAGTTTTCTTGCGCACCAACTGTATGTCAGGCCCGGTGGACGGCGCCAGGTACACGGAGGCAGGTGGCGGCTCTTGGCGCCCCAGAACCGCGGTCTGGAGGGGGAGAGAGAGAGAGAGAGAGAGAGAGAGAGAGAGAGAGAGGCAGTAGCCAGCACGTGAGGACAGATAGTAAGGGCTTGGTGCTTGGAGGCTCCCCCGCGCTTCTTAGGAGCGGGTGGATGGATGGGGCAGAGTGAGGCATTCCTCCGGGGTGGTGACGTCCGAGCGGGGGCCAGAAGTTGGGAGCTCACAGGTCCCATCACCTGGGTGAGTCCTAACGCAGTCTTTGCTATTCCTAGCACGTTGAGCGGAAGCGAGATGATTACAATTAAATAGGAGGTCAGAATGACCAATCCACAGGGCCCCGGGGTGACCTGTGAACGAAAGCTGGCCGCGCCGCAGCCAGGAGGTCCCGGGGCTGGCTGGGGCCCAGGAAGCAGGTTCCTGCTCTGCACGCATCCGGACACCCCTGGGCAATCCCCATGGACCGCAGCAGTCGGGGCGTTACATTCTGGTTTTGGCTGCCTTTGCCGTTTGGCTGGGAGGAAACGCAGAGTTTGGGGGGGGGGATATACCGTCTTCCCGTCAGTGGGCCTCAGTTTCATCATTTGTAAGATGAGATGTCTTAAAGTTAGAAATTTCACGGTGCCTTCCAGGTTACGCCATTTGAGGAGAAAGAGCAATTAGGGGGCTGTGTCTCGCTGGGTTTTTAATTTCCTCATTCCTCTGCCTAAACCCGGAGGCAGGAGGCTGTCGGCCCAAACTGCTTGGGAGACCTCTCCTTATCCTCCAGCCTTGGCGACACCAGGTCGCATGTTTCTTGCTTCCGATTTGGTGAGCTGCGGGAGGACAGGACCAGGAGAGGGGCTGTCTGCCTCTCCCGCGCTTCCTGGGGTCCTAGGAGCGCGGGGAGCGGGGCAGATTGGTGATTTTCATCTTTCTAGTCGGGAGCTAGATTTCCAGCTAGTGCTCTTTGCCCAGTTTGTACTAGGCCAGCAGACGTTTTAGAAGAGGCGTTAAGGTGGAGAGCGCAGGTGACGGGGGGGGGGGGGGGGGGGGGGGGGAGAACAGCCCGTCGGCGGGTCCTAAGGAGAGGAGGAGATCATCTCGGAGGAGGATGCTTCCGCTGTCACCCCGGGCTGCGGGACTTTCCTTCCACCAATGGAGTTCCTGCGGGATTTTTAGTCCACTGAGGCAGTTTAAGGAGCCGAGCGAAGCCACGGAGGAATTGCACAGTTAAAGCGACGGCTAAAGCCCGGGTGTCCCCTTCTCCCCCGCCCGACGTGGTGCGAGGACAGCCCTCTCCAGGCCCGGGAGCCGCCCAAGGGCCGCTGGTGGGAGCGAGGCGAGCCGGGCGCCCGGAGGCTCTCCAGGCTCCGGCCCCCAACGCAGCGCGGGCAAAGGCGTCTTTGGTTGACGCCTAGTGAGACGCTGTTTCCCGCATCGCGTGCTCTTTGGGAGCGGCTCGGGGACTTCCCCGTCGGGCCGGTGGGTTCCGGGCGTCTGGGGACAGGGCGAGGGGAGGGGCGCGCCCAGCCTGCCCACGAAAGCCGTGAGCTCGGCACGGACCACAGGGCCGGGCCACCCTCTCGGGCTCGGCCCTGGGGGACGCGAGCCCAGTGGCCAGAGCCTCCGGCCGCGGCGAGCCAACTGCGCTCAGCTGGCTGAGCGCTCGGCGCCACCTGGATGCCAGCCGGGCCGCGAGGGTGGGGACTAGCGCCCCTCGAGCCGCGAGCTTTCGCGTTGCGGGTGGCCTGGGCGAGGGTAGAAAGTGCTCTCCGACACCGAGGCGGCAGTCGCAGCGCCGAGCGCTGACTCGGAGCGCGGCACGCGTGTCCAGTTTGGAGAGGGGCGGGCTGCGGCCGCCGCGGAGTATGCTGGGGGAATCCGGGCGAGGCGCGAGGCCTGGCAGGCGAGCTCGGGCCGCGGTGGGGGGCGCGCTCCCCCCTCCCCCCCCCCCCCCCCGCATCCCGCGAGGTTGATTTAATTCCGGCAAGTTTTGCAGGCGCGCAGCAGCAGCGGCGGGGGCGGTACGCGCGCGCTCCAGCTGCCTGCAGACCCCCGTTCAAGGAAAACAGATCATGTAACCATCCTGGCACCAACCAGGCGGTTTCAAGTTTCTGCGAGTATTCTTTCTTTTTTTTTTTTTTTAAACAACCCCTACACTATCCAAATATTGGCTGGCGCTGAGGACCCTGGCAGGCAAATCATTGCCCCGGGCTTAGTGTAATTATCTCAGGCGTATTTGGTTTACCCCTTAGGCAATTGTTGGCGACGCTTTGCTAGGAAGAGGGACTCCATGCAAGGTTTTATTGCATTTAATTGGCTCTATGGAGGGGAGTAAAATTTTGCCAGAAAAAGATGTGGAACTTTAGGAGCGACTATTTATTCATTCTCTTTCCTGTATCCTCCCCCCCCCACCACCACCTACCCCCCAGCCCCGGAAGGTCTCCCTCGCACTCCTCAGCCTGGATCTAGGCCAAGCGGTCCCAAAGCTTCCGCGGACAGCTGTGCCCAGCGTGAGGAGGAGCGCAGGTCGTCGACGGGCTAGGACGACGTGCAGGACTAGGAAGAAGGTAAAGGTTCTTGTGCACATCTCGGTTTTCATGGGTTCTGACTTTACCCCCTGACCTTCGACGTGGGGAGAGTTGCCCGGGTTAGTGACGTTTGGGATTCTCCCAAGCATCTTTACTGTCACCCCATCCAGCCTCTCCCCTGACTCCTCCGCGGGTACCTGTCCTAGCCTCCACGTCTAACGTGGGCTCGAAAAGGGCGGGAGGCCGTCGTCCGGGAATGCGGGACACGTGGGTTCCAGCCCCAGCCCTGGCACCAGGAGTTGCATGACCCTGGGGGCATCGTTTCTCGCTTTGGGCTTTATTTTCTTCCTCGGAAGTATGCAGGAGTCGGAAATGCGCCTTCGAAGGCCCGGCGCTCCAGAGAGCTGAGGTTTGAGGTTGTGGCCTCGATAGGTGGTATGTGGGGGACTCAGCCCAGGGAGTTCAGGAGCAGTGCGGGTCGCAATGCCGGGCAGCAGCGCGACCCCTTCTCCACCCACAGCGTCCTAGGAATCCGTTGTGTCTAGCATCTGGCCCGCGTCCCTCCCCGCAACATTCTTGACCTCTTCCCCACCCCCCCGCCCCCGCGTCTGGCCTGCGGGCGTCGGGGGCACAGGGGTTAGCTCCAGCCCTCCTTGGATTTGTGCGTGGAGGCTTAATCTGCCTGTCCA